>NC_051311.1:139371213-142351392 GCF_015220235.1 Choloepus didactylus | reverse complement strand
GCTAATATAATAATTAAAGTTACACACAGAAAGAGAGAAGGAAAAAATCCAAGGAAGAAACTCATTTATTTAAAGGAAAGGTATTCCTATTTTAACCACATTATTCTTTGACATGTAAGATAGCATCCATCTTAATTGGCTTAAAGTAGCTTTTTTTTTTTTTTTGATTTAGCAAAAAGTAGGTCAACTGTCAATTCTTCTATGACTGCATTTATAACACAGGGGAACAGATTTTCTCTTTACTTCCCCTATGATAAAATATAAAGGAAACCATGTGTATGAAGCACAGGAGTTAACCTCTAAAGAGCTTAAAGCATAAGCAAAACAGATTGGTTTTCCCAATAGCTTGTTTCATCAAGTAAGGTAATTGTAAAATGTTAGCGTGAAGAACAGAAATTTCCATATATGTGTATTTGTGATGCCAAATACAAACTTTAAAAATGTATTACAGATTACTGTTCATTAATGAGAAGCACTCCAAGAAGCTAGGACAGTGTGCTCTCTCTCCAGAAACCAGATGGTTTAAGTTCCTATAGGGAAATATAAGGGAATGACAGAAAAGTCTCTGAGGGCATAGCTTGGTGAAACTTAAAAAAACCTTATGAAGGAACATAAAACTCTTGATATGAAAAGAATTTGGGAAATGCAATGAAGAAAATGTCAAGCAGGTATGATTTTTATGATACAAAAAGAACTGATTATTTAATCATCATAAATATCATGGTATGGAATTGACTGGTGATGACTTTACATTTTGGAAGATTAAACATCAATTTGGACAGAAATTCACTCAACTGATTTAAAACATGGTGATGCATTTGTTGACCATTTGGAAAAAATAGCTGAATTGACATAGGCCTATATAGAAATTCACCTAAACTAAGTTGTCAAAGTGGTTAAACATCAGGCCAAGGTCTCCAGGAAAAAAGGATTCATCATTCAAAAGCCAATTCAGATGCCAGCTGCTCTGAGCAGCTCACGTCACCCTTGCAGTAAGGCACTTTGGGGAATCCATTGTGCCAACCTAATGTCAGTGTACTTCTTATTTCATAATTATAACTTGTTCCCTCTTTATTTAAAAAAGTTTTGCCCATAATCTCACAAATCCTGCAGAATTCAGTTTCTCAGGTTTACAATGTAACAAAACTAAAACAAATCCCTGTGTTTAAATCATGTTCTCTATAAATACATCTTACTTCATCTCTTTTGCATATTCTCTAGCTCATATTATGTTGAGCTTTTTTTATTGCCTATTTGATATAGAATGAAAAATTAAGTATATTAATCTGATTTGTGAAAGTGCACACAATTTCTCCCAGCCCAGATATTCTGGTGTGTCCAGTGGAGGGGAAGGACCTGGAGAGTCAGCTGAGTAGCCAGCTCAGGAGGCCTAGCTGCTGTCCAATGCAGGGGAGAGGGCGAGCCCAGCAAGGAGAGAGAGAGCAAGAGATATGGAGCTTTAATTCTTAATGAGAATGACATTACAAATGTCTGCAAATATTCTGGCAACATGTTTAGTTATTACACCAAGCCATGAGCAAAAAACAAGTTCAATTATATTTTTTAAATAAATATGTGTTACCCTTACTAACTGTAACTCCCACATCACTTGTATAAAAATGAATATACAGGGAAAATGAAATAATGAGAAAAGTCCATGAAAAAAAATCAGTGAAGTGTGACAAATCACATTCCTGATCACAATAAATGTCAATGGATCAATCCCTAATGAGTAGGTAGGTCAAGTCAACTACTTATTCTTAAAAAGCACACACACAAAGTGTAAACAAAACACAAAATAAGTTCAAAAAAATGAAAGGCTGAAAAAAGAATAATAAAGCAGATCAAACACATTTTAAACAGACATACAGAGCTTTTTAAAGCAACAACAACAACAAAAAAAAACAAAGTGGCTATTAGAAATATAAATAGATGAATCTCTTTTAAATATAAGAGAGAGAGAAAGACAGAGAGACATGTAAATGGTACTTGGGAGAAACTGAACACATGGCTTTTTCAGGTGGCTTATTCTGTATTTACTCCCTGCAATACTCAAGCAGATTATTCAAATTCTCATTGTTTGTTTCTGTGTCAAACAGAGATTAAAATAGCTCCTATTTTATATGGTCATTTTGAGAAATAAATAAGTCATAAGAAACATTTAGCACAATTCCTTGCATATATTAATTGCCTACTGAATGTTTCATATATATATATATATATATATATATATATATATATATAAACTCAAATGTTTATATGTATATATATGTGTGTGTTTATATATTATACATATATAAGTTTATATATAGGCATAAGTGATAAACCAAAGTTATTAACAGTATTTATTGATACTGAAATTTGAATATATTTCTTTCCCAACTGTATTGTAATTTTTCAATACTAACCATGTATTGCTTTTTATGACATTTTTAATACAGTTTTATTGAGATATATATACACACCCTACAATCACCTACAGTGTACAATCAATTATTCCCACTATCATACAGTTGTGCATTCATCACCAGAATGAACTTTTGAACATTTTTCTTACTCCAAAAAAAAAAGACAAAATAAAAATAAAAATAAAAAAGAACACCCAAAATATTCCATCCCCCCCATCCTACCCTATTTTTCATTTAGTTTTTGTCCCCATTTTTCTACTCATCTGTCCATACGCTGGATAAAGGGAGTGTGAGCCACGAGGTTTTCACAATCACACAGTCACACCCTGAAAGCTACATAGTTATGTAATTGTCTTCAAGAATCAAGGCTACTGGGTTGCAGTTCAACAGTTTCAGATATTTCCTTCTGGCTGTTGTAATATACTAAAATCTAAAGAGGGATATCTATATAGTTCATAAGAATGCCCTCCAGAGTGACCTCTTGACTCCATTTGAAATCTCTCAGCACTGAAACTTTGTTTCATTTCAATTCCCCCTTCGGTCAAGATGATTTTCTCAACCCAGGGATGCCATATCCAGCTCATCCCCAGGAGTCACATCCTGCATTGCCAGGGAGATTTACATCCTGTGGAGTCAAGTACCAAGCAGCAGGGAGGTCAGTGAGATCACCTGTTTAGCTAGAAAGAGAGGCCACATCTGAGCAACAAAGAGGCACTGAGGGGGAGACTCTTAGGCACAATTATAAGCAGGTTTAGCCTTTCCTTTGCAGTAATGAGCTTCATAAGGGTGGGCCCCAAGATAGAGGGCTCGGCATACCAAACTGTGAGTCCTCAATGTTTGTGAGAAAATCAGCAACGACCCAGGTGAGGAAGTCCAACATTTCCATTTCCCTGCAAATATATCCTCATTCTCTGCCCAAATAACTTTGGGATGTATCAGAATTTCACACTAACCAGTACAAACCTACCAGATCTCACTTCTTTTTCAAAGTTCCATGTAACTACGGCATTTGACTAAAGTGACTCTACAAGTTAAATTTAGTGTGCTACAGAAAATATAGATCCTGCACCCAATAAACATCTCTTCCCTTGGTCTCACACAGAAGTAAAAATTTTAAAACACAGTCAATATCGTCCTTTACCCTTTTGCCTGATTTGCCTTTGTCCAAACCACATTCACTTCATTCAATTGAGGTCTGAATTCTTTTTCACTTTTTTTAGCAACTGCTGTCTGAGGTAATACTGACATTCATAGGTGCCAAGTTCTAGCTCTGAGTTTCAGGTGTCACACAGATACCCAAACTTCCAGAGACCAACCAGGTTATACACAAGTAGCTCAGCATCTCAGAGTTTAGAGATAACCATTACAACTCAGAAATAGATGTGCTCCTTACACTCTGGGGACCATTACAATAAGCATTCCCCTGATAAGCTGTGCTCTGAGTTAGTTCATATTAGTGAGGCATTATAATGTTTGTCCTTTTGTTTCTGGTGTAATTCACACAAAAGGCTGTCCTCAAGATCCATTCACCTAGTCGTGTGTCTCAAGCTTTATTCCTTCTTGCAGCTGCTCAATATTCTATTGTATGCATACACCACAGTTCACCATTGTGTTCATCAGTTGATGTCCCCTTAGGTCACCTCCATCCATGGCAAATTGTGAATATTGTCACCATAAACAGCAGTATGCAAATGTCTTTTCATGTCACTGCTCTCAGATCTTCAAATACATGCTCCATAATGAGGTTGAAGGACCTTATGGCACCCACATATTCAGCTTCTTGTGGAAACACCACACTGTCCTCTAGAGAGGCTACTCCATTCTCCTTCCCCACCAACAGTGAAGAGGTACATTCCTCCCTCCATGTTTTCTCTGGCACTTGTATCCCTCTGTTTACCTTTTCCCTGCAATTTTTAAAATTCATTTTTATTGAGATACATTCATATACCATACAATCACTCAGAGTATACAATCAACTGTTCACAGTATGATCATATAGTTGTGCATTCATCACCCCAATTTCTTTTTTGAACATTTTTCTTGTACCAGAAAAAGTGAAAAAAAGAATAAAAAATAAAAGTAAAAAAGAACACCAAAATAATCCCCCCCCCCACACCCTATTTTTCATTTAGTTTTTTGTCGCCATTTTTCTACCCATCCATCCATACGCTGGATAAAAGGACTGTGATCCACAAGGCTTTCACAATCACCCAAAGACTTGCACCCTATTCTGGAGAGATTTAGTGCATTTCTGGTTGTACACTGCCCAGCAGAGTTATTGTTAGGTGAAGCATATGTCTGTTATTGTCCTCTACTTAGAGATAAAGTATGGTTTTAGGTGATGTGTTCAACTGCCAAGTTGACAAGGAGTGGACTGTGATGTTTAGGTTCATGTGTCAACTTGGCCAGGTGATGGTACCCAGCTGTCTGGTCAAGCAAACATTGGCCTAACCATTGACGTGAGGATGTTTGTGGCTGCTTGATAAACCAACAGGCGGGTTTGTTAAATCATCAGCCAATTGGCTGCAGCTGTGACTGATGACATCAACAATGAGAGAATCCATCAGCTGGATTTAATTCAATCAGTTGAAGACTTTTAAGCGAGGCAGATAGAGGACCTTCACTTCTTTGGCTGACCAGCGAAGCATTTCCTGAGGAGTTTGTTGAAGTTGCCAGTTCATTTCCTCAGGAGTTCATTGAACATCCTCATTGGAGTTGCCAGTTTGCTGCCTGCCCTAAGGAATTTGAACTTGTGCATACCCACAGTTGCATGAGACACTTCTATAAATCTTATATTTATAGATCTCTCATTGATTCTGTTTCCCTAGATAACCCTAGCTAATACATATGGTAATGTCTAACTGTTTTTTTTTTCATATTTTAACTTTTTAATTTTGAGATTATTGTAGATTTACATAAACTTTGAATGTTTCCTCTTGCAGATGTAACAAATAATCACAAACTTTGTTACTTCAGACAATACAATTCATTGTCTTATCAGTCTGGAGGTCAGAATTCAAATTGCTTCTTAAGTGGCAGAAATCACAAGTCTCTCTCATGCTTCGAATCCCTCCTCCTTCTCTCTCATATTTTTTTTTCACTGCAACAGGGAAAGGCAGTGCTCCCTACAGACTTTGTGAACATTATAGATGTTGGAGAAAGTATGGTCTTGCTGACACCTTGATTTTAGACTTCTAGCCTCCCAAACTGTGAGCCCATAAATTCCCATTGTTTAAGCCAACCAATGTGTGGTATTTGTCATAGCAGCCCTGGCAAATTAATGTATATCTGTTGAAAGACATTTTGGTTGTTAGTATTTTTTTTGAAATTACAAAATGAATACAACACAGATTACCATTAGTAGATGAATGGACCAAGAAATTGTGGTAGAGCTATATGACAGAATATTAGTAAGTAATATAAATGAGTTATTGATATATCCAACCACATAGATGAGTATTTAGATAATTAAGATGAGTGTCAGAGCCAGATTGAAGAAAAGACTAGACACAGTATAATTCCATTTATGTAAATGCTAAAGAATACAAATTAATCTATAGTGATTGAAAACAGATCAGTAGTTGCTTGGTACATTAGTTTTTCATCACTGCCATAAAAAATACCATAAAGTTAATAGTTTAAAAAATGCAAATTTATCATGTTATAGTTCTGTATGTCAGTCCAGGTCTCACTAGTCTAAAATCAAGGTGTTGAATGGATTGCATTCCTTACTGAAGGGCTAGGAAGCCATTTGTTACTTTGCTTATTAATGTTGTTGGCAGAATTCACTTCCTTGTGGTTATAGGGCTGAAGACCCCTGTCCTTGTGGTGAGTCAGTTGAAGGTCATTCTCAGTTTCTAAAGGCCTTGGCCCATGGCCCTCTTTCTTCATCTTCAAGGGCAGCAACAGCAGATCAAGTCCCTCTCATCCTTTGAATATCTCCTCCTTCTTCTCACTTATATTACTTTCTCACTGCAATTGGGAAAGTTTCTACACTTTTAAGAAGTGACTCATTTGACTAGATTGGGCCACTTGGAAAATCCAAGCTAATCTCTTTCTCTCACTGCCCATATCCTGAATCACATCTATCAAATCCCTTTTCCCATTTAAGATAGTGTAGTCAGAGGGTGCTGGGATTAGGTAGGCCATCCGCATCCTCGGGGGACCATTATTCTAGCTAATGCCCATGGACGTGGGAGGAAGGAGTGGGAGACAATACAAGGAGGACCAATGAAACTTTTGGAGTGGTGGATGTATCCATTATCTTGATTGTGGGGATGGTTTCACAGGAGTGAATGTGAAAAAATTTACCAGATTGTTTACTCTAAAATGTGCAGTTCACTGTATGCCAATTTATTCTGATTAAAGTTGCTTACAAAATAAGAATCTAAGTTTGGGTAATGTTAGGAATCATGGCATATAAACTGCTTCACAGATCTTAGATTCTGTGATCCAACAATTAAGAAATAATACAACCTACATGTGGGGGATCCCAGATGAAAGTAGTTGTTTAGCTACATGTGTATAATGTTGATCTTTTTTGAATTCTCACTAAAATTACAGTAAAATAATATTTTAAAATGCTCTAGGCTCACAAGAATGGTTAGAATTTTAGAGGAGATAACTGTACTTCATTTTTGAAATGTGGAAAGCAGATGGTTACATAATAACTGATTTATCAGTACCAGTAGAGCAGAAGCCACAAACAGATAATGGAGAAATCTGAGAAACAAAATTATTTACACTGTATAATCCTCAGGAGTTGGTGATACCATACAGGTGTTATAAGAATCAGAGCTCTATTTTGGTTTTAACATTTTTTATCTGCTGCTATGTATATGTCACAGGAAGGCTGCTGGTAACAAAGAGATTTCATATTTTCTTGGGAAATTGAGTGTTTAAATAAATGAGTATATACAAAGTTATGGTAAGCACCCTCAGGGCTAGCAAAATCAGAAAACCTTTTCCATTACTAAAATGAAGGACAAGGGCACAGGGATTATCGGAACCACTGGCAGCAGCAGGAGGCCACCAGAGAAGAGCTGGTTTTCGGTGGAGGAACACAGCTACTGCCAAGAGGTGAGCCAGCAGGGAGAGAACCAGGGGAATAAACACTCAGCCCTCATTCTCCGACTGTTCTGGAGGCATGGCGAAAAAAGCAATAGAGGATACTGCATTTTGACTGTATGCCTTTGATCACACATCTCCACCTTGTGTAATTGAAAACCATTTCATTATTCTGGAGCCAAGTTCAAGGATTGTACCCTTTATGGAGGCTTTTGTCATTCTTCCACTCCTTGATGGAAAAGTTGGCTATGAATGTAGTCAAGAGAGCAGAAACAGACTGTACGATAAATTCCACTGAAGAGAATACCACGTAATGCATCCTGAAGATTTGTATACACTCAAAATCATCAGGTGCAATATTTGCCTCTCATCTTTGTAAAATCTAGAGAAGAGAGAATAGGCAGAGTTTTTAGCATATCTCTTATAAGTAGTTTCTCTATTTTAATCAGAATAACACAAATTACATATGTATACCGTTATATTTAAAGCATATTGTTAAATTCCCATTTTCTGAAAAGTAGGAAGATGGCCATGAAAACAGTTTCTCCAGTCATTTTCAGATTTCTTACATTGGCGTGACTTTGATATCAATATTCAATAAAGCACCTTCTGGTGCTTTTGATAAGACAATGTGATTGCTATTGAACATTAAACAAGGGATGCTGGTAATTTTATGACAATTATGTTTTAGCTTTCCATACCAAAATAATGGTAATCAAATGTCATGCTTGAGAACATTAGCTGATTGTCATAGGGAGAAACATCCTGCCACCAATGGCATAATTATAGGGAGAACTTATTGGGATATTTCACCTTCCTTTGAAGGGTAGGATTAAGTCATTGTAACTGATAGAATGCAGCTATGGCCTGATGGGCTGATGTAGCTTATCAAATCCTGTGCGCAAATGTATTTGCATTATATTCATTTAACTACCATGTATTATAGCTCAGTTACATTTCCAAGTTCAAGGAAATGAGCTTGCTACTCCCATCTGCTGCAGAGTATATGGGTCCTCTGAGAATAGAAAGGAGATGCTATTGTATGCTATTTCACATTTCCTTGGAGTGAGACTTGCTGTCATTTATATAGGATTCTAGGCAAAAGTTCTGCTTTCATTACTCTTGTTTTTCCCTCATACCAATAGAATTCTTAACCAATCTCACTGGAGAAGGGAGACCCTTTCTATGCCCCTCACCCCCCAAAAAAGGATCAAAGCCTGCATCAATCCTGAACAGGTCTGTGAAAACTATATAGGAATCAACACCAAGAAATCTAGAAGTCATCACAGAATTTATTTTAATAATATACCTAAAAATAAATAATGGAAGAATAAGATTGCCAATGTTTGGTCTTGCATTTTAAATGTCCCTGAATGTTTGTGTTCATTCTTGTGATAATGGGACATAAAAACTAGCATGATACATAAATAAAATAAGAGGAATATCTTTGTTAAGTTCTGACAATGATTTTTACATGCACAATTTCAACTGGAGTAAAAGGATGTTTGCACAATATATATACATTCCAGCCTTAAAAATGTAATTACATATATATATACAAAAACACATCTAATTTTGCTACACTTGTGTTTAAAATGTAAAAGGTAAAATGAAGCACAGATGCACAGTGATAACCCTAGAGCCCTCCAGTATCTGAGCTAAACTACTGAGACTCCTCCACTGTTTCCTGCTTTTCTTCTGTAAATGAATAATGCATGTACCTGCTGATCCCAAGGCTAAGCAGACCAGAGAGGACCAGTAAATTGGTTTTACCAGTCGTTATAAATGGCAGGTCTTGCCTTTCATTCTTCATGCATTACGTACCTTAGAAAGAAATGAAGGCCATACTCAGTCAGCACCCTTAGAGCCTTTGCCTGAATAGTGTCATTACCAAGCTGCATCCAGAAACTGGGTGCACCTGAGCCCTAACTTGAGCTAAAGAATTAAGAAACTTAATGTGAATAATAATAATTATTATAGCTACCATTTAAGGGTTGCAATGTATCAAGTGCATCATACACTTTACATTCATTATCTCATTTAAAGAAATAATCACATAGAATAGCTGTTATTTTCCCCATTCTACAGATTGTAGAAGCTGAGGCTGACAAAATGTTAAGTAATACACCAAAGTTTACTCAGCTCATGTGGCCAAGGAAGGGCTCACCTAAAAGTCTGTCTAACTCAGTGATACATTGGTAAATAACTAACAACCAAGTCTCAAAAAATGGACTTATTTATAGCATTTTCTAATTTTTATGATGTAAGTACTCTTACCATGGCCAATTTTGATTACCAAAGTAACATCATTGAATCCAGAATAAGGTAGAAAGGCACAAAATCGTCTCTCACCACCATTTTAAGCCAGTCCCACTACACCACTGAATTTCTACTCCATTGGGTTACTCTGCAAAGTCAAAAACAAAGCAACAAGCAGTAAGAAAGAAACAAACAAAAGAAAGAAAAAAAAATAGGTAAACTCTTTGGCAGGGATCTGACAATATTCTGCTGTTCACTAACCACTTAGAGGATTTCCTGTTCAGACCTTATTTCCAGCCAGAAGGTTTATGGTCTGAGAAGAAGGAATTTTCTGACTTGATTATGTACAATATAGCTTCATGTAACAATCTTTAAGAAGGAACATGGAACACTATGTATGTATGTATGTGTGTGATATACATGTGAAAACACATGATTTTTATATATGTAGATAGGTGAAAAAGAAAGGAAGAAAAGCTTCAGAACAGCTTCCTAGAAAAGTTGTCAATGTTTGTGTTAGAAATAGTTAAGGGTCAGAGAAGTAAAGGCAACATTTAACTGGTCACTTACTATGAATGGTTGGCCCCTTTTATTGGTTAGGTCATTAAATTGCAACAATAGTACTTAAAGGTAAGTAATACGGTGATGATTTTATGGTTCTAAACAAAATGTGGCTTACACTTATAAAAGCTAGGAAAATAGCAGAGAACTGTTTTCATCCCAGACATGTCTTAATTCAGTGTACATTAAGCTATACCCTTCCATCCAAAGCAAATGACTATTTCCAATTTGTGCCCGCATTCTGCATACATCGCCCCATCTACTTCCTTATGTTAGTTTTCTGCCTCTTTTGCATATTGATAAAACTTGGTTCAAGTTATTTATGTAAGATAATCTTTTTTCAAGGTAATGCATGTCATAGGACTCATATTATCAAATTAAATTAGTCCTGGGGAAGACAAAGCTGTCTCCAAACCCTCACTTAACCCTTCCCAACTTTTCTATTATGTGTGGATGTTTCAATATGTTTCCATTCTCTCTGTGAGAAGGGTTAGGTCTAACAGAGCGGCCTGACCCTTCCTTACACCTAAAATGCGAATAAGCAGAATCAGCTGCTTATCAGAGCAGGAACTCTCCACAGCAGGACCCTCTTCCCCTGGATTATACAGATATCCCACCCCTGGGCAGCATCCATTTGTCTGTCCCCTCTGATGTGAAGTGGGGCATGCAGAGCTGCCATCCCCTGACCCTGACAACAGTTGGCCTCGCCAGGAGACCGGGCATGGTGGGATCCCTTCCCCTGCTATTTGGACCCTTCTTGATGTGTAAGTAATAAAGCAGTCATTTGTTGAGCTTGGGTTCCCATGACACACCACATAGCAACTCACTCCACCATTAGACGAGTGAAAAGTGCATGGAGGATGTACAATTACATTTATTCAATGATTGTTTTTTTCTTTCAATTCTTAGTATAATTTTACAGTCATTTTTTTGACTCTAGTCTTTATTTCCTCACAGTCTTAAAAGAAATACTCTTTAATCTTCCCAATTAAAATTTTTATTTTTATAGAATCATACTCTACTGCGACGTCTATAACAACACACCCTCATTCGTCTCATGGAATGTTGGTTCCCAAGTTGAGATAGTATATCAATCCAGGGATGGGATTCATTTTGTTTTATTTTCTTTTTAGTTCTCTCAATCCCTCATCCCCACCTCAGAGCCTGTAAATATGTATAGAACATATGCTAAATAAATGGATGTCACCTGCTCAGTATGAGACTTTAGTGACTAAATTTTGAAGAAAGTGATGGAAAAGCTATTAAAAATGCAGTATATTCTATTGGAATTATAGAATATGCTTTGGTAGGGAAATGAAGGATGTCTATTTTAAATCTTTCTTAGAATATTGAAACTAAATGGAGGGAAAGTTTTATTTTTGCACAAATTAATTTTGGGAATATGTTACAATGGATCAAATATTTTAAGCAGGAAGATTTTTAAGGAATCAAGCGAATATGTAGAATTTAATAAGATCCATTTTTCTGAAGTAACATGAATCTGGGGAGAAAATGAGGTCATAATCTATATTGAATATGTATAGAGAGTTTATTACATGCCACAGGTATTATTATGAAGTATTAATTATTATGACTTAATAATTACATGAAGTGTTATTACATGAAGTATTATTTTAGGGGAGATCTGAAGGTAGTTTTCCTGCAACTGAGAATTTCTTCATTTTGTCTTCTTTCCTGAAGCACATGAAATTTTATTTTAATCCTGACAACAGATCTGCATGGTGGATAGTATTATTACCCCTCCTTTTTAAATGCAAAAACTGAAGCTTAGTGAGGTCGACTCATTGACTCATTCTGCATTGGTTATTCAGATCATAACTACCAGAGCAGGTACAGCTGACCCTCGCTATCCAGGCATTCTGTATTTGCAAATTTGGCTAGAAACTAAAAATATATTTGTAACACAAAATCATTACCCATGGCACTTTTGCCATCTTTCATGGACATGCGCAGTGTCCAGAAGTTTGAGCTGACCAATGAGCTCCTTCCCAGCTGAGGTCAAACAAGGTGACACTCTGCCTTCTTGTTTCCACTCTCATATTGTAAATGAGTATCCTTTATATATATATATATATATATATATATATATATACATATATATATATATGGTTAGTACCATGTTTTTTGAGTTTTTTTTGCTTTTTGTTGGTGGTTCCACTGTTTAAAATGGTCCTGGAGATTACTGCTGTAATGCTATCTAGTTTTCTTAGGTGCTAGAAGGCTCTGATGTCCTTATGTAGGAAACACATATGTTAGATAAGCTTTGTTTAAGCATGAGTCATAGTGCTTTGGGCCATGAATTCAATGTCAATTAATCAGCAATGCATATTAAGTAAGGTGTCTTTAAACAGAAACTCACATAAAACAGGGTTACGTATTGATCGGTTGATGAGACTGTTGTAACCAAAGGCTCGTGGGAACCTAACTCAGTGTTTTCCTCTAGGAGCAGTGGTTCAATATCTGCAAATTCATTCTTTGTGTGCAACTTTGTAAAGCATAACTACTGTGAATAACGATAAGCAATTGTACTTAAATCCACATCATTTACCCAAATCCATGATCTTAAACACTATATTGAATAATGTTTGTTCCATCCAGCAGCATATGAACTCCAGCTTTAATTAAATTCTTTCTAGATACTTTTGAATAGCCATGGGGAGGCCTCAACTACCTACCACTTGGTATTGATCTTCATTGTAATGGTTAAGTTCACGTGTCAACTTGGCCAGGTTATTGTGTCGGGTTGTCTGGTCAGGCAAGCACTGGCCTGATTGTTTCCATGAGGATATCTCGTGGGCTTAAATCATGTTAAGTTGATTGCATGCATGACTGATTACTCCTACATCAACTGAGTGATTGCCTTCAACAAGGAGAAACATCTTATCCAATCAGTTGAATGTTTTAAAAGGAGAAGTGATGATTTTAGCAATTAATATCATCTGCTAAAATAGAATTTCCATATCTACTTCAGCCAGCCAGCTTCTCCTGGAGAATTCACTGAGGACCTTTATCTGAGTTCTGAGCTTGCTGCCTGCCCAGTGAATTAGGACTTGTGCCCCCCACAGTCACATGAGACAATTCCTGATGTCACTGCCTGGGATGTTGGCACCCAACATCCTGAAAACTTAATAGGGTTGCTTCTGAAAGCTTGATGTGAATGCTCTTGAAAGCATTTTTTTCTTCTCACCATCCTACTGTACTTCAGGGAATGCTGTTTCTATGTTTTACTGACTGTTCATTAGCAGTCTTTTTTAATTTGGGGAATTTCTTAACTCTAAGGACTTTAGGACTGGGCAGAGAGCAATCTGTATGGCAGTTACAGTTCGGTGTTTTTAACCACCCCTCAGCCCCTGGCCATTTTTTCTAAAATTTATGTGTGCCTTTAACATTTTCTGCTCTTTGGAAAAGTTTTGACCAAAAATTTTCTTGGAAGGATATCCCCAGTGACCCTGTGGTTCATTGGGATTCACTAATTCTTCTGTTTGCTTCAGATATGCTAAATTCAGGTGGAAATCTGCTTAAGCAAAACCTTGGGTCACTACAGTGTTAATTAAAAAATAATTTTATATAGTAATACCTTTTCTAAAGCTCTTTCATATCATTTTCTCATTTCAACCTTATAACAACCCTGAGAAAGAGGTAGGAAATATTATTTGCTATTTGAATTTGATAGAAACCAGGCTTAGTGCCATTCAGCACCTCTATATGGTCATGTAGTTTGTGAACGATAAGACATGGGTTTAAATTCAGTTTTGCCAACTAAAATCCATTTTCTTTCAACTAAACCATGTTGTCTTCAAAATACATAATTCCAAACAATGCAATGACCACCAGATTTGATTACGTTAAAGGATAGGTTTGAAATACATGAGTTAGCAGGAAAGAATGTGTAAAGTAGCATATCTTATTCACGAACATGTATAGAACACTAGGATGAGGATACAAGTAGAAGATATGATTCCATTTTCAAATGGAAAAAATGAAATGAAGTTAAACTGTAGATCCATACCAAATTCACCATTGTTAATGATTGTTGTCTGAATACTAGAGAAATTGGATGGTAATAACAGGTGCCACTAAACGTGCATATTTAGATCACAGGAATTCCCATATTTGCTTCTACAAATCTTTCTTGCTTCCATGATTCACATACCATGAACTATAAATTGAATAGAGGTTATGCCCACCCTAGGGCATTTCTTCAAACTGAGTCTTAGTTAACAACTCCCTCTGACATTTCTTGATCAACCTAGAATTGTAAGATATTATTCTCAGTAACAGACAGCAAATCAAATCACTATTTCATTGCTTATGAATATAGAAATAATGCAAAAGAGACACCATGAAATAGAAACACACAAATTTAACATTAGCTTTAAAATATCCTTGTTTTACCTTGCAAGCACTTTTATAAAAATAAGTCTAATGAAACATTATATCAAAAGTAGTGAGCCACTTGGGGGTCCTTATAGTTCACATCTTTA
This sequence comes from Choloepus didactylus, assembly GCF_015220235.1. NCBI lineage: Eukaryota > Metazoa > Chordata > Mammalia > Pilosa > Megalonychidae > Choloepus > Choloepus didactylus. Next base: position 142,336,592 of record NC_051311.1, on the reverse strand, counting down.
AGGATAGATGTTTCGTAATACACCTTATTAATAACACACTGATTTTAAACACTGATTGTTTTTCTGGCAGATGAATTGAAATTTTTGAGTACTAAAGCCTATGAAAAAATTGCCAGCAATATAAACTCATAATACTAATTAGAATAAATGTATCTAGCATCTGCTAATTTTTTCTCCTTATTCATCCAATACAAATCTGGACATATAAACCACTCAAACTCTTTATTGCATAACAAAAACACAATGCTTTGAAGAGGATGAAGCATCTGGTGCTGGGTTATTCTGGTTAATATTTTGAATAGATGTAACAAAATAGGCTAGCTCCTTCTAGCCTTCAGGGAATCAACTTATTAAATGGTTCTAAGTAACAAAAGGTTGAATTATTTAAAATTACTTATACTACTGCCCCATCATGCCGGTCTTCAGGTTTTTATTTTTTATTTTTTTCAAAATTTTAATTTGATATACTTCAGAGCTGACGAAAAGATTTTATTCACCGATTTTTATGCTCAATTTAAGAGAGAATATTAGAGTCATTTCTTTAATTTTTATTCATTAGTTCAGAATTTAATACCTATTATGGTTCAAAAAGTGTTTTAGGTTCTGAAAACAGAGTGGTGAAAAGAACTTAGCCTTTCTCCCACCAACCTCAAAATCAGAAGGGGAAGAAAGCTGAGGAAACCTGAGGTTTCATGGGATATGCTAAAAAGTGTGGTTTAATCATCTAACTTAGTCCAAATAATAAGTCAGAAAAGGATCACAGAGGAAGCAACACTTAAGGCACATCTTGAAGTAGGCAGTATAATATGGCAGCTCCACTGGACTGTAAAAGCTGGGAGTGGCTGCAATGTAGGGTGGATGTCAGGAAGTGACAATAAATGATCAGTCAGAACAGGGGACTGAATACTACAGCCCCTGGACTGGCTCGCTGTTTTTGCACATAAAGGTCTATTGTGACATAGTCACATTCATTCATTTATGTTTAGGCTATGGTTGCTTTCACACTGCAATGGCAGATTTGATTAGCTGCAACAGTGAGCACAGAAGATATTTACTACGTGCCCCTAACATATAAAGTCTGGTAAATGTTTCGGGCTTTGAGAGTGTGTGATGCCTGCAGCATCTCCTGCGTGAAGAAGGCCTCCTCCTTGGAGATCCCTTCCCCATGACACAGTGGAAGCTCTGGCTGCTGTAATCTTGGGCACAGCCCAGCCTAAGCACATCTTGTTTTGACAAAAAAGCACATATTTAGATTTTTTCCCCCAAAACCTGCATGTAAACTCTGGCATTTAGCCAATTTTGGCAACCACTAATCTGCTTTCTGTCTCCATCACTCTGTTTTTTGACAATTTTACTTAATTTGCAACATGTGGTTCTTGTCTATCTGGCCACTTTCATTGGGTTTTGAGACTCATCCATGTTATAGAATATGACACTAGTTTGTTTCTTTTTTTTCCTAAATAGTATGACATTTAATGGATATATATATATATATATATATATATATTATTTATCCATTTCACTGGTTAATGGACTTTTAGTTGGTTTCCAAATTGTGGCTGTCATAATGAAAGCTGCTGTGAACATTAGTGTACAAGTCTTTTTATGTACTTGGTTTTCTTTTCTCTTGGGTAGCTATTTAGAAGTGACATTTTTTTCCCTAATGTTTAATAATGTGGAGCTTCTTTTGATGTACTAGAGTCATATATTTATAGTTACAGATACTATGTGCCACAGCATGCTCTTTTTAAAAATATTAAAATGTTTTGAAATCATTTGCCCATTTTTTAAAACCTTTTATTTCGAAATAACAATAGACTCACAGGGAGTTATAAAATAGTATAGTTCCACGAACACTTTATTCAGCTTTCAGGAAATTATCATTGGTACAATAATGTGAACATGATTACAAACCTTATTTACTTTTTGAAAATTTTTCATGCAGTCATTTGTGAGGTGTTTGTGTAGTTCTATGCATTTGATCTGAGGTATATATTTTGTAGCCTCCATCAAAATCAAGATACCAAACTGCTTCATCACCAAAAGGAACTCCCTCAGGCCACCCTTTTATAATTGCTTATGTCTTCATCTCTGTATCCTGGAAAGCAATAATATGTTCTCCATCTCTATGGTTTTGTCATTTTTAAAATGTTATATAAATGCAGTCATACTGCATGTAACCTTTTGAGATTGGCTTTCTTTCACTACGCATAAGGCCCTTGAGATCCATCTGGGTTGTTTCATGGATCAGTAGTTTGTTCCATTTTATTGCAGAGTAGTATTCCATCATACGAATGCACTACTGTTTGCTTATCCCTTCACTTGTCAAAGGATATTTGGACTGTGTCCAGTTAGAGGATATGACAAAAGCTGCTATGAACATTCGTGTACAAGTTTTTGTGTGAATATAAGCTTTTGTTTCTCTGGGATAAATGCCAAAGAGTATTATTTCTGGGTTACACAGTGTGCTGGTTTGGAGCAATCATGTACCCTGGAAAAGTCTATGTTCTTTAAATCCATCCCTGTGGGAGCAGACCTATTGTGGGTGGGACCTTTTGATTAGGTTGTTTCCATGGAGATGTGGCCCAGCCCATTCAAGGTGGGTCTACATCCCCTTGCTGGAGTCCTCCGTGAGGGGATAAAAGGCAGATGAAACTCAGAGACCACAGAGAGACATTTTGGAGACAGCCATTTTGAAACCAGGGCCCAGGAGAGAAGGGCCAGCAGATGTCACCATGAGCCTTCCCATTCGACAACGGAACCCCGATGCCAGCAGCCTTTCCTCACAGAGGGTGTCTTCCTCTTCATGCCTTAATCTGGACATTTTCATGGCCTTAGAACTGTAAATTTGTGAACTAATAAATCCCCATTGAAACAGCCAGCCCATTCCTGGTATATTTTATTCCAGCAGCTTTAGCAAACTAAAACATATAGTAAATGCATGTTTTGTTTTACGAGAAAAAGGAGAAGAAAAAAAAAATAAATAAAAGAGCAAACTATTTTCCATAGTGGCTGTATCATTTGGCATTCTCACCAGCAATATGTAAGAGATCTCATTTTGCCACATCCTTGCCAGTATTTGTTGTTATCAGCATTTTAAAAAAATCTAATGTAGTGATAGTGTATTGAGGATTTAATGTGCATTTGCATTTCTCTAACGGCAAATATGCTTACTTGCTACCTGTATATTCTCTCAGGTAAAATGTCTATTCCTGTCTTTTGTCCATTTACTATTTAGATTAAGGTTTTACTGTTGATTATTGAAAGGACTATACATATTCTAAGATTGGAGATTTTTTGACAGATAAAAGAGGTTTAAAAATATTTTCTTACAGTCTGTAGCTTGTCTTTTCAAACTCTTAACAGGGTCTATTCCAGAACAAAGTTAAAAATTTTGACTAAGTCCTCTTTATCAATTTTTTTTCTTTTGTAGCTAGGAAGTATAAGAACCACAATTCAGATATTGATACTGGATATTGCAGAATACCACACAGTGTTGGTTTCTGGAACTACAATCTGAGTAATGGGGAGAATAATTCCTTCCAGTTTATTCTTATTTTAGTTCATTTGCTTGTCTGCATACATTTTAGAATAAGCATGGTATATTTACAAAAAAAAAGCTTGCAGGGATTTTGAGAAAAATGATGTTAAACCTATATATCAATTTGGGGAGAATTAACCTCATTACTATGCTGATCTTCTAATCAGTGAACATGGTATGTCTGTTTATTTATGTAGATATTGTATTTCTTTCATAACTATTTTGTAGTTTTCAGCATACACATCCTGTACATGTACATGTTCAGTAAAATTTATTCCTAATTATTTCATTTTTGGACCTATTTTAAGTAGTATTGCATTTTAAATTTGGGTTTCCACAAGTTCATCAATAGATTATTGAAATATGATTTTTTTTTTTGTGTACTTTTTTTGTGTTGAGCTTGTATCCTGAAACCTTGATGAACTCACTTATCTGTTCTAGGTTTTCTTTTTTTCCGTTTGTTTTCTAGGTTTCTTAGTATACTCTAAATAGACAAACATAGCTTCTGCACCTAGGGCCAGTTTTATTTCTTCCATTTTAATCTGTAGGCAATTTATTTCCTTCTCTTGCCTTATTGTGCTGTGAGGACCTTCAGCACTAGGCAGACTTAGAGTGTTAGGAACAGATATTCTTGCCTTGTTCTGGAGAGTAGAGGGGAAATACTCAGTCTTTCACCATTAAGCATAGTGTTAGCTCTATGTTTTTGCAGATGTTCCTCATCAGGTTGAGGAAATTTCCCTCTATTCCCAGATTGCTGAGAGGTTTAACATGAACCAGTGTTGAACACATACTTTGTCTGCATCAATTGATACGATTATGCACTTTTCTTCTTAAGCCAGTTGACATGGAAGATTGTATAGGCTGCTTTTCAAATATTGAACCAAGCTAGTGTGGCAACCCATGGCCTGAGCAAAACAGGCCTGCAGATCTTTGGTGCACAGCAGTCTGCATGACCTAGGCAGCTGAATGTTTAACCTATTGTCTTTCTAAGCCAGTAAAGAGAAAAAGGGTAATTTGACCCTAAAATGTAACTTTATGGGAAGCAGGCAGGAAGTGAGAGGTTCTTAGTCTCACAAAAAGAGCAAAATGTAATAGTTCAAGTGCTATTTTAGTCCTTCCTGCACCACCCCCCAGGTCTGAGTAACCTGTTCCTGTATCTATGCTCCCCCCACCCTTAGGAGGGCCTTTGTCTTAAACACTTATAAAAGGCTTTCTGTCCTTTTTGCATCGCTCGGTGGTCTTCCCTGTGAACATGATGCCTGCCCAGCCTGAGAGAGCTGTCATGATCTCTCCATGACTTCTCGCCCTGCAAGTCAGCCCTGAATAAAAGTTCATGTATCAGAAAATGCTTGTTGTCTTCTTTGGCCTTTGGACTGGCATGGCCCTCTTGGGCTGTGACACTCGAAAACAGCTAAAATACATACCACTTGGTAATGATGTATAATTGCTTAAGTGAATTAAATTTACTAATAATTTTGAGGATTTTGCATCTAAGTTTTTGGGAGATACTGGATTTTAGTTTTGGTCATGCTGTCTAATCGCTTTGGTGAATAAAATTTACTAATAATTTTAGAGGATTTTGAATCTAAGTTTTTGGGAGACATTGGATTTTAGTTTTCCGGTGTGTGTGTGTGTGTGTGTGTGTGTGTGTGTGTGTGTGTGTGTCCGGTGTGTGTGTGTGTGTGTGTGTGTGTGTGTGTGCGCGCGTGTGCGTGTGTGTGTTCTTTGTCTGTTTATGGTACCAGAGCAATATTGGCTCCATAAAATAAGTTGAGAATTATTCTCACCTGTTACATTTTCTGAAAGAGGCTGTTTTAGAATTGGTGCTAGTTCATTAAATGTTTAGTAGAATTCAATTTCTTCGAGTTATAGGACTATTCAGATTATCTACTTCATAATATATGAAACTTAGTATATAGTGTTTCATTTTGTTTTGTTTTTAAAATTGGTCCACTTCATCTAACTTGTCAAATATATATAGAGAGAGCTACTTTATAGTATTCTCTTTTTATGTTTTTAATGCCTGGAGGGGCTGAAGTGATATTTCCTATTTCATGCTTGACATTGGTAAATTTTTTCTTTAATCCTTTAGTCTTGGTCAGTCTTGCTAGAACTTTTTCAAATTTATTGATTTTTTCCCCAAAGAACCACCTTTTTGTTTCACTGACATTTTCTGTTTTTTCATTTTTAATTTTAATGGTTTATACTCTTATCTTTCTTACTTCCTTCCTTCTGCTTCCTTTGGGTTTATTTGCTTTACTTTTAATAGTTACTTGAGATGAAAACTTAAATTATTGATTTAAGACTTTTCCCCTTGTCTTATTTAAGCATTTGATGCTGCAGATTTTCTCTTTTCACTATTTTTTAGCTGCACTCCACAAATTTTGGAGTTTATTTTGTTTTCATTGCTGTCTATGTATTTTCCAATGCTTAAATTGTGTTGTTTGACTTGTGATGACTGGGTTTAAGAGTTCTTTATTTGTTTCCATTGCAAATTCTTTAACAAAAATATGATTTTAAAATAACTTCTAACAGTCTCATGCTCATTTTCACTGTCTTTTGAAGCACAAAAGTTTTTTTTTAATTTTCCTGAAGTCTAGTATATTAATATTTTATATTTTTGATTAGGTTTTTATACTGTGATTGAAGAACTCTTTGCCTAACCAAAGTTTGTGAAGATTTTCCCTTATGTTTTCTTATATTATTTTTATATTTTTTTCAGTGCTTTAAATTACTTTTATTAAATAAGTCATCTAGAAATTAACACCAATTGTATACATCTTCCTAAAAAACTCATACAGTACCTAAAATCAAATTTTTGGCAGACAAATTGATCCCATTTACATTTTTAAAGCACAGAGTATTTAATGCATAAACTGTAATTATTATATTGGAGTTAACTAAAAAAATACAAAAACTAATTAGAAACTGAAGGAAAAATGAAAAGGATGAGGGAAAGAAAAGAAAATATTCAACCTCCAAAATGAATAAATAAGTCACCCCTTTTGTTTGGAGGTTAGTGTTCTGTGCTGACCGCTTGTTCTCCGAAAAAACCATGTGCATTCTTTCCATCACAATTCTTATTCCACATCACAAAAACCATCACATAAATTTAACACAATTAGCAATCTACTCAGAAGAAAGTATAACTGGAAAAATATATTAAAATTGCAAACTGTATTAGAAACTGCACAGTTATGCCACTGTTCTCTTTTTTAGAGAACAGCAAACACTTTAGTAAGCACCAACTTCACAGGAAAAAAAGAGACTAAAAAAAGAAAATTCTGCTATGCACATAAACCAATGGCACCAAAATCTATAGACACCTTTAATAATTCATTTTCTTTATAATGGCCCCACTCTACTGTTCTGCTAATCCATTCAAGGTCCTATGACTAATATTCATTTTATAGGTTGTTGCTGTTTGACTGAAGCTTTTTCTTGCTAAATTAACCTTTGTTATATCTGGTAGATCCAGAACATAGTCTAAAATTTCCTCATATTTAGAGAAAACAGTAAAATATTTTGTAAGGTGATTTAACTTTTTCTCTACCTTCTCTTGTATTCTCTAGTTTTTGGGAAACTGGAGCATTCTTGATGTTCCAAGAATTTGACATAAGAACTTTCATCATTTTATATAAACTTTGATTCATTCTAAATTCTAAATTATGACATAATTGCATTGCTACAAGATTACACTGCACCTGCTATGTTTGTAGCAATACGAACATTCTATTGAAGTCAACACATAACCAGGGATCCAGCTATGAATGAAAGGACAGCAGAGCTGAGGAACTCTCCTGTGGGCAGAGCACAGCTGCAGCCATGTGACTGAGTGACTCACTGCTGAAGTGCTGGGTAGGGTGTCCACGGAGGAAACATGGCACCTTTAGGGAACTTTGCGTGTTAAAATTATCTTCCTTTTTGTCTCAGCTGCTAAAAGATCACCTTATGGACACAAGAGAAATTTAAAATTGATAGAATGTTTGTATCAACTTGAAAAAACAGCATATAAATAAATACTGGTCAAGGGCAACCCTGTTATAGAATAACAGTAAGTTCCAAATGAACCTTCAAAACCATAATTTGACAAAAATGTAAACCAAACAATGAACATAAATCCAATCTATATACAAACTTAAACATTTTAAAATCCAAAAAGACATTAAACAACAAAATAAAACATCCCAAACACCAAAGGGGAAAAAAAAAAAAAAAAACTGAAGATATATGGGAACCTAATTGCACAAATGTCTCCAGAAAACAGTGGTAATGTTAATAATCTATAGAAGAGAAATTTTCAAGAAATCATGGTTCAGCTTTTCAAATGTTTTTGGGTAAAGTATGACCTGAGACTGATTCTTGAGCCTATTGTGATTCTGATTAAGATATTTGGACATGCCCTTCAAATTACATGATGAGATGAGTAAACAGAAAATCTTGTCTCCTTCCTGCCTTTTCAACACACCAACAGCAAAACATATTAATGAACATAGTACTCTTTCTAGTAATGCTGAAGGCAAAGGAGCTGCCTGGTATTTAAAGAAGTGTGGTTCTTATATTTCCTTTACATATGTTTTGGCTCAAGTTGAAAAACCTTTAGCTAATGAAATAAAGGATTCCTCATGTTACGTGCTTGAGGCCTCATACCATGAATAGTGAATCTACAAATATTACTTGCAGAGCCTAGAGTTGTCTGTTAACAATACACATACATTATCAAGAGGATTTATAAAATGTTTTAAATGCCAACCATGACTTAGACATGAATGAAATGCATAAGTCCAGAATATTGATAAAAACCAACCAGCATGTTACTCACTTCAACTATCATTTTAAATAGGCACTGTGAAAATGGGAATGCTGTTGTACAATGCATGGTACTTAATGAAATTAGTGTTCTTTAATGAGTACCTGCTCTACATTAATTCCCTTTAGTTAAAGAAGCACATGAAATATGCAGAAAAAAAGTTACCAGTCTATAAAAGGAGTTAGTGTTAGAAATGAAAATGAAGCACTTGTGTCTTCATTTTTAAAAACTTCACAAAGGTGCAAACAATGTAATGCTTTCCAGGCTCACATGGGCAGATCAGTACTACTATGCCTAGTCTTTCTAGATGTATCATCATCTTGTGGCAGCACTTTCTGCAAATTTGACATAGCAGCAGTTCTCTCAATGTCTATCACGGCACACAGCTCTGGGCACTTAGTAAGAGTTTGTGGAAGGGGAGTAGTAGGTGTTTTTGGAGTCTGAGGGTTGTCGGAGTCACTTCTACCTTCCAAGTCAACCTGTATGTAATTGAGCTGCCTGTATTCTAAACTTGGGCACCTGGTATCAAAGTTAAAGACTGTTGGCGTACAGTACTGATGCCTTGAATATTCTTTTTTGTGAGCACTTGCTGGCACTGTTACATTCTCTGTATTTACATAGTTATGCATTGGATCTAGATTACTATGGTAGCAATTTAGAGATGGGGTCTTTGGTCCTAAATTGTCATCTTCATCCCTACTTAGCTTGCAGGCTTCCCAAACAGGAGGCAAAGATGGTAAATTTTCATAGCTTAATAATGCAGTTCTCTGAGCTGAGTTGTTGATATTCTGGATATCTGAGGTACTGGTGGATATCAGATGACCTCTCCTGACCCCTGAGGCACTAGGGACAGACAGCCCATTTACATTTTCATGCACCAGTTTGTTAACAGAAGGTGCATCTCTTTGTTCATCACTGTCATTTCCAGTGTCCCATTCTGTGTTATTTGCACCACTTCCACTAACTTGATCTCTTCCAAGTTGCTCCAGTTTCTCTTTTTCCATTAATTGCTTTTGAACAGGGGTTGGTACTAAAACAAATTTGACTCCTTCTGGCTCAAGAAGAATCTGAGGGTCCCTGTCCTCACCGCTCCTTGGTTCTTTTGGTGTGTTGCTTTCAGCATTAGAAACCCTTGCCTCCAATGCGACATGCACACTTGTTTGATTTTTCCACTTTTCTTGCACACCAGTAGTGTTGACACAGGATGTACTTGTCCCTCAGCCACCTATGAAGGCAGGCGTGCACTTCCCACAGATGGATGCCTGCTTGAAGGATGGGATGAAGTGTCTCCAAATAAGGGATATGGGGGATATATTAGGTAAGTTCTGAGCAGCAAACCATGGAGTTGTAGGTGTTTGAGGTATTCTGGGAACTTCCAATTCTGTTTGATGATTATTCCTTTTTTCAACTGGCTCTTCTACCACATTTATACTATTATTTTGCATAATCTCTTGTAACATGTTAAATAATTCTTCTGCACAGGCACACTTAAAGGCAAAAATTCCTTGTCCAGTTAGGCACCTTCAACCACTTTCAAAAGAAAAGAGATTTGAATCATAGCCATAGCGACGCAGGCAGAGGTAGTGCCATTTTACCGAGTCACATTTGTGGGTGTATAAAATCAGTTCTGTGTCTGCAAGTTCTATTTTGCCAGAACCTAACTCATTCCCGTCATCATCCACATTAATCACCTAAAACTGGTTCCAACGGTTTTCTAGGACAGTGTCTTTATCTGCACAGCTACAACAGCTACCCATGGCTTCTTCAGAAGACCGTGTGAGCTCCAGATCTGGGCACTGCTATTCCCATCCTTGCTGCAGCGTCAGGAGTTAAACCATACTTCAAGATACCATGTTTTCTTTGCTTGCTGATTTAACCTTGAGGAATTCTCTTCCGAGAAAAACAGACGTAATTTTGTTCCAATCTGGTTGAAAGGCTTCCACTGCATCTTTCTTTATGATAAATGGGCTGTTCCATCCCTTCTGCACCTGGGCGTCTACTTCTTAATGGTCATTTCGTTCGGCCCGGGCGCCTGGAGGGGCGGAGCGCGCGGGTCGGTGGGCACAGAACCCCCCGCCCCACCCGGCCGAAGCCCCTGCTCGGAGCCGTTGGAGCCTCAGCGGCTGAGCTTTCAAGGGTAATTTTATCGTTTACACTTAGGCCTGTGATCCATGATGAATATTATTTTTGAGAATGGTGTAAAGGTTCAAATGAATCTTTATTGTCAAGTGGATATCCTATTCCTCCAGCACCAGTTGTTAAGAAGTGTATCAATATACAATTTAATTCCCTTTGCATATTTGTTGAAAATCTTTGATTATGAATGTATTCTCAAATCATTTTCTTTACTCTACAGGTATGTCTTGGCGATAATACTGCACTTTCCTAATTATTATAGCTTTAAAGTATGTTTTGGAATCAGAAATGTTATCCAAATTTGTTCTTTTTTCAAATTATTTTGGTTACTCTGGGTCTTTTCTTTTTACCTTTGACTTTTAGGATTAGCTGGTTATTTTCTGGAAAAAAAAATCCTGATGGGATTTGGTAAGAGCTGCCTTGTATCTGTGAATCAATAAGGGAAGGTTTATCATTTAAAAATATTGAGTGTTCCAGTCTTTGAATATTGAATCTCGCCAGTTATTCGAATCTTTAATTTCTCTCAGCCATGTTCATAGTTTTGGTATACATGTTTCTTTTCTTTTCTTTTTTTTTTTCTTTTTACCTCTTTGGTTAAATTTACTTCTTTTTACATTGCTTTGATGTTGTTACAAATGGAATTCTTTTCTTAATTTCATTTTTACTATTCATTGCTAGTATTTAAAAATGCAATTGATGATTTATATTGATTTTCAAGTCTTTACATATGTTGAAATCATTTATAAATCCTTATAAGAATTATTTGCAGAATATCTAATTTTATTGTTGTTGCTGTTTTTGTTATTGCTTAATTGCTTGCTTGTCTGTTTTATTCTTTGCCTTATTACACTGATTATTTCAGTACATGTTGAATAGAAGTCATGAAAGGACATTCTTTACTTATTCCTGATCTTAGGGGAAAAACATTTGGTCTTTTACCAATAAGGTTGATTTCTGTTTATGACTTTATTCAAATTGAGGAAGTTTAATTCTATTCCTAGTCTGTTGTGAGCTTTTATGCTGAATATGTATAAGATTATGTCAGTTGTTTTTTCTCTGTCTACTGAGATGATAGTGTATAGATTCATTGATTTCTGATGTCAAAGCAAACCTACATTACTGGGATAAAGTTAAATTCATTATGCTGTAAAAGTATTTTTGTGTTTTGCTGAATTTGGATTTTTTTTTGAGAATTTGTATGTATTATTTGGTAGTTTTAATTTTTTGTATTGTCATTTTTTACTTTGATTTTAGGGTAAACTGTCTTCATAGATGAGTTGGAAAGTACTGCATTCTCTTCCATCTTCTAGGAGAGTTTGTGAAAGGTTAGTATTATTTCTCTTTAAATCTTTTACGGAATTCACCTCGGGAAGCTACCTGGCCTTAGATTATCTTTGTGGGAAGATATTTAGTAATTATTATTTTATTTGTTACCAGTCCATTCAGATTTTCTGTTTCTTCTTGAATCAGTTTGAATGATTTTTGCTTTCTAGAAATTTAGTGAAGTTGTCTAATTTGTTGGGACAAAATATTTCACACTAGCTTATAATCCTTTTAAATTCTCTAATATTAGTAATAATCACTGCTTTAATTACAAGTTGTTGGTATGGTTGAATATGTCTGCCGTTTTACTATAGATTTTCTATATATCTTATTTCGTTTGTTTCTCTGTTCTACTTGTCAAACTTTTGTTTTAAATATATATTTTAGCACACCATTTAAATTTCTTTGTTTTATTACAAAGGTTTTATTTCCTTATAGTTTGATATTGAGATTACAGAATGCTTATTAATTTATCAAAATCTACTTCAGATTAATACTAACTTTATTTTGGTGAAACACACAGCTTTGCTCCATTATAGCTCTGTTTTCCCCCTTCCTTTGTGCTATTATTGTCACATATGTTATGTTTTTAAGTGTTTCAGCCAATCAATATAGTTTTATAAATACTGTTTATGAAACTTTCTTTTAAATAAGAAGAATAAATGCTAAAATTATTTAATAAACTTTTATGTTGTTTTTACATATATACTGATAATTTTATTTCTGTCTGTGAATTTGAGTTACCATGTAACATCATTTTCTTTCAGTCGGATAGAATTTTGTCAGTATTTCTTGGAGGGTAGGCTTTCTATCCACGATTTCTGATGAGCTGATAATCATGTTATTGTTCTCCTCTGTATGGCGAGTCATTTTTCTTTTGTTGCTTTCAAGATTTTCTTTGGTTTTGGTTGACAAATGTATCTATGTGTGGATCTCTTTGTTTCAATCCTCCTTGAAGTTCAGTAGACTTCTGGGATTCATAGATTAGTGTTTATCATCATATTCTGGAAGTCGTCAGCTATATTATTTCAAATACATTTCTACTCTTTTTCTCTTTTTTTTTTTCTCTCCCATAGGAATCCCCAGTACATATATATTCCTATACTTAATGATGTCCAAACAAGCTTTGAGACTCTCTTATTATTTCTTCATTTTTCTTTCTTTTCTTCAGATTGGGTAGTATCTATTGGTCTCTCATCAAGTTTGCTAATTGTTTCCATTGTCATTTTAAGTGTGTTCTACAGACCCTTTAGTGGATAGTTAATTTTAGAAGTACTTTTAATTCTGTAATTTCCAGTGGGTCCTTGTTTATGATTTTTATCTTTTCATTGCATTCTCTACTTTTCAGTAATTTTCATTTTTTTAAAATATTTGAACATGAAATTCATTAATGCTTTGGAACTATTTACAATAGCTGTGATGATGTATTTGCTAAGTCCAAGATCTGGGCCCCCTCAGGGACAGTTAATATTGACTGATCCCTGCCTACCCCCTCCAAGTGTGGCTCACATTTTCTTTTCCTTAGCAGGTTTGTTAATTTTTATTGAAACCTTGACATTTGGGAGTATATATTGTAGCAACTCTGAATTGGGATTCTTCCTTCCAGAGGATGTTAGTGCTCTTTTCTTTTTGTTGTTTATTTGCTCACCTGGATTACTTTTATAGAGTTTTTCTCCTTCAGTGTGGAGTTACTGATGTTTTTCCCCTGTAATCTTCAATATTTGTTTTCAATTTTAATCTGGATTCCTAGCATTTGCTCTTGTGCCACCATTGCTTAGTAATGAGCCAGTGCTTTGTCAGAGGTTATGCTCAGACACCTTCAGCCTATGTTTTATATTGCTTGGCAATAAATTTGTGTTTGGTTCAGGGGCACATTCATATTCTGACAGTTTGCAATCTTCCACATCATTTACTTCCCATCAGGCCCTCTTGGGTCTCCTCTACACATGTGGGGGTCCTCAAGTCCAGACAGAGCTTTAGAGAGAGACTGCACCCCTCCAGTCTCTCTTGAAGTGATTGGTTTGACAAAGTTGCATAGTTTTGTCATTGTTCTTGGAGAAGAAGATTTGCCATGCTCCTGACTCCATGACTGTAGAAGTCATTTTAAAATTAATTATCATTTAGAAAAAAAAAATCTCAACCATACAGGAAAGTTGCAAGTATACTAAAAATAAAGTAAATTTTCATGAACCACTTGAGGATAAGTTGCCAATATGATGCATTATCAGTCCTGAAATCTTTAGTATTTCTTATATACAATGATATTAACCAACATAATTCCAAAACAATTATCTAGATAAGGAAATTGATGTTCCTATATTGTTAGCATCTGTGGTGGCTTTGTACTATGTGAAACATACCTAAGTTGGAATTACAGAGTCCCAGACTTTCCTTGCTTATATTGTTTAAAATTAGGTCTGGTCACAAGAGAAATTTACATGATATATGGAAGTTTGAATTTAAGTTGTAGCCATTTTTTATGCTCTGAAGTCAGTGTAGGCTAGTGATTTTGGAAACTTACATATGTGCTTGCTGTGGAGAGCTGGTGATTTTGCAGCTTACACGTGTTGCTGCTTATCTGCTAGCTCACATTTTTGGCATCCGGTAGCTGCAAAACCCATATCTTCCACCACCTCCTACTGGGTCTCATCCTTCATCTTCTCTAAATCCTGGACCCAGTGACTTTGTTACTCCATAGTGAAAGTTGAAAACTTATGCAACAGGTCACTTGCATCTCTGAAATTGTAGGTGGAGAGAGAGAGAGAGAGAGAGAGAGAGAGATGCACTTCCCATCCATCTTCTCTTCCCAACTGCTAGCTCTGATGACTGGAGGCCCGGCTCTCCATGCAGATAAAACAATCCTACATATACTCCCATAATTGCAAATGGTCTCATTCCTGTAATGAATCCCTTAGTCTATGCCATTCACAGCAGCCCTGCTTCTCCAAGGAAATTGTTATTGATCCACCTCTAATTTTCAGACTCCAAGTTTTGCCAGTTTTCCCAATAATATTCTTTTTTAGGAAAAGTTCCACTCCAGAACCCCATATTTTATTTAATTTTCTTGAAAATGTATTTTCCTCCAGGCTGAAATAGTTCATTGGTGTTAACAAAATTTTCATGACTCTATTAGTTTTGTGTTGCTGTATAACAAAGTACCACATAAATAACAGTATAAAATAACATTCCTTTATCATCTCCCAGTTTCTGTAGGTCAGAAGTCTGGGCAGTGAGTAGCTAAGTCCTCTGCTCACGATCTGACAAGGCTAAAATCACGAAGTTGGCTGGTCTTTGCTCTCATCTGGAGGTCAGCATCCTCTCTCAGACTCGTTCTTGATGTCAGCAGAATTTAGTTCCCTGTGGTAATCAGTGTGAGGTCCATGCTTTCATGCTTCCTGTCAATCAGGGGTTGCTCTCAGCTCCTGGAGACCAAGCTCAGGTCTTAGTCAAGTAGCTGTCATTCAGCAGGACAGCTTACTTCGTCATAGTCAACAGGAGAGCCTCTCTTTTACAGACTGTCACCTCTTAAGTCATGCCCACCTAGGATAATTGAACTTTTCATTAACTGAAAATCCACTACTTTTGGGGGTCTTAATTTCATCTGCAAAATTCTCCTTTGCCATATTCTCTTTGCTAGAAACAAATCCCAAATTCTGTTTGCACTCAGTAGGAGGGGATTATTCTAAACTATGACTCATTGGTTTTTACCTTAGGGTATGTGTGCCAAAGTGATATTGAAACATTTTGATGATTACATGGCTATTACTCTGGGTTTGGGTTTGTCTGGTGTTTCTTCATGATTCAGGTTATGTATCTTTGGCAGGGATATCACAAAAATGTGTCAAACAATATCAGTTTGTCCCTTTACTGGTGACATGAACATTGATCACTTAATTAAAATTATCTGGCAGTCTTTTCCTTTATGTATTATTACTCTTTTTTTCTGGGTATTAATAGATATTTTGAGAATAGGTATTTGGAAATTAGGTAACCAAAGTATTTCCCATAAACTGTTAATTTGCTAATTTATTTTTATCAATGTTGACCCATAGATGTCTGTTTAAGCAATGGTGTGTAATCAGTGACTATCATTGTTTATTTTAATGCACAAATTGTTCCAGATTTGACCTTCTTTCTGGCTTCCATATCTCCTTGATTTGTCTTCATTATTTACTGAGCACCTCATATCTTTTGGCACAATAAAATGTTTCAGTCTCATTTAGTACTTTCCCAGCCCCAAACATGAAGATAATAATTTTTCCATAGTACCCTGGTTCTTCTAGTGGACAATGCTATTTAGTAACCAAGCTCTGGGAGCTAGGTGTGCTCACTGCTGCAGTGCCTGTCAGTGGATGGAAATAGAGCATGCGTGTGTCTATATTTAAGTCTATATTTTAAATATATATATATATATTTTTATACAGTAAAAAGCATGGTTACATACAATGCCTCAAATTCCAAACCAAGTATTTCCTCTTATTTCATCATTTTCTTTGTACTGTGTATATAGTGTTTTTGCTGTTGTTTTATTTGGGCATACAAAAATTTATTTACATATTTACTTTTAAATGTTTTTGTGCATTCATCACATGTGGATTTTGAGCAATATTTATGACATCCTTTGTTTTTAAGCAGGTGTCAAGCAATTCCCTGATGTTTCCTTTGGTAAAAGCAGTGTTTATTTTTATACTTAGATACATCCACTTGAAGTATTATAGCATGTGCCAAAACCAATTATATATTTTTACAGTGGCTTCCCCATGGCTTCCTCACGTTTAATAAACCACATTTATTAAACAATTTTGATATGCTATCTTTATTAAGTACTAAAGTTCCAATATTTTTTATAAGTTTATTTGATCACTCTTGTTATATTTATTTCCAGGTATTTTATCTGTATACTTGTATGTAGATTAAGATTCTCTCTCATTATATTTTCTAAAAGGTTGTTATATCTGTGTATAAAAGTTATTGAGTTTTGCATGTTATGTTTATATTTTGCTACCCTCTGATTTTTTTGTTATTATTTGAGCTAGTTTTTATCATTGATATCGTTTATCACTGATTTTCTTGAGTTTTCTAACTATGCTACACTATAAACCTGCAAATAGTGCTACTTTTACAGTTTTACATGTTGTTATTCAATATCTAATTGTTTTCACTTATCTAATTTAATGGATAGTATCTCCAACACAATATTGAAAAGTACTAGAAATAATGGGTATCTGCCTGGTTTCTGACTATAGTAGGGATAATTCTAGTGTTTTCCTTTTAAGCAAGATGATGCTTATATGCATGTGTATGTGGGTGTATGTATGGGAAGGAGACAGAGAGAGAGAGAGGAGGTAGGTAAAGAAATAGCTAAGTATCAACTAATATTAATTCATAGTTTTAATGATTTAATCAGGAATGTATATTGAATTTGGACAAAGTCCTTTATCATATCCTCACAACAGGAATTCATACTAATTCTTATCTTTAATCAAAGATAAATTTTCCTTAGATCCTTTGATGTGGTGACTTATATTAATAAGTGCTGTTATACAGAACCATCCATAAATTTGTGCTGTAAATACTATTTATCATGCTGTACTATTTCAAAAATGTGGTGGCGGATTCATTTTCTAACATTTTATTTTTTCATTTCTTCCTTGATCTTTTTAACTTTATTTACCTTATATCTTATTCTTAAATTACTTTGAATGTAACTCATAGTCCGAAGATCCAGTTACCATGGCAGCTTGAAATCAGGTTATTCAAGTGTCCAATAACTAAACTAACAAGCTTTTTATGATCTTTTCAACAACAACACGTATGCATACAATCGTACTTCAAGTTAATGGAATGGGAATTACCATAGGCTTACATATAAATTAATGGTTACTTTACTATGGCAATTTTCAAAAAGAGTATGAATAGGTTTTATACAATGCATACCAGAGAGCCAGAATTTGAGCATAAATAAAATTTTAAAGAGAATTATTGAGAAATTAATTTGTCATATTTGTGAACAGAGTGATGTGATCCTTAAAGACTAGGCTGTTATTAAAAAAATAAGCATGGCAGAGCAAATCCATTTCCCTTTTCTACAACTACACACCCATGGTATATTAGCAGAGTAACACACGTTACATATTTTAATGCCTACAAGAGTTTTAAGAAAGCCAAATTCAATAAAAATCTTGTCTACTAAGGAATTAAAATCAGATTTGAGAGAGATCTTATTGAGGAGCCACAGTTCTCTGTTCTCTGCTGTCTCTCATTCAGCATTGTTTCAAGGCCACACTTTCTTATTAGCATCATATTTTGATAAAGACAAAGTGGACAAATGCAAAAAAAAATGATGAAATAAATTGTTTGAATTTCAGCATGATGTTGATAGTCTATAATCACATTCAATACAGATAAGCAATTTTTAAAATTCAAAATTTAGAATATAAATCGATCTATCTTATTTTGGGAATGAGCTTAAGCTTGAACCCTGAAGCCTGTATTCAAATGACAGTGATTTTAAATACTCACTGGTTCATCTTTATGATGGGTGTGATGATATTGCTTTAAATAAACAAACAAATTTAGAGTGAATTGAAATAAGTATTGAATAATGCAGATCTGGACATTCCAGATAGAGCACGTTTATAGAAAGTTGATCAAATGAAACAGCCGGAAATTCATTTTAAGAGAAATGTTTGAGAGAATGTATAAATGACTGAAGGGAGAAGTGATGCCTGCTTTCAAATTTCTGAATAACCCTCATGCAGAAAAGGGTCTGACTTTAATGTCTCATTTCAGAGGTGAGAGTTTGGCCCAGGTATTGCAAAAGAAATACAAAAGCTGTCATTTATCAAATGTTAAATAAGTGCCTGTCCTTGGTAAGTGCCTTATAGACCTCATCATATTTGTGGCCACAGGGCACTTGTGAAGTGCATAATTATTACTAATAAAATAATTTCCATTCCAAGCTTTATTCATTTCCTCTCCCTATTTTTTGATTTTATTATTTATTCTCTTCACCCTAGTGCACATTTAGGTTTGTTCATTATTCTGTATCCAAGTGATAAAAATCAAAAAGTCTTGCTTTGGCATACCAATTTAGTACATGTTTTTAAATGGTGTGAGTGCATTTTTTCTGTCACATATGTGTCTGTGTGTGTGTGTCTGTTTGTATAAAATAAACACATTTTTGTCAAGGAACAGTAGGACAGAAATAACATAAAAGAGAAATGGGAGTGTAAATTGGTGCAATCTACCACTCATTTTGACTATCTCAGTAAAAATACATCTTAAAATAAATCTTAAAGTAGTGAATTAATGTATTCTTATGCTATTATTATTCATAACAAAATTTTAGAACCTAAAAATGTCTAAAATATAGGCATCGCTAAGAAAATTATAGTACCTATTTAGAACAGCATACAAAATTCAATGTAAATAATGACTCCATAAGAATTTCTAGCAAAATAGAATATTATTATACTAAAATTTAAATTTAAAAAGCAGGGTATAAAATTAAACCTATATCATCATCCCAGCTTTGTAAAATATGGACATTAATTTTTTTGTAACAAAACGTAGTGTAAAGTTAACGCTGTGTCTAGGCTTTATGATTATATAGTTTTATTTCTTCTGTTGTATTGTTAATGTTCAAATTACTTTCAAAATAACATTTTAAATAATTAGAAAATAAGTAAAACAAATTCCTCTAAAGGAAGAGAAAAACACATTCTTGATAAATCCTTCGTGGATACCTAAAAAGATCAATGCCCAAAATGTAAACTCCTTTAAACAGGAAAATTCTTTATCTTATTTACATGCCAAGAGAGGCATGCTCACATGTAAGAGTGGGATATGATGTGAAATAAAATGACATATAGCTGCCAATAATTAGAGTATACTTTCTTTACATATAGCATACTCTACACTCTCTAAAATGATGGTGGAGTTCTCCATGTGACCGTACCTTGAATTTAGATCCTCCCTAAGTCACTGCCTGCCTTATACTAGAGTTTAGTGTGAATTCCACTACACTTGTCGGGATTGGCTTTGATGTGGAAAGGGGAAACTAAGCCAAGACCACCCAAAGAAGAGGAACCACAAGTTCCCCACCCTCCCATAACTCCAGAGAGGTCAAGAGGGCTGTCTGCAGAAAGCTAAGCTCTGCTGTAGCAAAATTCAACATTTTTCCCTTGCTAGGGGCATTGTCCCTACACTTTTCATAAGGTAGTGGTGAGGAGCTACACTTCTCAGTGGGGGAATGATCAGATTTCTTTGGTGACAGACAGTCTGGATTCTAGTGACAGCTATTCATTAGAACATCATCACAGCACCTGCAAATCGTGGGGTCTGTTGGTTTGGCCGATTGCCCTCTGTGGGCGAGGAAGCTGCACCTGGCAAGGGAAGGTGAGTTTGGGTGCAGCACACCTCAAGACACTGATCCCAGCTAGCTTTTAGCCCTGATGACTCAGAGTAAGCTTCCTGTTCATTTCACCGTAGCTTATGAAAAATATTTCAGAGATGTTACACTCTGAAAATAAAGTCCCATTTGTATTTAAGTATGCATAGCAAAATAATTGTCTTGAACAGTCCATCCATCTAGGGCATGTGATTTGGTGGGGTGGGGGCAGGTGTTGGTGCATGTTTAGGAAGATTAGAGAAGTACTGAAGATGGACTGAAGCAATACTCAGCTTTTGTAATGCAAATAAAGTTACACACCACAAAAACAGGCTGGAAAGCTAGACCCTGGAGTACAGGGGCTGCTAGACACCTTCATCACCCTGTACATATTGGGAACCTGTTTTGTAGCACCCATCTTCCACAGTGCTTTAGTTTGCTAAAGCTTGGCTTTTACAATGGGCATGTATCAACTTACAAGTTTACAGTTCTGAGTCCATGAAAATCTCCAAATCAAGGCATCAACCGGAAATGCTTTCTCTCTGACGACTGGGTACCAGCGATCCCCAGCAAATCTGTCATATGGCTGGGCACATGGCAGTGTCTGCTGGTCTCTCCCTTCTCTCCCAGATTTCATTGCTTCCAGCTTCTGGCTTCAGTGGCTTCCTCTCTTTTTCTGTGGTTTCTCTGTGTTTTCAATGTGTCCTCTTTAAGCTTCTCTGGCTTTGTTCTGTGTCTTCTCTGTCTTTTATCCTCTTATACAGGACTCCAGTAATAGGATTAAGACCCACCCTGAATGAGGTGGATAACATCTCAACTTAAGGTCCTACTGACTGAAACATCCTACTTACAAGAGATCCACATGTACAAGAATGGATTATCTTTAAGAACATGATCTTTTCTTGGATACAAATAGCTTCAAACCATCACACAGATTTGTAGAGAAAGACATGTCATCTGCCTAAGCAACTAGTCTGCTCATTGATATGAAGAAACATGGATATAGAAGAGAAGAAAAGCTACCTTAAAGCAAAGGGTTATGTGGTGAAGGGATGGGATGAGAGAAGAGGAGGCTGGGTATTACCCAATCAGAAAGAAGAGATACAGTTTTCACTAATTGCAGACTTCAGCTTTGTAGGTGGCAAAGCCCACCCACCAAGGACCACCAGAAACCTACCTGAAGACAAAAAAGTGAGGGTTGGTTAGCTGGTTGCGATATGAAAACTTAGAGGAATCTCAGTAAGGGAAGGTTGGGAGGAGATTTTCATGTGGTTTAGGTTTGAGTTAGATGATTCAAAGGAGGAATTAGGGTTAGGGGGTCAGTACCGGATTGGATGCTGTCAAGAGACAGGACAATTCTCTGACTGAGTAGAGCATTTTAATGATTTTTTATTGAGGTAGGGAGAGTAAAGTGGGGCTGGGAGCTGCCATTGGTAAAATAGTAATAATCACTCTGAGCAAGACTATATTAGACAGAAGAGGATACTCAAGTTTTTGAGTGTTTGCAGAATGGTCTTGCCAATGACTTATTCTCAGCATTCTTTAGGTTCTGTTAAGAATACTGTATTTGGATGTTATCAGGACTGTTTGCTTTTTTTTTCAGAAGCCAACAGGACATTCCATGACCATGTGGGCCAGAGGAAACTGGTCATTTCCTTTATTGTAATGTCCAGAAAACATTCATCCATCTTCTCCCTATACCCAGTTATCATCTTAGGAGAGAAGATAGGGGTAATAAGTAGGTTTTTTTTCTTTTGGCTTGTTTTGATTTTCTCTGAAGCAACTAGTGTTACCTGAAGAGAACATTTAAATGATTAAAATAGGCTAATCTAAACTAACAAAATAACCTTAAAGTGAGAGTTTGGGCAGCAGACTTAATTACCCATATACCAAATGAATATATAATATATTCTATATATTGTACTTTAGGATTTAGTAGAATAAGTAAAGTTTAGATGTTATTATTTAAAGAAAATAAC
Source organism: Choloepus didactylus (assembly GCF_015220235.1). Taxonomy (NCBI): domain Eukaryota; kingdom Metazoa; phylum Chordata; class Mammalia; order Pilosa; family Megalonychidae; genus Choloepus; species Choloepus didactylus. The sequence continues at coordinate 142,314,411 of NC_051311.1, read as the reverse complement.
TAGGGAGATAGAATTATGTGCATTTAAATTTCTTGGAGAATACACACACACACACACACACACACAAAACTGTGGTCAATTAATGTCTGTAATGACAGAGATGGGGTGTTTGGAATGGAGATATGAATATAAATTGGGGCATTTTACTTCTAGTTACACAATTATTTTTCTCTCCAATACATGTATTTTATCATTTAAACTGGTTTAAAATTTTAAAAAGTTTACATAATATATACTTTTAAAAGTATATGTTTTTTTAAACAAGCAATATTTTATTAAAGGTAATTAATATCAAATGAGTGTCTAATATCCAGTGAGAAATAAAATAAATTATTTTATCCAGTTGTTTAATCTTTGGTTCCATTTTATTCAAAAAATGTAATGGCATTGTATCATCCTGTAACATTTCCTTTCTTGGTTATTCACAATGCAGCACTCAACCATTTTTCTTCCATTCATGCACAATGCAGTACAACTTTCAGATTGTGGCTCTATTAGTTTCCTGAGACTGTCATAACAAATTCCTTCAAACAGTGGCTTATAATGACCAAGATGTGTTCTCTCACAGTACTGGAGGACAAAATTCACTTTCACTAGGCAGATTTCTAGGTTTCAGCAGAGCTACTCTCTCTTTGTAGCCTGTTAGGGAAAATCCATTCCTTGCCTCTTTCAGAGTCTTTTAGCTGCCTCCATACCTTGACTCATTTAAACGTCACTCCAATCTGGTCACACTGCCTTCTCCTCTTTTGCGTGCATCAAATACCCCCTTGCCCTCTCTTTTGTAAGGATGCTTGTGATTAAATTTAATGCTCACCCATGTAATCCAAGATGATTTCTACATCTCAAGATCCTTAACCCAACCACCACTACACAATCCCTATTTCCTAATAAGGTAACGTTTACAGGTTGCAGTCATTAGAACCTGTTGTGTTTGGGTTGCCATGATTTGGCTCACTACAGTGGCTGACCAGGCAACCAGAAGAAAGCCCACCCTTGCTAATAAGCATCAGCGCCTAATACTCTAGCAAGGATTCTAGACTTTCAGTTTTTATGATTGCAGCTAATTCTTCAATGTAAAATTATCTCATCCACAGAAGGCCATAGAGAATTCATGCCTAACTATAATTTAAAAACAATCATTTTGCTGTTCTTAAATATTACCTAGATCAATACTCTAGTTTTCTGTGTATGGGGGAAAAAGGGGATTTCTTCAATATAAGCTGAAATGCTATATAGTACCATCAACTATTCACATAAAATTTGATAGTGTTACATAAGTATATCAAATTAGGTACTACTTCACTATAATTGAACCTATACAGTTTGAAAACAAAATTGAAAATCTCATGAAAACTTGTTTAATTTTTCTTGACCTAAAAACAATTCAAGAATTCCCACATAATTTTGTAACTTCATGCCCACATTAATTAATATATATTGTTAGTGTTAGTGGGCTTGACCGATTATATCTTAAGGGAGGAATTTAAGGTCAGAAAGGAATCTCATTAATTTTATAGTTTCCAGAAATAGAATAAATATTAAATAAATAGTACAGCTATTGATAACTTTACCTGTTTATCTTAGATCATGAACTTATCCTTGCATTTTTACTTATAAATGTGTAAATTAGTTTTGGCCAACACTTGATCAATACATCAGAAGTGAATGATCAGGGGGAGGAGGGGCAAGATGGCGGCATAGAGAGGAGTGGAAGCTAAGTATTCCCCCTGGAACAACTACAAAAAACCAGGATCAACTAGTAAATAATCCAGAATAACTGCGGGGGGACAAACGAGACCATCCACTCATCATACACCAACTTGAATTGGGAGGAATGCCCGAGAACACAGCATAAAATCTGTAAGTAAAACCTGTGGATCCAAGTCGGGAGACCCCCTCCCCCATAGCCCGAGCTGCAAAACCTCGTGGTGCCAGAGAGAAGCTCTCTCCCAGCAAGCGAATATAGCTCAGCTGAGCTCCAACTGGGGTTTTAAGTAGCGAGTGTGAACTGCTCACTACAGGTACAAATCCCCAAAAAACAGACAGAGGCTTTGGGTGATGACTGACCTGGGAGAGCCGGAGGGTCGCCTTGGACTGGGTCTGAAGGGGACTATCTGTTTCTTTTTCGGCTCAGTGGAGAAAGCCAGTCATTTTCAGTTTCCAGGGCTGTGAAGCTGAGAAGGGTGGAGACAGCACAAGCAGAGAGTGAGACCATTGAAATGCTAATGACCTCCACCTGGGGGCTCTGTCTTCTCTAGGAGGAAAGGGGTGGGGCCCTTTCCATTCAGAACCAGACCCCAGAGCCTGGGGGAACACGGCCATACCTCCTCACACCAGTCAAGAATTATAGGCTAAAAGGCATCACCTGCTGGGCAGAAAAGCACAGTGACCCCAGGCATCAAAGGGTGGAGCAATTTTCTAAGACACACCCTCAGGGAAACCAGATACTAAATATTTCTTCCTTCTGGGACCTGAGCCTGTTCTGGTCTGGGAAAACCTGATTTGGATAACCAAGGAAACCATGCCTAGATAACAGAAAATTCCAACCTACCCTAAGAAAAACAAAGTTGTGGCCCAGTCAAAGAAACAAACGTACACTTCAACTGAGATACAGGAATTTAAACAACTAATGCTAAATCAATTCAAAAAGTTTAGAGAAGATATTGCAAAAGAGATAGAGGCTGTAAAGGAAGCACTGGGCATGTATACGGCAGAAATCAAAAGTTCAAAAAAACAACTAGTAGAATCTATGGAAATGAAAGGCACAACACAAGAGATGAAAGACACAATGGAAACATACAACAGCAGATCTCAAGAGGCAGAAGAAAACACTCAGAAACTGGAGAACAAAACACCTGAAAGCCTACACACAAAGGAGCAGATGGAGAAAAGAATGAAAAAATATGAGCAACGTCTCCGGGAACTCAAGGATGAAATAAAGTACAATAATGTATGTATCATTGGTGTCCCAGAAGGAGAAGAGAAGGGAAAGGGGGCAGAAGCAATAATAGAGGAACTAATTAAAGAAAATTTCCCATCTCTTATGAAAGACATAAAATTACAGATCCAAGAAGTGCAGCGTACTCCAAACAGAAGAGATCTGAATAGGCCTACGCCAAGACACTTAATAATCAGATTATCAAATGTCAAAGACAGAGAGAGAATCCTGAAAGCAGCAAGAGAAAAGCGATCCATTACGTACAAAGGAAGCTTAATAAGACTATGTGCGGATCTCTCAGCAGAAACCATGGAGGCAAGAAGGAAGTGGTGTGATATATTTAAGATACTGAAAGAGAAAAACTGCCAACCAAGAATCCTGTATCCAGCAAAGCTGTCTTTCAAATATGAGGGAGAGCTCAAAATATTTTCTGACAAACAATGAGAGACTTTGTGAACAAGACACCTGTCCTACAGGAAATACTAAAGCACTACAGGGTGATAGAAGACAGGAGTGTGTGGTTTGGAACACAATTTGGGGAGATGGTAGCACAACAATGTAAGTACACTGAACAAAGGTAACTATGAATACAGTTGAGAGAGGAAGGTGGGGAGCATGTGAGGCACCACAAGAAAGGAGGAAAGATAAAGACTGGGACTGTGTAACTTGGTGAAATCTAGAGTATTCAACAATTGTGATAAAATGTACAAATATGTTCTTTTAACAGGGAGAACAAGCAAATGTCAACCTTGCAAGGTGTTAAAAATGGGGAGGCATTGGGGGAGGGATGCAATCAGCATAAACTAGAGACTATAACTAATAGAATCATGGTATTATGCTTCCTTTAATGTAATAAAAATGATATATCAAGGTGAATGCAGATAAGAGGGGGGGATAGGGGAGGCATGTTAGGCACTTGACATTGGTGGTATTGTCTGATTCTTTATTCTACTTTGATTTAAGGTTATTTTTCCTTTTGCTGCTTCCTAGCTGTCTTTTTTTTTTTTTTTCCTCTTTCTTTTGCCTCTCTACCTTCTTTGACTCTCCCTCCTGCCTTGTGGAAGAAATGTAGATGCTCTTATATAGATAATGGTGAAGGTGGTGAACACATAAATGTATGACCATGCAGAAAACCATCGATTATTTACTTGGGATGGAAGGTATGGTGAGTGAACAAAACCATATTAAAAAAATGGGTTGATGGCAAAACCTCGAGGGCTATATACTGAGTGAAATAAGCCAGACACATTAGGACAATTATTTCAGGGTCTCACAGATAGGAACTAATTATAATATGTAAACTCATAGACATGAAATACAAGGTACCAAGATATAGGATGAGGCTTAAGAATGGGGAGTGGTTGCTTAGTATGAGCAGAATGTTCAATTAGGATGAACTTAAATGTTTGGAAATGAACAGGGGTGTTGGTAGCAAGATGTGAGAATAACTAACAGCGCCGAATGGTGTGTGAATGAGGTGCAAAGGGGAAGCTCTGAGTCATATATGTTACCAGAAGGAAAGTTGGAGGTCAAAAGATGGGAATGTATAAAACTGAATCCTATGGTGGGCAATGTCCATGATCAACTGTACAAATACTAGAAATCACTTCCATGAACCAGAACAAATGTATGACAATACAATTAGAAGTTAATAATATAGGGACATATAGGGAAGAACTATATACCTATTACAAACTATATACTACAGTTAGCTGTATTTCAACATTTTTTCATAAACAGTAACAAATGTACTATATCAATACTACAAGTCAACAATTGAGGGGGGTTGGTTAGGGATAGGGGATGATTAGAGTTTCCTTTTATTATTTATTTATTTATTTTTCCATCTTTCACTTTATTTCTTGTCTGGAGTAATAAAAAGTTTCTAAAAATTTAACAAAAATTAAGTGTGATGGATGCACAGCTGTATGAGGGTACCCAGGGGCAAGTGATTGTACACTTTGGATCTTTGGATAATTGTATGGTATCTGAACAATCTCAATAAAAATGAAAAAAAAAAAAAAAAGTGAATGATCAGGCCTGATGTCAAATAATTAGAAGTGATGTGTGTTATAATGTTTGGAGATTCCCCATGGGTAAAAATGTGTTTAATTTTTGACAGTTGCCAAGCATTACCAAATCGGAGATAAAATGTCACTTTTAAAAACAGATAATGGATGTCAGAGCTGGAACTAAATTGTAAATCTTTCCTTTGGAACTCACTGTGGGTCACTAGTATTGAGCAATTACATTATAAACTAATAGATAAAAGAGCACAGTAAGCAAGATATATGTGCATTTGCTAAGGAGTCTCCTCATTCCACATCTACATATAAAAATCTCTTCTAATTGCCTAGAGATATACTGAATTTTTCTTCACAGGTGACATGCCTTATTTGCCAGTGCTGCTATGACAAATACCACAGACTGGTTCACTTAAACAACAGGAATGTATTGTCTCAAAATTTGGAAGACGAGATGTCCAAGGCCAGTGTGTTTGCAGCATCGCGCTCCCTATGAAGTCTGCAGCGTTCTGGGGATGGCTTGCTGTCAGTTTATAACGCAATCTCTGCCTCCGTCACATGGCATCTGTCTCCTTCTGTCTCCTACTCCTGTGCAGTTTCTTTTACTTATAAGCACTCCAGGCACATTGGATTAAAGCCCACCCTGATTCAGATTGATCTCACCCTGACTAATAACACATATGAAAAATTCTTATTTATGAATGGGTTCACACCCACAGAACAAGGGGTTGGGACTTGAAATGTCATTGCAGAGACATCACTCAATATATAATAAATAGGAATCATACAAAATGAGGCATTTCCTCACATATATGGCAATAGGAAATGAAAGGGCATTTTACTAGTTATAAGAAATAATCACCGTCTTAAAATATCTGCTAAGATCAGTTAGTTGCATGGCCATACAAATAGAAACAAGCTGAACCATCTTTTTTACTGGAAAGCAAATAACCTTAGCTTTTTTTTTCTCATTTTGGTATTTGATAGTTTTAGATTACATATCTAAGTGATGTTTTACTTTCTTTTCCTCTATTGATTACCTGTGACCTGGCATGTAAATACTGGTTTGACATTTGAAGATATGCAGTGTAAACAGTTATTATAGAATAGTTTCGTATAGACTCTAAAGCCTCAAGGGTGAGTTTCTCACTTTCACACTTTTCATTCATTTACTGATTCTGTTATAAGCTTATGCTTATTACAATTTTTTTTTTTTTTTTTTTTTTTTTTTTGCAAGGCAGCCCCATGAGAGATGGGGAAGAACTTTATCTGTGGATGCCAACCAGGGATTACATTGCAGGAGACTGGAAACCTAACAACAATGCAGCTTACCAGGTGATACAGAAAAGAAGGCAAAATGCACAGTGTGTGATTTAGGATAAATAAGACCACCACATAGATCTCACTGTATGAATGGACTCAGCCATTGATATGCAGCTCAAGTAACAGATTCCACTTACAAATGGCAATACATTGACTTGGGGTCTGAACTTATCCAAAATTTCATTGTTTCACCCTTGGAGGTGTCCTTTCTTGATGAAGTGTGTTTCCCTGTTTTATCTTCTTTTCCAAGGTGTCAAGTTGAGCTGCAAATAAAAGTTGTTGGATATAATACCAGTAATTTCTTTTTAAGCCACAGAGATTTGGGAATAACAAAAGTTACTGATGGATAATGGTTGCTTAACTTCAATAGTAGGATTGTTTATCAATAATTTAATTTTCTACTGGAATCAAATGTGTTCCACTGTGAGTAGGGCACAATGAAGGGGGCTAAATAGCTGACCCAGTTTTTGGAATAGATGAATGAATCAATCATGAAATTAATCATGACTGTGACAGGGAGGTAAGCAGCAGAAATCTTTAATTATGAATAGGAGTTTTCATTCTTTAGAAATTATCACACTTAAAAGATAGTAAGCATTTCAAAAATATGTTCCCAAAGTACATTTTTTTTCATAAATCAAGTTTTCAGAACTCTGTTTACAACTGTTTGAACTACTTCAATTTTCTGTATAACCTGGAAATGCCTTGGAAATTTACCAGATAATTCAAAGTTGAAAATTAAATGAAGGGAGAATAATAAGTTATAACATCTCTTTCCTTCTCTTCTCTTCTCTTTCTTTCTCTCTCACCCTCTGTCTCCCCCTCTCTCCTTCACAATCTTCATAAAGAAACATAAAACAAAACAAACAGAAACTATACCAACTAATGGCATTTGTATGGCACCTCTTTAACTATGCTATCTTTATAGTTTTCATTGCCATAAGAAGTTAAATCTTCAGAGCCAGTCTCCGAGAGTGACAAACTTTGAGACTTTATTGGTCATACGTAATAAGCTCTAATTTTAGGCATTTTAAGAAGCCAAAGTTAGCTACAGTTATGAATATGAAGTAATGAAGTAATTTCTGTTCCTTTCATTAGCATCAACAATAGCTTCAAGCAAGAGTCGTGACCACAGTACATATTTTATTTGCAGAATCAATTTCATCATGAAATAATTGAACTAATTGTCATAATAATTGTAGGTTATAATTAAATATGCAAATGCTTTCTCCCGGACTTGATAGTGTTTGTCAAGTTGAATTACTGGGCCACTGAGCACCAGTGTCAAGAGAAGACAATTTAAAGGGAAATAGAAAACCAAATTTGGAGAAAGTTCAAAGCATTAGATATTTCATGCACTTTTGGGTAAACTTCAACTTGTTGATGGAAAGAAAACTCAATGACTCTCTTACAATAGTTAACAAAATAATTGAATCTACTTGTATAGCATTTTGGTAAGGAAGTTAATCAACTTAAATTGAATGTATCAGCTGCATGAGCTTTAGCACTTAGAGAATTTCTATGGTACTATCTACAACCTTTACCTAAAAATCTGGAAATAGCTCAATGATGTCTTTACAGAAAAATAATTCACTAAGAAAGAAAACAAATTTTCAAGTATATTACACCTGTTAATTCTCATTTCATGTAAATGAAGTAAGTGAAAGTTCACTTATTTGTCATTATATTTTAGACACAAAGAGGTGAAATATTTGCACATTAATAAAGAAATAATGGCATTATAAAAGTCTCAAGAGACTGACAATGGGGAATCAATTTGCATGTATTAGTCTCATCCCCCAAGCAATTCTGTGAAATACTCATTATGACTAAGAAATCATCACTGATTTTCTTTTTATGTGGCAAAATTAGACCATGGTTATTTTGTTTTGAAAAGAGAGTCCTTATTCCTCAGAGGTAAATAATGAGATATTTACAGATAAAATATAAACTTTATATTTTACAGAGGAGGAAACTGAGGTTCAGAGAGATAAGCAAAATTTCCTAAATCAAAAAACTGATGAGTGTCAGTGACATGATTCAACATGTCTGAATTCCTAAACCATAGTATTTGCACTGTTCCATACAATGTTCTGTTGAGGAATTTATCTACAGTATTTTTCTATCTCCAAGAAGATTTTCTTTAAACCATATTTTCTTTGTTCAATTAACTCTATCATTAGTGTAAATGACTGTATACTTAAACTTTATTCCCTACCAAAATAATTGCTGAATTCCAGGAACAGAGAGTAAAGAGATAGAGAGGCATTCAGTACCCAGTTAGAGTTTGGAGGTGATATTGGCCTGAAGATTTAAGCGATCACAGCCATATCTACCACATAGTATATACCAGGCAATATTCTAAGATTTTATGTACTTAATCCATCAAAACTTTACAAAACTTTACAAGAACCCTGTAGGATTGCATTATCTTTATTCCCAGCTAATAGTTGGGGGAACAAATGCAAAGAAGTTGAGTGACTTGCCCTAAGTCACAGAGCCGGCAAGTAGTGGAACCAGGAGTCCCGACTTGCACTCTAAGGACTGACGTTTCTTCTACAATGCATGATAGCATGCAGGCTAGCCCTAATTTAGATCAGCATCTTTCTAGGCTCACATGCATCCACTCTGCCCAACTCACGTATTAGCAGTATGTTTACATTGGGGAAGTTCAGAGACCATTCTTCTGTGGAAGTCAGGGACACATGTGGTCATCATCTCCCAGCCTATTTTGCCTCCTCATCTATTGTGTGCAGATTTTTCAATATGTTTCCATTCCCTGGGAGATGTGAGGTCTAATGAAAAGGCCTAGCCATTGCTTAGTCCCAGAAACTGAATTAGCAGCTCCAGCACCTTACGGCAGGGAGGGGGCTCTCAGTGGCAGGGCCGCCTCCCCAGGGGTGGATAAAGACACCCCCTTGGGCAGCACAGATTTGTCTCTCTGTCCTACATGACGTGGTGCATGCAGAGCTGCTGTCCTTTGACCTGACCCAAGCAGTTGCTGTTCCTAAGAGACAGGCCATGGGGGTCTCTCTTCCCCTGCACTTTTGGACCCTTTGTGCTGTGTCACTAAGAAAGTGATCATTTGCTGAAAGTCTTTGTTGTGCCTGAGGCAGTGTTCCCATGATGTAGTTTGTAGCATCTTGCTCTACAAATACAGATCTGGAATCCCTTGACACTATCTTGTATCCATTTATTCCTTTGTCCATTGGAAGAACTATTAGATTTTAGCAATTGTTTTAGTTAAGAGATGCTAATGTTCCTAAACACTTTCCTAAAGTGTGATGGACCTGGCTTGCAAGAGAAAACTAAACACTTATCCAGAATTTTCAAGCTAATTTTTCATCACAGCTGTTATTAAAGATTAAATTACATAAACATAATTAAATGAATGGTACCAAAATAAAAGGTATTAAATACCCCAAACATACTACTTCCTAATTTTTGTGACATTGAGATTACTTATGTCTATTGTAACTGTATGATGAAAAATAGTATAGAATGATGTGCTTTTCCAAATCTTTTCCCAAGCTCCACATTCAGTAAAGTCTTGTTGGTCACTTGAAATTAGTCATAATAGGAATATTCAACCATGGGAATTTGAAAGTTCTAAAAATCAGGGCCTGATTTATTGTTTTGTTGATGGTTCTGTTGATTTCTAGACTTAAGAAAGTGATAGAGAAAATAATTCAGATTAAACTGAAAATTATTTTACATCTGTGGCCAATGCATTGTGATCAGCACGAAAATGAGGAAATGTTCCTATGCTATTTGAAAATAATTATTAATTCAGGTAGGAATTTGCTAATGTCACTGAAAAGCAAGTGAAGTTCTGACACCTAGCCATACTTTCACTTTCATCAAATATATCAATGTAAATAAAATACTCATGTCAGAACTATACTTGTTCATTGTTAGGAGAAACTTCTTTGCTGAATCAGATACTAATGAAGCATCTATATAATGCAATTATTTGTAAATTGAATATTACACATTTTTAATATCAGTAAACTTTCTAATACTATGTTTTGTGTGTGTGTTTTTTTTCCTGGAGAGCCAGTTGTTAAATTTTTACCAACCCAGTAATGAATAGAAGTTTCATGTGGCCTTCAACGAGAGAGAGAGATTTCTCTTTTAATTAGATCCTGTGTGTGTGGATAGCCAGAAATTTATATCACAAATAAGGCAAAAATAAGTTGTAATTGGTTTTCACTCTGAGTTCAGTAACTCTGCCCTGGAAGAATTTTAAGAGGGTCAGGAAAAAAAACCTCTGTTTATCAAACAGATATCAAGAAATCTTTATAATGCCTTTGATGTAGGAACAGAAAACCTCCTCATTTTCAACTCCCATTTATGAAAAGAACAATGTTGGCTCCAGGCCCCAGAAATATGCTAATTACTTTGTATCCCACCTTAGGAAATAGTTGGATATTATTTAGTCAATGTATAAATATAGACCAAGCTTAAAAAGAAAAAAAAAAAGGAAAACCCCTTGTTTTAGTTTTTCGACTGCTACAACAAATACCATATAGTGAGTTGGCTTAAAACAGGAATTTTTTTGCTCATTGTTTCAGAGTTCTTGCTTCTTCCCAGGGTGGGTATCTTCTGGCTTTCCAGCAATTCTTGGGGTTCCTTGGCCTTTCTGTCACAGGGCAATGCACATGGTGATGCCTTTTCCTTTCTCTTCTGGGGTCTGTTCTGGTGTCTGACTACTCCCTGTGTGTTCTAGTTTGCTAATGCTGTGAGGAATGCAAAACACCAGAGATGGATTGGCTTTTATAAAAAGGGGGTTTATTTGGCTATACAGTTACAGTCTTAAGGCCATAAAGTGTCCAAGGTAACACATCAGTAATCAAGTACCTTCACTGGAGGATGGCAAATGGTGTCCGGAAAACCTCTGTTAGCTGGGAAGGCACGTGGTTGGCATCTGCTCCAAAGTTCTGGTTTCAAAATGGCTTTCTCCCAGGACGTTCCTCTCTAGCAAGCTTGCTCTTCTTCAAAACATCACTCACAGCTGCACTCCGTTTCCTCTCCTTGAGCCAGCTCATTTATATGGCTCCACTGATCAAGGCCCACCCCGAATGGGTGGGGCCACACCTCCATGGGAGTATCCCACCAGAGTCACCTCCCACAGCTGGGTGGGGCACATCTCCATGCAAGCAACCTAATCCAAACATTCCAACTTAATCCCCACTATTCTGTCTGCCCCACAAGATTGCACCAAAGAATATGGCTTTTTCTGGGGGACATAATACATTCAAACCGGCACACTGGCTTTTCTTTCTGCTTCCAATATCCTTTGTTTATAACACAGCCATACTGGATTAAAGTCCAGCCTCATTTGGTTTTGGCACACTTCAACTAATAACATCTTCAAAGTCCTATTTACAAATGAGTTTGCACATGGGACCAGGGGTTGGAACCTGAAGATGCCTTTGGTGGGGGGCATGATTCAATCTCCAGTACCCCATATCACTGAGATCCTCAAAACAGAAGAATCCTTATTACTTCTAGCCAAGGAAGGGGAGAAATCCTTAATTTTGACATTTTCTGCCACAGCTCAATCACATCAACTTTTCCAAATATGTCAAGAATCTGGTTGTTATTTTGGCTTTGTCTTGCCTCTTTCTCACCTTCCTTCATGTTCATCTTGCTAATTCCTTAAATTAGAAGTGTTCAGGAGATAGTTTTACCCTTCTAAGGATCAGGAGCCATGGCTGTACCCCTCCACTTAATTCAACTTTTAAGGGAGAATTCAGCCATATTTTCTTGGCAACCAAATGTCCAGCTAAAACAACTGCATATCCCATTCTTAAGCTTTTTTACTACAGGAAATATTAGATTAAAGGAAATATGAGACCACCCACTCACCAAGGCTTTCATTCCCCAATTTCAACAGAAATTAACAATTCTGTGCTAATTCTCCCTCACTCCATTGCTCTCTGTTCCTCTCTTCTCTGGATTCCCTAGAATACAGATTTCATGGCTCATCAAGCCCTTTACTCACCCCACTGCTATCCAAAATCTCTCTTTCCCCCTCTGGATTGCATTTTCTAAAACCTTCCACGGTATTCTTTCCTACAGATTCAGAAAGGAGAAATGTGATGCCCGTTTTTTTCCTTGCTACCAATTCCAGACTATTACTCTCCACCATTCTCTTAAATAAATCCATAAATAAAAACCCTGCTTTTTATATTTATTTTACTACTCAGTGCTCCTCTTTGCTACTGTTCACTCCTTCTTACTTATTTTTTCAATTGTTAAAAATGTGTCATGCCTCTCACAGACTTGCTCTGTGTTGTACCTGAAGCCCTTCCACCCTCCTTGGGTGACTGGAAGACCCACAGGGATATCCCATTCAACATCCTCAGACACATATTTTTTGTTACCTCCTTATCTCCAATAGCATATTTCACTCATTTTCTATAATACCCATGTCTTAGTTTCCTGGCGGCTAAAACAAATACCATACAATGGGTTGGCTTAAACCATGAGAATCTATTGGCTCATGGTTTTAAGGCTAGGAGAAGTCCAAAATCAAGGGGTCAGCAAGGCGATGCTTTCTCCCCAAAGAAAGGTCAGTTGTCAGCAGTCCTTGGTCCATGGCTTTTCTGTCACACAGCAATGCATGTGACTGCATCTCCTCCTTTCTCCTCTGACTTCCACTGACTTCCAGCTCCTTCTGTGGCTTTCTCTGTCTGAATTTTGTTCTGTTTATAAAGGACACCAGTAATCTGGACTGAAGCCCAAACTGATTCAGTTGGCCAAACTTTAACTAAAAATAACATCTTCAAAAGGTCCTATTTACAGTGGGTTCATACCCACAGGAATGCATTAAGATTAAGAATATGTTTTCCTGGGGTACATAATTCAATCCCCAATATCCTGTATACCAACACCATTAACCTTTGACAATCTCATCCTTGTCACCATGTGAAATAATAAATCCATACATCCCACTCTCTGACCACACCTCTTCTACCTCCAGATCACTTGATCAATTATACTTAATGTGCTGGTTCTTCAAGCTCTCATGAGTCCACTCTACCAGCCCTTCAGCTTTATCCCTATATAGCAGTCCCTTGTAGTTTCTACTTAGACTCCCAAGTTCAGTACTTTAATCATCCTATTGCTTTGCTCTTAATATCTCCCAACTCATTACTTTTCTGATATATCTGTCAATATCTGTGCTCTGGATGAATATGATTTTCATTAACTACAGTTGGATTGCTGAGCAAAACTGAAGAAAATGAAACACTCATGAACAACAGAGCCACTGTAAACTAAGTCACAAAACTCTAGGAAATTCCAGACTAGTTGACATTTCTATATGCTCCTTTGGCAGAGACTGCATTTGCCCTTCAATATCTGCTATATTCTTCTCTCCAGACTACTTATTCATCTAAGAGTAAGAGATTCTTTTCACTTTAGGAGGCTCCCAACGAAGACCACAATTCCCAGACTTCTTTGTGGGTGAGTCTAGGAGATAAAGAACTCCAAGACATAAGAAGCCTGATTCCCTGGATGAACTGGTGAAGACGACTTACCATATCCTTTCAGGATCACCTTTTTCTAGCCAGGGACACTGTAGTCCATGGGCAGTGACAGTTGGCACACTGTTTATTACCAGTCCGTCAGGGAATAAGTACAGCAAGTGAGAGTAACATGTAGAGGCATTTACAGCAACTTGATATTGCTGATTTTTTTTGTTGCATTTTACAAGGTTATCCTCTGCAATGGATTTAAAAATATAATTCTTTCATTATCATGTGTACTTTGGGAAATATTGTTAACTGCTACATAGAGGAGCAAGACACATCTGTGTAAATTAAACCACTATTATTTTGACTCTCTATAACATGTAGTGGGCTATGAATCTTGGATAATATAGTTTCCTCCATGAAATTATTTTAATTGTTTAATCTCTTATGATTTAGTACTACTGCTTATATCCATACTCACTTACAGGTTATAACCTGATTTTCTATTCACTACTTTCAGATCCTTCTTGTTATTTTTACTGAGTACCTCTCAGACTTTTAGTTCTTTGCTTTTTCTTACTTTACTTGTTCCTAAGATCATGGCTTCTAAGCTTTCTACAGAAGCACAGGGTACCTGTAACTGCTTCTTTACCTTCTTTGGAAAAAGTTCCAAATTGTTTACTATGGCTCTTCATAGCCTCTCCAGTGTTGTCTCACTGCCGTCTTTGGCTTCTATGTTTTAGTTACACTAATTTTTTTTTTTTTTTTCTTTTCATTTCCTTGAATGTGTAACACCTCTCAGCACATGCCTAGAAATATTTCCTTCCATTCTTCATTTGTTGTCTCCTAGATTGTTACATTAATTAGTAAAGTAATTATTTAATTATGTTTCTCCACTAGATAAGAAACTACATTATAGTTTGTGTCTTTCTTATCAACTACAGTATCTATAAGATGGATCACAGCACCTGGAAAGTAATTATGGTTCATGAATATCTGTTGAACGAATGAGTAAATGCATTATTTCCAGAATTGGACTGGGATATACAATCTAGAGTGAATGAAGACCTGGAATCCTAGAGCTGAAATCAATCAGTAGAGTTTTTAAGAAAGCGTATACATATCTCATTCCTTCCACAATTAAATGCTTATGTTATTTTAATTATTCCTAAGCTATTTGCTTTATCATGTGACTCATCCATTATAACAACTCTATGCATCAGTATATTAATTTCATATTGATAAATACAATTTTTTCAAACTATACCACAGTGTTTCCCCCAAATTATCTCTCTTACTTAAAAAAGAATGGCCTAAATTTTAATGTTTTTGCTTCAAGAAAACACATTGTCATGTAATTTAGGCAGGATTCACATGTGGTTTCTTAGCAAAGACAAAAAGCACAGGTCTACTTGTTGCCCACCAATAAATTTTGAAGGCAATTATAATCCATGGTCTAGTTCCTTCAGTCGGCAAACCTAAAATGAAGTATAAGATGTTTACCTAGGCCAGATGTAAAATACAATGAGTAAATATCAATGACCTGTAATATTTCACGATGGCTGTGTGTATTTCATATAAAATGCTTCTCAGTAGCCTGTATGCACATTCACTCTGGCTTTTCTGTTTGCCTGGGGATCATCAGAAGCCAAAGGGTGCAGCTGTTGTGTTTGTCACCTTTACAGCTGTTTGCTTTCTCTCTGTGACTCACAACCCTAGCTCAGTGAGGAAAAGGCAGAGAGGGGAAAGCTTTGCCGTGTATGAGAACAGGCATCAGAGCCTCTTCCCAGCCTACCTTCACTCTTGCAGCTGAAATTTTCTATGAAAAGAGAATCTACCGAGAAGGTAATCGTGATATTAATAGTGCCATACAAAGCTATGAATTGGCAGATTACACTGCAATTATTTTTTTAAAATCTCAATATGAGATTGTGTAAAAGGATGAAAAATAAGACCTTTTTTCTCCCCCTGCTGCATGTAATTTTAAATAATGTTCAGAAAAACTCCAATCTAAATGCTGATTTTATTTTTATCAACTATTTTTACCCTCTGGTAGTGTTCATAAAATGCTTTGCCTAGGAGTTGAGTTTTCACTGTTGCTCTCAGCGTGCATGTTTTCTATATGTAGCAGTCGGCATGTACACATTAGCATGTGTTAGAAATAGAGTTCTTATTCTGTTTGGCAATATCCCAACAAATTTGTTACATAAAGTAGAAAATGTTTTGAATTATGTAGTGTCATTATGCCCCTGCCTCTTCAAATACCTGTTGACTTAATACCCCCTTAAAATTTTCTTATTAATTTGTGTGACAATTTACTTATTGTTTTGCCCATTAAGTGTGTAAAATTCATGAGAAACAAAGTTTCATTGGCTAATTCATTTATAATGTGTTCTGTAGTGCCTGGAATGGTGCAAAATAGCTATTTTCAGTGAATGCATAAATGTAAGCACAATTGCATCATCAAAGGTGTATTCCAAATTTCTTTTGATTGATGTGTTCAGAAATTTAGAAAAAATGGGAGTAATCTCAAAAATGTTTTTTATTATTCATAAAAACATAGGAAAATGACAATCTTGTTAACAGATATGAATGAATCTAAATGTTGCCTCATTGGTTAGTCAGCCTTGTCAAGATCAAATAAGATGTCTTCAAAGTTCCATAAAAAATGAATGGAGGGATTATTAATAAACAGGACTTGGGTTAAATTGTTAACATATCTGCTTAATATAAACACTCAGAATGTTAGTTAAACTCAAGTTCTCACTGCATCTGAAAAAAAAAAAAAAAAGGTCAGCATTATTTATCTTCATAATAAAAATACTGTTTTTCAAATGTCTAAGAGACATAAAATGCAGGCAGCATCTTGGTTCCAAGAAGAGGATCTTCCCAAGAAAGAGGATGACAGTAGAGAATTTAACTCATTGTTCATGAGGAAACCAGAAAGATGTTTTACCCATGCAAAGAGAAGTCAAAGGAGCACATTTGTGTGTGTGTGTGTGTGTGTGTGTGTGTGTGTGTGTGTGTGTGTGTGTGTGTGTATGAGTAAAGTTGAAATGAATTTACAAATAAACTCAGAACTGACTTTTTCCTGGAGGGGTGGCGAGAAGGAGGGAGTCAATAGAAACTCCAATCAACAGAATTCATTTGTGTGTCTATAGACAAGAATTATTTTCATTATTATCAGGTGTCTACAATTTACACAGTTGTAAAAATATATAAGGGCAATCAACAGCAACCCAGAGGCATGTGCTCTGAGTCATGTACAAAGTAACAAGTAGACCCATGCTTTTGTGTTTGTTAAGAAACTACGTGTATGTTAATAATTTTCCATTGGAGACACCTAGTCATCTTTTTGGTGTATTCCAAATTTCTTTTCAAGAATAAGAATATTACAATTAAATAAGCACGTTTCAGCCATCAAATAACATTACAGCTTTGATAGAATTACAATGAGAGAGTTCCCTGCTAATTGCTTATCTGCTGAATCTGATCATATTGTAACAAGCTTCGGCCTTTACCAAATTTCAACAAAGTTGACAGGTTATTGATATTGTTCAGTAAAAGAGTGCTTGGAAACCCCAGCATCCCTTAAAGAAACCATATCATGGCAAAGGGTTCATTATGATATTTTAAGTACAATTGAGAGAATTTATAAGTAAACATACAAAGCTATTATCCCCCATAAAACAGGTAGGAGGAAGTTTGATATACATTCTTTGTTTACTATACTTTCGTTTGTAGGAGTGTGAGTACAGGCTCATATGATTAAGAAAATAAGCTGTCAGACATGCCTGCTATTATACCTAAAGCTTTGGAGCTGTGTGTTTAACAGTGAAGGGATGTGCTCCTAGGAAGGCTTCCAAGAATCACTCGGGAGCCCCAGTCTGGGAATAAACTTTTTCTCTCCCCACAGCAGTCACAGCCCTTTTGCTGAGATTTCCTGCCCTAGTAAACCAGAATTAGTGTTGGAAAGGTTTTGTCATCTTGTTATTATTGTTTTTAGTACAATGAACAAAGTTTGAGAATCATCATGCAAGAAAGCATTTCATTAAAGCAAGAAGCAGGATATAAAAAAATCCCTTTATCATTGTTAATTATTCCCTGGCATTTTATCACATTTATTGTATTTTTAAGATTTGAAAGCAATGTAAGCAATGAGCATAAGAAATTTGTTCAACCTCATTAACAATCAAAATATCCAAATTAAAATATGATGGCATTGCTTGTCCATCAAGTTAGCAGTTTCTTGTTTGTATGATTTTTAGATTGTTTTAATGAAGATACTAGTGTTTCTAAGAATGAAAGAGTCCTTTTCCAATGCAAGTTAGGGAATTATTAATTATTTGGGCACATGCTTGTAATTTGTTTCCTTCTTAAAAAATACATGCTTTTAATCCAGTAAATTTTCTTTTAGGAGAATATAAGAAGGTTACCATTAAGTATATAAAAATATTAATATAAAGAAATATCCATGACAAAATCATTTATAATAGTGAAAAATTATAAACACTATACATGTCCAAAAATATTTCATTAAATGAAACAACCAATAAAAATAGTGTTTATAAAATATTAAAAGCTATGGGAAATGTTAATGATATAGTTGTTTTGTCACTTAAATTGCTATTTTTTTTATTAGAGAAGTTTTGGGTTTATAGAATAATCATATATAAAAAATATATCATCCTGTTATTAACACCCTACTTTGGTATGGAACATTTGTTACAATTGAAACAATATTATCATAATCATACTACTAACTATAGTCCACGGTTTAACTTAGGGTTATTGTATTTCCATGGGTTTTGTTCTAATTTTTATACTAGTACTATATTTAAAACCTAACATTTCCCCCTTTTAACCACATTCAACAATATAATTCAAAGCTGCTAATTACATTTGCAATTTAGTGCTAACATCACCACCATCTATTACAAAAATACTTCCATTGTCCCAAACAGAAACTCTGCACTTTTTGAGACTTAATTCCCTCCTTATCTAACTCTACCCCAACCTCTGATAACCTATATTCCAGATTCTGATTCTGTGAGTTTGTTTTTCTAATTATTTCATATCAGTGAGATCATACAATATTTGTCATTTTGTGTCTTCACTCAAAATGATGTCTTCAAGATTCATCCAGGTTGCCACGTTTTTCAGAATTTCATTCCTTTTTTCACAGTCAGGTACCATTCCACTGTGTGCATCTACCATCACATTTTGTTTATCCATTCATGGTTTGATGGATACTTGGGTTGAGTGCATCTTTTGGCAACTGTGATAATGCTTCTAGAAACATTGGTATGAAAATACCCATTTGCTTTCAGCTCTTTGGGATATAAATCCAGTAGTGGGATTGCTGGATAATATGATAATTGTATTCTTAACTTTCTAAGGAATTGCCAAGCAGTCTTCCACAGCTGCACCATTTTACATCCCTGTCACAGCCCAAGAGGGCCATGCCAGTCCAGAGGCCAAAGAAGACGAGCATTTTCTGATGCATGAACTTTTATTCAGGGCTTACTTACAGGGTGAGAAGTCGTGGAGAGATCATGACGGCTCTCTCAGGCCAGGCAGGCATCGTGTTCTCAGGGAAGACGACCGAGCGATGCAAAAAGAGCAGAAAGCCTTTGTGCCGATTTGAATGTATTGTGTCCCCCAAATGCCATTATCTTTGTGGTCTTGTGGGACAGAGGTTTTGGTGCTGGTTAGATTTGCTTGGTATGTGCCCCACCCAACTGTGGGTGGTGACTTTGGTGGGATACTCCCATGGAGGTGTGACCCCACCCATTCAGGGTGGGCCTTGATCAGTGGAGCCATATAAAACATGCTGACTCAAGGAGACTGAAGGGAGTGCAGCTGTGAGTGACGGTTTGAAGAGGAGCAAGCTTGCTAGAGAGGAATGTCCTGGGAGAAAGCCATTTTGAAACCAGAACTTTGGAGCAGACGCCAGCCACGTGCCTTCCCAGCTAACAGAGGTTTTCCGGACGCCATTGGCCATCCTCCAGTGAAGGTACCCGATTACTGATGTGTTACTTTGGATACTTTATGGCCTTAAGACTGTAACTGTATAGCCAAATAAACCCCCTTTTTATAAAAGCCAATCCATCTCTGGTGTTTTGCATTCCACAGCATTAGCAAACTAGAACAGCCTTTTATAAGGGTTTAAGACAAAGGCCCTCCTAAGGGCAGGGGGAGTCTAGATGCAGGAACAGGTTACTTTGACCTGGGGGGTGGTGCAGGAAGGACTAGAATAGCACTTAAACAATTACATTTTGCTCTTTTTGTGAGACTAAGAGCCTCTCACTTCCTGCCTGCTTGCATAAAGTTGCATTTTAAGGTCAATTTACCCTTTTTTCCTTCACTGGCTTAGAAAGACAATAGGTTAAACATTTAGCTGCCTAGGTCATGCAGACTGCTGTGCACCAAAGATCTGCAGGCCTGTTTTGCTCAGGCCATGGGTTGCCACAATCCCCACCATGAAATAGTGTTACCGTATCTCCACATCCTCTCCAACACTTGTAACTTTCCATATTTTTTATAGCAGCCATTCTAACAGATGTGAAATGACATCTCATTGTGATTTTGATGTGAATTTCTTTAATGGCTAACGCTGTTGAGCATTTTCTTACGTGATTTTTGGCCATTTGTATATCTTCAGAGAAATGTCTTCATATCTTTTCCCATATTTAATTTGGGTTCTTTGTTTTTTGAGTTGAAAGCTCTTTTAATACATTCTGGATATTAAAACTTTATCAGATATATGGTTTCCAAATATTTTCTCTAACTGAGGAGGTTGTTATCTTACTTTTATGAACTGTCCTTTGAGGTGCAAAGTTTTACATTTTGATGAGGTCCCTTTCATCTATATTTTCTTTTGTTGCTTGTGCTTTGGATATAAAATCTAAGAAACCATTGCCTAACACAAGGTACTGAAGATACATCCCTATGCTTTCTTCTGGGTGTTTTATATTTGTGACCCTTATATTTAGGTCTTTGATCCATTTTGAGTTGATTTTTTTGTGTATATTGAGCTTAGGATTCACCTTCATTCTTTTGCAAACAGAGGCCCAGTTTTCACAACACCATTTGTTGGAGAAAATTCTTTCCCAGTTAAGCAGGAAATTAATTAAATGTTTAAAAAGTTGAAAACAATTCATTTTATCTCCCCCTTCTGGTCCCCATAGAAGGGTCTCCTGTACATAGGAAGAAAAAAGACATTTGGTTCTTAACTTCCTTGTTCTCCTTCTATCTTCCATTTCCTTAAATAACCTCTGAGGATGAAAGAAACTGGATTTCCTTCTTAGCCAGTGTCTGTCCTTTAGAAAGCTGGCTGGTCTAGTTCATAGGTTGGCAAACTTGTTCTGTAAGAGCCAGATAGCAAATATTTTCGACTTTATGGTCTGTATGGTCTATGTCAGAACTACTGAATTCTGATGTTGTAACGCAAATATGCATAGACAGTGTGTAAATGAATGGTCATGGCCCTGTTCAAATAAAACTTTATGTACAAAACAGGCAGTGGGCTAGATTTGCCCAAAGGTCATAGGTTGTCAACTCCTGTGCTCTGGATGCAGTCTGTAGCTGTAAATATGTGAAGTGGATAGAGAAAGGAACCTAGAAGGGTCTCCACTCAGCAAGGCCTAGTTTTCAATATTATTAACTTGTACAAAATTACAGTTTCAGTGTTAGAAGCTAGCTATTGACTCCTTATGTTTGAATTCATACATTAATAATCCTAAACTTCCCAGCACACAGTGGATGTCTCAAACAAAACAAGGGGGAATTCCGTATGAGGAGAAACAAAACAGAAGAGCTAATTTTTGCATATTAAAATGTAATCTTGCTTTTTTTAATTTAGTAGCTTTTTGGAGACCTTATTTAACCATCCTGAAATTTACTCATTTTATTTGTACTATAAAATGATTTTCAGTGAAACTACAGAGTTGTGCAGCTGCCACTGAGGTCCAATTTTAGACCGTTTGTCTTGTTCCAGAAAGAGAGACCATGCCCGCTAGTAGTCACTTCTCATTCCCACCTCTGCCCCAGACAACCACTGATCCACCTGTTCTCTCTGTGCATTTGGCTTTTCTGGGAAGTTCTAATAGATGGACCATATAATGTGTAGTCTTTGGTGTCTGGCTTCTTTAACATAAAATAATGTGACATTCTATTTTATGCAAGAATCACACTTTGTTTCTTTTTAGGACTGAATAGTATTCCACTGTGTGTTTATAGAACATTTTGCTTATCTGTTCAACTGTTGATGGACACTTGGATTGTTACCACCTTTTGGCTATAATGGGTAAATAGTGCTACGACCATTCACATATAAGTCCTTGTGCAGACAAACATTTCATCTTTTTAAGTAGATGTCTAGCAGTGGAATTGCTAGGTCATATGGTCAATTTACATTTAACTTTTTAAAAACTGCCAAACTGTTTTCCAATGTGGCTTTGCCGGATTACATCGTCAGCAACAATGTTACAGGGTTCTAATTTCTCCACATACTTGTGAACACTCGTTATTGAGTCTGATTTATTTCTATCCCTTCTGGTGGCTGCAGAAGTATCTCATTGTGATATGATTTGCATTTCATATGATTAATGGTGTCTTTATCTTTTTAAATATCTATCTAGACTGAGATATAAGTATGTAAAGACATAGTAAAAAGACTGGAATTATATACTGGCAACAGTTTCCTCTAGATAGCAAGACCATGACAGTTTTTTAGTCTGTCTTTTATTTTTCCCCTTTTTCAAAATGTAGAAATATTTTTAATATTAAAAATGGTTTTCATGAAAGAAATTTAGTATATCTTTCTTCTCATGAGATTATAGCATTTAGTCTTAAAATATTAGTATTTTTCAGGATGGGCAATGAACTTTTTGACTCAGCTACTTTACTCCAATATTGATAGTTGGTGTACTCAGCTTTATCCTTTCAGGACTTCTATTAATAACAGTATTAGATATTTTGCCAAGATTTAATTTCTCAATTGATTTTGACTCTATATATTTCAACTATCTATGGGTCAGGCACTGTGCCTTGGGGTTGGCACTGATCCCAGGTGTTTGATTCTTTCCCAAAGTCTGTAGACAAATGTATTAGTCAGGGTTCTCCAGAGAAACAGAAAAGACAGGATAAATATAAGATATGTTGTAGGAACAGACTCATGTTACCACAGGGTTTGGTGAGCTGAATACTGTAAGGCAGGCTGCAAGTTGAGAACTCTGATGAAAGTTTTGATGAATTCCCCAGGAGAAGCTGTCTGGCTGAAGGAGGGATAGGAATTCTTTCTGACTGCTGAAATCATCAGTTTTCCATTTAAGACCTTCAAGTGATTGGGTGAGACTTAACTCATTGCTGAGGGCAAACTCCTTTGCTGATTGCAGATGTAATCAGCCATATATGTAATAAAATCTCTAATGATATAAATCCATGAAATATTCTCACAGTAACAATCAGGCCAATGCTTGCTTGACCAAACAACTGGACACCATAACTTGGTCACATTGCCATGTGAACTTAACCATTACAATTACTATAAATATAAACTATCTGTACATAAAGACAAGAAAGAAACTAGAGAAAAGAATATGTAACATATAGGATGGACAGAGGCAATAATATCCTCGCTATATTAAGAGCTGATACAAATCATTAAGACAGATGAGTGAAAACAAAGCCATGCATGAGCCATGAATCTAGCATGCCATGTATTCGATAAATAGTTTTGAATGAATGCATAAAAATGAAATTCACAAAAGGAGAAATAATAATGGTCAGTAACATGTGGGAAAACATTCAACTTAACTGAATATTTAAGAAATACAAAACAACAAAACACAATTTTTAACATGTCTGGATGGTAAAATAAAAAATATAGAAATAATGATAACACACTTCTAATACTTAAAAAAATCTGAAGCCCTTTTTAAGAGGAAATTTGTATTATATACCAGAACTTCTAAAAATTTGCAAAGTCTTTGACCCAACAGTTGTACATATAATAGTTTGGGGATTAATTTTAACAGAATTCCTGGCCAAACAACTGGACAACATAACGTAGCCAACCAAGCTGACACATGAAATTCACCATCACAACAGAATTACTTCCAGAATGGGTACTGGATGTAATGGTCTTTTATAGAGTTCTGATTTTAAATGGAGTAAAATAAGCCTAACTTATGAGCCTTTGTTTTAAAACAAAGTTTGTAAGTGAATTGGATTCATGCTTTATTACCACATGAAAAGAGAAATATTCTTCTCTCTGCTAAATTTTCCCCTATTCAAGTTACCGCAAGCTTTCAACATATTTCTTTTACTGACAGTTAATTTAGAAGCCATCATAGACATATACAGTATTAGGAAAGTATAATTGAGGGAAGATTGGGAAGAATTGGAACCAGGAAATGATCCCAGATAGAGAAGAAAAATGCACATTCTTTCATTGTACTCCCCCCTACAGTCTGAATTATTAAGACAAAAAGTGATTAAAATATTGGTTAAATGAATCTAGGAAGTGTTGATATTAAAACTGTGGGAGGGTTCAGGAAATAGATTGATAGATAGATAGACAGATATAGAGATATATAGCTGGAGGAGGTGAAATTTTAGCTATTACATATTTTCACATGCATTGGAGGCCTTTATTAATTTTTTGATCCATTAGGTGATAAAGGCTTTTATGAGTCCTTGTATGTATAAACATCCAGTTTACTATTTATATCTGACTACAGGCCAGGAGAAAATGGTGCCAATCTTGAAGGTTATAACACCAGGATCAATCATCAACAGAAGGATGGGGTTAAGTATTCACACAGTTTACTCAGAAAAATATTGCCCCTTTTTGGCATATCTTCCCTTATCTTAAACCTTCAAAACACCTATTAAGTAGGAAGAGGGACACAGATTGGAAGACTCATAGTGGAAATACCAACAGAAATTCAGTTTGATCCCAAAATGGGACTGAATTTAGCAGATTATTGTAAGAAAGAACACTCAATCTGACCTACAAAAGTGTTTGAATTTTTAATTAGACCTCTTAAAATTTAATTCTTATATAGTCATCCTTGCTGCTGGGAAAGAAAATTTTGACCTAGTTTTTCTGTATGTTCTGTATGTTCTGTAGTAATTGAGTCAGTGATATGACACACAATTCCCTTGGTGGTTAAAAACTAAAGGGTATAGTGGATTCTTTGACTCACTTCTGTATGGTTATTTGTCCCTGTTTTATTTCTTTTGGGTATAAATTCTGTCAACTAGTTCTTTCTTTTTTTTTTAAAATAAATTCAGTTTTACTGAGATATATTCACACACCATACAGTCATCCATGGTGTACAATCAACTGTTCACAGCACGATCACACAGCTATGCCTCCATCACCCCAAACCATTTCCAACTACCCTCCTTACACCAGAAAGAATCAGAAGAAGAATAAGAAATAAAAATTAAAAACAACACCCAAATCATCCCCCCATCCCACCCTATTTTTCATTTAGTTTTTGTCCCCATTTTTCTACTCATCCATCCATACACTGGATAAATGGAGTGCGATCCACAAGGTTTTCACAATCACACTGGCACCCTTTGTAATCTATTGTTATACAATCGTCTTCAGGTATCAAGGCTACTGGGTTGGAGTTTGGTATTTTCAGGTATTTACATCTAGTTATTCCAATACATTAAAACCTAAAAAGTGTTATCTATATAGTGCGTAAAAGTGTCCACCAGAGCGACCTCTTGACTCCATTTGACATCTCTCAGCCAGTGAAGCTTTATTTTGTTTCATTTCACATCCCCTTTTGGTCAGGAAAATGTTCTCAATCCCACAATGCGGGGTACAGAGTAACCCCCCCAGAGTCAGGGAGATTTACACCGCTGGGAGTCAGGTCCCACGTAGCGGGGAAGTCAGTGAGTTCACCTGCTGAGGTGCCTTAGCTAGAGAGAGAGGCCACATCTGAGCAACAAAGAGGTACTCGGGAGAGACCCTTAGGCACAATTATAAGCAGGGTTAGCCTCCCCTTTGCAGTGACGAGCTTCATAAGGACAAGTCCTGTGATAGAGGGCTCAGCACATCAAACCGCCAGTGCTCAATGTTTGTGAGAACATCAGCAACAATCCAGGTGAGGAAGCCCAACACCTCCCACCTTCCCCCAGCTCCCCGGGGCGGGGGGGGGGGCACATATATTTTTGCTTTCTGCCCAAATCACCCTGGAATGTGTTGCTATTTCACTTCAACCAGTACAAACCCACTACATTCCACTTTCCACTCGAGGCTCCATGCAATTGTGGTGCCCAAACTGAGTATAGAAGTTATATTGCTTAGAAAATATAGATTCTACACCAAAAAACATCTGCTCACACGGAAGCCGAAGCCTTAACACACAGTCAGTCTCAGCCTTCACCCCACCCCGGCCCGACCTGCTCCAGTCCCAACCAGATCTGCTGCTTCATTCAGATCCCTAATTGAAGTTCAGGCTCCCCTCAGCATTTTTGTTTGTTTGTTTAATAGTTGCTGTCTGCTTCAACACTGACATTTATATCTGCCCAGCTCTAGTTCTGAACCCACGTGCCACATAGACACCCAGTGCTCCAGAGACCAGCCAGGTCACACACAAAGGGATCAGCATCACAGACTTTGGAGACAGCAGCCACAACCCAGGAAAAGATCTGACCGCTGCAATAGCCGACACGCCGGGGATCATTGCAATAATAGTTTCACTGTTAGGCTGTGCTCTAAGATTCAATTCTGAGTTTACACATTGCAGTCAGTCCACACCGGTGAGACACTACAGTGTTCCCCCTGGCCTCTGGCGTACTTCACTCAAAACACTGTCTGCTCCCTCTCTCTCTAACTAAGCCACCGGGGCAGGTGATCTCGCTGCCCTCACCTCTATGTGAGACCTGACTCCCAGGGGTGTAAATCTCCCTGGCAACACAGGGTATGACTCCTGGGGATGAATCTGGACCCAGCATTGTGGGATTGAGGACATCTTCTTGACCACAAAGGGAGATGCAAAATGAAATGAAATAAAGCTTCAGTGGCTGGGAGATATCAAATGGAGTTGAGAGATCACTCTGGTGAACATTCTTATGCATTATATAGGTGACACTTTTTAGGTTTTAATATATTGGAATGGCTAGAAGTAAATGCCTGAAACTACCAAGCTCCAACCCAGTAGCCTTGATTCTTGAAGACGATTGTATAACAGTGTAGCTTACAAGGGGTGACAGTGTGATTGTGAAAATCTTGTGGATCATGCTCCATTTATTCAGTGTATGGATGGATGAGTAGACAAATGGGGACAAAAACTAAATGAAAAAGAGGGTTGGGGGGAAGATTTGGGTTTTCTTTTTGATTTTTATTCTTATTCTGATTCTTTCTGATGTAGGGAAGATTTTCAGGGATGGATTGGGGTGATGGGTGCACGGCTATGTGATGGTGCTGTGAGCAGTTGTTTGTCCACCATGGATGATTGCATGGTGTGTGAATACATCTCAATAAAACTGAATTAAAGAAAAAAAAAATGCTGTCCACAGGATCCACCCACCCTTAACTGTGTCCCACAGCTTTACTCCCCCTCACTATTGTTCAATATTCTACCGCATGCACACACCATTCCCCACCACTCCGTTCCTCAGTTGATGCACCCCCAGACCACCTCCACCCATTGCAGATCATGAACACTACCCCCACATACTCCAGTGTGCAAGTGTCCATTCATGTCTCTGCTCTCAGATCTTCCATGTACACACCCCACAGTGAGGCTGCAGGACCCATGGCCCCCACACACTCAGCCTCCCGTGGAACCACCACACCAACTCCCAGAAAGGCTACACCCCTCCACCTCCTCATCAACAATAAATGGGCACATCCTTCTCTCCATGTCCTCTGAGCACTTTTACCCATATTCACATTTTTCCTACAATTTTATAGAGATATATTCACACACCATACAATTATCCACAGTGTACAGTCAGTTGTTCATGGTATCATCATATAGTTGTACATTTATCGCCAGTCAGCACTTGAACATATTATTATGAAAAAGTGTGTTTTTTTGCAAATAAAAAAAATAATAAAAAGAAAAATAAAATGTCATACAATACAATATAATAGTAAGGACAGCAAACAACACTGCCACCAAGAATCCCATATCCCTCCCCTACATCCATCCCACTCTCATACACACCCAACCTTGGCACACTGCCTTTGCCACACTCAGTGGAAGCATATCACAATGTTACTGTTGACCATAGACTCCAGTTTGCTTTGATAACATTTTTACACAAATACCATCCCCCTCACCACACTCTGCGTGGTCGACATTCATTTGTTCTCTCACATGTAAAAACACCCTTACACTGGTACATTTAGCAAAAGTCATTGGCCACTCCAGTCTTTGCCAGATTATACAGTCCCAGTCTCCCCCATCCATCTTTACCTCTGGTGTCATACATTCCCCCACCCCACATCTTCCAGCTTCACCCACAGACATCTTTGTTCAGTGTACTTACAGTATTGTGCTACCTTCACTCAGTATTATGCCATCTATTTCTGGATCTGTGCAATCAATCCTGCTGAACATTCTGTAGTCCTTCAGCATCAAATGCCTGATCTCCAACTTCTTTCTATCTCTATTTCTTTTTGTATTCTGTATGACTCTACAGCATCAACAACTCATGGATCTATTTGCCTTTAATCATCTACTCCTTCTTGTCTTATCTCTTGAAAGGAAAATCCATATTCCACCTTTGACTAGAGTTTACTCTGAGGAATTCAGGTAATTCTTAGCAAAGATGTTTAAACCTCATTAAGCATGTTCTTACAGGCTTAGCTGACCCAAGGCGTGGGGGAAACTTTAAGACCCAGATGCTTCAAGATCCCTGAAAACCAAATGCACTGAGATAGCATCATCAAAGCCAAAATTCTAATTTCTCATTAGTAAAAAGAATAATACAATCTCATGGTTCTACTATTCTTCTTTTCTCATTCTGTCTTCAGGCAGACTGCCCTCCACTACTCAGTCATTCCCTTTAAACCTCTGGTTACTTGATGATCTCCTACAGTCCTAGTACAAAATAATGGTTTTCTTCTGAGAGCTGCCCTTTTTCTTGTATCACAGCAACTCAGGAACAGAAATTATATATATTATTAGCTATCAGGATATGGACAATCTCAGTAGCTATAAACATATTACTAGGCACAAGCCCTTATATAATATTTCATTTAATCTTTAAGAACGTTGTCAGTTGGGTAATATTAGGCCAGAGAAACCAGAGACATAATTAACCAAATCCAAATATATTTGCTTAATCAATGTATCTCTCCGAATATTTTCTAGGATACACCACTCCTTTGACCAATTCTATGAACTTTCTTGTTCTCTCTCTCTCTTTCTCTCTATCTCTCTGTCTTTCTACACACACACACACACACACACACACACACACACACACACACACTCACATACATTCATGTCTGTCATGTTTTCCATTGGTTGACTTATGCAATGGTTATCTCCACATATATGGTGCATATCTCAACCACCCCAAATTAAAGAAACTCCTGTTTTCTCTCCTCACTTCTAGTGTCAACTGAGACTGCCCCCAACAAACCATTACATAGTAAAGTAGCCCCTACACAGCTTTGTAGTCTTGTTCCTTCTAACTCCAACATTATCTCATTCTTAATCCATCAGCTTTTTAAACTTTGCCATGCTCAAAACTGTGTTCTTTTCCATTCACCACCTCATTTCCCCTCCAAGACTTCTCTGCAGTTGACTTCTACATATCCTAAAAGTCTCAGTTATTGTTAATCCTAAATCACCTACAGCAAGAAAACCTCTTCATCTGCCAAGGCTTGACTAGACATCTTTTTATGTTCCCATAGAAATTTGCGCTTGCCCATATACTATAATTTATCAAACTGTATTGAATTCCCTTTCTATTTGGTATCTGCCTACTAATCTTTAATTTCCTCGGGGTCTCAGTCACCATCATATCCCTAGGCCCTAACAAAATCCTTGGATCAATATAGACCCTCAATAAATACTTCAGGGATGTTAAATGAATAGGAAACTGGCAGCAATCAGAGTGATTGATACAGTTGTCCAGACACTTAAACTTCCTTCCAGCTTAATTCCTTTACTAGGCTTAATTTATTCCTATCCTAGGCCACTTTTTGTGCCGTCCATCCTGTCATTGCTAATGCACTATTCTCTTATTCTTTGCTCTTTCCTTCTTATTTAGCAGCACCCCTCATCAAGTGGTGTTGCATTCACATTGAACTAAATGAAAAGCATAGTTAATATTCATTTCAAAAACACTTATGTAAATGTGATCACTGTTTTAAAAATGTACCTTAACCAAAAGTTGTAGACCATGAAAAGCTTTTTGTATAATTTTCCTCCTCCAAGATATTTTGAGTTCATTGTTAACTACTATAAATGTCACATTGCCCAAATTGAGGGACATTTTAGAAAACTGTGAAAATCATAAGGTCACAGGTTGGAGGAGTCTAAGGAGACATCATGATTTAATGCAACAATGTATATTGAGTTGTATTCTAGAACAGAAAAAGGACATTAGTGGAAAATGTGGTGAAATCAAAATGAAAGTCTATAGTTTAGTTTATGATATTGTGCCAATGTTAATTTTTAGTTTTGATAAATATGCTATGGCTCTGGAAGACATCAACATTAGGCTATCCCGGGTAAAGATTATACAGGAACTCCTCCATAAATCTAAAATTATTTTAAAATAAAAAATTAAATTTATTGGGTTACCAATTTTGCTGCAAAACTATGGTGCTCCATAGGCAAAATTATAGGGCTGCCACAGGGCAAGCCATGCTGAATCATGGAAGATAGAGATGAAAACCACCTAGAGGGCCTTTGTCAGGAGACAGGAGAATGTGAAATGAGCCCCCAGCCTACTTGTAAATAGGGTTAGTGTAAGGGGAGGTCAGTGACCTGGAGGGAAAACACAGGCACTCAAGCCCCAGCAGGAGAATTTTGGGGTCTATCTGGACTGAAAAACTCAAGAGGAAATAATAAGACCTGAGCTAGGAGTTAACATGTAGAAATAGGCACATTTGGAGCAATTTCCTTGGATAAGATTTATCTGTGTCAGTGTCTCTTTCCTGAGGAGTTAACTGCTAATCCTGAGCACATATGGACCCACCTGAAAGGGGCAGGTTTCTGCCTTTTCCCCTCAGCACAGGCTTTTTGTCTCCTCTTTTTTTGCACATCTCTGTTTCAAGGACCCCTTAATATTTATGCCGAGAATTTAGAATAGGAAAAAATGCAAAAGGAAATGAGCTTGACTATTGAGCACTGTGGGGCTGATGATATAAGCTGGGCTTATACCATATTTATCCATAAACATCAGTGCAGAGCTGCTACTGAGAATGAACAGATGAGGAAAGAGAAACTCAAGAGAAAGGAAGGGCATATCCTATAGAAAGACTACTGGTTTCAATTAAATGGTAAGTTGAAAAATAATATATTCCAAGCATTATGTTAATTTAAATAATCATTCTGAGAAATGTAACATAATATTTAATTTATTACAGGCGTCCCCGGGCCGAGACGCCTGGGCCGGCGGCGCTGAGAGGCGGACCACAACCCGGCGCGGGGCAAGAGGGAAGGAAGGGGTGGGGGTGGGGGCCGCGCTCGCCCAGCGGCTTCGCGCGGATCCGGCATTCGCTTGCCCCTCTAGTTTCGCTCGGATTTCTTTAAACTTTTTTAGAAATTCCCCTCCCTCCTTCCCTCCTCTCCCCCTTGGCCTCCTGCTCCCTCCTTCCCCTCCTCCTCCTCCTCCCCCTCCCTCCCTCCCTGCGCCGCCGCCGCCGCCGCCGCCACCATGACTGAGCCCCGCCGCCACCATGACTGAGCCCCGCCGCCGCCGCCACCATGACTGAGCCCCGCCGCCGCCGCCACCATGACTGAGCCCCGCCGCCACCGCCACCATGACTGAGCCCCGCCGCCACCATGACTGAGCCCCGCCGCCGCCGCCACCATGACTGAGCCCCGCCGCCACCATGACTGAGCCCCGCCGCCACCATGACTGAGCCCCGCCGCCGCCGCCACCATGACTGAGCCCCGCCGCCGCCGCCACCATGACTGAGCCCCGCCGCCACCATGACTGAGCCCCGCCGCCGCCGGCCGAGGAATGGGCTCCGGGCTCTGGTAGGAAGCGCAGGGAACGGGGGGCGCTTTTAGAACACCGATCTGGGTTTTTTTAAAAACCTCCTTTGAAAAAATAATGGCAAACTCGACGGGAAAGGCGCCTCCGGACGAGCGGAGAAAGGGACTCGCTTTCCTGGACGAGCTGCGGCAGTTCCACCACAGCAGAGGGTCGCCCTTTAAAAAAATCCCTGCGGTGGGTGGGAAGGAGCTGGATCTTCACGGTCTCTACACCAGAGTCACTACTTTAGGCGGATTCGCGAAGGTTTCTGAGAAGAATCAGTGGGGAGAAATTGTTGAAGAGTTCAACTTTCCCAGAAGTTGTTCTAACGCTGCCTTTGCTTTAAAACAGTATTACTTACGTTACCTAGAAAAGTACGAGAAAGTTCATCATTTTGGGGAGGATGATGATGAGGTACCACCAGGCAATCCAAAGCCACAGCTTCCTATTGGTGCAATTCCATCTTCCTACAATTACCAGCAACACAGTGTGTCAGATTATCTGCGTCAAAGTTATGGGCTATCTATGGACTTCAATTCGCCAAATGATTATAATAAATTGGTGCTTTCACTGTTATCTGGACTACCAAATGAAGTGGACTTTGCTATTAATGTATGCACTCTCCTATCAAATGAAAGCAAGCATGTCATGCAACTTGAAAAAGACCCTAAAATCATCACCTTATTACTTGCTAATGCTGGGGTATTTGATGACACTTTAGGATCCTTTTCTTCTGTATTTGGAGAAGAATGGAAAGAGAAGACTGATAGAGATTTTGTTAAGTTTTGGAAAGACGTTGATGATAATGAAGTTCGTGACCTCATTTCTGACAGAAACAAGTCTCATGAAGGTACATCAGGAGAATGGATTTGGGAATCTTTATTTCATCCACCTCGAAAGTTGGGCATTAATGATATCAAAGGACAACGGGTACTTCAGATTGCAGTGATTTTGAGAAATCTTTCCTTTGAGGAGGGCAATGTTAAGTTCTTGGCAGCTAATCGTACCTGTCTTCGTTTCTTATTACTTTCTGCACATAGTCATTTTATTTCTCTAAGGCAATTGGGACTTGACACATTAGGAAATATTGCAGCTGAGCTTTTATTGGACCCTGTTGATTTCAAAACTACTCATCTGATGTTTCATACCGTTACAAAATGCCTAATGTCAAGGGATAGGTTTTTAAAGATGAGGGGCATGGAAATTTTGGGAAATCTTTGCAAAGCAGAAGATAATGGTGTTCTAATTTGCGAATATGTGGATCAGGACTCATACAGAGAAATCATTTGTCATCTCACTTTACCTGATGTGCTGCTTGTAATCTCAACACTCGAGGTGCTATATATGCTCACAGAAATGGGAGATGTTGCTTGCACAAAAATTGCAAAAGTAGAAAAGAGCATAGATATGTTAGTCTGTCTCATTTCTATGGATATTCAGATGTTTGGCCCTGATGCACTAGCTGCAGTAAAACTCGTTGAACACCCAAGTTCCAATCAAGTTTTATCTGAAATTAGGCCACAAGCTGTAGAGCAAGTCCAAACCCAGACCCATGTAGCATCTGCCCCAGCTTCCAGAGCAGTTGTAGCACAGCATGTTGCTCCACCTCCGGGAATAGTGGAAATAGACAGTGAGAAGTTTGCTTGTCAGTGGTTAAATGCTCATTTTGAAGTAAATCCAGATTGTTCTGTCTCTCGAGCAGAAATGTATTCTGAATACCTCTCAACCTGCAGTAAATTAGCTCGTGGTGGAATTCTAACATCAACTGGATTTTATAAATGTCTTAGGAATCCCTCATGGACCACAAACTGTAGGAAACCATTTTCAGAGGACTCCTGTTACCAACCAATCTTCAAATTTGACTGCAACACAAATGTCTTTTCCAGTACAAGGTGTTCATTCTGTGGCACAGACTGTTTCAAGAATTCCACCAAATCCTTCAGTTCATAACCACCAGCAGCAAAATGCTCCGGTGACTGTCATTCAAAATAAAGCTCCAATTCCTTGTGAAGTTGTTAAAGCTGCAGTAATCCAGAATTCTGTACCCCAGTCAGCAGTTCCTGTTAGTCTTCCTGTTGGAGGAGGAACTGCACAGAGTTCTGTGGTTCAGAATCATAATACAGGGCCACAACCTGTTACAGTTGTAAATTCTCAAACTTTGCTTCACCATTCATCTGTAATTCCACAGCAGCCTCCATTACACACAGTGGTACCTGGACAGATACCTTCAGGCACTCCTGTTACGGTAATTCAACAAGCTGTACCACAGAGTCATATATTTGGCAGAGTACAGAACATACCAGCTTGTACTTCTACAGTTACACAGGGTCAGCAGTTAATCACCACATCACCCCAACCTGTGCAAACTTCATCTCAACAGACATCAGTTGGTAGCCAGCCACAAGACACTGTTATCATAGCACCTCCACAATATGTTACAACTTCAGCATCCAATATTGTCTCAGCAGCTTCAGTGCAGAATTTTCAGGTAGCTGCAGGACAAATGGTTACCATTGCTGGTGTCCCAAGTCCACAACCCTCAAGGGTAGGGTTTCAGAACATTGCACCAAAACCTCTCCCTTCTCAACAAGTTTCATCAACAGTGGTACAGCAGCCTATTCAACAACCACAACAGCCAACCCAACAAAGTGTAGTGATTGTAAGCCAGCCAGCTCAACAAGGTCAAACTTATGCACCAGCCATTCACCAAATTGTTCTTGCTAATCCAGCAGCTCTTCCAGCTGGCCAGACAGTTCAGCTAACTGGACAACCAAACATAACTCCATCTTCCTCACCATCACCTGTCCCAGCAACTAATAACCAAACCCCTACTGCCATGTCATCATCATCTTCCACCCCTCAATCACAAGGACCACCTCCTACTGTCAGTCAAATGCTATCTGTGAAAAGGCAGCAACAGCAGCAGCATTCACCAGCACCCCCACCACAGCAGGTACAAGTACAAGTACAGCCACAGCAAACGAATGCAGGTGTTGGTCAGCCTGCTTCTGGTGAGTCAAGTCTGATAAAACAGTTGCTGCTTCCGAAGCGTGGGCCTTCAACTCCAGGTGGTAAGCTTATTCTCCCAGCTCCACAGATTCCTCCCCCTAATAATGCAAGAGCTCCTAGCCCTCAGGTGGTCTATCAGGTGGCCAATAACCAAGCAGCAGGTTTTGGGGTACAGGGGCAAACTCCAGCTCAGCAGCTATTGGTTGGGCAGCAAAATGTTCAGTTGGTCCAAAGTGCAATGCCACCCACAGGGGGAGTGCAAACCATACCCATCTCGAACTTACAAATATTGCCAGGTCCGCTGATCTCAAATAGCCCAGCAACCATTTTCCAAGGGACTTCTGGCAACCAGGTAACCATAACAGTTGTGCCAAATACAAGTTTTGCAACTGCAACTGTGAGTCAGGGAAATGCAACTCAGCTCATTGCTCCAGCAGGAATTACCATGAGCGGAACACAGACAGGAGTTGGACTGCAGGTGCAAACGCTTCCAGCCACTCAAGCATCTCCAGCTGGACAATCACCGTGTACTACTGCTACTCCCCCATTCAAAGGTGATAAAATAATTTGCCAAAAGGAGGAGGAAGCAAAGGAAGCAACAGGTTTACATGTTCATGAACGTAAAATTGAAGTCATGGAAAATCCATCCTGCCGACGAGGAGCTAGCACCAGCAATGGGGATACAAAGGAAAACGAAGTGCAAGTGGGAAGTCTTTTAAATGGGAGAAAGTACAGTGACTCAAGTCTACCTCCTTCAAACTCAGGGAAAATTCAAAGTGAGGCTAATCAGTGCTCACTAATCAGTAATGGGCCATCATTAGAATTAGGTGAGAACGGAGCATCTGGAAAACAAAACTCAGAACAAATGGACATGCAGGAAATAAAAAGTGATTTGAAAAAACCCCTAGTTAATGGAATCTGTGATTTTGATAAAGGAGATGGTTCACATTTGAGCAAAAACATTCCAAATCACAAAACTTCCAATCATGTAGGAAATGGTGAGATACCTCCAGTGGAACCACAAGGAACTTTAGATGCTACCCAGCAAGATACTGCCAAAGGTGATCAACTAGAAAGAATTTCTAATGGACCTATTTTAATGTTGGGTGGTTCACCATCTGTGAGCAGCATACAGGAGGCTTCAAATGTGGCAGCACAGCAATTTAGTGGTACTGATTTGCCTAATGGACCTCTAGCTTCAAATTTGAATTCAGATGTGCCTCAGCAACGCCCTAGTGTAGTTGTCTCACCACATTCTACAACCTCTGTTATACAGGGGCATCAAATCATAGCAGTTCCCCACTCAGGATCAAGAGGATCCCAGTCTCCTGCCCTGTCATCTGAAGTTCCATCTACAAATGGCACAGCAGAATGCAAAACTGTAAAGAGGCCAGCAGAGGATAATGATAGGGAAACAGTCACAGTAATTCCAAATAAAGTAGGAGTTAGAATTGTTACAATCAGTGACCCCAACAATGCTGCCTGCAGTGCAACAATGGTTGCCGTTCCAGCAGGAGCAGATCCAAGCACTGTAGCTAAAGTAGCAATAGAAAGTGCTGTTCAGCAAAAACAGCAGCATACACCAACATACGTACAGAATGTGCTCCCACAGAACACTCCTATGACACTGTCACCAGCTGTGCAAGTGCAGGGCCAGCCTAACAATTCTCAGCCTTCCCCGTTCAGTACATCCAGTCAACACGGAGATCCAATGAGAAAACCTGGACAAAACGTCATGTGTCTGTGGCAGTCTTGTAAAAAGTAAATGACAATTTTATTTGAAATATATAAACGCTATCTTTATTTTGGAATGCTTTTATATTTAAATTTCTGTCATCTATAGTTTCATGAAAATTATCATTTGAAATCACTGTTGTTTAGCAAAAATATTTTATGGTAAGTGATATTTACATAGATTCAGTGGCACTTAGGCAAAGAAACTTATATAAATGGTATAAAGAGCTTCACTGCCTAATGGTAAGTTTTAGGGCATGTGTTTCAGCATTAGTTTTTAATACAAGCAAATCAGTTAAGAATTTGATGGTATATATGACTAAGAAAAAGACCTAGGTTTTAACATTTTTAAAGTAACTTGAACCTAGTGGTAGCTAATTTCTGTATAATAGATGTTAGAGGTAACATCAGTTAGAACAACTTGTCTTAAGTGTAAAATTGGGGCAGACACCTTATGAAAATTATTTTAAAAGGCATAACATCTTACATTGTAGTCAACTTATAACAGACAAACAATGAATAGAACTGAATTTAAGGCTCTTTTAGACTTGAAGGAAAACTTGAGAATAATATTAAAATAAAAATCTTAGTTCCTTGAACAATCCTCTGCCAAAATCCTCTGCGTTGAGTAACTCTTTAGAGCTGTAGGACTAAGATGCTTGTCTTAATAGACATAACACCCTTCATTTCTTAGATATCTAGGATTCCATTTCATTCTTAAGTAAATAAAATTACCACATTCTGAAAAAAAAAAAAATAATTTATTACAGCTTAAGATGGCCAGTGATGTGAATGAACTATAATTATAATTATTATTTTCCAAAGTCAAGAGATGTTGAGAGTTATAATTGCTTAAATGATTATTACTTTGTTACTTAATATAAAAATTTCACAATTTCTTAGAGAAATGTCACAATTAACTGGGAACAATCATATTTTTAAGTGAATGGGAAAGAAAATTATTTTTTATATGAACCATTTCTACCATTTTCTAAAATATAATACAGTTATTTTCCAGAACTACTGCTTTTTCTTAGAGAATGCTACATGTGAGAAATAAAAATTCAGCACAAAAATATTCTTGTACTGTTCTGAAAAAAATATATAGCAACATAAGCTGTGCCTGATTATGAAATAAATAGTATTGACATTTATTCTGTGGCCACTAGCAGAATGACTGAGTGCACCAATAAAAATTCACAGGACATAATCCCATCAACTGAATTAGAAAAACATGATGAACCCAATCAAAACCAATTCTGAGTAAATATCATAAACAAAAAATAATACAAATTTTTGATGTTTTTATTATTTAATGCAATATCAAAATTGTTAAATATGTGAGCAATGTATTTGTTACTAGCAAATATGAAATACAAAGTAAGTGTAGAAATAAGCCCATAGATTTGTAGATTTGAATGTTAAGCATTCTTCAAAAAATATTGTTATACATTCTTTGTCCTTAACTGTGAATTAATCCCCAGTGCCTTATTCTAGTTGTGTTGACTTTTTCAAAGTATGCTTTATTTTATTTTTTTCCTGATCACAATGTACCTTATCTTTCTTCATATTCTTTAGTTTATGTAATTCTGTGATTTTGATTATTATCTGTCACTCAATGACTCTGTAACCTCCTCTTACTCTGACTTTTACTCTTTAATTATGTTTAGATTATATCATGTGTTAGTGTAAGTATATTTGTAATACTTAATGTTATACATATATACTTATATATGTTTGGCAAGCACATAGTGCCTTTGCATGAATATTTACAGATATTTGGGTATAAATGTTTCAAAAGCATGCTATGGATCTATATACAGATACATATATGCATATAAAGAGCACAATCAGTTTACACACATACATGTAAGAATGTAAAGGCATATCTCATTTTATTGCACTTCACTTAATTGTGCTTTGAAGATTTGTGACAACCCTGCTTCAAGCAAGTCTATCAGTGCCATCATTCAACAGTATGTGTTCAACTTCCTGTCTGTTCCGGTTTGCTAATGCTGCCGTTATGTGAAATACCAGGAATGGATTGACTCTTATAAAGGGGATTTATTAGGTTTCAAGTTTGCAGTTCTAAAGCCATCAAAATGTCCATATTAAGGCATCAACAAGAGGATACCTTCACTGAAGAATGGCCGGTGGCGTCTGAAACACGTCTGTAGGCTGGGAAGGCTGGTGTCTGCTGGTCCTTTCCTCCCAGGTTGTGTTTCAAAATGGTTTTCTCTAAAATGTCTCTGGACTTCTGTCTTCACTCCTCTCTCTCAGCTCCTGTGTGTTGTTGCTTCTTTCTCCAGAGTGTTTCTTCAAGCATCTGGGGGTCCTCTCTTAGCTTCTCTGGGGCAAACTCTGAGCTTCTTCTCTTAGCCTAGCATCTCCAAACATCTTTCTTTCTGCATCTCCAAGTGTCTCCAAGCATCAGCATCAGTATGGGCTCTTGAGCTCTCTTAAATACTCCAATGAACTAATCAAGATCCACCCTGAATGGTGGGGTCCACACCTCCATGGAAATAATTTAATCAGAGTTCTCATCTACAGTTGAGTGGGTCACATTTCCATGGAAACATTCAAAAGATTCTACTCCACAAGATTGGATTAAAATATCATGGCTCTTCTGGGGTCCATAACAGTTCCAAACTGGCACACTGTCTCTGTGTCACATTTTAATATTCTCACAATATTTCAAATTTTTCATTATTATTATATCTGTTATTGTGATCTGTAATCAGTGATCTTTGATGTTACTTTTGTAATTGTATTGGGGCACCACAAAACACTCCCATATAAGACAGAAAACTTAATCAATTAATGTGTGTTCTGACTGCTCCACAGATCAATCAGCCATTCCCATATTTCTCTCTCTCCTCCAGGCTTCCTATTCTCTGAGAAACACAATGCTGAAATTAGGCCACTTAATAACCCTACAGTGGCCTCTAAGTGCTCAAGTGGAAGGAAGAGTTGCATAGGTCTCACTTCAAATTAAAAGCTAGAAATGATTAAGCTTAGTAGGAAGACATGTCGAAAGTGCAGTCAGATCAAAAGCTGGCCTCTTGTGCCAAACAGTTAGCCAAGCTGTGTATGCAAAGGAAAAGTTCTTGAAGGAAATTAAAAGTCCTACTCCAGACTTGATTCTTCATGATGGTTGTACAACTATAAAGCTTTTATCATGTGACTGTGTGATTGTGAAAACCTGGTGACTGATACCACTTTATCCAGCGTATGGCCAGATGAATAATAAAATAAAGACAAAAATGTATAAATAATAGGGGGTAAGAGGTATGGGATGTTTAGGGTATTCCTCCTTATTTTTATTTTCTTCTTTATTTTGGAGTAATGAAAATGTTCTAAAATTGATTTTGGCAATGAATGCACAGCTCTATGATGATTCTCTGAGCCCAGTGATCGTATACTTTGAATGGATTAGATGGCATGTGAATATATTTCAATAAAATTGCATTTAAGAAAAAGTCCTACTCCAATGAAATTGCAATTAATAAGAAAGCAAAACAGCCTTATCACTGATATGGAGAATGTTTCAGTGATCTGGAGAGAAGGCCAATCCAGCCACAACATTCCCTGAAGCCAAAACCTAACCCAGAGAAAGACCCTAATGCTCTTCAGTTTTACCAAGAGCACAAGGACTCTTCTTCCTACAAACCAGTGTTGCAGGAGACTAGAAAAGTGTGATTTCACTGCAAATAGAAGCAAAGTAAGGCCTCTCCTCTTGCATCATTTAGGTGTGACACTATGATACAAGATGGACAAATAAGTGCCTAGGATAGACTAGTAATTCATCAAGCAGATATGTACAAATTCAATATAAGGTAATGATAACCTTTAAAATCAGTGTGAAAATAATGAACTACTTAAAAAAAAAAGGTATCTAAACAATTGGATACCTGATGAGACAGCAGAATACCTAAATCTACCTATCACTTAAGCAAAATTGTAAATGTAAAAATGAAACTATCAAAGCAGTTAAAATTAGAAGTACTGTTTCATTTACTGGGAATGAGGCAGGCCTTTTCATATTTAATGAATTACATGCATAGTAGATAAAACTGTCTTGAAAATTTAAGCACATATAATGCTAAAGGCCCACTTCCAAGCTCCTTCTTTGACATTTTTTAAGAAAAACTAAAAAGCTTGAAACCATTTTAAAAAGTTCATAATATTTAATGTTTTTAAAGTCCTGCCTGTAATAAAATTGAGCAAAACATTTAAAAGCAAGTTGCAGTAGAAGGCTATACTATCCCACGGATGTAAAAAACTGAAAATTAATGAGAAAACAAATCACAAAATAAATAAGAACTATAAAAATATAACCAGACAATTTATATGAGTGAAGCCAAATGCTAATAAACATGTTAAGATATTCAAAAATGTTCTATAAATTTTAATTTATACGTATACCATATTTTCACCTATCAGATTTCCAAAAACAAATTATGCTAATGTTCATCGTTGCAAGGTTGTCATAGAAATAGATAATCTCACGTACAGTGGGTAAAATGAAAAGAATGTGAGTTTGTAATTCTCTTTAGATGTAAGTTTCTCATATTTTTATTTTTGTAGGATCATTTAATTATAACAAAGGATGTAATATGCAGCAAATATATGAACCATGAAACGGACCAAATAGCATAGCTTAGAAATATACTGACAAATATAAATCAATAAGAAAGAATCAAAAGAGAAAAAGGAGAAATACTACATTAAAGGGTATTTTTACAACTTAGTAGTACAAAAATGTAAAATGTGGTACAAAATGGCTACAGCTAATAAGATTGTATTTTTAAAATCTTGATTCAATAAATCACTTGTGAGCCAGAGGACTTGTTTTTTTCCCCACAATTAATTTACAAGTCTTTTTTATTCTGAGGCTATTTACTAAATTTAGAGTTTGTCTTCAGTTATCCAGACAATGGAAAAGGGAAAAGAAACAAGAACAAAATAAAAAGATGGAGTTTCTCCCAAAGACCTGCCTTGACCAAATCATCCATTTCTCTTTCTCCCAGCTTCCACTGCCCCTTCTCTGTCTGATATGATTTCAAAGGATGGAGGACTTCCCTTCAGATGTGAACCTAATGCCTCATATGCAAATGAGATGACAGGTGGGGACAACCACACCTGCAGTTTCAGAACTGGGCCCGCCCACACCAAACACAAGCATGTGATTAGAGCGTTGGAGCTGATATGCATATATCAGCCCCACCTCCCTGACCTCTAGGAGCTGCAGACTGGTACAACCACGTGGACATAGATGCTGTCCTTCAGGCCTGTGTAGCGAGACCCCATATACATGGAACACTCAAAGACCCCATGAATTTCCACGGTTGATAAGTCACATCTCTGTGACAGGAGGGTGATGCATTTCTCCACGTGCACCTCGTGGAGAGGACAAGGAAGTTTGTGTTTGAGACCCTCCCAGACCTCATCCTATACATCTCTTCTTTGGGGTTCTTATTTGTATCCTTTTATTATAATAAATCTATAATTATATGTATAGCATTTTCAGTGAATTCTGTGAGTAGTTCTATTGGATTATTGAACCTGGGTGTGTGGGAACCCCCAAATTTGTATCCAGTTGTTCAAAAGTGCAGGTGGCCCTTGGAGCTGGTCCCTGAAAGGAATTTTGTAGAACATTGCCCTTGACCTGTGTGGTTTGGCCTAACTGGAAAGAGTCAGAATTGAATTAGATTGAGTTACCGCCGTATTTGTAGTTGGTGTCAGAAGTTGGGCAGCTTTTGATAGTCTTCTCAATTATGTTAAATATATATCTAAACTTTTCTAACTCTTACATATTTCTGTGTATTCCATTTATTTTAATACAGGCAGAAATGTTAGTAAATTTTACCACATGTCTGGAGAGAAGCAGAGTTGATCCATAAACTCAACTCGATTCACATGAAGCAGAGTTGATCCATAAACTCAACTCAATTCCTCTTTGTGGTTCCTTACTT
The DNA here is from genome assembly GCF_015220235.1 of Choloepus didactylus. Lineage (NCBI taxonomy): Eukaryota > Metazoa > Chordata > Mammalia > Pilosa > Megalonychidae > Choloepus > Choloepus didactylus. Next base: position 142,271,729 of record NC_051311.1, on the reverse strand, counting down.
ACCTGATTGGCCTTTCTCTCTTGAATCATCAGGTCAAAAACTGCGTGTTAGAAACTGCTTTTCAAAATATAATGTATGTTAATGCCTACTTGAGTGAGTTTTATCACAAATTACCAAACCTGGAAATTAACTTATATGTGTGTATGTGTTTTAGTCTGAATTCGATTTTCAAGCTTTGCTATTTAAATCTTAGAATCCTGATGTTTTATTTCCCATTAATAAGCTCTTTATGCAATTTCTTTTAGTACTTTGCCATTTAAAGCAATTATTCCCCATTTTGGGCCTTGCCGATCTAAAATAGTACTTCCCAGCCCCTTTCTATCATGGATGGTTTACTATTTCTTGACACTAAATTCTTACTTAAATTAACTTCTTTATTCATTTGCTTAAGTGTTTGCTGTAAGTTTATGACAACCAGAATGTAGCCTCGAAAAGAAAGGGGACCTTGTCTACCCTGTTCCAGGGCCGACTTCTCCATTTGCCACAGTGGGTGCCATAGCTAGGCATTCCCCCAAGCTAATCAGGGTTCCTCCAAATTAATTTATTTTAAAGTGGGATGGAGAAATGAATTTTTAGGTCACAAGAAAAAATTTAAGATATAATCATATGTTCTTATTATACCGACAGACTTGTAAAACATAATTTTAATATACATGTTTTAATGGAAGAAGGCACCCCTGGAGTCGTAATGTGGCTTTGCTTCTGGAGCAGTGTTGTGTATATATCGAGACCAGAGATTTGTGGTGGATCGTGAAGTTCAGAATTAATTCAATATCTGAATGTCTTCTTTTTTAGATCACTAACCTCCTAATGTTACAAGCCCTTCCTTATAGGTCATTCTCCTTCTTTGTGAATGACCTTTATAATTTTACATCTTTTCACACCTCACTCTTTAGTTTATTGTTAGAGGAGTGATGGGAGGAACCTTTCACCAGATTCTGCATCTAGGAATAAATATCCTAAGTTACTGTAAAGATTGTCACAGAACTCCCTAAAACTCCTTTTAATTGTGCACTCAGGGCTTCCCCTGGATTTGATTTTTACCCTGACGCATGTGCATGTCCACAAGTGTGTAATGATTCATTTCCATCTGTTTTCTATTATCTGCGAATGCCTCAAAATATCTGCTTCATTGATGGAGCCCCATTCATTTTCCAGTACTGCTGTCAATTTACTATTTTTCCTTGAATATTTTTTCTATTATCTTAAGAAACTTAGAGTTGATATTTGACTTTAATATTTGGTTTGCATATCTTTTAAAAAATTAAAAATATAACTTTTTTTTTTTTTACATTCTCATCAGTTACAGTAGTTAAGTCTGGCTGGAGATCTACAATTTGCATTGCTAACAAATTCCTAGTGATGCTGATAGTGCCTGCTCAGGGAAATCACTTAAAGAACCACTGCTATAGCCTTAATTCTGTATATATCTGGTTCCAGGAGGAAGACTTTGTTGGGTGTTTAACCAATTTAAATTATATCTTGAAGCAAAAGAGGAATATTTGCTGACATCTCAATTATAATGAGTTTCAGTTTCCACATATGGAAAAAAAATTGAGCATTTCTCAGAATTTAATGTTTATACAAATCACATGAAGATATTATTGAACAATGCAGACTATGATTCAGGAGGCCTGAGGTGTGGTCCCAAATTCTGCATTTCTAACAAGCTCATTAGTTGCCTAAGGACCAGCATCACTGGTCATAATCTTAGAGATACAGAACCTCAGGCCCCACCCCAGGCCTATTAAATCAACCTCTGCATTTTAATAAGATCACCAGGGGCTTTGTATGCACTTTAAAGTTTGGAATGCACTGGTCTAGAGCCTAAGTTCTCATCCCTAGATGCATATTAGAATGATCTGGAAAATTCCAAGTCTTGATATTCTGATTTCAATGGTCTGTAGGAGGTTCTATTAATATGCTTATAATTTACTTTGAAACCTATCCTGGTGAATCTAATAGTCAGCCATGGTTCAGAACCACCAGGCCAGCTGGTGACTGACATCTGATCTTGACCTCTACATGACCTCTGTCATGCATTGCTAGCCTGCATTGAATTGGTTGATGTGCCTGACTGTGCAACTGCTTCCTTCCATCCTGCTCCAAGTTCACCTGCACAAGGTTTCAGTCTGCTAGAGCATTAACTTCATTGATTAAGGGTCTCATCTTTGATCAAGAAAAGCAGAACATTCTATTTTATAAAATGTTTATATCTCAAAAATATAAGGTCATTCACACATTGAGTCCCTTTTACCAGATTATAAGCCAGCACTGAGCATAGTAGGTGACATATGGACTGACAATATATGCTCATTGGGAGAGTATTTTCTGCATTTTGGAAAGATTCAGCTTTTACCCTACGTTCATGAACTTTGCTTCCATAAAGAAATTTCCATTTAGATCTGTTACACTTTTGGCAAGCATTTTGGAGAAAAATTTCATGCCACTGCATTCTTTCTTGATTGAGCTCCTATTATTTAGCCAATAGTTTGCTAAATACAGGTGAATCAAAATGTTTGATTGCTAATGCCCCTTTCAGATATAATTCTATAATCAAAACTTAAAGCTCATAGAATGAAAATCAAGGTGACATTTCATGCTGAACTATTTCTTCCTGGAAATGAAAGTTTTAAGGGCAAAATATGTCTCCTGAGTGCTGCTGTATACAATATCTTACCTGCCATGGTTGCTCAGCACTTGTTAAATGAAAAATTTACCCCGAAGTCCTGTAAGTTAATATTTTGATCAATTCATTGGAAATGAATACAGATGACACAGTGGCCAGCCCTGACAGGGCCTGCCTGGAAAACAAGGATTAGTTGAGCGATCTGTAGCTAATTATGTTCTTGGAACTTTCCTAGATCCATAACTCAAAGTCTCACAATGTCCATAATTTTCATCAGATATAAAACAGTAATTACAAAGATATAATGAAGGAGTGAACTCCAGACAAGGCTCTTGAGTAGACTGGATGTCACAGTAGGAAACATATTTCTGTAGCTTTTAAGAAAGATGAGCACCACGGGTTTTGACACTGTAGTACATGTTCTTTGACAGCCAGCCCCTCTTTAATTAGGATCATTTCAGATGGTCTCATGTTCTAAAGTGTATTAAGAATAATGCAAGTCATGAATGATTAACTGCAAGAAAGCACACGTGTTTCCTGTTGACTCGGGAACCCACAGGCTTCCTCGTGAATGGCTTATTTGATAACAAAAAAGTCCCACTGTGGAGACAATATGGACTTTGCCTTATTGATCAATTGGGTCATATTTACAGAAAACATAGTGCAATTCAATTGGATAAATGATCTCAATAATCTAAAGGTTTAGATATCAGTAGCAAATGGGTAAAATGGCAATGACAAACAACAGGACAAAGATAAGGTAAGGTTTTATGAGTTTATGGTTATGTCTGAATACAACTAAATAGGTGATTGAATATGGAGGCATTGGCTATATTGATTTACTTTATGACCAATCATCCTAAAAGCCAAAATACTGATATCCATGTCTGCTGAAAATAATGTGTTTAGCAACCTCAGAACAGATGTTATTTGCTAGGAAATTGATTGATCAAGCTTTGTTTACCAATGAGATTTATTTGGAAATGAGATTCCTTTGAACATACAAATTAATGTAATTGTTTTTCCTTTCAAACTCCCTATTGTACCCACCACCACATAGGTTTGATCTCAGATTGATTACTTGTGTCATGTCTGCAGGTTAATGTTTTTTTACTGACTCAAAAGAGAGAGCAATAAATTTATATTGTGTTAATTTTTAATAAGAAAGAGACATTTTAATAAAATTTGGAAGATACCAAGTAAGGAGTCTGATTTATAATTCAAAATAAAAATGATGGAATTGCAGCTATAACCTGAAATTATAATTTCCACAAAATTTACTTGGCTGTGAGTTATTAGTGGAAAGTACATGGATTTTTTGATGTGATAATGAGCTTACACCACACTCTTATTAATGTGACTTGAATTAATTAAAATGATCCTTAAAACATAAACTTTTTAAGAAAATCTAAAAAGAAATATAACAATATATTCTAAGCATCAATGTATTGATTTATTACATTTTAAATTCCAATTAAAAATGTTCCGTACTTTAGTCCTGAAAATATTTGATCACAAATTATATCTTTGAGCACTGTGACTTTGATCTTTGGGGAATTCTGCAAAAACGAAGTGGTACAGGATGACTACAGTCTGAGAAAATATAGTTCCAATTTTCAAGATACTAAAGAACTTCAGTGCTGCAAAATGTAGACCAATGAATACATTTTTTGTAACTTGTATGAATAAAGGGGAAAATCTGAAATATTTTCAGGAAATACTCGTTTTCACTCAGAAGCCGTGTCCATCTAAACTGCACATGGATGGCGGCACCATCAGTCAAGACAGTGAACATCATCCATCTGGAGTTCAGAAGGGCATCTGGTAAGTTACTCTTGCAACTTCCTCTCATCTCAAAGGCTAGATAACTTTTTAGATATTTTTCCTTTAATAAAGTTGCATATATATTGGATCCCAAGGAATAATTTCAAAAAATACCAAGTAGTGCAATTATCAAACATTCACAAATGGCTAAGGTGGTGCAAACAGTAATCAAGAAACCTGGTATTCTCTATGCCAGAAATTGATTGGCTCCCAGAGTTACTTCAGCCTCACTGCTTTTGGTGAGGGTGAACACTTGTAACTAATGACAGAAAAATGCAACAGTACAGGAAGATAAAGATATTTGCATGCATGACCAAATAGTCCTAGATGAAGGCTAAGCTAAAGTCAGTTACTAGGAAATAAGCCAGAGTGATGGTGTAGAGATGGGAAATCAGAAGGCAGTCAGAAAAAGAAGCTGCAGGATCAACCACGGGTATTTTGCTAAATTTTTTAGTTACAGCTACATGTGTAGCTTCAGTTTTCAGGCCCATAGTGACATTGTTTATTTGAACCACCACACTTGTGCAGTCCGGTCTACTTACTTTCTCAAGGGCCAGCAACAAAAATGATTTTACCTCTTAAAATCATTCCAGTTTTAATAAATAGCATGTCTGTATGTTAATATATCTTCAGTAAAGTTTAATCATAGTATTATAATACATTTTGTAATAGCAGAAATAGTAATTTGTAGTACAAGAAAAATGACTCCTATGCCTGCAAGGAAAAGAAAGATAAGTTTAAGGGTGAGAAGACCCAGGTATAAGAAAATGTTTCATTTTATGGCTTTACTGTATCAAACATGACAATGCAAAAAGAATGAAAATTGCACCTGATACTTCCTCAGTGTCATCGAGATGAATGGTAGTGGGATTCTTGCAAACTGAATCCCCCTTACCAAGGTAGTCATTCCTCAGCTCCTGTCAATTGTAGACATGTGGAAATGGGGATAAATGTGATGCTTGCTAATCTGAATTGCAGGAGAAGCAGTCCACTTAGGTTTATATGTAATATCTACCAATATTTAAATGATGACAACATCTAATTGAAGACACTCTCCAATGGTTTATGACATCCTTGTCCCATTTTTAAATAGGTGGTTTTTCATTATAATGCAGTGAAATTTGTCCACATTTATTTTATATTTTGTGCTTCTTTCTGTCCTCTTCCTAAGAGTCAAAAAATACTTCCTACATTTTGCATTTTAATTCATCTGAAATTTTAGTGATTATAAGTTCTGTTTTAGGATACTAATTTTATCCCTTGTCCACCCCCACCCCCCGCCATGTGAAAAGTCAGTTGTGTTGGCCTAATTTATTTAGGGATGTTTCCCCTTCACTGGTTTTAATGCTACCTTATATTTTTGCATACATTTATTCATGTGGTTATTTCTAGAAAAGCTATTGTATTCAGTTGTCTTGTCCTATTTCACTGTATCATTACTCACTATCATTAAAAATGTTTACAAATACACTCACCTTCCTTTTTGAATTGTCACTATCACGGATCATTTTGGCCCATCTCTGATGTGAGTCTACCTTCATAGTCCTCAATGCTGCCATTGATAACCTTGGCCCTGTGGTCTTCGGTAAATATCATCATTTTGGGAAAATAATTATTTAAAAAGTTAATGGGAGAGAGAAGCTAAGATGGTGGTGTAGAGAGGTGTGGAATTTAGTTATTCCCCTGGAACAACTAATAAACAACCAGGAACAACTAGTAAACAATCTGGAACAACTGCTGGAGGACAACCGTGGCTGTCCACATGTCATGCATCACCCTGGTTTGGGAGGAATGCCTGATAGTGCAGCACAGAATCTGTAAGTAAAAGCTGCAGAACTGCACCAGGAGCCCCCTCTTCCCACAGCAGGCTAAGCTGCAAGACCTCCCTGTGGGAGCAAACAGCATTCTTAGAGTAGGTGAATATAGCTCAGCCCAGCTCCAACTGGGGTTTTAATTAACAAATGTGGAGTGCTGAATACAAGCTACAAACATAGACAAGAAGCAAGGTGCCTTGAGTTCACTCCCAGTGAAGAGGAGGTGGGGCTGACAGAGATGAAAAAAATTAATTAAAAAAAGAAAAACAATACAGAAACATTTAGAGACTGACCTTAGAGAGCTGGAAAACACCTGTTCCCTGGGAAGGGGGTGGAGCCTACAAGACCAGGTACTCTATCTGACTGGCAGGTGAAACCAGAAGGCCATCAACTGGCTCTGAAGGGGAGCTTTCTTTCCCTTTTTCTTTCTCTGAACCTGAGTGGCTCAGTGGAGCCTCAGCAATTTTTAGTTCCCAGTGCTCTGACCCAGACAGGGGTGGAGATGACAGAGTCAGAGAGACAAAGAACAATTCAAATGCAAAATATAACTCCCTATGGGGTATATATTCCCTAAGAGGAAGGAGGTGGGTCCCAACTCAAGGGCCTGCCCTCCCCTCAGAACTCAGACCCCAGGCTCTGGTAGAAAACAGTCAAAACAGAAACAACCTAAGTTAAGAATTAAAGGGGCCACACCTCTTTACACCAGTCAGGAGCAACAGGCTGACAGGCACCACCTGCTGGACAGGTTAGGGAAAGCAGTGTGACTAGAGACCTCACAGAAAAGTCTGTCAAACTCTAAGACACACCCTCAGGGAGACTTGAAACTGAATATAACCCCATTCTGAGATCTGAATCCATTCCAGTCTGGGAAAATCTGATTGGAGTAACTGGGGAAGCCAGATGCCTAGGCAGCAGAGGAATACAAACTACACTGGGAAGAGTGGAGACATGGCCCAGTCAAAGGAAAAAATATACAACTCAGTGAAGATACAGCTGAGATTTTGTTTCACTTGATGAAACAGTCAACTAAAGATTTTCAAAGAAATCTGATAAATCAAATCAAAAATCAAATCAGCAAGTTCAGGTTAAAGAGAGGAAGGATATAAAGAAAACACTGGGTGCATATAATGTAGAAATTGAATGTTTTTTTTTCAAACCACTGGCAGAATCTATGGAAATGAAAGTCACAACACAAAAGATGAAAAAGACAATGGAGACATACAACAGTAGAGTTTAAGAGGCAGAAGAAAACACTCAGGAACTGGACAACAAGACACCTGGAATCCTACACACAAAAGAACAAATAAGAAAAAGAATGGAAAAATATGAGCAATGTCTCAGGGAATTGAATGACAACATGAAGTGCATGAATGTACAAGTTATGGGTGTCCCAGAAGAAGAGAAAAGGGGCAGAAGCAATAATAAAGGAAATAATCATTGAAAATTTCCCATCTCTTATAAAATTACAGATCCAAGAGGTGCAGAACACACCAAACAGGATAGATCTGAATAGACCTACACCAAGACACTTAATAATCAGATTATCAAATGTCAAAGACAAAGAGAGAATCCTGAAAGCAGTGAGAGAAGAGTAATCCATCACATATAAAGGAAGCTTTGTGCAGATTTCTCATTAGAAACCATGGAGGCAAGAAGGAAGTGGTGTGATATATTTAAGATATTGAAAGAGAAAAACCACCAACCAAGAATCCTATATCAGGCAAAACTGTCCTTTGAATATGAGGGAGGATTCAAAATATTCTCTGACTAACAGATAATGAGAGAGTTTGTGAACAAGATACCTGCTCTACAGGAAAACCAAAGGGAGCACTACAGACTGATAGGAAAAGACAGGAGTGAAAGGTTTGGAACACAAGTTTGGGTGACAGTAGCACAACAATGTAAGTACACTGAACAAAGATGACTGTGAGTATGGTTGAAAGAGGAAGGTTAGGAGCATGTGGGACTCCAGAAGGAAAGAGGAAAGATAAAGACTTGGACTGTATAACTGAGTGAAACCTAGAGTGCTCAACAATTGTGATGAAATGCACAAACATGTTTTTACATGGGGAAGAACAAATGAATATCAACCTTGCAAGGTGTTAAAAATGGGGTGGTATTGGGGAAAAATGTAATCAATGCAAACTAGAGACTATGGTTAACAGAAACATTGTATTATGCTTCCTTTAATGTAACAAAGGCAATATACCAAAGCTAAATGCCTATAAGAAGGGTAAAAAATGGAGAGGTATGGGACTGTTCTAGTTTGCTAATGCTGCCAGATTGCAAAACACCAGAAATGGATTGGCTTTTATAAAAGGGGGTTTATTTGGCTACAAAGTTACAATCTTAAGGCCATAAAGTGTCCAAGGTAATGCATTGACAATTGGGTACCTTCGCTGGAGGGTAGCCAATGGCATCCAGAAAACCTCTCTTAGCTGGGAAAGCATGTGCCTGGCATCTGCTTGCCCCCAGGTTGAGTTTCAAAATGGTTTTCTCCCAGAACATTCCTCTCTAGGCCACAGATCCTCTTCAAAATGTCACTCTCAGTTGCTCTTGGGACGTTTGTCCTCTCTTAGCTTCTCTGGAGCAAGAGTCTGCTTTGAGTGACTGTCTTCAAACTGTCTTTCATCTGCAGCTACTCTCTCAGCTTTCTGTGCATTCTTCACAGTCCCTCTTGGCTGTATCAAGCTCACTCCTTCTGTCTGAGCTCACATAGTGCTCCAGGAAACTAATGAAGGCCCATGCTGAATGGGTGGGGCCACATCTCCATGGAAACTATCCAATCAGAGTCATCACCCACAGTTTGGTGGGTCACATCTCCATGGAAACACTCAAAGAATTATAATCAAATTAATGCTGATACCTCTGCCCACACAAGATTAAACCAAAGATAATGGCATTTGGGGGGACATAATACATTCAAACTGGCACAGGGACTCTTGGCATTGGTGATGTTGTCTGACTCTTTTATTGTAATTTAGTTTAATTCTATCTTTCCTTTTGGTGCTTTTAGCTGTCATTTTTTTTTCTTTCTCTTTCTTTTTCTTTTGTCTCTCTACCTTCTTTGACTCTTCCTCCTCCTTTGTGGAAAAAATGGAGATGTCCTTATATATGTAGTGGTGATGGTGGTGAATGCATAAATATGTGATTATACAGGGAACCATCAATTGTTTACTAAGGACAGAATGTATGGTGTGTGAACAAAGCCATCTTAAAAAAACAAAAAACAAAAAACAGGATCATGAAGAAAACTTGAGGACACTATATAGAGTGAAATAAGTCAGACACAAGACAAATATTGCATGGTCTCACTGATATGAACTAATTATAATATGTAAACCCATAGACATGTAATATAAATTACCAGGATACAGAATAATGCTAAAGAATGGGGAGTGGTTGCTTATTATGCGCAGAATGCTTAACTGGATTGAACTTAAGTATTTGGAAATGGACAGAGGTGATGGTAACTTGGTATTGTGAGAACAATTAACAGTGTGGAATAGTGTGTGAATGAGGTGGAAAGAGGAAGCTTAGAGTCATGTATGTCACCAGAAGGAAAGTTGGAGTTTAAAAGATGGGAATATATAAAACAGTAAATCTTGTGATGGACAGTGTCCATGATCAACTGCACAAATATTAGAAATCTCTTTCATGAACTAGAACAAATGTATGACACTATAACTAGAAGTTAATAATAGAGGGGTATATAGGGAAATATACCTATTGCAAACTATGTACTACAGTTAGGAATATTTTAACATTCTTTCATCAACAGTAACAAATGTACTATACCTTGAGTCAATAATGGAGGGGTATGGTTAGGGGTATGGGAGGATTTGAGTTTTCTTTTTTGTATTTCTTTCTTTTCTGGAATAATGGATGCACAGCTGTATGATGGTATTGTGGGCAGTTGATTGTGCACATTGGATGATTGTATGGCATGTGAACAATCTTAATAAAACTGAATTTAAAAAAAAGTTAATGGAATTATGATTAAAATTCCAGTTGACACACAGATGACCTGAAAAAGTATTGCCACTCTTTGCAAAACTGAGGCTTCTCATCAATGCAAGTACTGCAATTTTCATGGTAGTGTATCTAATGCAGTTCATCTTTAAGGCCTTCCAATGCTTTACAGTTCCTTCATGAAGGCCTTCTTTATTTTTGTGAGATATCTTTCTGCCCTAACTACCCACATTTTTGTCTGTGCTGCCTTGTGCAGCATCCATCTTCTTTTGGCTAAGCCACTTGCCTCAACACAGAGCTTTGGCCTAGTTAATGAGCAGCTTTCCATCCCTGGGGCATAAACTCTCCTGGAGTTCAAACCCACATCTGTGGCCACCACCTGTGGGACTGCTGTAGATAAAGATCTATAATGTGTGCAGCTTCTCATACCTGGCTTCTCTCGCAAACGAGAGAAGTGTCATGTCACTTAATTCCCATCACAAACGATGGGACTATCTTGCAATGTTTGTACTTGATTCCTGTCACAAACAATGGAACATCCTGCTTTGTTACAACCCAGCACTCACTACATTTCACTCCCAAGGCCAGGCTTATCTCTTATCAGCATGCCTGCCAATTTTTGTTTCTTAAATTTCAGAATACTCTCCCTTGAGCTGTTCTTGCTCTTGCAACTTGTGATTCAGTCTCAAATTATTTTCGCTGCATCATTGTGATCCAGCTGGTCCGGCTCCCACAAGCGGTTCCCATGTGAGGATATTAGCATCGCAACTTAAAAAATTTAGAGTAAAGAGAGCAAGTGCTAATTTGCTTTTAGGTTTGGTGTCCATAACCACCCACACCACCCACCTGCTTCACCCAAAAGCCACAGCTCGTCCCAAATGATAACCTAACCGCCCTCACTGTGCGTGGAGCCTCTGTCCCTCTGCCTTTATAAGCACATTTGCTTTAAAGTACCCACTCCTTGAATCCCATGGGAAATAGACTATCCTCCACCCCTGGACCACAATAAAGTCTCAAGCTCCCCGTTCCCCTTGACTCTGTGTGTGATCCCCACCCACTGGTTGAGACACGAGCCAGTGGATCCCAGGGATCCCTCACGGTCTCCTCTCTTTCTTGGGACCTGTGAGTAACTATCCTTGTTCACGCCTTAATGGTCTCAGTTTCCCATTTTCCCAAATTTAAAATCCAATTCACCTAATTTGAAACAATTCTCATACACTGTAAGTTGCATCAACTGGTGAAAGATACTAATTAAAACTTATTGTTAAGTTATTTAAAATTTAAAGCTTTATCGTAATTTCCTTAGGAATAGGAATGGCGCTGATGTTTGTGGGATGGGATTGTATTCAGCAACATTGCTCAACTTCTGGGTTCTAATCCTTAGCCTGCAAGGCCCCTTAGATTTTCTATATGCACTAACAAATAATGTAAATTTCATTTCTTTATGTTCAATCTGTTTGTCATATATTTCTATTTTCTTATGGTATTTACTCTATTTGTTTTGGTATGACATTTTTTTTTAAATTTTTTTTATTTTTCATTCTTTTTATTTTTATTTTTTATTTTTACATTGTATTTTAAAGTTGAAGGGGTTATTCGAACTCATCTGGCCCTGCTGTATCATTTTTTTTTTCATTTTTATTGAGATTGTTCAGATACCATACAATTATCCAAAGATCCAAAGTGTACAATCACTTGCCCCTGGGTACCCTCATACAGCTGTGCATCCATCACACTTAATTTTTGTTCAATTTTTAGAAACTTTTCATTACTCCAGACAAGAAATAAAGTGAAAGATGAAAAAAGAAAAAAAGAAAAGGAAACTGTAATCCTCCACTATCCCTAACCAACCCCCCTCAATTGTTGACTCGTAGTATTGATACAGTACGTTTGTTGCTGTTTATGAAAAAATGTTGAAATACTACTAACTGTAGTATACAGTTTGTAATAGGTATATAGTTCTTCCCTATATGCCCCTCTATTATTAACTTCTAATTGTATTGTCATACATTTGTTCTGGTTCATGGAAGTGATTTCTAGCATTTGTACAGTTGATCATGGACATTGCCCACCATAGGATTCAGTTTTATACATTCCCATCTTTTGACCTCCAACTTTCCTTCTGGTGACATATATGGCTCTGAGCTTCCCCTTTCCACCTCATTCACACACCATTCGGCGCTGTTAGTTATACTCACATCTTGCTACCAACACCCCTGTTCATTTCCAAACATTTGAGTTCATCCTAATTCAACATTCTCCTCATATTAAGCAACCACTCCCCATTCTTAAGCCTCGTCCTATATCTTGGTACCTTATATTTCATGTCTATGAGTTTACATATTATAATTAGTTCCTGTCAGTGAGACCCTGTAATAATTGTCCTAATGTGTCTGGCTTATTTCACTCAGTATGTTGCCCTCAAGGTTTTGTCATCAACCCATTTTTCTTTAATATGGTTTTGTTAACTCACCATACATTCCATCCCAAGTAAATAATCGATGGTTTTCTGCATGGTCATACATTTATGTGTTCACCACCTTCACCACTATCTATATAAGAGCATCTACATTTCTTCCACAAGGCAGGAGGGAGAGTCAAAGAAGGTAGAGAGGCAAAAGAAAGAGGAAAAAAAAAAAAAAAGACAGCTAGGAAGCAGCAAAAGGAAAAATAACCTTAAATCAAAGTAGAATAAAGAATCAGACAATACCACCAATGTCAAGTGTCTAACATGCCTCCCCTATCCCCCCCCCTTATCTGCATTCACCTTGGTATATAACCTTTGTTACATTAAAGGAAGCATAATACAATGATTCTATTAGTTACAGTCTCTAGTTTATGCTGATTGCATCCCTCCCCCAATGCCTCCCCATTTTTAACACCTTGCAAGGTTGACATTTGCTTGTTCTCCCTCGTAAAAGAACATATTTGTACATTTTATCACAATTGTTGAATACTCTAGATTTCACCAATTTACACAGTCCCAGTCTTTATCTTTCCTCCTTTCTTGTCATGTCTCACATGCTCCCCACCTTCCTCTCTCAACCGTATTCATAGTTACCTTTGTTCAGTGTACTTACATTGTTGTGCTACCATCTCCCAAAATTGTGTTCCAAACCACACACTCCTGTCTTCTATCACCCTGTAGTGCTCCCTTTAGTATTTCCTGTAGGACAGGTGCTTTGTTCACAAAGTCTCTCATTGTCTGTTTGTCAGAAAGTATTTTGAGATCTCCCTCATATTTGAAGGACAGCTTTGCTGGATACAGGATTCTTGGTTGGCCGTTTTTCTCTTTCAGTATCTTAAATATATCACACCACTTCCTTTTTGCCTCCATGGTTTCTGCTGAGAGATCCGCACATAGTCTTATGACGCTTCCTTTGTATGTAACGGATCGCTTTTCTCTTGCTGCTTTCAGGATTCTCTCTTTGTCTTTGACATTTGATAATCTGATTATTAAGTGTCTTGGAGTAGGCCTATTCATATCTCTTCTGTTTGGAGTACGCTGCGCTTCTTGGATCTGTAATTTTATGTCTTTCATAAGAGATGGGAAATTTTCGTTAATTATTTCCTGTATTACTGCTTCTGCCCCCTTTCCCTTCTCTTCTCCTTCTGGAACACCAATGATATGTACACTATTGTACTTTGTTTCATCCCTGAGTTCCTGGAGACGTTGCTCATAGTTTTTCATTCTTTTCTCCATCTGCTCCTTTGTGTGTAGGCTTTCAGGTGTTTTGTTCTCCAGTTCCTGGGTGTTTTCTTCTGCCTCTTGAGATTTGCTGTTGTATGTTTCCATTGTGTCTTTCATCTCTTGTGTTGTGCCTTTCATTTCCATAGATTCTTCAAGTTGTTTTTTTGAACATTTGATTTCTGCCGTATACATGTCCAGTGCTTCCTTTACAACCTCTATCTCTTTTGCAATATCTTCTCTAAACTTTTTGAACCGATTTAGCATTAGTTGTTTAAATTCCTGTATCTCAGTTGAAGTGTACATTTGTTCCTTTGACTGGGCCATAACTTTGTTTTTCTTAGTGTAGGTTTTAATTTTCTGTTGTCTAGGCATGGTTTCCTTGCTTATCCAAATCAGGTTTTCCCAGACCAGAACAGGCTAAGGTCCCAGAGGGAAGAAATATTCAGTATCTGGTTTCCCTGCGGGTGTGTCTTAGAAAATTGCTTCACCCTTTGATGCCTCGGGTCACTGTGCTTTTCTGCCCAGCAGGTGGCACCTGTCAGCCTATAATTCTTGACTGATGTGAGGAGGTATGACTGTGTTCCCCCAGGCTCTGGGGTCTGGTTCTGAATAGAAAGGGCCCCACCCCTTTCCTCCTAGAGAAGACAGAGCCCCCAGGTGGAGGTCATTAGCATCTCAATGGTCTCGCTCTCTGCTTGTGCTGTCTCCGCCCTTCCCCGAGTCACAGCCCTGGAAACTGAAAATGACTGGGACTTTCTCCACTGAGCCAAAAAAGAAACAGATAGTCCCCTTGATATCCAGTCCAAGGCGACCCTCCGGCTCTCCCAGGTCAGTCGTCACCCAAAGCCTCTGTCTGCTTTTTGGGGATGCATACCTGTAGTGAGCAGTTCACACTCGCTACTTAAAACTCCAGTTGGAGCTCAGCTGAGCTGTATTCGCTTGCTGGGAGAGAGCGTCTCTCTGGCACCACGAGGCTTTGCAGCTCGGGCTATGGGCTAGGCGGTCTCACGACTTGGTTCTGCAGGTTTTACTTACAGATTTTATGCTGTGTTCTTGGGCATTCCTCCCAATTCAGGTTGGTGTATGATGAGTGGATGGTCTCGTTTGTCCCCCCGCAGTTTTTCTGGATTATTTACTATTTGTTTCTGTTTTTTTGTAGTTGTTCCAGGGGGACTACTTAGCTTCCACTCCTCTCTATGCCGCCATCTTGCCCGAGTCCCTTGGTATGACATTTAATGATAGAGGTAAAAGTAATAGTTCTGATATCATCTCTAACAAAAAGGAAATTCTCTTACAGTATCATCATTAAATATTATTTTTGTTGTACCCTGGAATTCTTGTATCACATCAATAACACTCCTAGTTCTCTAACAGTATTTATTTGAATGTGTTATATTTATGTGTGTGTGTGTGTGTGTTTGTGTGTGTGTATTGTGTCTGTATCTCTTGATAGAGTTACCGTTTTTTCACCATTAAGCAGTGGTTATGCTGATATACTAATGTTAAATCACCCTTACATTCTTGTAATGAACACAATTTGGTCACTGAGAATTATTTTTTCATTTATTTATTGCTATATTGGTTTTGTGAATATTTTATCTGGACTATTTGCATGCAGGTTTATTGATGATAATGCAATAATTTTTTTCCCTTTCTTATATTATCCTTGAGAGTTTTGTTATCAGAGTTATAATACCATAATTAAATAAGTCAGGGAGATTTCATGCTTTTTCATTCTCTGAAACCTCTTGCACGAGACAGTGAATATCTGAAAAATTTAATCAAATTTGAGAAATATTATAGACCCTCTCATGGCTTTTATTTCTTCATGAATAAATTGTAGTCATCTATACCTTTCTAGAATATTGTCTATTTAACTATATATTTTCAGATTTAATGGAATGAGGGTCATAGTGTTTTACCATAATCTTAAATACTCCATTTGATTTGTAATTGTCATATCTTTTTCATTCTCCCGTTATTCCTCATTTCAGCATTTTAAATGTTGTATCTTTACCTTTTTTGTGCTATTTTAGTTGCTTCCTTAAGTTTTTTAGTTGAATTGTGAACCAATTAATTTTCTTCTTCTATTCTAATGTATACATTTAGAACTATACATGTCCTCATACACAGCTTTATCTGAAACTTCAGAGGCAAATCTAAATTTTTCTTCAGTTGAGAATGACTGACTTAGACTTTCAAAATCTGTATTTTTTTTGCTGCTTCATTTTTCTTACTTCTAATTTTATTGCGTTATTGTCATAAACATGTTCTGTAATGTTTTTGTATTTTGTATTTGGTGGATTTACTCCACTTTTTATGTGGTGATTTTTTTTGGGGGGGTAACATTTTATATGTGTTTTAAAAAAATATGTATACTCCAAATTAAATTGTTAATGCTGTCAGTGAAATAACTTCTAGGCTCATTTTACTGTTTAAGATTCATCCATTTAGAAATGCATCCATCTTTAAAATCTGCCACAATGATGGGAATCTTAATTTCTCCTTGTAATTATGTTGATTTTTGCTTTATTAATTTTAATTAGTAGATACATGATCAGATGTGTATATGCTTCTGATAAATTTTCTTTTTAACATTATTTAATGACTTTTATTCCAAATAATTTTCCTGCCCTTACACTTATATTCTGTTTTCTTTTATTCATTGAGTCTGACATAATTCATTTTTTATCTCTTTATACTCAGTATTTATTTATGTTTAAACTGTGTCAAGTATAAATTTCACTGAGGTGTTTTTTCTCCCGCAATCTGAGACTTTCTTTCAAGGTCTGGATTTAATCTCTTTACACTTATTTTTATTGCTAATATGTTTGCATTTATTCACAACATATTTTTTCTACTTTCCATACTTTATTTTTCAAAATTGAATTACCATTGTCCCACTTTGTTTGAATGATTACATCATTTTTTTTTTCCTTTTCTAAGGTAAATCTTAAATTTTCTCATTACTTGACCAGTTATAAAGTTAATCAACATTTCTATCTTTATCCAGAATTAATGTTACAGTTTCACCTACTGTCTACCATTCATCTTTTTTTTGTCAAGCATGTTCTTTTTTAATATATTTGAAAGATCCAGATAAATCATCAATCTTTAGGAATTTTACCTATAAGTCTTACAATTTTATAGCTCATTGCTTTTTGCATCATCCTCCTGCCATCTGGATTCAAGTTTCTTCCTCCTGAGATATCTTCTTGCATAGTTATTTTAGCAACTATGTATGTGATAATTCCCTCAGCATTTGCATTTCTGAAAACATTTTCTATTTACCTATACCACTGAATGATAATTTACCAAGGTATAAATCTTAGAATAGCATTAATTCCCCTCCGTGCTTAACATTTTTATTCCCATTTCTTTTAAATTCCTGAGACGTGTTCCAGCAATGTAATTCAGGGTCAGCACACTTTCTTCTCATCGTGCTTTCTGCACCTTATGGTCTCTCTCACAACTACTCACCTCTGGCACTGTAACACTAAAGCAGCCACAGGCAATTCCTGAACAATGGACTTGGCTGTGATTCAATAATATTTTATTTTCATGGTTGTGATCAAAGAGCACCTGCATATGAAAACACGTGATGAATTGCAAATGCCATATAACGGCAAGTTCTAGTATGATAAAATGAACTTTTTCAAGATTATAATACCATTATGAAATGATTCATAAAAAAAATCAATAATGATAAATTAAGACAATGGTCTCAATGTTTTGCAAAGGGATTTTGAGCTGGCTCTGTGGGACAAAATGGCTCTGCGGGACCGTTGATAGTAAAATCCAAGCTGAGCAGTATGCCCCTTTCTGATTGGAATTCCAAAACACCACATGCTCTGTGGAAGGCACTGGATTTAAAGATCTTGTCAGACCTTCAAAAAAGGTTCATCTACTGACTGGATCCTTGGGATTCATATTATATTTGAAACCATGAGTTCAAAGAAGTAATAAAAAATTGTCTGTGAAATCAATTACTTAAGGAAATGCTATATGTTTGCAAGATGATATTTGAAAGTGGAATTACCCAAATTAATTCATGATTCCACAGCAGAAGTACCAGTTAGGCATCTGAGTACACAGTTTAATACATTATTTCATGAAATATTAATATTGAGAGATTAATTTAAATTGATTTAGATATACACACTCTAATAGGGGAAAATTTTTTAAATGTTATTACCAAATCATCATGCATTGGCCTATGCAGAACTGTTGCCAGGAATGGTGCTTATTTAGATGTTACTTAATATCTTCATTAATGATCTGTGGCAGGGAGTCAACAGCAGATTAATGAAATTCTAAGAAAATAATAAATCAGTAAATATATCTAGTGATCAGGGAGGAAGAGCACAAAAGTTCTTTGATGATTAAAATACAAAATGAGTCATCCTGTAAAAGTGCACAGAGTACATTGGAGAAGAGAAGATATAAAAAATAAAACAGTAAATGTGTTCACTAGCCCTGTTTTCTACTAACATGTAAAAGTGTAGACTAGATGCTACCAAGTTCCTGTATCATTTCTGAACCGATGGCTATAGCTGTGTGATCCTGGAATTTCTCTGGGGAACAGATACTGTCCTCAACTTTCAGCCATTTAGTGGAGTCTTTCTCCAGTGCCCTGTTTTAAATTATATTGTGTCTGGTTAGCATCGGTAGAGAGGAAGCTTTTTAGACTCTTCAATTTCACACACTCACACATATACAAGTGCAAACAACCATGAATTTGTCAGGTTCAAGGAAATTTATAGAGCTTATGCTTGTATAGGTAGATTTTGAAAGAAAATATAAGTAAATTTTTGAACAAAGAGTGTAAGTCTGTTTCTTAAGGTTTTTCTTTGTTTGTTTGTTTGTTTCTGTCTCTTTTATTCAGTTGAGCAGGTGAATGGGGATTCTGTTCCCACATCACCAACCTGATGAAATCAGAGAGGGTTTTCTGTTATTGGGCTGCCTGTCTCTCCTGCTGGGTCTTGTGCTCTTGTTATTTTCCTTCGCATTAGCATGCTGGGGTCCTCTCTGTTTCTACTGTTGCAGTGGCAAGGTTGACATCTCAGAAGCAAGGAAGCAAAGCAAGTATTTTGGCCAGTGTTTGGGATAAGGTTCTAGGTTATCTTTTGCCTAAGCAAGAGACACATCTCCACGCAGTCCAGCCTAGCTTTGTAGGATTTCAAATAGGGACTTGGAGATAATTCTATACCTTGCTGGTCATCATGTCCTGTGCATACATTTCTTTAGAGAACTATTTAAAAAGAGGCTGTAGAGGTTTTTTGAAGACACAATTAACATGTCTCCAGATCAATTATCATTTTACTGTCATTTCACCCCTGTGGAGCAGCTTCTTCTCTTTCAACACTGGTCTTTGTTGCAGCTCTTAGTTATAAGGTAGTCAAGTCATTTAAATTTCATTAGGACACTTATACCAATTTTTATAATGTTAAGTGGTCAGATATTTTATGAGTAGTTTTTTTCACAGTGTGCTTGTGACAAATAAATAACAATGTTCTGTAAAGTCAATTCAGTTGATGGGTATATGTAGATACGCTTTCAGATATTAACATGTACAGTAAATTTCAGGCAGTATCAAAGCCTTTCTTGAAATGATCTTTCATAATTCAGTAAAAGGTGCACACAGGAAAGTACACATATTGAATATTGATGAATCATTGAGAAATGAACACTTCAGGTAATTATCATCCTGACCAACAAATAAAGCATACCAGTGTCTTCTCTGAAGGCCCCCATGGGTCTGTCACTTACCCTTCACCTCTCCAAATTAAAAATTTTTCCAAATTCTAACATCATTGATTATTTTTGCCATTTGTGATTTTCATATGAGTGAAATCATATGCTACGTACTGTTTTTGTTTGGCTTCTTTTGCTTAATACTGTGCTTGTAGCATTCACTCCTGCCCTTGCAAGTAGCAGTAATTTGTTCATTTTAATGGTCTTATGGGGGGTGATGATGGTATTCACCTTGTTCCCAGTTTGGTGTTATTGTGACTAAAGCAGCTATTAACACTTCCGCATGTATCTTTTCAAATACGTATGTACACATTACTTTTAACTTTTAACCAGTGATTGGAATTGCTAGGTCATTGGTAAGGCACCTGTTCAACTTTAATAGTTTCCATCAAGTGGTTTTCAAACTGGTTACATCAATTTAACATGCTAACCAGAAATATAAGCAGTTCCCATTACTCCCCATTCTTGGTCAATTTGATATTATTAATCCTCTTGCCATTCTGATGGGTATGAAGTGGTATCAAATTGTGGTTTTAATTAGTATTCTTTATGATTTTCAGTAATCAATGAGGAGACTGTTCATTGAGCATCTGAATGTTCTTTTGGTGAAGTGCCTGTTCAAGTTTCTTGCTCATTTCTAAATTCTGGATACAATTATGCTGTTACTTGCATTTGCTACGAATATTTTTTTTTCTGAGTTCACAGTTTTCCTTTTCATTCCCTAAATGGTACATTTCAAAGAACAGAAGTTCCTACTTTTAATGCAATCATATTTATCAGTCCTTTTCTTTATAGTTCATGTTTTTTGTTTTGATTTAGCTCTGTTTAAGAACTCTTTACCTAATATGAATCATGATAATATTCCCCTATATTATCTTCTTTATTGGTTTACCACTCATATTTAGTTATTTATTCCAACTGTGATTTCTATTTTTGCTATGAGATAGGCATCAACTTTTATTTGTTTTCCATATTAGTGTGCAATAAGTCAGCATCCTTTTTTGAAAAGAACATCATTTTACCATTAGTCTGCAATGTCACATTTGCTCTAAGTGGAATCTTTCTATTTGCATGTGTATTTCTGGATTCTATTTTGTTTTGTATTTTTTGTGTCATTTGGTCAACAGTATCTTTCATGAATTCTTATGGCCTTAAAATAAGTCTTGTTATCTAGTGGAATAAGTCCTCCTTGCTTGTTCTTCATGTTAGTCATAATTATTATAGGCCCTATGGATTTCCAGATAGATTTTAGAACCAGCTTTCCTATTTCCACACTTACGAATTTCCTGAAGTTATGATTAGGATGGTATTTACCTATAAAGCAATTTTGGGGAATACTAACATCTTCGCAGTGTTGAATCTTTCAATGAAACATGACCAACATAGTAGGTCTTATTTAATTTCTTTCAGTAAATTTTTAACATTTTCTTGTTTGAATCTTACACAACCTTCAAAGTTTTGTTTTTTGATATTAGATATTTTTGAAACCATGGTAAATGGTACCATTTAAAATTTTATTGTATATTTTTCCTTGTATACCTTGTATCTTATACAGAGTGACTTTGCTAAACTGATGTATATTTTTCCTTTCTGTAAGTTACTTTAATATTTCAAATCTTCTGAAATATATTAATTGAAGCAGAAAGTTTTCATGCATTTTCTCATTTTCTTTTATTAATGTGAAATTCATGTCACATATAATTAGCCAGTTTAAAAGGTATAATATAGTGACACTGAACTACATTTATAGGTTGTGCAACCACCTATCTAGAGTCAAAATATTTCATCACCATAAAAGAAAACCACATACTCATAGAACAGTCACTCACTCCCTATTTTCCCCTCCCCCAACCCTTGGAAAAGTTTCTCTGTGGATTTTCCTATTCCATGTATTTCACATATATGGAATCCTACAATAAGTGGCATTTGTGTTTGGCTTCTTTCACTTACATTAGTATTTTCCAAATTCTTTTGTAGTTAACCCTTCACCCACCCTGAGTCCCTGCCAAACATTTATTTTTGTCCCTATAAGTTTGCCTTAACAAGAATGTCATATAGATGGACTCATATGTTATGTTGCACTTTGAGTTTGACATTTCACTTAAAATTATGCATTTGGATTCATCCATATTATTGCATGTATCTGTGTTTTGTCCCTTTCTATTATTGAGTATATTTCATTATTTGGATGTAGCATAGTTTGTTCATCTTTTCTCCAGCTGGAGAAAAATTGGATTTATTTTCCATTTTTTAATGACTACTAATAAAGCCCCTATACTTATTCACGTGCAGATTTTGTATGAACACAGGTTTTCAACTCATTTAGACTGATACCCAGAAGAGGGAATTTTGAGCTATTTTGGTAAATAAATGTATGTTTAACTTTATAAGAAACCGACAAACTCTATTTCAAGGTGTCTATCATTTTGCATTTCTACCAGCAATGTATAAAACTATGCTTCTAATTATTCTTTCCCATTTTTGGGATATTGTGGTCAAACATTTTAGTTCTGTACCACTAAAACACACAGTACATCGCTACCATTTTTGCTTTATATCCTCAGTTATCTGATTTTCTCACATTTTGGTGAGGATTTATGAAATGTATAATTTTTTGTGCAATGTCTGTAAAATTTTGTAATGTCTGTCTGCATTTTTCCTCTAGCTCATGTTTTAGTAAATGGTTATGTCCTTCTCACAGAATTAGTTGGGGTCTGTTTCCTAAATCCCTGTTCTCCATGGTTCATGCAATATTGGTGCTATTTCTTCAATAAATATTTAGAGGATTTCCCTAGAAAACCATCTGCACCTGAAGCACTGTTTGTGGGTCTACTTCAGAGACATCACTGCATTGTTTTCTGCCTTACAGCATTTATTTTGATGTCACCCACCTGCCTTCTCATTGTTTCTTTGAAACAGTTCATTAATTTTTCTTCTTGCTGTTTTTATATCCTACATAAAATTCCCAAAACTCTTTGGGTTTTAATAAGGATGTGCATAATCAGATGTGGTGGTCTGAAGCTGTACTTACCTCAGAAAAACATGTTCTTAAATTTAATCCATCCCTGTGGGTGTGAACCCATTGTAAGTAGGACCTTTAGATGAGGCTACTTCAGTTAAGGTGTGGCCCACCTCTATCAGGATGGGGCTTAAACTTCTTACTGGAATCCTTTATAAGAAAGAAATTCACACACACAGAGAAAGTCACAGGAAGTAGAAGCTGACATCAGAGAAACCCAGTAGAGATGGGAGAGACCAGGAGACACTGCCATGTGCCTCGCCATGTGAAGGAGAGCCGAGGATTGCCAGCAGTGAGCCCCAGCACACAGGTCTTCAGGAAGAAGTCATCACCTTAATGGCATCTTGATTTGGACTTTTGTTTAGACCCAAACCTGTAAGCTAATAAATTCTCATTGTTTAAGCCTGTCCATTTCATGGTGTTTGCATGGGCAGCCAAGGCAACTAAAGCAACAGATGTTTGTGGATGTGGATGTATGTGTGTTTCAACTTCTTTTATTTTATGTTTATAGAGTCCTTTATTCCCTTCTTCTCTGTTCTTCATTCATATTGTAAAATCCTCACCCACTACAGCTTGTCTTGTTTCTTTCTCATTTGCTCTCATCTCACCTTTCCCATCATCTCCAATGATGTGTATGCAAGATTTTTATAATATAATCTATTTTTAAAATATTCTTTTCAGTGCATTCCATTGTTTTTCTGTATATATCTATATGGAAGTTTTCCACTTTCCTACTTTTCTTATTCACCATTACAGTCTTTAGCTGTGATTACTGAATTCTTAATTTTAACTTATATTTTGTTTATTTATAAGATCCATCTTTAATTTTCCTGAATACATTGTCCATCAATATTTTAAGTTCTTGTCTGTTGCCTCTAATATCTAGATCTATTCTGTTTTATATCCTAGTTTTAAGCCTTTTGTCCTTGATCTTTATCTGCATTTTTGTTTATTGAATGCCAGACATCATGTTCTGTGCATACAATTTGCATGGTGTCAGAAACTGCAAATTAAAGAGGCTCTAGATGAGAATTCTTTCTCCAGGGTGCTTTACTTAGCCACTGCATGGTAGAAAAGTTAGGTTGGATAGAACTGTCTCAAGGTTGCATTGCCCTTTTGGTGGGGCTTTTTGTGTCTCAATTTCCTTGGTTTCTATTGTGTGGCTTTTCACATTTTCTACCTTAGGGCATGTTTGTGGGGGTGTTCACTGCCCCCAATTCCACTGCTCTGGGTCCTGAACACTAATACCTGTTTCATCAGCACCAGAAGACTGCTAAAAACCCCAATGTGCTCTTTAGATATTTTCTGCTTTGCTTTATATCACCCTGCCCAATGTAGTTTCCAAATTCCACAAGTACCAGCTGAGGGTTAGACTAATTTCTCTGTCTGTTCCTTCTGAAATTCCTAAATTTTCTTTTCAGCCCCACAAGCCTGACTGATATTCAGTTGGTTTCTATACCTCATTGAAGGGAGAGATGCTGTAGCAAAAACCTGTAGGAGCAGAGATCCCTGAAAAGGAGAACTGAGAGAAGTGTGTCAATATTTTGTAGACTTTTTTTCTCTCATGATAATTTTCATTTCTGGGCACAGAACATGGGTCTGAAAATCCAGCCAAAGTTACAGTTGACCAGGGAGGAGGGGGAGAGGCTGTTTATCTTGTGTAAGCAGGTGCCAGGGGTGGCCTTGAGGACCTAATTCTAGGGTCTAAAATGCTAAAGCCTCATGACAGTGCAAAGCCCCTGTGCTCTTAAGGACAGGGTTGGAATGCTGAGTCAGCATGATAGTGCAAAGCCCCTGTACTCTTAAGGACAGGGTCGGAATGCTGAGTCAGCGTGACAGTGCAAGAGCCTCTTATGTTACTGTGGACCAAGGAGCTGTTGAGACCCCGTTTTATTTTAATTCACTATAGTCCTTTACATATTAATCATAGTTATTTCAATTTCCTTGTGTGATAATTCCAGAATCTGAATCAGATTTGAGCGTGGATTTGATGCTATCTTTGCCTCTCCAGACTGCTTACTCTTACTTTTGTGGTGCATTACAACGTTGGCAGCTGGGGCTCATGTAATGGGTGATAGGAACTGGGGGGTATAGATCTTTAATGTGGGGTTTTATGTTACTGTGGTCAGAGGCTGTGCTGTGTTTACTGTTTGCACGTACCTGTGGGTGTCAGAGACTTTAAAGTCCTCTAGGGTCTTTTCTTTGTCTCTCCTCTTGGCTCTGGGCTTCTCTGAGCTCTCCTTCTCAGAGACTGGGTCTTGCAGCTCTTCCAGGTATACAACACCTACACTGCAGCCCTGTGTGACCACGTTTGGGAGAGTGGGAGTGCTCCAGAAAGTTACAATTAAATTGCAGGCTTTCAGTGGGCCTGTGTCTCCAGACTGTGAACTTTGTAAGAGTGTCCACAGTGGTGCTTTCCCTCCAAGTTAGAACATTAGACTACAGGGCACTGGAGAGTGTGACCTGCCCTTTCAGCAGTTGCATAAAGGCTCTTACAAATCTTTCCTCCTGGAGAATAGGCTTTTGTGATGGAGAATGATCTGAGCATATTTCACACTGATCAGTCTTCCCCTCCCTCTGCCAGTCAGAAGGGGTCTTTCGTGGATTCTTACCCTGGGAACCTGATTAGGTGGTGATGGTTAAAACCCATGAAAGTGGGGTGACCCCCTCCCAAGACTGTGGCCCCTTTTGTCAGTTCCTACTGACCCTCCAGGAATTTTTCAGAACTACTATTTGCTCTAAACTTTAACAGCATTCTTTATGCAATGAGTCAGATTCATCTTATTTTGGCCAGGCTGCTTGCCCCCAACACTGTTTTGGTTTGGTTTAATAAACAGCTTTCCACTCCTTGAAGCACAGAATTTCCCCAGAGCTCAAAAGCACATCTGTGCTTGCCACCAACATGCCTCACGCCAAACCCACAACCAACCATCCTCACCACCCTCGAGTCCCCAGCCCTTTTCCCTTTAATCTCGTGTTTGCTTTGAACTAACCCATCCTTGACTCCTGCAGGAAATCCACTAACTTCTGCCTCTGGACCACAACAAAGGCACAAGCATTCAGGTCTCTTTCTCTGCCCCTCAAGCACTTCCCATCAACCCCTTGCAGCACCCCTGTATCCCTCGGACTCATGAATAAACCGATTATCTTTTCTCATGCTTTGGTGTCTCCATCTCCAGGGCCCTACCTGACCCCCACCCAGACTCAAATTCAAAACCCAACTTAGCTGATTCAAAACACCACTGAATCGTTCCTATCAGTTTATGGTTCCAGAGGCTCCAGGAAAGCAGATCTTGGCAGTGACTCTCTGGATTTCCCTCTTTCTCCAGATTTCAGGGTGGTTTGTCCTGTAAGCTTGGTTCCCTGATATGCAAATCAAATTATTGATTTTCTGTTTATTCAACATTTTTGTAATGTTGGAAGGATGGGCTAACAACCCCTCAGCTCTTTATGTTAGATCTAGAAGTGGAAGTCCAACATTTTAAAAATCAAAATGTCAAGAATTTATTAAATCATTGAAATACCATAGTAGGAACATCAGTTTGTGTCAAACGATAATTCCATCTGTTTTGTTCCTCACCTCAGTGTGCTTTTACATAAGTAGTGATATACAAGATTCACTTATTTCACAAGAACATCTCTGTTGGCAGTTCTTTTTAATTGTATTGTTTAACTAGTGTTATCCATTTCTGCTCAACCTGAATCTGATTTTTTTCTACATTATAGATAGCTTCATTTTTTCAAATATCAATTTGCAGTTTTAATGTGGGCATATTTTCCCAATAGCAATAACTTCCTGTTGTGAAGCAGAACTAAACAGAATGATTTGTCTGTTTGCAGTAGGGCCTCAAACTCTGAATCTAATTGTTCATGTGCAAAACTCCTGCTTTATGGAGCATTACTCCTATTTTTATAGACAATTTGGGGTGGGGGCCTTGGTGAGTGCTTTCTTAATTTAATGGACTTTAATATTCCATCACCAGCTGCCAAATAATTTGTGGAACTGCATTATCATTTTGTGTATGTGCCCTAAGAGAGAGACAAAAGTAAAAAGGCTGTTTGTCAAGCATGTGGCAAAGAAAAGTAAACATCACCTACTAAAATGCAATTATGTGGAGTCTTCTCTCTTGTGTATGCAATAAAAAGAATAGAAAAATAAGACCTTTTTAATTTAAATTCTAAAAGTCATCAATAATGGAAGTTTACACATAATTGCTTGGCAATAATTTGTTGCTTCTTACAAATTTAATAATGACACCAATGACTATATAATAACTCTACACAGAGTTTTCCCCTTTTAGTTTAATGTATCCATGCTATAGAACATTGTAGCTAAGGTAAATCTAAGTTCATATACTGTGTGTATGTGTGGAATTTCAAAGATGACTGCACAATAAATAAAACCAAAATAGCTTAAGGCCATTTCTGGTTTCTTTGTTTTATGTTTTTGTTTTGTTTTTACCCCAAATGTGAAATTCTCCATATAACTGGAAATTTAAAGCTTACCTAAATGGACAAGCTTGCCTATATATATAGTTAATGTATTTTTCCTTGACATTCAGACAATTGTCTTCCTTCTCTACTTTAAAGGACAGTCATTGCAAAAAGTATCATGAATTCTTCATTTACTGTGTTTTCAATGCACTTTAGAGCTTGAATGTTCAACCCACATTCAATGTAAGAAACCAAAAATGAATCAAGATATTGCCAAGGCTCATCTTCCTACACATTACTGAGGTTGCATTGCCTCTTTCCCTATTGTACTGAAAAAAGTTAACATAGCAAGTTTATCTGCCTCTTCTTTAAAACACCTGTTTTAAAGACCTGTTTGCTGTCTTCTGGGAACTTGTTTTTCAAGAAAGCTCCAATCACTCCCACAACTGAAAAGAATGGGCCATTATACCTAAACTGTGGTTTAAGCTGACCACATGCTTTCCTTCTGGGAGCTTGGACTTTTTGGACATGTCAGACAGAGGGTGCCTATGTGCCCAGCCTCCAGTAAACGCCTGGGGCACTGAGTCTCCAAATGAGCCTCCACGGTGGACAACACTCCCCATGAGTTGTCACAACCTGTTGCTAGGGAACTAAGGGCGTCCCACGTGACTTCACTGGGAGAGGACTCAGAAATCTTGCACCTGGTTTCCCTGGACTTCACACCAGGCACCTTTTCCCCTTGCTGATTGTACTTTGCCTCCTTTTGCTGTAATAAATTTTAGCCATGAGCGCAACTGTATGTTGAGTCCCATAAGCTCTCCTAGAGAATTACTGAAGCTGAGATTGGTCTTGTGGACCTTCAACACATCCACACACTGAGTTTTACTAATTTAGTTTAGAACAACACCAGCTTTCCCTCTGTCAACTTGCTAGCTCATATGAAGCCTTCCTTTATGTTATTTCAGAGAAGCATAGTATATTTGACTTACTTGATTTTAGGATTGATATTTTGCTTTACAACTGACTTGTTTTAAGTCTTAAATAAGTAAACAAACCTTGAAATCATGCTTTCTTAAACTGCATAATGAAAATCCATATGGCCATTTTAGTGACACGCTGTAGATATCAAAAACATTTTGACCCCTCCTGTTCTGGTTTGCTAAAGCTAACGGAATGCAAAATACCAGAAATGAATTGGCTTTTACAATGGCAGTTTATTAGTTCACAAATTTACAGTCCTAAGGACAGAAAAGTGTCCAAACCACAGCATCAACAAGAGGATACCTTCACTGAAGAAGGGCTGATGGCATCCAGAACACCTCTGTCAGCTGGGAAGGCATGTGGCTGCTATCTGCCATTTCTTTGGGTTGTGTTGCTTTCAGTTTTTGATTCAGCGGCCTTGTCTTTAGGCATCCATGGGTTCTCACTTAGCTTCTCCGAGGAGTACACTGGGCTTCATCTCTCAGGTTAGCATCTCCAAATGTCTTGCTTTCTGCATCTCCAAGTGTGTGGGTCTGTGCTGGCTCTCTTAAGAACTCCGGTGAACTAACGAAGAACATCTTGAATGGGCAGAGTAACACCTCCATGGAAATAATCTAATCAAAAGGTCTGATCCACAGTGAGTCTGCACCCACAAGAGTGGATTATGTTCCTGGCATAGATAACAGTTTCAAACTGGTATACCTCCTTATCCATTTTGCTGCATAACATTAAAAACATAAAAAGTCATTTAAAATGTAAATATCTTCTTTAAAATTCCTTTCCACCATATTGAAATAATTGAATTTTGATTGTGTTACTTTTAGTTGTATCAGTTAATGCGTTTTTGTTTGCAAGTAATAGTCAGCCTCTTAAACAATTAAGGGTTAATACCACAGTTAATAAGAAGTCCTGGGGAATGTGATTCCGGAATTGGTTAATTGAGCAACACACTCACATCACCAAGGACCCTGGTGTCTTTGATATTTCTGTTTTGCATCCTTGACATTTTAAATGTCTTCAGGTTTGACTTCTCATGATTTAAAGATTGTTGCCACAACTCCAGGCTTGAGATCCTCACAAACACAATCAAAAAGGAAGAAGAAGAAGAATATCTCCAGGCACATCTTCATTAATCAGGGAGAAAAAAATCTCCCTGGACAACCCCCGGAAGAGGTTTTCGCATATTTCATTGGCCAGGGAGCTAATCACGTTAACAAACCCTGAAGAAGCCATTCTCTGCCAATTGAAAAACAATTACCATAATTTGATTTGGATTAAACAAAATTTACATATTGGAACTAGGGAAATGCCACCTTCCATTAGCTCATGAAGAGCCAACAATGGGAAGAATATTCCGTCTCCGTCAAAAAGGAGGGTTGGGAAGAATGACAGCAGGTTACCCAGGTAAGGGCACCTGCCACTGAGAGTCAATCCAGCAAGGATGGATAATGCTAATAGCTGTCAAGTCGTCAGAAAACACATGTATCTCTTAAAAACATTTCGTTTATTCACAAGTTCAACTTATTTGTTATTCTAATTTAATATTTATCATTGTATTTATTATTCTAACTCTATTCCTTAATTCCAAATTTTAGTAGCAATATCTTTTTCAGTTGATATACCATAATTAATTTCCTGGCTATCGTTAACCTTGTGGCCATTTTTTCTGATATTCTCTAATAAAATAAATCTAGAATAAAAGAGCCATATTTCGTTATGAAAATATCTTTATAAATGTTTTCAATATTTGGATTTGAAAGTGCTCTAAAGCACTCCTTCTATGAAATTCAATAATATGACTAATTATTGTATTGGTTTTAAGAATTTTATTTTTTTTAAACCTAGTAGCCTGACATGGTTTGGGTATCATACCGTATCTTTGATGCATTGTGCCGAGTTTCTGAAGTTTTGGAAAATTAAGAGTCAATGAAACATTTATTTTTATTTTAATGGAAATGCTTCCAATGTTTTTCCTAATTAAAATAATTGTCTTGGTCTAGCAAGTACAAACTTTAAAATGTTAAAGAACACTACATCAATTATTATTTAAAATGTAAGCTTTTGAAGGTATTAGAATTTTAATTTTTGAATTGCTTTTGATATCCACTAATAATCACTAAGTTTGAAAGTTATGTATGTCAGAATATTTAGTGTGTAACTGAGAATTACAAATAGTTTTTATACATCAAACATTAGCATTCTCTTGTAATTTTTATGTAATTTTTGTTACTAGATCTCATTTTGGCTTCTTTCTATTACTCTAGATAGACTATTTCTCTGTTTCTGACTCCCATTTTTCCAGATTGGCTCATTCAATTTACTTTTTCTAATAGTTAATTATTTATAGTCACATGTATTATGGCTTTTTGAATTTACAGAATTTTGAACAGAAAACAAATTCTAAATTACCTTTGTATAAATATATCATATCCAGCTTACTAACATTGAAACAACAATTTTTTTTCTATTTTTGATAACACGGTGAATTGCATTTTTCGATTTTAGAATATTAAATAGCCTTTGCATTTCTGGATTAAACATTACTTGGTCTTGTCATATTATTCTTTTTATATATTGCTGGATTTGACAATATTTTATTGAGATTATTTTGCATCTCTATTCATGAGAATATTGATCTATAATTCTCCATTCTTGTACTGTCCTTATCATATTTGGTATCAAATATATGTTGATCTTATAAAGAGTTGGCAAATGTTCTTTCTTTCTTCTTTAGAATACTGTGCAAGATTGATGTAATTTCCTGCATAAAATTTTTTGAAGAATTAATTAATTCCTTTGTGAGAAGGTCTTTAAGAAGAGATTGAAAATGAGATTTCTAATTTTTTTCCTCTCTTCTTTGTCAGGTTGCATTTTTAACAAATTTATTAATTTTTTCCAAACTGCCAAATAATTAGTGTAAATTTATTCACAATATACTCTTATTTTTTATGTTTTTAACTGCGGTGATGTAGCTGTTTTCATTACTGATTCTACTTTCACAAGTTATCCCCCCTTTCCACCTTTTTGATTGATATCTTGGGTGGTTGGAGTTCAGGGAAAAAAAATTCCATAAGCAGCCCATGTTATATCCGCTTATATCCTAGATGTTTTATTTTGGCTGCCTTTTTTAAAAAAATGGATACAGTTCATCCTTAGAAATTTATTGAAATTGCATATTTTTCTTTAGTTATTGAGTTTTTGTTGTGTTTAATATGAGACCAGTCAGATATTTTCCCATTGTAGGAGAATGACAGCTTCTTGCTGCATCTCAGAATAATGATTTATCTTTCAATTCCAGTAACTTAACCAAGATATGAATTACCTTCTATTAAATAGATTCCATTTTCATTTCCTGGAAAATTTTCTATATTTTATGTCTAATTATATTTTTAACTTCCATTTTAAATATTCTCTATTTGGTGTCACCAATTTTCCTTACACATTGTCATCGATGTCCTTCTTAAATTTGATCATTCTCCTAAAATTTTTTTTAATCTCTTGTCTTTTCATTCTGCCAAAATCAAACAAAACAGCAGCTGTTAATTCAATGAAGAATTATGCACACTCAAAGTTATTCAGAGTTTTCATAAATTATATGGCCAGAGCTTCTGTTAGGATTGAAAGCTACTCACTAGTTGTGCTGGTTTGCATATATTATGCCCCCTTAAAAGCCATATTCTTTAATGCAGTCTTGTGGGGGGTAGACTTATTAATCTTTTTGATTAGGGTATGACCTCTTGATTGAGTGTTTCTATGGAGATTTGACCCTGTCCATTCAGGGTAGGTATTGACTAGTTTACTGGAGTCCTTTAAAGGGAGCTCACACAGAGAGCAGCTCAGAGAGACTTTTGGAGAGATGCTTGGGAGCTGATGCTTAGAGATGCTTGGAGGCGTTTGGAGATGCTAGCCCAGAGTTTGCTCCAGAGAAGCTGAGAGAGACAAGCCCAGAGACATTTTGGAGAATGCCATTTTGAAACACAGTCTGCTAGCAAAGGACCAGCAGATGCCAGCCACATTCCTTCCAAGCTGTCAGAGGTGTTCTGGACACCATCAGCCACTCTTCAGTGAAGCTCTAGCTAACCCGAACACTAGCAAAGGGGTCTTATACTTCTTTGTTTTCAGAAAGTCAGTAAGATTCTTCAAAAATGTCTCTATATAGCAACCCAACCAAGGCAGCTGACGGAGGGAGTACATTCTTAACAAAAATTCTGATATCCACTGAAGTCTCACATCTTTCTGTGACCCAGAAACCAATTAATTTTATAAAGAAGAGGTTTACTATAGTTTGTAATTTTCTAATTTTAGTTTAGATGAGACAGCTAAATCAATTGTCAGGTTTGTCTTAGGGTTTTCTCCCCTGAAGAACAGTGTTCATTGTTCAAAATGTGAGCAAACTGTTGTTTAAAATTGAGTAATATTACAAATATTATTTTATGCTCCCTATTATGATTCTCTTTTTCCAGAGAAACAAAAAAATGTAGTTGAATCACCTGAAAATGAGCACTCTGCTACTAACATCTACCTCATGTAAACTTTTACCAGTTCCTTTGTGCAATCTATTCCAATGTCATTTTGGATGAAAATCTATAGAGTAGAAATGGCCATGAGAAGTAAACATTGATCTCATGAATTTTACCTGGGGTTGGATCAGAGGGTAGACACAAACTTTGTTTGGCACAAAAAATATGTCGACTTTGAGGATTATGTCAATACCAAGAAATCTCCAAATATATTTTAACCCTTTACATGAATTTTATACCACTGGTCATGTATTTATCAATTCTAATTGTTACTTTTATGTTATGATTCTTCTTTCAGTCAGCCTCATCCATTTGTAGGTGAGCTATATAAACTTTTCTCTTTATTTTGCTGCCATTACATCTGGAAATGGTCTGAAAAATTCTTTTAAGTGTATTTATTTTCTAATGAACATTTCTGAAAGACTGATTAAAGTAGCTTACAGAGATATATTTTCATTATAGAGTAGCAGCATTAAAAATAAATATTTATTAAGTATGACTATAAAATTATGCCATGAATATATCAGATGTAGAAATGCAATACACAAGACCCAAATACTTGACACAAAAGCAGCTAGAATTTTAGCTCTAAGCTTACTGAGACACATACTAACATCTTTCATTCATATAATGTTTTCAGTTTATAATTTACTAACGTTCTATCTTAAAAGAGGCTAAATGAAACAAGTACAGTTACTTAGATATCAGTGGAGGCATTACAAAATCAAATGTCAGCACCCAAAAGTTCTTGGTTTAAAAAACATGCAAAATGTGCTATTTTTCCATTTTCAACTTTAAAGAATGCATAATTTCTTAAAGAATTAGCTAATTACTTTAGCATTATAAAACTGAGATGATTATGCTTACACACTAAGACAAGGATACAAGACAAGAAACTACTTTGATGTTCTTAGAAAAACAATGCTGAAGAAATGCAAAGTAATACAATTTTATTATGAGCCAAATGCCAACATAATTAATCACTGAAAATGTAAAAACAGTTACAATTACAGTATTTTTGTAGCCAAGACTTTTTGTTATCCTAAAGCTATAGCAATTCATAATTATTAACAAATCTGTTATTCATGGGAAAATATTACCTATCTAACTATGAAAAGTAGAATAGTATACTGAAAGGTAAAAAATGCAATTAGGGCATTAAAATGTGATTATGGTAAGTGAATTACTCTGTTGTCTCATTTAATGAACTAATATTTCTACTTGCATTCCATTATTAAGAAATTAAAAAATAATATGAGACAATACTGTATTATTATTAAATTTCATCTGTTTTGTAACTTTATTAGTGATAAATGAGTAAGCCTCATTATTTTCATTTCAAATTCTCAGGTTTTTAATTGGCTTATGGAAAAGTTGATAACACTGTTTAAAAATACAATAAATTTAGCATTTATAATTTAGGAAATTATTTGGATTTGAAATAGAAAGAGGGAAATGAAGCCAAAGCAGTATAAATAAATTACACCAACAGTTGATGTTTTCTCTCTTTTTTAACACAGCAAATTGGAACTCTGGCTGATGGCTTTGACCATGCTAACGATTCATACTTCCTCAGCAAGAATCACAAAGAATAATGATGTTAGCTGAACTCTTCCAGCAAGAAACAAACTTTGACTTTTGCTCTTGACCTCTCAAGATCACTTTTATAATTTCACAATGTGAGAGAGGAGGACATACAGAGTCAAAGTCCATAGAACACAATTATAGGGGAAAAAAATAAAGCATTGTTTTAGCCAGTATGGTGGTTTCCTTGTAACATTCATTAATACCTGAATGACCACAGAAATGTGGGAAAATAAAATGATACACTCTAGATAACTAACCTGATAATCAAAGGATGATGTACTTCCTCAAGCAAAAAAAGAAATATTTGGCAGCATCCTCCAGTTCAGCAATGCATCTGAGATACTCAGCTCAGACTGTTTGTCACATATACACAAATGAGTTATACATATATTTAAATATTTTAAGTTTAATCAAATACCTTTTCTCATTTGCTTTGACTTCCCTTTGCATTTCCTGTTATCTGTGCCTTGATGTTTCAAAGCAAAAAAAAAAAAAAAAAGTAAATATGTTATGTTTTGGGAAATTATGTTTTCTTGCATGATGACCCTTTCCAAGGGTAAAAATAGCTCAATTATCAAACAAGGAAAGAAAATGCTAAATTTTAAGAATTCTAGTGCAAAGTCGGAGCCCCCTTGCCTTGTGCAGGGAGATTTCAGAGCTGACCTCTGCCCACTTCCCCAGCCTCAGTCACTTTGAGCGACCCTCCCTTTTACTCGTTGCTGAACATGTATTTATCACAGCTGCCCACTGCACCCCATGAGACAGTGTTTTTCTAATGATGTGAGTTTGCTAGTGGCAATGTGTCCAACTTTTCACCTGGCTTAGTCTTCCAGTGCCGCTGGAATCAGCTTCAGTTGGCATCACCTTCACTGTCAGGCTTTCCTTGCCCTCCTCCCCCACGACAGCTAGTTCAGAATCTATCAGTGGCTAACAGATGTGGAAAGCAAAGAGTTTTCCAGACCCTTCTAGAAGAAAGGGAGTTCCTGAGGAGGCAGC
The DNA here is from genome assembly GCF_015220235.1 of Choloepus didactylus. Lineage (NCBI taxonomy): Eukaryota > Metazoa > Chordata > Mammalia > Pilosa > Megalonychidae > Choloepus > Choloepus didactylus. The sequence goes on along the minus strand of NC_051311.1, from coordinate 142,236,508 downwards.
ACATCTAGCTCCATGTCCAAGGCCTAGTTTGGAGAAACTGAAGGGCCCGGGCATAAAGATGTTCAGCGGGGGTAACCGTGGAGCTGGCAGGGATCCCCAAAGTAAGGAGGATTGATGCAATAATTATGATAACATCTGTCATTCAGAGGGAATGTGTTTACCACATTCTAAACACGTTGAGTAAACAATACTGGCTATACTTAAATGATGCTTTTGTTTTGTTTTGTTTTGTTTTACTGAGCATAGATACATACCAGAGTTAGAGAACAGTATCTGCCTAATGTCAAAACCTGTAAATTTCATGTTTCCCTCATAGATTTCAATAATCAGAAACTTTGTTATATATGTTATTCAAATTCATTTAACAACTGCCATTCACTATTTTTTGCCTAAGGAATTCAGTCTTCAAAGAACTCCTTGTTTCTGTTTCATTAATTGGTTGTTCACAGGAGAACACTAGAAGTGAAATATTTTTGTCCATTTCTCCTCTCTAGTCCCCAATCCATGTGAAAATCAAGATAATAGTCATTAAAACACATGATGATTTGGCCCCTATTTTATTTTGAATAATCTTTTAATGCTATGTATCTGAGGGAAACTAAAATCTGAGCTTATATTTTATACAGAAATATGTTTCTTCCTTTAATGTTAAAAGAAACTGTAAATTAAGTTTGTGCTTCCACCAGATTGTATTCCCTTTTGTGATGGTTAAGTTTACTTGTCAACTTGGTTAAGTTACGGTGACCCGTTGCTTGGTCAAACACTGGCTTAGATGTTGCCATGGAGGTGGAGGTTTTCTGGAGAGTGAATTAGCATCTGCAATCAGTTGACTATGAGTCAAGGAGATTATCCTCCATAGCATGTGTGGGCCTCACCCAGTCAATTGAAGGCCATAAGAGTAAAGAACTGAGGATTCCTGAGGAAGAGAAATTTCTGCCTCAAGACTGCATGATCTACTTCTCTCTGAGTTTCCAGTCTGCTGGCCATCCCTGTGGATTTCAGACTTAAGACTACACCATCACTCTTACCAAACTTCCCTAGTCTGCCAACCTGAATATGGATGTCAGACTTGCCAGTCCCCACAACTGCATGAGCCAATTCCTTAAAATAAATGCCTTTACACACACACACACACACACACACAATACATATTTGTACACCTACATACATAGGTGTATACTACATACAAACAGCCCATTGGTTCTGTTTTTTGGGAGAACATGACTGATAAACCTTCCTTGCTTTTTGTTTTGTTTTGTTTTGTTTTAGTCAAATTTAAGTTGGTTGAAACAAGCTAACACCCAAGACAGACCTTAACCCAAAGAAGAAAGTGTTATTAAGTATCAGGAGTATTTGAAGTTACCCAAGAAGGAGGTCAGTAGTGGGGGGACCCAGCAAGTGAGGAGAAAGTTTATAGAGCTGCTGCCTCAGCCTGGTTTTCATTGTTTATCTGCACAATTGACCTGATCCTGTTCACAGAGAAACATGCGCATCAACATACATTGCTTCCAAACAACCTTCAGATCACTTCAAATTACTTAGTCAGCCAATATTTGCTACTAAGTATAGGTGTTCAGTGTCCTTCTGCCAAGTATAGACAGAAAAAGGCCAACAATATGTTGCTGTCTTAAGTAGAGTGTCCAATTCTGAACTAATCATCTTTAGCCAGATAGGAGCTTGGAATGTTGAGCACCTATGGCTTCAGGGGATCACTGTATATGCATATACACACACATACACAGATGTGTGTGTGTATGTGTGTGTGTGTGTGGAGAGAGAGAGAGACATTCTCAGAGAAGAATGTGTGGGTCAGCAGCAGATAAATATTATAAATGGCTAGGAGAAAACAGCAGAGTAACTTACAATTTTTTTCCTAGAATACATTGCCATTTCTTCTCTTGTTACCTCTGTTTTATGCTCATCTTTCTCCCTCCCTTATTCCTTTCTTTTATATAAAATGATGTGTATAAAAATCTTTTATTCTGAAATCTGTCCAGGTCCTCCTGTCTTCTATGTTCTAGTTCTACATTTCCAATATTTTTAACTTTCATACCAGGTTATATCTTTCAACATCGAACACATTTTATCTAAAATTAAATTAAGTTGTACATTGAAAACACCAGTTTTCCTCCTTAAACTTTGCCCCAACAACTGCAGAATGTTGTAATATCCCTCTAGCTATTTTTGTGTCCTTGTTCTCTCTCTGCCCTCTTTTCTTTGCACAAACTCCTTGTCTTAAACAATCAAGCACTAAGCAATCCCGTTTAATTTTATTCAAATCTGAGTCTTCCCATTGAAGTCCTTACATCTATAGGGACCCTCATTGTGCCAGTAAAGTTAGAAATGAAGACACAAGTATTTTTAAACAACATTTAAAAATAGTATGTGAATGAACATTTTATCAACGTTTGCCGGGAATGGCAAAAATGACTTGACAAAACCAATTGTTATTTAATATGCTGATTACACAAATATTAAAGTGTTCCTGAGTAAACATTGACAAGCAATTTCTAGCTCAATTCCACTTAGTAGCTAAAAGATTTAAGGGAAGAATTGATGGTCCTGAAGGAAAAATAAAGAAACAACAAAAAAGTGTAGTAATTGTTTAGAAATTGTTTCTCTGTCTTTTTCCACTTTCCTTCCTTGTTTTTTATAATTGTAAAATGGAATCACTGCAATGATGACATACAATTAAATATTTCAGATAAATTCATAAGGTAGAAAAGTAAACAGATAAAATTTGTGTTACTTCATTACATTTGAGTTTGAACAATGTGGCTAATACTTGAATCAAATAAGCACAAACTGAACCTAAGAGCATCCCAGAAATTCTGGATTCACAAGAACCTTAATGATGAGGGGAACCTAATGATTCTCTCATAAAATGGCAGCAAATTCAGGATGGGGGAAATATCTGATGGAGGTCATGGACTTCCTAGAATACCATTAAAAACAGACAATCTTTTTGTCTTTATTAGAGAAGTGGGTTTACAAAGCAATCATGCATAAAATACAGGATTCCCATGTACCACTCTTTTATTAACACTCTCCCAGCTGCTCAAGGCCCTCTGCACTCCTGGACTTGCGGCCTCCTTCTGCCTTCAAAGTCAACAATGGCTGGTTGAGTTTTCTCAGGTTGCCCAGCTCTCTGGTTCTGACACTTTACCTCTCTCCTCCCAATTTAAGGACCCATTTGAGTATATTAGTTATCCCTGGATACTAAAGGATAACCTTATTTTAGGGTCAGCTTATTCACAACCTTAACTCCATCTGCAAACTTAATTCCCCAGGCCATGTTAAATAGCCATGCCCAGATTCTGGGAAATGCGATGTGGGCACTTTGAGGTCCGCTATTCTGCCTGCAACAAGAGTCTTGGCTGTTCTTGGTTAGCTGAAGGATTTGGTCCTTCCTGCTTTATTCTTGAAATAAGTTCCAGAATACTGCTTTTTAAAAGATACATCCACTCACTCTTTTCTTTATACCAGTCACTGCTAACATTAAAAAAGAAGAATGATCACAAACCTACCATCACAACCAGAGTATCTAGAAAAAGAAGAGCAAACTAAACCCAAAGCCAGCAGAAGGAAGAAAATAACAAAGATTGGAGGAGAGACAGATTAAATAGAGAAAAACAAATAGACTCAGTGAAACCACAAGTTGGTTTGTTTCAAAAGATCAATAAAATTGACAATCTTTGGCTAGACTGACAAAGAAAGAAACATAGGGAACTTAATAGCTAAAATAAAAAAATGAAAGGGGGGCATTAATACCAACCCCACAGAAATTTTAAAAAGACCATAAGAAGATACTTGAAAAACTGTACACCAACTAATGGATAATCTAAATGAAATAGACAAGTTCTTAGAAAAACACAGACAACCTATACTTACTGTAGAAGAAAACATAAGATCTCAACAAAACTATTACAAACAAAGAATTGAACAAGTAATCAAAAAACCTCCAAAGAAAGAAAAGGCCAGGACCAGATGGCTTCACTGGTGGATTTTACCAAACATTCCAAGAAGAAGTAACACCAATCCTGCTCAAGCACTTCCACAACACTGTAGAGGAGGGGGAACTCCCAAAATCATTCCAGGAGGCCAACATCACCCTAACATGAAAGCTAGATAAAGATATTAAAAAAGATGCAAAAATCCTCAACAGAATACTAGCAAACTGACTCCAATAGCATATTAAAAGAATTATACACCATGATAAAGTGTGATTTACCCCAGATAGGCAAGGGTGGTTAAACATAAGAAAATCAATTAATGTAATACACTGCATTAACAGAGTGAAGAAAATACACACACACACACACACACACACACACACAATTATCTCAATTGATACAGGAAAGGCATTTGATAAAATCCAGCCTCTCTTTTTGATATAAACATTAGGAATAGAAGGAAACTTCTTCATCATGATAAGGAGCATGTATGAAAAACCCATAGCTAACATCTTACTCAGTGGTGAAAGACTGAAAACTTTTCCTCTAAGATCTGGAACAAGACAAGGATGCCCACCGTCTCCACTGTTATTCAACATTGTACTGGAAGTTCTAGCCAGAGTTCTGTGACAACAGAAAGAAATGAAAGAAATGCAGATTAGAAAAGAAGAAGTAAAACTTTCCATATCTGACATTATCCTACATGCAGAAAATCCTGAAAAATCCACAGCAAAGCTCCTAGATTTAATTAATGATTTTAGCAAAATGGCAGGGTACAAGATTAACACTCCAAAATCAGTAGTGTTTCTATGCAGTAGTATTGAACACTCAGAAGAAATCAATAAAAATATCTATTTACAACAGCAACTAAAAGAATCAAATATGTACGAATAAATCTAACCAAGGATGTAAAGGACTTGTACACAGAAAAAACAAAGCATTACTAAAAGAAATCAAAGAAGACCTACATAAATTGAGGGACATTCAGTATCTATGTATTGCAAGACCAAATGCTGCCCAGGTGTCAATTCTATCCAAAGCAATTTACAGATTCAAAGCAATCTCAATCAAAATTCCAACAACTTTCTTTGCAGAAATGGAAAAGCCATCGTCAAATTTAAATGGATGGGTAGAGGATCCGGGATAGCCAAAATCAGCTTGAAAAGGAATGAAGTTAGAGGATTCACACTTTCCAATCTTAAAACTTATTACAATGCCACAGAAATTAAAACAGCATGGTGCTGGCACAAGGACAGACATATAGGCCAAATAGAAATAAACCCTCATGTTTATGGCCAACTGATTGTTGATGAGAAGGAATTCTTTTATAGCTTCTTATTTAAGTAATCTCTACTTCCTTCCTTCCCCTTACCTCAGATGCCTTCATAAAATGGTGCTGAAAAATGGAATTTACCTCTAGTGCTATTTTGAGGTTGACATGATAACCCTAATAAAAACATTTCATACACTCTTATTTGTAAGTACTTTTACCAGGAGTAATTTACAAATACTATCTAAATCATATATCAAAATGAAATTGAGCATTCCACAATAACCTATATTATTATGCCTTGGCAATGTTGGTTCATAAACTTGAAATGAGTTTCATTTAAAGGATTTTTCAAACAGGTTAAATTTTCACCTATTTGTTGGGGGAAGGAATGATTTATGGAGCAAAGGATTTCTCAAGACCCCAACAATCCTGTGATTCCATTTGTCATTAGCATTAAAATAAAGTAGAAAATAAGACATTTCTTTTACAATTTTTCTACCCAAGTAGGTCTGAAAGGCTTTCTAGCCTACTGCTTCCAACTCATTGAACATCATCCACATTCTGACTGAGAGTTACACGTCCGTAACGCTTATAGGTTTTATCTCTGATAAGCGCAATGAAACTAAGCTTAGTTCCCATAAAAAGAAACACAGTAGAACAATGTTCCTGCACCGCAGGATAGTAGCCGATTTAAATTACAATATTGCACAAATAAAAGAAAGAAAACCAAAATGTTTTGTTCACAAAATAAAGCTTAAGTTCAAAACTACTTTACCATCACTCATAGCATAAGCCCAGTAGCATTAGAGAGCAATTTTCAATACCAGTAAATACCAAAGTGAGTACATTTCACATGCAACAAAATGAAATGGAACAGCAAAATGTTTGAGTTGAAAGGAACATTACAAGTACTAAAACAATCATCTTACTTTGTAGTTAAGTCAACTTGACACTCAAACTCTCTCTACCTCTTGAACCCTTCAGCTGTGTCTGGGATTACATAATAAACACTATCTTCTGCATTTCATACCAGTTATCTATTCCTCCATAATAAATTACCCCCCAAACTTAATGGGCTACAAAATAATAATTATTATATCATAGTTTCTGTTGGTGGAAAATTTGGGGAGAGATTCACCTGGGTTGTTCTAGATTGAGATTTCTTATGAGGTTGTAGTCCAGGTATTGGTGAGGACTGCAGGCATGTGAAACCCTCACAGGGATGGAGAAGACGCTTTCACTGTGGCTGGAGGCATCAGCAATTCACGACATGGACATTTCCACAAGGCTCACGACGTTGCAATTGCCTTCCTCCAGAATGAGTGATCCAAGAGAGAGCAAGGAGGAAGGCACAATGTCCTTTAGCCCCATCCTCAGATGCCATGCATAGTTATTTCTGAAATATTTTTTTTTTGGTGACACAGGTAAGCCTTAGTCAATGTGGCAACAGTTTATATAAGGTCACGAATATCAAGAGGCAAGAATCAGTGGGCGATATTGTGAAGACTGGAGAACACTATACTAGTCCACAGTTATTTCTTTTACTTCCCTCACTTAATGAAAGCAGGATTTCACCCATGCTCATCACTTCCAAGGCAACCTACTCAAGTGTTGGCACCTCCCCTTCATTTTTAAATCCCTACTCTAAAACTCCCACCGATTACAAAGTCAATTAATGACTCGAAGTTTTCTTTGTTCTCCATTTCTGCCTCCAAACAATTACTCCTTCATGTTCTTTTAAAAAGGGCAATGCAATTCTAATTATTGTCCTCAACGAACATGTCAGTAACTCCCCATCTTTCAAAATTTTCTGTCAAACCCTACACTCGCTATGAGGATAGCAAACCAAATCTCTGGCTTCTCAGTATTTCAATGTCCTTATTTCCAAGTAAACTAGTCCGTTCTACTTAAGTGACACATTCACATGGCCCCAGTTCAGAACTCCAAAATCAGACACCCATCACCCAGATCAGTTGGTTCTCCCCTATCTGCCCACATTTTTTAAAATAATTTTTTTTCTATTCTGGAATACTTTAAGTTTACATTTAGATTACATTTAGAAGACATTATAGGAAGTTTCCACATATCCCACACTGAGTTTCAGTTCTTCCTAATGTTATCATGATATACCATTGTGGTACATTTGTCAAAACTTACTCTTAGTCATACATCATTATTAACTAATCACCAGGCTGTACTTAGATTTCACCAGGCTTCCCATTAATGTCCATTTTCTGTTCTAGGATCCAATCCAGGATAGCACATTCCATTTAGTCATATGTCTCCTTAATCTCCTCTGTCTGGTCCATGTTGCCTTGTTTTCTGGGACCTTAGCAGTTTTGAAGCCTACTGGGAGATATTTGGTAGAATGTCCCTCAGTGTGGGTTTGATTGACATGTTTCTCATCATCAGACAGGGGCTATGGATTTCTGGAAAGACTCTTACAGAGGCAAAGTGCCTTTCTCATCACACCACATCAGGGGTACATGATAGCCACATGGCATCACTGAGGATGTGGACCCTGATCACTTAGTTAAGGTTGTGTGCACCAGGTTTTTCCTCTGGAAAGCTAATTTTTTTCCCTTTCAAAACTGTATTCTGTGGAAGCAAAGTTACTGTTAAAGCCCATACTCAAAGGGCAAGAGATTGAACTCCACCTCTGGGGTGATGAAGGGTCTACATATATTATTTGGAATTTTTCTGTAAGGAAGAGTTGTCTTTCCCTCCCTCCCTCCCTCCCTTCCTTCATTATTTATAGAATTACGGACTCAATTTTTTTAAACTTTATGTTAAAATCCTCTTTGCTCATCTTTTCAACAACTCCAAGTACTACTAATCATACATCTCATGATACCCTCCAATCCACCAACTCTTTTACTTTTCTCCTCAATCTGTAAACTATCTCCCTTTTCTACCCTAGGTCCCATAATACATTATTTCCTTAAATTCTTACAGACATGTCAATCCCTCTTGCTGTGTGGGTTTTAAAATTTAGTGTTAAGTATACGTATGCTTTCTTGTCTTACTTTTTTCCCATTCACGTAGGTAGGGTTGTGTTCATTTTCACTAATACATTAATTCCATTATACATTGACTAGCTAACAATTTATTCCATTTCCTCTTGATAACAATCTCAAATATTTACAGACTTAAATTTTTTGGCTTTATTTATTATTTTTATTTACTTATTTACTGCTATTATGGTCATTGAGTAGCATAATTAGGCATTAACTTAAGCATGCTTTCAAACTTATCTAGATAGTTCCAAATTGTTTTCCAACATGATTCTATCAATTTACATTAACACCAACAGTAGGTAAGAATTTATGGTATTCCACATTCTCAAAACAACTTTTAAATTTTTTGTTAATCTAGTAGTTGTAAAATGTTCATGACTCATTATAGTTTTAATTTGCATTTATTTGATTCAAAACCTTTTAATCTGTTCATCAGATATTGTTCCCCGTGATGATTTTTGCCCATTTTTCTGTTTCATTCCTAGTGTTAGTGATTGTTTTGTTTGCTAAAGCTGACAAAATGTAGTATACCAGAAATGGACTGGCTTTTAACAATGAGGATTTATCAACTTACAGGTTTATATTTCTAAGGCCATGAAATGTCCAAATTAAGGTATCAGTAGGACAATACCTTTTCTGAAGACCCGTAACCAGAAAGCTTGGGTTTCTCTGTCAGATAGCAAGGCACACAAGGTGACGTCTAACGGTCCTTCTCCCCAGGGTTTTGTTGCTTCCCTCCTCTGGCTTCAACAGCTTCCTCCTAGCTTCTCTGGGGCATTATCCATGAGTTTCTCTGGGTTTTCTGTGCATCCTTCATCCTTTTATAAAGGACTCCAGTTAGAGGATTAAGACCCATCTCGAATGAGGTGGGTCACATCTCAATTGAAATAACCTAATCAAAAGTTCCCACCCACAATAGGTCAACACCCACAGGAATGGGTTAAAAGAACATGACCTTTTCTGGGGTACATACAACTTCAAACTACCACAATGTAGAGGAAACACTGTATGTTCACCAAACCCTCTTTCCTTCTCTTCCTGATAAACCAGCTACAGTATATTCATGTGTGTGTGTGTGTGTGTGTGTGTGTGTGTGAATTCTTGGCAATGGAATGTGAGCAGTCATATACCATTTCTAAGACTGACCCCTAAAACTTCTTGCATGATCTGCCACATTGTCTCTATATCATCATTATCCATCAAAATCTAGAAGATCTAGAGGAGGATTTAATGCCCTAGGTGATGATGAGTTACTTTTAAGAAAACCTATTCTCTGAATCACCGTTGGAAGTCCCACTTTCCAATACCAAAAGAACTGAAGCATGCATGAGGAATAAAGCTTTATTGGGTTAAGTTATTGAGATTTTGGAGATAGTCTGGTATAGCAGTTAACCAACACTAACTTGTACAGTACTGTTCTTCTTCATTCTTATTCATATATTCTGGATGCTAGATTTATTCTACTTTACGTGTAGGAAATATTTTCTCCCCACTTTAAACTGTCTCACACTTCTTGTTACTTTATAACAGAATAACTCAAAGAGAGGCACATGTGACAGTCTTATCTTTGATGGCTTGCCCATATGTGCCTTGTTTAAAAAATTATACCCACTGTGAGATCATAAAAATATATCCTATTTGCCTCTGTTTTAAAATTTCACCTTTCAAAGTAAAGTATTTAAACCACCTGGAATTGAGTTTTGTGTTTTGTATGAGAAAGGATCTAAACTTATTTGTTTTTCTATATGGATAAAAAATTATCTGGGTACCATAAATTGAGTAGTACACCTTTCAGTATTGATTCAATGATCCTTCTGTAAAATATGAAGCTTCATTACATGAATCCTTTCCTGGACTCTCCTTTCTGTTCCTTTTGTCTTTACATCTACCCCTGCATTATTAAATTGGTTTGATTTACTATAATATTTAATATTATACTATTAATACTAACAAAATATTTAATATTTGTTGTTGAAATATTTCTTTTTATTTTTCTTTAGGAGCATCTCTTACCTAGTCTTGGGACTACTATTGAATGTTTCTGTCTTTGAACTTGCTAAAACATTTTCTTGTTGCAATTTTATTTTTTTCATAATATGAAATAAAGTTTAAAAATTTTCCCATAGGTAGAAATTTGTGTTTAATTAACCCTAGGTTTCTTACAGCTTGACATAAAACATGTGGCTTTTCTTTAAATACATTTGTATTGTTGTTGTATACAGAAATGTAACTTTTTATTTTTTTTAAAGATTTATCTATTTTCAGGAAATTTTCAAAACTAGCCTTTTAATTGTAATAATCCACTTGATTATTTTGAGTATTTTTGAAAATACTTAAATTACTTTGAAAATATCTTGTTGCCTCTCTGGCTAAATATTCCAGGTCAACATCAAATAGCAGAAAAAATAGTAGATAGACAATCTTTATTCCTGTTTTACATATAGACAACTTGCTTTGGATTTGGGTCGGCACTCTGTAAGAAATTTTCCTGCTGTATTGTGCACCGGCTTTGAAATTCATCAATTTTTACACCACCTAGTGACATAATTTTGGTAAATTATATTTCTTATATTTTGCTGGAATTGGTTTATTAATATTTTGCTAGTATTTTTGCATCTGTATTTGGGGTGAGATTGGCCTACACTTGGCCTGCTTTATTCATAATACTTTCAATATATTTCTCTTCTCTTTTCTATTTGTTATTATTGCCAGACATTTACCTATACTAATTTTTTGAAAATACCATTAAAAATTTTCCCCTATTATTTGTCTTTTTCCTTTATATTTAGTTCCTTTTAATACCCTATTTTATGTGAATTTATTTTTTTTTTGTTAGACTTCAACCTTTATTTTGGAGGCATAGATCATGAATTATTAATATTTCTTATTTTTAAATAATATTTTAAACTTATAAATCTCAATAAAATACTGCTTTGGTGGCACATATTTTTAAATACTTTAATTTAATAGTCACTTAGCTCTAGTTATGTTTTAAATTTTCATTATGATTTATGTTTTTATCCTAAAATTATTTAGAAATCTGTTTCCTTTTTAATTCACAAAGATTTGTCTTTATTGTTGATATCAAGGTTATTTCATTGTGATTCGGTTTTGTGCCAATTTTTGAAATATGTTGAGATTTATCTTATGGGAGTTATATGGCTGACTTCCATAAATATTCATAGGTACTTAGGAGAATCTATAATAAATATTGGATATGAGACTAACATCAATTATTTTAAGCTTGTTAATATTATTTTTCACATGTTAAATATTTTTAATTTTCTGCCTGATCTAAAAATTAATATATACATTACAATGTAATATAAATTTACATATGTATAATTATGTATTTATGTATGTAGTTAGGCATTTTATTCATATATATTTATTGCATGCATTCAAGTATACAAAGTTTTATTTCAATCATATAATTTACTGTCTTGGGTTCAAGATGCCGTCATCCAGAAAATATTTTAATTTATTTCTGTCAGGTGTCAGGTGAGTACCACCATTTCTTAAATAATTAAATTTCATACTTGTAATTTTGATGGCATCTCATGCAATATAAATTCCCACCCATGTTAGGATTGGATTAATCTCACAGTTTGCAGGGAACATTTCAGTCCTATTTCAATCCCTTCAGCATCCTGAACTGTCTTTGTCCACAGAGCCTTCGCATGTCACTCCCCTCTTACAGAAAGTTCCACCCACCCTTTCACTTTCCCTCACTTACAGTTTAGTCTTAATCTTTCTTCCCATCTCACTTGAAATATTAAAGAATTATTCCCTCTAGGCAGTTCTTCTTCCCTAGGATAATTCTTTTGTGTATACACTGATAACAACCTAAGTAATGCTCTGTTTTGGAGCTTGTGTGAGGTTTTATTAGCATATCATTGCTGTCAGGTTCCCCCGACTCCACCAGGCAGAGGTTTCCCGAGGGCACAAACCAACCCGCCTTCTCACTGCGCTGTGCCGGGTACCTGCGGCAGGGCTTAGGGTGCTGGATAGGCAATGGCAACCTGAAGGTATTTTTTCCCTATATCCCAACGTGGTGGCAGCCCAGCAGGGCTAGGAACCACTCCCCTCCCCCAAGTCTTCTCTCTTTCATGACGTAAAGTTGACTCACGATTCCTTATCTCTCAACAATTTAAGGAGGAGAGTAGATGAGAAACAAATTGTATCAGATACGCTGAAAATTGTATAACCCTCACCACGGAGTGACACGTGATATGTTTGATCTTTTGTATGATCATTTATAGAAAGGCTTGTGGAAATCCAGGTAACATAATGGTCACACACATAGGATAAGTTTATAGAAAGACTAAGCTATTTTTCTCCCAAAATAGTATTATTTAGTTTAAAGATGATGTTAAAGGTGCTGGCAGGTGAAATACAACCTCACAGGAAGGCGTTATCAAGAGAAGGCAGCGGTTGACAGAGTCGACTGAGAAAGAGCGCTCTCCAGAACCTTACAAGCATATTTCGCTGTCACATAAAGCTCCCCAGTTCCTCCCGACTCTATCCGAAAGCTTAGCCCAAGCTACTACTACACCTTCTTCTCTGAGACACCTATTCCAACCACTGCCTCCAAGACAATGTCTCTCTCTGATGAAATCTTAAAGCTCTTAATATTGTTTTTGCCAATTTTCTGAGATCTTGGGCAAATTAACCTTACTGCGCCTCAGTTTCTTGTTTTGCAAAATGGGATTTAAAATAGTATCCTGCCTCGTGGGTTTCTTGTGAGGGCTGAATGAGATAACATACACAAAGCACTTTGAAGAATGTATGAGATGTAATAATGGTAATGATACTTGGTTATTATGAATTACAGATTTTACTCTTTTCATCCCAGAATGATTTGTTTTCAGTGATTCCTATAGTTGTCATGATCACACAATAAAATATAAAGCCATTGAAATAAAAAAAATCATAGCACATTTTATTTTTAATTTGGCAAGGCTTGAAGGAGCACTAAAACTTCTGTGCTGTCTGGTTTGGAGGCCAGATATAAGCTGCAGTCCTTTATCTAATTTTGAGTATGTCCATGTATTGAGCTGCAGATTTATTTTCTTTTTAATGGCACCAACTATCACAGCCAATAGCCGTAATGGGCAGGATTCCCCATTTATTTCCCTATCAGTGTTTTACAGCCTTTTTGGTACAGATTGACACCCTTGACTAGAGCCTTCCAACAACTGTATCTTGCTCCCCAGATTCTGGTCACTGTGGCTTAAAAGATGAGTAACTATAGCATCATAATTTCATGTGCATGCTCTTGTATGAATCTACAGTTGTTTTTGTCAGGACAGAGTGATTTAGGGTTTGCAAGATGTGCCTGGACTTCTGTTCCCCACTCGGAAAACTAGCTCTCTCTGCATGTAAGCTGACACACAGGAAAGGTTTATGAGGTTTATGAAGAGAAGTTCCTAGAATTCTACTGGGGCACTTGCTACAAAAAAGTCTGGCAACAATTTCCTAGGATTAAAAGAAAGGGAGGCAATGGAATCAGTCCTAGGAGGGGGGCATAAAAGAACTATGGCAAAGTTCAATCCTGGACATGCCCAGGGCTTCTCTCCATATGGACTTTCCTGGAATAGGTAGTTTAGCTTCTCTCCAGCATCAGACCTCCCTTGTACCAGAGATCCAGAGGTGGAGCTGGGCAGAAAACAATCCCAGTGATGAGCCATCCATCTGCCTCCTCTGGGCATTCTTTGGCAGGATGGTCAGCACACATTTTATTTCATATCCTAAAACTCCAGCCAGTGTTTCCAGGAAGGGAACAGGAATTAACTTTATTTCACTGGCAGCTGTCAGGGACAAGAATCTATGTCCAGTTTTGTGTTTGGCTTTGAGGGCAAGGGGGCAAGCAAAAACTGAAAAGAGGCCTGTGTCATCCTGGCTTTTAGTTGCCCTTCCCACCCTGCCTAGGCTGTGTTTTGACTGGAAAGTCTATCTGGCTTCCTTCCTGCCTTAGCCAGAAAAAATCAAACAATGACAGGAGCACCCCTACATCCCACCGTAGACGGAGCACATGGGCACAAAGAATGTGGAGAGTCATCAGTGTCAGTGAACATGCAATTGACAGCTATTGAAAAATAAATTGAACACTAGTGTGGATGCCAGTACTAACAGCCCCCATTCGTTTACTGCTTGCTCTGAGGCAGGCACTTTATAAATGCTTTCCTTATATGAGCTCATGTAGCATTCATAACAACCCTAAGAGGCACCACAACCATAATTCTCAATTTACTAGTGAGAAAAGGGAAGCAGAGAGAGGTTAGAGAACTTGGCCAAGGTCCAAAGTCCACTTGCCTGAATGAGGCAGCCAGGATTCAATCCCAGCAGTTCACCCCAGAGTCCTGCTTAGCCATTTGGCTAATACTTTTGTATGTTTGCACTGAGGATTTGATGCAATAGCGCAGATTCTTGTGTAGAAGCGGTAACATGGATAATTTTTGAATTATTGCTATTGTACTTTCATGTTTCCTTAACCTTGTACTGCTATCCTTAAAATAAAAGTAAATTTAAAAAAAATGGATAAAAGCACCCTCTATCTTTTGTTGTACCCTCCCCCACTTGGTACCTAACACTGTGACAAGGCCCTTGGCAGGCACTAGGTAAGAAAAATTATTGTGTATATTGTTGAATCTGTCAAATATAAAATAAAGCCAATGTGATTTAGGGAAGATTTAAGAGGCTCCCTGCCAAAGTGGAGGGGTATAAGATGTGCTAATTGAATTGAATCAAATTGAACAATGGAATGATTTCAGGCTGACAGGAAGAGGGAGAGCTGAGCTAACATTTCTACCAATTTAGAGAGGAGGGTCTGATTATTGTGACTAAATGTTTCCATACCTCAAGTCTCCTTTAATGATTAAAGTGGTGAGTGATTTAGCGCTGGTCTACGTTTATGATATGGCTTCTTCTATCCGAGTGTCTTCAAGCCTTAAAGTACTCCCTGCCTGCTCTTGTGGCCCAGTAGCCAATGTTGATTACCTGCTTTATGAGATGGAAAGTGGTGGAGCAGAGGATTTAAGTGCCACGGGTTTAGAGCTCAGAAAAGAGCAAAGGGTAAGGTTGTCCCCAAACCATTTAACGAATGGTTTGGGGACAACTGGATAGCCAACTGGAAAAAGATGAAATTAGATCCATACCTCATAACATGCGCAAGAGAAAAAAAATCACCAAAAAAAAATCAGAGATCTAAAGGTAAAAAACGGAACAAAACAAGTACTGGGTAAAAATAAAGGCAAATTCCTCTATAACCTCAGTATAAGTAAAATCTTGCTAACTATGACTCAAAATCCAGATGCTATAAAGGAAAAGATCGATAAATCCTCTGTTAGCTAATTAAAATGTTGGTTTTTTTTTTTTAAATATTGGCCAAATATATTTTTCCTTGTAACCTATAACCCTATCCCAACTTTTACTTTAGCTGACAGAGTAACATTTACGAACTAAATTCCCTTCCCAGCTTGCCCATAGGATGTAGATCAGGTGTTTAAGCCCATCCTGACTGGCCTCTGTCCATCTCTCCACCGTCTTTATCACTACCTCCCACCCTTACTTCATACCTAGCAATATGGAATCACCTATTTCCCCACACATGCCATCTCTTTTCATGCCTCTGTGCCTGATCATGTCTCTACCTATAGTTCCTTGCCCCTCCTCATCTGTCTGGTAAACTACTTTTCTGAATAAACTTATTTGAAGAATCGCCTCCTCCAGGAAGCCTTCCCTGACCTCCTACGCCTATAGCACCCTCCTCCGTGTACCTGGTTTGATTGCCACACCTAAGACATTGTGAGGTGAAGTGTTTTACATGTCTTTTCTTCCTCGATGCCTGTTTCTACTCATCTTTGTATTAGTAGCTCTTAGTACAGTTCCTGGCACATAGTAGTCAAATATTTATTGAATAAACAAATGGTTACAGACCAGATTTATTACCTTTTCCATATATCATTCCTTCAGATAGTTAGTTGAAGGTCCCTATTATGTCTCTCCTTTAGTCTCTCCTTTTTAGCTCTTTTAACAATTTCTCCTATGATATGCTTTGCAGATAATCCCTTTGTCCCTTTAAGAAACATTTAACCAAAGCAACATTTCATAGTTTTCCGTAACATTTGCATCACCAGCAGACCATGTACCTTAATTACCAAACTCCAGGGGTCCCCATGGGTCAGATAACTCAGAAGCTTTATGTGTACTTATTTCTCAACAATTAATTTTTCCACAAGCAGCTTTGTACAATGGTAGCTCTGTACGACATCATTTCTGAGTCACTAGTAAATCTGTGTTTTTTCTTTTATCATTCTTAAGCAAAGAGCATAGTCAGAAATGTACATTTCTTGTAAGTGGGAACTGTTTGTGGCATTGGGAAAATAGCTTGTAAAACGTGTTTAAGGGAAAATATAAAATGTGGTTAGTGTTAACAACCTTCTGGCAAAAATAAGACAAAATATAAGACTTGAGTGTTGGAACAAATTCAGGCAAAACACTTGGCGGTAAATCAGAAGAGGCCTCCAAATTCAAGTTGCATAAAGTTACAGTTTTAAACTATGTGAAGACAAGGTCATTGCTGTGTAAAAATGCCAGATATCTCAGGCTCCTAGAAACTGCAGCAAATATTATTTGAAATAACTCCCGAATAGGATGGCTGATCCATCCTATTATTCATGAAATAACTCCTGAATAGGATGGCTGATCCATCCTAGGAAAATGGCAATAATGAAAAACTGTTTAGGAATTAAGGGCCAGCATTGTCCCCTTAAGTCATAGCTTTGAAGATTAACTTTAAAAATGAAAGCAGTGAAATGATACATCAGATTTTTAATTTTTTTATTTTCCTAGATCCTTAAACATAGTACATAGCTTACAAGGAGAAGAAGAAATCTGTAAAATATTTTAGATTCTTTTTCTGCTCCACCTTTTAAATGGAATACACCATCTTTTAAATGTAAACCCTCAGATTTGTTAGGACCTAACTGGAATTTTTACCCAAGATTTATAGTGAGTGATTTTAACACTAGCATATTTCCTTTATTACTCATTTTCCATTTTTGTTAAAGACATGGAAATAGAATAAACACAAATACTGTTTGTGGATTGCTAGTATTTGGAATATAGCTGACTTTTGTATATTGGTCTTATACCCTGTGTCTTTGCTTAACATAATAGTTCTACTAGTTTTTTAGTGGATGCTTTAGGATTTTCTATATACAGGACCATGCTGTCTGTGGATGAAGATAGTTTTACTTCTTCCTTTCCAAACTGAATGTCTTCTATGTCTTTTTGTTGTCTACACTCACTAGAACCTCCAAGACAATGTTAAATCTAAAAGGCAACAGCAGACATCTTTGCCTTGTTCCTGATTTTAGGGGAAAAGTAATCTGTCTTTCACCTTCAAGCATGATGTTAGCTGCAAGACTTTCATAGATGCCTGTATTGGCCTGGGGAAGTTTACCTCTTTTCTTAGTTTATTTAGTGCTTTTCATCAGGAATGGAGGTTGGATTTGGTCAAATGCTATGATACATCTGTTGGGATGATCACGTGGCTTTGGTCCTTTATTCTATTAATATGGTCTATTATGTTAACTGATTCTCAAATGTTAAACTATTCTTGACTTCTAGGATAAATCCCACTTGGTTATGGTGTATAGTCAGTCCTTTTTACATGTTGCTAGATTTGGTTTGCTAATATTTTGTGAGATTTTTGTGTCTGTCTATATTCATGAGGCATATTTATCTGTGGTTTTCTTGTGATGTCTTTGGCTTTGGAATCAGTGTAATATTGGCCTCATAGAATGAGTTGGGAAATATTCCTTCTTCCCCCTCTTCAATTTCCTGGAGGAATATGTGAGGAATTGGCATTATTTCTCCTTTGAATGTTAGGTAGAATTCACAATGAAGCCACCCGGGTCTGGGCTATTTATTCTAGGAAGATTTTAAATAACTAATTCAATAATATTGGTTCATTGAGTTATGAAAACCTTCCAAATATCAAAAAATCATATTTTAAAATATTGCTTCTAAACTCATTAGAAAGATCTTTAAATATTAGGAAGCTGTCAATTTCATGGTAAAGGATTTAAATTTTCCCCAAATTCTAATTTTTATTGAAAGCTCAAATTTTATCATTAGCAACAAATATTGTCCATTGTTTTCCTTGACTTGACACCTTTATTCATTTACAAGAAAAATGTCTGCTGAATACCCAAGTCTGAATAACCATGGCTGGTCTGTCAGGTCATTCAAATGAAAATGGTGTTCAATGAAAAAAAGTGGTTAGTTCTGTTCGCAACTCACACCATTGCCCTAGTGCTTTCCTGGAGATAACCATCGTACTTTGAGATACAGCAGAAGTGCATACTTCCCAGTTTGTCATACAGAAGATTAAAAAGATGTGTACTCACAGATTGAGGTTTAATATAGTTTATAATTTTTACTGCTTCATCAAGGGCATTCTTTAACGTAATGTCTTCTTATTTTTAACTGTGAGTGCATGGTGGTGAACACAATGAGTATTAGTACAATTTGGTGCTACCGCCTTGATTTATTCTGTGGGTCCAAAAGTTTTATTTGCATTGCTTTTGCAGCAACTATGCAAACATCAGGATATTGAAAAAGGCAAGTAACATTTTAGTAGTATCATAAAAATAATTTTTATCTCATGGACCTCCTGAAAGTGTGTTAGGGACCCCAGTGGCCCACAGACTATGCTTTGAGAACTGCCATTCCATTGGAAATAGCTTTAAATGTCTGTGCTCGGTGTCTTCCGTTTGCCCTTCTGCATCCAACCTCCATCCTTCTCCACCTTGCTCTGTACCTGAAGAGGCTGTCCCATTTGGACTCTTGTCAATGGCCCCTGCCTTCAGGCTTCTTGTTTGGTTTGGTGAATGGGAGCTCTGGCAAGAGATCGAAGGAAGGAGAAGTGAGGACTTTACTTCCTGTTCCCTCCATGCAGGATTACGAGGGGCTTTCTGTGTCCTTGCACCAAAAGTCACAGCTCCTGCAGGCTTCTCCACAGGGCTCCCTCTCTGGATTCTAGTACCTGCTCCCTCACTTGCCCTTTCAGGCCTGGGAGTGGGCAATGCATGATCTTCTGTGATTACCTTACATCCTGCACATCCCTTTGTAAAGTGTCTCTTAGCCAAACTGTTCTCAAATTACCAATATGAGGGTACCATCTGTTTCCTTCCAGAACCTTGACTTACACAATGCTGAACATTGGGGGAGTGGTTAAACAAACTGTCATAGAGTCATAAGGTAGAATATTATGAAGCCATTTAAATGAGTTAAATAGAGTTTAGATATGGAACAATGACTCATTTAAACATATCCTCTCTGTGAAAGACTTGCTCCCCAGAGCAGCTGATGAGGGTACAAACCGAGGAGCTGGGGGATGTGGGGGCAGATGAGGAAGCTTCTGGAGATGCTGTTGCCCTTTCCTAAGTTTAGAGACCCCAGGCTCCCTGCTCTTCTACTTCAGCTACAGTGTTGAATGGAGGCTGCTGCTGGGATGTAAGGGGGGTAGCAGCTCCTATCTTGGTGGGTCTTTTAGGGCCCCGATCCCTGCTCCCTGCTCCCTGCCCCCCTGAAACCTGAGCAGGCAGAGGAGGAACCGCGTTTGACTGAAGGAGCTGACAGCTGTCACAGGCTAAATACAGAGGAAAGCAAAGCCCACAAAGATCCTGGGGGAAAGGAACCCTCAGATTCTGCAGCTGGGGACCCTCAAAACCAGGTTAGGACTTTGTATGTGGCTCTTGAGTTTGCACAAAGACCCTAGGATATAAAATGTTTCAGGATATTCCTCAGAAGAGGTGCTTCAGTGTAACTAGCCAGTATGTGCCTATACCCAGGCCCCAGGAATAACCCAGAACTATGTAGTGAGGATGGGGCAGAAATATCTGTGTGGGGCTGTGTATGGGGTGTGGAGTAGTGCAATGATTCTCAGTGGTGCCTGAACTGGCAGCATCAGCAACACCTGGGAACTTGTTAAAAATGCAAACCCCTGGGCCCTACCCTGGATCTAGTAACTCAGAATTTCTGGTGGTGGAGGCCAGCAATCTGTTTTAAGAAGCCCTCTAGATCATGCTGGTGCAAGCCTAAGTTTGAGAACCATGATGTAGTGGATGAAGTCCTACATCATTCGAGTCCTGGCTCTACCATATATTTTGCATCCCTGGACCAGGCTATATAACCTTTAGCAAGTTAATTCTCCTCTGGGTATCAGTTTCCTAACCTGTAAAATGAAGATAATTATACCTTCCTCACAGGGCTCTGCGAGTGTTGAGGATCATGTTGGTAACACACTAGCACAGTGCTAGACAGTCAGTACTTAGTCTTATATTGTTTTCCTTGTATGTGGTGAATCATTTCTCTCTTATTGCTTTCAGAACTTTCTCCTTCTCTTCAGCATTTGACAGTCTGATCAGAATATGTCTCGGAATGGGTTTATTTGTATTTATAGTGATTTGCATATTTATGTAGTTTAAAAGGGTTGGGAAGTTTTCCCCAACAATGTCTTCAAATACTCTTCCTAGCCCTTTACTCTTCTCTTCCCCTTCTGGAACACCAATGATTCTTATATTTAAGTGCTTCATGTTGTCCATCATTTCCCTGAGCTCCATTTCAAATTTTTCAATTGTTTTCACCATTCATTCTTTTGTGCTTTCACTTTCCATCAACCTATCCTCAAGTTTGCTGTTTCATTCCTCTGCCTCTTCAAATCTGGTGTTATATGTCTCAAGAATGTTTTTAATTTATCAACAGTATCTTTTATTTCCATAAGATCCAGATTATTTAATTTACTCTTGCAGATTCTTCTTTATGCTCTTCTAGGATCTTCTTCATGTCCTTTATATCCTGAGCCATGATATTGATGTTGTGTGCACTTCTTTGATTAATTGCTCCAAGTTCTCTGTCTCCTCTGGCTTTTTAATTTGGACATTTGGGTTATCCATATCTTCTGGCTTCTTCATATGCTTTATAATTTTGGTCTCTTAGAATTTGCTTATCTTGACAGTGTTCTTTTAGAATATGCAGGATTATTTGAATATTTATCTATAATTTGACAGAGCTACAGCTTGGTGGGGTGCACTTTCCCTGACCTACCAGCAGATGGCACTTCTGAGTCACCTCTTACCTTCAAGCCAGTTCTCCCCAACTTTGCCTATGCACTGAGTAGGAGTCCAAACCATGTGGAAGTTCAATCAGTGCATCAATTTTCCATGTGCACTGGGGACTACCAGCCCTGTGGGTGAGGGTATGCCCTGTGCAGTTTGGCAGGGAGGCTGCTCCAGGACACAGTGGTTCTGGCCATTCCTGGGACTATGGATGGTGTACTCTGGGGCTGCAGAGCTGAGTGTCTCACCTTCCAGCTCAAATGTTCCACAGTCCCTCTCTGCCATGTATCTACAAGTCCCTGGGATTGGGGGAGGGCTCCTGGCACTTCCGTTTGGCATCCCTGGCTCTAGGCTGTGCATATAGGGGGCTTCCATGGAGGAAGATTGGATGCTGTCACAAGCCACTGAATCCTGAATTCCCTCAAGGAAGCTCTTGGACGTGGAGCTGTGAAGTGTTGTCTCCCAGCCAGCTGCAAAGATGGCTGCACAGGGCAAGGAAAGCTATCCCCTTCTGCAATCATCTGCCTGCTCCACTGGCCAGTCCCTGGCACAGGGGTTCTTGGCCACAGACCCGTGAAGGGTTATCACCCATGCCAGGTACTGAGGCGGGTACCCAGGGTGTGGAAGGCTGTTCTCCTTTGTGCTGTCAGCTGGCTCCATCTGACCATTCCCTGGCAGCATTCTGGGCCGATCACTCATCCATCTTAAATGCAGCCTCTCAGTTTTTCTAAGTACACACTCTCTATGGGTATAGAAGTCCCTGCCCAGCTGGTGGCACCCTGGAACTGCTGTTCTGGAGTGCTTTCTCTCCTGTCTCTAGTGTTTTTCATGGAGGAGAATTTTACTCTGTCTCTCCTAATCCACCATCTTGGATCCACCTCACTTGACTTGGAGTTTTTCTATACCCACAGATAGTATAAATTCCAGCTCCAAATCCATGTGAGTGAAGGCTTGTGATTAAGAATCTCTAGGAGATGAAGACATGGGAATATATAACAGTGAATCTTCTGGTGGATGATGACTGTGATTAACAGTACAGATATAAAAAAGTTCTTTTATGAGCTAGAATAAATGTATGTCACTATTACAAGGAGAAAATGTATCTATTGCAAACTATGGACTATATTTAACAGTAATATCGTAATATTCTTTCATCAACAATAACAAATGTACACACCAATACTAGGAGTCAACAATGGGGGGGGTGTAAGGGGCATGGGATATTTTGGGTTTTCTTTTATATTTTTATTTTATCTTCTTCTTATTTTTGGAGTAATGAAAATGCTCTAAAATTGGTTGTAGTGATGATTGCATAACTATGTGATGATACTGGGAGCCATTGATGATATACTTTGTGTGGATTTTATGGAGTGTGAATGTGTCTCAATAAAATTGCATTAAAAAAAGAATTCTCTAGAGACATTCCTCCCTGCCTCTCCCATTTTTTCGCTGCTCTTGATCAGAGTCAAAGCCAAATCACTCAGGATCTTTACTGTTTCCCCACACTGTGGGGAATGTTTTAGAAAAAAATTTACCTCATCCACTGAGGATATTGCCTTTTTGGGAGTCCCAGGAATTGGTAAGATTGATAATCCTACCTTCTACCCCATTCTGGTCCTAGGCTTTATTTCCTGCCCTCTCATGCTCATGCAGCCCCTTAAAATCAGACCCTAAGCCACCAGGAATTGACAGATGCCTTCAGAGAAAATGCCAGTTCCAGTGCTTGCTTGTCTCTCTGGATTTCTGGTTTCTCATGGTTCCTGACTTTTGAGCATTTAAAAAAATTCTCTTTCCATCTCAGCCATGTTTCTAAAAAGAAATTAAAAAAAAATGTTTTCCTACTATTTTAGGTATTCTGAACATGGAATCTTTTCCCTTGATAACAATGTCTGTTTATATTGCTGAAAATGGAAGTCAATCTATTCATTAAACAAAATAGCTTGGCTTTTGCACTGGGGTTTTATCTTGATATCATCCCAGTATGACAGCTGTGAGGAACTCATATCTAGTGAAGGAGAGAGAAATTTAGATTATTATACACAATAAATTGATGTAGATGATGTGATTGTCATCTCTACTGGGTAAATGGGGCTGTAAGGCATGAGTGATCAATTTTACAGATGCTGCACAGGAAAGTCTTCTTTGAAGAACTGACTTGAACTGGACATTGAAAGGAAAGGGTGAAGGGACATTCCAGGAAGAAGTAGCCAAATCAGTATAGGCATGGAACTGTGAAATAGCATCCTCCCAATCCCACAGCCAGAGCCACTTGACCCCCGCCCCCCCTCCCCCGCCAGACCCTGGGACAGGTGCAAGTCCTGGTCTTGAGGGTATTAAAGAGGCCAGGCAAGTATCTTGGTGTATGAGCAAGTAGCAACCTTTGCCAATCTACCTGCTTTGATTTCCATAATTAGTCTGATGCCTGTGACCTGTTCCCTTCTGAATTTGTTTCCCATGCCTGCTCCTGTGTGGGGCCTATCTGATTCTGGGGTTTTAGTCCTGCCAAATTCTTGCTGGTCCTGGGTGTGGTTTCACCCATGATGCTAGCCTCCCTCCCTCCCTCCACTCTGTCAGGCATTGTGCCAGGCGCTCTCCATAATTTTCTCTCATTTTCTTTTCTCAAATACTCTGTGAATGAGATTGAGTTTGGATATCAGTGAACTAAAATGAAGACCCTGGATGAGCTTCCCATCAGCTTCTATGAGGGAGCGCCCCTCTACCCAGCAGGTCCTAATCACGCTTGCTTGTGGGGGACCTTGAGGGAGCAATAAGGAGAAGAATGCCATGGAGCCACCTGCAACCTCCCCCATCACATTGGGAATATTTCAAAAGCTACCAGAAGGAAGGATTTTGCAGCTCTAGTCCCTTTGGCCTCATGGAGATGGAAAAATAATAATCTACCTGCTGATGGCTCCCAGATATAGTTCTTCAGTCTAGAACTCTCTTCTGAACTCCCAATCTGTATATGCAACCATTTACATGGTCTTGCCACTTAGAATTTTCAGGGGAACCTCAAAAGCAGCATGTCAAAAGGTGGATTCATCTTCTCTTCCAAACTTGCCTTCTCCTTTGTATCCCTGAATATCACCTCGACTGACTCAGTTGCCTGAGCCAGAAACTGAAGTTCCCTCCTTGCCTTCTGTCTCTCAATAAGTCCTATAATATTCCATTTTGCTCATTTATTTCTGTCCTATTTACCATTTCCTCAGCCCACCTCCTCACTGTCACTTATCCAACTAGTGTCCCTGCCTCCCTGTTCTTGTTCTCTTCCAGTCCATTTTCTGAAACTAGCTAGAGTGACCACTGTAAAACCATGATACGCAAAGTGTGTCTATGGACCAGCACCATTGGGGTCACTTGGGAGCCCATTAGAAATGCAGAATCTCAGGCCCCACGCCAGATATACAGAATCAGAATCGCACTTATCAAAATCCCCAGGCAATTCCTTAGTTTGAGAAGTGTGGCTCTAAAATAAATATCTAATTATGTTTCTTCATTGTAAAAGCCCTTCAAGACTCCCTACTGCCCTCAGGAGAGTCCACTCTCCTTAAATGTCCCCCCAGAGCCCTTTACAATCTAGCCCCTGTGGTTCTATATAGGATTGTCTCTCCACTCCCTGCCCGTGACCTCCGAGCCACTGTCACACTGAACTGCTCTCAGTTTTCTGGCAGATTGAACCCTGTGTCTTACCTCCAGTTCTTTGCACATGATTTTCCCTCAGCCTGGAATATTGTTCTGCTGTGGTAAGCTCTCCCTGACCTCCCGTATTTGATTTATGTTTCTTCTCTGTATGTTTCCTCTAGCAGTTGTACTTCCATTATCTTACCAATTAATTGTTTATTTTTTTTAATTTCTCAAAATATGTTTCTGCAACACCTGTCTGCCAGGTGTTGAGATGCAAGTTACTGAGATTACCCTTTTCTATAGCTGTTGTT
Organism: Choloepus didactylus; assembly: GCF_015220235.1. Taxonomy (NCBI): domain Eukaryota; kingdom Metazoa; phylum Chordata; class Mammalia; order Pilosa; family Megalonychidae; genus Choloepus; species Choloepus didactylus. Next base: position 142,211,203 of record NC_051311.1, on the reverse strand, counting down.
TGCATATCTATTTCCCCTACTATACTGAAAGCTTGGTGTGGACATAAACCATCCTATTTTTTCCCTTTATTCACTTGTGAATCCTAGAACCTACCACAATACCTAGCAAAAAATGACATTCAATAATAGCTTGTTGAATGAGTCGTGAGCTCCAATTCATTCAGTGATGAATATGGGATATAAATGACCTATTTGGTGAATTAAGGGAGCTCTTTTTGGCTTGAAAGCAGTCCAGTGTGGGTGATGTGACCAAATAAATCTTCACTTTCTTCCATCTGAGTGTAATCAAACAGGTCTATTCAAGTTTTCTGGAGACCAGGGAGTGGAGGTGGTGACAAATAGTATCTTGTTTTAAAGATGTAGAAATTGATGTTCAGAGAAGGTAAACAACTTGCCAAAGATTGTATTGAATTAATACGTGGAGCCAGGACTCCAACCCAGGAGTGGCTGACTCTAAAGGTGGGACTTGTCCAGAGTCAGGAACTGAGTAGAGGTTCAGGTTAGTCATTTCTGTCCTTAATGTGTGAATCAGTCCGTTCATCCATCCATCCATCCATCCATTCATTTATCATTCCAGCAATTACTCTGGTATACCAGCCATTTCATGTTTAAAAGGCATCTACTTCTCACATAGAACAAGCCTTCCTGGTCTTTTCCATTGGCAGCAGATCCCCAAAGAGACCTTTCCTTTGGTCCTTGCACTGTGGGATCTGAAGCCTCTTTGCCTCTCCATAGAATGTCAACTCTAGAAGAGACCATTGGTCTCACTTTCTTTTCACAGATGAGAAAATCAAGCCTCAGAGAAACAGAGTGGCTGACCCAAGGCCACACAACAAATAAGTGGCAGATCTGGGATTCAAACCCTGGCCTTTATGAGGTAGTTCAGAGCCCTAGCCACTGGGTTGTACTGCCTGGTACGCCATAAGTGCCCAATACATGTTTGTTGCTGATCTTGTGATTGTACTCAGTGTTGGGAGGTCTTGCAGTGGATGTCATGACTCATGCCTCAGTCCCAGGCAATTATGAGTTTTAGTAGAGATACGAGGAGAAGGTGGTGCTCTGAGCACAATTATCTGTTTAAACTCCTGCAATTAGTGTCAAAGATAATAACTTGATTGTTATTATTAAATGTAAATGTGAATGGTCCTGAGATGCCCCAATGTAGCTGTTGGTTAATTCTGAATGAAGACATCCACTGGCTGAGGTCTCAACCCATGGCTGTGTGTGTGTGTGTGTGTGTGTGTGTGTGTGTGTGTGTGTGTGTATGCATTCGAAAGTAACACCCAGACGATGGGGCAATGCTTTTCAGAATTTTCTTTCCCCTGTTGTCATTGAGCTGCATGAGGAGGCAGCAGATATTTCCACAGAAGGGGAAAGGGCCACTGGTGACAGTGAGGAAGGAGGAGTGAGTGAGAACACAGGTACTGAAGTTAGATGGACTGGGTTCATTTTCCCACTCTGACCTTTGGCAGGTTTCTTGGTTTGTGCATCTCTATATTCTTGAAGTTTATGAAGGTGGTTTGATGAGCCTCATCTCTCAGGATGACATAAGGTAATGTGTGGGAGGTGCTTACATGGTGCCTGGCACATGGAAAGTCAGGAATGGTTAATGAACTGTAGTCTGGTCACTGGTGTGATTAATGAGTAGGGGCTTGTGGACAGGCTTATCCCCATGCACTGGTTTTGGAGGCAGTTATTGGGCTGCTAGCCATGGTCCAAGGGGTGGAACTCCTGGAAAAGCTCTGCCCAGCTACCCAGATGGCTGCCCCAGAAAGTCTCAGTCTGTGGCAGAGCTGCAAGCCTTCTTGGCTCTGGAAGGGCTCTGGCAGGATCCAGTCCTGGGGACAGGGAAACTAGGCAGGTGGGCCAGGACAGAGACTTGGGACCTGGGGATTAAACCAGGGATGAAGCTACCAGGATAGCGGCCCAGGTGGGGTGGGCGTGGGTGGGGAATCAGCTCTCTGAGCAAGGCAAAAGCCCTGTGAGAAGAGCTGCAGCCCAAGGTCTGAGCTGGTGAGCAGTCAAGGTGCTGCATGGTAAGTCCAAAAAGCCAGGCTGGATGGAGCCTCATAAATCCCTCCAGACTAGCCAATAAGCTCCTCAAGGGAGGTGCACTGTGGTGGTTAAGAGAGCAGGTGCTGGGGCCAGACTGCCTGGGTTCAAATCTGCTATTCACTAGCTGTGTGATCTCCAGCAAAATACACAACTCTCTGTGCCTAACTTACTCTTCAGTGAAATGGGAATGATAATCATACCACTTACCTCACAGTCTCTTTGGAGGATTAAATTAGTTAATTTATGTAAAGGACTCAAATCAGTGCTTGAAATATGGCAGGGCTCAATAAATATTTAGAGAGTCTTCTAGGTGCAGGCACTGTTCTAGGCTCCAGGAAAGTGGCAGGAGACTAAATTTCCTTCTCTCATAGAGCTGGCATTCTAGTGGAGAGGAGGCAGACAATAAACAAACACACAAATAAATATATACCACCAAGGGAGAATACATAAAGGCAGTTTTTGGACTGCTAAGCAGGTGAAAGGGTTGTGGCGGTGGTGGTGGTGGCCCTCTAACTAGAAGACTTGAAAAATTGAGAGAACCGTGTGGATATTGCGGGGGAGGGGAGCACAGCATTCCAGGCTGAATGGAGAGTAACTGCGGAGAGCCTGAGGTGGGTGCACCCTTAGGTGTTCAAGGGAGCCAGCTGTGGAGGGAGCAAGCAGAATAGTGAGGGGCGGGGTGAGGTCAGAGAGGTAGTTGGGGGCAAATTACCATAGGAGCAGGGCAAACCAGAGTGAGGATAGTGGATTTTATTCTAAGAGAGATGGAACACCATGGGGGAGGGAGCAGAGCTGTGAAATTTCACCCAACGTATGTTAATAAGCAACCTCTGGCTGCTGAGTGGAGCACAGCTATTGGGGTGGGGAAGTGGGGTAAGGGGATTGAGGGAAAACACTAGAAGCTATTGCAATAGAGAGAATAGTAGCTGGGACTAGGGAAGAAGTGATGGGATGATCAGAAGCCATCATAGTCTCCATGTATTTTGGAGGTAGAGGGGCTGTGAGGTAATAAAGAAAGGAGTCAAGGTGATCCCAACATTTTTGGTCTGAGCAGCTAGAACGATGGACTTGCCTTTTTGACATGAAGGAGTCTGGGGGAGGGGGAAGGTGTTGAGGGGAAGAGAGTCTTTCTGTTTAGGACATGTTAAACTTGAGGTGTCTATGAGACACCTAATTGAGGTTGCCAGGAAAACTGTTGAGGGAGAGATTGGAAGGGAGTGTCAAACTGGGCATCCTTAGCATGAAGGTGGCTGGTAGAGGTGTGAGAATGGACAAGGTCACCTGAGGGGGGAAGTGAGTGCAGATAGAGGAGAAAAGACTTCCATGGTCTTCCCTGGAGCATCCCAATGTTTAGACTTCAGAGGGATGAGCACAATCCAGCAGAGGCAACTGGGAAGCAGCAGCCAGTGAGGAGAGGGAACCAGGAGGTGGTGTCGGACAGCCAGCGAGGTGCCGGAAGGGAGCAGTGACCGAAGGTGTCACAGCCTGCCCAGACGGAGGCTGAGTAGGTGAGGATGGAGCCTGGACCATTGATTTGGGAACCCAGGGCCACGGCTGATCTTGATAAGGGCAGTGCCAGCTGAGGGGTGGGGATGGAAGCCTGATGGGAGTGGGTTCAAGAGGGGATGGGAGGAGAGGAAGGGGAGAGAGTGACTATAGACCGTCATTTTGAGGAGTTTTGCTATAAAAGGCAGCAGAGACATGGAGCAGTATCTGGAAGCGAATATGAAATTTAGTTTTGTTTAGTTTTGTTTTTTTTTTTAATGATGGAAGAAATAAATTTGTGTGCTGATGGGAATAATCCAGCAGAGAGGGAGAAAACTGATAATGCATTTGCGGGAGCCAAGTCCTTGAGTGGCCAACAGGGGATGAACGTGAGTGCCCTGGGGGAGCTGCTGGCCTTAAACAGCTGCTCACACTCGGCAAAGGAGCCCTGGGTGCTGATGGGGTGTTTCCTGGGAAAAGGGGCAACTGTGACCTAGTGAACCCTGCAGAGAATAGTGAAAGACTCATTCCAAGGACCGACCAATGCTAAGTTCTTTTTATTGTCACAGATATCTGGACTTAGAAGGTCAGCAAATTTGATGAACTTATTACTAGAAACCAGGCAGGGCAGCTACTAACAGCAGCTGTAGGAAATTCTTGGCTTCCAAATTATGCAGTTGTCAATCAATAGCCCAATTAAAGCTTTCAGGCATCGGCAGTTTGTCAGCTGTGTTTGCATTAAAAGAGTCAGCGAGAAACCCTCAGGAACATTAATGAGATGAAAGTCCACTACTGGGCTTTTAAAAGATTTTCTAGGCCTCTTGTGAGGGTGGAATCTTGAGCCACTTCATTTCAGTGTTGCTGGGAATTGACAATCTGTGAGGAAGGCCCTCCAAATAAGACAACTCTGATTCTTGGGCCTTATGTTTTCATCCTTTTTCTGGGAATTTTGTATTGCTGAAGGAAGGCTCTGCTTGCCAGCCCTAAATATAGCTTACAACCTTGCAAACAAGCTGAGAAAGCTTGTGGTGTTATCCCCAAACAGGACATTTGAGATGTTGCTGCTTCTGAGAGCATCTCTCTCCTTGTTTTTTGACTTTGCTTCTGCTTTTCTCTCTTTCTGAGAGCCCAACCTTCCTTCTTTGTCCCTTCAGTTTTGTCAAAGGGTTTGCTTCTGTGTGTGTCTCTGACTCTGGGGACTGCTTGGTTCCTTGGCTCAGGGAGTCTCCACCCGTGGTTTTCTGTGTCCTGTTACTTGGGCCTCAATCTGTCCTTCCTTGCACAGCTTGCCCAGTATGGCTGCCAGAGTTTCAGACTGCGGGCCCCATGTTCTGATTGGCAGGCAGATGGCACCCCAGCCCCTACCTGAGCCCAAGGAATCTCTATCTGGCTGAGGGGACCAGCCTCATTTGTTTAATGTGCACTGAAACCCTTTTCTGGGACCCAGAGTACAGTGGAGAGACAAACCACAGAGAGTAGTCAGAGAGTATGAGCCTTACCCCCGGGAAGTGAACGGCCTTTCCTAGTGCTAGAGCAGAAGTGAGATGGAGAAGAAGCTGGAGAGATGGGCAGGCTTAGAGAGATTATTGCAGGTTACAGTAAGGAGTTTGGACTTTATACTAAGGGTAATGGGGAGCCACTGAAAGCTCAAGAAGGTGAGTGACATGGGCAGATTTGCATTTTAGAAGAATCTCTGGCTGCTGCTTTTGAGGAGTATGAATTGGTGGAGGCAGGAAGATGGGGCAGGAGGCTTTGCTCATCCCTGCACCTGCCTGAGCTAAGGAGGTGGCAGCAGGAGTGGCAGGGAGTGGGTGGACAGACACTAAAGACAGTAAATGCATTCAGTTGTAACTTGGAAGAGACTGTACAAATTGTATCCCTTTTAGTCCTTGTGCTGGCTCTTACCAATATATGGGGTTAGCAGTGGTGCAACTTTAAACACTGTTTCCCTCTTCCCAGAAATATTCTCCTCTCATCAGACTGGGGCTGCACCCTCCTGCACTGCAGATCACAATCCCAGTCTTTAGGAGGTTGAGACCAAACAGACAATGAAGGAAACTTGTGAGCCATTTCCAGCCTTTCTTCCTCTGTGGCTGTTTTGTTTTGACTGGTGAGAGGCAGTAGACTGTACTGGTAGAATATGGATTTTGTAACTGGACTCCCTGGATTTGATTCTCAGCTCCCCCCATTTACCAGCAACTCTGGGCAATTAGTTAACCTCTCTGTGCCTCAGTTTCCCCATCACTGAAATGGAGTTGATAATAGAACCCTATATCTTGCAAAGATTAAATAAATTAATGCTTATAAAGTACTTAGAATAGGATTTGGCCATAGTAAGAATGAATGCATCTTAGCTATTACTGATGACTTGCAACATTTGAAGATGGTGGGGGCAGTGGGGCAAGACCAAAATAGTTCTTCCTAACTGGGATACCAAAGAGGCAGTGATGGGAGCCCATAGACTCTTTTTAAAATAGCTCATAGAAAGTGCACATTTATCCAAGACAAGTATTGTGGTTATAAAGATGGCATGAACAAAGTGCATTGGGAAATTGGAGGCATCCATGCTGCTGTTGGTCCAAGGAAGTGGAGGAGGAGGGAGGGAGGTTAATTAGGCTTCTCCAGTTCCTTCCCAGAGACTCGGCCTTGCACACTCGTGACTAATTGGACCCCTCTGGAGAGCTCCCAATGCCTGACTTCACCTTGCCCAATTGACTGTCTGTAGGCCATTGACTAATCCTTTCTGTGTTTCATTCTCTAGATTGGGTGGGGAGCAGAAAGGTAGGGGGAGGAGATGGCTGCATCAGAAAACACAGTGAATTCTTCCCTGGGTCCATGGGGGGTGGGTGGGGTTGGGCGCCCCACTGGTCTGTGTGTGTGTGTATGTGTGTGTGTGTGTGACTTACAGGATCTTCAGAAGGGGAAATCATCATATTTTTATGTTTCTTCAAAGGGACATGGGTTTAGAAAACTAGGACTAATGCTGATTTAGATTTAGTCCATCAGATTAACTGCCAGGGAGGAAGCTCCATGAAAAAGAAAAAGATGGCCTGGAGGTTAGGGGAGAGAGAAGCCCCTTGCATGGCAGATCTACAAAGAGCAGCAGCCTTCTCTAGGGGTGCAGGGCTCTAATACTAAAGACCTTGCTTGACCCCACCAGCAACCCCAGTGGGCAGAGCAGGGCAAGTGCAGAGGAGTTGCATTTTATGAGAATTTGAATGATACGAGTTTGAAAAAGCATGATATAAAATATGAATAAAATCTTACTTTAGGCATGAAATTAATGTGAACCGTCCCAAGTGTAAAAATCCATTAACAATCACATCATTTCACAGCTGGCTGGCAAAGGGAATAACAAACTGTGTTTATGCCAGATGCCCATGGCTGCATGGATCATCTGGTAAACAGAACTACCCACCACTATTTGTTCGGATTGGTTTTGAATTATTCAAGGATTGAATTATACCAAGTCTTCAAGAATGCATCCCTCACATCAAAGCAACTGATCTATATTATCATGGGCCTAATCTGGCAGATGGGAAAGAGCCTCAGGGGCGTTGTGACTGTCCCAGGCCCCAAGGCCAGTGCTTTTCCAAGGACAACACCCTATAGCAGGGTTTCTCAGCCTGGCACTGGGCAGGATAGCTCTTTGTTGTGAGAGCTGTCCCGTGCATTGGAGGATGCTTAGCTGTACCCTTGGTCTCTACCCACTAGATGCCAGTAGCACTAGCATCTCAACTGCGAAAACCGAAAGACATCTCTAAACATTGCCAAGTGTCTCTCTAGGGGGGCAAAATCACCCTGAGTAGGATGTCTATAAGAAGCCTCATGGGGAACTTGCTGGCTATCTTCTGCTATCTTCAGTTTGCCCTTCAGATGCACTGATCACATCTCCATCCTCTCTGCCCTGGACTCTGAGCCATAGGATTATATTGATGGGTTTTGTGTCCTCTGCCTAAGGCTACTTGGGGCTGGCAGTGTGGCTTGAAGGAAGGTCTCTGTTCCTCTTAAAAGCAGCTGACTCCACACAGCTCTCTTCCTGGTACCCACCTCCTCCTCAGACTTTGTGAGCCTAGGGAAGCTAATAACTTGCTGCTACTAGTCCTGGGTACTGCATGAATCTTTGGATTCTTCTTCACCCACAATTTTATAAACAGTCCCTTTGAGCCTTCTTCAAATTAACCTCTTTACTATCTGTTTCCTGATAGGACTAAAAGGATACAGGGAATCTGGGCAGCCTGGCTCCTGGGATCTGGGTGGTGTGTGCCCTGTAGCAGAGGTGATGCGTCACTCCCAGTTTTGCCTTCGGCTGGTCTAGGGCTGGGCACAATGGAAGTGAGAACCAGCCCTGCTTCCTTTTGAAGACTGATGAGCTGGGGGTAAAACTGAGTTCATGTGATGTCAGGGATTCAGAACAACCTCTATCTGGCCAAAACCTTAGGCAAAGTTTGCCTTTTGGACATCTGTTACTATTGCTGCATCATAAAGTATCCCCAAACTTAGTGACCAAACAACCACAGTTTTATGATTCAGTGGGTAAGGAATTGGGACAGACAGTGGGGATGGTTTGTCTGTCTGCTGCGATGTCTGGAGCCTTAGCAGGGAAGCCTCTCGGCTTGGGCAACCCTCAGCTGGGGGCTGGGCTTCTCTGGGGGCTCACTCACTCGCACATCTTACACCTGGGCTGGGCTGACTGGAAGAGCTAGGCTGCCTCTCCGGTGACTTGGCTCCTCACAGCACAGGAGCCTCGGGGTGGTCAAACTTCCCACGTGGTGGCTCAAGACACCAAGTGTGAGTGTTCCAATGGACCACCCATTGATGTCACATAGTGTCACTATCACATTCTGTTGGTTGAAGAAGTCACAAGGATTCACAAGGATTCACAGGGAGAGGCCACAAACCCCATTTTTTCATGGAAGGAGCGTCAAAGAATTTTTTGGCAATTTTTAAACCACTTTATTCAGGTAAAATTCATGTACCATACAATTTATCCATTTAAAATATACAACTCAATGGTTTTTAGTGTATTCAAGAATTGTGCAACCATCGCCACAATCAATATTAGAACACTTTCATGACCTCAAAAGGAAACCTTGTATCCATTAGCAGTCACTCTCCATTTACTTCCAATCCCTTCCTCCCCTGCCCTAGGGAACCACAAATCTACTCTCTGTCACTGTAGATTTCCTTATTTTGAACATTTCATATAAATGGAATCATATAATATATGGTCTTTTGTGATTGGCTTTTTTTACAGCATATTGTTTTCAAGTTTCGTCCCTGTTTTAGCGCGTATGAGAATGTCCTTCCTTTTTATGGCTGAATAATATTCCATTTTATGTATATACCACATTTTATTCATCCATTCATCAGTAGATGGGCATCTGGGTTATTTTCACTTTGAAACTGTTATGAATAGGGCTGTTATGGACATTTGTTTACAAGTTTTTTTGTGGACATGTGTTTTCAATTCTCTTGGGTATATAACTAGGGGTGGAATTGCTGTGTCACATAGTAACTCTATATTTGACATTTAAGGTTAAATATAGGTTAATCTGCAGGCTGTTTTCCAAAGCAGCTATACAACTTCATATTCCCACCAGCCATTTATGAGAGTTCCAATTTCTCCACATTCTTGCCAATTCTTGGTATTATATGTCTTTTTCATTATGGCCAGCCGAATGGGTGTGAAGTGGTATCTCATTGTGATTTTGATTTGCATTTCTTGATGGATAATGGTATTGAGCACCTTTTCATTTGTTAATTGTCTGTTTGTATATCTTCTTTGGAGAAATGTCTATTCATATTGTTTTCCCATTTTTAAATTGGATTATTTATCTTTTGTATTATTGAAGTATAAGGGTTCTTTATATATGACAGATATGTGTCCTTTATCAGCTATATATGGTTTCCCAAGATTTTATCCCATTCCGTAGGTTGTCTCTTCACTTTCTTCTTTGTGTCCTTTGTAGCACAAAAGTTTTTAATTTTGATAAAGTCCAATTCATCTATGTTTTCTTTTGTTGCTTGTGTGTGGTATGATGTTTAAGAAGGCTTTGTCTACCAAAGATCAGGAAGGTTTACTCCTATATTTTCTTCAAGAGTTTTTACAGTTTCAGCTCTTACATTTAAGTCTATGATCACTTTTGAGTTAATTTCTGAATATGGTATGAGGCAGGGGTCCAACTTCATTCATTTGCATGTGGATATCCAGTTGTTCCAGAAACATTTGTTAAAAAGACTGTTGTCTCCCCAGTGAATTGTCCTGGCACCTGTTTTAGTTTGCTAAGCTGCTCAAAGAAGATATCTTAAAATAGGTTGGCATTTAGCAGTGGGAATTTAGTAGCTTACAATCTTACAAGCTTTGAGGCTGTGAAAATATCCAAATCAAGTCATCATCAATACAATGCTTTCTTCCTGAAGACTAGCAGCCAGTGACCCTTGACTCCTCTGTCATAGGGCAAGGCACATGGCAGTATCTGCTGGTCTCTCCCTTCTCTTCTGGCTTTTGCTATTTTCTCCTCCTTTTTTCCATGACTTTCTGCTCTCTCTCCCTTTTTTTTTCTTTCCTGAATTTCATTCAATTATAAAGGACTCCAGTAAGAGGATTAAGCCCCATGCTGAAAAAGGAGGGTCACACCTTAAGTAGTTTCACCAGAAGATCCTACTTACAACAGGTCCACATCCACAGGAATGGACTAACTTTAAGAACATACTTTTCTGGGGCACACACAGCTTCAAACCACCACAGCACCCTTGTCAAAAACCAATCAACCATAGGTGTATAGGTTTATTTCTAGACTTGCAATTCTGTTGCATCAATTTACATCTCATTGCTTATGCCAGTACCATACTCTTTTGATTTCTGTAGCTTTGTAGTAAGTTTTGAAATTGGGAAGTTTGAGTCCTCCAACTTTGTTCTTTTTCAAGGCTGTTTTGGCTATTCTAGGTTCCTTGCATTTCCATATAAATTTTAGGATCAGCTTGTAAGTGTCTGCAAAAAAGCCACCTGGGAGTTTGATTGAGATTGTCTTGATAGGGGAGTATTGCTATTTAATAACCCATGAACATGGATGTCTTTCTATTATGTAGGTCTTCTTTAATGTGTTTTAACAATGTTTTTTAGTTTCGATAGTATAACTTTTATACTTACTTCATTAAATTTATTCCTAGGTATTTTTATTCTTTTCAGTACCATTTTAAATGAAATTGTTGTCTTAATTCTGCAGCCATTTTTTAAAAATTCATTTTATTGAGATATATTCATATACCATGCAGTGATACAAAACAAAGTGTACGTTCGTACATTCAATTATTCACAGTACCACCACATAGTTGTGCATTCATCACCAAAATCAATCCCTGACACCTTCGTTACCACACACACAAAAATAACAAGAATAAAAATTAAAGCGAAAAAGAGCAATTAAAGTAAAAAAGAACACTGGGTGCCTTTTTTGTTTGTTTGTTTGCAGCCTTTGTTTTTTAAACCATCCATCCATGCCATTCGGTGAATGCTGACTGAGTATGCACCGTGGCCAGGGAATCAACAGCACTGGGAATACTTGTGGTAGCAAAAGCAGGCACAGTAGCTGACCTCCCGGATATACCAACTAAGGGGAGAAACAGGAATTAATCAAAGAATGACTAACTAATTGTTACGATTCATGAACTGAGAAGTGCTGTGAAGGAAACTTTTGGTTGCTATGAGCGCCTATACCTCGGGGACTGGACCTGGCCTGGGGCATCTGGAAAGTGATATTGGAGTGGAGGTTGGAAGGATGTAGGCGTTAGATAGGCAAAGGCAAGCAATGCGGGGGGTGGGTGGTGGGAGGACAGGGTTCCAGGCAGAGGAAACCGCATCAACAAAGGACCAGAGACCTAGAGGAGCTCAGAAAAAGGGAAGTGAAGTAAGTTCCAAATGAGACAGTGATGCAGAGATTAGGGGGATGGTGTGTGTGATATTAAGTGAGGCAGGCAAGGGCCAGACTGCACTGTACCTTGCGGGCCAAGTTAAAGAGCGTGTAGATGCTGAACTGCAGATGTTACTTATAAGCTGTATATCCTTGTGCGAGGTATTTGCCCTTTATGTGCCTCAATTTCCTCATTTATAAAATGGGGACAGTAATAGCGTTTAGCTAATAGGGTCATTATGAGGAATAAGTGACTTAGTCCATGTAAAAACGTAGAGTAAAACCTGGGACGTAGTAAGGGATCAGTAAATGCTGACATTAAGATATTGAGGGGTGGGTAGTGGGAGTACAGATACTGTTAATCCTAGATGAAATAGGTTTCTAGCAGGGAAGCTGCTAATATTTAATCTTGTCATCGGCAACTGTCAGCTAGCAGCTAAGTGTGAACAGCAGCAGCTAATGGTAAAAAAAGATAAGTGTGCATTTGTGTGAGGTTTAGCTTACTTAAGAAAACATCTTAACCACTTTAGAAGTGGCCATTTAAATATAATTTACATGCAAATTTTGCATCATTTTGATCTATTTGTTAAAAGAGCCCCAAATCCACTGCTTGGCAATCTTTCTGTGCATGTTGGAAAGTATTAAAAGTTCAATGTGACTTTGCAACCGGTTCAGATTAATTAGGTTTCACTTCATAATCTCTGGGGTCTTTTGTATCCTAGGAAATTTCTATATTCTAGGAAATATTCTGGGTTTTGGTACAATACTGTGCTTCACAGAAAGTGGCAGAGGATTGTGTTGAGAATGCCTGACTTGGAATCCCAGCTGTGGTAGGTTGAATTACATACCTCAATTTAGACATATTGTTAATTTTAAGCCATGCCCCTCTGGGTGTAAACCTACTGTAACTAGGACCTATTTTCAGTTTAGATGTTGCCACCTGAATTAGGGTGGGTCTTAATTCTATCATCAGAGGTCTTATAAAGAGAAAGCTCCTGGGAGGAACCAGAAGCCACAAGCCACTGGGAACTGGGAGGAGAAAGGCAAGGACATCGCCATGTGATGGAGAAGCCCAAGGAACCCAAGGATTGCCCACCAGCCAAAATGCTGTTGAACCTGGAAGGAAACAGGCCTTCCAGCTTCCAGAACTGTGAAGCAATAAATTCCTGTTATTTAAGCCAAAACTAATTTGTGGTATTTGTGATCATAGCCTAGCAAAACTAAAACACCAGCTCTGTTGGTTACTTGCTGGGTAGCCTTGGGCAAGTTATTTTAGCCCCTTTGAGCCTGCTTCCTCATCCTGAAAGTGGGGATAATAATAAAACTTACCTTGCTGGGTTAAATGAGTTGTTTACATATAATGGGATGACCATATATTTCAGCTTGTTCCAGTGTGTCCCTGGTTATGCCTGTGATTCCAATGTAATTCACTCACAAACATGTTCTTGGCTTAGACAATAAATTGTACGGTCACTATTTATAAGAAAAGTTGAATGGTACTTGGTACATAGAAAATGCTTGTGTCAGTTTGGATATATTATGTCCCCCAGAAAAGCCATATTCTTTAATGCAATCTTGTGGGGGCAGACTAATTGGTCTGTTGATTAGGGTGGAAACTGATCAAATTATTTCCATGGAGGTGTGGTCCCGCCCATTCAGGGTAGGTCTTGATCAGTTCACTGGAGTATTTAAGAGAGAAGCTAAGAGATGACACAGACCCAGGTGCTTCACGACGATTGGAGATGTTTGCAGATGCAGACAGGAGGACTTTGGAGATGCTAAGCTAAGAGATGAAGTCCAGAGTTTGCCCTGGAGAAGCTAAGAGAGGACCCCCAAATGCTGAAAGAGAAACGCCCTGGGAGAAAAAAAGCAAGGAAGCACAGGAGCTGAGAAAAGAGGAGCCCAGAGACATTCTGGAGAAAGCCATTTTGAAACACAACCTGGGAGCAAAGGACCAGTAGACTTCCAGCCACGTGCCTTCCCAGCTGTTCTGGATGCCATCGGCCTTCCTTCAGTGAAGGTATCCTTTTGTTGATGCCTTGGCCTGGACACTTCTATGGCCTTAGAACTGTAACTTTGTAACCTAATAAATCCCCTTTATAGAAGTCAATCCATTTCTGGTATTTTGTATAACAGCAGCATAAGTAAACCAGAACAATGCTATATACATGTTAGCTACCGTTATTAGGTCTTCACCCGTGAATGGGTTTGTTTCATGATTGGATTCCTTCCCTTGCTCTCATCCCTGAGCACTTTCTCCTCCTAAAGGCAGAATGATCTCTCCGAAAGGCCTTATGCAGTTGGGACTTACCCCTTCCTGCCAGGTATCACTCGTCCACATCCCAATTGCTTTTGCTCAATCTATCCTTTACCTTTGGGAACTGGCATATTTTCTCAGGGAACATCTTCATTAAAGGAATATTTTAACTGATTAGGATGCTGCATTACCAGATCAGGAAGCACTGTGGTCTACTTGCTAGTTTAGGATGATTATCTACCCTCGCTCCCCCCCACCCCAAGAAGTAGAGAATGAACTAAATCTATTATTAACTGTGTGGCCTAGAACACCCAGCAGAATGAGGATGTGGAGAGATCAAAGTGAGGGAGAAAATAGTGGGGATACTTTCCTCTTGGTAAATGAGATTCTGAATCAAGTGACCAAAGCTGTTGAGAGAGACATGGCTGAGATACGATGTGCACAGAGGCAGGTGTGCAAGGCTCCAGACTGACACTTGTAACAGAGCAGTATGCAGAGCACTTGGACACCCTTGAAGAAAGATATCCAGAGTTTCCCACATCCCTCTCCTATTTCACACACACCCATACACGCGTGCACACACACCTCTATGAACTTGCGCATGCTCTTCTCTCTGGTTAGGATGTCTTTTCTCTCTTCTCCTTCTATCTAGCTCCTACTCATCTTTTAATTTTGCTTGGACATCACCTCACCTGACCCCATAATCCTCCCATGGTCATAGGGTGCCCCTCCTCTGTGCTCCTGCCACATCCCCTGCCACCTGTATTGTAGCCCTCACTCTGCTGCTTTGAAATTGCACACTGACTTGCCTGTCTTCCAGGGACAGGGAGCTTTTTATCCATCTTTGTAACTATAGAATCTGGCACATAGTAGGCACTGTTGAATGGAAGTCTGGAGGAACTAAGAACCCTTTCTAACTTCTTGTGGCAAAAGAGTAGGCTCATTTATTTTTTATCCAAGGAACATTTCTGAGTACCCACATGGTGCCAGGCCAAGGGAGGGCTGTTTGAGAGGGAGATACACTTCTAAATAAATGATCATGATGCACTGCGATTAGTGGTGTAAGAGGGAAATGGGCAGAGTGCCTGGAGAACCTCAGGGAGAGATGAGGGAGGGTTTCCTTCTGCTGAGACGATTTAGGGAATGCGTCATCAGGGGCATTTGAGGTTGATGTTAAAGGTAGGGGGAGAGCTCAGGATTTCATCTAGGGGTGGAAGGGCAGAGGGCATGATGAGGGAGGGGTATGCATGGCTGGCATGTTTGGGGATCAGGGAGCAGTTTACATGCAGGGTGTGGACAGGGATTCCTTCCTCAGGGGCACGAGGGTGTCCACTTTTGCATCCTGTGAGGGGCTCCTAGAACGATCTAGGGGTAAAATTGGCCTGGATACCTGGTTCCACCAGTCCCCTCCTGTGAGGACCTGGACAATTATCTTCATCTCAGTGTCCCAACCTGTAGAAAGCTGTGAGTGTTGAGGCCACATTGTTCAAATAAATAAGTCCCTTCCTCTCCCCCACCTTTCCTTCATGTCTGTAAAATGGGGATAAAGCTAATGCCTTCATCCTCATAAGACTGTATGTGTGTGTGTGTATGTGTACATATATATATATAAATAAATGTATATTTTATTGAGATTGTTCACATACCATACAATTATCCAAAGATCCAAAGTGTATAATCAATTGCCCATGGTACCATCATACAGCTGTGCATCCATCAACATAAATTTTTTTCAATTTTTAGAACATTTTCCTTACTCCAGAAAAGAAACAAAGACAAAAAAAGGAAACTCAAATCCTCCCATACCCCTGACCACCACCCCTGCTCCATTATTGATTCATAGTTTTGGTATAGTACATTTGTTACTGTTGATGAAAGAATGTTAAAGTACTACTAACTGTAGCATATAGTTTATAATAGGTATATATTTTTTTCCTATATGCCTCTCTATTATTAACTTCTAGTTATAGTGTCATACATTTGTTCTAGTTCGTGAGAGATTTTTAATATTTGTACAGTTAATCATGGACATTGTCCACCACTAGATTCACTGTTTTATACATTCCCATCTTTTAACCTCCACCTTTCCTTCTGGTGACATACGTGACTCTGAGCTTACCCTTTTCACCACCTTCACACACCTTTCAGCACTGTTAGTTATTCTCACAACATGCTGCCATCACCCCTGTCCATTTCCAAACGTTTAAGTTCACCCTAGTTAACATTCTGCTCATACTAAGCAACTGCTCCCCATTCTTTATCCTCATTATATATCCTGGTAACTTATATTTCATGTCTATGTGTTTACATATTATAATTAGTTCATATCAGTGAGACCCTGCAATATTTGTCCTTATGTGTCTGACTTATTTCACTCAATATAGTGCCCTCAAGGTTTCTTCATCAACCCATTTCTTTTAAGACGGTTTTGTTCACACACTATACATTCTGTCCTAAGTAAACAATCATTGGTTCCCTGTATAGTCACATATTTATGTATTCAGTGCCATCTCCACTATCTATATAAGGACATCTTCATTTCTTCCACAAAGAAGGAGGAAGAGTCAAAGAAGGCAGAGAGACAAAAGAAAAAGAAAAGAGAGAGAGAGAAAAAATACAAACAAACAAAAAACCCCAAAACTTGACAGCTAGATGGCAACAAAAGGAAAGATAGCATTAACCTAAGGTAGAATAAAGAGGCAGACAACATCACCAATGCCAGGAGTCCCATACCCTTCCCCTGTTCCCCACCCCCCATATTCATTTAGCTTTGGTATATTGCCTTCTTTATATTAAAGGAAGCATAATACAATGTTTCTGCAAATTATAGTCTCCAGTTTGCATTGATTGTATTTTCCCCCCAATCCCACCCTATTTTTAACACCTTGCAATGTTGACATTCATTTGTTCTACCTCAAGTAAAAACATATTTGTACCTTTTACTATAATCGTTGAGCACTCTAGGTTTCCCTGAGTTACACAGTCTTTTGTTCTGGTGTCCTACATGGTCCCAACCTTCCTCTTTCAACCATACTCACAGTCATCTTTGTTCAGTGTACTTTCATTGCTGTGCTACTATCTCCCAAAATTGTTTTCCAAACCTCTCAGTCCTGTCTTTTCCTTTCTGTCTGCAGTGCTTCCTTTAGTGTTTCCTGTAGAGCAGGTATCTTGTTCACAAACTCTGTCATTGTCTGTTTGTCAGAGAATATTTTAAGCTCTCCCTCATATTTGAAGGATAGTTTTGCCAGATACAGGATTCTTGGTTGGTAGTTTTCCTCTTTCAGTTTCTTAAATATATCACCCCACTTCCTTCTTGCCTCCAGGGTTTCTACTGAGAAATCCGCACATAGTCTTATGAGGCTTCCTTTGTATATGATGGATCATTTTTCTCTTTCTGCTTTTGGGATTCTCTCTTTATCTTTGACATTTGATAATCTGATTATTAAGTGTCTTGGCATAGTCCTATTCAGATCTATTCTGTTTGGGGTACACTGTGATTCTTGGATCCATAATTTTATGTCTTTCATAAGAGACGGGAAATTTTCATTGATTATTTCCTCTATTATTGCTTCTGCCCCTTTTCCCTTCTCTTCTCCTTCTGGGACACCAATGACACGAACCTTCTTGCTTTTTGTTTTGTCCTTAAATTCCTGGAGATGTTGCTCATATTTTCCCATTCTTTTCCTGTAACTCCACACTGGTGTAAAGTGTGGCCTGTGGCTGTTTTCCCCCAGGCTCTGGGGTCTGGTTCTGAATGGAAGGCAGGTAATAGAGCTGGGCCCCACCTCTTTCCACTTAGGGAGGATAACCCCCCTAGGGAGAGGTCATTAGCATTTGAATAGACTCTGCCTGTGCTATCTCCACCTTTGTCTGGGTCAGAGTGCTGGGAACTGAAAATGGCTGAGGCTTTTTCCACTGAGCGAAAACAGAGACAGAAAGCCCCCTTCAGGGGCAGTCCGCAGCCACCCTCCGGCTCTCCAAGGTCAGTCGTCACCCAAAGCCTCTGTCTGCTTGTTGGGAATTCGTAGCTCATAGTGAGCAGGCCACATTTGTTAATTAAAACCCCAGTTGGAGCTCAGCTGAGCTATATTCACTTGCTGGGAGAGAACTTCTCTCTAGCACCATGAATCTTTGCAGCTCGGGCTGTGGAGGAGGGGTCTCCTGGCTTGGAGCCACAGTTTTTACTTACAGATTTTATGCTGTAATCTCGGGCATTCCTCCCAATTCAGGTTGGTGTATGATGAGTGGACGGTCACGTTTGTCCCCCTGCAGTTATTCTGGATTATTTACTAGTTGTTCCTGGTTGTGTATTAGTTGTTCCAGGGGGACTAACTAGCTTCCACTCCTCTCTGTGCTGTCATCTTAGGTCATAGGATTGTTTTTAAGATTAAATAAACTAATACGTGTAAGGCTCTTAAAGCATGCCTAGCATATAGTATGTGGTAAATAAGTGTTAGCTGCCCCCATTGTTACTATTAGGTCACTGCAGGGGTTCTATGGTCTCTGTTTTAATATTTTCCAGTATTTTCCACTGGTGAGCCCAAGTTCAGAATGGGAATTTTGTGCCTTCAGGAAGCGCAAGGAAATGTGCTTTTCTCTCTAAATCCTCAAGGTTTCCTCAGTACTAGCTATATAATTCACAGGGCCTAGTGCTTGATGAAAATGCGGGACACTTCTTTAAAACTTAGTAAGAATTTCAAGATGGTGATTATGGAGACTTAAACCAAATGCTGGGCTCTTCTTGGAGCCCAGTTTATTGCACAGGCTGTGTGCTCATGGACCTGGCCCTGGGTTTCTTCTCCTAAAAAGCTTTGATTTCACAGCATTCAAAAGGAAAGAAAGAGGAGCACTTAATGCTCTCCCACTGCTTCCCTTTAAAGTTAAGTCAGATTACACTGATTTCAAAATAAGACCTACATGTTTGCAGAAGAGATGGGGAAACTGATACTGTTTTTGGCCTTGTCCTCTAAAAACCCACTGGACATGGTTCGTTACTGCTTTTGATAATGGTAATCATTGCAATAAATAGGGATGGAGAGCCTGGCTTGGGTCTCTCATTTTACTGATCATATTCTGATCCCAGACACCAATAGATTATAAATGAAATTAGCATTTAGTGATAAAACACAGATGCCCCATTAGTTGCTTCTTTTCATTCCAGAAAGGTGAAACCCTATATCCCAGGGCTGCCAGGTCAGCAAGAATGAGCTGAGCAGTCGGCCTTTACCCTGAAAGTGGAGGTCATAGAGCACCTAATGTGTGTCTGATCCTTGCTGGGCTCTGAGCAGGGTTAAGAAACAGGGAAGGCATCATCACTGTCCCCCAGGAATCTTTGACCAAGTAAGGGGACCCCACTTCATTTAAAACAATCAAACATCAGTGAGTATATCTGTAATTACTGGAGAATTTGGAAGAGAGACAGATGTGTGTGGGCTGGAGGTTTGGGGGACATCCTAGAGGAGGCAGGTTTTGAGTTGATCTTAATTGGGATAGGGAGGAAGGAGGGCATTCCAGGTGGAGAGGCTGCATGAGCAAAGGCTCAATCATGGGAATGACGGAGGTATGCTGAGGATATCAAGAAAACTGAGCCGAATGGAGCAAAAGAGAAAGCAATGATTTGGGTTGAAAATAAAATATTTAGTAACAGTCCTTTATATTTATACAGTATATATTTAAATAGTGTAAAAAGAACAGACATTGATAGAGAGGTATATAACAGTGGTTAAGAGTGTGAGCTTTGGAGCTACATTCATTCATTCAATCAATACACTTTAATTGAGCACTTACTATGGCCCAGGCACTAGTAAGTATAGGCATTGGAGATCTATATGGCAACAAAAACTGGCAAAAGTTCCTGCCCTTATGGAATTTACATTCTAGTGGGAGAAATAGATGATAAACAAAATAAATAAGTAATATACATTTACATATGCACCTATAATGTTAGATAATGAGATACACTATGGAAAAAAATAAAGAAGGAAAGGGGGCTATAGAGTGCTGGATCTGAATCCTCACTTTACTACTTAGGAACTCTATGATCTTGAGCCAATTACTTAGCTTTCCTGTGTCTCAATTTCCTCCTTTGTAAAATGGGAATAATAATAGTTCGTGCTCCTAGATTAAAGGAGTTAATGTGTTAGCACAGTGCCCTGCACCCTGTAATGCTCAGTGAATGTTAGGCTGTACTTATGTGCCCAGCTCTCTTGTAGGCTCTGGGGTGTGGA
The DNA here is from genome assembly GCF_015220235.1 of Choloepus didactylus. Lineage (NCBI taxonomy): Eukaryota > Metazoa > Chordata > Mammalia > Pilosa > Megalonychidae > Choloepus > Choloepus didactylus. The sequence continues at coordinate 142,191,266 of NC_051311.1, read as the reverse complement.
GGTCATCCATGCACACCCAAGTCAGTCCCTTACTGCATCCCTTCCCCCCATCTGGTCTCTTTACAGAGCCCGACATTTCCTGACTTGATACGCTCCATAACCCCGTGTCATCAGCTCCTCCTGCTAATGAAGAAACTGAGGCTTGAGGAGCGTAGTGGCTTGTCCTAGGGTACCTGCTAGTAAAGAACAGGAGCCGTGATTTGAACTCAGTTATATTATGTCGCTACTCAGCATATGAGAATTGTTCCTTTTCTGCTCTCTCTGGCCTTTGAGATCAAAATAAATGTTCAAAGAACAAAAGCCCCTGTTGGGATCATAGAAGATAAGATGCCAGTGTTTTGGCAAACTTGTTCTGAAGGCATGGGCAGATCCTTGAATCTGGTTTGGGGATGTTTGCTAAGCTGTGGGCCTGGAGTGGACAGACTTTGACAGTGGACAGACTGAGTGGGACAGGGAAGAGGAAGAAAGAAAACAAAAATGTTAGGGTCTGTTTGGATGACACAGAAGTTGTGCCAGGCACTTTCTCCTACAAAGACTGTACAGCACCCTGGTCAAGAGCATAGCGTCAGCTGGGTGCTGCCAGGGTGACTGCCTGTCCCCCTGAACAATTTAGAAAACATCAGAGTTGCAAATTAGCCATAAAACACAAACTCTTAAGCACATGAGCACTGGAGGCCCCATATGGAGCTGGACACTCACAACTTCTTGGGCCTCAGGATGTTTGCCCTTCCTAGTGACCATCAACAGAAGATCAGACAGATGCCAATCTTTTATCAGACTTAGGCAGCACACAGGGGCCTGGAGGCAGTCCTGGCTCCACTTATCCACATGTTACAATAGTGGATGCATGCAATCACCAGGTGGCACTGCAGATCAAGAAATGCTGGGTGACAGGGTATAAAAGCGCTGTCTAGGGAGACAAAGGGAAAAGAAGGGCAGGTTAAGATGAATTTGAGCTATCTGCTGACTTAAGAGCTTTCTCCCTAAGCTGGGTACCCAGTTCTATTTGAACATCCCCTTTCTAAACCTCTCCTAACACTTAAATTCCTGCAAAGGACACTAGGATGGGTTTCATCTTAAAATCTTTTCATTCTGAAGACATTGTCCAGAGCAAACAACAAAAAGATAAAGCACATTAACAAGATGCATCAAATTTAAATTCAAGCATGTGCTTTATTTTACATTTCCTCTGAATTATATGCTGCTGGGCCACAGCAAGTCATCTAAAGTTTTAGTACAAAAATTATATGCTCAAAAAGTGCATTTTTCTAGATTAGGAAAGATGTAGTGTATGTGGATCTCGACAAAAGATATGTGGCAGTCACCAAGCACATCCCCTTTAGGACTGTCCATCCCGTGAGTTCTGCTGTCCTCTTCCTTTTCCAACCCTGGGATGAATGGTTCCTTCTCTTAGGTATGGAAATGAGCCTGGAATATACTCTATTCATAATTTATTGGTAAAGTAAATGATTTTTTAAAAATATGAACTTATTCAATATAAATCTGTAAAACCAAGTTGGAGTAGTGGAAGTAGATGATTAGGGAATCATGTCACATTAAACAAAGTAAACTGACAAACTTTTAGCTAATTTACAGGGTGAGGAGGCTTTTTTTTTTTTTTTTTTTACTTCCGTAGGATTCTAACAAATTGTGCGTATTACTTCCATTGTCGAAAGAGGAGCTGGGACACATTTTTACAATTTCTATGATGATTTGTGAGCATATGCCTGGAACATGCCCATCCAAATGAGATTTTGGATAACTTAAAACACTTAGGTTAAACAGATGTCTTCCATTCACTCAGGGCCCATGTCTGGATGTTAAGGTTTAGGTGCAGGGAGCAGGCCTTCTCTCTTGAAGGTCATCAAGCAAGGTCATTGTCATTAACAAGGGGCAGAACTTTTTTTCTCATTGCTTTCCCAGCACATGGGAATGCTGTTTCCCAAGAAGACATTATGGGGCCTTTGCGGATGAAAACACTAATGATTTCCTGGAGTTCTAAAACCTGAGGGTTGGCTGGAGCTTTGGTGATCATCTGGTTCAACTTTCCATCCCTGTCCTCTAAGGTGTCCCTGACAGATCTTTCATACACTTTCTGGTTGAATATGGAATTTTTTCCATCTGAAAGTGTTTCTTGGTTCTTCCATTGTCCACTCTCCATAAGTTGCAGCCTATTCCAGAGTCATCATTCAAGGTATTATCAGTGGATTTTCTCTCAGTGAGGAACACATCCCAGTAAAATGAAAAAAGGATGGCCAAGTAGATTATGCTTTAATACTCAAGAGTACCATGCGGGAGCTTTGGAAATAAATTTACACCATAGATTCAATGGAGACTTTTAGAAAAATCCATCTCTAATATTTATAAATGCTCACAGTTCCACCAGGGAATATCTAGTTCATAAAATTGCAGTGATGAGAGTGGCTGTAGTTAAATTTCATCATAATTCAACTGATATTTGTTGAGTGCCTTCCTCTTGTCAGATTCTGGGATAAACCAGGGGGCCGCAAAGATAAATAAGCCATGGTCCCTGTCACTAGGGAGCTCATGGTCTACCTGGAAGTCAGATGAATAAACAGATAACTGTAAATAGCTCATTAAGAGCTATCTTAGAAATAGGAACAAACTGCTAAGTGGACTCAGATGAGAGAGCAATTCATTCACCCCGGTATCGGGAGGCAGGAAAAGCTGAGAAAGGTGGTGCCATCCAGCTGGCTCTTGCTGAAACTTGAAGCATGGGGAGGAGCTGACCAGATTTGGTGGAGTGGAAATGGGAGAAGGAGACAGGTGGGGATGGGGAGGGTGGGGAGGAGTTCCTCTCAGGAAAGGGAACAGCGTCGTGACACTCTTTTCTTTGGTTTCACTCAAAATCCTTTCAACTAGTGCGTGCTTGTGCAGGGCTGATTGTTTCCCATTTACTTGGTCTGTGGTGAGGGCTAAGGGATACTGGTGTGCTTTAGGACGGAAATGATCCCAGCGTACTTCCCTAGACTCTGTATTATCATGTGTCCTATTATCTGGTGTCCTGAACCGTTTTGTTTTTTGGGGGAAGTGGAAGGGATAAAGGAGTGGTGGTCAATTACCTGGGCCCCTTCTAGGGCTGCAAGAGCCTCAGTATTTTGGGAGGGGCCAAGAAACTTAAAGGACAAAGAGCTCCTGGTTCTGAGGTACTTGTGCATAGGTGCCAAGCTCTGAAGGAACTGGAGGTCCTTGAGCGAGGAAACAGCCACTGTGAAATCAGAGTCAACTTTGCAAAGATTTAGAATCCAAAAAAATTTTAAAACATTGTAAGGACCCTTAGGCTTATAGAGATCTTCTTGCCCATGGATAACGAGTACATTTCATCTTTTATACCAACTCTCATTGAATGGTGACAGTTGTCTGCAAGGCTGGGTTGAAGACGCTTTTGCAAAAACGGGAAAGAGTGCTGTGACTCATGAGCATGTGTGCCCTGCGTGTGGGGTGGGGGAGAGGCAGTGAGGCATTTACTTGCCATCCCTGACCTCGTCCAACTTCCAATCATTTCGCAAATGGGAAAGAGCCTGATGCGAGACCTCTTGACAAATGAGTGGCTGAGATAGAGATAGAATCCAGATCTCCTGATTCCCAGGCAGGACTCTGGGATGGGTTGTGTAGCCATCCCCAAACCATGGGCATAGGCTCTTCCCCTGCAAGGATTTTTGTTTGTTTGTTTGTTTGTTTTACAAACTCTTAAAAATCAGTAAATGCAGAGATTTCTGGGAGTTAACTAGAGAAAAGCTACCCAGCAACTGTAATTGACCAAGGAAGAGAGAGATTCTCCAAGTTCAAGGGGATGAACTGGGAAACTGGGTACTTTATTATCCTCAAATTACTTGGCAGTTGGGTCTTTCTAAGAGCTTTAGGTGTCAGAATAACCCATCCGGATCATAGAATCATGCTTTAGGTGGGATCTTGGCAGTTGTCTAGGGGAAAGAGGACAGGTGAGCATGAAATGGATGAATGTGCTGAGGGCTCTACCAGAAACTGCATGTCCTTCCTTGAGCAGGTTTTGGTTCTTTGGGATCCAGGATTGACTTTGAAGAAAACAGTACATATTTGACATGTTGGATCTGAGGAAGCTATATTTGATTTCATGATACCCAACTGGACACTCTGGGAGTGAGGACATGGATGTTCCTATCCCTGCTCCAAAATGGACATTTATAAAATAAGACTTATATGAAAAATAGAAGAATGCTTTCTTCTATATCATTTTATAAACTCCTCCAAGCTCCATTCAGATCCTCTCACACAACAAATTTAAACAATCGAAAAGGCAATACATTCTATGAATATATTGCAAAGAAAATAAAAAGAATGGAGGTGACACTTATTGTGATGGTTAGGTTCATGTGTCAACTTGGCCAGGTGATAGTACCCAGCCGTCTGGTCAAGCAAACACTGGCCTAACAATTGCTGTGAGGACGTTTGTGGCTGGTTGATAAACCAACAGGCTGGTTTATTAAATCATCAGTCAATTGGCTGCAGCTGTGACTGATGACTCACCAAAGGGCGTGTCTTCCACAATGAGAGAATGCAATTGGCTGGATTTAATCCAATTAATCAGTTGAAGACTTATAAGCAAGACAGTTAGAGGACCTTCACTTCTTCTTCGGCTGCCCAGCAAAGCGTTTCCTGAGGAGTTCGTCGAAGTTGCCGGTTCATTTCCTGAGGAGTTCATCGAACACGTTAGTCGAAGATCCCAGTTCATTTCCTGAGGAGTTCATCGAAGTTGCCGGTTCGTTTCCTGAGGAGTTCATCGAACACGTTCGTCGAAGATCCCAGTTCATTTCCTGAGGAGTTCATTGAAGTTGCTGGTTCGTTTCCTGAGGAGTTCATCGGACATCTTCCTTGGAGTTGACAGTTTGCTGTCTGCTCTACAGAATTTGGACTCGTGCATACCCGCAGTTGCGTGAGTCACTTTTACAATTTGATAGTCAGAGACACCTCTCATTGATTCTGTTTCCCTAGAGAACCCTAACTAATACTCCTATGGACATTAAGAGACTTAAAGACATCGATCAAGGGCCATGTACAGATCTTAGTGTACCCTGATTCTAACAAGCTAAGAAAGAACCCAACAACCATTTATGACATTTAGGAAACAGAATATTCAAACACTGAATACTTGATGACATTTAGGCATTTTTCTCAAGTTGGTTTTGTTATGATAATGGTATTATGTTGAGAGAGAGAGAGAGAGAGCACAAGAGAGAGAGGGAGAGTCCCTAGAGAGATTCTGAGGAATTAAGATGAAATTATATGATATCTGGGGTTTGCTTCAAAATTATAAAGGAGGGAGAGAAGTGGAAGTGGGTGTAGAGAGGGCAGAAGTGACAGAGGGTTGATGGTTGTTGGATTTGGGCAATGGGGTTCATTATATTATTTTTATATTATATTATTTTTTCTATGTTTGGGTGTATTAAAAAAATCTCCAAAATAAAAACCTAGGGGAAAAAAAGACAATACAAACAAAGAAAAGCCACAAAGGCAGGACATTGCTAAGTATCTCATAAGAGATCAGGGACAGGAATACAAAAGGGGAACATATTATTGCCCATGGAGTAAAGGAACTCATTGCTAGCAGAGAATCTAAACAGAACTCGTTAGAATCCACTTTAATGAATAGAGGAGCCAGCTCTAATTGGCAGATGCATTACTTAAATGCAAATAGATGTCAAAGGGCTAGTTTTGAAAATGTTTTGCTCTAGATGTTCTTAGAAAACAGTTCCCCAGGGGGTGCAAAAGTTAATTTTAGCCCTCCCCTACATTTCTGTGTGGATTGAGTTTTGGATCTCCTATCTGGAACTTGCCCACCACCCCTCTACCCCTACATCACGCATCTATGTTCTCTTATCACTTGTCTATGCCTTTGTTAGAGCAAGAGTATTTGTTATATGCGATGGTCTGCATTACTGGGTTGAGAGTTCCTTAAGAGCTGGGTTGTGCCTCATCCAACTCCACATCCCCAATCACAGCTGGGAGTGTTGCGGGGCTCAGAAGAGATGAATTGGACTGAACTGAATCAAATTTGGACCAGTCCGTGAACCCTCTGCTATATCCTAGAAAACTTCCAGGAGGCCACAGACCACCCCGAGGGCTGCCGCTGTGGTGGGAATTGGAAAAGGTTCCTGGCATTTGATAATGAGAATTTGAAGGGATTCCCTTACAGGTTCTTTGATGGTTTCTTTGATAGCTTGACTCCCCCTTGTGGTTCTCTGTTAGAATGTCTTCCTCAAAGCTCTGGTTGTGTGACAGAAGAGGATTTATAATCCCTTGTCATAAATTTAAGCAGCAACCTGGAACTTTTGGTTGCTTATTGCCCTTTAACGCAGGGTGGCCAGGATGGGTGAGCTCACCTGCAAAAGTCCAGGTCCCCTTGGTGCAAATTGGGTGGCCACTTAAAGCTCTGTAATAAGAGATTCAGGGAGTCAGTCACTGGCTTGATGATGCATTTTTGCTGGCCTCATAGAGTGTCCTGGAGTCCTCCTACCCTAGGTTAGAAAATGAAGCTGGATCTATTGTTTCTAGAAAGCCATTGTTAAAATGCATGCCTCTGCTTTGGACTAGGCAGAGAGGAGGAGTCTGCACATGGGTAGAGAGTAAATGGACCTTTATTGAGCACCTATTGTGTGCCCTGTATTATGCTAAGCTCTTTCCTTACCTTACCATCTTGAAGCTATGGTGATCACCTGTTCTGATTTTTATGGGATAAAATTGCTTTCAAATCCAGTCCCATTTCGCTCATAAAGTCATTTCCAGTCATCAGACCATAGATCCTAATTTTCAGTTCAGTAATTACAGATGCCACACTTATAGTATGCTCTAATAAAGGCTCAGCTACCTTTATAGAAATAACCATCTGTCTTAAGGTTGGAAAAAGTTAAGGATGCTCCTTTCATGTGGGTAAGAGTTTTCTCTTGTGTAGCAAATTACAAACATGGTGGTTTAAAAAAAGACCTTTATTATCTTGGTTTCTGTGGGTCAGGAGCTTGGCACAGTTAAGCTGGGTACTCTGCCGAGGGTCTCAAAAGGCTGCAATCTGGAATCAAGGTGTCAGCTGGACTATGTTCTCTTCTGGAGAAAAATCTCCTTTTAAGCTCAATCCAGTTATCGGCAGAATGCCTTTTCTTGCAGCTACATGACTGAGGACTCCAGCTTTCTGCTGGATCTCAGCTGAGAGCTGCCTCAATCCTAGAGAACATCCACAGTTACTTGCCATTTGTACTTCCTCAACATGGCTGCTTGCTTCTACAAACTAGCAAGGAGAATCCCTGACCTCCAGAAGGGCTTTCACCTGATTAAGTCAGGCCCACCCAGGGTAAACTCCCCTTTGAGGAACTCGAAACCAACCCTTAGTTATATCTGCAAAATACCTTCACTTTTGCCATATTTTATTGGCTAGAAGCAAGTCACAGGTCCTGCGGGGAGAGGGTTATACAGGTGCGAACATTAGGTGGTAGGGATCCATGGGAGCCATATTATAATTCTGCCTACCATAATAAGGTTGCTCTCAGTTCTTTTTATTCCAAATATAACAATAAAACAAACTGCAGGATCCATAAAGACAGAGAATGACCAAAAGAGTTCCATGTTTCCTTCTATTAGTAGGGTTCACCTGAGAAACAGAACCAAGAGGATACACACACACACACATATGTAAATATTATGAGATTTATTATAGGAATTGGTCCACACAACTGTGGGGATTGGTGAGTCCAAATTCCATAGGGCAGACTGCAAGTTGGGAACTCTGATGAAGGTTTTGATGATTTTCCTGGGAGAAGCTGGCTGGTTGAAGTAGCCACAGAAATTCTTCTTTCTGACTGATTGGATGGCACTTCTCTCATTGCTGGAGGCAATCTCCTTTGCTGATTGTAGATGTAATCAGCCATAGATGCAAGCCACTGACTAATGATTTAAATCCATGGAATACCATCACAATAATCAGGCCAGTGCTTATTTGACCAAACAACTAGACACCAAAATCTAGCCAAGTTGACACATGAACTTAACCAGCACATGCCTCATCAAATTTGATACCACATACTACCCAGGTGTCAGCTGCACTATTCCATGCCTCGCAGAAGAGGGGGTCCTGTAATTGCTCTAAGTGTTTTCAGCCTCATGACTAATAGTGTTCCCGTGACCATAGATGGAGGGGTTGTATATTCTGGGCAGTGAGCTGAGTCTCTGCCAGCCTGACCAGGCTGTGTTCCAGGATGTGTGTGTGGGTTGCAGGGGGTAGGGCTGAGGAGTTCTGATTCTTTTTTTTAAAAATAACTTTATGGACATATAATTTACATCCCATAAAATTTGGCCATATTAAGTGTATAGTTTAATGAGTTTTAGTACATTTGTACATTCAAACCATAGCCACAATCCAGTTTTAGAATCCTTCCTTGATCCCAAAGCTCCCTTGTACCTGTTTGTGCTCAATCCCTGCTCCCGGCCCCCAGCCCTAGATAACCCCAAATCTGCTTTCTGACTACAGTTTTGCCTTTTCTAGAAATTTCATATAAGTGGAATCATGTTATACGTAGTCTTCGGTGTCTGGCTCCTTTTACTTAGTGTAAGGTTTGTGAGGTTCATCCAGGTTGTTGCACGTATCATCGGTTTGCTCCTCTTTCTGTTACTGCATAGTATTGCATTTAGGACCAGCTACAGAAATTTGCAGGGTCCGGTGCAAAAAGCTTTCCTGTTTTCTTCAAAAGGCAGGAAAAAAGGTGCCATCAAAGGTACCAAAATATAAGGCTTTTTCCTTTCTTCTGGAGTTTCCTCACTTGCATGGTGTTTTTATTTGCTATTTAATGTTGTATACTCTAAGGCATGAGGATACTGCGGGGGAGGACGAGCATAGGCTCTCTCGGGCTCCTGGGGGTTCCAGGATTCACTGAGCAGGAGATAGCTTGTATCATCATTTGAGGGGAGGAAGTGACAGCTGAGGCTGCGTGGGCTCAACATATTCAAGGATTTGTAGAATGAGCCAGGAAAAGCAAGGCAGGAGATGCAGTCACAGAGGAAACGATGGGGCCAGATAATATAGGCCCTTTAAACCATTGGTCAGGAATCTAATCTTTTCATAGAGTGAACTGGAACAAAATTTTGTGAAACTATAATCCCTACCTTCCTGTGCCTTTTAGGTGTATAATAATTACATTTTCCTCAAATTATTTCCTGAACAATACAAGGAACTTGGTGTGTCATTGAATAATAGTTAACTTTTTAAAGTGACAAATAAGACTGTGTTGATAATGAAAGATAATAAATGATCTGAAATATTATTTACAAAGCTGCCAAAAAAGTTGAATATACTGGCCTTTGTATAAATGAATAAATTTTTTCCTTAAGCCTGCTTTTTCTTCTAATACATTTTTTATTAGAGAAGTTAAGTTTACAGAAAAATCATGCAGAAAATACAGATTTCCTACCCCTACCAATAATTAACATTTTGCATTCATGTGGTATGTTTGTTACAATTGATGAAAAAATATTAGTATAATTGTACTATTAATTATGTTTATAATGTTATGCTACCATCACCACCATCCATTATCAAAACTTTTCCATTACTCCAAACAGAAATTCTGTACCAATTGAGAATGAAATTCCCCATCCCTACTCCTACCCCAAAGGAATAAAATTTAAAAAACAAAAAAATGCATCCATTTTCTCTCTCTCTCTCTTTTTGTTTGTTTGTTTCTCTTGTATGTGGAGAATCGTTTCTTTCTTGCTGCTTTCAGGATTTTCTCCTCTTCATCATTTGACAATCTGATTAGTTTATGTCTCAGAGTGCATCTATTTGGATTTATTCTATTTGGAGTTTGTTTGGCTTCTTTGATTAGCATATTTATGACTTCTGTAAGGGTTGGCAAGTTTTCCCCAACTATGTCCTCAAACACTCTTCCTAGCCCTCTACTCTTTTCTTCTTCTTCTGGGGCAACTATTTTCTTTAAAACTAGTCTTAAATTAATTCATGAGAAACCAAGAATGTAGGACATTAGAAAGGATAATTTATGACAAAGCAGTTTATAAATAAGGAACAATGTTACAATAGAGACATAAACTTAAAAAGTGACTCACCAGAATATGTAACTATTATATACAAGCTAGATGAACACTTAAAGATATTTTTATGTATACCTGAATAAGTTGGAATAATATGGACAATAATTCAAACAGAATACCTCCCTCTGCACTCTGAGACATTCTCATGGTTTGGAAGGAGGTAAAGCATGAATGTACTAGTTCTCTGTATGGAGTGGGCTGGGCTCAGCATTAGTGGTTTGGGAACGAGCTCACCATCAATGGGTAAGTAAAAGAGTTGGGTGGCAATATGACTCGGAGAAAAATGATTGGAGTATGTGGCTCAAAGCTCAAATCAATATAATCAATCATTTTAATCAGAAAGTTCTCCAGGTTATAGAGTCCTACATTGCTGAGATTGGATCTTTAAATATGAAGGTAAGAGCCTGCCTCAGTTAGCAAAACATTTCCGGCTTTTCTTACTGCTGATTTTAGTGGGCCATGAAGTAATTCTGCTGAAAACTGGTCTGTTTCTGCTTTTCCTGATAGCTTTTGCACAGCTCTATGAGAAACTCGTTGTTGCCGCCTGGTGGCAGGTTCAAGCCTCAGAATGACGACTATCTGGCAATGTCCTGGAGTTCACATTTCATCAAGAGCCTTTCTTATTTAATGAGAAGCGCCTGTACAAACTGGTCTTGTGTAAAATCTAGCATTTCCCTTTGTTAATGATGCATATTTCAGAGTTTAATAAGATTACTTGAAGGCTAAATGGGCTTAAAAATAAATAAGCACAAAATAAGTACAGAAAACTTGGTGAGTCGTTTCTGCATGGTAACAAAATAACTAAAACTTTTTGGTCCTTACAATTCTTTTTTTTTTTTTTCCTTTATTAGAGAAGTTGTAGGTTTATGGAACAATAATGCATAAAATACAGGATTTCCATATACCATCCCACCACCAACACCTTCCATTTGTGTGGAACATTTGTTACAATTGATGATAGGAAATTTTAATAATTGTACTATTAATTAATCCATGGCTTAACTTTGGGTTCACTGTTTGTGTAGTATAGTTCCATGGATTTTTAAAAAGCTTTTATTCCATTACCATATATACAATCTAATATTTCCCCTTTCAGTCATATTCAGATATATATTTCAGTGCTGCTAATTGCATTCACAATGTTGTGCTTCCATCACCACTCATTACCAAACCATTTCATCATTCCAAATAGGAACTGTGTATGTTTTAAGCCCTAACTTCCCTATCCCCATCCCATCCCCAGATAACCTATATTCTAGATTCTGATTCTATGAGTTTGCATATTCTGATTGTTTCAAACCAGTAAGATCATTCAATATTTGTCCTTTTGTGTATGGCTTATTTCACTCAATATGATGTCTTCAAGGTTCATTCATGTTGCTGCATGTATCAGGACTTCATTCCTTTTTTACAGCTGAATAATATTACACTGTATGTATAATACCAAATTTTATTTATCTGTTCTTTGGTTGATGGACACTTGGGTTGCTTCCATCTTTTGGCAATTGCGAATAATGCACCTATGAACATTGGTGTGTAAGTATCTGTTTGAGTCCCTGCTTTCAGTTCTTTTGGGTATATACCTAGTAAAGGGATTGCCACGTCATGTGGAAATTCTATACTTAACTTTCTAGGAACCGCCAAACTGTCTTCCACAGTAGCTGAATAATTTTTCATTCCCACCAACAACAAATGAGTGTTTCTATTTCTCCACATGATCTCCAACACTTGCAATTTTTCATGCTTTTAATACTAGCCATCTAGTCCGTGTGAAATGGTATTTCATTAGTGGTTTTGATTTGTATTTCGCTGATGGCTAATGATGTTGAGCAACTTCTCATGTGCTTTTTGGCCATTTGTATATCTTCTTAGGAGAAATACATATTCAAATCTTTTGCCTATTTTTGAATTGTTTGTCTTTTTGTTAAGTTGAAGGATTTCTTTTTATATACTGGATATTAATCCTTTATTGGATATTTCATTAAAATACTTTCTCCTATTATGTAGGTTGTCTTTTACTTTCATGCTAATGTCCTTTGAGGCACAAAACTTTTTACTTTTGATGAGGTCCCATTTATCTATTTGTCCTTTTTCTTGCCTGTTCTTTGGGTGTACAGTCTAAGAAACCACTGCCTAACACGGTGCTTCCTTAAGTTTTCTTCTGGAAATTTTATAGTTTGGCTTCTTATATTCAGGTCTTTGAACCCATTTTGAGTTGGCTTTTGTATATGGTGTGAGGTAGTGGTCCTCCTTCTTTTTTTTGCAAATGGAGATCCAGTATTCCCAGCATCATTTTTTGAAGAGACTATTCTTTCCCACTTTAGTGGCCTTTACCACCTTGTCAAAAATCAGTTGGCCATAAATTTTAGGGTTGATTTCTGAGCTCTCAATTCAATTCCATTGGTCTATATGTCTGTCCTTGTTCCAATACCATGCTGTTTTGATTACTGTGGCTTGTAATAAGTTTTAAGATTGGGAAATGTGAGTCCTACAACTTCATTCTTTTTTTTTCAAGATGGTTTTAGTTATTTGGGACCCCTTACCCTTCCATATAAATTTGATGCCTGGCTTTTCCATTTCTGAAAACAAGATTATTGGAATTTTGATTGGGATTGCATTGAATCTACAAATTGCTTTGGGTAGTATTGACATCTTAATGATATGTAGTCTTCCAATCCATGAATGCAGAATGTCTTTCCATTTATTTAGGTCTTCTTTGGTTTCTCTTAGTAATGTTTCGTAGTTTTCTGTGTACAAGTCCTTTACATCCTTGGTTAGATTTATTCCTAGATACTTGATTGTTTCAGTTGCTATTGTAAATGGTATTGATTCCTTCTTCCAATTGTTCATTGTTTGTATATATAAACACTACTGAGTTTTGGGTGTTGACCTTGTACCTCACCACTTTGTTGAGTTCATTTATTAGTTCCAGAGTTCTGTTGTGGATTTTTCAGGATTTTCTCTATATAGGATCATATCATCTGCAAATAAGGAAAGTTTTGCTTCTTCCTTTCCAATCTGGATGACTTTTATTTCTTTTTCTGGCCTAATTGCTCTGGTAATAACTTCCAGTACAGTGCTGAATAACAGTAATGATGGCGGGCATCCTTGTCTTGTTTCAGATCTTAGAGGGAAAGCTTTCAATCTTTCGCCATTAAGTAGGATGTTAACTGTGGGCTTTTCATATATGCCCTTTATCATGTTGAGCAAGTTTCCTTCTATTCCTAGTGTTCTAAGTGTTTTTATCTAGAAAGGATGCTGTATTTTGTCAAATGCCTTTTGTGTATCTATTGAGATTATCATGCATTTTCCCCCCTTTATTCTGTTAATGGAAGTGTTACATTAATTGATTTTCTTGTGTTGAAACAACCTTGCATACCAGGGATAAATCCCACTTGATCATGGTGTATAATCCCTTTAATATGCTGTTGGATTCTGTTTGCTAGTATTTTGTTGAGGATTTTTGCATCTATCTTCATAAGAGATAGTGGTCTGTAGTTTTATTTTCCTGTAGTATCTTTATCTAGCTTTGTTGTGAGGGTGATGTCACCCTGGTAGAATGAGTTAGAAAGTGTTTCCTTGCTTTCAAATTTTTGGAAGAGTTTGAGCAGAACTGGAGTTATATCTTCTTGGAATGTTTGGTAGAATTCACCTGTGAAGCCATCTGGTCCTGGGCTTTTCTTTGTTGGGAGGGTTTTGATTACTGACTTAATCTTTTTACTAGTAATTGTTTTGTTGAGATCTTCTATTTCTTCTTGAGTCAGTGTAGGTAGTTTGTGTGTTGCTAAGACTGTGTTCGTTTCATCTAGATTGTCTAATTTATTGGCATACAGTTGTTCATAGTATCCACTTATAGTCCTTTTTATTTCAGCAAGGTCAATAGTAATGTCCCCCTTTTCATTTCTGATTTTTGTTATTAGTAGCCTCTCTCTTTTTCTTTTTTCAGTCTAGCTAAAGGTTTGTTGATTTTATTGATCTTTTCAAAGAACAAACTTTTGGTTTTGTTGATTTTCTCTATTTTTTTTTCTATTTCATTTATCGCTGTTATAATATTTTTTTTTTCCTTTGTTCTGCTTGCTTTGGGTTTAGTTTGCTCTTCTTTTTATATTTCTTCCAATTTTGAGGTTAGGCCTACGAGTGAAATTTTTTTTTCATGTAAATATTTAGAGCTATAAATTTCTCTGTCAGCACTACCTTTACTGCATCCCATACCTTTTGGTATGTTGTATCTTCATTTTCCTTCGCTTCAAGATATTTCATAATTTTGCTTCTGATTTCCTTATATGTTTTCTTTATGGTTACCATGGGGTTAAAATTTAACATCTTAAATATGTAACAATCATATTTGGTTTGACACCAACTTAATTTTAGTAGCATGCACATATACTTTTCCTATACTCATCTGTCCCCCCACCATTGTTTTTGTACTTGTTATCACTTATATCTTTGTACATTGCATGTTTTTATACATTTTATGATGCATATATTTCAACCATAACATTTGCTGTCATTTAGTTAATTCAAGTTGTTCTTTAGATTGGAGTTGTAATTTTAAAATTCTGCATGTCTGTATCTCTGATGATCTAAGCTTCTCAAGATCAGAACTGGTATCTAATTTATCTTTGAGTGCCAATAGTGGGCATTCTATCAAAACTTGTTGAATGAATGAACAATGGAATGGATGAATAAATATATAAGCTAAACTTTATTCAAATCCATAACTATTCATAATATTAATAGCAAATGCTCATATGGCACTTATGATTCACACTTTCCTAACTACTTTACATAGATGTATTAACTCATTTAATCTACAATGACGTTAGCAGTGGTTATTACTAATATTTGCCATTTTATGTAAAGACAAGGAAATGGAGGCAGAAAGATTAAAGAACTTGCTCAAGCTCGTACATGACAGTGCTGAGATTCAAACCAGGAAGTGTGGTTCCCGAAACCATGAAGTCAACCACTACCTTATGCAGCCTCACTCAAACAGCCTTGAGCTGGCCTTGGCCATGAGTGTGGTTACAGAGATGCAGAGGCACACACTGAGGGGCTTTTTCTGTGCTTAGTCCTTATATAGGAAAAATACTGGGCATGGACTACCTTCAGCTCTGGGAAACTCAGAGTTAACGTGTCCCTCCAAAGTGAACTCATTATGTCTGCTCCCAAATCCCCAAACTTGCTCCTGTTCTGTGCTCATTGTCTTAGTGAGTTGCGATAGCAACCTCTTCTTCTGGCTTCCTTTCTCTGGGGTAATCTCTGTCCCATCCATGCTCCACATGGAACTTCAGAGTGATTTTTTAAAAACACAAATCTGATTGTGATTCCCCTGCTTAAAATCCTTTAATAGCTTCCCTTTGGATAAAGTAAAAACTCATTAGCATGTGTACCAAAGTCTTCCCCCAAATGGCCTTACTTTCCATTCCAGTCTCATCTCCCGGATGGTACTTTGTTCTTAAGTCTCAGTGAAATTATTCCCGTTCTTCAAAGTGACATGGTTATCACTTACCTCAGGCTCTTTGCACATGCCATTCCCCCTTGCCTCAAGTCCTCCCCTACTCTCCACCCCTGCTCACTGTCCTCCCCTTCTCCTCTTTTGTCATTCTTCTGGGTGACGTCGGCGTCCATGTAGGTAATCCACTCAGTATCCAGGACTCTCCGTTCCTTGACCTCCTTCACTCCAAGGACCTTTGCTTCTACTCTACTCAGTCACCTGTACAAAAATTGTCGACAATAATTTCCCCACCTACGAAATATTGATTTCACCCATTCTGTATTCGGATCCTCCCCTCCTGTGCCTCCAGCTCACTACTTAGTGCTCCCTCTCAGGTGAGTTCCATACCTTCATGCAGCATTTACTCCTCTATTGATTCCCCCTCTGCATACCCCACTTCCCTCCTTGTTTGTACTTTATCCTAAGGGAAGCTATTAAAGTGCTTTAAAACCACAACAGCATGGATTTTATGGCCCAACATTGTAATCATTCCCTTGCAAAGTCCTGTAAATCCCTTGTATCTTTCTTCCTCTATTATCCTGTCCTGAGAAAACTCACCATGCCTCTGTTTAAAGCTAACTACCACCCATCCTGCACCTACACCCAGCATCTGAGCATTGATTCAGGAAGCACACAACCATGTCCAGGGGACTCTTACAAACATAAGACTGCAGATCTCAAAAGGCCACCCACACCCAGGTGGCCCCACAGCAGTTCCCTACAAATGTTTTTAAATATCACTCATCTTGACCCTCTGGTCTTGACCCCATGTCCTCTTCCATCTATGGTCTCATCTCTGTGCTTCTTTTCACAGATAAAAAGGTTTGAAAAAGTTATGCATTCTCACTAGTTCTATTTCTTCACCTTCCATTCTCTTTCCCATCAATATTTCAATCAGGCTTCTATACTCATTTTATTGAAATGGTTTTAATGACATACATAGTCCCCATCTTATTCAACCTCCTGGCAAAGTGGACCACTTTCTCATTTTGGAAACACTTTTTCTTTTCTAACGCTCTGCGACTCCTCCTGCCCCTGCTTGTGCTGGTTCTACGCTATCTTTCTGACTTCTAAAAGGTGTATCTCCATAGCTCAGTTCTTGTCTCTTCCCTTTATTTTCCTTTCCTTTCTCTTCTTTCTCCCATCCTCTCCCTTCCCTCCCCTCCCCTCTGCCCTCCTTCGCTTCTTTCCCTCCCTCTTTTCTCTCCACTTCCTAGGTGATCTCACACAATCAGATGCCTTTAAATACTGACAACCCCTCATTCTCAATCAACATCCCAGCCTTGAACTCCAGGCTCACATTCCCACTTGCCTTCTTGACATCTGCACTTGGATGTTTAACAGACGTCTTAAACTGCACATCTACTGATCACCCCATTGAAATCTGCTCATTCCTAAGTTTTCCCCATCTCCCTCTTTGCTGGTCTTCCCCAAGAAGGAAAATGTACAGCAGTAAACATTTTCTAATAGCATTTTTTTGGACCTTCTAACTGCACTTGTTTGGATAATTCACATTTTTATGTCAATTGTAGTAAGGTTATGAGGCATATACATTTCTAACCACTAGTTTCAGCCTGTTGGTTTTTCATTTTCTACACATTTACTTGACATAACAAGAGCAAAACAAGTAAAATATTCAAGTAAGGGCAAAACCACTCTCTTTTTAATGGATACAAGTGGAGATGCTGCTAAAATTGAGCTGTGAGCTAACTACTGGTATGCTAGCTTGGACTGGATAATATAAAAAGATAATATAAAATAGTCCCCTGCACTGAGGGCACTTTTCTTAAGCAGTGCCCAGCTGTAAAGGGGTGTGAGGAAAATGAAACTCATCCATATTTTGGAAACTTTGTAGATAATCCCATACTATACCTTTAATTGGACTCTCCACTTCTGCCAGACCCATTTCTTCCCCTTTATATGTTCATTTCTTGGACCAAACATGTCTGCCCTTTCTGAGTTCTCTCAGCCAATCGCCAGGGTTTCCTTGGCCTTAGAGATGTGAGAAGTAATCGTCTTAATGGCCCAGGTGAGGCATAAAAGTCCAGAGCAATTGAACAACGTGTCCAGAGCCATACACCCAGGTAGGGGCAGATTGTAGAGTTGAGTTCCCTGTTCACCATGCTGTCCACTGAGATTTGGACAAGTCAATTTTGTAGCCTCTTTGAGAAAATATAGTTTGAGGCCTAAAATTGTGAATATATCAATGTAATTAGTTGCAAATGGATGCTCATTCTTCTGTAGATTATATGATTATATGATTCTATGAAAGACATTTTAAGGGAGAGAGCAGTGACGGAGGAGGAGAGATTTTACAAATCTACACTTAGATTTCTGCCAAGACTTAAAAATAAAGAAAGCATTAAAAAAAAACAATTACAAATACTTTTTACAAAGAAGAATATTTTCTTATCTCATTATAAAAGTAATGTGGATTGAATTGTGTACCCCAGTTTGCACATATTCTTGGTCTTGATCTACATGTGGGTCCATGTTAAATTAAATCTCTTCAAGATGTTACTTCAGTTAAGGTGTAGCTCAGTTGAGTTAAGTTAGGCTTTAATCCAGATTACTGGAGTCCTTTATTTGCAGAGTGAAAGTCAGATGGAGAAAGAAGCCACAGAGAGAAGCCAGAAGCTGGAAGTCATTGGAACCCAAAAGAGAAAGGAGAAGACATTGCCATATACATTGCCATGTGACTCAAAAGCCAAGAAACCCCGAAGATTGCCAGCCAGACAGATGATACCAGCCACAGGAGAAAGCAAGCCTTCTAGCCTCTGAAACCATGAGCCAATAAAGTCCTGTTGTTCAGGCAAACCATAGCATGGTGTTTGTTTTAGCAGTCCGGAAACTGAAACAAAACGTAATAGATATTTATGGTGTGAAATTTGAAAAAAAAAAAAAAAGGTTAAAGAAGGAAACATAAATCTCTCACAGTCCTACCATTCAAAGATAATGGCTATGGACATTTGAATAATTGTCCTTCCAAAATTTTATTCTATGCATCACAAACATCCATATGTATTACAAAAATGAAATTACACACTCTGTTTTTGCCAGTTAGAAATATTTCATGGACATTTTCCCAAATTATCAAATATTCTTTGAAATATGTATATATAACTTTTTGTGGTTGTATTTTAATATCCACTATATAATGTGCTATACCCTGTATAACTAATATCCAAATATTCTGGTGTAACAAATTCATTTCCTAATAAGAAGCGTGGACAAAATGTTAGTGGAATTATGGTGAAACAATATAATTCAGGAAAAACATTTTTGTTAAGGGACATAGTGTATACTCAGCTTCCAAAAAGGATCTTCATTTAGACAATTGCAATTGAAGTTGTTCCTTCTCAGCAAGTGCATTTAATCACGGCTTAAATGTTAATGTTTAGTGTTACTGAAAGAAATTTGATTAGAATATGAAATTAAATAAGGTAAAATTTATCCCTCTGACTTTTTAATTTCACCTTCTTTTCATTCAATAGGTGGTTAATTTTATGTTTACTTTTAGTATCTGTTCTTGAAAAGTCATCTTCTCCATGAATTCAAATTCCCCTCCTCCTTACATTTGTCTGCCTTTATTCTTGAAATGACAGGGCCTGGTTTATTTTTAAACATTTTCTGAGAATGTCCAGTCTATGAAGCAAGCTCAAAAGATCTGACCTTTTCTCTTCATTGAAGTATTGAGGAAATAGAAAACAATATGTTTACTTTAAAATGGGTAAAATTCCAAGACAAAAAAAATCTTCCAAATTACTGCAACTGTCTGAATATTACAGACGGGGGCTGAGAATGGGGTGGAAATAGCATTTGTTGAGGGCTTACTACATGCTAGTCACTTTCTCACAAAAAATTTAATTATTGCTCTAGTCCCACAGTTCAGGTATTGTTTCCTTCATTTCACATGAGCAGAAACTGCATCAGAGAGATTGAATAACTTGTCCAGGGGTACATAGATGATAAACGGTAGACTCCAAAGCATGTGTTTTGTTCATTACACAACACACCAATTTTTGATGGCCAAGGCAGCTACTCAAATAGTTTCTGGACTCCTTTAATGGGAATTCAGTGGCAAAGAGCATGCACACATGAGCAGGTGTGATGATAGAATCATCAGACCAATTTGTGGGTGGTGATGGGAATCACTCTCATTGTTCTGTAGTCACATTCTCTGTATTATGTACAGTACATATTCTTGTGGGCACACAGGTGTGTACATATATACATGTACAAAATACTTACCTGAACAGGGTATGATAACACCATTGTAAACCCCCATAATACAGCCAAATCCCACAGCCAAAACAAAAGTAGGGAGCCAAATGCCTGATCACAATATATCAGAGCCAAAAACTTGAAAAATGCTCAGAAAATTAAAATTTGGAAACACCATGGTTTTGCTATTTATTATTATATTTTCATCCTCACTCTCATCCCCTGATGCTTGGCACAGATTCTCTGGCTATGACCTTGGTGTCCCTTGACTATGATTTTATTGCAGCCATATTACCTCTGGCTGTCACAGACAATGTGCTTCCTAGATGTGTTTAGAGTCGATTTTTATAGATGTGTAACATAAACAAAGGCAAATCATAAGGTACAAGTTGACGGATTCTCATGAAGTGAACACACCTGTCTACAGCAGCCAGATTAAGGATCCCAGAAAGCTTGTACCTAGTTTAACCACCTTCTCCCCCTCCCCAAAGGTTTCCATTCTCCTGGCTTTTATCACCATAGATTAGTTTTGCCTATTTTTGAAGTTTAGATGAATTGAATCATAGAGAATATATTCTTTTGCATCTGGCTTCTCTTTTCAACATTATTTTGTAAGATTCATCCATATTGTTACACATAGCATTTATTTATTCACTTTCATTTCTATATAGTATTATTTTGAACACATCACAATTTATTTTATCCATGATCTTGTGGATGGACATTTGGGTTGTTCCCAGTTTTTTACTATTGCAAATAGTGCCAATAAGAACATTCTTGTATGCATCACAAATGTGGACATGTTTCTTTTGAATAAACGCTTAGGAGTGGAATTTCTGGGTATGTTTCACTTTAGTAGATACTGCCATATATATTTTTTTCAAAGTAGTTGTGTCAATTTAAATTCCCATAAACAATATCTGAAAGTTTCTCTTGCTCCATATCTTTACTAACACTTGGTATTATTTGTCTTTTTCATTTTGGCTACCTGGTGGGTCTGTAGTCATAGCTCATTATGGTTTTATTTTACATTTCTTTAGTGACTAGTGAAGTTGAGCATCTTTTCCTATTTTTATTGAAAATTTGGAAATCCTTTTTTGGAAATCCCATTCAGGTCTTTTGTCCATTTTCTATTGTGTTGTCTATGTCTCTTATTGATTATAGGATTTATATGTATATCCCAGAGAGGATATGGTTGGAGACAGTAGATGAGTCCTAGAATCCTGAAATCTGTGTTAAAGAAGGGGAAAGAACAAAAAGGGAGGTTGGGGAACCAAGTAAAACTTTACCTCCTTTCTCTTTCAGCCCTGCCTCAGGACAATATCTTTTTTTTTTTTTTTTTTTACCTAGAAGCTCTCCATCTCTTTATTTTCGTCAAAAGTCAAATACCCTTTCTCCAGTTTATTACAAACAAAGTCTACCCAAAATATAGTTGTATTTTTTTAACCACTATCCTATTTTTCCTTGTTTTATTTATTTTTTAAAATTCAGTTTTATTGAGATATATTTGCATACCATAAAATCATCCACAGTATACAGTTGTTCACAGTACCATCATATAGTTGTGCTTTCATCAACACAATCAATTTTTGAACATTTTACTTACTCCAAAATGAATAAAAATAAGAATAAAAATAAAAGTAAAAAAGAACACCAAAGCATTCCATTCCCCCCACCCCAATTCTATGCTATTTTTCATTGAATTTTTGTCCCCATTTTTGTACTCATCTATCAATACACTGGATAAAGGGAGTGTGAGCCCCAAGGTTTTCACAAACACACAGTCGCACCATGTAAGCTACATAGTTATGCAGTCATCTTTAAGAGTCAAGGCTACTGGGTTGTAGTTCAACAGTTTCAGGTGTTTCCTTCTAGCTATTCCAATACAGTAAAAATTAAAAAGGGATATCCACATAGCACATCACATCCACACTTGCCTCTCCCTGCCAACCCAATCTACGGCAGCCACAATGATTGCTTTAAAACATAAATTGGAACTCCTATTCAGAATTCTTTATTTATTTTCCCTATCCGTATCCTTCACAACCCTCATTCTTTTGCTTCATAGCACTTAGCCCAATTTGTAATTATATGTTTCTTTCTACATCTGTTTTACTGTCTGTCTTTCCCACTGACCCTACACTCCACAAGTCAGGGATCTGGCCTGCTTTGTACTTCAGTGCAGCTCAATAAATAGTTGTTGAATGTGAATGTAGGTGATTGAATTAATGCACCATGTCAAATCCAAATCAAGTTCCTAACCCCTCCTTCAAATGGTCATCTACCCTTTTCTGGATACTTCCAGGGCTGGAGAGCTCACTATCCCTTAGCCTATCCATCCTGTATTTGAAAGGAAAGCAACACATCAAACTTCAGGGTTCAAAGTAGGGGTTTTGCGGTCAGGTGGTGGGTTAGGATCTTCCTGGACTGTGGGGTAGCTGGCTCTGAGGTGATGGTAATGATTCTGTCTCTTCCCCGAGGCATGGAGGAGACTTGGTCAAGAGTATCTTAGCTCCTGGGTCAGCCTCAAGGGCAGCCAGATGTTAAGGAGAGGACAGAGGAGATGCAAACAGGAGGCGAATGTGCATACGCTGAAGGAGGTCCAGGATCTTGGCCAGACTGGGAGCAGAGGAAAATCTCGTGAGGGCACCATTGTACTGGCTTAACAGTTTCAACTTGGAAAACTTATCTTGTTTAGCAGACACAATTCCTGGCTCTTTGGCCTCAACTTCTCTCCCACCTACAGTGTTTCTAGGGTATCTGGTGCACTTCTGTTCTGGGGACAAAACAAACTTGGGGTTGATCCTGTTCCCATCCATTCCCTGCCTCTGACTCTCCCTCTGGATCTGAGGTCTGGAGTGGAACAAATCCTAGGTCAGGGCTTTGGATGGGCATTGCCCATCTCTCAATGTCCCAGCTTCATACCCAAATATGGATTATTTAACTCAAACTTATCAAAGGTGGTGGCAGGGAGTTAGACATCCAAATATATCCTGGGAAAGTGACAAGACTGTGGTTTGAAATCTGAATGAATTGAGGCTGTGTCTCCAGTGTTAGCTTTTCCATTAAGCAGTAATCTAACCCTGTGATGATCTCAATTAATTTGATGTTTTCCCCTGTCCCCTTTAGATAGTCTGTGTTCAGCACTATGGGTTCATGAGCAATTCTAAATTCAGCACAGGAAAGGGTCCTCCTCTGATATTCCTCTTTTCATTCCAGAAGTTTGCAGCCAGGGTGAAATCTATTCATGTAACTGAGCAAGAATGTGGGGTCAGAGAGACCTGGGTTCAAACTGATTCATCCACTTACAAGGTGGGGCCTTCAACAGTTCATTTACCTCTCTGAGCCTCATTTTCCTTATCTGCAAAATGGTGATAATACATGCCTCATAGGGTTGGTGTGATGTTTAAACAAGTTACATAAGGCATCCAGCATGATAACTGGCACAAAATAGAGGTCCAGTATGTGATAGTTCTTTTCCCAAAGAGAATTCCCCATCTTCTGGGAAAGGTGGACAAGTAGGGTTTCTGAGTCTATTTGGTTGTTCTAGCAGACACTGTATTCTCTCTTGATTTCAGGGCAGGATTTGCTGAATTGTGACAATGCTGCTGAACTCCTCCTTGGCATCCCTGATGGAGAGACAAGGGCAAAATGTGGAAGGCAATTTGAACAAATGAGCTGGAAACAGTCCCAAACTCCGAAGCTTTTAATAATCTACCCCAATTCATCCCTACCAGTTGTGGGCATTGAGGACATTGCAGGCTTGAATAATTAGAATCTCCCAAATGCCCTACTTATAAATTAGTTTTGGCCAAATCTGTTACTGACTCTTTGACCAACACTGACAATAAAGGGAAAAAGAGGGAATAAAGATGCAGACAAAATCCCCGATTCTTCCTGGGTTGCAGAAATATGGATAGCTGTTCTTTTTTTCCCCCTAAAATTTTATATAAGTGGAATCATACAGTGTGGTGGTTTGGGCTATACCCCAGAAAAACATGATGTTCTTAAGCCTGGTCCATTCCTGTGAGTGAGGACTCATTGTAAGTGGGACTTTTTGATGGGGATACTGTAGTTGAGGTATGGCCAACCTCAGTCAGGATCAGTCTGAATCCTATTACTGGAGTCCCATATAAGCAGAATGAAATTCATACAGAAAGAGAGAGAAGGCCACAGAGGGAGAAGCCAGAAGTTGAACATCAATGGAACCCAGAAGAGAAGGGAGAGACTGGGAGATGGATACCACCGGGGACATGCCATGTGACAAGCTAAGGACCAAGGACTGTCAGCAACCAGCCCCAGAACGCCAGTCTCTGGGAAGAAAGCACTGCCTTGATGACACCCACCTTGATGTGGACTTTTTCCCAGCCTCAAAACTGTGAGCTAATAAATTCCCATTGTTTAAGCTAGCCTACTGCATGGTATTTGCTTGAGCAGCTCAGGAAACTAAAACATACAGTATATACATATATATATTTTTTTATGTGGTTTCTTTCACTCAGCATAATTATTATGAGATTCATCCATGTTTTTGCAGAGTAATATTACTTTGGGTTGACAGAAAAATCATGCAGAAAGTTCATAGCCCCCATGTACCCTCTCACAGTTTTCTCTATCATTAACACTTTGCATTAGTGTGGTACCTTTGTTACAATTGACAAAACTATTATATTAACTATAGTCCATAATTTACATTAGGGCTCACTCTTTGTGCTGTACCGCTCTATGGGGTTTTTTAAAAAAATTATTCTGGTGACATATATACAACCTAAATTTTCCCATTTTAACCACATTCAGGTGTATAATTTGGTGGTGTTGAATACGTTCATAATGTTGTCTGTCATCATCAACATCTATTACCAACTTTTCCATCACTCCTGAAACTCTCTACCATTTAAGCATTACCTCCTCATCCCTGCCCTGTAACCGATATTCTAATTTCTGACTATGAATGTGCATACTCTAATTATTTCATGTAAGTGAGATAATACAATATTTTTCCTTTTATTGTCTGGCTTATTTCATTCAACTGTGACTTCAGGGTTCATCCAAGTTCTGGCATGTTTCAGAACTTCATTCATTTTTATGGTTGGATAACATTCCATTGTGTATATATACAACATTTTGTTTATCCGTTTGCTGGTTGATGGACACTTGAGTTGCTTCCATCTTTTGGCATTTGTGAATAATGCCTCTAGGAACATCAGTTTGCAAATATATAATCAAGTCCCTGCTTTCAGTTCTTTTGGGTATATACCTAGAAGTGGGGTTGTTGTTATATGGTAATTCTATACTTAGCTTTCTGAGGAACTATGACTGGTTATTATTCTTCTATCAGTTTTCTAAATTTTGCAAGTGGTAATTTAATTAGCATTATTATCAGAAAAAACACACAAACTTGCTGAATTAAAAAAAAAAAAACTGGGCAAATTAATTTAAATACCGCTGTATTTGGGAAGTAACGGGGAACCTATATAAAGTGGTCAAAAGCAGGAAGCAGGAATCCCAAGACAGAAAGAAGTCACCTCAAGACCACCCACTAAAAGCTCAGAGGCAATGGAGAAGGTGCACTCGTGTGGTCTCTGAGGCAGAGTACACAGGGCTTATCTCATCCATTGTATGTGCTCAATAAATAATGGCAAAACTGATGAATAAATGATGCTTCTCCTCTGAGCATCGCAGAACATTTTGCTTTATCTACTTTTCTCAGTGTGAAAGGGCTGCTTAGTTAGATCCCCCTGGCAAGGATATTCTTTGAATCAATCATCTGACAAAATGTATTGAGTTTCTATTATGTGCCAGGTACTGAGAATATAGTGGTGAACAAGACAGCCAAGTCCATGCCCTCATGGACCTCATAATTTGGTGGAGAAGACAGGACATAAATGAGTAAATAAGCAAGAGACAAGTTATGTGCTGGTTGTTTAAGTTCTATGGAGGAAATGAACTCTTGATAGGGAGGTCAGGTGGGACTTCTCTGAGGAGGTGGCTTGTTAGTTGATACCTGAAGGATTAACAGTAGGTAGGCAGGGAAGCAGTTGGGGTAGGGAGTCGGGTTGTGCTCCAGGCAGAGGGAACATTTCCCTGAAGTGGGAAAGATCTTGGCTTGTTCAAGGGAGAGAAAGGTTGGTGTGACCGGAGCCCAGTGAACAATATGGAGAGTGGTATAAGATAAAGTTGCACAGGTAGGTAGAAACCAGATCATGCAGAGACTCGGAGACTGTGGTTAAGAGTTTGGATTTATTCTGAGTGCAGTTGGGGGCCATTGGAATATTTTAAGAAGGGTGTGGTAGATTGAATTATGTACCTCAATTTAGACATGTTCTTAATCTTAATCCACTTTCCTGTGGGTGTGAACCCACTGTAAAGAGAATCTCTTCAAAATTTTATTTTTAATTAAGGTGGCCCACCTGAGTGAGTTTGGGTCTTAGGCCGTATTACTAGAATCCTTCATAAGCAGAAAAAATTCAAACATAGTCACGGAAAGCCACAGGGAGGAGCCAGAAACCAGGAGTCAACACAACCTGGAAGAGGAAGGCGAAGAAGTCACCTTGTGGCAAAAAGCAGGGATACCAGCCAAGGACCCCCAAGAATCACAGGCAACCAGCAGCAGAATGTTGCAGACTTTGGGAGAAAGCATCATTTTGCTGGTGTCTTGATTTTGGACTTCTAACCTCAAACCATGAGCCAACAAATCCCCTTTGTTTAAACCAGTGCCTTGTGTGTTGTTTGTGATAGCAGCTTAGGGAAACTAAGAGAAAGGGGAATGGTGTGCTTTGGTTTGTGTTTGAAGAAAGATTTCTCTGGCTTTTATTTGGAGCAAGGATTGGAAAGAGGCAAAAGTGGAAGCAGGGAAACTAATTAAAAGGCTTATTGAATTAGAACCTCAATGAAATAGCACTATACATCACTAGAATGGTTAAAAAATTTTGCAAAAGAGTTCAGTATCAAGTATTGGAGGTTGTGGAGCAATGGAACTCTTCTAAACTGAAATGGGAGTGTAAAATGGCATAACCATTTTGGAAAACTATTTGATAGGATCTACTAAAGCCAAAAGTACATATATAAACTTATGGACTAGCAGTTTCATCTCTGAGTATATGCCCAACAGAAATGCATGATTTATGCACAAGAGGCATGAAAGAGAATTTTTAGAACAGCCTATTCCTTATAGCCTCAAACTGGAAATAATCCAAATATTCTTTAACAGTGGAATGGATAAATAACTTGTAGCATATTCACACAAAAGAATACATACAATACAGCAAAGAGAAAGAATGAATTATTTTTACATGCAACCAAAATGGATGAATTTCACAAACATTATTTGAAATGCAGAAGCCAGACACAAAAGAAATTACACTGTATGATTCCATTTATATAAATTTTAAAATAGACAAAACCAATCTATGGTGATAGAAATCCAGATAGTGTTAATCTTTGGGATGGGGGGACGGCCAGGAAAGGGGGCACAGGAAGGGTTTCTGAGGATGTGGTAATGTTTTATTTCTTTGATCTGGGTGATGGTTACATTCGCTATGGGTGTGTTCACTTTGTGGAAATTGATGAAGCTGTATACTTATTATTTGGATATGTGTATGTTATACTTCAATCAGGGGTTTCCTTTAAAAGACAAAGACTGAAGAGGACAGCGCAGGCACAAAGTGGCGGAGTAGAAAATTTTGCAGATCACTCCCTCCACTAGAAAAATGAATGAACTAGAAAAAGAGATTGGAACGAACTAGGCACTAAACCTGGAACCAGAGTGGACATTTAGAACAACCACAGGAGTTCCAGAAGAAGTGAGAGGCTGCCGAGAATTCAGCTTTTCTAAGTGAAAGCATGAGCCGGCAACCAGCCCCCATTCCTCAACCCCCATTCCTCAGCCCTGCAGAGGTGGAAACATGGCATTATTCACAATTGCCGAAAGGTGGAAACAACCCAAGCGTCCATCAACAAATGAATGGGTAAACAAGATGTGCTGCATATAGGCAATGGAATATTAGTTGGCCGCAAGAAAGAATGAAGTTCTGAGACATTCTGCCCATGTGGAAGAACCTTGAAAACATGATGCTCGGTGAAATAAGCAAGGCACATCATGAAAAATATTGTAGATATCACTTATAAGAGATGGCTAGAAATAGCAAATTTGGAGAGACAGAAAGGAGATTAAAAGTTGCCATGGGATGGGGGTGGAGTGGGGAAGAGGAGTGTCTGGGAAAAAAAAGAAAGAGTGAGAGAGTATCGTAGTAGTTCATAGAAAAATAAATTTGATTTGAGCCAGTACAATATCAGTGGAGGCAGCCAGAAGTTGTCATGTTTTGGCAATATAGCCAATGGAGATTGTTGATGGATTAGGGGTGCATGCGTTTGTGTATGTGAGTGCATGAATGTGCATGAACTGCTGGTAGGAGAGGTTAGAGAAGGAGGAATGAAGGATGACACATGTTTTTTTTTGCATGCTATTAGATGGATATGGTGCCATTTGTTGGACATCTACTTTTGCGTTAGACCCCAATTCCTCTTACCTGGTTAAGGACATCACTTCAGTAATTCTCCCTTCCTTTGCTCTGCGTCATTAGTTTTTCCTCTGGACTGCATCATTCCTACCAGCATGCAAACATATTGTTATCTCTGCAACCTTAAAAAATGTTCTCTTGATGTCTTTTATCCACCAGCTACCACCCCCATTGCTCTGCATCTGTGTGCAGCAAAACATCTCCAAAGAGTTCTCTATACCTGCTGTCTCTAATTTCTCTCCACCCATTTTCTCTTAAACCTACTCTAATCAAGGTTTTAGCTCCTCCACTGAATCTGTACCTGTCAAGGTAACCAATGACTCCAACATTGCTAAATCCAATAGTCCTCTTACTTGAGCTGTCATAGACTTTGGATTTGGTTGATCTTTGTCTTTCCTTCTTCACTTGTTTCTCAAGATGCCAGAGTCTCTGGATTACAAACTGATTAGTCCTTTATAGTCTCCTTGACTGGTTTTTTCTCTTCTCCTGGATCTCTTACTGTTGAAGTGCCCTAGAGTTTAGTCCTTGGTCTTTTATTTTCTGTCTACATGATTTCCTTGGTTACCTCATTCATGGCTTTAAAGAGCATCTACATGCCAGTGGCTCCCAAATTTATGCCTCTATCCCAGGCCTTTATCCTGCACTCAGACTTGTGTATGTCACTGCCTTGTTCAACAATTGTTGACGTCTAATTCAAAGATGTCTCAGTGACAGCTCAAGCTTGTACAAAACAGAACGTGTGCTCTTCCTCCCCAAACCTACTTCATCTGCAATTTTCTCCTGCTCAGTTTTTCACAATTCCATCATTTCACTTTTCAGATTAAAAATTTTGGAGTCTTTTTGACTTCTGTCTTTTTCTTATAACCATATCTGATCTATCAGCAAATCCCATTGTCTCTCCTCTTAAATTATAATTAGAATTTTTCCAGTTCCCACTACCTTTACTCTTCCATCCAGATCCAAGTCAGCATGATGTCTTGTCTTACTTATTGCAGATGCTTCCTATCTGGTCTATTTTCAGCCCAGCAGCCTGTGTGATCCATTAAAATGCTACATCAGATGATCTCCCTCTTGTGCTCAAAACTATCCAATGTTTCTCCATCTCAGAGTGAAAGTAAAAGTCCTTATAAATGTAAAATCTGGTCCCCTCTGCTGCTGTGTCTTAGACATTAGATGCAAAGCCAGTGGGTAAGGCATTGGAAGAGGAATCACTGGTTATAGTCATTTATTCATTCAGTCATTCACTCAACAAATATTTATAGAGAGCCTACTATTTGCCAAGCACTTTTCTAAGTGTTTGGTATACATCAGTGCCAAATCAGACAAAATGTCCCTGCCTCATGGAACGTACATAAATAAATTACATTCTGGTTAGAAGGAAATGTGTGTTAGAGAAAAAGGTTGAACGGGGTAAGGGAAATCAAGAGTGCTGGGGGAGAGTACTGCGGTTTTAAAGAGGGTGGTCTTGTTGAGAAGGTGACATCTGAGCAATGACTTCAAAGAGGAGAGGAAGGTAGTGCTGAAGCAGTAGTGGGGACTTCAGGCAGTGGTATGCTGGGAGCCCGGCAATGGCTGTCTCTGCAGGGTGGTGCAGGCAGCAACACAGGGAAGCCCCCACTTGCCATGTAGTTTCTGCTACCCACAGCCGAGTAGTTAAGCCAAATGACTTAGGTCAAAACGATGAGCTCTCAGCATTGCCTTGATAAAAATACATTTGTTAGAGTTCTACTTCCTTTAGGATCAGTGTCCCAAAGTGGATTCCAAGGAATATTAGTGTGGAAAGATAGTTCTCCATGAAAAGTTTCCATGGTCAAATAAGTTTGGGGAATGCTCCCTGTGCTGGTTTGGATGTCTTATGTCCCCCCAAACTCCATGTTATTTAAAGCAATCTTGGGGGGGGTGACATATTAGTGTTGATTAGGTTGGAACTTATTGATTGAGTGCTTCCATGGAGACGTGACTCAATCAACTGTGGGTGATGACTCTGATTGGATAATTTCCATGGAGGTGTTACCCCACCCATTGAGAGTGGGCCTTAATTAAATCACTGGAGCCATATAAGAGAGCTGACAAACAGAAGGAACTCCGTGCTACAACCAAGAGAGACATTTTGAAGACAGCCATTGAAAGTAGACTTTTGCTACTGTAGAATTCACCTGGGAGTAACTAAGAGAATACCCCAGATGCCTAGACAGAGACATCCTGGGAGAAAGCCATTTTGAAACACAGCCTGGGAGCAAAGGAAGAAGACGCCAGCCACGTGCCTTCCCAGACAACAGAGGTGTTCCAGATGCCATTGGCTATTCTTCTATGAAACTAACCTATTGTTGACGCCTTAGCTTGGACACTTTTATGGCTTCGAGACTGTGACTTTGTAACCAAATAAACCCCCTGTATAAAAGCCAGTCCATTTCTGGTATTTTGCATAATGGCAGCATTAGCAAACCAGAACATTCCCCTTCTTGGAGTTTCACAGAGAACATTGACATCTAAATAACTCTGAAGACTTCTGTGGTAAAGCATGGTTAGTTGTTTAGCTTAACATTTATTAAGCTTATTTAGCTGTGGAATCCTTTTTGAAGTGGAGCTTCTAATTAAATTCCACAGAATTACAAACTGGGAAATGCTTATGTGGACAGGTTGGAACTACAACTTATTTGGGAAGATTTGATTGGGTTCTCACATCCAGAGGTGAGAGGAGCTGGAAAACCAAGCTTGTTTCTAGGATTAGTGGGGTCCTCCAACTCAGAAAGTCTGGATAATTACAGGATTGAAAAGGGCTGGATTTGGACCCAACGTCAAGTAATCAGTAATGAAACATTTATTGTTTCCTATCTTATGGCATGCTGTATGACAAGGGTTGGCAATCTTTATCTGTAAAAACCAGATAGCAGTTATTTTAGGCTTTGCCTGCCATGTGATAGTACAAAAACAGCCAGAGAAAATAAGTGAATGAATGAGCATGGCTGTGTTCCAATAAGACTTCATTTATGGACACTTTGATTTCATTTTCATGTAATTTCATGTGTCATAAAATACTAATACTATGATTTCTCTCAAAATCAAAATCGTTTTTCATTTAAAAACATTAAAACCATTCTTTGCTTGTGGACATAAGTAGTTGATGGTCCAGATTTGGTTCATGAGCTGATGTTTGCTGACCCTTCCTCTATGCTGCATACCTGAAGGAGCTCACAGAGGTTGACATAGACAAGGATAACTACAGTGTGTCGTGGGAAGGGTTGAATTAGACATCAGCATAGGATACTTTGTAAGTCTAGAGGAGGGGCTCCCAACCCATGCTGGGGTGGGGGATTTGGGTGGGTTGGGAAGGGAGCTAACAGGGAATACTCTCTGGACTTAGAGTTTCTGCTCCATCCTTGTGACCCTGTTGGGTGTTGCCGATAGCTGCTCCTGACTGCATTCAGGTGATTCCCCTTTTGATAGGGCATCTCTTCACTCTCTTCTCGTGTTAAGTTTTTCCTCCTGGCTCCCTCAGTTCTGTGAGGTTCATATCCCCATTTGCCCTCAGCTTACTTTTGAGGCTTTGCCTTTTGGGTGACATCTGGCTGATACAGGTTCAGCACACGTTCTCTCCCCTCCTGAGTTTTCTAGGCATCTCTCCTTTGGGGATGGGCATTTTCCTGCCAGCCTAGCTCTTGGCTCCTTCTCTTAGTTTTTGACACTCACTACAAGAATTTCAAGCAGTAGTGTGCTGAGGCCAGCTCACACCTGCTTGTGAGATCCAAACGTGTGCATGTCTTCCCAACTCCCACTTCAGTCATGTCTGGTTGGTAGCTTGAAATCTGCCATGGTGGGAGTATTTACACCATGGAAATCAGCAAAAGAAGTCTGCAAGTGCTATATAGGTATGTACTGGGGATTTTTTTTTTCTTTTCCTTTTTCTGCCCAGGAAAGCTGGTTTACTAGCACACCACTCTTCATAAGCCCAGGTTAAAGTGATTCTTTAGGTTATGACTCAACTCCACTTATTGATTTATAGAATAGTGGTGCTAGGAGGAATTTGGAGTCAGGTATAGTGCCAATTGCTAAACTGCCCCAAATTGTTTTTTTGTTATTCTTCCTGCCTGGAATATCTCCCCACCCCCATACCTGTCTGATTAATTTCTGTTAGACCTTCCCAGTCTGTACTGGTTGCCCTTCCTGGGTGCGACCAGTCATAGCAGTTATCACACCATTGTGTCACCTTCTGATTACATGACTGTCTTTAATTCAACTATGAACGTGCGCTATGAGCGGTAGCTGTAGAGTAGTGAGTAATTGTAAGGGCTGTACAGCCAGGCTGCCTGGGTCCAAATTCTGGCTCCATCACTCACGATCTGGGCAACCCTGAGCAAGTACTAAGCAAGTTAGTTGACTGCATCTGTAGAATTGGGGTAAAAGTAGGACATTCCTCATCTATGAGGACTAAATAATTTAATCAAAAGCACCTAGAAAATACTTATCCTTAGTAAGCATTCAGTAAATTCAGCCATTATTACTAATCATTTTATCCTCAGTTTCCATCATACTGTCTGGTACATGTCAGATAATAAATATTGAATGCATTAAATATATAGTAAATAAATATTTGCTAACTCTGTGAGTGAAAGTGCAAACCAAGGTGGAGAAGGGAGCAATTGTTTTGAATAGGAGAAAGGGGATTTGAACAAACTGATGGGATTTGAATGGAGTGGATAGATGGGGAAGGTTAATTCAGCAGGCATAGGTAGAAAGAATCTGGCTCTCAGAATGTTAGGCCATTTGGTAAATATAGAATCTGAATGTGAAAAAATAATTAGCATTAAGCTAATTTCATCAAGGTAGTAGCAGACCTGCTATCAAAATTCCATTTCTCTCCTCCCCCGCGTCTGCTTAGGTGTTACTAAGTGTTTTGCTTCAGGAATATAATAGATTTTAATTATTGACGATGCACTTGAAGAGAAACAGGAAAAAGTCAGGAATGTTCCCGTGACTCTGGGGCATCTATTTTATGCATATGGGAGAAATTATCATAATAGGACAACATCCCACAGTCATCCAAAAGTAATTTTGCCAGGGTTTAGGGATTGCTACCCCTTGCTTCTTCCCCCTCCCATGTGCCATTGTCACTTTGCCTTTTGTGAATCATTCTTCTTTAGGAACTCACCTGTGCTGTCTCTTGGCAAATCAAAGCCAGGCTAATAATGCTTGCCCTGCAATTGTGCTCACAGAGAGGCTGCCTCACAAAAGAAGCGAAGTTTTAAATTAAAATTGTCTTTTTTAAAACCTGTGCCGCGATTGAGGTCGATGTAATTCTCTTTGAGGTTTTTATTCTTTTGTCATTGAGCAGTTGCTCTTGAGCTGTTAAGAGTGATCAGAGCAAGAGCTGGGAGGGGAGAGGGCTGCTATATAAGAAGGACCAGGACTGAATTGTGAAATTTATCCTCAGCCCTCATCCCACTCCAACATTTGTGGCCTCCTGGGCAAGTCATATCTGAGTCTGAATCAGGACTTCCTTTCTAGGGAGTCACCTAGGGCAGGGATGCACTTTCCATTTGGAGCCTTTTTCCTCCTCTGTGAACAGGGATGAGGACACCCACTGGCCTCTGACTGTGGATTTCAGGGAGATTGTGGGAGAGCCCTCGGGACTTACCAAATAAGTACCAAAGAAATAATGCTTCTCTTGCACTCTCTTATCAAAGTTCATTTTCCCCAGAAGCTGTATATGTTATAGGAGCAGTGGATGTTCCCTAAACCTACTTAAAGACATGTGGATATGTGCAAAGTAACATGCAGATGAAACTTTGGTTTTGTGAGTGTATGCAGGTCTGTGAATGAGTGAGTGTGTGTGTATTTGTGCGTGTGCATCTGGGGACATGCATAGTGTGACAATATTCCTATTACAATATTCTGTGTAGTATCTTCAACTATACCTCTCTTCATCAAGAGAGCAAATCATTAACTAAGAAGAATAGAAAAAGTCGTGGACTGTTCTGAAAATGAATTGGACAAGAGAAACCCATTTTGTGTTTACAAAATCTTTGATATATGTGACAAACACAATGCTTGAAATCCAAAATACATAAGAAATTGTTTTTCTAAAAATATACTGTACTTTGGGTGGCCTTGGTGTGACGTGGACTTTTGTAAACTTTACAATGTGTTACTAGAAATGAGGTGTTGATGAGTCAATAATCTGTCAATTGGTATTCTGGTGAGTTGCTGTTCAGCAAATTAACATTCAGTAAATTGGACTAAATACACCCTCACTCCCTCCTCCATCTGACTGGGTTGTGGGCAGAGAAGCTTTGCTTTGTGTCCAACGCCATAGCATTTTTTGGGGGTCTTTTATCTACCCCATTTATTTCTAGACTTGGGAAAATAAAGATGTACAGTAGATTTTTATGTACCCATAGAAATGATACAAAACTTTGAGCAACTACTTTTGCTGACATAAAATAGGTGCAATTAAAAACAATCTTTGGAAAAATTTCTGTAGGAGCATTTTCACTTTCGAGTCCTCTTCCTAATTTTTCTGAACCTGAGGGGGCAGATGCCTTCCCTGGGAGGGTGAGAAGAGAAAAGGGCTAGGAGCAGAAGCCTTGGGAACACCCACCTTTAAGGGGCAAGGGGAGGGTAGAAGGCCAGCCAGGAGAGATGGGGTATGGAGGGTGAGAGGAGGGAAAGTCAAGGCAGAGGAATGAGTTGGCATCATCAGACAGCCCAGAGGGGTCCCCGGGGGTGTGCTTCTCTTGATATCTCAGGTCAAGGACTGGATGTTTCTTGTCTGTGATTGCTAACAGAGGTGGGAGCCGGGAGACGAGCCACCGCAGAGGAGTGGAACACCCTGGAGGAAACCGTGGGGAAACTCGTGGGCACAGGAGAGCAAGGTGAGCCACACTGCGTGCTCTAGCTTTCTTTCAACATCCTCCAACATATCTTCTTCTCTGTGCTCTGCAGCAGCCTAAGGGAGCACAGAAGTGACAAGCACTATTAAGGCTGTTGAGATGATGGGAAAACCCAGACTCAGGGTACCACCTGCTTTTTTCCAGTCTTTATGGTGGAGCTGGGATTCACACCTTGTTCTCTCGAACCTCAGTCCAGAGCCTTCTGCACTGGACCGGAAGTGACTTATGAGAGTGTCCTCAGTGTTTCCAGTTCCAAAGCCCCAGCTGGGCAGTTAGCAAAGCCACCTTCGCTGTGGTATCTTGTCCATACAGTGGGGTTCTGCAGTGGGATAATATCCGGGCAAATGTGGTCCATCCTCACGTCCCTGTGGCTAATCATTTTATGGTTTCTTGCCATTATTCCTGCTCATGCACACACTGCCCTTTGCCCAGGTTACTTCCACTACATACTTGGGAGACACACATGTTCTGGTGCAAAGAGGCCATCGGGGCAGCCCAAGAAGGTGTGCACACTTTTGGAGGAGAAAACTCCCTGCTCACATATCACCTCTCACTTGTTCTGGGTCCCTGGTATTTCCTGCCCCCTGTGTCCTGCTGCCTTTCTGCTAAGTGACAGTCCTGAGTGGTATGGCGTGGAGTCCCGCCAGCACCCATGCTGGCACCGCCCCAGGCAGTGCTGCCTGTAAGCACAGCTGTGTGGACGGCGGGGCCGCTGGCCTGGTGGGAGAGAGGTGGAGGAGGAAGAAACCGTGTTTTCCAAAATGAGGTTCCTGGTGCTGTGGGCTGTGGTGGTTTGGGGGATGTTTGGACCGAGGAAGCTGGTGAGACCATTTAGAGTGGGGAGGGATTTTATCACACTGAGAAGGGTGATCAGGGCTGGATTAAGTATCTATAAATTAACCCTCGGTGTGGGGTCCCCAGATCTGTTGCATGTTGAATGTTGGGTCCCAGCATAGTTTCCCTCCTTCTTTATGTGAAAGGAGCACTGGAATCATGGGTTTTTAAAAGGAGCTCTTTCTTAAAAGTTCAGGGTTTTAAATAACTTTGTAAAGTGCCGGCAATCCCCTCCCTGCCCCTGCCCCTTTACCATATGACTTTGCATCTTCCCCAAGTGAGCATTTCAAGTGGGAAATTGTGTGAAAAGTGCATGGAGATGCAGAAGGTACTGAAATATAATAACGATGGCAATACACTAGCTGATTTCATTGAGCAGTGATGATGGGCCAGACCCTGCTCTAAGCACTATTTGGGTATAACTTCATCTCCTGGGGCTGCTGTAATACAGGAACACATACCATGTGGCTTGAAACAACAGAAATTCTTTGTCCTACTGAAATTAGGGTGTCAGCAAGGCCATGCTCCCTCTGAAACCCGTAGGGGAGAATCCTCCCTTGCCTCTTCCAGCTCTGGGTGGTTTGCGGGCAATCCTTGGTGCTCCTTAGCTTGCAGGGCTGCACTTGAATCTCTGTCCCCATCATCACAGGGCATTCTCCCCTGTGTGTGCTGTCACTCTGCTTCTCATAAGGACTCCAGTCATATTGGATCCAGGCCCCACCCTAATCCAATTTGGCCTCATTTTAACTAATCACATCTTCAAAGACTCTATTTCCAAATAAGGTCACAGTCACAGGAGCAGGGATTAGGACTTGAACATATCTTTTTTGGGGAGTCATAATTCAACCCATAACAGTGTATTAAGTCATTTAGTCCTCACCATAACCATAGGAGATACTGTTATTATCCTTGAGGAAACTAAGTGTGGCCTAAGTTCATCCAGGATTCCTGGCAAGATGGCTGCAGAGCCTGTGCTAGTAACCACGACATTTTACTGCATCAACAGAAGTATGGGTAGGATGAAGTGGCATGAGTTTGGGTAGGGTGAAAATGGCACGTAAAATGTAAAAAGCAAATCAAAACACCTATCACTTTCTCTCATGCCACTCTTATCTCAAAAAGGAATCAAGTATAAATGTTATCTCCTCCAGGAGATGGTGGTCTGGATTCACGGCCTCTGTGCTGGGATCCTCCACACCCTGAGCTTCCGTCCGTCTTAGCACCACATGAGACTGTTCTCTGTTCACTTGTGGGTCTGCCCATGTGGCCTGTGGCTGACCGAAGGCAGGACTGAGCCCCATGTAGCTTTGACACACAGCCTTGTCCCAGAGGAGGACAGTGGAGCTTGCATGCTTGTCCTCGCGGTACCCTTGGCCTTTTCTCCCCTTCATCTCTTCCCCCAGGAACCAAGAGCTAACAAATATAATTATAGTTGCTGAATCATTATCTAAATGCTTTTGAGCTTTCTGATATGTTATAATGTCGCCAGAAGCAATTATCTGTGACTGTTGTAACTCACTGAACTGTAACCCAGATGACTTGTTTCTTTGATGATGATGTTGTATTTTATAACTGCATAATCTTTGCTCTGCAACTGGACCATAACGAGATAACTTGTGACTGGCCAAGCATGTATCCCCTTATCTTGTTTTGCAACCCCGAAGTCTCATACTCCTGCCTGTAGTTTATTAATGAAATAACATGAATTAGCCCAGAATTGACCAAGCTAGTTCTAATCAGAGTTGGTTCCTGCCTGACATGTGCAATAGCCTAAACCTCAAACTTCAAATGAGCTAAGCATGTAATCATTCTGTGCATGCTCAAAGATTAGACTATCTCTAACCTCGTCATCTAAACCTGCCCACCTTTATTTGAATGCTATAAAGCACCGAAAGTTTCTCCAGGTCAGGGAGACAGATTTGAGGAAATGTTTTCCTGTCTTTGCAAGGCTAGCCTTTGCTAAATACACTTTTTCTCGTCTCAAAATCCCAGTGTCACTTAATTGACTCTGGTGCACATTGGGCAAAGACTCACTTTTGAGTGGCAACACCCCCTAATCCTTTGAGGCAGCTGGATCTCCCTCCCATCTGTCCAGCAGAGGTCCTGGAGAGAGGCTTTAGGGGTCCATTTATGTATGGGGAAGCAGATCTGTAATCTTCTGAGGGGCTGGCTGGCCTCAGGGTGAGTCAGTGAGTCATGCTCTTGACCTTGGGGTTTTCCCATTTCTGTTTGTGCAGAGGGAAGCTGATGTGTGCTCAGCGCCAGGGGCCTGTGCCAGTACTGTGGGTGGGAACTAAGCCCTTCTAAGATCCTTGGGATGACTTGGGCAGGGGCAGGATTGGGGGGTAGCTAAGGGCTCCCTCCTCCAGGGACGGACACCTCAAGGCAGCCAGAGGGCAGTAAAACACAGGGACACACAGGTCCTGTATCCCAGTTGAGGGGATGGGTAAGGAATGGCCCTTACTCCATGGGCTCCAACTAGGACCCATCTCCTCTCTGCTTATTTATTTCTTTGGACTTCATTTAAAAAGGAAGAGGCTGCAAAAGTAAGAGTGGTTGGAAGAGGCCACGCACTGAGGGCGTCTGGAACATCACACCCTCTCAGAGGAAGAGAGGTGACTTAACGTGGCAGATGGAGCCGTAGGGAGGGATTTTACCCATCCCTTTGGATCTCACGCCCGCCTGCCTACCGCTGGGCCTCAGTTTCTTCCTGTGTGAAACAGGAATTGCTGGCAGGGCTAAATGAGCCTACAGGTGGAAGGGTCTGGCCCAGTGCCTGGTTCACAGTGTGGACCTCAACAAACATGAGTTGAAAAAGAAGGAAACCAAAGGATTCATTTTCTTTTCTCTTGCTTCTTTCAATTTGGTCACAGAATAAGCATCCCACCTTTACTGCTTTTCCACTTATTCTTTCCAGCAGGCGGTCTTGAGCGTTTCTAGGGCACTGTGCGTTCCATTTTCCTTGTGACTTGCCATACATTTTGAATCAAATCTATATGGCTGTGTGTACAGTACAGTGCCTTGTGCTTTGGAGGACATCTTCAAAATCAGAAGGGGAACTAATTAAGCCAAGAGGTAACCATGTGTAATGAGGAAACCAAATGGCCTCCCATCCTCACAAATGCCCTTTGTTGACTTGAGAGGCAGTACATTGAAAATTTGGCTGTCAAATGTATGTGCAAGAATTTACCACAATATACAACACCTTTGGGCAGCTTAAATATCTGACGAGGGCATCTCAGGCATTAAATAATTAATACTCCCACCTGCTGCCAACTATAACTGTTTTCTTTCATCATGATAATACAGATTGTCTGATTCTCTGGTAGAGTTTTTGGGCAGCAGTGTAATCAACATCTGGAAGAAATTGCTGAGAATTAAGTTACCTTGTCAATGTAGTGACTTCATGCTTTCTCCACCCTTGAAGACTTTTATAATTTGTGTCGTAATTTAGACCTTCAAGGACATAAGCCAGTAATCTATTTCTCTTGGCATCAGCTTGCCTTGTATGGTGAACATGCCTAATGTTTTGTAAAGTATAAATAGTTAAGGTGTCACATTTTGATGACGTGATAGCAAGACGAGAGAACAAGAACAAACCTTCACTAAGAAGGCTCAGTTTAGTAAGTCCTAGGGATTGTCTTCCAAATAAATGTGCTTTGGAGGGAATTAAAAGCCTTTGATCTCTGGAGGTTTTGGTGACGACAAGAGGATGACAATGAAGTGTCCTCCCAAGAATGTGGCAAGAAAAAAAAGATTTCTCCTGACAGTCTCAGCCATTGCATCTTAGGCATATCTGTGTTGCAGCACTTGTGATCTTCCACTGAAATTGCTCAATTCTGAGTCTGTCCTCCTTATGGACCATCAGATCCTTTAAGCTGGTACCTCGGCTTAGTAGTCTTTATAGTCATAGCATTGAGCACAAAGACTTGAACATAGGTGTGACCAGTAATGTTAGTAATAAAGGAAATGGATCATCTCAGCCACATTCACTTGTGTGAAGGTGGTTTGTGAAAGAAAAATCCTCAAACAACTAGAGAAAAAGAGACTTCACTGAAAAGAAAAGGGGTAAATGAAGACATTTGTCCAAATGGATCAGACCATGAAGACTGTGGGATAGGACCATGTGCTGTTTCATTAAGTCCTGGGATGTTGGGAGAATGGAGCTGCCTCTGGAAAGAGGAGCAGGTAGTCTTCAGATGATGAATGTGAATTTTCCTTCACCTGATCAGTGGTAAGCATGGACTATCTTATCTTCATCTGTGGGACATGGTTAGAACATATCTCAAATTAGAAGGTGGACATGTTAATTTCTGCATTTCTTCTTAAAACTACTGTCAGAAACAGAATATTCATGTATTCACTCATTCAACAAATATTTATTAACTGCCTACTCTGTGGTAGGCATGGTTCTAGGTATTTGGAATACATCAGTGAACAAATCAGACAGATTCTGACCCTTATGAAGCTTACAGTCCAGTGAGAACATGATATTGCAAAATTGTTGCTCTGGCTCAGGAAAATGTAGTTTAATATTTATTTTAAATTATAAAATATTTTCATCAAAAAGAAAAATACAGGAAGTAATTTAGATACCCATACCTGTACTGATAACTGACTTTTAAAAAGTTTATTTTTCTTTTTTCTAATTATGGGCATGTTAGAAAATTTGGAGGACACTTACAATGAACTAAATTACCCCCAAAGTTCCTGTGTGGGAAGCCACCAGGGGAATGGCCAATCTATGTTCCTAGGAACTAGGAAAAATCTGAATTCTTTGGCTCTGAGAAACTAAGTTACCTGTAATTCCAGCACCAGAACATGATGACTGTTAGCATTTTGGTGTGTTTCCCTCCTATCTTTCTTAAGTGCATTTTTTGCAGTGCTGCGACCATATTGTATTCTACTTTGTAGTTTGCTCTTTTTTTCTTAACATATAGTTTATGTTTACTCTCACTAATTGACTTGTTCTGTGACACTTTCTTCAAAACACAGCCTTATTGCCATCAACAGCAGAAGTCACATCCAGGACACAAATGTGTGGGAGCGTGTGTGTGTGTAGCTGTGTGTATCTGTGTGGGTGTGTGTTTACTGGTGACAAGGGACATGTTTTTGGTCCTGTTTGAGGTGAATCACTAAGCTGGAAGAAATTTCTAGATGAATTTAGCTGCCAGTGAACAACATATGGAGGAGAATATCTGTACTATAAGTCATTTTGGCAAATAGTTGGATCCATTCCATGTCAGAAATCTCCTTTTGGGTTGCCTCTTCTTTTTGATTCCATCGTTCTCAGTGCTTTTGAGAATTCTGTTGCCAGGGTTGCCACTGAGAGGAGTTACCTTCTCCAGGGATTTCAGAACTGCAGCAAGAAAATTTAACTTCATCATTCCATCCTTAGTTAATAGAGGTCTTGAAATGAGATACATACATAGAACGCTTAGCACAGAGGCTGGCATGTGGTGCCTGAAACGTCAGACCCCTAAGTAACCGTGTTCTTTTCCCCGTGTCCGAGTGCAAGTGCAACTGTGAGTGTGACTCTTACCCATAAGTGGTTACCCATCTGGGACCTTTTGCTATGCAAGTTGTATCCTTGGAGGCTCTGTATTTATTCTAATCCCCTGGTCCCCAGACTCTCATCATGCATCTTTGATGTCGCAAATTGTGCTGGTTTATTGAAGATTATGCATTGAATTTCTACTCCTCTTCTATTCCCCTTTCCTCTTAATATACTGGCATTTTTTTTTTTTTTTTGTATTTCTATATATCTATGCTTTCTAACTACAGAAAAAAAATATGCCACAACATGATGCAATTTTCAACTACAAATGAATTATATTTTTGGCTTGCTTTCTAAAGCCATAGCTATAACCTACTATTAAATTGTTTATAGCCTTAAGTCTTCTGTAAGTGATAACACCAACAACAGACCACATGACAAGAGGTGTTTTTTTTTCTGGAAAATGTGGGCTTTAATTTATATCATGGTGCTGGGACTCAGGTGCTTCGACTGAGTGAGCCTGAGCTAAAGATTGAAAGGTTTGGGGGAAGATTTTTCACCTCAGTCCTTGGACACATAGGTATAAACCTTGTCTCCACCTGGTGAGTTGGAGGACAAATTGGGTCAAACCAGTGGAGAAGATAAGGTGTCAAAGGGTCCATGTTCACTAAACCCTCTTTTCTTTTCTAACTTTATTTCTTAGCCCTACTTGCAGTTTGGTGGGGCCATATGACTAATTTCTGGCCAATGGAATGTGGGAAGAAGTGATGTGTGTTTCTTACAGTCCTAGTCCCTAAAATCCTTCCTCATAATGCTCCACCTCTTTTCTCTCACTTCATCTGCTGGCCAGTTGTGGAGGATCTAGTGGAAGACTCTGAAGTCCTAGGGATGTTGGAGCTACTATTCAGAAGGAGCCTGGGTCCCTGGGTGACTCCATGGAACAGAGCCTAAAAACCCTCCCTCTCCCGATCTGCATTGGGTATAATGAACAGGAAATAAACCTTTATTGTGTTAGACCCCTTTGACTTTGGAGGTTTTGTTACAGAGGTCAGCTATGTAAACGAATATGGGATTTGGCACTTTGTAGGTGCCCAGTAAATACTAGTGCTTTTTCTCTTAGTCCCCAGGAAGCACAAGCCCAGAATGTCAGAGTCCTCTCAAGGAAGTCTGAGATGACAAGCGATAGGGGCTATGTGTAAGCCAAGTGCTTGGGAGAAAGTCAGGAATCAAGCAGGGAAACCATATACCTTGCCAATGGCACACAGTAGGTTTTCAGTAGCAGACATGGTCTAGAGTCAGGAAACATCATGATGGAAACAGGTTGCACATAGACCGGGAGTTGGAGATGAATTTTGCAAACTGGTTGTGGTTCTCAACACTGGTGTCTTACTAAAACCACCTGAGGAGGTTTGAAAAACACCCATGATCAGACCCCCACTCCCACCCAGAATCAGCTGAATCAGAATCTGTTTTGACGGGGCCTTGATGTCTGCACGATTTACAAGTTCCCTGGGTGATTTTGGCACGCAGCTGGCGTTGACAACCACTGCTGTCAACTGTATTGAAGCCGTCTGTGCCTTACCTTGACTGAGCAGTGTGAACTATTGTGAGGTGAACTGGCTTGACCCAAAGGTACCTAGTAATCCTATGGCATGCTACATAAAGGGCAAAGATGATTTGCAGCCAGAAGAAACTATGGCTCAAATACCACATTTCCCAAGACATCTTGGAAAATGATTTTTTTTCCCCGTGAAGGTCAGCCTCCTTCCTGCAGAGGAGATGGAAAGTTAGCTGTGGAATTCTCATGGTGTCTTGGAGTTGTTTTCTGTTTTCTGGGTGCTTTGGTCAGGGGACTATCTCACAGTTCTGGAGCTGAAAGTCCCCCCTCCAGAGCTATCACGAGCCATGTTCATGCTTTTTCAGGGAATGATGGAGCTTCATGTCTATGAGGCTGGCTTTATATAGAGATGAAATTGCGGAGAGAGAGTGCCCACTGTGGATAGTAAGGAATAATGAAAGTGAGTTGCTAGGAAAATATTATACCATTGAGAACACTGGTAAGTTGAGTGGAAATTAGGTTTAAACTGAGCTAAACTACCTGCTATGAACTCAGAAAATCCTGTCAAATTTAGCACCACCTAGACTGTGTTGTAGGCAGAATCACCAGCTGTAATTTGACTTTTCTTCTTTATGAAACACTTTGTACTAAGGGGTCCCCTTAGTACTGTGACCCATGTGTATCATTCATTCATTCAACATCTAATGGGGCTTATATGTCAGGCACTGTGCAAGGTGCTGAACAAATGAATAAAGCATGGAATTTACACTTGTAGTTTCTACATTTGCAAGGCCATGCAAGGGAGACCTGATTATCCCCATTTTACAGGAGGAGAAAGTAAGACTCAATTAAGCAACCTGCCTGAGGTCACACAGCTGGCAGTACCTGTTTTGCCTCCAGGTTTCTGACTCCAGTTCAGGGGGGTTTTCCACAGTGGC
Organism: Choloepus didactylus; assembly: GCF_015220235.1. Classification (NCBI taxonomy): domain Eukaryota; kingdom Metazoa; phylum Chordata; class Mammalia; order Pilosa; family Megalonychidae; genus Choloepus; species Choloepus didactylus. The sequence continues at coordinate 142,147,220 of NC_051311.1, read as the reverse complement.
CTCCCCAGGGAGAGGAGCCAGTGTATGCAGAAAGGTAGCAGGGAGACTTTCTGGCCAAGGCTGATGTCCCCTTCCAGACCTACCTAGGAAATAAAGGCATAAATGTGAATTTAAGACTGTTCTAATCACTTCACTACAGGGAAACATGTGTGAGGATAAATGCAGATGAGGAAACAGAGGTGGCCAGGAGGGGTCTTCAGGGGTTGTCCAGTGCCCTTGGCTGCTTGTGGGCCAAGATTCAGCATCAGAGCTTATGGAGAGGATGCCTTCATGAGCCAAGAGAGATCTCACTGAGACAGTCATTGTGCCGGAGGCTTCTCGAGCTCACGCTACTTCTCTCACACTGTCCTTGGCACTCAAGCCTTCCCTGCGATGTGGAACATTGTCCCTGCAGATGCTCTGATCCCCCAGTCCTCTCAAACTGCTTGATGGCCACTTGTAGCTATTTCCCATCTTCTCCAGATTCTTTCTTATTACCCCATTACTCTTCACATGCTCACTACCTACCAAGGTGTGCAAGATAAACAAGACATCAAAATGCCCATTCTTGGGCTTGAGAAGCAAATCTGATATCTTTGTAATGACTCAGTCAAGGCCCCATCATATCCCCTTGCTTTTCCCACTTCCTTATATTCCAGCCTGATTTCCAACAGCTGCATCAGCATCTCTTTGCCTGAGAGCTTTATCTGACTGCCAGATCTGGCTTTGCTCCCTTTGCAGTAAGCCAGAAATACCATGAAATTGGTGACTTCCAGGACCAATCCCTAAACAACAATGACAGGAATCCCTGGGCTCTTTCTCCCCTCAGGTGGGATAACTGAGTCATGTGTTTTACTCTGGCTTCTAATGTTCCCCAAGAAGACTGAGCTCCAGTTGTCTATAGTGGTAACTTGCCTTTATTGGCTGCTTTTTCTTCCCTAACTTCCCTGCTCCCTGACTGATAGTTCCCATCTCTTGCTTAAAAGCTTCTCATGCTTCCTGTTCCCTAGAGGTAAAAGTCTGAACTTCTCAGTGTGAAAACCAAAGCCTATGTCTTTGTTTGCCAGAGCTGCTATGACAAATACCACACACTGGGTTGGCTTAAACAATAAGAATTTATTGGCTCATGTTTTTAGAGGACACAAGTTGCTTTCTGTCAGAGTCTATAACGTTCTGGTGATCGCTTGCTGCAATTCTTGGGGCTCCTTGACTGCATCTCTGCCTCTATCACATGGCAGTGTCCTTGGTCTCCTCTTGTGGCTTTCTTTGTCTTCTTGCTTCTACCTGGTTTCTGGCTTCTCCGACTGCATCTGAATTTCCTCTTTAGAAGATCTTCAGACAAATGAATTAAGGCCCATCTGATTCAGTTTGGCCACACCTAAATAAGATCTTTGAAGATCCCTTGAAGATCCTGTTAGTACATCTTCAAAGAGCCTATTTACAAATGTGTTCACACACATAGGAATGTGGATTAAGACTTGAACATGTCTTTTGTGGGGAACATGATTTAATCCCCAACAGCCCTTCATGCTCTGACTCTAATCTCTCCAAGAATCTTCTATGCTTCCTTGGACCAAGATCCTGTAGGGCATTATGAACCAAGTTGAGGAGTTTTTACTTTATCTTAAGAGTTCTTGAGTGAAGGAGACCACTGAAGGGCTTTAAGCAGAGAAAGGGTATGACAAAATTTTTATTTAAAAAGATCACGTTGGCTGCAGAGCAGAGAATGGGCTGGAGTGAAGAATGCAAACAGGTTGGGGAGTTAGGTGGCTGTTGTGATGGTCCACGTGAGAGCTAATGGTAGCCTGACTAAGGGAGGTGAGGGCAGAGGGCATGGGAAGGAGTAGGCATATCTAGATAGTTGTTCTGCCACAACTTGGTGACTGTTTAGATGAGAAAGATGGAGGAGATGGTAATGACTCCCAGGTTCTATATTTGGACAGTAGAGAGAATGGGAGAAGTATTTGTAGAGATAGGGACTATTGGAGTTTAAGAGTGAGAGTTCAATGATATTATGGAAGTATGATGGGTAGGGACCCAGAAATGCCTGACTATGAGGGCTTAAGGGGAGGGAAGGGCATCCTTTTCTAATCCTCATGGAGGTGTCGTATGTGCTGTGCCCAGCAGAGACCCTTGACCTAGTGAGTTTGACCCAAGGAATGTCTTGGAACTCTGACTAGGCAGATAAGAAATTCTCCTCCTGTGGGAGCAGCTGGAAAGAGAGTGGTAAAGGCAGGCCTGGGCTTGGAAGGTTCTATGATGGAGATGGAAAACAGGGTCCAATGGAGGGTCAAGTGATCACCCCTGTCCATCTTCTCCCTCTTCACTAGGAAGGTCAGGCAGGAAATGCTTTCTGGAGGACCTGGGGCATCAGTGAAGACTTGAAGGATAAGGAGGGGTTCTTGAGGCAAACCAGGTGGGCTAAGGGGGAAGGACAATCCAGGCTTTGATATTCTGGATTATGAAAAAGAAATTCAAAGCAGTTACATTGGTTTCTCTGTACCCCAGAGGCTGTCCCAATTTTTCAAAATCTAATTGCAAAGGCTACTGTAAAATTTTCTCCATATTCTTAGTGCAAAAAAGAAATCTAATTTACTTTTACTTTCCATGTAATGTTATGAGAAGAACATTGGGCAGAGAGTCACTCAAACAATAAATATTGAGACATGAATTTTTTGAGACACTGAAGAACAATTCCTTTCACTGATGCACTAATATGTAAACTTAGAAAAAAGTCAAAAAAATGGTCAGGATGCCAATTATATCACAAAGAAAAAATTGCTTTTTTGTGCAAATAGAATTCAGTAATCTCCATCTGGGCCTTCCATGTCCCTTTCTGGGGTACTCTTGAGCCCCCAGGTGTGTAGGCATTTTGCTTTTTTATCTTCTCTTTTTAGTTAGATTGTCTTTGCCATCCCTGGGCCCAATGAATATTAGAAACAAAGAGTGGGTTCTAGGGAAACAGTAAGGCAGAAGTAAAATGAAATGGAAAAGGGTGTAGTAGTAGTCGTAGGTGGCACTAAAAATTTTTGGTTTAATTCCTCCCTTTCTCTGTTAATTTCTCCCTTCTCTCCTTTCCTTCTTGAAGGGAGCTTGCTTGGTGGATTAGTTAGGACTCTTGGTTGCAAGCAACAGAAACTCCCTTATGCTGGGTTACCCACAGAAAGGGAATTTAGTATATTAGAATTTAGTATTTAGAATTAGAATTTAGTAAATTAGAATTTAGGATATTAGGACATCTAATGGAATTTGAGAAGATCCGATTCTCATATACTGGTTAGAACACAGGCCTGGAATATAATGGAACTTTCTCTTCACCTCTCACAATTCCATATTCCCAGTGAAGCTGCTCATTAGCCAAACCTAAATCCTACTGTTAGCAGCCAGAGGAGCAGGGTTGCAGTTCAGGAACTCATTGCTTACAGCTGTTTCTGTGATCACGTGAATGGGAGGGTACCCTTCCCAGAACTGGGAGTGGTTGTCAGACAGCTCCAGATGTCCATGAGGGGTGTTCATAATGCTCTTGTTGGAGCAACTTGGCTTTACAATTCTCAGACCACTGGTTGTTGGGAGAATTCTAAATGGTAGATGGCTTTCTGCCCGAGAATGGTTGAAATGCATTAATGAAATGATGAGGTGACATCTTCTCTCTGGCATGAAAAATAAGAAGTTATTTTCTTAGAAAGCTCACTTTTAGATAACATATTCTACATATGGCAGCTCATCTTTTTTTCTAGAAGTTTAGAAGTTAAAAATCAGTGAGCATCTACCACAGGACTTGCCCTTGGCAAGACTGTTCCTGCAAAGGAGAGGCTAGGCCTGCCTATAATTGTGCCTAAGAGCCTCCTCCCAAATGCCTCTTTGTTGCTTAGATGTGGCCCTCTCTCTCTAGCTAAGCCAACTTGGCAGGTGAAATCACTGCCCTCCCCGCTATGTGGGATCTGACACCCAGGGGAGTGAATCTCCCTGGCAACGTGGAATATGACTCCCGGGGAGGAATCTAGACCCGGCACCGTGGGATGGAGTACAACTTCTTGACCAAAAGGGGGATGTGAAAGGAAATGAAATAAGTTTCAGTGGCTGAGAGATTCCAAAAGGAGCCAAGAGGTCACTCTGGTGGGCACTCTTACACACAATATAGGTAACTTTTTTTAGGTTCTAATGAATTGGACTAGCTAGCAGTAAATACCTGAAACTATCAAACTACAACCCAGAACCCATGAATCTTGAAGACGATTGTATAAAAATGTAGCTTATGAGGGGTGACAATGTGATTGGGAAAGCCATATGGACCACACTCCTCTTTGTCCAGTGTATGGATGGATGAGTAGAAAAATGGGGGCAAAAGAAAAAAAAAAAAGGCACCCAGTGTTCTTTTTTACTTTAATTGTTCTTTTTCACTTTAATTTTTATTCTTATTATTTTTGTGTGTGTAGTAATGAAAATGTTCAAAAATTAATTTTGTTGATGAATGCACAACTATATAATGGTACTGTGAACAACTGAATGTATGCTTTTTATGACTGCTTGGTATGTGAATATATTTCAATAAAAATGAATTAAAAATCAGTGAGCAACATGTACTTGCATCAATACTTTCTGAAATAAAACAGGTAGCGGAATCTACCATCAGCCCCTCCACAGCAGATGTCAAAGGATGTGATTAGCAACTGAATCAGAGAAGTGTCCTGCAAGCTTTCAATTTTTTATATTTTTCATACATAGTTGTTATATTTCAAAGGACATCATTCAAGCCATGAGCTATGAGCTATGAACTGATATGGGTTTTATGTTCAGCTCTTACTCTCTTGAGATGAAGCCAGGGTCATGCATTATGCTTTTGGAAAAATTTAATCTGAACCTAAAAACTCTTGGCTAACAACTGGATCAAACTATTAATTATATATTATTCATTTCATTCCTTCCTTCATCAAACATTGTTGCAGTGCCTTCCTTGTTAGAATCCATTCCAGTAGATCAGAAAGAGACCAATTCTTTTTCACACTTAAATTTTAAAGTAAATATAATAAAATTAGAAGTTTTCCAAGCCCTGACATGTATAAAGTTTACTTACTATAATCCAGGATTCAACAAACATTTTCTGAAAAGAGCCAGAGATAAATATTTTTGGCTTTGCAGGCCAGACAGTCTTGGGTACAACTATTCAGCTCTTTCTTTGTCATGTGAAAGCAGCTGTAGACAATAGGTAAGGAAATGAGCATAGCTATATTCCAATGAAACTTTATTTCTAGAGACTGAAATTTGAATTTCATATAATTTTAACGTCACAAAATATTATTCATCTTTTGAATTTTTTCAATCATTTAAAAATGTAAAAACCATTCTTAGCTCACAGAGCCCACAAAAACAAGTGGCAGGCTGAATTTGGCTCACAAGCATCAGTTTGCCAACACCTGCTGTCACAACAAGGGCATAGGATTCGCACATCTGCTTGGTTGTTTTTGGTTTAGTTTTCTTACCTGACAGGCTTTTTTGAGGAAGCATTTCTGAGAGAGCAAGCAAAAGCAATGCTTCTTTTTTATCTTAGTTTTGAACTAATTCTTTCTTGGCTTATGTAACATTAGCAGTCAGCTTCACTTGATTTGGTGGAAGAGCCTTGCGTTGAAAGGGCTTGCTGAAAGGTTTTGCACTTGAAGCAATGCATTTAGTGGTTCTGTAGGTGTGCAGTCCCTAAAACCAGGGAGAGAGAGATAATGATTCTGGGGAGAAGCGGTTTAAAAACAGTTCTAACTGTTCAGGCAAGTTATTTTTACCGGTCTTTAGGGGACGGATAAATGATCACATTGTTATTATTTTTATAGATTATATTTCAAAAAGCTTTTCTGCTAAGAGTGGTTAAATGCCAAGTTTTAATTTCACTCACTCAAGGAAAAATTTCCATTGCATTAGAATTTTTGAGTGTGTGTGATAATTTATGATGGGTGACTACAACTCAGGGCTTTCAAGCTCCTCATTTCAGGACTTGCATTGACACAAAAGAAGGCAGTTGCTTGAGTTGGGAAAGCGGAAGAAATATAGGACTGTGGGATCTAGTAACTTGGTGGTTATTGCAATCTCTAACTACAGACAAAATACTTTTGCTCTTTACTTTTAACATTTATGGTGCTATCAATAATTAAAATATATGATCCTTGCAGAGAAGAATTTTCTACAGTGTCTCCAGAATGTAACTTGGGAGTCACCTGGTGATTGCAATAACTGAATGCCCACTGTGTGCCTGGGTTTCACACACTTTATCTTAATCCTCATTGTAAGATGAGGGAAGTAAGATTCAGGGAGGTCAAGCATCTTATTCAAGTTCATTTTGTTGGTAAGTAGGGGAGCCAGATTGCAGACCCAGCTCTGTCTATCTGTAAAGTCCTTTTCATGCCTTCATGTTGTAACCAGTATTAGTCTCAAGGAGTTTCATGGTTTTGAGTCACCCCTTGGCTTTCATGCTGAGACGTGCCATTCCATTCTGTATGACATGAGGTCCATGACACTTGCTGCTTTTTAGATTCATTAATCTTGCCACTGAACTAACCAAACTATTAACATGAGTGTGGTTCTAGGTTTTCACTGAAAGAATTTATAACGAAGTTCCAACTGCACTTGGACATAAAAAAATTCTTTTAAAAATATGGTGAAGAAAATTAAATTCCTGAGACATACAATAACCTGGGTTCCAGTGCACTTGGTGGTTTTGTGGGTCTCCTGAAATTGTATGTCGAATATCCTGTATATGTGTGTGTATTTGCCTGTTTTTTTTTTTTTTTTTTAAAGCATTTCTGATTTCATTAGATTTTTAAGACATTTGGATCCAATGCCCTCTAAACTCAACTGGAACCAATTTGGAATTGACTCTATTAATATTGGCAAGTTTTTGTTAATTGTGTGAAATTCCATCACAACAAATGAGGTTAAACTAATTGTATTCCTGTGATAGCCTCAACATAGCACCGCCATTCCACAGATCACACAGGGTGGAGATTGTCTGCTCTTCCATAGGACTTAGCTCTAGTCTCTTTTCATACGTGCACCTCCAGCCCCCCGACACAGAGCATTGGCAACAGTGGATTCTCTGCAACTGCCTCCTGGTCGGAGGGAATGATTTTCTCTGGATAAGCCTAAGCCTCTCATTTCATGTACCAGAAGGACCAATGACTGAGCTGGTGTTATCAAGTGAAAATTCTATGTCCAAACTCTGCCAGTCTCTAGCTAGAGGACCTTAGTCAAGCCCCTCCCTGCCTCCTTTTCCTCTTCTGTAACAAACAGGTTAGCTACAGGATTTGTAAGATCTCTCTTACCTCCACAAATTTCAGGAGTCTATCATATTTGGCAAAATCAAATTCAAAAGAATGGGGACAGACTATTTGGAATGGATGGTAACGGGGCTAGAGTTCGTTGAAAATTGCGTATCTTATAACCTCTGTGTAAAAGGGCTTGCCCACAAATGTGGGTCACTTTGATTATTACCTTCCGGCCAGGGACGGTAATGCTGTCGGGGCACCGCGCTGGTTATGGGGACAGATGCTGGGAGGAAGTGGGCGTGGCGATTTTCCCGACTTCCTTGTTTGGAGTAAACTTTGGCAGCATCTGACGGCTTAGATGTTTGCTTTTCCATCTGTTGATGTGCTTTTTGGGAGTCTTCTGGCCTGCCAGAGAAAACATCTAGAAGAACCACGACGCCAAATCTCAGCATTCCCTTGGGTCCCCAAACCCCACCAGCCTCCTGAGAGAAGGCGGCGGAGGCGAAATAGAAAACAGACGTGCCTGCAGCGCGCTGGCTCCGGCGGCTGCTGGAGAGTAGAGTGGAAACGGCAGGGATTTCGACCCCCACTCCCCGGCACCCGGTACCCACTCACGGGCGCGCCTTCATGAACGCTCCTCTCGTGTTTGGAACTCGGAATTGCAGACGGCAGTTGCGAAGGCTCTCTGACTCCGCTGTGTGCCTAGCGCATTCGTTCACGTTGCGGTCCGGCGTCTGCGGCCGGCGCGCTCGGCTCGCGGCGGGTCTGCGGTGACAGCGCGCGGCGCGGCCGAGGGAGGGGACGCCGCCGAGCGCAGGGCGCGGGCGCCAGGGTGCGCGCTCCGCCGCGGGGGGACCCCGGACGCCGCCGGCCGAGCTATGACGGACGCCAGCAACAGGAAGGAGGGCTTCAAAAAATGTCGGAGCGCCACTTTCAGCATCGATGGCTACAGCTTCACTATCGGTGAGAACTTTTCACCCCTTGTCCGACTCCTGGCTTGGGCAGATACCCCTTCCGGTGGCAGCGAGCGTCCTTTCCTTAGCGGGAGGACGGGTGGGGGGAATGGTCGGGGCGAGCTGCCGCCGGAGGACCCTCGCTGAACGGGTGTAGGGCGTGGGGGAGTCCCCGGGCGCGGCGCGCAGAGCTGGAAAGTCGCGTGTGAGGCCGGGTCCCCGGGCCCGCGGCGCTCCCCGCGGCGCTCCTCGCAGGCTCTCACTGGGCATCCCGCTGAAGCCGGCTTTCAGGATCACACCTTTTTTTCTGACCTGCTCGAGCTCCTTGCTGCAATTTGAGTAACCTAAGCAGAGAGAGGAGAGATAGAGGGACAGGGATGGAGACGGAGATGGAGGTACACCAAGGGAAAGAAGACAGAAAGATGCGGACATGGAGAAAGACACGAATTCAGAAACAGAGAGAGGCAAAGGGAGACACAAAGGAACAAGTTTCCAGAAAAGTTGAAACAAGGAGAAAGGGACACGTACACACACACTGCATACACACTACCCACACACTACCCCCCCCCCCCCACACACACACACAGAGGAACTGAGAGAAGATGAAGCAGAAAAAGACATTTGGAGTCTCTCAGAGAGGCCGAATGCAGGGAAGGAGGGATATTTAATGTCATTGAACTATTTGAGGTAAAGCTGCAGTGTCAGTGACTGCCTGGTGGGGTTTTCCTCTCCTGCCTCCTGATTCCAGTGGCTGCCTTTTGTATTTCCTTCCCACACCTTTCCCCAAGAAGGGTACCAGAGAGGGCTGGAAGTATCTTCACAGGGGTTAGAGGAAGCAGGCCCACAGGGCTGACCTTTTGGAGGTGGAATGTTTGAAGAGATGGGTCCTTGATATTTTTAATATTCCCATGCTGCTAACTGATTTGAAATAACCTGTCAAGGGCTTCCCTCATCATCTTCCTGGGAGGTGGGCAGAACCGGGAGTCTCGGCTAGAGCTTTGAAGGCTTGTCCTTTGGAATGTCAGTACTGGTTGACCAGAAGGGCAGAGGCCGGTGACAAGGAGCTGCTCCAGCATTTATACTTTTGGGAGTGCTCAGGTCACTGTAGTTTTAAATCTGAACTTAATCCCATCACCTTTGAAGTTAAGGGCAGAATCTCATTCTACTTTGTGTTGGGCTGAGCTTGCCTGGGGGTATAGTGGGAAAGCCCTAGGGGCAAGAAGAGACCAACATGTTAGAGCTAATCTCTGGGCCACTTTGGTTTCTTCTAATGAAATGGCTCAAGGTTTCTAGGGCTCACTGAAGATGTAACTCCCAGAGTTAAGTGCAAACAAACTCCTTAGCCTGCCTCCCAGGCTCTCCAGTCTGACTTGAGCTCTTCTTTTCTGCCTCAACTGTCACTTCAGAGCTGTCTCTTCTACATAGTCATCATGGCTTTTCCTTGCCCAAACATTCCACATCCCACTCTTCAGAGACTTAGCTCAGGCTGTTCCCTCAGACAGGAATGCCTTTCCCCCAACCCTGCAGTGAGAAATCTTGCCCAGTTCTCACTTGCTATGCCCTCCTTCCTCGTCCTGTGTCCTCCTTCCCTGTCAGAAAGAGTCTCTCCCTTGCAGTTCCCTTAGTTCTGTATCCTCTATTAGAGCTCATACCTTGCTTTCAGTTGTTTATTTTGGCACCTGTTTGTGGTCCTCATTGAGCTACACATTCTGATTCTTGTTTACCTTTCACCATCACAGGGTGATGGTGGATGCTCAGGAAGTATTTGTAAAAATGAATTTAAGGTTGCCATGGTCAAATGTGTTTCTTTGAAAGGCCATTGCCATTTAATGCTAGTTTTCTTGAATCTGGTAAGAAAACTTTCAAAGTGATTTCAAAGTTTTATCTGGGAGTTCTTTATCCCCTAAAAAGTCTGGCTTTCTAAAACGGAAATCTACAGTGTGGTCCTCCTCTGAACTCCTTGCCTCCTTTTGCTCCTATCCCCATTAGAAGACAGGGTTTGGCAGATTGCTAGGGTCCAGGAGTCCGAAGGGGCCCCAAAAGTGCCCTGGTCACTTGTGTCAGCTTATTTAAGATTGGGCTGGGCATTTATTCTTTCCCTCTTTTCCTTTGGTTCTTCTTTCTTCCTTCCCTCCTTCAACAAGTGTTTATTACATTTTACTCTATCAAAAGATACAATTTAGCACAGTACCTGACACATGGCAAGCATTCAGTAAACGGCATGTTGTGATTATTCAAGGAATTCAGCTAATATTATGGTGAGTTTATGACGATAAATCAGACTTAGGCCTTGTATTCAAATGATTTGTACTCTGTTAAGGTGATGAGATATGTATATACATAGTCATTTTATAAAGTAGACTACTAAGTGCCACAAAAGACATTTAGAAATTTTAGGCAATACACACATTTTAGAAAACAGGTAACTGAAAAGAAACGAAGAAAGAAAATCACTTGTAATTTTATCACCCAATGCTAATATTATTATTTCTTGTATATACTTCCAGTAGTTTTGCATATGCATAATTTTTATCTTTTTTACAAAATTCAATCATATTGTTCGGTGATTTGTTATTTTATAATATAAAATTATTGGTTCCATGCCATGTATAAAGTATTTATTTATTTACTCAATCCTCTACTGTTGGCTATTTAGGTTGACTTTACTTTTCACCATAATAAACAATGATAAAAACTAAATATTTGAGTACATCCATGAATTCTTTTTTAGGATAAATTTCTAGAGGTCAAATTGCTTGGTTCAAGAGTATGCATATTTTTGGGGATTTTGAAACTTAGTGCTCAGCTGTCCCCTGGAAATGCTTGCCAGTTTACACTCCTGTTAGCAGAGTATCAGGTGCCCATACTGTCACGAGAGGGCATTATCATTTAAAAAAAGTAGCTAATTTGTCTATTAGTGATGTTGAACATTATTTCACATGTTATTTTACCTCTTTTGTAAAACTGTCTTTTTATATCCTTTGCCTATGTGTTTTTCCTCTGGGGCAGTTCATTATTTATTATTAATTTGCAAGTACTCTTAATATATAACATATATTAATTATATATAAAGTTAATACATTAATTATATGCAATATATAATTATAATTACCATATATTTTGCTATATAAAGCACATATGGTTATGTAATTAATGCATATTATATACATTAAATAAATATACATACATGTGTGTGTATAACTTACAAGTCTCCTTGTCATAGTCCTAGTTCTTCTGTGTGTGTGAGGACTCATTCCTGCAACATGAGTGTGTGGTTGTCAAGACTTGCTCCAAGAATGTAGAGACACTTTGTAGCCCATGCCCATGGTGCCTGTTTGCGACATGGTTCAGCAGAGAGGAGTAGGGGGACAGTCCCCCTCCCACCACGTGAGAGAAGAAATCTGATGAGATCCTGGTGGCCCCCAGATTGCTCCTTTTCGTGTGTTTGACATGCTGTCATTAGGGATCACCCCCTCTTCTAGTCTGTTAAATATACACAATTTCCAGGCCAAAGGACTTTCCTGAAGAAATTCATATTCTGGGACTGGTGACTCAAGAGATTCTTACAGGAGGGAGGCCTATGATGACAGTGCTGACCCTGGGGGTTCTGCAGGTGGGAAGGTCGGGAACAAACTGTCCTTGAAGCTCCCGCCACACCTTCTTTCTGCTGAACCCGCATCTTTAGGCTGAGGGGAGTCACCCATTTCTGGTTCAGATTAGGCAGGAATAAGGTTGCAGATATGGTTCTCAAGCAGAGTGATACTCCCCAGGGGGTGTTTGGATGTACTCAGGACATTTTTGCTAGTCCCCATACTGGGGGCTGGGAGCTGGGCTTGGCAGGCTGCTGGTGAGCAGAGGCCAGAGGAGATAAATGTTCTGCTGTAGGAAGGACAGGCCCGCGGTGAGGAATTGTCCTGCCCTGAACACAACCACATCCCCATGGAGAAACTGTGAGGCTCCTTCTGGCATGGAACCCTGCAGCTCCCAACCTGGCCTGTGCCCTGGCTGTGGGATCTCCAGGGAGCTGACTGGTTCAGGCAGCACTGGCACTGAAAACAGGTGCCTCCACATGTAATACCAGGTACTGAACTTGAGGCTTTTAGCTCCTTACTTCAGTTTTCACAAAGACTGACCAACAGCTGGTATGACCCTCAATTTAGGAGGAGCAACTCTTAAACCTCAGAGAGGGTAAGTCACTTGCCAGATGCACACAGAAATGGCAGAGTTGGATTCAAACCGACATCTATCTGACACTCAGCCTGGGGTTTGGCTCCCCACGCCATGCTGTCCACAGTGGACTTGATTTCTTCCTGGGCCTTGGAAGCAGCCCGGTGAAGAGAGATCAGGGAGCTTGCCAGGCTTGTTGAGCCAGCACAGGCTGGAGCAAAACCAGAAAGGGACGCTACTGTTGCCACAGGTGGGACGGAGCTGCTCCCAGGAGGAGGATCAGGTCAAAGCAGAGCCTCTCACCGGGGTTTCCCCTTCAGTCCCATCCTCCCCCATGTCCCAGGGCGAATTGTCTTGCAGCCTTTCAATAGAACTTTCTCAGATCACGAAAGGAATACATGGTCAAGAGCTATTTCAGTGGTCTTGAACATAAGACTATGAGGTTGAACATGTGCCACGTCCAGAAAATGCTGCCTGTCATCAAGCCACCATGATTTGACAGTTCCAGCCCTAGGAAACCACTGAACTTTTGGTTGCAGAAAATGATTGTAACAATTAGAATTAATTGAGGGACATGTGTATAAGCTCAAGTGTAATTTGACTCTGGGTATGTACGTGTGAATTAGCATTTGAATATGAAGTGAATGTTGGGAGCTGGTGCAGCATCACTGTTTTTCAGAACTTCCCCTAATCTATTTGGGTTTGTAAGAAGTGGATTCACAGATTCTTACTTTATGAGGCTGCCTGAAATCCAAACAAGTACCTCCCTCCCATCAAGTAAAGTGTGCCTGCAAAAAACAAAACCACTTTTTTTCTTGTGGAACATGCAAGTGGTGATCTGTTTTGATACCCCTGACTGTTCATTTTGCAGATGAGAAAACATGGTCAGGGAGGGCCCTCATTTCCCCCTTCCCCTCAGCGATAACCTCCAAAGTGTCAGAAGGAAATGGGTGAGCCTACGGGCTGGGAGGATTTGGAGTCAGTGGGGTGCATGGCTGAGAGGCTGCTTCCTTCAAAAATGAACCTGGTAGTGTTGTGGAAAATTCTAGGCTTGTACTGAAGAGGTGTTGCTAACAGAGAGGTGTGTTTCCTGTAGCAACCGCCACTGGCTTCCCTGCCCTTGTGCTGTTCTCCTTGGGGCTGTCCCAAAGGAGGAAAAACAAGGGGCCCCCAGACAGCAGCACGAGGCCTGAAAGGCTGCGAGTGCGGGTTCTCCATCCCACCCTTGGACTGCTGGGAACTGGGGCGCAGACCAAGGGAAGGAGGCCTGCGGGCTGACTGCTCATTTCAGGGGGTCTCTAGGACAGGCAGGGGGCCCAGGTGGCTGAGGCCAGGTTACTTGGCAGCAGGTGCTGGGGGGTGTGGCCCACTCTCCAGCCCAGGGATAGAAACCCCTGGCCTTTCTTGGTGCATATGGCTGGGGACTTTCTCTGCCCAGACTTGTCTCTGTCCTCTCTCAGCCCTATCATTCTTATCTCAGTCTTATCTTCTCATCTGTCTTCCGCCTGCCTGCTTGTATGTCTGGGTGGAGACAAGTCTTCTGGGCATTGTAAGGCTGGTTGGTGGTGGGGTGGGGAGGTGGGGAGTGAGGAATGCAGTAAGGATCCAAGGTAAAATATTCTGCAGCTGCATCCTGTACCCTTTGATTTAAATCCCACACCTCACATCTTGGAGAGGGTTGAAGCCAGAGTGAGGCAGGGCAGGGGTGGTGGTGGTGGGGGAGGTGGTTTGGAAAGAGGTATTATACAGACTGGGGCTTGTTCTGCAAGGGATTGTGTGGACAGGGGCTGCCCCTCCACCCTTCTGCAACTTGGTCAAATGACCTCATCTTTCTGAGCCTCAGTTTCCTCATCTGTAAAACGGGAGAGTCATCCTTAGTCATGGAGCTGTGGTGAGGATCAAATGAAGTTATGTATGAAAAATTGCTTTGTTAATTCAAAAATGCCATTAAAATGTGTATTGTTTTTAGTTCATTGTTATCATTAGTGGAAAATTTGACTGATGGGTAAAACTTATGTACCCCTCTTCACGTTATTTGCCCTGTAACAGAGAACACATACCTTTAGCTTGAGGCATGAAGTTTTCATAATGGGGTTTTAATTGTCAGCCAGTAATTGGAGTACACAGTTTTAGGGGTGTGTGTCTGATGAGATGCAGCGTTTGTAGTAGGAAACCCTGGGCTTTGGAGTCACACAAAGAATTACAGTGCCAACCAGGCAACTCATTTAGCTTTTCTGAGCCTCGCTCTTCTCAGTATAAATAGGGCTGGTAAAACTTCCTAGCAGGTTAACAACGGACAGGGAGTAAAGGGTCACGGACAGTAGCCTGCTCTTTGTGAGTGTTAGGTGAATGGTCTTCCCTTCGCCTGAAATTGAACAGTGAACAGAGCTAGCTCTGGCTGGTAGGATGGTGAGGGTCAGGGATGTGACCCTGAGGTTTGTGGGCACACTCTCTAGAGCAGGCTTAGAGCCGGGTCCTTATTGCCAGCTGCCAAGATGCCCCGTAGGACCATGCCAGCCCCTGACACCAGACAGGAACAAGAGGGAACTGCACTGGGAGCCCTCCTGCCCTCCCCAGGGCTGGCCATTGCCCTGGTCCTGGTTTGTCTTCCCACCTGGGCTGAGCAATGGCCAGAGTCTGCCTGCAGCCATGGGGAAGCTGGGTGTAGTGGAGAGAATGGCATTGCAGGAATGATGCCCAAGGCTTGGGGATCCAGCCTGGGACACAGCAAGACCAGGGAACCAGGATGGTTAAATTGGACTTAGTAGGGTCCAGAGTACAACAAACTCTGGAGTTAGACACTTGGGGTCATATCCTGAACCCCATCTTCCTTTTGTTGTGATATTGGATAGGTGGAGTTACAAGGCTAAAGTTCTGCTTCCTAAACTGTATAATGGACATAATAAATTGTACCTACCTTGCTGGTTTGGGAAATTAAACAAGATAATGCAAGTAGAGCTCCAGTAGGTCAAACTTATCCATCAGGCACAGTAGGCACACAGTAGTTTTAGGGGCCCATGAAAATATTTCTTTTAAAATGAGAAGGAAAAAAATGCATCTTTAGGTCAAATAAAATGTTTTAATACAAAACATTAATATAATTTATTTATGCCAATACAGCCCTAACGTATGTTTTTACTTTATTTTATTTTAATGAAGGAGGCTGTTTTAGTTTCCTAGGCTGCTTAAAACAAATACCGTGAAATGGGTCGGGTTTAAACAATGGGCGTTTATTTACTTACAGTTTTGAGGTTGAGAAAATGTCCAAATCAAGGCATCATCAAGGCTGTGCTTTCTTGCTGAAGACCGTCTGCTGGTGAACCTTGGCTCCTCTGCCACATGGCAAGGCATGTGGTGGCACCTGCTGGTTCTTCCTTCTCTTTTGGGTTTCTTTGCTTTCAGCTTCTTGCTTCTGTGGCTTTCTCTCTCTCTCTCTCTCTCTCTCTCTCTCTCTCTCTCTCTCTCTCTCTCTTTATTCATCCTGTTTTAAAGGACTCCAGTAAGAGGATTAAGACCCACCCTGGGCTACACTTTAACTGAAGTAACCTCATCCAAAGGTCCCACTTACAATGGGTTCGCACCCATAGGAATGGATTAGCTTTAAGAACATGATTTTCTGGGGTGCATTCAGCTCCAAACCACCACAGAGCCCATGAAGGCCTAGTGTCTGCGGCTCATGAAAATTATAATGCAGCACAGTCCTAGTGCAGTGCCTGGCACATACAAGGCATTCAGGCATTGTTAGCTGGAATTATTAATTAATATGTGTTGAATATAGCACTGAACTGCACACTGAGGAGGGCGGGGGGTACTGTCGGAGAGTAACAGCACAGTGTAGTGGGAAACACATGTTGGAACCAGAATCAGGAGATGGGTTAGCTCCTTTCTAACTTGCCCTTTACTTGCAAATGACTTAACCTGGGCTTCATTTTTTCTGTCTGTAAGGGAAGAGAAAACCTCTGAGGTTCCTGCCATTCCCTGAAGGAAGTGAGCTGTGAGTTCTAGTGACTACCATAGCCTTCCCCCACTGGGGAAGGTGGAGGACAATGGCTAAGTGGGGCTTACCAGTGATTTCTTCTGAAAGATGCTTTGCACATTGTGTGTAGGACTAGTGAAGATTTCACCGAGTCAAAATTATTCTTGAAATATTCTAGGTTTTGTATATACAACTTTGTACAGTTCCTTTTACTCACAGTGAAGTTCGATAACCATTGAGCTAACCTCAAGGAAAAATCCACAGGCAAGTCAATATGTAGCTGCCTGGGCCTTCCAGTTATTTTACCTTTATGCTTTCAAATCCCTAGAGGGAATCAGGAGCAGGGAGGGGGCGAGATAGGTGGAGATTTCCGAGTGTCTCTGCTTTTCTGCAGTGTTGACTCCTTCTTGATGAGATATGAAGCCTTTCTGACTTCAATTCATATTAAAAGGTTTGTTTGTTATTAAGAATAAATTCCATAATAGATAATAGATATGGAAACACTAAGCACAGGTCCTGCTTAATAAATCCTCACTGGATTTGAGAGGCAGTAGGTGCAGATGTTAAGTGCGTGGACTCTGGAGCTCAACTAACTTGCTTTGAATTTTGGCTTCATAATGTCTTAGTTTTGTGGTTGGACAAGTTACTTACCTCTCTGCATTTCAATGTGCTCGTCTGTTAAACAGAGAAAATAATATTATCTACCTCCTAGGGTGCTAGAGAATTAAATGAGTTAAGGCACATAAAGCACCCGGTACATGGTGGGCTCTATAAGTGTTTGTTATTAATATTATTATGAAAATAATTAAATTGTTATTGATATGAAATAATAATAGCCTAATCAGAATTCTGCTGATCAAACACCCATATGTGCTTTTCCTTAGAAAGTTGTAAGGGGGACCTGGACTTTCTGCTTCCTATTCCAAGTTGGTATTTTCTGCCCCAAAAAGTTCATTTACACTCCCATGGGCACTGGTCTCTCCATGCATACACTTGTTCTTGGAGACCCCGTGGTGGACTACCAAATGTTCCCTTCTCCTCAACCTCTATCTTCTTCTGGGTTTTAATGTGTTATTTCTGATGATTTTGCAGAGTGAGTCCCTGGCAACTGGGCCATTCATAGATGGTGAGCTCTCCTAGGCCAGGAGACTAGGTGGAAAGAAAAGTGACCCAGAAGACCTGGTTCTAGACCCACTCCTGGCAGTTCCTATCCCTGTGGCCGTGAGAAAGTTAGTTAAGCTCTTTGAGCCTCAGGTCCTCATTTGTAAAATGGGAAGAATCCCTGCTTTGTTGTGTTGTTGGGAGGATTCAGTTAGCATGAGTAATGGACAGACCCAGCAGGCTGTAGGTGCCCAGTAATTGGTGGCTGTTGGTTGTGACGATGGAGGCTCTGAAATCGGGGTGCGGGCAAGTCTCCCAGACCCGCAGCTGCTTCCCTGGAAGGCACTCCCCAGCCTGCCACCTGGCTGCCTCTCACAGCCACCGACCAGTCACTTATGTGAAGGGCTGGCACTGCTGCAAGGCTGTCTTTGTTTTAGCGTGGGGTTTCCGACCAGGCCGGGGATCTGGAGTGCCTGCCGAGAGCTTCCAGCTGGGTCTGGGTAATTGGTGCCAGCTGCTCTGGGGAGGGCTGGTTGGTGCTTCCTGAGCTGTTTGGCAGGCAGGCTCTGGAAGGTGGTGGGAGCTTGGCTTGAGAATCAGACCTTCTGGACAAAGATCCAAACCACTCAAGACTCCATCCATGGGTATTAGTCCACATGTGATGATGCCGAGGTTTGCTTCTCTGAAAGGAAACCACATTGATTTGCCGATTCGTGCCTTTTCTCTCTGCTTCTCTAGACAGTTGTGCTGCCTTCTTGTTGATTTCTCCACTGAGTGGCTCAGGTGTGATTCTGTGAGCATGGAGCAGAAAATAGGAAAAGGATCAGCCATCCTGAACTTGCATCACTAGTAACTACCAGCATTTGTTTAATGTTTAAGAAAGGACTTTTTAAATAGATGGTCAAATTCAGCTTTCACAAGGTTACAGATGGAGATGTAACTTGCCCAAGTTCAAGCTGGTGAGTGAGAGTTTCAATGCAGATCTCCAGACTTCAAATCCAGTGCTCTTTCCTTTCTTTCTTTCTTTCTTTTTTTTTTTTTTTTTGGTTGAAATGCTGGGTTGAATTATGTATTTTGTTCATCAGACATCTTCGTCATTGGAGATCATCTCAGAGAATTAACGTGGTGTATACGGTGGAAAGAATATCCCTGTCTTTATTATTGGACAAATCAGAATGTAAATTGCTGAGCTCAGATGTTCACTATTTTTGAGATATTTGACCACTTCCTTTATCTTTCTGAGTTTTGTTTCTTTAACTGTAAAGTGAGAATAATAATGTCATTATTACATACATGACATATGAAAAGTGCTGGCCCAGTAATGAGACCATCACAGGTGCTTATAAATCTTTGATCCTTTACCTTTCTTCTTCTCCTTCCCTACTTCATGCCAAATCTGAAAGTATTTCAGCTGCCTTAGATCTTCATCCTATAACCACAAAGTATGGGAGCTCTTCAGCTCTTTGGAAGCTTTGTCTCTCTGAGAGGCCCCAGGAGAAAGCTAGCATTGTTTGATTCTGACTCTTGGACACAGGGAACCCAAATTCATACAACAGGATTTAGGCAATGCAATGAGTGGGAAAGTTGTTCAATTTGTGTTTTAAAGTCATTAGTTGACAATTTCCAGGAAAGGCCACTGTGCCTAGTGACTCATCTTTTCTAACAGTTGGAAGTTACTTCACTTTATCAAATTTTGTCAAATCAGTAAGTATGAAAGGGGAGTCTAGTGTCTCTTAAAGAGGGAAGCAGCAGGCCCATGATCAGAACCAGATCCTCACCATCTGATGGGCCCCAGGGAAACCTAACTCTCCAACAAGAAGCAATTTCTTCCTTTCTCATCTGTGTCATTCATGAGGCCAACAGTTTAAGGTGGTGAAAAAAGTTTAAAAGAGGCAGGATTTGGTTGTTATGTAAGGCTGTAAGCCTGAAATTAGTGACCACTTCAAGGATGCTGTTGTTTTGTGTTGTTTTGGGGGGGTGTTTGATTATGCAGCTGTTATAACCAAGCTATTGCCCTCATGTCGTTGATGATAATGACATGGTTCTACAGTTTGTGAAGCACTTTCTCAAATATCAACTCATTTGAATCTACCAATAACCCCGCAAGGGAACTGTGAGCAGCTCCATTTTACAGATGGCGAAACGAAGGCTCCAAGAAGTCAAAGCGACTTGTTTCAGAAGAGTGACTCAAATTCTGTTTCCACGTTTTGGGAAGCTCAGGCATCTGAACCAGGAATCTGGGAGCCTTCTTAGATTCCTTTCCCTGTGCCACCCCCCCCCCCCATCTAATTGTGGGTTTTTCTTCTCTAGCATCTTTCTTATTTATACTTTCCCCTCAATCTCCCTTGTTTTAGTTCAGTCTTTCCTCATTTTCATCCAGTCTATTGCAATATTTCCCTGACTGGTCTCCCTGCCTCTCAACTTGCCTGCCCTATCAAACTCCTCTCAACACGGCAGCACGAATGTTCTTTTGGAACACACTCTGATCCTGCCCTTGGGTAGTTTCCCATCACTGCAGGATCAAGTCATGTTCTCTAGAAGGGCTCACAGGCCATCGTCTCTACTCTCTCCAGGCTCACACTTTGCATTGCCCCTGCCTGCACCACCTGCCTCTGGGTTGTCATCATTCACTTCTCCTGTTTTTTTTTTTTTTTTTTTTTTTTCAAGTGCCCACCACGTGATAGCCATTGTCTTAGGCAGTGGGGATGTGACCAAGCACAACAGGCCAGCCCTGACGTCATTGGTTATCACTGTGATAAGTCCTCTGATGAAAGGCCAGGGTGCTGTGAGTGTGCTGGCATTGCTTGAGGTGGGTGTCCCTGAGGAGGTCAGTCTGAGCTATGTCTGATGAAGAAGGTGGGGGAGGAGGTGGGAGAGCTTCAGACAGCTGAAGGGTAGTGATGGGCCGCTGGGTGGTAGGAGAGGGACATGGCTCAAGAAGTGGGCAGAGGTCCAACTGTGCACCTTTTCCTGAGAGCCATGGGAAGGCAACTAATTTTTTTTTTAATTCAGTTTTATTGAGATATATTCACATACCCTACAGTCATCCACAGTGTACAATCAGTTGTTCACAGTACCATTGTATGGTTGTGCTTCATCACCACAATCCATTTTCGAACATTTTCATTACACACACACACACACACAAAAGAATAAAAATAAAAGTAAAAAAGAACCCCTAAAGCATTCCACCCCCTCCATCCCAACCTATTTTTCAATTAACCTTTGTCCCTGTTTTTCTACTTATCTGTCCGTATACTGGATAAAGGGGTGTGGGCCGCAAGGTTTTCACAATCACATGGTCACACAGTGTAAGCTATATAGTTATACAATCATCTTCAAGAATCAAGGCTACTGGGTTGCTTTTCCAGTTTCAGGTATTTCTTTCTAGCGATTCCAATACACTAAAAACTACAAAGGGATATCTATACAGCACATAAGAATAATCTCCAGAATGAACTCTCGACTCCGTTTGAAATCTCAGCCACGGGGACTTTGTTTAATTCTCTTCCTGCTTTTGGTCAGGAAGATTTTCCCAATCCCACGATGCTGGGTCCAGGCTTATCACTAGGAGTCATGAGGCAACTAACTTTTGAAGCAGAGGGTGACATGATCCTGTTGGTGTTTACAGAAGCCCACTCTGGCTGTGCTGTGGGGAGCAGTCGATGTGAGTTTGTTGGTGGTCCTGCTGTTGTACCATAACTACCCATCTCAGTGCATGTGGCTTTCCTCCTCTGTATCTGAACCTTCCTGTGTCCTTCTGAGTGTTCACTCTCTTTTTGGAACAAACCAGACAAATTCTCATGCTGCCAGAACCATAGATGGTAATATGGAGGCCAGAGGTTCTCTTCTTTTTCCTAATTACTTAATTCATTTTTTTAAACAACATCAGGATAACATTATTAATTTCTTTTGCCTGTAAAAATGAAACATATTTATTTTAGGAATTCAGGAAAGAAAACTTCATTATCCAGAGATGACCTCTGCTAACATTCAGGTGAACCTGTTTCCATATATGTCTCTATCCGTAGGTTCACATAATATTCTATTGTAGTTCTGTTTGAATGGGATCATACATGGTGTTCTATTATCTGTTTTTTAAAACATAATTGTATGCATGGACATTTTAAATTACTCAGTTTTCTCTCTCTCCAGCTTAGTGCCTAGACTGTCTTCGGTGCTCATTTCAGCTTTCCTAACTTGGAATACCCCATGAGCCAGGGGAAACTTATCTGAGCATTGCACAGTATGGCCTGCTTTAGCAGTGCTGCCTCACCAACCACACACACACATACACACATGTGTTTACTGAGCATTTGCTATATGCCGGGGCTTTGTAAGCACTAGTTTATTTAATCTCCCCTTTTCAGATGAGGAAACTAAGGGCCCTTGTCCAGGGAAGTGGAGAAACCAGGATTGGAATCCTAAAATGCTTACTGTGAGCCTGACTATGCAGTGGGGATATCCGAGGAAGGACCCCTTCTTCAACTTCTGGTAAATCCAAGACACTTTTGGGACACACAATGTTTCCTCTTTTCATCTGGATGAGAGGGTTTATGACCCTGTGTGAAGGGGTAAAGTTAAGCTGTTAGGACCAGAATGTTTCTATAGTTTATTTCAACTGAAAGCTTAGTTGTTTACTCATTCCTTCATTTGTTGAATGCCCATTGACTGTCTGCAAATATTAGGAGGCAATTAGACAACTTTCTCATTCTTGAAAAATGTGTGGGCTTGTGAGGAGACTGACATTCATGCCTATTCCATGTCCTAGTTGCTGGATTTATAAAGGACAAAAGGAATACAGAGGTAGAAGATATAACTACCTGCAGGTGTCAGGAAAGGCTTGAACTCAGTTTTTCAGCTACTTCTTTCTTCCCATCCTCTCCCCTTCCCCTTCCCTTCCTTTTTCTTCCCTTTTTTGCCCTGACTTTCTTTCTTCCTTTTTTTAATACAACTTTATTGAGGTATAATTTACATATCATATAGTTTACCCATTTTATTAAATTTAGTAGATTGTTAGTAATTTTTCAGGGTTGTGAAATCATCACTATGTGTAAGTACTTTGTTCTTTTATTCTTGAATAGTTTGCCAATATATGGGTATATACATTTTGTTTATCCATTCACCAGTTGATGGGCACTTGGGTTGTTACTACTTTTTGGCTCTTTTGAACAATGCTGCTATAAGCATTCATGTACAAGTCTTTGTGTGGACATATATTTTCATTCCTTTGTAGATTCCTGGAAGTGGAATTGCTGGGCCATAGGATAAATTTATGTTTAATTTTTAAGGAACTGCCAAAGTCTTTTCCAAAGTGCCTGCATCATTTTATAATCTCACTAACAATGTATAAAGGGTTCTTGGACTGAGTTTTAAAGAATTAGAGATCACCTAGATCAGTGGTTTTCAAAAGTGTGGGGCAAGGCTGGCTGCAGAAGAACCAAACACGGAGCTTGTTAAAAATTTCTGGGCCCCAGCCTCTGGAGATTCTGATTCCATAGTTATGGGATGGAGCCAAGCCATGGCTTGGAATTACTAACTGGAAGAAGTTGGGGATGGAGGGGAAAGGAGAGAAATTTTGAGAACATTGTAGGCAGAGAGAACTACATGGATGCAAACAGCATGATGTGTGCTTGTAATGGTTAGCAGCAGGAGTGGTTAGGAGACTTTTGCATTGGTCCAGCTAAGACATAAGGGGCCAATTAATTCATCGACCTAACCATCCAGTGTTCCAGTGAAATTTTTTTGGAGTGGGAACTAACTTGTTTTTTGAGTTCTAGGCACTAGACTTAGAACTTGATATTTGAATTTCAGCAATCCTTTTGATTCATTATTATTCCTAGTTTTCAGGTGAGGAAACAGGCTCAGGAGATTAAGTAACTTTGCCCAATCTAGTAAGTAATAGGAGTGGGAGCTGAAACCAACCCTGTCTTTGTACTGCAGCAGTTTGCACTGGCACCATGCTAGTGCTGTGCAAAAAGGGTTTTGGGATTTTGTATTCATTGTAGAAGAATTCATTTTGCATTCTAATATTGCAGTTGATTCTCTGGCTTGCTGTGTAAACAAGAGTCACTGCTGCTTGCCTTCCTTTGCTGTGGGTGAGAGGCATGTTAGATTCTCTCTAATGGAAATTGTAATATTTAAACATGCCAGGGGGATGCCATGTGAGAGACCATTGTTCAATACCTTGAGCATCTAGTTTATGTGGGCTTCAATAAAAAGCCTCTGGCTGCTGCTTCCTTTCTGGTCCCTGCTGATCAAGGAAGGCTGCATTTACTGACTACTGAAACTTGACCCAGAATCTCAGGTAGCTGTCAGTCTGAGCTTTACCTAAGTGGGAAATTAAGGCCCTCTGTGAATCAGGAGTTGGAGTTCTGTGGTAGGGCTGTTTTTGGAGTTGGATGCGTGATGAGGGGAAACTTGTAGTAATTACTGAACAGATGCTCTTAATGAGCTCTCTGCTGGATTTCCAGCTGGCAGCGAGAGCTCTGCATTGGGACGGGGACATCTCACTCACTGGATCATTATGTGACATCACATCCTCCCCTTGTTGTCATAGCAGCTGTAATCATTCTACTGAAGGTGTCCCTCAGGGGGATGGCGAGCCACGTCTTTTTCCATTAACGGGGATCCATGGTGCTTGGTTCCTTGCTAAGGAGAAAAAGACCTCGCATGTCAGTGCTCTCTGAAAAGGAGAAAAAGTTTTACAATTGTCAGCATGACATCACTATTTTTAATTATAATTTTAACAATGATTATGATGATTGTAGAAAAACTTAGAAAATAAAGATTGGCAAAGAGAACAACACAAACTCCTCATAATATCAGTGTTAACATTTTGGTGAGTATCTCTCTGAAGGTTTTTTCCGCCTGCATGTTAACACATATGTACATTCATTATTGCCCTTATTTTTTCCAAATATGGGACCTTTACCGTTTTGCTGGCTACTTTTTTCCCCACCTAACAATGTATAATTAGTCTATTTTCAATCAATAGTTTTCCTTTACAGTTGTTAAGGTACCATGATGTATTTAGGTAGTTCCTGTTGTTGGGCATTTATTCTTTCAACTTTCTTGCTGTCACAAATAAAGCTGCTGTAATGATTATTGTCTCTACATCTTTGTAAATCCTTTAGCCTCAAGATCAATTCCTAGAAGTAAAGTTATTGGGTAAGAAGAATTGAATACTTTTGAAGCGTTTGAAATGTAAATATTAACCCTCTCTGGAACCCCTGTAAATGTTCCAGTTTACAGTTCAAAATAAAAAGTATGTTTGCCTGTTGACCCTTACCAATATTGGGTTTAATGTTTATAAAAGTTGTAATTTAATAGGTGAAAAATGACATATAATTCTTCTGTTAATTTCAATTTACTTGATTATTTGTGAGGTTGAATTAATATGTTAGTTGACTGTCCGGAGTTCTTTTCTAAAAAGGCCTTTTGTCCATTTTTCTATTGTAGTGTTTTCTTCTAATTCATATATACTCTATATATTAGGGCTATTTCTTCTTCATCATATTTGCTATAAATAATTTTCAGAGTTTACGAGTATGCTTTCAACCTTGTTTGCTGTTCATAAGTTTAAAAGTAAACCAGTCATATGTTTTTCATTTATGGTTCATGTTTAGAAAAACCTTCTACATTTAAGAGATTATGAAAATATGCATTCATATTTTCTCCTAGTAGTTTTATAGTTTTATTTTTATATTTAAATCTTTAATTCATCTAAAATTTATTCTGGGAGGAGGTAGAGATTTAATTTTGTTTCCTTTTCTAAAGGTATCCATTTTTTCTGCACTGATTTAAAATATTAACTTCATAATATGGTAGTGTTACACACACATACACATGCACATATTTGCGCTTTCTTTTGGAATATCTATTCTTTTCTTTTGTTGGTCAGTGTTTTTGTATGCTAGCATGATGCTATTTAGCTATTATAGCTTTGTGATACAGTTAAACTTCCAATATGGCAAGGCTCTATTTACTACTCATCTTTTTCCAAAATGTTCTTGTCTATTCTTACTCATTTTTCTTCTTGATTGACTTTAAATTTGCTATTTTGCTTTAAAAATCTTTAGGGTTTTTGATAGCGTTATAGTTGAGTGTGACTTAGCAACTTCCTAGTGTAATTTTAAGTCAACTTTTGTAACTCTTCTATGGGTGCTGAAAAATAGAGTGTATTTTCTGTTTCTTCTGTATTTCATTCCATATATGTTGATTAAATTAATTTAATCATATTGGAATTGTATAATCCAGACTAGTTAATTATGCAGATTTGTAATTATATTAATACTGTCATTAAGATACCCTTTATTGTTATTATTTTTTGGCTGCTTGATCTGATGAAGGTTTAGTTGTTTATGAAAGCCTTCACAATATTATATTTTGTTCTTATAATTTTCTCATTGTATTTCAGTTTTAGCTTTATATGTATTTTGGTACACCATAGCTTATTTCTTAGGATTTTTGAGAATTGAATCTTCACTGTCAATTTTACTATCAATAGAAAATGGTGCTCTGGCAGGTATCACTAAATGGTATTTACCATTTTCTTTCTTCAAATTTACAATAACTTTTTTTAAATGTAATTTTATTGAGATATATTCATCCATGATACAATTCATCCAAAGTATACAATCAGTGATTCACACTATCATTACATAGTTGTGCATTCATCGCCACGATCATTTTTAGAACATTTGCATTACTGCAGAAAACAAAAAATAAAAAGAAACACAAAAACCCCACACATCCTATACCCTTTCCCCTTCTTCCCCTCCATTGAACACTAGTATTGCACTCTACCCAATTTTAAGACTTACAATAGAGGTAGGTTAACTAAGACAGTGTAGTATTGTAAGAGATAGATATATACATCAGTGGAACAGAGCAACATGTCCAGAATGACCCCTCAACTCTATTTAAAATCTCTTAGCCACTGAAACTTTATTTTGTTCCGTTTCTTTTCCCCCATTTGGTCAAGAAGGCTTTCTCAATCCCATGATGCCAGGGCCAGGCTCATCCCTTGGAGTCATGTCCCATGTTGCCAGGGAGATTTACACCCCTGGGAGTCATGTCCCACATAGGCAGGAGGGCAGTGAGTTTATCAGCCGACTGGGCTTACAGAGATAGAGGCCACATCTGAGCAACAAAAGAAGGTCTCTGGGGATGACTGCATAATTACAAGCAGGCCTAGCTTCGCCATTGCATAAATAAGTTTCATAAGAGCAAGCCTCAAGATTGAGGACTTGGCTTATTAAATTGGGAGTCCCTAATGCTTGGGAGAATATCAGGAATTCCCCAGGTGGGGGTTTCATAGTTCTACATTTTCCCCAAGTCCCTCAAGGGACTTTGCAAATACTTTTTTATTTTCTGCCCAAAATTCTCTGGAATATATCATGGTATTATATTAACCTGTACAGAACAATAAGATCTCATTTCCTAATCTAGGTTCCATGTAATTATGTTATTTAAATAAACTGGCCAGACAGGTTAAATTAGTGTGCTACAGAAAATTTAAATTTTGTGACAAATAAATATCTCTTCCCTTGGTCTCACACAGAAGTTGAAGTTTTAAAATACAGACTACATCATCCTTTACCCTGCATTCTGATTTACCTTAGTCCTAACCAGGTCCATTTCATTCATGTCTCTAATTGAAGTTTGATCTCTTTTCAGCTTCTTTAACAGTTGCTGTATGGAGTAACGGTTGCTGTAGATCTCTAAGTCTGAGTCTCAGGTGTCACACAGATACCCGACGTTCTAGGAACTACCAGGTTATACCCAAAGAGCACAGCATCTCAGAACTGAGAAATAACAGTTAAAACTCAGGGGTAGATGTGACTTCTGCAGAGCTTACAATCTAGGAACCTTTATAATGAAACTTATTTTAACATTCTGTACTCCTTAATTGTTGGTTGCCCAATCTCTGCCCACTTCCTATCCCCTGATAACCTATGTTCTCAAATTCAGTTCTCAGCATTTGCTCATTATAGTTAATGTCAGAGAGACCATGCAATATTTGTCCTTTTGTTTTTGGCTTATTTCACTCAACATAATGTCCTCAATGTTCATTCACCTAGTTACATGCCACACATCTTTATTCCTTCTTGCAACAGATCAGTATTCCATTGTATGTATATATCACAGTTCACCCTTCTGTTCTTCAGTCAATGTACCCTTAGGCCACCTCTACCCATTGCACATCATGAATACTGCTGCCATAAACACCAGTGTGCAAATGCCCATTCATCTCCCAGCTTTCAGTTCTTCCAAGTCTTTGTCTAATAACAGGGTTGCAGGATCATGTGGTAATCCTATACTTAGCCTCCTGTGAAAGGACCACACTGCTCTCCAGAGGGGCTGCTCCATTCTACTTACCCAACAACAGTGAATAGATACATATCTCTCTCCACATCTTCTCCAGCACTTGTATCCTTCTGCATAGTTTTTAAACAGTTTTACTCACACACCATACAATCCATCCTAAGTATACAATGGTTCCTGGTATAATCACATAGTTATGCATTTTACCACCACAATCCATATGAGAACACTTCCTTTTCTTCTGCAAAGAAAAAAGTGGAGAAGAGAAGAAAAAAGAAAAAAAGGAGAAACAACAAGAATCCCATACCCCTCCCTTATATCCCCCTCTTGCTGACAATTAGCTTTGGTATATTGCCTTTGTTACAATTAATGGAAGAATATTACAATATTACTATTGACCATAGATCGTAGTTTGCATTAATTGTGTTTTTTCCTTATACCATCCCATTTTTAACATCATGAAATGGTGATATTCAACTGTTCTCCTTCAAGTAAACTTTTCTTACATTTGTCCATTTAATCACCATCATTGTCCACTCTAGGTTTCACTATATTATAGAGTCCCAGTTTTTATCCTCTATCATTCCTTCTGGTGTCATAAATGCCCCTAGCCTTCCTCTTTCAACCACACCCACACTCAGCTTTGTTCGTTACACTTACAATATAGAATAGCTTTGTAATGTGTGAATATATCATCTTCTCATTGTTAAAAATTGAGGTTAATAAGACTCCCCCCCCCAAAAAAAAAGCATAAATCTCCCCAAACCCGCTTCTGATGTTTTGATGAAAGCCCTTTTATACCCTCTAATGGGTATGTGTACACATGAACTCACACTTCACAATTTGTCATCAGTGGAATCATTCTGGATATGGTGTTTTGTGATCCACATTTTTTGTCACTCAAAAAATGGCTGTCTTTCTGTTGCAATTAACATAGAGCTAAGTAACAATTTAAGTTCTTATAGGTTTGAAATGTTTGTTTTTCATCAGATCAAAGAAATTAGGCTTCCCATTCTTTTGCCCTCATCTTATTTGTTTTGCTTTGTTTTAGATACAATATTTCTTTTTTTAACCCAGTTTGATAGTTTTTATTTTTAAACAGGGAAGGTTAATATAATTATCATCATAATTTTTATATTTGCTGTTTTTCTGACACATTAACAGTTTTTTTTTTCCTACTTAAAAAATGCCTTTTATTTTTTGGTTTTTGCTATATGGACTATATTTTCTTTATCTTTTATAGTGTTTGGAAGGCATATATTCTACTAGTGGTTACCTTTAAGTTTTACCAAAGCATTCTTTAATCAACTTTTCTCAGCTTGTTAAGTCAAGAGTGAAACAGAACCTTTTGAGGTTTAACATACTTTTATTTATCTCGACCACTTCTTAAGCTATGTTAATGTATGTTAATAATCTTGGGTTTAAAATCCAGATGGTTTTTATATTATTATTTTTAGCTTATCAAATTTTCTGTTTAAATAGATCTTTACATTTTAATTCTGTTTTTGAAACAGCTTTAATGAAGCATCATTTACATACCATAAAATTTACCCGTTTTAAGTGCATGCAGTTCAATAATTTTTAGTAAATTTACAGAATTGTGCAGCTATCACTACTATCCAATTTTAGAGCATTCTATTACCCCAAAAGAATACTTATGGCCATTTACCTCATTGAATCCAGTTTTATATCCAGCTTTCTGCCAATTGTTTCTCTCTTTTTAAATTAATAGACTTTATATTTTAGAATAGTTTTAGATTTAGAGAAAAATGGAGCAGATGATATGGACAGTTTTCAGTTCTCTGCCTTTTGCTTAGATTTGGAAGGTGAGAGTACAGCTGGTACAGTTTCCCTATAATTAACATCCTTCTTAAATATGGTGTATTTGTTATAATTAACGAAGTAATATTGATGTATTATTATTTTTTCATAGTTTACATTGGTATATTTTTCCCATATATTATCCTATTATTAATATCTTGTCTTAGTGTCCAGTTTATAATCCAGTTTTATATCCAGCTTTCTGCCAATTGTTTCTCTCTTTTAAATAGTTATCTTTTTCACTGCTAGTCACTTTTGTTCCTTTTCTGTTGCTCTTACCTTGTCTTAATCTTTATATTGTTGGATTACAAATTCAAGAAAGTTTCTAGAAGCCTTTGTGTACCTTAAGAGCTTATGTATCTGAAAATATCTTTGTAACATGACACAAAAAACCATGGTATTCAATTCCTGGATCATGACCTTTTCCCCTTCACATTGCTATGGGCATTGATTTTGTATCTCTTTGGATTTTGTCTGGCAATGGGGAAATCTAAGGCCTGGCTGATTTTTTCATACTTTCCAAGCAACCCCTGGTTTATCTGCCTGGGTGCCTATAGGTGTTTCCTCTGTACCCCCTCTCCCCCAACGTGTCTTTGTAGTTAAGTTTTGGAAGAATGTGGTTAGATGTGGGTCTCTTTTAGTTACTTTCAAGACCCTCTGATCTGCTTATGTGGGTTCAGATAAAGAAAGATTTCTTCTATTATCTCTTTGATTATTACTTCTTTTCCATTTGTTCAGAGTCCTCCTTCAGGAACACCCATTATTCCCGTGTTGACCTTGCATTCTCTGTTTTCATATTCTTTCTGTCTGAATTCTAGTGGAACTTAGCAAATTTGTGTTCCACATCACTAAATGAATTTTCTACAGCATCAATCTAGTTCTTTAACTGTTTCCAATGTGTAGATTAATTCTGCTATTGCGTTTTGATTTTTCTTAGAATCCGTCCTTTGCTCCTGCATTTGTTTTCTTTGCAGTTTGTTGCATTTTAATTTCCATCTGCCCATGGTTCTACTTTTTTTGTAGCATAGTCCAATTCCTTTATCATGCTTGGGGCATGTTGTTGTGCATTGCTCCCAGTGCAGACTCCTGTTTCCTTTGCCATCGCCTTGTGTGCCCTGCTCCTCTGAAGTGACATCACCTGTCTCCTCCCACTGCTTGATTCTCTGGAACTCTGACCATGGACAAAACCTAGTTGCGAGTGTGCATCGCCATCCAGGCTCATCCTGATGGTTGATTGCCTCCATCTAAGAAGAAAGCATTGTGCTGCCACCAAGTCTCTTCTCACCGCGACAATATTGTGTTCTCTAGAATTGTGGCTTCTGCTTAGGTTTGGAAGAGGTGGCAGTACAGCTGGGAATGAGGGTGGGAGAAGAGCAGCTGGGCTGAGTGATGAAGGGAAAGGTTTGAAGCATTGTCCTCTCTGTCTTGTGGTCTCTCATTCATCAAAGCTAGAGTGTCAAGACCCGGTATCTTGGTAGCTATTGTTTTAATCCACTGCCATCTATTTTATAATTCTCATCAATTGTTCTCAGGTTCTGGTATTGGGCTGAGGTCAGTTTTAGTTTTGTTATGACATTTTTATCTTTTTCTATGTCTTCATTTAATGAGAACTTCAGGAGATTCGGTTTTAGGGGCTTGTGGCTTTATACCATTTTGGGCCAGAAGCATCACATTTGATTTTCTAAGACTTGTGTAAAAATTTTAAATGCCCATTGGTAATTTGGAAGGATTAGAAAAATGGGATTGATAGAAAATTTTTAAAAAATTAACTATTCATTTCTGAGTATTATCATATGTAGCTTATTGTGAGAAAGCTTGTCATGTGTGCAATTTGTAAGTGATGTGGTATCAGGATTTTTTTCCCCCATGAATTAACCCAGGAACAGAATAGGGAGCAACTGTCTCATAAAAGTCAGAGTTTAGGCTCTTTATGCCAACCAGAGCCTCATTTCCTAGTACCTTCTTTGTCCAGATGGTGGTGGTAAGGGTTATAATAATAGTAGTTGATGTTTGGGTTCCTCTGGGCCCTGTGCTATGCTAAGACTTCACATGTAGTCACTCATTTAATCCTCAGAGTAACCCTGTGAGATAGTTACTGTTATTATTATTCCCACAGAAAAATTAAACTACTTGGCTGAGATCATGGAGCTTACAAGTGGCAGAGCCAGGGTTTGAATTGAGGATCTTTGGCTCCACAACCCCGTCTTCTAACCACTCACTGTACTGTCTGCCTTTCATGTAGTACCCAAGCCTCCTCCTAGATTCCAAGATTCCATTTAGTCCCTGAACTATATGATTTAGTGTCTGTTTGCTTCTGGATTGAAATGCCTCTCCTCTGCATTAACAGGAGAGCTGAAGATAATGTAGCAGGTTGGGAAAATTTAAAGTTTTTTCTCTTCTTTATTTTGGAGTCATGATTAGATATCACCCATTATTGAGATAGGAAAAAAAAACAGTCACTCGTTCTTATAGGATTTTTGGGGTTCAGTTTAATACTTTACTTCCTCTTTCTACGTGTTTCATTGTAAAATGGGGATGATACAGTGCCTATTTTTAAGGATGATGATGAAAATTAAAGAGGTAGTACATGTAGAGTATAACAGTGCTTGAGAAGCAGTATATGATCAATAACTCTAGCTCTTGTTATTATTAGTAGTATTGTAATAAAAATTTCTACTTTCCTTATGGTCATTTAAATGAAATTGAAATGTTTGCATTTTCACAAACTGAAAATTGAGTTTCATTTATCTTGCAGTTCATACTTAAAGTTGGCCAACTTGATAAGCAGCTATCTACAATTATAGAGTTTTACTAAGTGAGCATTGTTGTGTATCATGGCATCATGTCAACAAATTTGCTAGCTGTTTTTATCCATTGCAAACATATCTTTTCTTTGACCTGCAGTTAAACTCAGGAACAAGTGATTTATCCACTCTCTGTGGTCATGAGGTTTGGGAGTGTGTGTATAAATAAACCACAAACAAAGTTTTCTTAATTTCCTTGCCACCTTGGCACCACAACCCATTTCCTGCAGCTGTTTGCAGGGGCAATCTGGGAAGGCTTGGAATCCCCCTCCCCGCCGGTATTTATGCCAACTTGCAGGTAGAGGATGTCTTAGGCTGAGGCTGGGATACAAAAAGGAGGTTTGGATAGTTTCATAAGAGAAAGTTGGTAGTCAAATTCATTTGTTTCCCTGCTGCTGGTATTTCTTTGTTTGATGCTAAGCTTGTACCCTGAAGCGTATTTTCAGGTTCACTGGCTTCACTTTTTGTTCAGCAAGATTCATTGAGGAAGTACAAAGTGTGGGTCATGGAGAGAGAGGTCACCAGCGAGAATGACCGTGTACAGATTATGTGCTAAAGGAGTTTGCATGAGCCTGCTTGGCTCCTGGCCCACTGACGTCAATGGGGCTGGGCGTCGGCATCCCGCAGAGAAGCTTTTATTCAGAAGTGGTTTTGTTTTTTTTTTCCTTTCACATTTTAAACTTGGAAATACAGGTCAAGGCAGTCAGGGTCCCATCTGATGGAATACATGAGTTTGCTCTTTTGCAGAGGTAGAAAAGGCACCACATATATAGGAAGGGGAACAACTTTTCCTCGAACTGCAGTGTGTTTAACGGAAGCGTCTTCAGACTTGGAGTAAACAGTTCTGGGTTTTTGTCGTAGATGTACACCTCTAACTGCGTGACTTTGAGCAATAATTTCCCTATTCTAGGCCAAATTCTTCATCTATAAAACAAAGGAATTTAATTAGATTAGTGGTTTTAAACTATTCTGCGGAATCCTAGGACCTTGCAGAGGTGCTTTAGGAATTGGGCAAATATTTGAATGTGTCTTTTTAAACATAGATTTTTAACTTTAAAAAACTATTATATGTATTCGTTTGTTTTATAGAATGTAACAGTTTTCCTTAACACATCAGCAGCTGTAAACATGTTAATTTATGATACAAGATTAGCTCTTTTTCTAGTAGACCTTAGAATATAGTCAAAAAGTATCCTGAGATTGCATGGTGAGTAGCAAAGCTCACTTCATCCCTACTTACAGGAGCCAATCAGAATTTTTCAATACTCTGTAATCAAAACATAACAGAGAAATGTATTGGGTGCTGAAGCTGATATAATGCACAACAACCTCTGA
Source organism: Choloepus didactylus (assembly GCF_015220235.1). Taxonomy (NCBI): domain Eukaryota; kingdom Metazoa; phylum Chordata; class Mammalia; order Pilosa; family Megalonychidae; genus Choloepus; species Choloepus didactylus. The sequence continues at coordinate 142,113,505 of NC_051311.1, read as the reverse complement.
TTTGAAATTTTCATGTCCAAAAAGAGAGCCACATTGATTCATTGACCTGCTTTATGATAAATAAGAAGCTCTCATTTAAAAAATAAATTATGCTAATTAAATACCATTATATCTATATTGAAGTTATGTGTAAAATTTCATTTTAATAAAAGGTTTTACTGTTAGAAATGTTTGAGATATTGTACTGGATATTTCTAAGTCTCCTTCCAGTTCTAAAGCACTCTAAAGATTTAGCTTTAAGCCTTCCTCCTGTCCTTTGGTGTGTGTTTGTTAGTACACAATCTTCAGTTCCTCTCTTCTATGCTCACATCATGCTTTGACATCTCTGGTAGAGAGAAAACAGCATGAATTGATATGCTAAGCACATTAATTTCCTCAGGGGCTCAACATGTGGGGACACTCAGAATCAGAGTTTCTAGACTAGGGACTCTTGCATTTGATTTCTTTTATGCTGTCCTATAGACACGACTGTAGCTGCAATGCCCCCTCAAACTTTTTGCACAAGTCCTTGAGGCACAGTTCAAACTCTGCCCTTCTGGTCCATGTGGATCTCCTCCTCCTCTGACTGTCACCATGCTCACCTGTCCAGCTCGATTTAGCCCTGAAGGGAATACTGTTTGATTAACAAATGAATGCAAGGACCACAGAGGAAATTCAGTGGGTTCTAAAGTAGAGCTCCAGATTCTCCTCATTGATAACCCTGTATCCACTGTGGTTCAGGAAGTAGTTACAGGATGACCTCGTGTCCTTTGGTGTAGTCCCGCCAGGCTCTTGCTTCTAAGGCATCGTAATTACATGGAGCTCTTGGTTTATGTTTAGACATTTGCTCAAAGCAAAGGACCAAGTCTTTCTCAATTAATTTTTATGGACAGCTTTGCTTTCCTCTACTATGCTTCAAAAAATGTGGGCTGCCTGCTTCCCTGGTTCATGGGAGTGACTGTGAGAAGCTGCTGCCGACCAGCAGTCATTGCTGCTACTTCAACTCCTGTCGTTTTTTTTGCAGTTAATACCATGCAAATGCTTGGCTGGAATTGTCACTTCCTGGGTAAGGTTCAAGCTGGAATAGATTTCTTCCTTGTGAGGTGCTAAGGCACTTCCTTTGTAATAACCTGAAATGCTTTCACCCCATCTCCATCTCAAAGCAGATGACAGAGAGGCTATGATTAATTACTCTATACCTAGTATCATATGGCTTAGATAAGCATATGGTAGAAGCTTAATAAATACTTGATAACATTACAGCACAGACCTGACTCCTTTTGCCCAGTGTGTTCTTTCATAGTGTCACACTTAATATGTATGTCCATTAAAATTTGCTCTGCAGTTCTCAGCCTGTGTCCTCCAGCTAATCACTTCATGGTGACGATATGGTTGCCTCAGTTCCAGATACATCCTCACAAAATCACATTCAAAGCAGGAGGGATGGGAGTACAATCTCTGCCAGAGGCACTGCCTCCTTCCCAGAAGTTATTCCCTTAAATCCCATTGGCCAGAACTGAGTCCCAGGCACACTCCTAAAGAAATCCCTGGCTTAGTAGAATGGGCTTGTCATTGTTGGCTTAGACCAATCTTGAGTCATTCCATGGGACTGGATCCATTGCAACTAGACATAATCATGGTTCTGTTGGGAAGTTGCAGAAGGGAGAATGGCTGTTGGTTAGTCAAGAGTGTCTGACACAGGCAACCTAACTTAGTATTTTACTGGTAGAAAGTAAAAAAAATTAATTGTGAATAATTCTGTTTTAGAATATGTGATAAATCTCATTGCAGGCAATGAACTTTGGCTCTGTGACCCTACTGATTTGTTCAAATAAATGTAGAGTTTTCAGAACTTACTTAAGTGCAAGAATTATATCATTGGCTCAATGAGAAGTTCTGAAATTTCCTTGTGAAACAGGTGGGTATGTATGATCTGGTCTGGTGGAATGGTTGGAATGTTTGTCCTAGATGTGTGAGAATTTAATCATTTCTTAGCCCAGCTGCACCCCTAGCACAGGCAGGTCAAGCTGGATTCTGAGGGCTCCCACTGAGCCTGGCCCTTGCCCTGCTCACTGTGCCTAGCTGCCCTGCTGGCCTTATTGCCGTTTCACCCCCCCTGGCTGGTCTTCATTTTCCTGGCTGATTGCAAGGGGCAGGGGGCACTCTCTAAGTTTCAGGGTGCTACAATGCTGCGATTACCAATCAACCTACTCAAGAAATGAGCATCTTCCCAGGTTGAGATACTGCTGTGAGAACAGGTGAGATGAAGCAAAAGTGATTTGTTGGCACCTGGTAAAACTGAACCAGTTGGTGTACAATGGGTTTACAGCACCGCAGAAGTTCTCCAGTAAGAAGGCCCAGTTTAACTTGACACATAACTCAAACTCTTCCCTTCATCACTTCATTCTTTATTTGCAGTAAAAAGTCCTCCCAGCTGTCTCCCCAGTCCTTCCCCCAAGGTGGAGGTAGGTAGACTACAAGAGGCTCCACCTCTAAGTGCTGTTCGTTTCATTTGCAAATAATTCCCATTTATCACTATCAGAAAGTGGAGGCCCCATTGCCAGAGTAGTGAGGGATGGTGCATGTGCAAAACCCACTGCAGATGTGCCAGCTTGTCCTGTTTTGTTCATATGTCAATAGGGTCTTATGGGACTGTTTATTTTCTAAATTTACAGTAGTAATTTATTTAATGCCAACTAACTAATCTGATATGGTATCTTCCTTCAATATGATGGATTTTCTTCTGATGAAAACTACCTCCACAATAGCATCATTCTTATTTCAGAATGGGATAAGAACATCCTTACTCTTAAACTTTTTCTCCCATACATTTTTTATTTAAAAAACAGTGCTCTTACTGTTTATCTGTTCTAGAATACCATAGCATTATGACACACACAAACTCATCCAAAGGAAGGAATGTGTACTCAATTTAGCACAATTTTTACTGCAGAGAAGAATATTCCATTGTTCTGATCCTGAGAAGTTGATTGGATTGTCCAGAGGGCTTACCATGCCCTGCATTGTGGAAGGGACTTCTCAAGTTCATTTCATTTAACCCTAAACAGAGCCCGACTTACACCTCTATTTTGCATTTGAGACTCAGAGAGGTTGAGGGACTTCTCCTACATGGAAAGCTGGAGTTTGAATCTGGCTCCCACCTACTCCAAAGCCTGTATGCCCTGCACTGTGCATCCCCATGTACCATAAGATTGTCGAAAAGGACCTTGGGGGGTTGTCACAGCATCCAGCCCCTACCTCAGGCTGGGGGCACCTCAGATCTCCAGGCCAGGTGGTGACCTGGTCACTATTGCTAACCAGCCCCTTACATGTGGAGCTGCAGTTTCTCATGCACCAAGTCTTTTCTTCACAGCAAACCACTGGAAACCAATCTCCTTTTCTGAAGGCTTTTTGTGCACGATTCTCGTGGGTGGAGTGGTTGCCTTTGAAATTAGCTTGATTGCCTGAGAGGTCTTTCATCTCTTTCCTTTCTCGACTTCATATATATATATATATATATATGGATTCTTAGACAAGAAAACATTTTTCAGGTTTTCATAACCTCTTGCAGGTTTCTTTTTTTTACTACCCAAATGCTGCTTGATTATTGTAAAAATAAATTTAGAATGCAGTGGCATTAAAAGAAAAATAAATTAAAATCACTCTAAATTCCACCACCTGAAGATAACTACTGTTGGGTTTTAGAGTATATTATTTTAGATTTTTTAAAAAATTACAGGTGTTTATATATAAACCATGACTGCAATATATGTACTAATTTGGACTGTGCTTTTTTTGATAGCTGAAATCTTACATTTCCTGTTTATTTATTTTAACTTTTAATTTTGAGTTTCTTTCAAACTTACAGGATAGTAACAAAAATAATACAAACCCCATACAGAGTACTCCAATATATCCCGAAACCCTACCCCCAGATACTCAGAACTACCAATTTTAACATTTTACCACATTTGCCATATCATTCTATCTATTCATCTATCTCTCTCTCTCTAGTTATCTGTCTATCTATCTATCCATCCATCCATACATACATACATTTTCTGAACACTTGAGTGTAGGTTATATACATCATGCTCTTGGAACACTCAATACTGCCATGTTCTTTTCCTAAAGCCAAGAATATTCACTTATGAAACCACCTTAAGTTATCATGTTCAAGAAATTTAGCGTGGATATAAGGCTTATAGTCTATATTCCAATTTTTTCATATGTCCCAATAATGTCCTTTTTGAGCCTTTTCTTCCCTAGATCCGATCCAAGATCATGTATTGAATTTAATTGTCCTTGTCTTTTCAGTTCTTTCTTTTCTACTTGTGGCAACATATATACAATATAAACATTCTTATCTGAACCATTCCTAAGTATACCATTCAAAGGGATTAATTGTATTCACAATATTACAGTACCCTCACCACTGTCCAGTACAGGGATATTGCCATATCCCCAAACAGAAACCCTACATCTGTTATGCATTAACTCCCCATTACCCTTGCCCCCTGCTCCTGTCAACCTGTACTCTGATTTCTGTCTCTGTGAGCTTGATATTCTCTGATATTTTCTTAGTAGTTACCTTGGAGCTCAAATTTATCATCTTAAATATATAATAATCTCGTTTGCTTTGATACAAACTTACCTTTAATAGTATACACAATCTATATTTCTGTACCTCTCTGTACCCCTACCTTTATGTAGTTCTTGTCACAAATTACATTATTTATGCACTATGAGTACAAAGCCACTGATTTATCATTACATTTTATGTATTTGCATTTTAGATCCTGTTGGAATTAAAAAATGAAGTTAACAAACCAAAAATATAATGGTACTGGCATTTATATTTTCCCATGACGTTTCCTTCACTGGAGATCTTCATTTATTCAGCAAGGTCAGGTGACTTGTGTTTTATAACTCACTGTCTGTTTCACAGCTCATTAGAAGAATTCACAACATGCTGAAAGATTGTCTCCGAGTGAGAATAAACTAGTAACTTGTCCCTGGGTTTGCTGGCTGGTCCTGGGATCTCTCTTGCCCCGCTTTGGTCAGCATTCAGGAATCGCTTCAGATGTATGTGTCTGAGGATGGGGAGAGCTGGTCTAGTTCCGTGCTATTAATTAGTGAAAAGTGCATGCTGTCTGAAATGTTACATATTATCCTAACTGAATTTTTAACACCCAGCTCCCTCAGTGAAAGGCCGGCTCTCATATCACTGATTTTAAAAACAACTTAATGAGTTTTACAGTAGGCAATTTTTCCTCATTTTCTCTTTGAGCTTCTCTGTGGGAGATCAAGCTCATTAGTCTCTATTTTACATTTACCCAGTCAACAAATATTTATTTTGCACCAGCTGCCTCAAATCTCTTTTGGAAGAGGGCAAAGTAGAAATAAACAAATGTAGAGTTCTACTTTTTTTAAAAAAGCTGTAACGTTTGTTGTAACCTCTATGTACTAACCTTTGTACACGTTATCTTATTTGGTCCTTTCATCATTCCAGAAGGAGGGATATCATTATTTAGTATTTTCTAGCAAAGTAACTGAGGTTGGAGACTTAGGTGATTTGCCCACAGTCATGGGGTCAGTAAGCGGTGGAGTCAGCATTTAAACCCAGGTCTGTGTCCCAAACTCCCCCAGTCAGCCTCCCCAGTCCTGGCCCCTGTTGTCATCCTAAGCCTTTTGGAAGAAGCAGCAGTGGACCAGTCAGAACCAAGACTGCACTGTCTTATATTTCTGACCTCGGGAGTTACCTGCAGTCCCTCAGGGAGGGGTCTAAGAATGGACCTCCATAGCTTGGGGTCTAGGCCTGGCATGACCCTACAGGGTGAGTTGGTAACCCGTGAGGAGGCTGCTGCCCCCCGATCTTCCTGTGACTCCTGCATCTTGTGCTTGTCCTGGCAGCACTGTCGGCGTGATTTTTCCTTTACCGATGGTCACTCGATGTCACCTTCAGTACTGCTGTGCTCACTAAGCCACTCTGAGCCTCTCTTTCCACTTCTGTAAAATGGGGAGAATAATACATAATTCCTAGGAGAGTTGTGATGATCCTAAGTGTTCCCTAAATTGGAGGAATCATACTTGCTGTTGATGGCAAATGTGTGTGTGTGTGTGTGTGTGTGTGTGTGTGGCCCCTCCTGGGTGAAGAATGAGGCAGTGGCTAGGAGAAAAAGAGATTTCCCCAGGGGATTTCCTCCCACTGTGACATTATCTCCCTCCCCAGTGACTGCCAGGCATGTTTGAGAAGACCCCACTTCAGGCGGTGCAGGGAGTCATGATTCAACTCTCTTATCTTGCCAGATATTAAAGGGTGTATGCAGGAGCGTGATTTGTGGTTGCTCTGTAGTGTGGGGGGAGAAGGCCAGTTTAATTCCACTTTCTCCCAGTAGACTTCCCTGCCTCCAGCACCTGATGGGTTACACTCCACCCCCCTTCTATCTGTCTCCTTTTTCTCCACCTATTCCTTGGATGGAGGTGTCCCCAGGTTTGGACTTTAGCCCACCCTCTCTTTTCACTCCACAAGCTCTGAGTCTGCCCATCCCTTCCAAGGTGTTTGCTATAATCTGTGTGCCCATCTCAGAGATCTCTCCCAAACTCCAGACCCAGGATCTCTACTGTCCACTGAATATCTCCTCCCTAGTGTCCCATAGATGACTTCAGTTCAGCATGTCCCAACTTGGCTCTGCCTTGGCTCGCCCTCTGCCCTTAGAGTAAAATCCCCTAACCAGACGTTCTATGCTCAGGCCTTGGCATCCCTTCCTGACTCCATCTCCACCATGCTTGGCCTTGATCACAGTGTTTCAGCAACGCTTTCAGTGAGAATGGGCCTCAAAAAGCTTTAACTACAGGGAACATCATTTACCAAGGGCTCCAGCTGCCATGCTCTGAAATCCATCTAGCCTTGCCAGGCCTTCTTTAGATTGCACAATGGTTTAGGATGCTTCCACCCAATCTCCTCTTCTCTCCTCCTCTCGGGGTCAGATCCTTGGGTTGTGGTCTAATGGCATCCCCAGCCTCTCCCTACTTTTTCTCATAAGCATTCCACTTAGTGAAATCCTTGCACATTTAATCCCGTTTTGGCATCTGTTTGTCTGAAGGTGAGATTAACACACAACTATTCTTGGAGTTTATTCGCACCGCCGGGCCTTTGCACATGCAGTTCTCTTTGCCTTGAATGCTCTTTCTCATGACCAGCTCCATGTCAGGTCATCATTCAGTCTCTGCTCAAATGCCTTCTCTGCAGAGAGGCCTCCCATAGGGGTTCTATCCCATTATGGATTGTAATTCCTTCATAGCATATCCAAATTTTTTTTGATTTTCCCAACTTGTATTTTGTTGCCTCCTTCTCTCCCTCACCCCTCAAATAGAATGTAAGTTCTAAAAGGATGGGGATTTTGTCTGTCTTGTTCTCACCTGTTCCAGTGCAGAGAATAGTACCTAGCGTATGGCAGGCCCTCAAAAACTATTTCTTGAAAGTAATTGATTTCTTTTCTGAGTTTCTCTTCTGCTCATGGTGTCACTTGCTCACCCTCCATTTTGCCTGAATAAGAAAGTTGGTAATCATCCTTGATTCTTCCCCTGGAGATTTTTCCCTCCTACGTATTTTTCAAATCCTTGCTTTTTCGTCATCCCTATAACCACTGCCCTGTCCATGTTTCTCACCAAAATTATGGCTTGTCTGTCTTTGGTAGATTTATCTTGTAAAATTTTGAGAGTGATCTTTAAAAAATGTTAAGTTTGACTCTTCAAAGCCTCTGGTGCCTGGTTTGGATCTTGATTTGAACAAAAGAAATTGAAAAAGACACTTTGGAGACAATTGGAAACTTGAACACAGATTGGGTATTACATCTGTGTGCCTTTATATGTTGTTCTGGTTGCCTGGTACTGCCTCCCTTCCTGCCACTGCTACTCTGCTACTGCACCCCACCTCAGTTTTGGAGGGGAGTTCTCCCAGATGTTCCTACACATGCATTGGGTGTTCTACATATTGCTCAAGTACCACCTCTTCCATGCACCCTTCACTGATTCCTCCATTGGAAGTGGTATCTTTCTCCTATGAACACGCATAACCTCATTTGTTCCTCTGTTCTGACACTTAGCATTCTGACCCATTTTAAAGTTATTTTGACATATACATCTCTGTTAGTCAGGATTCTTTTGGTTGCAAGTGACAAAGACCCAGATTAATTGACTTCACTGAAAAACCTAACTCATTGACTCACAAAACAGAAAAATTCCAAGGATGGCTGAGCTTTAGGCAGAGCTGAATTCATGTCCTCTCTGTCTCTGTTCTCTGTCTCTCTCCCTTTCTTGGTTCTACTTTCCTTTGTGTTGGCTCCACTCTCAGGCACAGACCATCTGTGTGGTGGCTTACACATTATCATTAAAACAAAAAGGAAAGAATTTCTCTTTCCCTGTAATTCCAGCATAAAGTCCTATAATAGTCTGGCTTGGATTGTATCACATGCCTGTGTCTTAACCAATTGCTATTGTTGGGGGATAATTGGATGAACTGATTGGCCAGGCTTAAGTCAAGGGGCCGCCCCTGGAACCAAAGGGTAGGGCCAGCTTTATGCAAATCTTATCAGCTGAGAGGGTATGAGCACCCTGCACACAGTTGCTTATTAAATGTTAGTAGCACAGTAATTATCCGGGCTGAAGGTTAGTGAGACTGTGCAAAGCACTGGTGAGGTGAATTCCCATCTCTTTTACTTCTCTCTTGCTAATCTTGTGCTCTCTGGAGTGGTCTACCCTTCCTGTTTGAACTGCTTAAACCCATTACTACTTTTAAAATTTTATAGATTGCCATTAGTCTGAACTCTGTGAATGAGTTTCATTGCAGACTGGACTATTGAACTTGCTTCTAGGCAAAGTCATCCCAGATTCCAAAGGGAAATGTAATTTGGATTAAAGAACAATAGAGGACATTGTAGTGTAAAACTTGAGGAACAAAAAAGCATCTGTTTGGGCATTTTGAAAACGCCTACGTGAAAGGAAGAGAGAAGTGTGAAGGGCATCTCATTAGCAGAATTTTTATTAGTGCCATATGGTTGTGTTCTGGCTCTGAAGGTAGGGTATGGAATTTGGTTCATCAAGTTCAGGACAGATAGGAAAAAAAAATAGAATCATATGGGCACTGAATCCAGTGGAACCGTTGGCATAATGGCTGAGGGCCTTTATTAGCATTTCTTTGAGCTTTGCAAGTGGGTGGCACTCAACCAAAGTTCTGGATGGTATAGGATATTCCTGCATATCTCCCAACCCAGTGGACACCCAATGTAATGAGTAGCTCTAACAGCTTGGATCCATTTTTGAGGTAATGAGAAACTAGCCATGAAAGTAGCAGAGTGTAAAAGGCTTGACCTTTGGAGTTGGATAGAACTAGGACCAAAGTGCAGTCACTTTGTAGCTGTGTGATTGTGGGCATGTGTATCAGGGTTCTCCAGAGAAACAGAACCAACAAGATGTGTGTGTGCTTGTGTATGTGTGTGTGTATGTGTGTGTATAACTGAAGAGATTTATTATAAGAAATTGGCTCACACAATTGTGGGGGCTGGCAAGTCTGAATTTGTAGGGCTGGCTGCAGGATGGAAATTCCAGTAAAGGGGACATTGAAGTCTTCAGTCCACATTCCTTAGGGGAAGCTGGCAGACTGGAAATTACAGTGTGTTGATGTTGAAGTCTTGAGGCAGGAAATCTTCTGATCTCTGGAACCCTCAGTTCTTGCTGTTAAGACCTCTAACAGATTGGATGAGTCCCACCCACATTATGGTGGGTAATTTCCTTTACTTAAGGTCAATTGATTGTAGATGCTAATCCTATTTTGTGAAATACCTCCAGAGTAACAGCCAGGCCAGTATTTGACCAAACAACTGGACCCCATAACTGAACCAAGTTGACTCATAAAATTAATCATCACAGCTTGTTACCTAATTCCTCTGAGGTTTAATTTTTTAATCAAGAAAAGACAGTAAAAATACTTAGCTCATAGGGTAGTCATGAATAGTCATTTGAGACAATGTATATAAAGGGCTTGCATATAGTAGATGCTTGGTAAGTGTTGGTTTCTGTTCCTTCTCTAATAAACACTTTATCTTTCATGAGTCCTGTGGTTTGCCCAATAACTCTTCAACATCTGTCCGTATTTTGGGAGCTCTCTACTCTGGTGGTTCTCAATTGTTTGGAGTGTAGAGGCATCCTAGTGATTTGGGGGACTTATACAGCAATAATTCTGCAAACATCATGGTAAAGATTGGATCAGGCAAGAATCAGCAATGTATACTAAATCTAGGTGAAGGTGGGATTTTGATGAAGGGCATGATATTTTCATCTTAAAGTGTCTTCTTACAGAACATTTATTAGTTGTAGGAGAGAAAATAAAACAAGAGGGATACATACCATGTGGGCAGGTGGCTTGGTGTTTGCACATGCACATTCCAGGATACCACCTGGAATCTAGGCCATTTTGAGATCTTAGTCTGAAGATGTGTTATCCCCAGGTTCTAGCTGAAATGAGGTTTTATACTGAGGTTTCTTAGCACTGGGAATTCCTGCTTTATATTGGGCAACTCTTGGGACAGGGATTCCTATTTGGATTGATGGAAAAGAGTCAATAACTGTAGGTGTTGATTGTAGCAATTTCTGAACATACTGTTCACAGAGAAATATATATTTGAAAGTGGGTAACTGGGACACAAAATAGTGCATATGGAACTAGAAGGAAATACAGGAAACTAAGAAACATAGCAGGGTGTAGCAAAGCATAGGACCCATAAGAAAACACATGGCTTGAATTCACAGTACAGTTAGGAATACTAGAAATATAATTTTAATCAACTGCATTGAAGATACCACATTAATGCAAGCTAGGAACATGGTGCTGAGGAAGAGTAGTTACTTTAGGTTATTTGTTTTTCTTAATCATTTGCTTTGTTTTGTTTGAAATATAGTGTTTTTATGTTGTTTGTGTGATGTTTTTAATTTTTTGATAAAGTTAAAATAAAATGAAATAAACAAACAAAAAAAAACAATAGGGATACAGAGAAGAAATCAGACACCACTTTAATCAGATGATCAAAATTGACTTATGAGGGACAGATGACATGGTGTACCTCAAGATGTGATAGCCGAGAAGGAAACAACATCCTTTCTGCAGTGTTCTGGCTGAGAACACAAAACCTCAGTCTAATCACAAGGAAACATCAGACACACACAAAATGAGGAACTTGCTATTATAAAAAGAAAGTGGGGGTGGGGCTGTATTCTTCAAAGATGTCAGTTTCATAAAAGACAACAAAAGGCTATTGAAAATGTTCCAGGTTAAAGAAAGCTAAAGAGGCATGACAATTAAATGCAATGCTGATCCTAGACTGTATCCTATTCTGGACGAGAAAATGCTTTAAAAGGCATTATTGAATCAACTGTCAAAATTGGAATATGGATGGTAGATTTGATAAAAGGACTGTATCAGTGTATATTTATGAAGTTGATAACTGTACTGTGGTTATCCCAATTCTTAGGAAGTATACATTTAAGTATTTAGGGATAAAGGACCATGATGTATATAACTTCTGTGAAATGGTTATATATATGTGTGTGTGTATATATGTGTATGTATATATATATATATATATATATATATATATATATATATATGAACACCCACACATATATGTACAGACATTACATATACATGGACATATGTGTATGGAGAGAGTGTCAGGGTGGAAGGAGGAGAGAGAGAAGATAAAGCACATGGGGTAAAATGTTTATAGTTGGTCAATCTGGGTAAAGGGTGTATGGGTGTTCTTTGTAGGATTTTTTTTAAAATACAGTTTTATTGAGATATATTCACATACCCTACAGTCATCCACAGTGTACAATCAGTTATTCGTAGTACCATCATATAGTTGTGTGTTCATCACCAGAATCAATTCTTGAACATTTCCTTGCTCCAAAAAAGTAAATAAAAGTAAAAGTAAAAAACAGTACCTAAAACATTCCATCCCCCCATCCCACCCTATTTTTCATTTAATTTTGTCCCCATTTTTCTACTCATCCATCCATATACTGGGTAAATGGAGTATGAGCCACAAGGTTTTCTGGGTAAAGGGTGTATGGGTGTTCTTTGTAGTATTTTTAACTTTGTAATTTTTTGTAAGTTTGAAATTATCTCTAAAAATGTTAAAAGTAATACAATCATGCTCTGCTTACCTTCCCTGTCCCCAGAGATGCTGGTGTATCAAGGGTACCGAGTTGGTGGTGATGACTCAGTGTGCATTGAAACAACTATCCAGATGACATATCTTCCTTTCCAGAGGAGGATAAGATGACATATCCTCTTAACCACAGCTGGTTGAAAGGAAAGAGACGGAATTTATGGTTGGCAATCACATTTGCCATCTTAATTTCTTAATTACAATTCAAAGGTGTTAAAACCAAGAATCATAATTTTGCAGAGTCTTGAAGGAAGCGTTCTTTGTGATTGAAGAACTAAAAGATCCAGGAAAGAAAGAGGGAAGAGGGGCCCTCTGGAGCAAGGAAAGAGTTTAGGTAGCAAATTTAGCCTACAAACCTAGGTATGCAAGACATTCTATCTTTTAATTTTCTAAGAATCAGCTTTAATCTTTTTCCAAGCTCCCATCCCATCAGGTTCAGAGGAAGTTCAGAGTGTCCTTACCGGGGTTCCCTCCCTCCCTGGGTCTCCCAGAGGTGCTGGGAATCAGAGTAGCACAGAGGATGTTGAGAGAGGGAAGGCTGGGTCATTGCTCAGTGGCCCACACTGGGAACCATGGAATCACCTGGGCCCAGCCTGGCTCCCTGAAGGTCTGTGTGGTGGCTTTGCTGCTTCTCTGTCATGTTCAGTGCACAGGGAATCGTTGGCCAATTTGGGCACCTGAGTGCCAGGGGTGCTGCTGCCTTTCTGGATGCCTCTTGCTGTTACCCTGTGAGGGTCCTGTCCTGCCTCCACTCTGTGCATGGCTGTATAGCAAGGATCCTGGCCGCTGCATCTCCTGCACACACCCTACCCCTTTGGATCTCTTACCTCTTGGGGGATTTGTCTGCCTGTCCTCTTTCAAAGCCTGAAAAGGCCCTCAGTGTCCTCTGCATCACCATAGTTTCTTTAGTGAGTTTCACATTTTACAAGAGTGAGCAGACTTAGCTCCATGGCTACTTGCTTGGAATTGGGTGTGAGGTGGAGGTGGGGAACCACAAAGAACAAAATACAAATTGTCAAAAATTATCCTGACCCATAGCTTTTAATCTTCCATGTATAATTCAATTTAGAATTAAAAAAATCAGAACTTACTCCCATCAGCAATCCCATGTGGGTGAATCAGGTGACTTCTACCTTTTCGCCTGGTTTTTGGCAGCTGTTTTCTCTCAACCACTAGATGTTATTCTTAAAAATATCCCTGTGCAGCCACAGGTGCAAGCCACTCATCTCAGGGTCAGCACAAAGTTTTTTATAAAACAGAATGGGAGTGACTGAGCGGGGGTGCGAGCCAGCACAGCCCTATCAACCCCAGTGGCAGTGCCCTGCGGGGCCTGCAGGAACGTGTGTGATGTAACCACATTTCTGGCCTTGGTGTTAGGCCCCTCTAATTTGGTTTTAAAAACATGTGGTTTGGTGGGGCAAGATGCTGGATTGGTGAGCTGTATGTTTTAGTCACTCCTCCAGGAAAGTAGGTAGAAAGCCAGGAACTGCATGGACTGGACACCACAGAGCAATCTGACTTTGGGCATACTTCATACAACACTCATGAATACGTCGAACTGCTGAGATCAGCAAAATCTGTAAGGTTTTGTGGCCAGGGGACCCATGCCCCTCCCTGCCAGGCTCAGTCCCGTGGGAAGAGGGGCTGTCAGCGCTGGGAAGGAGAAGGAACTGCAGTGGCAGCTCTTATCGGAAACTCATTCTACTGATCCAAACTCCAACCATAGATAGACTGACACCAGACACCAGAGAATCTGAGAGCAGCCAGCCCAGCAGAGAGGAGACAGGCATAGAAAAAAACAGCACGAAAAACTCCAAAATAAAAGTGGAGGATTTTTGGAGTTCTGGTGAACATAGAAAGGGGAAGGGCAGTGCTCAGGCCCTGAGGCTTGTATGCAAATCCCTAAGAAAAGCTGATCTCTCTGCCCTGTGGACCTTTCCTTAATGGCCCTAATTGCTTTGTCTCTTAGCATTTCAATAACGCATTAGATCTGTGAGGAGGGCCTTTTTTTTTTTTTTTTTAATCCTTTTTTCTTTTTCTAAAACAAGTACTCTAAGAAGCCCAATACAGAAAGCTTCAAAGACTTGCAATTTGGGCAGGTCAAGACAAGAGCAGAACTAAGAGAGCTCTGAGACAAAAGGCAACAATCCAGTGGCTGAGAAAATTAACTAAACGCCACAACTTCCCAAGAAAAGGGGGGTGTCCGCTCACAGCCATCATCCTGGTGGACAGGAAACACTCCTGCCCATTGCCAGCCCCATAGCCCAGAGCTGCCCCAGACAACCCAGTGTGACGGAAATGCTTCAAATAACAGGCACACACCACAAAACTGGGCGTGGACATTAGCCTTCCCTGCAACCTCAGCTGATTGTCCCAGAGTTGGGAAGGTGGAGCAGTGTGAATTAACAAAGCCCCATTCAGCCATCATTTCAGCAGACTGGGAGCCTCCCTACACAGCCCAGCAGCCCAGAACCACCCTGGGGAGATGGCACTCACCTGTGACATAGCACAGTCATCCCTCAACAGAGGACCAAGGGGTGCACGGCCTGGAAGAGGGACCCACTTGCAAGTCTCAGGAGCTGTACTCCAATACCAAGGACTTGTGGGTCAGTGGCAGAGACAAACGGTGGCAGGACTGAACTGAAGGATTAGACTATTGCAGCAGCTTTAAAACTCCAGGATCACCAGGGAGATTTGATTGTTAGAGCCACCCCCACTCCCTGACTGCCCAGAAACACGCCCCATATACAGGGCGGGCAACACCAACTACACATGCAAGCTTGGTACACCAATTGGACCCCACAAGACTCACTCCCCCACTCACCACAAAGGCAAAGCAGGGGAGAAGTGGTTTGTGGAGAACAGGTGGCTCGTGGACGCCACCTGCTGGTTAGTTAGAGAAAGTGTACTCCACGAAGCTGTAGATCTGATAAATTAGAGATAAGGACTTCAATTGGTCTACACATCCTAAAAGAACCCTATCAAGTTCAGCAAATGCCAAGAGGCCAAAAACAACAGAAAAGTATAAAGCATATGAAAAAAACAGACGATATGGATAACCCAAGCCCAAGCACCCAAATCAAAAGACCAGAAGAGACACAGCACCTAGAGCAGCTACTCAAAGAACTAAAGATGAACAATGAGACCATAGTACGGGATACAAAGGATATCAAGAAGACCCTAGAAGAGCATAAAGAAGACATTGCAAGACTAAATAAAAAAAATAGATGATCTTATGTAAATTAAAGAAACTGTTGACCAAATTAAAAAGATTCTGGACACTCATAGTACAAGACTAGAGGAAGTTGAACAATGAATCAGTGACCTGGAAGATGACAGAATGGAAAATGAAAGCATAAAAGAAAGGATGGGGAAAAAAATTGAAAAAATCGAAACGGACTTCAGGGATATGATAGATAATATAAAACGTCCTAATATAAGACTCATTGGTGTTCCAGAAGGGGAAGAAAAGGGTAAAAGTCTAGGAAGAGTATTCAAAGAAATTGTTGGCGAAAACTTCCCAAATGTTGTAAACACCATAAATACACAAATCATAAATGCTCAGTAAACTCCAAATAGAATAAATCCAAATAAACCCACTCCGAGACATATTCTGATCACACTGTCAAACACGGAAGAGAAGGAGCAAGTTCTGAAAGCAGCAAGAGAAAAGCAATTCACCACATACGAAGGAAACAGCATAAGACTAAGTAGTGACTACTCAGCAGCTACCATGGAGGCGAGAAGGAAGTGGCACGATATATTTAAAATTCTGAGTGAGAAAAATTTCCAACCAAGAATACTTTATCGAGGAAAGCTCTCCTTCAAATTTGAGGGAGAGCTTAAATTTTTCACAGACAAACAAATGCTCAGAGAATTTGCTAACAAGAGACCTGCCCTACTGGAGATACTGAAGGGAGCCCTACAGACAAACAAAGAAAGGACAGAGAGACTTGGAGAAAGGTTCAGTACTAAAGAGATTCGGTATGGGTACAATAAAGGATATTAATAGACAGAGGGGAAAAATATTTATGACAAACATAAACCAAAGGATAAGATGGCTGATTCAAGAAATGCCTTCATGGTTATAACGTTGAATGTAAATGGATTAAACTCCCCAATTAAAAGATATAGATTCGCAGAATGGATAAAAAAAAATGAACCATCAATATGTTGCATACAAGAGACTCATCGTAGACACAGGGACACAAAGAAGTTGAAAGTGAAAGGATGGAAAAAATATTTCATGCAAGCTACAGCCAAAAGAAAGCAGGTGTAGCAATATTAATCTCAGATAAAATAGACTTTAAATGCAGGGATGTTTTGAGAGACAAAGAAGGCCACTACATACTAATAAAAGGGGCAATTCAACAAGAAGAAATAACAATCATAAATGTCTATGCACCCAATCAAGGTGTCACAAAATACATGAGAGAAACACTGGCAAAACTAAAGGAAGCAATTGATGTTTCCACAATAATTGTGGGAGACTTCAACACATCACTCTCTCCTATAGATAGATCAGCCAGAGAGAAGACCAATAAGGAAACTGAAAACCTAAACAATCTGATAAATGAATTAGATTTAAAAGACATATACAGAACATTACATCCCAAATCACCAGGATACACATACTTTTCTAGTGCTCACGGAACTTTCTCCAGAATAGATCGTATGCTGGGACATAAAACAAGCCTCAATAAATTTAAAAAGATTGAAATTATTCAAAGCACATTCTCTGACCACAATGGAATACAATTAGAAGTCAATAACCATCAGAGACTTAGAAAATTCACAAATACCTGGAGTTTAAACAACACACTGCTAAACAATCAGTGGGTTAAAGAAGAAATAGCAAGAGAAATTGCTAAATATATAGAGACAAATGAAAATGCGAACACAACATACCAAAACCTATGGGATGCAGCAAAAGCAGTGCTGAGGGGGAAATTTATAGCACTAAACGCATATATTAAAAAGGAAGAAAGAGCCAAAATCAAAGAACTAATGGATCAACTGAAGAAGCTAGAAAATGAACAGCAAACCAATCCTAAACCAAGTAGAAGAAAAGAAATAACAAGGATTAAAGCAGAAATAAATGACATAGAGAACAAAAAAACAATAGGATAAATGTCACCAAAAGTTGGTTCTTTGAGAAGATCCACAAGATTGACAAGCCCCTAGCTAGACTGACAAAATCAAAAAGAGAGAAGACCCATATAAACAAAATAATGAATGAAAAAGGTGACATAACTGCAGATCTTGAAGAAATTAAAAAGAGTATAAGAGGATACTATGAACAACTGTATGGCAACAAACTGGATAATGTAGAGGAAATGGACAATTTCCTGGAAACA
Organism: Choloepus didactylus; assembly: GCF_015220235.1. Taxonomy (NCBI): domain Eukaryota; kingdom Metazoa; phylum Chordata; class Mammalia; order Pilosa; family Megalonychidae; genus Choloepus; species Choloepus didactylus. Next base: position 142,095,942 of record NC_051311.1, on the reverse strand, counting down.
TATGAACAACCTAGACTGACCAGAGAAGAAATAGAAGACCTCAACCAACCCATCACAAGCAAAGAGATCCAATCAGTCATCAAAAAGCTTCCCACACATAAATGCCCAGGGCCAGATGGCTTCACAGGGGAATTCTCCCATACTTTCCAGAAAGAACTGACACCAATCTTACTCAAACTCTTTCAAAACATTGAAGAAAATGGAACACTGCCTAACTCATTTTATGAAGCTAACATCAATCTAATACCAAAACCAGGCAAAGATGCTACAAAAAAGGAAAACTACCGGCCAATCTCCCTAATGAATATAGATGCAAAAATCCTTAACAAAATACTTGCAAATCGAATCCAAAGACACATTAAAAAATCATACACCATGACCAAGTGGGGTTCATTCCAGGCATGCAAGGATGGTTCAACATAAGAAAATCAATCAATGTATTACAACACATTAACAATTTGAAAGGGAGAAATCAAATGATCATCTCAATAGATGCTGAAAAAGCATTTGACAAAATCCAACACCTGTTTTTGATAAAAACACTTCAAAAGCTAGGAATTGAAGGAAACTTCCTCAATATGATAAAGAGCATATATGAAAAACCCACAGCCAGCATAGTACTCAATGGTGAGAGACTGAAAGCCTTCCCTCTAAGATCAGGAACAAGACAAGGATGCCCACTGTCACCACTGTTATTCAACATTGTGCTGGAAATGCTAGCCAGGGCAATCCGGCAAGACAAAGAAATAAAAGGCATCCAAATTGGAAAAGAAGAAGTAAAACTGTCATTGTTTGCAGATGATATGATCTTATATCTGGAAAACCCTGAGAAATCGACGATAGAGCTACTAGAGCTAATAAAGAAATTTAGCAAAGTAGCGGGATAGAAGATTAATGCACATAAGTCAGTAATGTTTCTATATGCTAGAAATGAACAAACTGAAGAGACACTCAAGAAAAAGATACCATTTTCAATAGCAACTAAAAAAATCAAGTACCTAGGAATAAACTTAACCAAAGATGTAAAAGACGTATACAAAGAAAACTACATAACTCTACTAAAAGAAATAGAAGGGGACCTTAAAAGATGGAAAAATATTCCATGTTCATGGATAGGAAGGCTAAATGTTATTAAGATGTCAATTCTACCCAAACTCATTTACAGATTCAATGCAATCCCAATCAAAATTCCAACAACCTACTTTGCAGACTTGGAAAAGCTAGTTATCAAATTTATTTGGAAAGGGAAGATGCCTCGAATTGCTAAAGACACTCTAAAAAAGAAAAACGAAGTGGGAGGACTTACACTCCCTGACTTTGAAGCTTATTATAAAGCCACAGTCGTCAAAACAGCATGGTACTGGCACAAAGATAGATATATAGATCAATGGAATCGAATTGAGAATTCAGAGATAGACCCTCAGATCTATGGCCGACTGATCTTTGATAAGGTCCCCAAAGTCACTGAACTGAGTCATAATGTTCTTTTCAACAAATGGGGCTGGGAGAGTTGGATATCCATATCCAAAAGAATGAAAGAGGACCCCTACCTCACACCCTACACAAAAATTAACTCAAAATGGATGAAAGATCTCAATATAAAAGAAAGTACCATAAAACTCCTAGAACATAATGTAGGAAAACATCTTCAAGACCTTGTATTAGGCGGCCACTTCCTAGACTTTACACTGAAAGCACAAGCAATGAAAGAAAAAATAGATAAATGGGAACTCCTCAAGCTTAGAAGTTTCTGCACCTCAAAGGAATTTCTCAAAAAGGTAAAGAGGCAGCCAACTGAATGGGAAAAAATTTTTGGAAACCATGTATCTGACAAAAGACTGATATCTTGCATATATAAATAAATCCTACAACTCAATGACGATAGTACAGACAGCCCAATTATAAAATGGGCAAAAGATATGAAAAGACAGTTCTCTGAAGAGGAAATACAAATGGCCAAGAAACACATGAAAAAATGTTCAGCTTCACTAGCTATTAGAGAGATGCAAATTAAGACCACAATGAGATACCATCTAACACCGATTAGAGTGGCTGCCATTAAACAAACAGGAAACTACAAATGCTGGAGGGGATGTGGAGAAATTGGAACTCTTATTCACTGTTGGTGGGACTGTATAATGGTTCAGCCACTCTGGAAGTCAGTCTGGCAGTTCCTTAGAAAACTAGATATAGAGTTACCTTTCGATCCAGCGATTGCACTTCTCGGTATATACCCGGAAGATCGGAAAGCAGTGACACGAACAGATATCTGCACGCCAATATTCATAGCAGCATTATTCACAATTGCCAAGAGATGGAAACAACCCAAATGTCCTTCAACAGATGAGTGGATAAATAAAATGTGGTATATACACACGATGGAATACTACACGGCAGTAAGAAGGAACGATCTCGTGAAACATATGACAACACGGATGAACCTAGAAGACATAATGCTGAGCGAAATAAGCCAGGCACAAAAAGAGAAATATTATATGCTACCACTAAGGTGAACTTTGAAAAATGTAAAACAAATGGTTTATAATGTAGTATGTAGGGGAACTAGCAAGAGAGACTAATTAAGGAAGGGGAAACAATAATCCAAGAAGAACAGATAAGCTATTTCACGTTCTGGGGATGCCCAGGAATGACTATGGTCTGTTAATTTCTGATGGATATAGTAGGAACAAGTTCACAGAAATGTTGCTATATTAGGTAACTTTCTTGGGGTAAAGTAGGAACAGGTTGGAAGTAAAGCAGTTAAGTCAGTTGTCTTTTTCTTACTCCCTTGTTATGGTCTCTTTGAAATGTTCTTTTATTGTATGTTTTTTTTTTTTTAATTTTTTTTTTTCATACAGTTGATTTAAAAAGGAAAAATAAAGTTAAAAAAAAAAAAAAAAAACAAGGAAAAAAATATGTAGTGCCCCCTTGAGGAGCCTGTGGAGAATGCAGGGGTATTGGCCTACCCCACCTCCATGGTTGCTAACATGACCACAGATATAGGGGACTGGTGGTTTGCCGGGTTGAGGCCTCTACCATAGGTTTTACCCTTGGGAAGACAGTTGCTGTAAATGAGAGTCTAGGCCTCCCTATAATTGTGCCTAAGAGCCTCTTCCCAAATGCCTCTTTGTTGCTCAGAGGTGGCCCTCTCTCTCTAGCTAAGCCAACTTGAAAGGTGAAATCACTGCCCTCCCCCTCTATGTGGGATCAGACACCCAGGGGAGTGAATCTCCCTGTCAACGTGGAATATGACTCCCGGGGAGGAATGTAGACCTGGCATCGTGGGACGGAGTATCTCTTCTTGACCAAAAGGGGGATGTGAAAGGAAATGAAATAAGCTTCAGTGGCAGAGAGATTCCAAAAGGAGCCGAGAGGTCACTCTGGTGGGCACTCTAACGCACAATTTAGACAACCCTTTTTAGGTCCTAAAGAATTGGGGTAGCTGGTGGTGGATACCTGAAACTATCAAACTACAACCCAGAACCCATGAATCTCGAAGACAATTGTATAAAATGTAGCTTATGAGGGGTGACAATGGGATTGGGAAAGCCATAAGGACCACACTCCCCTTTGTCTAGTTTATGGATGGATGAGTAGAAAAATAGGGGAAGGGAACAAACAAACAAACAGACAAAGGTACCCAGTGTTCTTTTTTACTTTAATTGCTCTTTTTCATTTTAATTATTATTCTTGTTATTTTTGTGTGTGTGCTAATGAAAGTGTCAGGGATTGATTTTGGTGATGAATGTACAAGTATGTAATCGTACTGTGAACAATCGAATGTACGATTTGTTATGTATGACTGCGTGGTATGTGACTATATCTCAATAAAATGAAGATTAACAAAAACAAAAAAAACAGAATGGAAGCCTCAGGATAATTTTAGCCCATTAGTTCCTAACTCCCTTTGCCCTTAGGGACAACTTTTTAAAACTGATAACATGTTAAAAAAAAATCTGTAAAGTAGGGGATAAATGATTTGAAAAATGTATGATTTACAGCCAAGAAAATGACTGTCCAGCTTTTCTGATTCCTGTTTCTCCAGCTGTCAGCATTTCAGACTCTCCTGGATAGGTTCAATAAAAAAATCAAAGTTGGCTTAATTCTTGGCTTCTCATTCAGGAGGTCAACAGTGAACTAGCAGAGCAGTGAAGAGAATTTTCTGGCTTCTCCCCATCTCCTGGGTGAGGAATATGAGTTGAAGACACATAGGCTTTAAGAGGTTAGGGGACTTGCCCAAGGTCATACAGGTGGTAGAAGACAGAGCCTAAATTTGAATCCAGTTGTGCTGACTCCAGGTCAGTGTCCTTCTTGGTACAGAGGCTTGTCCTTGGCCCTGAGCACAGTGAGGCATTTGTCCTGTGCCTTTGGGGGCACTTTTCCAGTCATCTGCTGCCCCTGGAAACTCCAAAGAGGGGCTTGGTATCTTTGAATCTGCCTGGTTGACTCCTTGGAGAATATCCAGTTTGCCCAAGCAGGTAGATGGGATGGACTCCATGTAATCTGCTGTATGCATTGGCTGGACTGCAGAGTAGCTTCCCTGAGGGCTGGTCTCTTCCTGTCTCTCATGGGGGTATCGTTCGGATGCAGTGAGGATATGTGGTTCTGCTCCCAGAGACAGAATGTGGCCATGGAAAGTGAGCACCGGGCAAGGTGGTTGTTGGTGTCTGGTCTGCTGGGAGCAGCCTCCTCTCCTGGAATTCTAGCCTCACCAGGAGCCTCTGCTAGGTTTGGGCACTAGAGATCAATGTGAACCTGAGTGGCATTGTCTGTTCTGCTGTCCAAGAGACAACCACCCTGTGCCAGTTTGAATATATTGTGTCCCCCCAAAAACCATATTCTTCAATGCAATCTTGTGGGGGCAGATTTATTAGTCTTTTGATTATGGTGGAACCTTTCAATGTAGTGTTTCTGTGGAGATGTGACTCACCCCAATTGTGGGTGACACTTTTGATTAGATTATTTCCGTGAAGGAGTGGCCCTGTCCATTCGTCCATTCAGGGAGGGTCTTGATTAGTTTGCTGGAGTACTTAAGAGAGTACAAGAGCCAATACTGATGCTTGCTGATGCTTGGAGACTCTTGGAGATGCTGGGAGATGCAGACAGGAGGACGTTTGGAGATCCTAAGCTAAGAGATAAAGTCCAGAGTTTGCCCCAGAGAAACTAAGAGAGGACCCCCCAAACCCTTTGAGAGAAATATCCTGGGAGAGAGAAGCTAGGATGCACAGGAGCTGAGAGAGAGGAGCTAAGAGAAATCCAGAGACATTTTGGAGAAAGCCATTTTGAAACACAACCTGGGAGCCAAGGACCAGCAGATGCCCAGCCACGTGCCTTCCCAGCTGACAGAGGTGTTCCAGACACCATTGGCCTTTCTTCAGTGAAAGTAACCTCTTGTTGATGCTTTAGTATGGACACTTTTATGGCCTTAGAACTGTAAGTTGGTAACCTAAAAAATCCCCGTTATTAAAGCCAATTCATTTCTGGTATTTTGCATAACAGCAGCATTAGCAAACTGGGAACACACCCCTTCTTCTGCTTCATGATTACTTAATAATTAATAATAAAATGAATAGCAGCAAACACTCATAGAATGCTTACAAGGAGCCCAACAGTAAACATTTACAAATGCTAATTCTCAGGCTCCATACCAGCCTCACTGAGTCAGAAACTTGGTGGTGGAGTCGAACAATCTGAGTTTTAACATGCCCTCCAGGTCGTTGTGATGCATGCTCAAGATTAAGAAGCTTTGAAATGAGGTCTACACATTTCCAAAGTCAGTGCTCATTCTTCTCTCACTTTGCCTCTTTCCCAGCAAGAAGAGGAAGGGATGTGGGCAAAACCCTGCTGGTACAGAAATAAATCCTGGGTGGTTTTTCTTGGTTTCTTCCATTTGAGTGGCCTTGACTTCCATGAACTCATTAATGCTCTTAACAGCTTTGCAAAGTGACGTCAGCCACCCCGATGAGCCCGCATGCTCTGGGCTCTCGCTTGACCTCCGGGGCCTCGTTATCAATGTGGGCAATTTCCAAAACAGTGACAGTTGAATTTCTTAGCTCTTCTGGGAATAGGTTGGTGACAGAGGAAGTTTCAGTGTTTCAGCTACTTTAGACTGGCTCCTTTTGACAGATTGCAAAGAAGAAAACAAAGATGTTTCATTGATTTTTCCCAAGTCAGATTTAAGGGTGTGTATTTGGCTTTCTGGGGTGGCCATTTTTATCTTCTGAGGGAATTTAGTCGGCAGAGAGTGTCCTTGTTGGAAGCACAGAATTGATTGCATGGTCCTAAATCCCTGTCTAATGCAGCCCTTCTTGGAGGTGGGCAATCATCCATAGCAGGGATCTGTGTTGTCTCCTCTGCCTTCCTTCTCTCACCTGCTCATGGATAGGCACGTAGCACGCAAACATGCATGCATGCATGCTTGATTGCTTGATCTCTCGCTCCCTCTGAGTAGACTTCCCTAAGGCAGTGCTGTTTCTGATAAACAGTAGAGAAAAAAAAATCAGGATCTTTCTCTCTTTATCATCTGCCTAGAAAATAGAATTTATAAATAGTATTTATTTACAGGCATGCATTGGCAATATTTAGGGCTGTGTGCCAGACTACTGCAATAAAGCAAATATGGCATTAAAGTGAGTCACATGAGTTTTTTGGATTCCCAGGGCATATAAAAGTTATGTTCACACTATACTGCAGTCTTTTTTTTTTTTTTTTTTTTTTTTCAGAGTTTTTTTTTTTTTTTTTTTTTTAAATCATCATTTTATTGAGATATATTCACATACCACGCAGTCATACAAAACAAATTGTACTTTCGATTGTTTACAGTACCATTACATAGTTGTACATTCATCACCTAAATCAATCCCTGACACCTTCATTAGCACACACACAAAAATAACAAGAATAATAATTAGAGTGAAAAAGAGCAATTGAAGTAAAAAAGAACACTGGGTACCTTTGTCTGTCTGTTTCCCTCCCCTACTTTTCTACACATCCATCCATAAACTAGACAAAGTGGTGTTTGGTCCTTATGGCTTTCCCAATCCCATTGTCACCCCTCATAAGCTACATTTTTATACAACTGTCTTCGAGATTCATGGGTTCTGGGTTGTAGTTTGATAGTTTCAGGTATCCACCACCAGCTACCCCAATTCTTTAGAACCTAAAAAGGGTTGTCTAAAGTGTGCATAAGAGAGCCCACCAGAGTGACCTCTCGGCTCCTTTTGGAATCTCTCTGCCACTGAAGCTTATTTCATTTCCTTTCACATCCCCCTTTTGGTCAAGAAGATGTTCTCCGTCCCACGGTGCCAGGTCTACATTCCTCCCTGGGAGTCATATTCCACGTTGCCAGGGAGATTCACTTCCCTGGGTGTCTGATCCCACGTAGGGGGGAGGGCAATATACTGCAGTCTTTTAAGTGCGCAGTAGCATTATGTCTAAAAAACAATGTACATACCTTAATTAAAAAATGTTGTACTGCTGAAAAACACTAACTATTGTCTGAGCCTTCAACGAGTTGTAATTTTTTTTGCTGGTGAAGGGTCTTGCCTTGATGTTGATGGCTGCTGACTGATCAGGGTGATGGGTGGTGAAGGTTGGGGTGGCTTTGGCAATTTCTTGAAATAAGACGATGAAGTTGGCCACATCGGTTGACTCTCATGAAAGATTTTTTTATAGCTTGTGATGCTGTTTGATAGTGTTTTACCCACAGTAAAACTTTTTTCAAGATTGGAGTCAGTCCTCTCAAACCCTGCTGTTGCTGTATCAACTAAGTTTATGCAATAGTCTAAATCCCTTGTTGTCATTTCAATAGTGTTCACAGCATCTTCACTAGGAGTAGATTCCATCTCAAGAAAACACTTTCTTTGCTCATCCGTAAGAAGAAACACCTCATCCATTTATTATGAGATTGTGGTAATTCAGTCACATCTTCAGCCTCCACTTCTAATTCTAGTTCTCTTCCTATTTCTACCACATCTGCTGTGACTTCCTTCACTGAAGTCTTGAACTCCTTAAAGTCATCATTCCTCCAAACTCCTGTTAATGTTGATATTTTGGTCTCCTCCCATAAATCATGAATGTGTTTAATGGCATCTAGAATCATGAACCTTTGCAGAAGATTTACCATTTACTTTGCCCAGATCCATCAGAGGAATCACTGTGTATGGCAGCTATAGCTTTACAAAATGTATCTCTTAAGTAATGAGACTTGAAAGTCGAAATGACTCCTTGATCCATGGGCTGCAGAATGGATGTTGTGTTAGCAGGAAAGACAACAACATTCATCTTGTTGTACCTCTCCAGCAGAGCCCTTGGGTGACCAGGTGCACTGTCAGTGAGAACTCATATTTGGATAGGATCTTTTTTTCTGAGCAGGTCTCGATAGTGGGCTACAGATATTCAGCTAACCATGTTGTAAACAGATGTGCTGTAATCCAGGCTTTGATACTCCATTTATAGAGCACAGGCAGAGTGGATTTAGCATAATTCTTCAGGGCCTTAGGATTTGGGAAGGGTAAATGAGCATTGGCTTCAACTTAAAGTCATCAGCTGCACTGGCCTCTAACAAGAGAGTCAGCCCATCCTTCGAAGCTTTGACTCCAGGCATTGACTTCTCCCTAGCTGTGAAAGTCCTAGATGGTATCTTCTTCCAGTAGAGGGCTGTTTTGTCTACATTAAAAATCCATTGTTTAGCATAGCCACCTTCATCAATTACCTTAGCTAGATCTTCTAGATGACTTGCTGCAGCTTCTACACCAGCACTGGTTGCTTATGTTAAGGAGACAGCTTCTTTCCTTAAACCTCATGAACCCACTTCTTCAGACTTTTCTTCTGCTCCTTTCCTCACCTTTCTCAGCTTTCATATAATTGAAGAGAGTTAAGGCCTTGTTCTGGATTAGGCTTTGATTTAAGGGAATGCTGTGGCTGGTTTGATCTTCTATCTAGACCAATAATGCATTCTCCATATTGGCAATAAGGCTGTTTTGATTTCTTCTCATTCATGTGTTCACTGGAGTAGCACTTTTCATTTCCTTCAAGAACTTTTCCTTTGCATTTCACAACATGGATAACTGTTTGGCACAAGAGACCTAGGTTTTGGCCTGGTTTGGCTTGACATGCCTCCTCACTAAGCTTAATCATTCTAGCTTTTGATTTAAAATGAGAGACACTTGACTCTTCCTTTCTTGAACACATAGAGGCCATTGTAGAGTTATTAATTGGCCTAATTTCAGTATTGTGTCTCAGGGATTAGGGAGGTCTGAGGAGACGGAGAGAGATGAGAAATGGCTAGATGGTGGAGCTGTCAGAATATACACATTTATTGATTAAGTTCACTGTCTTACATGGGCACGGTTTGTGGTGCCTCCAAACAGTTACATTAGTAACATCAAAGATCACTGACCACAGATCACCATAACATGTATAATCATAATGAAAAAGTTTTAAATATTGTGAGAATTACCAAAAAATGACAGAAGAGATATGAAGCGAGTGCATGTTGTTGGAAAATGGTGTTGATAGACTTGCTCGATGCAGGGTTGCCACAAACCTTCAATTTGTAAAAAATGCAAGAAGTGTGAAGCTCAATAAAATGAAGCACATAAAATGAGGTTTATCTGCATTGTTTTTGGAATATGATGATACCAGTGAAAGAGCCATTGGCTACATTTCAGACTTTGGGGAAACTAGAGGTTTTTGTTTCTCCTCTCTTTGGAGGTATGCTAGAGAAAAATCCTGCTGTTGTGCACCTAAGGTCAGCAGCCAGAGTTTTGGACCTCCTCATAAATGTGCAGGGACCTGAGTTTCCTGGACCTGTCAGTACAAGTGAGGTCACTGTCATAAGTCAAATGTCACTGACTTTTTTTTTTTTTTAATCTTCATTTTATTGAGATATATTCACATACCACGCAGTCATACAAAACAAATTGTACTTTCGATTGTTTACAGTACCATTACATTACATAGTGGTACATTCATCACCTAAATCAATCCCTGACACCTTCATTAGCACACACACAAAAATAACAAGAATAATAATTAGAGTGAAAAAGAGCAATTGAAGTAAAAAAGAACACTGGGTACCTTTGTCTGTTTGTTTCCTTCCCCTATTTTTCTACTCATCCATCCATAAACTAGACAAAGTGGAGTGTGGTCCTTATGGCTTTCCCAATCCCATTGTCACCCCTCATAAGCTACATTTTTATACAACTGTCTTCGAGATTCATGGGTTCTGGGTTGTAGTTTGATAGTTTCAGGTATCCACCACCAGCTACCCCAATTCTTTAGAACCTAAAAAGGGTTGTCTAAAGTGTGCGTAAGAGTGCCCACCAGAGTGACCTCTCGGCTCCTTTTGGAATCTCTCTGCCACTGAAGCTTATTTCATTTCCTTTCACATCCCCCTTTTGGTCAAGAAGATGTTCTCCGTCCCACGATGCCAGGTCTACATTCCTCCCCGGGAGTCATATTCCACGTTGCCAGGGAGAGTCACTCCCCTGGGTGTCTGATCCCACGTAGGGGGGAGGGCAGTGTCACTGACTTTTGATATCACTTGCATAACATAGGACTTCCAGTCCTGATAGAGTCTCCTCCTGTTATTTCTGGAGCTGTCCCTGAAGTGTGTTACATGTACGAAACCACGTTTTTGTTCTCTTTTAGCTACAACGATAGTGACAACACTCCTATTCAGATTTACTCCAGGGGCCTAAGCTGGCCCCAGTTCCTCAGACACATGTCATATCGCCTCATTGGATTGTTGCACTGGTGCACGAGCCCCTTTGTGACTCTCCACACCCCCCAATCCCTGTCCTGTGTTACTCCCTTTTTATTCCCTTTATTCCCATACATTTTCTGAGTAGTGAGCTACCTGTGGTTTCCAGTGCATCCTGCTGACACCGCTCCCTGGGATGGTGATCTCAAGCTTCTCTGCTTGGAAAATTTTTATCCCTGCTTTAAAACCAGACCAGCCGCCACCTCCTGCAGGAAGCCTTCCCTGACCCCTTGGCCCTGCCCTCAGAGTGGATAGGGCCTCTCCTGGGCTTCCCTCTGTGTGTGTCTGCATTGCCCTTTATCATTTACTCTTCATTTCCCAGGTCTCCCCATGACTCCCGTGTAACCTCCGTGTCTGGCTCAATGCGTGACGCCTTGCTTATGCCACAGAAATGTTTGTTTGAATTAAATTGAAATGATCTTTCCATCAGCCCTGTGCATGAGCCAGAGCAGAAATTACTGGCTCCGTCTTGAGGAAACTGAGACACAGGGAAGCTGGGGATTGCCTGTGGGTCCTAACAGCAGATGTATGAAGAAGGCAGGTCATAGATTCTTGTCTGTAAATGCATAGTTCTCTGCTCTTTCTCCTGCTCTGGGCTGCCTTTTGGCCTTTCCTGAACTCACCCCTTTCCCCAGCGGCATAAATTCTATTGTCTTTTAAAAGTCATCGGTTCCCTTTGAAATGAGAAAACGGTGGAAAGAACAACCCATTACAAGTATTTTCTCTTTCTACCTCTGGGGTTTCCTTCATTGCAAGACATTTGCATAAAGAATGGCATCTGTGTTCTCTGGAAGGCCAGGGTAATGCTGATGGATCATCATGGGGTTTCAGTAAAGGCCAGTTTGGCTGTGAATGGCACAGAAATGCTATTTACTGAAGTAGCGAAAAGGCTCTTGTTATAAGGTCACCAATAAGGTGGCCCTAATGACTGTGTTTAAATAAGGGTTTGGAGAGTCTGGATTTACTAGGTTTTTAGAAAAGGGAATTCTTCTTCCGGAGATGAGCTTAAATTTCACTTAATAATGGATATTGATGCCTACTTCATAGGTTGTTGCAAACATTAAATATCATTCTCCTCTCTGCAATGCATCATCTCACATCAAGATTCCAGCAAAAGCCCCGATTGCCCCTCACCCCAAGCCCATTCTCCACACAGCACCCAGAATGTTCTTTGGAAAACACAACTCGGAATTTGCCTCACCCATGCTTCAAGTCCCTCAATGGCTTCCCATCCACTGTGCTACTCAAACAAAGTGTGGTCCGGGGACTGGTGCCAGTCTGTGAGCTGTTTGTTATTGTTAAGCTGTGAGAAAGGACAAAAACTGAGACTGTTTAGAAACTTTTATAGTAATTGGCAGGGTAATCCTATATCTGTTAAATCTAATAATAAAAAATTGAGGCTTGTATTTTGTACATCTTTTTAAATTTCATTTTTCTAACAATTCATTTTTACTGTGTTTTACGAAAGTATCAGTCAGTGACAAATTGAAAATAAGCAAATAGTTGGAGCAGCATTGGCCTGTGAGACCTGAAGTTCTGGCCCCTGCTTGCCCTTCTAGATCTGTTTTTTGGTTCTTTCCCCATCCTCCCCTTTGCCGCAGCCACACTGGCCTTCTCAAATACGCATCCTACTTCCATGTGGAGCTTTGCCAACACTGTTCCCTTTTTCTGGAGTGCTCCCTCCCTGCCTGTCCTGTCCGTGGTTTTAATTCCTGCTTATCCTTCAGGTCTCAGCACACATATCAGTTTCTCAGTGAAGCTTTTCTTTCGCCCTAATACTAGCCAATTATATGTTCTCTTTGTACTTAGTTCTTCTCCTTCATAGTACTAAAAAATCATCAAATAATTAATTGTAAAATTTGTTTAAAGCCTGTTTCCCACTAGAATATATGTTCCATGTGAGGGACTGTGCCTGATTTGTGGCTTGTTCCCTGTGACCGTGGAATCTTGCACACTGTAAGTCACATAGTAGATGCTCAATAAATATTTGCAGAATGAGTGAGTGAAGGATGGGTGTGAAAATGTGCTTTGTACATTGTTTATACAGTTATACTATAACTTTAAAACAAGAGGGCAGTTGGCCAAGAGTAGGCCAGCCAGAGAGGAGGGGACACAAATGATCTGCATAAAACACAATTAGATCATCGCCCCCTGAATAATTGAAATTTGTCTAAAATATTCATAACCCCTAAGCATCTAGGCTCTATGGGGAAATACAATATGGAACTCTGGAGACATGGCCTTTAACCATCAATAGGGTTTACAACCCTGGAATGAGGATCAACGTTTGTAAGCAAGGGGGAGCCACAAAGATTTAAGATTTAAGGGATGTTGGGAAAATACAATTAAAAGCAAAATCTCCTGCCAATCCAGAAAACCTCTCCACAAAGACAGTTGAGAAAGAAAACAATTTTATTATCTCATAAGAATAAATGTGATGCTTGTCAGAGGCAATCTGCTCAAGAGATTGTGAAGACAGAAAAAAAAAAATGTCACGCTTTGACATAACCAGGCAGACACAACCTGTGGTGGTTTGAAGCTATATGTACACCAGAAAAACATGCTCTTAAATTTAATCCATTCCTGCTGGAGTGAACCCATTGTAAAGTAGGGCCTTTTGATGAGGCTTCTTCAGTTAAAGGTGTGGTCCACCTCAATAAGAATGGGTCTTAATCCTGATTGAGGTCCTTTATCAGAGAATGAAATTCAGGCAGAGAAGGAGAAAGCCACAGAGGAAGCAGCCAGAAGCTGAAATCAATGGAACCTGGAAGAGAAGGGAGAGACTAGGAGAGGCTGCCCTGTGCCATGCCGTGTGACAAACCAAGGACCAAGGATCACCGGCAGCCAGCAGCAGAATGCCACCGACTTCGGGGAGAAAGCCTTGATGATGTCTTGATTGGACTTTCTTTTACCCTCAAAACCAAAAGCTAATGAATTCCTATTGTTTAAGCCAAACCACCGCACAGGATTTGCTTGAGCAGCCTAGGAAACTGAAACACAACTCATTACATACCTGCTCTCAAGATAAATAACTAGTCCTCAGGTAAAAGGACTCAGCAGCACCATTTGTCCCACATGGTTCATCCTAAATTCATCTGGTGATTGCGGTGGCCTTTGTGTTTGCGAATTTCCTTTATTCAAAGGAAAAATCAGCTCCTCATATATTTAGAAAGCGGAGAAGTTTTGCAACTTGGAGTCAAGCACCCGCTGCAGTTAGGCTACTACCCTCCTGTGGGAATTAATCATCTTCCTTGATGATTATATTTCAAGAGATGGCTCCCAGGACCTTGAGAGAGACATTCCTTGGTTGTAAAGCTGGCAAGAGGCTTATTTAACTCTTAAAAGATTTATACACATCTCAAAGGGACAGAGAAAGAATGTACAATTACAAGTTTTCTAAAAGAAATGAGCAAAGAAAGAGGTGGTCTCTTCCCCTTTTGCACCAGGGAAAATGCAATTTTGTCTTTTTTAGATTTGTATTTACCTTTACAAGGGGGCAGAGCAGAGAATGGATAAAGAACAGGAGGCTATGAATATTTTAGTTATATTTTTACTTTTTACAGGCTGATGGTCCAGTATGAACTTTACTCTTCCATGAGCCAGATATTGTACAGGTGCTGGGGGAGAGCAATCAAGAAGACAAGACACAGAAAGACTTTGGGGCAGGAGAGCAGTTAGGAGACATCTAGAGAGAAAGAATGGTGGCTAGAATGGGAAACAAGGATCATCCTGGCAGTGGGGAGCTGGAAAGGGGCAGACAGAGACTAGAAGTAGAATTGACAGGACTTGGTGACAGATTGGATGTGGAAGGTGAGGAGAAAGGAATGAAGGATGATAGATGCCCAGGTGCCTGGTTTGGGAAACTGAACGGATGATGGTGCTGTTTCCTGAGCCAAAGCTTCAAGCTGCTCATGCTCTGTTTAGACTGAGCCAGACCAACTCCAAGGGTATAGGTTAAGGTGGGGTGGGAGAAGGCGTTGGGGGCTTAGACCTGGGCTACCTGACTTAGGTCTAGACACACCAGCTGCAGGTGGGGTGGATGCAATAGTATATCCAGCTGTGAGAGGCAGGGGACCGCAGAGAGGCTGATGTGGAATCTGCTGCCAGTTTAAGGAATTCAGCATTAGTTATATGTGTGCATGTGTCTGTGCTGATAATCTGTCATTTTCTTTATCTGCATCATGCTCCACTAAAGCGCTTGACTTAATCCAGCTTGACTTGTACAGATGTCACCATCTGGCACCAGATCATGTGCCTTTTCAATCAAAAGGAGCAGAATGATTCCATCCAGAAATGCAGGGCCATAGCTTGATGCCCTTATGGTGTGTCACAACCAACTCTGAACTTGTAGTCAGCCTTTGAGGTGTTCTTTTAAACTACAAAGCTTATTTGGATTAACTGTGAAACAGATTTCGTGTGGGGAAAGGTCTCACAGTTTCAAGAGCTTTGCTCTGCTCTGAGTCATTTCAACAAACTCGTGTACTTATGGAGGGGCTTTGGGCCTGCTGCCTTTGAGATGAGCCATAAGAGGATGTGGCTATAGCACTGTCAGTTATCTTCACCAGACATTTTATCAATAGCCCCCATGGCACTGGGCAGCCAGCACTGACATGTGGTTTAGTATAGTGTGCATTAGGTGGGGAGTTAGAGCCTGCAGCAGGGTCTCTCCAAGTGTGGGTTGTGGACCACCTGCATCAGAGTCCATTGGAAAATGAGCTGGGATTCTGATTCAACTGGGCTGAGAAGGACCAGGAAGCTCCATTTATAACATGCTTCCTTCCCCCATGCATGCCTCATTTGAGAATCACTCCTGCAAAGGTTGAAAGCCCACGGTTTTGAGTCGGATCTCAGTTTGGCTCTGGCACTGGCACTTATCGGCTGGGTGCGGGACCAGCCTCAGATGTGTCATCTCTACAATGGGAAAGTAGCAGCGTCTACCCCATAGGCAGGTGGTTGGGAGGATTCAGTAAAGTGCTCAACACAGTGCCTGGCAGACAGTAAGTGCCTGGTAAATGGGAGCTATTGTGTCACTATTCAGCCTTGGACAGGCCTAGAGCTTAATACAGAGCTCAGTACAGAGCTGTGCTGTGTGCCTGTGATGGAGCAATAGTGTATGTATATTTGATATATTAAAACTCTATACCCTGTTTTATCTTTCTTATGTGATTTAAAATTCTGCATATTTATATTTTGCATGTTTATTTTAGATTAAGTCCTTTGCTTTATTACATGCGTTTATGTTGCACACAGTTTCGGATTGTATCCTTTCCAATTGAATTAAAGGCATTCCTTGGGCATATGGGATTTTTGTCTTGTAGTTAACTTTGGAACCTCACCCCCAGAGAAGACATTATTCCACTATACTTAATATACAATATTTGACTTATTTTGTGCATTGATTTTTTTTTTTAATCTGAAAACTAGAAAAAAATGACATCTCATGGCCTGTTGAGATAGCACTTGTGAAAGGCATTTAGTTCTTAAAATGAAAAAGTTTTTAATTAGTCCAAATTAGAATTGATAAAAGCTAGCCACTGGTAGCTCGTCTCCCATAAACTGTTCTGGGGTTTCTTTCATCCTATTGCCACAGCTGTGAACAGTCTTAAGTTAGGTTGTAGTCCAAGGGGGCCTCTGTCCTTCCCCCTTCTTCTAATGCAGCCCCTGAGGGGACACCCTTCTTACTGCACTGGTGCCATTTCCCATGTTCCAAGGATGGTCAGGGCGTTAGTGCTGAACAGACCCTCTAACTGCAGTCAAACGCCTGCTTCTGTCAGCTTGCAGGTACCCACCTCCAGGAAAGGAGAAAATCTCTTGCCATATTTTGTAGCATTTAGCAGCACCACCTTCAGTGAAGATCTGGAATCTTGGAAGGAACCTTCTATGCCATATTTCAGTCTGCTCCTTGATAAGAAGTTGTCCAGACCTGCTTTGAACACTGCCATCAATGAAGGGAAACTTGCTGTCCCCTAAAGTGGCCCACTCCCTTTTAGACATCTTTACTGTTAGACATCTTTATAATGGACTGGGTGGATTCTGACTCCACAGAGCTTGCATCCTTTGGTGTCTTAGAGGATACGTCCTACGTTCTTCTATATGTCGGCTTTGCATACATTTGCAGACTATGGATGTTTCTCTTCCTTACCATGAACACTTCCCCATGCTTCTATCCAACATGTCTTATGTCTGTTTATCACATATGCAGTACTATTTGTGTGCAAAGCACAAAAAGAAAAGGAATATTCTCACAAAGTCTCCTCTCTCGGTGCTTTGTTCTTCAAGTGTATGGCATTTTTGCCCATCAGTGTGGTTAGAAGTTAATTATGGGCCAGTTAAATCTGGGCCAGTGAGTATTTGCTGCTGCAGAGGGTTCTGGCATTCTCTTTGATGAGAGGTAGTAATGGTTCTTTGTGGAGGTTGTATTTATCCTTCTGTAAATCTTACCCATCCTTCTGGGTCTCCACAGAGCTCACCTTCTCTGGAGGCCTTCTGTGGGTCTGTTGTGTGTCTGCACAATTCACTGGGCAGGGTTTCTTCTAGGCTCTGGGAAATCCCTGCTGGGGCTGAATCAAGCTGTTGCTTCAATTTTACATGCTGTTCTCACATTTCTTATGTTTATCCCTTGTCTCCCCTGTTGGGTTATTAGCTCATTTGAACACAGTATTCTGGCTTGTTCATCTTAGTATTTCTAGTCCAGTACTTTTCATATTCTTGGTGCTCAATAATATGACATTGGTCTGAAGAAGATTTGATCTTCTCTTCCACTACAAATTCTCTCCTTTGGGGACCTCACCAATGGCAGTGATTTTTAAAGTGTGGAGTCTCCCAATGTTCTATCAAGCTCCAGACCTGTGTATCCCTTTGCTGATTGGGCCTCTCTACTCACAGCGACTTCAAACTCAACCTGTACAGTAGTAATTGGTTATTTTTTTACATCCTCACCTAAGCCACCCAAGCGTATTCTTAATAGCAACATGCCTCATTTCAACTAACAGCCAAACTTTGCCCCTGACCACATAGCATATTCAGTTGCTCATTGAGTTGAGTCAATTGTACTTTGGAAATGTCCAGGCAATCCATTCCTTCTTCTCCATCTCCACTGCAGTGCTTCCCTGGAGGGCCTCACTACGGCCATAATTTCCTAGTACTCACTGTGTCACTTGTATATTCTTCCTCCAGAAGAACTTTCACCCCATTGCCAGAGTGGTCCTTCCATGGCCAACACATCGTCTATAGGATAAAGTTATTTTTTTCACTTAACAAATTGTTCTTGAGAACTTGCAATAGGCTAGTCCCTGTTGTAGGTGCTGGGGACACAGCAGTACCCAAGTCAAAGTTCCTGCCCTCATGGAGCTGACATTTTGAGTGAGACAAGAGCCAAGAATTCTGAGCTTAACCAACAAGGCCCTTTGCTCTCAAGCCCCAGTCTGTGTCTCTCGTTTCATCTTGCAGAGTGCCTCTGCTGGTCACTCCCAAACACTCCACGCTCATTAACTCTTCCTGGCTTTTGCAGACACTGATCCCTTTCCTCTGGAATACCTGTTCGCCTTTCTTCATCTGTTGAACTCCTACTCA
Organism: Choloepus didactylus; assembly: GCF_015220235.1. NCBI lineage: Eukaryota > Metazoa > Chordata > Mammalia > Pilosa > Megalonychidae > Choloepus > Choloepus didactylus. The sequence goes on along the minus strand of NC_051311.1, from coordinate 142,077,605 downwards.
TCCTTTATAGATTCAAGTGTCACCTCTCTGTGGAGCCTTCCTTGACTCTCCCAAGTAGAGTTAGTCACTCTTTCTGAATTTCCACAGCAGTAATTTATGTACTTCTATTGTTGAACCTATAAGGTTATAATTATCTGTTTACAGGTATTAGAAAGCAAAGGCTCATGGAAATGAACTCTGCTTTCTTCATAACTTCACCTTGGACCAACCTTGGGCAAGCAAGAAGCTAATTATATTGCATAATGATTTTATAAAATCCTGGTATTTCAGGATTGGAAGGTACCTTAGGGGTTTCAGCTAATGATGAGCAAAAAGAGGGGCTGGCTGTATGCTTGGGCCTGATGGGATGGCTGTACCAGGGTGGGGTCACCATGGCTACTATCATCTTATTTATTTACAGCGAGCAGTCTATCTTCCAAGGGGACTAGAACACTCATGTTGGCAGTCAGTGCATTTTCTCCCTGGGGAGCACATGGTACAGGAAAGAGCATGGCCTTTGGGGTCCCTCAGACATTTGCTGGGGTCCCACCCTGCCACTGTCAGGCTGTGCAAGTTTGGCCAAGTCTCATTGCCTTGGTGAGCCTTGGTTGCCTCATCTCTAAAATGGGTTAAAAGGCCTTTCAGGGTTTCCTGGGGCCCCATGACCTGACACATTTGAGCACTCAGCACTCCTCCAACAGGCTGGGGCAGGCAGGAGGGGTTGGCTCTTCAGTGGACAGTTTACATGAAAAGTCAAATTACCCTCAGCAGTGTTCTTGATGTGATTAGTGTTGGAGTTGAAAAACGCGTGATCCTAATGGCTCTTCTTGACAAGTTGTGATCAGCTAAGGCACCCCACTTCCTCCTTGGAGTGTCCCTGCCAATAGGACTGTAAAAACTGTGGCTGCTGTCAGGGCAGCTTTAGAACAGTGTTAAAGGCATACTGACAAATAAATGCCTTCTCTTGGGTTTCCTTTTTTGTTAGTAACCATGAGCTTGGTGCCAACAATTTCTGTTCTTGGTTCCCTAAAATTATGTCTTTCCTAAATACCCTCTGTGGTCTTTTAATAGTTTTGGAAATTCTCTGGTTAGATTGCTTTCAGATACAAGCATGGATCAGAATCATGTGGAGAAACCTGATTAAAATAAGATTCCTGTGCACCTATCCCCAGAGATTCTGATCTAGAAGTTCTTGGTGACTCTGGAAATGTGCATTTTAACAAGCTTCTCTGGCGAGTCCAATGCAAGGGGTAGGGTGATGACACAGTGAGAAACATTTGCCTACTCTAATAAACAACACTTTTACCCACTTGGTCTTATAATTCATGTAATGCTTCTTAATCCGTGGATGTATGGAAACAAACTTTAGTTTTGGAGAACCAGATATAAAATACATGTCTTCAAAGTGAGGCTTAAAAAGATTGCCAAATCTTGCTTAATGGACCATGACACACTCAAAGAGAACACTAAAATTAAGATGATCTTCAAGATACCTTCTCCTGAAATTATAGATTCAGCAAAATTGCCCACCTTGCCCTCTTCTGAAGTCTTACAGCATTCTCTTTCTCCTTCATGATGCCAATTATCTTTCCATCTTTATATTCCTCTGTACTTGTTTCTAGAATCAAAGAATGCAAAGTCCCCTCAGTTTTTCAGAGGGCAGGTCTTTAGCTCAGGGACAGTTTAGTGGGTGGCTGGGCAGACTCTGCTGGCTGATAATACTATCTGAGCCCCACGTTTGAGGAATTTGACTAGTGCAGTGATTCCCAGGAGAACCCACTTCTGGGGGGATGTTTCATGGTTGGATGGGGGAACAAGGTTTTCTAGTTATACAAGTTTTAGTAGCACTGTATTAATCAGGTTTATTTACAGTAGAACCTCATAACCCTTATTGTGCTAATACACATTGTATATCTCCATGATGGAGAGATTGGAGGCTTTTCCAACATTATTTGACCGAGGCATCCTTCTTGCATGGACTCTCTTATGGGACTGGTGTGCTACAGAACATACTTTGGAAAAACAGTGCCCCAGGCTCAGGGAGCTGTTGATTAGGTGGAAATAGTAAACATCTACAAGGGAAAATGAACTAAAGTGTATTCCAGTTTCTAGGTTCAATGTCAGGACTTATGGACACCTCTTCTCAAAATGCTGCTTTGGTGCAGAACTGGCCAGGTTAGGGCAGCTGGTTCAGGAATATGGAGAAAACTGGGAAGCCAGCTTTTATGTGTGATTTTGGTTGCACTGTCTTTGGAGACACCAAAAGTTTTTATTTTTTAATTAATTAATTAATTTATTTTTTTTGCCCCTGTTTTTCTACTCATCCATCTATACACAGGACAAAGGGGAGTGTGATCCATATGGCTTTCCCATTCACTTTGTCACCCTTCATAATCTACATTGTTATATAATCGTCTTCAAGATTCAAGGGTTCTGGGTTGTAGTTTGATGGTTTCAGGTATTTACTGCTAGCTCTTCCAATTCATTAGAACCTAAAAAGGGTTATCTATATTGTGTGTAAGAATATCCACCAGAATGACCTCTTGGCTCTTTTGGAATCTCTCAGCCACTAAAACTTATTTCATTTCATTTCGCATCCCCCTTTTGGTCAAGAAGATGTTCTCCATCCCATGATGCCGAGTCTAGATTCCTCCCCGGGAGTCATATTCCACGTTGCCAGGGAGATTTACTCCCCTGGGTGTCAGATCCCACATAGCGGGGAGGGCAGTGATTTCACCTGCCAAGTTGGCTTAGCTAGAGGGCAAGGGCCACATCTGAACAACAAAGAGGCAGCCAGGAGAAGACACTTAGGCACAATTATAAGCAGGCCTAGCCTCTCCTTTGCAGTAACAGTTTTCCCAAGGGCAAGTCCCATGATAGAGAACTAGTCTGGGCTCTTGCCTTTTTTCTTGTTATTTAGCACCTACTTCTTGTCCCAGACCCAGCAGCTGGGTCCCTGATTTGCTCAGTGCTCCCTCCTTGGGCCCCATGTGGCCACTTTTACATCTCCTCCTTTCTTTGTCCCCGTCTCTGCATGAAGGAAAAACACAGTATTCATTCATTCCACAAATCGGGTGTGAGAGGCTGTCTTCATAGCCTATGTTGAGACCTCTACCTCGTACACCCCCATCATCTGTCAGAATGTAGAAGGGGGTTGCTGAGAGCAGGAGTGATGTTATCATGCTTTTGTACGGAGAATGTACCTCATAGTAGCTTTTGTAGCATCTATCTCCTTGGAAACCCACTGTCACATAAATTCCCATCTTAAAATGCATTTGAGACTTGCTTCATTCTTTTTACAGCCAGTTCAGAAACTCTGTGTTTAAGTGTTCATCCTAATCAGGAATATAGTACTGATATTTTCTAGTCCTCTTACTCAGGTTTCTATGTCCCAGATTTCAGTGTTTCTTTCCAGGAAAATAGATGATAGAGAAAACTAGCACTGATTTAGTACCTGGAGCTCGACAGGCTTTACTTTTCACAAACATCCTCAAATGCAGATGTTATTACCACCCCCATCCCCCACTTTTTACATGCAGAGAAACTAGGACTTGGATGATTAACTTCTCCCAGGAAAGAGGCAGGATTTGAACCCAGGACTGCCTGACTCTTTCCTCTAGCTGTAGATAGAAGGAGTCTTCGGGTCCTACCATCGCCACTCCCCATGCCAACTGTGATGTTTTTGAAAATCTGGCTTTTCTTCAGATCTGTGTGATGGAGGAGGGGTTTGTATTCTCCTTCTGGTGTGCAGTTTGAACAATTTGAAGTTGACCCAGAGCCAGTTCCCATGACAGGCGGTTCAAGGAGAGCATGAATCATTAAAAACCACAGATAATTTCCATGCCCTGTTTTTAGCCAACGTCTAAAATGTTTTAGCTTCCTTTCCCACCAACACATCACCCTAAACTGCTTATTTATAAGGGCTCAAAGGAATAATTTGGGTGTTCCCCATTCTCCCTGCCTTGCTGGTAGCATGTGCATATCAACCCAGCAAGATAGGCACACCGTGCTTGTGGAGCCACTGCCCCTTACTGTGCTCATTTGTTAAAAAGCTCTTTGTCTCTGAATCATTTCCATAAATAATAAATTATGTCTGTGTTCTTTATGAGAAAGTGTGTAGTGCTTGTGTGATCCAGGCAAGCCCTGCTCTCCATCCTCCAATATGACTTCACCTTCCCAGCCCAATCTGCCTAAGACCAACTCTCTCCCAAGGAGCTCACTAGGAATAACTAGGAATAACTAATTTCTATCTGGTACCCCAGGAAACCCTAGACCTTGGGCTATTCTTCACCATCTCCTGGACACTCATCCCATACAACTCTTGTAGGCTTCTAATCTGACTCAACCTTTCACTTCTGCCTGTTCCCCTGAACCTGCCATGGGCCCTACAGGATCTTCATTCCTTCATCAGCAAAATCCCCTGTGTTCTCAACCTTTTCTTTGAACAACTCTTTTACTCTTTGGTGTAACTAAACTGGGTTGTCTTCTGATGACACTATTTCCATTGGCTGTTTTGCTCCATGGCCACTGGACCCAGAGGTGGATGGGTGAACTTCTCACTGCTCATGGCTGCTTCAGGCCATTGTTCTTGCCCCACCCCCAGAAGCTCCCCAGCTCTTTTAGAGCTCCTCCCATTGTCTATACCACACACCGCCCTCCTTTGTATAGTCATCTATAAACCATCTCCAGTCATTCCTGGAAGATTTGTGCACCTGGCTCAATACTCTTGTCATCATTTTTTAGTGGGTTTAATATACCGAGTCAATGATCCTCCCTACACCCTGCTCTTTCAGTTAATTTACTTCTGCACCTTGAAAGATCTTGTCCTCTGTTAGCTACTCACTCCCATGTGCATGCCCTAGACTGTAATTACCAATGAGACACCCCCCCGTAATCCCATTAAGACCATCCCACTCATTGCCTACTCCTTTCTTTCCTTCCAGATCATTCCTTCTAGAAGCCCACCTTCAACAATTATTCAATACTCTGGGGACTCCAACTCTTGAACCTACTTCTCTTCTCTGTCCATCACCTCTGTCATCCTCAGTTCCTTTCTTCAACATCTTGTTTCCATGGGCCACTGTTGTAATCACTCCCTCACCTAATCTTACAACTCTCTCTCCATTATACTTACCTGGTAAAATCCCAAACCTAATTAAACTGCCAATTTTCTGCCTACTCTGTGGTAGATGAAGATGGCTGGAGTAAAACACATAACCATGCTGCCTGGCTTATTTAAAAATTCATTACCACAAATCTCAGAAAGACCCTTGCGCTGTCTGACAACCTTAGTCAATACAGTCTCCCACTCAGGAATACAACTATCTTACATCTTCTCCTCTCTGCTCAAAAATATTACAACTCTTCCCCTCTCATTTTCTGCTGATGACCTAGCTTCTTATTTTCTTGAGAAAATAGATTCAATCAGAAGAGAACCTCTACATGCTCCCATTGCCACCTTCTACACTCTTCTGCACCTGCTCTCACATATTCTGCATTTGTACACATAAACTTCCTGCTTCTAGCCGTATCCTCTCTCCCAGTAGACAGACTCTGTTTAAATCCAGCACCTCCACTTGTGCAATAGATCCTATCCCCCCACCTTCTCAAGAACTTCGCTTTAAACTGTTCCCCCTCCACTGCATCATTGATTTTCCCCTTTCTACTGGATCATCCTCACCAATATGTAGACATGCTCTAATAACTTCCAGTTAAAAAAAAAGAAACCTTCTATTTACCTAACATTCTTCTCCAGCTATTGCCCCATTTCTTAGATCCTGTTTGTAGAAAATTCCTCATCATCATTTTTATTCATGCTGACTCAGTTTTCTTTCTTCAATATACTCCAATTCCACACCCCTCCACAACTCTGTTGACATTGCTATTGTCAGGGTCACCCTTGAACTCCACATTGGTCAAATTCAGCAGCCCTCAAATTGACCCAGAGCAGCGTTTGACACGCTGATCACTCCCTCCTTCCTTTTTTTGTTGTTGTTGGTTTTTTTAATTTCCAAATATTTTGTTTTTGTTTTCTCCTATTAGAGAAGTTGTGGGTTTACAGAACAATCATGCATAAAATACAGACTTCACATAGACCACCCTATTATTAAAACCTTGCATTGTTGTGGTACAATGTGTTACGATTGATTGAAAATCACATTTTCATAATTGTACTATTAACTATAGTCCATGGTTTAACTTAGGGTTTACTGTTTGTGTTGTACAGTTCTGTGGATTTTTTTAAAAAAATTTTATTCTAGTAACATATACACAACCTAACTTTTTTCTTTTTTAATCACTTCAAATATATAATTCAGGGCCGTTAATTACATTCACAATGTTGTGAATCCAGTACCACAACTAGTCCATTGTCCCAAATAGAAACACTGTACATGTTAAGCCTTAACTCCTTGTTCCCTAGCCCAAGCCTGTCCCCTGGTAACCTATATTCTAGATTCTAACTCTGTGAATTTGCTTATTCTTATTATTTCATATCAGTGAGATCATATAATATCTGTAATATCTGCCCTTTTGTGTCTGGCTTATTTCACTCAACATGATGTCTTCGAGGTTCATCCGTGTTGTCACATGTATCAGAACTTCTTTCCTTTTTTGGGCTTAATAATATTCCACTGTGTGTCTATACCACACAGCAGTTGGAATGACCCCTTTATTTTTTTTTTATTTTTTTTTCAAAGTATACAATGTAATGGTTTCCAGTATATTCACAGAGTCATGCAACCATCACTGCACTCAATTTAGAACATTTTCATCACCCCACAAAGAAATGCCATCCCTTTTGGCAATCACCCCCATTTCCCTCTAATCCCCCCTGACATAGGCAACCACTAATCTACTTTCTGTCTCCATAGATTTGCCTGTTCTTGATATTTCATACGAATGAAATCACAATACTTTGTGATAGGTTTCCTTTACTTAGCAGAAGGCTTTCAGGGCTCATTGATGTTGAAACAAGTAAGAGTACTTCATTCTTTCTTATTGCTGAGTAATATTCCATTGTATGGATGTATGACATTTATTTATCCATTCATCAGTTTAGACATTTGGGTTGTTTCCACTTTGGGGCTATTATCACTAATGCTGCTATGAACATCCTTGCACAAGTTTCTGTGTGTATAGATGTTTTCATTTGAGCATGGAATTGCTGGATCGTATGGTAACTCCATGTACAACTTACTGAGGAACAGTGGGACTGTTTTCCAAAGTGAACGCACATCCCCACCAGCAATGTACAAGGGTTCTGATTTCTCCACATCCTTGCCAGCACTTGTTATTGTCTGTCATTTTGATGATAACCACCCTAGTGGAAGTGAAGTGGTTTTGACTTTCAATCTCCTGAGCACCAGTGATGTTGACCATCTTTTCATGCACTTATTGGACATTTCTTTGGAGAAATGTCTATTCAGATCCTTTACGAATTTTTTACATTCCTTTTTTTTTTTTTTTTTTACGTTTATTTTATTTTATTTTATTTTTTTAATTCAGTTTTATTGAAATATATTCACAAACCATACAGTCATCCATGGTATACAATCAACTGTTCACAGTATGATCATATAGTTATGCGTTCATCACCACAGTCTATTTCTGAACATTTTCCTTACATCAGAAAGAATCAGAATAAGAATAAAAAATAAAAGTGAAAAGAGAATACCCAAACCATCCCCCCATCCCACCCTATTTGTCATTTAGTTTTTACTCCCATTTTTCTACTGATTTTTTTTCAATTTTTTAACTTTGTTTATCAAAAAATTAAAAACAAACAGGCAAACAACAACCAAAAAAACCCCACAACATTTCAAACAAAGCAATGGATTAAGGAAAACAAATAACCTAAAATAACTACTTTGCTTCCAATATGTTCCTACCATACCCCAAGAAAATTAATAAACCATGTCCAAACAGAGGAGTAAGAAAAACAAATAATCTAAAATAACTACATTGCTTCCAACATGTTCCTACCATACCCCAAGAAAATTAACAACCCCTAAGAAAACAAAGGAATAAGAGAAAAAAAAAACCTAAAATAACTCTATTGCTTCCAACATGATCATACTATATCCAAGAAAGTTTACAAACCATAGTCATTCCTGAGCATTCCCATAACATTGAGATTACCCTCCATAGTTTATCTGTTCTTATTAGATTATCATTCCCCCTCCACTAATTGGTATCTCTAGGTCCCCTACATTCTACAGTATAAAACATTGTACATTTTTCACAGAATTCACATTAGTGGTAACATACAATATCTCTCTTTTTGTGCCTGGCTTATTTTGCTCAGCATTATGTCTTTTTTTTTTTTTTTTAATCTTCATTTTATTGAGATATATTCATATACCACGCAGTCATACAAAACAAATTGTACTTTCGATTGTTCACAGTACCATTACATAGTTGTACATTCATCACCGAAATCAATCCCTGACACCTTCATTAGCACACACACAAGAATAACAAGAATAATAATTAGAGTGAAAAAGAGCAATTGAAGTAAAAAAGAACACTGGGTACCTTTCTCTGTTTGTTTCCTTCCCCTATTTTTCTACTCATCCATCCATAACTTCCAACATGTTCCTACTTTACCCCAAGAAAGTTACCTAATATAGCAACATTTCTGTGAACTTGCTCCTACTATATCCGTCAGAAATTAACAGACCATAGTCATTCCTGGGCATCCCCAGAACGTTAAATAGCTTATCTGTTCTTGGATTATTGTTCCCCCTTCCTTAATTGCTCTCTATTGCTAGTTCCCCTACACTCTACATTATAAGCCATTTGTTTTACATTTTTCAAAGTTCACATTAGTGGTAGCATATAATATTTCTCTTTCTGTGCCTGGCTTATTTCGCTCAGCATTATGTCTTCAAGGTTCATCCATGTTGTCATATGTTTCACCAGATCGTTCCTTCTTATTGCTGCGTAGTATTCCATCGTGTGTATATACCACATTTTATTTATCCACTCATCTGTTGAAGGACATTTGGGTTGTTTCCATCTCTTGGCAATTGTGAATAATGCTGCTATGAACATTGGTGTGCAGATATCTGTTCGTGTCACTGCTTTCCGATCTTCCGGGTATATACCGAGAAGTGCAATCGCTGGATCGAATGGTAACTCTATATCTAGTTTTCTAAGGAACTGCCAGACTGACTTCCAGAGTGGCTGAACCATTATACAGTCCCACCAACAGTGAATAAGAGTTCCAATTTCTCCACATCCCCTCCAGCATTTGTAGTTTCCTGTTTGTTTAATGGCAGCCATTCTAACCAGTGTTAGATGGTATCTCATTGTGGTCTTAATTTGCATCTCTCTAATAGCTAGTGAAGCTGAACATTTTTTCATGTGTTTCTTGGCCATTTGTATTTCCTCTTCAGAGAACTGTCTTTTCATATCTTTTGCCCATTTTATAATTGGGCCGACTGTACTATTGACATTGAGTTGTAGGATTTCTTTATATATGCAAGATATCAGTCTTTTGTCAGATACATGGTTTCCAAAAAGTTTTTCCCATTGAGTTGGCTGCCTCTTTACCTTTTTGAGAAATTCCTTTGAGGTGCAGAAACTTCTAAGCTTGAGGAGTTCCCATTTATCTATTTTCTCTTTTGTTGCTTGTGCTTTGGGTGTAAAGTCTAGGAAGTGGCCGCCTAATACAAGGTCTTGAAGATGTTTTCCTACATTATCTTCTAGGAGTTTTATGGTACTTTCTTTTATATTGAGATCTTTGGTCCATTTTGAGTTAATTTTTGTGTAGGGTGTGAGGTAGGGGTCCTCTTTCATTCTTTTGGATATGGATATCCAACTCCCCCAGCCCCATTTGTTGCAAAGACCATTATGACTCAGTTCAGTGACTTTGGGGGCCTTATCAAAGATCAGTCGGCCATAGATCTGACGGTCTATCTCCGAATTCTCAATTCGATTCCATTGATCTATATGTCTATCTTTGTGCCAGTACCATGCTGTTTTGGCAACTGTGGCTTTATAATAAGCTTCAAAGTCAGGGAGTGTAAGTCCTCCCACTTTGTTTTTCTTTTTTAGAGTGTCTTTAGCAATTCGAGGCATCTTCCCTTTGCAAATAAATTTGATAACTAGCTTTTCCAAGTCTGCAAAGTAGGTTGTTGGAATTTTGATTGGGATTGCATTGAATCTGTAGATGAGTTTGGGTAGAATTGACATCTTAATGACATTTAGTCTTCCTATCCATGAACATTTTTTCACTAACAAGAATTCTTGTTATAGGTGTCTGATAGATTCTGTTTATCAAGTTAAGAAAATTTCCTTCTATTTTTAGTTTGCTGAGAGTTTTTGTTTTGTTTTTAATTTTCTTTTTTAAATTAATAGAGACTGTTTTGTGGGTTGCAGTTCTATATATTCTAATACATATACAGACTTGCATAAGCACCACCACAATGATACACAACAGTTCCTTCACCCCCTGCCCCTCCGTATTTCCCTGTACTATCCCTTTATAGTCAAACTCTTCCCTACTGCTAAATCCTGGCAACCACTGATCTGTTCTCTGTCACTAGTTTTTTTTTTCTTTTTAAAAATGTTATATAAGTGGAATCATACAGTATGTAACTTATTGAGACTGGCTTCTTTCTTTTGGTATAATGCCTATGAGATACATTCAAGTTGTATCAATAGCCTGCCCCTCTGTATGGCATTGTATGGATGTGCCACAGCTTGTTTATCTGCTCATCCAGTGAAGGACATTTGGGTTGTTTCCAGTTTTTGGTGATTATGAATGTAGCTGCCATAAAAAATTGTATATGGGTTTTTGTGTGAACATAATTTTTCATTTTTTAGGGTAAATACCTATAGTAATTGTATGTTTAGCTTTATATGGAACGGCCAAACTGTTTTCCAAGGTGGTTGTACAATTTTGCATTCTCATTAGTAATGTTTGAGAGTTCCAGTTGATCTGCATCCTCACTGGCATTTAGTGTTGTCATATATATATATATTTTTTTAGCTATCCTATGTATTCTAAGAGATATGTTGTGCTATCTCATAGTGGTTTTAATTTGCATTTCTCTAATGGCTAATGATGTTGGACATCTTTTTAGGTGCTTTCTGGCTTAATATTTGCTTAAGTAAAGTATCTAAGTCTTTTGTCCATTTTTAATTGGGTTGTTTCTTTTCTTACTATCGAGTTTTGAGAGTTCTCTATGTATTCTGAATACAAGTCCTTTGTCAGATATGTCATTTGCAAATATTTTCTAAGTCTGTAGCTTGTCTTTTCATTCTCCTAACAGTATCTCTTACAGAGCCAATATTTTTAAATTCAATTTTATTGAGATACATTCACATACCATACAATCATCCGAAGTGTACAGTTGTTCACAGTACCATCATATGGTTGTGCATTCATCACCTCAATCTATTTTTTGAACATTTTCCTTGTACCAGAAAAAGTAAAAATAAGGATAAAAAATAAAAGTAAAAAAGAACACCCAAATCACCTCCCCCCCCCCCCACACACACCCTATTTTTCATTTAGTTTTTTGTCCCTATTCTTCTACTCATCCGTCCATACACTGGATAAAGGGAGTGTGATCCACAAGGCTTTCACAATCACACTGGCACCCCTTGTAAGCTACATTGCTATACAATCATCTTCAAGAGTCAAGGCTATGGGGTTGCAGTTTGATAGTTTCAGGTATTTACTTCTAGCTATTCCAATGCATTGAAACCTAAAAAGAGTTAACTATATAGAGCATAAGAATGACCACCAGAGTGACCTCTTGACTCCATTTGGAATCTCTCAGTGCCTGAAACTTTATTTTGTTTCATTTCGCATCCCCCTTTTGGTCAAGAAGATGTTCTGAATCCCACGATGTTAGGTCCAGATCCATCCCCGGGAGTCATATCCTGCTTTGCCAGGGAGATTTACACCCCTGGGAGTCATATCCCATGTAGGGGTGAGGGCAGTGAGTTCACCTGTGGAGTTGGCTTAGCTAGAAAGGGAGGGCCACATCTGAGTAGCAAAGAGGTACTCGGGTGGAGACTCTTAGCACAATTATAAGCAAGTTTAGCCTCTCCTTTGCAGTGATGAGCTTCATAAGGGCAAGTCCCATGATAGAGGGCTCAGCACATCAAACCACCAGTCCTCAATGTTTGTGAAAACGTCAGCAACAATCCAGGTGAGGAAGCCCAATACCTCTGCATTTTCCCCCAGCTCCTCAGGGGGGCCCTGCATATATATTTTTATTCTCTGTCCAAATTACTTTGGGATGTGTCGCTATTTCACACGAACCTATGCAAACCTACCAGGTCTCAATTCCTATTAAAAATTCCATGTAATTATGATATTTGAGTAGACTGTACATGTTAGATTGTTTAGGAAATATAGCTCTTGCACCAACTAACCATCTCTTCCCTTGGTCTCACATGGAATTTGAAATTTTAAAACGCAGTCAGTATTGTCCTTTGCCCTTTGGCCTGATTTGCCCTAGTCCTAACCACATCTGCTTCATTCATCTCTCTAGTTGAAGTCTGGATTCTTTTTCAGCTTTTTTGACAGTTGCCATATGTGCTAATACTGACATTCATACTGGCTGAGTTCTAGCTCTGAGTTTCAGGTGTCACTCAGATACCCAAAATTCCAGGGATCAGTCAGGTTATACACAAAGGGATCAGCATCTCGGAATCTGGAGATAGCCATTATAATTCAGGAATAGATGTGACTACTGTAAGAGCTTACAATCTAGGGACGGTTACAATAAGCGTTCCCCTGATAAGCTGTGCTGTAAGGTTCAATTCTAAGTTTACACATTGTAGTTAGTCCATATTGGTGAGTCATTACAGTGTTTGCCTTTGTTTCTAGTGTAGTTTACCCAAAATGCTGTCTACAGGATCTCTTCACCTTGTTGCTTGTCTCACAGCTTCACTCCTTGCAGTTGCTCAATATTCCATTGTATGCACACACAACAGTTCACCATTCTGTTCCTCAGTCAATGTGCCCTTAGGCCACCTTCACCCATTGCAGATCATGCATACTGTCTCCATAAACACCAGTGTGCAAGTGTCCATTCTTGTCCCTGCTCTCAGATCCTCCAAGTATATGCCCCCTAATGAGGTTGCAGGACCTTATGGCACCCACATACTTAGCTTCATGTGGAACCACCCCACTGTCCTCCAGAGAGCTAACATTTTTAATTTTGGTGAAGACCATTTTATCAATTTTTTTCTTTTATGGATTATATACTTTCGGTGTTCATATGTAAGAACACCACAAACATGATATGTCTCTCATTTATTTAGCTCTGCTTCTAAAAATTTTATAGTTTCTACATTTTCTATTTAGATCTATGACCTATTTTGAGTTAGTTTTTATATGACATCTGAGGTTTAGGTTGAGGTTTATTTTTTTGCATATGGAGGTCCAACTGTTCTAATACCATTCGTCGAGAAGACTATCTTTTATCCATTGAACTACTTTGGCGATATTGTCAAAAGTAAATGGCTATATTTGTATGGGTTTCTTTCTGAACTCTTTATTTTTTTCCCATTGAGTTGTGTGCATATCCCTTCATTAATACCAAATTGTCTTGATTACTGTAGTTTAAGTCTTAATATGAGATAGTGTGATTCCTCCAACCTTATTCTTCAAAATTGTGTTGGCTTCTCTAGTTCTTTTGTCTTTCCATATATAGTTCAGAATCAGTTTGTATATATCTACCAAAATTTTTGCTGGCATTTTAAACATTTTTGTTTTGAATTAATTTCAAAATTATTATTACAAGAATGTTGCAAACATAATACAAAAATAATACAGAGAATTCCAATATATCCCCTACTGAGATACTCAGATTTATCAGATTTTAATATTTGCCACATTTATGGTATCATTATACTTCTCTCTCTCTCTCTCTCTCATCTGTCTAGTCTCATCTGTCATCTTTTTTCTAAACATTTGAGAGTAGGTTGCATACATTATGCTCCTGTATCATGTAATACTTCCCTGTATATTTCCTAAGAACATGGATATTCACTTATGTAACCACTTATAACTATCAAGTTCAAGAAATTTAACATCGATATAAAAGTGTACAGTCTATATGCCAATTTTTTTCTATTGTTCCAATAATGTCTTTTTGGGCATTTTCTCCATTATCAGGTACAGTCCAGGATTTTGTCTTGCATTTAATTGTCATTGTGTTTTTAGTCTCTCTCTCTTTTTTTTAAATAAATTGTGGTAACATATATACAATATAAACTTTCCCATCTCAGCCGCTCATAAGCAGACAATTCAGTGGTATTAATCACATTCACAATAATTAATCACATTCACAATATGATGGTACCGTCACCATCATCCATTACTGAAATTTTCTGTAACCCTAAGCAGAGATGCTGCACCCATTAAGAATTAACTCCCCCTTCACTGATGCCCCTCTGCCTGCCCCTGGTAACTTGTATTCTACTTTCTGTCTATAAATTTGCATATTCTAATTATTTCACGTAAGTGGAATCATACAAAATCTGTCTTTTGTATCTGGCTTTTTTCACTCAACTTGATGTCTTCAAGGTTTAATGTTGTAACCTGCATCAGAACATCATTCCTTTTTTAATTGGATAATATTCCATTGTATGTATAGGCCAGATTTTATTTATTGCATCTGTTGATGGACACTTGGGTTGCTTTTATCTTTTGACAATTGTGAATAATGCTGCTATGAACAATGTGCGAATATCTGTTCAAGAACCTGCTTTAAATTCTTTTGGGTATAAACCTAGAAGTAAGTCATATGGTAATTCTATATTAACTTTCTGAGAAACTGCCAAACTGTTTCTCACAATGTGGAAAACATTGTGCAAAATGTACCATTTTGCATTCCCACTAGCAATGAATGAGTGTTTTTATTTCTCCACATCCTTTTCAATACTTATTTCAGTTTTTCAAATAGTAGTCATTTTAGTGGTTGTGAGGTACATCTCATTGTGGTTTTGATTTAAATTTCCCTAATGGCTAATGATGTTGAACATCTTTTCATGTGCTTATTGGCCATTTGTATATCTTATTTGCAGAAACATTTATTCAAGCCCTTTGCTCATTGGATTGTTTGTTATTTTGTGGTTGAGTTGTAGGAGTTCTTTACATATTCTGGATATTAAGCCCTTATCAGATATATGGTTCACAATTAATTTCTCGCATTCTGTATATTGTTTTTTAACTTTCTTGATAAAATCCTTGGGTGCACAAAAGTTTTCAATTTTGTTAAAGTACAATTTATCTATTGTTTCTTTTGTTGCTTGGGCTTTGGGTGTAAAGTCTAAGAATACATTACCTAATACAAGGTCCTGGAGATTTTTCCCTATGTTTTCTTCTATTAGTTTTATAGGTTTAGCGCTAATATTTAGTCATTGATCCATTTTGAGTTAAATTTTTGTATATGGTGTGAAGTACGGGTCCATTTCATTCTTTTGCATGTGGATTTCTAGTTTTCCCAGCACCATTTGTTGAAAATTCTGCTGGCATTTTGACCAGAATTGTGTTAAATATAGGTAAATTTATGGAGAATTTATGTCTTTAGTATGCTAAGTTTCCAATCCATGAACACAGTGTGTCCCTCTATTTATTTACATCTTCTTTAGTTTCTTACATCTGTGTTTGTACTTTTCAGGTTGTATATCCTGTACATGTTTTGTTGGATGTATACATAAGTATTTTATTTGGGGGGGGGAGGTAATTATAGATGGTATTGTTTTTGAAATTTTGGTTTCTAATTGTTCATTGTTTGTGTGTAGAAAAATGATTGTTTTTTCATGTTAATCATGGATCCTGTGACCTTGCTAAATTCACTTCTCAGTTCTAGGAGTTTTTGGTAGATTCCTTGGGATTTTCTACATAAAAATTGTGTCATCTATGAATAGGGCCAGTTTTATTTTTTCCCTTTTAATCTGTATGCCCTTTCTTTTCTTTTTCTCACCTTATTCCACTTGTTAGAACTTAATGCACTGTGTAGAAAGAAAGTGGCATGAGTGGGCATCCTTGTCTTGTTTCCTACATTAGGGGGAAAACATTCAATTTTTAGCTCTGAGTATGATGTTAACTGTGGTTTTTCATTTTCTTGTAGATGAATTTCATCTTGTAGTTTCCTTCTATTCCTAGTTTGTTGAAATTTTTTTTCATGAATAGATATTGAATTTTGTCAAAAACATTTTTGTGCATCAGTTGATAAGGTTGGATGACTTTCTTCTTTAGACTTTTAATATGGTGGAATATATCAATTGACTCTCTAATATTCAAGCACCATTGTATCCCAAGGATAAACACTCCACTTGTTTATTTTCCTATGTTGCTATATTCAACTTGCTAATATTTTGTTGAGGTATTTACATCTATGTTCACGAGAGATATTGGTCTACAGTTTTGTTTTTGTTTTGTTTTGTTTTTATCTTGTACTGTCTTTGTCTTATTTGGTATCAGGGTAAAGCTGGTCTCATAAAATGAATTAGAAAATCTTTCCTTCTGTTCTATTTCTTGGAAAAGATTGTGTAGAGTCCGTGTTATTTCTTCTTTAAGTGTTTCTTAGAATTTGCCAGTAAAGCTGGCTGGACTTTTAATATTCTTTTCAGAAGGTGTTTTGGATTGCTAAGGCTGATGAAATGCAATATACAAGAATTGGGTTGGCTTTTACAATGTGGGGTTTATTACAGTTCTAAGGCCTTGAAAATGTCCAACTCAAGGCTTCAACTGGGTGATACCTGGTCTCTGAAGACAGGCTGCCAGCATCCTGGACACCTCTGCCACATGGGAAGGCACGTGGCTGTTGTATTCTGGTCCTTCTCTCCCAGATTTCATTGCTTTTGGCTTCTGGCTTCAGTGGCTTCCTCTCTGAGCTTCTGTGGGTCCTCTCTTAGTTTCTCCAGGGCTTTTCTCTATGAGTGTCTCTTAATTTCATCTCTTATATAAAGGGTTCCAGTCCTTTAAGGCCCACTGTGAATGAGGTGGGTCACATCTTAATTGAAATAACCTAATCAAAAGGTCCCACCCATGATAGATCTATACCCACAGGAATGGAACAAAAGTACGTGGCTTTTTCTGGGGTACATAACAGCTTCAAACCATCACAGAAGATTTTAAACTACAATTTCAATTTCTTCAATAGCAATAGGACTGAAGTTCAGGTTATCTATTTCATGTTAGGTGAGTGGGGTAGTTTGAAGTTTTTGAGGAGTTGGCCCACTTCATCTAAGTTGTCAATTTTATGTGCATAGAGTTGTTTGTAGTAGTTTTTAAATTATCTTTTCAATGTCTTCAGGGTCTGTAGTTACATAACCTCTTTTATTCCTGATTTTGGTTATTTGTCTCTTCTGCCTTCCTTCCTTTGTGATCTCTAATATGTCATCTCATGGATGCAGAGGAGCCAGGAAGGACAGTTGAGTAATTCTGGGCAAGTCAGTGGCCAGGAGCTCTCTGTAGCTCTAGAGGTCTTTAAGCCACCGTGCCTTTAGCCTAACTTGGGTATACTTGGGCTCATTGTCCAGAAGCAAAGCTTGGTGAGGAGGGCTCAGAAGGGGCTATTAATGAGGCAGAGCAGCAGGAGCTGGGACTCAGCAGGCAACCTCCAGAGGTGAATCATTTTAATTGGCATCTTCCACAGAACAGCAAATTAAGTGCTCGGATTTCCTCCCCGTGTTCTCTCTCCCTTGGCTGGGGCCTAGACACAACTGAGGTGCTCCTTGGGGGCTGTCGCCATGGTTTTCTAGGGCTCCCAGTGAGGCCTTTGCAGAGCCTGAGTCCTCTCTTCAAGGTGGATGCCGACTGCCTTGAGAGCCTCCTGGGGATGCTGAGAAGCTTCCACTTAGCAACAGTTTCCCTCCCAGGACCCGAGAGGCCTAGAGAGGAATGTTCTTCTCTTCTGGGGAGGCTTCTAGGTTGTGGCCCTTCCAATTCTCCTCTTCGCTCTAACCCCCTTTATCTTTAAGCTTGGACTGCAGAAATTTGTCATGGGAGGGATGCTGTCCTTTAGGAGCCCTTCACTCACTGCCTCTGCCCACCAGTCCCTGCCTTATGCTGCAATAAACAAGTGTATTGGGCCCAAGAGTCTTCAGGTAATTGGGAAAGGAGAATAACAGTCACTGATTACCTGATTGTTTGACTCATTGATTGATTGTTTATGTCAAATACTGATTTATTCATGGAACAATATTGAGCATCTGCCGGGTACCAGGCCCTGAGGGTGCAAATGTACAAAGACACAATTCCTGCCCTAAGGAGCTCGTAGTGTATTGGGAGAGTTCCAGATATAAAGTGCCCCGATGTGTGTCAGTCCGCATGGATTGACTTGGTATGATGTCCTTAGGGGCACCGGAGTGGGTGCTGGGGGAGCCGCGTGGACAGAGCACAGAGGTGAGAAACAGCAGGTGCTCATCTGGCTTCTGGTTTGTATATAATAACGAGGGCCAGCACATTGTTTTCTGTGAAGGTCCAAAGAGTAAATAGTTTAGACTTTGCAGGCCGTACGGTCTCTGTCACAACTATTCAACTCTGTTGCTTTAGTACAAAAGCAGCCACAGATAGTACGTCACAAATGGGCATGGCTGTTTTCCAACAAAACTTCATTTATAAAAATAGACAGTGTTTGACTTGGCCCCTGGGTTGTAGTGTGCTGACCCTGGGATATAGCAATAGTAATACCCAGTGTGTTTTATTTGTGATGAAAAATGAGGCCCTGACTTTACATCTTGATACATTGTAAATGTCTCTCCCACTTCTATTTTCTTGCCTACCTGCTCCTCGCTTCTCACCCCCATTTTTATATTTAAACTGGCATGAGAACTCCTCGTTCCCATCAAATTATGGGAACACTAAATTATTTGATGTATCAACATGACTGAAAAAAAAGGCCGTCATGGAAACTCAGATTTGGGGCAATCTACCCAGCTAACAAGGATTCTGTTTTCTCCAGCAGCTGCACCACTCTCTCCCACTTCTCCAGGCTGGGAGGATTGGGTCTGGGCCTGCCCTTTGGCTGAAGTTGATTGGTTCAGCTGGGCACCTGGCCCTGGTTAGCTAATCAAATTCTCTGTGTGCTGAATTTAGAATTATGACTGAACCCGTCTGTTTCTTCTTGAGTCTGGACCAGTACTGTGTCCTTCAGGGGCTCTGGGCAGTTGCATTCCCCTCTGGGTACCAGGAAAGCTGCAAAAGTGATACGAGAGGGAAGAAGGGCGTGGATGGTGTCTACTCCCTGGGTTCCTGGTGGCCTTGCAATTCCTACTCCAGCGCCTGCCTTACCTGCTTACCTGCATTGTCTCCTTGAGGGAACCCTGATGCCTCTTAAAACATCATGCCTTTTATTTTGTTTAAGTTGCTTGGACCAAGTTTCTGTTACTTGCAAGCAAAGAATCCTGCCTTAGACAACTGACAATACGTTCCGTTGCACATAATCAAACAGTTCTAAAAGCACTTTAAAGAGATGTTATTTCATTTAACTCTTACTTATTCCATCTGTAAAACTGATAACACTATTTCTATTTAATAGCCAAGCAGACTTGTTCCTGGTCACGTAATTATCAGGTGGCAGTGCAAGCTGTTTTGTTTTTTTTTAATAATTTTTAAATTTTTTTTTTCTTAAAGAAGTACTTCTAATTGCTGTCAAAAGGAAGGTGAGGAAGGGTCCTTCTTTCCTTGTAAACACTGAAATACAGATCTGGGAAACCAGGGTTGACACACACACAAAGTGCATTTTACAAAATATCAACTAAAATATATTTTACATGGATTATGCTTCCATCGAAATTCTACCAGCTGCATTTTCAGATTTGAAAAAATATTTCCACATCTAAGATTTCAAAAGCATTTCAGTACTGGGCAGCAGACCCTGCCTCCTGGGGGGTATGTGCGTAATCTCTCCTTCTGGATCAGGCCGGCATCCTGGGAATGAGCAGGCACCAAGGCTGGCTCTCCAGATCCACTACCACTCTGCCAACTTCTCCAAACGGCTTATTACATATGAGGGACCCAATTCCCTTCCCTTCAGGTTTGGGATTGGGCTTTCCCAGCATAAATTCACCTCTGAAGCCCCCAGGGCTCGCCAAGCCCAGTGGACGTGTCTTTCACACAGACCACCTTAGTGCTCCTGCTATACTCCACCCATCCAAGGGTCTGGGAAGAGTGGTGGGAAGATGATGGTAATGAAGTTAATAAACTCCTGGAAATCAAGGTGTTGAGCCAACTTGGTTCACGCTGAGGAACAGGGTGATTGTCATGGGAGCAGTTATAGTCACCTATTTTCTGAATTCCAGGGAAGAAGGGGGTTAGTGAGCTCTCCACTTCTTTCCTAGGCTTGGGACTCCAGTGGGAGGGGACTAGACAGGGGTGATTAGCCAGCTTCTCATTGTGCTCTCAGGAAATCCAGGGTTCAATGAGGGTGTCCAAGAGTGCTGATTTGAAGGAAGAGGTGTTGCACTTGGGAGAGTTCCAGGCACCTACATCCCTGATTTAGCCAGAAAGCTTTGAAAAGGTGATTCTGTGGCAAACGAAAGCCGAGACCACCAGCCTAGGCAATCCAGCTGTGATTGCCTGTGCTTGTACTTAGAACTACTTCAGTTGAGCAGGATGCAAGTGTGATGTGTGACGTTGGGTATCTCACTTTCCTGTCTGGGCATTGGTTTCCTTCACTGCAAAGGGAAGGTTTTGAGGTAGATTACTGTCTACCAAGATCTTTTCCACATGTGATGGTCCAGAGGTCTTTGAATTATCTCTGCCAACTAAACAGTGAAGCACTTGATATGGAGATGCTTGGAGTTATCCCAGGTAAGGTATAGAGCTTGGAAAAGCAAGTGCTTTGGAGTCAGACAGATACAGGATCAAATCCCTACTGACCGGGAGCGTGCTCTTGTACAACTGTTGCTGACCCATATGTGCCTTTGTGAAAATTAGAAAAGGGTGCTCCTTTTGAAGTCAGTTTCTGCTAGAAAATTGTCATGACAAATATATAAATCTTTGGTGACTATGATGTGACTTGTGCTCCCTAGAGTTGTGCAGTATACACCCTGTCTAAATGTACATGACAGCTGTCTGTCCTTGGGCAAGTTACTTGTTCTGTTTTGCTAATGCTTCCATTATGCAAAATACCAGAAATGGATTGGCTTTTATAAAGGAGATTTATTTGGTTACAAATTTATAGTCTGAAGGCCATGAAAATGTCCAAATTAAGGCATTAGCACAAGTACACCTTCACTGAAGGAAGGCCAATGGCGTTCGGAAAACGTCTATTAGCTGGGAAGGCACATCTCTGGTGTCTGCTGATCCCAGGTTGTGTCCTATCTCTCTTTCAGCTCCTTAGTATTCTTCAAATTGTTGCTCTTGGGGTGCTTTGTCTTTTCTTAGCTTCTCCGGAGCAAACACTGGTCTAGTATTCCCAAAGTGTCAGCAAAAATCTGCTTTCAGCAGCCATCTCCAAATGTCTCTCTCTCTAAGCTGCAACTCTCAAAAATGTTACTCCTAGCTACTCTGAGGTCCTTCGGTTTGTGAGCTCATTTTATAGGACTCCAGTGATTAAATCAAGACCCACACTGAATCCATGGGGCCATACCTCCAAGGAAACATTCAATCAAGAGGTTACACCTTAATCAAAGGTGTCACTCACAGTTGGTTGGGTCACATCTCCATGGAAACACTCAGTCAAAGGATTCCAACCTAATCCACACTAGTACATCTGCCCCCACAAGATTGCACCAAAGAACATGGCATTTTGGGGGACTTAATACATCCAAACCAGAAAAAGAGGATGTTAATGCCTAGATCTGGGGTTGTGGTGAAAATAGAGATATGCAAAGAAAGCCCAAGACCCCCACAGTGTGGTTACTCTGGAAATATGAGTCTCCCTTCCCTTTTTTGAGGGGTACTCTTCCTATGATGTGGTGGTCTTCAGGGCCCAAAGCACCTCCTCTTTCTGGAAGAGCGGCAGGTGGTGGGTGGCCCACTGTTTTCCTGGATGGCTCAGAGCTAGGAAACATGTCCTGTCAGCCTTCTTGAGCTTCTGCCATTCTCTTGGCATTTCATTCCTACCTGCCTTGGAATGCTGCCTTGGCTTACCCTGTGGGAGGGAATGTGAGCCCCCAGGGGTGGGGCCTGATCACCTAGGGATGCAGAGTGGCGTCACTGTTGCAAGGCAGTGGGGAGGCCCTGGAGACCTGAGGCCATAAAGGAAAAGCAACACAGGCCGTGAGGAGTTCTTGCTTGTGACCCTGGGGAGCCCTTGGCAGGGCGGGGAGGAGACCACTTGGGCTGCTCATGCCTAACCGTTCTCCACCCAGCAGGTAGGGCAGGAACAAGGGCCACCCACTGGGTCAGGCTGTGGGGAGCCAGACTTGGTGGCCCCTGGTTGAGAAGCCATGGAGCTTTCCAGGTATACAGATATTGGCAAGATTGCGGCTCTGGTGTTAATTCATCCTGCATTTGAATTTCAGGATTGCCACTTACTAGTTAGGTGTCCTTGGACAAATTCTTTATTCGGAGCTTCAGTTTCTTCATTTATAAGATGGAAATAATTATTCCCACCTCTAAAGAGTACAGATCCTTTAGAATGATATTCAAGGGCTGTCAGAACCCAGCCCCCACCTCCTTTTCCAATGTCATTCTTCGTAGCTCGCACCCTGGCCATCTGAGATGCTCTCCCATTTCCTGAAGACATGGTGCCCCATGCACTCTCCATGCCTTATCTCACATTGTTCCTTATGTGTGAAATACAATGTCTGCCTCTTCTGGGTATTGTGGAATCCTCCTTGTTCTTCAAAGCCCTGCTCTTTGAGGATTCTCTAGTCCTTTCTTATATCAGCTTTCTATTGCTGAGTAACAAATTACCCCAAAGCTTAGCAGCTTAAAACAATAATAAATTTATCATTTCACACAGTTTCTGTGGGCAAGGAATCCAGGAGTGCCCTGGCTGTTGGTTCTGGCTCAGGGTCTCTCATGAGATTGCAGTCAGCTGTCAGCTGGGGCTGCAGGCATCTGTAGGCTTTCCTGGGGCTGGAAGAGCTGCTCCCAAGGTGGCTCCTTCGTGTGCCTGGTGAGCTGATGCTGGCTGTTAGTGGGAGGCCTCAGTTCTTCACCATGTGGCTCTCTCCTCAGGACTACTTGAGTGTCCTCACGACATGGTTGTCTGGTGCCCTCAGAGCAAGGGATCCCAAAGACAGCAGGGTGGGCATGGCAATGTCTTTTATGACCAAGCTTTGGAAGTCAGACACAGAATCACTTTTGCACTGTTCTTTTGGTCACATGGGTTGGTCCTGCTCCAGTGTGGGAGGGGGTGTCACACAGGTTTGGGTACCAGAAGGTGAGGTTCAATAGGGGCCACCTTAGGGGATGGTCTCACATTTCCCCAACAGAGTTAAGTGTGCTGGCCTTCAGAAGCCTTCTTTTATTTATGGTATCTTTCTGTGCCCCTGCCACGTGCCAGCCTTGGGCTAGCACTACAGGTGTGAACAAGACCGACAAGGCCCCTGTCTCATGGAGTCCACAGTCCAGCTGGTGAGCCAGACCTTAAACAATAAATCCCACAAATCATTATTCAATTACAGTTTTCAAAAGTGCTGTGAAGGAAAGAAAGGAAAGGAAGCAAGTATAATGGGGCTTATAGTGGGGATACTTCATGTAGTCTGGGTCGGGGGTGGAAGTCGGCTCTTCCCCAAGGATGTTTCCTCCTGAGTGCCCCCACCAATGTCCTTTACCCCCGCCCCCAAACAGTGAGCCCCTGAGAGCAGAGATCTCCCCTCGCTGCAGTTCAGGGTCCCTAGCACCTAGCCCAGAGCTGGCTGCCCAAATGGGAGCTGAGTGGTTGCATGTTCTGCCTCCAGCAGAGAACATTCCTCAGTATGGAAAAACAAATATGGAGGAGGTAGAATGCAACTGAGGATGAATAGAGTGAAATTACCACCCTCCTGTGCTTGTACTTCTTCTTAATGGCCTCTGCCCACACATGGTGTTTTATGCAAGAGTGTTAAAAAGAGAGGCCCTGGGGCTGAAGTTCCAACTTGGAAGCTGTGGTCTCAAGGAGCTTTCAGTGGTATCCATTGTGATATGTTGGGTTTCCCTGGCTTTGGCTAATCTACAAGTGATAATCATTATAAGTGAGGATCATCTACCAGCTATTCTGGCAGCCAGTGAGAATTCCCAAGGAAGGGCCTGATAGTCATTATCTCAGTAGTTCCTGCTCACTGCGTGCTTATTATGTGCTAGGCACTGCCATGCATTATCTCCAAATGCATCATGTTCTACTACAGGGCCTTTGCACATATGCTCCCTCCGCCTGCTGTGCTTTTTGCTGGGTCTCCCTATCAGTCTCTTCCACATTTCATGTGGGTCTCTGCTCAAAGCTCCCCTCATCAGAGGCCTCGTGTGACCACCCCATCTAAAACTGCACCCTAAACTACTTCAGCTTCTTACCTGGCTTTATTTCTCTTCATTATACTAATCACATCTGCTATTATACCAATTTAAATACAAACTCTGAAGATAAATACAGGGGTCACAGTGCTTGTCCAGGGAAGTAAAACATGATAATTCTCTGTGCTAGCTGAGATGTAAAATTTTACAATGCAATAGGAAGTCCTCTTGCTTCCCTCATCACTTTGTAATTCACAGGGTGTTTTCTTAGAACAGCACTGTGAATTGTAGGCAGGACAGGTTTTGGTAAAGCCACTTTCTAGAAGAAGCAGCTTAAGCTTTGAGAGGCTGAGTGAGGGAGTCAGGGCTATGCAAGTAGAGGCGGATTCAAAGCCAGGCCCCGTGAGTCTAAAACCAGGACTCTCTCTTTGTACTATGTTATGTAGTAAATCACAATTCAATTACAATGGATATCAAAGTCCACAATCACACGATTAAAAGCAACTCTCACAACACAGATTTTGTTAGCACCCAGTTGCCCAAAGTGTGTAGAAAAAATGGTTTCTGTTGGTTGTACATGTCCTTGCAAATGAACTTCATTTTTGCTGGATTTGGTGCAAAGGTGAGCTGAGGGAAGTAGTCCCCCTTGAAAACCGAAAGAACTCTGTATTTAAAAAACCCTCACTGTGAGCTTAAATTTAATTTCCTCAGAGAGAGCTCTATTCCAATTTCCAACTAAAATATACTCCCCTACAACGATCCTCTGAGACTGCCCTTGACTTTTCTATCGTAACACTTATTGCAATCCTCAGTTATTAGACTCTGTGCTCATTAGCAAGCGAAGCTTGTAAGAGAGAAAAATGAAAATTAGTGTTTGGAGGGAGGGTGGGGGTGAGGCCAGGAGGACGTTGTGCCAGACCATGGGGAGATTATTGGCAATATTGTAAGACAGAACAAGATGGAGAATTGAAAACTCAAATGCCTGCAGGGGCCAGGCAGGTGACATGAACACAGGGTAAATATTTGTGTGTATGTGTGGGGCTGGGAGAGGAGAGGGGGGGGTTTTGTGCCAGACAGTATTCTAAGTTTGGGGATACAAAGGAGAATAATATTGCTGGGAGCTGCCTTCAGGGGGCCTATAGAATCTTGCATGGGGATTTTGTAATGGAGAAATGTGTAAGCAAATAAGCAATAGGTTAATTCCAGAGACTGATAGGTGCTTGAGACAGGGGTGGGCAGGGAGGGCAGGCCCCTCTCTCTGGGGACATGCCATTTGGTTAAAACCTGAATGGTGAAAAGAAGGCAGGCATGCAAGGGATGAGATCTGTAAGCGGCAGGTAGTGTAATCGTTAAGAGCAAGGCCCCTGGAACTAGATTGCCTAGATTTGAAACTGGCTCTGCCATTTACGAGCTGTGTGACCCTGGGTAGGTCACCTAACCTCTCTGTGCCTCAGGTACCTATCTGTAATGTGGGGACAGCAATGGCACTATTCCCTAGGGTCATTAGGAGGATTGCATAAGTCGGCGTGTATAAAGTGCTTGGACCTGTGTCTGGCATAGGGTGGGTGGGGATCGGAAAGCATAGCCACCACCACCAGGGTCATTAATGCCTGTAACATAGCCTTCCAAGCAGGACAAGCAAGCGAAAGGCCCTGAAATGGCAGCAAACTTGGCAGGTTTGAGACATAGAGAGGTGCCCAGGGTGGTTAGAGCCGAGCCAGCTGGTGGAGGAGAAGAGGCCTTGAGGTCGAGGCAAGTTGGGCTTGTAGGCAGTGATTTGAACACAGCGAGGAGCATCAGAGGGTTTTAAGCAGGGAAGTGATGTGGTCTGATCTTCTGGCTGCTGTGTGGAGAAGGTGCAAGAGCCGGAAATGGAGACCCCAGGAGCATGTTGGGTTGTCTAAGCGAGAGCCCTGGATGCTTGGGGCCTGGTTTTAGGGAGGAGCTGTAAGGAGTGGAGGAGCTAGGACATGTGTAGAGGTAAAGGCTCTGGGTTTACTAATGGAAGGGCACAAGGGAAAGGATGGAAATAAAGATAACTTCATGATTTTTGTCCTGAGCAACCTGGGGGAAAGGACAGCAGTGCTATTTACTGAGATAGGAAAACCTGGGGACGAGCAGATTCCTGGGAGAAACAGACAGTTCTGCCTTGGCGTGTTGGGTCTGAGAGCCCGTCGCATATCCACGTGGAGGGCTCTGTGGTTGCTGGAATGAAGCAGGCCTGCTGTGGGCAGCAGGGATTCCTGGGGGCTGTGGCAGACTTCCCAAGGGAAGTCTGAGAGTTTATTTCTAAGCACCATGTGTGCCAGATCAAACATGCCTGCCTCCAGTTTGTGACCCCCACAGGTCTCCAGACTCCATCCTGCTTAGAAGATAGGACTCCAAGATGAGAGCGTGGGAGGTGGACCGGCTCTGATGTCAAGATCAGCCCTTTACTTAGCACCTAAAATGCACCAGGCCCTGGGGTAGGTCAAGGGAAATGGTGTGAAAAGATGCAGCCTCTGCCACGGGAAGCCCAGCCTGGCAGCCAGCTTGGCCCCTTGCCCCAGGGCACCATTTCCTGCGCTCTGGTTTTATTTCTTTGATGTAGTTTGATCTGTTTAGCCTGCAGCCCCATTGGTCATTATGTGATGATTTTTGCTGTTGGTCCTAACAGCACTGGCTGCTTGCCTGAGCTGATGTTTGGGAGGTGTGTGTGCGTGTGCGTGTGCACGTGTGTGCCTGTGTGTGCATGTGCATGTGTGTGTGTGAAATCTAGCTTGCACGAGCTCAAGCTCCCGATACTGGGAGGAACGTGAATAAAATACAGAGCAGCTCAGATTAGTCTTGGCTGTGAAACTGATTCCTTGCATCCACTCTGAGGATTGCTACATTAGTTTTGGGCTTTGAGCCCTGCTGGAGGCGTGCCAGGGGGTAGGGTGCACCTAGTTGAGCTCTGTTTATCTAATGACTGTTTGGAGGTGTGAGTTTCTCTTTGTCACCCTCTGCCCTGGATGCTCCCTCTTACATGCACACACTATCAATATCTATTAAGTAGGTTTCAAAGGCTTGCTGTTAGCAGTCCTTTTCCTCACATTTTGCTGCAAGAAACCAAGGGAACTGGACATTAAATCCTGTCCTGTGCATTTTCAAAACCACCAGGGGCTCTCCAGCGAGCTCTCAGAAAATATAGTTGGCTTTTGCTTTCCAATGTGGAAAGCATCTCGCCACTCACAGTGTGCGCAAGGACCGGCAGCAGCAGGAGCACCTGGGAGCTTGTCAGAGATGCAGAGTCCAGGCTCTGTCCAGGTCTACTGAATCGGAATCTGCGTTTTAACAAGACCCCAGGGGATTCATGTGCACACTCAAGTCTGAGTTACACTGCTTTCGATGGCTGCCTTCTGGAAATCGGACAGTCTGTTTGGATGGTTCCCAGACATCCTCTGTTTTTACTGTGAATCAAACAAAAAGAGAGACATGACCGAGGAAACTGGAGATTTGGTTTAGCCTAAAGATCACTGGAAATGACTGCTGTTAAACAATGGGTCGCTGAGGCTCATTTGAAACAAAACAGTCTCCTTTTTCTGCAGTGATGTGGTTTATGTTTGTGGGTAAAGGTCTAGGGACTTTTTCCTCCTCCCTCCCTCCCTCCCTTCCTTCCCTCCTTCCCTCCTTCCTTCCCTTTTCTTTCCTTCTTTTTTTCTTTCTCTCTCTCTTCCTTTCCTTTCTTTTCTCTTCCTTCCTTTCCCTCTTCCCCCTTCCCCCTCCCCCTTCCCTTCCCTTTATTTCTTTATTTCTTTTCTTCTTTCTATTCTTTCTTTCTTTTCCCTCCTCCCCCCACCCCCCCCTTCATCACATGAGGAAGGAACTGGGCTTGTCAGTCTGCTGAAGAGAAGGCTCAAGAGCCAGGCATGACAGTTGTCCTCACAGTTAAAAACGGCCCTCCAGAGGAAAGAGAATCAATCAGACCTGTTCTGGGTGGGGCAGAATTAAGACCTTTAGAAAGATTTCAACTCAGTGAAGGAGAGCTTCCTAAGGTTCAGAGAACTGCCTGGAGGTGAAGGGGCCTGAGTCCAGAGGGGGTGGGCTCCCATCCCCAGAGCTGGATGTTGTGGGGGATCCAAGCCGGAGAGGCAGAGCTGGGCTGGATGATTTGTAACATGCTTTCCAGCACATTTCAATCCAGTGCGCTTAGTAGCCCTGATTTGACCAGTTATTTCCAAGACTCAATTTCCTCATCTAAAATAGGAATAATATTACTTAACTTATGAGACAGTGTGAAAATTAGAGAAAAATTATAGGTGTAAATTTCCTAGTAGAGCTTGACAAGAAGTAGGGGCGCAATAAATTTTAGTGTCCTTCTATGCAGTTAGGTAACAGTTTGGGCAGCTGGCTTGATTGCGTATTTTAATCTCATACACTTCTGATTCTTGTTACTGCTGGGCTTTGGTTTGCTCAAGTGTTTTAATGAGGCCAGAATTGTAGGGGTGCAGTGTGTGCACTGCTTTAGCCTACAAGGCTGCACCCCTGATGTGGGCCAGCAGGCCTATAGATCCATGTCCATCGTGGTCGCCAGGATGTCGGTCAGGAAGAACACGCATCCAAGCCGGTGGGCTTTGTAGTGAGCCATGGCACTGACTGGTGTGACTTCACCTGGATTTAGAGCAAGTTGGATTCATATTCCCATCCATATATACTACACATTTGTAGGTGGGACTAGAAAGAAGGAAAGGCTTTGGCAGAGAGGTATTTTGATAATTTATTAAGATATGAGTGCTATCCTTCCACTACTTTCTCCTACCACCCTCCTCTCCCCAAGAAATTAAAATCTTTCTTTGCATATGAGAGATTTACAATATCTTTGGAGGTCTCAGTCTGCCCCAGGCCCTAGAATGCACCACCCCCTTTCCCTCCGTCATCCTTTCCACCTCACTAAATCTCACTGGCCCCTGGGTTCCTCCTGCTACTACTCCCTCCAGTCCACCAGTATCTCTGCTTTGTGTGAACGAGGATACTTCATTTAGCCTTCAGCAGCATTTGGATCATACCGTGTATTAATATTGTTTTCCCAGCCAGGCCTCAGGCTGCCAGAGGTCAGGATCTGGTGGTTTCAAACCTTGAGAAATTCATATTGTGCTGACTTGAATGATCCCTGTCAGGAAGCTCAGTGCCAGGCGTCCCAGGTCCCAGCTGGACTGCTGTCCCCAAGGACCATGTTGTATCCATCTTCCGATCCAGCCAAATGGGGAGGAGGGTCGCTGGGTGCTCAGTAGTGGTTCATTGATAGTTTTCTCTGAGTAACAGAAAGGGGTGGAGGGTCATCCTGAACAACTTGAGGTCTTGGAAAGAGGGGTCAGGGTAAGGGAGCAAAGAATTGATTGAAATAAATTTTACTTTTACTAATATCTCACTTTGGTCCATAAAGAATTTGGTGCATAGAGCAAAATATAAATAAAATGTATTTGGCAGAGGTGGTTTATAGATAAATAAGCAAATACAAAATCAGGATCAGGGAAGAAAGAAATATATTACATAAGCCTTTCCATTGGCCCAAATTTCTCCAAATTAAAAAAAAAAAAAGTAAAGAAAATAGCTGTCTTCTCAGGTTGGCAAAGGCTTATTTGATTTTCGCTCTCTTTGTCCTTTGCACCTTGGGCTGAGCTGAGCCGGGAGCCCTTCAGCCCTCTGGCAGGCAGGCCTTGCCCTCTGTAAGGATTTGCCCATTTCTCTAGGAGAGAAGGGCCTGGAGGGTGCACCATCCCTGCCACTCTCAAATCATCAGCCCTGGTGAGTCATCACTACAAATTGGTTTTATTTTCTTTTGTGCAAGAGCCTGATTCAGAGTATATCTGACAGCCAAATTGGCCCGGAAGGTATAATGAGGCAATACTGAGCATTGCTGAATAAAGGAGGGGAAAAAGGAACAGGCTTGGGGGGTGGTGACACCTTTTATGTCATTGGGGCAAATTCCAATGGGATTGCAGACCCTGCTCATACGAGGAGCAGGAGAGCAGAATGCATTCTTCTGTGAACCTCTGTCTTAAGGATCAGTGGAGGGGAGGCAAGGGTTTCCCAACCAGGCCTGGGCTCCACAGCAAAAGGTTCATCAAATAGTACTAAATAGTGGATGTACTAAAATGTGATGGATAGCACAGGGCACTGGCTCTGGAGTAAGGTATTAGTGGATTCACTTTCTAGCTCTGCCACATACTGGTTGTTTTATCTCCAGCCATTTATTTAAGTTCTCAAAGCCTTAGTTCCCACATCCAGAAAATGGGAAAATAATAACAATAACCTCAAAGAGTTGCTGTGAAGATAAAATTAGGTAACAAATTATCAGTGCTTATCATAGTCCTTAATCATGTTATATACATAGCATCTCTCATTTTCAGCAATTCCAATGGTATATCTTATCTAAATATTTAACTTGATTATCTCTGTGAATTATACATTTTCTGGCCACACTGTTTTTTGTTCCCTCTGACTTGGCAAGGGTTTTACTGTCCAGCCATCCTGCCTTTGCAGCCTCCTCGCACCCCCACTCATGGCAGGTGTTGGTAACGTGTCACAGACACATCTTGCTAAGCTCAGACTTGGCATCAGAAGTCTTCCCAACATAGCACTCGATTCGGCCTCACCCATGGAGTTACAAATTTTTATGCTTCAGACAGATCCCAGGATTGACAAATGACAACATTTATCAAATGGGGATGAAGGAATGCTTTTATTTTACCTTTGACAAATTACTCCTGGGGGATTAAATAGATGGGGTCACATTCCCTTATCTGAGATTGCTGGACTTGGAGCTAGAGGACACAGATTCTGTTTGCAGCTCTGCTGCTTTGTCTTGCTGTGGCAAGTCTCAGACAAGTCAGTTAACCTCTTGGAATGTCCTTTTCCTCATCCGTTAAGAAGAATAGGTCTTACCTCCTAGGGACTGTTTTGTGAGTTGTACAGCTTCCTGGTAAAATGAATTTGATTCTTGTTCCTATTCCCTTGTTACTATTTTCTACCCAAGGCAGGTTTTAATATAGTTGGGGATACACCTGGCAGTGAGGCTCTTGCAGGAATTGGGCAGTGAAGCTCCCTGTTTGTAACTAGCTTCTCCCTTTTCTGGATCTTCCTGCTGGGAGTCCTGACCTGCCTGCCCACCTCACAAAAGCGCCTCTTTTTAGCAACAATCTCCTGGGCTTGTCCCAGGTCCCAGGCAGGGGACCTTCCCCATTCTCTGCAGGCTGGTGTAGGGCTCTCACTGGTCTAGTGGCATGGGGAAGAGGGTGGGACCACACGCTCTGGAGCATGTTTCCTACCTACTTACTCTGCTTGAAGGCAGAGAGGCTAAGTGGAAGGGCATGGACTTCAGAGACAAAACAAACCTGGGTTTGAATTAGGGTTCTGCCAGTTACTAGCTGTGTGGCTTTTGAAAAATTACCCAACCATTCTGTGCTTCAGGGCCCTCCCTGCTAAAGTGGAGTGAGTCTTATTCAATGTGAAGGCAGGGACAATGACTGGTTGTTCACAGCTTTATCTGGTATCTGCAATTTAGTTGGTGGTTGATAAATATTTTCAAAGGACTGGATGGATGTTTAAAGTCCATATAGGTGCTTGTCTTAGTTTGCTAGGGCTGCTATAACAAGTACCCTAGAAGTAATTGGCTTAAACAACAGGAATTTATTGGAGGCTTGAAGACCAAAATCCAGATATTGTCAGGCTGTGCTTTCCCTGAAGTCTATAGCCTTCTGGTGGTGGCTCAGTCTCTGCCTCTGCCACAGGGCGAACTTCCTTCTTCTGTCCCCTCCCCTGGCTTCTACTCCCGTGTCCAAGTTTCCCTTGCTTATAAGGGCTCTAGCTATATTGGTTTAAGGCCTACCTTGCTTCAGTTTGGATCTTTGAAGTAGGATCTTTGAAGATCCCATTTACAAATGAGTTCATACCCGTGGGTCGTGGGGTTAGGACTGGAACATGTCTTTGTGGGGCTTAGTGGATGTTAATATCCTTGTACTTCCTCTTCTCCTTCCCCATTCTCAGTCCCAGTCCCATTCCAGATGGTAGATTGGTAGGAGGTTATCATTGATGCTTTCAAGAAATAGTGTGTGCCCAGCATTTAGCACTGGGGATAAGCAGCTTTTTTTCACTGACAGAGTCATGCTTATGTGGGGATTACATTGTACTGAGAGGAGAAACACTAACCCAATAAATAGAGTATAGAGCAAATGAGAAGGTGGTTACGTGCTGTGGGGAGAACAGAGCAGGGAAGGGGATGGGAGCATAGAGAGGGGAGAGGTTGGGGGCTGCCATCCTCAGGAGGTCATGGAAGGCCTTACTTAGCACACAACATCTAAGCACAGATGGTTGAGGGTGGTCTCAGACCAAGCCTCTTCACCCCCAGCATTCCATCCTGTTTTCCCTGCTGTTGCTTAGGTTGTTGCAAGTTGAAGGCAGGGTGAGGACAGACCAAACACCTTGAGTGATTCTGTGCTTCATCTTCAACTGTAACTAGGGAAGGTGCCTGGAACCTCATTCCACCGCTGTCTTCTCCGGGAGTCCTTGGTGCCTGGTGTTCCAGCCACCAGGCTTTCCAAAGGACCTCAACTGGAGAGGATCCCTGGGCTGGACACAGCTTGTGGCAAAGCAGCAGCCAGGCAGCGCGCTGGACAGATTTCCTTGCAGGAAGCCAGGCTCTGGCCTGGGCTTGCTTGTTCTCTGTGTGTTTGTCCTGGCACCCAGCACCCTCAGCTGAGTTTATACTCACCCAGGTGTCAGGGCTTTCAAAACAAGGCTGGTGTTTGTGGTGCTGCTTTTGGTTACGAAGCAGTACACACCTGCCTAGGCCACCGGCACGGCCGTTTAGACGGCCTCCCTTGCACTGTTCTGCTGGCCTGGGTTGTCAGTGGCTTAACTTGGACATCTGAGCCCCCTTCACCACCTGTGTGTGGTTGGGATGCTTGTTGCTCTGAGTTAACTTCCATTCCTCCCACTGGTCTGTATGGCATGTCCTTACTTTCAGATTTGTTTCTGGTGAATTTTTGAGGAGGTGAAATATACAGCAGACACACTGGGTAACACTTCATTTAGAATGCTGCTTCTTAGGCAATTGTTTAAAACCGAGACTCCCACTTGCAGGGATTCTGATTCAGTGGATCTGGTATCGAACAAAGCAATCTGCATCATCTTCGTCATTATTATGATCTTAAATTCAGTTCCCTAGCTGATCACACTTTGATAAACCAGAGTATGAGGCACAGCTTACCTCCTAACTGCTCCCAGCTCTCGGGCGGCGCACAGTATGCATGTGCTGAAGGTAGAGGCGACGCGAGGTGAATCCTTTTATAGGGAACCCTTCAAAATGTATGGCACTGCCTACTAAATCGATCCCCATAGTTATATTTGCATCCCTACTGCTGAATATTACTTACAGCAAAGGCACGCCTCAGGTTAGGATTTTAGTGACAGAAGGAGAGCATATGGAAAGGAAGAACTGAATGGGGGTGATCACTTCTGAAGGAATCCAAGCCACACCCTCGTCTCCGAAATGTTGCTTTGATACAGATGTATGAAGTGACACCATTGATTCGTGGTTCTCAAGCTTGGCTGCACATTGGAATCACCTTGGGGTAGGATGCCTGGGTTCCTATCCCTGGAGGCTCTGTTTAACTGGTGTGGGGTGTGACCTGAGCATCGGGATTTTTAAAGTTCCCCAGGTTATTTTTATGTGCACCCAGGGCTGCACACCACTGACCTAGAAGGTCTGGGACTCCCTGGAGAATAGAGTGGGAGATCCTTTTGTTGGGTCTTCCTGGCACTCCTCTTGGACTAGAGATGGGAGGTCACTTGGGCTGAGTGATCCAACACTGCTCTTAAATCGGAATCCAAAACACACATGCACACACACACACATTTATTTTAGAAAAAGACCAATAGCGAATTGTTTTTTATTCCTCCAATAAAGACATTTTCCCCGATTATAAACATGACATATGCTTATCACAACTATTGAGTTTATGCAGAGAAGTCTAAGCAAGGTTAAAAATCTCCCCAAAAGCCACCATGCTAAATAAATAACTTAATATTTTTGTAGGTACCCTTCCATTCATCTCTCTGTGCCTGTGTACACATGTAGCTTAGATATTAAATTCAGCCTTGGTGGAATCTAGTATACATACAGATCTGTAATCTGCATTTTTGCACAATAATATGCTGCAGATAACTTTCCATACTTCTACATAATCATTTTTATGAGATACTGCCAAATTCCCGATTTCAAGCTCTAATTGTGCCTGATAAATGGGCCATCGACTTTATTTTTAAAAGTACACATTTTTTTTTTCCAGTGGAGGGCAAACAGCAGTGAATAAAGTCCTGTGCTGGTCACAAAGCCCACCTGTGCCCAAGCAGGTCCACACTCGCTGATGGAACGCCAAGTGGGGATGTGTGGGTGGGCGCTGGGGACAGAGCGAGTCTGGCTGTAGCCAGGTTTAGAGGTGCTGCTGTGTGTTGGTGTTAATTTCATTCTTTAGGCCCTTTAAAGGTCCTGTTTTCACTTGCCTTCTAGACAGATGGAGAGCTCAGAAAGCCCAGCAAGTGGTCAGCAAAGAGCTGAACATGCAGGAGGCAGCAGTGCCCAAAGGGGCACCTCGGGGCCAGCCACTGCTATCCTGTGCAATGGGAGGCCCAGTGTTTCTGTTTCTCCAGATCTTGAGAGAAGCTGGTAATCTTTATTTATATTTGAAAATTTCTGACTTTTAAATACGGACAACTAATTTAGTTTAAAAATTAAAAACATTGTGGGGCCAAACAAAGCACATCTGGGGCTTCTTATCCTCTGGATGCCAGCCTGAAATCTCTGGTCTACTAAGCCATCTGTGGTGACTGGTATCTAGTCAGTCTACTTCAGTTCAGTTCTAACACTATTGACTGAATGCATTATTCTGTGTGCCAGTTACTGCTCAAAGGACTGGAGATACAAAGGGGAAAAGTTACGGTCCTTGCCCTGGGGTAGCTTATAGTTTAGAGGAGCTGTTCTCGAAGTGTGGTCTCTGAAGCAGCATTCTCAGCATCAACTGGGAACATGTTAGAAATGCAGATTTTCAGGCCCCACCCCAGATCTGCTGAATCAGACACTGTGTTTCCTTAGACCCTGCAATCTGCGTTTTAATAACCTTTCCTGGTGATTCTGATGCTTCTTGGAGGTTTGAAAATTGCTGGTCTGGAAGGGGTGTCAGATGTCTGGGCCAGAGTTCTACTGGATGGAGAACATGTGGAGGGTCAGGGAAGCTCTCCTGAAATGAAGGGCTCCCCCTGAATCTTACAGGATGAGTAGGAGTTGGCCAGATGAAGCTGTGGGGATGGGTGTCCCAGGGGACAGGGACGGAAGGGGCAATAGTAAGGAAGGGCGAGTGTGGGAAGGACATGCATGGGAATGTTGATTTAGTGCCTGTTGCTGGGCACAAAAAGATGCTCTGGGAAATACAGTGGGAGGTAAGCGGAGAAGGATGGATTGGGGCCAAGTGAGCTGCGCTGTATACTGCTGGCTCTGGGACCTTCAAGCAGGGGAATGGCTCAGCAGGTCTGCCTTTAAAGTGAGGCTGGTAGCGGAGCTCAGATTCCTTCTGGAGAGACAACCCTCCTGGTATCCCACTGGCCTAGATCTTGATTTCTACTTCTCCTGAAGTGACTCAGATCTGGGTCAGCAATTCCAGTCCATGGATGGGTTGGGGGAGAGGAGGAAGCAGCAGCCTGTGAAGGGAGGGTCTCAGGCTGATCCAGGAAGCAGCCCTCGCTGGGTGTCCGTGACATTACTGTCCCTCCTCTTTTCTTCCTCCTGGGAAAGTGTACACCCACCAAACCAAGAATTTAGGGGGGTTGCTGGTGTTCTCAGTGATTGTTTTGATTTCCTGCTTTAAAAGCAGCCCTTCACTTTCTGCAGCAATATTCTGGAAAAAACCTTGCTCTATTTTTTTTTTCTAATCATGCATAAAATACAGAGTTTCCATGTAACATCTTATTATTAACACCTTGCATTGGTGTGGTACATTTGTTACACTTGGTGAAAGCACATCAGTTGCTTGCTATGGTCCATGGTTTAGCTTAGGGTTCATTGTTTCTGTTGTGCAATTCCATGGATTTTAAAAAAAAATTTATTCTAGTAATATATATGCAATTTCCCCCTTTTAACCACATTAAAATATGTAATTCAGTGCTGTTCATTACATTCACAATGTTGTGCTACCATCACCACCATTCATTATCAAAACTTGTCCATCATCCCAAATAGAAACTCTGTACATTTTAAGCCTCAACTCCTTATTCCCTACGCCCACCCTGTCCGCTGGATTCTGACTCTGTGAGCTTGTTTTTCTAATTACTTCATATCAGAGAGATCATAAAGTATGTGTCCTTTTGTGTCTGGCTTATTTCACTCAACATGGTATCTTCAAGGTTCATCCTTGTCACATGTATCAGAACTTCATTCCTTTTTAGTGCCGTATAATATTCCATTGTATGTATATAATACATTTTATTTATTCATCATTTGTTGGAGACTTGGGTTGCTTCTATCTTTTGGCAGTTGTGAATAATGCTGCTATGAATATTGGTGTGCAAATATCTGTTTGAGTCTCTGCTTTCAGTTCTTTTGGGTATATACCTAGAAGTGGGATTGCTAGGTCATATGGTAACTCTGTATTTAACTTTCTGAGGAACTTCATGTCTATACTGAACCAGGGATCCTTTTTTATTGGTTATAAAGCAACTTTGGGAAAACTCCTCAGAGTATTCCAAGTGATCATCCAAATTCATGTGTCTCATCCTTAGCTGTGATAATATCCATGTGAGGATGTTAAATTATGCATAAAGACTTAAAGTCTCAAAGGCAGTAGACTGAAGTATTTTAGATGTAGCTCTACCTGTAGGCAGGTAAAAGAATGTGATTTATGTTCATGAGGTGTTTCTACAAACATGCAAGATTGGTTTTGAAAGACAGAGAAAATACTCAACTGCTGTTAGACCTCGTGACCCTTTTTTGAGTTTGAAATAATTTGTTTCATGGTTTGTTTGGTACAGAGTTTCTTTGACACTCCTGCCCCTCTTTCTCTTTTGAATGTGATGGTATGAGACAGTGGTAGCAGGATGCACTCTTACCACCCCCTGCTGGCTGCTTTAGTCTGAAGTCTTATTTGTACTGTACAAAGAGGATGTAGAGAGAAAGGCAATGCAAATTACAGGAATACAAAAATAGACTGTGATCAAATGCATTAGTGGGATTTTTTTGTAATTTTCCAAATGTAGTGAATTTTAAAATGTTTATATTTGTGAGTGTGAAAGGAATTTTTTGACTTCTTTCACTCTGCAAAATGATAAAAGTAGTTATTTCTATTGTCTTGCTGCTGCCACTTTTATATTAATGATTAAGTTGGCAATCTCCTTTGTTTTTCTTATGCTTTGATTCCCCCCCACCCTCACCAACTAAAATGAACAGATTTGCCAGTTGATTGATATGGGTGTTCATTCCACTAAATCACAGATTTTTATGCTTATTTACTATGTATACACAAAACTGTTGAACAAGGCATAATTTTTATACCAGTAAAGGTAATATTTAAAGTAAGTGAAATTTGTGTCTTTACTCAATAATTGATCTATTTCTTGCAAATATGGTCTCATAAATTATAGGGGATATTGATTATGGCTCTATCTACATGATGATAAAATAGAGGCTTTTTAGAGGAGGATACACCACCATGCTGAGAAGCTTTAGAGGTGAGGTTTTCAAGGGCAGTTTGTTGAACAATTTTCTTGATCCTTCTCTTTTTGAGCTTAACTGTTTAATGTCCAATTTAAATGTTCCTAACAAAACCCAACTTTGTCATTATCTTCTGAGATCTCTGCCTTGGCTTTGCCCCTATGGATCAGAGAAAATTGGGACTCCTGTCAGGTGGTTGGGTGGAAACTTGGAGCAGAAAGACGTACAACTAGTTTGGAAATCCTGCATGTCTGCCTCTTAGTACTTAACTTCTCCAGGCATATTAAACTATATTTTCTTAAAGTCTTCTCCAGTTTTATTCAAATGTTCTAATCAAAATGCTTATGGCATTTGACCTCATTTAGGAGTTGAAATATAGACAGAAAGGGAGTAAAGTTCCCTTTATCCTCTTACAAAGACTCCTGAATATAGCTTAATGCCAAATCATCCCCAGGATTAGCTGTAGGTTGGGCATTTTCTGTGAACACCTGTGCCTTGTTCTTCTTCTTTTTTTAAATTCAGTTTTATTGAGATATATTCACATACCGTACAGTCATCCATGGTGTGCAATCAACTGTTCACAGTTCCATCATATAATTATGCATTCATCACCACAATCAATTTTTGAACATTTTCATTACTCCAAAAAGAATGAAAATAAGAATAAAAAATGAAAGTAAAAAAGAACACCCAAATCATTCCATCCCCCCCATCCCACCCTATTTTTCATTTAGTTTTTGTCCTCATTTTGCAACTCATCCATCCATACCCTGGATAAAGGGAGTGGGAGCCGCTAGGTTTTCACAATCACTCTGTCACCCCTTGTAAGCTACATAGTCATACAACCGTCTTCAAGAATCAAAACATGCCTTGTTCTTAATTGCCTCCTCTGTTTCTTTTTGTTTTCCAGTTGCAAATGAGGCTGGAGACAAAAATGCCAGACCACTTGCCCGCTTCTCCCGTAAGTAACTCTTGTCTTAGTCCTGTCCTAGACTCCTCCAGAGCACATTCTCCTGGAGCCTCTTCACTGCGTGGCTCAGGCCTGTGATCCCGCCAGGTGTCCCTGTCAATAACGTGGGGCAAGGAGTTCTGACACTACCCGAGTGGGCCTCACTCCACCGGCTAAGTGCAGTCCTTCCTGGGACTGCCCTCACTTCAGACACCAGCTGCAAGTTCGGGGGTTCCCCCTGCCCCCTCAGGTTCGAGAATCCACTGGAACACATAGGGCAAGGTCTGGGAGGGTCTCAGACAGGATGCTTCCACTGTCCTCTCCCCGTGGAGTTGGATGTATTACCCTCCTGGCACATCACTGTATGGCAGTACTCTAAGACTGTTGCTAACCAGGGACGCTTACCTGAGCTTCGGTGTCCCGAGTTTTTATTGGTATTTCGATAGGTAGGTGTTCTAGTTTGCTAATGCTGCTGGAATGCAAAACACCAGAGATGGATCAGCTTTTATAAAGGGGGTTTATTTGGTTACACAGTTATAGTCTTAAAGCCATAAAGTACCCAAGGTAACACATCAGCAGTCAGGTACCTTCACTGGAGGATGGCCAGTGGTGTCTGGAAAACCTCTGTTATCTGGGAAGGCACATGGCTGGTGTCTGCTCCAAAGTTCTGGGTTCAAAATGGCTTTTTCCCAGGACGTTCCTCTCTAGGCTGCAGTTTCTCAAAAATGTCACTCTCAGTTGCTCTTGGGGTGTTTGTCCTTTCTTAGCTTCTCTGGAGCAAAAGTCTGCTTTCAATGGCTGTCTTCAAACTGTCTTTCATCTGTAGCTACTCTCTCAGCTTCTGTGCATTCTTCAAAGTGTCCCTCTTGGCTGTAGCAAAGCTCCTCTTCAAAATGTCACTCAGTTGCTCTTCCAAATGTCACTCACAGCTGCGCTGAGTTCCTTCTGTTTGTCAACTCATTTATATGGCTCCAGTGATTTAATTTAGACCCATCCTGAATGGGTGGGGTAACACCTCCATGGAAACTATCTCATCAAAGTGATCACCTGCATTTGGCATATCTCCATGGAAACACTCAAAGAATTACAATCTAATCAACACTGATACATCTGCCTGCACAAGATTACATCAAAAATAATGGTGTTTTGGGGGACATAATACATTCAAACTGGTACAATAGACATATGTGATTGAATCGGTGCCCACCTGGCTGAGCTCAATCTCCAGTCCCTGCTCCCAGAGGCTGGGCTGAAGTGACCTCTAATCACAGGGTTGGTCTTTCCCCTGTGGCCAGTCCACACCCTGACACTACCAGAGTGACCGGCCCTGCTGTGTCATCTCATGAACGTACACTAGCAGGTGTGCTGGGGGCACCCTGAACAATAAAGACACTATCACCTGGCAAATTCCAGAGGCTTAGAGGTTACCTCCAGGAGCCAGGACAAAGGCCAGACCTCTCTTTGGGTAAAGTTAATTCCTTACTGCACAAACAGTAGGAAATGTCTTCTGCTGGTGAGTTTTGCATTGGTGCCCCATCAAGGGTGAGTGATACATCATCATTGCCTGGTGAAGCCTTAGCACCGTGGGTTTCAAACTGTGCCCTTGGGCCTTGCTATTCAAAGTGACTTCTTCAGTGTAGCCAGTGAACAGCATCTGGGGGCTTTCATTAGAAACCTGAGAATTCAAGCCCCACCCCAGACCTATGGAATCAGAATATGCATTTTAACAAATCCCCAGGTGATTCCAGAGCACCTTGGAGTATGAGCAAAGCTGCGCTAGGGAGTCTCCTTGGAGTGCACTGCAGAGGGGTGGGCTTTTTGAAGAAGGTGAAGGGAGGAAGTATACCTGAAATTCTTGCAGCCATCAAGATCTATACAAAAGTATCATCATCATCCAAAGTGGATTTATGGGATAGCTCCACTGAGTGTCCTCAGTTTGGTGACTTTTTTTTTTTTAATTCTGCTAGCAAATTTATTATTCTTTTTTTTTTTTTTTTGGTTGTTAGTTGTGTATGTTTCTTTTAAAAAGACAGTAAATATTTTAAAAAGTTTGGTGCCATTTTGAGGCTCAGATAGATTGAATGGTTTTCCTGGGATATCTGGGATAGGCCATGGAGTCTCCTATCAAATTCACTTGATTCCATTATCTCCAGGTCTTGATACTAATGAGGGAGCAGGAGTCAAAAGTTCCTCAATGTTTTCTATGCCAACGTGATCAGCAAATTATATAGCACATTACCGTACCCCCTGGAATGAAACCTGGACTCCAGCGAAGGGCGTGGAAATGCTGATGAGATGAAGCAGGGCCAGTTCAAGATGCTCCCCAACCCTGCTGTGCATCTAGAGGGGAAATGGTAGAGCTGTAGATCTAAACAGATGGATTCTTTTTTCCAGCACCTTCACTACTGCACTAGCTTTCACTTAAGTAACTTTCACTTATTCTTTCTGGGCCTTAGTTTCATATCTGAAAAATAGAAGAGTCCTAACTGCCTTCTTTCCTTTATAAAAATGGCACTGTCTTTTGAAGTCATGGCCCGAGAGCAGCTACACAACATTCAGTCACTGCATTGCCCAAGGCTGTAGCATGGACGCTGACATAGTAAGCCTTAACATGTAAAGTTGAAAGTACAATTTCTCTCTTTACAGGGCTCCTTCTAAACTCTGCTTTCTCTCTCTTTTTGGGAGGCTTCAGAACTTTGGGAATGATTTCCTAGAAACGATTTTTATAGAATTGTGTGATAATGTATGATAATGAAAGAGCATTAAGTGCTCACAATTTAGAAATTGTGTAATAAAACACTCTCTTCTCATGGACCCCATTTTTCACTGCCCTCCTACCTGGAATCGTTATTTCCAAAATAAGTGTTTTATCCCACAGTTCACCAAGGATGATGCATATGCTTTCATTGCCTTTATTTCTTCCTCTTGTGAGCAGCAGTCAGGCAAATTAATAAGCTGGAACCCGTTACCCGACCTCACTGTTCTGGCTGCACCCCACAGCCGTTCCTAACGTCCTGATGTAGAAAGTGGATGGGGCTCCTTAACTGTGAAGCCAGCGTGAGACTTAGAGCAGTTAGTCCTTTCACACAGAGAAGTGTGGAACTTCTCTTTGTTAGTGGAGGGATGATGTGTCATTTGAAAGCTTATTAGTAGGAGATAAGTGAGGGATGAGGAAAAAGAATTTCTAAATAAGAAAAAAGTAATTAGGGGCAAACCAATTAGGTTGGGCTGATTCAGAAAAAAAAAAAAAGAAGAGAAAGGAAAATAAATCTCTTGATTTAGTGCAATGTCCTGGAAAAAAGTTAGATGGCACATTAACTACTAAATCTTTTTGTAGCAAATTCTAGAAGAGGGGAAAAAATTAGGTGGTTTTTAGGAAGGAAAAAAATTTCTTAAAATAGCGTCATCTGATTGACTCTTACTTCACTATAACACGTTGAAAATGGCCATCATGTCCGGCAAATGAAATGTTTGTTTGGGAAGATTGGGAGGAGTTGGATGATAAATTTCTTTTTGGAGACTGCAAGATGAAGTACTGCAACTTTCTCTAGTCTTTGCATCCAACAAGACATACAGAAAGCCCTGACAGTGTGCATTGGTCAGCACAGAATAAGGCAGGGTGGGTGTGGGAGCAAGAACCTCCACTGTGAAATCTGGACCCTGCAGGGGTCAGCAGGGAAGAGCTCCGGGTCTGGGGGAGGGCTGGCCCAGGGTCCCCTCACGTAGTTCCAAGTTTTTCACTCCCTTTGTGGTCCTCATTCTCTGATTCCTGATGTCTCTGGAATATACTGCTCATATGTCTATAGATTTTGCCCCAGCTTGAATCAGTACACTTTTCTTGGCTTCCCCATACTGCAACAGGGATGAGTTGTGATGATTATATTATGAAATCCTAAAGGAAAATCAAAGAGAAATAGAGTATATGATTCTAGTTTCTTGATTTTACCCTGGCCAACTGGTTTACCAGCTTTCCTGGTCTCATTCGGATCCACTTCCTTGGAGTGCCCCTTCTAGACACGACCCTGGAGCTTGGCTTCTTTTGCCCCCTCCCACCCCTGGCATCTTCTTTTCTCTGTGGTTGACACCTCCACCTAGAACAATGGTGTTTCTTCCTGGGAATGTCTGTTTTATGTCAGTCCCCCATTAGACAGTGGGCTCCTTGAGAACAAGGCCCACATCTGGTTGAGTTGTGTGTGGTGTGTCCCTGGGGTGGGAACAAATGCTTGTTGAGTGAAGAGTGAGTAAACGAACACTCTGCCTGCAGTTGTTCCCCACACCTCCTCTTCCTCCTAACTTCACAAGCAGCTGTAGCTATCCCGGTGCTGAGCACACACACTCTCAAAACCCCTTTGGGGGAAAAGCAGCACCCCTGCAGTTCTTCCTCCGAGGTCTCCCTCGCACCACCTTGAGTGTCTTCAGAAGCCATTAGGAACACAGACTCTGGAATCAGGCCTGGGTTTGAATT
Source organism: Choloepus didactylus (assembly GCF_015220235.1). NCBI lineage: Eukaryota > Metazoa > Chordata > Mammalia > Pilosa > Megalonychidae > Choloepus > Choloepus didactylus. The sequence continues at coordinate 142,034,128 of NC_051311.1, read as the reverse complement.
CTGTGTGATCCTGGGCAGGTAACTTATCCTCTCTAAGCCACTTTCCTCACCTGAATTCTGGGGACAATACTAGAACTTACTTCCAGAAGATCACATGCAGGGAGGGAGTGTCAAAATACCTAAAAGCATGTGGTATGGTCACCAGGTATTACAGATTGAATTGTGTCCCCATAAAAGGTATGCTCAAGTCCTAACCCCCAGCCCGTGAATGTGATTCTATTTGAAAGCAGGTTCTTTGAAGATGGTATCAGTTAAGGCGAGGCCACACTGGATTAGTGTGGGCCCTGACCCATATGGCTGGTGTCCTTATGAGGAGAGGAAACTTGGGCACAGTCAGCAGGAGACAGAGAGAGAGAAGACAGCTGTGTGCTGGAGGTAGAGATTGAGTTATGCCCTGGGTTTTGGGGTTGCATCAAGCCACTGCCAGATTCCTGCAGATTTCAGAGGATGCAAGATCCTGGTGACACCTTGATTCAGACTTCCAACCTCCAGAACTCTGAGACAATAAACTTCTGTTGCTTTAAGTTTCCCAGTTTGCAGTACTGTGTTAGGGCAGCCCTGGGAAACTAAGACACGAACCGGTCAGGACAGATGTTGGCCATGGGACAGTGTGTGTGTGTGTGTGTGTGAAGGAGCAGGACAGTGTGTGTGTGTGTGTGTGTGTGAAGGAGCAGGATCCTGGAGGCCCCTGATAGACCAGGCATTAACCCTTCAGCTCCCAGATGAGGCTGGGGCAGCTGAGGTTCATATCGGCCTGATGACAATGGGTGAATTATATAAATCCCTTAACAGTGTCTGCACATAATGAGTTCTCAATCAGTATAGGTGGTTGTTATTATATATTTTACCTGGAGTCATCTTCTTCCCTTCCTCCGTCACTCCTTCTGTCCCTCCTTTTCACATATATTTGTTGAAGACTTTTCTGTGCTAAGTCCTGGAGATACAAAGATGAGTAAATTTGTCTTCAAAGAGTTCACCATCTCAGCAGGGAGACAGAGGTATATGGCTATAATCCAGTCTGTAGGGGGAAATGCTGGAGACTGGAGTGCCAGAGGGGCTGCCTCCCTCCTCCTGGGGTGGGGTGGATTTCAAGGAAATCCTGGAGGAGACAAGCACCAGCTGAGGCTTGGAGATAAAGTGGGGATTCACAGAAAAGGTAACTTCTAATCTTAAACGGAAAAAAAAGGAATACTATGTTTAAGGGAATAAAGTCCCCATGTAGTGTTCAGACATGGCCACAGTGTGGCAGGAAAAGCCCAGATTTTGGTTTACAACTCCACTCCAGGAGACAAAAATAGGCTGCATTCAGTGCAATACGACAGAGCTTTTGTTAAGGGAGTTCAGGAGAACTGGGAGAGACTATGCAGAGGACGCATTGGCCCCCAGACTTGTAGAGCTGGGCAGTTCCATTCTGGAGTTCTTATTGCTTCCCTAATTGAGGTGGGGAGGGAGGATAATTTCTTCCCTAAGAGGAGTGCATGGTTGAAAAGAAGATAGTGGTATCAAAAGCAGTGAGAAAATGGAGCCTAATTAGTAATGCCTTGACATTTGACATCTATTGCTTAGGGAGGTAACAATCTAGATATTGTTGGAAATATTGTTCTATAGTTTCTTCCTGGAGTAATTTGAGTGGATGGATGATGAAGCAAGGGAAGGCCATGTACTATTTTTGTGCTGGGTGAATGGTCCTCTTCCCTGGGCAGAGAGGGGCCAGGCTGGGCAGGGGTATACAGTGAGGGGTGGTGAGCACAGGGGTGGGGACAGAGGGTGAGGGAGCACCTATTACATGGTGATGCCCTTGTGTGGAGCCCAAGGGCAAATGCAAAATCATGTACACAGGAGACAGGTCTGGACGCAGAAGAAGATGGTGGCATAGAGAGGAGTGGAAGTTAGTTAGTCCCCCTGGAGCAACTAATAAACAACCAGGAACAACTAGTAAATGATCTGGAATAATTGCTGGGGGACAACTGTGCCTGTCTGCACACCATGCACCAACCTGGATTGGGAGGAATGCCTGAGATCACAGCATGGAATCTGTGAGTAGAAACTGCGAACCCGAGCCAGGAGTCCCCTCCCCCACAGCAGCCTGAACTGCAAAGCCTCGCTGTGATAGAGAGCAGCACTCTCTGAACAAGTGAATATACCACAGTCCAGCTCCAACTGGGGTTTTAATTGGCAAAACCTGGACTGCTCAATGTAAGCTGCAAATCCTCAATAAGCAGACAGAAGCTTTTAGTGACGACTTACCTTGAAGAGCCAGGGGACTTCTCTGTCTTGGGAGGGGGAGCCCAGAGGATCGGGTGCTATCTCTGTCTGATGGGTGAACCTGGTGGCTGTGGACTGGCCCTGAAAGGGGGCTTTCTGTCCCTTTTTCTCTCTCTCAACCTGAGTGGCTCAGTGGAGAAATCCTTTGCCATTTTCAGTTCACAGCACTCTGACCTAGACAAGAGTGGAGATAGCAGAGTCAGAGAGACAAAGAACCTATTTAAATGCAAATGATAACTCCATAGGGGGTATATTTTCCCTAAGAGGAAGGAGGTGGTGTCTAGCTCTACTGCCTGCCTTCCATTCAGAACCAGACCCCAGAGTCTGGGAGAAAACGGCCATGGGCCACACCTCCTTACACCAGTCAGGAGCAACAGGCCGACAGGCACCATATGCTGGGCAGGTTAGGAAAAGCACAGCAGCTTGAGGCCTCACAGGGTGTGTTAATCTTCTAAGACACACCCTCAGGGAAACCTGATACTGAATATTTCCCCCTTCTGAGACCTGAGCCCGTTCTGGTCTGGGAAAACTTGACTGGGGTAACCAAGGAAACCAGATGCCTAGACAATAGAAAACTACAACCTAGACTAAGAAAAATGAAGCTGTGGCCCAGTCAAAGGAACAGACTTACACTTCAGCTGAGATACAGGAATTGAAACAACTAATAATAAGTCCATTCAAAAAGTTTAGGGAAGATATGGCAAAAGAGCTGAACTGTATAATGAGAACACTGGGCATACATAAGGTAGAAATTGAAAATTTGAAAAACCAACCGGCAGAATCTATGGAAATGAAAAGGACCAACACAAGAGATGAAAGACACAATGGAAACATACAGCAGCAGATCTCAAGAGGCAGAAGAAAACGCGGAGGAACTGGAGAACAAGGCACCTGAAAGCCTACACACAAAAGAACAAATAGAGAAAAGAATGGAAAAATATGAGCAACATCTCTGGGAACTTAAGGACAAAATGAAAATCAGGAATGTAAGTGTCATCAGTGTCTCAAAACGAGAAGAGAAGGGAAAAGGGGCAGAAGCAATAATAGAGGAAATAATCAGTGAAAATTTCCCATCTCTTATGAAAGACATAAAGTTACAGATCCCAGAAGCACAGCATATCCCAAACAGATCTGAATAGGCCTACACCAAGATGCTTAATAATCAGATATCAAAGGTCAAAGACGAAGAGAGAATCCTGAAAGCAGCAAGAAAAAATGATCCATCACATACAAAGGAAGCTTGATAAGACTATGTGCGGATTTCTCAATAGAAATCATGGAGGCAAGAAGGAAGTAGTGTGATATATTTAAGATACTGAAAAAGAAAAACCACCAACCAAGAATCCTATATCCTTCAAATATGAGGGAGAGTTTAAAATATTCTCTGACAAACAGACAATGAGAAAGTTTGTGAACAAGGTACCTGCTCTACAGGAAATACTAAAGGGAACACTACAGACAGATAGGAAAAGACAGGAGTGAGAGGTTTGGAACACAATTTTGGGTGATGGTAGCACAGCAATGTAAGTACACTGAACAAAGATGACTGTGAGTATGGTTGAAAGAGGAAGGTTAGGAGCATGTGAACACCAGAAGCAAAGAGGAAAGATAAAGACTGGGACTGTATAACTCAGTGAAACCTAGAGTGTTCAACAATTGTGATAAAATGTACAAATATGTTTTTTCATGAGGGAGAAAAAAATGAATGTCAGCCTACACAGTGTTAAATATAGGGAGGGATTGGGGGAAAAATAAAATCAATGCAAACTAGAGACTATAGTTAACAGAAACACTGGATTATGCTTCCTTTAGTGTGTCAAAGGCAATATACCAAAGCTATATGCATTGGGGGGGGGTGCGTAGAGAAGGGAATGGGGCTCTTGGCATTGGTAATGTTGCCTGACTCTTTATTCTTCTTTAGTTTAATGCTATCTTTCCTTTTGTTGCTTCCTGGCTGTCATGGTTTTTTTTTTTTATTTTTTTTTGTTTTTTTTTTTCCTCTTTCTTTTTCTTTTGTCTCTCTGCCTTCTTTGACTCTTCCTTCTTCTTTGTGGAGGAAATGGAGCTGTCCTTATATAGATAGTTGTGATGATGGTGAATACATAAATATGTGACTATACAGGGAACCATTGATTGTGTACTTAGGATGGAATGTATGGTGTGTGAGCAAAACCGTCTTAAAAAAATGGGTTGAGGAAGAAACCTTGAGGGCACTATATTGAGTGAAATAAGTCAGACATGTAAGGACAAATATTGCAGGGTCTCACTGATGTGAACTAATTCTAATATGTAAACTTATAGATGTAAAATATAAGTTTCCAGGATATAGAATGAGGATAAATCATGGGGAGCGGTTGCTTATTATGAGCAGAATGTTCAACTAGGTTGAACTTAAATGTTTGGAAATGGACAGAGATGATGGTAGCACGTTGTGAGAATAACTAATAGTGCTGAATGGTGTGTGAATGTGGTGGAAAGGGTAAACTCAGAGTCATGTATGTCACCAGAAGTAAAGTTGGAGGTTAAAAGATGGGAATGCATTAAACAGTGAATCTTGTGGTGGACAATGTCTGTGATTAACTGTACAAATATTAGAAATCTCTTTCATGAACCATAGCAAATGTATGACACTACAACTAGAAGTTAATAATGTAGGGGCATATAGGGAAAAAATATATACCTATTGCGAACTGTATACTACAGTTAGTAGTATTTTAACATTCTTTCATCAACAGTAACAAAAGTACTATACCAAAACAATGAGTCAACAATGGAGTAGGGGGGTGGTGGTTAGGGGATTTGAGTTAGGATTTGGTTAGGATTTGAGTTTCCTTTTTTTTTTGTCTTTATTTTCTGGAGTAATGAAAGTGTTCTAAAAATTAAAAAAAAATTAATTGTGGTGACAGATGCACAGCTGTATGATGGTACCATGGGCACCTGATTGTACACTTTGGATCTTCGGATAATTGTATGGTATGTGAACAATCTCAATAAAAAAAATAATGTACACAAGAACTTTTCTCAATTGATTGTCATAGCTAGGAGGGTCATTACAAGCATTGGGGGCTTGAGTTGGGGGTGAATGGGTTGTGGAATCAGGATAATGAGAACAAAGAGGAGAGGATAAAATGGGTGGGAGGCTGGCTGAGAAATTCCATGAGCAGGGGGCTGGTGGCTGTGCTTTCAGTGTTCTCAGGGCTATATATCATGGATGAGCCAGAGCCATACAAAGGGCTCAGGGCAGGAAAGGAAATTTGGAGAGTTCCTGATTTGGCTTAGACAGCTCTGACTATTTCTAAAAAGTCCAGATCCTTTGCAGAACTCTAGGTCCCACCTCAACAACATTCAAGAAGTGGTATCTCTATTTCCCACTTATCCTAGCAGAAGGTTATCTTCAAAAATGGCAATTCTAGAATTTCTACAGGAGGGTTTAGAGACATTTTGCCCAGTAGTTCTCAAAGTAAGATTCCTGGGAACTTCCTAGAAATGCAAATTCTGGGGCTCCACTCCAGACCTGCTGACTCAAAAACTCTTGGGGTGGGGCCCAGCAATCTGCATTAACCAATCTTACTGGTGAGCCTGAAGTATGCTGAAGTTTGAGAACCACTGCTTTAGTTGAAAGGACTGTGATGGTGGAGGTGGAGGCAGAGGCTGGGGCCCAGAGGTTCAGAAGCTATATTTTCAGAGCAGTACAGTGTTTTTATTTAGTTCCTGTACTACAGATCAACACGGCATTTTCTACTGGCACTTGTAATCATTTATACATAAGCAAAAGTCAACTGTCCACATCAAAGAATAGTGTATTGTTGTAATTTTAATTTTATTGTAGGGATTTGGGGGCACTGATAGAGACTATGGGGAGATGGTCTAAAGGTCCCCCCTCCCCAACCTTTGGAACTAATACTACTCTGCATCATCTCTTGAATCTGATCCTTCCTTCCTCTTTCTGAAGTTCCTCCTAATAATCCTGACCTTTCCCCTTCCACAACAAGGTGATATAAGAGCTTCTTGGCTGGACCACTGGCTTCTAGCCTATACCTCTAAATCACCCTCACACGCGGCGTGACTTATTCTCCCCTATATGCTTTGGATGTCTTCATATCTGCTTTGACATCTGCACAACTGTGGGACAAAGCCCCTTCTTCTTCTCTTCCTCCAGAGTAACAAAGGCTGTTGGTCAAAGCAGAACTATACTGAAGAATAGAGGATCAACGAGAGAGATCATAATAAGCTCTGCAATTGCATGCGGACAAGTTAAATCCATTCTCCTGTTCTTAACAGTCCTTTCAGCAGTGCCACTACCAATCTTTTCTTTCTGAAGACTACTTTACCCAGGCAGCTCCTGGCCTACCCCCTCTTGATTCTTCTCTCCCTACCCTCTTCTGTTGTTTGCCCTTTATTTCCCTGTCCCACTTAGGAATAAAAGGACACTCCTCCAGCATCTCATACAGAGAAGCTTGGCTGTGTCTTTAGTTGCGTTGGTATCTGCTGACATCCTTGCCCTCAGCATCTGACCTTCTACTCCTTTCAACTTATGGGGGTGTTTCATTAAATGCAGACCAATTTCTTACTTAATTGGAATTGTGGTACCACCTGTTAGGATAATAACAAAAATTTACTCCTTGTACTTGTGTATACATTTACATCATTTATAAATTTTATTAGAAATGTTTCAGTGTGATATGACCCCAGGGAGGGTAAGGAAGACATGGCTTGGCCTTTGTACTCCAAATGCCTTCTCCTCTACTATCTTAATGTACTTGTCTTTGAATAAAGTTAGCAAGAGGCTTCTGGTTTCAGCAAGAGGTGGACTAGGATAACTTGAAAGCCCTCCCATTTTTATAAGCACATAGAGATGCTGAGTAATATTTTAAAAATATGTTTAAATGCACAGTTCAACTTGCAAGAAAGAAAGGGAACTCCACAGGTGCTGGAAAGGAAGGAGGAATTTAATATCAATACAGTAAGCTGTTAACACCTTCTGCTGATTCTGCAGCTATGCTGCATGGGGGGTGGTGTAACCGAAGTCCATAGACCCTAGAAACTTAGGCTCTAACATCCACCTAGGCAGAGGAGGTAGGGCCTTGAGCTGTGCAGAGTGGGGAGTTGGGACTTCTGTTTAAACCTGGGACTCTTAAAATACATGGCAGAGTGTGTTTTCCAAAAATGGCTGCAACTGTATCTCCCGTTCCACATGCTCTACTTGCAATGTAATGTCAACAGGCCTCCCATTGAGTTGTGAATCCCATGTTTCCTCCCTTTAAATCTGGGTGGGCTGCAACTGTGGTGGAAATGATACTATGTGACTTGCAAAGTTAAATCAGGAAGAGTGATGTGGCTTCCACCTGCTGCCTGTTGGGAGGCTTGTTGTTGGAACACTGTCATCGTGCTGTGAGGAACCAGGGGTCTACTGGAGAGCCCACTGCTTATCCCTCCCCAAAGTACAGATTCATGAGCAAAACAAGTGACTGTTACTGTGTGAAACTACTAAGTTTGGGGTGATATGCAGCAATTCATAACTGGAACAAAGGACTATGTCATGAGTGAAAGAGGAAATGGAAAACAAAATGCACTCATTTGCATAGGGAGATGGCAAAGAAATTGTTTGTCTCCTCTGGCTCTTGAGGAGAAGTCTCCTCTGGGCTGTTGAAACTACCTGCATGGTCCAAGAATCCTTCCAAACTGAGAAATTAATGAAATTAATGAAAAATTGGTTCTGGTAATGGCAGGATCAAATGAAAATACCTGGCAGAACTAAATGCAAAATTATTCTGAAATTCAATCCAAGCCATAAGGTGTTCTTTTAGAGAAAACAAGGCCCACTAAATATGAGCTCACAATCAAAACAAAAAGCAGCAGCAACGGAGGAGGCAGCCTTCCACCACAGTGAGCAAATCAGTGAGCGCAACTAATACGGAATTAGAACCCTATGACCTTGGATAATAGAATGACAAACTGAAAGAGAAGATAAACTAAGTCTACTTAAAATGATTAAAAATATAAAAGGAATTGAAACTCTAAGAAAGGAACAAGACATTCTGAAAAAGAAGAGGAAGATAGTTCAAAGAACTGATAGAATTTGAAGAAATGTAAAACATAGCGTAAGAATAATTTTTAAAAAACCAATCTAAAAATGTTTATCCAACTGTGTTGGATAGGAAAAGAGAAACAATGAGCTAGAAGATATATCTGAGCATATTATCTGGAATGCAACATAAAGAGATGGGGAACATAACAGAATGGTTAAGATATGTGGATGTTGGAGTGAGTAGGTCTAGCATATATCATAAAGGAGTTCCGTAATGAAAGACCTGGAGAGATGTGGGAAAATAATAACCAAAGATCTAATGGCTGAGAATTTTCCAGAATTGTTCAGTGATACAAAGGTTCAGATTCAAGAGTAATACATAGTTCCAAAGAGAAAAATAAAAATTAATCCATTTGTAGAACACGCCACTCAACAACAGCAGAATGCTGTGTTTTTTCAAGTGCCCACAGGACATACAGATCATATCCTGGGTCATAAAATAAATCTCAAAAAATGTTAAAGAGTTGAAGTCATACAAAGTGTGTTCTCTGACCACAATGGAACGAAACTAGAATAAAAGACAGATAACAGGAAAATTTCCAAACACTTGGAAACTAAACAATAGACTCTGAAACAATCTATGGATTAAAGAGGCAGGCTCAAGGAAAATAACAAATACATTGAATTGAATGAAAATGAAAGTACAACATACCAAAATCTGTGGGACTCAGGTTTGAGAAGGAAAATTGTAGCTTTAATGACTACATTAGAAAAGAGGGAAAGTCCAAAATCAATAATCTAAGTTCCCACCTCAAGAATCTAGGAAAAAAATGAGCAAAATAACTCCAAAGCAAGCAGCAGAAAGGAAATAATAAAGATAAGAGCAATAACTAAAGAAAGTGAAAACAGAAACAGTAGAGAACATCAAAGAAACAAAGTGCTGGCTGTTTGAAAAGATCAAGAAAGTTAAGAAACGTTCAGCAAAACTGACAAGAAAAGAGAAGACACAAATTGCAAATACCAGAAATGAAACAGGGTATCTATCATATAGAACACACAGACATCAAAACGATAATAATGGAATACTAAGAACAATTCTATGCAGATGAATTTGACAACTTAGATGAAGTTGTTTTTTCTTGAAAAGCACAAATTACTGCTACTCACCCAGTATGAAATAGGTAGGTTGAATAGCCTTATGGCTATTAAGGACCTTGAATTTGTTTAAAAACTCTCAAGACAAAAGGACATCTTCAGTCCCAAATAGATTTACTGGATGGCTATTAAAAATATGAAAAATAACAAGTGTTGGAGAGTTTGCAGATAAATTGGAACTCGAGTGCATTGTTGGTAGGAATTTAAAATGGTGCAGTCACTATGGAAAGCAATATGGTGGTTCCTCAAAAAATTAAATACAGAATTACCATATGACCCAGCAATTCCACTTCTAAGTATATATTCAAAGCAAGTGAAAACACGGTCTCAAACACACCCTTTGTACACCATTGTTTTTAGTAGCATTATTCACAATAACCAAAAGATAGAAACAACCCAAGTATTCACCAAGAAATGACTGGATGAATGTGGTACATAAACATAATACAATATTATTCAGCCATAAGAATGAATGAAATTCTGTGACATGCTGTAACGTGGAAGAATGCTGAAAACAATATGCCCAGTGAAATCATCAAGATACTTAAGGCAAATATTGTATGATGTCACTTATAAGAGATGTTTAGAAACAGTAAATCCTCAGAGACAGAAAGTAGAGGTTACCAGGGAGAAGGAGGAGTGTGTGTACATAAAATTAATAATAAAGAAATTCTGGTCCCAGCTGACCTCTCCTGTCAAGTCTTATTTCATCGTTCAAGCCCAAAACTAAGCTAGTTGCCCTTCTGTGCTGTTTCAGTCCGTCATGCCTTCACACATGCTGTTTTCTCTGCTTGAAGTGTTTCTTCCTGTTGCTGATCACCAAGCAAACCCATTCATCTCTTAAAATTCTGGTCCTAGGTCCCCTTTCTATAAAGCTTGGCTTGACTTCTAGGACAAAATTTATGACCCCCTCCTTTATTCAACATCTATACATTTCTATATAGTTATATTATTACTTGCTTCACACTGCATTATAAATATTTCTTTAATGACTACCCACTAAATTTTGAGTTCCTTGAAAACAGAAATACGGTTGGTACATAATAGGTGTTCAATAAATGTTTGTTTAGTTGGACAGAAAGCAGAGTGAATGGCAAAATTCCAGATCTGTAACAACTCCAAACAAGGGGAGAAAACCCACTCATGCCTGGATAGTTCTTAGCGATTCAAGCTCAGTTACCTTACTAGAAAGAAGTCAGATGCATTGCAAGTAAGGGACTACCATGATTTAAGAGTCACAACTTCCTGCATTGCCTTCTATTCTACATATATGTATGGCACACCTACTGTGTGCCAAGCACTGTATCTAATCTCCCTCTTGGGAAAGGCTTGTAGAGCAAGGTAGTGATATGGTTCTTCTCATGGTGTCCTTACCTAGGCTTAGCCTTGGTTTCAATCCCAGAGTGGACACATGTAGTCCTGTAAGCTATGAAATGTACAACTCCTGGGGACATCATCCTGTAGACTGTAATATGAACATCACCCCCTCTGGCTTGTAGCCTTGGAAGTTCTGTTGAATTTCTCATGTTTGCAACTGCAATTCTTGGAACCCATGAAAGAATTGCCAGGTTTCCAGGTCCCTAATTATGAAGCCAGGCTCTGTCATCTAATGGCAGAATAAGAAGGGAGGCCAAGATGTGAAGCCAGTTAGGTCAGAAACCGAAGAAAACCCATTGATGATACAACTGAAGCAGGTGGAGGGAACAAAAGGCTGAAATGAGGTGCTCATCCAAGTTTTTGGTGTGGTGTCTACAGCTGCATGCACTCATGTTAGTAGTAGATGAAAAAGTTAACTTTGAAAGGACATTTTCTGCTGGGCACAGTGGTGTAAAAATGAGTTAAGTCACAGTAAAAATGAGTTAAGTCACAGTTCTTTCCCTAAATGAGCTTACCATCAACAAATGACCAAATGTATTTATTTACTATCACAATGGCTTATTTGGATCAAAAGTAGAAAAGTTCTTCTTTGTGACCAATGTATTACCCAAAGCTTCTGTTTTGCTGGAACTCTTAATAAGAGCCCCAAACTCCAATTAAATGCTTTCAAATACTTTTAGTTTTGATCACTATATATATCCCATTTAAAATATCTAAGGTTAATGTGACACATTCTTTCAAGAGCCCAGAGCACTTTCATAGGCACTATATTACTGAATTCATGCCCACCAAGTTTTTATAATGAGGTTAAAAATTAGCCCTGGAACTTCCCAAAGGATTACTAGGCAGATTTACAAATGAACCATCCAACAGTTGGTAAGACTTGGAGTTTTGCGTGCTTTGCAGATACTAGCATACTTCCAGGTCGTTAGGCATTGAAAAATTTTCCCTTAATTGTAGGTGTGTGTTTTTGAATTAGTGAAATCTGAACTATAGAAAACTTCTAAATTGCTGTCTTCTACCTCTCAAGTACCTAACTTTCACTAACCATTAAAAACATGTTTGTCAAGTAGATTTTGCTCTTGATAGATAAGCTTTTCTTTTTAATTAGTATGCTAAATGAATGCTGTCAAAGATCTCGAAAACACTCTCCCGTTAATTTCGTCTACATTATTACTCTGCTGAACAGATTTATTTTTTTTTCTTTTTTTGGTGTATGACAAAGAGAAATCAAGACCTTTCCTCTTAGAATTGATGTTCTCACTATATGGTGATCTACTACATCAAATGAATTTCTTAATAGACTTTGAAAACTACCCTGTGTCCAGGGTAAGGATAGATGCAGGCTGTGCTTTGAAGCAAGCTGGACATGGCTCTTCCTGCTCACTTTTTAGCCTTGAGTTATGCACTGCTGTTTTAGATTCCCATCTGCTAAAACAGATACCATACCATGGGTTGCCTTACAAACATGAATTTATTGGTTCTCAGTTTTAGAAGCTAGAAGACTGGCTTCCTCCTGGGATAGGTATCTTCCATCTGGCTGGCAATCTTTCGGGTTCATTGGCTTTTCTGTCACAGGCAATGTGCATGGTGACATCTTCTCCTTTCTCTTCTGGGTTCCATTGATGTCCAGCTTCTGCTGTTCCCGTGCTTTCTCCTTCCATGTCCAATTCCTTTGTGTGTAAGTGCTTTAGCCATTTTGGATTAAGACTGCTGTTTGGGCACAGCTTAACATTTTCAGACATTTACAAATGAGTTCACACCCACAGGACTGGGGGTTGAGATCTGAAGATGCCTTTTGTGGGGGACATGAAATTTAATCCCTAACAGTTGCTTATGATAACTTGCTGTTTGGATATGAACGTCAGTCTTATTCTCGGTTCTTTCTGCAGGGTTTATCTGGCAGCCCAAGTAGACAATGAATGGAGCCTAAAGTAATCCACATTCCTTGTCTTTTGGAAAACAAACTCTGTACGAAGCTCGTTGCATTTCGGAGTGATTAAACTAGAGATAAATCCAAAGTAAAACTCCAAACAGAATATGAAGAACTAGAGAAATGAAACATCGTTCCAAAGTCTTCTAAAGATTTAGGAGTAAAGTAGACATCTGAAAATGATTTAATATGGAAGCCAAAAATATTTTAAATGCTGGTTTGCATTTTCCATAAGAAGCAGGAAGACATAGCTTCTATGAAATAGGAGTAGAAAGCCATAAGAGAAGCAGGTTGATTTCCAGATGCAAAAGGAAACAATACAAGGAAAGTAAATATGCAACATAGTAATTAAAATCTACACAAAAAGATAGAGATAATGTTGAAGAAATTTTAATGAATGATTGGAAGACAAACTTTAGAAACACTTGAACAATGAAGATTTGAAAGTGATATAACAAGATATAATAGGTCAGAGAGGAATCAACATAAATAAATGAATTATAGGTATTCTGAGACTAAAACCAAACAATTAGAACAGCAACAATAATCAAGAACAAAATTGAAGGTAACTTTCCTGAACAGAAGAAAATAAGACTTGCATTTGCAGGTTGAAAGGGCTCATTACGTTCTAAAAAAGAAAAACTAAAAACCAGTTAATTAAAAAAAAAACAACAAAAAACAAAAACCCCTACAGCTACATATATACTAGCAAATTTTTTGCATTACAAAGATAATTCAAAGGAAGTCTGAATTTGCTTACAAAGGAAAAATAAAATCAGACTTGGTTCCTAATCCTCTTCTGAGCATGTAAACAGCAGAAAACAACCGAGGCATATGTTCAGAATTTAATGTAAATTTAATAAATCTGTGCCTAAGTTGTCATTCATGTGTGTCTCATTAACTTACATGGCATGCTAAGAATTATTTAAGGATATACTTCAGCCAACTGAAGCATGGATCAGAATAAATTCTTCAGAGCTGTGCTGGCCCATACGGCAGGACACCTGTGCTTATTCAGCACTTGGAATGTGGCTAGTCCTAACTGAGATGTGTGATAAGTGTAAAATACACACTGGATTTTGGGGAAAAGAAAAAAGAATGCAAAAATCTCATTAATGATTTTTTACATTGAATACATGTTAAAATGTTATTTTGGACTTTTTGGATTGAAGAAAACATATAATTAAAATTAATTTTGTTTCTCTTTACTTTAAAAATGTAGCCACTAGAAAATTGAAAATCCCATGTGTAGCTGTATCTGTTCTACTAAACAGAGTTGCTCTTGATTATAAATTATCATTTCAAAGGACTGTTAGACATAAGGCTAGAAAACAAAATGTAATGTAAAACACAATTGTTAACAGTGAAGCTTCTTAATATTAAAATAGAAATTCAGTAATAAAATCTAAAAATTCACATAATATCAGTGGATGTGAGGAGAGGGAAGGGGAGGGATGGGTAATCTTCTTATTATCTAATACAGGTAAGAGTCAATGGATACTGTTAGAAACAGTTGAAAGAATGAATAATTTAAAATTTAAAGATAACTAGCATGGTTTTCCAACCTGTATTAAAACACATTGCAGCAATATATGTTTTTTAAGAAGCAAAACTAAAACAAAAAATCATGGGCAGGAATGTTTCAGGCAAGCACAAGAAAAAAAGAGATTGCTGTGGCAGTACTGACTTTATAGAAAGCGGAATTCAAGGAATAAAGAGATATGAGAAATGAAACATCATCCCAAAGTCTTCTAAAGATTTAGGAGTAAAGTAGACTTCTGAAATGGTTTAATATGGAAGCCAAAATATTTTAAATGCTGCTTTGCATTTTCCAGAAGAAATGGATACAGTACACTATGAAGAGGTGATAGCTCTACATCTTGTAATCTATACACAGAGCTGAGAGATGATCCTTTTGTTTTTTTTTTTAAATTCATGAAATAGTTACAAAAGTCACGATAACTTGGATGACAGAGAAAACCTCAGTAGATTTTCCAAATCAAAATTACACAATCTCTGAACACATTGCTATAAAAACTAGGCAGTTTAAAAAAAGAAAGAAAGAAAGAAAAATGTTAAAAGATAGTAAAACTCAAGAATATTTTAAGAACTTGAAATAATTTCTCACAAATAGTCAACTTTGGGGTCAAAAAGGAAATGAAAATTGCCATCTCAGGCTTCTTGGAAAGTATATTCAGCCAAGCCATGGATACATATGCTCTGATTTAAAAGGACAAATTTGGGAAAAAAGAAGATAAACCTATTGAAAGTAGGAAAATGAAAACAGCAAACAGAAAAGGAAAAACACAAAAATGAATTAGAATTGAATGCCAAGGATGACCCTGAATGGGATCTGAGGATGGAGGACAGGAAGCTCAAAGGGACACAGTTGAGACATAAGGAAAAGGAAATATAGAATGTAAGCTTTGTATCATTGTTGAATCTCTTGTATTTCTTAGCTGCGCTTAATGGGATTGCATAAAAGAATGTTCTTGTTCATGGGAGTTGTATATGTGAATTATAGTGTTTGTTCAAGGATGTGTGCAGCTAGCTCTCATATGTTCAGAAGACAGAGCAATAGATGATGGATGATAGATAGGGAGAGAGGGAGAGAGGGAGGGAGGGAGGGAAATAAATAGCGGTGTGACATGTTAAAGTTAGTGGATCGACGTATTGGGGGGGGGGTCAGGGAATGCTAGAGTTCTGTGTATGGGGTTTGCATTGTTTTTGCAACTGTTCCTATAACTTTGAATTTATTTCAAAATAAAATGTCAAAAAAAAAATGAATTAGAAATGAGAAAAGCAGTAGAACCAATGAATTGAAGAGCTACTTCTTTCAAAAGGCAATAAAAGGAGGAAATCTGTAGAATAGTAATGTCCAGCAGAATTCTCCACGTTGTTGGAATGTTCTGTATCTGTGCTATCTAAAATGGTAGCTACTAGTCATATGTGGCAATTGAGCACTTGAAATATGGCTAGTATGACAAAGAAGTGAATATGTAATATCATTTAATATTAATTAATCTAAATTTAAATTGCCACAAAAGACTAATGGCTACCATCTTCGCCAGTGCAGCTCTAGAAAGTAATGAGAGAAGAATAGAAATAGATAAATACTCAGATTTCTTAAATACGTAGTTGAAGATTAAAATTGAAATGCAAAAAACTCTATGCTAACAAATTTGAGTCTCTCTAATTTTTAAAAGAAAATACTAACTCCAGAAGAAATAAACTGAATGCAGCAATAACAAAGGAAGACACTGAAAATTTGTGAAATAATTACTTCACCCAAAAGACTAAATCCTAAGAGTTTTATAGGCAATTTTATTCAAACATAGAAGAGATTATTCCCATGATGAGGATTACATACAAGAAGAAAGGAAAAAGCTAATCTCCTTTATGAATATAATTGTGAAAAGCCTTAACTAGAATTCTAGCAATGCAAATCTATAAATATAGTATAATAATACAATATGAGCAAATAGAATTTATTTGAGCAGTGAAAATCAGCTTCACTATTAATAAGTGTTTTGATGTATGATCCAGATGTCATCTGGACATGCCTGTTGAGACCTACATAAGATTGACTCAACGCTGCACCGCACATCTAGTTTCAATCCTGAAGGTATCTGTGACTTTTAAGGGATGTCCCAGATTTTTTTCTCATTATTTCTGGCTATGTTTTCCTGAGTCTGTTCAAGTTTTTCTTATACTTTGTGTCTGGCAAATGTTGATTTACTTTTACCCAGCCAATAAACAAAAGATGGGACAGCCCATACTTCACAATTTTCCACCTGTCTCCCCAGTAACTCTTTCAAAAGCAATGCCTGTGTGAGACATTTACTAATGCCTGTGTGAGACCTTTACTGTACCGAAGAGGTGCTTATATTGCAGTTACATACAGCATTTAACTTCAACATGAATAGCAGATTGGTATGTTCTTTGAAATTTCCTGGCTTATTTCTGTCAAGTTAGGTTTCAGCTTACAGTTATCTAGCTCCTTCTCCCCTCCTTCTTTTCCCTGGCCTCTGCTCTTGCCCAATCTGAATTCAGTTCATTTCCTATTCAGAGAAGATTAACTCTTTGTTGTCTTGTCAATCTTGGCCTTTAATGATTCTCCCCTCCCCCCTGCAACACCCTCCATCTTATCAAATTTTTTTTTTTGCCAACAAAGCTCCATAGAAGAAATTTGATGCCAACTTGAAAATATTTTTTTTCCAGTCTTGTACCAATATAATACATCATATAAATAGGTCAGAAAGGAGAGAGAGAGAGGAGAGATGGATAGACAGAGGGAGAGAGAGGGAAAACAATGCATGATCATCTCAACACATGGTAAAACCATTATCTTGTATTTTTAATTTTTTGGTATGGGCAGTCTCTCAAGCTAGCTTATGGAAGGGAAATTTATAATAAAGCTACAACAAGAAATTTCATAGGTATTTTATAAATAGAAAATAATGAAACAAAACGGTAAGGTTGCTTGCTTTTGCCAATAGGGTAAAACATTCTTCTGGAAGTTCTAGCCAATGTAATAACATAAGAAACAGAAATAGGAAGCATAACTGTTATTACAGAGAAGGAAAAATTATTGTGGATGATATATGTGCTTAGAAAACAAAAACAAAAGACAAGGAAAGAATCCGTAAGAAGAGTAAGACTTGAGTAAGGAGACAGACTGTTAAGTAAATACACTAAATGGATAGCTTTCTTATAATTCCAGCAATAATGAGGCAGAAAATACTATCTAAACCTTTATTCTACTAACAAGAGCAGGCAAACATAAAATGTTCAAGGAACAAACTTTTCCAGGATAAAAAAATAATTTAAAATTTTTTTGAAGGAAATAACAGTCTTGGATCTATGGAAAGACCTTTTGGGTGGTAGGTGATAGAAGTCAACACAAACTGTCTTTAGCTCAAAAGGGGATTTTCTGAAGGATACTGGTTCATGGACCTATAGAAGAAGTGTGGAAAGTTGACAGATCTGGGGATGCTTTCTCTTTCCTTGTGCTTTCCTTGAGTACTGGCTTCATTTTTTCAAGCTCCATTATGTACTGGGAAATGGCTGCTGGCACTTTCAATCTAAGAGGAAAGAAAGGACTCTTCTCTTTGCTTTCAGAATGAAAAGTACCCAGGAAGAACTGACTATTAAGCTTGGGTCATATACCCACTCCTTGAATAGTCACCGAGGCCAGGGTCATGGAGTGACATAACTGAAAGCATATCAGACTCATGGAATGGATAATGAGGAAGGAGATGTTCCCAACATAAAGTGAGAGGAGATATTATAAGGGAGGAAGAGGTGCTGGGTGAACAAATACCACAGATCTACCCCACAGGAACAATCATCTATCTGGATGAGAGCTTTCCTACCTGCTGGAAATTTTCTGACCCCCATGCTCCTAGTGAGAGAGGATGCCTACAAACCCAGGTCAAATACACTTTTAGAACCTTTTGAATTTAGAAAAATTCCATGATTTTTTTTTTTTTTAACTTGTTCTCTCTGTTCTCTGCAGGACCCTGAATTCTCAGCCTTCTACCAGCACAATCTTTGTATATTTTTGTGAGTTGGGCTAAGTCACTTGTTGTGTTTAAATGACCACCATTAACAATACTTGAGAATGAATCTGTAGTTATTTCTGATTTGGATTTTTCTCATCTCATTTTCTTGCTTTCTTGTCTTTTCTCAACCCATGAATCTCACCTTGCATTATTTATCCTTCCCTGCAGCTGGAACTTGCTTGTTCAAAGGAAGCTGCAAACTGCTTCATTGAAGAGACTAAGAAAAGTCAAGATAATGTGAGAATTGCCCCTCACTTTTGCAGGGTAGACTCTAGGGGTAGGGGAGTTAATACCCCATGTGGTTTTATCCATGGGGGATGCCAATTGGCAGATATTTCTCCCTCTTCCATTCCTCAGGACCCAGCCCCGGTTGCCCATAGTGGTGAGCCACTCAGTGTCTCACCATGTGTTGGCTTTCCCATCTTGTTCCCCAATTCTCTCTCCCCATCCTCTACTCCTGCTTCCGGGGATCACTCCCCAGATAAACTCCTTGCCACAAGCCCTTGTTTCAGGGTCTACTTTCTGGAAGGACACTGGGCCTTGTTGGAAGCAATTCAGATGGGCAGAGAAAGACCCCATTTCTCTGTAAACCATTTTGGAAAATAGGTGATCATTTGTGAATTACCTCATTCAGTAAACGTCTCATCAGGGCCTGCTGAATATAATCATGGCTTCATATGGGTACTTCCAATTCAAATCCAACACCACAGGGTTCTTCTTCTTCTCCCATTGCCTATTTCTATTTTCTCCCAAGATGAAAGTGCTGGTTCCCAACATCCTCATTATAGTTGCTCATTTGCTGCATCCTACAAGACACATAATAGTTTAGAGTTCCTGCTTTACAACTATTACTAATAGCAAACTTAGTAAGGAAAGATCAAGATTTCCTTGCAGTTTGTGTGTGTGGGTGCACTTAGAATTGGTCTCTCTCAGGGTGTATAGTCTCTAAGGGTGTGTGTGTGTGCCTAGAATTGACCTCTGTAAGAGTGTATTCAAAGCATACGTTAATTTTTATTTTCCATTTGGTTATGTTATCAGTTTGATATATAGTCAGTGTAACCGAGACATTTGGATTTAAGAAATGATTATGATTACTGAATCATTATATAGATATTTTTTTACTTTCTAGTGTATTAGAATAGCCAGAAGGAAATACCTGAAATTGCTGAACTGTGGCCCAACTGTCTTGATCTCTGATAATCACTATATAATTATATAACTTTATCTTGTGATTATAAATCCTTGTGACTGCCTCCCCACTTGTACCCCGTTATCCTGTTTTATAACTTTAGAGTCTTATGATCACTAAGGACAGCCCCTAATGTTTTTTCATGAAGGACCTTGAGTCAGCCCAGAACTAAGTGCCCCCAATTCCAAAACTATCTTGCTAGACGGAGTTGGATCTAACCAAAATTGGTACACCTGACATGTGCAGTATCTTAGACTTTAACCTGGAAGTGACGTATACCTCATTATAATCCTAAAAATCACACCCATCATCATAGTAAGGCCACCATTTTTTGACATGTTTTGTGGCTTTGCATGTAATAATCTGCACATGTTCAATAATTAGATCACCTATAACCTTGCCATCTCAAGCCATAGTGCTCATTATCCTAAAACCTGCCCATCTTTCGATACTATAAAACTACTGAAGTTACTGCAGTTCAGGGAGACAGATTTTTAGGCCAATAGGCCATCTGATCTCCTGCTTCATGCCTAGCAATAAACTTTTTCTCTTTGAAACCCTGATGTCTCAGTAATTGGTCATTGAGCACATTGGGTAGAGAACCCACCGCTTTTGATCAGTATCATCAGTTTTATTTGCTTCTATATGTATTCGGTTTTAGGAATTTAAAAATCTGTTGATTTAATTTTATTTTTGAATATTAAAACTTTTCATAGTTCAAAAGAAAAAAGTATGTACAAATGTGAAATGTCTCTTATCTCTGTCCTGTCCTTCCTGATCCAAGTGCATCCCTTTAGGTAACTATTTTCATTGGTTCATTCTCTCGTTTGCCTTTTTGCAAAGATAAGTGAATACATGTCCTCTTGTTAGCTGGCTGTAGGGGGGATGCTTGTCTCTTGCACCAGAGCTGCATTATTTTTGATAATCTTAAGGCTTCATTTACCTCTGCATTCCCTCATGGGTTTTATTGATATCATTGAGAGAGACCTGTGTGACTTCATCTGTTTCTGTAATTTGGCTTCTATTTAGTCAGAAACATTTTATGCTTTCAGAATCAGCTTAAAATAAATCAGAGCAGGG
The DNA here is from genome assembly GCF_015220235.1 of Choloepus didactylus. Lineage (NCBI taxonomy): Eukaryota > Metazoa > Chordata > Mammalia > Pilosa > Megalonychidae > Choloepus > Choloepus didactylus. Next base: position 142,013,537 of record NC_051311.1, on the reverse strand, counting down.
GAATTTTATTTTTATTTTGTCACAGCAGACCTTTCCAGTGCCCCTGGAGAGTACTCTGCCCACGTTTGTGGAGAATCAGAGGAAGTGTTCATTTTCTTTCCCGAAGTTCAAAGAAAAGACTGTTAGCTCCAAAAGGCTCACACCAAATTGAGTTGGGATGGGCCTGGCCAGGCCCGTTGTGATCCTTGAGATTCTGGCTGCATACTGGGCACACTAACCCTGGCCTTGGCTTCTCTTGGCCCACTTTTTAATGCTCTGGCAGTAGTACTTTCTCTTGATTTCTGCCCCGTGTTTCTTACTGTAAAGAGAAAATAATATAAATAGTCTTCTACATGTTGCTTTTTTCTTCATTTATCAATACATCTTGGAAATCACTCCTTATTAGTTCATACGGATCTTTCTCATTGGCATATACCTCAGTGGTGTAGGACTCAGTTTTGTGACTGTACCATAGTTAATTCAGGTGGCCACTAGATGGATTTGCCATCTGAGATTAAAGAAGGGTTTAAGATAATAAATTCATTGATGAAGGATGGACATTGTATTAACGAGGAGAGGCTGGTTGTGCCGGTTTGGATATATTATGTCCCTCCGAAGCCATGTTCTTCAATGCATTCTTGTGAGGGCACACATTAATCTTTTGATTGAGTGTTTCCATGGAGATATGACTCAATTAACTGTGGGTGAGACCTTTGATTAAATTATTTCCATGGTGATATGGGCCCGCCCATTCAGGGTGGGTCTTAATTAAATCTCTGGAGTCCTATAAGATAACTCAGAGACAGAAGGATCTCAGAGCAGCTGAGAGGGACATTTTGGAGAGGAGCTGTTAGCTCATACACTCAGGAACACAGATCAAGGTTAAGAACATTTGTTTGTAGGGATAAAGGATTCAAACTACCACAGGCATTATCTTTTTAAGCTCTTGAGGCTTTTTTGTTTTTCCAGCATCTAACACAATGCCCTGCATATAATAAGTGCTCGATTCAGGTTAGTTAAATGGAACTGATGTGTTGGCAGACCTTGATCATACTTGAGTAAGGCACTGCTCAACTCTTGTTTCCTTGGCTACTCCTCTCCTTCCTACCTCTATGCCTTCTTTCCCTACCCTTCCCCTATCTTTATTACCCTACAGCTATTCAAATCTTACTCATCCTTCAAAATCCATCTTTTCAACTGAAGCCAGCCCTGACAGTCCACAGATTCTTTGGCAGATACTTTCTCTATACTTCTGTTGTTGTTAAACGGGGTATGCGCATATTACCTTTCTTAGGTCTTTTGTACCTGTATTCAGTTCAGTAGTTGAGTAGTATATAGAATAGTTATTTTGAGTATATCCTCTGCACAGGGCTATGTAAACTATAAAGAAGTGGTGGGCATCATCCTTTTCTCAAGGAGCATAATATAGTTATAAAAAAGTTAGAAAGTGGAAAGTGTTCAAAAACAAGTGAAGTTCTGTTCCAGCTGGGACAACCAGTGAAGGCTTCCTGAAGGAGGTGTGTTTGATGAAAGCCTCTAAGGCAAAGTGTGGAGTTGTAGGTGTGAGAGTGAGGCAATACAAGAGTATTCCATGCTCAAAGAAGAGCTGGGTAAAGGCTCATTAGCATGTAACCATTGATTCAATCTTTTGAAAGTTGAGAAGGAAAAAAATCACTAAAATGAAAATAAAGCACAACAGATCTCTACTGCCTAAAAAGAAGGTGCCACAGAGCTTTCTACAAACCCTCTGAATGAAAATGGCCATGTATGGCAGCAAAAGTTAGGCTCCAAGAGAAATAAAGCTCAGATAATTATAAGAAAATTTCTCAAGGAGCGCATCAAATGCTGGCCATGCAGCATAAGGACTTTGGTGTTGCTAAATTAAAAAGCATTCATACATATGAGGTGAATGTATGTCAAAGATCTTATTTAACTCATTCATTAATGGGGGAACCAGTATGATGTTACAACTGATTTGAGGGAGAATCCAAAAGTGGACAAATATATAAGGCCACTGGGAATGCTGAATTGAATTTGCTTAATTGTTGCAAAACTGACAAAACTGGTCAGTATCTACAGAGCAACTATTAATTGAATTTCATAAGACACAATTTGCAGTTCTGTAAACAAAAGCCTATGCCAGTATCACACTGCTTGATTACTGTAGTTTTATAGTACGATTTAAAATTGGGAAGTATAAATCCTCCAACTTTGTTCTTTACCAAAATTGTTTTGGCTATTTGGGGTCCTTGCAGCTCCTTGTGAATTTGAGGACTGGCTTTTCCATTTCTGCAAAAACGCCTTCTGGCATTTTGATAGGAATCGCATTCAATTTGTAGATTGCCTTGGGTAACACTAACATTTTATCATATGTTTTCCAATCCATGAACATGGGATGTCTTGCCATTTATTTAGGCCTCCTTTAATTTATTTCAGCAGTCTTTTGTAGTTTTCAGCATATGTCATTGGTTACATTTTTTCCTAGATATTTTATTCTTTTTGATGCTATTGTAACTGGAATTGTTTTATTAATTTGCTCTTTGGATTGTTTGTTACTAGTGTATAGAAACACAATTGAATTTTGTGTATTGATCTTGTACCCTGCCACTTTGCTAGAATCATTTGTTAGCTCCAGTAGTTTTCTTGTGGAGTCCTTTGGATTTTCTCTATATAAGATCATGTTGTCTGAAAATAGAGATGATTTTACTACTTCCTTTCAGATATATGTATGTTTTTTTTTTTCTTTTTCTGGCCTATTTACTCTGGTTAGAAATATAGTACAATATTAAATAGCAGTGGTGAAAGTGGTCATCCTTATTTTATTCCTGATCTTAAGAAGGTGGCTTTATGTCTTTCACCATTGAGTACAGTGTTAACTATGGGTTTTTCATAAATGGCCTTTATCATGTTGAGAAATTTCCCTTCTCTTCCTAGTTTTATGAATTATTCATAAGTCAAGGGTGCTGGATTTTAGCAAATATCATTTCTACATCTCTTGAGGTAGTCACTTGTTTATTTTCTCCTTCTTTCAATTTGTTGGTATATTATATTGATTGATTTTCTATGTTGAAACATCCTTGCATTCCTGGGATAAACACTCCTTGGTCATAGTGAAAAATTTTTTTAATATACTGTTAGATTCAGCTTGGTAGTATTTTGTTAAGGAATTCTGCATCCCTATTCATAAGGGAAATTGGTCTGTAATTTTCTTCTCTTCGTGATATCTTTATCTGGCTTTGGTATCGGGGTATTGTTGGCCTCATAGAGTAAATTAGGAAGTGTTCTCTTCTTGAATTCTTTGGAAGAGTTTGAAAAGGATTGGTGTTAATTCTTCCCTAATTGTTGGTAGCATTCACCAGTGAACCCACCTGGTCCTGAACTTTTCTTTGGGGAAAGTTTTTAGTTATTGATTAAATACCTGTACTTGTTATAGGTTTGTTGAGGTTTTCTATTTCTTTTTGAGTCAATTTAGGTGATATTGCATTTTGAGGATTTTTTTCCATTTTGTCTAGATTATCTAATTTGTTGTTATACAATTGCTTATAACATTCTTGTATAATCCTTTTATTTCTGTAAGCTCAGTAGTGATACCACTATTTTCATTTTTGATTTTAATTATTTACATATTTTCTCTTTTTTCCTTTGTCAGTCTGGCTAAAGTTTGTCAATTTTATTGATTACTTTTCAAAGAGTCAACTTTTTGTTTTGTTGATTCTGTCAATTGTTTTTCTCTTTTCCAATTCATTTCATTTATTTCTGCTCTAATCTTCATTCTTTCCTTACCTTGGCTAACTTTGGGTTTTCTTTGCTTTTCTTTTACTAGTTACTTAAGATAGGAAATCAGGTTATTAATTTGATGTCTTTCTTTTTTAAAAAATATACATGGTTTTAATTATAAATTTCTCTGTGGTCAATGCCTTTGCTGCATCCCATGAGTTTTGGTATGTTGTTATTTTCAGTTTCATTTGTCTCTAAATATTTACTAATTTCTCTTTAAATTTTTTCTTTACTGCCTTGGTTGTTGAAGAGTTTGCTGTTTAATTTCCATATATTTCAAAATTTTCCACTTTACCTTCAGTTATTGATTTCTAGATTTATTCCATTATCACCAGAGAAGTTACTTGGCATGATTTCCACATTTTTAAATGTATTGAGACTTCTCTTATTCTAATATATGTTCTATTCTAGAAAATGATCTATGCACACTTGAAAATAATGTGTATTCAGCAGTTGTTGGGTGAAGAGTTCTATATGTCTGTTAGATACAGTTGGTTTATAGTATTGTTCAGGTCCTCAATTTCCTTACTGATCTTCTATCTAGATGTTCTATCCAGTATGGAAAGTGATGTATTAAAATCTCCAGGTTTTATTCTAAAACTGGCTATTTCCTCCCTTCAGTTCTGTCAATGTTTGCTTCATGTATTTTGGGACCCTGTTGTTAGGTGCATAGATGTTTATAATGTTATTCTTCTTGTTTAATTGAACTTTTTATTGATTTATAATGTCCTTCTTTGTCCCTTGTAACATGTTTTCATGTAAAGTCTATTTTATTTGATATTAATATAGCACTCCAACTCTCTTTGGTTTACTATTTTCATGTAATTTTTTTCCATCTTATTATTTTCAAACTGTTTGTGTTTTTATATCTAAGACAAGTCTCTTGTAAACTGTATATAATTGGGTCATGTTTTTTAATCTGTTTTGCCAATCTGCCTTTTAATTGGGGAGTTTAATACAGTTACACTGAAGATAATTATTGATAAGGCAGGACATACTTCCGCCACTTTTGCTAATTGCTTTTTGTAAGTCTTATACCTTTTTTTGCCCCTCCTTTCTTCTATTTTGAATCACTGCTCACTTCCTTTTGTGTAAATTTTTTAGATATTTTCTTCATGGTTACCATGGGATTACATTTAACATCCTAAATATATTACAATTTGATTTGTATTGATCTGATGCTAACTTAACTTCAATAGCCTAAACCAGGAAACACCCATACATAAAATAAGGGAAACCAACAAAAAAGGTGTACGGCTTGTTATGTTCCTGGTGGACATAAAGCCTTGTAGGAGGCTGGAAGCTGCTGTTGCGGAGAGGGCTGAAACCAAGGTATCTGCCAGACCAGGAAACACTCACACTCAGGGAAAAAAAAAAAACAACCAAAAAAAGGCACACTGGTTCTTTATTTTCCTGTGGATATTGCTGGTAGGCTGGAAGCTTCTGCTGTCCAAAGGCTGAAATTGGAGCCAGTATCCACGCTGGTCCATCAGGGATCCCCTAGACTGGCCTCAACCTTCAACCCCAACTTTTGAGGTGCAGTTTCTGTTGCCTGCCCTGGTGCCCACTGGCTGCTCCTGGAGTCCAGGCTGCATTTTTATAGCCACTGCCCTGACCTGAGGAATGGGGGCTGGTCACTGATTCTCACTCACTCACGAAAGCTGAGCTCCGGGCAGCCTCTCTCTTTGCCTGGTACACCTATGGTTGGTCTAAATGTCCAATCTGGTTCTTGAGTCACCGCCTAGTCAATTCCAATCCCTTTTTCCACCTCATTAATTTTTCTGATGGAAAGACCCATCTGTAAAACTTCCTACTCCACCATTTTGTGTCTTTGCCAAATCTTTAACAGTTTTTTTTTTTTTTTTTTAACAATGTTTATGGCTAGGATGGGGATGGGGGTAGAGGAAGATCAGTTCATTTTTCCAAATACTGGCTTTAAGGCTGAATTGGTCATTACCAGTGCCACTTTTCCTGCTATTCTGGAGCCTTTTGAGGGCAGGGATAGTGTAGTAGAAGTTTTGGTTTGCCTTGAAGTAGCCAGCACAGAGCTCTGAAGTGCTCAGCACTGCGCCACAGTATGGGGGCACAAACATCAGTTTCCATCTTTTGAAGGTTGGCGCTGGTCAGTGGACTCATCCCCCAAGCATTTCTGACATTGTTACGCCTTCCCATTTTGGGTTAAGTGTTTCCACATGAAGCAGGCCATTGCCAATAATTTACCTTCTGAAAGAGATTAAAACAGAAATAAGAAAAATTCTGCTAGCTTCTAGGACCTCTCTGGTGTTGATGCCCAAGGGCCAGTTTATAGGTGAGACTGCACTAAACGAACTCTTATGATGTGGTGGAGCCCATGTTCTACTTAATTACTGCTTGCATGACGTGGGGTAACTGCTGGCAAATGCAAGGCCAGGAGTGGGGCTTTGCTATTTCACTTCTTTAAAACTTTTCTTATTATCTTCTGAGTTTGGTAAGAAGGATGATTTTTTTCTACTTCATTAAGCTGTGAACGTTTTTCTTATCTCCGTCGTGATAGAAGTATTCACTGAAATATAGTATTCTCCTTTGAATCATATATTTGTCATCTGCATGCATTCGCTTCATGAATATGGAAAGGATCATTGTCTGTATTTTCTACCTTGAAACACAACTTTTCAGAACATGATTCAACTATGGGCTGCCATGCTATTCTGCCCTCAGAATTTCTAATGGCGCCTCAATTTACCTGGCTGCCCAACAGAAAACTCAGTCCCCCTTGACTTTTCCCTTTTCTGTGTCCTCTATACCCAAACAGTCACCAAGTCTTATGGATTTTACTTGCTTGTTTTTCAAAACCATCTTTTTCCTTCTGTCACTGGCATTTTCTAAACCCCTCCTTTTCTCACAGCTAATTTGCTCATGTGTACCTCCCAACTTGAACATTCTTTGTACCACTAGTTCCCAAACTTTTCTTGAACAAGGAGCTCCAAAAATAACAAAACAAGACCCCCAAAATAATGTGCCACCATATGATAGTAATTATTCTCTGGGCTCTCAAAGGTCAAAATAAGCCTAGGGCAGTTCTCTTTTTTGAATTTCCCAGAATATTAATAAAAAATGAAGAAAAAACAGTTATAAAAATTGTGGTGTGTTTCAACTGCTTGCATTTGACAAATTAACAATTTCACCACAAGGAAAGTATGCAACATAATTATGCCTTTCACTGGGTGAAGGATTTGTTAAAATATTAATTCCTTGTGCCCTACAGATGACAGAGTTTAGATATGGGGGACCATGTCTATGTTATGCGATGAGCATATGTGTATCAGTTAGGAATCCATTTTGCTGCAGGCAATGAAAGACCTAAGAGTGTAATAAATAGAGGTTTCTTTGTTTCATATAAAGAAGTCTGGAGGTGGGGAGGTCCAAGGCAGCTGCTCAACTTTGCTGTGAGGGATGCCTTGTTCTCTCCACCTTTTCCCTCCTCCTGTAAGATTAGGCTTTCTTCATGATGCTCGTCACCTCATGGTCACAACATGGCTGCTGCAGTTCCAGCACCATGTCCATCTTCCAGCAGAAAGAAGAAAGAAGGGCAAAAGGGGAAAAGAGGGAAAGGCAGAGTTTGATAGGACAAAGCTGTTTTTCTTCTATTGAGTCTTTACATTTTGTATTTAGAAAGAGACACCCTTCCTAGGAATTTTCACCTACATCTCATTGACCAAAAATATAACACGTGGCTAACCATGGCAATAAGGTAGGCTGGGAAATCAAGTATTTAGTTTTCCAACCTCTAAAGAAGAGGAAGACAAGTGAGAAGGAGTTGGGAATGGATGTTGAGTGGATCCTATTTATAGCTTCTACCACAGTCTTCTTTCAAACCTGTTAGTATATCTTTGTAGTTGTTGGTACAGATTTGGAGATGTCATCAAATGTCATTTGGAACCCCTAATGGAGAGATGGCTTGGGTTGCATGATCCTTCTTATTCACTGATTGGGAAAATGGTGAGAAAGTGATTATGAATTCATTAATGCTATTAAATGAGTTTATAGCTTATTAATCACATCTATTTGAAAGTCAAATATATATATATACATACATGTATACATACATAAGGCTGTTATTTTGCCTATAGATAAAACACCTGTCTCCCATGTGGACTCATGGAACCTTCAGATAACTCTGCTATTCCTTATGGGTTCACTGCTCTACATATGCCAGAGTCTCTTTCTGAAACTCCGATACGGCCACATTGCCACAGTCTTGCTTACAGATTTTTAGTTTTTTATTTTTTAATTTTATTTATTTTTTTTGCCTCAGGAGAAAGTCTAAAATAATTAGCATTTATTCAATACCTTTTACAACTGGCCCAAGCAATCCTTTGCCTTTTCCCTGGCCTCTCCATCCTCTTTTCTTCTCCCAGACTTAATAAGCTGTATCATTATATCTCTGATCCTTTACACATGCTGTTCTCAATGAATGCTCTTTCCTCTTTTCCCCATCTGCTGAAGATCTGTTTATGCTTTAGACCCAGATCAAATGCCACTTTCTCCATGGAGCCTTCCCTGGGTCGCTGAGGTAGAGGCATGAGCTCTTGTCTGGGCCCCCCTGACACTTTGTCTGCTCCTCAGTCATGGAGTATTCCCTGTTTATTGTAATTGCTTGGGTTGACTGTTCCCAAGGGGAGGGATATTGTCACATTCATCTTTCTATTTCTAGGGCCAGGCTGGAACCTGACACATTGTGGAAATTCAATATATGTTTATTGAATGAATAAATGAAGTAACGAAGGGAAACGTGTAGGGAGTTTTCTATAAGGCCTTTACTTAGACCGAATTTAGGAGAACAGGCTCCTGCCGCTGTTCTTCCTCCTAGAACTAGACCTTAGTTTACATAGAACAGATCTTCATTAACATAGAAGCAGAACTTCATTAACCTAGGACTAGATCTTATTAATATAAATATTTAGGGCTTTTAAAAAGCTATCTTGCATTTCAGAGGTGAGAGGGGTCCATTTGCTGCCATTAATTTACTTTAATTTTCTTTTGGTTGACACAAAAGCAGTTTGGACATGGGATGCCCCAAGAAGGGTAGTCATGGCTTACTGTCATTAAAAGAGTTTGCTGACCCCATGGGTGTCCTTGGTGAAGGCTTAGGAATCCTCCTGAGGTGCTCCCCTTTGGGTGTGAAGTTGTTTAGATCTTAGTGGCAGAGCTGCCCTTCAGGCACGACAAACCAGGGTGGTTTCCTCTGTGGTCAGCTGCAGGTGGCTGGTCAGAGTCCTGGGGGGCAGGCATCCCTGTTTGCACACGAATCTATTTTCTTCTCACCTGTCGCATGAGCTGTGGACATTAGCTGGCACTGTTCCTCATAGTCCATGCAGCATGAAGAGCCTTTGTGTGAATTAGAAAAAGTCACTCCCTTCTACATGGATGAGCTAGAAAAAGCCATCCCCTTCTGGATGGACACAGCTCCATGGGTGCACAGCTTGGTGACCCCACGGTGTCTCTGGGCAGAAGTAAAGTCTTCCTTTCCCCTGGTGAGAGCATAACCTACAAAAGCCAATGGTAATGGGAGTTTCTGCCCTCTGGCCTCTGTTTTTTTCCTAAAAATTTGCTCATGGACTTCTTTTTAAAAATATTTTTATTTAGAGCTATTTTAGATTTGCAAAAAAACTGTGAAGGTAGTAAGGAGTTCTCATATACCCCACGCTAGTTTCCCTTGTTGTTAACATCTTATGTTAGTATGATGCATTTATCAATCAATATTGATATATTATCAGCTAATGTTCATATGTTATTCAGATTTTCTTAGTTTTTATGTAATATCTTTTTTTCTGTTCCAGGATGTCACAATACATATAATCATCATGTTTGCTTAGGCTTTGCTTGGTTGTGACAGATTCTCAGACTCTCCTTGTTTTGATGATTTTAATAGTTTGAGGAGTAGAGGTCAGGTACTTCGTAGAGTAGTCCTCAATTGGGATTTGTCTGATGTTTTTCTCATGACTGGACTGGGGTTATGGGTTTTTGGGAGGAAGACCACAGAGGTAAAGTGCCATCTTCATCATAATCATATTAATGGTAGATGCTATCAACATGACTTATCACTGTAGATGTTGACCTTGATCACCTGGCTGATTAGTCTTTACCTTTGTGACACCATCTTCTCTTCATGTCTACCTTTAATGTTCTTCCTGTATATTTGAAGTGTTTGTATAATAGGGTATTGATATGCATGCAGTGTAATTTTCCTTGGGTCTTGATCCTACAGAGAAACAAACCTGTCTATGGTGGGTTCTAGTTCTTGGAGGAGATACCTCTTTGGGGTGGGTGTCTCCACAGAAGGGAGTCTCTATACTTGGGCCTCAGAAAAGCTGAGCTGCATAGCAGAGACTTATGTGTGACCATCTTCACTCTTCTCTAAATGGAAGTCCTTTGTATGCTTCCAAATTGCTGAAGCCTGTGCCTCTATATGGAGTCTGGGGTTGGATGACCACAGCAAGGAGACCAGGATATATTCATAATATTTAGCTTAGAACCCAAATATTTAGAGTGTAAGCCTATTTTCTGCATTCACACTAAAAACAAACAAATAAAACAAACAAAACAAATAAACAACAACAAAAAAAACCCCACAAACAATCCTGGTTCCCTGATATGTTGCCTGATCAGTATCTTCTGGAACCCTCTGATGTTGGCAGAGATTGTAAGAAATGTATAAATTTCCCTGTTCTGCTTTTGAAAATCCTAAGATGGTGATGGAATCTGCTACTGATTCACCTGCACATCTTTTTTGTCTCCTGCCGCAGGGTCTAAGTCACAGAACTGTCTGTGGAATTCCCTCATCGATGGGCTCACAGGGAGTGTCAAGGAGAAGCCACAGCCAACGATCGTTCACGACCCCCGGCCACCCGAGGAAATCCTAGCTGATGAGCTGCCGCAGCTGGACAGTCCCGAAGCTTTGGTGAAGACATCCTTCAGGTTTGGTGGATTGCAGCTCAGTTTGTTCCTTTTTAGTTTGCTTGTAGAGTTATTTCAATCCAGTTGGGTGCTAGTCAGTGTGGCTGGCCAATTACCTCATTTCTTTACGTGAGTAAATTAGAATTGATGAAGGAGTGTTGGAATTAATGCTAGTTGGGCTTCTGACTGGATTTCCTGAGTGCTGTGAAGATATCACAGTAGTTAAGTTATCAGTAGTTAAGTTGCTGTTGGTATTTAATTGGTACTGACATTTAAGTGCTGAGAGGCAAATGATTTACTGATGTTGGGAATTTGAATTGGATTAATGAGACTTTTGCTTCAAAGGAGGATGACTCATGGAGATAAGTGCGCAGCGAAAAGCATGTGCTGGGAATTTACTCAGCCCTGTGCCTTCAGAGTCTCTTGCTGGGGGAAAGTTTCTGGTTGTATGAGATGTTAGAGCTGCTGCCGCCTCAAATGAAGCAGGAATCTTCTTGTGTTTTTTCCCAGGTGACTGTTTACTCTGTTCTTGTTCTTGGTTTAGTATTTCATCATCCTGCAAAGGGCTCTTGTACTTTTTCTTTCTGTATTGTACTCCATTTTCATCATAACACTGTCCCTTAACTTCTCTTCCATTGATAAAAATTGATCAAGGTATGTTTGTGGTACATAAAGGTGATTTTTTTTCAGTTCTGACTGGGGTCTTCAAACTCACTCTTGAAATACATACTACTGTATCAGAAATTATGATTTAATCATTTTGCCAGTCGGCCTTTCTCCCTTCCTTTTTCCTTGTTACCCTAATTTTAGTTCTTTTCCCTTTCTTTCTACTACAGGCTTTTCCCACATGGCTAATAGAGCATATAAACCTTCCACACCTGCCCCCCCACCCCCCACCATGAAAATTCAGACAACTCTTGGAGTCCATGAAACATATTTGAAAAATGTGCTCTGTTTTGCATCAAGGTGATCTGTGTAATTGCTCAGTAAAAACCACTTCACCTTGTGAAGTTTCTTAGTGTAGATTAAATTATAGATGAGTTCTAAAAAGGAGTGATGAATAGGGGCTTGAATTTCTTTATATAATGTGACTGATGCCATGGCAGAACAAGAATTGCAGGCAAATGTTTTTTATTCCTAGTAAAGGTTTATTTATTGTGTTGTGAGGTTTTAAGTAAAATAAAATAAACTCACTTAGAGAGAAGTACATCTTATAAACCTGTGATTCTCTCTGCAAAGATCTGTGAGGAGAGGGGGAATGGTGAATGATGTTCTTGGTCTTTGTATTCTCATTTTGAAGGTTTTATGGTGGAGTCAATCTCTTCACATACAATGGTCTCATAGTAACACCTTCCACCCCAAACCATGCTCAACATCTTCTTCAATGAAGGCCCATAGAGTTATTCTTAAGAAAAGGAGTAACTCTGCTCCATTACCACTATCCCTTCTCTTTGCATTCCCTCCGTGCTCATTAATAGACAGAACGTGTTGATGGCCATGAACTCATTTGATCTGCTAGTTGTATCGTGTGTCAATATCTTGGTTCCAGAAGGAGACTAAATCATAAGATTTTAAAGGTCTAGATTTATTTCTGGTGTTGTGTAATACTTGGTGCGGTAGGAAGGACACTGCAGGTACAAATAAGCCAATCCTCTAGCAATTAAAGGTAGCAACTGACTGGTATATGTTATTTATTTATTGTTCTCCTTAATAAAACTGCATCCTATTCCATAAGCATCCTCTCTTCCAAAGAAGATAGTTGATATCAATTGCAATGTGGGAGAATAAATATTCTCTAATGCACTGTTCTTAACTCTGATAGTCGTGATCAGGTGTGAGATTTGTTCTGTGTAAATTGTTACACACAAAGTAATGAAGTGTGAGGAAACTTACTTATCAATAAATAAATTAGAGCTGAGTCAAGGTTACCCTTGTAATAATGTCAGTTGTTTTCTATATGTTTCTTGTGTTGCAAAGGAATGAATGGTATTGTAGCTAGATTCTGTTTAATTTTTTTTTGTTAGAGAAGTTGTAGGTTTACAGGAAAATCATGCAGAAAATACAGAGTTCCCACATACCTCCCTCACACACAGTTTTTCCTATTAGTGTGGGTTAATGCAGTTGTGTGGTATCTTTGTTACATTGAAGAAAAAATATTATCATAATTATACTATTGCTATAGTCTATAGTTTACATTAAGGTTCACTCTTTGTGTTGTACAGTCCTATGGTTTTTCAAAAAATGTTTATTTTAGTAACATATATATAAGCTAAAGTTTCCCCTTTTAACCATGTTCTATATGTAATTCAGTGCTGTTCATTATATTCACAATGTGCTATCATCACTACCATCCGTTACCAAAACTCTTCTGTCACCGCAACCAGAAACTCTGTACTGATTAAGCATTAACTCCCCATTCCCTACAACTACCCCGGCCCCTGGTAAACTGTGTTCTAGTTTCTGACTCTATGAATTTGCTTATTTTACTTACTTTATATCAGTGAGATCATACAATATATGTCCTCTTGTGTCTGGCTTATTATTTTTTTTTTTACAACATGATGTCTTCTAGGTTCATCCTTGTCATCACATGTACCAGAACTTACCAATAACTAAAGTAGAGCAGAGTCAAGGTTACCCTTCTAATAATGTCACTTGTTTTATATGTTCTTCCTGGACTGCAAAGAAGGGAATAGAGTTGAGCTGGATTTTAAATAATGCTCATAGAATTGCATCACTCAGGTGCTCACTCATGTGCTCTTTCTCAATCATGTACTCAAGGAGTGAAAAAAGTCTGATAATTGCTGACTTCTGATAGTGACTCTGGGGAAACTAGGAGGAATGTTGTGTTATATCCCTACATTTTTAAAACTTTATGGGTACATGGATGATCAGTGCTCTCAGCTCCTAAAATAACTTCTTTCACCACTAATGGGCACACTCTTCCCTCTGCTGAGGTTGGAGTGTTGGGTTCTTCTCTTTGACTTTGATATTTAGATGCAGGCTGAGGAGAGACAAAGAGGACCTTGCTCTTCATGTTTGCCTTGGGCTGAGCTTCTTGATAGGAGGTCTAAACTCAGCCAATTTTCCAAGACTGTGAAAGGTAGTTTTTGCATTTGTTTTTGTTAGCTCCTGGCATTCAATGAAATCTCTGACATGTCACTATATTTATAGAAACTTAAGGAACAGACAGACTAGGTCCTATTTCCCAGAGTTAACTCATGAAAATATTAAAACGTTGCACAGTGTGCAACAAAAGATTTCAAGACAAACAAAGAAACAGGAAATGATGGTACATCAAAAGTGACAAGATAAAAAATCATAAACCATCAATGAAGAAAACCAAACTTTGGACACACTGGACAAACACTTTAAAAAAATAATGTTCAGTATGCTCAAGGAGATAAAGGAAAACATGGAGAATGAACTAAGGATATCAGGAAAATGAGGAATGAACAATATGAGAATCATAATAAAGAGAGAGAACTTTTAAAAAGGAACCACACAGAAACACTGGAGTTGAAGACCACAATAATTGAAATGAAAAATTACTTTAGAGGATTTTAACAGCAAACTAGACCTGGCAGAAGAAAGAATCAGTGAACTTGATGACAAGACAATTGAAATGAGCCAGGCTTATGAGCAGAAAGAAGAAAAGAATTATAAAAAGTGAAAATAGTCTAAGAGACCTGTGGGACACCATCAAGCATACCAATATATACATTATGGGAATCCCAGAAGGAGAAGAAAGAGAAAAAGGGGCAAAAGGAACAGTCAAAGAAATAATGGCAGAAGATTCCCCAAATCTAAGAAAAGACACGCATGTACATGTTCAAGAATCCCAGTGAAACCCAAATAGGATAAACTCGAAGTCACCTGTTCTGGTTTGCTAATGTTGCCGTTATATAAAATACCAGGAATGGATTGGCTTTTATAAAGGGGGTTTATTTGGTTACAAATTTACAGTTCTACAGCCATAAAAATGTTCACACCAAGGCATAAACATGAGTATACCTTCACTGGAGAAAGGTCATTGGCGTCTGGAAAACCTCTGTTAGCTGGGAAGGCACATGGCTGGCGTCTGCTTGCTCCCAGGTTGTGTTTCAAAATGGCTTTCTCCAAAATGTCTCTTGGCTTAGCTTCTTGGGGCAAACTCTGGGCTAGTATCTCCAAGTCATCAGCAAAACTCTGCTTTTAATGGCCATCTCTAAGCTGCAGCAGCACTGAGCTCCTTCTGTCTGAGCTTTTATAGGGCTCCAGTAGTGGTCTTACTGAATGGGTGGGGCCACACCTCCATGGAAATAATCTAATCAAAGGTATTACCCATGGTTAGGTGGGTCACATCTCCATGGAAACAACCTAATCCAAAGATTCCAACCTAATCAACACTAATATGTCTGCCCCCACAAGATTTCATTAAAGAACATGGCATTTTGGGGAACATAATATATCCAAACTGGCACAACAACCATGCCCAGATACATGGTAAAGTGTCAAATGCTAGGACAGGGAGAGAATTCTGGAAGCTGCAAGAGAAAAACAGTGTGCTTATTTGTCATCAGAAACTGCAAAGGCAAGCAATAAGTGGGATGAAATATATAAAATGCTGAAAGAAAACAATTGCCAACCAAGAATTTTATATCCAGTGAGACTTTCAAAAATAGGGGACTGATGAAGACATTTCTAGATAAACAAAAGCTGAGGGAGTTTGTCAACATTGCATCTGCCCTACAAGCAGTGCTAAAGAGACTTCTTCAAATGGAAAGGAAAGGACACTAGACAGTGGATCAAAGCTGCGTAAAGAAATAAAGAACTCTGGTAAAGGTAACCATACGGTAAATATAAATGCTAGTATTATCGTATTGTAGTTTTTTATATGTAGCTCCACTTTTTACTTCTTAAAGGTTCTAAAATGTAAATGAATAAAAAGTAATGATAAATCTATGGCTTTGGATATACAACATAAAAAGATATAATTTGTAACAAGTACAACAAAAGATGGCAGGGATGGCGGGTTATAGCAACGTGTTTGTATATATTATTAAAGTTGTGTTAGTATCAAATGAAATGTAATTGTTAGTGCAGAAAAGGCATTTGACAGCATCTCTTCTGATTAAAAACACTTAGAAAACTGGGAATAGAAGGAAACTTCCTCACTATGACAAAGGGCATATATGAAGAACCCACAGCTAATATACTAAATGGTGAAAGACTGAAAGCTTTCCCTCTATGATAAGGAATAAAACAAGGATGCCCTCTTTCACCACTGTTATTCAACATTGTACTGGAAGTTCTAGCCAGAGCAATGCAGCAAGAAAAAGAAATAAAAGGTGTCTAAATTGGAAAGGAAGAAGTGGAGCTTTCCCTAATTGCAGGTGACGTGATCCTATATACAGAAAATCCTGAAAAATCCACAGCAAAGCTCCTAGAGCTAATAGGCAAATACAACAAAGTGATGTGTTAACAAGCAAATGTCAGTAGTATTTCTATATATTAGTAGTGAACAATCTGAAAAGAAATCAAGGAAAAAACCTCCATTTACAATTGCAACTAAATGAATCAAATATCTAGGAAAAAAATCTAACAAAGAATGTAAAGGACTTGCACATAGAAAATTATAAAACAATATTAAAAGAAACCAAAGAAGACCTAAATAAATGGCAGGACATTTCATGTTCCTGGATTGGAAGACTAAATATTGATAAGATATCAGTTCTACCCAAGGTAATACACAGATTCAATGCAATCCCAATCAAAATTCCAGCAGCCTTTCTTAAAACAATGTAATTTTCTTGAGCTATATTCACACACCATACAATCCATCCAAAGAATACAATCAGTGGTTCACAGTATCATCAATTATTTGTGTATTCATCACCATGATAATTTTTAGAACATTTGTGTTACTCCAGAAAAAGAAATAAAAAGAAAAAAGAAGACCTCAAACATCCCATATCTCTTACCCCTCCCTCTTATTGATCACTAGTATTGCACTCTACCCAATTTTAAGACTTACAATAGAGGTAGGTTAATTAAGACAGTGTATTGTTGTCAGAGATAGATATATAGATCAGTGGAACCGACCCCCTTTTTTTGTGTGCTATATAGTTATAGAATCATTATCAAAGATCAAGGCTACTGGATTATAGTTCAACAACTTCAGATGTCTCCTTCTGGCTATTCTAAGACACTAGACACTAAAAAGAAATATCTATATAATGAGTCAGTAGCCACAGTCATTTGTTAAATCCTAATTTTTCAGTTACGCCTCCTCCCTCTCATTTGATCATTAACTCAATCTTAGGGATATCTGGGCAATGACCATTTTAACTTCTTCATGCAGGAAAGGGGTGTTGATTTTATGGGGTAGAGGAATCAAACTGGTTGATGTTCTTGGAGAGGCTGGTACCTCTCAGTTTCAGGGCTTATCCGGCATGGGATCAATCTGGAGGCCTTAATTTTCTGAGAAAATAAACTTATGAAGAAAAACTTTTATAGAGACTTAGATAGAGCCCAGTGCATTCCCTAGGGTTTTCAGGAATACTGTTGGTTGGAGTTTGGCATACTGTGGTAGTTTGCAATATATGGCTAGATCTTGCATAAGAATAACCTCCAGAATGACCCCTCAACACTGTATGAAATCTCTTAGCCACTGAAGCTGTATTTTGTTCCATTTCTTTTCCCCCTTTTGTTCCAGAAGACATTGTCAATCTCACGATGCCAGGGGCAGGCTCACCCTGAGAGTCATGTCCCATGTCTCCAGGGAGACTTACACCCTTGGTCTAGCAGCCTTTTTTTACAGAAGTAGAAAAGTCAATCATCAAATTCATATGAAAGAGTGAGAGGCCTCAAATTGCCAAACTGTCTTGAAAAAGAATGAATTTGGAAGAAACACACTAACCGATTTTAAAACATATTACAAAGCTATAGGTATCAAAACAGCATGGTACTAGCACAAGGACAGATGTACAGACAAAAGGAATCAAATAGAGGGCTCAGAAATAAATCCTCTGTGGGGAAAACTGGATATCCATATGCAAAAGAATAAAGGTCTGCTCTTGCCTCACATCATATGCAAAGATTAACTCGAAATGGATCAACAAGGTAAATAAAAGAACCAAATCTATAAAACTCCTGGAATAAAACAGGAGAGCATCTTTAGATCCTTGTGTTAGGCAATGGTTTCTTAGACTTTACACCAAAAGCACGAGCAGCAAAAGAAAAAATAGATAAATGGGACTTCATCAAAATTAAATCTTTTGTTCATTAAAGGACCTCATAATGAAAGTAAAAAGAATAGGGGAAAATATGTGGAAATCACATTTGAAATAATGTTTTTTTAATTATGTTTTAATATCCAGAATATGTAAAGAAATCGTACAACTCAAAAACAAAAAGATAAACAAAGCGATTTAAAAACGGACATTTATCTAAAGAAGATATATGAATGTTTAATAAACACATGAAAAGTTGCTCCTCAACATCATTAGCCATTAGAGAAATGCAAATCAAAACCACAACGAGATACCTTCTCATACACACTAGAATGGCTAATGGTAAATAAGAAATGTTGGAAAGGATGTGGAGAAATAAGAACACTTGTTCATTGTTGGATGGAAGGCAAAATGGTGCAGCTGCTGTGGAAGACAGTTTGGCAGTTCCTCAGAAAGTTAAGCATAGAGTTACCATATGACCCTGCAATCCTACTTCTAGGTATATACCCCACACATTGGAAGTAGGGACTCAAACAGATATTTTCACTCTGGTGTTCACAGTGGCATTATTCACAGTTGTCAAAAGATGGAAGCAACCCAAATGTCCATCAACAGATGAACGGACAAAAAAACGTGGTGTACACATACAATGGAAACTTATTCAGCCATAAAAAAGAATGAAATTCTGATATACAGGACAAAATGGATGAACCTTGAAGACATCATGGTGGGTGAAATAAGCCACTCATAAAAGGTCAAATATTTTATAATCTCATTGATAGGAAGTAAGTAGAATAAGCAATTCACATAGTCAGCAACTAGAATATGGATTACCAGGGGCCAGGGTAAGGGTAGAGAATGGGGAGTTAATTCTTAATTGGTACAGAGTTTCTAGTTGGGGTGACAGAAAAGTTTTGATAATGGATGGTGGTGATGGTAGTACAATATTGTGTAATTAACACCACTTAATTATAAATTTGAATGTGATTAAAAGGGGGAAACTTTAGGTTGTATGTATGTTTACAGAATAAAAATTTTTAAAAAATCATAGGATTGTACAACATAAAGAGTGAACCCTAATGTAAACTATAGACTATAGTTAATAGCATAATTATAATAGTATTCTTTCATCAATTCTGACAATGGTACTACACGAATGCAAGTCCTATTGGTAGGGAAAACCATGTGTGAGTGGGAGTGTACGAGAATTCTGTATTTCTGCATGATTTTGTCTGTAAACCTATAACTTCTCTAAAAACAAAAAGATTGCTAGATTCATGCTTTGGTGTGGGTGAGGCCCTAGATTTTGCTTATCCAATAGGCTTCATGATGCTGAGCTGCTAGTGCAGGTACACATGTTGAGTACCGTTGGACTAGATATAGTTAATATCCTTTGAACTCTGAAATACTTTTCCATGTTAATTTGAGCAAGTCACTTACCTAATTTGGCCTCAGTTTATTTTGAAATGGAGAGGAAGACAGCCACTTTCAGGGTTGTTGGGAAGATTTAAAGGAACAAAGGGCACAGAAGAGAGTCATAGTGTCCGGCACCTGGAATGTACTCAAGTATTTCACGACAAATCTCAACTGCATGCTCTTGACCAATACACACACACAGCAAATAGGATCAGACTTGCGTTTCTGTGGCTCCTGGTGCAGACCCTGTGGGCCCTGAAGGCTCCCTGAGACTCTGGAATGAAGAGCTGCTTTCAGAACCTGAGTCTTTAGAAAGGAAGAAAGTGGGAACAATAAATAAAAATACTTCTGATTGAAAGCAGACACTCCTGGGACCTTCACCCCGGGTATGTGTTTTCCTTTTTCCTCATATCCTGCCACTTGGGACCTGTCACTCTGCCCATGTTTTTCTTAAAAGAGAAGAGAGAATAAACTGGACCTGGGGCTTAAGGAAGACAGAGAAGTCTAGCCAGTCAGATTAGTAACAGGAATCTCAGTACCCACCACTAGAGGACATGTGAGAACAGGAGAGAGCTGCTGAGAGCCTTTTCTCTTTCCAGCGTCTGGTGTGCAGATTTGCAGATGGGGACCCGACCCAGGTGGCACCAAAGTCAAGGAAACCAATGTTTATTGAGCATATGTGCCAGACCTTGTATGTTTGTTTGTTTGTTCATTTAACCTCCCAAAACATGCAAGGTGAGTATTATTATCATAGTTGTACATGTCAAGAAACAGACTCAGAGAGATCAAACAACTTGCCCAAAACCACCCAACAGATGGTGAGCTGGAAATTTCAACCCAGTCCACCTGTCTATAAAGCCATCTTCAGCATCTGCTGCTACCATGGGGTCCACCTTGGATTTCATGTTTCTGGGTCTGTGTGCTTTGGTTATATAATTTGGTGCTTCTCCTATGAGACTCACCCTTTTCTGTTGTACTAATGTTGTTTATCTGGTCCAGACTTATGTTTTTAATTCACCCCTTTTGGGTAGGAGATCTTTAAGGCAGTACTTCTCTAACTTTATATCCAGATGAATTCCTGGGGGATTCTGACAAATGCAGATCCTGATTCTGTAGATCTGGTGTGCAGCCTGCAATTCTGCACTTCTAACAAGCTCCCAGTTGATGTGGTGGTTTGAGGACCATTCTTTGAATAACAAGGCATGTGCTTTGGAATCCCACAGGTATGAGTTTGCAAATGCTCTTCTAAACTATGTGATTGGAGTCAGGGTTTTGACTCTCAGTTGCCTCATTTCACAAATGGAAACAAGAAAATAACATAGGCCTTGAGGGTTGTTGCTAGGTTAGGGAGCAAGTGAATGTGACAGACCCTAGTTCCTTCTCTCCAAGTTTTTAAAACCTTGTTTAGGAGTAGACTAACCCTCCACACCCAACCACTTCTTCTGTGTCTGGGTTGTGCAATGAGCCCCAGGCTGGGAAAATGAGTCTGGTGGATGCTTTTTGAGCAAGGTTGGCCCCTGGTCTGACTTCCTTGGGCAGTAGTGGAAATTCTGAAGCCACTCCAATGTGTTGGTCACCGTGGCTGCTTATCTTGAATCGTGTGACTTATGACACAGGTTGAGTTTCCAGGTTTTGATTTCATATTTGGAAGAATAGCATGCTCACTCCCTAGAGAAACGCTGGGGGCTTGATGAGCTTCTCTTCCCACTTAGAACCGACTTATTTGGGCTTTTGCAAAGGCTTTCCAGATTCTATATATCGCTTACTAAGATTGTGTTTCAGGGAGCAGAACCGCAATGAGCCAACGCCCTCCACTATTGATGAGATTAAGGCCTTGTCAGATCCCATATAATAGATTGTGTTTTCCATGCAGAATTAAATCACTGAACTCATCCTCACTTTGGCTTTTGGCAGTCATTTTTCCACTAGGGGCTCCTGCCAAGAAGCCAGTTTCTGACATGATTACTTTCAGGAAATGTGCAATCTGGCTGATGATATGTCATGGTGTGGGGTGGCATCCCCTGCCGTTTTGAGCCCCTCCCTGGGATGAGTCATGGGTTAAAATTCCAGATTAGCTCATGGGAAGTCTGCTCACACATCTATCTCTACAACCCTGGGTTGTCACCCACTCTGAACTTCTGGGGACATTTTACTCCCCTGACTTAGCACTGCCTCCTGGAGCTGATTTTTCCACATCTAGTCTTTACTAATCTAAATCAGTAGACTCTTCCTCAAGTTTGCCAAAGAGAAAAATGAGAGAATGGATTCTGAGGATTTTTAAAGCGAGGACAAGTTTTTGTTTGCTTGTTTGTATTGCAACCGTGGCTTCATATCGGGGAAATGTTTGTCTCTCTTTATAAGTTTTTATAGACAGATTTTCAACTACAGGAAAATTGACTAAAGATATATAACTCAGACACCATTCTCCTTGCATTCTTCCTGGTCCTTCCACTGGTATTTTGGGGAAGAGGGGGTTTGTCTCCATGATGGCCATGAGAATGCATCTCTCACTTCTCTGATATCTACAGTGCTACCGGCTTGGAAATCTTGGGCCAGTCTCAGTATATTTGATTTAATGTTTTATATTTGATACTGCATCTTCTCCATAGGCTCCAGTGGTGGAGGGAGCATGAGTCAGGCCACAATTTTCTTTAGTATCTTGTACTTTTATTGCCTACAACAGACTTTGCCGAAACATTGGTACTAATTAAAGTACTTAGAACATAAGAAAGGAGAATTTTAAATTGTACCTGAAATATGATTGTTTCTATTATCTAAAGAAAATGCTCAAAAATGGTGAGGGTTTGCTCATGGACACTGTCTTGTTCACAGCCAGTAGACATGTCTCCAAACCTAATTTCTCCTGGAAAGGACTTCCTTCTCCAAACCAGAGTGTGCTCTCACTGGACCGTTAGGAAATCCAGGTTTCTGTTCACTGGGATGGAACTCATTCGAGGCACCCTCAGCACCTCATGGTGTACCACAAACACAACAGCAAGTAGCAGTCTATTTGCAAAGTGTAAGTTGTTCATCCTAGAATAACCTACAGAAAGGGGCTGGGAGCTTCAGTGCTGTCAGGCAGGGAGTAGGGGCTGGTGGGAAACTCCCCCTCGAGCCTTCCTCTAAATCTCCCTGCCAGTGTGAAGTATGGATAGACTTCCCTATTTTTCTTGCTTAGCTATAGGACCTTCTGCCCTAGGCCACACAGACCAGAAGTATGCAGAGAATTCCTGATGTTCTCTCTACCTAAGTGAAGGCAGCGTGAAGACTCCTGATCTGCCTGGGGCAAGTAGCTCTCCACGGTCAGGAGGAAGGTGTGCTGAATGCATCTCCTCTCCAGTCACAGAAGCAATAATTTCATTGTGCACAACCTGTAGACTCACCATTAGGAGCTTTCCTACAGAGTGCTTAATGTGTAAAGACAGCACTTAAGGTATGGGAATGGGGAGCAGCAGAGTCCTGGAAATCACGGGTGTAGCCTGGGACCAGGAGCAGGGTGTGCTCACCCTTAGGTACCTCGTGTCTGGGTTGGTGACCTCCCACCCATGTGCTCCCTGAACACCTCCCAGTTCCCCATTGCAGCTCTTCCCACCATCCCTTGTCCATATTTCCTGTTGGACACTCATCCTTCTGGGGGAAGCGACCTGACTGCCTAGCAGATGCTCGGGGTGTACTTGTTGATTGAATGAATGGGCCGTGCTTTGGAAGCCCAACTCATGTTTTCTGGTTTAAAGCTAACCAGCCTAAAATGGGAAAAGTGGTACAATTCCAGGAACTGGAAGTATAAATTTAGTACATCCTGGGCATAAGAAAAATCCCCGGTTGGGAGAGAGGGTGACAGCAGAAATGCTGTTGGGAATTCCCTGAGGTTTGGTAGGAAGGACAAGTGTAGGTGGTGTGTACTGAAGTCAGCTTGCCAGGGGCTGCTGCCATCGGATTTCTTTCTTTACTACAGTGTTTGACTAGGCTTAATAGAGCATAGAGGAATTATTCATGTCAGTCAGAAGGTAATGGGGAGTCACATAATAGAAAA
The DNA here is from genome assembly GCF_015220235.1 of Choloepus didactylus. Taxonomy (NCBI): domain Eukaryota; kingdom Metazoa; phylum Chordata; class Mammalia; order Pilosa; family Megalonychidae; genus Choloepus; species Choloepus didactylus. The sequence goes on along the minus strand of NC_051311.1, from coordinate 141,990,182 downwards.
TGTACTTTATAGTCTGATATCATAACATGAGAAATACCTGTGTAACTAGGTCACACTTTTCTGACAGTACTCTAATATATGCAGAAAAAAAAATGTAGCTTTATTCTTTTTCAATGAGCTGATTTTCCTTGAAAGTCCCCATTTTACTGGGTATTAACAGAGAAAACCCTACATTTAAGTCCAATATCAATCTGAACCCACCATTGGGACAGTGCTATTTTGGTTAATGATTTAGTTTCTTTAAATAGAATGCTCACTCTTTTGAATGTGCCCTTTCTGTCCCTGCACCTTGCCAAAATGGTATCTTGAGTTTTGTGCCTCCTGTGATGGATCCTGTCACAGCTGGTGGAGGAAATAGGGCCTCTGGCTGCAGGTGTGATCTGCTCTTGGCTTGCTCAGCCAGGGAGTCCTCCCAGCTCACTCAGCCCCACTTCTCTCCCCAGGCAGTGCTCTGGACCCCACCCAAGTATGGTAGTGATTCTCATAAGGATCTGGGTCAAGTGGTCCAGACTTCAGCCTTTAGCTACTTTGTTCCAGTGTCAACCTCAGTGGCCAACTCCCCACTCACAAGCCCTGCTTATTTCTGAGGTTTGGCCTCAGGAGCTGTCCAAACCACACAGAACCTAAGGATCAGCTTGGGAAAGCTAAACCCCAGCTTCCCTTTGCCTACCTCTAATTGGCACTGAGTTGACTTTGCTCTGTTTGTTGGTAGACAGATGTCCCTCTAAAGAGAGAAAAGGGGGACTTCTGGCCTCTTCTACCCTGGTTTCCCTTTTCCCTATGGTTCCCCTAGCCAGAAAGGCTGGACCTCAGGCTTTCCACTTTTCCTACATTCTATCCTCCTCCTTCCCAATACCAGGCCTTGGGCTAAGTCTCAGTGATGGATGAGGTAAAGGGACAGATTGGCCTACTGATATGGGACCCTACACTGGGAAATATTTCAAAATCACCATATGTTACCCCTTCCAATCTTTCAGTGATGAATGACTTAGTTCGTTTGTTTATGTGCAGTACAATTAAGGTACCCTCAGTAAAAACAAAGTGAAACTCTGTAGAATTGCTCCTGTGATAAAGGCAATTTTGATGTCCCTTGGTTGGTAATTGGTCCCTGTCACCTGCAGAATGACCCCCCGGTCATGTTATTAATCTCACAGTAATGTGTCCCTGAATTTAGTGCTGTTGAAATTTTCCTTCCTATTTACAGCATTAGGTCAGGGTTTTTACCCTTGCTAGCAGGAAAGGAGCAGTTTCCTACTTAGTAGGATCTTTCTAATAACAAAAGCCCCTCCCTTTAAGTGCTCCGTGAACATTCTGCAGGTCCATCTTGAGCCAGGCACTAGGACCATGGGGGTGACGTGGACCCGTGCATGTCCCCCGACCTCATCTAGATCAATGAGTGGGTTGAATGGCACTTGGTGTAACCATCAACAGGACACCCTGGATCCTGAGGACCTTAAAGGAAATGCAAAAGGACCAGTGTGGACCAGGGCTAGGAGGCAGAAAAATTGGCATAGGTCGAAGGAACTACCTGATTTGTGGCTAAACCACATGAAGGGGAGGCAGTTCTGGGGAGGCAATTTGGGACCAGATACAGCGGGGCCTTGTTTGCCATGAGAAGTTGTTTTTTTATTCCACAGCAGAGGAGTGCCCCTGGACATCTCGGGGGAAGCAGAAAGGAGACTTTTTTCTTTTTTCATTAAGTTACAGAATTAGGAATTACATTTCCATGCCTCAGTCCCTTATACATATGACATCAAAATGAACATTTCCTGGCCTGTAGCAGAGATGGAATAATGGAATTGGAGAACAAACAGTGCTGGGGACTGGGTGTTCTGCAGTGCCTGGAGCAATTGTATGGACAATTTTGTGAAGAAACTTGTGAAAATAGGTTTTCCGCCATGGACTGGAGCAGAGACAATTTTTTTATTACTTCAAAATGCAGTTATAGCTAATGGTTGTTGAATAGACAGCCCCATTACTGTAAACTAGCTGTTCCCCATTTATTGATTACTTTTAAGTGCAACCAGAACTGAATTTGCTGGGATGAGTTCCCTCCAGAACCCTGGAGGTCAGCTTAGTTAGAGGGAGGGTTGTTATTTGCGCAAGAGCGTCAGACATACTTGTCCTCATTTGGAAGAGGCGATGTGTCTGGTTCAGGTGATAGGGCTCAAGTATGTGAAAACAGACACACTGCAAACTGCCCAAGGGTGTGGCTCATGTACTCTCTGCAAAGTCAGAAACAGGAAGATGTGAATCAAATAGCAAACTTGGATTAGAGATCCAAAATTGTACACTTTGATCTGTTCATTATTTTTGTTCTTTGAAAATGCTCCAGATTTAGAATATGAAAAGTATGTGTGGAGAGGGATTGAATTTCACTTATTTAACTAGGTTTGAACAGAATTATTCTGTCCTTGAACTGTGTCTACCTCTGTTGGGGTTGAGTTTCCTTGGTTGTTAAGTTTCCAAGGGTAGCCCTGAACCAGGCTATAGTGTCTAGCTACAAGCCAACTGGTAGGTCCCTGTATTTAAGAAATGCTTTTGCATTTGTGTTTTTTTAAATATCTATTTGACACTGTTTAAAACTCTAGAAAAGTTGCAAGACTAGTAAAATCCACACCACTCTATCCTCCCCGAGTCATTTTTTTTTTTACCAATTTGCTACATTCCTTCTATCTAACATCTTTCTCTTTCTCTCCCTCCCTCCCTTTCCCCTCCCCCTCCCTCCCTCCTCTCTCTCTCTTTCTCTCCCCGTCATCTATCTAATCATCTGTCATCTATCTTTCATCTGTCTATCTATCTATCTTCTATAGGTTTTGTTTTTAATGAATCTTTTAACCCTAAGTTGTAGATATTGTGACCTTTCAGCTTCAGCTTGTTTCTCTTAAGAGAAAGGCCATTTTCTTACATGGATACAGTACAATTACCAAATTCAGGAAATTTAGCATCGGTTTGATACTATTATTTCACATATAGCCCATATTCAAATTTCACCAAATGGCCCAAAATAATGGTTTTTATAGCAGTCTTCTTTCTGGTGCAGAATCTGTTCCAGAAGCACAGATTACATTCATATCTCTTTAGTCTTTTTTTAATCTGAAACAGTTTTTCAGCCTTTGACTTTCATGACATTGCCATTTTGAAGCAAACAGGCATGTGTTTCATTTTGTAAAATGTTCCTCGATTTGTGTTTGTCTGCCCGCTACCTTGTGGTTAGATTTAGGTTTTTCATTTTTGACAGGGTTAGTACACAAGTGATGTTGTGCCTTCCTCAGTGCCACGATGAGGAGCAGGTTTATCACGATGCCATTTCTGGTGATGTGAACTTTGATCATTTGGTTAAGGTCATTTCCCTCAATGTGTCCACTGTAAAGTTACCTTTCTTCCCTTTGTAATAATGAGTAATCTGTGGGGAGATACTTTGAATCTGAGGAAATAACCTCCTTCCCAACAAACATTAATGTAATGGTTTTAGCATCACTTGATAACTCTTGTCTGAATTGATGGTAATTTTCTATCTGTCATTTCTTCTCCATTTAATAGGTGATGTTTGATTGTAAAGAAGGGCCTTCTCTTTACTTCTGTCTTTCCCTGTCTTTGTGATTCCCTCTCTTCCTTTCTACATTTTATTGTCAGTGTGGACTCTGGATTCTTCTTTTATTCAGTGTTCTGTAAACCTACCTGGAGCCCAGGAGATTGTGGGAAAGACCAAGCAGAGATGAGTTACGGGCAGTCTGTCAGTCTAAAATGCGTCAAGCCTATAGGATGAAGGTAATCTTCCACTTAGAAGATAAAGAAGTACGTCAGCAAATGAAGGGTCTAATCCTCCTGCACTGCAGGGGGTGTGAATGGGAGACAGGCCTGGACTGTAGGGGCTCCCTGGGGGGTCTGCTAATCTGATAGAAAACAATCTTTTACCGGGACATGTTTGTGCCACTGGAATTATGGAAAATTGCAGAGTGGTAGGTGTCAACTGGAATGGACTGGGGGAAAGTGTGACTTAGCCAGAGAAAGGGGTTTGAATGGGTCATTGTAACTTTCAACTGGGTCAAGTCATTTCTCGCTGGCATCTTTCTGACCAATTAGTGCTGCTCACTGCTGCTGCTGACTGTACCTGAGGGCTCTGCCAAACCTTTGTTATGAAGAGTTGCCTCCATCTTAACAGTGATGGGTGTTAAGTGGGAAACACCTGGTTTTAATCCCAGCTGTGGTTTTAATCCCAGCTCCCTTCCTTGCTTGCTGTGGAACCTTGAGCACATAGTTTAATCCGAGCCTCAGTTTCTCCATCTGTTTAATGGGATTTGATGTCCTTTTCCTCTATGAGATACCCGTGAGGAGTCAAAGAGGTCATGCAGGTTGAGTGCTTAGGAGAGTACCTGGCATTTTCAGGTGTTTTATAAACAGCAGATATTTAGCACCACCATCCTGCTTATTGCTTTTGGAAGATGTACAGTTATCTCCAGACTCTGTTATGTGAAGGAAGTAACTTTATCCAGGTTAAACAGCCATGTTCACAAGTCCTCAGCACTGAACAGCTGCTGCAACACCTGAGACCTTTGAGGTGCTCTCTCTTTTTCTCATTTCTAGACCCTTGTCTGGTCACATCACGTATGATGTTAATAATAGCTAATGCTATGAGGATATGTGTCAAGCCCTCTTCTATATGCTTTACATGTAAGTCATTTAATCCTTATAACAATCCTGTGAGATAGGTATTTTTATACCTTCATTTTACAAATGGGGAAACAGAGACACAAAGAAGTTAAATAACTTATCCAATGTCATGCCAGCAATTGCTAGATCTAGAGTTTAAAAGCCAGTCTGGCCCCAGGGCCCACATTTAACCACCAGGCAACACTGCCTCCCTGGTCTAGCAGTCGAGATGGTGGGTCTGTGTCCTCTGGGTCTGTGGCTGGTGCTGCTGTGGACCTCCTTTCCAGTTAGGGCTCCTGTTTCCTGCCTGCCTCCCCGTCCTCCTTTTACAATGCTGGGTGCCAATATCAGCCTACTTGCTTCGATTTCTGTCCCTTTCCTCCCCCCTGCTTTGGACCTCTTACTGCAGCACTGACTGATCTGCTACTTTTGAGCTTTGCTTTCTGCGTGCCTGTTCCTCTTGTGCAGCCTGGGAATTGTTCAGCCTGGGAATGCATCATTAGCTGCTTGGCTGAAGGACTAGAAAGCCCTTCCTAAGACCTACTGCCCTCCTGGCTGTCAGCTCAGGGCTGCCACACACTTGCCACCCACAGGCCTCTCCTCTGAACTCTTCACCAGCATCACCTATGGGCTCAACAGAACCCTTTCCCTCCAGTGGCTGTGAACCATGGAGGTGCATGCTGTACTTGTATGGGGGACTTGGTAGAGGTAAATAGTTTAGAACTGGGGCCTGGAATCAGACAAATCTGAGTTTCAGTCCCCACTCTGTCACTTACCAGCTTGGGTCAGCTACTTATCTTCTTTTGGTCTCAGTTTCTCTTCTGCAAAATGGAAATTGTAGTGATGGGAGGATGGAATGAGAAAATGTACATAAAAAACTTAGCATAAAAACTCCTGAAATCTAGTTATATTGTGTCAATTGAATTTCCTCATTTTGATAATGCGCTTTAGTTGTATAAGCTCTTACTTCTGGGGGAAGCTGGGTGATGGGCATATGAGACCTCTCTGTACAATTTTTGCAACTTCTTGTGAGTATAATTATTTCAAAAAAGGAGTTTTTTTTTTTTTTAAAAGAAAACATTTAGCATAGTGCCTAATCTTTATTAATGGAATTTTTAAAATTAAAAAATGTCACCAGGAATTATGCTATTTGGCTCAAGTTCAACTTTTTGAGATGTGTCTATGTGTGTGTGTGTGTGTAAAGCATCCATCTAAGAGAAATTAGATCATACAGATTCTAAAACTATTTTTCTTCGCTAATACATTAAACAATCAGTGGCATTACTGGCAACCACCAGTGAATTCCCCCTTGATTAATTTCATCTTTTCCCTATTGAAAACCTTGCCTTTTATTACACCTCATGGTCTTTATCCTCTTCAGATTTATTACTAAGTGGTTCTTAATCCAGACTGCACAATATACTAAGGAGCTGGTCCCAAACCAGTTGGATTAAACCGGCATCTCCGGGCAGCTGTATGTTTTATAATCTTTGGCTTTCCTGACGGGCAGCTGGATTGAAAACCCCTGCTCTATTTGCACCTCAGCCCCTCTTTTGCCTTTTCAGTCTTTCCCTTCCTTCTGCGCTCACGTTGCCTTGACCTTAAGGCCTTTCTTGGCCGCAGTCTCCAGGTATGGCTTTTCTTGTCTTCTCCTCCCAGGTGACGGTACGTATCTGGAACGAGTGTTGAGTTTTGGAATGATCACGGAATGAGCTCCCCCACTCCCTGAGATCCATATGTCCATGCCATTTTAGTTAACTGAAGTCACCAAATGTCCCTTATGTTGTGTCTTTCTTCAAAAGCCAATTCAACAAAATGCAGGCAAATTGAGTGTGTATGTATGTGTGTGTGTGTGTGTGTGAGAGAGAGAGAGAGAGAGAGAGAGAGAGAGAGAGAGAGAGAGAGAGAGAGATGTGGAAGCTTTCAAAACCCTGCTAGGCTCTGATTATTTTTACTGATTATTCCAATGGCTGGCATGTTTTCACCACCCTCTGGATAAAAACTGACTTTGAGACATTGCCTTGGTTTCCAGTTACCAGTTCTTTCTTCATCTTTTTCAAAATGAAATTTTGTCATAAAAGTAATAACTTACCTTATAGAAAGTTTGATAAATGGTAAAAGAAAAAAATCTCAACTATCATCCCTGATATCATTTTGGCATCCTTCCTGAAGTCTTTATGTCTATGCTTTATATGTATAGTTCTATTTATAGCATGGATACTATTTCATATCCTAATTTTTTTTCACTGAATATTTTTATCATAGGCGTTTTTCTGTGTGGCCACATATTTTATCTGTGTTTTTTTTTTGTTTGTTTGTTTGTGTGTGTGTGTGTGTGTGTGTGTGTGTGTGTGTGTGTGTAACTACATGACAGTTTATTTACCCATGTCGCTATTGTTGGACATTTAGGGTGTTCCCAGTTTTTCACTATTTAAAGAAATGCCATGATAAAATCCCATGTATCTAGACATCTCCATATTTTAAATTGTATCCAAATAGTAGAAAACTAGAAGTGAAAACACTGGGTCAAAGAGCATCTTGACACTTAATAAACCACATACGTGAGGTCCTGAGTAGCCCTTTTAATCGGGCGTCTTCCATCAAGTCCCATAATCATTAACACCTTAGACTGGTGACAATGCTCATTCCTCACAGATTTGGATCGCCTAGGACTATTTTTCTTCTCAAGGTAGCCAGCTCTTTCATTAACACCGTATGAGGCCTAAACTGGAGGTTTCTGTGTCTTTTGTTGACACATTGCTCACGGGAGTAATATAATTACTTTTTGCTCAGCTCCTGGTAGGATACATACTAGCAAAGTAAAATTCAGAAAAATTAGCTGACTTGCCTAAGGGCAGACAATTGTAAAACAGCAGAGCCAAGAGTTAAACATACAACATTTGTCCCGAAAGCCTTTGTGCTTTCTGTTGCACTCAACTTTCTGTTTGGAAACAGGAGCACAGCAATTGGAATAATGAATTATTCCTGGGGCAAGGAATTGGGGCCAAAGGAGAGGAAAAAAATGTATGCTTAGGCAAGACTTCATAGAAGTTCTTGCCCTCAAAGAACTTAGAGTTTAGTGGAAGAAACAGAGAAGTAAATCACTAATTCCTGTATGGTCAAATAATATTTGTTTACATTTATTAAAATATTAATTATTTTATATAATTATTCTCAAATATTAATAAAAACAAATGCTATATAGTAATAGAGAAGAGCACATTAAAACAGCTTTATTAATTATAATTGACATGGAATAAACCATGTGTACTCAAATGGATACGTTTGATATTTGTATAAACCTGTGAAACCATCATTACAAGCAAAGTAATGAACATATGCATCACCTTCCAAAGTTTCCTCATGCCCTTTTGTAATTCTCCTTCCAAACCCTCCATCTTTCCCCACTCCATCCACAGGCAGCCACTGATCTACTTTCTGTCAGTATAGATTTTACAGATTAATTTGCATTTTCTAGATTTTCCTATAAATGGAATCATACAGTATGTACTCTTTTAAGAAATTCTGGCCTCTTTCACTTAGTATAACTAAATTAAGAGTAATTCATGTTGTTGTTTGTATCGATGCAGCTTTCTTTTCTATTGCTGGGTAATATTTTATTATGAGGATACATGATGATTTGTTTTTCTGTTCAACTCTCATTAGACATTTGGGTTGTTTTCAGTTTTGATTATTACAAATAAAGCTGCTATGAACAGTCATGTACATACATGGACACATGGTATCATTTCTCTTGGGTAATACCTAGGGGGAATGGTTGGATCATCTGGAGGTAGCATAAAATTTTCCATCATCTTTTAATTATCCCTCTGAATATGTCTTTTCTCTGGTTGCTTTTAAGATTTTCTCTTTACCACTGGTTTTAAGCAATATGATTAAGATGTGCTTTGGTCATTTTCTTTACTTGTGGTTTGTTGAGTTCTTATGTGTGTGGGTTTGTAGATTTGGTGAAATTGGGAAGATATTGGCCATTAATTCTTCAAATGTTTTTTCTCCACCCCTTCTTCAGGGATGCCAATTGCATTATTATTAGACTACTTGAATTTTTCCCAGAGTTCACTGATCCTCTGTTCAATTTTTTTCAGTCTTTTTCTCTTGGGCTTCATTTTGAATGGTATGTCTTCAAGTTTGCTGACCTTTTTCTCTGTAATATCTAATCTGCCTTTAATCCCATTCAGTATATTTTAAATCTCAGACATTGTAGTTTTCATCTCTAAATATTCAATCTGAGTCTTTTCTTTTCCATGTCTCTATTTGAACATGCTCAATCTGAACATATGAAATATAGTTATAATAATTTTTTAATGTCATTGACTAATTCTATTATCAGTGTAATTTTTGGATGAGTTGTGGTTTATTGAGTTTTTTCCTCATTATGTGTCATATTTTCCTGCATCTTTGTATGCCTGGTAATTTTTGATTGGTTGTCAGACATGAATTTTACCTTGTTGGTTCCTATTTTTGTATTCCTGTAAGTATTCTCTGTTTTATTCTTAGTTAAGATATTTGGACATGTGAGTTTCTTTGGGGTCTTTCTTTTAAGTTTTATAATGTGGGATCAGGGCAGTATTTAGCCTAGGACTAATTTTATCCCACTACTGAGACAAAACTTTTCTGAGTACTCTACTTGTTGCCTAGTGAATGATAAGATTATCCTGGCTGGCAGGAACAGTGATGAGGTTATTCCTGGCTCTTTGTGACTCCTGGTGATTGTTACCTCTAATTACTTCAGATGGTTCTCTCCTGGCTTTGTATAATTTCCTAACATACCTGTGCTGATCAGTGCTCAAGTGAAGCCTGGAGGGCAACCTTCTGCAGATCTCCGGGGTTCTTTCTCTTTGCATCTCTCTTCTCTCCTGCACTCTTCCCTGTGGACTCTGGCCTCTTTGACCCCCCCCAGAATTCCCAGCAACATCTCCTTAACCCAAGGGCACCACCAGGCTCTACCTGTGTACTTCTTGCCTGTACTGTGTCCTGGAAGTTCTCTCAAAGCTAAGCCAGGAGCAATCATAGACCTCACTTCATTTTTTGTTCTTCTCTTAGGTATCAGTATCTTTTGTTGCCCAATGACTAATATCTTCAAACCATTGCTTCATATATTTTATCTTGTTTTTCATTTGTTTTGGGTGGGAGGAAAGTCCAGTTCCTGTTGTTTCTTCTTATCCAGAAGGAAAATTTGAGAAAAGCATTTAAAATTATACTAGCATGGCCGAGGTAGGCTTCCTTGGAGGAAAACATTTGGTCCAAGTTTTGAAGAGAAACAATTATAATGCTGAAGAATATTTCAGGTAAATGAGACAGCATATTGTAAAGCTATGGAAAGGCGAACTAAGCAAGACTCATTTTAGGGAACTTATGTAATCTGACTGAACAATGAATATACCTGCAGAAGTAGCAAGAGGTGCAGTAATAGTGGCAAAATCAAGATGAACCGTGGCATTTTAAGCAGAAGTGTGACCAGATTAGATTTTGTTTTTACAGAAATCCCTATGACAGCTGTTTGGAAGATGGAGGTAAACTCTATAAATTGAGGTTGAGTAGGTATTCTGAAGGACCTCAGAGAGTTTTAGTGGTTTAAAATTCGTTTCCAAAATCTTAGGTTGGATGATTGGGTACCATTCAGTGATGTTCACTGAGAAGGAGCAGCTTTGGGGGCAAATTGAACAGGTTGAGGTCAGGAGTTTGTGGAACGTCCAGGTACAGCTGCTCAGAGAGAAGAGTGTGTGCTTTTAATCAGCCCTCCAGGCCAAAAAAAGAAAAGATATCCCTGATTTGTATCATTTGCCAATTCTGTGGTGTAAATGCTCCCATTATGGCCAATTTCAAGCTACCAATGTGAAACCATGGAACATGGAATTGGGAAGAGATGGGCACAGTAAGTTTTACAAGCTCCCTGCTACCAGCGGTTGAATCTGCAATGATTGACATTATGTTGAAAAGCTCCAAGGATGTCATTAAGAGGAGCATGGTAGAGAAACAATCTGTTCGAAGAATGCCAGGAAATTAGGCCTGGGCAAAGAGCTATGGAGTGGAGGGCATTTGCATCATCTCACGGGAGTGGGTGGTAAATGGAGAACCTGCCTCTTCGGGAGATCTTTCTCATTATATTTGTGGGGATGAGACTGGTTCCCACTTGAAAATAGCTTGTTTGGGGACTTTGAACATATGATTACTAAGGAACACTGTTGGATTTACAGGGAGTTATTTGGTTTAAAGGAGGATTTAATCCTTAGAATATGATTTTTGATTTTGAGCAGGGGTAAGTACTGTTTTTAGGATTTTATACATTTAAGATTATTTTAAAGAATGAGTCCTTTTTGTAAAGGTTTCTTTAAAAACTCTTTGCATTCCCTATCTAGACATATTCTTAAATTAACTTCATTTTAGATATACAGAATGGAAAAGAGCTAATTTTCAAAGTTAATGGGAAAAGAAACGTAAAAAGAAAAACTGAGCTGCTTTATTTTGCCCTTCAAAGTTTATACATCTTCCTCTCAGTGAATAATAAATTGTATTTCGAGAGTAACAACCTACATTTATAGTGGTGCTTTTCATTCCACACAACCTCAAAATGTTCCTTTCTGATCTTTTCATTCATCATTGAGAAGCAGCAGTCACTTGGCAGAAATACCACCAAACCATGTCCATCATACAAAGGAAGTCTCACCAGGGAATGTGGTTGGATATACTATATGAGAGAAGCTGGCTTAAAAAAGAGTGGTTTTAGGAAAGTTGGGGAGTTGGGTCAGGCATGGATTTGGGGACTCCTTATGGTTCATTCATTGATAATGGCCCTTTGTTGAGTTCTTCCTTGTGCTGGGTACTTGGTAGGTACTGGGTATACAATGGAAACAACACAGACCTGTTGTCTGTCCCTGCAGAGTTTATACCCTGGTACCTGGCAGGGAGCTGAGGATTTTCCCAAGCCTGCCCTCAAAGAGGCCTACCAAAGTGGCCATAATGCCCTAATCAAATGTCATGGGAATCATTGGGCCAAATACTAGGTTTGCTTCTAAAAAAATTTAGACCCTGGGGGTATTGGGCATTTGCCTCACAAGGGAATTTCTGAAATTTTCTTCTCCCAGGCATGCTCGGAAGATTCTGGTGAATTCCCCCTGCCCTGTTCCATATTGACTAAAGCAAAGTATATGTCACAGATTTTCTTGAGAGTGTGTGGTGACCAAGGTCTCTGCATCTCTCTGAGGTTCCAGCCTTTCAGCTTTTCTCCTTGGATTAATGTGGACTGATCCTGAGTGTAGTGTAGCTTCGATTACCTTGGGGTCAGGCACTCATGGATGACTTCAGGGGTTCTGGGAATGCCTGAAATGGGACCACATGGTTGTATGTTTATTTTTCAGGAAATCAAAGACTTTCCATAGATTCTCATGAGAGGTTATGATTCAAAAATAGCTTGAGAAGCACTGGTGTATTGGAAGGAGCATTGAATAGGTGAATAGACAGACCTGACCCTTTCTGTGTATGATATCAGGCAAGTTGTTAACCTTTGGGTGCCTGAGTTTTATCATTTGTAAAATATGGATCAATATTTTCCCTTACCCTTCAGCACTTCTGTAAGGCCAAAGGAGAGCTGTGCATGAAAGTTCTTAGTAAATGGCCCAATACTGTGCAAATCAAAGCAGATTATTGCTCATGATAAAACGAAGTGGATTATTGTTCATGGTAAACTGTCTCAGATTACAGTGGTGGAGGTGGTGGCTAGGGCGGGGCCTGCAGAGCAGGGAGAGAAGCCAGAGGATGCACGTGACATCTTTCCCAGTTATCATGTAGCTAATCAACAGTCTTTTCTAATATCTCCGTGTGTGTCTTTAATTTGCCCAAGCCCTGGGACTGTTGCTGTTGAGCCTCAACTGAGCTGGTGGTGAGAAGCAAGAGCCAAGGGAAGGGCAGAGGGAGGGGTGGTAGGAAGGAGTAGGCCCCATGTACTGTACCCAGAAAAGAAAACAACCCACACCAAAAAGAAAACCCACTGTTCCAGTTTGCTAATGCTGCTGGAATGCGAAACACCTGACATGGATTGACTTTTTTTTTTTTTTTTTTATCTTCATTTTATTGAGATATATTCATATACCACGCAGTCATGCAAAACAAATCGTATTTTCGATTGTTCACAGTACCATTACATAGTTGTACATTCATCACCAAAATCAATCCCTGACACCTTCATTAGCACACACACAAAAATAACAAGAATAATAATTAGAGTGAAAAAGAGCAATTGAAATAAAAAAGAACACTGGGTACCTTTGTCTGTTTGTTTTTTTCCTTCCCCTATTTTTCTACTCATCCATCCATAAACTAGACAAACTGGAGTGTGGTCCTTATGGCTTTCCCAATCCCATTGTCACCCCTCATAAGCTACATTTTTATACAACTGTCTTCGAGATTCATGGGTTCTGGGTTGTAGTTTGATAGTTACAGGTATCCACCACCAGCTACCCCAATTCTTTAGAACCTAAAAAGGGTTGTCTAAAGTGTGCGTAAGAGTGCCCACCAGAGTGACCTCTGGGCTCCTTTTGGAATCTCTCTGCTACTGAAGCTTATTTCATTTCCTTTCACATCCCCCTTTTGGTCAAGAAGATGTTCTCCGTCCCACGATGCCAGGTCTGCATTCCTCCCCGGGAGTCATATTCCACGTTGCCAGGGAGATTCACTCCCCTGGGTGTCTGATCCCACGTAGGGGGGAGGACAGTGATTTCACCTTTCAAGTTGGCTTAGCCAGAGAGAGAGGGCCACATCTGAGCAACAAAGAGGCATTCGGGAGGAGGCTCTTAGGCACAACCATAGGGAGGCCTAGCCTCTCCTTTGCAGCAACCGTCTTCCCAAGGGTAAAACCTATGGTAGAGGGCTCAACCCATCAAACCACTAGTCCCCTATGTCTGTGGTCATGTTAGCAACCATCGAGGTGGGGTAGGCCAATACCCCTGCATTCTCCACAGGCTCCTCAAGGGGGCACTACATCTTTTTTTCCTTGTTTTTCTTCTTTTTATCTTTTAACTTTCCCTTCTTTTTTTTTTTTTTTTTAATCTTCATTTTATTGAGATATATTCACATACCACACAGTCATACAAAACAAATTGTACTTTCGATTGTTTACAGTACCATTACATAGTGGTACATTCATCACCAAAATCAATCCCTGACACCTTCATTAGCACACACACAAAAATAACAAGAATAATAACTAGAGTGAAAAAGAGCAATTGAAGTAAAAAAGAACACTGGGTACCTTTGTCTGTTTGTTTCCTTCCCCTATTTTTCTACTCATCCATCCATAAACTAGACAAAGTGGAGTGTGGTCCTTATGGCTTTCCCAATCCCATTGTCACCCCTCATAAGCCACATTTTTATACAACTGTCTTCGAGATTCATGGGTTCTGGGTTGTAGTTTGATAGTTTCAGGTATCCACCACCAGCTACCCCAATTCTTTAGAACCTAAAAAGGGTTGTCTAAAGTGTGCATAAGAGTGCCCACCAGAGTGACCTCTCGGCTCCTTTTGGATTCTCTCTGCCACTGAAGCTTATTTCATTTCCTTTCACATCCCCCTTTTGGTCAAGAAGATGTTCTCCGTCCCACGATGCCAGGTCTACATTCCTCCCCGGGAGTCATATTCCACGTTGCCAGGGAGATTCACTCCCCTGGGTGTCAGATCCCACATAGCGGGGAGGGCAGTGATTTCACCTGCCAAGTTGGCTTAGCTAGAGAGAGAGGGCCACATCTGAGCAACAAAGAGGCATTCGGGAGGAGGCTCTTAGGCACAACCATAGGGAGGCCTAGCCTCTCCTTTGCAGCAACCGTCTTCCCAAGGGTAAAACCTGTGGTAGAGAGCTCAGCCCATCAAACCACCAGTCCCCTATGTCTGTGGTCATGTTAGCAACCATGGAGGTGGGGTAGGCGAATACCCCTGCATTCTCCACAGGCTCCTCAAGGGGGTACTACATCTTTTTTTTTTCCTTGTTTTGTTTTTTTTTTTTTTTAACTTTCCCTTCTTTTTTAAATCAGCTGTATGAAAAAAAACTTAAAAAGAGAACAAACATACAATAAAAGAACATTTCAAAGAGACCATAACAAGGGAGTAAGAAAAAGACAACTAACCTAAGATAACTGCTTAACTTCCAACATGTTCCTACTTTACCCCAAGAAATTTACCTACTATAGCAACATTTCTGTGAACTTGCTCCTACTATATCCATCAGAAATTAACAGACCATAGTCATTTCTGGGCATCCCCAGAACGTTAAATAGCTTATCTGTTCTTCTTGGATTATTGTTCCCCCTTCCTTAATTGCTCTCTATTGCTAGTTCCCCTACATTCTACATTATAAGCCATTTGTTTTACATTTTTCAAAGTTCACATTAGTGGTAACACATAATATTTCTCTTTTTGTGCCTGGCTTATTTCGCTCAGCATTATGTCTTCAAGGTTCATCCATGTTGTCATATGTTTCACGAGATCGTTCCTTCTTACTGCCGCGTAGTATTCCATCGTGTGTATATACCACATTTTATTTATCCACTCATCTGTTGAAGGACATTTGGGTTGTTTCCATCTCTTGGCAATTGTGAATAATGCTGCTATGAACATTGGCGTGCAGATATCTGTTCGTGTCACTGCTTTCCAATCTTCCGGGTATATACCGAGAAGTGCAATCGCTGGATCGAATGGTAACTCTATGTCTAGTTTTCTAAGGAACTGCCAGACTGACTTCCAGAGTGGCTGAACCATTATACAGTCCCACCAACAGTGAATAAGAGTTCCAATTTCTCCACATCCCCTCCAGCATTTGTAGTTTCCTGTTTGTTTAATGGCAGCCATTCTAACTGGTGTTAGATGGAATCTCGTTGTGGTCTTAATTTGCATCTCTCTAATAGCTAGTGAAGCTGAACATTTTTTCATGTGTTTCTTGGCCATTTGTATTTCCTCTTCAGAGAACTGTCTTTTCATACCTTTGCCCATTGTATAATTGGGCCGACTGTACTATTGTCATTGAGTTGTAGGATTTCTTTATATATGCAAGATATCAGTCTTTTGTCAGATACATGGTTTCCAAAAATTTTTTCCCATTGAGTTGGCTGCCTCTTTACCTTTTTGAGAAATTCCTTTGAGGTGCAGAAACTTCTAAGCTTGAGGAGTTCCCATTTATCTATTTTCTCTTTCGTTGCTTGTGCTTTGGGTGTAAAGTCTAGGAAGTGGCCGCCTAATACAAGGTCTTGAAGATGTTTTCCTACATTATCTTCTAGGAGTTTTATGGTACTTTCTTTTATATTGAGATCTTTGGTCCATTTTGAGTTAATTTTTGTGTAGGGGGTGAGGTAGGGGTCCTCTTTCATTCTTTTGGATATGGATATCCAACTCTCCCAGCCCCATTTGTTGAAAAGACCATTATGACTCAGTTCAGTGACTTTGGGGGCCTTATCAAAGATCAGTCGGCCATAGATCTGAGGGTCTATTTCTGAATTCTCAATTCGATTCCATTGATCTATATGTCTATCTTTGTGCCAGTACCATGCTGTTTTGGCAACTGTGGCTTTATAATAAGCTTCAAAGTCAGGGAGTGTAAGTCCTCCCACTTCGTTTTTCTTTTTTAGAGTGTCTTTAGCAATTCGAGGCATCTTCCCTTTCCAAATAAATTTGATAACTAGCTTTTCCAAGTCTGCAAAGTAGGTTGTTGGAATTTTGATTGGGATTGCATTGAATCTGTAGATGAGTTTGGGTAGAATTGACATCTTAATGACATTTAGTCTTCCTATCCATGAACATGGAATATTTTTCCATCTTTTAAGGTCCCCTTCTATTTCTTTTAGTAGAGTTATGTAGTTTTCTTTGTATACGTCTTTTACATCTTTGGTTAAGTTTATTCCTAGGTACTTGATTTTTTTAGTTGCTATTGAAAATGGTATCTTTTTCTTGAGTGTCTCTTCAGTTTGTTCATTTCTAGCATATAGAAACATTACTGACTTATGTGCATTAACCTTGTATCCCGCTACTTTGCTAAATTTGTTTATTAGCTCTAGTAGCTGTATAGTCGATTTCTCAGGGTTTTCTAGATATAAGATCATATCATCTGCAAACAATGACAGTTTTACTTCTTTTTTTCCAATTTGGATGCCTTTTATTTCTTTGTCTTGCCGGATTACCCTGGCTAGCACTTCCAGCACAATGTTGAATAACAGTGGTGATAGCGGGCATCCTTGTCTTGTTCCTGATCTTAGAGGGAAGGCTTTCAGTCTCTCACCATTGAGTACTATGCTGGCTGTGGGTTTTTCATATATGCTCTTTATCATGTTGAGGAAGTTTCCTTCAATTCCTACCTTTTGAAGTGTTTTTATCAAAAAGGGATGTTGGATTTTGTCAAATGCTTTTTCAGCATCTATTGAGATGATCAATTGATTTTTCCCTTTTGACTTGTTAATGTGTTGTAATACATTGATTGATTTTCTTATGTTGAACCATCCTTGCATGCCTGGAATAAACCCCACTTGGTCATGGTGTATGATTTTTTTAATGTGTCTTTGGATTCGATTTGCAAGTATTTTGTTGAGGATTTTTGCATCTATATTCATTAGGGAGATTGGCCGGTAGTTTTCCTTTTTTGTAGCATCTTTGCCTGGTTTTGGTATTAGATTGATGTTAGCTTCATAAAATGAGTTAGGTAGTGTTCCATTTTCTTCAATGTTTTGAAAGAGTTTGAGTAAGATTGGTGTCAGTTCTTTCTGGAAAGTTTGGTAGAATTCCCCTCTGAAGCCATCTGGCACTGGGCATTTATTTGTGGGAAGATTTTTGATGACTGACTGGATCTCTTTGCTTGTGATGGGTTGGTTGAGGTCTTCTATTTCTTCTCTGGTCAGTCTAGGTTGTTCATATGTTTCCAGGAAATTGTCCATTTCCTCTACATTATCCAGTTTGTTGCCATACAGTTGTTCATAGTATCCTCTTATAATTTTTTTAATTTCTTCAGGATCTGCAGTTATGTCACCTTTTTCATTCATTATTTTGTTTATATAGGTCTTCTCTCTTTTTGATTTTGTCAGTCTAGCTAGGGGCTTGTCAATCTTGTTGATCTTCTCAAAGAACCAACTTTTGGTGATATTTATCCTCTCTATTGTTTTTTTGTTCTCTATGTCATTTATTTCTGCTTTAATCCTTGTTATTTCTTTTCTTCTACTTGGTTTAGGATTGGTTTGCTGTTCATTTTCTAGCTTCTTCAGTTGATCCATTAGTTCTTTGATTTTGGCTCTTTCTTCCTTTTTAATATATGCGTTTAGTGCTATAAATTTCCCCCTTAGCACTGCTTTTGCTGCATCCCATAGGTTTTGGTATGTTGTGTTCTCATTTTCATTCGTCTCTATATATTTAGCAATTTCTCTTGCTATTTCTTCTTTAACCCACTGATTGTTTAGCAGTGTGTTGTTTAACCTCCAGGTATTTGTGAAGTTTCTAAGTCTCTGATGGTTATTGACTTCTAATTGTATTCCATTGTGGTCAGAGAATGTGCTTTGAATAATTTCAATCTTTTTAAATTTATTGAGGCTTGTTTTATGTCCCAGCATATGATCTATTCTGGAGAAAGTTCCGTGAGCACTAGAAAAGTATGTGTATCCTGGTGATTTGGGATGTAATGTCCTGTATATGTCTGTTAAATCTAATTCATTTATCAGATTGTTTAGGTTTTCAATTTCCTTATTGGTCTTCTGTCTGGCTGATCTATCTATAGGAGAGAGTGATGTGTTGAAGTCTCCCACAATTATTGTGGAAACATCAATTGCTTCCTTTAGTTTTGCCAGTATTTCTCTGATGTATTTTGTGGCACCTTGATTGGGTGCATAGACATTTACGATTGTTATTTCTTCTTGCTGAATTGCCCCTTTTATTAGTACATAGTGGCCCTCTTTGTCTCTCAAAACATCCCTGCATTTGAAGTCTATTTTATATGAGATTAATATTGCTACACCTGCTTTCTTTTGGCTGTAGCTTGCATGAAATATTTTTTCCATCCTTTCACTTTCAGTTTCTTTGTGTCCCTGTGTCTAAGATGAGTCTCTTGTATGCAACATATTGATGGTTCATTTTTTTTGATCCATTCTGCGAATCTATATCTTTTAATTGGGGAGTTTAATCCATTTACATTCAAAGTTATAACTGTGAAGGCATTTCTTGAATCAGCCATCTTATCTTTTGGTTTATGTTTGTCATATATTTCCCCTCTGTCTATTAATATCCTTTATTGTACCCATACCGAATCTCTTTAGCACTGAACCTTTCTCCAAGTCTCTCTGTCCTTTCTTTGTTTCTCTTTCTGTAGGGCTCCCTTTAGTATCTCCAGTAGGGCAGGTCTCTTGTTAGCAAATTCTCTCAGCATTTGTTTGTCTGTGAAAAATTTAAGCTCTCCCTCAAATTTGAAGGAGAGCTTTGCTGGATAAAGTATTCTTGGCTGGAAATTTTTCTCACTCAGAATTTTAAATATATTGTGCCACTGCCTTCTCGCCTCCATGGTGGCTGCTGAGTAGTCACTACTTAGTCTTATGCTGTTTCCTTTGTATGTGGTGAATTGCTTTTCTCTTGCTGCTTTCAGAACTTGCTCCTTCTCTTCTGTGTTTGACAGTGTGATCAGTATATGTCTTGGAGTGGGTTTATTTGGATTTATTCTATTTGGGGTTTGCTGAGCATTTATGATTTGTGTATTTATGTTGTTTAGAAGATTTGGGAAGTTTTCCCCAACAATTTCTTTGAATACTCTTCCTAGACCTTTACCCTTTTCTTCCCCTTCTGGGACACCAATGAGTCTTATATTTGGACGTTTCATATTATCTATCATATCCCTGAGGTCCATTTCGATTTTTTCAATTTTTTTCCCCATTCTTTCTTTTATGCTTTCATTTTCCATTCTGTCATCTTCGAGGTCACTGATTCGTTGTTCAACTTCCTCTAGTCTTGTACTATGAGTGTCCAGAATCTTTTTAATTTGGTCAACAGTTTCTTTAATTTCCATAAGATCATCCATTTTTTAATTTAGTCTTGCAATGTCTTCTTTATGCTCTTCTAGGGTCTTCTTGATTTCCTTTGTCTCCCGTACTATGGTCTCATTGTTCATCTTTAGTTCTTTGAGTAGCTGCTCTAGGTGCTGTGTCTCTTCTGATCTTTTGATTTGGGTGCTTGGGCTTGGGTTATCCATATCGTCTGGTTTTTTCATATGCTGTATAATTTTCTGTTGTTTTTGGCCTCGTGGCATTTGCTGAACTTGATAGGGTTCTTTTAGGATTTGTAGACCAATTGAAGTCCTTGTCTCTAAATTATCAGATCTACAGCTTCGTGGAGTACACTTTCTCTAACTAACCAGCAGGTGGCGTCCACGAGCCACCTGTTCTCCACAAGCCAGTTCTCCCCTGCTTAGCCTTTATGGTGAGTGGGGGAGTGAGTCTTGTGGGGTCCAATTGGTGTACCAAGCTTGCATGTGTAGTTGGTGTTGCCCGCCCTGTATATGGGGCGTGTTTCTGGGCAGTCAGGGAGTGGGGGGTGGCTCTAACAATCAAATCTCCCTGGTGATCCTAGAGTTTTAAAGCTGCTGCAATAGTCTAATCCTTCAGTTCAGTCCTGCCACAGTTTGTCTCTGCCACTGACCCACAAGTCCTTGGTATTGGCGTATGGCTCCTGAGACTTGCAAGTGGGCCCCTCTTCCAGGCCGTGCACCCCGGGTCCTCTGTTGAGGGATGACTGTGCTATGTCACAGGTGAGTGCCGTCCCCCCAGGGCAGTTCTGGGCTGCTGGGCTGTGTAGGGAGGCTCCCAGTCTGCTGAAATGATGGCTGAATGGGGCTTTGTTAATTCACACTGCTCTACCTTCCCAACTCTGGGACAATGAGCTGAGGTTGCAGGGAAGGCTAATGTCCACGCCCAGTTTTGTGGTGTGTGCCTGTTATTTGAAGCACTTCCGTCACACTGGGTTGTCTGGGGCAGTTCTGGGCTATGGGGCTGGCGATGGGCAGGAGTGTTTCCTGTCCACCAGGATGATGGCTGTGAGCGGACACCCCCCTTTTCTTGGGAAGTTGTGGTGTTTAGTGAATTTTCTCAGCCACTGGATTATTGCATTTTGTCTCAGAGCTCTCCTAGTTCTGCTCTTGACTTGACCTGCCCAAATTGCAAGTCTTTGAAGCTTTCTGTATTGGGCTTCTTAGAGTAATTGTTTTAGAAAAAGAAAAAAGGATTTAAAAAAAAAAAAAAAAAGGGCCCTCCTCAGAGATCTAATGGGTTATTGAAATGCTAATAGACAAAGCAACCAGGGCCATTAAGGAAAGGTCCACAGGGCAGAGAGATCAGCTTTTCTTCGGGATTTGCATATGCGCCTCAGGGCCCTTCCCCTTTCTATGTTCACCAGAACTCCAAAAATCCTCCGCTTTTATTTTGGAGTTTTTCGTGTTGTTTTTTTTTCTCTGTGCCTGTCTCCTCTCTGCTGGGCTGGGTGCTCTCAGATTCTCTGGTGTCTGGTGTCAGTCTATCTATGGTTGGAGTTTGGATGAGTAGAATGAGTTTCTGATAAGGGCTGCCACTGCACTTCTCCCTTCTCCTTCCCGGAGCTGACAGCCCCTCCTCCCACGGGACTGAGCCTGGCAGGGAGGGGCGCGGGTTGCCTGGCCGCAAAAACTTACAGATTTCGCTGATCTCAGCAGTTCCACGTTTTCATGAGTGTTGTATGAAGTATGCCCAAAGTCAGATTGCTCTGTGGTGTCCAGTCCACGCAGTTCCTGGCTTTCTACCTACTTTCCTGGAGGAGTAACTAAAACATACAGCTCACCAGTCTGCCATCTTGCCCTGCCTCTCCGGATTGGCTTTTATAAAAGAGGGTTTATTTGGTTACAAAGTTACAGTCTTAAGGCCATCAAGTGTCCATCAACAAAGGGTACCTTCACTGGAGAAAGGCCATTGGCATCTGGAAACCCTCTGTTAGCTGGGAAGGTATGTGACTGGCATCTGCTTGCTTCCAGGTTGCATTTCAAAATGGTGTTCTCCAAAATGTCTGCATCAGCTTCCAGTGGCTGTCTTCAAAATGTCGGTCTCAGCTCCTGCTCATTATGAGCTCCTTCTGTCTGAGCTTATATAGTGCTCCAGTAGACTAAACAAGGCCCGTGCTGAATGGGTGGGGCCACCCCTCCATAGAAACTATCCAATCAAAGTTATCACCTACAGTTGGGTGGGTCACATCTCCATGGACACTGAACCAATAGGTTCCAACCCAATCCACACTAATACATCTGTTCCCACAAGAATGCATTAAAGAACATGGCTCTTTCTGGGGGACATAAATATACAAACCGGCACATCCACTTACCTAATATAGTAAGTAAACTTGTTTAATAAATGAGTATGAGAAGAAACATATGTATTTCTCCTAGATAGGTTTAATCTAAATTTGGACCTCACCCTGGAAGGTACTTTGTTTTTGGATCCCAAGAGACCTGAGTTTGAATGGGAACTCTGTCATGTGTGACCCTGGCAAGCTGCTCAACCCCTCCTAGCATTAGTTTCCTCATTTATAGAACAGAAATACAGTCATATTTCTTGATGGTTGTGGAGATTAAAAAAGATACAGTATGCGAAACTCACAGCACAGGGCTTGGCCCGTGTTGGTGGACTGCACATGTGGGCTCCCTACCACTAGGGGGCGCTCAACCAATAATTGCAAATGAATGAGGCCCTAACCCTTGCATGGTTCTTCCTATAGGGATGGCCCTGTTCTAAATGCTTTGCATACATTAGCTCATTTAATCCTTACAATAGCCGTTTGAGATAGGTACTACTAGTATTCTCATTTTACAGATGGAAATACTAAAATGTAGATACATAACTTGTCCAAGATCACTTAGTTCATGAGTGGTTTTAAACCCATGCATTCTGGCCCCAGAATCCAAGTGACTAATCTCCGGCCTCAGCCGAGTTTGACTGGCTCTGCCTGTCCCTCTGGATGGCCGTCACCGAGGTGTGAGATTTTGCCATCCGGGCAGGGATCTCTCTGCATTTCAGCCCCTGCTCTTCCCTGAGAAGTGTCCCCCCACCCATATTCAGCTGTGGCATTTTTAAAATGCAATTTTACTGAGATATAATCACATAACATACAGTCATTCAGAGCATACAGTTGTTCACAGTATCGTCATATAGTTGTGCTCTCATCACCACAATCAAACTTTGAACATTTTCATTACTCCAAAAAATAAAATTAAAATTAAAATAAAAAAGAACATCCAAAACATCCCATTACCCCCATTGTTCATTTACTTTTTTTAAAACACAGTTTAATAGAGATATATTCACACACTCTACAGTCATCCACAGTGTACAATCAGTTATCTACAGCACCATCGTACAGTTGTACATTCATCACCAGAATCAATTTTTGAACCTTTTCCTTACTCCAAAATAAAAATAAAAGCAAAAAAGAACTCCTAACTTTTTCCATCCCCTCCATCCCACCCTATTCTTCATCTAATTTTTGTCCCCATTTTTCCACTCATCTGTCACTTATCTGGATAAAGGGAAGTGTGAGCCACAAGGTTTTCACAGTCACCCAGTCACACTATGCAAGATACATAGTTGTACAATCATCTTCAAGAACCAAGGTCACTGGGTTGCAGTTTGACAGCTTCAGATATTTCCTTGTAACACACTAAAAACTAAAAAGGGATATCTATATGGTGCATAAGAATATCCTCCAGAGTGATCTCTCGACTTCATTTGAAATCTCTCAGCCACTGGAACCTTACTTTGTTTCATCTCTCCTCCCCCTTTTGGTCAAGAAGATTTTCTCAATCCCACAGTACTGGATCCAGGCTCATCTCCAGGAGTCACTTCCTGCATTGCCAGAGGGATTTACACCCCTGGGAGTCATGTCCCATGTAGCAGGGGGATAGTGAGTTCACCTGCCAAGTGGGCTTAGAGAGAGAGGCCACATCTGAGCAACAAAGAGGTTCTCTTGGGGAGGGGGGGGACTCCCCAGCACAATTATAAGTGGGCTTACCCTTTTCCTTGCAGCAACTAGCCTCACAGGGAAAGCCCTCAGATCAAGGGCTTGGCCCACTAAATTGGCAGTCCTCAATGTTTTTGGGAGAATCAGCAATAGCCCAGGTGGGGAAGTCCCAACATTTCCGCATTTCTCCTCAGTTCTTTAGGGGGCTCCACAAATAGACTTGTACTCTCTGCCCAAATCACTCTGGGAAGTATCGAGATCCTGAGAAGTTTTACTGACCTTAGAAAAGATAGATAGGCATTCGATTTCATCGGCAAGGCCAGCGGGGAGCCTGAGAGGACTGGGAGCTCTTTGCCAGCTTGTGGCTTGCTGCAAGGACATTTCCCATTCCAGGCTCTTTTATCACTGAGCATGTCATGTGGCCGACTGTTTTAGGATAGTGTGAACAACATCCCCCAGAGCTGGGCGGCGATGATCCAAGGATGTAAGGCAACCCTGCACCGACGTGGCCCATGTGAAGTGGTTTTGCTGGAACCCACCTAGGTTACTTTGGGAACATGAACAGCTCTGCTGTGATAGTTAAGGTTTTTTTTTTTTTTCCCCTGTTGCCTGGGCTCAGTTTTGCAGAGCTGTGTCACCTTGGGAAAGTGAGCTCCCCAGGCATTGAATTAAACTGGGGAATCCTTCCAAAGAGTGATAGTTCTTGACAACTCAGAGAAAACGATGATCTCAGTTGTGAGTGGAAACCTATTTTCTAGACAGAATGTGGAAGAAGCTTGTCCCTTGTCAAGGCTTCATTATCCATGAGAAAAAGAAATTTGAGTCTGTTTGCCTGTTTGTTTGTTTAATGAGTTTTGAAAAATATGTTTCTTTTATAAAAATGATACATGCTCATAGAAAAGGGAAAAGGGGAAAACATCACCTATTGCTCTTTCTTTCCAAATTGTTAAAATATGATCTGTTTCCTCTATGAATATGTTTAACTTCTCTTTGATCATACAGCATTTAAAAAAATTTAACATTGTAGCCCCACCTAACATATTCCTACGTTTACATTTTCTTAAACATCAAAACAACTGTAAATATCATTTAATGTATACACCATAATTTAGTCAACCATTTCTCAGTATTTGGATGCTGAGGTTGTTCAGGTGTTTATGAAAATGTAATATAAACAATGCTGAGATGGGCATCTTTGTGCAAATAGGTTTCCCTAGATTCAGGATTATTTCCTTGGGATAGATTTCCACATCCCAGGTGGTATATGTAAAGGACAGTCCAACACAAGGAGGAATTATTTTGCCCCAAATATCAATAGCACCCTTTGGGATGGACAAATGAGTCATTTCAGGAGCCTTTTCAGAATACCCATGTGTAGGCTCTACACTAGAC
This sequence comes from Choloepus didactylus, assembly GCF_015220235.1. NCBI lineage: Eukaryota > Metazoa > Chordata > Mammalia > Pilosa > Megalonychidae > Choloepus > Choloepus didactylus. The sequence goes on along the minus strand of NC_051311.1, from coordinate 141,965,142 downwards.
CTCCTGGATCAGAATCTCTGGGTGAGGTCTGGGCATGTGTATTTAAACAGTTAAAAAAAAAAAAACAAAGTTAATATATGCATGTGATTAAAAATTCAGCTAGTACAGAAAGATAGAAAAGGAAAAGGAAAACTCTTGGCTTCCCCTCACCCCCGCCCCGTGACCCCTAATCCTTCTAAAGTGAAGACATTCATGCAAATATCAAGTGTATCCATAAGTGACTTTTTATTTACCAAATGAGATGACACTAAATGGGCTCTAAAACATCTTTTTTTTTTTCTTTTACATTTAGTGATATGTTTTTGGTATTATTTGTATGTCAGCGTATGCTGATTTACCTCGTCTTTCAAAAACTTCAGAGTATTATATTAATGATGTATTCTAATTTACTCAGCCAGACCTTCGTTTAGACATTTAGTATATATCTTTGTGCTTACATCTTAAAATACTCTTGTCTTTTGTAGCAGTGGAATTGCTGAGTCAGAGGGTATGTGTATTTAAAATCTGGATAGATATAGCCTAATTCGTCTCCGAAATTTTTCCACTATTTACACCCTCATCAACAATTTGTAAGAGTAACCACGGGAAAATGTCCAAACTTGACTCCTGGTTAAGAATTCTTACTTTAGTAAACTTTCCTGACTTCCTTAATTTTATCAAAATGTATGTGTTCTTTGTCTCATTCCCTTAATATTTTGCTTTCAAAAAGATGACGGGTATCTAATCTGGTCAGTTGGTCGCATTGATATCTGTTAATGTGTTACTCTTTGTGGTAGGCAGAATAATAGCCCCCGAATATGTCCACATCTAAATCCCCAGAATCTGTGAAGATGTTACCTTACATGGCAAAAGGGATGATGCAGATGTGATTAAGTTATGGATCTTGAGATGGGGAGATGATGCTGGATTTTCAAGGTGGGTCCTATGTAATCACAGAGGCCCCTTTGAGTAAAAGAGGGAGTCAGGAGTGAGAGAGAGGTTTGAAGATGCTGTGCTGCTGGCCTTAAGATGGAGGGAAGGACCACAAGCCAAGGAATGCAGGCAGCTTCTAGAAGTTGGAAAAGGCAAGGAAACAGATTCCCCACCAGAATCTCCAGAAGGAACAGAGCATTGCCAACATAGTGTTTTTGGCCCAGTGAAACTCAGTTTGGACTTGTGACCTCCAGAACTGTAGGATAATAAATTTGTGTTGTTTTAAAGCCACTGGATTTGTGTTAATTTGTTACAACAGCAATAGGAAACTAATACACTCTTCCCAGGTAGCACATTATCTGGGGCATTTTGGAGATAGTGCTGCAAAAGAGATGCAGACAAATAGTTTCAGGCACTATGACAGAGCAGTAGTTAGTGGTAGAGTAACTTAGTGATGCAGAGACAGAATCTTGGGGAATCCTCAAAACTAAACAGCCTGGCTGCCATCAGTCCATCTGCCCTTAGGGCTGGTTATCTACATCTAGTTCCTCCAACATACCTATGCCTTCTCATTACTCCCTATTTAAATTTCCTCCTGGGAAAATGACTTTAACTAAAGATCTAAAGGCTAGATGATAATCCAGTTCTGAGATTGGGACACAAGTTTATTTTCTCTCTGAAAATGATGAGCACCAAAACAGAGTATTAATAACACTCACGTAATCAACAATCATATCAAAATCAACAGCTGTTTTTTTTACAAAATTATTATTTTATTATATTTCAAAGTACAATTAATAAGTGGATGTAAAGAAATACTCCCTTGAACCTGAGAGTAGGAACTTTGACCAGGTGGGGATCCACAGATGTCCCCAAATCATTTAGTGTTTTTCAGTGTGTAATTATAGCTAGTGGGCAAGTGAAAGAGTTAATGGGGGGATATAGGCTTGAGGATGGGTGGTTTGGAAGCTAAACTTGAAGAATCTTTCTGTTTATGTTCCCCATTCAATAAGTAATTACTTTCTGTACAGTATCTCTGTGATTAGTTTCTCCTTTTCCATTTTCTCTATCTATTAGTTTGGCCTGAGTCCTTGGCCCCTCTTATCTTTTTACTCTAATAGCCACCCAACTTGCCTTTCCACCTTTAGAATCTCTTCATCCAATCCATCCTACACTTTGCCATCACAGTGATCTTTTTGCAAGAGATACTACTGCTTAAATTTATCTTCAGTGACTCCCCATTGCCTACAACATCTGTGCTCAATTGAGGCATTGGGAGATATTGTTGAATCAAAAGTAATTTGTTACTGCTAATAATTAGAGAGCAGACATCTGAGAATAATTTATTCTCCTTTTGTTTTACACTTTAAAAACTAATTAGAGCAAGGTTCACTGTGTTATTACTTTCTAGCATGGGAGACTAAGAATGGATTTAGAGCTCATGCACAGAAAAATCATGTGTCCTCTCACCCATATATCCAAAGACGGTATCCATTCATCATTTATGTTTCAAAAGGAAAATGGTTGGAAACCAGTAATCTGAAATATAAAATCCATGTTCCTTCACATGCCATAAAGGGTCCTTTGTGAATCTGACCTCTATTTCATTTGAACCTTCCCTCTCACCACTTCACCAATTCTACCATCCCCACGCCTTATGCTACTCTCCAGCCACACCAATTGTAATGACATTTATTTCCTAGTCAGCATGTGTTCTTCCTTTGTGGGATAGCAGCAGCCTAGTTTCACTCCAGGGAAGCTCCATTCCCCTACTTTCAGCTCATGGGGTGTGGTTGGGGCTGGTCCCACCTCCAGCCCCTTAGGATGGTTCCTGTGTCCCATGACTGGCCTATGGAAGTGAGGGCTTCCTGCAACCATGTGGTTGGCTGGAGATGAGCAGGTGCCTCTAGCCGGGCATCAGAACCAATTGGTGGTTTTGCAGGAAGTATTGGGAAAGTGGTGCCCTCTTTCCACAAGGACTGCCAAGCTGGTTAGATGTTCATTTGGAGCTGCCAGTGGCCATGTTGCCACCATGGAGAGATGCTTGCCTGACTATGAAGCCAATGCAGAAGAGAGCGGCTGAGAGATAGGTAGAAACAAAGTTTTAGAAGCAGCATTTGAGCCCCTGGATCCACCTGAAGCTAGAAACAATTGGACTTCTTGGTTTTATGAGCCAATGCATTCTCATTTGTGCATGCTTCCCCCACCCCAGCCTTTCTCTGTTCTTAGGTCAGTTTGAGGTTAGTTTCTGTCACTTCAAATCAAGGATTCTGATCAATTTACTGCACTCCTTAATATTCCCAATCTTGGCAAGCCCTTTATGCTTGTGTGTTTTTGCTCATGGGCTCCTCTCTCTGTCTGGAATGCCCTTCTTGGACTCTGAATCCAACAATATCTATATATCCCCACTGCCTTTCCATCTTCCCTGGGCAGAATCAGCCTCTTCTCTGTGTTTCTATAGCCCAGGATCACAACACACCATCACACTTTGCCTTATAGTTAGCTGCATGTGCAGCAGAGTTTCTGACTCTTTATTTCTGAGGTACTTAACTTCAGACACTGTCTTACTTAAATTTTTATCCCTAACACTTTGAATGGTTCCTGTGAATAAACAATAACAATGTGTTGAACTGAATTTAACAGAAAATTAGAACTAATAAAATGAGGAAAGAAAGAAAAAGGAAGGAAGGAAGAAAGAGAAAGGAAGAAAGAAAGAAAGAAAGAAAGAAAGGAAGGAAGGGAAGGAAAGAAGATGCCTCATGCCCTTTGAAAATATGTCTTGGACTTGGGCTGTAGGTAAAGGAAGTTGGGAACCACCTGTTGAATAACAAGTTAAAACTCTTTAATCTCTTTCTGGAAACTGTTTGTACTCAACAGCTGCAAAATACATGGTAGCCCCTAGACAGGGGGAATTTAGCCCAGTGCTTAGGGTTGGCAAGAAGAGAGGCTCAAGAGATGATTCCATCTAAGTGACATAAAGAAAGTCACTAACCGTGACACGGTGTCCTGCCTGGCTGAAAACCACCTAGCAGCTGATGGATGTCAGCTTCTGGAACGTCTCTCAGGACTCTTTCCTTCTTACCATTTTCTAGTCTTCTGCACTGGACTTCTGCCGTCTCACAGAGCTCCTTACATTCTTCCTTCACACTTCAATTTATCCTATATTTCGGGTCAGAGAAGATCCTGCCCTGCTCCTGTCACCCCCTTGCTTACAAACCTTGGATACCTAACAGATCTCTTTAAAGAGGCATTCAGGACTTGCTATGGTGTGGCCTGAACTCACTTTCACAGACTCATTTCCAGACCTCCCTTTCCTCTCTCTAGTGTTCTACCTAAAGTGAACCTGCACTGTGCCCTCTTGTTGATCAAGCCCTACCATTTACTGCCCTGGTAGTTTTCTTAGGGAGGTTTCTCCACCTGGAATATTCAGTTCCTCATTCTGCATGAACAGAAGTTGCCATCCTTGAGGCAGAGACTAATGCCACCTCCTCTCTAAAGCCACCTATCAGTTGAACTGACCTCTCTACCCTCTGAACTGCCCTCAAACATTGTGTACATTAGAGTTATTTGCATATATATATTCTGCATTAGAATAGGCTATCTGCTATAACAAAGAACCTCCAAATCTCAGTAGCTTAATGCAATAATAAAAGTTTATTTCTTACTCATCCATCAACCAATGCAACTTGATCATTTCCATGAGTCCCAGCCCCTCCCAGCAGGGATTCAGCAATATGGGCATATTCTGTATATGACTTTGCTTTCTCAGAGGCTTTAGCTTACAATCGCATGTCTGGAGAGGGAGAGAAGGAGAACATGAGAGAATGAGAGAGGTAGAATGCTGGATGGTGTGAGAAGTTTTAGAGGCAGGCTCAACTGGGAAGTGGTGTATGTTACTTCCACCTCCACTCCGCGGACCAGAACGGAGTCCCGTGGTCTCAGTCTAAAAGGAAGGATGGGGGAAGACGGTGGAGTAGGAAACTCCAGAAATGAGTCTCTCCACTAGAACAGCTATTAAACAGGCAGGAACTGCCTGAATCAACTATTTTGAACTCCAGAGTCCAGTAGAACACTGTACAACATCCAGGGAAGAGTGGGAGGAAGAGACTGGTAAATTATGGTAAATACCAGTAAATTCCTGGTTTACCAGTTACTGTCACCCATTCCCCACTCTTGTGGCAGGCAGCAGTGGGAGCCGGGCCCTGGCATAGTTTGCTGGTGCTAGAAAGGGACATAAAAGATCTGGGGGGGGGGGGGCGGTGGGCAAATCACTGATCACTTCACTGCTTTTAATGAACTACTTTGGATCACTGGGAGCCTGGCTCTGAGGGCAGCCATTGTTCCAACCCACCCCAAACAAAGGTGGTGGGGAAGAGTTAAAGACAGTAGCTTCCTCAGAGCTGTGCTGGGCAGGGGCTGGGTCAAGAAAGCACAGCTTTGGGGAGCCATGGGAGAAGCTCTTGTCACCCTTCCTGACCCCTTCCTCCTCCGCTCCCCAGGATAGTTTGGAGCCAGCTGGCACTCCCTTTGTTGGTCCCTGGCCATGTTTCAGCTGGGAAAGACTGACCTGGGAAACTCCTCTCTTGCCTGCCAACCCCCCTTGCCCCCATCCCCATCTCTCAGAATTTTCCCTAAGGCAAAAACAGTTTGAGAAAACAAAAACAGAGTAAGAAATAATTGAGGCAGAAGTCTCGGGCCAAAGGCTTACCTGCTTTAAGGCCTGCAGTGGAACACTTGGGAGGAAGGTCTGTTCCTGTGAAGTGAAGGGGGCATTCAAAGTCCTGTGAAAGGCCATTAGCAAGCACAAGCCCAAGGCAAGACACAGGCGCAGAAAAGACAGGGAGGCCCCTGCACCATGCGTTTGTCTTTTGACGGAGAGCACCAGCCAACGCAAAGCCAATTTGCAAAGATGGTGAAAGATGCCTTTTGCTTAGGTTTGCTTGGTATTGTTAGCTCCTGACCCTCAAGAAAATCTCTGTCATCTCACCAGCAGGTTACAAACTCAAGAGACAAATACTTCTGAGTTAACATTTTAAAATATTAAAACATACAGTGTGCAAAAAAAGATTACAAAACAAAGCAACAGAAAATGATGGCCCATCCAAAGGAGGAAGGTAAAAATCCAGAAAACATCAATGAAGAAGACCAGATTGTGGACATGCTGGATAAATGCTTTAAAAAAATAATCTTTGATATGCTCATTGCTCAAGTAGATGAATGAAGGAAAACACAGAGAAAGAACTAAAGACTATAGGAAAACAGTCAATTTACTAAAGGAGATGAAGGAAAATAAGAGAAAGATCTAAAGGATATCAGGAAAACAATGAATTAACACTGTGAGAATTTCAATAAAGAGACAGAAATTTTAAAAGGGAGCCAAACAGAACTATTGGAGTTGCAACCACAATAATTGAAATGACAAGTTCCAGGAGGGTTTCAACAGCAAACTGAAGCTGGCAGAAGAGCGGTGAATTCAATAATTGAAATCGGTCAGGCTGAGGAGCAGAAAGGAAAAAGAATTATAAAAAGTAAACTAGCTTAAGAGACCTGTGGTGCACTATCAAGCATAGAATTTATGCATTATGGGAGTTTCAGAAGGAGAAGAAAGAGAGAAAGGAGCAGAAGGAATATTCCAAAAAATAATGACAGAAAACTTCCCAAGCTTAGCAAATGACATGAATATGTACATCCAAGAACCTGAGAAAACGCCAAACAGGATAAAGTTGAAGAAAAATATGTCCCATCGCATATCAATCAAACTGTCAAAAGCAAAGGACAAGGATAAAGTTCTGAAAGCTGCAAGAGAAAAGCAACGTGTTATGTAAAAGGGAGACCCGATTAGATTAATTATCAGTTTCTTAGCAGAAACCATGGAGGCAAGATGGCAGCAGACTGGAATTCCTAAAGAGGGCTAAAAGAAAACAATCACCAACCAAAACTTTTTTATCTGGCAGGACTTTCTTTCAAAAAAGAGAGATTAAGACTTTCCCAGATAAACAGAAGCTGAGGGAGTGCATCACCACCAGACCTGCCCTACAGGCAATGCTAAAGGAGTCCTTCAGATGGGAAGGAAAGAACTCTAGACAGTGATTCAAAGCAACATAAAGAAATAAAGACCTCCAGAAAAGGTAACCATTTTTGTAAATATAAATGCCAGTACTGTTGTATTGTATTTTTTTGGTATGAAATACACTTCTTACTTCCTACAGGTGCTAAAATGCAAATACATAAGAAGTGATGATAAATCTATGGTTTTGAACATACAACATACAAAGATATAATTTGTAAGAAGTACAAAAAAAGGTGGGGGGGTGGAGGGGGATAAGAACAGTGTATGTGTATGCTACTGAAGTCAAGTTTATATCAATCAAATATGATTGTCATATCAATATGATTTAGGATGTTAAATTTTACCCACAAGGAAAATATATGAAAAATATGTCCAGATAGAAATGAGAAGAGACTCAATATAGTATACTACAAAAAATCAAATAAATTTGGAAGTAGGCATTAACAGAAGAATTGAGGGAAGAAAACAGTATGATACTTACGAAGACTAAATAGAAAAATGGCAAAAGAAAGTCTTGCATTATCTGCAGTGACCTTAAATGTAAATGGATTAAAGTCTCCAGTCAAATAACTGAGATTTTCTGGAGTAATGAAAATGTTCTAAAATTAATCATGGGGATGTATGCAAAACTATTTGACGGTACTGTGAGCCAGAGATTGTATACTTTGGATGGTTTGTATGGTATGTGAATATATCTCAATAAAATTGCATTAAAAAAAAGACAGTGATTGGCAGAATGATAAAAAGTGTAGCCCAACTATATGTTTATAAGAGACACACCTTAAATTCAAAGATATAAGTAGGTTGAAAGTGAAAGAATGGAAAAAATATATACACCATGCAAGGAGTAACCAAAAGAGAGCTGGAGTGGCTACACTATTATCAGATAAAATGGACTTGAAGTCAAAAACCCTTATGAGGGACAAATATGGTCATTATATACTTCTAGAGGAGTCAATTCAACAAGAAGATGCAACAATTATAAAATATATACACCTAACATCAAAACCCCAAAATATCTGAACCAAATATTGACAGATTTGAAGAGAGAAATTGATGGTTCTACATTAATAATAGAAGACTTTAAATCACCACTAGAATAAAAATTAAAATTAAATCCATGGAACTGCATAACACAAACAGTGAACCATAAGTTGACACACGGAGTATAAAAAAAAAAAAATAACTTGCCCTGTGTCATATGGCTAATCAGTACTACAGCCAGGATTCAAATCCAGGCATTCTGAGTCTCAAGGTCACACTCTTAACCATCTCCCTACACTGCCAGACTCAGTGTCTGCTGAGTTGTGGGAATAGAGCAGGTTTCTGGGTCAAGTAATTACATAGTCACTGCACACCCCCTTGTATTGTACCTCAAGGTCCTTCTTCCATAATTCCCCACCCCCACCCGGACCCATATTTCCTGCCTTTCTCTCTTTTACCCTGTAACTTACTCAGATCCTTTCCATATTAACAAAATGCATACACACTCTCTTTTCCAACAAATACTTACCGTCCTCTCTCTCTTCTACTATCTTTAGATTCCCATTTCCTCAACTCCCTAGTATCTCCGGCTTTTACACCAGCTATAGCAGTGAGTGTTTTATTAAAAGTTACCAATGACCAAATAATAATGCGCCATGTTTATTTGGCTTCTGTTTATCATCTAAAACCTTTGGTCACCCCCCCTCCTGGAAACTCCTCCCTTGGCTTCTCTGACATCCCAGTGTCCTGAGTCTCTTAAGTCTCTGGCCATTTATTTTCTCTTTTGCAGGCTTTCCTTTCTCTACCCTTCCTTAAATGCCAGAGGACCCCATAGTCTATTCTTTGCCCTGTTCTCTTCTCAGTCTGTGCGCTCTTGATGATACTCTCATCCACTCCATTGTTTTTTTTTAAATTTAATTTTTATTGAGATTGTTCACATACCATACAGTTATCCAAAGATCCAAAGTGTACAATCAGTTGCCCATGGTAACATCATACAGCTGTGCATCCATCTCCACAATTTTTTTTTCACTTTTTAGAACATTTTCATTACTCCAGAAAAGAAATAAAGACAAAAAAGGGAACTAAAATCCTCCCATACCCCTAACCATCCCCCCTCTATTATTGACTCATAGTATTGGTAAAGTACATTTGTTACTGTTGATGAAAGAATGTTAAAATACTACTAACTGTAGTATATAGTTTGCAATAAGTATATTTTTTTCCTATTTGCCTGCCTATTATTGACTTCTGGTTATAGTGTCATATATTTGTTCTAGTTCTTGAAAGAGATTTCTAATATTTGTACAGTTAATCATGGACATTGCCCACCACAAGATTCACTGTTTTATACATTCCCATCTTTTAAACTCCAACTTTCCTTCTGGTGACTCTGAGCTTCCTCTTTCCATCACATTCACACACCATTCAGCACTGTTATTCTCACAACGTGTTACTGTCTTCTCTGTCCATTTCCAAACACTTAAGTTCACCCTAGTTGAACATTCTGCTCATAATGAGCAACTGCTCCCCATTCTTTAGCCTTGTTCTATATCCTGGTAACTTATATTTCATGTCTATGAGTTTACATATTATAATTAGTCCGTATCAGTGAGACCTTGCAATATTTATCCTTATGTGTCTGACTTTCAGTCAATATAGTGCCCTCAAAATTTCTTCATCAACCTGTTTTTTTTAAAGATGGTTTTGTTACACACCATACATTCCATCCCTAAGTAAACAATCAATGGTTCCCTGTATAGTTACATATTTATGCATTCACCACTATCACCACTATCTATGTAAGTACATCTCCATTTCTTCCACAAAGAAGAAGGAAGAGTCAAAGAAGGCAGAGAGACAAAAGAAAAAAAATTACAGCTAGGAAGCAACAAAAGGAAAAATAGAATTAAACTAAAGTAGAATCAAGAGTCAGACAACATCACCAATGCCAAGAGTCCCATACCCCTCCGTTGTGTCCCCCTCTTATATGCATTTAGCTTTGGTATATTGCCTTTGTTACATTAAAGGAAGCATAATACAACATTTCTGTCAACTATAGTCTCTACTTTGCATTGATTGTATTTTTCCCCCACTACCACCCTATTTTTACCATTTTGCTATTAACTAAACTCCAAACTTTAATCAGATCTCACCAATTTTTCTACCAACATCCCTCTCCTGTTTCAGGATCCCTTGTTGCATTTAGTTGTCATGTCTCCTTAGTCTCCTCTGGTCTATGACAGTTTCTCAGTCTTTCTTTGTTTTTGATGACCTTGACCGTTTTGAAGAAGACTGGTCAGGTATGGTGTAGAATGTCCCTCGTTTTGGGTTTGGTTGATGTTTTCTCATGATTAGCCTGGGGATCTGGGTTTTTGGGAGGAAAACCACAGAGGTGAAATCCTTTCCTCATCACATCATCTCAGAGGGTAGGTTACATGAAGTCCACTTGACGTCACACATGTTAAACTCGATCACTTGGTTAAGATAGTGTTTACCAGCTTTCTCCACTGTCAAGTTACTATTTTCCTCTTTGCATACTCTGTACTTTGAATACCAGTCACTAAATCCAGTTCACACTGAAGGGGAGTGGGATTAAATTTTACCTTCTGGAAGGGGGGAGTATCTACTTATATTATTTGAAACATCCTATTCTTTTGGTTTCCCAACTTACATGCTTTCCAAGTACCTGAATGGACTTGAGTCTCAAAGGCAGACATAAATCAGGGCCTCAGAAGCTGTCTCCCTGACAACTAAATGAAGGGCCTTGCAAATTTTTATTCCACAGGTAAGAAAAAGAGTCCATCCTGAGGAATCAAAACAAAGCAAGCAAATGAACCTATTTGCATATAATCATTCTGTGAAGTCACCCACCTTGGAGGTGGCTAACTGCAAAATGCTGCTTGATTCACTTGGTGCCTCCAATTATTCATGAATGCACCTCCTCTCTCCTGGGTGGAAGTGGTGAGGTGCCTCAGCTTTTCAGAATTAGTCCCAGCCTTTATGGCAGGCCAAGGTGCTGGGGCCCTCTGTTGGCTGGTGAGGGAAGGGGGCAGGAGGGTGCATTTTGCAGCTGTAACAGCCACAATCACTCCCTGCTCAGGCAGCTAGGTGGATCAGGCAAGTCAGAGAGGGAAATGCAGAATGTCTGAGGGGAGGTGGGATTTCCGGCTTCAAAGCCTGCTTTCTCTGCTGTCAGGAGAAGCATGAAGAGAGTGCTTTTGAAATAAAAGTTGAAATGAATCACAGCTTTGTTTTCCATTTATAATCGTACTTTGGTGAGATCATCTGGTTGGATCACTTTATTCTACACGTGAGACTCCACAGACGATGTGAAAAGTAATGCTGCTGAGTGCAGGATCAGACCACCTAAGACTGTCTGCTAATTCACATGCTCTTTGTGGCATACAGTTCTGAGAGGCAGGGACCTGGAAGGGTTTTGGCATCAGGCACACCTGAGTTTCTATCTTGATACTGCCGTTTATTAGTCAAGTAACCTTTGCAACTTCATTTCTCTGCACATCAGATTTCTCAGCTGCAAAATGTAGTTAATACAATTTCCTTTGGATGGTCCTTGCAAAGATTCGGTAAGATAATGCCTGTTAAGTCTCTACCTGGCACTTAATAGACGGTAGCAGCATCAGAATGCTTTTTTAAAATTTATTTTTATTTTTTTTAATTTTTAACAGTTTTTTTTAAGATGTATTTCACACACCATACAATTCACCCATTTAAAATGTACAATTCCATAATGTTTAGGATATTCACAGAGTCGCACAACCATCACCACAGTCAATTTTAGAACATTTTTGTCACTGCAAAAAGAAACCCAGTACCCTTTAGCTATCCCAATCCCCTCTCCATTTCTCTCTCTCTTTCTCTGCTCTAGACATTTCATATGAATGGAATGATATAATCTGTGGCTTTTTGTGTCCAGCTTCTTTTTCTTAGCACAATGTTTTTAAGTTTCATCCACATTGTAGCATGTATCAGAACTTTTTTATGGCCAAATAATATTCCATTGCATGGCTACATCACGTTTTGTTTATCCTTTCATCATTGATGGACATCTGGGCTGTTTCCACCTTAAAGCCATTGGTTTTTTTTTTTTTTTCAAATTATGAAAAAATTACAGCTGTCAGAGTCTTGAGTGAAGGTTTTGTGGGCGGACATTGGCTCAAATAAGGAGTTTGGATGATCTAATGCTATTTATTTAATTATCTAATTAATTATCTAATGGCATTGTTAATGATACTACCTTATATTTGAATATTCCTTTCGCATTTGTTATTCCATTTAACCTTCTTAACAAATCTGTAAGTAATTATATTATCCATATTTTCAGGCAGGAAAATAGACTAGATTATTGCTGTGTGGTACATTAGTTTGGGGTAATTTTTTTTATTAAAATAAAAAATGTGGATCAATGAAACTCTTACTGAGTATACTTGGCATGTGTTTCAAAAAGTTATAAAACTAGAATTTGAACCCAGGACTCCTGATTCCAAATTCAGTGCTCTTCATATTATCTCTGGCTGCTTTTCTTTGTTCTGCACTATATCTTTGTACTTTTCCCCTTTCCCAGAGATAATTGACAAAAGGCCATACTAAACTCTCATAGGAAGTTTCGAAATACCAAATAAATGGACTCAATTCATAAGTCATCATGAAAGAATTTGGGGATCTTCATATAAAAGGTACACTGAATTATAAAATGGAAGCTCCTTGCTTAATCAGAGATGTAAACACTTTACGGATTAACACAGGTTTCTTATTTACTCTAAGTAACCATTTCCATGAAGAGACTAGGTTGATGTCACAGAGAGTAGGAGGGTGGGGAGGGGGTGGTGAACTGAAGGGACAGATGCATCTCTTTTCTTTCAAGTATTCTCTGTTAATATTGTCTCCAGAGAGGAAGCACTCTTTCATCTGGTGTAGACAGAACTTGAGTAGCAAGTTGAGTGAATTGGATAAAAAATACTGAAGTAGCAAATGATTATTTGCTTTTTTAATTATTTATCTGATGATGAACAGCCCTGGTCACTTCCCCTTCTGCTGCTTCTCCAGGGGATGGAGGACATACAACAGCTGGTAATGAGGCCATTGCTCACCTTGTTGATTACTCAATTTTAGGGCCTTTGTGTAACTGAAAGGTTGTTAATCAGCTTTTTTCCAGGCAGTCTCCACTTTGCTTTTTAATAATGGTGACACCCAAGCAAAGCATATGACAGGGATTAATTTGATTGTGTTGCCCAGAAATTGGAACATGGGTTTTAAGGGTGCTGCAATTGCACAGCCCTTGATGAACCAGGTGATTGTGATGCATTTCCTATTGGAGAGTGAAGATAGAAAATGCTAGGGCTGAGGGTAAATCTTGGTCTATTTTTAGATTGCTATGATGCTTGCTATATGTCTTTGCTTGTAGCACGAAACCTGGTTTCTGGAAGCAAAGTTCCTTTCATAATACATATTGTATTCAGTGTTTTGTAGGGTCTTTACTGAACCAGACCCCTACTTTATATAAATACACACCATGACGCTCTCATGCCTCAACCTAGGTTACTATATTCAGGAGTGAAATGAGTGATGAATGAATGAATGAGTCAATCCAGGACTCTGAGTAAGGGTGAAGGATATCAAGAAAAGACAATGCTCTAGAAATGCTGGGTTTAAAAAGAAAATCTCTTAGATGTAATGACTTCCTTCTTTTCTATTAAGGACTCCTAAATAAACAACACCAAGCTACTTCCAATTAAACAGGGGATCTCTGCATGTCTTTTCACATGAAGGCAACTTTTTGGAAAAGGAGGTAGACATTTTACATTCTTTTAGGCCCAGATACTTGTGCTGTTTAATTATAGTGCACTACAGATTTATCCTGGAAGCAAAGAACCAAACTAAAGCAGCCTCAGCATGGATCAATGCTTCAGCAACTTTGGTCTTGCCATTATTAGCACATGCCTGTTTTGGCTTTCTCTTTCTTTGTGAACAAATATGCACTTTTATCACAAAGAGTCCATTGATAAAGTATAAAATTCAAGGGAGGAGTAACATTGAGCTATTTTGAACCAATTCATTCTTTCAACAAATGTTTATTGGTCATCTAGTATGTGCTAGATACTTCTGTGCACAGGGGAAGTAAAAATGGATGAATGAATTACGCTAAGGTCAGGGGGTTCAACCACAGAGGAATATCTGTGTTTCCTTGAGCATGCCGCTTGAGAGTGTCATTTCCCACCATCCCTGCCCCAAGAGTTTTTTCAAAGTGTTCCTTGCCATAACCTACAGGTCTCACCATGAGAGGAGTTCTGGTAGATACAATTTTATCTATCTTGCTACATTTCCCTTGATGTTTTAGTGTTCTTTCTATATTGGCATGTTTCAGGAAGCAGCCCCCAGGACACGTTATCTGGCTGTGAACTTTTCTTTTAAGGCCTTCAAGTGTCCACTTCTGCTTAGGAGCAAGGCAGAATGAATTTTTCAAATTAGAAAATGCTCTCTCATCAGAGTGAAGAATAGAAGCCCTTGCCCTCTCTTCTTTGCCTTCCTTTCTTTCCTTTACTATTCCCATTGTACTTTTTTCTTTATCCCTCCATTGGGACTGCTCTTATTTGTGTTTCTACTAATTCCCATGTTGCCAGATCTGATTGCCACTTCTTTGCCTTCATCTCACTTGATCTATGCTACTACATGCTATATAGTTAACCATTCCCTTCTTCTTAAAACACTTTTTTCCATAAGCTCATGTTGTCACTACATTCTCCTTGCTTTTCTAATACCACCTTGGCCATTTATTTTTGTCTCCTATACTAGCTCTTCCTCCTCTACTTAACTTCTCTATCTTAGAGGGTGCTAGGGCTTAGTCTTGGGTCTCTTCTCTATCCTTACTCTTTCCTTAGTTGATTGTATCTTTCCCAGGTCATTATCCTTTGTCTTGATAGTTACACTACGATGTGCTTGGTGTGGTTTTCTTTGAATGTACCCTTGTTGGGGTTTGCTGAACTTCTTGAATCTGAAAATTTTTATCTTTCACCAAATTTGGGGGATTTTGACCAATATTTTTCTAATATATTTTCTGTCACGATTACTTTTTCTTCTTTCTTTGGGAGTCCAATTACCCTTATGTTATACCTTTTGAAATTGTCCCACAAGTTCCCGAGGTTTTTCTCTATCTCTCTCTTTTCTCATTTTTTCCCTCTCTTTTTCAGATTAGATGATTTCTATTATATCTATGTGCAAATTCATCAACTCTTTCCTTTGCCATTTTCTTTTTGCTGTTAAGGCCTATCCAGAGAATTTTAAATTCCAGAGGTAGAAATCTTCAATTCAAAAATTTCCATTTGGTCCTTTTTTATATTTTTCTATTTATCCCCTAATAGTCCCTATGCTGGTTTGAATCTCTTATGGACCCCAGAAAAGATCATGTTCTTTTAATCCATTCTTGTGGGGGCAGACCTTTTGTGGGTGGGACATTTTGGTTAGGTTATTTGAATTGAGATGTGACCCAGCCCATTCAAGATGGGTCTTAATCTTTTACTGGAGTCCTTTGTGAATAGGATAAAGACATTAAAAGCTCCAGAGATATTTGGAGATAGCCATTGAAACCAGACCCAGGAGAGAAGCACCAGCAGTCATTACCATGTGCCTTTGACAGAGGAACCCCATATGCCAGCAGCCCTTCCTCAGAGAAGGTATCTTTTTCTTGATGCCTTAATCTGGACATTGTCATGGCCTTAGAACAGTAAAATTATAACTTAATAAATTCCCATTGTAAAAGCCAATCCATTTCTGGTGTATTGCATTCTGGCAGCTTTAGCAAAGTGAAACAGTCCCTGATATGAGCATATTTCCTTTATGTCAGTGAGCTTGGTTATAATAGCTCTTTTAAGTCCTCTGGAAAATCCAACATTTGGGTCATCTTAGGGTAAGCAACTGGTGAGAATGGGTCATATTTTCCTGGCTCTTCATATATATCCTGGACATTGTGAACTTTATGTTGTAGAAATTCTAGGTTATGGTCTATTTCTCCAAAGAGTGTTGAAGTGTTTGATTTAGAAAGCAATTAACTTGATTTACTGCCTAACTGTAAACTATTATGTCTGTGGTGGGTGGTGGCTTAGATATCATTTCAGTTCTTTAAGTCTTAGCTGTAAGCTAAGGGGTCAGTCAGACATTTGGGATAAATTTAGA
Organism: Choloepus didactylus; assembly: GCF_015220235.1. Lineage (NCBI taxonomy): Eukaryota > Metazoa > Chordata > Mammalia > Pilosa > Megalonychidae > Choloepus > Choloepus didactylus. The sequence continues at coordinate 141,948,986 of NC_051311.1, read as the reverse complement.
CATTAAATTGGCGTTCCTTTCCCTGAAGTCACTGGCTACCCCAGGCTCCTTCCCTCTAGAAAGATGATAGGCTTTCTGTCTGAATGTTAATTGCTCTCTCCTCTACCACTACGACTGCCCTCAGAGTGAAGTTGCAAAAAAGGGGAAATTTACTTCATGCTGATTACTTGCCCCCAGTTTCAACTTCCCTACAAAATATTCCTTCCTTTGTTTAATCTCAAGAGCTCTTAGTTTTGTTTTGTTTTGTTTTTAAATCACGTCCAGAGTTTATAGCTGTTATTTGTGAAAGATCAGTTTGTTAGGTGTGCTCTCTTCCATATTGGAAGCAGCTGTGGCCCATGTGTTAAATATTGTATACATGCCCAGGACTCCCAAATTTACGTCTTTATCTTGCCATCCCACCTGACCCTCAACCATGACCCCTGAGCTCCAGACTCAGCTACTCAACATTTTATTTAATATTTACATTGGGTGTTCAATAGGCATCTCAAATTTTATATATGCAAAACAGAACTTTTAATTTCCTTTGCAAATCTTAATCTCTTTTAGTATTTCCTATTTTAGTAAATGGCAACATTCCTCACTCCAGTTTTCAAATTAAAAACTAGGAATTATTCTTGAATTCCTTCTCTTATATATCCCATGCCCAGTCTAGTCCTACCTCCAAAACATATCTTGAATTTTCTCTTTTCTCCACCCAGCTCTAAGCCACCCCCATCTCTCATCTGGATTACTACAGTAGCCTCCTTACTGGTTTCTCGGCTTCTGTTCTTGTCCCCAATGATATATACTCTGCATAGCAACTAAACTGACATTTTAAAAGCCAAATACATATCATGTCATTTTCCTGCTTAAAACCTTCTAGTGACTTCCCGTTTCACTTAGACAACAATCCAAACTCCTCACCAAGACCTAGTAGGTTCTCCATGGTTTGGTTCTTGCCTGTCTTTCCCACTATATCTGAGTCCCCTCTTCTACTCATTAAGTGACAGCTTCCCTTGCTTTCTCTCTGTGCCTTGGCTCTACCAACCATCCTTCTGTCAAAAGCCTTATGTTTACTATTTCCTCTGCTTGGAACACCCTTTGCCAAGGGGGCTGGCCCCTTCTTTGTCATTCAGGGTTTAGCTACAATGTCATATCCTAAGAGAGGCCTTCTCTAACCACCCAAACTCAACCACATTACTTCCTTTATTTTGTTTCTTTGTTTTCCCCTACTTTAAACTCCATGAAGTTAGGGTTCATGTCTTTCTTGTTTACTGCTCTGTCCCCATTGTTTAGAACAGTGTGTGGCAGTGCTGAATAAATAATTATTGATAGGATGAGGGAATTAATGTGAAGCCATTTGGAATGCAATGAATGGGTTAGGCAAGGAGGAGCTGAACTAGGACATTGGTACTCAGGAGGAAGAGAAGATAGACATAGTAAGGTATCTTATTTTGAATTATATTATCATATCAGTTTGAGATTAAATACAAGTAAAGTATCCTAAAGCAGAAAGTGAATGAATTAGACCCAACAGGCCTCATTGACCCTAATGAGATGGCTTCATCAGGGCTCCTTAGGTTGACTAATTCATTAAAGGGAGAATAAGGCATTTGCTTTCTTCCAAGCATTCAAGGACTTACATTTTTCAGTTCATTCATTCTTCCACCCACCCACACAACCAACCAAACAACAAACCAACCACTTACCCTTACTTCGTATCTACCATAAATCAAATCCTGGGCTTGACCCTGGAGATTCAGAGGTGATTAGATACAGACCTTGTGTTGTCAGACTCGTAGAATCAGACATGCAGAAAAATTAGTGCCATCCAGCATGATAAATACAATCATAGGGACTCTCACTAAGTGTGCAAGTTTCAGAGAACATTTTGAGAAGAATGCACTTGATTTGTGACATTTGAAGGATGAATAAAAGCTCCCCAGGTACCAAGGATAGCCGTATGTACAGTTTCATGTAGAGTAACCATTAAAAGAGGTCCATAACCTGTGGGGAAAATCCCAGCACTCTGGGGGGGAATGTGGCAGACTTGATTCACTTAGATTTATCTTTTTTTTTTAAATTGATAAAGAATAAATTTTATTTCCCTCCAAATGAAAAAGTAGATTTCATTCTTTTTGATTTTATAAAGGATTCATGATCATTATAAAAACTTTAAGTGATATAGAAATGCATAAGAAAATAAAAATTCAGCAGTAATCCTATCACCCAGATTACCATCTTTCTAGATATTTCTCTGTGCAATAGATACACACACAAATACTAACTCTGAGGTAATATACTTTGCTGTCAGCACTCTATCTTTCTACATTATTGCTTTTAATGATTGCATAATAGTCATAGTAGAATCTGTTTGCACGATGAATACATGGATTTATTTTGACCTCATCAACCTGCAAAGCCTAGGAGTGTGAAACAGAGCTTAGAAGACATAATACCCAACAAAAGTGAGCAGTGATCATGGCTTTTATTACCATTATTCTTTTAATGGGAACTGGGCAGAGCATTCACTTAGGAGATGCTTTCCTACATATGATCATCACTCACCAGTTGGGAGATAGTAAAGAGAGAGAGGCCGTAAGTTTTTAGGGTCTTTGCCTCTCTTCTTTTTCTCCATATAATGCCCATGGTGATGCTATTTAACTACTTCATTATCTCCTACACCAGAGGTGATCAAGGAAAAAAGGGAGATGTAAGGGAGTGTGTTTACTTGCCAGTTAGATTATTGATGTATATTACAGGAGCAGTAAGAGTTTGTAACACATACCATAGGAAATTAGACAGGGAAATAAATGACCAGGGAGATCATTTTGCAGTTAAACAAGCAGAGGTCCAAAGAGAGAAACTCATTTTGGTGAGTAATACATTTGAATAGTGGCCATTCTAGGTCAGGAGTACTTGGGTGTCCTGCTCTTACTCAGGTACTTTTTCCATGATACTACAGGCGAGAAACAGAGAAAAGAAAAGGAAGGGAATGGTAGGGAAGGAGAGGGGGAAATGCATAATTAATATTCATATCTTCACCAGATTTGTAATGTATTTTCCTTGTCTTAACTACCTTCTATAGTTTGTAATGGAGAAATACTAGTTCACCTTTTTTTCCCAGAAAAAAATCTATGATATTTTTCCCTACAAAGGCAGATAACATAGCTTCTGTAGTGAAAGAGAGAGTTGTTTTGCATGTGAAAGAGAGACCTTTCCTTATCTGCAGTTTTCTAAAATAGAAACAAAAATAACAAACCAAAAAGAGCAAACTATATTATAAAAAAAACCGGATCAACGTAAGCAGTTAGCTTGGTTTTTGGACTTTTGTATTGGAAATATCTTTCCATTATTATTGTTTGAGGTACACTGTTTCCAGGTAACAGTGAAGTAAAAGCTTGGCAGCTTAAAATTACAATTTTATAATTTTCTAACTTTGTAAAGTACAATATAAAAGAACTTTAGGCCTAATTATATTGGAACAATGTGTGCTCTATTTTAATACTGAGCTGAGATAACAAAGTCATCGGAAGGTTTATTTCTGTCTTAACACAGGAGAAGAAGAAAAATATATAAATCCATTAAAACAATTTAGGGCCTTTGAATGAAAGCAAAAAAGAAGTTATACTATTACAAGACTATTTTTGTGTTGTTTTTTTTTTTTCCTAGTCAATGTAGAGTGTCTTGAAAAAAGTAAATGCAAAAAGTTTTGATACTGAGGAAAAGTAGTGCTAACTTTAGCAAGGCAATTGGAAAAGGAAGAGTGAGTTCGTTAGCATTGTTTTGTTCTTTTGATAAACCAGCACTAATGTAAATCCATGAGAAAGTGAAACTTGAGAACTATTATCCATTATGTTTTCACAAATTAAAAATAATTCGTTTTTCTATTACAAAAGTATCATGTTACATGTACTTTAATGTACAGAATTTGGTAAGCAGATAAACATGTATTAATATATTAAAGTAGTATAAAAATAAGCAAAAAATGTAATTCCAGTACCAGATATAATCATTGTAATTTTGTTTTTAGATCTTTTTAGTGCTTGTGTAAAGCAAACAAAACAAAATGGGATCATTCTGCATTAGACGATTACCCCTCCCCCATTATATCATCTTGCTTATTATGGGTATATAGGAAGTTATACACTAACATTTTATTTTTCTTTCTGAGTCCTTATGGGTTCTCCTTTGAGTTTTCCTGGTAGATAATCATAGCATTTACACCCTGACAAGTTTTCTTTTATCATGTCTTTATTGCTTCTATTTCATTGGTTCTGCTTTTTCTTTGGGAATACCTATTATATTAAACCACTATCATTGTTTTTCTTTGTATTCTGCAGAGCTCGTTAAATTGATTTTCCACATTATTGCCTTAGTTTTTTTCAAAGTTAATTCCATCCTTTACTGTTTCTAATTTGAATTAATTTAGCCACTAGCACTTTCAATTTTCTTCTGTCTTCCTTATCTCATCTAGCACCTTTCTTTTTTGTGCAAATATTTTATTTCCACTCATTTTATCTCTATTCCTGTTTCATAGAGATCATGCCTTTTTTTACTATATTGGGAATGCCAAATAGTTATTGAAAATTATCTTTTGGTTTTGTCATTAGATTATTATCAGAGATATACCCCTTCTCTGAATAATCCAAATTCAGCTTCCCAACCTCTAAAAGTTTTTCATCCTATGCTTTTTTGTTTTTTGCCCTTAGCCATCTAAGCAAGACTCCCTGTTTGTCAGCTGATAGGTTCAGTAGGTTGCCTTTGTTTCTCTTCTCTGGATATATGTGAGTGGTAGCTGTAATGTCCTGTAGTGGTAAAATGGCTGCAATCTGGAGTCAGGCTGCCTGGGGTTAAATCCTGGCTCCCGCTCCTCCTTGGGTAAGTTGATTTATTTCTCTCTGTCTCAGTTTTCCAAGTATATGAATGAAATAACCATAGCACCTGCTTCATAGGGTTGCAGTGAGAATTAAATGAATATATAAAACTGAGAATAATGTGTGGGGTTCTGTGATTGATGGTCATTTAAAAACTCTTGTATGCAGGAGAAGTAATTCTCCAGTGAACCATAATTCCCATTCCATTCCTCATGTTACCAATGCTAAACTCTTCTATAAATCCAATTTTCTCTATGGGGGATGCCTGCTCCAACAGTTCCAATTCTGTATCTAATTAGGTTACCTATGACATGTGGGACCAGTGTCTTGAGGCATTTTATCATCAGGGGCACCAGCAACTGCTGGAAAACAACTTGCTTCTGGGTTATTTAATCTTATTAATCTTTAGTGTTATCCAACCACCTGATGCTTTCAGTATTTGGAAAGTTTACTATCTCTGTTGTTTTAATCTAGTATTAAACTATTATGGAAATTGGGGCATTCCCATTAAGCTGTCACTTTTCTGAGTTCCCTCTGGCAGCTCACACTGGACTGGGGCAAGCCCTGAGTAGTGTTTAAGACATTGGCTTGACCTAGAGCATTTCAGTGTCACTTTGTATGTTCCCAGCTGGAAGTTTTGGCTTAGTAGTTGGAGTATTTGCAGTCTCCCTTTCTTGCTTCCATTTTCCCAAGGATGTCAAAGAACATCCATGATCATTGGTTTTAGCTGCCCCTCCTAAATATGAAAATCAGGGATTTAGTGGGAGACAGAGAAAAGAGAAACTAAAAACTCACTTTCAGCTTGCATTTGAGGCGGGTACCTTTCTGCTCCCTGGTCCCATCCCTTGGATACCCTCTCACACATTTTCTGGTTAGGCATTTGGGACGTACCCCTGTCCTGGAGAAGGCCTTCCAGGGGAGTTCTGGGTAGGGCCCGAAATCACCACATATCACAAAGGCCATAGAGCAATAGCAAAATGCTTCATGACCTAAAGGTACAGGTAATGTCACATTTTATTTTTCTAAATTAAATTGAACCCTGCTTAAGCCCCACCAGCCGTGGTTGGGGAAGAATTCTAATATTCATCTTTATTAGAGCTTTCTTCCTTTTCCACTGAATCAGGCAAGGACCTCGGCACTTATGTGTCTCTTGGAAACTGGAGGAAGGACCTGGCCTCAAGTCTGTGGCGGTTACCGTTGTCGGTATCTCCCCTCTGCTTATGGATGATGCAGTTAAGGCCTGGTCCTTTGTGTCTGACAGACTCGGCCTCCACACTTGTCTGTGGTGATGCTCTCAGGGTTCCTCTCCACTGACTGCAAAGTGACCTTGAAATGCCATGAAACCCCCCCACTTACCCTCCCCATCCCTGCCCCCCACAAACTCACTCACATGACTTAGCAGCCTTGAGAATCCAAACCTTAGGGAACAAACAAGTCCCTCTTCCTCTTGCAGCCATGTCCATTCTGCCCTCCTCTTGGACAATCTATCCTGAAGCATTGCCCTGTGAACTCTTTTCTGAGGGTAACAGAAATCCAGCCCTCAAAACTCAAAGCCTTGCTTCCTCTTGAGAACAGAAGGGGAAATAGTTTGAATTCTTTTGTCCAGTAAGTTCATAATAAAACCCCTTTATCCCAGAAAGAATTAAAAGTGTGATAGCAATTTACTTTGTCAATAACTCACTTACCTCAGGAATTATTTAGTCTTTCAGGGAAAAAGGGTGAGCAGTGGATTTCAAACACTCTTGATCTCAATCTCCAATAAGAAATATAGCTCTAGCCAGACTGATCGAGAATGTGAGCAGATTCCATTTACCCATATCAGGAATGAAGAGAGGACATCACTATAGGCTCCAGTATATACATGGGTATGTGCACATGTACATGGTAAATTAACAATTGTTATTATAAGTTTGAAAGAAGATACAAAGTGATGAAAGAGTGTTACACCGGAGTTAGAAAGCTTATCTGTGTTAATAATTATAGCTCTGATAATAATTTTAAGGAAGTCACTCAATGGCTATGGGCCTAAGTTTTATCATCTATAAAATAGTGTAATATACCTTCACCCATTGGCCACAAGGCCCAAAAGGAATCATGTACGTGAAGTCACCATATGAACTATAAAATTCTAGGTACATATTGTGGATTGAGTTGCCACATGGTGCGTTGTGGGAGCACAGGCTCAGGCACAACAGAAACTTTCAGCAAATGACCACTTTATTACTCACATAGCACAAAGGGTCCAACAGAGCAGGGGAAGAGAGCCCATCATGGCTGGTCTCCTGGGGAAGCCAAACTGCTCCAGTCAGTGTTGGTGGATGGCAGCTCCGCACAGGGGAGAGACAGGTTTGTGCTGCCCGGAGGGGGGGGGATTTATCCTCCCCAAGGGGAGGGGATCCCTGCCCTGAGAATTTCCTGCCTTGGTAAGCATCTGGGGCTGGCTTGTTTCCACGGGTTTAAGGTCTGGTCAGGCTGTTTCATTAGACTAACATCTTCCCCACCTGTGGAATGGAAACAGCCTGAAACAACAGAAAAGGAGGCAGGGCCGGGCGAGGGTGGGAGCCTGTGTCTGTGACTTCCCCAGCACACATAAGCTAGTTTAATTATAGTTGTTATTATTATTAGTGGAGTTTCATCAAATAGCTCTTGGTGAAATTGTTTGAGTCACCTAGCCAACCGAGCTACTTGAGACCGATATTTTTCCTTGACTTTTAAAACCATTATCTGTCTGAGGGGTTGAATAGAAGGAGAAGATGACCTTATCAAGGGAGGTAGAAACTTCAAGGATGTTTTCTCTGTGATGGGCTTCCAGATGCATACCAAGTGATGGCTTTAATTTTTTCCTTTTGCACCTGAATATTCCCAGGAGCAGAAAAGCTGAGAAGCAGAGAGATCCCCACTTGCCTAGTTGAGCAATAACTTGCAAATGAAGGTGTTTGTTCCCATATGGTTGAGGAACTCACAGTGAGGAGAAGATTGCTAACAATGCCTTTAGATGCTTGGTCAATTGCCCTGAAATAGGCTGTATGGTGCTTTTGATGAGCTTGTCCATAGATGTGCCTGAAGTTCTGGGAAGCAATGACTATGTGGCTATAAGGGGTGCAAGCATTACAATCTCATAAACTTGTAGTCTTGAGCAAAATAGCAAAACAGGACAAACATCACCTAACAGGGAATAAGAACTAAGAGGACTTTCAGATCAACCTCTCTCTGGTTTTCTCTCATTCTCTGGTTCACTGCTCCCTCAGCTCCCAGTTTTTCAAGGTTACTGCACCTTCTGGGTTTCCAAAAGCTGATCATCCCTTTCACCCCAGGTGGTGGAATCATGAGAGGAAAGTACAGGTGGCAGAAAGATTCTGGCACCTTCTCTTTTGCTGTTTTACATATGCATGTGCCTATTATGAGCAGCACCCCTGCCATTTGGGGAGGTCATTAAGGTGTTTACTTGGAATAAATCTGACAAACGTCTGCTTGCTTGTTGGTTATTATGATGCATCAACTTTAATCAGAGGCGGCCAGAGCACGCTTCTCCAAGCCTCTGGGAATAGCAGGTGTATTGTCTTCTGGGGTTCGCTGAGCCCATTAGGAGCATCCTTTGGCAATGACGTAGGTACAGCTCTGTGCTAGGAGGAAAAAAAGTACATTAGATCTAGAAATTGAGTAACAGAAGATTAGCGCCCCATAATAAACCTTGGTGCAGAATTAAAAGGGGGAAAAGCATCGCCTGAAATCTTAAAACACTGCTATAGTTCCTTGCATTCCAGATAAATGCTACATTTAAGAGTAAAACTTTCAATCTTTATTCACACCTCTCTGATGTTTTAGAGATTTTAAGGTTTGGTTTAAGGAAACTTAAAAAAAAAAACTCTCATTAATTCTTTTTAGTTTCCCAATCTCCTGGGATTGTCTCACGTTTTTACCTGAGCAGACCTGCACTCCATGCCGCTTTGTCCCTTCCATCTTGGTCGTGTGTAGTTTCTCACGATGAGCCTCTGACCAATGTCATCTTTCTGCTGTGCAGAGTCTTTGGGGAGCTGTAACTCTTTTCTCTGATGGCTGTTCTCTTCAGAATTGGCCCATGCAGCTTTCATTCTTTCTGTTTTCAGAGTGCCAGAGATCAGAAAGAAACTGAAAGGGCAAAGGAATTGGGCAAAGGTGGTACACTCTCCTGTATTTATAATTGTATCCTGTAACAGTTAAGTCATCTCACTGTGTTGACCAACTGTTTGGCAGACTGCAGAGACTTGTTAGGTTTTTTGGCTTATCCTTCCTTATTAGGACTCTTTAGTATCCCAGAGTTTAGAGACCAGAAGATATGGTGAGGTCAGCTTCACAATCTTGGTTATGATTTTTCTCAGAAGTTGTACTTCAAAGACAACTATTGGTTAATGTAATTTCTGAATATAGATGCAAAACCTCTAAAACATATTCTCGAATTGAATCCAGCAGTATCATGATCAAGTAAAGTCTATGTCAGAAATGCAAGGGTGGCTCTTTATTAGGAAATCATTGCATTACTGGATAATTTGATTTAAATAACAATACCCATTTCTAAATAAAATTTATAAAAGTAGAAATAGAAGGACCGTTATTTTTAAAAAGAGAAAAACAACGAGGGAGGATTTTCCCTGTTAAAAATTATGTTATAAAGCTATAAAGGTTAAAACACATATTCAGATTCAGATACAGATAGACAGAGATGAATGAGACAAAGTAAAAACTCCAGAAAGGGCCCAAGTATATATGAGTTTTCTGTGCAATAAATAAATCTTTTTAAATTGGTGGAGAAAGTATGACTAGTTCAATAAAAAGTGTTGAGACCATTGGTAAGTCATTGTTAAAATGAAATTAGTTCCCTTATGCCATTTACACAATTAAAATTTGGAAGTAAAAAATGTAAAAAGAAGGCGAGTCAAAGGAGAAGGTGGAAAAATAGGAAGAGGAGTAAGGGCAAGGAAGAAGGAAGAAGTGTTGGGAGGGTGGGTAGCAGACAATAAACAAACCAACCAAACAAAAAACTAAGGAAGTAGAAGAAAGCATAGGAAGCATTATCAGGAGGTGAAGAAGGCTGAGTGGTGGAGCTGTGCAGCAGTCTGGGATGAGTGCCTAAAACCAAGGGAAAACCCACAGCCCCCTTGAGGGAGGCACTTTCTTTCCAATAGAGAGATTCCATTATGATTCCCAGGATAGTTAGAAAGTTTAGGTTCTAATGACCCATCTGTTTGGGAAGAGAGAATTACGGTTTCATGATTGAAGGATAACCAACACTGTAAATCACAGAATTTTGTGTCTTTAAAATGCTTAGTTCTTTGTTAGTTATTGTGGTTTCTTCTTGAGAGACACTAGACTTAGTAGGAAAATAGTAATGGTAACTATTGGAATGTGTGTGTGTATATGTTTATCGTCTATCTCTCTATAACCATAAACGAGTTAAAGCAGTATTGTAAGTAGTCTTCACTATGGATGAAGACAGATGCAGTTGGGAGAACATCAGGAAAAATCAGCTTCATTTATTTGACCATAAGTCAATGAGCAGGCAGGTAACTTATGGGGGTTTATTGCTGAATCTTGTTTTGTCTACCCTGTTTCCGACCTGTAAGCCACGCTCACGCCATCCATGTGGTGGCCCATAAAGGTGAGCTACCAAACCCCAGAGAATGAAGAGTATACACCATCCATATTCCCAATCTGTGCTTGCTCCCTCGGAATTTTCTCTTCTGCATTTCTGGTTGCTGCCTGACTGTGGCCCAAGGGTCTCCTGGTCTGAACCTCAACTACCTCAACAGACTTTGGGTGGGCTCCTAACATCTCTGTGGCCCCAGGAGATCCCCTGCTACCAGCAGAAGAACTCAAACCCCAACAGTGGTTCCACAGTGCCACGCTAATTGGTGTGACCAAACCATCCTTGCCTGCCACCCCAATCCCATTTCCTGTTCCACTTCTCATGATGGCTTGGGCGGGGGTTGGGGGTGGGTGTAGTTCTGACACATTTAATCCAACCAACACCCTGTAGCCCACACAATGTTGTGTCTTTAAAATGCTATGAATGTGGTGATATGCTTTAGAAGATATCAGGACTGGGATTCAAACCTTCTGTCCTTGATGTCTCAGAAATGCATCCTTATTGTCACTTCACACCTGCTCTGCTGTTCAGAGCTTGAAAATCTAGGGACTTTGAACTAGTGATACATATTTTGTCTGCTTTTTGATTCATTTTTGTATGTTTTGCAGGTCCTTAAGAGATTTGACCTTGTCAAGCTTGATTCAGCAAATGCTCTTGAGTTAGCTCTGGGACAGAGAGAGGAAGAGCCATGTCTTGAAGGCTGTGAGCATCTCCTCACTCTCAGAAGCCCTGCTTTGCCATCCGGTTACAAACCCTTTTCCCTGCTGCAGTGTGTGAAAAGCCTCACTGTGGGTTTAATCTGTGTCAGTCCACTGCATCCCCCCGTATGCCCCAGCAGCACCCTCCAGCTTTGTTCACTTAATGAGAGTACGTTCAATGTGAGATGCTTTATTTGTAGGCAATATGTAGCTGTGCTCAGAGTCATGCTGGGGTGTTTTTAAATTTCTCTGCAGAATTTAAGGAGATTTTGAGTTTCCTCTTAGGCAATTAAAGTCTTCTTCTAATAAGCTTGGTTGTTACTTTCTCCACCTGCTTCTGGTAACTTAAGTGCAGTTGTTGAGAAAATACCACCCATCTCTGGGGTTTAATCAAATGGAAGCCTCTGACAGGCTGCGTGGGTGGGTCTCTATCTTAAGGGACATAATTCACTGGGCATCTTTGCCATGATGCTATCTGGATTGAGGTTAGTCCTTTGCTTTAAATTAGGTAAAGAGGGATGGAAAGAGATGAGGACTGAGGGTAAGAGGGGAGAGGCTTGGTGGGCCAAATGTAGAGTGGCAGTCTTCTTTTGGCCAATCAAAGGAAAGACCGGTCCTTCCTTAGTTCTTAGTTATCATGGTTTCTTCTTGAGAGACATCAGGAATTAGTAGTGAAAATAGTAGTGGTAACTACTGGTACATATTTGTATATGTGATCTCTATCTGTCTATCTCTCTGTCATCATTATCATCATCTGTCTATTTAATCTTACTATGTGCCAGGTACTGTTCTAAATTCTTGACAATATTCATCATTTAGTAGATAGCTCCCAGGCTTTGGACACAGACATACCTGGATCTCTCATTTGTGAGATCTTAAACGATAATCTCACTCTGAAGGGCAGTAAAAGAACCTGACATAGTAACCAGACCATGGACTCTTTTTCTTTTTTTTTAACATTTTTTTTTTGTGAAATATAACATATATATACAGAAAAGTACATACTGCTTTACATCTCGATTTTTCTGCACAAATATGACAAAGATATCGGCCATTACATTGATTTGTTTCTTTTAACAAAATACTATGCATCGTCTATATCAGTAAATAGTGTTCCTTATTCTTTCATTTTTAAAGTCTGCATATTACTTACTTGTTTAGAAGTTCTAATATTTTGCTATTACAAACCTTTATTGTCACTTTCCAGTATGTTAATATATTGTTGGGCCAGTCCCTCTTTCCAATACTCTTTTTTCCCCAAAACTTTCTTGACCTTCATTTTTTATTTTGATGTATGAATTTTAAAGTTCACTTCTCCAGCTTTCACCATATCCCTCACCCTCACCCCTGCCACAAAATCAGGCATTCTCTTGGTATTTTTATTTGGATTGCATTAAATTTATAGATTCATTTAGGGAGTCATTGGTTAATGATAAAGCCTTGCTATTTGTGTGTGTGTCTCTAACAATTGTTTTCATATAGATCTTATGTATTTCTTTTTAAATTTATTCCATGTGATTCTTCTTTCTTTGCTGCTGTTTTAAATGAGAACTTTTTCCAATTACATCTTCCAACTGAATATGTGTATATATGAAAGTGCATGATTTTTTATGCTAATGTTTGTCTAGCCAACTTATATTCTGTTATTGTCTCTAATGGTTTTTTGATTGATTCTCTGTTTTCTGAGTATATAATCTAATAAACTGCAAATAAAGATTATTTTACCTTTTCCCTTTATTTTTATACTTTTCTTTCCTTCATCTCTAGGTCATTGATAAATAGCAATGGTGAAAATAGGCACCCAGGTCTTCTTCCTGATTTTTAAAGAGAATACTTCTGATGCTCCTCCATTGTGCCCCAGGCTAACTTGTGGCTTGATGTATTTGATCATTTAAGAACATATTTATATTATTAATATTTTTTTATAAAAAATGACTTTGAATTACTACTTAAATGATTTCTTTAGCATTTGGTGGAAATCATATGATTTTTCTTCAAATATGCATAAATTTTTTTTACATACACACATATTATAATATACAAGGCAATACCCATATGACCATTCTGGTGTTACAGAAATAAACTCCATTTCTTCATTATTCTTCTGGTGCTTGCTAATATTTTGCTTAGTATTTTTGCATTGTTATTCGTAAGTGAGTTGGTCTGTAGTATTCATTTTTTTTTTTTTATTAAATTCAGTTTTATTGAAACACATTCACACACCATACAATCATCCATGGTATACAATCCGCTGTCCACAGTATGATAACATAGTTATGCGTTCATCACCACAATCTATCACTGAACATTTTCCTTACATCAGAAAGAACCAGAGCAAGAATAAAAAATAAAAGCGAAAAAAGAACACCCAAATCATCCCCCCCATCCCAGACCATGGACTCTTGATGGCAGTTTGTTTTCTGATCCTTCATTGGTTCCTCTTTTCTTAGATATGGGACATGACACCTCATCTCAGCCCCAAATATGCAATTATCTTGCCCTTTGTAAATGCACTCACACACACCTTGTGCATGATCTAAACTTGTTACCCTCTTCTCATGTAATGATTCTGTGAGTCTGTTTGGCCACTGCTCTGTCCTGTGCATGTTCACGTCTGTCTTGAAATGCAAAGCTCTGCAGAGGGCAGTGGTCTGCTCCCTGCCACCCCCTTTCTGCAGGGCCAAGTTGCAGTCAGGCAGAGTTAAATGGGTAATGAATATACTCTGAAGAGCTTTCCAATACTTTATCAAGAAAATGCACTCACACCTCCCCAGCCAGAACTGGTTCTTTGTAGGTTGCCTCAAGAAACCTAATTCATGCACATATATGAGTATTGGGTGGGAAACGTGTATCCATGGCGGTGAATCAGCAGACTTGATATCAAGTTTGGATAAATTATGTCCCCCCAAAAGCCATGTTCTTTAATGCAATCTTGTGGGGGAAGATTCATTAGTCTTTTGATTAGGGTGGAAACTTTTGATTGTTTCCATGGAGATGTGACTCACCCAACTCTGGGTCATACTTTTGATTAGATTATTTCCATGGAGGTGTGGCCCTGCCCATTCAGGGTGGGTCTTGATTAGTTCACTGGAGTATTTAAGAGAGAAGCTAAGAGATGACACAGACCAAGATGCTGGTTGACACTTAGAGATGGTTAGAGATGTGGACAGAAGAACATTTGGAGATGCCAAGCTAAGAGATGAAGCTCAGAGTTTGCCCCAGAGAAGCTGAGAGAGACCCAGAGACATTTTGGAGAATGCCATTTTGAAATGCAACCTGGGAGCAAAGGACCAGCAGATGCCAGCCAGCTGACACAGGTGTTCCAGATGCCATCAGCTGTTCTTCAGTGAAGGTATCCTCTTGTTGATGCCTTAGTATGGACACTTTTATGGCCTTAGAACTGTAAATTTGTAACTGAATAAACCCCCTTTATAAAAGCCAATCCATTTCTAGTATTTTGCATAATGGCAGCATTAGCAAACCAGAACAGGGTGTGTGCCAGACGCCGTTCTAGGCATTGGACACACACCAGTGAACAAAATAGTAAAAAAAAAATCCCTGTTCTTATTTAGTTCACATTCTAAAGCTAGTGCTAAATAAGTAAGACATAAAGTGAATGTGTCACAGGGAGACAGAACTATGGGGAAAAGTGAAACAGAGAAAGGGGATGGTTGGGGAGTGCTGGGAAAGGGAGGGGAAACAATTTCAATTAAAGCTTCACTGAGAAGGTTGAATTTGAGCAGAGACCCTAAGAAGGTGAAGGAGTGAGTCATGCAGACCTGCATGCAAGAATTCCAGGCTTAGGGAAAAGCCGGTTCAAAGGCCTGGAGGAGGAAGCTGTTTGAGGAACATCAAGGAGGACAGTGTGGCTGGAGCAGGGAGAGCAGGGTGGGAGTTGGGGGACAAGTTTCAGGGACAGAGATAGCCAATGTTGCTCTAGAAGGCAGAACTGGGAACAAAGGTGTTTCAGAGACGCAGAGTTCGGCTAAGCAACAAAGGAAACAAGAACCAAATGCTAACACTCACAGCTATCCCGTGAGGAAATGGGCTTCCTGGGTAGTAGTGCAGCCCCAGGTCCTGGGAGTGAACCAGCGAGGCCCCTTGTCCCAGAGAAGTGATCCTGCCCTGCACACCAGAGCCGGGGCTGGCAACCTTCTTCCGTAAAGGCCATAGAGTCATATTTTAGGCTTTGTGGACTCTATAGTGTGTTGCAACTACTCAATCTGCTGGTGTAGTGTGAAAGACGCCATAAGTGATATATAACCAAATGGCCCTGGCTGTGTTCAGATAAAACTTATTTACAAAACCAGGCAGTGGGCTGGATTTGGCCCGTGGCAGTAGTTTGCTGACCCCAGGACTAGAGTATCACTAGAGGTTTCCTCGACCTCTAAAATTCTGTTATTCTCTTAATTAAAAAAATCATTTCTATTTTAGGTATATCTCAGTGTAAATATTCAAGGTCCAAGGAAAGGAATAACACGTTTCTTTTTTGGGTTAATTAACAAACTTTGTTTACCAAGGTGAGTTCTTTGTTTCAACTTGATGATTCAGTGTTTTTAAAACAATAGTAATGACTACTCAAGAAACATATGTTGGTGTTATAAAAAATCAAAAAGGCACCTCAGAGGCTATTTTTCAGCTAAATAGAAGAAAATACAAATCACCTGTTATCCCACCAACCAGAGACAGCTACTGTTAAGACTTTGTTGAATAGTAAATACCAAAATCTACACCCCATACCAGACTTTTTCATTTAGACCAGTGGTTCTCAGGTAGAGACAACTTCGTGCCGCCTACCCTGCCCAGTGATGTTTGGCAATGTCTGGTGACACTGTTGGTTGTCACGGTTGGTTGCAGGTGTGATCCTGTGGCATCTGGTGGGTAGAGGCCACGGATGCTGCTAAAGGTCCTACAATGCACGGGACAGCCCCCACAACACAGAATGATCCGGCCCCCAAAACCAATTAGGCCGAGGTTGAGAAACCCTGATTTAGACCCATTAGATGTACCCTATGCACTTTTTAGAAAACAAAAATGGAATCAAAGATGAATACTATTTTTTAAAATTTTTTCCTACTCAGCAATAAACATCTTTTGATGCATGTCGACCCATCTCTGCATTATTAGAGTCTGTGTGTTATCCCTTCCTTCACATGGATGTATCAGGATTTAAACAGTCCCCTCCTTACTTTCAAATATTTAGGTTATCTCCCTATTTCCCCTCCTATATGACACTGTCAGGAGAATTCTTGTTCATAAACGTTTATGAGGGTTAGGCTTTGTAGCCCCAATGACTCACACTGTGCTCAGTGTAGGATGGACATTCAGAACAGGTGCCTCGTGGCTGAGCTTCCATTCCTCCTCTTTTCCTCTGCTCCTGCACATCTGTGGCCAATTCTCTGCATGTCCCTTTGGCCAAAGGGCCTTATTTTACCGTAAGTCCTGGCGTTTAGAACAGGTGAATCAGGATATCTGTGTGCCAGGGGTAAAGCTTAACTGAAGAGAAAGCACAGACCTTGGCACAGAGGGTGTGTTAGCTGCGTCCTGCACTGAGTGACTCGATTCTCATTTAAAATCTCCAGGCTCTGCCACAAATGGCTGGCCTGGTTCTGGAGGCCTGGATCAGCCAGAGGGGGCCTGGCTTGAGCCTTGACAATGTGGGATGTAGGAGAAAACTATGAATGTTGGTGCTGGGTACCCTTTATGCTTACTTAAACAAAGAGGAAGCAAGTTGGCACAGGTTTTGAGCCAAATGTTTGTGTTTGGTATGGTACTGGGTACCATGGTAAGTGCCCAATGAATGCTAAGTGAAGGGTTGCATATCACACATCTCTAGAGTTTCTTTCTGCAATCATGGCCTGGGCAGGCTCTTCCTTTTTGTTGTTGTTGTTTTATATCACAAAGTATTTTAAATATGTATATATATGTGTATATATATATATATGTATGAGTATATATATATCAATTAGAAAAGTGGTATGTTTACAGAAAAATCATGCAGAAAATATAGAGTTCCTATATACTCCCCCTATTATTACCACCATGCATTAGTGTGGTACCTTTGTTACAACTGATGAGAGAATATTATTATAATTTTACTATTAACTATAGTCCATAGTTTATATTAGGATTCACTCTTTGTGTTTTACAGTCCTATGATTTTTTAAAAAGATTTTTATTCTAGTAATATATACGCAACCCAAAATTTTCCTTTTTAACCGTATTTAAATATATAATTCAGTGCTGTTAATTACATTCATATTATTGTGCTACTATCACCATCATCCATTACCAAAACTTTTTCATCACCCCAAATAGAAATTCTATACCAATTAACCATTGTCTTCATTTTCCACCCCTACCCTTGCCCCTGATATCCTGCATTCTAAATTCTGACTCTGTAGATTTGCTTATTATAATTATTTCATTATCAGTGAGATCACACCTTTGTACTTTTATGTCTGGCTTATTTCATGCAACATGATGTCTTCAAGGTTCATCCATGTTGTCCCATGTATCAGAACTTCATTCTTTTTTCAGCTGAATAATATTACACTGTATGGATATACTACAATTTGTTTTTCCAGTCATCTGTTGATGGACACTTGGATTGCTTTCATCTTTTGGCAATTGTGAGTTTTGCTGCTATGGACATCAGTGTAAAGATAATCTGTTCAAGTCCCTGCTTTTGGTTCTTTTGGGTATATATCTAGAAGTGGAATTGCCAGCTTATATGGTAATTCCTTACTTAACTTTCTGAGGAACTGCCAGTCTTCCACCGCAGCTGCACCACTTTACATTCCCACCAGCAATGAATGAGTGTTCCTGTTTCTCCACATCCTCTCCAACACTTGCAATTTTCTGTATTCTTTTTTTAAAATAGTAGCCATTCTAGTGAGTATCTCACTGTGGATTTGATTTGCATTTCCCTAAAATCTAATGATGTTGAGCATCTTTTCATGTGTTTTTTAGTCATTTGTGTATCTTCTCTGGAGAAATGTCTATTCAAGTCTTTTACCCATTTTTAAATTGGGTTGTTTATATTTTTGTTGTTGAGTTGTAGGATTCCTTTATGTATTCTGTATATTAAACCCTTATTGGATAGCTGGTTGTCTTTTTACCTTCACAAAGAAATTCTCTGATGCATGAAAGTTTTAAATTTTGGTGCGGTCTCATGTATCTATTTTTTTCTTTTGTTGTTCGTGCTTTCGGTATAAAGTCTAAGAAACCATTTGGGCAAGCCCTTTGAATCTTCCCTCTCTCTTTTGGACTATATCCCCTCCAATTTAATTTTCTTATCCTTTCTATTTCCATTTTTTTTCTTCTTTTCTACTCTTGAACATTTCTTCAACTTATATTGTAATGCTTTTATTGACTTTAATTGCTTTTATCATATCTCTCATTTCCAAGAATTCTTTCTTGTTCTCTTTTACTTTAAACAATAGCATTTTGTTCTTTTTTAAAAACTAGATACAGTTTATTCCCTTATCTTGCTGAAAGTAAATATGATAGTTTTTTTTAAAGTTTTTGTAAAATCTCTCTTCCCTTTCAGTTTCTCTCTCTCTCTCCATCTTATTTGTTAGAAACTGAATGGTATAGTCCCAGAACCTGTGAATGGGATTTTATTTGGATAAAGGGTCTTTGCAGACGCAATTGAGTTAAGGATCTCAAGATGAGATCATCCTGGATTACCCGAGTGGCCCTGCATCCAGTGACAAGTGTCCTTATTGTAAGAGACACATGTAGGGGAGGTGCATATGTAGGAGGAGGAGAATGCCCCGTGAAGACAGAGACAGAGATTGGAGGGGTGAAGGCACAAGCCAAGGGACACCTGGAGCCACTGGAAGCTGGAAGAGGCCGGGAAAGATTCTCTCCTGCAGCCTCGGATGGAAGCATGTTCCTGCCAACACCTTGATTTCAGACTTCTGGCTTTCAGAACTAGGAGGGAACAAATTTCTCTTGTTTTAAACCACTGAGTTTGAGGCAATTTGTCACAGCTGCTTCAGAAAACTAATACAGAGGCTTTCCTCAGCTGTCCAGCATTCCTAGGTTGACCATTCATGTTTTAAGAGGAGGCCACTAAAACGCTGGCTGTAAGCTCTGCACGGGAGGGTGGGGGTGAGGGAGTGGTGGGGCAATGTTTATTGACTGTGAGCTTCACCATAATCCGGTTGAGTTGTTTGGGGGTGAAATCTCTGTGTATCAATATATTTGGGTTTTCTCTTGGGTTAGTCCAGATTGCTCAGGGAAGAGTCTTCTAATCTCTTTCCTGGAGGCCAAATGCTTGTCTGCTAAAGTTCTGGGAGCTAAAGGGACAGAGGGCCATCCACCCCCTTTCCCTCCAGAGGTGTTTGCTTTACCCTCCCCAGTGACCAAGCCTTCAGTCTGCTGGGATCAGGGGATTGGAATTGACTGTCTATGTAGAGTAGGGCAGGCAATCTTGGATCAGAGTCTTATCAAGATTTTCAACCAGTCGCCCTGTTTTCAGTGTCTTCTATTCCAGAGGAACATGTTGCTACCAAGTACTGAGCCTTTTGGGGATTCTTTACTGGGCCTCTTGAGTCAGTTACCCTTCATCTCTTTGCTCTCTAACTTCCAAAATTCTGTTGCTATTTCATCTTCTTTCATTTTATTAGTCCTTGCAGCTTAAGCCTTAAAAAAAAATCTCCTCATGCCCGTTTTAGTGGAAATTTAGGAGTGAGGGGTGTAAATGTGTGGGTTTGAGCTGGCACTTACAGCTGGAAACATGCCTCCTTTCTCTGTTTCCTACCATCTCGTTGGTCAGGGCAACCACAGAGACTTTCGAACAGGCATATGCTGTCTGACCCTTCTTTTCACCACCCTGGGAAAGGTAGGCTTTTCAACCACAAATTGTTTGGGAGGACTTTGTCAGGTTCTTGGAACTAAACCTAACTTTTTCTACCTGGAGTCTTGAAGAGGGAAAACAAACTAAAATTGGATCTCAAAAAGAAGATTTCAAAGGGTTTTTTCTGCCTTACCTTTGAGCTAGCTAGCTAGTCACTTATACTTTTTCAGTAACCAGACTAAATTCTGTGGTGAGCCATGTTAAGTGGTTGCCCTTTACACTTTTAAATTAATGTCCATTTTTTAAATCAGGATAACTCATGCACATAGCACTATTCTTACTTTCTTAAGTTTAGGCATTGTTCTAGTTTGCTAATGCTGCCGGAATGCAAAACACCAGAAATGGATTGGCTTTTATAAAGGGGGTTTATTTGGTTACACAGTTAACAGTCTTAAGGCCATAGAGTGTCCAAATTAATGCATCAATAATCTGCTACCTTCACTGGAGGATGGCCAATGGCGTCTGGAAAACCTCTGTTAGCTGGGGAGGCATGTGGCTGGCCTCTGTTCCAAAGTTCTGGGTTCAAATGGCCTTTTCTCAGGACATTCCTCTCTAGGCTGCAGTTCCACAAAAATGTCACTCTTAATTGTTCTTGGGGCATTTTTCCTGTCTTGGCTTCTTTGGAGCAAAAGTCTGCTTTCAACGACTGTCTTCAAATTGTCTCTATCTGCAGCTCCTCTCTCAGCTCCTGGACGTTCTTCAAAGTGTCCCTCTTGGCTGTAGCTCCTCTTCAAAATGTCACTCTCAGCTGCACCGAGTTCCTTCTGTTTGTCAGCTCATTTATATGGCTCCAGTGATTTAATTTAGACCCACCCTGAATGGGTGGGGTAACACCTCCATGGAAATTATCCAGAGTCATCACCCACAGTTGGGTGGGGCACATCTCCATGGAAACACTCAAAGAATTCCAATCTAATCAGCACTAAAACGTCTGCCCCATAAGATTGCATCAAAGAATATGGCTTTTCCTGGGGGACATAACGCATTCAAACCTGCACAGGCATACCCTATTGACCTCTTGTCATGATAGATAAAGACTCAGCATTCTTAACGTCTCTGTTTTCATTTCCCCTCTCTTCATCCTCCCAGTGTATTTTCATTATCCTTTTTGTCTCCATTATCAAAATTCTGTGTTTATATTATCTTGACCATTGAGCCAAATAGAGACAAGGGACCCAAGAAACAACTCAGGAGAGAAGTCAAATTGAGTCCCTGGGAGCACATATCTCTTATAGCTTCCTGGGAAAAGAAATACATAGATTTTTTTGGAGGGAAACACATTTATGAAAATGTCTTTATTCTATACTTATAATTGTTTGAAATTTTAGTTAGGCAAAGAATTCTATGAAACTGAAAAATAATTTTTTTTTTCTAAACTTTTAAGGCATTTCTCTATTTTCTTTTAGGTTCTCATGTTATAATTAAGAATTATGACGTTCTTCTGACTCCTGTTCTTTTGTTTATGAACTGTTACCTTCTTTTGTCCTCTCAGAAATTTGTTAGTGTCTTCCCTTTACCTCTGTTGTTCTTAAATTTTATGATGTATACCTTGATATACATTCTATTTCTCCTTATGGTGGGAGCTTTCAAAACCCTTTCAATCTGGGAACTTGTGTCATCAATTCTGGGAAATGTGCTGCATTATTACTTTGATGATAATTTCTTCCCTTCCATTTTTTTTTTTTTTTTTTTGCTCCATTCAGAACTACTCTCAGTCTTATGTTGGATATTCTGTAATGTTCTATCATGTTTAAAGATTTTATGTTATTTTCCATGAGTTTGTCTTTTTGTTTTACTTTATGTGAGATTTTTTCAAACCTTATTTTCTGTCCTTTCTGTTGAATCTTTTTATTTTATTTGATATATTTTTTAATTTTGATAGCTCTTTTTTTCTCTTTTCCTTTTTTTGGGGTAGGAAACATCCATCATATTCTTGTTTCTTACCTGCAATATTTTCTCTTATTTCTGCAGATAGTAAGTTTTGTTTTGTTTTTTCTCCCCAAGTTTTCTTCTTTTCACTGCATTGTCCTGATTTTTCACTGGTTTTTTCCTTTCTTATAAGAAGCAACTACATTTCCTCTGGCTAAGGCAGGAGCCTCTCTGTCTATTGAATAAGGTATTGTTTTATGTAGCTTGTTGTGTCCTCCTCAATCGCTTGGGGATACTTCTGAATCCTGACTTTTCTGTCTACGTGAGGCAACCCCATTGAGGCAAACAGGGCCAGGAGGCTTCTGTGTGTGTGTGTGCAGAGTGAAAAATGTCCAGAAGGAGCTGGTTTCTCCATGGCCTGCTCTGGGCAGCAGAAGAGTGGCCAGTGCCCCTGTCAACTGTCTCCAGGAGACCAGAGCGGAAACACAGAGGCCAAGCAGCAGTTACCTCAAAAGACTGCCCTTTGCCCCTTTGTCTCCCTTTTGACCACACACCCTGCTGTGGAAGTAGTTGTCACTCCTGACCCCTCAGGAATGAATGCTATTTTTCCCGAACATTTGCCCCCTCCCAAAAAGAAAAGGAAGCAGGGATGCAAGTTGACATTTACTGAGGTAGGCTCCATGCCAGGTGCTTTATCTAGGTTTGCTAACCTTATTCTTATAACAACCTTTGAAGATAATATTATAACTCTCATTTTACAGAGGGGGAGACTGAGATTCAGGGAGGTTAAGTAACTTGCCCAAAGGCATGGCCACTAAGTGGCAGAAAGGGGATTTGAACCCTGGTTTGTCAAGCTCAAAAACTATTTCCTTTCCAGTAGCCCACTGTAATTGAAGATGAAAAGGGAAGCCTCCAGTCCCAGGAAACCTCAAGGCAGCCACGCTTTGTGTTAGGTACATTCCTAGAGGTGCTCTATGTATGTGGTTTGAGTGAACAAATGGAAGGAAAGAAGGGTGCTCTTTGTATAACTGCTCTGAGAGCTTGAGGAAGACTTTGAATTATAGATCATTGTCTAGAACAATCCAGAAATTTAAATCTGTCACCAACTTTCAACTGTGTTAATGACCAAGAAATATATCTTGGGTATCTCATAACACCCAAACCAAATTTTTGTCATTACTTGCAGGACTCTCTATGGTGAGCCTATTGTGAGAAAAATTTTGCTAGTTGGCATCCCATCCATATGTTTGAGAAGCTGGTTAACCTCCTTTTGTGAGAATTTTCAAAAGGATGTTTTAAAAAGTAATGAGCAAGAAGCAATTTATATTCAAGGGGCAAGATAATTTAGATCTGGGTCTTGTTTTATATTTCCATCACTATGGTCCTATGTTTAGCCTGGGGTTCTAGTGTGGAAAGTGACATCAAATGTAACTGCAGCATTTGATCAGTCCAATCTACTGTGTCATGTGGTAATTCCATTCATTAGAAAAAGATAATGGTGAATCAAATCAATCGGTTCTTTGGGGCATGTTTTTTCAATTCTTTCTTTCCTCTTACACGCTTGTTCAAGTACTGGGGAGAACGTAGGAACCCCAGGTCTGGACAGGCTTCCAGTGGGGATTGAGGTTAGGACTGAGTTGTTCAGCAAAGTCAGGAGCAGGAAAACAAGTGTGTATGCATGAATGTATGTGTGTGGGTAAACGTATGCATCTGTGTGTGTGTGCTGTGTATGTCTGTGTGTGTATGTGTGTGCATGCATGATATGTGTGGTGATCTCGGGCATTTGCCTCAGGTTCTCTTTGATGTTTTGGACTCACCTTTCTATTCTGGCAGATTGGTGGGTCATGGATGGGTCAGTCTACATTCAAGGGGACATGTGGACAATGTTTGACTCAATATTACGCATTATATACTGTCTTAGCCCAAACAGAAGTATTTATCTGGATTTTCAGAAAAGTCAAATAAAACATCATCTTCAGTTTTTCCTTGATTTAGTAGAGATTGGCAGCAGAAAGCCTACAGTATGAGTTTGTAATTTAAGGGAAAGTAGATTAATATGTCACCAGGCAGCAGTTTAATTGATGGCATTGGATGACTAATGGGGGAAAACAGAACTATGGATTTATTTTCCTATCAAACATAGCAGAATTTATACCACTTATTTTTTCAAATAAGAAATTATTCTTTAAGAATGTCATAGTCAGATGAGTGGGAAAATGGGGACAAAAATTAAATGAGTAATGGGGGGGAATGGGGGTTGGGATGTTTTGGGTGTTCCTTTTTACTTTTATTGTTATTCTTATTTTTTTATTTGGAATAATGAAAATGTTCAAAAATTGATTGTGGTGATGAATGCACAATTATATGATGGTGCTGTGAACAAGTGATTTTACACTGTGGATGATTGTATGGTATGTGATTATATCTTAATGAAACTGAATATAAAAAAAGAATGTCATAGTAAAACAGTCTGAAGTTTGATGGGACATATTCCTTCCTTTCCAGCTTTCCCTCCCTCCTTCCCTCCCTCCCTCCATTCTTTCCTTCCATTCTATCCACAAAAACTGAGAGACCTCTATGTGCTGCCTGCTGTGCTAGGCACCTGGAGATGAATGGAGTCTAAGGGGTGTTCTATGCCACAGATTCGCCCTCCATGGATAAAGCATTGTGTGATGTGACTACAATAGACAGTGGGATATAGAAAATGTGGGATGCAGAAGGTAGGGCAACTGCTTTTATGTTGATGGTGATGATGATGGCAGGGGGAGTGGGAAGGTGAAGGTCAGAGAAGAGGCGATAGTTGAGTTGAGTCAATGGAAGAGTCAAAGTAGACCCAAGGAATGTATACTTACGTTGGGGGTGGGTGTGAGGGGAGGGCAGGCAGAGCAGGGTTCGCGAGCCAACAGAAAGAGCATACTCAAAGGCATGATGGATGATACACTTTACCCTTGAGAAAAGGCAAATGACTGTGGCCTCTAAAATATAAGAGTGATGGGAAATGAATGAGGAGGCTGGACTGGTGGACTTTGAGGACCTTGTTTGCCAAGCCCAGGAGTTCAAGCTGGATTCTGCATATACTAGGGATCTAGTGGGCTTTTTTCTTTTTTTAAAATCATTATTCAATTAATTTTGTACTTATTTAACCATATAATGTATAAGAATTTTTACAAAACATGCAAAAGACAAATTATAAATGTTAGAGTTGAAAAGGATTGAAGTATAACTTATCTAACATTTTTCTTTTAGATGACAATACTAACAGTGGAGATAACACAGTTTGCAGATAGCACATAACTATTTAGTGGAAATTTTTAGAACAAAAATCACATTTTCTGATTCATTCCAGGGTTCTTTACAAAACCAAAGATGGCATTTCCTCCCTTCAGTTACTTTCTTCTATTGAAACCAATTAAGTCATTTTTAAAGACTTAAAACGTTTGTGTCTGGCTTATTTTATATATTTCACTTCATTTTTTTTGCTTCTTACGTAAAAAATTGTAAATATCTCTAACTACTTTCCATGTTCTATCCTTTCTGTGAATTGTCAGGAGCAATTATTGTTGCTATAGCAATTTTGCAGAATAATTCATTGCTCCTCCACCCAACATTTTAATGAAAATTTTCAAGTATACAGCTGAGATGATATGATTGTACAGAGAACACAATATACTCACTACCTTGACTCTACAGTGAACATTTTGCTATATTTGCTTTACCATAAATTTTTCTATTTATCCATCGTTCTGTCATTCATCAGGCTTTGTTATTTTTCTTCCATGTTATTTTTTGATGCCTTTGAAAGTAAGTTGCAGATAGCAGTAGTACCCTTTCCCCTAAACACTTTAGCATGCGTATTTTACCCTGAGTTCAACATTTTTTATGGCAGTAAATAGATGTTTTTAATTTCAACAACAGGGGACTGACTTGATCACAGAGTGCTTTAGAAAAGAGCTCTGGGGCCATCCAACAGGAGAGATACTATGGGGTGATGCTAGAGGAAATCATCCAACAGTCCATCTCAGAACAGAGATCAATAGCCCCGGACTCACCCTAGAAAGTCTTGAAGGATGTACTGAAAAAAACAAAACAAAGTGAAGAAAACAAAGCAAAAACCTGGATCAACCAAATTTCTCTCATTTAATGAACTAGAATGAATAAGAGCTGTGGAATCACATGAATCTGGATTGTGGTTCCAGATATTGCAGGCACCCATTTCTCTACCTATACCTCTGTCTTTTCCTGTGGCTTATAAGAACATAATAGAAATAAAATAAAATCCATCATCAGGGATTACGTTAAGATCATTTGAATTTGAGTTTCCTGGCATCTTCCACAAAGGGGCAAATACAATTGTTTATATGATTCTCATTGTCCTTCAGGAGATTTTCCGAGATCATATAACCTTGGGCAAGTCACGTAACTTCTATGAACCCCAGCTCTTTCATCTATAAAATGGGGGTAATAAATGCACCTGCCTCAGGACTGGGTGAGAATTGTGTGGACCAGTTTCTCTAAAGGGTCGGGCACAGCATGTGGCACATGGGTGCCCGGCAGCTGTCAGTTGCTTTCTCTTTTCATGCCATGTTATCCTGTGATTTGTTTTCTTGCCAAAAGTGGAGTGTGCGAAGTCCAACAGAATGAAACTTATTGAGGTTCTAGTGTTTGTAGCAACTGTTCTTCCTGTTCACCACCCATTTCCCAGTGGTCCTCTCAGTTGCAATCTTTAGTTATTGATTTTTTATCAGTGCTAACAGAGGTTCACTGTGCTTCATCATTTTTTTTTTCTTTTACTCTACACCAGCAGCATAGGGCTATGTGATTTTAAGAAAGCAAAATTACTAAGTTGATATCTTAGAGCACTTTCCTTCTCGTTTATAGTTCCACAAATTGTTGGCATTGAAGTTGGAGCCATGGTCTGCTGACCTTTAGGGGTCAGTCAGTAGGCAGGAGATAAGACGGTCCAATAGTTAACTGATCACTCGCACTAGAATATTGGATGGTCACTCCGGTTATTTAGGCATCTCAGCACTGGAGTTGGGTTGTCATTTGGCATTCCAACTTGCTGCTTGGCATTAGGCTCTCCTGACAGCCCCAGATCCCAGATTTACTCAAACTAGTTAATTCAGTCGCTGTATTTAGATGTGTCCTTGGACCAGGATGTACATGAGAGCTTGGAATAGAACCATCGTTTCTATACGGATGGAGCATGTTATTGGCATAAGACACAGTAGGATGTTTTCCATATCATAGAAAAAATAGTTTTAAAGCATGTATTAATTGCTTATCATTATGTATTTGTGTTCCTTTTCTTATTTAATTTTCATGACAGCTCTGCGAGACAGGTTTAGATGCATTGAATAGGAGCTGAGCCAAGATTTGAATCCAGTTGTGTCTAATTCCCGAGCCTGTCCTTGTGCCACCACGATGCAAATTGATGAGAGGTCAGGGGGAGCAAACAGTTTATTCTCTCGGCAATATTTTATACTCTTTATAGCTCTACAATTAAGGATTAAAAATTGTGTTTTGGAGCTATTTTAACATTTTCTGTTTGCTTAAAAAAAATCAAACCACTTTCTAACACCATTAATGCTTTCTCTTCTTGGAAATAGTCAAAGTGCCTTGCCTGCTCGGCACTCATTAAGTGAGTTCATGGAGCTAGAGCTAGGTTCCCAGAGTTGTGTTGGGAGAGCATCAGTGCCTAAAGGTAAGCCTGCAAAACGGTATTTCTATGGTCCATTAAGAATGGGAAACACTGCATACTGTACCCCACTTTTGGAGGTTCATAACATACCATAGCATACAAAGCTCTCAGATATCTTCCAGTAAAGATTCCCTCTTCATATTCTAAAATTCAGCATTACTATAATTTATTTGACCAAAGCTCGTTTTTTGGGGGGGTGCCAATTAATAATTTTGTTTAACACAGTATTACGGGAAATATTGGCCTAAGCATAGGGCCTAAACATAGGGTACATGTTGGGACTTAATCCTTGTGGAGGCTGGAGAGGAGCCAGGTGTGAGGGACTTGGTATCCTGCTATTTTTTAGGCAGTTTACTTACAGACTAGGGTGAAGCCTGGAGGGTACACCTGCATTTGCATAAGGGTAATCAATGCCTGATGCACCCTGATTCTAAAGTTCTGGAAGCAGAAAAAATAACCAGTTGAAACTTCCCCACATGCAGCATTCTAATTCTGCCTACTGAGTTGATGAAGAACAGCCATGCTAGAAGTAGCATATTGGGTATGTTAGAAGGATGAAGCAAAGTCACATATTTGGTTGAGACCCAAAGTGGTCTATTGAGCTATATTAAATCCCTGTGTACCACCCGTATTCCCTGACCCAGGTCAGGGCCTGCGTGATCTGGCCAACATGCATAACCTCTGCAGCTGCACACTGGGGCACAGCTGCAGGAGGAAGGGCAGTGCTGGCAGAGGAAGGCTGCCAAGAGTGACGCATCTCAACTGCCACTGTCTGGGAGGAACTAACTGAAGACGAAAGCGCAATTTCATGTGTACCCATAGAGGGGTGCCAGATCTGCCTGTCCTGGGAACTCAGTCTTTGTCTGACTTCACCCTTGTATTCCCTTCTGATGAGGCCAACCATCATCAGAAATGCTACTGCAGTCTGGTTTCTTTCCAAGAAGAGTTTCCATCTTCGGGCAATCTGACCATGAAACAGTCTTTTTGAGTACCAGGACTGGTTTTTATTTTTGAATGAAATAACAAGATGATTCAACAAGCATTTATTGAACATTTCCTATATGTTACAGGGAACAAATTTGGCCCGATCCCTGCCTTCCAAGAGTTTATTTACAGGCTAAACATTTTCTTCTAAAGAAAGGAGGACAATAAATTAGTAGGAAGATATGCAGGCCTTGCTGGGCAGTGGGAGCTGTGTGTAAAGGGGAAGTGTCTGCAGTTGTGGTGAGGAGGAAGATGTGTACTGAGACTAAAGCTGTGAAACAGCCAGTCATTTTAGGGAAACTCCAAGCAGTGTGCCTGGAGTTTAGACAAGGCTTCAGGGCTGGTGAGGAGAGTTTAAAACAAGATATAAAGCTGGAGAGGTAGTGGGGTCAGGACAAAGATGGCTGTATACCTGGGACTTTATCCTATAGGTAACAGGAAGCCAGGGAAAGACCTAAAGCTGGGGAGAGCCAGCATCACACTTATGCTTTAGACAGACCCTTGGCTCCTCTCTGGGGAGAAATAGTGGGTGCTTAAACAAACAAATGAATAACTAAATAATAGGGTTTGGGACTCAGATTTAGTTGGTTGCAACTGGGACTCGTTTCCTTATCTTTTTAATAATGACTGCTTCCCCTCTTTCAAAGTTTAAAGTTGCAACAAAATAATGCCTGTGAACTTGTTTAACACTAGAGAAAGAAATTACTTGACTTTAGTAGCAAAAATTCATCCCTTTTCTCTCTGGACTCAAGCAAAATGTCGTGTGCTCCCTCATCTGCCTTTGTTGTCTGGTCATTCTTACAACAGAACTCTCTTCCTCTCTTATTGAAGAATTGGAAGAGGGAAGGACTAAAGAAGGATATGGGGATGCCAATGGTGGTGTGCTGGAGCCAGCTCTTGAGAAGCACCTCTTCCCAGCTTTCTGTGTAGTAATGTCATGTTGGTAGCTTGAAATTGGCCATCGTGGGAGCGTTTACACCACAGAAATTAGCAAATGTCACAAAAGAGGGCTTTTTTTTCTTTTTTTAAACCCCAGAGCTGATTGTTAAACATTTAGCGGGACATCACTGCAATGGGGACACTTTCAAGAGTAAGAGAGTGACAGGCAGTGTGTTCCATGAGCTCCTGCTAGACTGGAAGGAGTCCCTTCCTTTCTATTTCTGGGTCAGAGTGATGTGCTCTACCTTTCCCTCTATTTGGGCATTGTCCCCAAGCTTGAGGGAAGGGAGCTAGAAGATTGTGCTATCCTTGTGTTCCAAGCCTGTGGAGAGAGGTGTACAGAAGCACTTCTCTCTCCCCTGGGCCTAGTTGTGTTCCAAAGCACAAAGCTTGTGTCAAGAGCCTCTACTCCAGGCACAGCTGTGCTAGCTGCTCAAAACCCACAGGGCCCAGTGCAGCCCTTCAGCTGCTTTGGCTTATGTTTTGCTCTTGTTTCTTCCATCAAATCACCGGATGACAAAGAGGATGATCTAGGCCTCCAGGACACTATACCAATGAGGCTTCTTGAAAACAGAGAACTTTGCCAATTGACAATTTAAGAGAAGACAGCAGCCCTTGGCCTCGCACAAAAAGGCATATGTTTTTGAAATGAATGAGTAAGCACGAGTACACAGTGCAATCCAGGCTCTGGAGAAATAACACCACCTTTTAAAGCCACTGAATCTTATCCCGAGCATCTGAATTCATTGATGTCCCCTCAGCAAGATATTGGGTCAGAGTTCTTGAGTAAAATAGTTAGGAGTATAAATTATAATGATCAGAGCAAGAGGTTCAGTTGACATTTTGCAGCAAACAGATGCAAAAGGGAATTAGATTTTGGGAACACTCACAACTGGCAAGTTTTCTTTGGGAGTCAGCTGGAGGAAGTCCTCCTGGTGTTTGGTTGAATGTGTGGGAATTGGGGGATTAGTGTGTTATAGCAGATTCTCACTAAGGACCCTACTGCTTGTGATTACAGAAGATTGGCCATTAGATGGATAGGAAAGAAGCTTGTTCTTCTGAAAGGTGAAGCCCATATGAGCCCATATTTACCTTAAATAAAGATGTGTACTTTTAGCTTTCTCAATGATGTATTTAAAGACTTCAGTTATGCTACAGACTCTGATAGGTATTCTTGAAATGACTCTATTTTCTATGTGCATATTTTAAGAAGCAGCAGGGGTGACCATCTTGTCCTGGTTTGCCCAAAACTTTCCCGAATTTAAAACTGAACATCCCACATCTTGGGAACCCTCCTAGACCCAGGCAGACTGGGACAGTTGATCAGCCTAGAAGCAGCTGTGGTAAGAGCTCTTAATATGAAGTCAGGCATCTGTGCCAACTAGCTGGATCACTTTGGACAAGTTGCTTAATGTCTCTAAACTTTCCTTCTCAGAAAAATAGAGAAAATGTTGATTTCCCAGGATGTTATACAGATTCAGCTAGTTAATGGATTTAAAACACTCAGCAAAGTGGAATGCATTTTTCTTAGAATGTAGAAGAAATGTGCAATGCATTTTTCTTTTCTGAAAAAATAGTCTGTCTACCATCTCGGTTTTTACATTTTTCTGTTTTTTAAAAGCAAACTCTCAAAGAAAGTAAGTGGGAGACTTTACCCATTGCAAAATCTTGGGCAATTTCTGTTTTAACTTCCTGAACTGTCTCTTTGGCTGGGCAGTGTGACTGGATGGGAGCTTCAGATCACTCTTGATTGTGTCCAGAGCTGATGGCTTGACATTGGTTTGGCAGCCTAGGCTATCCAGAAATGCCTGTCTTCCACGAGGGAAAAGGGGACAACCCTGCCTTTTCACTCTTGGTGTCAGATTCGGATCACCTGGGAGTCAGCGTCTGTCGAGAGCTCAGAAAGTTGTTTGGAAGCCCCAGTGTTGAGTGAGCATCAGGGGTGGCTCCAGTCACTGACCTAGCATCCTGCAGAGCAAGAGAGACGATCATATGGTGTTAGACATGAAGGTATGGGACTAGAAAAAACAAACACTTCCCAAAGCTTGCTTGACACACTTCAAATCAAGTAAAAAGCATGATGCATTTTTTAAGGAACTCCTTTCTTCTTTCCTTTTTCACAAGGCTATGTGGAGTAATCATCTCTCATGGAAAAAGGGAACATCTTTGGAAACTGCGAAACATCGTATTATTTATCTCTGTTCGTTTTGAGGACCTCTGAGTAAGGCAGCAGAGTTTAAGGCCTGTCTTCTTAGAATGTAGGGGTGAGCCTAAACAGATGTCAGTTTTGTTCCTCAGGCCAAAAACTCTGGAGTCATCCTCAACTCCTCTCACATCACATATCCAATGGGCCAGGAAATCCATTCCTGGCTCTACTTCAAAATATGTCCAGAATATACTTCTCTCCATCTCCACCTCCCTGGCCTGAGCCATCATCAGCTTTTGCCTGGATAACCAGATCCAGCCTCTCACCTGGTCTCCCTACTCCCTCCTTTGCATCCGCCATGGCTCATATTCAATCCAGTTGCCAAAGTGGTCTTTCAAAAGTGGAAGTCAAATGATGTCCTTCCTCTGCTCAGAAACCTGCAATGAGTCCCCATTTCACTCTGAGTAAAAGCTGACGTCCTTGCAGGGACTGATACGTGGTTTTACCCCAACTCCACCATCACCAGTGCAGCCTCATTTCCCATTGTTCTCCCCATGGCTCACCTAGCTCCAGCCACACTAGCCTCTTTGCTCCTTGAGACAGCGGGCATACTTCCACGGAGGGCCAGATTCTTCTTGTCTCCCCCTGCCTGGCATACTCTTCTGCATAGCTCACTCCCTCACCTCCTGCAAAGCTTTCTCAAATCTCACCTTCTCAAGCAGGCCAACTCTAGCCACAGTGGTTAATACTGCAAGCTGCCTCCTCTACCCGCCTCATATTCCCAGTCCCCCTACTCTACCGTTTCTTTTCCCCACAGCCCTTGCCACTAACACACCATATAATTTATTTATCATGTTTATGTCTTTGCTTTAGTCTCAGAGAAGTTCATATCAAATGTTCATCAAGACTGCAGAAAGGTCACAGGCTTTGGAGCCAGACAGGCGTGTGTTCAAATTCCACCGCTACCATTTATTCACTGATGTGTATAAGTTACTTGACCTCACAAAGTCAGTTTTCTCATCTTTGAAATGGGAACAATTAGTTTACTCCGCAAATATTTTAATAAGCACCAGCACTGTGGAAGGCACTGGGGATAGAGAGGTGAATTCAGTCCTTGCTGTTCAGAGATTTTAAAGAGGCTTAAATGGAAAAACAAATATAATATGAGAACTTGGCATGTATTTGGTGCTCATTAAAGACAGCTTCCTTTTTGAAGAACTTGAATATATCTTTTATTCGTTACATTCCCCTTTTTAGTTCATAGCATCTTTTTAGTGCTGAGAACAGCAAACTTGATTAAAAAGAAGTCTCCCAAACAAAAACAACAAACAAAACCATACACACACAGATAATAAGTCATTGAGACATTGGAGGATTTTTGGGAGAGGGGACTGGATGAGCTCCAAGGGGGTCCAGTACCCTTAAAAAATATGTGCAAAGCACTGTACATGCATTTTTTTTAAATGGGGACAGAAAAGTCTATACCTTATTAGATTCTCAAAGGGTGCCCTTGATCGGAAAAGGTTTAAAGATTTCCAAGATCCCATAATTGCTCTGCTTTTCAGTGCTTCTCTCTAAACAAAATTTGAAGTGGAAACTGAAATGACGATTAATTCCAGTGTGGAAATGGCTTCTGTCTGGTATTGATGCCCTGTGCACAGCTTCCTGGGTAGTGAGAGGAAAGCCTGTGTATGTGAAGATCATTCCCTTCTGAATCTCTGGTACCGCTGGAATTTTGAAGCTGTGCAAGTTTGCTCCCATGCAGATGAACATGAGATAGTTGGTATGACAGGGCAAGAAATGTAAGCACAGATGTTAGAATGCTTCATTAATCCAGGTTGAGTACACTGAGGGCAGAGTTCCTCTGCACCCAGCGTAATGCTATGCTCTGATTTGGGGAGCCTGTGAAAAGGAGTGTCCCAAAGGGAGATTAATGCAGAGGTGGTGGTGTTATTGTTATTGCTAATATTATTATTATTCATGTTATTTTCAACCATGCTGCCTGCGCATTTAGCTACAGGCCTTCCAACTTCATCAGGGAAAACATTTTCTTTTGATTTCTTGCAAGAGAAAAATTAGATGAAAGGAATGGGAGATTAAAAGGCAAAAAAATGGTACCAAGGATCTGCTTTGTCGTGCCTTATATAAGCAAGGCGAAATTTTACTGTGGTCTGTCCTCCTCTTGGAGAGAAGGAAAAATGCTGCTGATGCTAAAGTAAGAACGTGGATTTGCACTTACAAGGAGTTTCTTAGCCAGGGTCCTTAACTTACTCATTGCTTAGTCTGCTTGTATGTTCCCTTTTTGTCATTGGGAACCCTTGGGAAGGGAGCACGCCTCCCAGACCCCATTACATACCCCCTGAGGTCTCAGATACCAGCACACAGCCATGCTTTAGCTTTTGAAGCTAAGGTTCTATTTGCAGGGCTGAATGAAGCCATCCCTGTAGCAAGAATCACTGATTCCTTTTTTCCTTTTCAGCATTGCCAATGACTAGAAGTATGGCCTTGGGCCAGTGGTTTCTTTTCTACTTTGTCCCCTTGTCCTTGTGTGTAAAGCTGCTTAACAGATGATTCCAAGTGGTTGGAAATTGCAAAGGGCCTTTTGTCATAGGGCTGTTTGTTGATCAGATATGTACTTAGCCAATTAACACTGGCAAAAATTACCCACTTCTGAGAGGCAACATAGTGTGGTAGGTCAAGTCCCACAAACTTCAGTTCAAATCCAGTTTTGCCACTATACTGTATGACCTTGGGTGAGCTATTTAAGTTTCAGTGTGAGGATTTCTTAAGATACCAAGCTTGCAAATAGGTAGTACCAACTGTTTACATACAGTAAACAGTAGCTATTATTATAATTACTACTACTATTATTGCTATTACTACTAGTAATGCTACTACTACTAGTGTTAGTGGCAGTATTTATTTGGGGGAAAGGAGAGAAATTGGAATATGCCCTCTGGATATCATCCAGGGTTAAACCTGCCCTTTCAGCCAGTCACGGCTTTATCCACACATGGCCTTTGTAGGACTGCATTGTGACAACTGCTCAATTATCCAGATAGCAGAAAGAGATGTTAGCCGTCGGTCCAGACGTATTATTTATGTTGGCCGTTTTCTTTCAGCTGCATTGCACAGTCCTTGTCTGCCGAGAACAGGAAGGGTTTTCTCTGCCTGTGTGCCTTGGAGGCAGGCCAGAGTGGAATCCTGCTTCAAATGTTACTTCCCTTCAAAGGTGAAAAGCATGAGTCACATCTGGTCGCCCCGGTGGGTTATTTCCGTGCAGCCTCGCCGCCGCCGCCACCTCTCCCCTGCGCCATTTCACGGGTGATTAAAGAAAAGCAAGTGCGCTCAGCAGGCGGGAGTGAGGTCAGAGCGGGTGGTGCGGGAAGGGATTTTCCTCCGCCTCGCAAACACCCGGCGGCGACGTCACAGCCTTGGCAACGCCAGCGATTGCTGCCGTGAAAGCGCCATCTGACGGGATATTGATTTGGCGCGATGGTTGGCAGCAGCTGGGACAAACGGGGCCTCCTCCGCACTGCGGGGCTCCGGCCGCCTTGGCCGGCCCGGCCGGTTAGAAAAGCGTGGCCCCGATGGTGTGCAAACGCCAGGCGAGATGGGCTCAGCTAGCGGATCTGGATCTGTGTGTCTGTGTGGGGTTGCAGGCAGCACGAAATGACGCTGCGCGAGGCTGCAGCCAAGATGCCCAGGATAATGCATTCATATGCACTTTTGAAGAGCAAACTCTTATAAGATCTCTCCCGCTTTTCTTTTTTCTTC
This sequence comes from Choloepus didactylus, assembly GCF_015220235.1. NCBI lineage: Eukaryota > Metazoa > Chordata > Mammalia > Pilosa > Megalonychidae > Choloepus > Choloepus didactylus. The sequence continues at coordinate 141,913,524 of NC_051311.1, read as the reverse complement.
CTATTTTATGTTTTAAATGGTTTATGCTGATGCATTCACAAATAGTGGTTTCAGGGCTAGAGAGTAAGGGTGGAAGGTAGGTAGGCTATTACTGAAATTCCAATCAAATTTAAAATCAAATTGAATGACGGAAGTCTCCTTGCCAGTATTGACATAAATACATTTTCATTGTGATGAGAATGTTGTTTATACAGCTACAGTTATCAAAGCTCCAGCGGGCACCAGTACTAAAGGACCTGTCAATAAATCCTTAACTGAGTTTGAGTTTGCCATGCGGGAAAGAGGGGTTTTGAAAAGGTCATGTATTAAACTTTCCTCTCTGACCAGTGGGTTGCAGCACATAGTTTGAGACAGATGAATCGCAGGGTGAATGAATGGAAAAGTGGCAAAAAGTCCCAGCAATTGTAGCATCCTTAGGAATTGCTTGGAATTGATTTGGCAGAAACGGCTGGGTTTTGCTAGGTTTAATCACAAATGCAGCAAGACTGTATGGGAAATTATTACTCTGATAATTTAAAATTGGACCTTCTCTGACAAACAAGGCTGATTTCTGCACAGGATGCAGAGGGTACGTCTACTATATTATATGGATGGGTGAAGGGGAACTGATTTTCACAAATGCTATTTGTGTCTTGGTGGGCAAGGGGAAACATTTTATGAAATCGTTTTTCTTTTGCTACTGATTGATTTAGAAGGCTCTGTTTGGTTTGCCCGTAGTGAAAGCAGAATGGCTTCTTAACAGCTTTGGAGTTATTTTCAAGGATTCAGCACTCTTCCTTCAATGCCTTGGTTAAAATTCTCAAGTGCTTCCTAAATCTCATTGAGGAGAATAGTTTTTATTTTTCATTTCCAATTAACCAAGGCTGTGGGGAAGCCATGTAACTGTCTGCATGGGAGCCGGTCTTGTACCTCGGTGGTACTGGTGGCCTGGGAGCAGTGCTTGAGTCTTACTGAGATGCACTTTGCATGCTAATTGGTTTTGGATTGTGTCCATAAGTTTCCAACCCTTTCCATAAATTAGTCCCACTCCCTGCTTATTTCTGCTTATTTCTCAGAAGCAGGAGTCTCAGAAGTCTGTTTATATCTCAGAAGTAGAAATATAAGTATATATCAACTTCTGATGGGTTTGCCAGTGTGAATACTTGAAGGATTATGGGAAGCATCAGGGTGCCTTCAGGGTTTTTTTGTTTGTTTGTTTGTTGGTTTGTTTTTAGCACTAATCTGTGAAAAGCACAGGGATTGGAAGGCATTCATGGAGACTTATTCTCTTATTCTCCTGGGTTTTACAAATCCTTTCACTTCTGAGAGTCACGGAGACTAGAATGGACCATTTGAAAGTTAACCCATTCTGGAAATAAATGTGACTTTGAGGAGTGCCTTCTAGCCTTTCCCTGAATAGCAGCCTCACATGAACTTCTGGTCTAGTTGACGACTCATTTGTTTCTGTCTCGGGTGGGCTCTTTGAATATAGTTTATGTGTGAGGAATCACTAACCTTGGACCGTAAATGAAATAAATTTCACAGTTTGTCTCTGAGAAGCCCAGCTGGTCATTTCTTCTGTTAGGTATTGGGGAGACAGTGATGAACAATTCCTGGTCTTTGCCCTCAAGGAAATTATAGCCTAGTGGATCATTTAAAAATAGGGATCTACTATAAGGAAATTATTTCATCACCACAGATGGATTAATTTAGTATTTTCACTGTCGCACTAGATGGAGTCTGTTCCAGTTTGCTAATTGCTATCTTTTTGCAAAACACCAGAAATGGATCGGCTTTTATAAAAGGGGGTTTATTTGGTTACACAGTTACAGTCTTAAGGCTATAAAGTGTCCAAGGTAACACATCAACACAGGGTACCTTCACTGGAGGATGGCCAGCGGTGTCCGGAAAACCTCTGTTAGCTGGGAAGGCATGTGGCTGGCGTCTGCTGGCTCCCAGGCTGCATTTCAAAATGGCTTTCTCCAAAATGTTTGCATCAGCTTCCCATGACCATCTTCAAAATGTCTGCCTCAGCTACAGCTAGCTATGAGCTCCTTTGGTCTGAGCTCTTATATAGTGCTCCAGTAAACTAAACAAGGCCCTTGCTGAATGGGTGGGGCCACACCTCCATGGAAATTATCCAATCAGAGTTATCACCTACAGTTGAGTGGGTCACATTTCCATGGACACTGAACCAATAGGTTCCAACCCAAGCCATACTAATATATCTGTCCCCACAGATGGCATTTAAGAATATGGCTTTTTCTGGGGGACATAATATATACAAACTGGTACAGAGTCTCTCTCAGTTCAGACCATTTCTTGAGACCATTTAGCATCTTAGGGAACATTATTGTACCTCTCCAATCATTCTCTATGCAGCAATCAGAGTAATCTTTTACAAACCCAAATCTCCTCTTAAAATCCTTCAATGATTTCCCATTGTATTTCAAATGAAAGCTGACCCTTAAATCTACCCTCAGGCTCTGCTCTGGCCCCTGCCTGCGTGCTGACCCTTGACCTCCTTGCAGGCCAGTCTCTCCTTGCCACGTTACTCCAGCCACAGCTTACTTCCTTCCAGTTCCTTGAACACATTAAGCTCCTTTCTGCCTCAGGATCTTTGCACTTGCTTTTCTCTCTTGTCAGAAATGTTTTCCTCTTACTTATTACCTGGCTGACTCCTTTTCCTTCAGGTCTTGGCTCAGATGTCACCTCCCCATGGAGGCCATCCCTGGCCATCTTGGATTTAAAATGACTGCAAAATCTGTGTCACTCTGGTGGGGAGATGGAGTTTATTTGTCCTCATCTTGAATCAAGGCTAGCTCTGTGACTGCTTTAACCAGTTAAACATGTGGAAGTGATGCTTCTCTCTCTTCCCTCTTGGAATACTTGCTCTTACAATCTAGTGGCCACGTAAAGAAGTCTAAGCTAGCCATGTGGAGAGAGAGAGAGAGAAAACGAATATTTTCTAGCTATCTTTGCCAGGGCATCAGACATGTGAGTACAGCCATATCCCCGGTTACCATCTGACTCCAGCTGCGTGGGCGACCCCAAAGTAGACCAGCAGAGAACTCTCAGTCAGCCACCGAGTCATGAGGGATAGGACATGGCTGCTGTTGTTTTGAGTCACTAAATCGTGGAGGTGATTTGTTACACAGCAGCAGATTGCTGAAACACAATTACAAACAGCCTTCTCCATTGTTCTCTGTACTGCATGCTGTTTTCTTTTCAGCTGCTTTCACAATTTTCAATGATACATTTGTTGTTTTACAATCTGTTTAGCATCTATTTCCCTAACTAGATTGGCACTCTGTGGTGCAGGCCCTGGACTATTCTCGTGTCTGCATACCTGGTGCCACAGAGTGCCTGGCACATAGGAGACACTCAGGAACTGTTTGCAGAATGAATGCATGTGTGAATGAATGAAATAAAATGGATTTAAATGCTCCTAACTTTTGCTTGTGAAAATTGTTTCACCCCAGATATAGAGACAAGAACTACAAAATCTTTATCTCTGGGGGCAGTTTGAAATCATATTTTAAAAAAACCTTTTAATCCTTCTTTACAAGTCATATTTGTTATATCACAATTCCACTTCACATCTATTACATACCTGCTCAACAAATTTTAGTGATTCCCTTTTGGCAAGAGCACAAAAAGCCTAAGCTGTAAAGTGGTATTCCAATTCTACCCCATCTGTAAACCCAACCTTTTGTACCCTTCTCGACTTCCTTACACCCCTCACAACAGGTTCTTTGTTGTTGCTGGAGCCGCCACTCACATTTCCATTCTCCAGGAGCCTCTCTTCTCTAGTTCTGCTCATTTGCCAAGAGAACCCCTTCCTTCAGGAAGCCTTCGCCAGTGGCCTGTGCTTTCAGTGAGCATTCCTTCTTCTCACCTATGAACAAACCTGTGAACAAATCCTTGTGTGGATGCAGGAGCCATTTTAGAGACCCAGGGAAGAAAGATTGGAGACTGTGGAGCACTGGGCTGGGAGTCCAGGGAGGTGGCTTCTGGTCCCAGCTCTGCCGTGAACAGGGGCTGGACCTTGGGTGCAGTTAATTCACTTGCTTGGGATGCTCATTCCTTATCAAGATAACTTGGGACTTGGGTTAGGGATTGCTAAGGTCCCTTTCTGCTCTGACATCTTCCATATTAAAATTTGCTACTGGGAAGGGAAGAACAACCCACTGATTTATGTGCATTTGGGTCAGAATTTGGCTGATTGTAGTATCAGCAGTTTTACATGAGCAAAATTTTCAATTTCATTAGGGCAGCCAAGTTAATTCTGCTGGGTTGGCAGTGTTTGGGGACAGGCAGAGTGGCCCCAGGAGCCAGGAAGCCTGTGCTGTCATACTGCCCTGCCAGTGATGGAGGGTAGACCAGCCTGGGGACCTCTCAGACTTCAGCCACCTCATTTCCAAACTGCGGACACAAATATGTGTTTCATTCACCTCAAGTTTATTTCGAGGGGCTAATGTGTGTAATATGGCAATGCTATGATATGTCATTCTCAAATAGTTAGTGAAACAAAATTACTGATGTATCTCTTTATTAATATAGCGCAGTCTCCTTATATTTACCTCAGATGTTCTGTCCATTCCAAGGTCCCGGTATTGTTTTCCAGTTCCCTTCCCTTCATGTCGTATAGGATGGATGGGATGGGTGGTAGCAGGGGCTAGTGAGACCTGTGGATGGGGGAGATGAGGGATGGGGGAGGAGCTCCTATTTAATGAGTGCCTCCATTGTTCAAGGCTGTGATGGTCAGGTTCATGTGTCAACTTGGCCAGGTGATGGTACCCAGGTGTCTGGTCAAGCAAGCACTGGCCTAACCATTACTGCAAGGACGTTTGTGGCTGGTTAATAAACCAGAAGGCTGGTTTATTAAATCATCAGTCAATTGGCTGTAGCTGTGACAGATTATGTCAATGAAGGGCGTGTCTTCCACAATGAGAGAATGTAATCAGCTGGATTTAATTCAATCAGTTGAAGACTTTTAAGCGAGACAGATAGAGGACCTTCATTTCTTCTTCGACTGACCAATGAAGTGTTTCCTGAGGAGTTCATTGAAGTTGCCAGTTTGTTGCCTGAGGTGTTTATCAAACACATTCATCGGAGTTGCCAGTTTGCTGCCTGAGGAGTTCATCAAACACCTTTGTCGGAGTTGCCAGTCTGCTGCCTGCCCTACGGAATTTGGACTCGTGCAAACCCACAGCTGCATGAGACACTTTTATAAATCTTGTAGTTATGGATATCTTTTGTTGATTCTGTTTCCCTAGAGAACCTCAATTTATACAAAGGCACTGTTTGTACATTGTTTTATTAACTCCTTACAGCAGTCCTCTAAGGGAGGAGTTTATATCAGTCAGGATTCTTTTAGTTGTCAGTGATAGAAATCTGACCCAAACTAGTTTAAGGGGAAAAAATGAGGGAGGGGCATTTATTTTGGTTCAAATAACCTAAATGTCCTTGGGTAGCTCTGGCTTTAGGCATAGCAGGATCAAGGTGCTTAAAAGATTCTTTCACATTTTCTTCTCTTTAGTTAATTTCTTTGCTTTTCTCTATGTTGGTGTTTGTGCCAGTTTGTATATATTATGTCCCCTGGAAAAAGCCATGTTCTGTGATGCAATCTTGTGAGGGCAGAGGTATTAGTGTTGGTTAAGTTGGAACCTTTGGATTAGGTTGTTTCCATGGAGATGTGACCCGCCCAACTGTGAGTGACACCTTTGGTTAGGGTGTGACCTCTGATTGAATGTTTCCATGGAGGTGTGGCCCCGCCCATTCAGCATGGGCCTTGATTAGTTCACTTGAGTCTTATAAAGGGGCTCACAAACAGAAGGAACTCAGAGCTGAAATTTACAGAGACATTTTGAAGACAGCCATTGAAAGCAGAGTTTTGCTGATGCTTTGGAGGTACTAGCCCAGAGTTTGCCCTGAGAAGCTGACACAGAGACATTTTGGAAAATGCCATTTTGAAACACAACCTGGGAGTAAGCAGACGCCAGCCACGTGCCTTCCCAGCTAACAGAGGTTTTCCGGATGCCAGTGGCCTTTCTCCAGTGAAGGTACCCCATTGCCGATGCACTACCTTGGACACTTGATAGCCTTAAGACTGTAACCAAATAACCCCTCTTTACAAAATCCAATCCATTTCTGGTATTTTGCATTCTGGCAGCATTGGCAAACTGCAATAGTGTTATTTTCTGATAGGCTGTCTCCACATGGTGGAAAAGATAAGCCAGGGGCTATGAATATGTGTTTCACTCAACTTCTATTCAAGTCTTATAGCTTGCTATCTCAAAGAAAAGAGAAATAGACTCCACCCCTTCTTCCCCCTTCCAGTGGCCACATCAAATTTCCCTTAAAGAACACTGATCTGATCTTCTTGAGTCACATGTCACCCCCCCTGGACCAATCACTTTGTTCTGAGGTACAGAATGGAGGGTGGTTCTCATTGGCCAACTTGTATCTATTATAGTCAACTCTAGCTCAGGAACCAGACTCAGGTTTTTCTGAAGCTTTTAGGGGATACAAGGAAAGCTTGGTTAGCCCTGGTAAGGCTCTGGGTTTCAAATTAGGGTATGTGAGAGTTTGAAAAGGACCCAGAAATCACTGAATCTAATCCAGACTGGCCAGAAAAGAAAAGTCTCTTATCCTGGGCCATGCAACAAGTCAGTGCCACTCCTTTCTTTTCTTGTGCCACCTCCACTGGAAGGATTCGAATGAGCTGCACCTGTAAGAGGAGCTAAAGGATCTTGCCACAGAGAGGGGCATAAGCTGTGGGTCACATGTAGGTTACATTGGGCTGCCTGAGCTGGGAATTCATCCTGACTTTTCTTGCATCTCTTTTTCTTCCTGCCTCTCTGGACCTCTCTCTGGGCATGCAGCTGATATGCTGCCTGCTCAGATCCCTGTTTCAGAGGAGGGCTTAGAATGGGGACCTCTGGGTTTACCCAGCCCACTCTCTCTTCCTGTACCTCTCCTTTCCAGTGGTGGTAGTGCCTGGGACAGACTCTGCCCCAAATCATAAAACTAGAGAGATGTTCAAGGGAAAAGCAGTGTGGCAATTTTGCCAAAGAGGCCCTTGCCTGCAAGAGAAGCCCATGGGTGAGAACAGCCTTGGTTGACAGTACATTTTGGGGGGTTGGCTCAAATCTGGTGTGGGCGGGAAGAAGGGTCTGCTGTGCCCAATTAGGGCTACTTCCGATGTCCTAAATACTTCTCTAGAATTTCCCCCTCAACAGACTGCATTGGTGATGCCACTGCCACATCATGAGAAGTGAGTCAAGGGCATAGGTTGTTTTCGTGGAAGTCAAAGCAAGCAGTGAGAATCTCATAGCTGGAAGAGGGATGCTCATGGCAAGCAATGCTTTGCTTTTTCTGACTTTGTCTCTTTTCTTTGTCCTCTTTTCTTTTCTTTCTCTGTAAGCTGAGCAGCTTATTTGCATTTGGTAGCCAGATCCCTCCTATGGAGCCCTGGTTGCTATTTGCCCTATGGTTGATGCCTGCTCCCATGGTGGGTTCCCGGGGAACTGACCCCAGTGCATGATGCACACAGCATATTCAGGGCAGCAGGTATCTTACACCTATGACCACTCCTCCACCTTCAAGATCCAGTTCAAATGTCACCTCCACTATGTAGCCTTCCTAATTCCCCCATAGAATTAGTGACCCCTTGACTTGTGCTCCTGTAGCCCCGAACCTCTCCATTGTAGCCCTTTTTACTAGTCTTTTTACGTATCTGTGGGGAGGCAGTATAGCAAAGGGAAAAGAACATAGCTTTGCACTCTGGTCTGGGCTTAAAACCAGGCTCTGCCACTTAATATGTCCTTATGTCTTTGGAAAAGTTATCTGACTTTTGGGAGCCTCTCTGTCTTTATTTGCAAATGGGCATAATCAAACTGAAGTGTTTGGTGGAGGATGCCACGAACCAACTTGTGATGTGCATAGCCTGGTGCTTGCCACACACGAGTTCTCAATAACTGGTAGGGATAATGGTTGTGGTTATTATAATTTTCATTGAATCATGAAATCAGAGAGATAAAAGGGACTCTAGGGGTCATTCAGTATATATAAAGTCTGATTCCCACTGCCTTGTCAGATAGGGAGCTCACCTTCTTTCTGCTCTTATGACACTTAATGCTGATTGTGCAGAGGTTCTCTAGTACTTAGGCTAAGTTACTGTATGTACATTTGGCAACTCTGTATGTAAATTTTTGGCAGTTATTTATATATGTGTATATATGTGTATAATTGTATATATTTATGTATATGTGTATTTGTCTATATATATTTAGTGATGTTTGATCATGTGTGATTTCCTAATGGTCATTTTTGAGTCTCACTCAAAAATCTGGGTCAAGAAGTCATAATAGAAATGAACTTCCAAAGCAAAATTGTAAGAGTCTTTGTGTTTTCCTAGGCCTTTTGTTTCTGGGTGGGTTTGCATCTATTCTGCTTGCCCCTGAGCAGGTTGCCAGTAGAAATTGTGGATTGTAAAGTTTCTGTAGCTATCAGGCATACACTGTGATGGATAGAGAGAAAAAAAAAAAACACCTCAGTGAAATAACATGGTGCATCTAAAAACAGTAATATTTTGTTGACAGAGAGAAGACAAGCTTATTTGCTAATGTGGTTTAGAAAGAGCCATGGACTAGGAGCAAGGAAGCCTAACTTATTTTGTGGGCCTCAGTTTATTATCTATAAAGTGGGAGAGCCGGGCACTCACAGAAGGGGGAAGGGGGAGGCAGAGGTGGGTTTTGTCCCTGAGAACTAACTATTTCTCTTTCCCATTCCATATGAGCAGCTCTATCTCATCAAAGCTGATGCATGCATTTGAGTCTAAGACTTTATGTGAAATAAAGTATGCTATTGCTTAAAAAATTTGAAAACCTCTAAACTAGATTATCTTCGAAGTCCCTTCCAGCTCCCCAAACTATTATGACCCTAAAATAAGGCAACATTATGCTTCTATCAACTTTCCAATATATGTTTAATTTTAAGGTTTTCTCTAAAAAGAAGCAAAGTTATATTTCAGTAACTTTTTAAAGAGTTTTTTTGTCCCCTCTCTCTGATTTGCTTAATTGCTGTGAAAAGCTGCTCTTTTGTTTCTCTCTTTTTTTCCTCCAAAATTTGCTTTTCTCTTACTTAATCAAAACCCCACTAACTCTAGGAAAAAGTCGTAGGCATGGAGTCGGGCAGGAAGATGAATTTCATCCTTTCTTATTCCATTCTATCCTTTCATCCCAGGCTGGTCCTTGGAGAAACCATTACATAGCTAAAATATGTTTTTGGAAATATTCATCTCTTTTTTTCAGCAATTATTTTCCCCTAGTCCCTCCAGATGACCCCATAGGATCAAAAATGTAGAAGGGAAACAAAAATTATTTTTGCCTAAATTCCTCACTCTACTGTTGTGGAAAATGGGACCCCATGAAAGTGGACAGATTTGTATAGGATTATGTCATGAACCATAACTCAAACTTAGGTCTTCTCCAGGCGAGTTCTCTTTCTAGGAGATTTACACAAGCTCCTGGTACCTCAGTTTTCTTATTGTAAAATGGAGATAATAATAGTATCAACCACATATAGTTTTTGTGAGCATTACATGAGCCGCCCAGAACCCTTACAACAGTGTTTGGACCATAGAAAGTTTCTAATACATGCTGGCTGTTATTATTAATCATTGCTACACTTCTGTATTCGTATAGCAGGCTTCCCAAACTGATGGAATTACCCTGTTATTGGGACCATGCTCCTCTCTTCCATTCTCAAAACAAGTAGCTAAAATAATTTCTTCTTCTGGCATCCATTCCCCCAGGCCACTGCTTCCTTCTGGGTAACCTTGGGTGGGTAATTGGTTTTATTCAGATAAGTGAACTCCGTGTTAATTTGTTGGCTGCTTAATGTTATCTCTGCCTGGTAATAGTCACTTAACTCTGTGAAAATGTACATGCTCCCAGAAAACCTTTACGGACTGACTTTGACAGAGTGACTTCAGATTCTATGGCAGGTGAACAGGTGTATCCTTTTTATCAAACAGATCTGTCATCTCACCGTGAATCAGTCAACTTCGCCACTTGAATTCATGGGGCCTGTCATGCCATCCTTGTCACTGCCACCTCTAATTTCTGGAAAGTAAATGCCGACCACTAAATGTGTGAGCATCTAGGATTTAGGCACCATCATTTGATTAGTTGTCAGCGTCACATGAATGAGTCTTTACTTGGGCAATGAACAAACCAGTCCTCACCTTTAAGTTTATCTTACTTTTGAGAAGCAGAGAATTATCTGATGGATAGAAAAAGAATGCTTGGAGTGTGGCTAAAAGAAACATTACCTGCCAGTGAGGAAAAACACTGTGACAGGGCTTGCTGCACCCCGTATCTCAGGAACCCTGAGGTTTGAAATGGCACCTGAGAAGTGGTGACGGTGTCATCTAGAAGGGAGTTTGATGATCAGTTCCTAGATGTAAGGGCTGCAATCAACTTGAGCACTGATCTTTTTGTTTTGTTTGTTTTTGTCTTTTGGATTCAGCCCCTTTCCTTAGACCCTCGTCCTCCCTTCCGCCGTGCCTGTCCTACTCTTCCAGCACATTCTACTTCATTGACAACTGTGAATAACCCTAGGGGAACACTGACAGTGAACTGAGGCTTTGTAGAGCTGAAATTCTTTGCCAGTCTCAACGTCCATCTGTCCTTCTAGCCAGCTAGTAAGGAATCACCCAACAGAGACCCCTTGAGGGGTATGTGGCATTAATCACCGGAATCACTGTTGGTTTATTTTCACCTTTTATTTGCACCATTATAAAAAAAAAAATAAAGAAAAAAACGAAAACTCTCATTCGCGAGAAAATATCAGGAGTTTCTAAGTGTGCTGTGTGGTTATTTTAGTTCCCATCAATTGTTTTAATCTATCAAAATGGAACCGGCTATTTCTCGCGGGTGTGGAAGTAAATGAAAGCTTCAAGCAGTAAGTCCGCGGAACCTCGCCGCGGGTGTTTACAGGCTTCCCTTCCCTTCGATTTTTGCGCGTGGCGCCCGTGCCGGAGTCAGGAGCCACTGAATTACTCAGGCTGGGGGCCCTGCGTGCGGCGTCCCCTAAAACCTGGAACGAACCCTCAGCCGCGGGCAGCCCTGGCGGGAGCGGGTGCCCGGCTTCGCGACTTTGCACCCGGCTGGCGTGCGCTCAGCAGACGGCTGTGCCGGGCGCGCCCCTCCTCCGCGCCTGCGGTGCCAGACCACACGCCAGCCCCGGAGCGCTGACAGACGACTTTTCTCTCAGTTGTCAGTTTTCTCGCTTGTCAGCAGAGCTGCTGGTAAGTGAAAGAAAACAGAGAGGGGGCGCGACGGCAGCGAGGAAGGGGAGAGAGGGGGCCGCGGGGGAGCCGTTGAGCGCGGCGGGGGGTGTGCGGCCTCCGGGTCCAGACCACCCCGCCCCGCGCCAGCTCTCCCCTCGGCTCCTTCCCCTCTAATCGCTTCCCTTCTCACTTTCTCCCTCCTGGCTTCCTCCCCTCCCCACCCAGTCCTCCCTTTCTTCTCCAAATCCTTCAGCTGCCGCGTCGATCGTTTCCGTGGCTTTGCCAAAAAAGAATCTGAGTAGATCCGAGGTGCCTTCTCCTTGGGCAGGAGTACGAGCTCTATCCCTGGGCATTAGCCCAGAACCATGGCTGGTTCCTGCAGCTGCCCCTGGGGCGCACCTGGAGCCGGGGTCGTACGCCCTCCCCGCCCGCTCTAAGTCCAGGATCCGGGGGCGCAGAAGGAGGAGCCACGCAGAAAGAGATCGGCTAAGGAGCATCGCGCCTGGTTGAGGATCGCGGGCCTGACTGGGCGAGGAGGCGGGGAGGGGACAGCCCAAACTCACTCAGCCTCAACCCCAGTGATAACTTGCAGCCATGGAGTCACCGACCAAGGAGATTGAAGAATTTGAGAGCAACTCTCTGAAATACCTGCAACCGGAACAGATCGAGAAAATCTGGCTTCGGCTGCGAGGACTGTAAGTAAATTTATTTATTTCTCTTGCCCCATTTCCCTCTACCATCATCATTTTACTACACAGCAAGTCACCACTGCTCACCCTGTTCCTGCATGGCTCTTTAAATACAACCTAGAAGTTCCACAACTGCTTCTCTGTTAATTACAGTCACTGCTACCTTCCTTCCAACCGAGAGAATAGCTGTCTAGAAAGACTGTCTTAGAATGCCTTGTTATTTCCAAGCCATGCTTTCTTTGGGGAAGGGGAGATGTTGGTAGATGAGAGAGTTGTAGTAGCTCAATAAGCATTGAGGTGTTTCTGGTCCTTTTTGCCAAGGGAGAAAAGTTTGGGGACTCCAGTCAGGGATACTTAATCAAAGGAAGAGTTTTCCTCTGCAAGCTGCTTGCAGATAGTCTGCCTGGTGTCCAAGAACTTACCAAAGGTTTAAATTCATCATGCATTCTGGCTACTAAATTCTTTTCTTTCCTCTTTCTCCCCAGCTCAATTCAATTTCTGATATTTTCTTAGGATTCTCTCTAGCAGAAAAATTTTTACAGGAATGAAGGGCTGTTTTGGAGAAAGTGGAGGTCAGAGGCAGTACTGGTGTTTCGTAGCAAAACCTAAATAGTGAAATAGGATGTTTGCTTTAATACAGTGCCCAGCATTCTCGTTGGATTGAGGCCTTAGAATTCTATTCACTTCATTGAGTTCAGTCTGGTTTGGGTATTGAGGATAGGTGACCTGAAAATACATGGTATTTTCTGTGAAAAGATTTCATGAGCAATGAACTGCTGGCCACCCCAACAGAAAGCTGTAGTGATAGTTGTACGCTTATAGCTTGCTCCTCAGTGGACCAGGCAGGTCCCAAGGACACCTTCCATAACTACCATTCATCAGATACTTGGCATCAGATATCTAGTGCACTTTTAAAAAGTAGTTTTTGTCGAAGTGTATTCTCCAGACATTCCTTTCCTCCTAACGACAGTGAAGGGAGAAGCAGCTGCTCACCAGTTTGTTTTGCTGCAGTTATTGGTTTTGAAAGCACACACACATACACACACATGAAACAAAACAAAATGATCCAAAAAAGCCCTGATACAAGGTGGCTTCATCTAATGGGAGACCACATCTCAACCAGGATATTCAGAGTTTCTAAGGAGAAGCTGTAAGGGAGTATGTGTTTCTTTAACGGGTCTCTATTTAAAGTGCAAGTTATGAAAGCCCCCTTCTGACAAGAATCCAAGTGAGCTTCATCGCCATTGATCTAAATGGGAAGCCGTGCCAAATGATTTGTTTTTTGAATTGTCTGGCTGCTGCAAGTAGAGGCTGTAAACTTATTTGGAATTCTTGTCTTCCTGGCTCACAGTTTCTCCTGACAATTGAAGTACATTTATTGCAACAGCTCTTTGATTGGCATTTTATAGGACGCTCATGTTATATGCTGGGAACATTGTATATTCCTAGTTTGTATATTGTGTTTCATACGGAAAGTTTATCTCATCCACAAAGTCTGAATCTGAAGTATACAATGTTTAAGTGTTGTCAAGCTTATTCTCTTGCCATCCTGACTGGAGGGATTAATTTTCACACACTTAGGAATTGCTTCTCCTGGGCCACTTTATAATTCAAACAGACTCCTCCATTGAGCCACTCAGGCTAGAGACAAGTGTTTGGCCAAATCAGCAAGGCTGAGATTGGAATAGTGTGAGAAAGCATTTAGCACTTCTAACACACTGCCTTATAACTTCCTCTGTTTCTAATCTGTTAGGCTTCTCTCCCCAAGGTGTTGCAGTGTGGTGTAACTGTGTTTTCGTTTTCTAGTCTCTACCCAGCACCTGGTGCCTTTGAATATAAAAGGTGTTGGTTGATTCTTGTCCAAATGTGTGCTTTTGAATCTATCTCCTCACCCTCCATACCGAAATGACCTGCCCTACCTCAATCCCATGAGAGCTGTAGACTCACTGTCTAACTGAAAAGGACATGCTATTGTTATTATATTTTGTACTACTATTGTGATTCTTACTACCATGCTTAAAACAAAACTAAACAGTAGTGCTAAAATATGTTGCTAAAGACTCTGAAAACTAAAACATATGCTCGTTTATATAACTTGTAATAACACTTTTGCAGTCCACAAAATAGAAACCCTTAGGAGGCAGAAGGGTGTGTGTGTATATTCGTCCACACAGCAGACCGAGGGTCAGACAAAGGAAGCTGCTCTTTCAATATTGTAGAAAGTCCTAATAGCCACAAGTGGATTTTAATATTAATTGATTACCGTGACACCCTTATAGAGAGGGCATTAAAAGTGACCACAGATGGTCAGGGATTCCATTTGGCTTGTCTGAGAGCCATCCCAGTTCAAGACTTGATCACCCCACGCCTGAATTATTCAGTGGTACCTTGTCCTTTTCTTATCAGTATCTCTCTAGTCAGTCTGTTATTGATTTTTTTTTTATCTCCTCCTTTAGAATGTGAGTTCCATGATGGCAGACCCAGAGTTTCTCACTGCTGCATGGCCAGTGCCTAGAACAGGATTTGTTTGGCACATAGTAAGTGCTCAATCAATAAGTAATGAGGAAACATAAAGACCAAAATGTGGGCTTCTAAATTTTGAAATGAAGATAAACACCTGAGTGGTCATGATACCTTACAACACAATATTCTACGAGCTAGTTGGAGGCAGGTTTTATTAGCATCATTACCCAGACTGGGGCGTAGAATTCTAACTGGGAAAGGTATGGCAAGGCCACAACCCAGGGCTGATTTCTACTTTTGTCTTTATCCAGGTTCTCTCTTTCTCTCCCCTATCCTTCCCCTTTACTATACTGGCATATTAGATGGGGCTTTCCGGGGAAACAGAACTGATCGGATACACACATACACAAATATATATACATGTATGTATGTATATATGTGTGTGTATATATATAATACAAATATTATGAGATTTATTCTAGGAATTGTCTCACTGACTGTGGGGATGGGCAAGTCTGAATTCCACAGGGCAGGCCACAAGCTGGGAACTCTGATGAAGGGTTTCATTGGCTTCCCCAGGAGAAGCTGGCTGGCTGAAGTAGAGATGGAAATTCCTCCTTCTGACTGCTGCAATCATCACTTCTCCCTTTAAGGCCTTCAGCTGATTGGATGAGACTTCTCTCATTGTTGAAGGCAATCTCCTTAATTGAATGTGGATGTAATTAGCTAGAGATGCAGTCAACTGACTGATGATTTAAATCCATGAAATATCCTCACGTAACAATCAGTCCAGTGCTTGCTTGCCCAAACAACTGGACCCCATAACCTGGCTGAGTAGACACATGAACTTAACCTTTATGACTGATGAGGAGCGGTCTTTACCAGCAGCAAGAGAATTGCCATGGTCATCATCCTCAAGGGATCTATAGCAAAGAATAACACTGGAGATGATCCTGTATATGTTGCAGTCCTCACCCAGCCCCCTTTCCTGCCTTATCTTTTATTCCTCACACTTCTTACCATCTAAATACTATATAGTTTATTTAAATATTATGCTTAGTGTCTGTTTCCCCAAATGAGAATATAAACTCCACGAGGACAGGTGGTTTTATCTGTTTTGGTCACTGTTGTATCCGCAAGGCCTGTAATACTACCTGATATCTAGTAAATTATCAATGAATATTTGAAACCTAGTGCTCCTTCATATATTCTCAAGGAAAGAACTAGGGCAAATTCATAACCTAGGATTGTAGTATCATCAGCATGCTAATGGTCCCTCGAATATTGGAAATAGTAGCTTTAAGTACTGTCTACCCCCACTGAAATTATAAAAAAATCTTCAAGCTTAGTTATTTCCTATTATGAGGACTCCCATTTCCCTTGCATGAGGTGCTTCGCACTAATGAGGAGAGGCCAACTGTAATTCAAGAGGTGTGATGTCCTCAGCCCTCTCTGTGGCCTTGTCACCTTAATATACTCATGTTTACATGTCTTGAGGCTTTAAGGAAGCAATTACTGCATGCCTGAACTTTCTTGATTAAATTTGTTGGAGGGATGCTGTCCTCTTACTTTTCTGAGGATCCTCATTTTTGCTTTTCCATAAACCTCATAAATTCTCTCCCAGGATCTGTTGCCATGCCTCTTTCCTCTGTAGGAGTGGGTAGAATCTTTTAAGAGGCTCTCCCAATCACTGTTTTGTTAGGGAAAATTCAAATTGGGGAGAATGTGACTATGGACATATTTTATTCTCCTGAGGATGTGGGGAAGCCTCAGGGCTGCTTGGGTTTGAGCAGTTGGATCTACTTTGTCACTGATTTCTGACCAAGAGTTTTTCTAATTGCCTACCTGCTGTACAGTGATCCAAAGGTACGTCTATGGTATTTCTTTTTAAACTAAGAGGAAGAGAATAGGTTTCACTAAGCTGAATTTCTCCTTGGCATTTATGTCACAATTGTAATTATCTAAACTATCATATATTCCTTCTGCCCAAATATGAGGTAGTCATTATAATAAATTTTATGCTTATACAGCCCTCTCCATGAAGGTGATGATACCTTTTTGCAATATCTTAAGTAATCTTGTGAATATAAAGGCAGGTGAATGGCTATTAGATAAGTTACCCTAATACCCCCAGGGCAGATTGGGGCAGCTGTTGTTTTTGTCTATGCAGCAAGCTTTCCCACTTTCCTTATTATAGTAGCAGAGCCTGTCTCCTACCCTGTCCACTCCATCTCACCATAGGGCTGGGCTCATGATGCAGGACAGGTCAATCATAGAAGTTCACCTTTCTGGCAACAGTGACTGGTCACAGGGTGGGCATGGTACCCAAACAGGGACAGTAGAGTTCTGTATTGGCCGTGGGAGAGTGATGCTCTCCTCTTCTTCTGAGCTACATTTCTGGATAAGACCCTTCTCTGGCAGGAGACAATGAAGACCACAGAGAAGCAGAGGCGAGAGGATGGAGAGAAAATCCTGGCAATGGAAGTCCCTGGGTCCACTCCTGGAGACCCCATTTCCTGCACATGATTCACTGATTCTGTCAGCTATACCCGCTGCATGAGCCAGTCAGATTCTGTTTTTGCTTAGGCTGTTTTGATTTTGGTTTCTCTGAAAGAGTCTTAACTGATAACCCCACTAAATACAGAGAATTTAAATGACTTCCAAAACATAAAGCAACTGTGGGGGTGGGGGAGGATATAGTCAAAGAAGCCTGGATCTTTGGTTTCATATTTCTTATTTTGCTCTCTCACTCTGTATTTTCTCTATACTCATCTGAGTTTCCAATAGTATAGATAATGTTTAGGCAACATTAAGTTATTTAATGAACATTTATTGAGTGTCTGTTAGTGTCAGGCACTTTGCTAAGCCCTGGATCTGTAGAAGTGATTAAGTTACTTACCTCTTCTTCCTAGGGAAAGAGATGGATGTGAATAACCAGATGTGATAAATACAGTTACAGAGGGATGCACAGGCCTCTGCCTAGGCCTGAGAGAGCCAGAGAAGGTGTCACACACATGCAGAAAGCTGTAGATTCATTCAGAGCAGAGTCCTTGGAATCACAAGGAAGATACTTGCACAGATTCCTTTCATTGATGTCAGCCTTTTGCAAAGATTCACGGGATGCAGGGAAGACAAGGAATTGTCCAGTCAGCCCTGAGTAAATCAGCCCAGACTTCTGACCTGTCTTTGTGGACAACTGGGAAAGCTGCTTATATTTGCTAGGGACTTAGCCCATGTCCCAGTGACCTTCTCTTTGCTCACCTTACATTGGTAATTCCCAAAGGAGAAAGTGGGAGAGGGGCTCTTTGTGCCATTCAACATGGAGATATTGGGCAGGAATCTCTCAGGTCACCTCAGAGGCAGTTGGCCCCTGAACTAGTCCCTGGTCCATCAGCTGTCCAGGTAACAGGGTTACCTTACCCTACAGATTAGTCCCCTAGAACCTTAGGTACTTTCCTTTAATGGTTGCTGTGTGGCATCCTCTTGTAGCTCATCCAGCACGGTACTGAGGGATAGATAGAAGTTCATGAGTGGAGGGAATGGTGTGTACACAGGCTCAGATGGATGGAGGCTGGGAGAGAGAATGTTGGAAAGGAAGGCATGGGCAAGGTAGAGATTCCTGGAATTTTTAAAATTTACTTTTTATTTTACTTGAAATTATATATGAATACAGTTTAATGAAGCAGATAGTTAAACAGATTTTACTACCAAAAAAGGGTTTGATAGGCACTCCCCTTTCATACCTTCCAGAAGAATCATTTTTGTTTTTTTTACTACATGTAATTTTAAGGAGTTTGTATTATAGTCTTTCAATTATAAGGATAAAAGTTCTTAAGCTGGAGATTAATGGAATGAGACTTGAGTTTTAGAATGGTTATTCTGGAAGAAGTGTGGAGGACAGCTTGGAGATGAGACTTGAGGCCTGGAGACCAGCAGGGGAAGGTGCCTGGAGTGGGGTAGTGCCACTGAAGGTGGAAGCACAGGGGCCACACTGGAAACTGGAATGCACGGAACTGAGATTTGGAGCTGAGGGCAGGAGAAGTTATCTTCCAGATTTTAAAATTTTGGCTGTGATGTTTTAGTTTGGTATCATTTGCCTTGTTAGGGGCCGTGGAGAGAAGAGAAGGTTTCGATAAAGTAGGGTGATGACTGTGGGTTTAGACAGGTTGAGTAGCTGTAGGTGCTAGCAGTCTGCTCGTGACAGCAGTCCAGACTAGGGAGAGACCCCTGACCTGGGGCGGCGTCTGAGATTCGTGGGTCTTGGGGAAAGCCTTGGAAACAGATGACCCAGGGAAGAGGGTCTTGGCATAAATCTTATTCAAAGAGCAATTCCAGAAGAATGATATTAAAAGATGTTATTTCCCCCAGATTACATATTCAGTGTATTAATTGGTCCTTCCATCCTGCCATTTCAGTGGCGATGTCAGATGCTTCAGCATTATTTTATTAGGCTCCATTTATGTACCATGTGCTGGTTGCTTTGGAAGGGACATGAAAGTATCTTAAGAAAGGCCCTGCCTTCCAGGAACTTAGTCAACTTAGACGAATGTGACAGTTCTAATACACGTGAGAAGTTAAGTAACAGCAATAAAAGAGAGTACAGTAAGAAATTGCTAACTGATTTATATTAACACTCTACACTAAGAGTTCAGAGAAGGAAGGCACTTGTGTTTGAGGGATTGATTTCAAGTTTTTCTTTTCCTAATAAAGATCAAGTTAATCCCTGCTGAAATACATTCTTAATGTATATTGAAGAGGAAAAGAGGTGACTATTAAAAAGAGTAAGTAGTCTCTCACGATTAGAGTGAAATTTTCTTTATTTGAATACTAAAGCAGTATATTAGTACATCATCACTTGCTTACCCTGATGTGGTAGTGCTAATTTATAAGCTAATTGCAACTCAGAATGTAGCAGCTAAGTGCTCATTATTTTGACCAAGCTTTACAGCATTCCTCTGTTGGTTGGGAAGCAGTCCTAAGCAAAGAGTTTTCTGCATTCTAGCTCCAATTCCTGGTCTTTAATTTTCTTTAGCTCATAGAAAACTACTTTCCAGGATCCCCATATGGAGGGAAAGTGCTTTTGTGACCCACCTCATGGCTTTTTGAGAAATGGCAAAGAAAAATAATTGTCAAATATGAGTCACATAAAGTAGTCTGTGATGACTTTGAGAATGACTATCACAATTTCCTGTTAGCAATAAAAATGCATTCTATGACAAATGAAACACTATTTCTGGAGAAAGTATTGTTCATGCTTTTATTGTAGTGTACTCATTATTTAAAGGCCTTTTGGCACTTGTTATTAAACAAAACAAACGAGTCTTCATGAATGTAAGAAAAAGTTAGGTGTTACTGGAAATAATGAAAAAGCTTAAGAGAATAATTTAATTAAGAAAACATAAAATCTTGTGATTATAGGAAATGAGTTTTATTTATACATTTGAAGGAATATACACTTACACTTAACCAGGAGACTCATCCACTGTTCACTCACTCGGCAAACATTTCTCTGGCACTTACCATGTGCAACGCACTGGACTAGGCATCAGGATACAAGACAGAAAGGCTCCCCCCCCCAGGGACCGTGCAGATAAGCCACTGATTCCACCAATAATCATTTACTGTGATGAGTGCCACAAAGAGGTACAGGATGCTATGGAAACATAAGAGAGGGCCAGAACCTGGCCCAAGAATCAGGGAAGGCTTCTCTGAGGACGTGATATTTAAGCTGAGATATGAAGAATAAGTAGATATTAATTAAGAGTTGGGGAAGTGTGTTGTAGGATTTTTAAGTTCAGGAGAAACAGCATGTGCAAAGCTCCAAAGACAAGGTGCATGGCATCTATGAGAAAATGATAGAAGGCCTAGAGGGTACAGCATAGACATTAAGGAGATACATGGCCTGGGAAATGACTGGAAAGCAGCCAGATCCTGCCTCATCTTTTAGGTCATGGAACCTGGGCAACGCAAAGTCATTGTGCATCTGTAGGGATGGGTTTGAGAACTTTTCAGGAGGCAGGAGCCAAAGCATGGGATAGAGGGATGAGAAAGAAATTGGAATCCAGGATAACTCCCAGGGTTTTAGCTTGAGTCCCCAGGTGCTGTTTACTTAATTGGGGTCACTGAGGGGGTAGGGGGACAAATTTGCCAGTTGGTCATGGATGGGAGCAGGATGACTGGGCAGTATAGATCATGAGTTCAGTTTTGAGCATACTAGAAGACGTCCCTTGAGGAGGTGTGGTGAAGGCATGAGCAGTTGGATACATGGGTCTGGTGTCTAAATGAACAGTCCAGATGGGAGCTATGGTGTACAAACCAGCAAAGTTAGAAGAAAATAATTTATATTGCCAGAAAAAGATACCTCCCGAGCCATATCTCAGCATTTCAGCTCATGTAACAAGGAGACCTTGGAACCCTTATATTGACCACTTGGCATCAAGCTCACCACCATGTGGAGTTTGGAACAGAAGCAGAAATGTGGATGTGGACAGTGCCATTCCCAGTATTCCAGGAGCAGAAGGAGGCTGGGAAGTGGGCTGTGGCCCAGGAAGCCAGACCTGGTGAGGCCCCCATTAGGACCTTCTGGGAGCTACAGGGCACAAACCAGGCTGCTGAAACCAGAAGATTGGAGCCCAGCCCCTGCTGGAGGCCTTCCTGTTCTCTAGGCTCTGGTCAGGGGGCACAGCCTCCGTGCTGCTGCTTGAAAGATGCCCTGCAGTGGACCGGGCCAGGCCTCTGCCTCCTGCAGCCATCTATAGTTCCCTCCACAGCCTGCCTTCCCTCTCCTCAGCCGTCTGCCTCATTCATGGCCTGTTCTGCTCTTTAAGGCTTTCCAAAAATGGTCCTCACTCCCTCCATTTCTAACCCCCTCCAAAGGTCTAGCTTAGGGATCCAGTATTCAATATTCTGCAGAAATGCAGCTTTCCTTTCCCTTAAGTGTGAACGTGCCTTGAGCATTTTGGCTGAAAATCACCATTTGACATCCAAAGAACATCAGACTTTTGTTTATCCAAATTCCAAACAACCTAAATGCTTAAATTACCAGGACTTTTCCAATACTCTATATTTTATGAGAGAGAGACACGCCAAGTAACTGTTGTAGAATTAGTCCAAATTCAGACCATTATTTACCCCTTTTTTGTTTCTCTCTGACTCTTGTCTAAGGATGAGGACTCTGTGGGGTCCTACAATACCTCCAAATTAAGTCCCCCAAAGTATATCATATTTAGTATACTATTCCCAGTTGTTCTTAGGAAACCCTGTTGGTTTCTGAGTAACCAATTTCAGTTGGTTGTTAGGCAGAAACCATGAGGAACATAGCCACTTTTGTAATTAGGTCCTGTTGTAGTTCATTTAAGAAATATAAGGATTAGTTACCATAAGTCAGGCATCAAGAAAGTTGATTAGAACTACCATTCTGTCTGTAACACCACTCACTGAAATTGGTCCTTGTTAAGAAAATGAAGGATTGTTCAAAGCACCCATTTCTGGGATCCTCAGCCTAGTTTCAGTGTAGGTAAATAGGGCTAAAGAGAATTTGCTTTGAGTGCTCAGCTGACATCAGTTGAGTATAGAGCTCAAATTGTTCTAAGGAATGTATCTGCTAATTGTTTTTTCTGTATTTTATGCATTGGCCTCATTTTTGCCATCTTTTAATTGTTAAAATTTACAGATTTCATATCCAGAGAGAGAGCTTACCTGGATGATGCTGCTGTGAGATGTGGTTTTAGAGAAAATAGGATGGACTTCTGCTTCCAAAAAGTTATTGCAATGGCTGAGATTCACCTGGAATTGTAAATGACTAATAGTGGCTTTCTGTCAGGAGTAGGGTTTTTTTTTTTGTTGTTGTTCATAATATTTTTTAATTAAATTCCATTTTATTGAGATATATTCACATATCATACAGTTGTTCATGGTGTACAGTCAACTGTTCACAGTACCATCATATAGTTATGCATTCATCACCCCAATCTATTTTTGAACATTTTCCTTACACCAGAAAGAATCAGAATCAGAATAAAAAATTAAAGTAAAAAAGAACACCCAAATCATCCCCACCTCCCACCCTATTTTTCATTTAGTTTTTGTCCCCATTTTTCTACTCATACATCCATACACTGGATAAAGGGAGTGTGAGCCACAAGGTTTTCACAATCACACTGTCACCCCATGTAAGCTACATGGTTATGCAATTGTCCTTAAGAGTCCAGGCTACTGGGGTGAAGTTTGATAGTTTCAGGTGTTTACTTCTAGCTATTCCAATACATTAAAACCTAAAAAGGGTTATCTATATAGTGCATAAGAATATCCGCTAGAGTGACCTCTCGATTCCATTTGAAATCTCTCAACCAGTGAAAATTTATTTCGTTTCATTTTGCACCCCCCTTTTGGTCAAGAACATGTTCTCAAGCCCACAATGTCGGGTCCAGATTCATCCTTGGGAGTCATATCCTGCATTGCCAGGGAGATTCACACCCCTGGGAGTCAGGTCCCACGTGGTGGTGGGGGGCCAGGCAGTGAGTTCACCTGCCGAGTTGTCTTAGCTAGAGAGAGGGGGCCACATCTGAGCAACAAAGAGGTACCCAGGAGGAGATTCCCAGGCACAATTATAAGCAGGTTTAGCCTCTCCTTTGGAGCAACAAGCTTCATAAGGGCAAGCCCTAAGATAGAGGGTTTGGCATATCAAACCTCCAGTCCTCAATGTTTGTGAGAACATCAGCAACAATCCAGGTGAGGAAGTCCAACACTTCCTTATTTTCCCCCAGCTCCTCAGGGGGGCCCTGCGTACATATTTTTATTCTCTGCCCGAATTACTTTGGGATGTGTCGCTATTTCACTCTAACCCATACAAACCTACCCTATCTCACTTCCTATTCAAAGTTCCATGTAATTATGGTGTTTGAACCAACTGACTACAGAAGTTATATTGTTTAGAAAATACAGATCCTTTACCAAATAAGCATCTCTTCCCTTGGTCTTACATGGAAGTTGAAGTTTTAAAACAGAGTCAGTTTTGACCTTTACCCTTTGGCCCGATTTGCCCTAGTCTTAACCAGATCTGCTTCATTCATATCTCTAACTGAAGTCTAGGCTCTTTTTCACCTTTTTTTTTTTTTCTTTTTTTTTAACAATTGCTGTATGAGTTAATACTGACATTCATATCTGCCGAGCTCTAGCTCTGGGTTTCAGGTGTCACACAGATACCCAACGTTCCAGAGACCAATCAGATTATACACAAAGGGATCAGCATCTCAGAGTTTGTAGACAGCCATTACAATTCAGGAATAGATTTGACTCCTGTAAAAGCTTACAATCTAGAGATCATTACACTAATCGTTCCCCTGAAAGGCTGTGCTCTTATATTCAATTCTGAGTTTACACGTTGTACTTAGTCCACATTGGTGAGGCATTACAGTGTTTGCCTTTGTCTCTGGTGTACTTCACTCAAAATGCTGTCTACAGGATCCATTCTACAGGATCCATTCACCTTGCTAGGTGTCTCACAGCTTCATTCCTTCTCTCAGTTGCCCGATATTCCATTGTATGCATACACCAGAGTTCACCATTCCGTTCTTCCTTTGATGTGCCCTTAGGCCACCTCCACAGGTTGCAAATGATGAATACTGCTGCCAGGAGTAGGTTTTGATGAAAGTTGAGAGGAAGTGCTTAGGAGAGAAAGAAGGGGATTCCACTAGAGTGTATAGGAAAGGCCTAGAAAGATTAGGCTGGTCAGTGACGTTAAACTCAGCAAAAAGTGGTTTTTGTTCTGGGTAAATCTACATGGGAAAAACCAAGTAGAGAATTGAAGCACCTCTCTGGATAATTCAATTAAAAACCCACCCCTCCTCTAGTGACAGGGTTATTTCCGTGAAGAGTGAGCCTTTGTCTTAATCCTTTGGATTTGTCTTGGAGTTGTCAGTGCCATCACAGATATTAAGAAATATTTTTGTTCTCCATCATTCTCACTGATGTTTATTTAAATAGGAGCCACGCTTCCAGGAAGGAGGCTGCAAAAATCTCCTCCATTCCCACCCACTCAGTTTTGCTGTGCTTATAACACAAGTAGTTGTAAATACACGACGAGAGGAAGAAATCATTCATGCCAAAAGTGTACTACTTGGACTTCTACAAGCTTGACGTTTACTTTCTGTTTTCTTTCTCTACAAGTCTTTGCACTGATTATCTCACTGCCTGCTTTAAGCAACAGATTTTTAATTTGAGAGAAATACTTAGATTTTGTTCTGCTAAAAAAAAACAAAACCTTGCTTTCCAAAAGAATATTTCAACTTTCTTTGGGTAGAGGTCCCATGTTGGGGCCTATTAGACAGTAATCCGAGAGCTGGAATTTTTGACGCAGCCCAGGAGAGAAGCAGGCATGAGGAGATTTGGTTTTCTGTCTAGCCAGCTGTCTGTGGCAAGGCTGGAGGAGAGGGCTGGGGAGGGCGGAGAACGGTGGGAGCTGGGTCTTCAGGAGTGTGTGACCCAGACTCAGTGGGGGTTGCCCTGTGGCTTGGTGCCCAACCACGTGGGGTTTCCTGTGGGCTCCTGTAGTTTGGATTAGGCTACCTTGTCCTCAGAGTAGCCTCTTTCCCCTCCCCGGCCAGCTGTAGACAGAAGCACACTTGCTTCTAGGAGTGAGTGGAAAATGAGTCTTTTATTTACAGCTCTGTTTCAGATTAGATTTCTCCCATTCTTCAGGTTCACCATCCCCATCCTCTGCTGTCAAAGGCTTCCTTCATTAGAATTTGATCTCCTCACTTCTGGCTTGGTTTATTGGAGTTTTATATCCTTGGGAGAAGTCTGTTCCTGAATAAGACGTTCCTTCTAGAGGGCTAAATGAAAGGGCTTGAATCTGTAGGACGATTGTCCTCAATAGAAAACCTAGCTGAAGAATTCCCTAGGAAATTTAAACAAAAACAACTCTTCCCTAATTATTGGCTCTTCCTGGTGAAACATAGGTTCTGTTATTTAGTTATTTAATTTTTTTTTTAACCTTGCTTTGAAACTTTTGGCCAAGCAAGGAAAGAGTCATTGTGCCTATGGACTTTTATTTTTTAGCTCACCAGTTAAGAAATATTCAAGACAGTCAGAGAAAAGATTTTCTGACTCCATTATCCACCCCCCCCCCACATAGTGTGACAGATGGTGCCAGAGGACCAAGTTCATATATAATATATATATTA
Organism: Choloepus didactylus; assembly: GCF_015220235.1. Lineage (NCBI taxonomy): Eukaryota > Metazoa > Chordata > Mammalia > Pilosa > Megalonychidae > Choloepus > Choloepus didactylus. Next base: position 141,887,911 of record NC_051311.1, on the reverse strand, counting down.
TATATTTTTTTCTCCTAATGGCTTCTACTTGTTCAAAATACAGGAAAGGCCAATTAGCAATGAATAATGTACATAGCTAGGCAAATCTAGATTTTAATGTATATATTATGGAAATGAAATCAGCATTAGGAGTGAGAAGAAATGTACAAGGACCTTCTATTCTCAGGAAATGTAGATTAGTTCTTAGAAATGATTTAAGACAGATTCAGTAGAAGTTTCTGGAGATACCCAGTTCTGTTCAGTCTGCAGCCCATATGCCAATGAAAAACTAAACAAGGGTATCAGATGATTGCTCACGTCCTCGCTCATTTCATGGTTATTCGTGGCATTTTCTCTCAGTCCACTTTCCCATAAGTGAGCCACATGTGACCCAAGCCCGTGAGAATACATGGAGTTGATTGTATGAGCCTTGCTGTGTGCTTTGTTGTTCTCTGACTCTGTCCCTCAATCTCCTCTTCCTTGAGGGAAAAAAAAAGGGCTGAAAACCGAGATTGGAAACGGGGATAAGATCTGGGGCAATGTGAGTCATTATTACCCAGAAACCCTACAGAACACTGAAAACAGAATTGGAAGTCTCGTTTTATGTGTACAGTTGATGCATCGTCAACTTCCCATACCAGAAAACCTTCCTGTGCCTAACTGGGAGGTACCTTGTTATCAGCTTAGATACTGAGCACGAGTTTTGGTTTTTCAAAGCCAGCTTGTTAGAATATTAAGCCTGTTTATAACCTCATTATTGCAACACCCATATTGGCTCTTACACTAAGAAACTCACTTTAAAAAAATGAAAGACTGCCAGGCGTTTCATAATTTTACATCAATGTTTAATCGACTCTCACTAATCCAGGCTATCAGAAATGGTTCCCCAATCATCTTTTTGACTTTGGAGTACTTGAGTCTTACATTTGAATGCAGGTGTGTCCACTACTTTGGGAACTCCTAGCCATTAAAAAGCAAATAAAACCCTTAAAGCATCCGTGCTCCCACCACACTGTTGTTTCTTGATGTTTCCCTGCTTGTCTCTGCTCACTTCCCAGGTAGGCCCATGCTTACTGTGGACAGAATCATTCCTTTTGTTTGCTAGGTCACCCTTTCTCTCCCTGACTGGGTCCAGGAGAGGAAAAATGGAGTTCAGGGCTTAGAAGCCTCTGCCAGATGCTGTAGCCATGGAGAGCTTTGGGGTACCTTTTTGAATACTGGGTCAGTGCTCTTTGTGCTTTTATGGTGTTCCTGTCTCAGTTTCCACTTGTCAGAATGTGATCAGCCTGGATATGAAAATGGACTGAAGCTTTCAAGGGGAGGTTTTCAGTCTCATCGCTTCCCCCTGATCTGTACACGTGTGCGTGCACATGTGTACATGAACCCTTTGACACTTCTTGGACAATCCTCAGATCTATAGAAACATTCCAGACTTAAACAGGCATTGATTTCCAGTGAAGTCCAGCAGTCTTTTAATTTGCTTAGAGGTAAGTGAACATGGGCCAAGCCATAATTCTAGCTGTAGCACTTGATCTCTCTGCATCCAGTTAGAACTTCCCGAGGGTGCTGAAGGATGCCGTGTAAGCAGTTTTTTAGGGAGTTATGGATAAAAAGGATTTTTGTTAAAATATAGTTTTAGAAATATCTAAGGACTGTTTGGTGCCCAGTTCATAAATACCCAGTTTTTCCTTCTTTTTTATTTTACTGCCCTCTAAGCAGTGGCCCAGCTTTGACATTAGAGGGGTGTATGAGGCTCTGCAGGTTGAAGAAGATCACTGCTAGGGTGGGTGGTGGGACATACAGCTCTTAGGGGGTTCCCTTGAGCCCAGGGGAGAGTTGGGCAGGATTCCAGCAGATCTTCTTTTTAGCACGACTGAGATAAGCACTCGCTTTTTTTGTGACTTGAATGTTCCAAGACAAGAATTGGGAGTATTAATTTTTTCCACTCCAGAGAAGCCATTTTTGACCTTTTTCGTTTTTCAATCAAAGAAATTTTTTTTCCCGAACAAAATTCAGAATCCTATTGAGTTACAGTACCATTATTACTTATTTAATACTATTGTTTTTAAAGCAGTAGCTGACTTTATTTTGAATATTTACTGGATGCTTGGCACTTTGCTGAATGTTTTACATTCTTCATCACATTTAATCCTCACATAATGCCATGAAACAGATATTATTGTTACCCATAATTTATAGGGTTGAAAATGATCAGGGAAGAGATGCAAGTTAAAGGTCACATAGCTTATGAGAGTTGGGGTTGGGATTTGAACTCAGGCAAATGATCTTAAGCATTATGCTGTAATGCCTCTCTTTAAAAGAAACAAACCAATGAACAAACAAATGAAGCTGTGTGTGTACGTGAAGGGGAGAATCCATCCTGGGGAACAGAGTTTGAAAACCACTGCTCTGGAACTTCTTTGAGGTGGCTTCCTTAGCGTGGCCTCCCGAAGATGACCCTGCCCTCTACTGACCTTGAAATGGGAACCCTCTCCCCTCTCCCGTACCAGCAGCTTTGCCAGATCCTTGAGCCCGATAGTTCTTGGTCATGGTAGGGTTTGCCGTACCCTGTAGCTCAGTCTACGTCAGCTCAATCTAGTCACACGAGTCTGGAGGTTTGAGTTGTTTCAAGTTTTAAAAAATTGCAAATTTAAAGCAAATCTGAAAAATACAAATCATTTAAAAGCATTCCCTTTATTTTTCAGGTTGTGAATCAGGGATAAATTCTGTTGAAGTTCTTAATAACAAAAGGCCCAAAATAAACTGGGTTTCTTTTCCAGCTCATTTCCAGTTCTTTCCTGAGGAAAGAACTCAGTATGTTTTATCGTTGTTGGTTTTGTTTGTTTTTGTCTGGTGCTTAAGTTTCCTTCTGGAGTCCTTGGACGTCTTTGCATAATTTCCTCCATTTTCTTGGAAGGCTTCAGCATTTGCTTTCTGTCTGAGCCACTTTTAGACCCCGTATCCTTAGGCAGGTTACTTAGCCACTCTGAGTCTCACTTCCGTCAGGAACAAAGTGGGTTAAGCCTTGTAGGATTTGTCAGAGGACTGAGTGAACTTAGGTAACAGGATGGGGCAGAGGAGGTGCCCAACTGTGAGCTCCCCATCCTTCCCCTATTACATTCCTCTTGTGTGTGGGAAACCATGGCTGCATAGATGTCCTCACTGCTTGTAGTAAATCATCCCTAAACAGAAGAGAAATGAGTAAAAAGAAAGCACTGGTTTTGATCAATTGCTTAATAAATTCATTCATTCATTCAACAACATACATTGAGCAGCTGCCTTTTACCAACTCCTTTGGTAAGCAAGGGAGATATGCTGGTGGACAAGCCATCAGTCTTGCCATTAGCAAAATGGATTGTAACTGTTCAGAGGGAGGAGAGCCATGATATGAGTAAGCTCTGACCACCCGGGGCACACAGAAGGGGCGTCATTCAGTGTTGGAAGCCCTAGAAGGTTGCCTGGAGGAACTACTGCCCCAGCTGAGAATGAAGGATGAAGAGAGCTCAGTTATGCCTCATGGGTCTTGCCCAGTCAAGATGATCTGTGAGTTGGGTCCTGACTAGGGTAATTCCACGGAGCTGCATTTTCTCTTGTGCTTTAAGTCAGCTATCCACGCTGACCTTCATACTCCAGTGTAAGACAGCACTATTTGGACTGGGTCTGTGTTGGTTTGGGGGCTGTCCGTGCCTAAATGGGGTAAGATGGGAGGGGAGAACTTCACAACTTGTGAAGCCAAGAGTTCATCTATGAAGGTATGAAGTGAGTGTCGGGAAGGTGACTTGGACTGAAAATCAGATTTTTTGTTTCCCTTTCTTTGGGTGTTCCAAATGCACAGTACATATTTTGACAGGTATGGGCAAATTTAATTAGCTTACAGACATTTGTTTTCTGTCAACCGTGTGTTAGTCAGTGTGAAGCCTTGGGATAGATGGGGGGGATCCATAGGAAAGGGCCCCTGACCTCAGGAAGCTCAAAACTAGTAACAGAGAAGCCTAAAATTTTTAGAATGCCTAGTACATGGCAGGCATAGTGCCTGGCCGTTTCAATGCATTATCTCATTTGAGATCATGCCATACATTTTATAGATGTGGAAACTAAAGCTCAATTCAGTGCAGCGCTTCCCTGAGGTTCCACAGCTAGAGAGGGTAAAGGTGGGTTTTGAACCAGATCTGTCACACTTTGTTATCTTTTCACATAATCATAGACATGAGATGGTGCAATGCAATGGGATCTAGTATATGATGTTTCTGGGTGCTGTTGGAACACAGAAGAGGTTATATAACCCCATTTCCCATAAGAGTGACCTTCCTACACCAGGTATCATCTTTTAAAAGTATATATTTATTCTTTTTCTTGATTGGCCTGTCTTCTGCTTTATCCCCTGCTATCTTTCTCTATATCCCCTGCTTGCAGGGCTGGATGGGCTGGACTAAGGCTCTAGGCTGCCTCCTTACCTACCTGCCCCATACTTACATGATATTCCTGCTTGTTGAAATCCCACTCATCAGTCAAGACTACTTCCACAGAGCTTCCTTGAGCCACCCCTGGTATTTGTTATTATAATAATATAACACTTTAGACACATCTTAACGTCCTTTCTAGAATGCAAATTCTTTCAGAGAGTGGATCTTGTAGCTATTATGAAGATCAGTGATGTAAGTTAAGTGCCTTTTACCAGTAGGTGCTGAAAAAGGAAGTTATTTTAATTTTTGTTCATCTTTGATTCTCTTAGGGCTCACAGCAAATGCTGGGAGTATTCTGTGGGAGCCAATAGCAAAGGTTGTCTTCTTCTGACCTCTGAAGATGTTCTCTGCTGGTAGAATAAGTTGGGCTTTGGGTAGAAGCCAGGGGCATTCAACTGGCCCGGATGCCCCCTGGCCCTTGGTCCCTGCACACTCTCAGTGGGTTGTTTTCTGGTCATGCCAGAGGCTCTTTGGGGCAGTTTATTAGACAGCAGTGCTAGTGAGGGCCCAGGGCTGGGTCACACCCACCGCACACGGTGCTCTGGGCCTGTGGGTAGAACCTCTGCCATTGGCCGGCTGCCTGGAGAGCGTGAGCTATTCCTGGTGATGGGATCTGGGAGAGAGTGTGGACAGACAGTGCACAGCCATCACAGGGTTTGGAGGGAGTGCAGGTGCTGTTTTAGGCACTGGGATACAGCCAGGAATAAACAAAGAATCTGCCCTTGGGAAACTGCCATTCTGGTGGATTATCTCATTTATTTCTCAAAACAGCATTTTGAGAACAGATAAAGAAACTGAGGCCGCAAGTGGTTCAATTACTAGTCCAACATCATAGAGACAAGTGCCAGAGCTAAGATTGGAACACAGGTAATTTGATTTAAAACCCAAGCCTAACCCACTGTGATAGATGACCTGCCTTCATATATATGTGATGAAATCTGAATATGTATGTATCTATCTACATACAAGTTCCTATACATATGTATATGTACATAGTCATATATGTGTGTCATGGCCCAAGAGGGCTTTTGTAGCCAAAGGACTAACAAAAGCACCGGACATGTTCTGAGATGTGAGCTTTTATTATAGGGCTTACCTACAGGGTTGGGAAGTTGAGCCACGTTGCCCTGAAATCAGGAGCTTCTCTGGATGGATTCAGGAGCTCCTGTGAGTGGCGGCCAGTTCAGAGCACAATGTGGAAATAGTCTGCACTTTGGGGGCTGAATAAGCTGCTTATAAAGGCTCAAAATTCCAATGGGTAAGGCAGGGAGCAGGGCCATAATCAACAGGGAGGAGGAGAGGATTACAGAGATAACAGTATCTCAGGGAATCTCAGGGAGGAGCTAGTTTCAGGTATAGATTACAGTTAGAATCTGATATTATAAGGAGAATAGGTCAAATCTCAACTGACCTAGGTCACGCAAGCTGCTGTGTGCAATCTTCAAGGCCCTTGGTGAATGCCCTGTGCCCGGGGTTCCCACAATGTGTATTTATATATATGTGACTATATATGTGTATGTGTATGCATATTTCTATAAAATGTTTTTCTAATTATAATGCTCTTTTTTCAAAGAAAATTTGGAAAATTGATAAGGTAAAAATAAAAGCAGTCACCCATTCACCTTCTACCTAGGGCTCATAGTTACAATTCTGATGTGTTTTCTTTTAGATACATAGATATTGGTAGATATCTGGTCAAGGTCACATTGTAGGCTCTGTGTTGTGTGCTGCTTTCTTCAAGTAACACTTAGCATTGCCATATATGCTTTTATTTTAACGAGATGTAACAAGTCCTAGTGATTCTGAATTTGAAACATCTGCTCTTTTTTGTGCCCTTCTTTTTAACATGTAATATAAGCTTTAGTACAAATCAGTGGCTTGGATTTCCTGGGTTCGGTGACTGTAAAGGGAAAGCAGGTGTGGAACTGATGACAAGTGGGAAGCTTGCATTTCCTCCAGATGCTACGGGAGATGTAGTTTTCTCTCCCAGCACTTCCTTTCCTCTAGTCCCCTCTGGTGAAGACCCTATTAAAACTCAGTTGAAGTTCTCTAGAGTCTACAAAAACTAACACAACCCTGAAGAAAACTGAGGTATTGTACAAAATACTTTATATGGCCATTTTCCCGTGAATGCTTCTGTGACCTGTGTGAGGTGGTCAGGACAGGCATTGTCTCCATTTTATGGGTTATCAAGCCCAAGGCTAACTGACCACTGTGAAGAGCAGAGGTGGGCTATAACTTAGGCTGCTTTTGCTTCCTGGGGAAGGATTCTCCTAGGAGACTTGAGAGATTGAAACTAAACCCACAACTGAGCAACTGGCAAGTTCCTAATGCTACTCTCACCAGTTTCGTTTCTAGACATCCTCATGCGCTCCTTCCCACCTCTTCCTTCTTTGAAGACCTCACATCTCCTCTTATTATGGTTTTGGTTGCACGATTACACATTTACATTTTTAAAAAGCACATCCTTAAAGGGACTTGGGGTGCTAGCAGTGGGGATAATAGTGACAATACAAATAGCCAGTGGTTACTGAGCATTTAATGTGTGCCAGACAAAAGAAATGCTTTATACAACATCTTCCCATTTCTTTCTCATAACCACTCCATGAACCTGGTAATGGAAGGGCTGAGATTTGTACACAATTTAGCCCTCTTCAAAGTCCATCCTCAAGCAAGATGCTACAGTCCCTCAAAGGGGAAAGGGAAGACCATTGGGGAAGAGCCACTGAACTTCTGAGATGCTGCTTGTAACTGTTATGACTATGGTTACATACAGCTGACCGCAGTATAACTCAATAACCCAGAACTTCTAACTGGGTTTTGAAACACATAAGCCTGTCAGAGAGAGCCCACTACGAAACATTCACCTCCTTGCCCAACCCCACTGAAATTATCCTTTTCTAACCCACTGCCTTCCACAAACCCTCTTCTAATGTGTGTTTATACTTCTTTTCCTACAGGAGGAAATATAAGAAAACATCCCAGAGGTAAGCACGTCTTTCCAAGCAATGGGAGCTACCCAGGAGTGGTTGGTTGAGTCTTTTGCGACACAACTCTTCACAAATCTGACTCCCTGGTGGATATTAAGTGTAATAAATGGCCTCTTGGCTCCTTCTCAGTGAGTGGCCTGCTTTATCTTCTGATCGCTCTTGCTGCTGTAATTAACAATTTATAGCAGGCATTTAGTGTGGCATGGTAGGTGTATACCTTCCCACAAGAGTGCATCATGTGGATTAAGATGCTCATTACTGCTGAGCTGTCTAGTGATTTTGCTAAAACCTTAACCAAAGAGGAACTGGGCTGATGGGGGTCTAGAGGTTTTTAGATGATGGATGGGAAATACAGCAAGGTTTTTAAATACACTTCTAGTGTCTTCATTCTCCTTTGCCTCAAATTCTCCTTTGCCTGACTTGTTGAAAAAAGCTCAAAGCATAGGTTCAGATGCCTTTAAGCACAGTGGTGGTCTTTTGGTTTAACTGTGGAAAGGATAATCTAAAGTAAAATATCGTCTGTCATCACCCTCCATGCATTCATTGCATGGAAAAACAAATCTACCAAGATTTGCAGGCCCTCTGGGTTGATGAGCCATGGCCGGTTCAGGCTGGCATTGGCCTTGGACTGTGTGGCTATTAAATGCTGGACCTGCATCCTCTGAATTTCCAGCTCAGAAATGACTTACGGCGTGAGTGCATGGCCTCCAAGCCCCAATGGAGAGCCCATTTTTCAGAGCCTATGTGAAGTTAACTCCCCATTAAAGTGCCACTGGACAAATGCTCTTCACTGATTTATAGTAATTCTGTGCATATTTGTGTATGTGGACAAGTTGTGATGTCAGAGACGGCAGTCTCCAAATAATAGAATAATGAAATGAGTGTAGCAAATGCCATGTACCTCATGGTAAAATTTATGTGTTGATTCATCTTGTGTATACTTTTTTGGTGTTCTGTTTTTGTTTTTACAATTATTTGTTTTCATAAATTTAATTGGAAAATTAATGACACATAAGGCCTCCTTTGACTTTCATTTCTCCAACATCATCTCTTGCGACTTCCAACTTCCCTCTTTATTCTCTAAACTTTTAGCTACTGCTTTCCATCAAAGCTGTTACTCCAAAGGTCCAGATGATTGTGGATGCTTTCTTAGGAAGAAGTTTGGAAAACTTCTAGTGAATATTTTTATCTTATTGCTGAAAACTGCAGATTTGCTGCCCAAGGCACCCTGAAATCAATATAATGACAGCAGTGCTTCAGAGAGTAAAAGGACTTTATTTCATGACCACCAAGAAAGGAGACAGGAGTAAAAAAATCTAAAATCTGTCTCCCCAATTCTAAAGAGTTTAGGGTTTTTATGGATTCAAACAAGAGGAGGTGGAGTTGTTACAATAACAAGTAATTAAACTAACATTTTATGGCAGGCATTTAGTGTGGCATGGTAGGTGTATATCTTCCCACAAGAGTGCATCATGTGGATTAAGATGCTTGTTACTGCTGAGCTGTCTAGTGTTATATCACAATAACAGGTATAAGCAATGATATTATCATGTAAAGGAGTGGAACTGAAGTAAAGTAACCATTAGAAGTAACAAGGATAAACTAAGCTTAAATAACCGTTATAAGAAGTATAAACACTGTAGTCAGCGATTACAGTCCCCTCCTTACTTCTGTTCATTCCTCAGTCTTGATGGATTTTTGGAAGATTGACCTCTCTGGTTTCTTTTAGCTGAAAAGGGGCAATGTTATTAGTGGGTAGAGGAGTGAAACCTTTTTGCCTGTAGTTGAAGATATTCACAAGTTCCTGGTTGTCATTCTTGGGGAGACTGGCACCCCTGGGTTTCAGGACTTAACTGGCATAGGAACAATCTGGAGACTTTAAGTCTGAGGAACAAACTTAACAAGTAAATTGAAAATTACAGGTTTAGAAAGGAGTAGAAGGATCATGATTGGGGGACTTACAAATGAATCTAGCTATGTCACATTAGGGAAATACCTTTGCACAGATTCCCAGATAGAGCCCAGGATGTTAATTTTATGTAGCCGTGCGGCTTATTTATGGTGTCTGGATGCCCCTAGGGTTTTGGGGAGCATTCTTTCTTGGGGCTTTGAATACTGTGGCAGTTTTCAATTATCTGTTCGAGACCTGCGTAAGAGTAGCCTCCAGAATGACCTCCCAACTCGACTTGAAATCTCTTAGCCATGGAAATCTTATTGTTTTATTTTTCCCCCTTTTGATCAAGATCTTTCCCCGAAAGCTTTGCTGATCAACATATTATATTAGTTCCTTGGCACCAGGGAGGTTCATCCCTGACAGTCATGTCTCATGTGGGGTGAATGTAGTGAGTTCATTTGCAAAGTTTGTCTTAGAGAGAGCAGCCACATCTGAGCAACAGGAAGGTTTTCAGAAGGTGATTCTTAGGCATTAATTATAATTAGGCTTAGTTTCCTCATTACAGAAATAAGTTTCATGAAGTGCAAGCCTCAAGATTGAGGGCTTGGCTTATTAGCATATATCCTTCTATTAGGCAGGGCTCATATATTTCAGAGTTTATTTTCGTAGGTGTCCTTGTTACAAGCTCAAATGGGGATAATTTATGTTTTCTAAAAGGAGTGGATCTTAGATTTAGATTTTGCTAAGTTCTTTGATTATAATTTTAGTAAAGTAGGAGTCCGTATTATTTGAGAAAATAGCAAGGATTCCCCAGGTGAGGAAGTTTACAGTTCCATGCTTTCTGTCCCCACTCCTTCAAAGGACCTGATAAATTATTTTCATTTCATGCCCCAAACACTCTGCAATGCATCAGGGTATTACATTAACCTGTACAGAATACCAAGATCTCATTCCTTATTCTAGGTTTCGTGTCAAATAAAGCTGAGTTAAGTTATCTGAATAAACTGTCCAGACAGGTTAAATCAGATAGTGTACCACAGAAGGTTTGAATTTTTGACTTATAAATCTCTCTTTTTTTGGTCTCAAACAGAAATTAAAATCTCAAAATAGACAGTATCATCCTTTACCCTGTGTTCTGATTCACCTTAGTCCTAACCAGATCAGCCCCATTCACATCCCTAACTGAAGTCTGATCCCTTCTTCAGTTTCTTCAACAGTAGCTGCATGGAGTCGTGTTTTAGAATTAATGCTGCTTCTGCATTTTTTTCAGAGCCGGGGAACTCCAACTCTTGAGTTTCAGGTGTCCCACAGACACCCGAAATTCCATGGAGCTACCAGGTTACACACAAAGAGCAAAGCATCTCAGAGTTTAGAAATAACAAATAAAGCCCGGGAACAAATGTGACTGCTGCCAGAGCCTATAGTCTAAGTCCCAGTTCCCTTATGGGCATTTTCCAAATGAAGCCATTTCCAGAAATAAAAACATTTGACCGTTAACTGATCCTGGGGTCTTCAACCACAGACCATAGCAGGTTTCTCCTGTCTCACCTTTATACTTTTACCAGGGTTGTGTTAATTGATACACTTGCCTTGCTTCTCTTTTGAAGTCATTTTTTGTTAAAATGAAGTTCTGACCTGTAGTGACCACCTACATTTTCAGAGATGCATCAGAATAAAACAAATTAACCAACAAGGATGAAGAATAACTAAACATATAACATTTTTAAAAATAACTAAAACCATGACTAACAACACTATACTGCTGTCTAAATATCGTGCAGACCAGTGTCAGGACATAACATGGACAGTGAGAACTTTGTCAAGTCTTGAGGGATTTTATACAATCTAAATATTTATATGAACATTTCACCCATATATATTTAACTAACAGAAGGTTACAAAATCCTTTTCAATTTGTGTAACACTTCCTAAATACTTCCCATACAACTTGCAACATATCAGATGAACCTAATTGTTTGTAATACTCTCTCTTTAAAAGATGAAAGAACAATCTTTTCTAACAGTTCAAAATGAAATTATATTCTTTAGGGTTTGATTTTGGTAAGGCAAAATGTCAAAAATTATCAGGCTTGAATATTATGTTAAACAGGAAAATGGGTTACTGTGAAACAATATTTGGTTCCCTATTTAACCAGTGACAATATAAGAGCAAAATAGGCATTAATATGGTTGTAAGAAAAAGACTTAATGCCTTTAAAAGTTAGAAGACTTGTCTTCCAAAAACATAAAGGGTGATGTTCTAGTTTGTTAATGCTGCCTTTTTGCAAAACACCAGAAATGGATTGGCTTTTATAAGGGGGTTTATCTGGTTACAAAGTTACAGTCTTAAGGCCATAAAGTGTCCAAAGTAATGCATCAACAATTGGGAACCTTCACTGGAGGATGGCCAATAGTATCCGGAAAACCTCTGTTAGCTGGGAAGGCACATGGCTGGCGTCTGCTTGTTCCCAGGTTGCATTTCAAAATGCATTCTCCAAGATATCTGCATCAGCTTCCAATGGCTGTCTTCAAAATGTCTTTGTAAGTTGCAGTTTCTCTCTCAGCTCCTGTGCGTTCTTCAAAGTGTCCCTCTTGGCTGTGTCAAGCTTGCTCCTTCTGTCTGAGCTTATGTAGTGCTCTAGTAAACTAATCAAGGCCCACACTGAATGGGCAGGGCCACACCTCCATGGAAATTATCTAATCAGAGTTATCACCTACAGTTGGGTGGGTTGCATCTCCATGGAAACAATCAAAAAATTACAATCTAATCAACACTAATACATCTGTCCACACAAGATTGCATCAAAGATAATGGTGTTTTGGGGGACATAATACATCCAAACTGGCACAGGTGTTAAGGTCAATCTATTATTATAGATTCTGACTTTGCAATGAGGATATTCTGACATGGCTTAGCAGTTTTATCTTTTAGGCAGAACACTCAGATGGTTAAGAAAAACTTCTTATAAACTCTTATTAAGAGCAGACCAGTAATCCTAGAAAATTTCATTATTTTAACAGAGAGAAAACCACACTATAGTTTTGCATGAATATGGAGTTTGATATGAAAAGCTCTTAAAAATATTATAAATAAGCTCATCAAATCCTAGTTAGCATCGACCATGACAAAATTCATTTCCACAAACCCTCCACAGCTTTCTGTATTTACCCAGGCTTTTTCTGACATACTCTTGCTTTTCGTTCTTTGAAAACCAGTCATTTTACTTTAGAACAAAACTACACTTCTTTCCTTGACAAAGTACATCCAGTATACTTTACATACATGCATGCATTAAGTTACCGAAAAGATCTTTGAAACTGTCTTCAAACATCATATAAAACCTAATTACTCTTAAATTTTGTCAAAGCAATAACTTAATTTTGTTAAACATAAACTTATATTTTAATCATCTTAAAGATCTAATAGCTATAATGCTAGCTTATTTTATCAGTACCTATATAAATCTAGGGAGAACATACCCAAGTAGAATAAAATTATATGCTTGTATTGCACTTAACAATGATAGTTCAGAGGGCATAGCTATTTTTAGGAGATGGTTTCCAAAATTGATTGCTTTCTTCAGTTTACCATTTTATCAGTATTCCAGTGATATGTATTTATGAATAATTTCTAAAATAGCTTCCTGGAGGCAAGAAAGGAGGGCTAGTTTAAAACCATGATTTAATTGCAGGCTTATAAAAGCAGCCAGCACTTTTCCATTCTTTTCTTCCTTTTTTTTTTTAAATAGAGTTGTTTGGTTCGTAAGTCATCAAAGGAATAGGAACAATACTAGAATTTGCCACTGCATTTTTTGCAGCTGTATTTGCCTCATGGTTACCAGTGTATTTGTCCATATTTGCCTAAGAATGTCGAGGAATTTTAATTTTAACCAAAACCTTTGGACATCCAGCAATTTCTTAATGCAAGAAATATTTTTTTCCTCCATTGGAGGTTAAAAATATCTTTGTTTTCATGATATCCTAAAATTATGAACAACCTCAAAAGCATGCTATCAAGCTCTGGAAAAGATACTACAATTGTTTAATTTGTGCCAAGCATAATCCAGGAACACATTTCCATGATTCTTGAGGACATGCTTCCCTTTACCTACTAGACCTTTTGAAATGTGGCAATTAGATTTCATTCAATTACTCCCATTCCAAGACTGTAAATGTTTTAATAATGATTTGTCTATTGCAGCTATTGCCACAAAGTTATTATTAGGAAAAAAAAAATTATTTTAAATTTGGGGAGTCCCTCAGAACAAATATGGCCTGTTCTGCAATATTTCCTCTGTGCCTCTCATTCCTAATCTCAAGGCCCAGTAGAAAGAATTGTAAACCAAGCCCACAGCTCCCCCATCTTTCTGCACCCAGCCCATCCCCTATAGCTGCCCTGCCTGGTTTGCTCGTCCTACATAAGGGGCTTAAATCTGCCCAGCTTTAAACAAGGCATGAAAAGATTGTGCCATCAAAGAAAAACTAGGAATCTAATTTTTTACAATATCCTGCAAGGCCAAAAAAAAAAAAAATCTTTAATTGATGGCTTTGATCTTGGGAGGAGGGAAATTTGTAATGCATTGGATTCGACTAATGTTATAGGAAAAGGCTCTGGAGGCAGGAATAGGTGAGACAGAAAGAATGTGGCTAAATGGATTGCAATAGTCTTTAAAAGAGGATGGAGTTTAAATTTTATTTCTTTGAAGGGACAGGTATGTATGGGCCTTAGTTTCCTAACTTGATCTGTTGAATCTGATTTTAAAAGTTTCAGATGAGGGCGGTGGGATTTAAGACAGGTAAAAGTGGCCTTAGTATTGATCAGAATTCATATGCCCTTGTTTTAATTGTTTTGGATTATCAGATCCATTTCGTCTAAAGATGTGACTGGACAGTAGGAAAATTTGCTACCATTTCCTCGAGGCAGCCCTAGTGGTTACATTGAAAGACATTTTGCTTTCTTATAGAGCCGAGAGGCATTAGAGGAGGTGTTAACTGCTTTCAGCAAGTTCCAGGCCATTTCTTTCCAATGTTCAGGTTGTTGTTAGTAGTTACAATTACTAACACCCTGAACCCTGGTGCCTAGAGGTTTGTTTTTTTTTCTCTTTTATAGCTGCTTGTTTTAGCTTGGGAGGATTCCTCTTTTTTCAGTTTTTTTCCCCCCCAAATAGTTGAAGCTATCCAGATTTCTGCATGACCTTCACCAGTCATCCCGTAAATTAATTGGTAAAAGTCTGACTATCCAGACTCATAAGTCTGAAATGATAAGATTGAATTTTTGCAAAACCCACTGAGTCTTCAGTAAGATTTGGGAAATCTTATTATAGAAGGGAGCTAGGCTAAGGCAGGACACAGAAGGGGAGGACACGAAGAATTCAAAGAGTGCTAGAAACTGAGCTTCCCCAATTTCTCCAGGAGTGCTACTTTATATATTCATCTTTAGCAATTTGATTAGAACTCTCCTAAGAATTTGTATTTGTTAATTTGGTATTACCATCTGGAGGTAGGAAAATATACATCAAACAAACACAAATAGAAAGTCAGACACAAAAACACAGAAACACAGAATTATATAAAACTCTCTAGTTTGAATTACAATTTTGCACCTTTCTGCAAATTCTTGTTCTTATATAAAGATGTGAAAGATTGTACATATGGGATTTCATCCCATTTTTTCCTTGTATGATACAAATCTAATTGCAATTAAGAGACCCATTCTCTGGCCACTGTTCCCCAAATTCTTCTTTATGTTGGAGCCAGGCTGGGTTGCAGTAGAATATTATCATACTCTTTTATGGGTTCATGGATGAACATTGACTAGTTATTCAATATACATCCTAAAAGGCTACCTACAATCAGTTACTATTTACACTTCCCATGATTATCTAAAACAACAATTAATTTCACAATATTAGCAAGTATTACTACAAACACAGCACTAGTACTTTACAGAGATCCAAATAATCCAATAAACTAGAAATAAACCAGAAATCAAGTGGTCAGAGCTAGGGGTGAATGTTCTGGGAGGGGGGCCCCAGGTGGTGACCTTGGTCCAGGGGACTCGAACCCCATCTCTTTCTCTCCCCAACCAACTTCTGCCGTGATAACCTCCTCACCCGGTCCAGGAGTCAGGTCCAGATACCATTTTTCCCCCTCAAGTCTCGTAGTAAGCCGTTGGCTCTGGGGTGCCAGGAGGGCGAAGGGAACCTGGTTGTTGAGTCTCCAGACAAAAGAGGTCTGGGTGACCACACAGACTTGGCTCAGACACTCACTGCTCTGTCAGGATCCCAGTGGCCCTGGGCAGTGGCTTCCTAAGGACACCTTGGTCCCACCAGAGTCACCAGAATTTGTTGCCGAAAACTGTAGGTTCACTGCCCGGTTTCACTGAAATCTGTATCGTGACACCAGTGCTTCAGAGAGAGAAAGGGCTTTATTTCATAGCCATCAAGAAAGGAGACAGGAATGAGAAAAATCTTTAGGGTTTTTATGGATTCAAACAAAGGGCAATGGAGTTGTTACCATAGCAATAACTAGTGACTAAGCTAAAATAGCCGTCACAATAAAAGGTATAAACAACTATACTATCATGTAAAGCAGTGGGAAGTAGCCATTACAGTCATGGGTATAAACAACTATGATATCCTGTAAGGGAGTGGAGCTAAGCTAAAATAACCATGACAGTAACAAAGTAAAAACGCTGTAGTCAGTGGTTACAATTTTAGTCTTATTTAGAGCATGGACCTCTTGGCTGTCAGGGAGTTTTTCTTGAGTAAGGTGGGATGAGGGTGTTAATTTCAAAGTTACCCAGGAAGCCAGTTCAGCTGCAGGGAGTGGGTAAATATTGCCCATCATAATAATCACAGTTCTTTGAACACATCATGTTGACTCATTCTTCTGTGTATTTGCATATGCTGTTCCTTTTTCCTGGTCTGCACCCTGCCGCATCTTGTAGTTAACAGTCTTTTGAGCTGTGTCTGTCTTCTCTGTGCTCCTGTACTTGCCCTCATTTCACTGACTGAGCACCTCCCATAATATGCCCTCTGGTGTCTTCTTCATCTTCTACTCGGTTTAGAATATAGCAGCCCCTCAGTAAATGTTGTTGAATGAATGAATGAATGAATGAATGAATAATGCTAACTGCAATTTTACAGTCTGAACACCTTTAAACTGGTGTTTTTCAGACTATTGGTGATGGCATCAGGAAGAAAGTGCCATGGCTGTATCATACACTAGTTTAGTCTTGAGTTCACTGAACCATAAGCTTGTGTTACTTTCTCTTGATATGTATGTTCCCTGTTTTACAGATCAGATAACATGTGAATCTTCCCAGGGCTTTTTCAGGAATGAATTCTGGAAGGACCAGGATTGGAATGTTATGATCCGATGAAAACCTAAAAAATAATAGTATTTCTTATTGTTCAGATATTTTCTTAATAAAAGTAATGTTCTGACTTCAGCCACTCTGGACTCAATGACCTCACTAAGGAGAGACATTGGGAAAATACTTAATGCAAGTGCCAAAATATTTATTCCATTTTGTTGAGAAGGATTTGGAAAGCACATTCCAAAGAAATGAAGGCTGTTCAGATCTTTTGTTAAAGCATTTGAAGCCCAAGGCTCAGTCTGTAAGGCCAGTGTCTGTTTTCCAATGTATTCAGCTTAGGTATTGTAGATTTAAATATGTTACATTCAGATGAAAAATCGCTACTGCACTTAAAATCTGCCAGTAGTTTTCAACAATGGCATTATCAGATAAATCCACTTTAATCTCACTTTTTCTAACGATCTTCTCATAGCAGAGACTCCTATATCACATTGTTTCCAAATAAAATCAACAATCCAAAGTAGTGGTATTAGAATTTGCTATGCAATGTATAGATGCATGAGTCACTGAAAGGAAAATGAACCAAAACTTTAAAGCTTCCTAGCTTTAGAAAGGTTGATATACCTTTCTAAATATAGTGAGCTTATGCAGATGGCTAAACAATTCTGGTTTCTTCAGGTTCACAGGGCTCATGATAGTAAGTAATTGCATGAGAAACACTGAGCAGGATGTAAATTAATCACTTGGATTAGAAGGCATAATAGTCTTCAGTAGTAAAAGGTAATTTATCATTTTCACATGTAATTAACGTAGGGTATGAGATACCTCAAAGTTGCCTCAGTTTTATTTTAAGGAGAGATAAATATACAGGTAAGAGGGAGTTTTACAAGAGAGCTGCTCAAACCTGTCAGGTTTCAAATTACTATGTCAGTTTTTTTTGAAAGCATATTTTTTTGCATATCTGATGTGAACACTTGCATTTTTAATTATGTTACTGAAATAAAAAATTAGACTGTCTTGTACCAACTTCATTGAAGTCGTGTAAAGTGCAAATTAATAGAGGATTGATTTGAGTGCTTCTATTTTTAACCAGATATATATTTTCATATGAAATTGTTCTATGTTCTCATTATCTATCATTCAGTAACAGATTATCCCCAAATTTAGTGGCTTAAACAACTGTTTTGCTCATGATTTTATGGGTCAGGAATTCAGGAAGGGCTCAGCTGGGTGGTTTACATCAGATCCACCTGGTGCTGGCTGGGGCAGCTGGGGATGGAGGATACAAGATGGCTTCCTCAATGTGTGTTGGGAACTTGGTGCTTCTTTCTCTCTGTCGCTCTTTTTTTCTACATATCTTTCCTTCTCCACAGTCTCCATCTAGTTTGGTCTTCTCACTGCATGGTGGTCACAGGGTAGTTCTATTTATTGCTGGCTTCCTAGAGCAAGAGTTCCAAGAGACAGACAGTGGGAGCTTCCAGTCTTTTAATTATTGCTTGGGACCAGAAACCAGCACAGTGTCACTTCTGCTGTATATTATTGGTCAAGCTTTCACAGAGCACACCCAGATTCCAGAGAAGAGGTCACCTCTGAGCAAGGAGTATTAAAGAATGTGCTGCCTCTTTTAAAAATCCATGTACAAAACCTTCAACCTTTTTCAGAAAGATATTGCCTGAGACCTGTTCTGGTGATTTGTAGGTTCAGAGAATGTGGATACTCATTTACAAAATGGTGAACACTTTCAAATATATCTTGGCGCCACATGTCAAGGGCTGATGTTTGAAAATGTATGCTTTTCTAGTTGGTGATTCATTTGGACTGGGAATAGCTGTGATTCCTTTTTCAATTTAGAGACAAGCATATAGTGTGGACTCTGGTTAGCTGAATTCTAAGTATAGATATTTGGCTTCAGTTAATAATTAGTCAAATAAGTCTGGTGGCTTCATGTAGGACAACTAAATGACATAAATGTTACATTAAAAAATTTAAATCTCGTACCTTTTCTTTGTGTGACTCTACCTTTATTTAAACTGTTTTTGCTAGGTTTAATTTTGTTTCCCTTACATATTTACCTTTCAAAGCCAAGTTAAAAAAGAAAAAAATCCATCAGTTTTCAAAGTAATCACCACAATACTACACAAATGAATTGAGGTAATCTTTCTTTAGATACTTTATAATATTCTAGGCAGATCATAGCAGCACAAGAGGATGCTTTGAAGATGGTGATTCTACTGGGTCTCACTTTTGGTGTTAATGGAAATATACTCATCATTTCCAAGACCAGAATTTCAGTTTAAAGAGTGATGTTATAAATGCTCTTTAACAGGTTAGCAAGGACATCAATAGGTAGGAGATAAGCTTCTCCCTGCACAGAAAACCTTATTGGATTGGATTGCACTTTAAATCAATGTGATTAATGGAACCATCTTTTTGCCTTGTGAATGAGCCTTATCCATGAAGGGCCAATCATTCCAAAAGATTTGCTGAAGAGGTAAAGTGGTAATTTGATAGCTAGAGAGGATTACACATTAAACCTGCTTCCCTATAAAATCTGTATCAGGTTGTTTTTAATATAGCTTCAATTCCCAGGTGTCAAGCCTGGCTCTGAGAAGTTTTTATCTTTGAGAAAGAGTATCAGACCGTGTACAATATAATCACAAACACCTAGAAATAGTCTAATACTTCTAGACTTCTCTTGACGAAGGAAACTGGCTATGAGAGATAACTTTATAAGCTGAATCTAGGTTTTTAGTGCTTCTAACACACACACACCCACCCTTATTTCACTATGGGAGGTGATATGCTAATTAAGTATAAATCAGATGCATTACAAATAAAGAGATATCTGCAAACCTGAGGTACCTCTGCAGATACATGTCCAGTTTTCATGTATTTGGGCAGGGGAATACTTTGGTCAGGATAGGCAGGGGTTGGAGTTTTAATTTGTAAGCCACACCGGATAGCAGAATCCTCATTAGCATGAAGGTTTTTGTTTATTTCTTTGTTATAAATCCTGTCCTTGCTTAGATAGTTTAAGTACAAGTTCTGATTTCTGGTTCTGACCATATCTGATGTACTCATTTTATAAATTTAGATATTTCCTTGAACCTATATCTCAGCTTTTTAATAGTCACATAATACTTGATAGTCACATGGATAGTACCCTACAAAAATCTTTCAATTTAACATTAAATATTTATGATTTAATAATTACAATTGCCATATACTTTGGTAAACACTGGAAATAAAAAGATAGTTCTCTGTCAGGAGGTATATGGGCTTTCGGTGAGAAGCGTGTGAAGAATTATAATGGGATGTGGTAAGTGCTGTAATAGACTTGTGTATTAGAGGTTGTTGGGAAGAATGAGGTCTCTTGATTCGGGATACTTATATTATTGTGTACTCTTCTCTCACTAGATCACAAAGGGAGCCTACAGCGTTGCTTATTACCCATGGTGCTCAAAAGTATGGGGGTTTGGAAGTCTAATAGAACAGTCCAGAATTGTTTCTCTTTGACTCTGGAATGGCTAATTTCCCCCATGTTTTCAGTTCTTTTTAAAATGTATGTCTTTCTGAGTCTTCAGGCTTATTCTCAAGGGGAAAATGGCTGAAAAAAGTATTTTGGACATTGGGGGGAAGACAGCACAGGATACAGACATTTGTGGAGATAATCCATAAAGTAGTTATTGCACATGTATATAATGCCATGGCCTACATCTGTTCTAAGGCAAAACACGGAGTTATCCCCCACTCCCCATCCTGAGAGTCTAATGCCTTCTTTCACTTGGATTTTGATGTGGCTCAGTAATCACATTTGATGAACTCAGTAATTGATTAAAATCCAGCAAATGACTCCCTTAGTCAGGTGTGCCCATGTTCAGCCTTCATGAATCAGCTCCCCCAGTGAGTCATCACAGAACTGCCACCTTTGCTATTAATAACAGATTGATGCTGAGGGGTGGGAAGGCTGCCTTCCAAGTAGTTGTATCCTGGTGTTCCCAGGTGCATTTTCTGCTGAACTGTGCTCCCCTTCGCTGCCCAGAAAATACTAAGTTCCACTGGTGAATTCTGAAGCTCTTTCAGTATCTTTGTCATAGAATGTTGTCCTCTTATCCTTACTTCTGCAATTAGAAACAGCTGCTAAGTAATTTATTGGGAAAGTTAACAGGGCTGACAGGAGATAAATCAAGGGACGTATTTCTGCATACTTTTATCCAGTCATATTGATATTTAAAACCTGAGGATTAGTGGTGACCTCAGAGACAAGAGGATCTTCTAAAAGACAGAGCTGTTTTTATAAATCCTTTTCCTGTATTTGTGATAACTAATAAATACTCAAAATAGTAAAAACAAGTGCGTCTGCCATGAGAATATGCACAGTTTTCATTGCAAGTTTGCCAGCAGAATCAGGACAACTTAATAGTGAGTGGTGGCAGGGCAGGTAGACTAGAAAGACCAACACTGGTGATCTGCTAAGATCAGAAATCACAGATGGTGGCTGAGACTTAGCCCACAAAGGGTAATGCCCAAGTAGCATGGGAAAGGGCCCACAAGTAGTGGAATTTCAGGTGAAACATAGCCAAGGGAGAAAGGACAGGGATGGAATGTATAGGTAGATAGTTTGGGCCAGAATTCAAAGTTCCAGGCATTATCCACTGACTCACCCCTTACTCAGTTACCCTCCAAATATATGAGCAGGTGTCTGGGGAGGACAGGTGCAGGGATCCAGACACAGAAATGCTGTTTAGCAGGAGGTATGAGCTGGGCATGGGGAGAGAGGGTACTGGGAAGTAGTGAGTAGCTTGGGCATTGAGTCTGAGGGCAGGGGGTACATCTAGGTACCAGTAGCATCAGTGATCTGGGTATTGAACTGTCATTTTCTGAGTCAAGAGGATCATCTAGGCATAATTCAATCTTTTTTCTTCCACCTTCCATGTCTGACAATTAACTACCATTCTTCTACTCATCTGAAATCAAAAATTTTGCATCACTTTATATGTTTCTTTTATGTATTTCCTCACCTTTAACTTTTTGTCCTCCCTCTTCACCCGTGGTAAATGCACCACTAACCGGTTGTAGGCCTGCCCATCCCATTATTTCCATTCCACAATCTTGGTCCAGCTCTCATGACCCATCTCTTGAAGTATTAAATAACCTCCTAACTGCTTTCTTGACTTTTGTTTCTTCATCTTCTCGATTCTGCACACCCATGTCTGATTATTTTATTCACAGCTCCTCTTTGATTATGCCATATCTGTTCTAACAAACAAACAAACAAACAAACAAAGCCTGTTGGCTATGGAAGTCCTATCTTCTTGTCTAGGATTTTAAAGTTCTCTACCGTCTTCCACCACTTCAACTTCCCTGCTTTGTCACCTACTGCTTCCTTCATTCACCCAAGTTATAGTCAAGCCAGACTCCTCACTGTCTGCCATATTTGGCTTGTGTTTTCTATCATCCCTTTTTCATTCATAGTCTTTCTGATGTTTTCAGTGTTCTCATTTTTACCTGTTGAAATCCCTTCTTTTCTTCAAGATCCAGTTACAATGCCATTTCTTTCCATGAGTCCTTCTTATATCTTCCCACCTAAAATAAATCTTTCTCTTCCGGTACTTGCTGATCTAAGAGCAAAACAAGAGTTAGTTGGGTGCACGTCATTCTTTCTGGTCTCATTGTGATTCTTTTGAGTAGAGAATATGCTCACCAAAAACATATGGTGCCTTGGATATGGTAAGTATTTATTAAATGGGGGTTGGATTTATTAATGAATAGAATTGTGATCTTTCATATATTTCTGCCACGAGTCAGAACTATGGTTACCAGATAGAACTGTGGGTATATTATCCACAAGTGGAGCTGTGGGTAAATAAGCTTGGGTTGATAAATGACTCATACTCACAAATGGCTTTGCAGTTCACCACATTCTCCCACACCCAGACTCTCATTTGGCCCTCACACTGACCAGAGTGGAGGCCTGTGAGGTCAGCAAGCCAGATGGCATGCATGAGCAAGAACCAGAAATATGTAATTGCTTGGATCATTGACTTTGTTTTTCTTTTCTATTTCAGTTCCTCCAATATGAAACTCTAGCTTTTTGTAGAAACTCTGAGAATATTTTTGCTCTGTATAAATGCTTCAACCTCTTCCATTCATTCAAACCCTGTGGAGTGCAGTGTCAAATGTATTTGTTTGAAGTGTATTATATTTGAAAACTACGTGGTCATGCGTCACTTGGCTATTTTGTGGTGTTTTACCAAAATGGTTTTGAGAAGCATTTTCTTAGGTTGCCTGATATGACCTGAGTGCATCTTTAAGACTATCAATAGCACTAGTGCTGGGCGTATCATTTTGCTTCAAGGGTTAAGCCCAGTTTAAGGTCCCTAAGAGGCCAACCTCTAAAGCCCTCCTATTCCCATGGGCCCTCACTACCAAAGAGGCAGGATTGGCTGGGTTGAGTCAGTGATTGGTGAGGTTCTCCAAACTGGGGGACTAGGTCAGCTCCCAACAGCAGCAGCTTAAGGGGCAGCATTTGGAGTTCCTGGAGACATGGTCCAACAGTATAGATCAGAATTTCTTAACTGTGGCACTATTGATGTTTTCACCTGGATAGTTGATTCTTTGGTGTGTGTGTGTGTGTGTGTGTGTGACCTTTGCATTGTAGGATATTTAATGGCATCCCTGACCTTTACACACTAGATGCCAGTAGAAATCCCTCTCCACACCCAGTTGTAACAACCGAAAATGTCCCCCAGGGGGCAAAATTGCCCCTTGTTGAGAACCACTGGTGTGGATGAAAGATTAAGAGTCAGGGCATTTGGAGTCTGTCACTGATTTAGCTGTGCCTAATCTCTCCTCTCTGGCCTCAGTGCCCTCATCCATAAGGAGATAAGGTTGAACACGGTTCTCAGATTCTGACTGCTGAGGTCCTTTCACAAAGACACCTAGGCAACTAAACAACATTTAAAGCCCTTGTGGGCACCCTGTTCCCTATAAGTGAATCATCAGAGAAGAGCAAAATTGCCAGTTAGCACGGAGGTTACTGGGCAGTTAACACAGTCTGTGCCCCATAGCGATGGACCTGTGGCCACCAGCCAGGTCACCCTAGGTTTAGATACATCTAATTTCACCTCAATAATGAGAACCAGATCATAGGAAGAGCATTACAAGGATAATTGCCAGAGCACAAAGCTTGGCAAAAATGGGTATGTTTAACGGGCATGTTACTGATTAAATTTGTTTGTTTACTGTGTGCCAGGCATGTCACATGCATTATCTTGTTTAATCTTCACATTGAGCCCTTTTTACAGATGAGGAACTCAGGGAAAGCAGTAACGTGACTGAGATCACAAAGCAGAGAAGTGGCTGGGCCAGGGTTTAAAGGCAGATCTTCCAGATGTCGAAAGCTTTTTGAGTTCTTTCCATCCCAGTGGCTTTATAATTTTTTATAGCTGTGATATTCTCCCCTCTCCCCCTTTTCCCCCCCAAATGAAGGAGCTTAAAGTTGATTAAAGTCAAAAGGTCAGAAAGATATGCCTGTTATAGTACATTTTTCCCTACTTTGCCAATACTTCTTTACTCAATAGAACATTTTATGTTTGAAAATTTTCATATTTAGCCTTGAACCAAAAGATGATGCTCTCAGGAAAGTTTAATGAAGCCTTAAAAGAAAAAAAATCATATTTAAACATTTATTATTGAGGGGGAAACATTCCTTAACTTCCACTACCAGGTTTCTTTTTTTTTCAAAATCATCTATTTTAGTACTTAGCTTAAAGTACTAAATGATGTGGTCAGTCAACATGAATTTATAACTCTTTATGCATAAAAAGTAAACAACAAAAATAGAATCAGATAAAAGTAAATTTGTTCCTTATTTTTCTGTCCTCTGATTAACATGATATTGCCTTTTCAAAGTTCGTGAGTTCACTGCCTGAAATTTTTCACTTTGCCTCTCTGTACGTTTAATTACACGGAGTTCTCAATTGTTATTCTCTTAACTTCGTGATGTCAGGGAGAGGGAACCTGAATGAAGGATTTCTAAGCAAGCTGGAGGGTGTAGAATAAGCTGAGAGTGCACTTTGGAAGAGGCATGTCTGCAGCCCATCAAATGACTGGGATATAGGATTGGGGTAAAAAGCATAGGTTTTGGAGTCACCCACATTTAGGTTGAAATCTGAGTCCTGGTATGAACACCATGTAATTCTTGGGCAAGTTCCTTTACCCTCCAGAACCTCAGATTCATCTTGGTCAAATGAAAATAGTCAAACTTCCTTCATAGGGTTCCTGTGAGTCAAGAATAAAGAAGCACAGGGCAAGTATTGGCTCATGGAAAGTGAGTAGGGCACTGAGGGCTTGGGAGGCCCTTCAGAGTGAGAACCAGAGTTCACTGGACTTGTGTGGAGGCCTTGCACTTTGAGATGATGCAGGGTGGAAGTTTTGGGTCACCCATTTAAGGAGACTGATAGGAAGCAGAGAGGCTTTGATCTTTTGGGGACTCTGTGAGGGCAGAGGCTGTGACTTATTTACTGAAGGATGGAATCAACCTTAGTGAGTGATTGGTGATTATCTGTTTGGGGCATGTGGAACAGGACTGAAAAAATGGTTTGAGAAGGTGGGGCTGGGGAGAAAGATACCCATGGACGTGGGGCTTAATCAGGAAAAAAGTTTGGAAGGGCCCCATTCTATGTGGTCATGGAAGATCTTTCCACAGGATGGCGCTCATAGTTCATCTTCATGCTTAGTGCTCTGATTTGAGGGGAAATTTATATTCTTTTAACTGTTGCAGAGTGCATAGCACTATGTTTTGGTGGTTAGAAGCATGTGTTCTAGAGTCAGCGTGCTTGGGTTCTAATCCCCATTCCCATATTTCCTAAGTATATGACCTTTATTAAGTTACTAAGAGTAAGACTTTAGTAAATTTAAGCCGATGATTCTCAACCAGGAACAATTTTGCCCCCAGTGGATGTTTGACAATGTCTGGATATGTTTTTTTTTTTTTTTTAATCTTCATTTTATTGAGATATATTCACATACCACGCAGTCATACAAAACAGATCATACATTCGATTGTTCACAGTACCATTACACAGTTGTACATTCATCATCTAAATCAATCCCTGACACCTTCATTAGCACACACACAAAAATAACAAGAATAATAATTAGAGTGAAAAAGAGCAATTGAAGTAAAAAAGAACACTGGGTACCTTTGTCTGTTTGTTTGTTTGTTCCCTTCCCCTATTTTTCTACTCATCCATCCATAAACTAGACAAAGTGGAGTGTGGTCCTTATGGCTTTCCCAATCCCATTGTCACCCCTCATAAGCTACATTTTTATACAATTGTCTTCGAGATTCATGGGTTCTGGGTTGTAGTTTGATAGTTTCAGGTATCCACCACCAGCTACCCCAATTCTTTAGAACCTAAAAAGGGTTGTCTAAAGTGTGCGTAAGAGTGCCCACCAGAGTGACCTCTCGGCTCCTTTTGGAATCTCTCTGCCACTGAAGCTTATTTCATTTCCTTTCACATCCCCCTTTTGGTCAAGGAGATGTTCTCCATCCCATGATGCCACATCTACATTCCTCCCGGGGAGTCATATTCCACGTTGCCAGGGAGATTCACTCTCCTGAGTGTCTGATCCCACGTAGAGGGGAGGGCAGTGATTTCACCTTTCAAGTTGGCTTAGCCAGAGAAAGAGGGCCACATCTGAGCAACAAAGAGGCATTTGGGAGGAGGCTCTCAGGCACAATTATAGGGAGGCCTAGCCTCTCCTTTAGAGCAACAGTCTTCCCAAGGGTAAAACCTATGGTAGAGGGCTCAACCCTTCAAACCACCAGTCCCCTATGTCTGTGGTCATGTTAGCAACCATGGAGGTGGGGTAGGCCAATACCCCTGCATTCTCCACAGGCCCCTCAAGGGGGCTCTACATATTTTTTTCCTTGTGTTTTTTTTCTTTTATTTTTTAACTTTCTTTTCTTTTTTACATCAACTGTATGAAAAAAAAATTTAAAAAAAAAACATACAATAAAAGAACATTTCAAAGAGACCATAACAAGAGAGTAAGAAAAAGACAACTAACCGAAGATAACTGCTTTACTTCCAACCTGTTCCTACTGTACCCCGAGAAAGTTACCTAATATAGCAACATTTCTGTGAACTTGTTCCTACTATATCCATCAGAAATTAACAGACCATAGTCATTCCTGGGCATCCCCAGAACGTTAAATAGCTTATCTGTTCTTGGATTATTGTTCCCCTTTCCTTAATTGCTCTCTATTGCTAGTTCCCCTACATTCTACATTATAAACCATCTGTTTTACATTTTTCAAAGTTCACATTAGTGGTAGCATATAATATTTCTCTTTTTGTGCCTGGCTTATATCGCTCAGCATTATGTCTTCAAGGTTCATCCATGTTGTCATGTTTCACGAGATCGTTACTTCTTACTGCCGTGTAGTATTCCATCGTGTGTATATACCACATCTTATTTATCCACTCATCTGTTGAAAGACATTTGGGTTGTTTCCATCTCTTGGCAATTGTGAATAATGCTGCTATGAACATTGGCGTGCAGATCTCTGTTCGTGTCACTGCTTTCCGATCTTCCGGGTATATACCGAGAAGTGCAATCGCTGGATCGATTGGTAACTCTTTATCTAGTTTTCTAAGGAAATGCCAGACTGACTTCCAGAGTGGCTGAACCATTATACAGTCCCACCAACAATGAATAAGAGTTCTAATTTCTCCACATCCCCTCCAGCATTTCTAGTTTCCTGTTTGTTTAATGGCAGCCACTCTAATCGGTGTTAGATGGTATCTCATTGTGGTCTTAATTTTCATCTCTCTAATAGCTAGTGAAGCTGAACATTTTTTCATGTGTTTCTTGGCCATTTGTATTTCCTCTTCAGAGAACTGTCTTTTCATATCTTTTGCCCATTTTATAATTGGGCTGTCTGTACTATTGTCATTGAGTTGTAGGATTTCTTTATATATGCAAGATATCAGTCTTTTGTCAGATACATGGTTTCCAAAAATTTTTTCCCATTGAGTTGGCTGCCTCTTTACCTTTTTGAGAAATTCCTTTGAGGTGCAGAAACTTCTAAGCTTGAGGAGTTCCCATTTATCTATTTTTTCTTTTGTTGCTTGTGCTTTGGGTGTAAAGTCTAGGAAGTGGCTGTGTAATACAAGGTCTTGAAGATGTTTTCCTACATTATCTTCTAGGAGTTTTATGGTACTTTCTTTTATATTGAGATCTTTGGTCCATTTTGAGTTAATTTTTGTGTAGGGTGTGAGGTAGGGGTCCTCTTTCATTCTTTTGGATATGGATATCCAACTCTCCCAGCCCCGTTTGTTGAAAAGACCATTATGACTCAGTTCAGTGACTTTGGGGGCCTTATCAAAGATCAGTCGGACATAGATCTGAGGGTCTATCTCTGAATTCTCAATTCGATTCCATTGATCTATATGTCTATCTTTGTGCCAGTGCCATGCTGTTTTGACAACTGTGGCTTTATAATAAGCTTCAAAGTCAGGGAGTGTAAGTCCTCCCACTTTGTTTTTCTTTTTTAGAGTGTCTTTAGCAATTCGAGGCATCTTCCCTTTCCAAATAAATTTGATAACTAGCTTTTCCAAGTCTGCAAAGTAGGTTGTTGGAATTTTGATTGGGATTGCATTGAATCTGTAGATGAGTTTTGGTGGAATTGACATCTTAATGACATTTAGCCTTCCTATTCATGAACATGGAATATTTTTCCATCTTTTATGGTTCCCTTCTATTTCTTTTAGTAGAGTTATGTAGTTTTCTTTGTATAGGTCTTTTACATCTTTGGTTAAGTTTATTCCTAGGTACTTGATTTTTTTAGTTGCTATTGAAAATGGTATATTTTTCTTGAGTGTCTCTTCAGTTTGTTCGTTTCTAGCATATAGAAACATTACTGACTAATGTGCATTAATCTTGTATCCCGCTACTTTGCTAAATTTGTTTATTAGCTCTAGTAGCTGTATCGTCAATTTCTCAGGGTTTTCCAGATATAAGATCATATCATCTGCAAACAATGACAGTTTGACTCCTTCTTTTCCAATTTGGATGCCTTTTATTTCTTTGTCTTGCCCTGGCTAGCACTTCCAGCACAATGTTGAATAACAGTGGTGACAGCGGGCATCCTTGTCTTGTTCCCGATCTTAGAGGGAAGGCTTTCAGTCTCTCACCATTGAGTACTGTGCTGGCTGTGGGTTTTTCATATATGCTCTTTATCATATTGAGGAAGTTTCCTTCAATTCCTACCTTTTGAAGTGTTTTTATCAAAAACGGATGTTGGATTTTGTCAAATGCTTTTTCAGCATCTATTGAGATGATCATTTGATTTTTCCCTTTCGAATTTTTAATGTGTTATAATACATTGATTGATTTTCTTATGTTGAACCATCCTTTCATGCCTGGAATGAACCCTACTTGGTCATGGTGTATGATTTTTTAAATGTGTCTTTGGATTCGATTTGCAAGTATTTTGTTGAAGATTTTTGCATGTATATTCATTAGGGAGATTGGCCAGTAGTTTTCCTTTTTTGTATCATCTTTGCCTGGTTTTGGTATTAGATTGATGATAGCTTCATAAAATGAGTTAGGTAGTGTTCCATTTTCTTCAATGTTTAGAAAGAGTTTGAGTAAGATTGGTGTCAGTTCTTTCTGGAAAGTTTGGTAGAATTCCTGTGAAGCCATCTGGTCCTGGGCAGTTATTTGTGGGAAGATTTTTGATGACTGATTGGATCTCTTTGCTTGTGATGGGTTGATTGAGGTCTTCTATTTCTTCTCTGGTCAGTCTAGGTTGTTCATATGTTTCCAGGAAATTGTCCATTTCTTCTACATTATCCAGTTTGTTGCTATACAGTTGTTCATAGTATCCTCTTATAATTTTTTTAATTTCTTCAGGATCTGCAGTTATGTCACCTTTTTCATTCATTATTTTGTTCATATGGGTCTTCTCTATTTTTGATTTTGTCAGTCTAGCTAGGGGCTTGTCAATCTTGTTGATCTTCTCAAAGAACCAACTTTTGGTGATATTTATCCTCTCTATTGTTTTTTTGTTCTCTATGTCATTTATTTCTGCTTTAATCCTTGTTATTTCTTTTCTTCTACTTGGTTTAGGATTGGTTTGCTGTTCATTTTCTAGCTTCTTCAGTTGATCCATTAGTTCTTTGATTTTGGCTCTTTCTTCCTTTCTAATATGTGCGTTTAGTGGTATAAATTTCCCCCTCAGCACTGCTTTTGCTGCATCCCATAGGTTTTGATATGTTGTGTTCTCATTTTCATTCGTCTGTATATATTTAGTAATTTCTCTTGCTATTTCTTCTTTAACCCACTGATTGTTTAGGAGTGTGTTGTTTAACCTCCAGGTATTTGTGAAGTTTCTAAGTCTCTGATGGTTATTGACTTCTAATTGTATTCCATTGTGGTCAGAGAATGTGCTTTGAATAATTTCAATCTTTTTAAATTTATTGAGGCTTGTTTTATGTGCCAGCATATGACCTATTCTGGAGAAAGTTCCGTGAGCACTAGAAAAGTATGTGTATCCTGGTGATTTGGGAGGTAATGTTCTGTATATGTCTGTTAAATCTAATTCATTTATCAGATGGTTTAGGTTTTCAGTTTCCTTATTGTTCTTCTGTCTGGTTGATCTATCTATAGGAGAGAGTGATGTGTTAAAGTCTCCCACAATTATTGTGGAAACATCAGTTGCTTCCTTTAGTTTTGCCAGTGTTTGTCTCATGTATTTTTTGGCACCTTGATTGGGTGCATAGACATTTATGATTGTTATTTCTTCTTGTTAAATTGCCCCTTTTATTAGTATGTAGTGGCCATCTTTGTCTCTCAAAACATCCCTGCATTTAAAGTCTATTTTATCTGAGATTAATATTGCTACACCTGCTTTCTTTTGGCTGTAGCTTGCATGATATATTTTTTTCCATCCTTTCACTTTCAACTTCTTTCTGTCCCTGTGTCTAAGGTGAGTCTCTTGTATGCAACATATTGATGGTTCATTTTTTTTGATCCATTCTGCGAATCTATATCTTTTAATTGGGGAGTTTAATCCATTTACATTCAATGTTATAACCATGGAGGCATTTCTTGAATCAGCCATCTTATCCTTTGGTTTATGTTTGTCATATATATTTTTCTCCTCTCTCTATTAATATCCTTTATTGTACCCATACCGAATCTCTTTAGTACTGAACCTTTCTCCAAGTCTCTCTGTCCTTTCTTTGTTTCTCTGTCTGTAGGGCTCCCTTTAGCATCTCCAGTAGGGCAGGTCTCTTGTTAGCAAATTCTCTCAGCATTTGTTTGTCTGTGAAAAATTTAAGCTCTCCCTCAAATTTGAAGGAGAGCTTTGCTGGATAAAGTATTCTTGGTTGGCAGTTTTTCTCACTCAGAATTTTAAATATATCATGCCACTGCCTTCTCGCCTCCATGGTGGCTGCTGAGTAGTCACTACTTAATCTTGTGTTGTTTCCTTTGTATCTGGTGAATTGCTTTTGTCTTGCTGCTTTCAGACCTTGCTCCTTCTCTTCAGTATTTGACAGTCTGATCAGAATATGTCTTAGAGTGGGTTTATTTGGATTTATTCTATTTGGAGTTCACTGGGCATTTATGCTTTGTGTATTTATATTGTGTAGAAGGTTGGGGAAGTTTTCCCCAATAATTTCTTTGCATGAGAAGAACTCAGAGCTGAATCTGACACTATGTGTATGTTGCTAGTGGGAAAATATTATCATTATTGATAACAAGCCATTATTACATGACTTGAGCTCAGTCATCCAAGAATGGCACATGGCCATTTCTCAGCCACAGTTATGGTAGCCTACTTCTTGAAGCCCACTTGAAGAGTAAAATTAAAATATATTCATTCAGGAGGTGGGGCAAGATGGCAGACTGGTGAGCGGTATGTTTTAGTTACTCCTCCAGGAAAGTAGGTAGAAAGCCAGGAACTGCGTGGACTGGACACCACAGAGCAATCTGACTTTGGGCATACTTCATAGAACACTCATGAAAACATGGAACTGCTGAGATCAGTGAAATCTGTAAGTTTTTGTGGCCAGGGGACCCACACCCCTCCCTGCCAGGCTCAGTCCCGTGGGAGGAGGGGCTGTCAGCTCCGGGAAGGAGAAGGGAGAGCTGCAGTGGCAGCCCTTGTCGGAAACTCATTCTACTGATCCAAACTCCAACCATAGATAGACTGAGACCAGACACCAGAGAATCTGAGAGCAGCCAGCCCAGCAGAGAGGAGACAGGCATAGAAAAAAACAGCATAAAAAACTCCAAAATAAATGCGGAGGAATTTTGGAGTTCTGGTGAACATAGAAAGGGGAAGGGCAGAGCTCAGGCCCTGAGGCTTATATGCAAATCCCGAAGAAAAGCTGATCTCTCTGCCCTGTGGACCTTTCCTTAATGGCCCTAATTGCTTTGTCTCTTAGCATTTCAATAACCCATTAGATCTGTGAGGAGGGCCCTTTTTTCTTTTTTTTTTTTTTTAATCCTTTTTTCTTTTTCTAAAACAATTACTCTAAGAAGCCCAATACAGAAAGCTTCAAAGACTTACAATTTGGGCAGGTCAAGACAAGAGCAGAACTAAGAGAGCTCTGAGACAAAAGGCAATAATCCAGTGGCTTAGAAATTTCACTAAACACCACCACAACTTCCCAAGAAAAGGGGGTTGTCTGCTCACAGCCATCATCCTGGTGGACAGGAAACACTCCTGCCCATCACCAGCCCCATAGCCCAGAGCTGCCCCACACAACCCAGTGTGACGGAAGTGCTTCAAATAACAGGCACACACCACAAAACTGGGTGTGGACATTAGCCTTCCCTGCAACCTCAGCTGATTGTCCCAGAGTTGGGAAGGTGGAGCAGTGTGAATTAACAAAGCCCCATTCAGCCATCATTTCAGCAGACTGGGAGCCTCCCTACACAGCCCAGCAGCCCAGAACCACCCTGGGGGGACAGCACTCACCTGTGACATAGCACAGTCATCCCTCAACAGAGGACCAGGGGGTGCACGGCCTGGAAGAGGGACCCACTCGCAAGTCTCAGGAGCCATACGCCAATACCAAGGACTTGTGGGTCAGTGGCAGAGACAAACTGTGGCAGGACTGAACTGAAGGATTAGACTATTGCAGCAGCTTTAAAACTCCAGGATAACCAGGGAGATTTGATTGTTAGAGCCACCCCACTTCCCTGACCGCCCCGAAACACTCCCCATATACAGGGCGGGCAACACCAACTACACACGCAAGCTTGGTACACCAATTGGACCCCACAAGACCCACCCCCCACTCACCACAAAGTCAAAGCAGGGGAGAACTGGCTTGTGGAGAACAGGTGGCTTGTGGACGCCACCTACTGGTTAGTTAGAGAAAGTGTACTCCACGAAGCTGTAGATCTGATAAATTAGAGATAAGGACTTCAATTGGTCTACAAATCCTAAAAGAACCCTATCAAGTTCAGCAAATGCCAAGAGGCCAAAAAACAACAGAAAATTCTAAAGCATATGAAAAAACCAGACGATATGGGTAACCCAAGCCCAATCACCCAAATCAAAAGATCAGAAGAGACACAGCACCTAGAGCAGCTACACAAAGAACTAAAGATGGACAATGAGACCATAGTACGGGATACAAAGAATATCAAGAAGACCCTAGAAGAGCATAAAGAAGACATTGCAAGACTAAATAGAAAAATAGATGATCTTATGGAAATTAAAGGAACTGTTGACCAAATTAAAAAGATTCTGGACACTCATAGTACAAGACTAGAGGAAGTTGAACAACGAATCAGTGACCTGGAAGATGACAGAATGGAAAATGAAAGCATAAAAGAAAGAATGGGGAAAAAAATTGAAAAAATTGAAACGGACCTGAGGAATATAATAGATAATATAAAACGTCCGAATATAAGACTCATTGGTGTTCCAGAAGGGGAAGAAAAGAGTAAAGGTCTAGGAAGAGTATTCAAAGAAATTGTTGGGGAAAACTTCCCAAATCTTCTAAACAACATAAATACACAAATCATAAATGCTCAGCAAACTCCAAATAGAATAAATCCAAATAAACCCACTCCGAGACATATTCTGATCACACTGTCAAACACAGAAGAGAAGGAGCAAGTTCTGAAAGCAGCAAGAGAAAAGCAATTCACCACATACAATGGATATGTTTTTGATCGTCACAGCTGGGGGTGGGGGAGGTTGCTTCCACTGTCTGGTGGTTAGAGGGGCCAGGGATGCTACTAGACACCATGCAGTGTACACAGAACAGCCCCCCACAGCCAAGGATTAGCTGGTCCAAATGTCAATAGTGTTGAGGTGGAGAAACCTTGCCTCACTTGCTTCATCTGTGAAAAGGGAGGAATAGTAGTGCTTACCTCACAGTGTTGTTGCAAGGGTTAAATGAAATAAAGAATGAAAGCATTAAGCGTACTTCCTGGCTTTTAGTAAGAGTTAAGGGTATTTTAGCTATTATTATTAATTACTTTTATGATTTATGACTCATTGCTTATGTAGCAGATGTAGGACTTATGTTTCAT
Source organism: Choloepus didactylus (assembly GCF_015220235.1). NCBI lineage: Eukaryota > Metazoa > Chordata > Mammalia > Pilosa > Megalonychidae > Choloepus > Choloepus didactylus. Next base: position 141,853,690 of record NC_051311.1, on the reverse strand, counting down.
AGTTTATGTAGCTGACATATAGGATATAGAGATTTACAAGAAAAAAGTTTTGAAGTTTTTTAATCATGCATTGAAAGAGATTTTAAAGTTATTTTGAAGGCAAAGGTATTATTTGGTTTATGTAAATACAGCATAATCTATCCTGAAAGAAATCACAAATTTTAAGTTCGGCATGCTATTATATTCTACTAACCCTGAAAAAGCATAAAATCACTGGTATTAAAGAAATAATTTAGTATCATTGTCAAATAGGAAGTAATAAACCAAAACAAATTTACTGGGAAATAAAATATCATTCCTTCCTTTTGGGGGCATGGGAAAGTAAATTGTCATTGTAATTTCAGAAAAAACTAGTAGCCACAAAGCAAGCTAGAATATAAATTGGGATGAATTCCTACTTAGTACACCCAAAACAACAAATATATCGCTTAAAACTGGTACAAGCCCAGTAGCAAATGCAGTACTTCTGAATGCATGGCTACAATGGAGCCACGGGGCAAATAGCTCTCTGTGAGGTTGTGTGTTGCAATGGTTTACCATTAGGGACTAGCCTCATCCCATTTGTCTTGTTGCCTTCTGGTATAAATGAATGGAGAACTTGTGGTTGAAGTTTTTTTTTTGTTTGTTCGTTTTAAATAATCAATCCCTTAGTCTTTAAGTTGTGTTTTATCATTTAGACCATAATAAAGAGTCTTTAAGTTGTCTTTTATCATTTAGACCATAATCAAGAGTTTCTCAGAGTTAGCACAGCAATGAAATAGCGTAAGAAAAGAACCTGATGTGCACAGTATTGCCTGCGAGATACAGGGTCAGCCTTTTGCCTTTACACCAAATCTGTAATTCCAAATCTTTGATATTTTTGCCATGATTTTGTGATAATTTTACCAGTTGCTAGTATTCTGTATTGTTATTAAGAGAAATATATTTAGTAGTCTCTACTGCTCGCTCATGACCCATCTTCAACAGGGAAGGATAGAAAATTAACTGTTTTGGCAATGGAGAGGGTCCCTTTTTACTGGGTTAACAGATGCCTCATGGTTTCATAGGACACACTATGCTCCTTTGGGAATGAAGGTACTTAATAACAATACTGGTGATGGTGTAATGAGGATCATGATGATGGTGGTGGAGGTAGTGGTTATTGGTGGCCCATGGGCTCAGCTATTCATTAAAACTGTACTTTATGCTCATTAGAGCACTCTAACGTCATATTTTCACTTGTTTGCTTTACATCTGCTTTTCCCCCCTGCTGATTTCTCTGTATTGAGAAATGTGTTCTGGAAGCATGGTTTTGGGATTTGATAGATGAGGTTCTGATGAAGCCACTGTAAAGCTTAAATCACTTCCCATTCAGCATCATTATTTTGAATGGAAAGAAATTTTCCTTAAATTAGTCTCTTGTGTGGAAAAGGAATTGTGTTTAAAGGGTACTTTTGGTCTTTAGAGTGGTGAGGTAGATGCCCCCCTCCTCCTTGATATCAGTGATGTACTTCTGCCGTTGGTTTGTGTGGGACATGGTAGGGGAATAATTATGCCAGAAGTCTGTAAACAAGGCATATCTCATTGACATTCAAAATCCAAAGCATGGATTTTAGGATCCAAGATACCTAAATTTAAATCCCATTTCCATCGTTCCTTAACTTTGTGATTTTGTAGCCAGTTAAGCACACATATCCTCAGGGCAAGGCTTGCTATTAGTACCTAACTCCTAAGATTGTAGTAAGAATTAAATGAGACAATGTATATATGGTGTATGTCCCAATTCCAGGCATATAGTTAAGTGCTTAATAAGTATTAGATGTTAATACATGACTATTATTATTTGCTCCCCTCCCCAGTAAAAATTAATGACTAAAGAATTCCATCCTTCAACATAATTAAATATGAGACCTTTTAAACTCTGCAAAACTTGGCCTCCCTCAAGGACTTATTCTGTTTATAGGAGATTAAATCTTCAGGATCTCATTTGTCAGAGAATTAGTTGGAATGGTGCCAGCAAATTATGGGACGCTTTTGCCTTGCACTTCAGTTTGATCCACAGGCTTGTAAAGACAAAGTAGAGGTCTACACAAAGAGCATAAAAGAAGGAATGCCCTGACTTTCAGGGATGTTAAGTTGCCCTGGCGATGTGCGACATGACTCCCAGGGATGAGCCTGGCCCTGGCATTGTGGGATTGACAATGCCTTTTTGACCAAAAGGGGGAAAAGAAATGTAACAAAATAAGGTTTCAGTGGCTAAGAGATTTCAGACAGAGTCGAGAGGTCATTCTGGAGGTTACTCTTATGCAAGCTTCAGCCAGATGTTACAAATTGCCATGGTTTTTCAAGCCCCAATCAGCAGTATTTTGAAAATCCTAAAGAAAGCCCAGGGCTTTGTCTAAGACTTATGAAAGTTTCACTTACTAAGTTTATTTTCCAGACACTTAAAACCTCTAGATTGTTCCTATGCCAGATAAGCCCTGAAACTTAGAGGTTCCAGTCTCTCCCAAAACATCAACCAGTTGCATTCTCCTACTCCATAATGTCAGCATCCCTTTTCGATATTAAGAAGTTAGAATGGTTGTTGCCCAAATATCCTTGAAGACTGAGAAAATGATCAAATGAGAGGAGGAGTTGTAACAGAGAAGTTAGGATTTAGCAAATGATTATGACTACTGAATCATTATATAGGTATTTCTTTTTAGTTTCTAGCATATTAGAACAGCCAGAAGGAAATACCTGAAATTGTGTATGCTAACCCATACTATACTTCAAAATTTGCTCTATAACTACTTGTTAAACTGTATTTTGAATTTTATCACTTTTCTATATTTCACAATAAAAAATGTTTTTTAAAAAATAAACAAAGAAAAGAAAAGAAAAGAAAAAGGACTGCCCACTCCTCCTTTAGCCAGGGATTCTGGGTGTCATCTGTCCACTGCTACTTTCTCGGTTCCTGTATTCATCCTCTAATAAGTCCTGCATTGCATGGGTCAGTGGGCAGAGACCTAACATGCCCACCAGATATTTCAAAGACATAGGGCAAATCTGCAAAATGATAGTCCATGTGGTTTGCACTACCTCCAAGAGGTTGGATGAAGAGCAAATTGAGAGTATTCACTTTAAAATCAGTTGTACCAAAAATATTGAGGAAAATAAAGTTAAACGTATTTTAGCTATGGGTGCAAATTTGGAATTGTCTGATACCACTCCCAGGCTCTTCGTTTCAGTACCTATTTACTGAGTATCAGCTTTGTGATGGTCAAGCACTGTGAGAGAGGAAAAGAAATGAGCAAGATATGGTTTCTACCCTCAAGGAGTTAATGGTGCAATGGGAGAGAGATAAGACTCAGGTCAGGAAGTCCACCAAAATGTAAGTTCTTTGATAGTGGTGCAAAGGCATTGAGAAGGGATTCTCTGCTTACTTTGGGGATTCAGAAAAGACTTTCTGGGGATGACACCTAAGCCGAGGCTTAAGATGGCTAAGAAAAAAACAGTCAGATGTGGAAAGGTGGTGTGGGTATTTTATTCAGAGGAAATAGTATTTTTAGGTAGAGGAGCCTGTGTATTGAAAACCTATTCTAGCAGATAGCTGTGAGGCTGGCTTGGCACTCAGAAAATATTGTTCCCCTGCCTAAGTTGGTTGACTTTTCTCAGAGCTGGCCCCTCTGGCATTTCCTTAGGCATAGGGCTGCCCTTTCTGCATTAGGCTCATTACCAAAATGGGGTCAAGATCGAATTTCTCCCCCTTCTAGTGGTGTTTCACAATTGACCAGGTGCATTATAGCTGAAATCTGGGATTCCTTTTCCCATTTCCTAAGCAGCAGCTGGTGTCGGTTGCTGTCACAAGCAAGAGCTGCTCTTCCCTGATGTACTCCATATCCTGGAACAGATAATCATTCGTCCTGTGAGAATTTGGAGCTCCTGGGTCCTCACAGATAAAAACTCTTAATGCAAGGGTTTTCTGTTTTTCCTTTAAATAACTCATTCAAAGGGAGAAGAACTATGATGTTTGTTCCCCCAATGGAAATGGGGAATTCCATGGAGTCTGTTATAATATGAATCATTCATGACAAAATATTTCTTTATCCTGGTACTTTTAAATAAATGGCAGTGGACCTCAAACCAAACAGCCTAGGATGAGGAAAGTCTTGAAGCTGACTTGACTGTTGTCCCCAAGCTCTGAACTCTCTATTTGACTTTGGGAATGTTGGAAGTTATGACTTGGCATTTGTGCTGAAATTCATCCTCAGTGCTGATGACAGCCACAAGGGGGATTTGGACATCTGCTTAAGCCTTCTGTTTAGTTTTCAGGAGTATTTGCAGCCCAGCATTGCTCTGGGGCTAACATAAACATCCCGGGGCATGGGGGGGGGGGGGGATTGGTGTAGAAAAGGAGAAGGATCTTTTTAGAGAACTGGGACCTCAGTGAAAACCACCCCCCCAAAAAGGATCTTCAACTTGCTCAGCCTCTTCTCACACTGCTAAAGGGAATACATACACCAGACTGGCATCTCCTTCTGGCACAAATCAGCTTTTCTTGCTTCGTGTGAGGTTTATAATGAGCTGTGGCTTCTGATTGAGCCTTTGTGGGGGTGGGGGTGTGTCCTAGTTTGCTAATGCTGCAGAATGCAAAACACCAGAGATGGACAGGCTTTTATAAAACGGGGGTTTATTTCACTACACAGTTACAGTCTTAAGGCCACAAAGCATCCAAGGTAACACCTCAGCAATCGGGTACCTTCACCGGAGGACGGCCAGTGGTGTCCGGAAAACCTCTGTTAGCTAGGAAGGCAGCTGGCATCTGCTCCAAAGCTCCGGCCTCAAAACGGCTTTCTCCCAGGACGTTCCTTTCTAGCAAGCTTGCTTCTCTTCAAAACATCACTCCCAGCTGCACTCTCTTTTCTCCCCCCAAGTTAGCTCATTTATATAGGTCCCAAATGGGCGGGGCCACGCCTCCATGGGAACATCTCATCAGAATCATCTCCCACAGCTGGGTGGGGCACATTCCAAGCAAATCCAACCAACACCAAAATTTCTGCCCCACACAAGACTACAAAGATAATGGCATTTGGGGGACACAATACACTCAAACTGGCACATTCCACCCCCTGGACCCCAAAATGACATTATCTTTCCAAATACAAAACACATTCATTTCATCACAATATCACAGAAACTTACATCATCTCAGTAACAATAGTCAAGTACAAAATCCCATCAAAATCAGTTTAGGCTTGGTCAGTCCTAAGGCATAATTTTTCTTTAGCTGTGGATCTGTGAACTTAGAACAAGTTATGTGCTCCCAATATACAAAGGAGAGACATTCATAGGATAAACATTTCCATTGCCATAAGGAGAAACAGTAAGGAAAACAGGGTTAACAGGACCAAAACAGTTCCTAAAACCCACAGGACAAACTCCCTTAGATTTCAAAGTCTGAGAGTCATTAACAGAACGATGTTGCATCCTTGGGGCTTGAGAGAGCGGGAGTCTAACCCTTCCTAAGGGCCTTTCTGGCAGCCCTTTCCTCTCAAAACGCTTAGGTGAGTGCTCCAACATTTCCACACATTGGGGAGACCACCTTCTCGGCCCCACCCTCCTCAAACCTCGGGGCAGCTCCCAGTTTCCCTTCCATCTCCGGGGCACACGCTCAACCCCTTCAGAACAGTGTGGTGGCAGCCAGGCTCTCCCCAATTCCCTGGAAATGTGCTCCACCCTCTTTGGGACCTGAGGTGGCAAAACTCTTCCAGAGCATCGAGGCGGAAAGCCCGCCCTCGACCTCCAGGGCAAACTCACCCTTTCCATGCATGTGGGCTGCTCCGCTCTCCCAGCCCTAAACCTCTTGACTCCAGACCTCAACCTCCATGGCTCTGTCTTTGAAGAGATTTTTCCTTTAATTTTCTCCTTGTCTGTCTCCTCCAGTCCAGACCGGCAATGGCTCCATCTATAAAGATCTCGCAAAAATTCTGTTGGCTTTGCATGAAGCATGCAGGGGTCAAAGCCATCAGACAATAGGATTTTCCACAAATCCTTTCTGCTTAACTCCTTTTCCAATCTTGGCTTGTACTGAAATGGCGGCTGGGTTCCATGTTTGGTTCCATCCTCACGTTGGGCTGTAGCTTCTGGGATTCCACCCCCTGGAAGCCTGTAATTTTCCAAGCCATCAGTTTCTGGTTTCTTGGAACCCAAGAGTTCAGTTCTAAGTTTATCTCTCTCTGCTCGCATTTTACTATAAGCTGCAAGAAGAAGCCAGGATATGTCCTCCACATGTAGTCTGGAGATCTCCTCAGCTAAGTATTCCAGGTTGTTGCTTCCAGATTCTTCCTTCCATCTGACACCAGGACTCAATTTTGCCAAATTTTGTGCCACCTTAAAACAAGGATCACCTTTCTTCCAGTTTGCAACAACACATTCATCATTTCTGCTCAAGTCCTCATCAGAAGTATCTTTAGAGTCCATATTTCCACAAACAGTCTCTTTAAAGCAGTTTTGGCCTTTTCTATCAAGCTCCTCACAACTCTTCCAGAAACTCCCCCTTATCCATTTAAAAAGCTGTTCCAACATGTTTGGTATTTGCAAACTCAGCAGCAAAAGCACCCCACTTCTGGTACCAAAATCTGTCCTAGTTTGCTAATGCTGCAGAATGCAAAACACCAGAGATGGACAGGCTTTTATAAAACGGGGGTTTATTTCACTACACAGTTACAGTCTTAAGGCCACAAAGCATCCAAGGTAACACCTCAGCAATCGGGTACCTTCACCGGAGGACGGCCAGTGGTGTCCGGAAAACCTCTGTTAGCTAGGAAGGCAGCTGGCATCTGCTCCAAAGCTCCGGCCTCAAAACGGCTTTCTCCCAGGACGTTCCTTTCTAGCAAGCTTGCTTCTCTTCAAAACATCACTCCCAGCTGCACTCTCTTTTCTCCCCCCAAGTTAGCTCATTTATATAGGTCCCAAATGGGCGGGGCCACGCCTCCATGGGAACATCTCATCAGAATCATCTCCCACAGCTGGGTGGGGCACATTCCAAGCAAATCCAACCAACACCAAAATTTCTGCCCCACACAAGACTACAAAGATAATGGCATTTGGGGGACACAATACACTCAAACTGGCACAGGGTGGAATTCCAGAAGCTCCAGTCTTATCTGTTGGGCCACAAGAGGTCCTGATATCTTCTTTCTTCTTTTAGAAGCTCCTCCAGGAAACTTGCTTTTCCAGTTCTCCTGATTCCTCCTTTCTCTTTCCAGCGAGGGGCCAAATTCCAGGTGCTATAAAGAAGTGAAGTGGCTTTTGTGGTTATTTGTGACCCACTGTAAGATATCCATTTTACATCATGATTCAGATGTAAACACATTCATACAGATGTTCATAACAGATTCATAACAGAAATAAAAGGTTTGTGAAACAATACTTACTACCAGTTATTGGATAGGATATTTGATTCTGCTTTATTAACATAAAAAATGCTGGCTGTAAATCAGCATTATCCTCTGTTGGATATCATCCCGTAATTTGGAAATTACTGAGCTTGTTTGTGGGTTCTCTGATGGTCATCAATGGAAGCTGAATATAGGAGCATAAGCTGCATCCTTTTTTGGATGAATTTGCACATCCTAGTTCAGCCTAAATGCATTAATAAATCCAGGCACAGTATTTTTTTCTAGGATTAACTCACTATCCTTCCAGGGGTCTTTGGATTTTCCTCTCACCTGAATTAAAAGCAAGTCCTTTGAACCACTCTCTCAGGACTGTGAGTCCAGCCAAAGAAAGTAGCCCACAGAGAAGAGAATTTAGTGGAGTGTCAACGTGAAGGTGCAAGGCCCTCTGCCTTTGCCTGCCGTGTCAGTGCACGGTGAAAGCACAGAGTCACGGAAGCTGACTGTGCTCTTGGGAACCACTTCTTCATCTGATAAGCCCTAGAGAATCTGCATTCTTCAGGGCATCATAGTAGATAACAGCAGTAATGGAAAACGGGGTTTTCTTTTTTCCTTTTGCCAAGTACTGAATAAAGGAAGGACATTTATCCCTTTATTAGCAAGGGGAATTGGGCTTCTTTGATGTGCAGAGTGTCATGAAGTGCTCCCTGCTAATGTCTTTCCTATGCATCCTTCACCCTGCCTTCCAGACCGTAAATTCATTAAAACTACTGAATGAATTCCAGGGCAAGGATGATTAAGCTGTAATTTACCGTATTTCATGGCTCAGTTCTCCCTTTTCTTTAAGCCCATTCGTCTGTGAGCAAGTCACAAAGAGACAGCAGATTCACCATAGAGCATCACGCATCTGAGGACAGCTTTGGAAACTAACATTTGATTCTTCTGGAGAGCAGTCAAGAGAGAGCTCAGCCCCACCCCGCTCCCCTCTCCCTGTGCCTTCCTGTAGATTCATTACTCAGTTCATCGTAGGAAGGTCTTAGGGTTGTTGAGCTGATTCAGTTGAAAATGAGTTTTGGAAAGTCACCTTCTGGATGATTGTGTTGGTAATAAAGCACCAATCCAGGTATATGAGGTATATGATTTCTTCCCCCACTCACATTTTCTGGCTCATGGACTGGCCTTCCCCCATCTGCTTACCTTTTTTGTATACCCAGGTGTTTCAAGTTTGCTAATGCTGCCATTATGCAAAATATAAGAAATAGATTGGCTTTTATAAAGGGGGTTTATTTGGTTACACAGTTATAGTCTGAAGGCCATAAAGTGTCCAAGGTAAGGAAGGCATCAACAATAGGGTATCTTCACTGGAGAAAGGCCACTGGCATCCAGAAAACCTCTGTTAGCTGGGAAGGCACATGGCTGGCATCATCTTCCTTTGCTCCCAGGTTGTGTTTCAAAATGGTGTTCTCCAAAATGTCTCTTTTAGTTGCAGCTCCTCTCCAAAATGTCACTCTCAGTTGCTCTGAGTTCCTTCTGTTTGCCAGCTCCTTTATACAACTCCAGTGATTTAATTCAGACCCACCCTGAATGGGTGGGATAACACCTCCATGGAAATTATCCAGTCAAAGTTCTTGCCCCCAGTTGATTAAATCACATCTCCATGGAAACCCTCAATCAATAGGTTCCAACCTAATTACACTAATACATCTGCCCCCACAAGATTGCATCAAAGAGCATGGTATTTGGGGAGACATAATACATCCAAACCGGCACACCAGGCTTTCCTTTTACATAGGTCAGCATCACTCCTGGACATTCTACAAATGGTTCTTCTCAAACTTCATTGCGAATCAATGGGGTGTTAACATATGTTTCTGATTCACTAGGTCTGGGGTGGGACTGGATGCTGTGCATTTCTCACAGTGATGCTGATTCTGCTGGTCCCTGGCCCCTTTTTGAGTAGCAGGGTCCACAGGATGGTGTGTGGTACCAAGAGGGCACCATGTATATGCCCATCATTTTCATAAAACTCAGCGTGCGGCCATGGGATGGTAGATTTTACCTATAATAGAATCAGGAATCATCATTCCTTCTAGATAGAGTTGGCCTTTCCCCTCCAGTCTGATCTCCTTTCTTTATGCATTCATCTTCTATTTTATGTTTGCCTTTTGGGAATAAAGGTTCCCATTTCCAGTCGTTGGCTGTCTCCACACACTCTCCACAGTGAACAGATTCTCTGTGAACTTGATTCTTGCCTTAGAGTTGTGAGAAGCAGGGTTTGCCCAGGTGGCAGCAAGTGGGAAAACCGTCAGGCAGTGAGGAATTCTTGATAATGACACATCTAACTGGCAAAAAGCCTGGTCTTGGTATGATGTTTCTGCTTATCTGGGACACAGCCTGCCAGGTGAAGGCAAGTAGCTTTGTTTTCTTCTTTAGGCTGTGGGGTCTCCACCTCCTCCCCACGAAAATCCTCAATGTGGCCTCTTCTCTCCTGGGCTTCACATGTGCTTTTCTGGCTAGTTGCTGCATTCTGGATTTCTGTAACACATGTTGTAACACAATACATCTACTCTTTTGAACTTTCTGTAGCTTTTTGGCCCTACAAGGCATCTTAGATGTCATCTTGTACAAACTCACATGAAAAAACTGACCTCCAATGGTGAAGGATTGTGCCCAAGGCCAGGTAGCCCAGTCTCCTGACTTCTAGGGAAGCAGAGAACTCATTTCACCACCTCTTGGTGTTTCTCCATTCAGGCCAAGAGTCTGCCCTCCAGGGCTCTCTGACAATGACTTCCCACTCCCACCCTCCTTCCTATGTAAATGCCCCGTGGACCCCTGTGTCCAGGACCTTCTCCCCAGTCTCCACAGTGCACATCCACACTATGTCCTTGCCTCAGTTTCCTGTGTTCTGCCAGCTCTGTTGATTCTATTTATCCGTCAGGCCCAGATCAAATTCTACTTCTTCCTTGAACTCAAAATCAGGAGGCTGGGTGTCAGCAGCCTTGGGTTCTGGTTCTGGCTCTACCAACATTAAGCTGTCCAACATGGGCTTTATACCTTTGTGCCTCGGTTCCCTCATACAGCAAACAAAGGAACTGGCCCTTTCAATTTCTGTGATTTCATGTAGCTGCACGGCCACATTAATCTCCCCTTTTTCAGAATGGTTGCCCTTGTGGCAGGGTGGAGAAGGCGTCAGCCAGACCCCGGTTAAGATTCCAGCTCTGCTGTTGATGAGTGTGTGGCTTTAAGCAAGTTATTCTCTTTGGGCCTTAGTTTCTGCATCAGAAAAAGATGTGGTTGTTAGGAGATTAAATGTATAGTAAAATTGTCTAGCACATTGTAAACACTGTTAAAAGATAATTTTCAGAAAAGGTAAAATCTTGACTCATTCAGATATAAAATGAACTTGTGTAAAGGTTTTATTGAATTCATTATTAATGAGGGAACCGGTAAGATGTTACAACCAGTTCAAAGGGTAATCCACAGCACAGACACGTTTACAGACTAGGAATGTGCAAATGAAGGGCATAACTTCCACAGTCTAAGAGGAAAGTCAGTTGAACCTTTTGAGATAGAATGTATTAGCATGTCTGAAGGCAAGAATTATTTTGCATTGCTCTCACTTATCTACAACTTAGAGTTATATAAAATAGCTCAAAGACAATGAATGGCAGGGCTCCCATAAAACCTGAATCAGATAACCAGGTAGAGCATGCTCCAAACAATGCATAGTTTTCCTGTGAAGCACAAAGATTTTTCCTGCAGCTCACGATCAGAAGTATCTTCCTCATCCTGACATAATTCAGCTTGTAATTATTCTCTGATGGTTTTATCTGGTAGTTTCATCTCTCCTGCTTAGATTCTAGGATTGAGCCCTTCTGTATCACCTGTGGCCTGGGCACAGCGTGAGTCCTGAGAAGGTTCTGGCTGTGATTTCTGGATGGATTGAAAATTGAAAACGCACATAAATAAATCATTAAATGGTTTCTTGTGATGGGTGATATAACTCTGAACATCTTTTGCTCAGTGCGTCAGGCCCTGTCTGGGATCTTGCTCACTGCAGGTGGAAGACAAGCACTCAGGTACCTGCACTTGGCTGGCCCCTCTCTCTGTGTGGTACGGTGTCCATTTATCCCTCCTTTCAGTGTCCTTCATAACAGCCAAAAGGTCTCTCCGTGTCCCTGGAGTTCAGTAGACATTTGCTGAGTGCAGCCACGTACAGTGTGTGTTCTAGAAACCAGCCGTAGAGTGAGGCATCAGGCTGGTGTGCTTTCCACAAGGAGTTCTGCATGCTCTGTGGTTAGCCTGTGGCCCAGGAGAGTGGGGACGTCAGGTGCAGGGCAGACTCCAATGGTGGAGTCCAGAATGGTCTGACTCCATGGGTGAAAAATGCTCCTCTTCATCTGACACCTTTTCCCCTGAGGGAATCGGGTCCTATTTTCATCCTGGTAATAATCAAAGTGCTCTTGTTTTCTCTTGCTTCTAGACTAGAAGAATTTTATAGCTGGAAGTGTCCTTAGAGAGCTTTTTGATGAAGTGATTGTCAAACATTTTTAAGCAAGAGAGCCCTTTCTACAAATGAAATCTCACACGGAACCTCAAAATGTAAGATTGGTAAAGAGCGGTGCTCTCATTCTAATATGTATTAGTTAGTTTTCCTATGGTAGCAACATCCTCCAGATCTCAGGGGGTTCCAACATCAAACCTTCACTTCCTGTTTGTGTTCCCTGTCAGGGTTGTGGCTCAGTTGCTGCTATGGTTCTGCTCACTTTGCTTGGCCCTCTCCACACGTCTGCTAGTTTTGAGACCCAGGAGAGAAACAAACAGGACATCCCATACAGGGACATACCTCTTGTGTTAGAGGAGAGAGGCAGGAGAAAGACAAACCTGGTCACCTTTAAAGCATCTGCTTGGTTGTAGTGGGTATCAGGACTCACAGCCCGTCTCATGGGCAAGTCCAACATCAGTGGGTGGAGAAGTGTGGTCCTCCCAATGGGGAGGATTGCATTGTATCAGCAAACCGTAATAGCATCTACCACAGTGTACACAGTTTATAATTTCAGGTTTGTAGCCCTTATTATAACATCAGGCAATGGTCAGTGAGGAGGCGTCAACACAGTCTTGCCGTCTTACATCAAACTCCACATCCAGTTGATTTCTCCCTTTTATTTTTATTTCACAGTCTCTCGAAGACTTTGGCTTGGAGAGATAAGTAGCAGCATACTGATGGGTTCAGTTTTTCATGAGAAGAATTGCAGAGATCTGAATTTTTTTAAGTAATTTGAAGGAACAATTTCTCTGCAATCAAGAATACATTCCCATCTCAAATATATACATAGATATGGTGGGAGAGGCTTTATTCTTAGGTCAGCACAAGCTTGAGTGTAGTGGGGTTCAGTATATTAAAATTTGATTTGGAATAAAGTCATTTGAGGTTGTGTGTTGTTTTCAAATTATTTTTTTCTATACAAGTAAAATATGACTATATTCTCCCTATAAAAATTAAAATATTACTGAGAAGACTCAAGTCTACAGTCTCTTTAAGTATCTCTCTGTCCCCTCAACCATCCTTTTTGTAAGTTCCTTCTGATAAATTATAACTATTATCAGCTTTAAGGGAGCACAGGTATGTTCCCTTAGGTATATAAAGTTGGTGTGTGTGTGTGTGTGTGTGTGTGTGTGTGTGTGTGTATGTGATTCATCTGTATTTTTCTGCATCCTGCTTTTTCACTCAGTCATATCTTGGAGATATTTCTGTCAGTTCATACAAATTTGCCTCTTACTATAAAAATTTCACAGTGTACCTAATAATTGAGCTGTTTTCCTAATGATGGTCATTTAGGTTGTTTCTGGTCCTTTGCTGTGGTAAGTAATGCTGCAATGAAATAAGAAGGCTAATGGTTTTTTATTAGGAGACAGTCTTTAAAAGTCATAAATGCAAGGTCTAAATTCTGTGTATTCTTGCTTTTTCAGAAGTTTTGGTGCATGTAATAATTGTTCATTGATTTGAAAACCCTTCTGAAACATTTTTAAAAATCCGGATTACCTCACCTGTTTGGATAAAAATCATTCGATGTGAAAATCCTGCTCTTAAACTTTTGTTTCCTTGTGTTTATTTTTATGAAATGCTATTATATCAGTCCCCCCCTGGAGGATGACTTTCTTCCCTCTACTCCTTCTTTCTTTCCCTTCCACTCTTCACCATTCTTATCTCCACTTTAGTTGCAGGCCCCAGGTAGCTTTTCACATATTATTTCTTGATTTATTCTGCTTCCTCAAAATCCATAGATTATTATTAAAACAAAAACAAGTACTTCACTTTGAATCACAAAGATATACTTGGGAAGAGAAATCTTTGGCTTTTCCATGTAACATAGGTGATTTTCCATGTAAAATCAGTATTTGAGAAAGGTAACTTGGAACATTTTAGATTTAGCCTGAAAGTTAATCTGTGCTCACCAATATGGTAACCACCAGCCACACATGGCTGTTGAGCCCTTGAAATGTGGCTACTGCCACATGTTAGAATGATAAAAATTCAGATATTTTAAGTTAAATAAAATATACTATTAATATTGAATTAACAGTTTTTTTTTTAATACGGCTACTAGAAAAGTACAAATTACATGTGGCTTGCATTTGTGACTGGTGGCCTACTTCTGTTGGCCACTGCTGCTCTAGTTGTAAATCAGAAGGCTGGCCCTGTGCCAGGATTGCTTTTGTATCATCTTCTTTGTTAAGGACACACTTAAGTTCTGATCTGTTCCAGTTTGCTAATGCTGTTATTATGCAAAATACCAGAAATGGATTGGTTTTTATAAAGGGGGTTTATTTGGTTACAAAGTTACAGTCTGAAGGCTATGAAAATGTCCAAATGAAGGCATCAACACAAGTATGCCTTCACAGAAGGAAGGCCAATGGCATCTGGAAAACCTCTGTTAGCTGGGAAGGCATGTGGCTGGTGTCTGCTGATCCCAGGTTGTGTTCCAGCTCCACTGTCAGCTCCTGTGCATTCTTCAAAGTGTCTCTCTTGGCTGCTGCTGCTCCAAAATGTCATTCTCAGCTGCTCTGAGGTCCTTCTGTTTGTGAGCTCTTTTTATAGGACTCCATTGATTAAATCAAGCCCCACCCTGAATGGGTGTGGTCCATATCTCCATGGAAATAATTCAATCAGACATTTTACCCACAGTTGATTGAGTCACATCTCCATGGAAACACTCAATCAAAAGATTCCAACCCAATCAACACTAATACGTCTGCCCCCACAAGATTGCATCAATCTTTGGGGGACATAATACTTCCAAACCGGCACATGATCCTAACTTCAGTCCCTAAACGTGATGAAATCTGAATCTCAAGAAGACTTGCCTATGCTTCTTCTGATTGGTTTTTGAAGATTTAATATTGTTTCAGTATAAGGCTCATTACATTAGATTTTTTGTGACTCTGAAAACAAAGTGAAGAATTTGGGAAAATGATGATCACTACATTAACCTAACAGATAAAAACATTTTTAAAAGTTTTGCTGCAGTCATTTGTAATGGCGTTCATAACAGCAAGGCTCAACTTGATAGAGGATAAGAGTTGTGACTTTTGATTGATAAAATGCTTTCCTTGAGCCTCCTTACTATTTTTGCTGTCATCTTACGATATGGGCTGAGTGTATTTTAATGTAGTGTGTTTCTTTGCCTTTGCAAAGAAAATTGAAGCAATGGCGTTTATTTGTGAAGTCTTGTATCTTCCCATATTGGTAAAGGCAACATTTCTTTAGAACACTATGTCCTTGTGTCTATGTAAATGCATACACACACGCAAATATAAACACACAATGCAATACACCATTAATTTTGCCTGCCAGCACTTTTTTGGTTTGGCTTTTGTCAGTCTTTGAAGATTGTTTTAATATGAACAGTTGGAACTCCCTTCTTAGTGGAGTGGTGTTCTTAAAGGACAGAGGTGTGTTCTTGAGGTTCTGAGTGAACCTGTCTGAGGTGGCTATGAAGGTATAACAGAGGGTAGCAGAAGAGAGCATGGCACCAGCATTTCATCTAGAGCTTCAGACTTTGTTCAGATCTGCTCTATGGGTGAACATTAGTACAGTGCAGGCTGTGGGTTTGGCAAACATAAAAGTGGGAACACTGAGTCTAAGCTGGAAAAAATTCAATCCAAGCTCTAATTATCTGGGGAGGCAGCCTTTGTTCCATTTGGTACTTGATTCATCCTGACCACAGTTTCTGAATTGTATTGGGGAGTGTGTGTGTGTGTATGTATGTGATATTGGTTACCTCAACATGCAGCTTCTGTTTTCTGAAAGCAGTTTGTGTAACCAGCTGTCAGATGGAGAGGCCTCGTTAACAGAGTGGATTCCCGGGAAGGTATTACAAGGAAACAGAAGCTGCCAAAATTTGGCTGGCCTGAAAAGGCGCAGCTAGAGAGGTGTTTGGATCCTCCTCTTTATGATCAAAAAGAAAACAGACACCCTGTGAACAGAGCGGTGGAAGAGGGGTCAGCACCCTGACTGTGTGACCTTTGGCTGTATTTGTGGATTGGGAACTCCATCCACAACATGGGTGCTGAATAAGTAATTATGGGCATGTCAAGTTGAATCAGACAATAATTATTGACCTTAAGCATCCTCTGCCCCTGTAGTGAAATCCCACCCATGGTGAACCTACCTCATTACTCTGCTTCATTTCTGATGCCATTAGATTTGCACACCAGAGAGGCTGCTCCCGCTCTCCCTTGGCACTGCCTGCTTCTGCCAGCCCTGGTTGTCTGTCCTATCTTGGAAGCCTCGGGCAGCCCTGGTGGGATTAGCTCCTCCTGTTCCTGAATGGTAGCAGACAGCTGTTTCAGCAATGTCTTCAAGCTATGAATGCATATATTCTCCTAATTACCGTCTTCATGCCCCATTGGTTCCTACTGACTATCCCCGTCTCCTTCCTCCTCCCTCCCCACCCTGCCCACTGCCCTGGCCTGGCTTCTGGCCTCAGGTTTCAGGGTGTCCTTGTGCTGTCTTTTTGGTGTCTGGCATACACATTTATGTAAATAAGTTGGCACAATTAGATACGGAAAGTGTCTTCTGAAAAGAGGATGACCCTACGTGAGAATGGCTCTGAGCTTGCTGCCAAGCCTTCTGCCTTTTCTGCTTTGACCCTTGGGGTCAGTGAGTGCCCATTGCATTCTGGAATATTCAACTCTGCTGATTCTGGGACTGCCCAGCTCATCCTTGGCCTGCTTGACTCTTCCATTTTAAGCCCCCTGAATGGATTCCCTCATTGGGCTGCTCTTAGAGGATATTGCTTTTCCAGTGTTCTGTTGACCAACTGTCCAGGTCACTAGAGTTCACTAAAAGGAAAAAAAAAGGTGGCGGGGGGTGACTATATGGTTATATGCATTGAGGAAAGTGGAATTGCAGTTGACTTGGGAAGGAGTCTGAGGTAGAGAGAGTTTGGGTGTTAAATGTCTTAAGCATGGTTCCTGTTAAAATGCTGCAGCATTTTAGCCCAGTGGCTGAACTGTTTGGTGTTCATGTTCTGAAAGCTTACAGAATTATAATTCAGTGGTTCAGTGATTTAACCCTACTGAAGACAGATGCACCTAGATGAAACAAGCTGTATTTTTATGTTTAGTCTTTGCTGTTTTTGATAGTTGTAGAAGGAGGAAGAAATAATTTCACCAAGAAGAAAGGTTACGCCATAAGGGAGGAGGAAAGAATGAAGAATGATGTTGAAATGATAGAGAAGGTTTTTGCTTTGTTTTGGGGGCAGGAAGGAGAATTAATACTTCTTGAGTCTTGGAATGTTACTAAATGCTTTGTATATATTAATTTATGTAATTTGCACAACCTCCTCATAAAGTTAGTGCTAGTGTCCCCACTATATAAGGGTATATTGAACATTTAAGACAACTTTGTAAATTGTTTCCTGAATCGGGTTCAATTTTAGATCTACCAGGGATGGTTGTGCACCTCTTCTCTTCTCCCTCCCTCCCTTCTTTTCTTAAAAAACAAAACAAAACAAAAACAAACAAACAAACAAAAAAACGTTCATTTTGGGCCTTACTCTGCACTCTGGGCCATAATAAGTAGTTTTCGGCTCAGTAGAGATAAATCTCATGACACTTTCTGATTTGACTTGACCATGTATTTTTTTTTAACTTTTTATTTTGAAATAATTTTTGATTCATAGGAGGTTACAAAGAAATGTATGTCCTGTTCATCCTTCCCCCAGCCTCTCCCAGTGTTAACGTCTTGTGCTGTATTAAAAAATTGACACTGGTACAATCCGTATGTAGGTATGTATGTATGTATGTATGTGTTCTAGTTTGCTAATGCTGCCAGAATGCAAAATGCCAGAGATGGATTGGCTTTTATAAAAGCGGGTTTATTTGGTTACACAGTTACAATCTTAAGGCCATAAAGTGTCCAAGGTAGCACATCAGCACCTTCACTGGAGGATGGCCAATGGTGTCCAGAAAAACCTCTGTTAGCTGGGAAGGCACGTGGCTGGCGTCTGGTTCTGGTTTCAAAATGGCTTTCTCCCAGGACGTTCCTCTCTAGGCTGCGGTTCCTCATAAATGTCATTCTTAGTTGCACTTGGGATATTTGTCCTCTCTCAGCTTCTCTGGAGTGAGAGTCTGCTTTCAACAGCCGTTTTCAAACTGTCTCTCATCTGCAGCTCCTGTGCTTTCTTCAAAGTGTCCCTCTTGGCTGTAGCTCCTCTTCAAAAGTTCACTCGCAGCTGCACTGAGTTCCCCCCGTCTGTCAGCTCATTTATATGGCTCCAGTGACCAAGGCCCACCCTGAATGGGTGGGGCCATACCTCCATGGAAGTGATCTCATCAGAGTTATCACCCACAGTTGGGTGGGGCACATTCCATGGAAACATTCAAAGAATTACAATCTAATCAACACAGATAGGTCAGCCCATACAAGATTACATCAAAGATAATGGCATTTGGGGGACATAATACATTCAAACCAGCACAGTATGTATGCAATTTTATCATGTGGATAACTTTATATAACTACCACCACAATCAAGATACTCAGTTCTACAGTTGCAAGACTCCCTCACATCACTCCTTTTTAGCCACACTCGTCTCCTCCCCTCCATCCCTATTTCATGGCAATCACTAATCTGTTCTCCATCCCTATAATTTTATTTCGTGAATGTTACATAAATGGAATTATGCAGTATATATCCTTTTAAGAGTGACTTATTTCACTCAGCATAATTAATTTCCTTGATGCTCATCCAAGTTGTTGTGTATGTCAATGCTTCGTCCTTTTTATTGATGATCGTGTTCCCTGGAATGGATGTACCACAGTTTAGCCATTCAGTCATTGAAGGACATTTGCGTAATTTCCAGGTTTTGGCTGTTGTAAATAAAGATACTGTGAACATTTGTGTACAAGTTCAAGTGTGAAAAAGAGATTAAGTTCTTTTTCTAATATATGTTTAGAAATTTATTTGCATCTATGTATGAAAAAGTATCATCACGTTGTTTGGTAAGTTTGATGACCATAGAGTGAAAACTCAGTTAGAAATTAATGATAGTGGCTGAAGGTTTTTTTTTTTTTTTTTTTTTACAGCAAACATAATCTTTAATAAACATGGATCAGAAGAGCTTTCACTGCTGCAAGCCATGTGTTAAAGCTTTTGCTAATCCCACTGGCTTTTATACTGATTTTATTGTATCCCTCTTATTCTAGAGTTAACGTTCCTGCCAGAACCAGTTGTGTGGGAGTATTTCCTATTTCTTAGTTCTTTAATAGAAATAACTCAGTGATGAAAGCCAGCAGGATGGTACTTCACTGACAAATTTGTTGGCCATTCTTCAGTGAGTATGTGTCTTAAATGGTGGGGAGCATATATGAGGAGGAAGAGCAGAGAAGGAGCCTTTTTTGATCACTTTTCAATGTTCAAACATATCAGAAATAAAAAGAAAGGCAAAGAAAGCAAGACCACACTGGAGTATTGTGTTTTTAGTAAGAAAATAACCAACTATTTCATCTTGGTTTTCTATGTCCCTGGGATTATAATCAAATTAATCTCTGTGATAAAAATTTTAAAATTGAAACATTAAAAACAATGTTAAAGAATTAATATTTTGTTGAAAATTTTTTTACTCCAAGTAGATCTAATTTGTTGGAAGAGAACTTTCCCACGTGGCCCTTTACCGAGATAGAGGTATAATTTGCTAGTGATATCAACGATGCATTACAGAAACCATATTCATATTCTTCTTTTATCTCCTGAAGTGCCAGGTTTAAGCTAATTCATGCATTTGTCCGTTCATTCATTCATAATTCATTCATTCAGATGATTTCCTAAATCATTACCAATGCATCTGCTATATCATTATAAGCCTAGGTATTAAAAGGACCCCCATCCTGTATTCTTTGCTCCCCTTAGACCAGTCATTATGTCCCACCCGCTTGCTTTCCAACCTTCCTGACTTCTCCTTGGAATTACATTGGTCCGTCATAACCACATATCTGAAATCTACTTGTTCTTTAAGGTCCACCTCAAACATTGTCTCTTCAATTGGTGCTTTCCTGATTTCCCCTGGCTAGAAATTACCCAAATTTCTTCTGATTTGACCAACATTTTATCTGTGACCCTTAATACTTTCCACTTGGTATTGTAGTTATTTATGCATATTTCGATGTCTGCTACTTCTACTGTTAGTTTATTGAGTGCCGGGTTCATGTTTAATTCATCTTGGTATTTATTGGTTCTCTCCTTCCTTCCCTTCCTTACTTCCCAACCTTTCACTCTTTGTTCTTTCATTCCTCTGTCCCTTCATTCTTTTTTATCTCTTCCAGGTATTCATTCAATATTTACTGTACACCTACTGTGTGCCACACACTATAGTAGATGCTTTGGGCGGAGAGGAGAACTAAAACATATCCCTGGGTTAAACTTAGGAATTAAAAAAAAATCTTCCCGATTGTTAAATTGAGAGATCAGGGACAACCTAAGAGAGAGTATTGAATATTCTTCTCTGGATATTTTAGAGAAGATAAACTAGTTGCTTTTTTTTTTTTTTTCCCTGAGACTGATACGTAAATGTAGTCTTCCTTCATGGCAGTAGGTGGAATAGGACCCTCTTCAGCACCAGATCTGGGATTCTATGAACCTAAGAAAAACTGTGCTCCTAAATTTCATCAGTAGACATCAACTGTTTGTGGTGCCAGCTGATGATATCAGCTGGAATTCAATATGTTTCGAGAAAGCTTTTGTTAGTATGCAAGGTGATCCAGCCAAAGGATATAGCTCTGAAATAAAAAAAAAAGTAAGTGGAAGCAGAGATTAAGTATTTGTTTTCCTTATCACTTACCTGTGCTCTATCTAATTTTGTATCTTGCTCTATGATAAATGGTAAATAAGAATAGTGTTTATAAGAGACAGAATGTGTTTTCTTTATAAAATCCTCTAACAGTCCTCTGCCTTTCTCCCCTGAAAAGTTACTGAGGAAAGAACATACTGTACAAGAACAGAGCTGGAAAGTTCCACTGAGCATGTTTTGTTTAGAACGAAGTCAGTGATGTAGGGATTTGGGGAAAAGTCTACAAAGCTTGAAAAGTTCATTGCCCCATATTTTAAGGAAAAAAATGTAAAGAGACTGAGGAGTTTCATTTCCAAACAACAAAATCCCTGGGAAACATTCCTTTCACCAGAAATGAGGAAAGCCTGGGCAACTAATGAATGTAGGAAATATCAAGGCACAGATATGGACTGAGAAAGCATGGAGGTGGGGCACAAGTGTGTCCTTTAATGTCTGGCCTCATTTGGGACAAAACTGATAGTGATGGCCCCAGTAAAACCAAACCACAGTGTAATTAGGAAAGCAAATTGGGAATGAACTCTTCCTAGAATTTGCTTATTCAGTCAATCCTCATTATTTGCAGATTCCATATTTGTGAGTTTGCCTGCTCATTAATATATATTTGTAATCCCCAAATCAATACTCAGAGTGTTTTTTCTGGTCATTTGTGGACATGTACAGTGGTGAAAATTTTGAGCTACCTGGCACTCATGTTTCCAGCTGCGGTCAAACAAGTTGACATTATGCCTTCTTGTTTCAACTCTCATACTGAAACCAAGTGTCCTTTTCACAGTATATTTGGTGACACATTTTGTTGTTGTTGTTTGCTGCATTGTTGTGCTCTTGTTGGTGACTTGCTGTTTGAAATGTCCTCCAAGCATAATGCTGAAGTGCTGTCTGGTGTTTTGATGTGCAAGAAGGCTGTGTTGTGCCTTCTGGAGAAAATATGTGTGTTAGATAAGCTTCATTCAGGCATGAGTTATAGTGCCATTGGCTAAGAGTTCAATGCCACAGAATCAACAATATGTTAAATAAGGTGTCGTTAAACAGAAGCAACAAAAAATAAGGCTATGTATTGGTAGGTTGACAAAAATGTGTCTGGAGGCTTACAGATACCTAATCCTGTATTTCCCCTTGGAGCAATGGTTCAATATTTGCTAACTCTGTGTTCCTGGAGACATGGAATATAACTAATGCAAATGAGGAGAATTAACTGTATATCCTCCTAAGCCTTTAGTTAGTTGTGGTTTCTCTCCTGTGTATTGTTGGTTTCTATAGGAAAGCATCTGGCCACAGAGAAATATGGCTGTCCACGTATGTCACACATACTAGAGTTTTTCCAGACTGAGGATGCAGACATTACTGCTTGTTATGCATGTAAATCTTGGCTTTGGATTTTTGTTCCTCACAACTTTGATGAAAACAAATGCTATAGGATCTGTACTTTATCACAAAGATTTCAGTTTGTTCCCTGAGTGAAATTTAGATTTGTGTGAAATTTGTCTGACAGAGACTGAACACTTTTGGGCCTTTTTTGAATACAGTTTATCATTATACAGATTGGCAGGATTTAAGGCTCTAGTGTGCTTTTCAGAAAATATAACTGCAATTTTATAGTAAATGTTTTTGTTCTGTATAAACAAGTATCTGTGTGGGTGGGTGGGTGGGTGGGTGTGTTTCTCTTAATTTTAAAGTATTTCCAAATTTTTTTGCTTCAGATCTATGGGATTTGGCTTACATGTCCAATTTTAAGTAAAAGACCTATTAAAACTTTGGTGTTTTGGAAGTCCTTGTGTTATTCAATGCATACCATTTCAGAAAAAAAAATTCAGAATTTATGAAATTAAATTACCTCCCTTTAATTTTTGCCCACAAATAAAGGAGGAAAAAAATACAGAGAATTTTGGCATGTTTATCTTTGGTTGTTTTTCAGGTATAATCACATAGAGATTCAGCGGGAACTCTCCTTTTCCTAGTGGCAGGACAGCTGCTTCTCCAGTTACTGTATTAGCAAATAATAAAATGATTATAAAGTCAACCTTTGTACTGTGCTTTTGATAGGCATCCTGGTGAGTGGGACCTGGGATCTGGCTCATCAATGAGAATTTTCCTTTTAATGCTTGCTTTTTAACAAACAGACCCCATCAAAGCACTCCCCGAAACAAAATCCTTCAGTGATTCCCCACTTTCTTGAAATAAAAAGATTTCCTCATTTGCAGCCTGAGCTACAGCCATTCTGCAATGCTTGCCCCCCCCAAACCTTCCTGGCTACCTTTCACCTCTGTGCGTTTGGCCTGCCCTGGCTCCCTGTCATCACAGGGATTTCTTCTCTTCTTTTGCATCTCCTCTTCCAGAGGCGCCCTCTCCTGGGGTGTGCCCACCCCGCCCCTGGCAGAGCTCTCTCCTTTCCCAGGCCTGGAGCTTCCCTTACAGGGCTGGCATCACTAGAGCCACTTTCCACACAGGCCTGATATCGTTGCATTCTTTTGTCCCTCTGCCCAATTTGTCGGCTTCTTTTTACCCAGCACTCAGGATGGCACTTGACACGTAGTGTTCCCTCAGTATTCCTGGAACAAATGCTGCTTGGGAGTTACCCAAATGGGCTAGCGTGTGTGGGAGTTAGGAGGAAGACCAAGGTCATCAGTGGGCAGTCCCTGGGTGACCCCGGTGTACCAAGCTGACCCCTGAGGATAGAGGGGAACGTCTAAGAGGCTGAGGGGGCTGGAATTGAGGCCCATGACCTGGATTTCCAACATTCCCGAGGCCTGTCCCATGCCCTCTTCCCTTTCTTCCTGGCAGCTCACCTACTCCTGGAGCTTCCTGTCTCTTCCTGCTCATGATTCCCAAATCTGTATCCCTCACCAGGTCTCTTCCTTGAGCTTCTTATCCACTTAGAAATGCCCTTAGGAATCTCAATTTAGTAAGTCCAAAAGTAATAGGTTAAAAATCTGCCATTCCAAATTTGCTGCTCTTGCCGTGTTCCTGTTTTGAAAAACAGCCTCACTATCCATCCAGTTGCCAAAGCCAGAAAATTGGGGGTCACCCTTCCCTTCTTCTGCTTCTCAGTTCCATACATAGACAATCCCAAAGCTATGTATGTTCCACTTGTGAAATACCTCTTGAATCTATCTGCCTTTCTCCAACTCCACGTCAACAGCACAGTTTAGGGTATCATGACTTTTTACTGTGGCATCCTACTTCAGATGATTGCTTCTTGTCTTATTCCCTTTGGGTCATGCATATCTATATCAAAGCCAGAATTATCTTTCTAAAGCACCAGTGGGATCGTGTAGTTTGGTTGTTTAATGGTTCTGCATTGTTCTCCAGTTCAGGTCCTGACTCCTTCACGTGGTGTACCAGGTTTTCAGGAGAACTTTCCCTTCTGCCCCGTGCTATTCTCTCTCCTTTCCCTCACATTGCATGTGGCACACTCCAGCCATATTGTATCTATTTCAGTTTATCACACATCATGTGCCTCCAGTCCCTTACACATGTCCCTTATGCCCAGATCATGATTCTGTCTTTCTCCAGAACATTTGCTGGCTATCTCTAATTCACCCTTCAATTTCCAGCTCAGAAGTCATTCTTCCAGGAAGCTTCCCCTTGGGAACCTGGTTGATGAGCCTGCCACAGGCCCCAGGCACCTTGTACTTTGCCCTTCCGGCATGTTTTGCAACATGGTGTGACCTGAGGTGCCCCTCCACTCCACTGTCAGCTCGATTAGGGCTGGAGCATCGTTGTGTCCCAGTATGTGGCACTCTGCCTGGCTTATCATAGAGACTCAATAAAGAGTTCTCAAAAAACGCATAGGGGAGGGGCCTGTGAGTATGGGAATGAGGTGTCTGGAGCCACAGTAGTGCGCAGGAGATCTGTTCCGGCTCTGTTTATTGCTTCCACCATGAATCGCTAACTCTTTGAAGGCCATCCTTAAGAAGCTCAGAGTTGTCAGGGTATTTAAAAAAAGTTTTAAAAAACTTTTTGTTGAAATATAATTCACATACCTTAAAATTCATCCATTTAAAGTTTGCACAATTCAGTGGCTTTGGTATCTTCACAAAGTTGTGCCAACCATCATCAAAATTTTCATCACTCTAAAAAGGAATCCTGCGCGTTAGCAATCTTTTCCTTATTTTTCCCTCACCCCACCCCAAGTCTAGGCATCTGCTTATCTACTTTTTATCTATATGGATTTGCCCTTTTTGAACACTACATATAAATGGAATCATACAATATGTGATCTTTTTTGAATGGCTTCTTACACTTAGCACAGTGTTTTCAAGATTATCCATTTAGCATGTTGCAGTACCTTATTACTTTTTTATTGCTAAATAATTTTCCACTGTGTGGATATATCACACTTTATTTATCCATTTATCAGTTGATAGACATTTGGGTTGTTTCTAGTTTTTGGCTATTATGAATAATTCTGTTATGAACATTTGTATACAGATTTTTGTGTGGGTTATGTTTGCATTTCTCTTGGGTAATATCTAGAAGTTGTTGGGTCATATGGAAACTCTATGTGTAATCATTTGAGGAACTGCCAGACTGTTTCCCAAAGTGCCTGCACCATTTTACATTCCCACCAGCAATGTATGAAAGTTCCAATTTCTCCACAACCTTACCAATACTTGTTATTATCTGTGTTTTTGATTATAGTCTTCCTAGTGGGTTTTGACATGGCATCTCATGGTGATTTTGATTTGCATTTCCCTAATCGCTAACAATATTGAACATATTTTCATTTATTTATTGTCCATTTGCTTATCTTTTTTTTTGAGAAATGTCTATTCAGATCCTTTGCCCATGTTTTTAATTGGATTATTTGTCTTTTTATTATTTCGGGTTCTTTATATGTTCAAGGTATGAGTCCCTTATCAGATCTATGATTTGCAAATATTTTCTCCCATTCTAATTGTTGTCTTTTTCCTTTCTCACTCTCTTAAAACCAACTTTCTTGTCTTCTTCACTGTCACTTTCCTTTCACTTTCTTCACTTTCACTTTCTTGATTTGAAGAACACATTTTAAATTTTTATGTAGTCCAGTTTTTCATTATTTTCCTTGTTGCTTGTGCTTTTGGTGTCATATCTAATAAAACACTGCTTAATCCAAGGTCACAAAGATTTACTCCAATGTTTCTTTGAAGAGCTTTATAGTTTTGGCTCTTGCTTTTAGGATTATGATCCATTTTGAATTAATTTTGGTGTGTGATGTGAGGTAGGAATCCAATTCCATTCTTTTGCATGTGGAAATCCAGTTTTCCTAGTACTATTTTTTTGAAAAGACTTATTATCTCCTCGTTGATGTCAAGGTATTTTTGTGCTAATTCTCAATATTATTATTTGTCATATAAGTAATTTATGGTAGCAAATAATAATAATGATAATGAATATTATTGTGTCCTTTCTTTACTAGATGCCAGGCACTGTTCTAAAAGCTTTGCAATTTAGTACTCACAATATCTATATAACTTAGACACTGCTATTATCCCCATTTTACAGATAAGAAAACAGAGGCATGGAAGGGATAAGACATGAGAAAAAGGTCACACAGCTGCTAAGTGTCAGCTAGGATAATAGTAAGTGATACTGCCAGGATTTGAACCCAGGCAGGCTGACTCTAGAATACATGTTCTTAACCATCACGCTATACTGACTGGGTCTTGTATACAATAGACATAAAAATTTAAAAAGCCATAATTCTACCATCCAGAGGACTATTGTTAATATTTTAATGCACAACATTCCAAACTTTGTTCTATGAAAAAAATGTTAAAACAACAGGATTTCTCTGCATATACATTTTTGAAACTGTTTTATTTGCTTTATCAATATATCATTATTGGCTTTCCATGTTCATACATTTACTTCTAAAGCACCATTCTGAATTGCTGCATAGCTTTAATGTACTTTTCCACATTTTTTTCCACTTAGGATAAGGAAAAAAAATCCTCTCCTGAGAATTTAGAGTATGAAAAAGATTAAAGTTTCCAATATGTACAAATTATTCTCCAGGAAGTTTGTACATACCTACCATTAATATTTTTTATTTTATTTATGATACCTGACTTTAATGTGCATCTCCTTCTTAGTGTAATTTATTGTGCATCTCTTTGATTATCAGTGAGATTGAACAAGCATCAATGATTATTAGTTTTTCTTTTGTGAATTACCTTTGCATGTTTTAACCCATATTCATGTCCAATAGATCTTTATATACTAAAAATATTACCCACTAATTATTATTTTTTTTGCATTTTCCTCCTAGTTTGTTCTTTAAATTTTTCTCTTATTTTTGATCTATAGAAGATTTAAATTTCTAAGTTGCAAAATATATCAGCAAAAATATCTCCATCCTGTCTCTTATGGTGTCTTTATGATTTAAATAAAGGTCAAAATATTGTTTCCAGCGCCTTACTTCCATGAGCTCTGGGTGTGTGTGTGGGTGTGGGATATCAGACATCATAGAAATTTTCCTTCCTATCTTCCCTGAATCTTTTGTCTTAAACATTGATTATATATGGTCCTTAGGCTACAGGGACATAAAGGAGCAAGTTAACCATTTGGTGTTAAAAATGCTAACGGAGAGGCAGGCTGCGATAGAGAACTGGAGTCTCCTCTGAGTTGTATGGTTTTCAGCAATATTTTCCACTCTGCAGTTTTTACTCATTTAAATTTGCTCCTAGCATTTAGTAATGTTGATCTTATAACCCAAACATTATAGGATGTTTATAGGAACTTTGGTTAAAAAAATCACATGCTATCCAATCACGAACTTCACTCAAGAGCCACTTCAGTTAGCACAACATGGAGATTTGGGGTTTTCTGCCTTAGCAAACTGGCTATTCCTCAGGCAGTGGAACAATTTTCTGGCCTCCTAATTTGATATATGGTTAAAATGTTGATGACAACCAGACTGATTTTACACAACTGATTTAGAAAATAAATTTTTTTCATTTCAACATCTGGTTTTCCCATATTATGAAATACATTTCTAATCTTTACTCTTAACTCCATTTCAGATTTATTCTCTGTCAAATGGTTTAGACAGAGAAGACTAGAAATGTTTCTGCCTTTGTTAGGAGTGAATACTAAGTACTCTCTTTTGCAAAAAGATTGTGCTGAACACTTTATAAGGTTTATCCCATTTAATCCTTACAAAAAAAATTCATTTTTTTTTTTTTAACGCCTCTTTCGCATAGGAAGAAGCAGTCTGAGTGAAGTTAAGGAAGTTGCCCAAAATCAATTTGCCAGAAAGTGGTTCTCGTAACTTAAATCCATGCCTCAGACTGTAGGTCTGTTCTGTAACACGTTGCTCAGTAGGTGAAAGGAGGTAAATAACTTTACTGAATTTAAGTATAGTATTACTTACACATATACAGATAAAACTTAATGCCTATACATTTTGTAAACATTTATCATTATCTGTTATTTATTACATTTAGAAAGGACTATAAATTAGAGCCCCAACTCTTCTATTGTCTACTAAACATTTGATTCCTTATTCTTTGGTCATTTGTTACACATTATCTCTGAAAGTTTTAAATGTATACACCTAGAAAACTAGGGTTTAAACTAAATGCATATAATTGAGATTTTTATGCATACCGTGTCTCTTTCAGCTTGGTAAGCAATAAATCTGGAAAACATGTAATGGGGATAAAATGGGTACTTTGGGATCTCAGGGTTAAACAAGACTGAAGTATATTTCCTAAAAACACAGCAAATGCAAGTTCTTGAAAGTGTTTGCTTCCTAAACAAACCAGGTATCTAGGCATTCGACGATGTCACCTGGGAACCTCTGCTATGATGGTGTGATCTTTGAAGTCAGATTATACCAGAAGGTTTTTGTTTTGACTGTATATCTTTTACAGTTTTCAAATTAGCTTCTTAGACTTGAAATTTAATGTCTTTTTTGCATTTGAATTTTTCCTGATTTCATCTTCCAAGGTTTCAGCACAATACTTGTGTATCTTGCATTTTAACCAGTGATTGTGGTGCTTAAAACATTTTCCAGGCCAGGCCTTCCACGCACCTGCTGTGAGGATGCTCTTCAGACCCATCTCCTCTCTCTGCACAGACCCACAGACCCAACCCGTGGTCTACGGGAAGAGGGGCATCAATAGTTAATCTTTTCTTTCCTCAGGAGTCAGAACTAAGCCACCTGTGTAAAAAGACACAAGTGTGTGTGTGTGTGTGTGTGTGTGTGTGTGTGTATTTTTAAAAGCTCAAAAGCATGTTTCCCCAGTTGAGGAGGGATTACATATCTATACAAGGAGTGTTATTTGCAGAGACTGTGTAACCACTTAGGCCCATTGTATCTATAGCAGGGTAGGTTACAGTTCACATTTGAAAATGTGATTTTAGACTATCATAAAAAGGTGCTTTTGATTTTCAGCCAATGTGCTTTTTGATTTACGAAAACATAATTGCCTTGGCACTATCTGAAACACTGAATAAGAAAGTGGAGAAAACTCAGCCTCCTCGGTTCTAAAAATATGGGTTGTACATGTTGACTTTCAAATTAGCTTTTACAGGAAGTTAAGAAGTAAGAATGAGTAACTTTAGTATTGTTAGTATCAATAATAGCTACAATTTATTATCTCTTATGTCTCAGGCACTGAGCTGGGTATCAGTTGATATCCACAGTAACTATGAAATACAGGCATGGATTACCATTTTCAGCTGGAAAAGGTGAAGCTCAGAGATAACTTGACCAAAGTGCCAAACTAGAAAAACAGGTAGAGCCAGGGCTTGAAACCCTAGGCCATCTGATTCTAAAATGATATTTTAAAAGCAGCTTTATTGAGATAAAATACACATACAATCAACTTCTTATATTTAAAGTGAGCAATTTGATAAGTTCTGTTGTATATGTATAACCATGAAACCTTTACTTCTTTCAAGAAAAAGGAAATATCCATCATCTCCAAAAGTTTCCTCATAACCCTTTATTCACTCCCTCTAGTTCCACCCTGCCACCCCCACCCCACATTCCTATCCCTGGGGAACCGATTGTCTGCTTTCTAGCACTATCGTTATCTTTCGTTTTCTAGAATTTTATATATATTCACCTAGATATATGTGCTCTTTTTTTAATCTGGCTTTCTTCACTTGGTATAACTGTTTTGAGAACCACCTGTGTTTTTAAGCATATCAGTGGTTCATCCCTGTTTATTGTGGATTACTGTTCTATTATATAGGTATACCAAGCTATTTTTGCTCATTCACTATTGATTGCATTTGGCTTGTTTTCTGTTTTAGGCTATCAAAAATAAAGCTGCTAATAATATTCATATTCAAGTCTGTGTATGTGTTTGAACATAGGCTTTCACATCTCTATTGTGAAGACCTGGGAGTGAAATGACTAGATCATATGGAAAGTGCATGTTTAATATTTTAAGATACTGCCGAACTATTTTCCAAAATAGTTATACTGTTTTACATTCCCACCAGCAGAATATGATAGAGTTCCTGTTTCTCTACATTCTCATCCACACCTAGAATGGTCAGTCTTTTTAAATTTTAGCCATACTAATATGTGAGCACAGATATCTCATCATGGTTTTAATTTGCATTTCTCTAACAATTAATGATGCTCAGTATATTTTTGTATACTCATTTACCATCTATATATCTTCTTTGGTAAAGTATTCAAATCTTTTGCTCATTAAAATTTCTTTTGTTGTTGAAATTAGAGCATTCTTTATATATTTTAGATACTATTCCTTTACCATACATAATGGCTTGAAAATGTTTTCTTGCACTCTGTGGTTTACTTTTCATTTTCTTAACAGTATTTGTTTTTTTGAAGAGCAGATGTTTGTAATTCTGATAAAATCCAAATTATCAATTTGTTCTTCTTGTAGATTATGCTTTTGGTGCCACAAAGATTTTCTTCTATGCTTTTTCTTAGAAGTTTTATAGTTTTAGGACTTACATTTGGGTCCATAATCCATTTTGAGTTGGTATTTGTATGTGGTGTGAGGTTTGGTTTGCAGCTCAATTTTTTGGCATATGGATATACAGTAGTTTCAGCTCCACTTATTGAAAAGGCTTTCAACATCTTTTCCATTGAATTGCTATTCTACCTTTGTCAAAAATCAATTTTGCTTTTATGTGTAGGTCTGTTTCAAGACTCTATTCTGTTCTATTGATGTATTTGTTCTATCTTGATGATAATACCACACTGACTTGATTATTGAAGATTTATAATAAGACTTGAAATCAGGTTGCATTAGTCCTTATCTTTGTTTTTCAAAGAGGCTTTGGATATTTTAGGCCCTTTGCATATCTATATGAATTTTAGAAAAAGTTTGCCAACTTCTACTGGGAAGTTACTGCTGGGATTTTGATTGGGATTTTGTTGAATCTGTAGATCAATTTGAAGAGACTTGACATCTTAATGACATTGAGTCTTCTGACACATAAACACAGTATATCTCTCCATATTTTTATTTTTTCTTTAATTTCTCTCAGCAACGTTTCGTAGTTTTCATGCAGGATCTTGTCAGTGTCTTCTCAGATTTATTCCAAAGTATTTCTTATTTTTTGATAGTAATATAACAGGTATTATTTTAAAACTTCAGCTTCTGATTGCTCATTTATAGTGTATAGAAATACAATGGATTTTTGTACAATGATCTTATATCATGAAAGCTTACTGAACTCATTGATTAGTTGTAGTAGCTTTTTGGTAGATTTCATCAGATCTTCTGCTTAATAATCATGTATTTCTATAAAGACAGCTTTACTTCTTTCTTTTAAATATGTTTGTCTTTATTTTTTTTTTCTTGCCTTAGTACACTGGCTACAACCGCCAAGAAAATATTGAATAGAAGTGATGAGATGGAAATCATTGTCTTGTTCTTGATCTTAGGAGGAAAGCATTCAGTCTTCTACCATTCAGTATGATGCTAATCAGGAAATGCAAACTTTTTCTCTGAAGAACCAAGTAGTAAATTTTTGGCTTTGTGGTCCTTTTGGTCTCTGTTTCAACTATTCAACTCTGCTGTTGTAGTGAAAGAGGAGGCATAGATGGTATATAAATGAATAGACCTGTTTGAATTTAGACTGTTTGTGGCACCCTGATGTCAGCTGTAGGTTTTTGGTAGTGTCTCTTCAATTCCTGGTTTGCTGAGAGTTTTTATGAAGAATAGATGGTGGGATTTTTCAAATATTTTTATCTGTGTTTTTCTTTTCTCTTTTTTCTATTGAGATGATGTACTATTTTTGTTACTTTTTTATATGGTGAATTACATTGACTGTAATTTTCCCATGTTAAACCAGTTCTATTAGTATTAAGTCATATATTTGGGTGCTCTGTTATTTGGTACATAAATATATAGGATTGTCATGTCATTTTGTTGAATTGACCCATTTATCATTATGAAATAACTTTTCTATGTCATTGATAGTATTTTTTTGCATTGAAATTTTTGTCTGATGTTAATATTGTCATTCCATCATTCTTTGGATTGCTGTTTGCATGGCATAATTCTGTTACTTTTAACTTATTTATGTCTTTGTATTTAAAGCTTATTTCTGTTGGCAGTATATAATTAAGTCTTGCTTTTTAAAACAATTTGACAATCTCTGCCTTTTAATTAGAGTGTTTATATTCAATGTGACTATCAATATGGTTAGGATTAAGTCTATCTGGTTGGTATAAGTTTCCTTTTCATCTGATGTGTTCACTCCCTTTTTCCTATTTTTCTGCTTTCTTTTGGATTATTGAGTAATTTTTATGAATCCATTTTCTCTTCCTTTGGTTTACTGGAAATAACTGTTTATTTTATTATTTTATTGGTTGCTTTAGGGTTTATAGTACATATCCTTAACAGTCTACCTTTAAGCAATTTTATTACACTTCACAAAAAGGATAAGAACCTTATAATGGTATACATCTATTTCTCCCCTTCTGGCCTTTATGTTATTGTCATAATTTACCTACACTTATATTATCAATCTCACACTACATTATTTTTGTTTAAATAGTCAATTATATTTTTAAAAAAATTTAAATAATAAGAAAAGAATATACTCATGTTGCTACCATTTCCAGCATGCTTTGTGTAGATATGCCTTCCATCTTGTGTCATTTTACTTTTGTCTGGGAAAGTTCCTTTAACATTTATTTTATTTAGTGAGGGTTTACAAATGATGAATTCTTCCATCTTTTATGCCTGAAAAAGTCTTTATTTGCTTTAATTTTTGAAAGATATTTTTTCTCAGTATAGAATTCTAGGGTGACAATTTGTTTTTATTCTCCAGTGCTTTAAAGGTATTGCTCCACTGTCTACTCACTTGCAATTTTCTTCCAGCAAGAAATTTATTGTTATCTTTATCTTTGTTCCTTTGTTTATAATGAGTCTTTTTTTCCCTGGCCATCTTTAAGATTTTCTCTTTTTCACTGGTTTTGAACAATCTGATTACAAAATGTGCTTTGGTGTAGTTTTATTCATATTGCTTATCCTTTGGGTTATTTGATCTTCTTCATTACATGGGCTATAGATTTTTTTCATGTTTGGAAAAAATTTAGCCATTATTCTTTAATGTTTTTTCTATTCCCATCCCTCTCATTTGAGAGCTTCGATTACACTGGTTGAAATTATCTCATAGCTTACTGGTGTCCAATTTCTAAAATCCTTTTTTCTTTGTATTTCATTTTGGATAATTTCTATTGATATGTTCTCACATTCACTAATCTTCCTTTCTGAATTTTTTGCTCTCCTGTTAATTCCACTCAGTGTATTTGTCATCTCAGATATTAGAATTTTTATCTCTTGAAGCTTGATTTATTTTTATATTTTCCACAGCTTTACTTAACTTTCATACAAATGGAATGCATTTATAGTAATTGTTTTAGTATTCTTGCATGCTAATTCTAACTGGGTTGGTTTTCATTGATTGATTATTCTCCTCAACATTGGTAACATTTTCTTGCTCCTTTGCAAACCTGGTAATTTGTTGTTTCCATGCTAGATATGTGAATTTTTACTTGTCAGGTCTGGCTATTTTTGTATTCCTATATTCTTTAACATCATTCTGGGATGCAGTTCAGTTACTTAGAAACACTTTGATTCTTTGGAGTCTTCTGGTTCTTTCTCCTGTTTCAGGTAGGTCCCTCACACATATGGGCTCATCAGTACTCAGCTGTATACTCAAGTGGGATTCTCTGCAGGTCTCCGGGGTTTTCTCTTTGTGCATTTCTCCTTTCTCAGATACTCTGTTCTGGGAATTCTAGCTGCTTTGGTCCTCCTGGAATCCCAGCTCCATCTCCTAATTCAGAGAGTCCACTGGGCTCTAACTGGGACACCCCTTCTTGCACTGAGGTCTGGAATCTTTCTCATGGTCGTAAGCTGTGGAAACAGTAGGGTTCCCCTTATTTGTTCCCTATGTCTCAGGTTCCACTCTTTATTTTCTGTTCTGTATTTTTATTGCCTGATGTCCAGAGTCTTGAAAACCATTGTTTTTATATATTTTGCCTGTTTTTTTTTTTGTTTGTTTTGTTTTTTTGCCTGTTGTTTCTTGTGGGGGGGTATATCTGGTCCCTGATATGCCATTTTGGTCAGAAGTGGAAATCCCCTATATTTTTCCCCCATAACTGTACATTTTACTGTGTATTTATTAAGAGTCTAATCATTGCTATCTAACTTGGAGGGATCTCTAGCCATGATTCTCAATCTTTTGTTAGGTATAGAACCCCTTTATAATATCAAAACAATTTTGGATCCTTCATTTGAATCTTTAATATCTGTTGATTTATACATAAAGTAAAAACTTCTATAAATTCATTAATACTTTTAAACAACCTTGCTTTTGATGAAGCATGGTAGCACATGTAGACCATTGAAAATTACCAAGGTAAATGTCATATTATATAGTCATGTTATTCTTTCAGTCCACAAACAGTGCTTGGTGTACATAGGAATTCAAGGGCTCCATTGTAGTAATGGCTTTTCTCCCCCACATGTTCTTGGAATCTAGGGTGGGAATCATCGGCCTATGGTATTTATATGTGGCATATTAATTAGAGGTGTGCTTCATTTCACAGTCAGTTAAATGCTATTTTCTAGGTGTCATGAATTCAGTGACCTCCACAATAGTTTTGTGGTCTAATTATATGAACACCATGTGGGGATCAAGGATGGCCTGACAGGGGCACTTATACCCAAATACAGTTCCTCAGAGACTGGACCTTGAGTTTCACTGTGTACCTAAGAAAGTCTTGTATGGAAAGGAACCCTAATGGGATGTGCCTGACCCAGAAACCTTGATGAACACTGAAAGTCAAGCCTAGAAATAGAGGCTAGTCAACAAATTCAGAGAGCAAGAACTTGTGGTGAAAACTGGAGACAATCAAGTGGTGGAAGCCAAGTGGACATAGAATCAAATGCCAGTGGGTGGGAAGTTAAGTCTTTGGAGTAGGAGCTTGGACCTTTGACCCAAATGGCACTAGATTATCCCTAGCTGCCATGTTTAATGTCTGGCGTGTTGTATATAAGTGGGTCAGGCTTGAACATCCACAGGGTAGTGGCAAACATCTGGAAAAGAGTGTTTAAAATAATGTTTTTTGAAGGAATCTTGGAAAACAAGACCAAAAGCTATGTTTGCATTGCTATCAGAAGGTGTTGTTTGTAAGCAACACATTTCTACCATTTATTTTCATTTTTTTTTTTCTGAAACTCTTTACTCAGTATTTTCATATTATGTTGGCTTTTCCTCATTGTGACATTCTTTGGAGAGATGAGAAGAAGTGGGAAGAACACAGTCAGAAGTCTAGATCTGGCACTCAGTATTGTGAGGTTTCAGCAGTTTCTCAGAATCTTCCTTGTTCATTTGTGGTGATAAATGAGATGATGTGTGTGAGGGGTTTTTGGGGACTTGATAAAAAGAGGCCATGCATGGAGCAATGAGGAGAGTTCATGAACCAAGGATTTTGATTGATCTAATCCAATCATATGCACCTGAAGTTCAAGGTTTTAAAATGCTGTATAAACCTTGAAGTGCTATAGATCAGTAAGGCATTGGAAATGGTGATAGGTTGTAGGATGCACTTTGAGGCAGGGAAGCCATGTGCTACACATGTGCATGTTGCATAGGAGCTGGCGTCATGATGAACACATAATAGATGCCAAATAAATAATTGTTGATTAATGGAAATCAGAAGAGACTTCATTTTCCTCTTACAAACAGCCTAGCATTCTAAAAAAAAAATTAATAAATAAAAATAAAAAAAATGGCCCTTTGCATATACCAAGGAGTGTGTTTCATTCTCAATAATTTGGCATTAAGGAGAACATACATATTATAGGAATTTGGGCTCCTTCTGTGGCATTTGATATAATACCCATTCTAAACTGGTATAAGAAAGAAAAGATAATTTATTAACTAATGAAATTGAGAATCTGAAAGTATATTGGACTTAGGTGTGGCTTGATCCAGTGGCTCAGATGAAAGCATCTGGGTCCAGTGTCTCTCTGCATTTTCCCACACTCCTGCTCTGTGTGGGCTCAATTCTCTGCCAAGTTCAACCTTAGCAGCTTGGCTCACCTCCCCCTAGGTTCAGAGGCTCACCTCTCCCTCACCTCTTATGTGCGTGTGTTTGGAGGGGTGGGGATGGGGGTGGATTTGGTGTGCACCCTGAGCAGGTCTGGGTCAGGCATTCCCCCTTGGAGCCGGAAGTGGGGCTCTCTCAAAGCAGATGATCTGAGAATGGAGGAGGAAGTGAGTGTGCTATGGGAGCAAACACCAGGTGGCCTGTATATGGTAAGTGTCCACTCCATCTACGGACTCCTTGGTTGTCTTTTCCATACCTTTGTAGCTCACTCTTTCTTAGGTAAAGTTTACAGAAAGGATATTATCTTTATTGAGATGACGACAGTTCTAAATAGTCTGGTTTGTTAAATTTTCCCTATCTCTTTTCAGGTGGCTTGGGGGCTGTTTTGAATTCATAGGCACTAAAACAATAGAGGTCTTCCCCAAATGTTTAAACTGCACTCAATGACAAGATCCATCTGGAGTCCTGGTATTGTGTACAGGACATTGAGTTCAAATTCCTGATGATCACTCTTGGCTGTGACTTTCTGGCAAACGGATCAATATGGTTCTTCTACAAAACTCCTAAGCAGGACTAGAGCAACCATACTGAATTCTGTGCAAAGGGCAATCTTTGCATGGATGCCCCTCTCTCATCAGAAGGGCCTGCCTGGTTTTCATAATAACACTTATCTTAAATTAGCTTTTGTTATTTTTTTGCCTATCTTCTCTCACAAACATTAAGCCCCATGAGAGCAAGAATTTGTGTATCTTGTTTCTTTCAGTAGCCACAGAATCTAGAACAGATTGTGGCACATAGTAGGCCCTCAGTAAACCCTTATTACGTCATGAATGCTCTATTAGGTTCTGCCCCTGTGGCACAAACTGTGCTTTGCAAATGAGATCGTATGGAGTGACTACAATGCTGGATACACCCATAGCTGTGTTGTTATAATGGATGGGCCTTGTGATGTAATGAAGTTATTAACTCCCAAAGTTTGTTACTTTATCCAGAAGAAATATTACCGGCTTTCGGCAAGGAATGAGTTTGGCTTCCATGATGGATGGGGCTTACATTTAAAGACAATGAGTATTATACAGTGGAGTGTTTTATCTTGAACCACGCAGTTGCATCTGAGGACAAACATGATTGTTCTATATAGAAATGGAATGAGGGTTGTTAATAATGCACTCTTGCAGCTCACAATCTTACAATTCACTTGGCAGAGATATTGAAGTAATTACTCCATGCACAGGATTTTGCCATAGTGCCTGCAAATGAATTAGAGTTTTTATTGTTAATTCCTCCATGTCCCCCACCCCCAAAACCATGAGAAAGAGAACTAATTCCAGTGACTGAACTTGTTAAAGGGGGTCTGCATTCTCTCATTTCAGAGAGAGCCTGCTGATTGCATCTCTGAATAAGTTTGTGGCAAGCTGGGCTCCTTGGTGAATTGGATTCATTTGGTCAAATGTATAGGCTTAAACTTTGCAGTAATGAAAGTGAATGAACATCAAGAGAAGCTACAGGGCTGATGGTTTAGCACATCAGTGGACTTCAGAGCACAAGGTAGCTTTACTTATAGATATTGCTTTTATGGTGAACTATCTAAAAAGACTTCAACAAAATGAAAAGAAACTGAGTTTCAATGTGCAGAATATTGCTTGCAGTTACTACTCTGTGGATCTAAATTATTCAAAATTTTTCATTCCAATTTGACATTTTCAGCAACCATGTATGTGCACTTTCCAGGTACTAAGCATTGAGGATATGAAGTCGAATCAGATACCACCCGTTGTAGTTTTGGGAAATGCCCAGTCTAGAAGGGAGAGACAGATCTGTACACAGTGAATTTAGTATGCACCATAAATAGTATGATAGAAGTCTGTGCAAAATACCATAGGAGGGGGAAAATAATACTTCTCAGGATAGAGATGGTGACTGTGTATGTGTGTGTGTGTGGTGTTTCTGCATCAGCTATGGTTTTTTAAATCTCTAATAATAATATGAACAGCAAGAACAACAACTAACAGTTGTTGAGAGTTTTTATGCCAGGCTTTGTGCTCATTTCTTTACACGTATTATCTCATGTGTGTCTTGCAGCAGGCCCTGTGGGATAAGTATCTGGATCAACCCCATTTTACGAATAAGGAAACTTGAGGCCCACAGAGGATCAGTAACTTGACCAAGGTCATGTGGAGGAGCCTGCATTCATGTCAGCAGCTGCTGCCCAGTACCACCTGCCTCTTACCTCCCCATGTTAGTGGCAGGACTCTCCTGGAAGTGCTCTCTATGGATCTTAAGGAGCTGTTTCCTTCCCCTGCAGGTTACTGTCTTCCAGGTGCCCATCTGGAATCCATGATTATGTCACTAGTCATCATGGAAAACCTCACTACCTATGTGTATAACAAAGTGGTGGTTTTTGGCCTGTTTTAGAAAGCTCACTTCTAGGTAGTCCTGTCTGCAGTTCTTGTTGGGTTCTCAGTATCAGCCTCTGGCGTTGAGTCAGATCTGGTGTGCTGTACAGTGTCTGCCACTGCTGATGGAAAGAAGTTATACGTGGGAGCCTCAGAGACCTGGATTTTGTTCTAGCTCCTTCCCCACCTTTTTGACTTTTGGAGACTCACATGACCTCAGATTCCTCATCTGCAAAAGGAAGATAAGAATACATTTATTTGCTCCCTCACCAATGGGGTTGTTGGGCATGGGATCTGTCAGACCTCCCTTCCCGTGTGTTTCCGTCAGTCATGATGATTGCCTCTGTGTGAAGGACGCGGTGGTGGGTCCAAAGGCCAGACAGACAGGAGCATCTTCACATGGTTCCCGACCTTAATGAAGAGCTCCGGCATGCAAAAATAACCATGATGTACGGTGATAGCCTGATAATAATAGTAGCAGCAATGGCAGTTGCTCTTTACCAACAACTTTCTATGTGCCAGGAAGACATACTTTTATTTAGACGTTAGATCAACTTCTGGTATGGGATTTCTTGTTTATTTTTTAAACTAATTTTTTTTTTTAAATTTTAAAGCAGTACATATGCAAAATATAAAATTAAGACAACAAAAATATATTAAATGAATAGTACGTGTCTTTTCCACTGTAAATTTCTCAGTCCTAATCTCCAGAGAAATTCACTGTAAACATTTTCTTTTGTATCCTTCAGGAATTTGTATTCACACACTGGTTTGTTTTATACAAATGTGTTAATAAAATGTAAAATTCCACACCTTGGTTTTTCACTTAGTGCTCCCTCTCTCTCTCTTTCTCTCCCTCTCCCTCTCTCCCTCTCTCTCTCTCTCCATGCACACGCACATATATGGAGAGAAAGATCAATCTCTGCCTTATGATTTTTGATAGCTGGTTAGTTCTCTGTTCCCTTACTGATAGAGTTTTGTGGGTTGTATTAAGATAGGTTTTATTGTCCACATTTGCAGATGAAAAGATTGCAGCTCAGAGGAGCCAAGTGAATTGCTCAAGTTCCTACAGCCAAGAGTTGGCAAGGTATGCTTCAGCCTGAGGGCTGCCTGGTTCTGAAGGTTACGCCCTTAACCACAGTCTAAAACTGCCTGTGAGCTGGTGACAAGGGCTCTTGGAATCAAATGGATTAAAAAAAGTCATGTCATGGCAAAGTGTTCTGTAAAACTAAAGGGGGGTGTCATTCAAATATAATACAGTAATATAACCCAGGCTGGTCCCAGGCCAGTGTATTCAGTGTGCCCTCACGTTGTTCACTCACTCCCTACCCCAATTCCTAACCCCAGACCCTCAGGGTATATGTCACAAGTTCATGTTTCCGTCCACTGTCATCAATCCTTTGAAGCCTCATTGTCACTTGGT
The DNA here is from genome assembly GCF_015220235.1 of Choloepus didactylus. Classification (NCBI taxonomy): domain Eukaryota; kingdom Metazoa; phylum Chordata; class Mammalia; order Pilosa; family Megalonychidae; genus Choloepus; species Choloepus didactylus. The sequence goes on along the minus strand of NC_051311.1, from coordinate 141,813,619 downwards.
CTTCTCGGGACCACTGTGTTCCTACCATTTCCCTCAAAATGTAGCTGCCCTTAGGTTTGTTCTCTTGGGATTCCCTCAGGAAAAGAGAAGCCATTTGTGCTAACGAGAGAGTGCTGTAGTTTAATTTACTTCTAAGTAACTTATTTGCTTCTTTCTAAGGGCCTTTCAGAAATAATGGTCCCATTAAAAGAAGTAATTCAAATCTTGGAGAATTAAGTCTAGGTGCTCTAGCCTCAGTGGACACACTGGCTCTTTATGACTTCTAGAAGCTGGATGAGTGAGTGTGTACCTGCTATATTTTCGATTGTTTCTGCATGTGGAGTTCAAGGCCCCTCAATTGTGGCCCCAACCTATCCTTTTTCCTATTTGTATGCCCAGAAATATTCTGTGTAATGACTTATGTGTGCTAAAGAGTAAGGGATCTCAGCTGGGGTGTGGGTGGGCAGTGTGATGAAGCTGGGACAAGAAAAATTACTGGGAAGTGAGCTGCCTCCTCAGAGGCACTCAGGGGCTCCACTCCCCTGTATCTCAAAAGGTTTAAGCAGATCTTGTGGCCATGGAGGTCCAGAGAAGAGCATCAGGTATAGCAGGTGGGTGGCAGAAGCTCCGGCAAGGCACATCTTGTGTGAAGAGCCTCAGTGATCTATCCCCCTAGAACGTCAACACCATGAGGGCAAGGGCCTTATCCATCTTGATCACTGGTGTATCCCTACTGCCGGAGTAGTAGCTGACATAGCAGGAGCTGAACAAATGTTTGTTGAATGAATGATAAATGAATCAGTTCATCCCTAGAAAAATGCAGCCGAGGCAGGGCTCAGGGAACAGGGTATGATCCCCCAGAGAAGAGACTGATAAGAACTGAGCAGGTATTGGAGTAAGGGCCTCCAGGAAAGGGCTCTGGTTCCTCGGTAGACTTGGCATCCCCAGTAGGCGAAAAGAGGGCTGGAACTAGCTGTGTGGGCAGGGGGTGGGGAGAAGAAAGCCTCACTGGGCATGTGCGTGTCCAGGGCTCCCTCGGGCACCTGCTCTGTGGTGACAGCACTGATTCCCATGCCTCTGGCTAATGTCGAGGCTGAGAGAAGGGGTGTGCTGGTGGGGATTGGCTTGGAACTGGGTGAGGCACTAACAGCTGATGATGGGGATCTGACAAGGCAATGGCTGCCATCTTTGAGTTTCCAGTCTCCTAAACTACTTTTCTGTCTCTTTTATGCTTCTTTCATTTCTACCCTTCCCACCCCTACCACACCAGCCTCTCCTGCTGAAATCTTACTCTTCCCTCAAAATCTTCCCCCAATACTGTCATGGCTCCTTTGCAGCTTTGGGAATCTAGCAGTGATAAAAACTAACTTGTTTTGAGCTCTCACTGTGTGCCAGACACCCCATTCTAAGCTCTTTACATTAATTTACTCATTGGGGCCTCCCAATAATCCTGTAAGAGACTGTCACCCCCATTTTACAGATGAGGAAGCCCGAGGCACAGAGAGGTCACACATTCAGTGATTGGTGAAGTTCAGTTTCAAATGATGGTTCCATTGCTGCCCATAATGACCGTAATTGTTGTCACTTATTCCTCACAGTAACCATGGGTAGGCGTGGTTGTCTCCATTTTAAAAGATGAGGAAATGGGAGCTCAGAGGGGGTAAGGAATTTAACAAAGTCATGCGGTAGTAAGTGGCAGAAATGGATTTTCAATCCAAATTCCATGTTCTTTCCTCTCTAACTTGTTGCCTCTGCACATACACCTTTTGTCTCACGTTTCTCCCCCAACAACATCGATGCTCAGTGCTGTGTCTGGCATATGGAAGGTATTCCGTGGGTAATTGCTTCAGGAGTGGTCTCTCTCATGCCTGCTCTGGTGAGAGGGTTCCTTACCTTACCTAAATGCAAAGGTGTGTCTCACCTCACTGGAATTGTTTTGAAAGGATATATGAAAAAGTATAAAAGCATGTGATATCTTCATGTTGACTTCTCATCTTGTGTTTGTCTGTGTTCTTGCCTGAAGGTGTAGGAATGTCTTGTGCTCTACCATTTAATTATTTATCAAAGTCATATAGGGCTTGTCCTGCAGCTGAATGTGAAGTGGCTGCAGGATCAGAGAGCTGGGGGGTCCCAGGCATTTTGCTGGTGCTTGTTCTGGGCTCTCACGGGCTTCAGTGTGTGTGGCTTATGCAGCTCCTGCTCCCCACTCTCGCCTGGCTGTGGGAACCCTGCAAGGGGCATTTGGGTGGAATTGTAATAGTCTATCAGTTATGTTGGATCATTTTCTTAAGTATAATTTGAGCATGTTGATGCAAGGTGTGTCCTTATGAAGAGCACATTTGCATGTTAATATGCCTGCATTTTGATTCTAAGTTCTTTATTTCTTTAACAATGCACCTTAAAGTTTGTGCTTAGGTCTAAGAATGTAACGGAAGCAAGGATAGTCTGTAAGTGCTAGGAAGCCTGGCCTGGCCCACAGTAAGCAGTCCCTAAGTGTGGAATGAATGAATGGGAATGTTTTTAGGGAGGTGAGAAAGGTTCTGAGCAGGGAAGAGTTTCTGAAAATGTGCCAAGTGTTATTGGTTCCTCTGTTGCTGACCTTCAACATCTCATTCCTGTTTCAGTATTTGCCAATAATTCCTAGTATTTCTGACAGCACAGCCATTGGAAGGTGGCACAGTAACCTTGGCCGTGACTTTTTTGGTTGCAGTAGCTTTTGCACAAAGAGTTGCTAAAATTAAACTGGCTCCGGTTTAGTGCTGTTGACCTGCTTTCCTCATTTGAGAAAATGTGAAGATATTAGAAAATTTGCCAGGGGCTGGAATTTGGCTGTGGAAATGAATTTTGGTTAATCTCTCCTTTAGCTAAAGCACTTCTAGCATGAGCATCTGGGTACATTAACCGAATTGTTAATTATGCTCCAAGCAACATACATGGTGACTAAACTACAATAACTTTGCTAATGTCATTTTCTGCTTCAATGCCTCTAATGATATTATGGCCCATATACATTATTGTGTAGCATGATTTCATCTAGTTGAATGGTTCTTTTATGGATTACTACTAACTATTATATTATAGTTGTACCTAGATGTGTGTAAGCATAGTTGATGATGATAATTCCCTGTTTCTGGAACTAACTGATATTAGTCCCAACCTATCCTTTTCCCTATTTGTATGCCCAGAAATATTCTGTGTAATGACTTATGTGTGCTAAAGAGTAAGGGATCTCAGCTGGGGTGTGGGTGGGCAGTGTGATGAAGCTGGGACAAGAAAAATTACTGGGAAGTGAGCTGCCTCCTCAGAGGCACTCAGGGGCTCCACTCCCCTGTATCTCAAAAGGTTTAAGCAGATCTTGTGGCCATGGAGGTCCAGAGAAGAGCATCAGGTATAGCAGGTGGGTGGCAGAAGCTCCGGCAAGGCACATCTTGTGTGAAGAGCCTCAGTGATCTATCCCCCTAGAACGTCAACACCATGAGGCAAGGGCCTTGGTGTGATGATAATTCCTGTTTCTGGAACTAATTGATATTAGTCCCAACTTGCAAAGATTTAGCACAGAGATAGGCATATGGTAAAGGATGGATAAATATTTCATTTTCCATCTATAGACCCCTTTCCATATGGTGGCAGTGATATTAAAAACCATGTATATTCTAGCAGTCAAATAGAAGCATTCTGGAGGTTTTCAAGTAGGTGATGTTGATCCTTATAAATGTTCCAAGTTCAAACTCTTGCTCCAGTGCTCTATGGTACAGAGTTCTGGAATCTCAGTTCTTTCTTGTCTAAGCATTTGAGAGGTTCACATGTATCTTTTCTTTGAGTCAAAGAATTGGCGTTGTCCACAATCATGCCTACAGCCAGACCTCCATGCAGAGGTGGGATGGTCCATTATCTGGTGAGACAGCGAAAGAGATGTTAATCCTACAGCATGAGCACTGGGTGTAGCAAACATCAACCTCTCTTTGATCAGCAACCCAGAATGTCTGTATCTTAGGTACTCTTCAGACAGCTGAGTCCCGACACTCCTGCAGCAACTCCCTGATTGTGGTAGACACCATTGTCAATCTAAGAGACAGGCCAGCCATCATTCCTCCAGGTTCTCCAAGCTCTGTTAACCTGGTTAACAAATTATTTGGACCATTGTAGTATCTACTCTCTTAGTGGAAATGCTGTCGAGGGCATTATGCCTCTGACTTTTATTCCGTCCACATGAAGACCTCAATGCAATCATTGTGAGTGAGGGGAAAGGATGGAAGATGGAACCAACATTTCTTGTGCATCTACTTGCCCAGTTACTCTGCTTTACCTGTGTCATCTCATTTAACCTTCAAGAGAACTTTAACAAGTCAGTGCCATCTATTCCATTTTAGAGATGAGGAATAAGAAGCTTGGTGTGCTTTAGTAATTTGCTTAATGTGATACTTACTAATTCAAACCCAGCTTTGTTTACTGCAAAGCCCATGCTGAAAACTTCTGTGCTAAGATTCTTCATGAAGCACTAGTTGTTACCATTAGCTGTTTTGTCAATCTTTGTCACTCTGTCAGTCCATCTCTCTACATATCCATGCAATACATTCCTCCAAGAATTCAGTGCCAGAAAGGCTTGTGTTTCTGTAAGCTGCTAATATTGCCTTTTTTTAAGACTGTGAACGCTTTGTCACTCTCATGATCATCTTTTTGCTTGACTGGAGAGCCAGACTGAGTGCTCAATTGCAGTAATTCTCATCTCTGATTTCTAGTACTATTATCTCCCGCTTTCTTTCTAGAATTTCTGTCACCCTTTTAACTCTCATTTTAACAGCCTTTGTCAAATAAGCATCTAACTTTTTCTTACAGTGAGATATGAACTGTAAAATCATCATAATATTTTTCAGAGTTCAACAGCTTTCCCCATCTTGAACATCAGCTTGAAAATATATAGCAAAAGAGAGATACTAGAACCATTTAAGCAACAGTTTTTATGTCCTTTCCTTTCACTGACATGCATGTGTATGAGTGCACGCGTGTGTGCACACACACAGGCGGTGATAAGATGAGCCCCTCGAGTCTCCTGGCCAGTGGCTTACAGGCATTTGTCTTGTTTGACCCTGTTCTCATAGGCCTGGTTCTCTAACCACCTCATCTGACCAACCACAGATTGTAATTAAAGCTCATCCATTCAAAACACACTTTCCGCCTTGCGGTTTTAACTCTCCCATATGAAAACTGTTATCAAAGGGGAGTTTTCTGGCTGTTTGAAGACTTTGCAATAGATCAATGACCTTGAAATTGGTTTGGGAGAACATATTGGGTGATCTTTTTTAAGTATTCCAGGGCCGTAAATTACGATTCTAATTTGTGACTGGGACTAGAGCAGGGCATGGACCAGGTGGGAAAACTGTTTTCCTCCCATACAGGGACAGGAAGCCCGTAGAATAATCATAATCATGATGGCTCTTCATCATATTGCTCCTTCAGCTGCTGCTGTAATGGGAGATGTTTTATTTGCCAGTTTTTCCCTCCCCCACTTGGGTTTCATACCCAATGGATGCACGGAGGTGAGTGTGTGTGTGTGTTTGTGTGTGTGTGTGTGTGTGTGTGTGTGTCATGCAGTATTAAGAGGCAGATGGTTCTGAAGGGCTGGAACGGAGTGGGAGCTTCCTGCTGAACAGATGTCCCTCTTGGAGTAATGAAGGCTGCCCAAGAAACCTATGCTTCTGGCACCTGCAGCCATTGCCAAGGATTCGTCCGCCTCCTGGATAGGCAGCCTGCACCCCAAGCAGAAGGAAGGAACATGGGGCAATCAGAAATCATGAACGAATACAAAGGCATTTGTTTCACCTGGATGGTGGTGACAATTCCGAATTGGTGCCTTTTGTTGTTTGCTTTGGCTCTAAGATTTGGTGCCTTTTGCTAGGAGACCAGTTGGCTCATCAAAGCTCACTTTGTATAGAAAGAAAATTCTGTTGGCTGCTTTGGGAAATTTTAAAGTTCTTGCTCACAGGGAGCTGGCAATCCAGTCAGTTTTGCCAGTGCCAAAATCTGGAGGGAATGAGACTAAAAGAAAACTCCCTCATGCAAAATTAAGAATGTAATATGATGATTATGTTGTGTTTTTAAACATATTTATAAAATGGTTTACTATTCTATGGATTTAGATGCAGAGTTGTGAAAATGTTGAAGATGTGTTCTTTACTGTAGAATAGGCTTCTGGGCATTGGAGTATGGTGGAGAATGAGTCATTGCCGGTGGGTGTGCAAGTTTGTATTTTGGTACTAAGGCAAAAAAATCACAAAATGGGCTTTCTTGCCCATTAAGTATTTCACAAAATAGATTTCCAACCAAGAGGGGCCTCACTAACTTTCTCCCCTCCCCTCCCTTTCCTGCTATAATTTTAAGAGCCCCTTTGGCAGTACTATACCTGTGATTAAAGGGAATTAAGGGGAAATTAAAAGGAACTCAGGGGAAAGAAAAACTGCCTTTCTGAGTAAACAAGAACATGAAAGGGAAAAAAATACCGAAAATCGTATCTAGAAACAAGCATTTCCATGAAACTAGTAAAGATCACTTGGAAATATTTGTGCTTCTCTCCAGGATGGTCCTATTTGAGATACAAGACTGAAAACTTAGTTCTAGATAGTGTTGTCATGGTCCAGTAAGTCCTACCAATGTGGGTTTTTGTTCATGGGTAAAGACCCATGCTTGTTCACATTGGCTCTGCTACATTTTCAGTGGGACCAGGAATTTTGCCGCAATATGGACCAGTTGATAAATAAGCCTTTACTAACACCTGCTGCAATTGTTTCACAAACCAGTTAAGAATGAAGACAGAACAGGTTCTAACAATTATGCAGTTATTCTTCCTGAATTTACAAAAGAGCTACGAACCATAGGTTGAATTCACTTCTTGTGCAGATGTTCCTTGCCGTGAAGTTCCTCGATTCACGACTGTTGGACCTGTGAAACCCAATGATTCAAGGAAAGCGGAAAGGTGATCATTTGGTTCCTTCCAGTTGTGATGAATCTATCATGCACTCACTTTTTATAGCATGCCTTTTATGATCCCATCTGAACATGGAAATCTTGGGGTGGCCAGGAAAGATTTTAAAACGTGCACTTATTGGATGAGAAAACTAAGAGAGAAGTCATAAGGTCACAGAGCTCATGGATAGCAAAGCTGCTTTCCAACCCAGTTTTCAGACTCCACAGTCAGTACTGTTTCCATTAAACACATTAGCTCTCAAAACTGGTACTTTCTATGCTGAAAGGCTTTGAGTTTGAGTATTTTTATTTAATTTCATTATCTTTTTATGACAAAGGTAGTTTAGGTAATATTAATTACATATCTAGGCTAGAACACCAAGACATAGGAAGTTGGGGGACTTATTCAGGACATAACATAAAATTAGGGATAGGACATCAGGGGAATTGTGACCCTTTCTGCCACACATTGTGACTCTGACTTGCCTTTGTATGGAGCTCCCTCAGGCTTGGAGCACTAAGTACTGCATGGCGATAATGAGGACATATAAGGAAAATGGGATTTGGGCATCAGATACCATTTTGATTTAGTTAATATCCTGGATTTTCTACTTTCTAGTTTCTCTTCCTTGAGGGTTGATGATTTCTTCCCTATGTCTTCCAAATAAGGAAATTGAGATGATATACTGAAGGGATTTTATGCTTTTTAAAGTAAATACTGCCCTTTTAGGGAAAATCTGGGGCTATTATATTTCGTCAGCTGTCACTTTCTGGACCATCACTTTCTGGTTCATCGCTTTCTCTTTACTGATGAGGAAGGAGACTGAGAGAGATTTAAAGATTTGCCAGGCTCACAAAGTAAGTTCGTGTAAGATTTAGGACTAGATCTTAGGCCTTCTAGATTTCTTTTCCATACTCGTTTTATTGTTACATCTCTTGCATATTTAGGGATTCAAACTATTTGTTACTTAATTATGTTTCCTACTGATTTGCAAGATTTTATGAGTCTCATTACTCCCAAATTTCCTCCTTTAATCACCCGTATCTAAAGCTTTTATATCTATAACCTATTATATAATATATTATGCAATAGGAGAAAAATATAAGGATAGAGGCTTAGCATTCACCCTCTTAATTTCTTCTTGCCCACTTAGGAGATTTGAAAATATAGGTCCTGGGTCTCTAGGCTTTCCTTTCTTGTTTTTCTTAACTTATAATTCTCAATTACTGCCAACCAGGCCCTCTGGTCTTTGTGTTTGCCCTTCTTAGCCTTGTCTAGTTCAGAGTTTGGTCCTTTGCATATCTCAGAATGTTTTACTCCCAATGTCCTAAAATCAGCCAACGCAAGTGTTAGCTTGGAAAGCAGCAATTTTCAGGTTAAACATTCATACGGAACAAGCAGGAATGATCATGTTTCATAAGGAGATCAAGTTCAAATGGGGAGAAAAGTTACAGCTATTCTTTATTTATAGCATTGTTTTATATTCTCTGTGTGAAACCACTTAAATATTAACCAGTACAAATTGGACATGCATCTGAAGGCACTAAATGCATAATTATTGGATAAGTAACGCTCCTGAGAGAAATGTAACTGTAGCAGTTGGCATAAGTTAATCAGAATATAGTTATTATAGACAATTGACCAAGTAGGTGCTGATTGAGTGGTATGAGAATTAGAGATCAACATTTCATTATATTGCATGTAAAATGTTAGCGCAGAATGGAAAACAACAAAACTTCAACTGATTTTTATTTGTATTTATACAGTGTCTTCTGCCCAAGACCTTGAATAAGCAGTAGCAAGGTGTCATCATCTGTTATCTTTGTATGGCAATGGAGAATCAAGGTTTAGCATATGTCTGTTTAAGAAGAGTCACATTTATTAATAATGGTGCCATCATATCTAGGAATTTTATTATTTACACAGCTATAATGTAAACATTAAATCTCATCTCCTCCCCAGCCTGTGACCCTTGCTGCAGGCATGCCTGACTTAGGAATGCTGGCCTTACTTCTTGCATGTACCCTACTACTGCACCCCAGTTTTCCTCAGACCTCACCCTCTCTGTGGCTGCAAAAGGAATTAGGTCAAGGGAAATCACATTTTCCTGGCTTGCATCCCCCTTGAAGTCTTAGAACTCCCTCCCTGCTGCCCATGAAAGTCTTCTCCCAGTTGTTTGGACGTTCCCAGGGTGTCTCATATGTGATCAGGAAACAGCCTTCTCAGGGTTTCCTTCCCTGACCCTGTTCTTTGTTGGTGTCCAAGTGCTTGGAGCCACAACCTACTAGTGTCTCATCCATCCTTGTAACTGTAGCTATTTGCCTGCCCTGGGTGAGGACTCCTGATTCTCCTAAAAGTGCAATCTCTGCCATAGCCCCAGTGGCGTGTGATGCTATAGGTATCCCTGTGCTGAAGCCATATGTGTTCTATATATACCCAGAGAAATTTCCTCTCCACTTGCTCACACCCTAGATCTCCTTGTGAAAATTCTCCTGCAGCTTCTACCAAAGCCCCTCTCCCCACTGGCTCTTGCCTGGTGTGTGGGACCCCAGTGGAGAACAGATACCAGGTTGTTCTCCTCATATTTATCTCTGACCCCAGGGCCCCTGTCAGGCCGTGCAGAACAGCTCTTGGAAATGGATAACCTCAGGCTGCTTCCCTACCCCTTCTCCAGACTAACCCAGGTGGTCTGGATCCAGGCAGGAACCCCATATAATATTGCCATCCATAAAAATGATGGTTTGGGGACTGCTGGAAGAGACATTATGATTCCACATTGTAGTGGACCAGCGATAGAATGGTGAGTCAGAATTCACAGGCTGTGTTGCTGGAAAAGGAATTGTCGGTGGCTGCAGCGCTGGTAACTGATGAATCTGAGATTCTAAACCTGACCTGTTTTAGTCCAAAGCCCTAGCTATTTCCTTTGTATATTCCCAGATCCCCCCCGTTATAGTTTGCTAATGCTGCAAAACCCCGGAAATGGATTGGCTTTTATAAAAGGGGTTTTATTTGGTTACAAAGTTACAGTCTTAAGGCCATGAAGTGTCCGTCAACAAAGGGTACCTTCACTGGAGGATGGCCAATGGTGTCTGGAAAACCTCTGTTAGCTGGGAAGGCACGTGGCTGGCGTCTGCTCCAAAGTTCTGGTTTCAAAATGGCTTTCTCCCAAGATGTTCCTCTCTATGCTGCAGTTCCTCACAAATGTCACTCTTAGTTGCTCTTGGGGTATTTGTCTTCTCTTAGCTTCTCCAGAGCAAGAGTCTGCTTTCAACGGCCATCTTCAAACTGTCTCTCATCTGCAGCTACTCTCTCAGCTCCTGTGCATTCTTCAAAGTGTCCCTCTTGGCTGTAGCTCCTCATCAAAATGTCACTCACAGCTGCACTGAGTTCCTTCTGTTTGTCAGCTCATTTATATGGCTCCACTGATCAAGGCCCACCCTAAACGGGTGGGGCCACGCCTCCATGGAAATATCTCATCAGAGTTATCACCTACAGTTGGGTGGGGCGCATTTCCATGCAAACAACCTAGTATAAATGTTCCAACTTAATCCCCAGTAATATGACTGCCCCACAAGATTGCATCAAAGAATATGGCTTTTTCTGGGGCACATAATACATTCAAACCAGCACATTCCACCCTCTGGACCTCAGAAAAACATATTCTTTCCAAATACAAAATACATTCATCCCATCACAATATCACAAAAACTTAAATCATTTCAGTAACAATAGTTAAGTACAAGATCCTGTTAAAATCAATTATAGGTGTGGTCAGTACTAAGGCATAATTCTCCTTTAGCTGTGGATCTGTGAACTTAGAACAAGTTATGTGCTTCCAATATACAAAGGAGGGACATTCATAGCATAAACATTCCCATTGCCATGTGGAGAAACAGTAAGGAAAACAGGGTTAACAGGACCAAAGCAGTTCCTAAAACCCACAGTACAAACTCCATTAGATTTCAAAGTCTGAGAGTCATTTACAGAACAACGTTGCTTCCTTGGGGCTTGAGAGAGCGGGAGTCTAACCCTTCCTAAGGGCCTTTGTGGCAGCCCTTTCCTCTCCAAATGCTTGGGTGAGTGCTCCAACACATCCACACATTGGGGAGACCACCTTCTCAGCCCCCTCCTCCTCAAACATTAGGGCAGCACCCGGATTCCCTTCCATTTCCAGGGCACATGCTCAACCCCTTCAGAACAGTGTGGTGGTGGCCAGGCTCTCCCCAATTCCCAGGAAATGTGCTTCACCCTCTTTGGGGCTTGGGGTGGCAGAACATTCACTGAGCATCGAGGCAGAAGGCCCACCCTGGACCTCCAGGGCAAACTCACCCTTTGCATGAGTGTGGGCCACTCCTCTCTCCCAGCCCGAGACTGCTTGACTCCAGACCTCAACCTCCAGAGCTCTGTCTTTGAAGAAATTTTTCCTTCAGTTTGTTCCTTGTCTGTCCCCTCCAGTCCAAACGGGCAGTGTGGCTTTGTCTATAAAGATCTCGCAAAAATTCTGTTGGCTTTGTGTGAAGCACACAGGGGTCAAAGCCATCAGATGATAGAACTTTCCACAAATCCTTTCTGGATAACTCCATTTCATATCTTCACTTGTACTGAAATGGTGGCTGGGTTCCATGTTTGGTTACATCCTCATGTTGGGCTGTAGCTTCCAGTATTCCACCCCCTGGAAGCCCGTAATTTTCCAAACCATCAGCTTCTGGTTTCTTTGAACCCAAGAGTTCAGTTCTAAGTTTATCTCTCTCTGCTCGTATTGTTCTATAAGCTGCAAGAAGCCAGGGTACATCCTCCACACGTAGTCTGGAGATCTCCTCAGCCAAATATTCCAGGTCGTCGCTTTCAAATTCTTCCTTCCATCTGACACACCAGCACTCAATTTTGCTAACTCCTTGCCACTTTAAAACAAGGATCACCTTTCTTCCAGTTCACAACAACGCATTCGTCATTTCTGTTCAAGCCCTCATCAGAAGTATCTTTAGAGTCCATATTTCCACAAACAGTCTCTTCAAAGCAGTTTAGGTCTTTTCTATCAAGCTCCTCACAATTCTTCCAGAATCTTCCCCTTATCCATTTAAAAAGCCGTTCCAACATGCTTGGTGTTTGCAAACTCAGCAGCAAAAGCACCCCACTTCTCTGGTACCAAAATCTGTTCTAGTTTGCTAATGCTGCAGAATGCAAAACACCAGAGATGGATTGGCTTTTATAAAAGGGGGTTTATTTGGCTACACAGTCACAGTCTTAAGGCCATAAAGTGTCCAAGGTAACACATCAGCAATCGGGTACCTTCACTGGAGGATGGCGGATGGCGTCTGGAAAACCTCTGTTAGCTGGGAAGGCACATGGCTGGTATCTGCTCCAAGTTTTGGTTTCAAAGTGGCTTTCTCCCAGGACATTCCTCTCTAGGCCACAGCTTCTCTTCAAAATGTCACTCTCAGTTGCTCTTGGGGTGTTTGTCCTGTCTTAGCTTCTCTGGAGCAAAAGTCTGCTTTCAAAGGCCGTCTCCACAATGTCTCTGTAAACTGCAGCTCCTGTCTCAGTTCCAGTGCATTCTTCAAAGTGTCCCTCTTGGCTGGCTCCACTGATCTTGGCTTGTACTGAAATGGTGGTCAGGTTCCATGTTTGGTTAAATCCTCACAATTTAACTCTGAATGGGTGGGGCCACGCCTCCATGGAAATATCTCATCCGAGTTATCACCTACAGTTGGGTGGGGCACATTTCCATGCAAACAACCTAATCTAAACATTCCAACTTAATCCCCACTAGTATGTCTGCCCCACAAGATTGCACCAAAGAATATGGCTTTTTCTGGGGGACAGAATACATTCAAACCTGCACACCCCCCCACCCCCCCGTAGCTCTCTACCCACCACCCCAATTCTAGTCTTCACCTTAGAGGCCCTAATCTCATTTACTTTATCAGAATCAGGACTCAGGGGGTCTGAATTTGACTATTGTCCACATTTTCTTCATAGAGATATTGTTTGATATGGTGGCCAGATGCTGTAGGGTAAAACAGACTTTGGAGGGCTAGCCTGGGGTCCTAAGAACTATTAAATATTATTTCTACAGAAAAAGAGACATCACATTCCAATTAAATTAATTACAAATAAACTTTGAATATGTAGCTTATTTTTAAATTGGATGTGCATAGTATTAAAATAGTTAAATTATTAAAAATAAAAACATTTCCATCAGTGTCCATAGCCCTCTCTTTTGGTCAAGTGAAAGGACTTAGGAGCTGGGAACCTCACTCATCATCCAGATGCAGCCTCAGAGTTGCTGGCAAAAGCTGTGCAAGAGGCTCCTTGATGTGAGAAGAAAATTGTAAAAGTTTAAAAGTGAAATAAATATCATAGTGAGATTACAATGATATATTGAATTTGGAAGCACAATTTTAATTTAAATTCCTGTTTTCCTATATATTGCTGCTCCAAGTGAATCTCCAGCAGAGGTGTTCTAGTTTGCTAATGCTGCAGAATGCGAAACACCAGAGATGGATTGGCTTTTATAAAAAGGGGGTTTATTTGGCTACACAGTTACAGTCTTAAGGCCATAAAGTGTCCAAGGCAACACGTCAGTAATCGGGTACCTTCACTGGAGGATGGCCAATGGCGTCCGGAAAACCTCTGTTAGCTGGGAAGGCACGTGGCTGGCGTCTGCTCCAAAGTTCTGGTTTCAAAATGGCTTTCTCCCAGGACATTCCTCTCTAGCAAGCTTGCTCCTTTTCAAAACGTCACTCACAGCTGCACTGAGTTCCATCTCTTTGAGTCAGCCCATTTATATGGCTCCACTGATCGTGGCCCACCCTGAATGGGTGGGGCCACACCTCCATGGAAATATCTCATCAGAGTTATCATCTACAGTTGGGTGGGGCTCATCTCCCTGCAAACAACCTAATTCAAACGTTCCAACTTAATCCCCACTATTCTGTCTGCCCCACAAGATTGCATCAAAGGATATGGCTTTTTCTGGGGGACATAATACATTCAAACTGGCACAAGAGGAATAATTGAATTTTGAAGCTAAATTAAGTTCAGTAGTCAGATTCACCAAAGCAAATACTTTCTCTTTACACACAGTAGAATTCAAGTAAATTTGTATTACTTTCACTTAAGAGAAGCCTCCCTCTGCTGTTGCAACTGAAACTGAAATTATTTTTAAAATTCTTAAAGCCAATCAGTTATTGAAGGGATTGTTTTGTCTGTCTAAATCCAACTTGGAATTCTGGAATCAGTTTAGCAGTCCTTTCTTGTGGGAAGTCTTCCCCTGTCTCCTCCCAACAACTCACTAGATTAGACACCCCTGCTGCACAAACGCCCAGCATCTCCTGTACCACGGGCAGCTTTAGTTGCCCTTCTGTCCCTCTGTCCCCCCCCCCTCCCCCAGCCTTTAGGCTCCTTGCAGAGGGACTGCTTCAGATTCCCCTCCTCTCTGGGTCCAGCGCACTTCCTAGACTTCAATAAGTAGTTACTGAATAATTGAATCAGTGAATGACTGCACTATTACCATTTTTCTAGTTGGGGAAAATGTGGCTCTGACAAGATAGGTAACTTACATATGATTATGTAAATAAATAATAAATGATGGAGCAGGTTGGAGGGCCTGCCCAGGGAAAGGCTGAAGACGTAGACCCAGCTGGTCTCTGGAGTTATCGTAGTCAGGGAGAGCAAAAGATCGTAGTTAGGGGTCGGCTACAGCTCCAATGAGGGACATCGTAGGGTCTCATTAAAGGGAAAAGGGAATGAGAAAGAAAGGAAGCTGTCTTTGGGTTAGCAGAGACATGGTAGTACAAGAATACATAAAGTGTTTGGAAAGCTACTTGACTGAGGTGAAAAAAAAGAGGAAAAGTCAGAAGAATAATTCAATTCAAGGTGTATATGTAGATATATAAGATATGATGTATGTACATAATATGTAAAAGCTGATTTGCATGTTTATGGAACTGTTCTTGGTTTGATGATGGGAAACTAGTTGAAAATACATAACTGACTAGAGTTTATAGCAGCACATATTCGTTGAGTGTATGTACTGGCATGGGGCTGGTACTGGGTTGGGAGAGATGCAGAAATTAGTACTACTCCATCTCTGATCTTAAGGATGTGGTAGCCAGAGAAGGAGAGTATGACCTGAGCACAAAAGAAAATAAAACAGAGGGAGAAAAATATCATATCCAAAAATAAAAAATAAAAAAGTAAACCATTATATGGGCCCAAAGGTGGGAGAAACTATATATGCAGTTAGAAAAGAGGTTGAAGATGATCCTTGAAGGATGGCAGAATTTCAGCAGATAGAGGTGGAATGGAGAGAAGGCAGGCAGGGAAGCCAAAGTCATCTTATGAGCTGTTCTGTTGATTTACACGAGTCACATGGATACATTTAAGAGTGACTTAGAGGGGTTGACGTCTTTAATAGTCATGGTTCTGTCTGGAAACCAATGGTGGTCCCAGGGGTTTAACCGAGGAGTGTTCCATGCACGTACTCTTTACAGGCCTGTGGGCAGGGCTAACAGAACCGAAAGGAGCAAGATGAGGAGGGAGGTGTTACAGGAGTCTGCAGACAGCTCAGAGCTGTGCGAGAGGAACTGCTTGACTTTCACTGCCAAACCGATAGGGAGCTGGGTATGGGTAATAAATACCCTACCTTCTCCTGCTTCCTTCTTTTTCCACTTTCTGATCTGCTGCTGCCTCCAGTGGGAACTCAACAGGGAGCCAGAGTGATGCTGTCCCTGGAGTTCCTCTCCTCCTGGGGCACAGAGAAGGGTGTAGAGTGGATATGAGCTGCCAGAGAACTGAGGCAGATACATAACATTTTCTACTGATTCCAGCTTTATACTTAAAGTTCATTCTAAAACTGCATCATAGAAGAATTCAGCAAAAGATAGTTCCATATTTGATATCATTCAAAATGATTTTGTTACTGAAGGTACCAGAAGTTCTTTTAAGTCTACTTTGTATGCTTATGAGGCCATGATATTGTTCTCTAGGAAAAAGCTGTGGTGATGTTCAAATAAATTGGCTTTAATAGGGAGGGGGATATTTTATTATCCAAGACCCTGCCTCTTCATTTGATCGGGGTACTTTACAGAGGTATGAATGGAGAGAACAAAGCCCCAGAAGAGAGAGCCTCTGAAGACATTTCAAAGTTTCAAGAATCATTCTTTTCCCTTTTGGCCAGGCTGTGGTTCTTTTCTTTAGGCAATTTTAGCAGTTCCAGATCTCTATAATGTCTTCTACTGTTCAGGTGGAGGTGATCATGGAAGGACTTAACTCAGACACTTTCTGGAAGAGGGAGGTGGAGGCAAGAAGACCTCAGCCGGGGATGGGGGGAGCCTCCCACTTGGTCAGTGAATGCTTTGACTTGCACATCTTGCATCTCTCTGTTTACTTTTCTTAATTTCCTCAAGAATCCCTGGTTTATCAAGAGCTGGTTGTTTCTTTAGCAGGGATTTCCTGATAAACAATTTAAAGGTCTCTCTTTTTTTAAACTCCACTCCACTAAATAATTAAATACATAAGTGAATGAGAGGATAAAGGAAATATCCAGTAGCTTAATCCCAGTCTACGCAAGTGTGCTTTCTTCCACACAGCTGTGTAAGGCACTCTGAGCCAATAGTATTGAAATAGTTTAGACTCTTACATTCCTTCTGTTTAATCAATATTGAGATTAATTGCCCTAAAACAGATGCATTTCTTCCTAGTTTTTGTTTTTTTGAAAGTGGAAGTTCATAGCATTATGATCGTTTTGTTCAAGTCATGAACTCTTCTGTTTTCATCTCCCCCTCCCCAACTCATCCTCTTTTCCATTTTTCGAATATTTGCTGGGTACCTGCTCTTGTGAGGCACTGTGCCAAGTGAGGGGCCCATAAAAATGAAATAAACTCAGGTCCTGCCTTCAGGAAGCTCCCAGTCTAGAAAAGGGTAGAAAAACACTCAAGGGAAACTATTACAACGTACCGTGCCAAGGGCTAGGACAGGGTTGAATGCAGAGTGGTATGGAGGGACGTAGGAATGCCCATACGTGGGGAGTGTGTGTGTGAGGGGGAAGATGTGACACTGAAACCAGCAATGAAGAGTGAACTCTCATTCAAGGAAACCAGAGCAGCGCATGCCTAGTTGGGGGTTCAGAGAGAGAGCTGCTGTGTGGAGGGTAGGTGGGTGGTCTGGCAGGGGCCTCACCCTGCATGAGTCAATCTTGGGGCAAAGTACAGGTGCTCTAGTTTCAAAGTCCACCCTGCTGGTGAAGAGTGGGATCCTGGTAGACTTGGAGGCAGAAGCTCTGCAGACACTGGTGGGCAGGATGCTGTGGGACAATTGGCAGACGTTGCCTGAGAGAGGAAAAGGGAGTCTTAGGGCATCTTGATTCGAGGCGAGGAAAGGGAGCATTCCCATTGAATGTTGGCAGCAACTTACATTGGTAATTATTTCATATAATGTCAAAAGCACTTTTATCTAAATGTTTCTAATTTGGTCCTTGAGACACCCACCCTTGTGAGGAGAGTTGGGAAGTGCTAACCTACCCATTATACAAATGAGGAGCAAGGCATGGAGGGAAGGGGCACAGCAGGGACTTCAACTCATTTTTTTTTTTTTTTAATTGAAGTGCAAAGTTCTTTTCTCTTAAAGATAGAGATTTCTAAGGTTTCAGAGAAACTATTTCTTTGGAGTCAATCTTTACTTTAATTTATTGCATTACTGAAACAACCCTGCTATTTTTTAAAAATTATGGCATTGCACCATTTTCTGCATTAGTAGACCCTTGCGCAAAGGAGAATCAAGAGAAAACCATCCCTTCCCTGTGAGGACGTGGTGTTATTTCATGATCTTTCAGGAACTGAATCCTTGTCTTCTCTCTGTCCTTGTCCTGGGCTGATAAATCTTTCTTCAGAAGAGAAATTTATGAACTCCTGGCTGAGGTTGTCTCAATAACAGTTTTCCAGTATTTTTTCTTTAAGCACTGATTTTTGAGAGTCATTTCTTTACCTTTCCTTGTCTAATACTTTGAGAAAAGGGACATTTTTCTTTCAGAGGAGCTGAAGAATAGAGATGGGGTAGGAAGCTTAATGAACTCTGCTCTGAAAAACGATGTCTTCGTTAACTTCCCGAATTTCCTGACTGAGGGATCCATATCGCAATTTGTTGAGTTAGTGGAATTTCTCAGAGAGAAAAAAGAGGTTATTTTTCCACATGACAAGATCCATTTGTGTCAACATTTAATATAGGAGTCGATGTTTATATAAACTAGGGTCATAGAGAATTCACCCACTGAATCAATTTTTAAAAGATCACTGCACCAAAAGTGACCTTCCTCAGGAACTATTTTCTAGAACTCTTTCTCTAGATCACTGTATCCCTAAATCTTCAATGCAGACAAACTACATAATTTGCAGGGCCCAACACAAAAGGAAAATCGGGTCCTCTGGTAAAGAAATTATGAAGTATGTTCAGAAGACAGAGCAATAGATGGTGGATGATAGATAGGGAGGGATGGAGGGAGGGAAAGAAATAGTGTGACAGCATGTTAAAGTTGGTGGATTGGGGTATCGGGAGGGGGGTCAGGGTATGCTGGAGTTATGTGTATGGGGTTTGTATTGTTTCTGTAACTGTTCCTTTAACTTTGAATTTACTTCAAAATAAAATAAAATAAATAAATAAATAAATAAATAAATAAATAAATAAATAAGAAATTATGAAGAATTTCAAGACGGTATCAGCAGAGCATGCAGTCAAGTGTGAGGTCTTCTGAGTGCTAGACCCTGAGTGGCTGCGTCGGCCACACACCCGTGAAGCCGGCCCTGATTCCAGAATGCAACGAACCAGGGTGAACTAGTAGTGTGGAGGGCGGGGGTGATGGGATAATCCAGAGATGCTGAAGGATGTGTAAAAGGAACAAGCAAAGAATAAGGAGGAAAAGATAAAGGACAGAAAAATAAAAGGGGTGGGTCTTGGGAGACGGGAAGAAAAGATGTGTGAGAAGGGTGTCGTGGCGAGGAGAAGAGGGAAAGGGTGAGGTTGCCTGGAGGCAGTTTGCCACCCACATTGCCTCAAAGTTGCTGCCCTTTTCCTCTTTCCCTGGGTTCTTCTCACCCAGCTTTCAACCCGAGTAACATTTTCTCATCCTTTAGCGGCGTGGTCCCCTCCTCGTGGGGCCTTTCCTGATTCCCAGGCTGGGTGTGGGAGAGCAAGATGCTTTTGGGCATTGGGAATAATTTAGCATTTGCACTTTGGCTCTTCTAATTACGCCTGTACTTAGCCAAACCTCTCCTCTCCTCCATCTGCCCACCCTCCCATCCTGAGTGCCTGTCTCCTTGAAGGTTTATGATTCTCCCGACTGGAAGGGCAATTCTGGAAAGAAGACTCTTGAGGGGGGTCACTTCTGCACTTCCACAGCACCCAGAGCTTATCTCTGTTTATAGTTCTTATCAAGGGACAGGAAGCTCCCTCAGTCCAGGGAACATATCCATGTTTTTCCTTTGCTCTATCTCCAATGCCTAGCATTGTGCCAGTACAGACTAGATACACAGTAATCAAATATCTGTTTAATGCATGATTGAGCACCCTGAATTATTATTGTTTGTTTACTCATCTATGCACATGCTGAACTTTGAGCTTTTTCTGTAGCAGTGATTATATCCTATTTCTCTCCATATTCCCAATGAATGAATGAATGAATGAATGAATGATTCATTGATAAGGGCCACCAGAATTTGAGAAGGAAATAATCCTATTGTGTGGAAGAAATGCATTTTGCTTTCTCAGAGATGAAAGTATTGCCCAACAGATGCTGCAAGGCAGAAGGGGCATGGGAGAAGGTGCTTCCAGAACAGGAATTCTCAATCTTGACTGCACTGTGGTCACCTGGGAACCTTTAAAAATCCCAGAGCCCAGGCCAGACCCCAGAACTATAAAAGAAAAATCACAGAGGGTGGGATTCAGGTATCGGCATTTTTTAAAACACCCCACATGATCCAAAAATAAAGTCTAGTGTGGGAACCACTTGCATAGATACTGACTCTGATCTGTCCAGGGAGGAAGGGCCTAAAATTTCATTTGATCATGTTGTTGTAAAGGTTGAATGAGACAGCATATGCAAGTCACTCTTCATAATTCCTGGTACTCAATACCTAACCTGTAGCTTATTTTTTTTTTTTTTTTTCATATTTTTACTGAATGTATACTACAGCTTTTACCCTTTTACATGTAGTACTCTTGCATTTTCTCTTGCGCTGCTGGGTAGATACTGTCATTTCCTTGCTACAGATTAAACGACAGAGCTCAGAAAGTTTTAATAACTTGCCCAAGGTCTCCCAGCTGGGTGGTGGCCTAGATCTGCCTATTCCAAAGCCACTGATCTTTCTATGACAAATGCTGCCATTCAGTGAATGTTTTTACAGAGGGTTTGGGGTTACTCACTTTTTAAAGCATTGCATGTGCATTGAGTACTCTCTTCAACTTAACTTGGTTTGATGAGTCACTCATTGAAGATTCATCTGCTTGTTGAAGGTTTTCAAAGGATAAGCAGGTCCTTTCTAATTTTTCTACATTACAGCTTTCTGTGCAATTCGGTCACTAATTCCTGCCAATGTTACTGCTTTAGAACTGAGTACAGCCGACTGGGATGGTCATGGACTGAGGGCTGAAGGTTTGGTAAAAAGAACAGGCAAAGTAGAAGGACAAAAATGGAAAACGAAAAGGGGGTTGTTGAAGCAGCCAGAAGAGAAGTGTGTCTGAGGGGTAGGGCGAGAAGAACATGAGGTGGGTGGAGGATGAACTATTTAACTAGTGTTCCAGTTTGCTAATGCTTCTGGAATGCAAAACACCAGAAATGGATTGGCTTTTATAAAGAAGGTTTATTTGGTTACAAAGTTACAGTCTTAAGGCCATAAAGAGTCCAAGGCAACAGGGTACCTTCACTGAAGGATGGCTGATGGCGTCCACAAACCTCTGTTAGCTGGGAAGGCACGTGGCTGGCGTCTGCTGGCTCCCAGGTTGCATTTCAAAATGGTGTTCTCCAAAATGTCTGCATCAGCTTCCAACGGCCATCTTCAAAATGTTTCTGTAAGTTGCAGTTCCTCTCTCAGTTCCTGTACGTCCTTCAAAGTGTCCCTCTTGACTGTAGCAAGCTCATTCCTTCTGTCTGAGCTTATATAGTGCTCTAGTAAACTAATCAAGGCCCATGCTGAATGGGCGGAGCCTCACCTCCATGGAAATTATCCAATCAAAATTATCACCTACAGTTGGGTAGGTCACATCTCCATGGAAACACTCAATCAGTTACAATCTAATCAACACTAATATGTCTGCCCACACAAGATTGCATCAAAGATAATGGCATTTTGGGGGACATAATACATTCAAGCTGGCACAACTAGGTAGGTTGGAAAAACATTTACACCTTCCAACAGCTTCTGACACCAACCGCAAACACTACACTAAGTCAATCAATTCAATTCTGATGCTTAAATACCTGCAGTTAGGCCAGACTCCCCAGAATAAGGAGAATCCTCCACTATATTCCCCTTCAGGCAGCAGTCAGAAGTTTAGGAGCCCAAGCTGCCCACATTCATGACAAACGCTACAAATTTGCAGGTTCTTGCCACCTCCTTGGTTTGATACTTTGTTAGAAAGACAGAACTCACAGAGAGTGCTATACAAATGATTATAATTTTATTATAGTAAATGGATACAAATAAGAAGAATCCAAGAGAAGAGAGGCATGGAGTGAGGTCTGGGAGGGTCTCAAACACAAGCATCCATGTCCTTTCCATGTGGAGTGAGAACGCATCACCCTCCTGGCACAGAGATGTATTTTCTCAATCATGGAAGCTCCTGAGAACTTCAAGTGTCCTGCAGTTGTGTGGGGCTTCATTATATAGGCATGACTGATGGGCTCAATGCCCGCTTGGTTGAGCTCAGTCTGCAGCCCACCCCTCTCAGAGGTCCGGAAGCAGCTGACCTGAGGCGACTCAGGGCTCCAGCTCCCTAATCACATGGATGGCCCATCTGGTATGGCCAGCACCCGCCCCAAGGCTACAGTTTAGGTTGGCTCCACCTTGACATCTCATTAGCATATCAGGTGTGGTGCTGTGCCCACCACAAATAATAAAAGACACACCTGTCCTGGGAAACTCCAAAGATTCAGAGGTTACCTCCCCAGGAACTGGGGGCCAAAGGCCAGCTGAGTTTTTCATTGTAAGACAGTAACCCCTAGTAACTCGCAGAAGTTCTTGGTACTTCTGTTAAGAGTTTACTCATTCTTCGTTTAGTTGGTTAGACAGAATAAGCAAGGTGTTGGGATTATAAATCAGATGGCTTTCTAATTTTTAAATGAACTCCCATGTTTAGTGAAAAGAATAGACACAAAGAGGCATTTGCACAATGCTTTGGGAAATAAAATCATGGAGCATTTTGATTCTTCTTTCACTTTTGCAGGAGCTTTTGTTTCACTGTCTGATAACAACAAAATACTTTGGGTTATCAGCGGTGATAGTAAATGGGATGCATGTTTCAGTGCATTCTTTCGTATCACATTCACGTGGGGTATTAGAGTCACCCATAAATAGGTTTTAAGAATCTATCTGTATCCTCCTCTTCCTTGCTGTCCCTCTCCCCGCTACCCTGACTCTCATTTCCTTTTTGTTATGTAGAAGCTTTCGTATGACTTTTTTTGATCATTCATCATTTTGGAAAATTTGAATTCACTAAGGATTGTGTAGACATCAGAATGTTTATTATTCCCATCTTTGATCTGTGTAACAGGAGCAATTGAGAGATGTTTCTGTCACAGCTTAGCTCTGGGACAATTTGTACTCTGACTTGAAGACAGTATAACAAGGATAGTTAATATGGAAAGGGGGATTTTAGCTGCCACTCTAGTACATGTCAACATAACATGACCTGCAGAAGGAAATTTCTCTAAAGTATTTAACTCTACACCAGTCACATTTTGTTCATTCAGAAGATGAATGAAGCAATGTAGATCTCCGTTTTTCTCAGGTGGTAGATTTTATTTATGTATTAACTTTTTGGGGGGTGGAACTGTGTCTGGAGAGATGAACTAACTGATTTGTCTGCGATACTGATCAAAAGTGGTGGGTTCTCTGCCCTATGTGCATAAATCACAAATTCCTGAGACACTAGAGTCTCAAAGAGAGAAAGAGTTCATTGCTCGATGCAAGCAGATCAGACAGCATATCAGCCTAAAAAGCTGTCTCCCAAAACTGTAGTCACTGATGGTTTTATAGGATCAAAAGATGGGCAGGTTTTAGGGTAATGAGCACAATGGCTCTAAATGATGTAATTAGGGGGGGATCTAATTATTGAGCATGTGCAGATTGATTACATGCTTAGTCACAGAACATATGTAAGAAAGTGGTGGCCTTAATATGATGATGGGCATGATTTTTAGTGTATAATGAGGGGCAGGTCACTTGTTGGTTACAGTTGAAGCTACTTGTTGGTTACAGTTGAAGCTACTACGCATGTCAGGCCCGTTTTGGTTAGATACAGATTGCTTTTTCAAGGTATCTTTGGAATTTGGGTGGGTTAGTTCTGGGCTGACTCAAGGTCCTTCATTAATAAATATTGGGGGCTGTCTTTAGTGATCATAAAAGACTCTAAAGTTGAAAAACCGGATAAAATGGGTTCTAGTGAGGGTCAGTCACAAGGTTTTTACAATCATAAGGGCATAAGATAAAGGCTATGTGATCATTATCAGAGATCAAGGCAGCTGGATTACAGTTCAGGTTTCAGGTATTTCTCTCTGTCTACTCTAGTATACCAGGAAGTAAAAAGGAATATCTATATAATGATTCAATAATCACAATCATCCCCTAAATCCTAACTTCTTGGTTACATCTGAATATGCCTCAAATTTAAACAGATTTCTCAAAGTCCAAACATTTCAAAAGTTTCTTCTGAGTTCTTTCTTTTTGTAGCCTTCTTTTTATTTCAAACTTTTGATTTTGACTTTTTTTCAAACATACAGGAAAGTTAAAAGATTAGCATAATGAACACTATGATCTTACCACCTAGACTCAATAATTGCTGTAGTGAGTTGTTTTTTTGACTCTGCTTAGCTCATTAAAAGCTCTTTTTTTTTGAGTGTTATTCTTGGGTCCCATTCAAAGTCTATTGGTTTTGGCTTGTCACTCAGAATTTTCCAAACTTAAGAGAGACCCATTAACATATGCTAAAAATAGCTTAAATGGCAGGAAGTTGTCTCACCTTTTAGTTCCAAAGTATTCCCATTTTCTGTGAATTTTATTGTTCTTTATCCTTTCATTTTCTTTTTTCTAGGCTCCAGAAAGCTGTCATGCAGAGCCCAGCACAGGGATTTGACTTTAAATGATTGGTTTGTTATTTACTGTAGCCACTCCTAGAAAAAAACAATCAGATGACTGTCATATGGAAATGTTTTTCATTCTTTTGAATACATATTGATGTACTCATTGAGGGAGAGACACTTCCGTGAAGCAGAACCTTAGTCTGACTTCTCCTAGAGCACTGTGACTGAATGTCTGCCAGATCAGGGTTTTGTTGAGAACCATTCCCTGGGTTGCCTTTTTTGTTCCTTGGAGGAGTTGCTTAGCCTCCACATAATTCTCTTTGGGTATTTGCAAATGGAAAGCATAATGCTTTACTGTACACTTCAGATGGAATATCAGGTCAGAATGGTGAATGAATTGCACTATACGGCTTATAAGGTTGTTATTTATGGTAACATAATTGGCTCTTATTAAGACATTGACAAAAGATATATTTGAGAATGGTTGTTTGAGTAGAGCACACAAAATAGGGCTTAACACATAATAAATACTCAGAAAATGTTCCATTCTTTTCCTGCTTCTAAGGCATCAATTTCATCTGTAAGATGATGTTGATTGTTACCCTACAATGTTTTCATATATGGAATTTTGTAAATTTCTTTTCTATTACCAAAATATATAGTATATGCAGATTAACACCTTCCCTGTTATCTCTTCTTTCCTTCTATGTGTATTGACACATACAACTACAGATATAGTGGCATATGTACCTTCTCCTTAAGCTAAGTAAGTAGGCATGGTAGTCTTGAAAAAGTGATTGTAGGCAAACATATTTTTAAAGCTAAAAGCAGTGATTAAAATTTGTTATTTGAGGTAATGGGATAAACTGTAGTTCATAGTTTTTTAAGTGTTCATTGTTAATGAGTAAACAAATATTATTGATCAACATTCAGGAAGATTTGCAGAAGGAAACAAATTAACTTGATATGAAATTTTGTTAGCAAAAATTTTTGTAATTAAAATATATGAAGTGGACCAATTAAAGACAAGGGTGTTTTGCATGTTGGGTGGAAGTTCTTTGGGTGGTGAGGTGCAAACACAGATGACCATACACTGGAGAATCCATGAAAGGACAGCTTTGTTAGAGCAGGGGCCCTGGAGGGGTGAGGGGAGAATGATGGTGGCGTAGGGACCCTGGGCTGACCTAACCCAGGCTCCTGGGAGGGTCCGTGGAAGAGGTGGCGGGGAAAAAGAGCACATGTGGGCTGGGCTCTTGCCTGTATTTTGACCCAAAGGGGAGCGTTAGGGCTTTCCCGCAGATACTGGGGATTGGAAGTTCCAAACTACATGGTGCAAAAAGCAGAAGCAGCAAGGGGCTTTTGGAGGAGCTGAGGGCAGCTTCTTATCACCCCAGCCATATGGAATGTCCGGCCAAGAGCCTATAGTATAGGTTCTGTCAAAGTTTGATGGGCACTTAAGACCGAAAAAATGGAAGCAGGCCACTCCATTCAGCAAAATAGTAACAGTTTATCAGGGAACTTACAGACTGGGAATCTGGTCCTGGGCGGCGGCAGGATGTTGAGAGTAGCACTGCGTGACCCTGGGCGGGTTATTTGGGGCAAGTGTTAGTCTCAGTTTGTTTACATT
Source organism: Choloepus didactylus (assembly GCF_015220235.1). Taxonomy (NCBI): domain Eukaryota; kingdom Metazoa; phylum Chordata; class Mammalia; order Pilosa; family Megalonychidae; genus Choloepus; species Choloepus didactylus. The sequence continues at coordinate 141,787,762 of NC_051311.1, read as the reverse complement.
CTATGTTTGGGTTACACTATTCAGGATTTTTTCTCAATTTGTCTACATTCAGATTTTGGTCAACGTGTTCACAATGTTTTCAAGGTCATTAATATCATTTCAGGACACAGTCCTAGATGATCCAGGTGAGCCTGTTGTAACTACAAGGGCCATTCTAGGAGGGGGCAGAGTGAGAGAGAGATTGAAGATGCTGGGCAGGCTGACTTTGAAGGTGGAGGAATGCGCCATTCCACTTCTGCCCCTCAGAGCTGTACGATAAGAAATGTGTATTGTTTTAAGCTGCTGTTGGTGGTGATTTGTTATGGTATCAGTAGGAAACTAATACAGTCAGGAAGAAAGTTGGTCACGAGTATAACTGTGATTTTGATTGGAAGGTGAAAACCTGCTTGTGGCTTATTTCCTAGAATGACAACCCAAAGGTCTTATGGAATTAAAAAGATAACAGTAATCTTGCTACCCAGGCATGACTGAAGCCCTTGGAATTCATCATCTAGAAAGTGTTAGGCAAATACAAAGTATTTTTATCAAGGTTAGTCATCATAATTGTATTAGTAGGTGGAAATTAAACCACAGTTTAAATCATTCTGCACACCGTAAAGCTTTAATTTCCATACTTCTTAAATTTAAATATGATTTCTAAAAAAATTACTTCCTGAAATATTACTCCCTGATGCTTAAGGAATCATTTTTATGTGACTCACCTGAAACCTTGTCATGAAGTGGCCCTGCCCAGCTTTGGGCTGGGGTTACAATGCTGGATTGTGTTGCTAGAAAAAGCTGGCCATCTGCAGAGCAGAGAAGAGCTGACAGCTATAGGGTGCCTTCTTTCTGAAGTCTGAACAAATGTGAAGAAGGATACTTTGTGCTAAAGGAGCTATTTTCTGGAACATTTATTTAGGCTTCCATCTTCCTATCGTGATTTTCACGCCCCCTACCCCTGACCCCTACAGTCAGGTGCTGGATAAGATGACTTCTTTGAGATCTTATGATTTGAGTAGTGTAGGCACTACCTGCCACCTGTCAGGAAGGTTGACACCATCACCTGCTAGAGTTGTTGACCTGGAGCAAAATAACCATCCAGTACTTGAGCACAGTTTGTCCTGCTGCTTCTGTTTCTCCTTGGAAGGTGCTGAGCAATAAAGTGATTATGTTTCTCTAGCTGCTTTCATGTGGAGATCTCAAAGCCAACGCCACAAACAGTTTTTACTCACTTTGACAAAGCCCTAGTGAATTCCTGGAACAAGAAGCTAGTAAGACTGGGGATTATCTTCTTAATAATTCAGTACTTATTTGCTTGGGGCCACACCACCTGGGTTTGAATCCCAACAACGTACTCTACTTCTCTATGTGCCCGTTTTCTCAAAAGGGAACTTATGATGCTTCTACATCTTACGATTGTTTGAGGATTAGATGAGTTATGTGAAAAGCACCGAGAGTAGTTCCTGGTACGTTTTTATAATATGGTGACTATAAAATTACCTGAATTATTTAATCTTTCTAACTTCCATATGATGAGTTAGTAACTCTTTATTCCATTTTAGAAACTGTGACATGAATAACTTGTCTGTTATTACATGGTTGATAGGTGATGGATCCAAAATGTGAACCTATGTCTGTTGAACTCCAGAGTGGAATTCTTAACTGCCAATCAATGCTGCCTCATATTCTTCTTTATTTCTGTACAAATTACTCATAATAGGGGAGGCACATCATTCTGCTTGATGGACTAAGAAGGAGTCTAAGACTGTGATTAATTAACAATGACAGCCAAGAGTGCTGGAGTTGGAAAGTCAGATGGTCAGCATTGTTGCCGCACAAGATGAAATATCTTAGCCTGAGGGTTTATTATTCCCATCTAGTCTTAGAATCAGGTGTGGCTGGACATGTAGCATCATTTGGAGAGAAACACATATATTCCAAAAGGAATTTTGAGAGTGAGATTTCATAAGAGGGAAATATACCTAAACTTGCTGAATTTGATGAAACCACTGAATGAAAATAAAGCTACGGTTTGGTTCAAAAGAGCCTCAGAGACCATTGGCTCTCCTGGAAACCAATAGGTGGGTGATGTGAGCTTGCTCTTTAGGGGGTAGGATTCATTTCTTCCAGTGATCTCTGTTGAAAAAGCTGGGAGGTCAAAGACAGTTCCAGCGTCCCCAGCGTCAGGTTAATAGCTAAGACACTCCGGAGTTCTCAGGTTCCAGTGCTGCATCTACAGACCAGGGGCAATGCTGCTGCGAAGACTTGGCAGGAGAATCCAACCCTCTTTCCCCACGTCCCCAGCCTTGGGGTTTAGGCCTCTTACCCTGCCTAGTCCTCTGGCAAAGCTGGCCCCGCTCACTGATTTCAGAGTTAGGGGGCCTGCCTCTGAGTAACCTGTGCTTTGCTAAGCACACGTTTCTGCTATCCTGACCCAGCTTTCAGAAAAGACCAATCTGGTCTACGTGAATGTCTTCCTAATACCACCTAATCTTCTAAACATCTGTACTCAATTTAAGAATCTTCTGAAATGTATATTCCTTAAGTACCCATCAGTTTACATAATAATTTCATGAGGCTCTGATGACAGAATTGGCTACCCCACTGCTCTGCTTCTGTCTGTAGGAGATCTGACTTGGGAAGATTGCTGCCTCACTGGGGCATCCCTGCAGAGAATCGGCTGAAATCCACATTGAAAATGTCTGGGCAGATGCCTTTTTCAGCAAAGGCAGTTTAGGGAGGTGGTGAAGAGTATGAACCATGGAGTTTGGACAGCCTGGGTTTGAAACCTGGCTGTGCAAAATGACCAGCTCAGTAGATTCTTAGAGTCAGGCAATTCAACTTCTCTACATCGTAATGGTTTCATCTCTAAAGAGGGGGTGATGATACTTCTACATCATTTAGCTCTAAGGAGAATTAAAGGAGAAAATGCTGGACAAGTATTTAGCCCAGGGCCTGGAGTACGCAGGCCAATTTGGATACTTGTCATTATAAATCATGTCAGATCTTTATGACTATTATTTTTTCTAACCTTATTATTCAAACCTTGTCATGTTAAATGGCAACCCCTGGGTTTACTCATTAGTTTATTTAATAGTTATTGAGCAACTAGTGTGTGGCATATCTTGGGGCTCAATTGGTTTATTAGATAGACAAGGTCCTTGCTTTCAAGGAGCAACAAATAAAACACACAAAAGATAAACAAGACAAAATCAGATTGTGCCAAAGGTTACAATGGAGTGATATGATAGTATTTCCGTCAGCTGGAGTTTTTACATAGCTGATGAGGAAAGGTAAAGGTAGTGATGTGGGGTAGAAGGGAGTGCATTCTAGACAAAGCCCTGAGATATAAAAGAGCTTGACATTTTCTAAGAATAGAAAGAAGGCTAATGTGTCTGGAGCGGTGGTTCTCAAGTTGAGTTTGCATCAGAACCACTGGAGGGGTTGTTGAAGCACTGATGGCTGGGCCCCAGAGTCTCTTGATTCAGTATATCTGGGGTGTGCCTGGGAATCTGCATTTCTAACAAGTTTCTAGGTGATGTTGCTGCTTCTGATTCAGGGACCACACTTTGAGAACCACTGTTCTGAGCACAGTGGGCTGGTGAGTGGTAGAGATGAAGAGAGAGAGGCTGGCAGGGGCCAGGATGTGAGGGTCCCAGAGTTCATGAGAAAGCATTTGCCTTTTCTTCCAAGTACAATGGGAAGTCTTTATAAAGTGTTAATCTGATGTTTTAAAAGATTCTGCTGCAGGTAAGTAGAGGCAGGGAGACCTGCTAGGAGGCTAATGGAACTGCCCAATTGAGAGCCCATGGTGGATTGGAACACGATGGTGGCAGTGGGGTGCATGATTTCAGAGGCATTTTGGAGGTAGACCTTCCAATTCTTGCTGTGATAGTTTGGATATGGCAAGAGGAAAAAATATCAGTCAAGGATGACTTAATTAATATTTAATGGAAATTTCATATCTGCTAAGAGATTTTCATTATGAATTTAGTTATCACTGACTCTGAGTCTTTTGTTAACTTTCTGAAATTAAGGACCCCACAGCATTCCTCTTAGCATCTTTGTAACATGTATTCAACCTGCACATCTCAAGTAACCACCATCTGGACTGATTCTTTCATCTTTCCATTCAGTCATTTGTTCAACAAATGTTTGAATGGCTGTCAAATGAATAAACTTCTTCCCCACACTGGATTGAAAACAGAAATCCATAATTCTTCATCTACTGGGAGAGAATGCAGGCATATATATTTAGTTTCCCATACTGTGTGTTAATTCTCTATGTGCTAAAATGTTAATTTTTCTTTAAGGAAGCCAGTATAAAATCCCTAAATATTTCCCCACCTTCTTAAGCAGAGCGTTTGAAGTAGAGTTGAACATTTTTTGATGATCCACGGCCTGGCTATGAACATTTTTTTGTTGGAATAAGCTCTATAGACCTGTGGTTTTAAAAGCAGATGGAGATGCTGTGTGACGTGAGACTGAATACCCATCTATCTCAATCGTAATGCTTTTTGGTTGGTTACCTCTGAGTCGAACTTGAGGAGCAGAGAGTAAATCATGATAAGGTTCTTAGCACATCTGGTTTAAAAGAATTAATTATAGAACCAACAACCTAAATAAGGAAGGCAAGTGAAAGTGAAATAACACCTAAGTGCCACAACTTTACTAGGCTAATCAAATATTATTCCTTGGTCCTTATGATAACCTGCAAGGTAAGTATAGATAGTTCCATTTTACAGATGAGAAAATTATGTGCTCATTCCGGACACTGATAATTTGTATAGTCATATAACTAGTAAATAGTAGAATAGGGTTTGACTTAGGTCTCTCTGACTCCAAAGCTTATCTTCTTTCTACTATCTGTGGCTAATTTTTTTTTAACCCATTCTTTTCATTGCTGCTAACATAGTTGTTTGACTTCTTCTGCTTCCTTTCCATAATGGATCAACTCTTTGTCAGCCTCATTCATTACACGTATAGGTGCAGGGAGGAGATGTTGGTGCCTTATGGATATTTTGACAGAATTGCAGATATATTTGCCATCTTTAAGGATAAAGTATTTATAGACATTGAATTATACTGAGGTCTTTGAAAGTGTACAAGAAGGAATGACCTGTTCTTCCCAGAGGGTCAGGAAAAATTCATAGATTAGGAATCTGGTTGAGTTGTGTCTTGAATCCCCAGTTGGTATTTGCTCAGCAGCCGTGACAAGGGATATTTCAAAGTAGAAGGAGAGGGAGCAGGTGAACAGGTACAGGGGGGTGTAAAACCACCTCAGATTTTTTTGAAAACTGCAAGTTGCTCAATAGATAGCACATAACTGGAGTGGTGGGTTTTTAGATTGGGGGAACACAGGTGGCAAAAGATAAGCAGTGAGATAATCAGGGGCCTTATCATAAAGGATCTTCTATGCTTTCATGAATTTGGGCTTTATTCTCAAAACCATGGGGACACCCTACAGACTTTTTCTTTTTTTCTTTTAACAGCTTTATTGAAGTATAGTTTAAATACCATAACGTTTGTCTGTTTTAAGTGCATAATTCAATAATTTTCAGTAAATTTGGAATTGTATAACTATCACCACAGCAGTTTTAGAAACCTTCCAACACCCCAAAAAGATCTTTTGTGCCTATTTACAGTTAATTTCCCACACTGTATTTACTTTTAATTAGAGACTTCATAGGTTTACAGAAAAATTATGTAAAACATAAAGTATTCCCATGTATCTCCACCCCATTATTAACACTTTGCGTTAGTGTGGGACCTTTGTTTGCAAGTTTTTTAGGCGTTAGCTTTGCATTTCATTCAAGAGCTCTAGAGACAAAATAGAGAATGCATTTATGTGGGGAGATATCTTCCTCCTTCCCTTTTATCCATCAAGCTTATATTTATTGAACACTTTGTATGTACACAGGCCTTATGCTATCAGGCATACAAGCGTTTGATTTTCACTGGTGTGTACCTGTTTGGCTATGTGCATGTTAAAATGTGGAAGTGCTCTAGGCCCAGTTGCTAAATCATTTCCTGGGCCACCGTGGCCCCTATCCTAGGACCTCAGTATCAGCTCCTCGGTCTCCTATTATCCAGCTAGAAAAGGGGTCATGACTGACCCAGGAGGGGCCCCAGAGGACTGTCTGCCAGTGATGTGGCTGTGGTCTTTTCTAGCTGGTTGGTTCCCCTGCTGAACCAATTTTTAAGTATTTGGAATATCACCCACATTATCAGTATAAGGTTTGGTCATTGCCCTCAGGGAGCTCACAGTCTGATAGAATAAGACAGATGGTAAAATGTTATCACATTACAGTGTGAGAGAAACTACAAGGAATACTGGGCTGCCTGGGAGAGAATGCACAGCCCAGGGAAGGCTTCAGGAAGGGGGACTTGAAGAAAAGTGCACCAGCTGGGCAGAGAGGGTGAGGGCATTCCTGGCACTGGGAGAGAAGCAGATCAGTGAGATGCAGGTCATGGAGATGTGAGGGTTTGGATTGGGGCTGGGATGTAGCAGTGGGGGAAGGACAGAAGCAGCCGGCCAGAAGGATCTAAGAGAACATGCAGCTACATCCCTTAATCTTCTTGTTGACAAGGAAGCGGAGGCCTAAATAGCTTAAAGTAAAAGTCTCTTGATTGCTTGGAAGGGTTGTGTTGCATGGGCCTTGAGTGATACTGGAAATATTGTGTCCAAATGGCCTCCTCCAGTCCCAGAGTAAATGTCATTCATGAGCAGTGCTGCCATCTACAGTGAGCCTTCGTGTAGTTTAGGGTGACAGAAGACTTTCTGGAAATGGTTCCATATTGCAACTAAAAGAAAACATTGGCTGGGCAATCCTAAGATGGACAATTTTATCTTGAGACCTGTGCCATTTTCTAATTTGACAAAATATTTTCAGTGTTAAATGTGCCTGTATTGTTTAGCTGTCTGATTCTTTCTTCCTCCTCCCCCTTCTCCTCCTCTTCCTCCTCCTCCCCACCCTCCTTCCCCCTCCTCCTCCTCCCTGTCTTCCTTCTTTTTCTAGTATTTCCCTTTTAATTAATTGAATAATTAAGACATCTGCTTTCAATATTTGAAACTATTTCTGTCTTAATAAAAACCATTTAGGACATTGGTCTCTGGAAAATAAGACATTAGCACTGATGTTTAATGAAAGCAGTAAGCCAAAGAGACTACTGCTGAATTTCATAGTTTTAAAAAAATCACGGCTGTCTTTTACTATACAATTCTGAAAGAAAAATACTGGTCTCATCAAATACAGCTTCCATTTAGACACAGTTCAAAAAAAAAAAAAGCTGCAAATATCCAGGCCTACATATGCTATAAAAACAAAATTGGAAACAAATCTTGGATTATTCCTTGTCCCATCATCTAGTTTATAAAGACCTTGTCCTTTCTGGCAGCTGATTATAAAATTACTTCCATGCAGAGTAGTTAAGAGAATAGGCTGTCAACCCATACGGCCTGGGTTGGAATTCTGGGCTCTGTCACTCACTAGTTGTGCAATGTTGGACAAGTTATTTCACTGCTCTCTGACTCAGTTTCCCTGTTTGTAAAATAAGAATAATAATGCCTACCTCGTCGGATTCTTTAGAGAATTTAATAATTATCAAAGAATTTATAAGTACCAGGCATTGTAAGCATGATATTCTGTTATATTAATATCTGTATCTATCAATATATCTACTTGGCAAAGCTTTCTTGGGATGCAAAGTCCCCCAGTGCACAATATCATCAAACTTTGACTCTTTCTCATATCAACTTCATTACTTTCATTAGTTTTCAGAAGTTAATTATGATGTGTCAGTGTAAATATCTTTGAGTTTATCCTATCTGAGGTGTTCTCAGCTTCTTGAATCTGTAGGTTGGGGGTTTTTTGTTTGTTTGTTTGCTTGCTTGCTTTTTGTTTCTTTTTGCTAAATTTGGAAGTTTTCTGTCATTTTTTTCTTTAGATATGTTTTCAGACCCATTGTCTTTCTTCTCTCCTTCTGGTACTCCAATGACATGAATGTTAGAAATTTCTTTTTTGTCCCACATGTGTGTGGGAATTTGTTCATCATTTTTTTTCCTTTCGATTTTTCTCTGTTGTTCAGGATGGGTAACTTCTGTTGTTCTATCTTCAAGTTCACTTAGTCTTTCCTCTACCTAACTCACTCTGTTATTGAATCCTTCCAATGAGCTTTTTATTTCAGCTGTATTTCTCAGTTCTATAATTTCCACTATGTAGCACTCATCTGAGGGTATAGCATTTTTCTTTTTACTGGTAAATTGTTCATATTGACTAGAATGTCAAACTGTAATTTATGGATTGCTATGTGCCAGGTACAGTTTGTTCTGTAGTGGCTGATTGCAATGGGTCAGGCATGGGGAGTACAAAGGAAGAAAGGAAGGGGAGCTCTGTGAGGGCAAGACTGGAGTCACATGGTGTGCCTTTTTGAATGAATCCATTGCAAACTGTTGTAGGAGCTGGGATAGGGGCAAGGCAGGGGCCAAACTCATTGTTCTGGTTGAGACAGCAGGGATGCCAGGTGGAGCCACAACCTGGGTTCTCAGATGTATGTAAACCCAGCAGGGCCTTATGGATGTAGGATGTCTCATGGAGCCAGGAGAGAGGGCTATTTATTAGATGGGAAAATCAGCTCTGTTTTTAGACACCCAGGAGGACTCATTCATTCTTTCATTCATTCAGACATTCATTCACTCACTCGTTTATCATATATTTATTTTTTGCCTGCTACGAACTAGGGAAGAACTAGAAAGCTAAATATGAGGGTTGACAACAGGAAAGAGAAATGTTAATTCAGAGACATCCTGGCAAAAATGATGAATAGGCCTGAATGAACAGAGTTTGCATGCAAGAAGACCCAGATGACAAGGAAGCGTGACTGAGGCTGCCCCTTTCTTCGTGGGCCCATATGACTCCAAAACAAATTTTTATGGCACCTTCTTTCTGATATGATGACCTTTCAAAGCCATCACTTAACCCACTGTGGAATGCCTTGGCATCTGAGATAACACCCAGTAGCTCTGTGGCTGCATGGTGCCATGTTCAGGGCAGGAAGTGGGTTAAGAATTCCATATCCAGCTGACATTGCAGCTGAGAATTAAGATTGGCAGAATGTAATTATTGAAAGTGGCAAGCTGCCAGGGTCTCAGAGCTCATACTCTGCCAACCTTACCAGCCCCATAGAAACTAGCTGAAGACTGGCAATTGTCAAGACCACCAACTTATTGCTTCATTCCAACATGAGAAATTTGCAATGATTCACTAATAATGGGGGGTCACTTATAAAATTACTTCTAATCCTCAAAACTGATTATACAATCATGTGAAATGCTGTAGCACATTACTCTGAGTGTTTCATCTAATGTGCTTAAACTTCACACAGCAAAACTGTGCACCCAAAGCAAAGCTATTAAAAAAAATCCACAGAAACAGCAAAAATAAAACACTGAGGCAAACACAAATTTGAGTCTTTGAAAACATACAGTACGCCCCTTTTGTATATTGCATCCAATATCTCTTGAGCTTGGAGAGTACCAATAAATGCCCATATAATTACTCTTTAACTGAGTAATTACATGCTTATTCATGCCCCGTGGATTGATTAGCAATTATACTTGGAATTGCTAAGGAAAAAATGAGACCTGCTAAACTGGGTTCCACCAAGTCTTTACTGAACGTAGTTGAAAATGACGGCTTGCAAAATTGCTCTGGTGGTATTTTAGTAACAGTAGTTTCCAGAGCTTGGAGATTGTGATAAACACTTTTTAGGAACAGTGAGAAAAACTGTGCTGGTTACATTTTATTTCTCAGAATAAAGTCAGATTGAAGTTTCTCAGAAAGGAAATTGGATCGCAGTTGGTGATACATGCAGGATTGGGTTTGCACCAACCTGTGTATTTGGGGTGGGGCTTTTGGAGTGAGATACAGAACATATTAAATATCATCAGAATAAATCACCAAATTTAGACTGCTCCCTTTTAAGAATACTTGATCATAAACTGCCATTCCAGTTTAAATTACTATTACCATTGGCAATTACTATTGGCAAGTGAGCGCTTCATAAAAGATTGATGATGGATCATAGTGGTAGGTAAGTCCCTCACTTGCTGGCATGGTTTTTGAATTTGGGTATCAATCAGGGTCTATTAAATTCCAACTCAAGATGGTTCAAGAAAATTTAATGAAGGGCCTCCCTACAGATGTGGGGGCAAGGTGAGGGAGCCACCAAGGGGTGTAACAATGGGAAGTTATTACTACCCTTTCTTCTTAAGGGGAAAGGGGAGGACTAAGAAGTACAGGAAGCCAAGATGGGTCTCCTACAGGAGCAGAGTCCTAGAGGAACACAACTATTGTCAGAACACATAGCTCTAAGGGAGTAGGGAGGAAGTACTGCAACTTCTCTCTCCTCCTGACCTCTGGGCTCTTGCTAGTGCCTCCCATTGGCCTCATCCAAACAGAAGCCAGCTAGTGAAAGAGCCCAGATAACACATCTTTGGAAGGAAGTCTCTCGGACATAGAGCAGGGCAGAGAAGGCAGGAGGAATAACTCAGAGTGGTTTTGGGGACAAACAGAGAACAATCAGTGCAGATCGTAATAATAATGGCTGCCATTTATTGGATTTTTGCTATATGCCAAGCACTGTGCTAAGTGCCCTGTATACATAATCCTCACAGTGACCCTAAAAGAGCCTCACCCACCCTCACCCCCATTTTCTTGACAAAGAAATGGATCCTCAGAGTGATCGGTTCAATCAAAGTCACACAGCTAGTAAGCAGCTGAGCTGGTATTTGAGCCCTAATTTTATGTTTCTGAAGCCTATGTGCTGTATGCCTCAGCTTCCAAACCGGTGAAATAGGATACGCTGTCTCCTTCAGAAGGTCATTGTGAGAAAAACACTGGAAAGCATTGATCACCATCCTGGGAACGTAGGTGCTCAACAGTGGTTCATTCCCTTCAGGTTCCTTTTCTGTCATGATTCTCCTTTCCAGATAAAAATGGAAAAAAAAAGAAAAAAAAAAAGTGTGATATGCAGCCCCAGGTGGCTAGGACGTTTTCCTCACCAGTGAGAGCTTTAAAAAGTCTTTTCCCTTCTCCCTTGAAGGATTATAATCAAGGTGTCAGTTCAGATCTAGTGACGTGTTGAGGGAAGTGACTAAATAGAAATTCAATTCAGGGAGCAAAGGTATTTAAGTGTCAGCAAAAATAGCTTTACAAGTTGTTTACTCAACAATTGTAGTTTTCATTTCTTAGGAAAGGTGAAACTATGCTCAGTGTTTAACCAAAGAAAGGAAATCTGTGTCCAGAACAATTGAATACATTAGGCCTCAAGGACAAAGTCAGCCCATGCTCTGGTTTTCCCACATCTTAGTAACACATATTGTTTCAATGCTGAGAAGCAGGTTCATATATCCGTGTCTTCTGACCCCCAAGATTTTGCAGTAGGGTGTATTGTTGATTGTTTTCACTGTTTGAGGAGGTACAGTGTTAAGGTTTAAGGGGATATCAGGGCCCAGCATAACAATGTTGTTCTGGTTTACCTATTAAAAACATCTCTGTGTTTACATTGTCTTCTTATCTGCCAACTGCCCACTGACCCAGCGATATGTAAGCTTCTTATTTTGTTGGGATCTTCAAAATTTAGAACTGATGAGGGTTAAAATACCTCCATCTCCAATTTAGCTAACCCATCAGAATATGTGTTGAGATAATTGAAGGTACTGTTAGGATCCTCATCCTTTAACAGATGAGAAAACTGAGGCTTGGAAAGGTAAAGTCACATGTGTGAAGTCACAGCTAGTAAGTGGGGGACAGGGATTTGAACTCCGATCCAGCTGCCTCCAGGGTCCATTCTGCATACTTCTGACCACCGAATCTTCGTTCCTATCATAAGAAAATTGCACAAAACATTTGACCCAGAAAATGTATAAGCAAAGTGCTATGGAAAGGAAGATAAATAATTCAATTAAACCAACATTAGATACCTACTACTGTCAGACCCAATGCTAAGTGCTTGTGATACAAATTAAATAAAACACACTCCCTGCTCTCTTAGAATCCACAGTCTGAAGATGGGAGAGTGCTATGTGAATGAATGATGATGATATAATTCCAATGAATTATGCCAGAGGGAGTGTGATAAGGAATGGCTTCATTGAGGAGGAGGTGTAAGATTTTAACAGGTGGAAAAGTCTGAGGAGGACTTTGTGCATCGGGCTGTGCAGGGCTGGAGAATGGAGGGCAGGGCAGCTCCATCCTGCCTGTTTCACACACCAACTTCAGGAGTTCAGGTCTCCTCACTGACCCCTGAAAAGAGCTGAACTACAGCCTGGTCAGGTTCTGCAGGGAGTCTCAGGGGAATGCTGCAGTCTCTCAGTCTCTGGAGGCTTTATTGGGTGCCTGCCTTTGAGAAAAGTCTGCAGAACCAAGTAGGTGCCTGATCTGGAGCTGCTGCCAATGGGCAAGACCCAGTGGTGTCAGCCAATCAAAGTAGTCTGTTCTCTTCCATCTCCCCTGCTCCTCCAGGAAGCCTTTTGTCCCCCTCAGCTCTCTAAACACTTTTTTTTCTTAAAACCTAGCACAGGTAAAGTCATATAACACATTTACTAGTTAACACTCTCTACAGGCTCTAGCTGATTTTCATGCATTAACTTGCAACCTCCCAACCATTTTGCAAACTCTTTCATGCCAAGGTCAGCAGTTATAGAATTTTTAAATAACCGTCCAGTGCCAGATTCAATGCCAAGCCAAGTCAATAAGTAGATGCTGATAGAGATTTACCATGTCCTAAGCTTCTTTCTGTCTCTTCCAAGGAAACTGATTCAAATTAACATCTAGTTATCCCTCCTTCCCCTGTCCCACCCCATCTTTTAATCCTTTTAGTAAATATCTTGATTCTCTTCTCAAGTATAACCAATTACTCTCAAATTACAGGGAACCCAGAATAACTATGCAAGCAATAATGTAATTGGAAGAAAAAGATCCTAGTCATAATTGCATCAAAATACCAATGTCGAATAAAGTCAGCCAAGATATGGGCAGAACTTTTATGAAGAACACTGTAGTTCTTTACTGGAGAGACATAAAAAAAGGTCTGAATAAATTGAGATATAGTCCATGTTTCTGAATAAGAAGATGTCACATTTTAAGATGGAACTTGTTTCATCACTAAGTAGACATACATAAACAAGTGAACAAACCAGCAAATATATACTGGGCAGATATAACCTAGTGACTTGACATGATATTTTTTGCCAGATGTCTGTAATATGGGCTTCATGTCTTTTTGGCAAATTTACTGTGAGGACTAAATAAGGTAATATTTATAACATGCTTAGTAGGGTGCCTGGCATATAGTAATTGATTGATAAATATGGGCAGTTATTCTTATTTGCTTTTGTTATTACCTTTATTATAGACCTAGATGTTCATGTTTATCTCTGTGGTAGGCATATGCCTTTGTGTTCTTATATGCATTTTATAATTTTTCTAAAGCATTACTTCTGTAACAAGACGTTAACAAAGGTTGGTTTTAATTAGAAGGAAAAAGGGAGAATACAGAGGCATCATAAGCAAGATATTTCAACTTGGTCCTAGTCACAGGCCAAGGAAACTTGTCTTGTCAGGAGCCTCTTGGTGTGTTTTGTGACCAGTTCATGGCCTGTCTTGGTTCTCAAATTATTTCTGCTGACCTTTTATCTAGCCTGCCCCCTGAGCGTATGTGAGTCTTGTCTGAACTGAAGATAGAGGGACTGCAGATGTAAAACTCAGAAGTGCGGGTGCCGAGTCATTTGGCTGAGATTGATCTGGATGGGCACATCGGGCATCTGACAGCCTCATAGTAGTTTGTTGACCCCCAGGGCTCCTTTCATTTGCCAGCCACCTTCTCCTTTAGGATTCATGATGCAAACGAGTCTTCTCTCCTTTCTTCTGTGTTGGAGTCTTCTCTAGATTCTCTGACTAGATCATTTTAAGGCTGTGCTGCTTTAGTTCCAATTCCCTACCTCCTTTATCCTTCCTCTAACCGCCCCCTCCTGCCAAATCCCTCCACCACTCCAGCCCCTCAGGGACGGCAGGTGACACAGACATGAGTCACTCTCTTTGAGTGGAAAATGTGGGTCGTGAGCACATCCACAGCAGGGTTTATTTTCTCTCAACAGACTGACGTATGTTGAACTGGAAAGCTTTGCTTTTCAACCAACGCAAATAGCGCTGAGGGACTCACTTTTCTGTGTGGTGGTTATCAGCACTGACCAGTGGAGGGGAACTTGTTTTGAAAGACATTTGCACTTTAATGGTTCCACAGGAAAGGCATTTTAGGAGTAGCACTATATTTTAAAATATTATTTAGGTTCCTTTAGTTGTAACTGGGTTGCTTTTAGTAACAGGGTTGAGAGGTCAGTGGGAACAAAGGGCCTCTTTATTTTTTGCTATTTTGATGAAAAGATACTGGAAGATTTTTGAACATTTAGAAGTGAGAATTTGATTTCTAATTATGAAACTCTGGACAGATAGACAGTATACCATTCATTTTTGGTTGACATTTACTCTAGATTTTATAGAACTTGCTGGCTGTAAGTTTGTCTCTGGGGCTTGAAATTTGAACTCTCTGTGACTTAAGGATCATCTTAGCAACATGAGGTAAGATTTGTCTTTGCAAATACCCACTTTCTTCTATTCACATATTCATTAACTCCTTTTGTTAATAAGGGCATAAAGAAGAAGATATTTTTATTGGTGCTGCTTCTTGCCTGAGTTTGGGTGAAATGATTTGTGTGTGCATATGTTTATGTACATGCACATGTAGATACATTTATGTATGTGGAAATGGGAAAAATTCCAACAGAACTCAGCATGGCCCAGTATGGACCTATATACACAGACATTCAGGCAAGCTGATTTCTTGCTCTAATTTACTGGTCTTTCTGCCTCCGATTTTACAGAGTGCAAGTCCCATGTCCTACCTTGCCCTGGTATACTTATCTGTCAGATGGGATTTGCTCTCTTCCTCAGAAGAATGGAGTACATGAGAGTGTGTGTCCTGCACATTCGGAGACCTATATGTAAGGCAAATCTGAAATATGGCATTTAGAGCCACTTCATTCTTTTTAAAATACTGGCTTAAGGGAATCTTTACTAGTAGGTAACTCATAGTTTATGTTTAAATTGAAAAATTTCAATATTATACTGTGTATATTTTCCCAAGTTATATATAGAGTAACTTTAGTCATACACACAAAACTCAACACACACACATATACTGTATATATATATATGTACTATATATATATACACACACTGTGCACATGTATATATATGTACTGTATATAATATATAATACATATGAAAAATATTACAGATAGGGTATAGATAAAAGTGACTTAATAGTAGTGAAGAATTTTGGATGCATTTTATTTTCTACCTGAAGGCTCTTCTTTTTTTCTCTATATACCAATAAGATAAACTGAGCTAGATTATTTGTAGATCCTTCATCTTTAAACTTAATTAATTTCTTGCTTTGTAGGCAAAACAGTTCATGATTATTGAACAGAAAGCAGTAATTTCTTTTCTATTCCTTAAGAGGGTGGCAGACAGAAAGTATTGAATTGTTAGACCAGATTGAGAAAGGAGATGATCAAATTGAACATGCAGATCTTGTTGTTGGAAAACACATGAACTGAAAGTGCTCAGGAGAATAGATATGTGACTGACAGGGATCCTAGAGAGAAACAAAAAGACAATCCAGCGTTTGCAGTGTTTTGCCGCATTTTGATGGATACCCTCTTGACACTTTGGAAATTATGTAATTGCTCCCATATTTTCCTTTGACATGTAGATTTCATTTTATTTATTTATCTTTTACTTTTAA
Organism: Choloepus didactylus; assembly: GCF_015220235.1. Taxonomy (NCBI): domain Eukaryota; kingdom Metazoa; phylum Chordata; class Mammalia; order Pilosa; family Megalonychidae; genus Choloepus; species Choloepus didactylus. Next base: position 141,771,916 of record NC_051311.1, on the reverse strand, counting down.
ATTTAAAATAATTTCAAACTCACAGAGAAATTGCAAGAATAGTACAAAATACTTCCATATACCCTTCACCCATATCCGCTAATTGCTAATATTTTGCCACTTCTGCCTCATCATTCATTATCTCTGTCAGTCTATATCTATCTGTTTATCTACCTACCTACTTATTTATCTATCTATCATCTAACTCATTTTTTTTCCTGAGCCATTTAAGCATAAGTGCCCTTTTACCCCTAAATACTTCAGTATGTATTTCCTACAAACAATGACATTCTCTAACATAATCAGACTACAATTATCAAAAACGAGGAATTTTAACATTGATAAAATATTATTATCTAATTTAAAGTTTGTATTCAATTTTCACCACTTGTCTTTATATATAGCACTTTTTCTCCAGCACTGGATTACCTGTTGCATAAATCCAAAACATTTCCTCCACCTTTTCCTTTGCTTTAGTAACTTTGACATTTTGAAGAGTCAAGGCCATTTATTTTGTAGACTGTCCCTCAATTTGGGTTTGTCAGAACTTTTCCTGAAGATTGGATTCAGGTTTTGAATATTTGGCAGGAATATCAGAAGTGATGTGTGTCCTCAGTCTGTCATGTCAGGAGGCATAGATGTCAGTTGTCTCATTATGGGTCTGTTAACTTTGATCACCTCATTAAGATCATGTCTGCCTGATTCCTCCACTGTAAAGTTACTATTTTCAGTTTTAACAAGGTGAAAACTATGATATTTCTGGTGTGTTGTAAAGGTTGATAATTTACAGTGAAATTCTTATGTTAATCCTTAAAGTGCATGCAATGGAATCTTTGATTTTATTTTATTTGATGCCTAATATCATCCTTAAAAACTATCAGGAACAAGGTCTTCTTTAACAATTGGAGACTCTATTTTTATGCCATTTCTCCTATTGAATATTATCCTATATTTGAACATCTCTTATTGATCTCTGTTTAACCTAGACTGCTTAAGCAAATACCATGAATTGAGTTGGACTTAAACAATGGGAATTTGTTAGTTTATGGTTTTGAGGCTTGGAAAATGTTCAAATCAAAGGCATCATCCAGGCACTGCTTTCTCTGCAAAACTGGCATTCTGGGGCTGGCTGCTGGTGACCCTTGCTCCTTAGTTTCTCACATGGCAAGGCACATGGTGGCACCTGCTGGCCTGTCTCTTCTTTTCCTGATTTTGTTGATTTCAGCTTCTTGCTTCTGTGGCTTTCTCTCTCTGTGTCTGAATTTCATTTCTTATGGAGGACTCCAGCAATAGTATTAAGACCCGTCTTGACTGAGGTGAGACACACCTCAAAGGTAACCTCATCAAAAGGTCCTATTTACAAATGGGCTCACACCTATAGGAATGGATTAAACTTAAGAACATGTTTTTTCTGGAATACCTACAGCTTCAAACCACCACAATCACCCTTTCATGATTTCCAAAAAAAAAAAGTGAATGTTGACTGAACTTTATTTAGTCTCAATTTCCTGTGACCATAAGACTTTAAGTGTTAAATTACCTTCTTCTGGATTGCTTTGTGTATACAATTATTGTTAGTATAAAATTGATCCAAAACTACATTAATGGATTATAATTTTTATAACTAATTATTAAACATAAATACTAAAATAGCAATACATCTCTTAATGAAACCAATGGAGGTGGTTCGAAACCTGATTAAATTAGGCTTTGAGGGCTCCTCATTTGTCTTATCTTTTTGTTCGCCACTTCTGAGTTTTTTACATCTGGGTGAAGGATAATTGTGAAAGGGATAGTGAGGAGGAGAACTGTTAGGAAGCCTCAGTTGTAGATTAGTTCTGAGAAAAAAAATGCATAGAACTTGAGGATCTGGCAATTGATTCCTTTAAATTTATCTGTGTGGCGTATACCTTGTAATATCCTTGTGGAGCCCTGAGAGCATGAAGTAACCCAGATAAATAATGCTCTGCTAGTTAACCCAAGCCAGAAATTTCTCTGGAATTCAAAAATGCCATCTAATATGTGAAAGGGAACCAATATGCCCAAGTTATTTCAAGGTCACAATCTTGTGTACAGATTTATGGGTTGTGTATGGGTGCACTATGATCTATAGGAAGTTGTTTTGCAGATTTCTTGAAAAACTGCAGCAAGATCATTAAACCAGAACATTTATTGAGTGGCTGCTATTTGCCAGGTGCTATGGTAGGCACTTTTTAGATATGCTTGATGTATGAAAATTGGGATTTACAGATAGATAAATCAGGGCTGGATGTTCAGATTGCAGAAGGGAACTTTGCCTTGCGAAAGAATTAATCGCATGGTTTCTGTAAATAATGAGTACCCTCTACTGCATATTTAAATTGCTCAATTTACAAAAAAAAATTAATTTATAGACAGGTCCTTAGGAATCTTTTGACCATGTAATGTCAGATATACCTTTGTCCTTGAAACAAGTATTTTAAAAAGCTGAAACATGTCTAAATATGATTGAATTTCAAGGAGGCAATTAGGGTACTGGTTGGAGACTCATTAGGGTATATTGATATGCTGGAATGGGGAAACTGAGTTCAAGTCTTTCCTATCTGTCACTCGGCTTGGCTCTAGAATGAATGCAATGTAATTTGCCCTGCAGATGCTTGGTTAAGGAAATATTTTTTGTACATCATTAGCTTTAAAATAATTTGTAAGCTAGAAAAAGCATTTCATTTAATCACTGTGGTATTTAAAGTTTAGAGCTCCTGAGTGAATGGAAAGTCAGCAGTTCACTGGCATATTCAGCATTCCATGTTGGGTCAAACTAGAGAACTGTGGCAGCAAACAGTGCCTTTTTTTAAAAAAAATTCGGTTTTATTGAGATTTAGTCACATAACCATACGATCATCCACAGTGTACAATCAACTATTCACAGTACCAACATATAGTTGTTTATTCATCACCACAATCAATCTTTGAGCATTTTCCTTACTTTAAAAAATAAAAATAAGAATAAAAATAAAAGTAAAAAAAGAATACCCATAGCATTCCATCCCCACATCCCACCCTATTTTTCATTTAATTTCTGTCCACATTTTTCTACTCATCTATCCATATTCTGGATAAAGGGAGTGTGAGCCACAAGGTTTTCACAATCACACAGTCCCACCATGTAAGCTACACAGTTATACAGTTGTCTTCAAGAATCAAGGCTACTGGGTTGCAGTTCGACAGTTTTAGGTATTTCTTTCTAGCTATTCCAATACACTAAAAACTAAAAAGGGATATCTATATAGCTTATAGCACATAAGAATACCCTCCAGAGTGACCTCTCAACTTCATTTGAAATGTCTCAGACACTGACTCTTTATTTTGTTTCATTTCACTTCCCCCTTTTGGTCAAGAAGATTTTCTCAATCCCATGATGCCAGGTCCAGGCTCATCCCTGGGAGTTATGCCCCACATTGCCAGGGAGATTTATACTCCTAGGAGTCATGTCTCACCTAGTGGGGAAGGCAGTGAGTTTACCTGCCGAGTGGGCTTAGAGAGAGAGAGGCCACATCTGAGCAACAAAAGGGGGCATCTGGGGGTGACTCTTAGGCACAATTATAAGTAGGCTTAGCCTCTCCTTTGCAGATCAAGGGCTCGGCCCACTGAATTGGCAGTCCCCAGTGGGGAAACAGTGCTTTTAATACAACCCAGTTGATTTTCAGAATTGCTTAATATCTGGATGACAACTTGTTAAAAATACATCGAGTACATCAGATCCTGGTTGCCTCTTGGTGGTTTGAAGTGGATAACGTTTTCTACCTGTCCCCACCCACCTCTAGCCTTAACCAAAGTCACACATGGAGAGTAAGCTGCTGAGAAAATGCACTTTTGCTGAGCTATCAGGAAGGGTCCATGATGTAGGTAATGCTGGATGAAAACTGTGCTCATGTGGCCAGTGTTCCCCATTAAAAAAAAAAAAAAAATTACAGTGTTGATGGGAAAAGAAAGAATTCTCTTGTTAAATCGTACAGGGAGTCAGTCCAAAACTTCCAGTGAAGGCCCAGTTCCCAAATGCTTAGTTACTTACTACCATCCCCTTGCTCTGCAACTTGAAGATGAGTCATGGAATTACCCAGTGCATCTGTGTGGATTGTGTGATTTGTTCTGTCCCATACAGCTGATGGGTTACCCAGACTCTACCAGCATTTCTACAGCTGTTTGCAAGGACCATGTAGAAGGAAACTGTTGAGTGTCAGAACAGGGTGATGCCAAAGTTATAGAAAAAACATTTATAATTGTGCCTAATAACCACAAGCTATCCAGTGCCCACATTAGGAAGAACAAATGGAAAACTGATAAGTTAACTTTATGCTTGAAATGCAAAGTATTAGGTTGCAGAGACAGTCTTTATGTGTGTATCATAGGTGTAACTGACATGGCTCTCCAGTATGAAATGCAGGACTAGGGAAAATCATGTTTATTTTTAAATTTCCACTTTAATTAGCATTATGGTTTTAATGAAGATCAATTTTTTTCTCCTTGAAAAGGATCATTAATTAATTTTCCAATTTTTATTCCTTAGTTTACATATCAGCCAATTTTGCCTCTGGCTCTGGCATATATTTAGATTATGATCTCTTTGTAGGGAAATTAGGTAGGCTTGTTAGGAAGAATATTTGTACTCAAAGAGAAAAATCTCTTCTGCACATGTGAACATGCCATTTTATAAATGGGTAGTGGAGACTTGCACAAATATGAATAGTTTCCACTGTATGTCTGCCCATGGTTTTGACTGTTTGGTGCTGAACTTTCTGTTTATGAATATTCGAAAGACTCCACAGTTGTGATAAAGGTTAGGAATTTTAGTTTGGTTGTTGACTCTGTTTTCTTGGAAAACAAGTGAGTTTGGCTTTAGTTTGCATTTTAGGTTAACTCATTCTGCATTTTTACTCCCTTCGTGGCTGCAGGTCACATGGATAGGTAGGTCAAACAGTGGCAAAATGCAGGACAGGGTTTCACAAAGGACAAGTTGAGGTGACTCACAAGTTGATACTGTGGATGAATGAGAAATTAATTGAAAATAACTCTAGTTAACAAATGTTCACGTCTTAATTTGTCTTTACCTACTGAAAGGTTTAAATAGCATGTTCTCCATAGCAAGAAAGTTTTGGCACACATGTTAAAAGCTCATTTTATTTGGAAATCTGCTATTGAGCAACTTCTGAAAATACATTAAACTCTAGTAGTTGCATATTTAAGAACAAATGTATAAATATTTAAAGTTTTAAAAAATCTTTCACTTTAGGGAGACATAGATGGTTCTACAGTAATAATAGGGGACTTTAATAAACCAATTTCAATAGTGCATAGAACATCTATACAAAAGATCAATAAGGAAATAGAAGACTTGAATGATACTCTGAACCAACTAGACCTAACAGACATATATAGAATACATGACCAACAATAGCAGAATACACATTCCTCTCTAGTGCACATAGATCATTCTCTAGGATAGACCATATGTTAGTTCACAAAACAAGTGTCAATAAATTTAAAAATATTGAAATTACATAATGTATCTTCTATGACCACAATGGAATGAAGATAGAAATCAGTAACAGAGGTAGAACTGGAAAATTTTAAAATGTGTGGAAATTAAACAGCATATTCTTAACCAGTGTGTCAAAGAAGAAATCACAAGGGAAGTTGGAAATATCTTCAAGCCAATGAAAGTAAAACACAACAAACCCCAAACTTATGGAATGCAGCAAAGGCAGTGCTGAGAGGGAAATTTATATCTCTAAATGCCTACATTAAAAAAGAAAAAAGATCTCAAATCGGCAACCTAACCTCACAACTTGGAGGATTTAGGAAAAGAAGAGCAAACTAAACCAAAAGTGAGCAGAGGAAAGGAAATAACAAAGACTAGAGGCAGAGGGAAAAGAAATAAAGAATAAGAACACAATCAAGAGAATCAATGAAACCAATAATTGATTCTTTGTAAAGATCAATAAAATTGACCAACCTTTAGCTAGACTGAGAAAGGAAAAAAGAGAGGATGCTAATAACTAAAATCAGAAATGAAAGTGGGGGGACATTACTACCAACCCACAGTGAAATAAAAAGAACTGTAAGAGGCTACGATGAACAACTGTATGCCAATGAATGAGATAACCTAGATGAAGTGGGCAAACCAGCTACACAGACTCAAGAAGAAATAGACGATTTCAACAGGCCAGTGAAAGTAAAGAGATTGAATCAGTGCTCAAAAACCTCCCAGCTAAGAAAAGCCCAGGACCAGATGGCTTCACCAGGGAATTTTACCAAATATTCCAAGAAAAATCGACACCATTCCTGCTCAAACTCTTCCAAGAAACTGAAGAGGAGGGTACACACCCTAACTCATTCTAGAAGCCAACATAACCCTAAAAAATGAAGCCAGATAAACAAACCATAAGAAAAGAAAATTAAATATGTAATTTAATATACATATATCCCTTATACATATGGATGCCAAAATCCTCAATAAAATACTAGCATACCAAATCCAATAGCTCATTAAAAGAATTATACATAATGGTCAAGTGGGATTCATCCCATGTATGAAGGTAGTTCAACATAAGGTAATCAATCAATTAATACACCACATTAATAGGACAAAGGGGAAGAAAAGCAAGTGCTCATCTCAATTTATGCAGAAAAGGTATCTGACAAAATCTGGCACCCATTCTAGATATAACACTCAGAAAACTAGGTATAGAAGGAAACTTCCTCAACACGGTAAAGGGCATATATGAAAACCCCACAGCTAACATATTCAGTACTCAAGACTGAGAGCTTTCCCTCTAAGATCAGGAACAAGACAAGGATGCCCACTATCACCACTATTATTCAACATTGTACTGGAAGTTGTAGCTAGAGAAATTAGGCAAGAAAAAGAAATAAAAGATATCCAAATTAGAAAGAAAGAAGTAAAATTTTCCCTATTTGCAGATGAGCTGATCATATGTATATAGAAAATCCTGAAAAACTACAACAAAGCTACTAGAGCCAATGAATGAATTCAGGAAATTGGCAGGGTACAAGACCACACACAAAATCAGTAGTGTTTAATGCACTGTTTTTTGTTTGTTTGTTTGTTTTTTTCCATTTTATTTAATGTCCCTCCCTCCTTTGCCATGGTAATGACCAGTTTCTGCACAGTTGATCAAATCAGGCTATTGATTTTATTTGGTCATTGAAATGATCCCTGAATTAAGTAATTTCATCCTATAAATGAAAATCCTCCCCTCTGAAAAATGTGGTCTGTGTACTACCTGCATCAAAATCATCAGTAGTGCTTGTGATAAATGTAAATTCTAGGACCACCTCCCTATTCTTTCTAAATGAACAAATTTAGCCAAGGATGTAAGGGACTTATACATGGAAAACTACAAAACATTGCTAAAAGAAATCAAAGAAGGCCTAAATAAATTTAAGAGCATTCTTTGTTCATACATCACAAGACTAAATTTAGTCCAGATTTTCAATTCTACTCAAAGCAATGTATAGTTTCAAAACAATCATAAACAAAATCCAAACAGCCTCTTTGCAGAAATGGAAAACCCAATAGTCAAATTTATATGGCATGGTAAAGAGCACCTGATAGCCAAAATCATCTTGAAAAAGTAAAACAAAGTTGGAGGACTCACACTTCCTGGTTTTAAATCTTATTACAAAGCAAGAGTAATCAAAATAGTATGGTGCTGGCACAAGGATAGACATATAAACCAATGGAATCAAACAGAGTGTTCAGAAATAAAGCCTCACATCTATGGCCAGTTGATTTTTTATATGAGTGCCAAGTCCACCCAATGGGGAAAGAATAGTGTCTTCAACAAATGGTGCTGGGAAAACTGGGTCTTCGTTTGCAAACCAATGAAGGGGGACCCTTACCTCACAACATTTACAAAAATCAACTCATAGTGGATCAAAGACCTAAATATAAGAACCAGAACTATCACACTGTTAGAAGAAAGCAATAGTGAAGCATCTTCAGGACCTTTTGTTAGGTAATGGCTTCTTAGACTTTATACTTCTTATAAAAATAAGAAGTGTTGGAAAGGACATGGCAAAATAGGAAAACTTGTTCATCATTGGGGCGAATGTAAAATGGTGAAGCTGCTATGTATCAAGGAGTAAGCAATGCTAAATGAATAACTTCTGAGACCTTGGGACCCCCAAATAGCCAGCAGTTAGGACTCCAGAAAGAGCTGATGAGTCAGTGTTATCCAATTATTGATCATTTACAATTTGAATACCTCAACCAAAGCGTTTGGCAGTTCCTCAGAAAGTTAAGTGTAGAATTACCATTACTGGGAATCCACTTCTATGTATAAACCCAAAAGAATTGAAACAGGGACCTGAACACATATTTGCATATGGATGCTTATAGTGGCATTACTCACAGTTTCCCAAAGGTGTAAGTAACCCAAGTGCTCATCAACTGATGAATGGGTAAACAAAATGTGGTATATACACACAGTAGAATAGTATGCAACCATAATGCAATTGATACATGCTACAACATGGATGAACCTTGAAGAGATCATGTTGAGTGAAATAAACCAGGCACAAAAGGACAATATTATATGATCTCACTGATATGAAACAATTGTAAAAAGCAAATTCTTAGATTCAGAAACTAGAATACAGGTTAACAGGGATTGGGTGGTGGTAGGGAATGGGGAGTTAATGCTTAAATAGTCAAGAGTTTCTCTTTGAGGTGGTAGAAAAGTTTTTGGTAATAGATGTGGTAATAGTAGCACAACATTGTGAATGTAATGAACACCACTAAATTATATATCTGAATGTGGTTTGAAGAGCAAATTTTAGGTTGTATATATGGTACTAGCATAAAAATAATATTTAAAAAAACCACCTTAGGACTGCACAGAGCAGTGAGTCCTAATGTAAATAAATTATGGACTATAGTTAGTATTATTATAATATTGTTTCCTTAATTGTAACAGATTTACCACATTAATGCAATGTGTTAATAATAGGGACAATTGCATGTATATGGGAACTCTATTTTATGCATGATTTTTCTGTAAACCTACAACTTCTCCCATGAAAATAAATACATAGAAAACCTTTCATTTTTGATGCATTGCCTCAAAGTCAAATTAATCAGCTTCAACTCTGTACTGGCAAACAAAAGCATTGTCCTGGTACTTCTGAACTACTTCACCCGGGGATGGTTCCTTCCACCCATCAACTTCACATCTCTGAGTAGGAAGAAGGTTTTTCTCTTTACATGAATAGGACTTTTCTACTTGCTTGCACAGGGGCACATCCATATATATTTAAGTTGCATGGTATTTTTAAAACCAGAATCCTCTTAATTGTGATCAAAGAAATAGCCAGAACCTTCTTGCCTCACTGTTACAGACATTACGGGACCAAATGCCCATAAGGGGAGAAAGAGTGGACGCTTCCTGAGGTCACTACACGTGCCAGGAGCTAAGGGTCTGTGCATCACACATCCAAGCTTGTTTCTTCCCCACCATAACCCTTTGACGAAGGGTCTTATTAATCCCATTTTACTGGCGAGGAACTGAAACTCAGAGAGGGTAAGTGAGTGGCTCAAGGTCACTCAGCTCAAATCAGGTCTGTGTGCCCCTGAACTCTTAAGCACAGGCTGTATTGCTTCAGAAGGAAGACAGCCTCAGAGAAGAGGAGGTTTGACGGTGAATTTCTGACACCAGAATGACATGGATTCCAGCAAGTGGGAATCTCTTGGATACATTAATATGTTCCTTTGGTGGCCATAGGTAAGTTGTTTAATCTCCCAGGGATATTTTCCTGACCTGAAAATGGGACAGTTGTACAGGATACTATCAGCATCTTATAATATTCTTTAAGTGCTCAAATATGCACTTCCATTAGACTAATGTCCAATCTGGAGTACTGCAATTATTTGTTGGGATTTGGGGATTTTGGGGTGTGAAAACAATCAGTATACTTCATACTACTCCACCTCATTGTGGGCAGAAAGAAATTTGCATCTTTGAATCTATTCTTTGGAAATTGCCTCCTGAAGTTTAAACTTTCAGGCTTCTCTTTTAGACTAGTTCATATTTAACACAGGCTTTCAACATTTTGTTTTGTTTTGACTTGAGTGTGATTAGCTTTACAGTGAGTGTAGAGCTTCAGTGCTATTTCCTTATCTGTCAGAAAAAGGAGGAGGAAATACACTCTGGGTATACCTCAGTGTTCTGTTTCCTTGGAGAGCATTTAATGAAATGAGCATAGTAGATATCAGTTTGATAAATCATACGTGACAAATCAGCAGCTGTATCAAATTGTACGTAACAATCCTAACGGCGCCAGGAAGGATTCTCAAGATCAACCGCCCTGCGTCAGAGGGATTCTTGTCGGTTATTTAGAATAAGATTCCTCAGTACCAGAACTGTTGCCAGGTCTGTTGGGGTGGTGTTCAAAGTGTTAAAAGTGATACAGATGAAGCCATTTTGGACTGAGTGAAAAGTCATCTCTTCACAGACTAGAGAACAAAATGTCAAAGGAGGGGTTAAATGTGTTATTTTCTTTTTACAAATTAGGAAACTGAGGCTTGGTGAAACTAAGTAACTTGTCCAGGACCAACATTTAAACTTAAATATATACACTATGCTACAATTCCATTATAATCATTCCCATCAAGTAGTATTTGGTATGCTAAGCCAAGATGCTACAGATAAATGGAGAAAAGAAAGGATAGATAAGTATTTTAGTAAGCCAGAGTGACAGATTCTTGACAATCTTCATGGTCAAGATATAAACCAGGAATAGATCATAGAAAATCAAATTGCTACTTATATAGGAATAGAGCCATTAAAAAATACATTAAAATTAAAAGGGTTATAATAGAAGGGAAACTATACTAGCAAATTGTGTCAGGTCTTGTACTGCTCGATGCTATAACAACAAACCCCAGACTCTTAGTGACTTGGCATTATTGACCTTCACTTCCTGCTCTCCTGTTGCTAGTCAGTGGGTGGGCTACCTGGTGATTCAGGTACCTGGGCTCTTTCCACTTTGTGGAGCCACCTCCTCCTAACAGTTCTGAAACCTCTGCATGTAATCAGAAAATGGGGGAGAAAGAGAGAGTGAAGAAGGGACACTTGCCCCTTAAAGCCCTTGGCCCTGTGGTACACTTATCACCTCCTCTCAAGAACTACCCACATGACCTCCCCTAGGTGCACAGGTGTTGGGAACTGTAGCCACTGGCTGGGCAGTCACTTCTCAGCCATGATTTTACATTATGGAAGGGGGTGCATGAGTCCTTGGCAGACCATCAGACATCTGGCAACACAGAGACTTCTTTAGCATTATAGGCCTCATGTACATGAGTTGTGCTTGCCTATTATAGCAGAGGATTGAATTGAAGGATATATTTGGTGAAAGGAATAGGGTGGTGGTGCTTAACTTCAAATGGCAAAGTTGCAGAGCATCACAGTGTAAAATATTCCTATCAAAAATGTTACACACCAAAGTTTTAAGATACACTCTTTCTCTACTTCTACTTCTCTTGTTTTATTGTTCATTTTTTTTTGTATGAGTAACATTTTACAAACTCAAAAGAACAGGACTCATTGCCCTATTTTTGTCTCCTTTCTTTCGTTTTTTTTTTTTTTTTTTTTTCATTTAAGAGACCAGAAAATGTTCTCTGAGTTGAAGCTTTCATCTGAGACAGTTTCTACTGCTGTTCTGATGTGTCAAATGTAGCACATGGGAGTATTATGTACCTGGCATGATGGGTAGATATTTTCTAGGGAGAGACTGATTTGAAAGGAAAACAAAATCTGTATTTATAGAGGAAATCCAGCAAGCAAAGTCTTCCTAGTGAAAGTGTTCTTATATAGGGCTCTCTAGTGCCATGATAGCTATCAATTTCCAGTTGTGACTCCTCATAATTTCAGTGATTTTGCTGAAGATCTGTCCATATCCAGCTTACACAGTGGGACAAATGGTTTTGCATTCACTTTGATAGTAAATCAAAAGCCTCCCTCTTCTCTCCCAAATGTAGCCCCTTTGCCTTCAGAATGGGGTGTTGTTTCCCTTTGCTATGGAAATAAGATGCAAATGGTAGAGTCCATTAAGCCGAGTGATGTGTAGAACCTACCGTGGTAACTTATTGAATCAGCATGGCTGCAAACCTGTGTCCTTGTAGGTCCAAACAGATTTAGGCAGTTTGGTTGAAGATACACAGTGAATACTCAGTTAATGTCTTATTTTCAGTGACTGCCAGTTGTTGCCAGCTCTCTGGCTGTAACAGTGGGTATACATATTTATCGTCAGTCCAACAGCATGATGGTATGTAGAAAAACACGCAGGGCACTATAGGAAATATCAAGAATAAGGAACATGGTCTGCAAAATTGAGGTACTTACAGGCTCATCGATGTCTCTAGATCTATACATGTAAGAATTAAATAATATCAGGTGTAGCGTATGTTTAGGAACCAAAAGAGTGAAACAGAGAGTGAAATGTAAGTTAGTAGAGGGGTTCAGAGGAGGGAGGGATCTTGGATGGCTGAGGCTGTCAAGGGAGACACCATGGAGGATAGAACAATATTATTCCTCCTTGAAATTTGCATAATATAATGAAATTTATTAACTTTTTAACTGATTTTTCTCAAAACCCATTCACATGAAGCATCTCATTTCTATTTTTGCAACTCTGTGCAATGTGAAGAGCAGGTATTGTTAGTCCATTTTTCAGATGTGGAATGAGAAGCACAGGGAGGCATAGCAGTAGCCCCACTGGAGATACTTAGTGTGTGAAATCCAGGACTAATACAGAAGTAGTACTTCTTCCATTAGACCTCTGTCTCCCTATAAAATAACTTTTTGCATAAAATAAGTAGTCCCCAAATATAGGTACATTCTTATACCTAAGGAGGGTAGGAACTTTATACTTAGGCAAGCAGGAAAGATAATAGATAAAACTTGAGTGTTGGGAATAGAGAGATTAGCATATTAACTCTGCCCTTTACTAGTTGTGTGGCCCTGGGGCAGTTACTTAACTTCTCTGAGTCTCAATTCTCCCTTCTGTAAAACAGGAGTTAGCGATACTCTCTTCGGTTGGTGGAGAGTATTTATGAAATGATGTAAGGAAAACACTTAGCACATTGCCTGACACACAGTAGGCACTCAGTTATTTTATTTTGATATTCTTAATTGTTTATGGATTTCATAACAGTGATGGGGCAGGTGGAACCATACGTTGGTGTGCCCTTGTGGAAGCCCAATGGAAGGACAGAGTTGAAACCAGCTGTCGCCTCTCCATGGCAGACAGAGGGACAGCGGCCAATGTTCTGTGTCCAGTGGATGGGGGAAGTCAGGGTTTAGGCTGAGGTGGGTGTGAGGACTGAGACCGAGAGGACAGCTGATTGAGTGATGCCCACAGCTGAGTAGACAACCTGCGTAACAAATGTTGTAACCATTGGCTTCACCATTTCTCCTTTGCCACATTGTTTAGACCTACTTGGCTACTAGTAACTGCCGACAGCAAACTGTAGTGGGAAATAGAATACACTCGGTGAGGGGGTGACAGCTTACCTGAGGGCTGAAGCCAGGAGCCAGTGGCTGAACTAGCAGGTGTGCCTTGATGGGTTTGGAATCCACTCTTCTTTGAGACATGGACAATTCCAGGGTCAGATGATTCTTGTTTTAGGAGGAGTAAAAACTAAATTCCTGAGGATTACTAGGCAGTCAGGGAATTCTGTACTTTGGTAAAGATAGCTGAAATTTCTAACCATCTCTGACATTCCTTCAAGTTTAAATCTCACTGTTCTGATTTAATTTGTAGAATTTGCACCTGATTAGATTCTCTGGGTAATGTCCACTCTGGATTGGTTTTGTTGGTTGTCACAGTAATTTGTTGCTGATAATAACACGCTAAAGTATGTGAATGATTCACTTAAATTAATGAGTGAATTCAAAGCTATTCCTACAACCTTTACTTTCCTTCAAATATGCTTTCATGACTGAGTGTGAAAGGGAGTGGAGACAGAGCAGAAACATACACTATGTGTGTACACACTTCAAATCACACACATACACATGATCTCTGCCAGAGAAGACCCTTACCTGACATGAGGTTTGCAGTTGCAGCAATAACCTATTTATTCTTTTCTACTTTGCAAACTTCTGAGGGTTTTATAGAAATTGGGGTGTTATAGAAATTGAACATGTTTCATTTATTGAAATTGGGGTTGGGTATGGAGTATATTTCACATGATTTGTATTGATTAATGTTAAGCCTTTAATTACAAGAGCTCTTTTTTTCATCTCAACACTCTCTCAAGCCCTTGGGAGTAGAATTTTGCATCTTCTTTATCTTTGCATGCATGCACATGAATGTGACTTATATTTAAGCCACATATAAAGACTTAAAAAATATTCAAGTGGAAGTTTGAATTTTTTTAAACATGTCGAAGGATAGCTTGAAGACTAGTTTAATTAACTGTTACAAAAATAAAGCAAAAGAAACAGCCAAGAAATATGACATGCTTTTAAGCATGTAACTTTTCTTTATTAAGTGAGAATAGAACAATGTGTACATTTTTTATGTGGGAAGGTGAAAAATTATTCTTTCAGCCATAAGGGGCATCCATACTTCACTGGAGTAGGTCTTTGAAGAAACAGGAGTGTCAAACACCAGTTAATCAGGAAAAAAGAAAACCTAGTAAGAAAGCAAACCAGCTGCTGTTGGCTTCTTTTTGGGGAGCTCCATATACCTAAGAATATAGTTCATTTATCAGACATCTTCAGGGAATGTGGTACTCCATATAACTTAATTTTCCAGACTACCCCTTTAAGCCAAATTCAGAGATAAAAATGCTCTGTTTTGGGTGAAAAATTTTATAAAATATTTTAAAGCTATCACTCCACAGGACAGTGAACCCTACTCAACTTCTTTATGAATTCTAAGTGCCTCATTTCATCTATTCTAGATCATAAGAAATGCCATCAATGAATTTCATTGAAGTCAAGAAACACTTTTACACTAAAAGAACACATCAGTTCAATTTTTGTTTCAATTTCAGAAATATTAAAAAGTGGAACATGGTAGTAATGTTTTTAGCCCACACTGGACAGAGCTGCTGAATATGGTTCATCAGTTGAACCAACCCAGCCTTCATTGTTTGTGGAGCAACTTTGTCTGCTCATTCTAGGTTTTCTTGTGTCCAATATGATCTCCTACTGCAGATATTGTGCCTGCCTTTTGCCCCCGTCCACCTCTTCTAATACACTTGTGGTAAACCAGTTTGTCACCCAAAGCTAGGGTTGCCTGCAAAATAAGGGGCTTTGCAGCAAACTACAAACATTTTAGTGTGCTGGCTTTGGGGTACTCTTTTTGCTTTACTCCAATTTAGGGTTTGACATGCATTTGGGTTGCCAGATTTGTGATGACTATTAAACTGAGATCTGTAGTTTTAACTCACCTAGATGATCAGGAAAGAGTATTCCCCTCCAAACAACCTTTCCCTGTTAAAGAATAAGGAAGACTGAAACATCAAGAGTAGGGAAAGGAAGACAGGAGGAAGAAAAAAGGTCTGGAGAAGATGTTAAGAAACGGTAACTTTGAATACCTTCCCTTATTTTATGCTTAAAACCACAAGTATGCTGATTGAGTCACAGACTTCATGTAGCTAATTAACTGAAAAATGATGAGTCACTTCCAAATGATATTAATAAAATAAAATTCAACTATAGCTTGAAATAATTAACTGTTTTGAACTTCAGATGACATTTTCTTCAGTCAATATCTATACTGTTGTTTTGAAGGGAAGGTGCACTGTATCTGTGTATCCACAGCTTCTTTTCCTGGTTGCCAGTTAGCTAAGAGATCTATATTTATGGTATGAGAGAATTCCCATGAGGCAAGTTCAAAGTACACCTAACTATTGGGGAGGAATGCTCACATGAATCACTGAAACTGACATCTCTAGAGAAATCAGAATGCATTTTTATAATCTGAGCGTTTGAATGGATGTCAAGTTGTAGTCTGGTGAGCTGGGTTGTTAAAAAGTCCTGGAGAGAAGACCTGGTTGAGGCTAGCAAAGTTTCAGGTGCTGTGCAGGTGGAGAGGCCTGTACCTGTAGCAGAACCTTGTGGCTACTCTGGTTAGTACTGGTTTCAGGATCCCAAACTTTGACATGATCCTAAAAATAGAGATAAGTCTCCTTTAACGATGTCAGTCAGATCTCACCACCATCAACCTCTGACTCTTACCACATTTTCTTTGCAATAGTAATAGAGCTGGAGTGGACCGTCCTGGATCAATCGTTGCTAGTATCTGGACTTGCTTTGCTACTTAAAAAGGTATATTGCACTGATGTATTGTCTTGTCTTCTCAACTATAATTTGAGTTCCTTGAGGTACCCACTACCTTGTATCTCCACAATGACTTGATAGTAATACGTGTTCATTTAGTATTTTTGAGTGGAGGTGTGTTCCCTGATGAGGCCACCCCAAAAAAATACCCTGTCCTTTAGCAGCTTCAAAGTTTTTGAGTCCCAGGGTATAGGATGCATGTGTAAGAAGACAAGACAATACATCAGTGCAATATACCTTTTAAGTAGCAAAGCAAGTCCAGATACTAGCAACGATTGAGACAAAGGGAGGCACATATCCATTTTTAGATCCCTTCATCAGTTTCAATTCATGACATTTCTAGAGTGTATTTCATCTGGAAATTCAGATGGCTTCAACAACATTCTGTTGGGTTCATAAATTATTGAGGGTCATAACTTTGTAAATGAATTCCCTTTCAGGGTCAACTAAGGGCTGCATGATAAAAGGTTAATTTAGGGGCATAAATTGGGAACTAGCAGCCCTGAAACTGATACTTTTCCTGGAGAACTTTGGAGGGAGTTATGATTCAGATTTTCACAAAATGGGATGCTCCTCAGCTTTGAAAAGAGGTCTAGACAGACTCTTCAGGTAGAATCCACACCTGGGCTCCTATAACCCCCAGGCCACTTTTGAAGGGAAGAATAGGACTGTTCTTGTCTCCATTCTTAGGAAGATGTTTAGCCACTGTCTTTGAGAAGTGAATGCAAAAAGAGAATCCAGAAATGTTTTTTTTTTTTTTTTTTTTTTTAATATTCACGTGAATAGATACCTGTTTCTCAAATAGATATGTGACTCACAGTGTTTCTGGAAGTATTTATTCCTTGTTTTGTGCATCATTGCCCAGTGTGTTTGAAGTACCCCAGAATTCAGGCCACCTTCGCTCTACCATGGGGTATTTTTATAACCTTGTACCTTAGGTGACTGCTCTGTGCTTGGAGGGACAGCTTAGGTAAGTGGCTGCTAAGATTGATACTTTATTTTCTATTATGAGCAGAAATGGAGCTTTAGCTGGAATTAATTTCCTATTTCAGATTAGCCCTGAATTTACATGTCGGTGTGTGAAGTGGAAATTGTGTCTGTTGCCTATTCTTGTAGGGGGTGGGATGGGTAGACTAGGGGACCTGGAGAGAGGGGAGGTATGGAAATGAATCGATGATTCTGTGTGGCTGGAAGGGGAGGCCCAGTCAGGATGCTCAGGGTGAAACTCTGGATTCACCTGCCCACAGGAGGTGACTGACTTTCATTCCTCTCGCCATCCCCAACTCCTTACTACAGTTAGTGCTCAGCAAATGGGGACCAGTGAGGGAGCAAGTGTGTCCACAGGCCAGGTGGCTGCTCAGGTTTCTAGACATAGCCCTTGTTGCCCCCCTCTTCTGAATACCTCAGAGCATCCCTGTCTATGGGTTCTGTGGATCCCCGTCCCCTTCAGGGTAAAGTCGGAATTGTTTCACCCCTTGCTCTCACTCCCACTCCACCCACCCCCTACCTCCACTCAGGCTCTTTAGGCCAGATATACTGAACCATCTGCACATCTGCTAGGACTCTATGCTTTGCGTTGACTTTAGGCCTTTGCACATGTTTTCTTCTAATCCAGAAGAGGATGGATCAACAAATCTACCTTGTGCAGAAGAACTGGAAATCATTCATGGGAAACCAACTCAATTCTCTTCCATCTGCTCTCCCAAATCCTCTGCCTTCATCTCAGGCAACAAACAAGTTTGCCTTTACCTGAGGGTATGTTAGAGGAGAAAATGCAGCTCAGGCATCTCTGCCTCACCAGTACAGTGAGATGGGCAGGGCTGGGAGGAGGCAGCATGGCACAGTAGAAAGGACCTGGGATTTGAAGTCAGATAGAGGTGAGTTCAAATGGCCAAAGAACTCAGAATCGAGCTCCCCGTGCATCACCCTGATGAATGGCCCAGGAGCTTCTCTTGCCCCCTGCATCAGTTGACCTTGGATTGGGTTCCCCCAAATGTTTCTACATAAGCCATTTTTGCCTCTGTGTGTTTTGGAATATGATTTCTTCTGGTTTTGCTGATCCTGTCTCTTTATGCTCTTTCTTCAACTTTCCTGTTTCACCATGCTATTTTTTATTGGTTTCCCAGGATGTCATACATTTATTCTCTTTAAAAAATATCTTTTTGGTCATTTCAAGGAATTTTAGGTGGGAGGTAGAGAAAATTCATGTGTTCAGTCAGTCACCCAATCCCCGTTTATCTGTTTCTCAAAGGCTAATGCGTGGGAGGACACAGACTTTTTTTTTTTCTTTCACTCTCTGGCTGATTAGATCACAATTCTTAAAATCAGTGAGAAATCTCATTAGAGCTGGAGGCTCTTCACAGTATAGCAGAGCAAAGTCTTCTTGGGTGGGCAGTGGCAGAAGGTCCTCTGAGGGTGCTGGGTCAGTATCTGATGACAGCATCCTCAGTCTAACTGTCTAGTGCAAGGATAGATCAGCAAACATTTTCTGTTAAGGGCTAGATAGAAATATTTTAGGCCTAGTGAGCTCCATGGTCTATGTTACAGCTACTCAACTCTGCTGTTGTGGTGTGAAAGCAGCCATGGACAGTATGTAAATGAATTGGTATGGCTATGTTCCAATAAAACTTTATTTACAAAAATAGGTGCTGGGCTAGAGTTGCTGACCACTGCTCTAGTCTAATATTGCTAATTCAATTTTGGGTCCAGAGTGTTTTTTGGAATACAAAATATTCCTACAGATATTTTATGAGAAAGTCTATCCATCAAGTAGATCCCATATATAGAATTTCATTATCAAGATAATACTAAAAATGCCATTTAAGCCATTAATCTTTTTGCTTATGCTTTGAATTATTTTTGGAGTAAAACATTATTGGAGAACTTAAAAAAGATTGTGGCCTGGGATCATATCTGAAAATATTATCGCCACATGGGGAAATATCTTCTGATGAAGAATTTACAGACTTTGGAGGAAACCCTCTTGTGAATACTTAGTTATGATTTCTGAATTGAAGAAGGAAGAGCCTCTTTCATATCCCAAGAGTAAGCTCAGTGCTGAGAGAAGCACCAGCGCCAGCTGATGGTGATGCAGAAATAAGTGATTTGAATTTGTTGATAAATCAAAAGACTTTGGTAGCAGTGAAGAAGATGATAAACCACTTTGGAGAAGGCTACATTAGCAGAAAAGTGGCCTCTTTACATTGCCAAGGAATTTGTTTAACTGGCTCTTTATCTTTGCTGAAAGTTAAAAGCCTTGCTTCAGGTGATGTAGATAAATCAGTACTCAGAGTGAAGTCCCTAGCTTCCCAGTTTGATGCTCTTTCCATTACAATATGATACCAAGAGATGCCAAAAGATATCCTTGAGAGGAGAAAGCCAGGAAATTGTTGCAGAGGATGAATTACAGTCCCTCTTTGCTGTGGTTTATCCTCTGTCAAACAGTCAGAATGGAAACCATGATTCTCAACCCTGATCGTGCATTAGAATCCCTGGGACATCTTTAAAATTTTTCTCTATACCCGGATCCAACCTGAATCAAATGAACCAGTCTTCCCAGGTGAGGCTTGGGCAGCAGTATTTTTAAAAGTTCTCCAGGCATTTCTAATGTGCAGTCAGAGTTGAGCACCATTGGTCTAAAATTTCTCCCACTTACAGCCCCCAGTTTGGGGGGAATCTCCTTGTTGCAGTTTCTATATTGCCCATCTCTCCTGATGGTGGCTGACTCATCTTTTCCACATTCCCTTTGCCCAGGCTGTGGAAAGCCAAGCACATTTCCTCTGTCCATGAATCTCAATTGGTCCTAGGTGGTTTGTTCTTTGGGATTTGTCGATACTCTCTTTCTCAGATTGACTTCTTATTTGTCTTGTATAAGATGCTTACCAATGTCTCTTCTGTGTTTTCTGGCAGTGCAGCAATATAATGGTCCCTTGATGAAGATTATATCACTGAAAATTAAAACAAAGCAAGAGTTTAACTTTTAACACTAACTTTGTTTTTAACTCTTGTCGGACTCTGCCAACTATATAGATACCAATCTTGAAAACTCGGTGATATTGTCAAGTCATTGCCCACTCAAATCAGTTATGCATTACTTAATAACCATGTAAATGATTTAGCTACTTCTTTTACTCTGTGTGTGTTTGTGTATGTGTGAGAGAACACTAAATAATTGTTTTGTACTCACATTGTTTGCATAATAATTTTAAATTAAAAGATTTGCCCGCCAACACAGGATATGACTCCTGGGGATGAATCTGGACCCGGCATCCTGGGATTGAGAACATCTTCTTGACCAAAAGGACCAAAAGGGGGATGCGAAATGAAACAAAATGAAGCTTCAGTGGCTGAGAGATTTCAAATGGAGTTGAGAGATCACTCTGGTGGACATTCTTACACACTATATAGATAACGCTTTTTAGATTTTAGTATATTGGAATAGCTAGAAGTAAATACCTGAAACTACCAAACTCCAACCCAGTAATCTGGACTCTTGAAGACAATTGTATAACAATGTCGATTACAAGGGGTGACAGTGTGATTGTGAAAACCCTGTGGATTGCACTCCCTTTATCCAGTGTATGGATGGATGAGTAGAAAAATGGGTACAAAACCTAAGTGAAAAATAGGGTGGAATGGGGGGGGGTGATTTGGGTGTTCTTTTTTTATTTTTATTTTTTATTCTGATTCTGATGCTTTTTGGTGTAAGGAAACTGTTCAAAAATAGATTGGGGTGGTGAATGCATAACTATATGATGGTGCTGTGAACAGTTGATTGTACACCATGGATGATTGTGTGGTATATGAATATATCTCAATAAAACCAAATTAAAAAAAAAGAAAAAAAAGATTTGCCTGTGCTTGTTTAGTTTGGACTCTCCTAAAGGACTTGGATTATGTGCCTCAGTTGTCCTGTGCAATACTAGAGAGTGCCACTAGGAGCTCAGTGAGCTGGTGCTGGTGTGGGGGGTGGTGGTGTTGAGGTGCTAACATTGGAGCTGTGTCAGTGTGGTGCTGTGAGCATAATTAAGGTTAGAAATACAACATTTGTCATTGTGTCACTGAGATCTGTAAGATAAACCACTCACTGAATCATTCATTCAACAAAAATTGTGAATTATTGAATACCTTTAAGTGCTAGGAGCTAATTATAATGTAAGAAGATGACCCAATGTAGATTTTTGTAAAGTTCCACAGTAAATTATTGCCAATTATATTGGCAATAATGAAGTAGAGGCAGATTCTTATAGCGTTGAACACATGATTGAAAGGAACATATTCTAAGAGCAAAAATTATAATAAGTAAAAAAGACTTTCTAGCAGTAAAATTGAGTGTGGCTTTAAACTGTTTCATCTATCTGCTCTCAGTTTATTTGAGTTGCCTTCTTCTTTTTGAGATAATTTACAAGACAAAAACTACAAAGAAACTATTTGGAATTACACAAAATTGTGAATGCTTTTGGAAACTTCAAATCCTATACCTCTGTATACCAATTTTAAATGTTTTAGATACCTACTGATTTTTTCCAGGATACTGGATTAATAATTGTTGTTGAATCAGAAATGTATCCATCTTCCGAAATGCCATTCCTGAAAGAATTTCAAAATAGCTTGTAAGTCTTATAGTGGGCATTGGATTGTTTCTCCACAACGTAAAATGTACTGGTGAGTAATTATCCAGAGGGCTCAATCAATATAGATCTCCTGTCTGGAATAGTTAAGGACAAAAAAGACTTTTCCTTCATCATAAAGAAGTTTCTTTTAAATGTGCATAAAATACCTCCATAAAGAAAACTTTTTTTTTTTGAAGTTTCATATAGAAACACTCTGTTTACCTTGCAATGTCTGGGAATGGAGTCCCCACGTTAATGAATTTTACAAACAGCTGAAGTTTGCTACTTCAAATGCCACTTGCAAAAGCTAATTATTTTGCATTGTGTCTTGTCTTCTTAAGCAGAATGTTCTGAATAAAATTTGACTATCTCTTGGTCAGTATCGTTAGCACTGGTGAATAATAATGAGCATAACTGATGTGTATAGAAATTTATAAGGGTACTACATGGTCCTGGATATCTTTTGATCAGCATTTAATGCATTTTGTATTTTTATTGTAAAGCTATTAGGTGTGATTCATTTTGTCATTCATTTATTCATCCCTGGGATTCATAGAGTGAATCTACTATGTCCCAGGCACTGTTTGTATGCTTAACGTAAGTCATTCTTCCCTCTACCCCATTTGTAATTTCTTGTTTTTAATCTACAATGATCTGTAAATCAGAGAAGCAAAGTTATTAGACTTGTATGTAAAATATGAGTTAATGGATCCGTGAGGCTCTGCATTTCTTGCTTGCTATCATCACCCTCATAAAGCTTAGAACCTGAACTTAGTGGAGTTTTTCTTGGACCTCCTGCCTCTTTTCTTCTCAAATGTGTATTTCTGATACCTATAGGTTTGGAATAAATGAGGTTCATAGCTTTCTGGAATTCTTCTCTCCCCTGGAAGAAATGGAATTAGACGGCCACAAATATGGTTTGTAAGAACATATCTTTGAGTTCTCTTTCTGTAAACCTTTTCTTTAAAATCTCTAGAAAAGAGAACTTAAACCTTTATTAATAACTGGCAGAAATAACCCTTTAAATTGGGTTTTCATAGCATCAGCACCAATGTAATTTGGTTGTGATGAAAGCAAATACATGAAGCAAATACATGGGTACTACTTGTTACTGTCTGCTACTTATTACTGTCCCAACATGAGTAATGGATTTTAAGGGCCATTCCCTAATTCCTATGAGTTAGTTCTTTTTAATAAAGGCCATTTTTGAGTATATAGCCACATGTGATTCAGTCTTTAGGTCTTCAAAGCTGTTCATAAAAAATACACTTATTTTCTAATCTGAAAGAAAACTTATTCTTTGTCAGACTACATGTTCCGATGTTAGGTGCTGGGCAGAGGTTGCTGCCTCCAGGGTCTAGAATTATTCCAATTCTCCACCTTGTCTAAGTGACAGCTTAGAGGTAATCATCAACTAAAGTCTTTCAAACAACTGGAAGATTACATGCTGAATAAGAGACTTTCAAGTATAAAATATATTACAGTAAGATTGTTAAAATTGGCTAGGGAAGTGGAATGCAAATATAAGTTCAAGAAAATAAAGAATGATGGAAAATTTCTGACTGTTAAAGAGTGTGTTTGTGTGATACTTTAAGTGGATAATGGTGGGTATCAAATTGCTAGTATATAAACTTTTTATTGGATGTATTTTATATAGTGACAACAGTTTCATGTTAAAATTCCAATATTCCAGAAAATTGTCTTTTTTTTTTTAATTTTTTTTTATGATGAAAAATGTTAAATGTCAACTTAAAAATGTGTGAAGTGTGTGATTTTTCAAAATTATTTTAAGGATTCAGAAAGCAGAGAAGTTTAAAGATCACTGATCTATAGAACATTAACTCCCCATCAGATGCAAGGGTGTCCGACTCACACTATCCGGCTCCGGGACAGCTCCTGTTTCCTCCTGTGAGTGGAGACAGGGCCTGGAAGGTGCTCCCTCCTGTGTTCCCTTATGGGGAGTGGGGTGAAGTCCCCTTCCATGTGAGAAGTGAGGCCAAAGGCCCTTTCTGCCTGACCCCTCACCATTCCATGCTCAGGGTAGTGAGCCTGCAGAAGCTGTTACTTCAGAATGGCCTTTTTCCCCTACCCATTGCTTCTTGGTCACGTTAGACCCTGAAAAATAGGAGGCAGTGAAGCTTTGGCGCAGGGGATCCCTGGAACCATCTTCTGGCTTGATTATCCCATAGCACCACTTTAAATTGCTTTTAACCCATGTGTCATAACTTTAATAGACTTTATTCTCCCCAACCAGATTTTAAACACCTTCAGACCAGGGATGGAGTCCCATTGGTCATTATATCTTCTCTGGGGCTTAATAAGTGCTTGTGAATAACGGAATAACTGAATGAAGGTGCCCTCCTAACCTTGGAACCTGTCTCTAACCTTGGCATTGCTGGATTTTCATTTGTCCTGAGAGATGAACTGTCAGTTTTCTTTTTAGGGATGGAAACTTCAGTGTGGAAAACAAAAGCTGGAGGAGAATGAACTTGTATCCCGAAATCGATACGAGGGGACTTCTGTAATAGAGTGAAGTGCAGGTCTGAGGCAAGGGGAGAGCTGAAATAACTGGCTTGATTTTTTAGGGAAATGGAGACTGCCCAGGGCCCATCTCAGCCAAGCATGTTTTTTGCAAAGTGTTAATCTCATTTAAACCAATGATTTTTGTGTCAATTAGTGAAACTTTTTATTCTTTTCCATCTACCCAGGATGCCTTCTCATCACTCTTTCCATGTTTTGACATTTTAGAATTTCTAATCCCATGTTTAGAGAATAGCTTTATCTATTGGCTGTTACTAAAGAAAGCATTTGAACTTTTGTTGCTTTCATTGTAGAGAAGGTTATACAATAAGAAACGCCATTAATTTGACATTTTTATCATTACATGTATGTTTCAGAAATGAAATCTTCAGTTTAAAAAAGTAGTAGTATTGCTTTTAAAAAATGAAATTGGAACATAATCCTTCACTTTCCTCCATTTTCTTTCTTTTATGAAATTAAGTGTTTGTATTAGTGGTCAAGAAATTCAGTAATTTCTTTCTTGTAGAACGAGACCTTCATGTTCTTCTGGCTTGCAGAGATCCTACAGGAAATGGGTGGCAGTTCTGGCCTTAGTCACGCTGAGAACATCAGGTGTCACAAGGTCCTTTTAGTAAAAGTTCTGATCACAAAGGAGCACTTAAGAGAAGGGAGGAACGAGGAGAGATTGTCCTTCCCCGTCTGTACTGCACATTGGATAGCTCCAGAGGGTTCCTTCTATGAACTTTTAAATTATGAGACACAAGTCACAGTTTACCGTGTAAACCAGATTGGTATCAACTCGTAAGCTAGTGTGATTTTTTTCGTTGTTGTTGGTGCTGCTAAGTGAATTTGCTAGAGATCTTTTGTCACATGCTTGCTACTTCAAACAGGGGCTGTTCACAAAAGCTAGTTACAATACAAAGCCTGCACGCAGGGACAGTTACCACTGGAATAAATGACAGGGATTACACTACTTACTATTTTATTATCTGAATTATACTTCTCAATGAAGTGTTAATGGACTAAGGTTAAGAGTCTTAGAAATACATACCATAAGCACATTTTAAAAAATTGAATCATTTTTTAAATTGGTGCACTTCTCACAGCAGAAATGTACATCTAATCAGGCATCTGTTTAAAGCTCTTCTTAAACTGGGGGAGTCCCACATGTGATGTTGTCTTAGTATTGTGGCAACCAGAATATATAAGGATATGGAGTCTCCTGGTAGTGACCTGGGAGGTAGCACCTAATTCTAGTAAGATAAGTCCCTGTTTCTTTTCATAGCATTTTTTGAATTCACAAAATTGTGGAAAAAGCATCAAATGGAAGAGTGCATGTTAAAGTACCTCAAAAAAGTAAAATTCATTTTTTGGGTGCTGTTCTTTAAGTGTCATCCTAAAACTGTTATAAATTTGCTTACATAATGGGCCCCATTGGCTTTGCTTGGCAGTTTCTTCTAATACGATAATTGCTTTTAAAAATGCATAAGGTTCTTCAATTCTGGAAAATGAATTAGAAACCATCCTTCCATTTCAACATGTATTTTTAGCATCACTTCCAGAAGTAAATACTTGGGTATTATTCTTATCCTTGTTTTTAAATTGTTTAAATAAGTTGAAGCTTTTTTATTGATATATTTTGCTGTCTTATCTAATAAAAGAGCAAAACATCTAGTAAACTATTCAACTTCTTAGTTTTCTAACATAGCTCTATCTTTTAGAGGTTATTTTCTAAAATGTTCATAGGTTTGCATTCACAGTCAATATGTGTATTCAACACATTCGTATTCCACAGACATTTATTGAGTGACTGCTGTATGCTAGGATCTGAGTTAGGGGTTCTCACATGCTCTAATTCACATAACAATACCATATGTAGGTTTGAATGTTCGCATTGTAAATCTCTGAATAGGAAAACATTTTATATCATAGGCTGGTGAACAACTCGCTAAAAAAGAAAATGCATTTGAGGACACAGAATTGAAAAGAAATGTGAATTTTGGGCTATATGCACGTGTGTAATTGTGTGTGTGCATGTGTGTAGGGTAAATATAATGTATCCTATCTATATATTCTGCTCATAAACTTCAATGGGTAATAACAGATACACTTGTGCCCCATGTTACAGCCAATTCAAGAGGACTAGCCTGTTTGGGGGTGGGCTGCAGTGGGCAGGAAGAGGGAGACAAGGCAACAGGACATGGAGCTGCACAAAGGCACACCTGGACATTGGGGAGGGGGTGGGTGCTGATGGGTATAACTTTCAAGTTTGCCAAACCCTTGAGAAGTAAAGGTCTAATTATACTAATCTGTATTTAAAATTGTTTAGTCCTAAGGCTTAAAATATTTGAATATCTTATAAAAGTATAAAACTTCATGGTTTTTGAAATCTGCTCTTCTTTTTTTCTCCTCTAGAAAATGGTGCTTGTGCCTTAAACATTTCCCTTTTAATGATGAAAATAACAGAAGCAAATGGTAAAAAATTGCAGACGCTGTGAGGGAAGTTGAGTCTCCCTTCCACCCCAGAAGCACCCATTCCCAAGAGATTGTCAATGGTTCCATGTATATTATATCAAAAGCTTCCCATGTAATGACATGCACATACGATTACATATGTATATATATAATAATTTTTAAACACAAATGTAAGATACATGTTAATGACTATCTTTGAATTTTTATTGGAATTTTTCCCAAGCACCACATACAGATTTTCCTTATTCTTTTAAAAAACTACATGGAATATTATTGTATGGATGAACCAGAGTCTTAACTAGTGCCTCACCTATGATAGACTATCAATAAATATTTGTTGACTTAATAAAGTTAATAATTTGACTGTTTTCCCCGTTGATAGATAAGAGTCATTTCACTGATAAGTACTGACATAGTCAAGAAAAAAAAAACTAATAATGA
Organism: Choloepus didactylus; assembly: GCF_015220235.1. Taxonomy (NCBI): domain Eukaryota; kingdom Metazoa; phylum Chordata; class Mammalia; order Pilosa; family Megalonychidae; genus Choloepus; species Choloepus didactylus. Next base: position 141,744,537 of record NC_051311.1, on the reverse strand, counting down.
GCAAAACTAATGATGAGGTGCAAGTGAGCACTAGAAACCATCATTCCTTGGAGTCTACTTAGCGGTGGGGCTCATTTTAAAGCTCTTCTTCAGCTCAGGTCTTGGTAATAGTGAATCTGATCTCACGCATATATCTGTCTCTTGGTTTATTTGGCAAAAGTCACTTATGCACAACCAACTCCGCTCCTCCCCACCTAAATCTAATCAAGTTTCCTCTATAAATGTGTAAGTTAGGCCCCAGCATTCCTGGAATATAGTGAAAATTTGGGGGCTATCTTTTGTGGCATAGTAATGATTTGTTGCCTGGTTGATTTGTCTTTTACCATCAGTTTTTTTTTGTTGTTGTTGTTTTTTTGTTTCTTTGTTTTTCCAATATGTAAAGAGCCTATCCATGACAAATCCAGCTTTTAGTGGAGCAGAAACAAGGCATTTCCAAACAGTGGTCGTTCAATATCAGCTGGGAGGTGTGTCAAAAGGCATTGTTACTGATAATTAAGTATCAAATTTTTTGATGGATTTATTTTATGAATTACATTTAAGGTCACTGTCATTCTTTTGCTTTTCAATATGCTTTCTTGAGTAGGCAAGAATGGGCTGCAGGAAATCTACTGTATTCAGAAATGTGGATACTGAGGGTAACTACTTATGTCATGTTTACTATGGGTGGATTATTCCTGTCTAAGAACTATACATTACAGTTCATTTAATCCATAGCACAACCCATTGGGTGGGTATTACTATTATTGTCCCCATTGTACAGTTGAGTTTACTGAGGCCTAGCGATTAGTTAATGTATCCAGGACTACACAGTCAGGAAGCGGTAGAGCTGGGTTATGAACCCAGCCAGTCTGACTGCAAACTCTTTACCACCACTATCCTGCTTTCACCTGGGAATGCCTGTTGGGAGTGTTTACGCCTGCAAATGTTATCTGGGAAGCATATTGTTGCAGAAAAAGGAGAACTGTTCATACGGTGGAGAGAGTATGGGTTGAGGGGCAAGACTTGAGTTAAAATCTTACCTACCTACCAGCTCTAGAACTTAAGGCAAAGGACAGGCTCTTTGAACCTCATCTATAGCAAGGTGAAGAATAATGAAATACTGTGTCTGAAGCACAAGTTACAGTGCCTGAGACCATAGCAAAGAAATGGATTGGCCATTTATCTTGGTATTTCATGATAGGGATAATTACATTCTTCTGTGAAGAAGTCCACAACTTTCCTTGTCTAATATTATGAATAAAGAGATAGGAGAGAAAAAACTGAATCATATTCTAGCCTTTTGCCTCACTCTATTTCATTTAAATATGAGTCACGAGAACCTCAAATCAAAAAATGTTTAAAAATATCTTCAAAACCAAAGAGGCTTTAAAAACTTTTGTGTCACTTTGGATGATTGTTCCATGCCTAGCCTCTTCCCTTTACACAAATAATTTAGAGGAGATTTTTTTTTTTCCCACAGGATCAATGGAAAGAACATTGATTTGCTCCTGTCTCTCATGGTTACTTCCTTCCCTCTCTTTCCTTCTTTTTCTTCCTCCTCTCCCTCCTCTCGCTTTCCTCCAGTCCCTCCCCAACCCTTCTCATCTGCCCCAAACACAATAGTAAAGAAATATCTGTTCTTAGACAGCCGCTTCAAGCAAATATAATAAAATTTCTACCAGTTCATTTCTATAAATCCAGCTGATTGAGTCATTTATTTGGAAATTTTATATTGATATCTGAGTTAAGGACTCCTTTTTTTTGGCTCTGTTAGCTCTGATTTTGCGTTAAAGATACAGTAATGAAAACTCATTGATTCCTGTAGTTTGGTTGGGGTTGATTGGTACGATTCTGTCTTTCACGTCTCACAAAGTCATGGCTCTAAGTTAGATCCATGACACAGCATCTTTTCCCTCATTCATTCTTCTCCTGTCTTTTATATATTTTAGCATCGGGTTGGGGAGTATGTCAGCTAACTTGGCAAATGTAATCTGAATTAATTAGACCACAATAAAGTACACTGCTGGCATAAACATAATTAGTTACAGGAGGCTAAGCCTCTTCTCATTTTTTGCTGATGGTCTTGTATTTGACCTTCAGTTTCTTGAATGCTAAAATTATTTTAATAACAGGAAGGACCATATTGTTTTCATAAAGCACCAACTTTTCCCCCTGGGGAAAACCCTATGCTTTGGACTCTCCATTTGGTTCTAGCAGCAGGAGAGAACGTTGGCCACTGCTGATTTCATTGAATGGAGAGGCCAACAGAGTAAACCCTGCACCTTGTCCATATTAATGCAGGGGTTCCCAAAAGGAAGGAGCAGCTGCTGGATCAGTGGGGGAATGAAACTTGACAGCAGAGGCCCTCAACAGAAACAAAGTGTCTGTAGTTCTCATTGATTTGTTGATCAAAGTTTCTGCAATGCCTCAAGGCAGGGATTTGTCAGTGCCAGCCTTGATGCCTGCAGGCAACAAGCCAGTCCCTTCTGTTCCTCACCCTGGAATCCAAAACTGATTGTATGGGAAGAGTAGCAAATGTTTGTAAACTCAGAGGCATCTTCTGCTACTTGACTTTGCTACAAATTAAGCCCGGCCCCTTTACCCATTTTTGCAGACCCTAGCTTTCCTCTTCTGAAGATAGAATAGATAGTGCTAGCCAAGATGGTGGAATCCTCCACATTGGGATTTCAAAACTCAGGTGGCTATTGACTTAAAACAAGAGCTACAATGTAGTGGGATCATGTGTAATAGAAAAAAGTTCACTTTAGGAACCTGGAACATGTGATTAAAGGAAGCCCTCTCGTAAGCACTGGACTTGGAAGCACCTTACTTTGGCTTTGCTGAGACCAAATCCCACTTCTGCTCTCCTGTAAGTTTCTAACTGTTCATTGTCTAAGCTTCTTGCATGCACATGGTGGGACACAGACATATGTTAACTTAAAATATTTTCAACTATTCATAAGCAAGGTGTCATGTTAATTTTATATAATACTGTTTGGTCTCCATGTTACTCGGGAGAGAATTGTTAGCCATCATTAAATAATTTCTGGCTGCTACTCACCCTGAATCTGATTTTCAATTCTGGCAACACTTTAAAATCTGCTGGGGAGCTTTTAAAAATGCAGGTGTCTTGGGACCACCCTCCACTCCAGTTTAACTAATCTGGATGGGACCTGGTCATCCATAATTTTTACAAGTCCTCCAAGTGATTTTAACTTGCAGTCAGGGTTGAAAACCATTGCATCCGAAACATGCTGTGTGGTCAAGGTGAGAAGCAGTTCAATCCAAAATCAGGAAGGCAATTCAGAGCATCTCCCATTGGGCCTATTCATTTGGGGCTTATGCTAAAATCTCTGTATGTTTTCCCTGTTTTGAGCATCCTAATGCCTCTTGCACAGACCTCCCTACTGTGCTTCAGCATCAGCTGCTCTGAGAACCTGCCTCTCTCTGCCCAAGTCGATTCAGCATGTGCCATTGGTCTATGCTGAGTCATAGCTTCCCAAATGTACATGTACATTTACTTCTACCACCTAAGCCAACAGATACACAGAAAGAAAGAAGTTACAGAGACTTCCAAGGCTGGGATAGCACATCCACTTTTCCAACAGTCATTATAAATTGTGTTGTCTTTTACATATTCTTTCAAGGGCTTTTGTAATGAGGATTTTTTTTCCATAAAACTCATTCCTGACTCCATACTTTTATCTTGAAGATTAACATCCTTTCATTTCCCTTTTGCTTATAAACCACTGAGAGAATGATTTTATTTGCTTCTTCAACTGTTTCTCCAAGCATAGTTGTCAGCCTATGCAATTGTAAAAATGTTCCATAAACAGAATGCAGTTCATATATTTCATCCACTCAAATCGCTTTGTTATATATCTTCATTTGCCTCAAATACCCAAAGGTAATTTGGTTAACTGTAAGAGAAGGATATGCCAGGGAAGTATTTTGATGGCCTGTGCATAGATTAAAGTGTTCAAAATACATTTTACCTCTGGAATATGCTGCTTAAAGAAAATATCATTTATAAGTGTTCAGAAAAGTAGGCATGCAGAAAAGTTAGTAGGATTACAGCCTCCAAATCAACATTACTGGAATATAAATTCGGAATTAAAACTCCATAAAAGCTATATTAGTATACAAATGATGGAGAAACAAGACTATTAAACTATAAGCAAAATCTGGCTTTAATTTTAGAGCACATTCTTGCTTGGGACAATAAGATTTTATATTGTAATAGCTCAATTCCATCAGTACTTTGAGAGCATTTCCTTAAGACTGTTAAATAGAGTCTACCCAAAATAATCTGAAGTATTTGTAAGTGGGACAAGAACATCACACAAGAAGGTATTTAAAGAAAAGTTAAATATTATCAATACATACTGCCTTTTCACACTTCATGCAATGGGGTTTCATAAGCATAGACAGGTAGTATAATAAAAGGTTTAAGAGGTGAGCTTTGGAGGCTGACAGATAGGATTCAGTTTCTACTTCTACCACATATCAGCTGTGTGACTTTGACATGTTGCTTATTAACCTCTCAAGTCCAATTTTCTCACCTATAGAATCGATATCAATAATAGCTTGTATCTCATCTGGTTGTGAGGATTAAAAGAGTTAATATATATAAAATATGTGACATAGTGCCTGATACGAAATAATTGCTCAACAAATCATTATTATAATAAATATATTTATTAATAATGGAAGCAACATTACATAACCATGCTCAATAAATGGTTGTTAGTAATTATAATAGAAGTGGTATTACATGACATTAAAAGTAAGTAGTTTATTTAAAAATAAATGTGATTCTTGTTTCCTTGACAAAAACTTGAGGTAGTGTTCTTTTATGATTCAAGCTTTTCTTCACCAACCTCTCTCTTTACTCCATATATCAGCTAGAATTAAGTTGTGGGCAACAGAAAAGACTGTCATTATTTTAAGCGGAAAGGGATTTAATACAGGGAGTTAAATGGTTACAAAATCATTAGAAGGACTGGAGCAGGTTCTTAGTTTGACTTCGAGGAATGACTCCTCGAAAACCCCAGAGAACTGACAAACCACTGAGGGGGCAACTCACTCTGCCACATTCGGGAAGCTGAGGAATCAGGAAACCAGCGTCCCAACTTCTGACTTTAGTATCACGTCACTTGAGCCACTGTGTAGAGATCAGGAGCTGCTGTGAGGGCAACCAGCTCCACGGGCTCAACCTACCTGCTATATCCATGACCCTCCCAAATCCCCAATAAAAGGGACGGCAGGCGCTGTCCCTTCTTAACTCAGTGCTGAATCAAGTCTCGTGCAAGCATGCCTGCTTGGAGGAAACTGAATCACCTCTTGAACGCTAGTTGCAAGAGAGTTTAGAAAACGAGTTTTGTGTTTTCCAAACTCAACAGCCCTGGAAGGCCCACTAGAAGTAAGTTGGAGCCGAGGCCACGTGAATGCTCATCCATCTTACGTGCCACACTTGAACTCTGATTTTTCAGTAGCTGGAGTTTGATTTAGGCTTTGAGTGAGCATTTCTGAATGGCTTTGATTCCTTGAGGGATTCACAACCTCTAATGAAGACTCAGTCAGGACACGTATACACATGAGGTTCATAAAACAAATAGGGATAAGAAATCAAGCCCTTGAGAAGCTTAATACAGTTTCTAGGCTTGAGTCTTGGATCTGGCTATGAGTTTTCCACTAGGCAGGGGGTAAAGAGAAATGTAGTAAATAGCTGGAATCAGACACTGCCATGTTTCTGGGAGACTGTGTTATTGTCCTCACAATGGGGCTAAATGAAGGGTAAATTCAGGGTAATGATCAACTTTGGGGGAGTCAGGGAGATGAATGCTTGGGGAAGGATCTTCTTATGATTGGTATGCTCCTTCTTAAGCTGAGTTGTGGGAACATGTTATCATTTTCTCATTGTTCTTTATACCTTCATACATTTTCATATTCTTTGTACTTATGAAATGTTTCTTAATAAAAGTGGTGGTAAAAAGAGTTGCAAGGTAGTTATACTCTCAGCTCAGTCTCCTTTGACTTTCTCTCTCTTTGGCTTTTGCTGTGACAGGAGAATTCTAGCCAGGTCATCCCAATCTCAACTTATGGGGAGCAGGAGTCTTCTCTGCTAAGGGACAGAAGGCTGCAGGGGGCAGCAACTTCTGAGGGGGGTCTACTTTGCTAAAGAGAGCAGAGAAGAATGAGTGACCAGAATACCCTGATTGAGAGAGACAGGAAGAAGAAGAGACAAGATGATGCCACTTCTTCTGAAGGTCATTCTGGAGATACTGGTGCCTCCAAGGGGTTAGGATTCGCTGTCTGCCTTGTGGCCTCCTGGTAGCAAAGGAGGAGGAGGTACTGGTGCCAGGGAGTTCCAGGGAAGCCAAGACCCAGGTTGGGAAGAACATTGAGCCCTACAGGTGCAACTCCAACTCTGAGTGGAGGCCTGGCAGATATGGTCCACTTCCAGGTCAGGCTTTGGACGTCTCAGGGCAGATCCCACCCAAGAAAATAAAGCATAGAGAAGTTAAAAGGAATGTTGGTGAATAAGGGAATGACTGGCAGATCTGGCATCATTATAGGAATCTTCCCCAAGACTGGCAAGGGAGGTTGGAGCAGAGCCCGGTTCCAAGGAGATGGGGCTGGTAGGAATAACATGGAAAACACAACCTACGTCTACCCAGTTGAAGATAGATTGGCAGCACCATGAGCTTGGGTGCTGGACTTTCCTGAGTAACTTGGGGTTTTCAATATTACTACACCCAGGGGGACTTGTAGGGCCAGCCTCCAGGAGGGTGAGTGGACTTGCCCCTTATGTAAGGGTTGAGTTTTAAGTCAAATTTAATATTAAATATCCTGTGTAGGCAGAATACTCACATTGCTTATAAATCTCAAGAACTTATTTTCTTAGAAGCTCAGCAGTAAAGATTTAGCTTCTTTTCTTTCTTTTTACATTGTGGCTTGGTGTCATTTTTCTCAGGGAAACAGAGGCCAAAGTCCAGTTTGAAAAGGTGGAGTGGGGGTGGGATCTCTTTTTCTCTTGGCCAGTGGAACATTTGTTATTTTTATTTATTCATTTCCTTAACTGTATTTGTAAATATTTATGTGGTATTTACTATGTTCCTGGGTGTACGTGCATGATATATGGATCTACAGAAAATAATAATTTACCTCAGTTGGCATTTTGTTGCAAATTTTGTTTAGTGGAGGGTATTCTATTTCTAAACTCTAAAGCCAGAATGGGACAAATTTGTGACATAGAATGTCCCAGTCATGCTTAACTTGAGCCCAGAATATTGAAAGGAGATTCTAATGAATATTTAATTAATATCTGACATTGTAATGGAAAATGAAAGTGTTAAAAGAAATCAGTAGCTACTCATGGATTGGTTTGATACAATAAATCAATAAATGAATTTACATTCTAATTATCTTTATCAGTTTGACCTCCTGCACATTTCTAGGGGTTTAGTATTGGAAAGACCTTCAATACTAAGTATCTCTGACACTCTTTGATGTATGGACTTGTGGTGTATGGCACCCAATACTATTTACTGCGTATTATTATTTCCACAAGTTTAAATAAAGGCAGTGATTTGAATCTAAACTATTTGATATGTCGTTTCTAACAGGGGCTTTCCCAGAGAAGGAGTATGGGTATTTTTAATAGGCTGTTTGGTTATTCAAGTTGATTATTAAGTATTATGACTGAAGAGTAATTTCTTACTGAAGAATGTGAAAGAGACATGAAGAATTATGAAGAGTCAATCGATAGCTTTCCAGCCCCTTAATCCAGATTTAGTACAGTAATTTAGGAGAAAAGAACATTATTGATTGATTTCTGTGATATTTCTTATGCCTCTTGTAAGGTTTGGTGTTTTTCTTTTTAATTCAATTGGTATATGAAAATCATCTTATTCAAACCCAGCCTCAAGACAATTAATGTCATTAAGTAGAATATTTCTTTAGCAGGTTTATTCACAGAGCCAGAGTATTATAACTGCTCTACACGGGCTTGGTTTTGGCAGCATAATGAAACATAATGCTCAGAGACTCATAGGCCTGACTCATTTATACTTACATTAACATTAATTTGCTTTAAAGAGCAATACTCATCTGTAACTGTTGCATTTTTGAAAGGTTGTAAAAATCTTAAAGGGGCCACAAAACCTCAAAATGAAATTGATGGCTGTAAATGTCTTGTTTTTCTCTAAAAAATTACCTGGCTTCTTAGAGCACTTAATCTAACTTGTATTTTCTACTTGCAGAAAGAGAATTCTCTTTTGGTATCAAGTTTAACTTTCTGTTTCTCTTGTGGTTGTATTTTAGATAGAAACTGTGTCAAGGTTAGGGCCATTTACTTTTCTACCTGTGGCTGGTAGAAATGATGCCTTTTCCACCCAAGGGTGCTACCTTGTTTTGATTTGGTAGGCTGTCCTAGGGCCAATTAAGTTTCTATCCATACCTGGTAGTGGATTTCTTCTCCCAGGTAGGCTGTACCCTATAATGCTCTGACAGGAGGCTTGACAGCAAAATAACAATGTCATATCCACTCTCAGCCTACCAATATATTTCTGTTCCCTGACTGAGTGTTGGAGAGAAACTAGTCCTGTGGCCTCCTGAAGGGGACATGATTAAATGGGGAAGGAGATGACATTCCTATTAAAGGGGATATGATGGAGCATCTCCTAGTGCTCTGTTTCACACTTATCACTATTGAATAAGAAACAATATTTTGTTTGTCAAGCTCTCCCTCCAAAAGAATTAGACTCCATGAGGAAATGCTTTTTTATCCATTTGCTTTGCTGTAGTTTCTTTGCACCTAGAACAGTGTCTGACACAGGGCTACTCAATAAATACACAAATAAATGAAGAATGCCAAAGCTACCCCTATGCCCTGCTCCTGCCCAAGCGAAGCAGATTTTCAGAAAACGTAATGTAGGAATAAATGCATTGGTTCTCATATCAGAAAAGCAGTGTGGCGTGAGGATGGTACATGGAACCAGCGGGTTATGATTGTCTTGCGTTCCTGTCTGCTAGTGACTTTATGTTCTTAAGTAAGCAATTTGAATTCCATGGTCTCACTTACTTTCTACAACTACATGATAGTCATAGTCATCATAATATTCCTAAATATCTCTGTAAAGTACTCAGTAATTAAATTTTATTTGACAGCATCTTATTGCCTGAGATATGCAAATCACCAGGTAGGTAACAGGTTTTTAAGAATGAAAGAGACACAGTTTCCATCTTTAAGGATCCTGCACTTTACTGTAGGAAGTCAACAATAACACTTATATAGTATGTATTGTCTGCCAGGTACCATCATTGTAAGTTTCTAAGATACATCCATCTCTCTATATATTTTACGAATATCGTCTGTGGTAGATACTAACATTATTCTTATTTTACAGATAAGGAAACCAAGACAACAAGAAGTTAATATAGCCATTTAAGCCTAGGCAATCCCAGAGAAATTCTTTGGATTCAATGAAATATGAAGTATATGTGGATATCATTAATTTAGAAAATGCAAAAATAGTATCAGTCTAGACCGCTTCATCAATATTAAAACTGACTGTTGAGCAGATTTTCAGGGCAGGGTAGCAAAAGCAGTCCTTGAGGGCAGGCTGGGGGTTTAAGAAGATTTAGCATGCTCCAGCCAGGACTCAGGTGAAAGTGCTGTAACTGAGAAGCTGAACCTTGAGTGATGAGAACAATGAAGCAAGGCCAAGGCTGGGCCTGGGACCACTGGGGAGGATCTGCGTCAGACCGTTATGACAGAGGTTGAGACACGGGACTATAACTCTCATTTTGTGAAACAGGATCTTACTAAAGGACACAGGCTTGGAGCCCACAGGGTCAGAGTCTACCCAGCAATAAGGCTGACTTTCGATTAGATTCTTAGTGCACCTCCAATCCCATCTTGGGCTTGATTGGTTATAGAGGGTTCTAGAGGGATGATGGAATGAAGGAATGTCTGAAATGAATGAATGAGCATCATTGTGTGTCTACTACAGGTCGGGCAATGTGTTCAGCAGTTCAGCACCTTCAGATACTTTATCTTGGTGAGGCTAATTAGGTAGAGCTGGGTAAATTGGAAACAGGCAGACATTGTCTCATAAGTGGTTATTTTGTGATAATAGCTTCATTATTTAGTTTTAATTAGTTTACCAGTTTTCCAAGTTTTTCTGGGTAATTGTCTCTCTTTAGCCAGTCTCCACCGTTTGCTTGCGTTATTTCTTGGGAGAGGATACAAAAGATGAGTGCCCCTACCCTTCCCTGATCATCACCCTCCATGTCTGCCCCAAATCCTCTCAAAGCTTCGGAGGAATGAAGACTGTCCTTAATGATTAAATTGGAGCCTTCTCTTCCAAATACTTTTCAACTGGACAGAAATTTTTGCAATTATTGATGTTAACAGGAAGCATTAAAAAAAGAAGCTTATGATAATTGTAAGTTAAATTAGTCTGTGTAGCGTGGGATCTTTAACCAAAATTATTCTTGAGGTAATGTCGTATGCATTTGGTAGCTTAGTATTCAACCTTTGTGATGATTGAAGGAGGAGGAATCAATTTGCCTAATTCCCATAATCTTGCCTTAAAAACATGTATATAGATAGAGTGAGATGACTACAGTTAAATTGAGAGATATTGTGTTAGATCTGCTATTTGCTTTCCTAGATTCCTGTTAACCGTCAGAGCCAGTATAAGCATCCATATTTAATAAACAAATAGAACAAGCATAGTATATGTTGACATTTGGATGTAGACGGATAAACCTAGAATTGCTAAATTATTCTCTTAACTCTTTGTCATAAAGTTTTCCCTTACAGCTTGGGTTTATTTATTTATTTAATTCAGTTTTATTGAGATATTTTCACATACCATACAGTCATCCATGGTGTACAATCAGCTGTTCACAGTACCACAATATAGCTGTGCATTCATCACCCAAATCTATTTTTGAACATTTTCCATACACCAGGAAGAATCAGAATAAGAATAAAAAATAAAAGTAAAAAAGAACATTGGGTTTATTTTTGCGTATATAATCCAAGCTATTACATTTGTCTTGATGTGATAGGGCTTTACAATGTTAATGTCTACCTTCTCTAAAGTAAATCTTATTTTAATTAAGATTTTGGCTTTTGATTTCTTTCATAGTTATTTTGAAAATATTTGTGATAATTGATTCATACTTGATATAGAACCAACTTTGAATCTGACCTGTAAATCAGATTGAAACTCTTTTTAAAAATCATTTAAGTGATTTTGAGCCCATCTTAGTTATGTCTGAGTGAATTTATTTAGCTAGTGTATATTTATAGTCTTGGACCTAAACCAGATTAACTGAATGGAACATCAGTGAGAAAGAATGAGGATAATTGCTGGTTTAAAAATATTTCTGTTGTGGATTTAACTGAGAAGTTGGACAGAAGGTGGTGAGCTGAAGGGTGATTTATGAAGTGGACCGTGCAGGTTCTTTTTGAAAAACTTTGTTCTTTGAGTGCATGAACAGAAATGGCAAACCAGCCATAAATAGTGCTCAATAGCCATAGCTGATCCAGTTTTTTTGAAGCTAGGTTTGGAGAACTCTGTTTAAGGAGGGATACCAGTTTGTACGTGGTCCTTCAAAGAGGGAGCCAGCACCACCATGTCTCGATATTGCTCCAGAGAGTTCTTGTCCTCGTCCCAGATCACAAATCCTGTGTTTGACTTGATCACTTGGGTTGCCTTTAAACTTCAAATCACCCTTCACTTGCCCTATACAAATTTCAGTGACTTTTGTCTGGTGTTTTTCTGTTCATCCAGAGTCACGTTTGTGATTTCACACCAGCTGTAGAACTCCTGCCCTCCTGCTCCAGGTTTTGGCTTTGTCTTTCTGGCCCAGTGTTGATTGTCACAATTAGCCTCTCTCCTGCTACCTCCTGTGAACCAAATAGTGTACAGTTTGTTATTGATGGCATGTTTTCCCAGTTCATTCTCCAATCAAATGGAGCCAGACAGAACTATTGCAAAACATTAGCTTGTACCTTGGGGACTGATTTTCTTTTAAGCAGTATAGAAAGTTCATAGAAAATTAATGTGGTTGGCTGCTTACCACACAGAGAGCTAAAGTGAAGGTTGAAAACAGGGCTTGTGAATTGTAAATATTGTGGGACCTAGTATAGCCCCAAATGTATGCAGCCTTTCGTTGTGACAATAATAATGAACCCTTATGACCACTCCTTTTCAGGGGATGAAGCTGAAGTCTGGGGTGCTCGTGTACTTGAATTTACGTGGTGAATCAACAGAACTGGGAAGGCATCTCAGTTCTGAGTCCTTGTGTCTCCTGGTCACTAAAACTACAGGCTGACCTGTGAAACATTTGGCCTAACCAGCCATTTGGGGTCAAGAAGATAAAAATCAAGTCCGACTATGCAGACCAATATTATAGTACTAATCTGAGAAACACAATAGACTTCATGTAATTTCTAGTCAGCTAACTCTGTATACAAGCCTATTGAATACATCTTGCTGTCTTACAAGGAGCTAACTCCTTGTCCCAAAGCCCAGTTTAAGAAAACAATTTCTGGGTTTTAATACACCATGATATGAAAAGAGTACCTCTTTTAAAATAAATTTTATTTTAGAAATACATTTTTACCTGAATGGAAAGAAACCTCTATATCAAGTCATAAATATTCTGAATATTTATGTAATAGTTATATGGAAATAAGACTATTAGATCAGAAGAATAAATAGATTTGAGGAAAAATTCTTTCTCCCCATCTGTTGTTTCAGAATTAATAGGTTTTATTGATTTTTTATCTTCCTTACTGACCATGGTGACCTGTATATATTTATACTCAGCTAACATCACTTCTACCTCTGTAGAGTAGCTGTTTCCTTCCTGGAAATCAAGGGATTGAACTTTTGATTAAAAGAAAAGTAGCACACTGAATGTAGCACCATTTGCCTAAACAGAAATGGGAGATAAGATGAAAGGTCCTGTGAAGCTTTGGCTAGAAGAATTGGCTTTGGATGAAAGGACAGCAGTTGGTAGTCTTGGAAAGGGGTACAGGGAATGAAACCAAGTTTGCTCCCTCAGGAAGCATAGATAACAGGGAGCACACTTTAAGAGAAGTAAACCAGGAATCTCAGTGGCTGCATTGAATATAGGCAATGGAGTCTTCATGCAGACATCTTGGGTAAAAATTCTGCATCTGCCATTGACTAATGGTACACCTGGCTCATAGTAAGTGAAAACGATTTGTTATATACTATATACTATCATAGAGTAAGAGTCAGGAAGGCCTCCCCTGCTGCACACCTCATGGATGGATTACCCTGGGGTGTCAGGGAAGGGGCTCCAGGAATGGGGTTAGGGAGATCAGCAGCAACAGGAGAAGGTTCGCTCCATCAGTTATGATGACTGATATAAAAACTATAGTAAGTGTAGTGGGTTCTGCAGGGCAGCTTAGTGGGTTCCTTGGTCCCTAGAGATTTTCCTATTCCTAGGAATTACGTACCAGGCAGAAAGGCCATGGGTCATACCACAGATACCATATAGACCTCTCTCGATTTTCAAGGGATTAAATTTCCATGAAGTATACAAATATGAATACTAAAATGTCCCAACCATTATTTAATTTTTATGCTTCAGAAGGCACTTCAGGATATACGATCATTGATGTATTTGTGTATGTTGTAATAACAACATATAGTATAGTATTTCAGATATTCAGAATCATTGTTAGTAAAATACTGGTAATTTTACCATTACTGGAATTTTACTTGTGTGTGTGTGTGTGTGTCTGTGTATTGTGTTTCAGTGCCACTCCCAACAGGGGCGTAGGTGGTGGAGGTTTAAAGACACAGTGCCTCCCTAAGGCTGCAGGAAACAGTGTGCTGAGGGCACCATCTGCTGGGCAAGTCAGGAAAGAGCAGCCTCAGGGACTTTGTCAAAAGGCTTTTGGCATCTTTCCTGACCCTCTCTACAGGGATTTTTGGAGGTGGTCTTCACTCCTTTCATGTGTCCCTGGCCCTGTTATGGCTGGGAAATAATGACTTGGGAAAGTCCTCTCTGGGGCATCCCCCTGCCCAGAATTTGCCCTCCAGTCAAAAGCATCTAGAGGCAACAAAAGGAGTGTTTAAAAAAAAGAAAAAAAATCCACAACTCTACAGGAATGCACAAAAACCAAACAGAATAGATCAAGATTCCCAGAGAAGGAACAGATGAAAGGAAATAGAATCTTAAAAAATTGTACTACATATCCAAGGTAAGGATCAAATGAAGAAGAGCTGAAAAACTCTGAACAGTTAAACACAGGCAATTCTAAAAGTTAGAGTAAGTTGAACCAAGTGTTAAAGAAGAGCCTTAACACAAGGCCAATCAACAATAAAACCCTAGGCAATAAAGAGAAACTGACCTTCAGAGCAAATGCATTAAGATAATCAGATGCCTGGATATCAGCAAAAACTCACAAGCCATACTTAAAAAACAAGAAGCTATGGCTCACCCAGAGGAACAAATTAAAACTTCAGAGGAGACACAGAATTTTGAACAACCAATTAAGGGTGTTCAAACAAATCTCCTAAAATTCAAGGAGATGAAGGGAAATATGGCTAAAGAGATAAATGATATTAAGAAGACACTGGGTGAGCAAAAAGAAGAATTTGAAGGTATAAAAAGAAACAACAGAAATGGGAATGGAAGGCAGAATAGAAAAGATTAAAAATACTCTAGAGACATACAATAGGAGATGAATCGGCAGAAGAAAGAATCAGTGAACTAGAAGACAAGACAACCAAAACTTACAGACAGAAGAGTAGGTAGAGAAGAGAATGGATAAAATTGAGCAAGTCTCAGGGATCTGAGTGACAGCCTGAAGTATACAGGCATACATGTGATGGGTGTTCCAGAAGGAAAAGAGAAGGGAAAGAATGTTTGAGGAAATATGGCCCAAAATTTCCCAGCTCTTATGAAAGACATAAATACACATGTCCAAGAAGTGTAACATACTCCAAACAGAATAAATCCTAGTAGACCTACTCCAAGACACATACTAATCAGAATGTCAATGCCAAAGATAAAGAGAGCATCCTGAAAGCACCTAGAATAAAGCAATTCACCACATACAAGGGAACCACAATAAGATTATGTGCCAATTTCTCATCAGAAGCCATGGAGACGAGAATGCAGTGGTATGATATATTTAAGTTACTGAAAGAGAATATCTTCCAGCCAAGTATTCTTTATCCAGCAAAACTGTCCTTCAAAACTGAGATAGAGTTTTAAATATTCACAGAGAAACAGAGAGTTTGTCAGCAAGAGACCTCCCCTACAAGAATTACTAAAGGGGATTCTGCAAGCTGAAAGGAGAGAGAGGCTTGGAGGAGAGCGTAGCAATGATGATTATCAGTAAGAGTAACTAAAGGGTAAAAAGAGAGACAAAAATAAGCTATGATATATAAAAAACAAAGGATAAAATGGTTGAAGAAAGTGCTATCTATACAGAAATATCATTGAATGTTCATGGATTAAACTCTCCAATCAAAAGACACAGACTGGCAGAATGGATAACAAATATGATCCATCTATACACTGTTTACAAGAGACTCATGTTAGACCCAAAGACACACATAAGTAAAAACTTGCTGAATGCCTGCATGTAAACAAGAACAAATGGAAGCATACCAAATAACTACACACAAACAAGCAAGAATGGACACGTATTAAACAGCTACATGCAAACAAGCAAGAATGGAAACATAACAAATACCTGCACCAAAACAAGCAAGATGGGAAAAAGAGGGGGATAGTCAGGGGCTGGGAGAAGTCCTCTGAGTACCTCTGTGACTTCCCCAGCAGATGTATTTCATAGGGTTTTGGAAGGATTAAATGAATAAATACGTATAAATTTCTTAGAACAGTTCCAGAGACAAACGAGGTGCTCTATGAGGTTTAGAGGCAATGGGGAATGAAGAAGGGAAGTTTCCTTTTCTTTCTTACTACCAGTTCCCTCTTTGGTGTTAATGAACCTAGAAGAGCCAGGGCCCTGGGGGCTTCCTCTGAAACAGAGCATACTTCTGGATCCTGATCATCAGCTCCAAGTGGAACCTAGTGAGGGAGCAAAGAGATGAAGCCAAAAAGAGTTGTGTTTGAGTGTCAAAGCCACAATAGGAAGAGTATCTGAAGTCATTTCCTTTGTTGAGAGAGCATGGAGTCTTTTTGGAGTGTTCTGACTGTGTGTTTATGGTGTTAGATGACATCCAAGGAGCTGTGTTGTTCTCGAACAATGATTTAAGTCACTGATAACAAATACTTGGAAATAGTGATGGTGGCCAAAACCACGTATTTATTTAGTTATAATTAGAAATTGACATCTGGTATCAAGCTAAGAGGACTTAGGGCACATTTAAGAAGTTTCTTGTCTTTGGCTCATTTTCTTGTTCCTCTGTAATGACACTGTATTTTTATATTTCACTGGTTGTTCTAATGGGATTTTGAGTAAGAGAGCTATGAAATTTGTGGGTACAAATCACCATCTTAAAAATGGAGAATTCACATAGGAGTTCTAAAGAATGAGCTATGGGTTCTGTGCTGGGGTCTTGTATTCTATGTATCCCAAACCTTGCAGTGAAGAATATCAGAGATAAAGTTCATGAGAACTGCCAGTCAAATCAGTTCGTTCATTCACTCATTCATGCACTTATCAGTCATTTGTTGAGTACCTACTATGTGATAACCACTGAAGTTACAAAGACGAATCAGAGTTCAAGATCTTTATTAAAAATCCACATATCTGTGTCTTGTTCTCTAATTTATTCCTCACTAAAATGGTAGTAGGAAGTTCTAGCCATTGTTAAGTTTTATATCGCTCTCAAATCCTGTGCAGCTCATGAAAAGAGGCTGATAAACTGACTAGAATAACCACAACTCTTTGTTGTGTAAGCGTGACTGTACCAGCAGCGTTCAACCAGAAAAACCAGAGCCAATAGGAGATATATATTAAGAGACTTATTGCAATGAATAGACCATTGTAATTACAGGGGACTGGCCAGGCAAGTATGTAATCTGTAGGGGAGACCGTCAGGAAGGGCATGTGGAAATCTCAGGCACAGGCTAAAGCTACTGTCCTCAGTCAATATTTTTTCATCTTCTGGGAAGTTTCAGTTCAGCTTTTAAGAACTTTCAACTGATTTAATTAAGCCCACCCAGATTATCTTTGATTATCTCCCTTATCTAAAGTCAACTGATTATGAACTTTAATCACATCTACAAAATTCCTTCACAGCAGCACCTAGATTATTCTTACTGAATAACTGGGGACTGTAGCCTACCCAGGTTGACACATCAAAAATACCGTCACAGTTATGTTTGACAGAAATTTGCTTTACATTTTTTTATGGATAAGTAATGGCCATACTGTGTTATCCACTGTTAATTTTCTAACAGAACTTGGAAATTATTTCATTTTGGGAGCTGTATTTATAAAACATTGCAACAGTTAGTTGTTAGAATCAGTGAAATGAAATTATGTTAGACTCTATTTATTTGGTCAGTTTACAAACTAAGACTTTAAGTGTGTAACTAGTTATATCAGCATCTTGAGGATACATCTCTAGCTACTAAAGTTTCTCTTCAGTACTACAGCTCAGTCACTCAATGGCAGTGTCCGTAATACTACACATGGTGTTTGGGATCTAATTTTGACTTGGGAAATTTTCAGAATGAAATTCAATAATGTTTTATCTCAAAGAAACTAGAGAGCTTGAATTAGGGATATGTTCATGGTAATTAATTCATTTTAATATGTCTCACTCATTCATTTAGCCACTTGTTAATTTATCCAATCCAAATGTGTTGTTGAATGGCATAATGCCTAAAGCATAAGTTCTGGACTCAAATGCCATCACTTTCTGGTGTGTGACCCTGGAAAATCACCTAAAGCCAGTTTCCTCATTTCTGAAATGGGGATAATAATAGTAACTATTTCATAGATTCATTTTGAGGATTAGGTGAGATTATCCATTGCAAAGAAAACCCCAGATTATTTACTCCTTGAGGTCAGGAACCTTACTTGCCATCTTTTTATGCCATGGCACAGCACGGTAACTGACAAAACAGATGAAAATGCACTGTGTTGTGCCATGGAGTGGTGGGTAACAGAGCATGGTGGGAGCACTCTGGAAAGATTGTGCCCCTGTGCCCTTATCGTGGAGCCCACACAGGTAGAGAACCTCAGCATCACCTTCAAAATGTGGCATTGAGGTTAATGAGGCGATAATAGATTAACTGTTGACTCAAGAAGCAATAATTAGGAAAAAAATGAAACAAAACTATATTGAATCTTTTCACCCTTCGAAGATTCTAAAGAACAATTTCTAGATATGAAGAGAAAAATTAAGAAATGATGAAATGTCACTTTCTTAGAGATTTCCCTGATAAAAGTTGACAAATGAAGTCAAGATTATGGATGTTCTTTAATTCAGTCATGGTGCAGATGCTAGGTTGCATTTAAACTTAAATTAGTGTTCTGCATCTTTCTCTCCTCCTTTCCCCCTCCAGTGCATTCCTCTGTTTCTCCCATAAAGTTTTATTTTGCTTCACTTATTTTGCTGCATATAAATACTTCTTGACTTGTAGGAATTAGAAGTAATTTTCACCTGTTCCCAGGTGATTTCTGACATTGAAAGTTGACTCTGCACAACGAGTATATTTTCAAAAAACTTCTGCAAAGAGAAGTTAACTCACTTTATGAATGCCTTCATGTAAGAGATGTATTTTCCAGTTATGTATAATACATCTGCTTATATCTTTGGGATATTTTTTCACATTCACAGTTTGTATTGTTTTTTTATTAAATTACTTTTCACCCTAAAATAAATTGCCTGCTGATGCATTGCAGTACATTAACTTTTGACAAAGAATGAAGTGAAAGGGAGGTATATAAAATTTTAAATAGCTGTATAAATGGCATTATCCTAACAGGAGACTTATCATGGTCTAGCTTGTGAGGCATATGCTTACATGCCCATCGTTGTTCACAGGTGGAACAACCTCACAGTAGTATATATAATCCTTCTCTTCAGGCTCACATTCCATAAAATGGGACCCAAACACTTGCTTCCCATAAAGTTTTATAGGTTCTTATGTATTAAATACCTCTTATGCTTTCTGATTTTCCTCTGTGATAGTCTGAATTGTGTGAGCTGTGAATCACAGTAAACCCTATCTATGCAGACCTGTACGTCTTGGGAAGGAAGCCGTCACACAAAGGAATCCAAATAACGAAGGTGGATTTCCGTGTAATGTAACTCGACTGCCACTTTTCTTGCCTTTTGCTTCCTTGGATTGGGATATTTATCTTGCTTCTACCTGTAAGCTTAGAACTGTGCACCCTCTAAGATTAGCTCTGACTCTGAAGTAAAAAACAGGTATACACATACCACACATTGGGGACAGTAGGCTGAGTCTCAACCTCTATTCTTGACTGTATCTCTTTTTTCCTATTCTGCCTTGCATCGTATTATTTATATACATAGCAGAGTACCTGGGGCACAAAGTATTGCTATATATGTATGCGTGTGTGTGTACTATCAGTAAATATATGTACATATACTTATATCTACATAAACAGCTCCTGAGGGCTTAACAGCAGTGTGCTAAACTCTCTACATACATTATTTCATGTAATCATCATCAAACCTATTAAGGTAGATACTCGTGCCATCTCTATTTTACCAAAGAAGAAATGGAAATATAGAGAGTTTGGAAAATTTTTTCAAGGTCATACAGCTACTAAGAGAACAAGGTCAGGCTTTGGAATGGAAGTATTTGTACGTCAAAGCCCACATACTAGACTGTTGGCTTTGCCATCTCTTGTTCACTGTTGTTGCACAAAAGAATGCCACTCCCCTGCACTCGACCGGAAACTACTCACGTCATTTGTCTCTGCAACCCATGTACTTGGCACCAGCAAATGCTGTTGACTCAACAGTACACTTGGCCTGGGGCATGGGAGTTTTGATCTAAACATCTTCCTATTTGAAGACCAACCCAAGGAAAGTACAGCTGATTTATTTAAAGTGAAGGAAAACACATGAATCACCGATTGACCATAGCCCAAGTTTAAGCTTCTACTGCTATGCAAAAAATTAGCATGCTCTAGGGAAATATTAAGAGAAGTTGACATTTGAAAGATAATATCTAATTAGAATTTAACTAATTAGAATCTTATGATACTAACATTTTATAAAGAACCTGGAGAAACTCAAAGTCTGTAAGAATGAGAAAGATGATTAAAGGTGGTAAATGTAGGTACTTGGGGGGAAATGACTTGGGAATATTTAACATAAAGAAAAGGTTATGGTTAGATAATGTTCATATGTATGAAAATAGGGGAAGACACTAGTAGTCACTAATTTTTTTTCAACTTAAGCATAAGAGAAATGGTCCTTACTTAAAGTGAAGTTTGGTTTGACATTCATCATTCATACAACCTATTTATTAAAAGTCCACTAAGAACATAGTACTATAAAGGAAAATTTTGACTTCAAGGGCTTTTACAAAAAGCAAAATTTTATGCATATTAAGTTATATAGCTCTCACTGTCCAAATGAAGTGGGAGATTATTTCCTGGCTCTAAAGTGTAGAAGGGATGTATTTCTTGGGTCCTTATAGAGGATAATTTTGCAAGTAAAGGCATAATCTTTTCAAGTAGATCGTTTTATCTCTAAAAAATTTCTAAAAATAGATGGCATGACATTTGATCTTAGTGTGTTTTTTCAGGAGTCAAGATAACAAAGTCCAGGTCTACTGTTATCTGATTATGTAATGTAATACAGTGATAATGCTTAGTCTGTAAGAATACTCAGTCTCCCTTATATATATACCTGAAACCAACTAAAATATTCTCAATTTGTAACTTATCTGCTTTTGTTTCTTAGGGTCTAAAGCAATGTCTATCACATTAGCAGTCTTCAAATGTTTATTATATTAAGTGGAACTTGTACTGTGAACAATATGAGGCCAAGGTCATGTCTGGTTCATCTGACTGATAGTCACCGGAATCTAACATGGTATCCAGCTTATATATATAGGCATGTTCACCCAATGTATAAAAGAATGAAATGAACAAAAGTTTTAGCATAGTTTTTGTCAGGTTTTTCAATTGAATAATAATTAGGTAATACATTCAACTACTGATGAAGATGCTCCTCGTTTGTGATGATAAAATCATCTCTCAACAAATATGGTCTATTGACAGAGCATCCACACTATTTCCAAAAGCCATTTAAAGTTAACCAGTTATAGGTATGAAGCATAGAGGACAGATAAGCTAAAATAGTTTACTGTTTAAATATTATTTTTAGTCACTTCAATCAAGATGGGAGCTTTAATGAAATCTGAAAGGGTGATGGAAAGTCAGTGAATGCTGGAAAAAATTGTTGGCTACTTTTAGCCATTTTCACAGTGAGTTGAAGTAGTGCTTAGTAGCAATCAGCAGGAGAATAATTATTCATGAAAACTGCTTGCTGCTTATTTAATTTCTGGACACACTGTATTTCAATTTTTAAAATGGGAGTGGTGATGTTAGATCCCCATTCAGGAGAATCTGAGGGATCTGCAAAATTGACAATTGTTGTAGGATCCTAAATATAAGAGAAATTTCTTTAATCATATACAAATTTTTATCTTCAGTGATTTTGCTTGCAAATTTCATGTTGTGAGATCAATGTTTTCAAATCTGGATTCAGTTTTACCCCTAATGACAAATTCTAAAGTCTCCCATTGAGATCTATTTTAATGTATTTCTGCTTCTAAATATTAAGTAGCCTTTAAAATAATTTGAACTAAACAAACAAACAAACAAACAAAAAACTATGTGATTTGATCAAGGTTTCCTTAGAGCTATTAGTTCATTAAAGTTTAAAGTTGTTTCTGTTTTCTGTTATTGTTGTTATTGTTTTTCATTTTGTTCTATGCTTCTCTCTGGTAATTATCAAACCAAGAGATAAAAATGGTTTATTTTTCAATTGCTGGGTCCATTGCCAATTCGGGCTGGATTCAACCTCTGTCCTGGGTTAGTACAGAGCTGGAAGGACAAGCATTTTCCAAAACACTGTGCATAGAGCCCTGTGTGTTCCTGTGTACTCACAAAGTTGACAGGAAATTGAGGACATCCTCATTGTGAGAATTTTCTTACGAGCCTAGTTTCACTGCTGCAGTTATGTGTGTGTAGTTATAAATCGGGAAATCAGTATTGAGGGTCAGAATAAGTTTAAGAGGGAAATTATCACTTCCTATCTTGTCCCAATCTTGTTTATCTCAATAATAGAGATAACCAAAGAACTGATTATTAAATAAGCATTAATGCTGGCCCCATGATTAAAGCTGTGCATGTAATTTCCTAGACTTCCCATGGGTAGCTGTAAAACATGAACAGATTATAATAATAATAAGTTTGACCAAGTGTTTTCCTGTTTGAGTCAGACTGCTATCTTTGGAGAAATCTCCCTTAAATTTGGAAGCAGTCTTCCCATTCCAAATTTCCCACTTTGAAACTTTGGCCAAAGCACTGGCTATAATTTTAATTATATATAATTATATAATTATAAAATTATATTATATAATTTAATTATATAAATTATAATTGTAAACTTATACAATTAATTAATTATATAAGAATTTAAAATTAAATTAAATTAAATTTTAAATTCTTAAAATCATTACCTAATCTAAGGTCTGACAAGATTGACAAGTTATACAATGAGTATCAGTGCACTAATTGGTCTAAGATTCTGACCTCATGGTATTTGAGTGCCATTTACAATTCACTGGGGCACAGATGTAAGGAAAGTTGAAGCTTTAGAATCCCTTTCCAATTGGATTGATTTGTCTTATCAGTAATGTCTGTAAGTTTTAAAAATGTTTTTCCTTTTGTTTTATGGCATATTTGTAAAAATAGGATATGTCCTGACTCTGTATACAACTTAAGAGTTTTGATCATTGCATATGTCTTCAAATATTTTTGTTTTCTATGGAAATATTTATTTGAACATTTTTAAACAATCCTTCATAGTATCCCATAACTCTAATATTTGCAAAAACTTTATATTCTTTTCAAAAATTCCTTTATCTTTAAAAATTATGTTTTCATTAGAAATGAAATGTTGCATAAATCACTACTCATTGCTAGTGCTTTAAAACCTTGTTAATAATGACTTCCTTAAGAAAGGCCAGTATGCCTTTTGCCTTATTACACATTAATATGTGAAATTCCTTTGTTCAAGTGGAACACAAGATTATACAATATCCAAAATATGACAGAAAAAAATAGCATTTTGATTTCAGAATTAAGACTTACTTGTTTAGTATTTTCAGCATTTGGTTTGGGGAGGGTAAAAAGGATCTCTTACTATATGGACTCTATAAGGTAACTGATAAGTGTATGTATATATACCCCTTTTACTTAATATATTATGACCATCTTTCAGTCTTAATAAATATTATAAATAATCATATTTTATATAATTGAAAATTATATGTTATAATTATTAGATATAACTACGAAATTTGAAGACTTTTCCATTTTATGGTCGTATTAGTTTGCCAGCTGCTAAAACAAATACCATATAATGAATTGGCATAAACAATGGGAATTCATTAGCTCAAGGTTTTGAGGCTAAGAGAAGTTCAGAATTGAGCTGTCAGCAAAGCTTATGCTTTCCCCCTGAGTACTGTCGTGTTCTGGGGCTGGCTGCCAGCCGTACTTGGTCCTTGGCTTTTCTGTCCCACGACAATGCACATAGTGGTGTCTTCTTTCTTTTCCAGTTTCCAATGACTTCCAGCTTCTGGCTGCTTCTCTTCCTGTGCCCAATTTCCTTTGTCTATAAGGACTTCTGCCTTACTGGATAAGGCCCAGCCTCATTCCGTTTGGGCACACCTCAACTAATAACATCTTCAAAAGTCCTGTTTATACACTCACAGGACCAGGAGTTGTGACTTGAACATACTTTTGTGGGGTTCATTATTCAACCCCCCACATACAGTATCACAATAATGTATGTAATCAATTACTAGGCTGAATAACTAGAAGAGGAATTGTAAAATCAAAGGATACCTACATTTTCTGCAAACAATGCCAAATTGCTCACCAAGATCTTACCAATGTATGGAACCATCAGCAACTTATGAGAACAACCATTTTCTCCTATGCCTCTCAGTACTTTTTATTATCATTTATGATTCTTGCCTATTTAATAAGCAAAATGAAATACCAATGAAATTTTTATTGCGTTTCCAAGGCTGATCAAATTTTCTAGCTTATTGGACATTTATATTTCTTTTATTGTGAAGTGCTTTTGCTCATTTCCTTTGGATATTTTTTCAGCAAAAGCATGTTTGTAGTTTTGCTGATTTCAAAAATCCTCTAGAAATAATCCTTTGTTACATAAGTTGTAAATATTGTTTTCTCATTTAATTATACAACTTTAAAAGTAATACTCATTTTGAGTATTTACATGGTTTCATTTTTTACATTTAAATCTTTTGTACATCTGAAAACAATTTTGGTGTAAGGTGTGAAGAATATTAGTTCTTTCTACAGTTGCTTAACAAGTTTGTTCATATACTATTTGTTCAGTAATCCAAACTTTTCATGCTATTATGAAATGCATTTCTCACATATAATATTATTATACGACAGTATTTTTTCCCAGAAATTCTATTCTCTTATATCACACTGTTCTTTCTATATTGACAGTAGTGCCATATTGTTTTTATTTTAAAACTTTGTATTTTTACATTTGGCAAGAGAAGATATAAAATTACTTTTATTTTGAATTACTTTTTGTTTGAAAAATATCTGGCTATTTTTCAAAGTTCAATCTTGTAAATTAATTTTAGAATAATTTCTAAAATTCTACAACACATGTTTAGTTTATATTTTAACTGGATAAGAAATATATATCTTTAAACTAGTAAGATTTCCCATCCAGAAATATGATATGGGTCTCCATTAATCCAATATTTATTTTACTCCCTCAGTAGAAATTTATAGTTTTCCTCACATAAACCCACAGTATTGCTTTCTAAAATTTATTCCTAGATATTTAATATTTGGGGTTGCTATACTGAATGGGGCATTTTTATTTGTATTTTCTAATCTGTTATTGATGTTTTAATGGAGAGTTTCTGTTTTTTTGTTTGTTTTTGTTTTGTTTTGCATATTTGTTTTGTAACCAGTTACAATATCAAATTTCTTTATAGGTTCTAGTGGTTTTTACATCAATTCTGTTTGGTATTCCATAATCAAGAAGTAATGAAAATTTTATATAATCTTTCCATTATTTATATCTCCATTTTTTCTAGTCTTATTAATTGACTACAATCTCCAACAATTTCTCTAAATAACGGTGATACTGGAAGGTATCCTTGTCTTGTCCCAGTCTTGAATGAGATCCCTTTAGAGTTTGTTCACAAAATATAACCCTGACTATTGTTTTCAAATATATGTCCTTTATCACTTTTTAAGAGTTATTAAATTACTAATTTACTATGGGTTTTTTAAAATCAGGAAAAATACTGAACTTTATCAAATTTCTTTTTAGCATCCATGAAAAAGATCATATAGATTTTCTCTTAAGACATTAATTTGGTACATCTATTAACAGGTTTTTAAATATTGAACCATCCTTGGTGTGCCAGTTTGGTTATATTATGTCCCTCAAAAAGCCATATTCTAAATGCAATCTTGTGGGGGCAGACTGATTAATCTTTTTGATTAGGGTGTGTCCTCTTGATTGAATGTTTCCATGGAGATTTGTCCCGCCCATTCAGGGTGGTCTTGGTTAGTTTACTGGAGTCCTTTAAAAGGAGCCAACACAGACCCAGATGCTGCTGACACTTAGAGATGCCTAGAGATGCTTGGAGATGCAGACAGAAGGAAGTTTGGAGATGCTTAGCTAAGAAATGCTGGCCCAGAGTTTGCTCTGGAGAAGCTAAGAGAGGACAAAAACCCCAAGAGGAGCTGACAGAGACATTTTGGAGATGGACGTTGAAAGCAGATGCTTGGAGACATTTGGAGACGCTAAGTTAAGGACACACAGGAGCTGAGAGAGGAGCTGAAACACAATCCGGGACAGACAACAGCCACGTGCCTTCCCAGCTATCCAAGGTTTTCAGGATGCCATCAGCCTTTCTTCAGTGAAGGTATCATCTTGTTGATGCCTTGGTCTGGACTCTTTTATGGCCTTAGAACTGTGACTTTATAACTTAAGAAATCCCCTTTATAAAAGCCAATCCATTTCTGGTATTTTGCATAACAGCAGCATTAGCAAACCAGAACACTTGGTCAATGTGAATCTTAAGAACTTGTTAAACTATGGATCCACTGAAAAGGTTGAATTTTTACATTTTTAAAACTGAAAACCAAACTCTGAAACAGGAAATTCTGGGCTACTTAGGGTGTCAATAGGGCTCCCTAGACAACACTCCTATTTTGTTGTGTTATATCTGAGATAGCTATAAGGTAATTAAATCTATAAATGTTACTGATTGCTCCCTTCTGATGATATAAGTATAAAACTAATTAATGTAGTCAGAATTACCTTGAATCATTAAACATCCATATTATATTGGGAATATTATTGAAAAACAAGGATTATTACATAATATATTTTGTTAAGATTCCATTTAAAATTTTTGGACTTAAATTATGACATAATGGACACTAATATATATATACATATATACATACATACGTACATACATACATATGTAGATACATGATGTCATTGTGCTTTTGTATCTTTCACATAAATATGTAGAGTATTGGACACAGTACATTCTTGAGAGATGTTTGATTTATAGCTTTATTGATTGGTAGTTGTGTTTGGATAGTAAAATTTGATTTACACATGAATATAACAGATAAACTATCTATAATTTAATATTTTGGTAGTACTATCACCACTCCAGTAAAGGATTGCATACCATGGTAAACAAGTAACTAGGAAGAGAAAGCTAATAAATGTTACCTAATCATTTTTCTTGTTTTCCAAAGGATGTAACTTTAAGAATGGTGTATTTCAGTTAAGGAAAAATAAGCATTTGATAAGAGAAATTACTGCATATGTGTGATTAATGCAATAGATATTTAATGCAAATTGATAAATAGTGTACATAAAAGAGAATATGGAAATTAAAATATGTATGAACAGCAATTAATTAGGTAAGTAGGGAATCTGAGATCTGCCAAAATATTTTTCTGTTTGTGCTTTTGAACTTATTTCTCTGTGTGTGGTTGGTGGTGGTGGTGGTGGTGGTAGTAGTTGAAGAGACAGATAGCCAAATGGCATTCATTGCTTTTCTCCAATGAGAATAGATACCTAAAGATTTGCTGTCCTTAGAGTTTCTCAACTTCATGACATTTTGGGCCAGATAATTTGTTGGGATGGGGCATGGCTGTCTTCTGCATTTTACTTTATTTTGCAACATCCCTGACTTTTATCCACCAGATGCTAGTAGCACCCTCCAGTTGTGACAACCAATATGTGTTTATACATTGCCAAAGTTCCCTGGGGGGACAAAATCGCCCCTAGTTGAGAACCACTGCCTTAGAATGACACAAAGATGATGAATACATTCAAGAGTCACTTTACTGTCGTGGAAACCTTTGGACAGAATGAAATAGGCAATAGATTAACCTGCTTCCTTCCACTTACTGAGTAAAACTCATGCATGTTCATTCTAAGGGGTTACAAAACTTTTTCATCTCTCTCCCTCATTTTTTTCTTTCATTACATCTCCTTTGCTTTCCTTGAACCCAATAGCTTTCTCATACATGACTTGTAAAATCTGTGATGCTTTTTGGAGGGTAACACTTCTGTTAACCACTGGACATCCTTGTATCTCCTGGGGTTTACAGTATCAGTTGCACTTCACTGTTATCTACATTTGAGTCTGGGAAAACCTGTGCCATTGATAAGGACTAGAATCAATAAACCTGCAAAGTGGGCTGTGCTGAGGACAAGGACACTACCCCGCACTAGTGATGTGAAGCTTCATTTTACCAGACAGAGAAGCGAGAAGGACAGAAAGTGACTTCTTTAGTGTTTTATTTTAGACATATAAACAACCTTCACAGGTTAAAATCTAGTTTGGGATGGAGGGAGCTATTCCAGTTAAAGATGATCGTCTTACCTCGAGTCCTTGATTTCCCCCTTTCCAAAATTACCATTTGAAAATCCAAGGAATATAAAAATGAGACACAATAAATATCAATGCAAATGTATTTCCATTGCGTTTCAGACAGTCTTAACCAGATTTTGGTGAAGATTTGGAAAGTGGCCATGCTCATGTATACTGCTGGTGAAAGAGTGGAGATGTCTATAAATTCTTTGGTGGAAGTTTGTCAATAAATGTCAAAATGTTTAGAAATATTCCTTTCCTTTAATCCTGATATTGGGCTCCTAAATTTTGTCCTAATCAAAAGAAGATGATGAAAGAAGTGCACAAAAATGTAGCTATAAAAATTTCATTTTAATGCATTTCACAATAGCAAAAATTAGAAACAACCTAAATATCCTGCGTAAGTGGACAGATTATATAAATTATGGTACATACATTTAATGGCAAACTATGTAGGTATTAAAAGAATGATGTTGGAGAAAAATATTTAATAATATGGAAAGATATCCGTAATATAAGTATAAAAACAAGCTACAAAATAATTTTTATAGGGCAGGATAACAAAATCACAATTTTAAACATCTATCTATGGATATGTGACAAAATATTAATAGTTGTCATCCCTGGTAGAACAATTTGGTGTAATTTTATTTTATCTTATTTGCTGAGAGGTATTTTATAAATTTCCCATAATGACTGTGTATCTTTCTGAACCAAAATAAAACAAAGATTTTTTTTAAAATGAAAAAATCTGATGGGGAACTATGAAGAGAAATACCAATGGCAGATGTGTCTATAATTTGTGAAATACTTATTTCTTTTTGAATCTTGTCTGATACTTTAAAAAGAACACGAACTAAGAAAACTTTATTTTCATCTCATGTTTTTCCACATGTTATAGTAAAAAAATAAATAAGAAAACAACAGCAAACCTCTGTGACTTAAAAGAATATTAGGAAAAGCATTTAAAAAAACACAAAACCTGGGAATAATTTCATAGCAGCATCATAGTTGAGAATGTTCTATGGTCAGTAAACAACTTATTGATTTTCTGACTGCTGGAAAAAAAAGAACTAAAAATTAATATATTATATTATATACCGTCTTGATGAGAAATTCTTCTGCCCAAAGGCATGTGAATGTGGAAAAGTAAATAGACTTGGGTATTCTGTCCTTAATTCACAAATAATCCACCTATCTAACAGTGCACTTGAGAATTGGTAATCATCATGATATGCCCATTTGTCTTGTAGATCATATTAACTTGTCATCAGAATGTATTCAGTCAGAGAGAGGAAAAATATTAGAGAGAAGTAGTATTCAAAGGGAGAAGACTTTTTAATATCCTTTTATTGCAGAGGTAAAAATGAAGTACATCAAATTATCTGAGACTGATCTCTCTCATTTAACTTATGACATCATAGGTTAATAATGTAGTAATGCCACAAAATTGGAAAAGAGAGAAAGCCAAACAAGTGAATGAAATGTTCATAAAATAGGAAGATGGTTTCAGGGATAGCAGCATGTCGTGACTTATTATTTTGCTTCCATGAATGTATAATCTTGCATGTTTTCTGCTCTTTACCTTTGCTTCTCAATAGATCATAGAACAGTTTCAGTGTATAAAAAGGAGGGGAATTGTCTCGTTTTAAGTTGACAATTGTCGTTTCATCTCAAGTTTGCCAGATCCCTTGACTTTAATGACTACACCTGCAGATCTGGGCGGAGACCTGTGGCAGCAACCTAGAACCATTCCCCAAATCCCATGCAATAGGACCCTCTAATCCTAGGGAATCTACAGAGAAACACAAGGCTCTTTTGCAGATCTGTGCTGTGCACAACAGCTTCCCCTTGGAGAGTCTGAGGGCACAATAATGTAAAAAGCTCTGAGCAGGCATAGACCAAACACACTTTACTTCACTTTGTTTAACCTGGATTTCCAAAACTTTTACACACAAACTATTCTCTAGCAACTCCTATTAACATCCCCTGGACCAACTGTCCTATGGAATACAATTTAGAAAGCACCGTTCAAGAGAATTCAAACCCATAACAAGATAGTTTAATTATTCAGATTCTTTGGTTGAAGGTTTTCTCCCCACCCCACAAGGTCAGAATTATCATCAATATTATGTCATTTTACACTTGAGTCTAAAGTCAGCCTGGGATTCTATATTTTTAAAAAGTTTCCCAGGAAATTCAAATGCAGAATTGATGTTGGGAATCATTGTACTAGAAGCAATTTAGAATAATGACAATACTAGTATCATTATCTCCTTTACACTTTCTTTTTCCCTTCTTACCTTGTTGTCAATGCCTGGGCACTAGCAGCCAGCAAGGCAAGGAAACCACAACAATTGCCAAGGAGAGCATTCTGGAGACTGTATTTGAATAAAGACCCTCTTGGCGGCCATTACTCTTAAGCAGCATGGAGGTGGAAAACAAATCCTTATCAACTGGGTCAGAAGAGCTGGTGAGAGGATAAGAGGACATGGAAACAGAGAGCATCTCCTAATAAGGATCATTATTTCTGATCATAAAATCAAGCAGTTTGGCTGATTCTGCTTCCCATGGCTGCCCCACTTCAGTCCATTCTCTGCACAAGTTCCATTTCCACCCCACCTTCCTCCCTGTGATCCCAGGAGAAGGCATCCTCGGCTTCCTGGGAAAGCCATGGGTGCAACAGGGTGCTCAGAACACCCACTTCCCTGGCATCTGGGGGTTTCGGCTGGTCATGGGTACCCAGGCAGTGCTCTAGGAGGAATCACTGACAGATGTCTAACCTTCTTTGCAGCTTTGTAGTCATCCCTATGGAACGATCCCAGAGCTTGGCTCCAATGATATGTAAACTGAAATGACCAACAGCAAATCACTCTCCCAAGCAGGGGGTTCCTTCCATCCCACGTTTGCCCTGGGCGTCTGAGATTCAGGCAGGTATAAAAGCACAGAAGTCACTGCAAGACCTGCCTTGTTTACTCACCTTTCTGTCCTTTTGGAATTCCTTTTTTTCCTTACTGCCCACATTTTGGAGTAAGGAAACTTAAGTTTTTCTTAATCTTTATAACTTTTCTTTCCTCCCCTTACGTTCTCCTCTGTGTGAGGCAGTAACTCTCATTGCCCACAGGAAGCCATTTTAAGTGGGTGGTCTCTCTCTCCTTGCAAAGCAGACCTCACAGGAAGACCCGCTGCTCTTCCTTGTCCTGGGTGGGAGCGTCCTCGGCGCTGTCTTTTTAACAGCTGCCCAGCCTCCTCCTCGCTCTCAGTTTACACTGATGGTTCTTCCACCTCTCTGGCTAGGGAAGCAGGGCTGCGGGCTGGCACAGGCAGTGTTCGTGCTTGAGGCAGGCATGCACAGTATACTGGACTCATAATTGCCTTCCTCTTCAATGGGACCAAAGATCCTATATTCCCAAATCAGAAAGGAGGAAGTTCAGGGAATCACTTGGGAATAATCTCTTGTTTATCCCTTATTTGGAAATGTCTCTTTCAAAGTCCTCTGTTCCTACTCAATACACTGTTACAAACAGTAGGTGGAAAGTTCCAATAAACTCTGCCACTGATTGCTTTCAACTGTGGGTCTCTTGGTGTTCTTTAGAAATTGAGGTTGGAAAACTCTAACTTTGTGAATTCTTCCATAATGCCCAATGCACATTCTATTTCAAGGCTTAACATATTATGTGGATGTTATTTGTTTGTGTCTGCCTCCCTGTTATCAGACTGTGCCCTCAAGATGCATGGGCTTATGTGTGGGACTCAGCACAGTGGCAGACGTATTATCCATTCCCATTAAATATTTGTTAAATTGAACTGTTGAATCCCATGTGGACACCAGTGGAGCCTTGCCCAACTAGTTATTATCAGGAGTAATTTTCCTCTTCTCTGTCCTTGAATAATATTTGGTTATGGCTCTGTCACAGGACTAACCACATACTGTTATAGTTGTTTTGCGTTTGCCTCCACAGCGGGTTGAGAGGGCCTTGGGAGCTGGCCTTGCATCACATCCATCCCTGCGTCCCATGCACGCTGCCTGCCACAGGAGGGGCTCAGTGCTGTGAATGTAGCGGGGTCGGTCATTTATTCACCGCACACTCAGATGTGCAAAGAAACTGTGGCTTTTTTATTTCCTGTGTGTGATCTGATCTTCACGAGCCCCCACCCTGCTGGATCTGTGTCTGTAATGTGTGTGTGTGTGTGTGTGTGTGTGTGTGTGTGTGTGTGTAGAGAGAGAGAGAAGAGAGAGAGTCAGTCAGAGACAGAAACACACAGAGAAAGAGGAGGGAAAGCAAGAGGGGTGGAGGGAGAAAAGCTAATTATATTTCGATTCCTGAAAATCCACCCAATCTAATGAAGAGTCTCTTTAGGTAACTCACGTTTCCAGATTCCCTTATCCCTGCCCTGTTCCTCTCCTTGTGTGGTTCTCTGGTACCTCTTGTCTCCAAGGTATTGTCTCCTGACCAAGTGGCACTGTATGTCTTAGTGACGTATCTTGCCAAGGTCCGTGGCTGTGCTTCTCCCTGCCAGTGTGGCCCTGTTCAGCTCTGGCAGGCACTGTGGCTCCTTGCTGAAGTCTGGCCGTAACTCTCATTTGGTCCCTGGCTTGGGAGGACATCCTGTGGCCATCAGCCATGAATACCCCTTGTGATCCCATCAGTCACACTATCGGCTGCTTTCTGTATCCCTCTGCAGTGCACGGGGGCCTCAGACCTTCCTCTTCCTGCCCAGGAGCCCAGGGAGATTCAAGGGATCTGCCTCACCATAACATGCAGCTGCTTTTACTCTGGTGTAATTGTCCTGTGTTCATGTAAGGGCAGCCTGGAAGTCTTCTGAGCAGCCAGTGCCTTGCTGAGTCCAAAAAAGTTTCCCTTAATTTTTAACCTAACAATATCCCACCTCAGGACCTTGGCCTGGGACACTACCCTACATCATCGACTCCTTTTCTGAGTGAAACCTGCCCCACCACTCCCCAGGGCTTGTCATGGTGGAATGCTGCTGAGGAGGAGTGTTGGGGTGGGCACTGAAAAAGCACAGTGCTCTTCTCTGTTATACATCAGTGGAAATCCCTGCAAGAGGTGAGGGGATTCAAAAGCAGTAGGTCACGCAAACCAAAGGTTTCAGCTTTGCGCTTCTGATTCCAATGGCACCTTTGTTGGGGAAATGTGTGAGTGTGGGGGCTATGAGAAAAGAGAAGGAAGGAAGCAGCAACTAGTCCACAGCAAGCAAGAGCAAAAGTTGCCCTCAGAAGAGACTCAGGCTGTTTGTTGCACCATACACATGAATATAAAATTTAAAGACCAGCCCTAAGTTCAGTAAAGGCACTCATTTTTTTTCTCATTTCACACCACAGATGGGCAAAACTCAGCCATTTCTCAAGCTAATGGGAGAGCCAGTTTGGGGACAGAGCAGGTGTCCTCTCGGCAGGGATGCCAGGTAAAGGACCATCACTGAGACCCCTTATTCATGTCCACAGCTGGGCAGGGAGAAAGGAAAACCCCTTCTCTAGAAACACTTAATAGCAAAAGTGTGAAAAGCACACCACTCCTTCCTTGAGATTTCACAAATCCCATGTACACTTTCAGAGCGTCAGTATCAAGCATAGTGTGAGTCCCTTGGTGTCTGTTTTTCCTTTAACAGAAAATCACGTAAAGGAATTTTTCCTTCCTTTTTCCAGTTCCCCAAGCCAGAGTCTAAAGCTCAACAAAGCTCTTCGAAAACAGTTCTTCTTTTTACATTCAATGATAGAATATATTAAGACACCACTTAGGTTCAAATGTCATTAAAAAAATCTTACAGAGTAAGTGCACAGATGTAGGAGGTTTAAAAAATGCTAAATGAGGAAGTCCTAGTAGAATGGAAACTCAGACTGTTTATAAGGGAAAAACTCCAAAGCCCTAGACCATATTTATAAAACCCAAAAATTGCCTTTGTGAACGATGAGGAATAGTCTACTTGGGGCAAGTGTAGTGTTTGATCCATATTGATTCATCAGCATTTGTTACAATGGCTGCTAATTCCTCTGTAAGTCAGCTTTCCTCACAAATTCTGACAGAAAATAGCTAATGGGGGATGAGTTTTCTTCCTAAGAGTTAGGTCCTGTATTAGCCCCATTTACCTTGTTTAGCTACCTGAGCAATAACAAGCTTGTAGTTTGAACCACTGAGGAGCTATTTTGATAGAATGGAAAATGTAACCCCAGTCCTCATGTACAAAGGAGGCAGTGACAGTAAATGACTCCTCAACTCTTTTTTTTCTTTTATATATATATATATTCATTTGTTATAATACACTAGACATGAGAGCAAGCAAAAAATAAAAATGCAACATCATGTCTAGACCCCACTCTACCCCCCACCCCTACCCCCACCACTATTACAGAATAATTTATGGTTGGGAGGAAATTAAATGCTAATTATATTGTAAACAAACTTAAAATGTTAATAATATGCAAATTGTTTTCCTATTTGATTGGAAATGGCTATAAAATACAACACAATCACCATGACAGTTTGTTTCACCCCCTACTTACTCACACTTGCTCTCTCAACCTCATGCCTAGCTCTGAATTCCTTTCTTTATAAACCGTTCATGGCCAGCCTGACTTAGTGAAATTGCCTTCAAAATCAAACAGACTTCTGAGGATGAACTGAAAAGGCACAGGGAAAATGCAAATTGTGTATCCTACCTTAGAGAGCCCCAGGGGTTGCTGAAAGTAAAGTTGGATTCTTCTCCCCTCATCTTATCTGTGTGGAGCCCTTGGCTAGCATTTCAGTTTCTGCATGAAATCGACTTGGGTCTTTCTCTGGTTCTCACCATGCTCCAAGCATTGCTGATTGTAAGCCCTCTTTGGAGCCTTTCCAAAGTTGTCAGACTTGGTTAACAGCTCTCCAGTGAACGCTTGTCCTTTCCTTCTTACTGCTGCTGAAGCTCAGCAGGAGTATCTGGGAGATACAGGGTAGGTTATGGTGTGACCACAGAGGCACTTATAAAACCGGCTAGGGTGAGGGCAGCCTATGCCCAATCTATCATCATCAACCAAGCTGATGGCTATGCTTCATTTCCTTTTAATTATAAACTTTTTATTTTTAGAAAATCGTAGATTCACATTATTGTAAGAAATAATACAAAGAGATCCCCATGCACTTTTTACCCATTTACCCCAATGGAAACATCCTGCAAGACTATAATACACACACAGACACACACAGACACGAATACAGGTAAAACTGGGGGAGTCTGAAGAAGATCCAGGTACAGTACCTGTGTCAATATCCTGGTTGTGATACTGCAATACACACTTCAGCACTGTTAACTGCACTCTCAATAGTGTGCTACAATCACCACTATCCATTTCCAAACATTTATAATCAACCTAAGTAGAAATTCTGCACAAATTAAGCATCAGCTCCTCCTTCTCTGCCCACATTTTATCCCCTGGTTACCTATATTCCAGATTCTAACTCTATGAGTTTGCTTATAATAAGTAGTTCATATCAGTGAGGTTATACAATATTTTTCCTTTTCTGTCTGACTTATTTCACACAACATAATGTCCTCAAGGTTATCCATGTTGTCTCATGCATCAGGACTTCATTCCTTCTTAAAGCTGAATAATACTCCGTCATATGTATACACAACATTTGTTTAACCATTCATCAGTTGATGGACAGATGGGTTGCTTCCATCTTTTGGCAATTGTGAATAATGCTGTTCTGAATATTGGATTGCAAATGTCTGTTTGCATCCTTGCTTTCAGTTCTTCTGGGTATATATGTATATATATAATAGTGGGATGGCCAGATGATGTGGCAATTCTATACTTAGCTTCCTGAGGAATCACCAAACTGTCTTCTACAGCAGCTGTAGTATTTTACATTCCTACCAGCAGTGAATGGGTGTTCCTATTTCTCCACATCCTTTCCAACATTGGTAGTTTTGTGTTTTGTTTTGTTTTTAACAGTGCCATTTGAATAGATGTGAAATGATATCTCATAGTGGTTTTTATTTGCATTTGTCTAGTAGCTATTGAAGAGCATCTTTTCATGGGGATTTTAGCCATTTATATTTCCTCTTTGGAAAAATGTCCGTTCAAATCTTTTGCCCATTTTAAATTGGGTTGTTAGTCTTTTTATTCCTGTCTTTTGAAGTGATTTTATCAAGAAAATATGTTGAATTTTCTCAAATGACTTTTCTGTATTGATCAAGATGATCACATGTTTTTTCCCATTCAGTTTGTTAATGTGTTTTCTTGTGTTGAACCACCCTTCATACTTGGGATAAAAACCACTTGATCATGATGTATAATTCTTTTAATGTGCTGTTGGATTTGATTTACAAGTATTTTGTTGAGGATTATTGCATCTATATTCATTATAGAAATTGGTCTGTAATTTTGTTTTCTTGTATCTTTATGTGGCTTTGGATTTAGGGTGATGCTGGCTTTATAGAATGAGTTATATAGTATTCCTTCCTGTTTAATTTTGTGGAAAAGTTTGAGCAGGATTGGTATTAATTCTTGGAATGATTGATAGAATTCACTTGTGAAGTCCTGTGGTCTTGGGTCTTTCTTTTTTGGGAGATTTTTGATGACCAATTCAATCTCTTTACTTAGAATTGATCTGTTGAGGCCTTCCATTTTTTCTAGACTCAGCGTAGGTTGTTCATGTGTTATAGGAACTAGTCCATTGCATCTAAGTTGTCTAATCTGTTGGTATACCGTTTTTCATAGTATCTTCTTTTGATCTCTTTTATTTCTGTGGGGTCAGTAGTAATGTCCTCCCTCTCATTTCTGATTTTATTCGTTTGTATTTTTCTATTTTCTTTTTTTTTTTTTTTGTCAGTCTAGCTAAGGGTTTGCCAATTTTATTGATCTTCTCAAAGAACCAAATTTCAGTTTTGTTGAGTCTCTCTATTGCTTTTTTTCTTTTTAATCTCAATTACACTTATTTCTGCTCTAATCTCTTTATTTCTTTCCTTCTGCTTGCTTTGAGATTAGTTTGCTTTTATTTTTCTAGTTCCTCCAGGGGTGCAATTAGGTCTTTGATTTTAGCTCTTCTTTTTTTAATGTAGGCATTTAGGGTTATAAATTTCCCTTTCAGCACTGCATTCACTGCATCCCATAAGTTTTGATAAGCTGTGCCCTCATTTTCATTCATCTTGAAATATTACTTATTTCTCTTGCAATTTCTTCTTTGACCTACTGATTGTTTAAGAGTGTGTTAGTTAACTTCCATGTATTTGTGCATTTTCCAGTTCTCCTTCAGTTATTGATTTCCAGCTTCAGTCCATTATGTCAGAGAAAGTGCTTTGTATAATTTCAGTCTTTTAAAATTTATTGAGACTTGTTTTGTGACCCAACAAGTGGTCTATCATGGAGAATGATCCATAAGCACTTAAGAAG
The DNA here is from genome assembly GCF_015220235.1 of Choloepus didactylus. Classification (NCBI taxonomy): domain Eukaryota; kingdom Metazoa; phylum Chordata; class Mammalia; order Pilosa; family Megalonychidae; genus Choloepus; species Choloepus didactylus. The sequence goes on along the minus strand of NC_051311.1, from coordinate 141,706,985 downwards.
AAGTTATAACCTGTGTTTTTGGGGGACAGTGATCTGTATATGTCTGTTAGATCTAGTTCATTTATCATATTATTCAAGTTCTCTGTTCTCTTATTGATCCTCTGTTTAAATGTTCTATTTATTAGTGAGAGTGGTTTATTGAAATCTCCAACTATAATTGTAGAGATGTCTATTTCTCCCTTCTTTTTGCCAGTGTTTACTTCATGTATTTTGGGGCACCATGGTTACAGGCATAAATATTTGATTGTTACTTCTTCTTTGACGGACTACCCATTTTATTAATATATAGTGTTCTTCTTTGTCTCTTATAACAGTTCTGCATTTAAATCTCTTTTGTCTGATTTTTGTACAGCTACTCCTGCTCCTATTTGTGTCTTTGGGTTTAAAGTGAGGCTCTTGTAGACAGTATATTGTTGGTTCATACTTGTAAAATCCATTCTGCCAAACTGTCTTGATTGAGGAGTTTACTCCATTAACATTCAGCGTTATTACTGTAAAGGCAATACTTACTTCAACCACTGGAATACATTGCACTTCTTGGATGTGTGTATTTATGTCTTTCATAAGAGTTGGGAAATTTGGGGCCATTATATCCTCAAATATATCTCTCTTCCCCTTTTCTCTTCTCTTCTCCATATGGGACACCCATTGTGTGTATGTATGTGCCCTTTGTGTGGTCATTCAAATCCCTGAGACCCTGCTCATTTTTATCCATTCTCTTCTCCATCTGTTCTGTCTGTAAAGATTTTGATTGTCCTGTCTTTTAGTTCACTGATTCTTCTGCCTGTTCGAATCTGCTGTCACATGCCTCTAGTGTGTTTCTGATCTGTTCTATTGTGCTGTTCATTCCCATAATTTCTGATATGTTTCTTTTTATATGTTCAGATTCTTTTTTATGCTAACCCAGTGTTTTCTTAATATCTTTTATCTCTTTAGTCATATTTTCCTTCATTTCCTTGAACTGATTTAGGAGATTTGTTTGAACATCTTTGATTAGCTGTTCAAATTCTGTGTTTCCTCCAAAAATTTAACTTGTTCCTATGACTGAGCCATATCTTCCCGTTTCTTTATTTGCATGTGATTTTTTGCTGATGTCTAGGAGTCTGATTACTTGATGAGTTTACTATGTAAGTTTGTTTCTTTCTCTTGCCTAGGGTTTTATTGTTGATTGGCTTTGTGTTAAGGCTTTTCTTTGACTCTTGGTTCAACTTATTCTAGACCATTAGTATTGCTCGTGTTTAGCTGATCAGATATTTTCAGTTCTTTTTCATCTGATTCTTGCCTTGGATATGTGGGGCAATTTTTAAAATTGCACTAACTGCAATAATTTCACTCCCAAGAGAAAGTTTCCTTTCCACCATTCCTTCTCCAGGAATCTTGAGCTATTCTGTTTGTTTTTGCTTTGCATCTATAGTTTTCTTTACACTCCTTTCATTTCCTCTAGCTGTTTTTGACTGGAGGGCAAATTCTGGGAGGAAGGTCACCCCAGAGAGGACTTTCCCAAGTCAGTATTTTCCAGCAAAGACAGGGCCAGGGACCCACAAAGGGGGTGCAGACAGCTCCAAAAAGCCCTGTGGAGAAGGTAAGGAAAGTTACCAAAAGCCTATTTGACAAGTCCCCAAAGCTGTACTTTTCAGACTTGCCTAGCAGATAGCGCCCTCAGCAAACTGTTTCCTGCAGCCCTGGGGAAGCACCATGTCTTTCAGCCTCCATAGCCTACACCCATGGCTATTGTTTTGTGACCCGACAAGGGGTCTATTATGGAGAATGATCCATAAGCACTTAAGAAGAAGTTATAACTGGGGTGTGGTTGAAACAATGGCTACAGCTGTTCCTGTCCGGGGCAGGCTGAAACAGCAGCTCAATATACAACTTTGTCAATGAAAAGCCATGATCAGTGCTCAGTCTTTCTACCCACCCCCATTCTTGTGGAGGAGGACTTCCATGACCCTCTCCACCTCAGCAGCCTGCCAGTGACTGGACCCTGAGGTGGCCTCCTGTAGGGTGGGGGGTGGGTGCCAGCTGCTGCTACAGAGCGAGTTACTCACAATTCTTCACCACAGTTTCTCAGCCTCTTCATCCCACTTCTCTCTAGATGATGTACAGGACTTCCCTGCCCTCTGGAGCCCTAGAACAGTTGTTTCAGACAGTTCCTGCCTGCCCAGTTACTATTTTGGAGGAGGAGTGAGCCCTGGAGCTCCCTACTTCTCACATCTTCCCTGGAAGTTCTTCTTTGATATTTGCTTTTTCTTTCTGTAATTCTTTTGGAATTTATCTTGAGGAAGGGAGCTTTCTAATTCAATGCCTTATTAACCATTACTTGAGTGTTTTCCATGAATTAATTTTATTTATTTATTTTTGTTATTATGAAAAAATAAAAGCAGAAGTAGGATAAAAGGTAATCTTGGGTTTATCATGCTAAAACACATTATGTTTCTCATATAGTGGGATTCCTGTAGGTGAGGGATATTTGCTTTTCTGGATAATCATATCAACCCAGTGCTATTAGACTGAATGAGAAACTGAACTCAGGGAAGGAAAATGAGGGAGTCATTGGGAAACATGTCTATGCATGGGTTTCAACCTTCCAAAATCTTCCTGCAAACTTTCTTCCTTTTCTCATTAGAGCCATTCAAAGATGTTTTTTAGTTCTTCTCATTGCTTTGATCTTTCGAGACAGATGTTTTTGAAGTGGTGTGTTTGTCAGCAGAGAAAAGAGATGGTGATTCTTTCCACATGAATAGCTGCAAATGAAAAATGGCTTCTGGAACTTTCCTCTTGGCTGCCTGAAAGGATTTTACCTTTCTCCCCCTCTCCAGTCCCCAGCGTAACCTCTGGTGGATCCTGAATGATGCTCTGGGTTTTATTTCTTGTTCTTTTTATTTCTTTCTCCAAAGGACAATGGCCAATAAAGTGGGTTCTTATATCAATGCTCTTTCCCATAAGCTCTGTCACAGAGAATTCTGTTTTAGAGAGTCAACACTTTCCTTCGGGAATAAGCAATCTCTTAGCATGATCATGAATCTTGCACTTTTTTTTTTTAATTATTTCCTTTTAACAAAATGTGTGAGTTGAGTGGCAGTAAAAACAGGCAAGAAATAAACAGATTTTTAAGAACCAGTTCTTTATAAGACTTTTAAATTCTTTTTATATTATTGCCTTTTATATAACTACAAAAACTACAGAGGCACAAAATCAATATTATAAATTCAAAGTGAATTAATACTTTAATCTTGGGTCATAGTCCTTTCTAGAATACCATAAAAATATGAAGCCTCTCTTGGACAAAACTGAACTTTCTGCCTAGTACTCACATTTACACTGAGCTTATACACACATGTGCACACACAGTCACTCACTCTCATGCCCACAAACACACATCCTGAAAGGAGACCTCCCTGTGGAGCAGAAACTCTAAGAAGATAGAGTATGCAGGGCTTCTTTGTGGTACAGCTTCATGGAAACAAAAGGAATGCAAATATTGATCAGAAAATCCACAGCCATCAAGAAAGTAGGTAGTGATACCCTTAACCGGGTATCCAAAGAATGGGTCCATGCTGATGGAATAGGACAGTCACGGGTAGAATTGGATAATTCAAAAGCAATTGATAACTGGCTCAGGTGTAATGTGATTTCTTTTTTCTTATACCAGGTTTCCTTGCTTATGTTGATTAATAAAAATACATGTGTAATTCCTCAGCACACACAGTTGGATGTTAAGAGAAGGGCTAGAGGTCACTAGGTGATAGACGCAGGCCTAGAATTAAAAACAAATGCTTTATAGTAAGTCTTGATTGCTGGGAGTGTGACTGCTCAGCTTTGTTGTTCTTGATCAAAATTTTATTGGCTGTAATTGGTTCTTTACATTTCAAAAAAAAAAAAAATAGAATCGATCTGTTAAATTTCACCAAATAACCTGTGGGGAATTTATCTAGGATTACGTTTAATATAGACATAAATTTAGGGAGAATTCATATCTCTAAAATACAGAGTTTTTAAATTTATGCACATGGGTTATCTTTCTATTTATTTGGGTTATTTTAAACTTCTCTCAATAGGAGTTAATTTTTGTAAAAAGTGTAAAGATCTGTGTTTAAATCCTTTTTGTTTCCTTTTGAATGTGGCTGTCTACTTGTTGATTTTAAATGTTAAACCAATGTTGCATTTATACAAGTGATGCTCAGTGTTTGTTATTCTTTTTATTTGTTGCTGGATTCAACTTGCTAGAATTTTATTTAAGATTTTTGTATCTACATTTACAAGACAGGCTGGCCTAAAATTCTTTTCCTGTAATCTCCAGTGTGCTGGAATCAAGAGTATGCTGGCCTCATAAAATGAGTTGGAAAGTGTATTCCCTTTTTCTATTATCTGGAAGACTTTGTTATTTCTTCTTTCAATGTTTAGATAAATTCATCAATGAAGTGATTTAGGACTAGTTTTCTCTGTAAGAAAATTTTAAATTATGGATTCAGTATCTTCAATAGAGAACTATTCATATTTTCTATTTTTCTTGTCTGTTTTGATAAGTTATGCTTCGATTAAATTTTTATTTCATCTAAATTTGAAATATTATCTTCAGAATTTATTTATGATATCCTTTCATTATCATTTTAAATGCATGCTGCTATTTTGAAGTATATTGCTAAATTTCCAAATATTTGGAATGTTTCTAGTTATTTTTTGTTGTTATTTAAAAGCTTCGTTCCACTATTATCAGAGAATATAATCCATGTGGTTTGAATAATTTCAAATTTGTTGAGACTTTCCCTTTAAGCCTTCATGTGGTCCATTTTGGCAAATGTTGCACATGCACTTGAAAAGAAGAGTACATTCTGTAGTACTTGTGTGTAGTATTTAGTATATGTCAATTAGATCAATTTTATTAATGATGTTCAAATTTTCTGTAACTATTAATTTTCTACTAGTTAGTCACTTATATAGAGAGGTATGTAAAAATACAGATATGAACCTAAGTACCGTTTTTTTTTTCCTTACTGGAAAAAGTAGTTGGAACCTAATAACTTATTTAAATCTATTTTTAAATTTGCCTTAAGCAGGTATAATTGGGAGCCATAGAAGCAAAAGTCTTTTTTATTTACAACATTATCGAAAGGTAAAGGTTACATATAACTAGACTTTTCTTTCTGGACATTATTTTTATTGGTGGCATTCTTGATTTGGGTTTGGCATTCACTAGGCTGAGGAAATACTAGGTCCAAAACATGCCCTCTCCCATAAATTCTTAAAAGTGACAGCTATACTGGGGGCAACTGATTGTACAATTTGGAACTTTGGATAATTGTATTGTATGTGAACAATCACAATTAAAAAAGAAAAAAAGAGAAAAAAAAAAGTGACCAGCTATACCACCACTAAATTCATGCAGCACCCCATTGAAGGGCTGTCACCCTAGAGAGAATATTCAGACTCTGCTGTTCAGGGTCTCAGACGAGCCTGGTTACAATGAAAACAGAATTTCCCCACCTACTAAGTACCTGCACTTCTCTACTGCTAGATTGATCTTTTTAAAATAAAAAGCTATCATGCCACCCCCCCCCCCCTTTAAAAATTCTCCAGGCTCCCCATTATTTCCAGGGGAAGATTAAATGTCTTTAGCCCAGCATACTAAGTCCACGATGGTCTGGCTCTTGCCTTCTTTTGAAATATTATCCCTTGACATGCTGCTGAGCTCCATGAATGCCATGAGTAGATCACAATCTCCACACCCGTGGGGCCTTTTGCACATGCTGTTTGCAGCCTCTCTCCAGAGACCACCATCTCTCTATCCCAGTTGCTTGCCTGGCTGACCTGTGTGTGACCTCCAGGAGAGCTCTGATGTCACCTCCTCTGGGGAAGCCCTTGCTTCCTACCTAGAGATTTCTTTGTGCTTTCTCACACCTTTGCCACACCTCTGCTGTCACAATCACTGCACTTTATTGTAGGTGCTGATGAGCCATCTTCCCTAACTAAAGGAAGGCACTGAATTTTCCACTTCTGTATTCCCAGAGCCAATCATAGTGCCTGCACACAAAAAGCACTCAGTAAATGCTGAATGGGTGTTTCATGTGCAGGCATCTTAATCAGTGGGGATTAAGTAGAAAAAGAAAAAAATCCCCAGAAGAGTGGTCAGATGTCACCATCAGATGGCCTTAAAGCAAAAGCCTGAAAGCCCCTTTGGAGCATCACATGTGGAGGAGTGGTTTTAAGGTATGATCTATGGCATTTAGGTAAGTGGCAGGGGTGGGAGTGATGTGGAGGAAACAGGTGTGTGAAAATTGCACAGAGATGCTATGCCTTACAACTACATGGATGTGATGAACTGAAAAGGTGTTTTCTTATTCAAACAAGTGTTTAGGACCCATGATTTGTTGGGTCATATATGGGAAATGCTGTCAAAACCCAATTCCCTTCACATTCTTCCAAAGTAAGCTAAGTGTCTGAGACCACAATCATTGTCAGCCACCCTGGCATTTTAGGAGCTGCATATTCATTCTCAGAGGGAATAACCTTTGGTAGAATGGACCGATATAAAAAAAAAACTCTGTAGCTTCTTATTCCAGTTCATTTTCACTTGTGCTTTTCCAATCTTTTCTTTCTAGCAATGTCTAAATCTCAGTGGAATGTGCATGCTTTTGAGGCATGTTATCATAGGGTTTTCAGGGACTTCAGTTGAGTAAGGCAATAGTGCAGAGTACTTTGTAGGGCAGTTTCCTAAGTCAGAAAGTTTCACCTTATTTGAATCAATTAGTTGCTTCCTAATCAGATCAAGCCCATTGGTCGCATGATTATCTTTGCGGAGAAAAACAAAAACAAAAATCCTCTCTCTCTTCCATCCCAACAGCTTTTCAAATTCCAAAATACAATGCTTGGACTCATCCTCACTTAGTTGCCCTCTTCCATCTCCTTTATGCATCCATGTGTTGGGCATGGTTTCAGGGTAACTTAGCGTCCACGCTCCCTGGTTTGGACTTGAGGGTACAGAGAACTGATGTGATACAGCTTTTCATCATATGCCTTGCAGTGAAGAAGCATGAGGAAAGCAAAGAGTTTATGTGGAGAAGCAAAAGACTTGAGTAAAGATGCAATGGCTCATCACAGTGAAATTATACACCACCTTAACAGACAGGCATCTTGCCAAAGTTTAAAAGCATAAGCTATTCCTAAAACGGTGTTGCGCATCTATGCTGTAACTAGTATTTGGCAGCCATAGTGATAGAAATTGATGGAGTGCTGGAAACTATGAAAATTCACTCAGAAGAGAAATTTTATTATTGCTATTTTTATTATTGTATATTTCCTCTTAGCTCTCCCATCCTTCCTCCCCTTCTCCTTGCCCTCCTCCCTTTCTTTCTCCTTTCCTTCCTTCTTTCTTCCTTTTTTGTGAATTTATTTTGAATGCTTATGACATGAACTCCCATCAGTTACCCAGACCAAAAATCTTTTGGGGTTGTATTAAAAAGCTAAATTTTCAGCTTTCCCAAGATACAGGCTCTTGGGAACATTGGTCTTTTGGGCTAAATGCATTCACGGGGAAAAACATCCATACAAAATTAATTGGAAAACAAAAGAAGATCACTGAACCTTTCTGTCCCAGCTAATCTCCAGGTTTAATGAAAATACTTGACAATGTGGGTATGAAAGACCCTGGCTCTTTCCTGACATCCCTTTATAAGATAGATTCAGATCTAGGGAGAACCTATATTGTGATGGAAAATAGGGAAAGGTGCCTCTGTATTCCCAGAAAGTTTAAGCAATTTTTTTTTATCTTTGAGAGTAGTGGCTGCAAATTAGCAAAAACTCTTCTGCCCCAGAAATAACAATTTCACCCAGAGGCGGAAGGTGGGTAGAGGAGACAGGGGCAGGGTGTTCTACATGAGAAGGATAAAGGACTGGAGGAGCAGCCCACAGCTGAACGCTCTGCTAAAGCTCAACAAGATTTGAAAGAAGGAGCATCTGGAAATTCTTAGGGTTTGTGTGGCAGCCGCATAAAACAGAAAGCCAGTGGCCGTGCGGCAGGAGACAGCTGTAGCTTGTATCTGACATGGGTGCTAGTCCAAACGGGAGCTGGGTTTATGTAAAGTTAATCACCCTTTACCTTTTTAAAAAAATTTTCTTTGACTTTCTGTTGTCATGTTTCATTTCTTTTTAATTTCTTCCCTCTGTTTGTAAACTTCTTATTGCCTTATGATTTCAGCTTTCACCTTTGTTTCAGGGAATCTGTATTTTCCTGAATTCAAGTGAACACAAAGCATTTGCTACCCCCACACTTACTTCTGTTTCCGTTAGCGAATTGTTTTAAAAAGTGAGCCCTTCCTTTTCATTTTGAATGTGGTGTTCTCTGCCTCTAAAGAGTACTGAATCTTTTCATGGATATTGTTTCTGTTTAGTCGTCCTTGAATAAACAGAAGTGAATGCAGGCTGGTGTTTTCCCATAAGCAGAATGGGTGGGATGTCTTATGTTCCCCTCGCCATCTGCCGTGGTGTTGGTAGAAACTTCTGCTCATAAGCTAGAAAGACGGGGTGGAGGTAACTCTCTAGTACCTCTTCTGCAACCTAAACCAGGCACTTGATTGCTGTGTAATTTTTTCTCTGGGTTTGTTGAAGCCCCTGGGCTAGGGGTTTGCTTCCTGTTTACAGCTTTCTACTGCGGACAGGCTATCCACTGGATGCATAAAGGGGGCTGCATCCAATGTTGCCTGGCTCTCCTGGTCAGTGTATCAGGGAGAAACCCCACACTGCTGATTTTCTGCCAGTCCTGGCGCAAAGCCTGGGACTTCAGTGGCGCTCATTTTTCAGTGCTATTGATCTACTTCATCACTACTTCATTACTTCATTCCCTCAACACTGTGATTTCCCAGGAGTGGGAATTGTTAGTGGATATCAATCCACACTCCATATAATGTTCGTAATAATTTTAATTGGTTTTTAACTGATTAGTATTAGTTTTTATTTTGTGAAGTGACCAAGGAAGAGTTTAGACTACAAATAAGAGATTCTCCCAGGAAAAGGAGACGTGTCACGCTGGTCACTTTCATGTCATTTCTTTGTTCTTGCATTATATTTAGCCTACCACTTCTTTTATGAATCTTTTAAAATGCTTTATCTGTTTTGTAAAGGTTGGCTTAGTTAAATCTAGATCATGAACCCACAAGCCATTTAATGGGACACCTATGAATCCTACCCCCTTGGGAGATCACTGTTCCTAGAGTATGTCTTACTTTCTTTTTTTTCTTGGAAAAGCACATGAATGATACAATTTTTGAGCTGTTTATGTCTGAGAATATCTTTATTGGATTCACATGTACATGGAAACTCTAAAAAATATAGAAATCTCAAATTGCAACTTGTTACTATCAAACTCTGGTGGTGTGTTAAATTGCTTTCTGGTGTTAGGCATAGTAGAAGTCTATGCAAGCTTGAATTTTCATTAATTTGTAAGTAATCTGGGTTTTGTCCCCAAAGATTTTTGCAAGTTATTTTCTTTGTTCTTTGAATTCAAAAATCGTAACAACACATATGTTGTGACATGTGGATGTTTTCTCATCATTTTTTTTTTCTGGTTTCACTTGATCCCTTTTCATCTGTTTATATGGGTTTCTTTGGCCGAGGAAAACTTGTTTTTATTGTATTTTTGATTAAAGCTTGCTTGCTTTTTTTCTTATGGAAGCCCTCCTAGGGGTAGTTAGGATCTTCTGGTTCTTATTTCTATTTGTCTTATATTTTCTCTCATCACTTTTTTTCCTGCTTAGTCCTTTTCCCTTAGGTTTTGAGAATTGAGATGGGTCCTTTCAGAGATTCAGGTCAATCCCCAGTAAAATCTTTAAGCCCCAAAAGAAGGGAGGAGTAAAAAGTTTAAATGTACTCTCATTTTACTTTGCCAGTGCAGAGACCAAACAGCCTGAGGGTAGTTGGGCTCTTTGAGGTGAGAGTCAGAATTGGAGGTAGGCTTAGCCAGGAATGTGTGTTTGCTAAAGAGCTGCCTGTCCTTATTTGGGGCAGCAGTCAGGGCTAGCTGCTATGGTCTCCCCATTCTTTGGCAGGCTGGCTGTCCATGAGTGCAAGTGATTAGTAAGCCCTTGCGTGCCAGTTCCCTGTCCCGTGCTGCCTCAGAAACCCAGGACATTTCCTAGCACTGCTTATGGGTTCCCAGTGGCTGACCTTCACCACCAAATCTGCAGAGGCCTCTGCTAATTGCCTATGCATATTTCCCCTTTGCTTGCTGCAGACTCACAAGTCAGGTAGGGACTACCTTCAATCTAATCTCATCTGTACGTTACATCACTGAAATCCCTGGAAGTTTCTTTTTTATAGTTGATGCTCACGCCTGCTTTTAAAGGTTAATGCATGATTTTTCCTCATTCTCTTTTGTTGATCATTTTCATGTAGATTTGGAAGGGAGGAGTTCACATCTTGCAAGTTGACCTATTGTCTCCTATGAATGGAAGTCTAAGAATATTTTAAGGTGAAAAATATGGGTGCAGATTATATAAATCAGTGTGAAGTGGAGACTTGACAGTAATCTTAAGAATTCTGCTTAGATTTTTCTCCTTTGGTTACCTATGATGATCAAGGCCACTGAATAATAACAGTGACAATGGTTAGAGCAGGTACCTTTTTTAAAAACTACTGTGTGCCACATTGTCTATTTCAATTTAATTTCATCTTTATATTAACCTAGGGAATTTGGTGATTGGCTCTCCATTTTATAGATGAGTCTCAGAGAAGTTAAATGACTTACCTCATGTCTCGCAGCTGGTACATTGCGAAGCGGGAATCAAACTCAAGTTTGTCTTCAGAGTCTCTGTTTTTCTCATTGTTGCCTCTCAAACAACCCAAAGAGTTGTCCAATCTCCAAATCTTTGTGGTATGAAAAGTGTTCCCAGTTACTGGACTTTGATCATCTGTAGGCATTTTATTGCTCAGATATATACCAAGTCATTCTCTGTATGGATAACCTTCATGTACATAAGAGCAGAGCTTGTGTTTTTTTTTTCTCTTATACTGGCTGAAACTCTTGGCTAGCAATGGAGGGAGGCATGTTCTCAGCACCTTGGTTTATTACCCATAGTCTTTTTTGAAAAAAACTAGGATTTTTATTTTCTTAGTAGGGATTATTCCTGTAAAATGATTTATCTTCATCTATTCCTTATGCAACTTCTTCTGGATATTTTGGTGGGGCAAATCTCCTCGTCTGTCTTGTAACATGCTTCTGTTCCCTCTGCCCATTGCCAATCCCAGTGCCTTAAATGTAGCAGAATCTCAAGGGGAATTTAGTGATGTTGCTACTGGTGGGTGCTTTAGTATATCCAACTAGAACAAAAAAATTAAAGAGAAAACAAAATCATTGTAACCTAGGAACTTTTGAAAAGGTACAAGGTAGCTAGAGAGTGTTAGGCATTGTTGAAGCTTAGTTGATAAGAAAATTTTTGTTCTTGCTTCACAATGGCAAAAATGTATGGATTTCTTTCCTAATGTACTTCTTTGAAAAGTACTGGTCTGCCCCATGCTTATTTTCCTTTCAGATATATTGGAATAAATAAGAACATTAAATGACTGTAAAATGTCATTATAATTATAGCATTATTATTTGGGGTTTTTTTTGTTTGTTTGTTTGTTTGTTTTCTATTCTGACTGAAGCATATCTTTTTTTCCTCATAGGTTGCGGTCTTTGGTCAAACAATTAGAGAGAGGGGAGGCTTCAGTGGTAGATCTTAAGAAGAATTTGGAATATGCAGCCACAGTACTTGAATCTGTATATATTGATGAAACCAGGTAAGCTGAAAACAAGAGACGGTAAGTCCACTGCCAGTAAATTTTCTGTTAACTGGCTTTTCTGAAACTGTCCCCATGGCAGGTGGAGACATACTGGCCATAGAGCCTTAGTTTCCACAGACAAACTGGGTAGATTTGGACAAGTCACTTAGCCTCTGTGCTTCTTTAACTGTAAAAGGAGTTAATTAATAGAACTTGTCTTACACAGCCATTAAGACAATGAAGTGGGATAGTATAAGAGGAGAAAAATAAATTTTTAAAAATCCAGTAAGGAGGCGGGGCAAGATGGCAGACTGGTGAGCTGTATGTTTTAGTTACTCCTCCAGGAAAGTAGGTAAAAAGCCAGGAACTGCGTGGACTGGACACCACAGAGCAATCTGTCTTTGGGCATACTTCATACAACACTCATGAAAACGTGGAACTGCTGAGATCAGCGAAATCTGTAAGTTTTTGCAGCCAGGGGACCCGCGCCCCTCCCTGCCAGGCTCAGTCCCGGGGGAGGAGGGGCTGTCAGCTCCAGGAAGGAGAAGGGAGAATTGCAGTGGCTGCTCTTATCGGAAACTCATTCTACTGATTCAAACTCCAACCATAGATAGACTGAGGCCAGACACCAGAGACTCTGAGAGCAGCCAGCCCAGCAGAGAGGAGACGGGCATAGAAGGAAAACAACACGAGAAGCTCCAAAGTAAAAGCAGAGGATTTTTGGAGTTCTGGTGAACACAGAAAGGGGAAGGGCGGAGATCAGGCCTTGAGGCGCATATGCAAATCCCGAAGCAAGGCTGATCTCTCTGCCCTGTGCACCTTTCCTTAATGGCCCTGGTTGCTTTGTCTATTAGCATTTCAATAACCCATTAGATCTCTGAGGAGGGCCGGTTTTTTTTTTTTTTTTTTTTTTTTTAAATCCTTTTTGCTTTTTCTAAAACAATTACTCTAAGAAGCTCAATACAGAAAGCTTCAAAGAATTGAAATTTGGGCACGTCAAGTCAAGAGCAGAACTAAGAGAGCTCTGAGACAAAAGGCAATAATCCAGTGGCTGAGAAAATTCACTAAACAACACAACTTCCCAAGAAAAGGGGGGTGTCCGCTCACAGCCACCATCCTGGTGGACAGGAAACACTCCTGCCCATCGCCAGCCCCATAGCCCAGAGCTGCCCCAGACAACCCAGTGTGACGGAAGTGCTTCAAATAACAGGCACACACCACAAAACTGGGCGTGGACATTAGCCTTCCCTGCAACCTCAGCTGAATGTCCCAGAGCTGGGAAGGGGGAGCAGTGTGAATTAACAGAGCCCCATTCAGCCATCATTTGAGCAGACTGGGAGCCTCCCAACACAGCCCAGCAGCCCAGAACTGCCCTGGGGGGACGGCACTCACCTGTGACATAGCACAGTCATCCCTCAACAGAGGACCCGGGGTGCACAGCCTGGAAGAGGGGCCCACTTGCAAATCTCAGGAGCCATACGCCAATACCAAAGACTTGTGGGTCAGTGGCAGAGACAAACTGTGGCAGGACTGAACTGAAGGATTAGACTATTGCAGTAGCTTTAAAACTCTAGGATCATCAGGGAGATTTGATTGTTAGGGCCACCCCCCCTCCCCGACTGCCCAGAAACACGCCCCACATACAGGGCAGGCAACACCAACTACACACGCAAGCTTGGGACACCAATTGGGCCCCACAAGACTCACTCCCCCACTCACCAAAAAGGCTAAGCAGGGGAGATCTGGCTTGTGGAGAACAGGTGGCTCGTGGTCGCCACCTGCTGGTTAGTTAGAGAAAGTGTACTCCATGAAGCTGTAGATCTGATAAATTAGAGATAAGGACTTCAACTGGTCTACAAACCCTAAAAGAACCCTATCAAGGTCAGCAAATGCCACGAGGCCAAAAACAACAGAAAATTATAAAGCATATGAAAAAACCAGACGATATGGATAACCCAAGCCCAAGCACCCAAATCAAAAGACCAGAAGAGACACACCTAGAGCAGCTACTCAAAGAACTAAAGATGAACAATGAGACCCTAGTACGGGATATGAAGGAAATCAAGAAGACCCTAGAAGAGCATAAAGAAGACATTGCAAGACTAAATAAAAAAATGGATGATCTTATGGAAATTAAAGAAACTGTTGACCAAATTAAAAAGATTCTGGACACTCATAGTACAAGACTAGAGGAAGTTGAACAACGAATCAGTGACCTGGAAGATGACAGAATGGAAAATGAAAGCATAAAAGAAAGAATGGGGAAAAAAATTGAAAAACTCGAAATGGACCTCAGGGATATGATAGATAATATGAAACGTCCGAATATAAGACTCATTGGTGTCCCAGAAGGGGAAGAAAAGGGTAAAGGTCTAGGAAGAGTATTCAAAGAAATTGTTGGGGAAAACTTCCCAAATCTTCTAAACAACATAAATACACAAATCATAAATGCTCAGCGAACTCCAAATAGAATAAATCCAAAAAAACCCACTCCGAGACATATACTGATCACACTGTCAAACATAGAAGAGAAGGAGCAAGTTCTGAAAGCAGCAAGAGAAAAGCAATTCACCACATACAAAGGAAACAGCATAAGACTAAGTAGTGACTACTCAGCAGCCACCATGCAGGCGAGAAGGCAGTGGCACGATATATTTAAAATTCTGAGAGAGAGGAATTTCCAGCCAAGAATACTTTATCCAGCAAAGCTCTCCTTCAAATTTGAGGGAGAGCTTAAATTTTTCACAGACAAAGAAATGCTGAGAGAATTTGCTAACAAGAGACCTGCCCTACTGGAGATACTAAAGGGAGCCCTACAGACAGAGAAACAAAGACAGGACAGAGAGACTTGGAGAAAGGTTCAGTACTAAAGAGATTCGGTATGGGTACAATAAAGGATATTAATAGAGAGAGGGAAAAATATGGCAAACATAATCCAAAGGATAAGATGGCCGATTCAAGAAATGCCTTCACGGTTTTAACGTTGAATGTAAATGGATTAAACTCCCCAATTAAAAGATATAGATTCGCAGAATGGATCAAAAAAAATGAACCATCAATATGTTGCATACAAGAGACTCATCTTAGACACAGGGACACAAAGAAACTGAAAGTGAAAGGATGGAAAAAAATATTTCATGCAAGCTACAGCCAAAAGAAAGCAGGTGTAGCAATATTAATCTCAGATAAAATAGACTTCAAATGCAGGGATGTTTTGAGAGACAAAGAAGGCCACTACATACTAATAAAAGGGGCAATTCAGCAAGAAGAAATAACAATCGTAAATGTCTATGCACCCAATCAAGGTGCCACAAAATACATGAGAGAAACATTGGCAAAACTAAAGGAAGCAATTGATGTTTCCACAATAATTGTGGGAGACTTCAACACATCACTCTCTCCTATAGATAGATCAACCAGACAGAAGACCAATAAGGAAATTGAAAACCTAAACAATCTGATAAATGAATTAGATTTAACAGACATCTACAGGACATTACATCCCAAATCACCAGGATACACATACTTTTCTAGTGCTCACGGAACTTTCTCCAGAATAGATCATATGCTGGGACATAAAACAAGCCTCAATAAATTTAAAAAGATTGAAATTATTCAAAGCACATTCTCTGACCACAATGGAATACAATTAGAAGTCAATAACCATCAGAGACTTAGAAAATTCACAAATACCTGGAGGTTAAACAACACACTCCTAAACAATCAGTGGGTTAAAGAAGAAATAGCAAGAGAAATTGCTAAATATATAGAGACGAATGAAAATGAGAACACAACATACCAAAACCTATGGGATGCAGCAAAAGCAGTGCTAAGGGGGAAATTTATAGCACTAAACGCATATATTAAAAAGGAAGAAAGAGCCAAAATCAAAGAACTAATGGATCAACTGAAGAAGCTAGAAAATGAACAGCAAACCAATCCTAAACCAAGTACAAGAAAAGAAATAACAAGGATTAAAGCAGAAATAAATGACATAGAGAACAAAAAAACAATAGAAAGGATAAATATCACCAAAAGTTGGTTCTTTGAGAAGATCAACAAGATTGACAAGCCCCTAGCTAGACTGACAAAATCAAAAAGAGAGAAGACCCATATAAACAAAATAATGAATGAAAAAGGTGACATAACTGCAGATCCTGAAGAAATTAAAAAAATTATAAGAGGATATTATGAACAACTGTATGGCAACAAACTGGATAATGTAGAAGAAATGGACAATTTCCTGGAAACATATGAACCACCTAGACTGACCAGAGAAGAAATAGAAGACCTCAACCAACCCATCACAAGCAAAGAGATCCAATCAGTCATCAAAAATCTTCCCACAAATAAATGCCCAGGGCCAGATGGCTTCACAGGGGAATTCTACCAAACTTTCCAGAAAGAACTGACACCAATCTTACTCAAACTCTTTCAAAACATTGAAAAAAATGGAACACTACCTAACTCATTTTATGAAGCTAACATCAATCTAATACCAAAACCAGGCAAAGATGCTACAAAAAAGGAAAACTACCGGCCAATTTCCCTAATGAATATAGATGCAAAAATCCTCAACAAAATACTTGCAAATCGAATCCAAAGACACATTAAAAAAATCATACACCATGACCAAGTGGGGTTCATTCCAGGCATGCAAGGCTGGTTCAACATAAGAAAAACAATCAATGTATTACAACACATTAAAAACTCGAAAGGGAAAAATCAATTGATCATCTCAATAGATGCTGAAAAAGCATTTGACAAAATCCAACATCCGTTTTGATAAAAACACTTCAAAAGGTAGGAATTGAAGGAAACTTCCTCAACATGATAAAGAGCATATATGAAAAACCCACAGCCAGCATAGTACTCAATGGTGAGAGACTGAAAGCCTTCCCTCTAAGATCAGGAACAAGACAAGGATGCCCGCTGTCACCACTGTTATTCAACATTGTGCTGGAAGTGCTAGCCAGGGCAATCCGGCAAGACAAAGAAATAAAAGGCATCCAAATTGGAAAAGAAGAAGTAAAACTGTCATTGTTTGCAGATGATATGATCTTATATCTAGAAAACCCTGAGAAATCGACGATACACCTACTAGAGCTAATAAACAAATTTAGCAAAGTAGCGGGATACAAGATTAATGCACATAAGTCAGTAATGTTTCTATATGCTAGAAATGAACAAACTGAAGAGACACTCAAGAAAAAGATACCATTTTCAATAGCAACTAAAAAAATCAAGTACCTAGGAATAAACTTAACCAAAGATGTAAAAGACCTATACAAAGAAAACTACATAACTCTACTAAAAGAAATAGAAGGGGACCTTAAAAGATGGAAAAATATTCCATGTTCATGGATAGGAAGGCTAAATGTCATTAAGATGTCAATTCTACCCAAACTCATCTACAGATTCAATGCAATCCCAATCAAAATTCCAACAACCTACTTTGCAGACTTGGAAAAGCTAGTTATCAAATTTATTTGGAAAGGGAAGATGCCTCGAATTGCTAAAGACACTCTAAAAAAGAAAAACGAAGTGGGAGGACTTACACTCCCTGACTTTGAAGCTTATTATAAAGCCACAGTTGCCAAAACAGCATGGTACTGGCACAAAGATAGACATATAGATCAATGGAATCGAATTGAGAACTCAGAGATAGACCCTCAGATCTATGGCCGACTGATCTTTGATAAGGCCCCCAAAGTCACCGAACTGAGCCATAATGGTCTTTTCAACAAATGGGGCTGGGAGAGTTGGATATCCATATCCAAAAGAATGAAAGAGGACCCCTACCTCACCCCCTACACAAAAATTAACTCAAAATGGATCAAAGATCTCAATATAAAAGAAAGTACCATAAAACTCCTAGAAGATAATGTAGGAAAACATCTTCAAGACCTTGTATTAGGAGGCCACTTCCTAGACTTTACACCCAAAGCACAAGCAACAAAAGAGAAAATAGATAAATGGGAACTCCTCAAGCTTAGAAGTTTCTGCACCTCAAAGGAATTTCTCAAAAAGGTAAAGAGGCAGCCAACTCAATGGGAAAAAATTTTTGGAAACCATGTATCTGACAAAAGACTGATATCTTGCATATACAAAGAAATCCTACAACTCAATGACAATAGTACAGACAGCCCAATTATAAGATGGGCAAAAGATATGAAAAGACAGTTCTCTGAAGAGGAAATACAAATGGCCAAGAAACACATGAAAAAATGTTCAGCTTCACTAGCTATTAGAGAGATGCAAATTAAGACCACAATGAGATACCATCTAACACCGGTTAGAATGGCTGCCATTAAACAAACAGGAAACTACAAATGCTGGAGGGGATGTGGAGAAATTGGAACTCTTATTCATTGTTGGTGGGACTGTATAATGGTTCAGCCACTCTGGAAGTCAGTCTGGCAGTTCCTTAGAAAACTAGATATAGAGCTACCATTCGATCCAGCGATTGCACTCCTCGGTATATACCCGGAAGATCGGAAAGCAGTGACACGAACAGATAACTGCACGCCAATGTTCATAGCAGCATTATTCACAATTGCCAAGAGATGGAAACAACCCAAATGTCCTTCAACAGATGAGTGGATAAATAAAATGTGGTATATACACACGATGGAATACTACGCGGCAGTAAGAAGGAACGATCTGGTGAAACATATGACAACATGGATGAACCTTGAAGACATAATGCTGAGCGAAATAAGCCAGGCACAAAAAGAGAAATATTATATGCTACCACTAATGTGAACTTTGAAAAATGTAAAACAAATGGTTTATAATGTAGAATGTAGGGGAACTAGCAGTAGAGAGCAATTAAGGAAGGGGGAACAATAATCCAAGAAGAACAGATAAGCTATTTAACGTTCTGGGGATGCCCAGAAATGACTATGGTCTGTTAATTTCTGATGGATGTAGTAGGAACAAGTTCACTGAAATGTTGCTATATTATGTAACTTTCTTGGGGTAAAGTAGGAACATGCTGGAAGTTAAGCAGTTATCTTAGGTTAGTTGTCTTTTTCTTACTCCCTTGCTATGGTCTCTTTGAAATGTTCTTTTATTGTATGTTTGTTTTCTTTTTAACTTTTTTTTTCATACAGGTGATTTGAAAAAAGAAGGGAAAGTTAAAAAAAAAAAAAAAAAAAAAAAAAAAAAAAAAAACCAGTAAGATTTTTATCAAAGGAAGGGTTCCACTATTATCACATATTGTTAGCCTCTATCTAAAAACTATATACAAGTTTTTATTCACAATATCCACAAGTAAACAGCAACTTCTGAAGTGATTAAGAAGCATTTGTTCTCTTAAGCATATCCAGTATTTTCCTTCAGTCTTTTGTATGTTATTGATATTTGTAGCAGAAGGTTTCCCTTACCATATCCAAAAGTTTTAAAGCAGTTCCAGTGCCTAAGCATTTAAAAGTAACAGAATTGGTTTTCTTTTGAAAAATGTTGAAATGGTGAATGTGAAAAGCTTTTTTTCCTAATTCAGATAGATTTGGAAAAAAACTGTATTTGTGATATTTTACTTTTCTTTGCCAAATTGCAATCTGAAAGTATTTCACCTTAATCTATGGATTGTATGGTTTATTTTTTATTGACAGACATGCATGGCTCCTAATTTAAGGAAAGTTAATATATATTTTTTCTAATATTAAGTTCTGCCTCCTTCCCCCATTGATGTGTCTAAAAGAAAAACAAAATCAAACCTTATATTGACATTTGCTTCTGCTGCTTGTTTTTAGTAGGGCTTAATGTAAGTATAAAATATGATTTTCAGCTTTATTATAAACTATTATTATTTAATTATGTTCCTTTCTAGTGGGCTGCCCTATGAACAAAATTGAAAAATCAGCTAATCACAGCTGTCAGATGATTTAAACCACTGTGCTCAAATAAAGAAGTGCATTATTTTGGAAATTTTGCTTGAATTTAAACATTCAAATTTCTGTTACATCCTATCAAATGGGAAAGAATATCAGTTGACATCACTTAGGATCAATACTGCAGAAGACAGTTGCTGTAGTTTGGTTAATTTTTTGCAAAGTCTTGAAATGCAAACACCCCCCTTCCTAAACACACTTTTTATTTGGGGAAAACAGTGCCACAAGGTCCATCTGTGAAATAATTCATTGACTGGCAACCAGGCCCCTTTCTGTGAATGCATTTTTGAATGGTAGGCTTATATTCAACTCAAATTCCATAGACCTTCTAGGAATAAATATACTGGGTGCTCCTGAGTGCAATGGATCTGAGACCCACGAAGCCTGAGATGGGGGATATCTGACTCTGCCTGACCCCTTTATTCCTTTGCCCAGGCTGGTAGAGAGAACCATCTAAAACACAATTGGCAAGCATCCACAAGCCTTACCACAAAGGTGCTGTGTCTTTTGTGGCCAACTTAATTGAGTTTCTT
Source organism: Choloepus didactylus (assembly GCF_015220235.1). Classification (NCBI taxonomy): domain Eukaryota; kingdom Metazoa; phylum Chordata; class Mammalia; order Pilosa; family Megalonychidae; genus Choloepus; species Choloepus didactylus. Next base: position 141,686,803 of record NC_051311.1, on the reverse strand, counting down.
TGCACCTGTGTATGCAGGCAGGGTGGCGAGAAGGAGCAGTTGCTTTGAACAGAGTGCTCCAACTTCAAGTTTAATCTCAGTGTCTTGTTTATGTATCTTGTACAGGCGACTCCTGGATACTGAGGATGAGCTGAGTGACATCCAGTCTGATGCTGTGCCTTCTGAGGTCCGAGACTGGCTGGCCTCCACCTTCACACGGCAGATGGGGATGATGCTCAGAAGGAGTGAGGAGAAACCGCGGTTCAAGACCATCGTCCATGCAGTGCAGGCTGGGATATTTGTGGAGAGGTAAAGATGGCCATCACACCACGACCAAAGCCACAACAGAACACTGATTTCAATAACTTGAAGCTTTGTTTCAATGCAGTTTTGGTTCCTTAGTAAATACTGAGAATTCAAGAACATAGTCTTGAGTAAGAAATGGCAGACAAATATCTACTTTAACCTCTGTAGTCATTACAATAAGCTTTTTGCATTTGCTCAGAATTCTTTTTATTAATTAGAGAAGGTTTGGTTTGAGTTCAGTCCCTAATTTTTGAAGGACGGTCTAATCCATCGTCCTTTGTCATATGCAGATGCTGTCTACATTTGGAACAGGTCAGGGGTACTCTTAGATTGCTGACCTGGGGAAGACGGTTCATTCACAAGGGTTCGAGGACCCTGTGCCACTTTTCGTTTTGTTAGCCAGCTTGCTCTTTGAAAGTGAATTGTCTCCCTCCCTCCCTTCCTCAGAAACAGATTCCAGAAACTCAATCTTTCTAGAACCCCTATTGTGCAATTACAGATTTTAGGAATGCAATGTTGAGTTCAAAGTTCACCTGGCACATTTTTCTTTCTTGTTTTCAACAGCTCTAAAGCACGTGCTCTTCTAAATGGGTTGTCCATGGGAGTTTTCAGTCATAATTCATATCTAGCAGAAGAGGTGACCATTTTAGTAATATAATTCCCAATTTTGGGCACAGAGATGTAATTTTTTTTTGCTTCCAATGGTTTATGTGTTTGGGGTTGCTTTAACACATTTTGAATGTAACACTTAGGCCACTTGAGTGACTATGAAAAGGTAAAAGAGGAAATTTAAGTTTCTTTGAGTTGCCAGGGGGAAATTTTCTAATTAGTTTTCAATCCTTGGTTTAATTCTATGAGCTGTGAATCCTTCTTTTAAAATATCATGTTGCATTTCCCTCTCTGACTTTGCCAGAATGTACAGACGGACATCAAACATGGTTGGACTGAGCTACCCACCTGCTGTTATTGAAGCGTTAAAGGTAAAACCAATGGAGGCGTTGTCAAATGTATTTGGTGCCCTATAAAAAGTACAGTGCAATTTGTTGTTAGAGAACAAAAATCTTTCATTTACAGTTCTTTTCCCAGTCATTCCTGACTTTTTATTTCATTGTTTTTTTGTTTCTATCTAACAGTATAACTATCTTTTCAGACTTCTTCCTAATAATTTTTTCTTTTAAAATCAGACTCTTCTGGTTGCATTTCTTTCTATGCCCCTTGTGCAGTTTAGGTTTTGCAGAGTGATCTGGCTTCATGAGACCTGGTCTGACTTTGGCCATAGGGAATCAAATTTGTTCTGGCTATAAATATTCAACATTAAAGGGATCTTTGGTGATGATATAGTACCAATATCCAAACACTCGCTCTAAGTCCATTTCATAACTGAAGAAACAAACACTCAGTGAGATTTTAAAGGCACTGTTTGCTAGACAGAACTAAATCTCATACTAGATTCTCAAGACATCATAAGCTCTCAGTAACATTTTATTGCATGATAAAGGCCTCCAGAGCCTTGTCTTCTCCATATATCCTATTTTCCCAAGACTCTCACTGAGCCAAAATTTTCCATGAGTAGTCCTGCAAATGTCTGTGTTTAAATGGGCTAAATCCTGCAGAATTACTCCCAATTAGAAACGCACTTGGGATTGTATAGTGTATTTCTAAAAGCTCCAAAGTAGATGTATTCTGGGTGTGTGCTGGGTCAGACCCGCTGGTCCCAGGCTATTCCAGCTGTGCCTAACCTGATTTGGCTTTGGGATCCGATGGTGGGACTGAGCTAAGGCCCAAGATCACTGGGCTGGTTGACATTGCCTGGTGTCCACACATGTAATGCGGTCCACAGGCTTGGAGACATCACAACGTTCTGACCTTCATAAAGCCATTGTTATTACCTGATGATAATTCTAGAAGGTAAGTTAAATTACCTACTCATTGAGTCGGTGGTGGGAGGGTTTCTTGGTTAATTCAATGTCAGGAAAGAGCTCATTAGGACCATTTGATTATATATTCATAATCCTGTCTCCAATCTCTGAGACATTCACTAGCTGAGTTTGTGAGTCCTTATATGCACAAATTCTCATTTCTCTATTTCCTATCTCTATATTTTTTGTTTCTTCTTATGTTAACTTGCATGTTTTCGCATTCCTCCTTAAGCCCCGTGGTAATGCCCAATACACCAGTATAATTTATAGCATTTCCTATTTAATCAGTGAAGTCACTTTATGAGATCTGATGTTGCATAACACCTGGTATGAAGTCCCATTGATTTTTCATAATCGAATCTGAAAGAGTCATTGAAAGTCTTAGGAACATTAAAAGCATCTGCTACCTTTAATTTCTTCCCTTATCGTGAGCATAAATATACAGGTGGGTATACATATGCCAAGAAATTTATGAAAATGTTTCTTCCCAGTTGAAGCATCCTGTTTCTACAGAATATTGTGGAACAACCTGAGATGTGCTTGACTTGTTATTTTATGCTTGGGGAAAAGCAGTCACAGATGCACAAGTTGTCTTTCTGAGGGAGGATTATTTAGATGGGGAATAAGTACTAACTCTCTACATTGTTACCCTTCTCCATATGTATAACTGATAACAAGCAGGAAGGCTAAAGCTGCTGTTTCTTTTGCCCCATCCCCTATTTCCTGGGGAAGTTCAAAATCTTTTTACAATTGAATATTTTACCACCTCCCCAGACTCTGGTTTTATTAGCAGTGAATTGGAGGGGAGTGGGAGAAATTACAAAGATTTTTTTTTTGTTGTTCTTTTTTATGAAGTTCCTATTAGAAAAAAGGTTATTTACACTTTACTGCCAGCGGTTTTTATGGCATCACTACTGTTTTCTTCAATCGCAGAAAATTTCCCCAAAGACTGAGAGAATACAGTTCAATAAAATAAACATGATACTACTGTCAGATTAATCTTTGTGATTAATGAAAAGAACGTGGCATAAAATGGCATAAGATAATAAATAATCTTGACCAATCTCCCAATTTGAAATATGCTGCATTTTTGCTTTTTCTTGCATTCAATATATATTACCTTCTAACTTGGGGTGTTTTATCTATCTCTTGTCATCTGGGGTGGAGTTTTTGGAAATGTAGAAATGTACTGTTCTTTAGGAGGACATCTGTTGTGTGACTCAGGAAGACACACCTTGGAGTGACTCCAAGTTTAAAGTGGAAGGAAAGGAACTGAGGAGCTTCAGGTTTCCTTTACGTTATACTGCTAGGAAGTCCACGCAGTTTCTCTATGAGAAGAGTCCTTGGGCAAAGTTTGGCAAAAGAAGAAGAATGGTTTAAGACAGTGTTCCGGTTTGCTAATGCTGCCCTTATGCAAAATGCCAGAAATAGATTGGCTTTTATAAAGGGGGTTTATTTGGTTACAAAGTTTCAGTCCTGAGGCCATAAAAGTGTCCAAGCTAAGGCATCAACAATAGGGTATCTTCACGGAATAATGGCCTATGGCATCTAGAAAATCTCTGTCAGCTGGGAAGGCATGTGGCTGGTGTCTGCTCTGGGGTGCTGGTTTCAAAATGGCTTTCTCCCCAGATGTTTCTCTCTAAGCATCTGGGGGTGTTCTCAGTTTCTCCCAGACAAACTGTGGGCTAGCAAAAGTCTGCTTTTAATGGCTGTCTCCAAAATATCTCTCTCAGCTGCAGCAGTCTGGGCCTGTGATGGCTCTTTTTAAAGAACTCCAGTAAACGAATCAAGACCCATGCTGAATGGGTAGGGCCACATCTCCATGGAAATAATCTAATCAAAAGTATCACCTACAGTTGGGTGGGTCACAGCTCCATGGAAACAACCTAATCCAAATATCCCACAAGATTGAATTAAAAGGTCATGGCTTTGTGGGGGACATAATATATCCAAACCTGCACAGGCAGTTAAACTGGATATGAATTAAAATACAGATTCCAGAACCCACTGCCAGGATTCTGGTTTTGTAGATTTTCAGAGTCCCCTACCCTAGAATCTGCATTTTTTACTGAGCACCCCAAGTGGTTCTGAGGAACATTAAAATTTGAGAATCACAGCCAAGACATCCCTAAAAGGAGGGATCAGAGAGGCAAAGGACATCCATGTCACTGTCCCTATTTACTCATCCTCCCTTTTCTCTAAGGCTTACAGTTCAGAATCAATCTTTGCTTTTTATTGTAATAATCCAGTGACAGAGACTTTTTCTCCTTTTTATTCATTCTGGGGACTAATACTTAAAATGTTCAGACATGATGAAATATTTTCCAAACTACTAAGTTGTCAGTGGACCTTTCCTTAGAACTAATGGCCAGGCAGTGGATATGACTCATGATAATCCCAATTCACCATGAGCTAGGTGAAGTTTTAAGTCTTAGGTTGATCTTAAAGGACCCCACTATTTATGGCCTGGGTCCAAGAGGGATATTTAGGGGTTGAGGCCTGGGTCACAACATATATTCATTGAGTTTACAATTGTCAGCTGTCGACAGTGAGACCAGTGGGGTGTCAGTGGGATTATTATGAAGTTCTGCCACGCTTAATTCACTCTGACTCATTTAATCTTTCTGAGGTTGTCATCTGTACAATTGGGGAAAGTAATGCCTATTTCTGGATGTGAAGTTTTGTGAATGTCTAAACACGTTGCCCAGAAAGCATGCTCCATACTTGTAGATATTTTTCTTTAGTTAAAATAGTGGAGGGAAATTATTGAAACTGAGGTGAAGTCATCACAAATTGCAAATTGAATGAATTCAATAGAAACCCTTTGAAAGAGTTTGTTTTCTCTGGGTATGATTTAGCTTTCCTGTGCCCTGACTTTCCTGTGCCTTGCTGTCCCCTGGGTGGATTTGACAGTTGGGATGTCTGGACAGGGACAGGGCTGTGATGGATGGATCATGTTGGGAGGCAGTGGGGGCTGGGACAAGAGCCACTCGGCCAGGTGCTCCTGAAATCCAGGGTCTCTGTGGGGAACCATCTGAGCCTTGCCTGCAGTCAGTTTGGGCTCACACGTGTTCTCACGGTCATGCTCAAGCCCTCAGATACTCAAGTCAAGAAGTTTTCTTTACTGACAGAAAGTGAGACTCTTGACATGATGAGTAAACAAGTAACTGTTGCTTAGACACGTTGTTGTTTACTGTATTCAAAAAAGCTCATTATGGTAGGTCAAAAGCCCATCAGACAATGTGCACACATATTTTGGAGCAGCTATTTATGGACAAAGAAGGCTTTGGAGTTCAAGAACTGTGTTTGAGGAGTGTATTCAGCTTAGCTTTTAGTTTTACTTTTTTCAATCACGTGATTTACCGATTTGAGGCCTAGATCTCCAGATTAATGACTCCAGAACTGGTAGCATTTTTCTGTCCTGTGAAACGAATACTTTCTGCTCAGGGTTATCTTGGTTTCAGCTCAGCATTTTAGATTGAAGTGACTCATTATTTTGTATTTGATATCACACATGTTTTTGGACATTTATACATGAGTCAACCTTCTCAACCGTAGACTAAGAAGAAGCCAGTAGAGTGGCAAGGGGTTGGGGAGAGGTTTAGAGGTTGTTGTGGAGTTAATTAAAAATTTGAAATTAAGTAGTGATGGCTGAAGGGCATAATGGAAAGAGCCTGACTTAGGGTCAGTAAACTTTGTGTTTGCATTCAGGCCCTTCCTGTGTCCCTACTACTTGCTCACAGTTGATGTTAGGGAAATTAAGTAGCTTTTTGGTGCTCTCATCTGTAAAATGGGACTAATAATACTTACCACAGAAGGTGGTTTTCAGTACAAATTACATATTTATCACAGATCACAATGTCTAGCATACTGTAGATACACAATAAATTATGGCTATTGTTGTTAGTAATAATACCATTTTATTTAATTTTTTAACAGTAAATGCTGTGTTCAGCTACCAGGGTGGGAAAAGTTTGAGAGTGGAAAGGATTCTAGAGTCTTGGGCTATGAAATCCTGAGTAAGGGCTGCCCACCAGATCAAAAGTGGGGACCTGAGTGGTTCTGTGAGTGGCCGTGGACTGATGACGTCCTTTCTCCCTTCCCTGTCCTGCAGGATGTGGACCAGTGGTCCTTTGATGTCTTTTCCCTCAATGACGCCAGCGGGGATCATGCACTGAAATTCATTTTCTATGAATTACTCACACGCTACGACCTGATTAGCCGTTTCAAGGTCAGTAACTAGGACACAAGTCTCCTTTCTTCTCAGGCACACTTTAAAAACACATTTAAACTAATAAGATAAATAAATAAACTCCACCCATTTGTTCTTCTTTGTATGATTCCTGGGCCAAGACCAAGAAAATCCTTTTACTACCAACAGAAAACTGCTCTGGATGACTTGAGAAGCATCCTTTGCACAGTGTCTGTGGCCAGACCCCTCAGTGGTGGAACCTTTGCATTACTCCTTTGCCTGGTGGGGCTAGTTGACAAGGGAGAGGCTGAAGAAGCCCCTTTAGAGCCCAGCCTTCCTAGAAGCACAATCCAAAGCCTGCTATAGCAGAGCTCCCCTGTGAGATCTGCTCACAGAGCTCATTTCAGCCTGATTTTCTACGCTGTCAACCACCACCATCACTGAGGCAGTCATGGAGACAGAATGTTCGTTTGCCATTGCTGCAGACTTTTTCCTGCCATTTGGCTCACGCAGACAAATGGTCTCGCTTATCATCTGTGACAGATCCTTGGTATTTCCCAGATATTCATGCTTCAAATTAATCCTTCAACTTTAAATAAAGAGCATGGATTATTTCCAGCGCTCAACCCCCTCAGCTTCCTAATGCCTGACTGTTGAGGTCAGACCAGGTTCTCCAGGGAACCTGTGTGTTTGTTCGCTGACATCTGTCTCTTTGGGTTTCTCTTCTCATGGACGAGCCTCTGAAATGTGCAGGTCTTTTTCTATGTAGCATATTGATGTCTCTGGACATCCACAGTCATTTATCAGTTTTCTGAGGACTGATTATTTGGGGATGTATTTCTTACAGTTTCTCAATTTGTTTTGCCTCAGAAATGTACTTGAGGCTCCAGTGGATGCTCAAGACCCTCTCCTCAGACAAAGCTCTCAGGCACATCCACACCCCTTTTACCTAACATTGTGGTGGCTTCAGTGGGTTCTGAAGAACAACACAAGGAACCCAGAATCACTGGATCGTCATTCTTAAACATGATAACAAATTAATTTCTGACCTCTAAAAAGCCATATTTAAATTTCTAAAAATACACAAATGATAACTATGGAAGAAGATGCCCGAGGGAGAACGTGTTATAGAATCTCAGCATTGCAATAGCATTTTCCCTTATTCTTTCTTACTCACTTAATCCTTGTCTCCTGAAACACATACCCTTTCCTCTTCTCCCAGCTATGTACTTGATCATTTACCCTAAACTTTGGATTTGGTCCAGAAAACTAACATGATGAATGTTTTCAGGATCCCTTTATTTGTACAAGCATTTGGCAATTTTTCTTCACTTTTTGGCACATAGAAAAGGAAGACTTATAGATAGTTAAGGCAGAAAAGCAATCAGGCTCATTGGAAATAATATTCTAGGTTACTGGTAGTTCCAAGCAAAGGTTCAAATCTTTTGTTTCTTGTGAAATAAATGAGCATATACTATGCCATGTATCTCATTTATTTGTGAAAAAGCAAGAAGTCTCCAGAGATTGAAGCTATAAAATCATTCCAAATCAAACACAAGCCACCACCAGCATCAGAGAAAATATTGACCTCTTGAAAATTATGCCCTCTAAAAAGAGTGATTGTATACACATAGAACACATGGGGAAAAAAACCTAAACAGACCTGTGATAAGTTATGTTATGCAGGGAAACAGGAACAGGCTGTGTTCTTAGGTTTATTACTTGGCAATTTATTATTGGTAACATGATCTGGAAAGTCTCATTCCACAGATATTGTGTTACAAATAGTGAATGATTCCACAAACAGGAACTAATTATTAGTGCTGCTTCAACATTCCCCAAATATTGATTACAGCATTGTTTGATGTCCAGTGTAGTTTCTCTTCCCCCTTAGGACTAGAAGAAAAAATATTTAAGGGTAGATGAGGATAAACAAATACAAAAAATTAGTACAGTCATCAATAACTTAATTTTCTACATATGCATCAAAAGTTATGCTTTTTATCTAAATAAAACTAAATATCTTTTCAGATGGCATTCCCCTTGGAGCCAAGGACAATTTCCAAAGCAGACTATTCCTAAACCAGAGACTTCCTGTCAAGCTTTTATATTATCTGATAATTTCTTCAGTGATTTTTATGAACTATGAGAAGTTATTTCTTCATTTGATATGTTATGCCTCCAGAATGGAACAGTCATAGTGCCTGAGACTTTTCTTTTTCATTTCAAGTACCCTTGCTGCTCTCTTTCAGATCCCCATTTCTGCACTTGTCTCATTTGTGGAAGCCCTGGAAGTGGGGTACAGCAAGCATAAGAACCCTTACCACAATTTGATGCATGCTGCAGACGTCACTCAGACTGTCCACTACCTCCTCTATAAGACAGGAGTAGCAGTAAGTACAGATAGGAATTCTTAGATTACAAAGGGTGTGAAGATGATTTGGGTTTCAGTGGAGGATGTTCTTATTATGATGAGGTTGAACCCACAGCAGGGGCCTGGTTTTGTGGACTCCCATTTCCCCAAGAGTTGTCCAATTCATGGAAAGTCTAGGGGCTCAGTCTTGCCCTGAAATTTCCTCCAGCCTGGACTTGATGAAAGAGATGGCTGGCAATGGCTTGCATCATAAGTAATGACCAATGAAAATATAATTACAGAACTAAGCATGTATTTACAGATGTGGAGAGTGCCCCTGTTAATTTCTTGCTGTGGTGAGTAATGACGACATTCACGCATACTGAAGTTGCATTGTGTGTATTTAGCAACTGTGTTACACAAAGTTTGCTTTTGGTTTACTCCACCAGATCTTTTTCACAGGACTACCATTATTCACATTCTATTTATTTGTATTTTATATTTTGGAACCTAAGTGTCAATCTTTACTTCTAAACTTTTCAGTTCTTCAGATATTTTTGAGTGTCTGTAATCCATTCTATTAGCTAACCTGCTCAGCTTGGCTATGGGTGCCTTATGCCTCTTTGCCCTCATCTAAGTCATTAATTTTAAAAAGTATGGCTGATAGTGACAAACAGTGGGTCCTATGTCTTTTTACTTTGAAATTTCCTTCAGAATTAACATCAACATCAACATAGATATTCTTTGAGTACAGTTATCAATTTGCCCATAAACCCACTACACATTTATCTTTTACGCTAGGGCATGTTGAAAGACTTGCTCTATTATCTCACTGAATTAAAAATGAAATACAGTGGAAGTAGTGTATATCAGATCTAGATATACTTGGATATAAAGCCCTGCTTAATTACTTATTATGCTGTGTGACCCATGACAAATTACTTGAATCTCTGAGCCAGAATTTCTTGATTTCCAAAATGATGCAAAATATTCTACCTTATAGAAATGCTGCAACAATTAAGAATAAAATATTAAAAATGTAAAGTACTTTGTGTCATAAAAGGTTAGCAACTAGAAATCATTTTAAAGCTTTGTAACGTTTTCCCAAAACCTCTTCTCATTTTTCAATTTTTCTTTATTGGAAGGCTGATTTCTTGAAAATATTTCTTAAAAAGCTGTTTTATAAATTATAGAAACACTCCAAAGGGAAGGTATCTGTTTGCCTTCTAAGCCCATGATTTGAACTATTTAGCTGTGCTTCTACAACACCCTTGGCAAAATGGAGTCCCTAATTATTCTTATATCTTGGTTTCCTCAAGCACACTTACATGAAGGTATTGTGGTGAGGATAAAAATGGATGCAAAAATGCAATTGTAGTTTAACTTTTCTGCATATATTTAGTTTTTATCTACTGGATACAGTATACTATGGGGAATATATGGAATCATACACAGCTCCAGCCCTGAAGAAAAATTCTCAAGCATTTATGTAATGCAAATTATCATTAACATAAATGCTATGTCCTAGCAGCCAATGATCTTGATGAACTCATACTGTGCTTGCATCAGCTCATTTGCCTTTTGCCATTGAATTTTCATTATCAATTCAGGTCATATTCAGAATAATGCTTAAATATAGAAACTGCTTCCCACCCACTCCCTCTTAGAAATGCAGCTCAAAACAAACTTCTTTCATTGCAGGCTTACAAAAACAGTGGGGAGCATTCTGATGAATGGAGAACATATTGCTACTCTAACCTCTCTTTACAAACCAAGAGGGGGAAAAATGCTTTAAATCATTTCAGTTTTATAAACTGTAAGGCACCTTGGGAATTAAAACATCTCATTGATAAAGTGATGTCTGGGGTTCAACATCAGCAGTATTACTCATTGTAATCTGTTTGTATTACTCATTATTGCTTAACTAGAAGTGTCTAGGAGATGGTTGAATCCTTTCAGAATTCTTTTGCTCATTTCTAAGGAAAAATCCTTGAACAGAATTAGATTGAAGAGTTGTTGATTGAATAACTCCAATTTGCTCTGGATTTAGGTCAAAAGATTCCAAGCTCCAAAGTTGTCACTTAGCCATTTTCATTGCTCCCTTTGGGTTAGGTCACACTAGTTTTACTTTTGCCTAATTTCTTAGGAAGGAGAAGCTAACTGTTTTTGCTCTTTTGATCATATATGACATCATCATGTGGATGAAGGAAACATCAGAGATATTAAAATGACATCCTGGCTAAAGAGTGCTGAGTAATTTTGTTATGGTTTATGGTAGGCAGAATTTTGGCTCTTATGACCCTCACTCCCTGATGTCACTCCCATTGTTACCTTACATGGCAAAAGTGACTTTGCAGATATAATTAAGGTCACTAAACAGTGAGCCTTGAAACGGGAAGATTATCCAGGATTACCTGAGTGGGCCCAATGTAATCACACAAGTCCTTAAAAATCAAAGAGATAAGGTAGAAGTCATGGAGATTTGAAGAGTGAGCAGGAACTTCACTGGCCATTGCTGGCTAAAGATAGAGGGGGTTACATGGAAAGCGTGAGAAGGGTATGAATTCAGTCAACATCCTGAATGAGCCTAGAAGGAGATTCTTCCCCAGAGCCTCCAGAAAGGAACCAGCTTGGCATTACCTTGGTTCAGTCTTGAGAAACCCTGAAAAGAGAATCCAGCCATGCCAGGCCAGACTTTTGACCTACAGAACGGTGTGCTAATAAATAGGTGTTATTCTTTCAGCCTCCACATTTGTGGTAATTTATGACAGCAGCAGTAAAAAAACTAATACAAAAGTAGGAACAAATTACTAAAAAAACTCTATCATTCACGTTTCAAAGCCATAATTTGAAAATGTCTCTTGCTCTGGCAATGAGAAATTGTCTCTATTCTTTTCCTTCAGATCTCCTGATCTTATGTACCCCACCACTCCCTCTCTGCCCCCATGTGCATACACAAACAGCTTGCCCATATGACTCACACACAAAGAAATTCAAAGTCCACTTTTAACCATTGTCATAGCACCCCTGTCATTTAATTAGTCGTGACACTCATATTTTATAAACAGGAAAACACTGATAGGATCTGTGACTTGTCCTGTGTCACAGCTTGATAGTTCTGGAAAAAATTTCATGTGGGACTTAAACGTATGGCTTTTTACAGGTTGACACAAAACCTTCTGGGTTCATAGCAATTCATTTTTAAGAGGCAAGGAAATCTGTGCATTATTAAAATATGAAGCCAAATTACCCTCAAGATAGTTTCTCCTCCTTACACCATTTCTGTTAACCATGCCATGTAATGCCACCTGTTCTTTCAGCAACCCAGCCTTAGAGGGTTGGGGTCGTCTTTAATTCATATTTGTCCTTGACTGAAACCCCTTCCTGCCTCCACCCCCCACCCCAGATGCTTTCTGCTGTCTGGGCTGATGGTTCACTGTCTCCCATTCATAATCTTATTCTAAAACGTTAACTTTGCATGAGTTTGGAGAAAGAGATAAGTGTGTGTGAATGGTGGTAGAAGGCAGCAGGGGTAGATGGTTAGGGACAGGATGCTGGAGAAGAAAAGAAAGACATTACCAAACAGGACTATACATATATATATGTAAAATGTCAAGAAAAATGGGTAACATAAAGTTATACCTACATAACTTTATGCAATGTTTAATAAATATATGAACAACAACCCAAAGGAAATATAATTTAAAGATTGAGTGAGAACTCTGGAGTCACATTGTGTGACTTGCCGCATGACGAGCTACCTGACCTTAGATAAGTTACTTAACCTCCAGGCTTCGGTTTTCTCATCTATAAAATGGAGACAACAGCTGTACTCCTCCCTGGAGCTGTGAGCATTCCCACGAGCTTATATATGTAAAGCACCTAGAAAAGTGCCTGCCTGACTCAGAGGAAGGCCTTGCTGAGTGTTAACCCTGGTGATGAGGCTCTTGGCTACCTTCAGTATAGATTTTGCAACTTTAGTTTCCTTGTAATCTTCCCTCCCCGCCCCCTTTTTTTTACTTGTCTATTTTCCATCTCATTTTGTTGATTTTCATCTGAGTCTGTTTTCTCTTAATGCCTCTCTACTCCTAGTACATCAATTTGTTTTTTTTTTTTTTTTTTTGAAGCACATTATTGAGGTTGCCAAGAAGTTTTCTGACATTTCATATAGGATTCCCCAATAAATAATTTCCCAAAGTATATATATTTTTTCCTTAGTTATCACCATGCTTATTCTTTCCCTGACTGAAGTTTTTCCATAGGTTTTATGTTGTTTGTTTATTTATTTTCTCCTTACTTATCCTCAAAAAAGGTAGTCATTCTCAGGAAATTTCTTAGCTGAGGATAAAAATTAGTAATTCATTGAAAAAATGGCTAAAATGGAGAATCATAAAAATTTGTATGTTCATTTTTAATCATTCTGTATTAACTTAAATTACATTTCATTCACTAATATTAATTTAGACCCCAGACCTTTTTCTGAGTTCCACTGATTTGAGTACTCATATGTCTTGCATGTACCCCACCCCTGTCTTAGATTTCCAGTTTCACTTTTTTAAAATGAAATGGGAACTCAGAGATACTTGTGAAACAAGCTGAGATGCAGAAGCTCTCTAAATTTTATAATTGTTTCTACTGCTGTCATATATATTTGGCAGCAGTTCTTTTAGTAGCTGTCCAAAGCTTTGAACATAGGTTCTATGGAAATAACAACCCATCTTTGTACTTTTAGTTCATTGGTTTATGCCATATTTAATTACATAATTATAATAACAAGTACAATTTGTCACAACAGTGTTTGGGATAAACCATACTGAATCTTGTGAGCATCAACTCACCTGGTTACAAAGGTGAGCAAAGGGCACCAAAGGGAGGCGTAGAGCCGTGAATGATCTGTCACTTGCACACCAGGCAGTAAGGTTTACAGAAGGGATGGCAAGCATCTGTGGATCGCAGAGATCATTAAATGGGTGTCATTTAAGGGAGCTTCCAGCACGGCAGTGGTTCTCAAACTCAAGTGTGCTACGTGAGAATCGTCTGGAGGGCTTGTTAAAACACACATTGCTGGGCCGCCCAGTTTCTGATTCAGTAGATTGGGCTGTGCATGAGAATTTGCATTTCCAACAAGCTTCCAGGTGATGCTAGTGCTGTTGGTCCACGGAACACACTTTGAGAACCACTGAACTACAGCACATTTTGGTAGCATGGATGGGGACAGTTTCCATAAAACCCCAGCATGCAGGAGGCAGAAGGCCAAGTGTTTCTTGTATTCTGTCTCTTTCCACCTTCCAGTGGATGTCCCTTTCATAATCAGACATCAGCTCCTCTATTACTCTGAGTTCTTGGTGTTGTGTTGACATTTTAAATCTTTTCTTTTTTCTTTTTCCGTGTCTACCTTGGAACTTTATTTGGAAATTGGGAGAGAATACATGAGGGCTTTTAAAGTCTTCATGTTCACCGTCTTTTTGCTTGCTTGAAAAAGATAAAACTACTAGTTAGCTCTTTCAACCTTGCTGGGCATGCTGTTTTCAAAGTACATGTTCCCCAGTCTCCTCCCAGAAATAAAACTCATTTCTGTCTGTCAGAAAACTTGCGTTTGGCAATCGCTTGCCAGCTGCAGGGTGGAAAGGCAGCCGTGTGGGTGTATTGTCAGCAAGCTGGAGACTCTGCCCGAGAAAGAGACATTAACTGATTGCTCTGTAATCTCCCTTTCAGAACTGGCTGACGGAGCTGGAGATCTTTGCTATAATCTTCTCAGCTGCTATCCATGACTATGAGCATACTGGAACCACCAACAACTTCCACATTCAGACACGGTGAGAATGTTAGAATGTTGAAATGTTTGAGAAGAGGCAAGAGGGGACAGGTAGAGTTTTAGAGGTCAGAAAGGGACTTTCTTTTGCCTGGTGGCTATAATTTGACTTTCTGGAAAAAATATGAATTATGAGTTTATAGACAAGAATCCATCTGGTTAACCTCAATCAAGATTTGTAGTTTAAGAATCCATCTGCTCCCAGATTTGATATTTTCTTCAGCTCTAACTTGAATGTCCTTTTCTCCTCTTAGTTGTGCACTGTGCATACTTTACCTATTTCTAACAGGATGAGGGGCAGTTTACATAAAGTTTACATAAATTTCCTGATGCCATGTAAACTAAATCGGTTGGGACTGGTGAAGATTGTGGTGTTTCTGCCGGCATTAACAATAATCAAGCCTTCTTACTCTCTGTTCTTTGGGGTTCTCACTCTCCCTGATTTCGTCTCTGCTCTGCTCAGTGCTGGATTCACTGGCACAGGGCCATCTTGTGCAGCCCACCCTCCACCACAGGCAACCCTGGGGAGCTGTGAAGGTAAATGGAAACCTCCCTCAGGAGTAGTAAATGTGGGTCCAAGTGCCCCATTCTGAACCTCCTCAACTGCCACAGACATCGCTAACTGACTTTGGTATTTTTTTTCTTGCCAAGCTGTGAGCTTATCCTTAGTATTCCTTTCAGCCCAGAATTCCAGACAGGCAGTAGCAGTCAACTGTCATTTTCACTTAGTATGAGACCTCATCTGCCCTCCCTTGGCCTAAGAATTTACCTACTCCTAAAACAATGATGTGGAACTGGAGAGAATCTGATAGTAGGATTAATTGGGCCTTGACATAGGAATCAAAAGCAGCTAGGGTTTGGGAAAAGGGGCAAGGCAAAGAGAAAGAACTAAACAGGGAGGAGTTGGAGCTTAACACTAAATAAATACTTGCTGATTTCACTTGAAAAGGTAGAGGCACATTCCAGATAGATTTGTATGCATTAAATCAATCCACATGTATTTAATGAACCCAACACTTAATTATGGGGTACAGAGAAGAAGACAATACCATCTGATCCCTGTTCAGAAGGGGAATTTCGGTGAAATGGAAGTGGACAAAGGGGCTTAGGCTGAGTTCACTTCACTTCCCACCTCCTGCCTCCTCACAGCCCTGGCAGCTGGGAAATAGCCTTTTATGGTTCTTCCAAGGTCTTCAAATACAGATGATTCCATGGGGTAACTCTGTTGAATGTGTATCTGCGAGTGGAACTTTTGTGCTGAGGACAGAAAATCTCAGCAAATATCTTCTGCTGAAAAAAGAGGAGGGTGGACAACTGCAGATGATCTTGGCTAGAGACCAATATCAAAAACTGTCACAACTCAAAGGAAAATAGCTTAATTACAGGGGTTGGGAAATAGCTTAGTGTCAGGAAATGCAAATCAGTTTGTATCTTACTTTTTCAACAGATAAAAGAGCAGATCCTTCACCTGAGGATTTGCATGTTCTGTCTATCTCCATAGGAGTGGGAAAACTCCAGGGAGGTTGGTTAAGCTTGGTTTGGGATGCATTGTAAACACTGGCCGCCTTTAACAGAACTTTATCCAAAGCATCTCATGCCATGTGATCCCTGCTCAGAGAACTAAGTCTGTGATAATGTACATTTGTCCATTGATGGACAAAGTATTAAGCTTTAAAGGTATGCTAGACACTTCCCAAAGTTTGGCCAGGGGCAGATGGAAGTTATTTTGGGAATGCTGACCTGGATGTCAGAAGACTGCCTTCGTCCTAGCTTTGACACTTACCCACAGTGGGGGCCAAAGGAATATTTTAAATCTCTGGGACAGGGTTTCCCCAATGAGAAACAAATACGCTTGAACAATCTAAGGTTTTATTCAATTAAAGATGTTAAAATAATATACAGCCCCATGTTTAGTGACATTAAGTTGTATAATGTTTTTTGAGAAAGTGACTATTCTAGTTTGCTAATGCTGCCAGAATGCAAAACACCAGAAATGGATTGGCTTTTATAAAAGGGGGTTTATTTGGTTACACAGTTACAGTCTTAAGGCCATAAAGTGTCCAAGGTAACACATCAGTAATCGGGTACCTTCACTGGAGGATGGCCAATGGCGTCCAGAAAACCTCTGTTAGCTGGGAAGGCACGTGGCTGGTGTCTGCTCCAAAGTTCTGGTTTCAAAATGGCTTTCTCCCAGGATGTTCCTGTCTAGGCTGCAGTTCCTCAAAAATGTCACTCTTACTTGCAGTTGGGGTATTTGTCCTCTCTTAGCTTCTCCAGAGCAAGAGTGCTTTCAACAGCCGTCTTCAAACTGTCTGTCATCTGCAGCTCCTGTGCTTTCTTCAAAGTGTCCCTCTTGGCTGTAGCAAGCTAGCTCCTTCTGTCTGAGTTTATATAGTGCTTCAGTAAACTAATCAAGGTCCATGCTGAATAGGTGGGGACACACCTCCATGGAAATCATCCAATCAGAGGATCACCTACAGTTGGGTGGGTCACATCTCCATAGAAACACTTAAAGAATTACAATCTAATCAACACTAATATGTCCGCCCACACAAGATTACATCAAAGATAATGGCATTTTGCAGGACATAATACATTCAAACTGGCGCAGTGACTGACAATTGTCTTAGGTAATCTTTCTATTCCTAACTCAGTTTTCTGCATCTGGCTTTTCTATGGTAAAATTTTAAGATCAAGCTAGTACCAGAGGCAGCCTGCTGACTGTATGGATAAGTACAATTAAAATAAGTAAGCAAATGAGTTAATTGAATGAAAAGAAAATAAAAGAGTTAAGATGTTCCAGAAAATATAAGGATGTTTATTACCCTTATTTTAAAAGATCACCTTTGCCACTAATACAGGTAATTGAGGTCTGGCTATAAAACGGTTTTCAGAGAATTCTTAGGTTGGTGTCACATATTTCACTTCTACATATTGACATTAAAGTACCCTATACACATATATTGATAATTTGTAGTGTTAGTTTTGGCTTTTTTGTTGACATAGAGAACATGGAGAGAAGATAATTTCCAAACATGGGGGAAAAAAAGATGATGCATTTCAGCTTAGGAAAGTTACTTGAAAAAATCCCAACTGTTTAACATCCTAAACAATTTTTCTTGACTTTCTGTTCAGATCTGATCCAGCCATTCTGTACAATGATAGGTCTGTATTGGAAAACCACCATTTAAGTGCAACTTATCGCCTTCTACAAGAGGATGAAGAAATGAATATTTTGGTCAACCTTTCAAAGGAAGATTGGAGGTAAGGATGAAACAAGAAAGAGATTTGGAGGCCAGGGCAAGAACTGTGAGGAAGAATGAAACAAGCTGCTTTACCTCGTTTAAAAGTTTAATTGCTCTTTCTTTCTCTTCCTCCTTCTTCTTCTCTCTTTCTCTCTCTCTCTCTCTCTCTCTCTCTCTCTCTCTCTCTCTCTCTCTCTCTCTCTCTCTCTCTCTCTTTCTCCGCACACACATATTTTTTTCTTGACACAAAATATTTGACAAGAAAAGCTATAGGATGTTATTTGGTTTCAGCAACTTTATTGTGCCATCTTTTTATGGCTTTTCTATTAATAAACCAAGAAATGGAAACAGTTTGGGTCCAATAATTCAGTAATGTGCTAAAAATTCACAAAGAATAAAAGTTGAACACCCATTTCTAACAGTGTCCAGTTGTAGGCACTCTGGAAATATTGGCTGTTGGTTAGCTTAGGAAACTTAAGTTGCTCTTATCTTTTGCACCTTAAATCTGAATTTTACAATTTAACATTTGTTTTTAACCAATATTTGGAATTCTTAAAAATCTGTCGAAATTTGCTTTGCACATTTTCCTGATACTTAAAAAAATTCTTCAGTACTTAATACTTTTGCTGAAATGATCCTGTGTGACTTTGGGTTTAATCATACCTGGTTTGAATTTGGATTCAGTTACTTACTAGTTATATGGCATTGGGGAAGTTACTCAACCTCTTTAAGCCATTTTATTTATTTCTAAATAAGAGATAATATCTTTCCTGTAATTTTGTGAGGATTGTAATAAATTAGATAATCCATTTTAAATGCTTAGCACTCTTGCTGGCATATATAGCAAGCCTGCAAATGATTATAATTATAAATATAAGTCAAAGTACTTCAAAGCTTTTAGGCAAAGTCATTTAAATCTTTATAAAATTTTGAATCTACTGTGACTCAAATGGTACTTATGTTTTGTTTAAATGATCAGCTGTTTATTGAGTATCTGTTTGCTAGCTGTTCTGGTTTGGTAATGCTGACATTATGCAAAATACCAGAAATGGATTGGCTTTTATAAAGGGGGTTTATTTGTTTACAAAGTTAGAGTCTTAAGGCCATACAGTGTCAAAGGTAAGCCATCAACAATGGGGTACCTTCAATGGAGAAAGGCCATTGGCGTCCGAAAAACCTCTGTTAGCTGAGAAGGCACGTGACTGGCATCTCCTTGCCCACAGATTGTATATCAAAATGTCAGCATCAGCTTTCAATGGCCATTTCCAAAATGTCTCTCTAAGCTGCAGCAGCCAGCTCCTTCTGTCTGAGCTTTCCTATGACTCCAGTGATTAAATCAAAGACCTACACTGAATGGGTGGGGCCACATTTCCATGGAAACATTCAATCAAGAGGTCACACCCTAATCAAAAGTGTCACTCACAGTTGAGTGGGTCACATCTCCATGGAGACACTAAATCAAAAGGTTCCAACCTAACCAACACTAATACATCTGCCCCCACAAGAATGCATCAAAGAACATGGCGTTTTGGGGGACATAATATATCCAAACCTGCACACTAGCCATTATGCAAAGATTCAGAGAAATAAGCCATACTGAGAAACTGTTTCCAGTAAGAGTTGGCTAGTAGTTTCCATGCCAGTCTAGTTTGTTAAAACATAAGGAAATATTTGGCTTGAATTTGTGTTGGGAAGTGATAGATTCAGCCAGCATCCAGAAAATGCAGAACACGTCAGTTAATCAATGCACATCTTCAGGAAAAAAGGAATCCTCTATCCAATTTAAATGCTTATAAAAATATAATAAAAGGTTTAAATAAGGCAGAGAACAGCTTCACTCATATTCCCATTCATCATATTTTTGAAGGATTTGTGTGAAGGTTTGTTTAGATAGCATATAATCCTGGCCTTACAAACTAATAAAGTATTCCAGAGATTGTGTAATTGCCTCTTAATTTCAAAGCATAGATGTATCTCCTCTGTTTATATTTTTAATGCATCTCTACCTCTATTTGACTATAGTTTTACCAAAAAATTAACTATTATTTGTGCTTCAACTCTAGAATGCATTCACTCTTTCAGTCTGCTGGAGTGGTGTGACTGACCTAGGTGGTATCTACACCAGGTCACCCAGAACTGGAACACACCAGTCCAAACTGGAACACACTGGTGCAACCATACGGGTTATTTATCATTAGTTCTCCTTTCTGCTGGTGGGTACTGTGAAGTACCAGTTGTGAGTAATTTGAATATTATTTATGACCAAAACAAGTTATAAAATTGAGTGATTCAGCAAAATATCAGTGAATTTAATGTTTAAAAAAAGTCAAACTAGTCATTTATTTGACAATACAGTTTACTGAAACCTGTTTATGTGCTAGCCTCATATATTTGTTTTTTATTCAGCACTCTATTATCTCAAAGAGAGAGTGAAATATAATTGTTAGAATCATAGAGTATCTCAGGCATTGGGACAACCCAATTCAGAGGAAACTTCTTTGTACTTATGGCCTGTAGTACCGTACCTTGTTTCTACTCCCTGTTTTAGTGGGATTCTGTAGGTTTAAAAAAGACCAAAACTGATGACTCTTGTGCTTAAGTTACATAGATTCAGTATTTTACATTTTCATTCAAGCATAGTTTTTAAAATAAAGTATTGTTTTCATCATATTTTATTCATTTTTAGATACAATGTTCCAAGACATTGGTATTTTCTCATAAATAAAATATGAACCTATTATTTAGACTTCTCATTGAAGCTCATTACCACATATGTTTAGTATCCTTTGTCTTTCTAGGAAAGCGCTTTAAATAGCTGGTATGTCCTATGTGGATATATATGTGCTTTAGACTTTTTAGGACATTTGTAAGTGAATACATTGCTAGGTATTTGTTGCATTTCAAATGGAATACCATGGAGTTACAGCCAAATAAGCTACTAATAAACCAATATTGCTGCAGAAGTTTTCCTCAATGTCTGGAATACATAAAGTAAAGAACAACTACTTGAGGCTCTAGAGGGTGAATAAAGGAAGGCAGATTTTGGGAAGTAATAAAATTTGGAGAAAGTGACAGGATGAGGTGAGTTTCACATTCTTTGTAACTTTACCCTGAAGTCAGTTTCAGGCAAGGCAAGGACACTAGATGGGTAAAATTAAAAACCAAAATAAAATGAGAAAAATTTATACCATTTTTCTGCTTAGAAGAACCAGGGTAAGGCATCAGGGACTACCAAGGCTGCTGGAAAGTGAGGTGGGACCCTAAAAAGGAGAGAGCCAAATTAAACTTAAATTCTTAGTCTAAATTCTGCCCAAGTCTCTGACTGACTACTGAAAGCAGTCTGAACCAAGATCTGATCTGCTGCTCACTAAAACTGTGAAGAACTTGAATTTTGAGTCTAAACAAGTAATTACCTATCAAAAACCATAACATCAATAGTATTCAGAGCAAAATTAAAGAACCCAGAGTCTCTCCAACATAACATTTATAATGTTTAGGCTACACTCTCTAAATGACATACAAAGAACCAAGCAAATGTGGCTAATTTGCAAGGGAAATGACAGCAAACAGATGCAATCCCCTAGATGAACCCAAGTCTTGGTATTATCAGACAAGGATTTTTAGAGCAGCTATTATATCTCTACCCAGTGAGGTGAAGAAAGATGTGCTGGTAATGAATGAAGAGATATTGAAATTTACCAGTGCAATAAAAATATAAACAAGAACAAAACAAATTTCAGAAGTGAAAAATAAAATGTCTAAATTTTGTATAAGCTTAACAGCAAGATGGAGCAGACAGGGGAAAGAATCAGTGAAGTTGAAAGGGATCAAGATAAAATTATCCAATTTGAAGAAGGGAAAAAAGATTGAAAAACAAGAACAGTCTTAGAGACCTGTGGGACAACTTCAAATGATCAAACATAAAGATAATTGCAGTTCCAGAAAGAGGAGGAGAAAGTATAGGGCAGAAAAAATATTTGAAAATAATGACTGAAAACTTCTCAAATATGGTGAAATATATAAATTTACATATTCAAGAACCTCAGCACACCAAAAACTGGATAAATTCAAAGAAAATCACACATAGGCACATATTATAGTCAAACTTCTAAAAATCAAAGCTACAATTAGAGAAAAATGACACATTACATTTAGAGAAACAACAATTGTAATGATTGTAGGCATTTCATCAGAAGCCATGGAAGCCAGAGACAATAGAATACCTTCTTTTAAGTGCTAAAAGAAAAATTAATGTCTAACATTAATCCCTTGAAAATATCCTTCAAGAATTAAAGTGAAATAGAGTAATCTTCAAGAATGAAACTCAGATAAAGGAAAACTGTAGGAACTTGTCATTAACATTCCTGCATTATAAGAAATGCTAAAGAAAGTAGGTTGAAGGGAAATGGTATCAGAGGGAAATCAGATTTTCAGGTAAAAATAAAATGTTTAGTATCTGGATAAATATAAAAAGATTACTTTTCTTAATTTCTTTAAAATGTGACTATTTAAAACAAAATTACGTTATTTTGTAGGGTTTATGAAAGACATATAAGAACTATAACATAAAGGATGGCTAGAGGTCACAAATGGACTTATACTGTTGCAATTTTTTTTATATTTTTATGTGAAATGGTACAATATTAACTCTAAATAGACCATGAAAATTAAGGGTGTATATTTTAATTCCCTGATAAACTACTAAAAAATAAAATGTAATAGATAAAATTAGGTAAAAATTCAATGGATAAATTAAAATGGAATTCAAAGATAATTAAATAATCCAACAAAAAAGGTAGAACAGAGGTTACAGAGGGGGAAACAAAGAGGGAAGAAACAGAAAACCTATATAACATGTTAGACTTAAATCTATCTAATCATATCAATAATTATATTAAATGTTAAAGAACTAAACATACTCTAATTAAAAGGCTATGGTTAAAAGGCTACTATGATTGTCAGAATAAACAGGAAATCAAGCTCCAATTATGTGATATCTACAAGAGATATCCTTTAAATATAAGTTCCCAGATAGGTAGAAAGTAAAAGTATATAAAAAGATATACCATGCAGACATTAAGTATAATAATAATGGAGACCTGATATTAATATCAGAAAAAATGGACTGCAAGACAAAGAGTATTACCAAAGGTAAAGAAGGAAATTTTCTGATGTGTTAAAGGTTGATTCACCAGGAAGAAATGATAATCATAAATGAGATTACCTAATTATAAAGTTTGAAAAGATACTGTAAAAGAGGACAGGAGAAAAGACAGAACGATACATTTCCACAATCATAGTAGGATTTTAACACCACCCCACCACTCAGCAATTTTTAAAATTAAAAAAAAAAAAAAAACTAGGCAAAAATATCAGTAAAGAAGAGGATTTAAACAACAACAACCACTTTGCTCTAATTGATATTTACAGAACATTAAACGAAACAACTGTGGAATATGCATTCTCTTCAAGTGCACATGCTAAATTCAGGATAATCTATGCTGTGACATAAAAAAGGCTTAAGAAACTTAAAATTATCTAACACTTACAGGATATGTTCTTTGACCAAAATGGATTAAAATTAAAAATCAATAAGAATAAGATATCTAGGTAACCCCAAAATATTTGAAGATTAAACAACACATGTCTGAAGAGTTCAAAAAAGAAATCACAGAGGAAACTATAAAATATTTCAAATTGAATGAGAATGACAAAGCAACATATTCAAATGTTTTAAATATTGTTATAGCAGTGCTTAGATGGAAATTTGTAGCTATAAATTCTCATATTAGAAAAGAAAAGGTCTAACTGCAATGACTTCAAGAAGCTAGAAAAACAATAGCATTGTAAACTCAAAGTAGGTAGGAGGAATTAATATTAAGAAGAAAAGAAATCAACAAAATATAAAATAAACAGAAACTATTTTAAAGCTGAAAGCAGTTCTTCAAAAGGATCAACAAAATTTATAAACCCCTAACTAAACTGATCAATGAAAAGACAAAGAACACAAATTACCAGTATGAGATATGAAAAAGGGCTTGTCATCACAGAGCCTGTGGAATATCAGATAGATAATAAAAGATTACAAACAACTTTATCTCAACAAATACAAAAACCTTGATGAAATGGGTAAGTTCCTTGAAAAACAAGATGAAGCAAAAAATCTGATTCTATCTGAATCTAGAAAAACAGGATTCTGTGTCTATTTAAAATTTGCATTTGTCATAAAAATACCTTTCTACAAAGGAATCTCCCACCTCAGTTTCACTGATGGATTCTATCAGATGTTCAAAGAAGAAATAACACCAATTTTATGCAGATTTATTTAGAAAATAGAGATGGAGGAAACACTTTCCAACTAATTTTATGAGGCCTAGCTCTGATACCATACCTTGACAAACAACATTACAAAAAATGAAAAATAGAGGCCAATATTTGTCATAAACAGATATAATAATGCTTAACAAGATATTAGCAAATTGAATATAGCAGTATACAAAAAGGATAATACATCATAACCAGGTGGGATTTATCCCAGAAATGTGATATCAGTTTTACATTGAAAAAATCAATTAATATAATTCACAATATTTTTAAAAAGGAGAAAAGCATATGGTCATTTCAATAGAGGCATGAAAAGCATTTGACAAAATTCAACACTCATTCATGATTTAAAACAAACAAACAAACAAAAAAACCCGCACACCTATCTAGAAACAGAAGAGAACAGCCTCAACTTGATGACAGGTACCTGTGAAAAACTTAGAACTGACATTATACTTAATAGTGAAATATTGAATGCTTTCCTCCTGTGATTGGGAATAAGAAAAGGAGGCCTGCTCTTATTCTCATCAACATCATAAAATGTCTATGATAGCAGATGACCTGCTTGTCTAAGCAGAAAATCCTAAGAATATGTAAAGCAGCCACTAGAACTAATAATGAATCTTTCTAGGTCACAGGATATGAGGTTAATGTAAGAGAGAGAGAAAGGGGGAGAGAGAGAGAGAAGGGGAAGAAAGAGAAAGATAGATAGGCAGATAGACGTAGAAAATCATTGGAAAATGAAATAAAACTTTCATTTACAGTAGCACAAAAAAATAGCAAAGTACTTAGGAGTAACTTTAAAAAACACAAGCAATGCCAGTTCACTTAAAAACAACAGAACATTGCTGAGAGAAATTTAAAAGAAGCTAACTAAATTGAGAAATATATTATTGTCATGAGTGGAAGACTCAGTATTCTTAAGGTGTCAAGTCTTCCCAAATGTATCCAAAGATTCAACCCTCCATCAGAATTCTAGCAGAATTATATTAGAAATTGCCAAGGTTATTCTAAAATTTGTATAGAAATGAAACAAAATTTTATGAAAAGGACAAAGTTAGATGAGTCAGACTACCTGATTTCAAGCATGCTATAAAGCTCTAGTGATCAAGACACTTTTAATGTTGAAAGGATAGACATTCAGATCCATGGGACAGATTTGAGAGTTTAGAAATGACTCGTCAATTGATTTATGACCAGAAAGCCAATACGATTCAATGGGCGAAGGAAAATCTTTTCAACAAATGGTGTTGGAACGACTAAATATCCACGTGTAAAAAAATAACCTTGGCCCTTATCTCACACCACGCTCAAAAATTAACTCAAATTTGATCATAGACCCAAAGGTAAATGCTAAAATGATAAGACTTTCAGAAGAAAACAGCAAAGTCCTTGGCGGTAACTTGAGGTTTCTTAGCTGGGACATACAAAGCAGAAAACATTAAAAAAATAAGTTGAACTTTATGGAAATTAAGAACTTTTGTTCTTTAGGAGATACTGCAAAAAAAAAAAAAAAAAAAAAAATCAAGTCCTTAATGACAAAAATTATTCTTAAAACATATATCTTATATAGAATTTTATCCAGAATATATAAAGCACTCTTAAAATCAATAAGACAAATAATTCAATTTTTTAAAATGCCAAAGTTTTAAAAGAGGCATTTCCCTAATAAGATATATAAATGTCCTAAGTACCTGAATAGGTGCTTGACATCATTACTTATCAAAAAAATACAAATTAAAGCCATAATGAGACACCGTATATATACATTAGAATTCTGTAATTAAAAACTAACGAAACGAAGAGTAGACAAAGATGTAGAAAACCTGGAACTCTCAGACACTGATGGTCAAAATGTAAAGTGATAGAATCACTTTGAAATATTTTTGGCAGTTTCTAATAAACATCGTCTATTTATAAACCAGCCATTCCACTCCTAGGTATTTATCCAAAAGAAGTTTAAACATGTGTCTACACAAAGACTTGCACAGGATTTTTCATAGCAGCTTTATTAGCATTTGCCCCAAACTGGAATCTAACTACTCCAATGTCCATCAGCTGGTGTATGAATAAATAAATTGTGGTATATCCATACAATGGAATACCACTCAGCAATAAAAGCAAATGAACCACTGATGAACCATTATTTGTATGTATCACATGATCATTTTTTTTTTACTTTTTTTTAAATTCAGTTTTATTGAGATATATTCACATACCATACAGTCATCCATGGTGTACAATCAACTGTTCACAGTACCATCATATGGTTGTGCATTCATCACCCCAATCTATTTTTGAACATTTTCCTTACATCAGGAAGAATCAGAATAAGAATAAAATAAAAGTAAAAAAAGAACACCCAAATCATCCCCCCATCCCACCCTATTTTTCATTGAGTTTTTGTCTCCAGTTTTCTACTCATCCATCCATTGCATGATCATTTTGCCAAGTTAAGGAAGCCAGACATAAAAGAATGCATTTATATATACGTGTGTGTGTGGGTTTGTGTTTGTGCGTGCATATATCATTCATGAAAATGCAAACCATTTTAAAGCAGATCAGTTGTTGCCTGGGGATCCTATCGACAGAGGGAGGGATGTTTGCAAAGGGTTTCGAGGGTGATGGAAATGTTCTGGATCTTGTTGTAGTGGTGTTTTCAAAGGTATATTCAATTGTTAAAACTCACTGAATTGTACAATTTATATGGAAACAGTTCATTTTAAAATTACATCTCATATATAGTTGGTAGAAACAGTAAAAAGATCAGTGGTTGCCAGGGATTTGGTGGGGAGGGAAGGAAGGGATGAATAGGTGGAGTACAGGGCATTTTTAGGGTGTTGAAACTATTCTGTTATCGTAATGGTGGATTCAAGGCATTTTGCATTTGTCAAACCCATAGAACCCAACACAAACAAAGAACCAACATGTAAACTATGGGCTTCAGTCAATAATCAGGTATCATTATTGGTTCATCAATTTTAACAGTGTACCGCACTAATGCAAGAAGTTAATAATAGGGGAAACTGTGCAGAGGAAGGGGGTATTTAAGAAGTCTGTACTATCTACCACATTTTTTTTGTAAACCTAAAACTGCCCTGAAAAATAAAATCTATTAAAAAAAATGTGGACTACCTATTCCCCAAGGGTAATATGTATTAACAGTCTATCTCCCAGGATTATTTCCAAATTGATTCTTTCTTAACACTTTAAATTCAGCTGAGAAGCTTTACTACATGTTTTCAGCTTCATTGGAATTTTTCCCTATGAGTTAATTTTCCAAATAATATGTGCATTCTACATGTTGTGTTCTTAATAAATGATCTTTTCCGTAATCCTTAACCTTCATTAATTCCTCATAAAAAGCTCATTAGAGGCCCAAATTAGATTAGAAATGTCAGAAATAATTAACTGATTTTGATTAGAAGTGGCAAAAAATAAACTAATTTTTACTTTTCAATTTTTCCTTCCATCCGTCTTTCTCCACGGGGTGTCCCTGAAAGGGAGTTTCGGACCTTGGTAATTGAGATGGTGATGGCCACGGATATGTCCTGTCACTTCCAACAAATCAAAGCGATGAAGACTGCCCTGCAGCAGCCAGAAGCGTGAGTGGGCCTTTGACATCATGTGTTTTTATTGGCTTTTGAACTGGTACTTGGCTGTGTCATTGAGCCATTAACGAGCATCTCCTTCAACATAACTTTATTGAGTAGTCTCTTAAAGTGGTGATGCTTTGAGGAGAAAGTGTGGAAATTGTACATCTCACAATTAAGAATGTGCTCATCAGCCTGGGGATAAATAATAGGGCCAGTTATTTGCCCCAACTAGAATTTAAAATACTTCCTGTGAGAAACCAAATTATCAAACATCAACTCAATGCAGAAGTAACAGATGAAAACAAGTCAGTGACTTTTGGGTTTTCATTGTCCTTTTGAATTATGCAAAAGCTCCAGAAAGGGTTTTGAGTCAGAGGTGTCCAGTGCAATAAAAACAGAGACCAACTTGATGAATAGCCTAGTTATGGGGCTATTTCTTTTCCCCAATTCTGCTGAAGTGGGGTTTGAGATAGAAGAATGGGAAGGGATTAAAAAATTACTGTTTTTTTTTTTCTTTAATTCTTATTGAAGCTCTGAAGTGTTTGATCATGAAGTGTTTGGGTCCTTTGGGTTTACAGAATTGAAAAGCCAAAAGCCTTATCCCTGATGCTGCACACAGCAGATATTAGCCATCCAGCAAAAGCCTGGGATCTCCATCATCGCTGGACTATGTCACTTCTGGAGGAGTTCTTCAGACAGGTACCTTGTTGTGTTAGCCAGTTAAGCAGGGCTTGGACATTTTCTGAATTTTCTATTTCAGCAGTGCTATGATAAAGACTTTTGAGATTTAAAAAAAAAGTGATTTTCTTTGGGGAGGGAAGGTTCCATAGCTTCTTTTGTGTCCTGGTCTTATAAGGTTTGAATCTTATCTAAATTCTGATTCTCAGACCATTATGGTATTTATGCCATGCATTTCTGTTTGAAAAAAAAAGCTGTTCCTTGTGGCAGCCTTTGGTCAAAAGACATTGTGAGGAGCCCCTTCATTTACTTTTATTAATGGGTTGACAAAATGGCGGCCACTTTGTCGTTGTCCCCGTATTGCAATTAACGTGTTGATCTTTCATTTCCATCTCAGTTACAATCAGTTGGACTGTTCTTTCATGCAGACAAGCTTGTAAAATTCCAAAGTCATATGTAGCAGTGTGGAGTCAGAAAATCACTAGAAACCGTTTCAATTATAGTTAAGCTTACTAGAACCTAAGACACTAGGATCTAAGACACAGAGCTGTGTTTCCTACAAGAATAGTCATGGTCTTTAATGAGTATACATTACTTTAAAATTAAAACACAATTAAAATGTGCATGAAACTATAGACATAGCAAGGAAGAGGCACACACAGTCCCAAGACTGCCATATTCCTAAAGTCAGGCATGTGCACTGGTCTCATTTCTAGAAGAGCTGCTGTTAAAGCTTCTGCTTCAAGGCACACGGTCCTGAGGGTGAAGAAGGCAGGATGACATGTAGATAGGACCTAAATTTTATGTTTATTAATTCAAGAAGGGACGTTCATAGCATGTATTCAGAGACCCCTGAGAGGTCATCAAACATGGCTTACTAACACCAGTTTCAACTTTGTACCCTAAACTGACAGGTTCCTTTCTTTCACTGATTACACAGACTTTGGGGAGCTAATTACTCTTATGATTCTGGTTCAAATGGAGAAACTGTAGAAAACACCTGTGTTTGTTTGTTTGTTTGCTCTCTGAAGCCATGAGCAATAACTGGTAATGAAGTGGAACAAGAGTTAACAGCATGTTGAACAAAGGCCAGAAGCCTTTTTTATTGGAATTTTTATTCCAACTAGTTTGTGACCTGGGATTAATCAAATCATGCCTCTGGATCCCTGTGTTTTTCTGTGACTTTTTTTTTTTTTAAGGAGGGAGATTTGGGGGAAGGTTGGCCCAGATGTTCTCTTGCAGCCCTCCCAGCATTAAATGCCCTGCATACCCTTCACTTCGTGCCACACATGCACATGCACCCCTAATCTTTATTATGACTACACCAGCAGGCACCCCTTTCAGCATGTGGACATCTCCCTCTGCAAAGCCATCACTTGGCCTCACAGATTAGTTCTCAAAGGGTACCTGATATCGGAACTAGAGCTATACAGGTATGGCTGTGTTATACATACAAACCACAAATTCATCCTTAATTGGGGGCTCATTTTGAGCCATTTTTCCAAAAACTATTTTTCTAATAATAGTGAAAGGATTTTCTCCAAATCTGAACTCCCCTTCTCATATGCTTCCTTTGATATTACTTTCCCAATAACATCCCCTGTAGCTAGGGGTATTCAGTCTTTGTGACCAAAGGACAGATCTTCTTTTCTGGTTTGTTAACGCTGCTGTTATGCAAAACACCAAAAATGAATTGGCTATTATAAATGGGGTTTATTAGGTCACAGATTTACAGTTCTAAGTCCATAAAAGTGTCCAAATTCAACAAGAGGATACCTTCACTGAAGAATGGCTGATGGCCTCTGGAACCCCTCTGTCAGCTGGAAAGACATGTGGATGGCGTCTGCTGGTCCTTTGCTTCTGGGTTGTGTTTCAAAATGGCTTTTCTCCAAAATGTCTCTGGGCTTGTCTCTCTTAACTTCTTCAGCTCTGTGCATCTAAGCATCAGGGTCCTCTCTTAGCTTCTCTGGAACAAACTCTGGGCTAACAAATCCAGATATCTCCAAGCATCTCAGAGCATCAGCAAGCATCTCTCCAAAAGTCTCTCAGCTGCTCTTGGGGTGATTTGTCCTCTCTTAGATTCTCCAGAGCAAATGCTGGGCTAGCAACTCAAAGCAGCGTCTGGGCCTGGAGCTGTCTTAAGTGGTCCAGTGAACTAATCAAAACCTACCCTGAATGGGTGGGGTCAAATCTCCACGGAAACATTCAATCAAGATGTATCACCCATAGTTGGGTGAGTCACATCTCCATGGAAACAACCTAATCCAAATATCCCACAAGATTGGATTAAAACATGGCTTTTGGGGGGAACATAACATATTCAAACTGGCACATCATCGCTAACTCACACAAGTTTTAGGTCCATAAGTGATTCCTTTTAAAATTGTGGAGTAAATATGAGAAATTACTTAAATATGTGAGATTTTTCCCATAAAGGAACTTAATTTGCATATATATATGTTCAAATTGAAAGAAAATGTGCTAGAGGCAATGTGAAAATAGTCATATTGAATTTCTTGCCTATTGGGAACCAAATGTGAGCTCATTGGACTGGAACTATTTTTTAGTAATTATGATTTAGTAAATTATTTTTATTGACTTAATATTTTAACCCAGATGCCAAAAGCCACAGTAAATAACCCATGTAGTAGAAATGTTGCCTCAGCACTTGACTATAGATTTTAAATTGGACAGTTCAAAAGGGGAATCTCAATGGGACTGTTAATTTTTTTAAAAAATTACATTTGAACAATTGTGTTATATTTTAAAATAAAGGCATGGCCTCAGTGCCAATGGACCAGACCTTACATGCTTTGCTAAGAGTTTTAAAACCACATATTATGGAATTCAAACCATTGCCTCATGGCCTTTTTGAATGGACCTTTTTTGCTTAAAGAAGTAAAAGTTTGCCTCTTTGTAAGTATATTTTGTTGTCAGAACCTTGAGGTTCATTTCCTTTGTATTGCTGTATATTGTTATATTTGGCAAAAGTCTCATAATTCTTTTAATTTCCTCTGTGTCTGTGGTTATTTTATCATTTGTTTCTTATTTCACATATTTGTGTTTTCTTCCTTTTTCTCTTCAAAATTATTTGATTATTTTGTGTTTTTCTTATTTTTGTTGTTTTATAATGCCTTATTTTGTGTTTTAATCTTTATTAATTCCTTCCCTTTGCTTGACTTTATTTTGTTCTTTTGCTGTCTCCCTGAGTTGGATGTCCAATTCATTTATTTTCATTCTTGTCTGTTTAATATTAATAAATGAAAAGCTTATCTTTTTCTTATCATAAATTTCATAGGTTTTGGTATGCCATGTGTTCACAAGCATTCTTTTCTAACTATTCTGTAATTTTAGTTTTCATTTTCCTTTTACCTAAGAATTATGTCAGAGAGCGTTATTTGTCTTCTTTTTATAATTCTCCAGGTTTCTTAATTTCTAGTTTTGTAATTAACTTGTGCTTTATTGAAATGTGATCAAAGAATGTTTTAATTGTTTGGAATTTATTGTGAAATGTTTGTCATCTACTGAATAATCACTGTTTGCAAATATTCAAGGCCCTTATGAAGTAGATCTATTTTGTGCTTGCAGGATATCAAGTTCAAAGAACATCAGGCATATTTACCTTATGATATCATTTAGGTATTTTATATCTCATTTTAAAAAATTTGATCTATCATAAGCTGAAAGGTGTTTCTATTATTTTCTCTTTTTGTCCAGTGTCATTTTTACTTGATGAATGCTAATTCTATTTTATTTGGTTCATGGATATTCAGAACTGTTAGAATTTTCAACACTATAAAATTTTTATTGTACCTTTTATCATTGTAAAATCTGCTTCTTTGCCTCATTTAAGCTTTTCACATGAAATTCAAATTTAACTCATACTCAGAATATGACTCCCACCTTTGCACAAATTACTGTTTTTAACCTTTCAGAGACACTTTGGTTTGGGTGTGTCTTTTATAAGCTGTATCTAGTGGACTTTTTAAAAATGAGCCAATCTGAGATTCTTTTCTTTTATTATTTGAAATCAGCCTATATAAACGTCTATGGAAATGACAGAAATGTTTATCTGTGTTCTATCATATTCTATCATATTTTATATAACGCTGTCTCTTTTATGGCTTCATTTTTTAAGTTTTTTTTTTTTACTATTTCACTGTCAGCATTGTCTACTTTGCTATTTATTTGTCTTTTCTAATGATATACAAGTTTTATATTTTGTTTTTAGTTTTTCTCATGGTTAACTTTATAATGATGACTTCATAATGATGTACATTTCTGCTTGTCATTTTTATTTTGGGGGACAATTTCTGAGAGGAAAAAGCAGAGATGTCTTCGCTATACTATCTTACAAAACAACAATAATTTTCTTATACCTCATATTTGTGGCTTCTTTTGGGAAAGAAGAGTTATACATTGTTGCATTTTGTTCAGCTTGATGCTCTCATTGCCTCCCCAAACGTCTGCTTTTTCTTCACTCCACCTGAGTAGACTCACTTGAGATGTTGTCCAAAGGGCTTTTAAAGCTCTTGCATTGACAGATGCCATCTGCCCTGTGAACTTTCAGTACAGAGAGAACCCTTGTTTCTCTTGATTGGTTTGCCACTTCCATATAGCTGCTGCAACAAATAAACCCCAAAATGTGTGCACACAAATAATTGACGTTTATCACCCATTCAGAGCAAGTACAGAACAAGTGATCTTGATTAGCAGGTGATTCTCCAATATGCAGTGACTTTAGACCCAGACTCTGCCTTCTACAACATGTAGCTTTCCAAGGTGCTTGTCCCCATCAAGTCAACAATGAGGGAAGAGCATGGAGAACTAGCCATAAGCAATATTATAGGCCAGAAATATGGTGGAAATACATCCTTTCCCTCTTATTCTATTATCTAGGGCTAACTGCCAGACATTCTGGGAAATGTAGTTCAGCTGTGTAGACAGGAAAAGGTAGAGGAGAAGGAGGGGGAGTTGGGGAACAGCTAACTGCCTAATTACTACCTCTAGCTCAACTGTCATAGTTGAGTGGCCAAAGGAACTTAAGTGTTTCTAGCCAAGTTCATCTTTTCATTCATTCAACAAATACTCATGGTGTTCCTTCTGCATGCCAGTGACATGACTTTATAAATCAGAGTCTTCGGAACTTCTACAAGAATGATAACTTATTTTTCTGAGCTGTCCTGAAAGAAAAAAAATTTAGTTGAAAAAGAATTCTTTGTGCCAACTGAGATGTTTGCTCTTTCTTGAAAATGTTGACCTCTTTAGTAAAGAGGAAAGTATATGAATAATTTCACAAGAGCCAGTAGTTATAGAGTCATACAATACTGTGTTATCAATCAAGTTGGATTCACTTGTAGAAGTACATTCCTCCTATTACTTTCTGCACATTTCCCCCCACTTCATAAGTGTATCTGTCCTCCTGAATTCAAGATGATTACCATTTTAAATAGGCTTTGTTTATATGTTTTTTAAAGTTTTTATTGTAGTAACACATATACAACTCTAAATTTCCCATTTTAACCACTTTGAAGTGTACAATTCAGTAGTATAATTATATCTACAATATTGTGCTACCATCACTGATATCCATTACCCCAACTTTTTCATCACCTCAAGCAGATATTCTGTATCCATTAAGCAATAATCCCCAGCCCCCAGTCTCTGATAACCTGTAATCTACTATATATTTCTATAAATTTGCTTATTTTAGGTATTTCATTTGAGCAAGATCATACAATATTTGACTTACTCTATCTGGTTTATTTCACTTATCATCTGTTCAGGGTTTATCCATGTTGTACCATGTATCGGAACTTCATGCCTTTTATGGCTGAATAATATTCCATCGTGTGTATATACCACATTTTGTTTATCTATTTATCTGTTGTTGAATCCTTAGGTTGCTTCCACTGTTTGGCTTTTGTGAGTAAGTCTGCTATAAACATTGGTGTACAAATACATGTTCAAGTCCCACTTTTAACACTTTTGGCTATATACTAAGAAGTAGTATTGCCAGGTTATATGGTAATTCTATGCTGAACTACCTGAGGAATCAGCAAACAGATTTCCACAGTGGCTACACCATTTTATATTCCCATCAGCAATGTATAAGGGTTCCAGGTTTTCTACATCCTTGCCAGCACTTGTTATTTTCTGTTTTTAATAGTAACCATCCTAGTGGGTATGAAGTGATACAAAACAAGACATGCAACCCATATAAAAATGGGCAAAGGACTTGAATAGGCATTCCTCCAAAGAAGATATACAGATAGCCAGTAGGGGCATGAAAAAATGCTCAACATCATTGGTCATCAGAGAAATGCAAAACTAAGTAGAATTTTAGTAGTTGATTCTATTCAGCTCAATTATATCTGAAAGATGTAAATTATATGTAGATTTGGGAATGGGCAAATCCATGGGAT
This sequence comes from Choloepus didactylus, assembly GCF_015220235.1. Lineage (NCBI taxonomy): Eukaryota > Metazoa > Chordata > Mammalia > Pilosa > Megalonychidae > Choloepus > Choloepus didactylus. The sequence continues at coordinate 141,651,974 of NC_051311.1, read as the reverse complement.
TACAAGTTGTTTACTCTCATACAGGTTTTCAGTAATAAAATCCTCATTAATGCTGCATCTTAAAAGTCAAAGTGGAACAGTTTCACCACCTCCCCTTCTCATTGCCCCCATGAAAATGTACCAACAGAACAAGTTGAACCCATGCCACACAGGGAGTGAAAAAGGGTTGTTTTAGCTGAGCTATGGCTCTAAGCTATCTACCCAACTCCAATTTTATGTTATAAATACTATTCTTTCTCTTCATTCTGCCTGGGTCAAAATAGCTCAGGAGTTCATCATTTTATCATGCCACTTGAGGGATGGAGCAGCCGTCAGCAAGGCGTACTCAGAATCAAAGGAGCCATTGTTTCCCGTGGAGGGTCTGACGTGCACAGGAAAAGGGTGCAGAAGGAACTGAGCCACTTTATTACTGTTCCTGAGACCCCAGCTCTCATTGTGACCCAACTGTTCAGTTTCCTTAGACACCCATTCCTTTCCCGTCCTTTCAGTAGATGTTACATGTACATGTAAACTAGCATCTTTTTTCTTGAGTTCCATGCATTGGAAGGAAGAGGCATTCAGGTTTTGATCTAGGCCTGATTGCAAGTTTTTGTTAATCTTTATTTACTATGAGTTAATTGGTGATACTTATTAGAAGCAAGAGTGTATTCAATGTAGCAAATACACTAAATGTTTCTCAAATCTTCACATAAATATTAGAGGTAACTACTAGGATACAAAAACAGATCTTTTTATTTATGGAGCATTCTGGGCACTTTACATACATTTTCTCATTTAATCCTCATTATAACCCTATGAAGTAGAGATTATTGTCCCAAAATTCACCAGTTGTAAGCTGAAACTTAGGGAAGGAAAATAACCTTCCTGTGATCACAGAACTGGTAGTTCTCCTACCGGGATTCAAGCATAAGTCGGTTTGAATACAAAGTCCATGTGGCGATTCTGAGCAGATTCTTTCTGACTTAAGTGAATCAGCCTACTTCATTGATATAAGAAAGTTGAGGATTTTCCCCTTTCCTCTGTACATGTGACTGAAGTATTGAACTTCTGGTTCAGGTTTCTAAAATCGTATCTATCATTGTTTAGACTTTCCATGGCTCTTGATTATTACAATGATTTTTTTTTTAATGAAATTGAGTGTATACTGGCCAGAGAAACATGTTTTATTTTTCTTTATCTTGGCAAACCCAAACAGTTATTTGCTCTGTTTCTCTTTGGTCCAGTTTTTGTTATGGACTGAGTTCTAAGATTAAGAACCCAGAAATGCTTGCTCCAGTTATGTGTAACTTTAGACAGCTCTAAGAGAATAAACCCAAATTGGTCCAGTTTGCATTAGTGTCTTGGACACCATACACAGTTGAGCAGGCTGTAGTGGTTACTGCAGAGCAGGTTGAGAAAACACAGAAATTCTGACTCTAGTGTTGTCTCCAAGCCACAGGATATGTTGCTTTTCTTATTTTCCATGGGAGACCTCTTGCTGCCCAATGAAGCTTTCTTTAAAACAGCGTGCAGTTGGATGGAATGACTGGATCCCAGAGGGCTTCCTCTTGGTGTCTTTTTTGCAAAGAAGCAGGCTCCATAAGGGCTAATCACCTACTGTAATTGAAATAATTAAAATGAAGACCAGTGACCCTCATGGCAGCTGAAGCTGCTAAATAAAATCTGGAAGACTCAGATTTTAATTTATTATGACTTCCTGTTTTTGTAGGGTGACAGAGAAGCAGAACTGGGGCTGCCATTTTCTCCTCTGTGTGACCGAAAGTCAACCATGGTAGCTCAGTCACAAGTAGGTAAGTGTTTGCCAGCACTTTGGATGGAAGAAAAAACCCAGAGAAGTAAGCTCAGAAGTTCCCAGTAACTCTTTGGCTCCAACCTGCCATGCTGGCTCCATCCCACCATGCTGTGCTCATGGCTTTGGCTAGTTGGGTTGATGGAGCCTCTCCCTCCATCCTTCTCCCTAGAATGTGACTGGTTGACAGGACGATTAGACAACGACATTCTGGTGTCTCCTCATCCCCTGCCAACATAAAACAGGGCCTCGACTTGCCAAGGAGATGACAAGTACCATTGGCAGGAAGCCCATTCTATTTCAATCTCTCCGTTTTATATCCAGTGCTGGAAGTCACCATGGCACTTCACCTCATTTAAGTTTTCTCTAGCCTGTTTACAGAACAGCCCCATTTCCTGGGTGATCCTACTTTCAGGGTGACTCTTTTGAAATGTTTCCCTCCTCCCTCTCTTTCTTTTTCTTCCTTCCATGCTGTATCCCTCTCCACTCTTCTTCTCTCTCCTTCCTTTCCTCACTTCCTCCCTCCCTCCCTCCCTTCCTTCCTTTTGAAAAAAATTAGCACCTTTTTGTAGGTTCTTACAGATAAAAGTTTCTTGTGACACAGCTAAGCTCATTCATTTACATATTGTCCTTGATGTCTTTTGCACCACAACAGCAGAATTAAATAGTTGCCCTAGAGACTGTATTGCATGTAAAACCTAAAATATTTGCTCTCTCTCCCTTCATAGAAAGTTTGCCAACCCCATGTTTTAGAAAGATTTCTCTACTAGTAATGTGGAAGAGTAATCAGAGGGTTTTGAATGAGATTTGAGGCAAGGAAACCAGTTGGTTGCCTCCTGCAGGGTTCTAGGGAAGAGATGCCATGGCCAGAGCTAAGGTGAACAGGGGCTATCCAGGAGACACAGTGTGGAGGGATTCACCTGGGTTGAAAGCTAAGGTAAAAGCAGGAATCAAGCTTGTGTAAATGACTGGAACTTGGTCCCACTTAGGGTTGGAGGGAAAGCTGATGAGTTAGTTCTGGTTTGGACATGTTGAGTTTAACTTGTGGGGAAAAAATATCCAGGAGTCTATTTAATAAACAGTTCTAAAGCTCATGGGACAAGACTGCGTTAGATATATAGATTTGATAGGTACCGGTTTGTGAGAAGTGCTAGCTGAAAAGAAAGTAGTAGATCACCTGAAAAGAATTATGTGGAAAAAGAATGAAAAAGGATGAGAAGGGAGGCTAAGGGTAGATTACTTTGTACAAGGCACTGAGATAGATTTGGGAAGATAGTAGAACAAATAAGATGTATTCTCTGCCTTCAGGGATCTTGTGTGTAACTAGGTGAACAGAGATGTGTATAAATATATTAAATATGTGCCTATGGTGAGGTATGGATAAGTGCTATGTTTGCACTGGACAAATAGTAGTTATTTTTCCCTGAGAAGGAGGAAATTCCAAGGACCTTTCCTTATATTTGAATAAAGAAGGACAACTTGGTGAGGGGAGGAAAATAGTTAAGGTGAAGCTGGCAATGAATCATTGGGCCTAATAACAGCAAACCTTGCAAATTGGCCTACAAATCTGGGGGAGTCTTCTCTTTGAAGGCCTCTACAGAGGTTAGAGACAGATAATGGATTTCAAGAGGAACATTTTAGTAGCTGTGTAGAAAAAAGGTGGATTGAATGGGGTGCGAATTTATCTGGAGACATCAGTTAGAAGAATCTACATACATTTAGGCTAGTGATAACAGTTTTGAACAAAGAGTAGAAATGAAGGTGGAATGGAAGGGCAGGTTCCAACTTCTCAGTATGTTTTTAGAAAATAAATATTCATTGTTTTGGTTTTGCTTCTAACTTCAGAAAACAGCGACTGATTTAATATGTATTTTTGAACATGACAAATTAAACCATCTTATAGATACGTTCACCGTAGGGTACTAAACAATAAAAGATCTCATAACCCTTATTTTGTGCATATTATCAATATACCTCGGACTTTATTAGTGCCATCAAACACTTCAGTTTCAGCTTAAAATTATATTGTTATGAACTGTATAATGCAAATTTGGCTGCTATCTTGTTTCCTTACCAGGAAGCTATTGGCATTTGCTTGGGGCAATGCTTGCTCTGTCATTACATTGCAAGACTTTTATAATCTCTGACTGCTGGGCATTAAAAGCCAGTATCATCCCCCACCAAGTCATTGTGAAGACCAAAAATGCATTCATGCATTTCCAAATACCCCCTCAGAAGAGGGCGGGCAGTACTCCTTTTGTCGATATTTAACTTTCCCAATGCTCACAGCTTTCTTGCAGCTTTCATCTGGCATATCAGATCACCACTATCTCCATTAGCTCCAAATCATGTATTTTTAACCTAATGTGCCCCAGAACACTCAGGTAGTTTTGAGCTGTTGAAACAGTCTCTCTAGCCCAACTTCAAGGCATGGGGATCTCTCAAAAGTACGTTCCAGCTCTGACCCCCCACTCAATCTCCAAACGCTGTTTCTTCGAACTCTGGCCTCTTCCAGATGTTTCCCCCAGACCTCCAAGTCAAAAGATCTAAAACCAAGCCCATTGTCCTTCTCACTCTGATTTTCCCAGCCTTGCTTTTAGAACCATCTTTGGCAGATCCCACATCCAGCAGAGCCACCTCCTATACTGTGTTTATCTGTGCTCTGCTTTGCATTCCCACCTTATGACAGTACCACTTCCAGCCTCCCTTACCTGTGGTTTGAGCTACTGCACTAACTCCTAAAATGATTTTCCTATCTTGATCCCCTCCCACTCTCTCCTTTCCCTTCCATCTTTCCAGATTAATTTCCCTCAAGAAGGTTTTCTAAATCTCATTAAAATCCCTCCTAAGTCCAGGGGCTTCTAGTGCTCCCCTGAGGCCGTCCCCTCAGCCTGACACTTAGGAGCCTCTCTCCCTGAGCAATCCGTGTTCTGCCTTCCTTGGCTTTCCACCTCCAATCCCCCACCCCCAATAGAATCCCTAAGCCCTCATCACTCCTCAGACGTATCCGGCACTTTCCACGTCCCTGTCCCTTTGCTTATTCCACCCCCTCCACCTAGAGAACTAGCCTTATCTTCCTGTCTGCTTGGTCTTTTGAGCCCAGCTCAAACATTGGCACCTCCATAAAGCTGTTCTTGAGCCTCTTGGTGGAGGGAAAATATTCTCCCTCCTCTGCTTTCCCAGCCGCCTTTCTCAGGGCTTCTCCTTTGTCCCTTTCCATACACTCTAGGGGTCATTTTTGTGATCATTAAATCTCTCCTATAACCTCCTGGAGGGCAGGCCAGCCATGTTATTCATCTTAGTATTCTAAAGAACTCCTACCACGGTGATTATGGTGGAACAGGCATTGGATATGTGTGTCACGGGCACTTTCTTGAATTATCTGCTGAAAAGTGTAGGGGAAATAGAACTGACTCAAGATATGCAAATCAAGGAATATATTAAATGAATAAGACCCATTCTCTCCTAATCACATCTAGAACTCCCATGTGGATGATCCTTAAAAGGAAGAAAAGACTCATCGGTTTCCATTGGAAAATGTGGAAAGGCCCAAGTGACTAGTTCGTTCCCCTGAAGCTCTGCTGTTTCTCTTCAGGTTTTATTGATTTCATCGTGGAGCCCACCTTTACTGTGCTCACGGACATGACCGAGAGGATCGTGAACCCACTGATGGATGAGCCCTCCCAGACTGGCGGGACGGCACAGAGGCGATCAAGGTCTGTGGGAACACACAGTGGGCTGGGGGTGAGGTTGGCCCGTCCGTGAGATTAGACATCTCCTTTTGGCGGGGGTGGGGTGGTCTTTCATAATGATGTTGTGTTTGCGGTCCTCCTTGTAAGAGGCATCTGTCTGCCCCTTTGCTTCTCTCAGAGGAGTTGAAATTCTACTATCTGTATTCTCCAGGCTGGCCTGTGGGAGGCCAAGGCTCCACTTGTGATATGCAGACACGTGTGCCCCATCCTTTCCCAGGCTTTGCTACTGCGGCACCAATCACAGCACTTATCCATTTGGTGCCCAGGAGGCTTAGACTCCTTGTCTCTGATATTCCAGAAAGACACTACCACCGATCAGAGTTATCACAAGGAATGAAACTGACTTTCAGTTCAAGGTCCAGAAAGAGAATGAAGTAGAGAAAAACAGTGAAAATTTAAAATCACCTTCTGCTGCACTATCACTATATCAAATGTAGATTAGTTAAGAGTTCAGCCTCTGGAGTCAAATTGCCAAGGTGAAAAATTCAGACCCCATCACTTATTAGCTGTGCAATCTCAGGCACATTGCCTCAATTTCCCCATCTGAGAAAATGTGGATTATAATACTCATAGGTTGCTAGGAGGATTGAGTGAGTTAATCAATAAATGTAAAGTACTTAGAGTCAAGCACAGAGGAAGTGCTAGCTACGATAAAGCTAGCACTTAGTCTTTATTAGTAGTACTAATAAAACAAATAAAATTATTAGTGCTACTAATACTATTACTCTCCTCCTCATCCATTCAAAACCTTGGGATTTGCTGTAAAGCAGAAAGGAGAGAATGGAATGAATAGGAAGAAGAAGAGAAAGAAATGGTAGGCGAGGGAGTAAATATAGAAAAGAGAAGGCAAGAGGAACTTGAATAAAATGGGAGCACAGAATACTCAGTGGGGTATGGACCCCACCAGGGTCTCATTGCTTACAGTGAGAGCAGGAGCCCCCTGCATGGGTCTCCTCAGCTCTTCAAGCACTGGGCTGAAACATGCTGGGCTTATTGAGGAAGCTTTTAAATTTCTAATATTTATTAAAATGTTTTTGGTTTCTAATAAATGTCCTAATATTTGCAAAGTAATTTGTGTTTAAAGCATAGAGTAATGTTCATATAAAGAAAGGCTTTTTATATGACCTGCTTTCCCACAATCACAAAGTTGTTTGTGCCTTTGTACCTTCTCCCAGGAACATAAGACAATGACCACTGCCCTTGGCCTTGGGGATCCCAGTATCACGGGCCCCTAAGTACAGGCGGAGGGTGGAGCTGGAAAGGAAGAGGACCAAGTTGCTGGGTAACTTGGAAGAGCAGTGAGCATGGATGCAGGCAGATTAACTGTGGAACCAAGTAGAAGTCCAAGTTCCAATAACTTAATTTCAAAAGAGAGAGTAGATCTTTAGCAATTCACTTTACTTTCTGCCCTTTGTGTTTTTCTTCTATAAAATGGTGATAATGATATCTCTCTTTTAAGAATACTGTGAAAGAAGAAAGACTGGCCTACATGTAGTGCTTAATAAATAATAGCTTTTATGCTTATTCTTAATTTAACCTAAAAAAAAGAGTAGAGAAAATTTATGGGAGGCCACTCTACTCATATTGGAGAAGAGATGAGACCAATCAATCAATAGAGAAGAGATATGGAGACTATCAGGACTCATGAGGCTGAAATCTTGATTTTCTTTTGTTAAAAAGAACAGAATTTTCCACCTGTCACAGCTGGAAAATAGGGTAATTACAAACTTCAGGACCCAGGAATTTCATAGCAGTAACTTCATGAATGCTAACCACCTGTCTCTTGGGCTTGCTCACTGGCATACCTTTTTCAAGCACTGACCCTCCTCTTTGATGTGTTTTCCACCCTCCAGTTTGAACAGCATCAGCTCATCAGATGTAAAGCGATCAGGTGTCAAGAGCAGTGGGTCAGAAGGAAGTGCCCCCATCAACAATTCTGTCATCCCTGTTAACTGTAAGAGTTTCAAAACCACTTGGACGGAGGTGGTACACATCAACCGTGAGAGATGGAGGGCCAAAGTGCCCAAAGGTAACGTGCTACAGGGGAACCCTCCAGAAGACCTGCCCAAACCAACTCAGCACCCACCTAAAGACCATGCAATTACCATCCCTGATTTATAGGTTCTACAAATGAAACGCAGTTACTCAAGATACAGTTCACATTGCAGGATAGTAAGATCTACCATTTATCTGTCTGTCTGTCTGTCTGCCCATCTATCTATCTTTCTATTGATCTTTCTACCTACCTATCTATCTACCTATCTGCATAGAGATCTACCATCTTTTGATTGTCATATCCAACACTCAATGCATGATAAAATCAGGTCTCCAAGTATCCTGTCAATATGCTCTGGTGCTCTATGGCTGAACTCATTTTCTCTGTAGGGGGATTCTACAGGGAATGAATTTGATTATTTCTTGTTTTCTGCTAGACCATCTTGTCATTCTCATTTCATGCCATGTGACACAACTTCATATAAGTAAAGCCCAGTCAATAGCCACCTACGCCACTGTGAATGGATATAATAACCTTTAATTTCCTTACCTGAATTTTTGTCTTCCTTTTATGTTCCCAATTTCCCTTCAATCATTATGCAGACCTCAGATCTGATCTCCTGAAATGGAAGTATCTTATAGATAATCAAATCCCTAAAGCAAACATCTCCACAATTCAGACAAGAAAAGTCATTGCTCTTGGTACTATATGCAGGAAAGGACTGAAATCCATGGTTTTTTGGTGGCTGAGATTTGTCTGTTCATACATGTATTCATATTCATTGAGCATATCCTACATGATCAGCACGTACTACATGGTCATACTAGTCTAAGCAGAGAGGAGCATGAGCCCGGGGAGCACATAAGACAAGAGCACGAAGCTGTGATGCCTGATTGCAGGGAGGGGCACAGACGTGGAGGGCTCTCAGAGCTCACGGGGAGACCAATCCCAGCCAGTTTTGAGGAGGCAAGACCTCAGCAACATCTTACATCTGCCAAGGGCCTACTATGTGCTGGGTTCTTGTTCTGTGCCAAGGGTACGGAGATGAGTAACAGACACCCCTGTCCTCAAAGTTCACAGTCTCATAAGAAGAAGGGGAAGACGTTACTCTAGGGTTTCTTTCAGAGGAAGAACGAGAGTTCAAGGTCTTGCACTTGTCACCAGTGCCCACCAGCCTTCTGCCCCAGACCCTCACAGCAGGCCAAGGACGGTTTTATCCCCCAACACACTGCACCACATTATCCTCCCAATCTCAGCATAACAGGCGAGAAGAAGGGTGTGGGTGGTGGGGAAGAGCAGCTTCTGGACACTTGGTCTCCTGTACTTGGGGGATCTGCTTCTAATGTGGGAGAAGGAGAAGCCTCTCTGTTGAAGTTATTCAAATGCAGCTGCTGTGACTTGCAAAATTCTGACCAAGTACACTGTTCATTTTATTTGGGGCAGAGTTTATGCTTATGGTGGCTTTAGGGCATAATTGGTCCCTTATCATTTCAGGACACACGTCCTGAGCTATGGAAGAATCCAATGCCTCCTCCCTATTTTAGATGTATCCCCTAACAGTCCGTTCAAATGCTTTAGACATTGAAATCCTCCCTGTTGGCAGGCATTGCAAACAGTGATGGCACCTACTGCATCATCTCAAAAGAAGCGTTCTCTTATAATCAATTATACTCATTACATTCGAAAATTCAACTCCTGACAATATGCAATTTAAAGAGGTACTTCAGAATAATTTGTTTGAAGTTATTTGACTTACTAAAGTTACTTTCCCAAACTAATCACCTAGGGAACTATAAAGTTACTTTTACAGGGGAAAACTGACCCTTTAAAAAAGGACAGATAAATAAGCAGCTAATAATTTATAAATATGGTTGGTGTGCTGATAGAGATATGCTTAAGCTATTTTGGAAGCATAAAAGGACTTGTTCCTAATGCTACTTGGGACATTTAGGAAAGCATCTTGTAGCCAGACTCAAGGGTGCCTGGGGTTGGTTCCTGAAGGAAGTGTTGTAATTAGAGATAGGAAACAAGGAGAAAGGTAATGGATAACAGCTCAGAACCTGGGAGATATATACATATAGATAGAGATATAGATATATATAGATATTTTATGAGAAGATAGTTCGGTTATCAGTGCAAATTTAGGCTAATGTAAAAAGAGAGAATTGAATCCCTGTTTGCCTGTGCTCTTGGGCAAATTCAGGTAGGTTTTTGAGGCTCTGTTTGGGGGGTGATAATACATACCACAGAGCTGATGCAAAACAAAAAAAAATTACATGTGTAACACTGAGAACAGAGCTGATTACGGTAGCTGTTATTGAAACAAATTGGAAAAGAAGTTTGGAGCTTTGAATGCAAAGTTAAGAAGCTAAGGGTAAAAATACCAAGCAATAACTAATATTTTATAAATTTTTCAGCCTCTCAGTAATGTTGACCGGTGTTGATAAGAAATCCAGTTGGCATTTGTTTTCCCATTGGTGGTTAATTTGTATTAGATTATCCCCAGTTATTTTGCTCATTGCTCTTTTTCACCAAGAACCCTGATTTTGAGAAAGCCTGCCCTGCTTCGGGTGCGTGACCATATATCGTTATTAAACTGATCAGAAATGGGATTGGACCTAAAATCTTGGTTTTACTAGCCAACCTTATTTATAAGCTAGCCACGACAGAGCCCATAATGGTTAGGAAAGATTAATTCAATATTCTTTACAGCTCTTAGGGCTGAGAAGCGTTATTCCCAATCAAAGATATGCTGGTATAACAATTTGTAAGTATGATCAATATTCATCAATTTCCATTCAGTACTAAACATTTTAAAATTTTTTTCTGGAGCATGAATAATACATGCTTACATTACAGATGCTGAAATGTTGAAGTGTTTTATAATGTTTTGTATACACACACACACACACACACACACACACATCTGTATACACATATACTTACATATACGTATATATGTAGGAAAATAAAAACTACTACTAACCTCTATAGCCAGATATCAGTTGAAATTCTGATGCAATTCATTTCAATTTGTTTTACCATGCACATTTGTAAGTAAATCAGGATACTTCTATCTTAAGCATTTTGTACTGACACTGAATATTCTTAGAAAATCTGATTTAAATGACTACATTGTATTGACTACCATAATCAACCATTCCCTTAATTAGGGACATGTAAATTTCCAATTCTTCAGTATTGTATGTAAAACTGCGTTGAACATACAAGTTCAAATCTTTGGGCCTATCTCTGATTATTTAACCAGGACAAATTCCTAAATGTGGAATTCCTGTGTCATAGTAGATGAATATTTTTAAGGCTCTTGATACAAATTATCAAATTTCTCTCTAGAAAGTTTTTACCAATTTTCTCTCCCAGTAGAAGTATAATGAAAATGCATATTTCCGTAGATTGATAGGCCAATACAGGTTATCATGATTCTTTTTCATCCTTGCTGGTATTATAAGTGAATATAGTATTTCTTTTAAAGTCTCAGTTTTATTTAATTTTGTGGTTCCACAATCATATTTCCCTTCCATTTTCCCCATTAGTATGTTTATATTTTTATTATTGATTTGTAAGTATTCTTTATATGTTAAGGATGATAATTCTTTAGTTGACAAAATATGTTGCAATTTCTACCCCAATTTATCATATGCCTTTCAACTTTGCTTTTTATACACCCAATTTTCATTTGTCTAGAGATTATCTTTATGTTTTTATTGAACTACAAGTCTCTATCAGTGTAAATAGTGGAATAGTATGTATTGACACTCCTTTGTGAATGCTAAGAAATTTAGTGAATTTTTATTTAATTCCCCTATCATCATTCATGTTTCATTGAAATAACATGGGATTTTAAATCTAGCAGATTGTAAATACATTTATCATTACCATATCCTTTAATAATGATTTTTAATATTTGCATCAAGTTTCATATTTAGTTCAGTAACAATTTTTTTTTTTTTTTTTTTTGACACTAAGCTTTACTGGTTTCTTTGCTTATCATTTCAGGAAGGGCCTGTGGGAACTTCTGAGGCCTTAGATGTCTGAAAGTGTCTTTCTGTTGTTCTTGTACTTAAGTGAGAGTTGAGTGTTCAAAATGCATACAGTATTTTGGTGGTTCTTTTCAGTTTCTCTTTCTCTGTTTGTAGGCAGTGTAAGTAGGCATTTCAGAAAATTATATCAAGGACTAACAAGCACAATACCTTTTTTAATCAAGAGCTTGCAGGATCATTATTCAGGAAGGCAAATTAATTGATGAAATCAGCATATTTCTTCAAGCCTGCACTGGCATTCTGTGTGGGATAGAAGCAGCTATCAGTTACCAGGATGTAATTTATGGATCTCGAGGGCTCTGCTCCACCTTTGCTCCTTAGGTGCTTGCTTTTGGCCATTTACTCATCAGTGGCATCCCCACAGGTAGTTTGGAAACAAAAGGAAACAAAATTGAACTATGATGTTTGCTTTCTGCTAGTATAGAAGCCTTGCAGTGCCAAAGATGTTAAACCTAAGACCCAAAAAGTTAATTCTCTGTATACATGCTATCTTTGGAATCTATTAGCACACATAAATTAACTGTGTTTTCATCTACTTTTTCACCATTGTAGGAAAATTTTATCTGTCCTTCTACGTTCACCCTGAAAATATAATGGGGTTTCATTGCAGTACCTCCTGTAGAATTATTTTCTGTTTTTTTATTTATCTGTTTATTTGGTTTGTTCACTTACTTTGAGTAGTGCCCCTTTAGGTGCCTGCAGTTGATCACACTAATAGAAAATACTTCAGAGGGGTGAAGTTGAGATAGAAGTCGAGCAGTGAAGTTGAAGAGGTTACAGAGCCACCTGCTGGAATATGATTATTCCAGGGAAAGGAATCATACATTGGAGCAGACTTATATCTGATTTGATTATGATGTCATAAGGGCTACTATTTATTCATTTCAGCACTAATTGTCCAATGTCAGTTGCAGTTGAGCAAAAAAAGATTTGCTTCTGAAATGCACCCCCACCCCGTTTTTATTTTTTGCTAGATTTCCTGTAGAAAATTCGTTTGACTCAGTTGTCAAATGAATTTTTCTTGCTCAGATAACATTTTATGCTCTTTTGTAGCAAACCAGAAGTTAACACCTTCAGTGTTATTATTTTCAAGTTGGGGATATTTTTCTGAATGTTGAAAGTTTGCCACAGATTCATTGGAGATTCTGTGAGAGGTTTATACACCCTTTACCTGAGTGTGGATGATTACTCCTTCTCCTTGCCTCAGTTCCCATCTCTGTGTCGTAAGAATGGTCTTCATTTTTTACTTACTTAACATTAGTGGTTAAGGAAACCAACATTTGTCAAATAACTAACTTTTTAATAATAAGACTTTAGAGTTTGGATATTTGGTGTATTTTACATCCATCTTGATTGCTGAAGATGGAGGGTATACAAATAAGGTCACATTGGCAGGGAGGGCAAATCATGCCCATTGCGTACATTAATTCAGTCAACAAATACTCATGAGTACCTGCTCTATCAGGCACTCTGCTAAGCACTGGGAGTTCAGTGATAGAGATGACATTTGGCCTGTGTCCTTGGAGCACTAAAGAAGGATGACAAAAAGTCTGGTATGAACATTCTAGGGGCCTTTTGTGTCCCTGCAGTCTGCTGAAAATGCCGTCTCACCATCTCTTTCTGCAAGGGAATTCTTTCACTCTTTAGTTCTACCTCTCTGTAGAAGTCAACAGACTTCTTGTACTGTATATGCATCTAATTATGTTATTTTGTAAAGAAATTTTCCTTACCTTTCCACTGTAAATTTTAAGTATGTCCTGATGGAAGATAGTGCACCATGAAAAATTGAATGGCAAACATTTACAATTTAAATCAGTGCTTTTCGACCCCATTTCATGTTGTAGTTAGCTGAAGAGCATTTAAAATATCCTATTCCTGCCCCCTCTCCCTCCAGAATCTGACTTAATGTGTCTGGGATGAGGCCAGGGCATTGGTTTTGTTGGATCGATGGTTGGATCAATGAAGGATGAGTGAGAAATTCATAATATATTAAGGGGGGCATCTGAGCCAAGCAATTGTAAGGGCAGAAAAGAAAAATGAAGCCAGTGGTCATAGAAACCCACAATACACATGCCATAAAGCCTCAATAACACAGGAACCCAGACCAAATCTGACTTCGTGTTCTTTAGCAGCTAAAACAAAGAGAAACATGAGCAGATGCACAATCACCCCGATGTCTTTTAGATTAAAAACAAATGTCTAGAATAGTCAGCTTTTTCAGGACCAAGAATAACACAAAGGAAAGAAAATGGACATGTGATGATGAGAGGCATGGCATTTATAACACACTTCCAGAAAGATGCAATCATGCTTTTCACAATGGAAGTTGATGGCACAATCTGGAAGGCCTTTGAGTGAGATGAATGCTATGCAGAGTGGGTCTCTAGACCTTAAGGAAAGATTAATCTCTGTTAAGTGCCATTCCACCTATGTTACTCCATCCATCCCAGCTCCACCCTGTTGCATCCAAGGCCCTGTCTGCCCTTGGTCCTTTGGTCATATCTCTCGATAATGCCTTGTCAACTTTCAAATAGCCGTACTGACCAACTCAATGTTCTTTAAACACACCAGGCTCATTCCTGCCTCATAGCCCTTGCATTTGCTTTCTCCTCTGCCTGAAATGCTCTTTCCCCACATTACTGCACGGCCGGATCTTTGTCAATTGGGGCTTGGGTCAAATATCACCTTCTCAAAGAAGCTTTCTCCACATCCCTATCTAATGCCACCTTCCTCCCCTGTGCTGATCGTGTTTCACCATATGACACTGTTTTCTATTTTGCAAAGTGCTTTTCATTACTTCAAATTATCTAAGTGATTTGTTTACTTAATTATTGTCTTCTCTACTGCAAAAGTCTGTCTCATTTGCTATTGTATTTCCAGGGCCTAAAATAGTGTTTGGCACTATATAGATGCTCAATAAATATTAGTTGAATGAGTGAACAAATATTTTCATAAATACTTGACCATATGCAATACTGGATCAAATGCTGTGTTTTTGATTTAGCATAGAGCAGACTCTTTTATGATCAGCTGAGTTGGAAACATTGACATCCTTTCATTGAAGGGGAGGACGTGGACTAGGATACCTGGCTGAACTCTTAATCTTGTGGTCTTAAGACCATGTTTTTGTTAGGCCTAATTATCCTCTCCATACATTTTAATTCACAAACAGTGGCCTGAAACTGTGCTTTAGGGGTGATTATTTTCCTTGATGTTTTGTTTTTTAATCAATTGTTTATCTTTAAACCCCAGGTCTTAAGCCAACCTACATAAAGCTCCAGTTCTTACTGAAGCCAGGGGAAAGTTTTATACATTCTTTGAACTTCGTTTCCACATTCATGAAACAGGGTTACAATATGGGCTACTGCATAAGGTTGTTTTGAGAATGAAAAGAAACAATTCTTGGAAAGCACTTAGCATAATACTTTGAATAGAGGATGCACACAGTAGAAGCTACCAGTAATAAATAACAGTAATGCCAACTACAAAATTAATTCCTTAATTATCATTACCCTTTTTATGATTTTCTCCCTGCCCCCTCTCTAACCCTCTGTCTTCAGAAATGACATCACCACAAACCTCTTTTATTGGCTTCCCAAATGTTCTTGCCACTTTGACTGGAATTACCCAAAAGTATACCCAAAACACTAAGTAAGCACCTTGGGCCATTTTAAATGTATTAGTTCCCTGTGTAAACAATTTTTGCTTTTCAAAGAGGCAATTCTCCTAATGGCATGACTTTTTTTTTTTTTTTTTTTTTTTTTAATCTGTTCTGCACATTTCTTAACTTGCTGTGGTTGCAGAGGAGAAGGCCAAGAAGGAAGCAGAGGAAAAGGCTCGCCTGGCCGCAGAGGAGAAGCAAAAGGAAATGGAAGCCAAAAGCCAGGCTGAGGAAGGTACAGCTGGCAAAGCTGAGAAAAAGACATCTGGGGAAACCAAGAATCAAGTCAATGGAACACGCACAAACAAAAGTGACAACCCTCGTGGGAAACATTCCAAAGCTGAGAAATCCTCTGGAGAAAAGCAACAGAATGGTGAGTTCTCAGCCACAAGAGTGGATTTGCAGCTGGGAAGACTCTTCCCAGGGTGTTAACGACATGATGAATGGACACTGGCAAACAGCTTCTCTCTGGGAGGACAGCTCACCGAGCAGGCTTCCCTGCCATCCAGCTGCTGGCTGATCCTACTTCAGTGGGTGTGGATCCCAGTAGGATCCCATCAGAAGCAGCAAGCAGCTCACCTGTGCCCACTTGCCCACCTGCCCAGCCAGTGGAAGTTACCATCAACCACCCAGCACATGTCTGGGTGCTTACTGCTCAGATGGGGACTTGAAGTTCACATTCCCAGATGTACCATCCTCCTAGCTGGGCCAGGCCTTGGATCTGCCTGAATTCTCGTCCTCTAATATGTATCTATATACTGTGCATGTGTTTATATTAGGGCAACCAACCATCCCCATTTACCTGGAACTGAAGGGTTTTCAGGAGTGCAGGACTTTCCATTTTGAAATCAGAAAAGTTCCAGGCAAACAGGATGAGCTTGGTCACCACAGTGTGTGTATAGCAGGCACTGTGCTTGGCATTGGGAGTTGAGAACTGGAATGGCCACAAGAAGCCCACAGTCTCATAGGGGATATAAATATCCTCACAAATTATTCAGTAGAATGGGAGCAAGTCACAGTAGTGACATGGCAAGGAGAACACCCAAAGGACGTGTGTGAAGAAAGAGATGTTAGCTTTGTTGGGACTAGAGGTTGTGGGATGATGGAAATGTCACAGAAGGCTTCAAGAGGAGCTGATGTCTCAGCTGGGTTTTTAAAATTTAATTTAATTTTTTTTTCATTTTTTTTTTTAATTGCAGAAGTTGTAGGTTTACAGGAAAACCATGCAGTGAATACATACTTCCCACATCTTCCCCACCCTACCCCATTATTAACACCTGAATAGAAGTTTCCTGGTCAGATGGCAGCAAGGGGATTCTCAGCCAGAGAGAACAAGATGGGCTAAGGCAAAGGGGCATGAAATAGTTACCTTGTTTGGGGAAGGGCAGGTGGTTCAGAGTCTCTGGAGCACTGATGTGCCCAGTTGTGGCCCAGTAGCAAGGTAGTTGTGAGCATTGGTTTTGCAGTCATCAGACCTGGATGCATGTCACAGCTGTGCCTCTCACTTCTCTGTGACTTTGGCAAAATGCACATAATAACACCAATTCACAGCCTGGGCCTCTGTGAGCCTTTAGTAATTATAATTGCAAGAACAGTGATAACAGCAACACAAAATAGCCTTTATTAACTGCGTTGGGTGCTGTTTTACGTTCCCTCTTTACATTTCCAGTGCCTAGCAGGGCCAGGGGATCTACTCCAGAGTTGCACTCTGGCCATTGGGCTCTGCAGCCTCAGTTAATGAGAAATAAACAGGAAGTGCTTAGCACAAAATTCTGCAGTTATTTTTACAATTAACATATATGACAGGTATAACCACAAAACAACGTTTTAATTCATATGATAATAATAATAATAGCTCTTATCACCATCCGGTAACTTTGCATACATTTGCTCAGTTAACCTTCCTGACCTCCTAAGGAGGCAGGGAAATCTGTTGTCCTGACTTCACCAGCCCCTCAGCTGGTAAGAACAGAGCCAGATTTAAACCAGGCAGCCTGTTTCTGGAGACTGCTTGTAATGCCTAAATGAAATTGCATTTATCGATCACCTCTTCCACATGCTTTGTGTTAGACACTTGCAGATGAAAAGAAAATAGGGGCCGTGTTCATCATCCTAGGGAGCTTGCCATCTTGTGGAGAAAGAAATCGAATCTACGCAAAGCAGAAATACTTATTAGAGTGTGGCATTGAAGCCAGACACATGTGGGTTGGAATTCCAGCTCCTTCTCTTTGCAGCTTTGTGATCTTGGGCAACCTATTAAGCCCATCTGACCATGTTTCTTTATCTGATGGGGGTGATGAGGTGGGGGGTGAGATACGGCAAGGAGAGAAACTGCGAGGATGAAATGAGATGTTGTGTGTAAGCCTCCTGCCATGTCTAGTTCATGGCAGTGCCCTGTTTGGGCTGGGGCATGAGAGTGAGCTTGAGGAGTGGTGGAAATCCCATTTACAGGCCGCTCCAGGCCACTTGTACAGAAATATTTATTGAGCACTTCCCATGTGCTGAACACAATGCTGGGTAATACTGATCTGATAGCCCCCCTAGCATTTGAGGAGCTCAAACCTACAATGGAGAAGGGGAAACATGACACAGTAAGATATGTGACCTTCTAGGTGCTAAGAGAACACATAAAGAGTGGGCCCTGGGCACCTAATTTGGCCTGGGGAAGTGGCGGGAGGCTGTTCAGGAAGACTTCCCGGAGGAAGTGTGGTACGTTCGGGGAGACTAATGAGGTTCAGGGTGGCTGGCAAGCACTGGGGGCAGTGAGTAGGGTGAGAGGCCAGCGGGCATTCTGGGTACTCAACTAGCTGGGCCATTCAGGAGCCTTCACCTCAGTGACTTTTTCCTTCTTGAAACCCAACCCCACTTGCTTCAGAGATACTACCATCTCCTCATTTACCTCCTTCCTTCTTTGTTGCTTCTTCTCAGTCTTTCTTGGGGATTCTCTTTCTCAGTATGACCCCCAAATATTGGGGTTTCTCAGGATCACCTTCTCTTCACTTACAATCTCTTTTTGGGGAATCTTGTCAGTTCCTATGGTTTGAAATACTATCCATGCTGATGATTTCCATTTTATATCTCTGGCCCATATTTCTCTGACTTCCACACTAGCAGGATCAGTTGACCTATTTGACATCATCCTTCGGCTGTCCACAGCACAACCTTTGACCCCTGCTTCCTCATTTTTTCCAGATAGGGCTAATGACCTCGTAATCAGGGATTTAATCACAATTACCTGAATTATGTTTGGTGGCAAATATTCTAGAAGAATTTTTTTAGATACATATTTTTAAGAAAAAAATGTTTTGTGGTACCAAGAAGTCAAAACCTATAACGGTGATGGGTGACATTTATTGATCACCTACAGTATGCCAGGCTCTGTTTTGAGCAATTAACAAGCATTTTCTCATACAAAGTAGGTGCTGTCATCTTCATTTTGCAGATGGTGGAATGGAGGAAAAGAGAGAACATAAGATGCCCAAGGTCATAGATACTAATAGTAATGCCAGAATTAGCATCCAGGGAATTTGATTTAACTCTCCTCTTGGTTGATTTAGCTCAGCATTTTCATGTTGCTGCTTCTGTTAAAAGGAGTTTCACCAGATAATTTTTCTTGCAGACTATTTTTAAAGAAAGTTTGAGATAGAAATGACAGAGAGGGAGAATATTAACTTTGACCAAAGGAAGCACTGGTTTGCTTTGTATTCAAATGCCTCATAGTCCAGGAAATATTTTCGATTTAATAAGAACGTACGGAGCATCTGTTGGATTTTAGAGGGCAGTGCAGACCACCTCTCTATTCCCTTCTGAGGTCTGAACCAACTGAGAGATAGATACCAGAACTAGAAAGCTGGTGGCCAAAATATTTGCTCTACTCCAACTGGAACTGAATTGGAAAATTTGGATTTGGACTGTTGGGCTTCTTAACACATCTGCCCTAACTGAGCTTATAGACCCTGGCTGAGCCACCCAGACCCAGCCTCATCACCCACCCCAGCACCCCATTCTGGAGGGACTGAAGAGGTGTAGGCTGTGGAACACACATCTAGAAGGGGAGTGGGGGAGAGGATGGCTAGGCTGAGGAAAGTGTAAGCAGTGGTGGTGTTCCAGTTTGCTAAAGCCACCATTATGCAAAATACCAGAAATGGGTTGGCTTTTATAAAGGGAATCTATTAGGTTACAAATTTACAGTTCTCTGGCCATAAATGTGTCCAAACTAAGGCATCAACGTGAGGATACCTTCACTGAAGAACAGCTGGTGTCTGCTGGTCCTTTGCTCCCGGGTTGTGTTTCCAAATGGCTTTCTCCAAAATGACTTGGGGCTCCTGTCTTGGTTCCTCTCTCTCAGCTCCTGGGTGTCCTTGCTTCTTTCTCCCAGGACGTTTCTCTCTAAGCATCTGGGGTCCTCTCTTAGCTTCTCCAGGGCAAACTCTGGGCTTCTTCTCCAAACGTCCTTCTGTCCACATCTCCAAGCAACTCTAAGCATCAGCTTTCAACAGTCGTCTCCAAAATGTCTCTCTCAGCTTCTCTTGAGGAGTTTTGTCCTCTGCTCTCTGTGAGTGCTTTCTTTAAAGGACTCCAGTCATCTAATTAAGACCCACCCTGAAAGGGTGGGGTCCACACCACCACGGAAATAATTCAGAGTTTCTACCCCAGTCAACAGACTAATCAGTCTGCCCCTACAAGATTGCATTAAAGAATATGACTTTTCTTGGGGACATACTATATCCACAGGTGGTGAGAGGCAAGCTGTTTTCTTTCCTTCTTTTTTCTTTTAGAGAATAGTATAAAAATGTCTTTCCCTCAATGGCCACAGAAGTAGTAGGGAGAAGGTATTCCCTCCCCAAGTAACCTTTAAAACCACTCCTATTTTATTGAATTCTTAGTATGTGCCAAATATTTGTACTTGAGATTTCACCTACATTAAAGCATTTAAAAACCATAAAAACCTTATTAGGTAGATACACATTTCTCTTTTACAGATGGGGATACTGAGGCTCAGAGAAGTTAAATAGCTTGCTTAAAGTGAAACAACCACTAAATAGAGATCTAGAGCCCAACTCAGTTCTGTGTGAGTCCAATTTCTTTATTCTTTAGCCAGAATATCCCTAGTATTTGAGAGGTTTGGTGCCATCAAGGGGAGGAGGGAATCAGAGAAGTATTGAGATTCAATTGCTGAGTACAGAGAGCTTATAATCGATAAATTCTAGGGGTTGGCAAAGTTTTTCAGTCAAGGACCAAACAGTAAAATGTTAGGCTCTG
Source organism: Choloepus didactylus (assembly GCF_015220235.1). NCBI lineage: Eukaryota > Metazoa > Chordata > Mammalia > Pilosa > Megalonychidae > Choloepus > Choloepus didactylus. The sequence continues at coordinate 141,631,453 of NC_051311.1, read as the reverse complement.
CAGGCCACACAGTCTCTGCTGTAACTACTCAACTGCTGTTTAGCACAAAAGGAGTCACAGACAATATGTCAATAAATAACTGAGGCCAAATTCCAATAAAACTTTTGTGCACTGAAATTCAAATTTTATGTAATTTTTATATCACACAGTATTCTTCTTTCCTCAACCATTTTAAAGTATAAAAGCTACTCTTGCTTTGCGGGCCCTACAAAAACAGGCAGTGGGCTTGGTTTGGCCCACAGGCCCCAGTCTACCAACTCCTGCTTTAGTCAGTGAGAGAAACAATGATCACAAACAAGGCCATCATAAAGAAGGTTATAAATTCTACAAGGGGTTATAAACAGAGGCCCAGAAAGTGCATAGGTGGAAACCATTGATTTTGAAGAAGATTTAGGGGGAATGCTTGAAAGAAACAAAACAGGAGCCTCAATCTTCAACTAGGCTGGGTCAATTTTACAAATGTATGTATTTCCCAAAGTAATCAGTGGTCTACCATTTCCCTTAAAAATGTAAGTATTAAATAAGAGGTGGGAAAAAAATCAATTTAGAGGAATAAGAACTGCTAATGGTGATTTGGGCCTGCATCATAGCAGCATAATTAAAATGATTTATAACTGTACAGAAAGGCTCTTTTATTTCCCCCAGCTTATTGAATAACAGCTCACATTGGCCGTTACTCCATATACCACCCATGGGAAATTACTTAATGGGTTCTGTTCAAGGAACATCATCAAATAAGAGTGTGTCACTTTCCCAGCACACTTCTTGGTCAGCTACCCTAGGTATTTTCCAGGTTAGAGCCGAAAGACATTGGTTAAGTGGAGTTCTAGAGGTTTGGTTCCCTGTTGGCAATAATGAGATCCCTGATGCTTTGGTCTCCATCGAGAAAACTTGCTCTCTCAGGCTCTCCCAACCCTGGCTGAGGAGAAGGCGATCTGCCCCTGCTGTTGGCTAGCATCCAGCAAATGGAGCTGCTCCTCAGGCTTCTGGAAGACATCCTCGTCCTCTGCAGCCCTGGGTAAAGCTCCAGTCCAGAACATCCTGGAAGGCTTAGAGTCCATTAGTGGGGATGAAGGCACATTTAGGGAAGGAGGAACAATTTCTGCAGGGAGCTAGTTTCACGACAGGACTTGAGATACTTGAGTCCATCTCTGGAATCCTTACAACAGGAAAAAGCCAGTACTTGGGTTGCTTCATGAAACCTCCAGAAGATCTTTGGGCCATTGGTTGTGGTAGAGAGTGGATCATGAGAGGGAACCTAGAGTTTATTTACTCCTAACTTAGCTTAGGATTTGTCAAATTCCATTAAAACTGTTTGGTCTGTGAAATATATCGTAGCCAAAAAACAAAATATGGCAGCCCAGGGGTTGGCACCACCCACTCCCTAAGGGAAAAGGGTGGAGCCTTGAGCACGCATCAGCCCGATGACCAGAGCAGAAAATTGAAGGTCATTGAGCTGAATCACAATTGGTAATCAACTTTACAAAGGAGAGGCAGCTGAGGTTTCCTTGCCTTGTAACCAAATCTCACAAGGCTCTGCTGAGCTGTGCAAGGTTCCTCTTCCTCTTGTTTGCATGGATCATTGACGTCCATTTCCTGACCAGCCGCCATTGGGAAAAATCCTCCTGTAAGTCCCTAATTAAAACTCATGGGTAACTTGTTGCCTGGCATGTTCTTTGGTCTTGGAGTTGAGTTGGGCTAGAGCACAAAACAAAATAAAAGATTATCCTTACACACCATTCTTTTATACATTTTTTTAGGTTAAGGGCATTTAGAAATGGAAACAGTAAAAGGAAGCCTGAAATCTAAAACTCGAGCTTCACACGGAAGCCAGCAAAAATTAGTAGCCGAGAGCTTGGCCTCTGGAATCACCGATGCATGTATCTTACAGAACTTCGCTTAATCTGCCAGTGCCTTGGGTCCCTCAGCCATGAAGTGGGGGGTGCTAATACAAGCTGCAGATCAATTCCTTACTGGCCAATTTTAAGCAAAGTCACTTTGTAGAAAGCTCTCTGGGCCTTTTGATCAAAAGTTGTCAGACAAATGGCTTGAACAACATCTGCGGTAACCTGTGGCAGCAGTTTTGTTTCCAGAGATGCATGTAGGGCTGGGGCAGAGGCAGGCCCGCGGGTGGTGTTTGAGGCCTGTGCTGGTGAGCAGTATTCTGGGCGCAATGGAGCTGGTCTGACCGATATTTGCCAAAGTGGCTGCAGTGAAGTCAAGGATAAACCAAAACTTAGAAAACATCTTCGGTTAATGGTGAATTTGTTATTCAGCAAATTGATCATTAATGAATTAATCTTTAATGAATTTGTCTACTTTCAAAAATCATTCTTTGTAATGGGGTTGCTCTAAGACTCTAATGAAATGATGCATGCTAAGCATTTAGCACACTGTCTGGCACAAAGAAAGTCAAAAAGGTAAATGCTCTTTTTAACCCCCTCCCCCTTTTCAGGCCCTGCTCACTCTTTTCAGATTGTAATTATTATTAGCATCTTTTGGTTTCAATAAGTACTGGTATTTTAATAGTAACGTATTCTTGGTTTTATGCAGCTTTTGAAAGAAAGCTGCCATTAGTAAGATTGGTAAGAAAAATATCCAACATTTGAAAATAAGGCTGAGGAGAGAGGTACCATATGTTTTCAATGTCACACTGGCGGATTGTTTAACAGACCTGCCAAAGGATGATTTAATTATCTTGGACAGGGGTCAGCAGAACTTTATATGAAGTTATAGTAAATAATTCCAGCTGTGTAGGTCTCTTTTGCAACTATTCATCTCTGCTATTGTAATACGAAAGCAGCCATAGGCCATATATAAATTGATGGGTGTGGCTGTGTTCAATAAAACCTTATTTGCAAAACCAGGCGGCAGATCACCTTGGCCCATGGGCTAGAATTTGCTGACCTCTGATGCAGGGAAGCATACTTACGGTACTGTAAGGTTATGTCTTAACTAACGTGTAGGTTTTTGACTGGTAGAGAAGATAACCCTAGATTATCATTTTATTATCCTGTAGGACAGAGCCAGCTTTGTCTCTAATTTTGCAGTCTTATTTTAACATATGTTTTTAGTGCCTATAAGTGCTCAATTCTTCAAATGCTTTTGGAACCAGCCTCACTATCTCACTGGTTCCTTTATAAATCAGTTGAATAAATTTTTGACCCATGTTCATTCTACATTTGTAAGAAAGTTTTTTTTTTTTTTTTTTAACTTTCTTACAAATTACACAGACAACTGAAGGACAGAGAAGTTTAACATCTATAAATTAGTAGAACTTACATTTAACCTGGGTTATTCCTTACCATAGCCTAACAATAAAGCTGAATTGCCTTTCTTTGAAGATAAATATTGTGGACTTAAATACAACCCTGTTGAATAAGAACTTTCAGTCTTGATTTCTGGATCATAATCCAATCATGATCCAAATTCTGGAGCCTAACATATGTGGTTACAAAAGATATTTATACTCAGACATGTTACACCTTCATGACTATAAAATTGTGCTGCTTTTTTTAAATCTTGACAGGTTTAAAGATATTTGTAACTTCCCCCTCAGCTGTATACATATACTGTTTGTCATGTTTATTACTTTCAGGTAACTTGAAAGATAGTAAAACTAAGACAGACAAGAAGGATCAATCCAATGTCAGAAGTGATTCAAAGAAAACAGATGGTAAGCATATAATTCCCATTTCATTTTTCCATAAAATGTGCAATTTAATGCAAGCTTGTTAGAATTATACCTAAAATTGAAATTGTGGTTGTAAATATATTTTTATATTCTGAAAAAACACTTCAGTACATTTTAAAAGTACTGTTATGTTTTTAAATAATTTACAAATTATTGTGTCTGATTTCCCCTCCATCATACTTTCTCCATCACAAATGCTTTCTGCACTCTTTGCTTTCCTATTTGCGATTTTTCAATTTTAAACTTTATTAAAAGTTGATTCTGGACTTGCTGATTGTAGTGGAATGGAATAACACGTGTAGTGGAATGGAATAACACGTACTGCTAATATATTTACAAATCTTTGTGAATTGTGCAGCATAAATTAGAACTGTTTCATGTTTTCAGTTTTAATTTTTTTTTACCTTGATTGAGTTATTTATTTTGGTTAAAATTAAATTCAGGCATCAGTATTATCATTGTGTTGGGAGACTTAAGTACTGGAGAAACATACATGTTTATAGAATATAGTTTGCCACCAAGAACAAGTCATGAAGAGGCAAGGCTTTAGTGATTTCTCTAAACCAAAGTTAGACTCAACCTACATTGTGAGCACTGATTTAACTTTTCATGCACAACATTCCACTCTTTCTAAAACCTAAAAATTCATATATTACCCTCCAACCTTTGAGCTATCAGACTGAGAAACCTATACTCAACCTTTACATAAATCTCATAGTTTCTATTTTAACATAGTTTCTGTTTTAACATTCCTGGTTACTCACTCATAAATGTACAAGATCTTAAAAGTAAAATGGAAAGTTTCCAGGGAGTGGTTTTTGTTAGAATCTCAGACTCTCTTTGAATCATACCTCCCTGGAGACATATTTGATGCTAAGCTATTCTTTAAATAATGTGGCTAGAACATCTTAGAAGAAAAATTCTGGGTAAACAGGTTGAGGAGGAGGAAGAAATCTGAACACAGTTCTTCACAGTGTGTTATACAGGAAGAAGCCCCCTTAGCTTTCAGCCCTAAGCCATTACGTTATGCTCCAGTAACCTCAGGACCAAGGTCATAGGGCTTCAGTGACTTGTACTATCTTGGTCTAAAACTTTCACCAGGAAAAAAGCTAATTCTCAGTCACTCCTTCCCCTTTAGTCATTGAAGTTCTCTACTTTAGAAAAAAAAATGTGTAAAGGAATATGTAGATCAGCAGATAAACTGATTTTTAAAAACTTTCTAGAAATAATCAGATATGTTTTGAACATTCCTTTTTAGTGGATCCTATTATATCCAATGACCAGATGAAGTCAATGTAACTGACCCTACTCCTGATCCAACCCCTGGGAATCATCAGTGACCAGCTTTCTCTAATTTTTGTGAGGGAGTATTTAGGCACAATTCATTGCCTGGTGTAATCAAACCCACTATGGTTTAAAGTTTCGGCATTGTGCACATTCAGGGAGAAACCCAATGCAAATTGTCCCACAGTTGGTTATTCTCAAACTCTCATGAGCTGGGGCACACACAGAGGGAAGCGGTATGTGCTGAAAGGGTAAATTACATCCTGACATAATGAACACATTGAAATTGTACATTATATCTGTCAGGCCACTGAGGTACTATTCACTGCCCTTCAGCACTGATTTTCTAACTGACCTCAAAGAATGAATACCCTTTGAAAGTACCTTGCTTACCCCTAGGGAGAAATGTGCTAGCATAAAGAGGTCTGGGTCTCTTAAGCAAAGATTTCCTCAGTGTCTAAACTTTTCCACTGTCATTGGGAGACTTGGGGGGAACCACACAAATAAATTATTTTGAGTGTGTTTCTAGCTGTGTTTGTAATAACATAGCTTCTTGGACCTGTCATAATTTTAGTTGCCCGGAAATACGAACTTGCTTTTAACTTCACCTGACCACATTAATAGAAATACAGAAGATACCCACCTTTTGTGTGTTTCAAAGGATTGATTATAATTAGGCCCTTCTAGATTATTAGCCAAGTCCCAGAGAGTGAGATCAGCAGGAGTTTCTCCTTCATTGAGTGTCCTGGGAATTGGAATGTTTATGGATGTTGGTCCAGGAAATGTGAAAGTCAGTTGTGAAGAGTGGACGGGTAGACAAAATGCAATCTCTGGCCATATGCTTCTGCCAAAGATGGAGTAACAAGAACTGGTTTTACTCTCCCACCTGAAACATCCAAAAAATTAGACAAAAACATATGAAAGAGTAGTTTTAAAGACACTGGACATCAGGTTACAAAGGATAGTGATCTCTGAGAAACAGAAATAAATGAGATGCTCTCTGCAGTTGCCCCAGCTTGCTGACTTGAGTGGGTTTCCAGATGGCGTGGCATGGGAGAACCCAGGTGAACCCAGTGGACTCCCTGAGTTGAGGGATTGAATAAGATTCCTGGGAGGCCAAGATAGCTGGAGTTCACAGACTAAAGTACTGGAAGGGAGACAACTGCAGAGGGATTGAACTCCAGAGATGTGATGAGGGTTCCCCTTAAATGTTCAGCAAAGCACTGATGCCAAGAGGAAACTACCTGAGGTCAGGAGAGAACCATTCAAGAGGACTAGAGGAAAAAGTCCTGATGACAAAGGGCAGGGAGAAGTGCCTGTTCCCACTAGCCAGGCTTGAATACTTCCAATTGAAGTGGTAGTGGGTAGAATGCTCCTTATTGCCTTGTCTTAATAGTGGGGAATAATTTGATCCAGGCTAAATGTGACTCTGGTCCCACCTAACAAATCTTAAATGCAAGATCAAAAAGGATCAAAGTTTTTCCAAGTAACTTAACTGCATCCAAGTATAGGACAAGGATATATAAATATAAATACAAAAATATCCAGTACCCAAAAAGATCAAATTAACAATGTCTGGCATCCAGTCACAATTACTGGACATGCAAAGAAACAAAGAAGCATTACCCATAATGAGGAGAAAAAATCAATATTTCAAAACCAAAACAAAGCTGAAATGATTAACAGACAAGTACATTAAAACTATTACTCTAACTGTAGTTAATATGCTGAAAAAGATAAGTAGAGACATGGAAGATACTGTATATTTTAAAAGACCCAGGCTGAACTAGAGATGAAATGCCCATTATGAAAAATACACTGGATGAGATTAATAGGAAATACACTAAATTGGATTATGTACTGCAGAAGAAAAGATTAGTGAAAAGTTTAGCAATAGAAACTGTCTAAAATGAAACTCACAGAAAGAAAAAAGAATAAAATTTATTGTAAAAAGCATCAGTGAATTTTTGGACACCTTCCAGAAGCCTAATATATGTGCATTTGGAGTCCCCAAAATAGAGGAGAGAGGAAGTGGAGGAAAAAACTATTCAAATAAATAATGGCTAAAATTTGGCAAATGATGAAAACTATAAATCTACAGATCTGAGAAGCTCAATGAAGTCCCAGCTCAAGCAACATGAAGAAAACTTTACCCAAGGGATATCATAGTCAAAGTACTCAAAACCAGTTATGAAGAGAAAAAAATTAAATAAACCAGATATAAGCATACATTATATATAGATGAACAAAGTATATTTCTCATCGGAAACAGTGCAAGCAAGAAGACAATGGAGCAACATCTTAAAGTACTGAAAGAAAAAAAAATCAACCAAGAATTCTATACCCAGCAAAAATATCTTTCAGAAAGACAGCTGAAAGGATGTTTTCACACATACAAAAACTGAAAGAATCCATAACCAGTAGATCCACACTGCAAGAAATATTTAATGAATGGTAGAAGGGATATTATGACAGGTGAAAATATAGATGGACACGAAAGAATGAAGAGCACTAGAAATGGTAATTACATGGATAAATGTGTGTGTTTTTCTTAATGTTTTGATATCTTTAAAAGATAATTGACTGTTTAAACAAAAATAATGCATTGTGGGGTTCATAACATGTAATAACTAAAATGTATGGCGATAATAGCATAGAGGCTGGGAAAGAAGAAGTAGAAATGCACTATTAGAAGGTTCTATTATTATTCATGAAGTTGTATAATAACACCTGAAAATAGATTGAAATAAATTAAAGGTTCATACCATAAAGTTTAAAGCCTTCAATAAAATAACAAAGCAAAGATTTATAGCTAATAAGTTAACAAAGGAGTTAAAATGGAATTGTAAAAATGATCAATTAATTCAAAAGAAGGCAGAAAAAGAGTAGAAAGGGAACAGAGGAGGCAAATAGAAAACAAACAACAAGACGAGAGACTATCAGTAGTCACATTAAATGTAAAATGACCGAAACACCCTAATTAATAGGCAACAATTGCCAGATTATAAGACTAAACTGTATCTACCTACAAAAGAACAACTTTAAATACAAAGACACGATAGCTTAAAAGTAAAGGGATGGCTCCCCCCTACGTGGGATCAGACACCCAGGGAAGTGAATCTCCCTGGCAACGTGGAATATGACTCCCAGGGAGGAATGTAGACCTGGCACCGTGGGACGGAGAACATCTTCTTGACCAAAAGGGGGATGTGAAAGGAAATGAAATAAGCTTCAGTGGCAGAGAGATTCCAAAAGGAGCCGAGAGGTCACTCTGGTGGGCACTCTTATGCACACTTTAGACAACCCTTTTTAGGTTCTAAAGAATTGGGGTAGCTGGTGGTGGATACCTGAAACTATCAAACTACAACCCAGAACCCATGAATCTCGAAGACAGTTGTATAAAAATGTAGCTTATGAGGGGTGACAGTGGGATTGGGAATGCCATAAGGACCAAACTCCACTTTGTCTAGTTTATGGATCGATGTGTAGAAAAGTAGGGGAAGCAAACAAACAGACAAAGGTACCTAGTGTTCTTTTTTACTTCAATTGCTCTTTTTCACTCTAATTATTATTCTTGTTATTTTTGTGTGTGTGCTAATGAAGGTGTCAGGGATTGATTTAGGTGATGAATGTACAACTATGTAATGGTACTGTAAACAATCGAAAGTACAATTTGTTTTGTATGACTGCGTGGTATGTGAATATATCTCAATAAAATGATGATTAAAAAAAAAAAAAAAAAAAAAAAAAAGAAAAGTAGGGGAAGGAAACAAACAGACAAAGGTACCCAGTGTTCTTTTTTACTTCAATTGCTCTTTTTCACTCTAATTATTATTCTTGTTATTTTTGTGTGTGTGCTAATGAAGGTGTCAGGGACTGATTTAGGTGATGAATGTACAACTATGTAATGGTACTGTAAACAATCGAAAGTACAATTTGTTTTGTATGACTGCGTGGTATGTGAATATATCTCAATAAAATGATAAAAAAAAATAAAAAATAAAAAAAAAATAAAAAAAATAAAAAAAAATAAAAAAAAAAAAAAAGTAAAGGGATGGAATTTGATATTCTGTGCTAACACTAATCAAAAGAAAGCTGAAGTGGCTGTTTTAATCTATGACAAAGTAGATTTCAGAACAAAAGCTATCACCAGGAATAAAAAAGGTCATTTCATTATGATAAAGTGGTCCATTCATCAAGAGAATACAATAATGCTTTATATTTATGCACCACAACACATGAAGGAAACTACAAAATGAAATAGATAAAATCCCACAATTTTAGTCAGAGAAATCAATATCCCTACTCAATAATTGATAGAACAAGTAGACATGAAATCAACAAGGGAAAAAAGATTTGAGTAATGTTGTCTACCAACTTGTCCTAATTGACATTCATAGAACACCCAACAATAGGAGAATACACATTGTTAAGAGGGGATGTTGTTTAGTTTCCAAATATTTGGGGATTTTCTAGAGATTGTTACAATGTCATTTTTCCTCAATTTTGACTATAGATTCAACACAATCCTAAACAAAATAAATCATAGGATTTTTATAGAAATTGACAAGCTGATTCTAAAATTTATATGGAATTGCAAAGGTCCAGAATAGACAAAGCAGCTTTGATAATGAAGAAAAAAGTTGGAGGCCTAATCAGGTAGTCCTGATTCCTAGGCTTTAATTAAAAAGCCACAGGAATCAAAGTAGCATGGTGTTGGCATCAAGGTATATAGTCAGTCAATGGAATAGAATAGAGAATTCAGAAGTAGACCCATATGTATATGGACAACAAATTTTGGATGAATGGCAAAGGAACGTCAACAGAGAAAGGAGAGTCATCAGTGAATGGTGATGGAGCAATTGGATATCCTTATGCAAAATAATGAACTTCTACCTCTACACCACACCATATACAAACATTAATCCAAAATGGATCATAAACCTAAGTACAAAATGTAAAATTTCTAGGTAAGAAAATGTAGGAAAAAATCGTTGTGACTTTGGGTTGGGCAAGGATTTCCTAGATTTGATACAAAAGTACAAACCATAAAATAACAAATTGATAGGTTATATTTTGTCAAAATTTAAAACTTCTAATCTTCAAAAGCCTTTATGAGAAGAATGAAAAGACAACCCACAGATTGGAGAAGAATATTTGCAAAGCCTATGTCTGATAAAGGATTCGTACCCAGAATGTATAAAGAAGTCTACTCTCAATATTCAATAATAAGAAAACAGCCCAACTAAAAACATGCAAAAGATTTGGAAGACACTTCACCAAAGAAGATATACAGCTAGCCAAAAAAGCACAATAAAAAAATGCTTGATTTATTAGGGAACTGAAAATTAAAATCACAGCAGGGTATCATTTCACATCTGTTAAAATGGCCAAAATTAAGAAGACTGACCACACCAACTGTTAAGGAGGATGTGGAGCAACTAGAACTCTCATGCCCTACTGATGGGAATTTAAAATGGTCCAGCCACTTTTGGAATATATTTTGGCAGTTTCTTGAGAATGTAAACATATACATATCATAGGATCTAGACATTTGACTCCTAGGTTATTTACACAAGAAAAAAGAAAATCTATTTCCGTTCCATTCCATAAAGACTTATACACATACGTTCATATCAGCTTTATTTGTAATAGCCAAAAAGGGAAACAATCTAAATGTCTATTGCAGGTGAATGGATAAACAAATTGTGGTCTATTCATACAATGGAATAGTAATCAGCAATAGAAAGGAATAAGTTATTGATATACACAATAAAATGGATGAATCTCCAAATTATGCTAAGTGAAAAAAAGCCAGACCAAAAAAAGAGTACATTCTGTATAATTCCATTTATGTAAAACTCCAGAAAAATGTAAACTAATCCATAAGGCAAATCAGTAGTTGCCTGGGGACAGGGCAAGAGGAGTAGAAGTGAGGGGCAGGAGGTAGGGATTATAAAGAGGCACAAGGAAAATTTGGGAGGTAGTAGATGTATTATTTATCAATTGTGGTGATGATTCCACTGGTGTGTACATATGTCAAAACTTATCAGGTTGTACATTTTAAATGTATGCAGTTTATTATATGCCGATTATACCTCAATAAAGCTTTTTTTTTAAAAAAAAAGGCTAGTTTTCACAACTAGCTGCTCTCTCAAAACAAACTCTAATAAGGGCGGTTTGCAAATGAGGGCTATGGGACTGAGTTGCTTGTTGTTAGCACGTCTGAGGATAAAGTAGTCTTATATAAGTTTCTATTTGTTGTGAGTGAATAGGCTAAGCTATATCCTAGTATATAAATTATATACCTTCTTATTTACTTTAACATCTCTGTCTGAGATCCAACCTCCTATAATGTTCTCTGCGTGCTCTGCCACACCACTAACTATGGTGTAGAGTAATTGCTTGTTTCATTGTCTTTCTCATTAGACAACAAGGTTCTAGAAGGATGCAGCCTGTCTTTCTGACTGCTGGAATATTTTAAGATAAATACCAAAGGGAACTTTACTTTGAAGTGTTCCTCCTAATCATTCTGCCTGTAACTGGTGATGATTTAGTCAGGAAAGAGGATGCCACTTTTCATACATGCAGCTCCTGATGAGGTTTCATATTGAAAAATAGGGGGAACATTCTTAATTTGGTCCGTACTGGTAGGTCCCATGCCTCTCAGTAGCATGTTGGAACTTAATGAGCCCAAGTTCTCATTAATGTATGTGGTTAAGATATTCACACACATCAGATCTCATGATCCATTCAACATGGAGAAGGAGGCAGGTCTGTGTTGTCTACCATCTCACAAGAGACTCATGGGAGCTTGCAGTTGTTGGTGTATATTTCTCAGCATCACTGTTCTTCTCTGTGGTTAATTTCAGATCTCTTCATGACAGTGCCCTTGTGTGCCCTGTAGATCATGTCAGTTATTTATATCTTCGTAATAGACAGGCGAGTAGCAGGGCTCTGTTGGAGCCCCCTCTACAGCTACCCACACATAATCATCGATTTTAAGATTGGTGGCTTTTATAGTCAGACTTCACTCTTTGTATATCTCTATAAAACTCTCCTAAAACAAAAACAAAAGCAAAACAAATAAATGCAACACGAAATCAGGAATCAGTCATCTTTTGAGTGAGCCTAGACAAATGAAGTGACTCAATTGTCTTGATGGCGCAGACCCAAAAACCATATGGAAACCAGATCAAACAAAGCAAAGTTTCATGTATGGGGATGAAATGATTGTACACTTATATATTATATTCTAGTAATTTCTTAGCTCTCAACTTCACTTTGCCTGTCAGGACACAGCCTTTTCAGCTCATTTTCTCAGGGAGGAAATGGTATTGCTTACAGCCACTCTTTGTATTTCCCAGGCTATTCATGTGCTCCTCTTTAGGATCTCAGTACAGGAAAAATTGAGGAGGCAGCAGCCACAATAGCCCTGTTAGTTTGAATGGAACAGCTAATTGTGATTTAAAAGTTTGTTGTGTCCATTAGAGGAATTTGCCTGTGATTTGATCCTTGGCTGGGTTGATGCCTCCTGACCCTAACTGCTAGGGGCTCACACGAGTTACCTGAAGAAGTGTATGTGTTTTTCCTGTTTTCCTTCTAGATGACCTCTACAAGTTAGTTTGGAATGGATAAATAAACGACATGGATGACTTTGAGTTTGTTAGATGTCTTTCTGTTCTATTCTGACACATTTACCAAGTTGTTAATAGAAACAGTAGAAGCAAATTGCTGCCTGAACCTTTACACTAGATTTGTGCTTACAATTCACAGTGTTAGTTGAATATTTTTTGTAAGTTGCTCAAAGGACATGACTCCAGTCCTGGGCTGCAGATGAGTATTCCGACCTGCTCTGCGATGCAGCTGGCGGTGAGCAACTAATGAGGTCTTTGCAAGTCTGGGGATGTTCCCTGCTCTGCAGGTAGTGGAAGGAAACAGTCGAATGTCAGGGTGCAGATAAAACCGAGACTCATGGCTGTCTTTAGCACAGAGATTATTTATGACTGAGGTTCATGCCCAGGGATTTGAGAAGAAACAGGCACACAGGAACATTGACGATTATTCACGAGGCAAGCATTTGTTGGTTATAGAGCCACTAAGGCCCATTGTAGAGTCACTGAGGCCCGCATCAGTTTTCATGTCTGCATAGACACCTGTGTCCTAGTGTTCTCATCTCATGCAATCATACTCACCTCATTTTCTTCCCAATATTTTTCCCCATGTCACTCAGGAGAATGGCCTCAGGCTGTCTTTATAAAGAAGTGCCCTATTTCAGACCCATCAAAGCTCTCGCTTGTCACTGATGCTTTATTTTATCACTTCATTGTTCTTCTCCCTGCTATTTCTTCCTGCAGGGCTTTCTGTTATCACTTGTAGCTAATGTTGGCTGTGCTTTGGCCCATGCAGAGCCAAAGCTACACTTGAACACAGACTCATCTTCAGCACACTAATAATTCAATTCTTCCCACACACCCTAGATTTGGGGGCAATAGTGAAATGAATACTTTTTCATTCATTTAGCATTTTCCTAATTTCTAAAAGATTGATTTGTGTCTAAGCAATGTCAATATGATTTTGGTCAAAATTCTAATGGGCTCACAACAATTTATAGAATAATGTGGTTTTAATGACCATCTTAGTTCAAACTTCTATCTCAATTTATGTTGTATAAGTTGCACAGAAGACAATTTAGTAACAGCAGAAGGTTATGGCAAATTAGGACTTCTTGCCATAGGAGTTTTGAAGTGAAGTCCACTTTGCGATTCATTGTTTTTTCCTGTATGTAAACTGTCTTTGCTGGAGAACAAGCAATTCTGTCTTCACCTGGGCGCATAAGATGGATGTGACAATTAAGAGAAAGGTCTGCTGATTAGCAAGAAGGGCTTTACATGATGGAGATCTTCATGCACTATTTCTATAGTGCATGAAGAGTTGATTATGCTACGGAGGACTTGTGGACACTAAAATGAACACTTGTGACCAATTCATGGTTTGATTGAACTCGAGTGATATCTATCTTCTGTGTCCACTGTAATGCTCATGTTAATTGGCCAATCAGTGGTTTTTCTCTCCTGAAGGAAAACCTGCTTGGGAAGTCATATCATATCAGAAAGTTGTTTGGTGAGCTGAGAATGTAAGGGGTGTTAGTGAAGGAATTGTGACCTGATATATATCTATCTGAGATGTGTCAGGGATGTTGGCATGACCTGCCAAGAAGGGTGCATATGAGCCCTCTTGTCTGCCTTGAATACTCTGTCTTCTAGCCTTCTTTGCAGTCACATGTTCAGTCATCAGATATGTTGATATTTTGCAGTAGATGATCATTCTTATTCACTTCATTCATCCTTGTTGTATGTCCTGGCCTTAATCTTGAGAAGACTTCTTTGTCTTTAAGGCAGGCTTCTCAAACTTTAACTTTCTCATTATTTTTTCCACCTTAGCATATCAGATTTTCACAAGCTCTGCACATCCCTAGAGGTGTGCCCAGATAGATCATGGATTCTGTGGTAGGTAAGACAGGTCAAAAACGGGGGACTGTTTAGGGAACACTTGCAGTTACCCCATCCTTTCCTTTCACACCCAAGACAGTGCTACTATAGCAATAACCTTGAATTCTTTGAGTTAATTTTAAAAATTAAATCTCCATAACTTCAGTGCCTAACTGATTTTGGTAATAAATGCTTTGCAACATACCTCACAATTTACCGTGCCACTGAAATTGACATCTGCTGCTTTGAGATAGTTTCTACTCAAGTTTCTATTTAGATTTTGACTTGTTGCCCTCTCAGAGGAAAACCTTACTTCTAGTTCCGGTAAGGTATTTCGCTGTAGCCTTCTGGGTATTGACAAAAAGCAAGCCTATTTCTTTAGCAAAGGAATTTCCCTCAACACGAGGATTGTTGACTGTATTCCATGAGTGTGTAGGGACCAAACATCTGAAATGCCCTGGTTTCCAATTAAGATAAGTCATCATGACCACACATGTTCTGATTAGTGTCCCATTCCCCTTAGCCATTTGTCCTTGAATACTCCTGTGACCCCTTTCTTTAATATATTTGTGTATATTAACACATGGAACACCAACAGTAAGTAAAAGTTATGATGTAGCAAGAAGAGACATGAAATATTTGTTTTTCAAAGCATTTTATATCTTTTTTTTTCTTTTCAAGTATTTTGATATACCAAGTATTTAAACACTCTACACCAATGTCTCTGTTAAAGGAAAGTAACAGAATGGTAATAAATGATGGGCAGAATTGAATATTATTTTTAGGTGCCTGTTATTCTCAAGCAGCTGGATAAGACCTCATTATTTAGACTCTAACAGGCTTTTTGCTTAAACATTTGGATTGATGTATTTCAATGTCATTTTAGAGCGAATTTTGGAAGCTATGCTATAGTTTGACCCAACAGTAAGAGTTGAGTTCAGTGTTGCCAAAGCCCCACATGATTGTTTTTTTTGTTTTGTTTTGTTTTGTTTTGTATGGATTTGGGGAAATCTGTGGATGGGAGGTGGTCAAATGGGTGAATTTGAAAAATCCACTTATTCCTTTTTGCTATACTCTTGGGACCACGGAAGTACAATGCCTGTTACAGTTCTAATACTGATGAGTCATACCGAATCTGAGCGGTTAGTTACCTCTTTTGGTTACAAATATCCATTTTAATCTACTGCGTTTTTTTATATAGCTTTAGATATATTGAATGTTCTTGTGGTTTTCAAAGAGGGTATGTAATATAAATGAAAAAGGTGACGTGAGACTGTAATGTTCCTCTTGTAGATTTTTGTGTTGTTGATATTCACATTTGTAGGATCAAAGCAACACCTGAATTTTCATGTGTGTTTGTGTGCATGTGAATATATAATGTTTGATGTAAATGGGTGGATTTTTAAAAAATTAAATTTATGCTATACTAAAGGAAACTTTTAAAATAATTACAACTTTTTACATAGCCATTTAGATCCCAATCTCTTACCAAATAACTACCTCATAAAAATGTCAAATAAAAGTATATTAGGCATGCTGTTAATGACAGTATTAATCTTTTTAAACAACTTTTCCCTTGCAATTATTGGAATATAAGCTTTCATTGTTTCACTCTATCTTCTGGACATTTCGTTACACTCTTAATGTAACATTGTGTTTTTAAAGGATCCCTGTTTGACAGAGAGGATTAATATTTTAAAACTACTGCAGAAATGTGATTTTTCTCTTTTCCTTGATACTTCAGGATTAAAAAAAAAAACTTCTTAGTAATCATGAAACAAATATTTAACTGTTTTCCCACTAGAACAAATATATTTTATCGGATTCTATATAACAGATTGGAGAAACACAAGTAAAAATGGATTTGTCAAAAGAAACTATATTAACATTATAAACATTCTTTAAAATAACAACCGCCTTTGAAATAAATATGTGCCAAAAGCAGGAGCTACTGCTGCCTACAACATTAATACCATTTTTTTTCTAGACATCCAAATGCTAGGAGAGCTGTTAAAAATGCAGTATCATGCAAGTATTGAAGCTACCCCCCTTATATTTATTCTTAGCTTTCTCTACTGAAGGGCACCCTGATCTCCAAGTGACAGCATCTGTATTTCATACATTTAGCCCTCTACAACATATGCTATTTTTATTCTATATCCTGGAGTCACAGTGAAAATTTGAGAAAAATATTCTTTTCTTTTTCTTTTTTTTTTTTTCCCCCTTTCATTAATTCTGAATCTTTTCCTACTTTTGCTGAACTAATACAGTGGAGAAAACCATGAAGACTGGTCACGGTGTTTCAGGTTTGAAGTCCCAGCCTCATTTCCTTGTTCTGAAGAGCTTCTTTAGTCTTTATGGTCTCTGGCTTCTTGTTAGCTTCAAAAAGAGCAGATTCAAAGACTGATCAGAAACAAGATTTTTCTCTGCAGACAAGGGTGCTTAACTCCATCCTCCCCTGCACCTCTGTGAGTCAGGGAGTTATAGGAGGATCTGATGCTTGACCTTCATTTACCTGCTGAGAGTGAGATAGACCCTGGGGATACTTAGAGAGCTGGGTATCCCCTTCAATTCCTTATTAAAGTACCAGGTTCTTAACACAGAGTAATAGCAGTAACATACTTGGGTAGTGCAAAGCAGAAGAAAAGTTATTCATATATTTTAAGTTTGGAAAGAATGAGCATGCTACAGGAAGAGAGAAAGCATATGTAGAGAAGAAAAGTTGAATGCTGCTCATATTCTCACTGGTATCGGAGGTACCATGGATCCAAAAGAAAAGCAAAGAATTAGGACAAGTGTTGGACCTAAGAACTACCATCCTTTGTACCTTTCTTATTCTGTTTATTTGGCTTGAATGGGTAAATTTTGGGAGAGGATGACATAGGCAAGGTTTCATGAAATTTTGATATTCCCACAAATTCATTCATTCTGCCTGTTGATCTGTCTGCCTGTGTATTTATCCATCTGTGTGGGATGCTAGATGGTCAGAGTATTCTGTTTTAGCAGTGCTGTAGCATTGGGATGATGCAGTGAAATTAATTTAGAGTAAACTAGCTATCATCATATCCTCTCTTATTTTGGGGCAAGAAGAAAGCATGCACACTTGCTTTCAGGAATTTGGTGATAGCCATTTAAAATAGCTGTCATGCACTTATGACCTAGGACAGTGAAATCTATGACTAGATAAAGCCTAACGGCTGACTCCAAAATAATTTTTTCTTAGTATTTCCTTATTATTAAAAAACAAAACTAGAAGCTACTCATAAGCTCTACTTGATATTTAAAATTGGGTTTGGTTTCACCACATTTATTCTTCCCCATTTTTTTTTTCCATTTAGCCTTTGACAACTCTTTATGTTGCTTACTGTATCATCGTGTTGTTTTTATAGAAAGCCGACTCCATGGGGAGGCAGCCGTGGTAAAGTTCCTGGGCGTTGAAAGCCTGGGTTTGCATCCCAACTCTGTCCTCAACCAGGTCAGCTTTCTTCTTTGATCCTGAGCAATAGTTGAATCAGGATTTTAAAAAGTCAAACCAAAGGAAATTGAAAAAGTAGAACATTTACAGACTTTTAAAAAAGGCTGTACCAGGTTCTTATGAGGCCCACCTCATAGATACTCCAGATGTGGTCCAAGGATAAGCGCTATGACTGACACACACATTTTTAGTTAAATCCTATTAACTCACACTTTATGCTCTTCCTTAAAATAATTGTCTTTGAACCAAATGGTTTTAAGATCCATATGCAGCATTTACCTTCGGTAAATGGACACTATGTTTTAAGTCTCCAACGCCCATTTCTCCAACTGAAGTTGCTAAAACATTCCCCTAGAGTAAAGACATTTCTGGGAATTCATACACTGTGCACTTCAGTATACAAAGTATCCACACCTGTCCATGTGTGAGGTGTAGGAAGGCCTTTGGACCAGGGGCTGGTGAGGGGATGGCACTTTCTGTGACTTCATTTCTTGAATTGTCCCAAGTCAGGTGATGAAATTTTCCGTTTCAGTTTAGTGATTGTGGTTAAGAAAGAACATGGTTGGTTTTAACCACTTTTTATGCCCTCCAAAAGGCCATGCTTTTTATGAAAGCCAAAATTAGAAAAAGCATGGAGGAAGATCTAGAATTTAATACATTTCGAATCAATGAAATTCAAAATGGCTCTAACAAAAATATCTATATATCTCACCTAAATACAGAGCAGTTTCTTATGCTTTGTCTCATTTTCATATGCTCTGGAGTCTTATTGATGCTTACCCAATTTTAGGTTAAATTGAAAACGTATACACCAAACTTGACACAACAAAGCAAATGCAAAATCCATCTGAGGTTCAGGTGAGGACAAACGGAGTGAGGAGAGGAACCCAGGCCTGATTTACAAACATGTCAAAGTTGCCTGGGTAGCCGGTACTCCTTCTCTGGGAGATTAGTCCCGTGAATAGCCATCCTCAGTGGAGCTATTTCTTCATAGGGAATCAAAATTTTTTTTATATATGTATGTCATACCTTCTTGTTGAATAAAGTGCAAGATCAATTATTTGTGATTTTCTTTTAAATTTTTCTTTCATTTTATGAAAGTCGAAATTAGAAAAAGCATGGAGGAAGATTTCCTACTCATTCTACACCTTTATCTATCCCATCTACCACATGCTTATTCTATTCATTTTTTCTCTATTGAAAAATAATTCATTGAGCATATGCTATGTGCCAGGCATTGCACTATGTGCAAGAAGAGTCACACAGATAAATATTTTCCCTGTCCTCAAAGAGTCTGTGGTCCGGTGTGGAACATCTTTATGCAGACAGCTGTAATATTAGACATCTTAGGATAAATGCCCTACGAGATTCATAAACAGAAGTTACTGGAGAGAGAGCACATGCCTGAGAAACCTGGGGACGCAGCTATAGAACATCAGCTTTTTATTCTTCTGTTCACTTTTTGTTGTAATTAATGAAAAGGCACACAAACACATAGGCTTCCTCTGTTTAACCCTTCCCTCTACCCCTTCACCAGCTCCTTCCCTCTGTCCTTTGACCAAAAGGCATAGGGGGGCTGAAATCCATCCCCAACAGTCACACCCTATTATCTCACCCACAGTTGGTGCACAGCAATGATGAGAAAGGCTGGAAGATCTCTCAACAACCCCTGGGGCCCATTAAGACCCCGAACGGACTTGTTTCCCTTCCTCGGTCCCAGCAGTCTGGAGAGCAGGCCACTGCTAATGTAAGCTTCCTGGAAAAGGAGGTTCAGCATTTCCCTTTTTATGGGACCAGTTGGGTGTAGCAGTGGTTCTTGTCCACTATCCCAAGCCACGTGTCCCTAGCTTCCTTCCAACCCATTGGTCAGTTACTCAAAACTCAAACCCAATCTAGTCATCATAAAAAAAACAGTTTTATATATGAGGGCCAAGAGATCTCTTAAGGTGGCCAGCACTATGAGGATCATCTAAACAGAGTCTCATTCCATGTGACCCCAAGCTGAGAATGGCAGGGCCAGAACACTAACACGGGAGTCGTGCCTTGCAACTCCCGTGTGGACCAAACTATGTGTCAACTATCAAAATCAGTGGACAATTCCGATGCTTGATTGGTGCTTTTGTTTCACCTCTTACCCTTACTAGCAAGTTTATCAGCTCTGGTATCAGAGTAAAGTTTGGTCAGAAGCTTTTCTCTTCTCTTTGATTTTTCTCCCAGATGGGTGAGGGTGCTAATGGAGAGTGAGCATACCAAAGGTCAAGACCTGAATGAAGAAAGCAACAGCAGGAGGCTTGGATCAATGGCTCCTGAAAAATTGAGAATTAACTAATTACAATAGATCAGAAAGTGCCCTTCCATTTCCTAATTTCAGCTAAGTGTTATGTAGGAGAGTATCTTAGGCTTAAAGTTGACTGGGAAACTCTCCTTGTCCTCCAATGACTCCTAACATCTCTGTAGATGCTACTGCCACCCTTCTTGAAATCTAAACCATTGTACTCCTGTCCCCTTGGAGGCCTGCACAGAGGGGAACCCCTCTCTAACTGTAAGACATGATGACTTGCAGAGAACAGAATGTTTGTGGAAAGCAATAACATAGTGTGTGTATGTGTTTCTTTTCAGTTCTGTCCAAGTCCATTGAGGTTACATGTGGTAGACGATACCATGTGAAAAAAAGATATCCAATATTGTCTGTTTGCATTAACTGAGTCTGATTTCCATCTTTGTCCTCTTCCTCCATCCCCTGACTCTCGGACTAGTAGAGAATTCAAGTGGCTTACCCATCTGCACGATGATTTGGTTGGGACCCATCTTGCTTTAAATCTTTTAGGGAATCTTCTGAGGGTGGGCAGCAATTATGAGAGAGGAACATTGCTTTTAGTATGGAAACTGTTGCGATTAGATGGCTCTGATTTCATTCAATCCCACTGACCCCAGAGGCAGATTGATGAGTTCTTACAGCCCTAGTCATTCAGATTGCAAAATCAGGTGTCTTAACATCCGTATTGCATGAACCAAATGTTTGACCATCTAATTTAAAGCAACTATTAAGATTTCAAATGCAACCAGTGTTTCAAGTTCTGCAGAGGTTTTCTCCTTATGAATAGAAGAAATCGTGTCACAGAGGAGACAGCAACGACCAGTATTGGAATGTATAATTGATTCCTTCCCATTTTTTTCTCCCCCAGATTTTCTTCTCCTCAGACCTGGAGGGTAGAGGGGGTGGGGGAAGACAGCATTGACACTTTTCTTTTTCTTTTTTTCAGATTCAGAAGAGTAAAAAACACCTCATATACAATTAAAGAGACTGCCAAGGTCTTGCATCATTTTAGCTGAGCTTCTTCATTCTCCTCCTCCTTCTTCTTCTTCTTCCACAAAGACCCAAATCTGGGGAAGGTGTACAACTTTCAAAAACAAGCCCCTACCCTTGGCCTTCTCTCATGCCATTTCATCCCAGGGAATGACTCTTTGGGAGTTGGTTTGAGGTCTAGAACTCGGGGGGAGTTCCCCTTGAGAAATCAAAACAACTTGAAATTTTTGCACAAACAGAAACAAAACATGAAGGAACTTCCTCAGAATCCTTTGCTAATGCCCTGGCTTTCAAGGCACCTGTCTGGCCCGATGAAAACGGACTTCCTGGATATGCCAAGAGAGGCCTGAAAAAGCCACGTACACCGTAATTGCCATTTTTTTGTACTGTCAATGTTTTTATGTTAAATGTTATTTTTTGCACTGGTGACTCACAGTGGATACACACATGCTGGCCTTCTTCACAGCTAAGAGGACGCTTCCATCTGTCACTGTTTCTTTCCCATGTCAGGAACATTCTTTTTTTCCAACTTCCTTTCCTACTTAAAAATTGCTCTTATGCTTTTCTTTTCACTTATACAATATGAAATTCTGTTTGTATTTTTAAAAGGAGATTGCCCTAGAGGAACCTTTATTTGATGCTTAATTTATTTTGTGTGGCATTAATTATTATTAATCTGAACGGTTCAGCTGTTGATCATGCTGTTCAGTTGGAAAATCCGTTGTTTTCTTTGAGTATCATCCAGTAAGAAGTTACTGAGATTTTTGCCATTGGCCAGTCCTCTTCTTTGGGCTGTCTGTGGTTTGCCTTTATTACTCCTGTTTTCATTCAGAAAAATTCTGAGGGGGTTAGTCTGAGGGAGGTATATTAGAGAATTCTTTTTGTTTTAGCAGGTCTTTAAAAATACCAGGTAGGAACTGAGTAAGAGCATGAATAAAAATTAGAATAAAACAAATTAGCATAGAAAGAGGGCAAAGACACTTAGCCCCCCGGAAACCAAATTAAAGGTGGGATTCAATGGTGTATGAGTGAAGTGTAATTTTGTGGCTCTGAGTGGTGTAATTTGTATAAAAGTGATTTGTAAAACATGGCCATGGGCCACAAAGGAATTGTTGAGTCCTTCCCAAAAGCAAATCACAGGAATATGCTTTGGAAGGAGTGGGATAGTCATAGGAAGAGAGAGAGCTAGACAACAGATTTAAGTGTTTCCCCTGTTGCAGATTTAATTTCAGTATTAAAAAGCACAAGAAGGGACATTTTAAAAATCTCATTACAAAGGAAAATTATTGGTATTTCTTTAGACAGAAAGAAGACTGTGTATGTGGTCTACAAGGCCTTTTGCCTTGCTGAAATATTCCCCAGCAGAAAGGTTTGAGGGACTTTGTTGTAGAGAATTTCACAGTAGCAGGCTGCTATTTGAGCAGGCTTCTTGTCAGCATTACATTTTGCCTTGTTAACAACACATATTTTTCTATTCCTCCTCCTTCTTTCCTAAAGTTGACTACAATAAATAATATGGTCACCAATTCAAATCACCCCAGGGGCCTAGCAGATAAAGTAAATGAATAAAGCAAGCCACGCAGTGTCAGCAATATTGTGATAAATGGCAATTCATAATAAGCCTCAGTATCAGTGAGGCAGTAGGGAGTGGCAAGGACTGAGGAATTGGAGTGGGCATGTGTTGTCAAAAAGAGGCAGCTGCTGGCTGACTACTGGATCAGTGGCAAGTAGGAATGGGTGTCCAGTGTCATTGCCAGATCTTCTGATTTCTCAGAGCTAGATACCTGGATTTTATATAAACACTCTCCAATTTTTTTAATATTGGCATCTAATTCAGAAAATACTATACCGGTCAAACAAGCCATGTATTTGAGCTGCCTTCAACCCACGGGGCATCGGTTTGCTAAGTTCTTTGAGGGGGGGTGATTTTGTATAGGAATTAAATACAACAAACTGTATGTCAATTCTTCGTGCTTGGAAGCTGGATTTTTTTTGTACCTTGCCTCTATTCTGTGTTTTGTACGTGGGGCCTTGCAGCTTGTCAAAATAGAAAATCTATAGCTCCCTTTTATAATCTAACTAGTAAAACTAAACAATATTTGGAAAGAAACAGGAATATAGCCATTTTTTCTAGCGCCAATAAAGATGAAAATTGTTTTTGTTTGTTTTAAGTCATTCATTAGCTGAAAAAGAGTGGGGAGAGAATTTCAGCCCATAAAGAGCTCTGCTTGCAACTCTCAGTGAGAAAAAAACAAAAGTTCCATGTAACACTTATTTTTAAATCGTAAAAAAGTGCTTTGAAAGGGCATTGAGTAAAAATGCCAAGTTATCTATTTTGAAAAATACAAAACAAAGTATTATTATGCTATGAATTGATACTGGAGCTGATAAAACATTAAGATAATTATTCCAAGTCAGTATTGACCGGAAGAACAGTATTTCCAAAGTTCTAACTCATATTTTATGGTTTTCTGGTTCTTTTGAAGCAACTTCCTCCAAGTTGAGCAACATGTGATGAACATTCTTTCATTGCGCAGCTTATGGAATCTTACTCTGTTTTACATTTTCACTCAGAAAGCACAGACTTACACACCTGGATTAGGAATTGATGGGTATGTGGTGAAAGTAGGAAGAACATTCTCACTACCGACAAACCACAAGTTCTACATGTCATGTGTCATGTGGGGGGAGCGACAAATGGCATCGGCCAGCGAGTTTGGTTCCCTCATGTCACCAGATAGCTTTACTTCCAGGTTTTGTTAATGAGTATGTGGAGGTATAAGGACCCATCCTTAGGGAGGGTTGGTACCATCTTTTATTCACGCCAAACCTTCTTAACTTCTGATGCCTAATAGCTTATGGTGACAGGCAAGAGACTGATTTCTAACCCATTAAATTCAAATGGATTTTCTTTCACTGTCCATTTCATCCTTGGAGATTTTAAAAAACTAATGAAAACATATGATAGGATCCCATTAATGATATGATATAGTTAAACAATAAAATGACATCTAAACAGCTGAAAGCCAAAGAATAATGTAGCATACTTGTTCATTTCATTTGCAAAATTTAAGCCATTACGTTATATTTTCCACCTGGAACTATTTACATTACATAAATGTAAAAAGTGAAAAGTAAAGAATAACATTATCAAGGGATGTGAGATAGAGAGCAGACAAAACGGTGGAGAGCAATCTTATAACCCATATTCTGGGAGTAAAGGATACTGGTTTATTACTATCACCTCTCTCATGGATCACTTTTTCTTGATAGATATAGATATATATTTTCTTCATTCTTAACCTCTGAGAGAAGACTTGGATGATAAAAGTTGCTTCGTAATGTTCCCCATGGAGTTATGGGGGAAAAACAAACAAGCATAAAAAGCACAAAATCTCTTTCCTCGTAATAATATGGAGAAGATCCTGAGATTGGAAGCCTATGCCTGTAATATTATAACCCAAGAAAAGGGGAATTAGGGAATTCAGGTAGAATTTATTGTTCCAGTTGGAAGTTCCATTCTCCTAATTCTGAGGTTCCCGCACAACCCAGCAGGAGTTGTAGTTCTGCCCCACTGCAGTGTCTGGCACATGGTAGGCATTCAGGAAACATATGCAAAATTGTCAAACTGAATTTCACTATCCACTTGTGAATGCAAACAAAATTCAAATTTACCCGAAAATTTATTCAGTGTCTTTTATATGCCAAGCACATTGCTAAACGCTTACATTCCAAGTATATGTGAGCCTATCACAAGAGCTGGGAAATTGCACATAATTTGAGGGAAATTGTTTGAAGTTTATGAAATAAAGAAAAATAACTTCTCTATGGCCTTTTTTTGATGGTCAAAAATACTGTATTTTTAATCAGCAAGATCACTGGGGCATTGTTATACAACATTAGGTGTTTTTTGCAAAACTAGTTCCCATCCCAAACAATAGAAAATACATGGATTTGAATGACATTTTTAAGAACAGTAAATATGATTCTTTTAAATGCTGCAAGTTAAAAATGTTTTCTGACAAAACTCCTTGCAAAAATAGGTCTAATAAGGGTTTCCAACATGGTGACAGGTGAGGAATCCAGCAATTGGAGAGTTCTTTGAGGAAAAAAAAATCCACCCAAAACATGTGTTTCAAAGTAACCTGAGCAAATTTACATAGTAATTGTCCATATTTCTTTCCTAAATGTAAAAAATCTTCTCCTGAAGAAGACTTTCCTCTGTTATTTTTCCTTCTACTATATGAAAGTCAGAATTCCTTTTATCCCTATAGATGTATCCCAATTTTACACAACAGATGTTTTCGTAACATGTAAATGTCATTTGCTATTGAGTTTGAATCATGTAGGAAAATGAAGGATACGTGGTAGATAAGAAATGTAAGAAGGAAATTAATATTTGAGCACCTAGCTAGGTGTGTATGCATACTCTGAACATGTAATTATAGAGACAAGAGTGTTTTTGAAAGGGCAGTGGTAGTTGGAAAGACAGCAGGAATGGTTTGCTATTCTATGAGAAAAAGAAATGAAATGACAAGTTTAGACTCTGTACCATGTATCTCCTAAATAGCAGGTGTCTGGCTCTAAAAATCTCTAACTAATCACACACAACTAAGCCATTTCTTTTCCTAATTTGATGGAACCAAAATGAAATCCCAAAGACACAGTTACCAGGACAGATCTGTTAACACTAAATTTGCTGGAAATATGTAGAGAATGATAAACATACAATATTATTCGTTTTAATTTTTGTGTGTGTTTCTAACCAAAGACACATCTTTAGAAGAAAATATTAATGTATACCAAGCACACTTACTTGTTATCAACTGAGATGTTATTAATTACCGATCAAGTGGTTTAAAACCTTTATTTAATTTTAAGAGCAGCAATATACATTACAATATTTGGGTATATTTTTATATGGGTTAACATTTTGCTGTATTTCATTTTATTCATTCTTTTTGAGAAACTGAAAGCAAAGGGAAATCTATGGCCTTCTGACTTGAGGAAAAAAAAAAGAATTTATCTGTAAGTGTTGATGGAAATAAGACACCAGCCTTTCTGGGACACCAGTGGACTTCTTAGGATCCAAGTTGAAACTGTTAAATTCCAAACCATCCTCTTGGAGCAAACAGGAGATTCTGTACATGCAGGGTGGGGGCTCATGGCATGGTTTAGCTCCACCCCTGTTATGATTGGCAAAATTGGACTTTAAAGAACAAAATGTTGCAATAATTATGTTATATTGGATCTTATTCTTGAATAAGTGGAAAGTAATACTTGTAATTCATCAGCAGTGATCCATGATTAACGGCCTCATTATCACTTAGTAAATGAACTTGATGAAAAACCATAATGAACAGCTACAATACACCTATGAAATATCCCCTTGAGAACCAAGAGATACAGGACCTGCCAAGACACATCTCAGTTTTTAAGTTTTCCTCTCGTCAAAGTTGCTGATGGGAACAGAAGTGGTACGGGAATTAGAATGGGAACAGAGCTGTCTACGACATTAGACAGTTCATCTGATAAGTGAGGTTAGAAAAATGGGAAGCAGGTCTCGAGATGTTTTCACTGGGCATTTGTAAATGACTAGGTGCCCCTGCAGGAAAGTCTACAATAAGAATTGTTTCTCTTTCATCGAAAGAACTTTTTGGTTTTACGTTAAACAAAGGTGGGGTGCAATGGAAGACCTGGACTGAAAGGTAGATGAAAGTCAAATTGTAAACATGAATTTCTGATTATTTTCTATATAATCCTCCCTCTACTCCACCTGTTTTTCTTTAAAATATTGGCAGCCATAATTTGAGATGCATTTATTCCAGCTTCTCTTCTCGAATAGAAGTGGATCAACAGCCCTGGAGCCTGGCTCCACTAAGTGAATTTGGACCCAGCCCAACTTTTGAAGGGCTCACGTTGGGGCAGCTGCAAGACCAAAGAACACACCAGACACAGAGTCAGACATCCATATGGAGGGGGGGCCTGGGCCCTGGGTCACCACAGTTGCCATCTCCTGAGCCAGGAGAAGCAGGGAGTGGTGACAGGGTCATTTCAGCTCAGGCAGGGCACACTTACTCTGTATCCCTTGGGAAGACTTCACCAGCTCAGGGGGAAAACGACCTTAGCAGGCCAGAATCAGTGCCATCATCCCCTACACTTCACCTAGACAGGCTTCAGCCGTGATTCCTGAACTTCACTCAGTTATCTTCGTGGGAGCTAGATTCTGAACCTGCAGAGGCTCTTCTTGGTCAGATTAGGGTACAGGGTAACTCATTTAAAATAAAACCCATTAAAATCCAGTGATTATGGAATGGCTTTTAAGTAGATTGTCCTAGAGGCAAATCATTATTATATTGCTTCTCTGTCATGATCTTGGGGTAGGGATTTGTGTACTGTCCTTGTCTTCAGTAGGGTAGATGTGTGATGGCCACACCCCAGTATACATAGAATTATGTAAACACCCATAGCCGTAGTATTATTGTCCAATGACTGATTTCAGAGATAGAACTGTACAGTATGCATTCTCCCTTTTTCTTGTTTTGATGATATTTTTATACAATTTTGTATGCTGTAAAATTTTTAAGAAATATTTTCTATTTTCGTTTGTCAAGCTTGATTAGGTTTTTAATCAGCTCTTGTGCCCATTGTACAGCCAGATTCCCCCCATCTAATTTAGTGTCCTCTCCCTTTTTCATGCCCTTTCCCACACCTTTCCCTTCTTCTCCTATTTTTCTACCTTTCACAGATTGCTTCTTTTGCTTCTGTCCAGTAAGACATTCTGCTTGCAGTATCACTTTAGCACACAGAAACACAAAAGTACTGAAAAAACAAAAGCAACTCACTCCAGTGTAATCCCCATGAGGAAATGTTGGGTGCTAAGATTGGGATGAGGATAGATGTAGAAGAGGGAATGGATTGGCAAAAGGAGGAGGAAAGAGGAAATCCCCTTGGGAGATCAATTACCAAAAGCAAGGTGAGTCACTCTGAGGCTAATACAATGCTATTACCTTCCTTCAGTGTAGAGCAAAATTTTTGCAATGACAGGGCTTTTCTTCTTATGATTCTATGCCCTCACCCTGTGTCTGTAGACTTTCCTAAGGGCACTTGCCATATGTGAATGGAAACACTTTGTTCCTCTCCTCAGCCTTAGATTTGGCTGCTGCTCTGCTGGATTTGTGGGAAATATCTGGATTAAGATAAAAAAATGTTTAACAAGACTCAAAAGAGGGAGACAAGCAGAACCAAAACCCAAGTCTCCACCTAGATCATAACGATTAAATATTCTTTGGAGCAGTGAGGAAGGGATTTGTATCTACATTCTGAAAATGCCCTTCCAAAGGGATGATGGTAAAATTGAACTTGTTTTTATTTTACTTCAGTGATTAAAAATGTACTTCTATGATGTGAAAAATGTTTGAGGCAGATAAAATTCAGGTTGCAATTTGCATTTGTACATCAAAAGGCAAGAGAATGACCATCTGTTCTTAGGAAGAGTGCTTTGTTTCCTATAATGCTGGTTTGTATTAAAACAACCTATTCAAATGGCATAACATCGTATCTCCAAATGCAAAAATAAATCATAGGGATTCATGTGAAACAGAGTATGCTAAACTGTTCTCAAAAAATTAAACATGTATATTATAAGTCTTTATTACACAGATGAGGCTGAGTGCCTCTAATGTATAATTTTCCCCAGCACCTAGTACTTGTATGTACTTCCAGTTACCAAATAAAAACAATGAGTTAACCTGTTAATTGGAATTTGAATAACAAAAAAGCTGTTTTCTGTTTTGTTTTTTGTTTGTTTGTTTAACAATTTCCTTTGTTGTAGGGGTCCTGTCCCAGATACAGGGCTTGCCCAAGCACACTCAACCATCTCTCTCTTTGTATTCCCCCAAATGCCACATAATACTCAGGAGGACTGAGTGCCTTTGCCTGCATGCAGTGCATGACTGTATCATGTTTCATTTCATCGGCTTTGATTATGAGGGGTGGGACAGATTGCTTTACAGAAGTTTCTCAGAGGCAGAAGAAATCTCAGTATTCGTGGATTAGGTGAGCTTCCATGTTCTTCAGTTGTCTCCAGGGTTTTGTAGTCCTGTGATACCAGCTTCCGAATCCCAAACTTAGCTTTTTCCTTCTCTTTAAAGAGCTACTTGACAATATTTTCCTTCTCTCCAGCCATGAGCATAAAGAATCTGACCAGGGAATAATGATTACCCTTGTTTTTCGGGGCGCTGAGTGATTTGTGTACGTTGTGGCACCCAGGCCGCCTTCTTCAAACTGGCTGCTAAGAGGATACCCCTTAGCGGCGATGATGTGGATCTCACAAATTCCACACCCTCGTCTGGGCTAAGTCATCGCATTGTTCCTGTACAGCAACTGCACTGGATAATTACACTGACAAACGGGCTCTGGTGTCTGTCTCCCAGAGTGGCTATGCCTGGCATGTATTGGAACATATTTTTAAAATTTATTTTTCCCTGAAAACAAAGACAAGATATGTTACCTATTTTGGAAAACAAAGAAGTATAATGAAGAAAATTAAAATCACTTGTAAATACCCCCATCCAGCAATAAATCAGTGTTAATACTTCATTATCTTTCCTTGTGGTTGTTTGCTATGTGTTTTTACACATTTGAAGACATACAGTATATTTAATTTTGAGTTATGGTTTGTTCACACAGCATTGGATTGTGAGCATTTCCCCACTTTTAAAAAGCTCTTCCTTAATATAATTTCAATAGCAACATGGAATTTTATTTTGTGGCTCTAACACGTTTTACTCAACCACCCCTCTGCTCTTGAACAATTAAGTTAATTGCTTTTATTTTATTTTTGGCAGTTATACGTAAGGCTTTGCCACATTTCTGAATATCTCCACTGGGCAAAATCTTAAAACGTACAAATACTGGGTCAAAGGTTGTGAACATTTTCAGGGTTACTCATTCATATGCCCAATTCTGAAGCATATTCAAATATTAGAATAGGCATATGTAAGTAGTATATAGTGTTGCATGTGCTTGAGGTTTTGGCCATTGTTTTCTGTAATGAGCAGACATAATCAAGTCATACAAAATCAAGCCTCATACTGATGATGCTTGTATTGTGGAGGGAAAAATCAGAATTAATGCTGTTAAACACTCTGGATATGTAGTTCTAATTTATATACAACTGGAAAACAACTCTTAGGGAGATGCAGGCAAGTTTGAAGCCCTTCAAACTGTTTTAGGGATTCCACAGCCCTAAGCTGAACTTTGAACTTCTCTTGATGCTCCTTCTTCAAGGCTGCATGTAATAGGGGAAAATTGAGGATTAGTTCTGAGGCAGCAGGCAATAGCTTGTTGCCCATTGCCGTAGCCCAAATGGAACAGATGTTTGCAGATACACTAAACAATAATGATCAGAGGGGTTTGAGGGTGTCATAAAGGCAAGCATTTGCAATTATGCTGGAGGTTGAAAATGCCCGATAGGGTGACGGAAACTTTTTCTACCTCAGTCTTTCAGCATCCATCTCCACCCAGTGGGATCTGGTTGTATTTCAACAACACTGATATTGTTGGACCATTAATAACGATGACACATTGTCTCAAAGGCTCAATAAATCTCCCTTTCCACAGAAGACTTTGGGTCTGGCTGTGCTAACCCCACTTTGCAGAGGTGAAATTATTTGCTTGAGGTCAAGCCACAGATCACTGGGGTTTAGTGCTAACCTCACGTTTCTTAGGTGTGGGTTCCCCTAAGGCTGGCAGCCTTGGTTGTCACTTCCATCATTGTCCTCTCCTCCAGATTCCTGACGAATTGGATTCATTGTCCTTTAGCTGAACCAACCAAGGACATTAATTTGCAATATCTGAAAGCTATTTGTTTGTCAGAAAGGTACCTCAAGTCACACCAGCTGTGGTGATGACATTTCTGCCCCGGGCTGACTGATTGGGTTGTTTATTCTTTGAACATTCACATGCTGAGGGTCAAGGATGATGAAATTGCTGACCTTAAAGTGCTCCCAAAGATAAGATATTAACTCCTTTGTGCACATACACATACACGCCCATATACGTGTGCAAACACACACACACGTTTCTCTTTCTTTTGAATATAAACTAAATAATAAACACTATATTGCATTTCCTACGTGTACTCTTTTTTGCTTATCACAATAAGGCCCTGAAATTGATGGGTGTTTTTAAAATTGTATAGGTGAGAAAAATGAAGCTTAGCAATGGCAGCACTGATGTAGTTGCTTATTTGCTTTTATTTATAAAATTTTGTGAGTTCTAAAATGACAAATTTATTTTTTTAAGAATTTTTTTTTTAAGGAATAAAACTGGAGGCAGAAAGTAGAGCTAATATACATAGAACAAATCAGGGGAAATGCTAGTATGCAGAATTGCAGGCTAAATAGGCCTCCTCAGTTCCTAGTATTAAGTAATAAATTGAATCTGAGCTTCCTGGAAACCTAAATAAAAAAAGGAAAAAAAAAAAAAAACATTTAACAAGATTCACATCATCCATGAGGAGAATGTGTATCAGTTGTTCAGAAAAAAGAATGCTTCCACCCTGAGAGCTGAAAGAAAATTCTTCTTCGGGTGTTCACAACCAGGGTGGGGATTCTTGCTCATGGCTGCAGATCAGAATTAACCTGGATCTTGGATCTCGAGAAGTACCCATGCCCAGCCCCCACCCCACCAAGTAATCAGCATCTCTGGGGAAGGGGCCCCGGCACCAGCATATTTTTAAAACGTCCCAGATGATTCCATTATGTAGTCAGGATTGAAAACCTCAAGAGTGAATGCTGAGTCATGTGTGAGCAGCGTCCCCTAGTAGATTTCTAGGATACATCCAAGAATGAATTTTCTGTGAGGGTTTGCCCCTGGGCTTCTTTCTGCCCTCAAGGCATGGTACAGTTCAGGTTGTCACATGCCAGAGATCACACAGGCTCTTCTGACTCTGTGTCTGATGTTTTCCCTGGGAAAGGGGGCAAAAAAGGGGTAAAGGGTTTTAGAAAATGAAGCGTCAATAAAGTGAGTATTATTCTTACAAATGGAATGTTGAGTCAAGTGACAGGTAATTTGGTGGCTGGGGAATGGAAAATGATTTCAGGAATACAGCCTGAGTTAACGGGGAGCCAGCGGGAGGGTGACCCAGCAGCCCATCCACCCCCAGTGTCCTGCTGGTGCCGAGCAAACGGCTGGAGCCGAGCAAAGGGCTGGAGCAGTCACAAACAGGTTTATTTGATGCATCCCGCCCACTACCTTTTTATGACCCATGATTATGAGAGGCAAGGAGAGTTTCACCCCCCTTTTAAATATATATACTGGGCATTTCATCAAACCTAGAGGAAATAGCCTTTCTAGAAGGCTTGACGTTCTGCCTTTTCACTGATCCAAGGTTCAATCCTATCTTAGTGTCTGCAAAGAAAATACTAAGGGAATGAAAAACTGCCCCAAGGAAAAGACACCGAGCTGCAGGCTTTTTGGAAGACCATAGTAGGTAGTTAAAAACAATAACAAAATTGTGCCAAGCATTCATATGGAATAACCCTTGGGCAATAGGGAATGTTTCTACAGGTAATAACTTTGAAAGCTTGTAATTGTTGAGTGTCTTTCAGTTTTTCAAGATCTCACATGTGCAACATAAAATTTGATCTCTCAGCTTCACAAGGATTTCCCAGAAAGCAGAGTGCCACATTTTCTATTAATTAGACAAGAGAAGGGAAATTTCTATCACACACTGTTTCTCAACCCTACCTGAGGATCAAAGTCATCTTAGGGCACCTCTGGAAATGCTAACTCACTAGGGTTTCCTGGGGCCTGGGAATATCGTTTTATTTTTCCCTTTTGTTAAAATAACTCTTCTAGGTTTTTCTTATCCTTAGGCAAATTTGGGAAGGCTGTACTTTCTAGATAATGGGTTGGTCAAGAAGCAGCAAGCATCATGGAAAGAAGCTTCCCTAGGCTTGAACTCTGAAGGATCCAGCACTCAGTAACTTTGGGCAAATTATTTGAACTCCCTCTGTCTCTGAATCCTCATCTGTAAAATTGGAATAATTTTGTCATAAGAATGGTGTCTTGCTAATAGGGGGTGTGGGATATAGTAACTGCTTGTTGTGTGATAGTGACAATGACTAACAACCGAGTGGTCAAATTGTGAATCATGGCTCAGAAGAAAGCACCTCAACCCTGCCTCTAATAGTAATTCTCAACCAGAGGACATGTGGCTCAAAACTCTGGAGACATTTCTGATTATTATGACTGAGGGGAGATGCCACTGTCATCTGGTGGGTAGAGACCAGGAATACTGCTAAACATCTGACAGTGCACAGGACAGGCCATGGAAAAGAAGCATGTGGCCCAAATGTCAATAGCACCCCTTGTGAGGAACCCTGTCCTGCAGGGGAGGTGGGCCAAGTGAAGGAGTAAATAGACGCAACCAATGGCATCCCCACAGTGGTGGTAGATCCAGTGGGACAGAGGTCGTTCCGTGCAGCAGTGTCCCTGATCAGGGCCAATGTTGCATCCTCTTCTTTGTGTAAGATCCAGTGTGAATGGCACCTCCTGGAGTTGTGCAATGAGACTTCTGAGGTCCTGACCCACAGGATCACTTGGGCAAATCCTTTCACCTCAGGGTGCCTAAGAAATCTCGTTAGACTGATGATCACCAAACTCATCTGGAACTGGTTAGAATGCAGACTTCTGGCCCTGTCCCCTGGAGAGTCTACTTCAGGAAGTCCAGGAAAAGACCCTGGAATACACATTTATAATCACCTTGGGGATTCTGAAGCATAGTTATGGCAGGTCCGGGTTCTCCAGGTTCCCTGCCAGCTCTGACACTCGGGGCACCTGTGAGACCTGGAAAATGGAGACGTAAAGTTGGCCAAACAGAGCTTCTCTCACCTCCACAGAGTCACAGTTTTCTCGGATCTAATGTGTTTGGATTAATTTTGTGTTTTCTATTTTTACTGCTACTACTGCAACTGCTACTAATGATGTAGAATGCCAGCGCTGACACCCTGTTCATTGAGACTAAAATGAAGCAGGCTCCAACACCATCCCAGATGTCCTTCTCACATCTCATCAGCTTTTCTGCTCAGCAGCAGCTCCAGCCCCTGCCTCGTCTCACGTCAGTCAGTGTAGGGCCATCTTGTCATCCTTACCCATGCCTGTGTTGATTCAGACAGGGGTTGCCTCAATGAACACAATTTCCACGCATACCAGGCCTCTGTGTGTAAGTTTGGGGAGATTGAGATTTGTAACAGAAATGATGGCATTGAACCGTGAATATCCTCCTTTTAAGAATTCCCTCTCCATTTCTGCCAGCTCTGCCTCCAAGTATTTGCCATGTTCCTGGACTCTGCCTTCCAAGCCTCTTTCTCCCCACTCTTCCCCCCAGACAGTGAAAAAAGAAGGAGAAAAAATATTTAAGAAATGTATCCTCTTTTACTATGCAGAACAGTTCAGCCCTTTGTTCTGCTCTCTCCTTGGTTTTCCACCCTGATATCTGCCCTTTCGTTCCCCCACAGCCCATCAAATTGTTTTCTATGAACAAAGACAATCCCCTTTCTAGTAGGAATTTTGTTGCCAGCTGCTGGGAACCTCACAGTCCCCACTTCCCTAGTCTGTGTTTAGCCTCCCACCCTCCCCACGCACTCAAACACACCTTGGGTCCTTTAATCCTCAGGAAAACACTTTGACAAAATTGTTATTTCTCTCATTTTGCAGATGAAGGCCTGAGTCTTGGAGAGATTAGATTAATTGCTTGGGGCCCTACAAAGCTGGGACAAAACCTCTGATTCCTCAATTCTAAGTCCAGATCGTTTCCTCCCACATCAGTATTTCTCCACCCTGGATGCACATTAGAATCATCCAGGGAACTTTAAACATACTGATGGCAGGACTCCACCCTAGTACAGTGAAATGAGAATCCTCAGGGGTGGCACCCAGGAAACTGCATATTTAAAAAAGCTTTCCTGTGATCCTAAGGGGTAGCCCTGCTCAGTGGTGCATTGGCAGCCAGTGTGCCAACCTGCCAACGAGGGGAACTGAGCACATCACGTGCACATCAGTGACGGCTGCTCTCCTGCCTTCTCTGACCCACGGGGATATGCACTGCTACCATCTGCAACCTCCCCAACCTTCTTCCAAACTTGTTTGCAGATCCAAACTCTGGATTGTTTGCTGTTGTCCCAGATGAACATTTACCTGTCTGACAAGCCTTCCCACAGTCCTACCTTTCCTCATCCTCTTTTCCCTCTTTACAGGCACAAAGCGGCGTTCCCACGGCTCACCAGCTCCAAGCACCAGCTCCACAAGTCGCCTTACCTTGCCAGGTGGGTAAATGGCTGTGTTCCTTCATCCTAGTGACCACAGATGAGGGAAGGGACTGCTTTCTCTGGAGTTGAGCTTAACACTTGATAAACTGAGAATCTGGCCCCTAGTTTATCCAGGCCATTCCATGTTATCCCAGAGCTGTGTCTCTGTCTTCCAATATCTGAGGTTCCTCAAGGAGGTGACACAATATATCTACATAGTTGGTTTGCATTCACTCACGTTCACCCATGGAAAGAACAGAATCTTGCTCTTCCTTCATCACTTACCTAGATGTTCATCTGAACCTGTTACGGAAGTATATTTTGGGGAGGCAGATAGTGCAGGAGAAGAAGCGTGAGCTGTTGGCAATAGACAGACATAGGTTCAAACTGCAGCTTTACTGTGTCCAAATTATGCAAGCTCACATACATCCAGCTTTTGGGAACTTTCTTTTATCATCTGGGTGATAATAAGGATTAGAAATAATGCTTGTAAATGTAGCTTTGTACTTATACATAGTGGGTGCTCATAGCTAATCTCTATCACTGAGAAATAGGGATGTGACAAATGATTTGTATTGGATCCCATCTATATTTATTAGAAAATTTTAAGCATTCATGATGCTTGCATGTAATTACTTTTTGTAATATAAAGGGCACCTGTGGGTCATTCGTACTTCATGCATATGCCTGCATTTTCTGCTATAATTTAATTTTGTCAAGTAGAACTTTGAAAAATACAACTGTTTATATGGAAGAAAAGTTTACAAAAGGTAAACATGGGCATGGTAGAAATATTGAAAAAAATGATAAAAATTATAAGAAAGAAAAATATCACCAATAATTCTGCCTACTCAGAGCTGCCCAAGATCATCTCTTCTTCCAGTCTTTATTAAATATTTTTTTTTCTAGATTGGAATTATACATTAGATGGAGTTTTGTTTCTTGCCTCTTAGAAAAGTTTACCATTACATTGTGAGATTTCCCTCATGTTATTAAATATTTTAAAAAATATTCCAGTGATTGGGTAACATTTCATATGATTTTACCACAATCTATTTATAGATTCATTGATAATTTGGCATTTATGTAGTTTGTATTTTTGTTATTATAAATAACCTTAAATTCTTGTACATAAATCTTTGAGTCTCTTAACTATGGATTTAGGATAGACTCCTATAGGTAGGATTATTGGCTTAAAGAATATGTACATATGTAAGGTTCTTGCATGTTATGATGAAAGTGATTTCCATAAAGGAGGATTAATTTATACTTTTCAGCAGTGAATTATGAGTTTGCCCATTGCACCCTTCTCTTGCTAACACTGAACATTGTTTTTGAACTTTTTGCCAATTTGATAAGGAAAAATGATATCCTTATACATTTGCATTTATTTCATTTATCTTTAAAAATCCTTTTTCTAATATTAATTCATCTTTTACATTCCTTCTTTTGGGCATTACCACATTTCATCCATTCTTGGAGGCATGTTGCTTTGCATTTTAATCCCTTTGAAATCGGGTTGTGTTTTGTAATCAAAGGTGTATTATAGTTTAATCAGCAGCACTTTTGTTCTTGGTTGTTCGTAAAATAATAGTGCACTTTACATTTGGTGGCATCTTAGATTAGATGAAATATGGTTTCTATGTATTCCTGCTTTTCCAACCTCAATTCCTGCAGCTCCCCGTCCCAGCCCAACCAGTCTCCCCTGAGCAGCCCTGGACCTTGCCTGCCTCTGTGCCTGCCTGGAATGCCCTCATCCTTTCCTTCCCCTGGCTGATTTCTCTTTGCAGTTCTCTCTTAATTTTATGGGCAGAATTAATACTGTATTGTAGCTATTGGTTTATAAGCCTCCTTTATCTGTTGATTGGTGGCATTTTAAAGGATAGAGACTAATTCCTTTCTACCAGGATGACAAGCACAATATCAGGTGCTCATTAATGTTGAAGGCTGAATGTGTGGCCAACTGAGCAAGCACAGCCCAATTTAATTTACAGTTATGCAGAACGCAACTGTCCTCAAGCAGAGGCCCATTTTAAGGTTACGGTTTGCTTCAGCTATTACTAGCTTGCATTTTAGCATTCAGTAGACCTTGCTCCACCGTCTCCGGAAACCCCTTTCATCTTGACCCTGCCTGTGGTTGTTTTAAGACTACAGGGCAGTAGGAAGAAAACAGCTTTAAGCCAAGCAACGCCAGTGTACAGTGCTTGGTGAGGTCAGAACATTCCTGGGAAAGGGGCACCAGGCCACCAAGGTCATCTGGTCATCGTCAAGAACATGGTGAGGTGACCTGGTTCCAGCCTGCTGTGCTGGGGGCCAAAAGCTGGTGCTCTGTCCAGGGCCTCTGAGTTGGAGTCACTGTCACCTTTGCCTTTGACCATAGTTTGGCCGTCTACACTGTTCCCACACTTTGTGTCTTTGGCTCTGAGTTTTGAACATCTCCAAAGCCTGTAGGAGTGTAGTGGGTAATTTCCAAAACATTGGGCATAATTAACCATGCTTTGTCTGGCAGACACCCTCTGCCTCACTCATTACAGTGGTCGGCTCACCGCCCCTTCCTACCCCAGGAACACCACGTGTCACCTCCCTCTGACTCAGATACTCTGCCACCCTCCCCGTGCCTGGCTGCTTCTGCTCACCTTTCAGGTCAACACCTCAGAGGAGCCTTTCTTTGGTATCACAGCTACACGAGAGACAGTTCTTCTTAATCACCAATTAATAACATCTTTTTTAAAAAACCTTGCATGACACAGTCACTGAATGGGCCTGTTTGGGGATTTCAAGGTTTCTGTGTTCTTTTCTTCCCCACCTTCTACATGGCTAAATCTAGTGTAATCAAATCAATCAGCTGCAGGCTAATCCAATTCACTCATTAAGAGATGAAGCATCTGTTGAGAATTCTGTTCAAAATGGCCTAAGTTCATTCATTCTGTGACACACATCCCTCTGCTCTAATCACACACAAGGATGGGTAATATAAACAAATTTAAAGAAAAAAAAGGGGGGGAGCAGTTCCAAAGACAAACAGCTCTGGGGACCAGAACATAAAGAGAAGTAAGCAATGTGCAGACCAGTGCTGCAGGATGGAAGCCAGGCAGAGCTGGATGCAGCATGAGAGCAGGCAATATGAGCAAGGAGTTTGCCTCCTGCAGAGCAACAGGGACTAAGAGCTCCATGGGACAGTGGGAAGCAGAGCCAGGGTCAGTGGCTGACTGTAGGGCATGTAGTGGGGAGACTCAAAAAACTGCTGCTGACCTGTTGCCTGGAGCTACAGCTTAATAACTGGAAGCTGTCAACCTAGAGATGTAGGAGGACGTTGATTCAGCTTTTATAGCAAACCAAGCTAGCTTTGGAATTGGATCTACAATATCCCCAATATGAATGTGGGCAATGGTTGTAAAATGCCACTGTAAGTCCTGGCTCTGGAAATAGAAACTAATGGGCCAAGTAGAAGTTACCATAAAACTCTAGACAGGCAAGGGGGTGGCAGATAAAGAAAGAGAGATAGGGAGGGAGGAAGGAAGAAGAGCATAAAGCCAAAAAACGAGCTGAAATTCAATGAAGAAATCTAATGCTAATTGGGTGAGCCCATGAAATAACATCAGATAGTATCATATTTAATTTTGGTTAAATATGGCCAAAAACCCCAGTTGCATAACAAACCACCCCAAAACGCCTTGGTTTAAACAGTCATTTATTCTCACTGATCTGGGGGTTGACTGGAGGTTGGCTGGTCTAGGCTGACGTAGGCTGTGCTTGGCTGGCCTCACTCACTCTGGGGGTCAGCTGATGCAGGCTAACCTTGGGCAGGACTACTTGGCCCTGGCCCATGTGTCTCTCCTCCTCCTCCTGGGACCCGTGGGTGAGTCCAGCCAGGCACACCCCTCTTATGGATATGAGGAACTGGTACACTGTCATACCCACCCATGCAATGGACAAAGCAAGCAGCATGGCCAAACACAAAGTCAAGAAGAGGGGAAGTCTGCCCTGCTACGGTGAGGGAGCACTGCAGAGTTACACAGCAGGCACTTGGATGAGGGAGGGGGAAAGAACTGGTGCCAGTAACAACTGCTGCAGAAATCAGCAACTGGGACATGGATTTCTTCTGGATGAAGTTAACTTTATATGCAGGCTATCAAACCCTTTAAAATACTATGTTTAGAATATTCAGAGTGCCAAATGGGGGAAGAGTAGTCCTTGAAAGAACAATAAAGTAAAATCATACAGAAACAAAACAAGAAGAGAGATGTGCAAAAGAAGAAATTCAAAATGAGAAATTTAAGAAAGCAAACAAGCATATAGTCATTAAAATGTTTGAAAAGGCAGAAAAACTCTTTTGATGGGATAAACTCAAGGTTGGAAACATAGCTGAAAGAAAATTAATATTGGAAAATAGTCCTGAGGACTTTACCCCAAACACAGATTAGAGAGGGAACGAGATCAAAAGTGAAAAAACATAAAGCATAACAACTCTTAGAAGAAAACATGAGTAAATCTTCATGACATTGGAATAGGCACTGATTTCTCAAATAAAATACTTAAAGCATAAACAACCAAAGAAAAAATAAAGTGACTACATCAAAATTAAAAACCTTAGTGCTTCAAAGGACACTGCCATGGAAGAGGAAAGACAAAACACAGAATGGGAAAAGATATTTGCAAAGTACATATCGATAAGGGTCTAGTATCCAGAATATATAAAGAATTCCTACAACTCAACATTAAAAGGACAAATAACCCAATTAAAAGGTGGGAAACAGATTTGAATAGACATTTCTCCAAAGAAGATACACAAATGTCACATGACAAGATGATCAACCTCATTAGTAATTACGAAAACGCAAATGAAACCACAATGAGATACCACTTTATATCCACTAGGATGGCTGGAATAAAATAAGGTGAGCAATAGCAAGTTTCAGCAGGATGTGGAGAAATTGAAAGCCTCATACATTGCTGGTGGGAATGTAAAATGCTGCAGCCACTGTGGAAAGCAATTTGGCAGTACCTCAAAAAGTTAAACACAGTGTTACCATGTGACCCAGCAATTCCACTCCCAGGTTATTCCAGTTTGCTAAAGCTGCTGTTATGCAAAATACCAGAAATGGATTGGCTCTTATAAAGGGGATTTATTAGGTTACAGATTTATTGTTCTAAGGCCATAAAAGTGTCCAACTAAGGCATCAACAATAGGATAACTTCACTGAAGGAAGGCCGATGGCGTCCGGAACACCTTTGTCAGCTGGGAAGTCATGTGGCTAGTGTCTGCTGGTCCTATACTCCCGGGTTCCAGTTTCAAAATGGCTTTCCCCAAAATGTCTCTGGGCTTCTGTCTCTCTTAACTTCTCTTTCTCAGCTCCTGTTGCATACTTGCTTGTTTTCCCAGGGCGTTTCTCTCTAGGCATCTGGGGGTCCTCTCAGCTTCTTCAGGGCAAACTCTAGGCTTCATCTATTAGCTTAGCATCTCCATATGTCTTTCTGTCTGCATCTCTGAGCATCTGGGTCTGTGTTGACTCCTGAGCTCTCTTAAGGACTCCAGGAAACTAATCAAGACCAACCTGCATGGGCAAGGTCCACATCTCCATGGAAATAATCTAATCCAAAGTTCTCACACACAGTTGGGTGGGTCGCATCTCCATGGAAACAACCTACTCAAAAGGTCCTACCCACAATAAGTCTGCATCCACAAGATTGGATTAAAAGAACATAGCCTTTACTGGGGTACATAACAGTTTCATACTGGCACACAGGTTTATAGCCAAGTGAATTGAAAACATAGTCACACAAAAACTTGTCTACAAGTATTCATAGCATCATTACTTCATAATAGCCCCAAAGTGTAAACAACCCAAATGTTCATCAGCTTATGAATGTTTGAACAACATGTGGTACAGCCATACAATGAAATATTATTTGGTGTGAAAAGGAATGAAGAACTGTTACATGATGCAACATGGGTATACCTTGAAGACATTATGATAAATGAAAGAAGCCAGACAAAAAAGTCCACATGTTGTATGGTACAATTTATACGATATGTCCAGAAAAGTCAAATCCATAGAGAAAGAAAGCAGATTAGTGGCTGCCAGGGGCTGAGGAGAGAGGAGAATGGGGAGTGACTTCTCATGACTATGGGGTTTCTTTTGGGGGTAATGAAGATGTTCTGGAATTATAAAGTGGTGATGGTTGTGTGACCTTGTGAAAATGCTAAAACACACTGAGTTGTATAAGAGTGAATTTTATGGTATGTGAATGACATCTCAATAAAAAAATGAAAGAGCATAGAGGATGGATTAAATGGCTCTAAGATACATCTTTCATTAATTCTAGTAGGTAATGGAAGAAATGGTGGATAAGCAATATGTCAAGAGATAATAGCTGATAATTTCCCAGAATTGAAGAAAAACTCAAATTATTAGAAGGAAAATGCACCCTAATTGCCATACCTAATTGAAAATAAATGCATATCCAAAAACACTGTTGTGAACCCAGAACCCATGAATCTCGAAGACAGTTGTATAAAAATGTAGCTTATGAGGGGTGACAATGGGATTGGGAAAGCCATAAGGACCACACTCCACTTTGTCTAGTTTATGGATGGATGAGTAGAAAAATAGGGGAAGGAAACAAACAGACAAAGGTACCCAGTGTTCTTTTTTACTTCAATTGCTCTTTTTCACTCTAATGATTATTCTTGTTATTTTTGTGTGTGTGCTAATGAAGGTGTCAGGGATTGATTTGGGTGATGAATGTACCACTATGTAATGGTACTGTAAACAATCGAAAGTACGATTTGTTTTGTATGACTGCGTGGTATGTGAATATATCTCAATAAAATGAAGATTAAAAAAAAAAAACAAAACAAAACAAACAAACAAAAAAAACACTGTTGTGAAATTGCTCAAAATTACAACAAAGGTGAGAAAGTCTTAAATGTTATGAGAAGCTGGTTATGTTCAGGGAAACTGCAAGCAGATTGCCTATAATAAAATAAAAATTGACTGACAGCAAAATTCTCATTGGCAACAGTAGATGCCTGAAGACACTGAAGATTATATTCCAATGAAGAATATATTCCAAGTGCTGAGAGAAAATAAGGCAACCTATGATAGCTAAAATAGCTTAATTTTTAGTCGTGAATGAAAGGAAAATAAAAACATTTTTTAGTAAAAAATACAGTTACATAATTGACTGCTCACAGACATTCACTAAAAGTAGTAAGAGATTTACTTGAACAAGAAGAAAATGAACCCAAAAGGGAGGTGTGAGAAGAATTAATGGTGAACACACAAAAACATAAAATATGTTGGTAAATGTGATTAAATATTGACTATAAAATAATGTCCAATTTTTTGTTGAAACAGTTTTAAACATGCAGACATATGTATTGTTATAGATGCATACAAATGCAATAATTGCGTGCATATATGCACAGAAATAATAAGCACCAAATTCTGGATGATGATTTTCTTGGGGAGAAAGGAAAGTATCATAAAGGGATATACTTGGTACTTCAGCTCTACTTATGATACTTAATTTCTTTAAAACTCTTTTCTGAACAAATATGCAAAATGGTAAGATTTGATTAAACCATATGGAGTAGTACAAGGATATTTGTTACATTATTATTTATACTTTTCTGTATACTTAAAATACTTTCTATTTAATAACATTTAAGTGAAAACTCTGTGGCTCTTTTCCAAGACAGTTTTGTTTCGTTTCAGCCATGTAGACTTGATTTCACTTATCTTTCAAAAAAATGTAATGCTTTCTGAAACGGGTGTTGGGATATGAGGATTCAGGTATGAAGAAAGTTTTGCAAGTAACTTGTCTCAATCCAGAAGCTACCAGAGACCACTTCATTAAAGAACGGCTCGTGTGTTTTCCAAGATTATCTAAGGGGACATCCTGGAGCCTCAGCACCAGAAAACTGCTCTGGGGACATCCCCTTGATTCCTTGCATGTACAAAGCAAAGTGACTCTTCTTTGATAAAGTAAAAGCACCCACAGCCATTTTGTTTCTAGTGCCCACTTTACCTAATGCCCCATGGGATCTGTAAACCCAGTCAAGCTCCACGGGTGGGTTAAATGATGGAGACCTGGGGAAATGTTGGCTCTCGCAAGAGGACTACCGCTGGCAGTCATGACTACTAACAATGGAGACTAGTCAGTGACTCTCTTCTGAGCAGTTTTCCCAGGGCACCTCGGTCACATCACTTTCCTGGAGGGATCCTTAGATGGAGAGGTACGGAACCATAGTTGTTAGCGGATACAGATAGCTGATTGTGCCTTCTGTGTGCTTCTGCTAGGCTGCACGGTAGCATTGACAGTCGATGTGGCTCTGCTTATAAACTCCGCCGCCTGCTGTAGAGAGCGTTGTGCGTTTCCATGCCAGCTGGCTCACAATGACATTGTTGTGTATCCTGTTTCAGGGGACTACGGATAAAGCATCTACCCAGAGGATTCCTCAGAAGAGACTTGGCCAGCTCTGAGGTCTGAAGACATTTTAGAAAACTTTTATTTTTTTTTTACCAAAACATTAAGAATATTGTAAGTTTTTGAGAAATTAACTTCCCAAAAATGATGATTTCTGAGCTCCCTAATTCAGGTTTCAAACAAATACTTCAATATATACTGCACACCCAGATATCAAGGACTATGCTAGATCTTTAACATATACTATCTCATTTAATCCTCACAACAAGCCTCCAATGAAGGTACTGTTATCTCTGTTTCACAGCTTGGAAAACTAAGGCACAAACAGATTAAATAGCTTGCCCAAAGCTAGCAGTTGGCAGGTGAGAGAGCCAGATCTAAAGTCCCAGCTTGACTCCCAAACCTGTAGGTAAAGAACAACGTCAAATAGTCCACACTGTAACTTCCTTTCTTTCACACTTGTGCTCTGCCTGGGGATTAGATCAATTGCCTGCCCATCAATTCCAAGCAGATAGGTGGAGTGTGGTGGGAATCCTGA
Organism: Choloepus didactylus; assembly: GCF_015220235.1. Classification (NCBI taxonomy): domain Eukaryota; kingdom Metazoa; phylum Chordata; class Mammalia; order Pilosa; family Megalonychidae; genus Choloepus; species Choloepus didactylus. The sequence goes on along the minus strand of NC_051311.1, from coordinate 141,586,916 downwards.
ACTATCTTTTAAGTGAGGACTCAAATGAGTGGTCTCTCTGCAACTGCCTTTTACCTTGAGTTCAGTTTGAGGGATGGCATTTGTCGTTCTTACTGTGGACTGGATTGAAGCTCATTTGTTATGCATTGATTAAGCACTTCAGAGCTTTTTTGCCCTGCAGAAATTTATCTTTACAGGCCTCTTCTGACTTAGCTCATTATTAGTGTGAATAAAGGACATAGAACTATTGATTTAGCCTTACAATTCTCATCTTTACACATACAACATACACGTGGAAAAATGCACATGTTGATGAGAAAAATCAAGCAAAGGGCTTGGTTTGCATAATACCCAAAATTGTTTTGTCCTTTGAAAAAGCAAGCATCACGTACTTTGTGCTTGCCAGGGCAAATAAAATGCAAACAAATAATTATATTTAAGATTATTGTCTCCTTGAGGGAGGGCTTCCTTATTCTTTTTTTTTTTTTAAAAAAAAAAAAATATATATATATATATATATCTTCAGTGTTAAATCACAAGGTTGTGGGCATTTGGTAAGTAACTGTCTTTTGAGTAAGAGCTATTTTTCAGCTTTGCTTAATTGCTCCTCCCCTTTTACCTATTTGTCCGAGGGAGGTGGCTTGAAAACTATCCCTCAGTGCCTCCTCCCTACCAAAGCGAGACCTGTAGAAATGAGCTGAGTTTGTAGCATTCATGTGAAACAAAGGTGCTCAGGCCTCAAACTTGAAACTTGAACAGAAAAGAACTTGCTGACATTCTGGAACAAATACAAGCAGCAAATCTAGGTATCAGGGCATTACTGAAACAAAGGAGATATCCTAGGTTCTCCAGATTGCAATCAATATTGCCAGCTGGTGTGTATTCTGAGTGGTTCATTGAGTCTTTAGTAAATAGGAAAAAATAGGAATGTTACCTCTTATGAAGGTTACTAAGTTTACTCGTTCATTAAATATTTCACAGCACCAACTGTTATCAGTTCTGCAGTTAAGTTCTGGGAATGTAAATATGCATAACACCCTGTACCTGTCCTCATAAGGTTTATAACCAGGATTGAATTATCTATGGGGTAAAGCACAAAGAAGTAACTAAGAGATCAGGGAACTAGTGGTTCAGGGAAGACTTCCAATGAAGGCACCTCCAAGAGTTAATACGACTCAGCATGAGAAATTCAAAGAGTCTTCAGACTCAAAAGTGACCTTGTCATTTTCCTAATTACATCGTGATTAAAATTCAGGGACTGAAATCCCTTCCATCCTGTTTGTTGTCTAAACCATACTTCCCATCTGGGATTCTGAGCATTCCTTTACACTCATGGTTAGGCATTGCTCCAAGTGATTAAATGAACCTCCATGCTTTTAAATTGCAAAAACATTTTAGAATGCAAGCTAGATGATTTTGATTTGTGTAAAATGGCAGTCAGCTTCAGTAAAGTGGTTCCCTCAGGTAGCTGATTGGGAAAAAAAACATAAATATATATATACACACACACACAAATACGTATATATATTTCCACAAATGCACATTTTGTATGATTGGTCTCTTGTGAATCAAAGCAGTTTATTCTCTCCCAAATATTCACAAATAAATTTATAAGTCAATCTCTTCATTGTGTTTGAGGTTTTTCATTAGTAAATACCAATTCATTGTGGAGAATTATGTGACTTTTTTTTTTCACTACAGTAAGCATATCTAGGAGGGAGGGCAGCATTAAAAGGCACCAGTAGTGACCTTTTATATTTCTGAGCCACATAATAATAGTTGCCATATTCCAAGTACCTACACCATATTGGGCACTGTGCAAGGTACCATACATATATTCTCTCATTTATGTTACCTTTAAAAACATCACAACAATCTGGCAAGGTAGTTTCTATTTTTCCTATTTTCAAGATGAAAAACAAAACAAAACAAAAAACACTTGAACCCAGAACAGATTATCTTCTTAGGATCCCCCAGCTGGTAATTAACTTACCCCAGATCATTCCACCCTGAGCCCAAGCTACTCTCATAATATCACACCACCTCTCCCAAAAATTGGCTTCCGTGGGATCATTTCCTGTCAAGGTCTTAGCACAGGTCAAGGATTGGTGAGTCCCAGCCAGGGGAACAGGGAGCAAGGTGGCCTTGTGTGATGACCACACCTGGTCAGCTGCCCCAAGCCTCCAGATCTAAGGATAAGCCGACTTGTTCTCAAAACGAGCTCAGCACCCAAGTCAGTGCCTCTTAACCCTGGCTACACATTAGAATCATGAGGCATTAGAGTATTTATTGATGCTTGGGCTGTGCTCCAAAATAAGTAATCCAGAGACTCTTGGGGGCTGGGACCTGGACATCTGTATATTTTAAAGCTCCCTAGGTAATTTAATATGCATCCAAGCTTGAGAACCATAGATAGAAACAAACAGCTTCAGGTTGGACAAAAGCAAGAAAGATGGGTTCATGTGTTCCCTATGTACATATGTTCCTCTGGGGACCTGGAAGTGCTGTTAGGATTCCTCCTATATTGGACTGGCATTAGGTTGGTTCTCTGAGTGGTCTCTTAAACTATGGGACCACTGGCTTATTTAGCACTCTCATTTTCTTGAAGTAAAGTCCTTGGAGAGCCAGAGTCTTTAAAAATGTAGATGATGGATTTAATTGTTCTATTTTTTAATATAAAATACTCCTTACAGAGTTTAAGAATAGATTATCACCTTAGACAACACTGCAGCTCATGTGCATGGTTTAAGAGTAATTTTCTGGCTGGATTGATGTCGCTAAGTTTTATTTCTACAAAAGGAAGAGAATCCTATCAGGATGGCCTCACTATAATGCTTTTGCATCTTGGGGATGCAGATCAGTTCCCTAGTTGGAAAAATATGCTGCTACTGAATTTCCTGGCAATTGCATATCTTCCAGATAACTTCTGAAATGTAGGGGCTTCATCTGAGGAAAGGGATTAGAAATTGGTATCGACCAAGCAGGTGCTTTCATGTGCACCATATCTTTTCATTTTCACCACGGTTCTTAGAGGCGAATGTTATCTCCATATTTTAAGGTGGAAAACTCACATGGGAGCAGAGGCAGAATTTGAATCTGGCACCTAGGATCGTGCAACTGTGATAACAGATGTGAAAACACTCTGAAAGCTACAGAGTAGGGGCTCCTTCCACAGCAAAGTACTGAGTTTACAGAGATTGTTATATTTTACCTTCACTTTAAAAATGCCTCAGGGGAAGCCTAGGTGATGAACAAGGACCAGTACCCTGTGGGAGGCTTTTCCCATCTTATTTGGTGAAACAAATTAAGATCTTCTACCTTGCCTTTAAGAAAAAGACCAGGTTTGCAAACAAATTCAGCCAAACTACTAGAGTTAGAGGCTGAGTGTCTGCCTTTGGGGACTCACGTGGGCCTTTCTTGAGTTCAGCCCTCCATGGAGATGATGTTAACATTGAGAGGAGTTTGGGGCTGATTTGGCCCATTCCCATGACCTCACCTTCAGAATGCAATTGATCATTCAAAATTAGCTGATGTGGCAGACTCAATCAGGAGCAGGCATAGGCCAAGGTTGAAATCCAGAGAATTTGAAAAGATGTCCTAGAGAGAAGCTAGAAAGATCCCAGAGAGAAGACAAAGGGAAGAATAAGCTGGGCAACATTGGCTCGACTAGCACCAAACAGTACTGCAAGAAATGGCAGTGCCTGTTGTAGAAGTCTCCCTGGTCACTGTTTGTTAGGGTTTTAGTATCACATGGTGGTGACTAATAGTAAAAGTTGCCATTAAGTGAAGGTATATTCTGTGCCAGACACTGGTAAATGCTTTGCGTGCACCATCTCACTGAGCCCTATTAGAAATGTAGTATTATTAGGTTCAGGTTTCAGAGGGGAAACGTGAAGCTTAGGGAGATGAAGTTCTTGCCCAAGGTGAAACAGCTAGTAAAGGTGGATGGAGGCTTTAAAATCTAATCTTACTGTAAAGCTCTCATTCTTATTCTTAACTCTTAGCCAGATGTCATGGACATTCTCTTTGTTTGGTCTTATTCTTTGTTTTTCCAAGTGTTAGATTTATTCAGGAAAGATTGGCTGACATCCGTGTTGACTCGTCTGTTGGGGATTTTCTCACATTCCTTACATGGTAGCATCAAAGTCGTTTTCTCAGACTAAAGGATGCTTTTTTCATTTCCCAGAGCTTTTGTCTTCATGGCAGTCCTAACTGGGAGAACAAAATGTAGAGGACAGAAGAGAGAAAAATAATGCATAGGTTTGAAGAAGCAACTTTAATAGATGCATAGAGGACTCCCCCACCCAAGCAGTTCATTGTGGTCAAGATATAACCGCACTAGCCAGCACTTTACAGTTTGTAGAACACTCTCAGTGTGTGCAAAATATTATCGTCATTGTCCCTTTCGTGAATATGAGGGAGGAGAGGATGGGAGAGATTAAAGCCGTAGTTCTCAAACTTGACTGCACAGTGGAATGATCTGGAATGCTTTAAAAACACTCGAGACCTGAGTTTCCCTCTCAGAGATTCTGAATCAATTGGTCTGGGATATATCGTGAATATCACAAGTTTTAAATGTTCCCCGAATGGTTCTCATATGCAGCCAGGGTTGAGAACCACTGAGTTAAAAACTTCACCCATGATCCTGGAGCTCCCCTGCAGTGCCCAGGCTAATGTCTGAACTGGCCCAGAACTTCGGAATATCTGTCAACATTCTAACCTGTCCCCAAGGGTGAGAGCAGAGACAAAAGCAGTTACTCAAGAGACATGTTAACCGGGACCTTGATGAAGTTACTTCCTGAGTCATTACCACAAATCATCTTAGGAGGGAGGATTTGCTTTTGCTTTGGGGGAAGCTTGATTATAGCTACTAACAAAGGCATTCAAGAATCCAGAATATGACACAGGTATACACTTGAATATTGATAGCATAATTGGAACTCTTTTAACATACTGTGGTAATTATTAAAACTTACTCTGAACTTTGGCCCAAGGTTATTTTAAATATGGGAGAAATGGTCTGAAGTGAGACTGTCTGTATTTGAATCTGGGTACCCCCCATGCTAGCTGTGTGACAGTGAGCAAGTTACTGAAGGGTCCTCAGCTTCAGTTTCCTCACCTACAATGGGGAGCGATAAGAGTGCTTGTCTCGTAGGATTGTAGTGAGGATTAAAAGTTAATTCATGTTAAATTCCTAGTACCACACTTAGTATACAATATAGGTTAGCTATTGTACTTATTTTACCATAGCGGTTCCCGAAATGAAAATCGCAGGCTCAATTCTTAGATTGTCCCTTCTTCAGTGGAGCAGATGTTAACATTTCAATCCCTTGCAATTCAAAACTCAGATAGTTTGTGCATTTTATAAAGGTTTTCCATCAGTTTTCAGGGAGACACCACAAATGGATACTGATTTTGGAACTGGGATTTTGTTCTTCATGTAAAACAACATTTAAGAGGCAATAAATGATTATTTTTCATTTTGTAAGGTTAGCATATGTTTTTTTATCTGAATGTGTGTTTGTGTGTGTGTGTAAATGCAGATAAAAAATATCTACAGATGGAAATGCTTTCTTCAAAGTTTATATCATGACATTATCTTTGAAAGAGAACAAAACAGAAGTCCAATGCTTCTTTTTTTTAAAAAAGCTGCCAATATTGTAATTTATTCAGAAGCTCCGAGTAGACCACATTGGTGCCATTTGAGGTAATGCTCAGTAACCGAGATTCAGAAACTCTCTATACGAGGATGTGACTGCACTGCAGTGTGGTGGTTTCAAAGATCATGCCCAAGTCCAGGGGACTGAAAGACTGGAGACTGATTTTAATAAAATATATCATTTAACTAAAGAGAATGATACCCACCCCAGAGTCAAAGAATGACAGTGACAATTCTCTCTATTCTTCTCTCACTTAGTATAAACCATCAGGGTGAGCTGAATATTCAGTGAATCCATCACATCTTTCTGAAGGTGTTTTCTGCTGAACCTTCTGTGAGAGCTCCTAGAAAAGGGGTTCCAGAGCCAAATAGAATTAAGAAAAACTACATGCTAGTGGTTGTTCTTAGGGATTCACAGTGCACGTAGCTATTATTTAAGGCTCAGAATAGTCCTGCAGTGAAGATAATGGGTTAACTTTAACCCAGCCTTCATTAAATTTAACTGAGGAACTCCTCCCTCCACAGTGATGCTTACAGCATTCCCAGATTTATGGAAGGATACTTTGGGAAACAGTAAACCAATACAAATAAGCTGAAATAAGGAAATTTTAGGACACTCATTTATGTTTTAATAATTGAATCCAACTAACAGATATATTATTTTATATATGGGTAAATCTAAATCTATTTTCAGAATAATCCTACACAATTGTCTCCCCCACCAAACCTTAAGCAATGACAAAAAAACGTAGCCATCCACCAAGCAAAATGGTTTGAGAGAGAGAGAGAGAGAATGATACAATGGTGGTGGCAGAGGAAAGGGGTAAAGTAAAAGTCACCTTTGGGAGGAGTTGTGGTGTTTGTGAAGAAGATGAGAGTTAAATAGATGAGAATTAAAACTTCTTAAAAGAGCATCTCAGATGAAAAACAAGCATTGTATGTAATTGTAAAATAAAGCATGGTGATGCATCAATTTTTTGTCTTGGACTTTTCTTTTCCTAAGCACATTTAAAAGTAATGAAGACAATCAGTTTCCGAAGTTCAGTCTCTGAACTGAAATATGGGCCTTTGTCAAAATCTTCATTTAGCTAATTAGCTAAGGGATGAGAACAGGCTTTTTGAATGTGTCCTGGGGAGGAAGTGTCCGGCTTATTGATAGTCAAGAATATTGGGTGGGGGCAGGGTTCTGTTCCCGCTTGGTTCTTCTCTACCAGGGGAGGAGTGACACCACTGGAACAATACCCCAGAAGAAAGGTCCACACTAAATTCAAAATGGTGCCCTCGCCCCTGGCTCTGCTGTCTGGCTTTGCCATCAAATCACTTTCCCCAGCAGAGGGAGAAAGGCAATGACTGCATATAAAAACAGCACTTTATGAATGCTTCCTTTTTCCCACATTTTGAGTTAGGGTGACAGCGGGCATATACGTATTTCCACAGTCTCAGTCGGGAGCCTCTGTCTACCAGCGGGTTCAACTCTATTTGCAGCGACTCCAGTGGCAAAGAGAGTTTTTGTTCTGACAATCAGAATTCCAGCGAACAGTAAATGTTTCTTCATGCTGAGAAGTGGGAAATTCAATAATACTTTGGCTGGAATCGTGCTGAGTAGTGAAAATGGAATGAATATGGAGAGGGATGTGGCTTCAAGAACAATAAATCAGTTAGCCCAGACGTTTGCAGCAAGCAGCTTTGAATCGGAAACCATTCTCCAGGGAAACAGAACTGTTTTTACACTTGTCCTAGAGTATTTTGGGCCATGAGCCCTTGTTTACCCTAAGAAGCAGAATTAGGCGCTCTGAGATCTTAAAAAAAATTTATTCTGCATATACATGTTTTTTTTGTTTTTTTGTTTGTTTTTTTGTTTGTTTGTTTTTAATTCAGTTTTATCAAAATATATTCACATACCATACAATCATCCATGGTATACAATCAGCTGTTCACAGTATGATCATATAGTTATGCATTCATCACCACAATCTATTTCTGAACATTTTCCTTACATCAGAAAGAATCAGAATCAGAATAAAAAATAAAAGTAAAAAAAGAACACCCAAACCATCCCCCCCATCCCATCCTATTTGTCATTTAGTTTTTGTCCCCACTTTTCTACCCATCCATCCACACACTAGACAAAGGAAGTGTGATCCACAAGGTCTTCACAATCACACTGTCACCCCTTGTAATCTACATTATTATACAGTCGTCTTCAGGAGTCCAGACTAGTGAGTTGGAATTTGGTAGTTTCAGGTATTTACTTCTAGCTATTCCAATACATTAAAACCTAAGAGATAATGCTGAGCGAAATAAGCCAGGCACAAAAAGAGAAATATTATATGCTACCACTAATGTGAACTTTGAAAAATGTAAAACGAATGGTTTATAATGTAGAATGTAGGGGAACTAGCAGTAGAGAGCAATTAAGGAAGGGGGAACAATAATCCAAGAAGAACAGATAAGCTATTTAACGTTCTGGGGATGCCCAGAAATGACTATGGTCTGTTAATTTCTCATGGATGTAGTAGGAACAAGTTCACTGAAATGTTGCTATATTATGTAACTTTCTTGGGGTAAAGTAGGAACATGTTGGAAGTTAAGCAGTTATCTTAGGTTAGTTGTCTTTTTCTTACTCCCTTGTTATGGTCTCTTTGAAATGTTCTTTTATTGTATGTTTGTTTTCTTTTTAACTTTTTTTTTCATACAGTTGATTTAAAAAAGAAGGGAAAGTTAAAAAAAAAAAAAAAAAAAGAAAAAAGACAAACAAGGAAAAAAAAAAAAAAGATGTAGTGCCCCCTTGAGGAGCCTGTGGAGAATGCAGGGGTATTCGCCTACCCCACCTCCATGGTTGCTAACATGACCACAGACATAGGGGACTGGTGGTTTGATGGGTTGAGCCCTCTACCATAAGTTTTACCCTTGGGAAGAAGGTTGCTGCAAAGGAGAGGCTAGGCCTCCCTGTATTTGTGCCTAGGGGTCTCCTCCTGAATGCCTCTTTGTTGCTCAGATGTGGCCCTCTCTCTCTGGCTAAGCCAACTTGAAAGGTGAAATCACTGCCCTTCCCCCTACGTGGGACCAGACACCCAGGGGAGTGAATCTCCCTGGCAACGTGGAATATGACTCCCGGGGAGGAATGTAGACCTGGCATCGTGGGATGGAGAACATCTGCTTGACCAAAAGGGGGATGTGAAAGGAAATGAAATAAGCTTCAGTGGCAGAGAGATTCCAAAACGAGCCGAGAGATCACTCTGGTGGGCACTCTTACGCACACTTTAGACAACCTTTTTTAGGTTCTAAAGAATTGGGGTAGCTGGTAGTGGATACCTGAAACTATCAAACTACAACCCAGAACCCATGAATCTCGAAGACAGTTGTATAAAAATGTAGCTTATGAGGGGTGACAATGGGATTGGGAAAGCCATAAGGACCAAACTCCACTTTGTCTAGTTTATGGATGGATGTGTAGAAAAGTAGGGGAAGGAAACAAACAGACAAAGGTACCCAGTGTTCTTTTTTACTTCAATTGCTCTTTTTCACTCTAATTATTATTCTTGTTATTTTTGTGTGTGTGCTAATGAAGGTGTCAGGGATTGATTTAGGTGATGAATGTACAACTATGTAATGGTACTGTAAACAATCGAAAGTACAATTTGTTTTGTATGACTGCGTGGTATGTGAATATATCTCAATAAAATGATGATAAAAAAAAAAAAAAAAAAAAAAAACCTAAGAGGTGTTATCTATATAGTGCATAAGAATGTCCACCAGAGTGACCTCTCGACTCCACTTGAAATCTCTCAGCCACTGAAAGTATCTCGTCTCATTTTGCATCCCCCTTTTGGTTAAGAAGATGTTCTCAGTCCCCTGCATATATATGTTTTTAAAAATTTTTTTTCTTTATTAGAGAAGTTGTGGGCTTATAGAACAATCATGTATAAAATACAGGATTCCCATATACTACCCAGCCACCAACCCCTTGCATTGGTGCAGGACATTTGTTACAACTGATGATAAACCATTTTTATAATTGTACCATTCACTGTATAGTGTAGTTTCATGGATTTTTAAAAAAAATTTTATTCTGATACCATATATACAATCTATCATTTCTCTTTTAAAAATATATATCCAGATATTTATTTCAGTGCTGTTAATTGTGTTCACAATGTCGTGCTGCTATCACCACCATCTATATCACTACAGGATCATTTGCTGAAAGTCTCTACTACGTGTTAAAGAAAAAGTTGGCATGGCTATTAGGGAGCCTGTAGCAATAGCATCTCTTATACTTGACCATTTTTCTGAAAGCCACAACTTTCAGAGGATATTACTTGAATGGACATCCCATGAGAGCAGGGATTTCCATCTGTTTTGTTCACTGCTATATCAGCAGCGAACAGTAGCGCTTTCAATGAATGAATGTTAGTCTGTAGGTTGTGAAAAGTGTACTCAGCTATGGGCTTTCTGAGAGATCTAGTATTAAAGCCCGGAATGAATTCAGCTTTACTGACTTTTTCTCTTAGGTATGACTTTGTAGTGTAGCTCTCATATAGTACTCTAGAGGAGAAAATTTCAGTAATATGTTTTCCTTTTTTAAAGTTACATAACTAAACCTGATCATCATAGAAAAATTAGAAAGTATAAACAAACAAAAAGAAATAAAATATCAGCCATATTTATACTACTCAGAATGATCACTGCTATGATCCAAATGCATGTTCTTCCAGATTTTCCTATGCACATATTTATATATTTTATATTAATGAGATTAAATTATATCCACCTCTGTTTTTTTCATTTAACAATATTTCATAAGCCCCTATTTATATTAACAAATAGATATCTATATCATTTTTCCATAGCATCAAAGTAGTATATTTTGATAATGTACCAGGATTTATTTAACCAATTCCCTATAATTGAATATTTAAGTTGTTTCTAATCTTTTGCTATTATAAACAGAGCTGTGTGGTAAGTACCCTTGATCATAAACACCATATATTTTCCTGTTTGGGGAAGAGATGCAAAGCTGATTTTTCACCAAGGCAGCCTCAGTGCTCTGCTAGATGTGCTCCCCAAACCCCACACCCTTGGCCCTCACAGGTAAGCCTCCGTTTGAGGCAGTCACTCTGCACCAGTTTTGCTCCTTCACACCTTTTGCCTGATTAATATCTCTAACCTGTTTATTGCTCATCATTTATTTAACCTGTTTTTACCTTTATTCATGTTGATGTCATCTCACTGACTGAACACTTTCCAGCAGGATCAAGAAGAGGAAGCAGTGAAGCCAAGGGGGACGTGGGGGTGGAGAGAGTGGAGTAGAATCACTCAGAAGAATCAGTCAGTACCTTACCTTTTTGTGTTTATAGATCGGCAGATTAAACGATGTACTTTGGAATGTATTATTATTAACTAAATTGCATGCTCTACTCAGATTTCCTTAGTTTTTACCTAATATCCTTTTTCTGTTCCAGGACCTTATCTGGGATACTATGTTAATAGATTCCTTTGGCTGTAACAGTTTCTCAAACTTTCCTTGTTTTGATGACCTTGACAGTTTTGAGAAATACTGGTTAGGTATTTTATAGAATGTCCCCCAATTTGCATTTATCTGATAATTTTCTCATTATTAGACTCGGTGGGTATTTGGGGGAGAAAGCCGCACAGGGAAAGTGCTATTTTCATCACATCATATCAAGGTATATACTGCCAGAATAACATCACTATTGACGCTGACTTCAACCTCCTGGCTGCGGTAGTGTTCGTCAAGTTTCTCTCCTTTCCATTCTATACTCTTTGGAGGAAGTTACTGTGCTCATTCTACACTAAAGTTATGCTCCATCTCCATGAGGGCTGTGTATCTGCATAAATTATTTGGATTCCTCTGTAGAAAAGATTGGTCTACATTTATTTACTTATCCATTCACTTATTTATACCAGTACGAACTTGTGGATAATTGTTTTATACTTTGAGTTATAATCCAAGACTACTTTATTTCTTTGCTCAAATTGTTCCAGCTTTGGCCATTGGGAGCTCTTTCCATTGGCTCCTGTGCCCTTCTTTGTGGAATTTTCTTTGGTTTTGTTTTTGAACACTTTCTTACTTATTGACACTACAAGATGTTCCAGGCTCATCTTGTCTATTTTCTGCCCCAGTGCTAAAAGCAGCCTTTTCTACAAGGAGAATGGTACTAAAAACCAGTATCTGGGTAGCAGGTGTGTTCATTGCTACTAGGCAATCTCAGCTGATAGAGCAAGGAAATATATGAGTATAAACTAACCCTTGTACATAAACATATCTATAAATATTTCTATATGTAACCACCTGTATCGATATTAAACTCAACATGGGTTCATACTGATGTCTCCAACTCTAATCTGTTACCAGACAGATTATTCTAGCCTCCTCCTCTCGCTTATCCATAAGCTCACACTCCAAGAGAGAAAACTGGCTTCATCATCACCATCCACTTATTTAACTGTTCAATTCTAGTTATGCGTGCTGTAAAGCTGCACTTCTGTGGAAAACAACTTTATCAACGAGAGTACAGTAATTGTGTACTATTTCTTTTGCCTTTAGTCTTACAAATTCCACTCATTTTCAAAGTTACTTAGGTCAGCATCTTTTCCCCCACTCCCTTCAGTGAGGTTGTTTCATACATGTGCCGTGCAGTTAGATTGTTTTGTTACATTCTGTATTTCTTCCTGGGATCCCCAGACTTCCTAAATGACTTTCTTTCTTTTTTTTTTTTTTTTTTTTTTTTGGCGTATATTAAGATTCACTCTTTGTGCTGTGAAATACTTTGGATTTTGACAAATGCATAGTGTCATGCATCCTCAATTAGGCTATCATACAGAATAGTTTTAATGCCTTAAAAATGCCCTGTACATCAGCTCCTCAACCCTCCTCTTCCTGCAAACTCCTGGTAATCACTGATCTTTTGTCATCTTTACAATCTTACCTCTTCCAGAAAGGAAAATGTAGACTTTTTATGCAGTATGTAGCCTTCAGACTGGCTTCTTTCACTTAGCAATATGCATTTATGATTCATCCATGCCTTTGCATGGCTTGACAGCTCATTTATTTTTATTGCTGAATAACATTCTATTGTATGGATGTATCACAATTTCTTTATTAATTCAACTATTAAGTATATCTTGGTTGCTTTCAAGTTTTGGTGATTATAAATAAAATTGATATAAAAATTCATACATAGTGTTTTCCGTTGTCATGTTTTCATACCAGTTGGGTAAATACCTATGAGGGCAATTGCTGGATCATATGGTAAGACTATGTTTAGCTTTGTAAGAAACTGCCAAACTGTTTCCACAGTTGCTGTAACATTTCGCAGGCTCCCCAACCCCCAAGAATGAATGAGAGTTCTTGATGTTCAGCATCCTCACCAGCGTTTGGTACTGTAGTTCTTGGCATTTTAGCGATTCCACTAGGTATGTGGTGGTATGTCATTGTTGTTTTTAACTTGCAATCCCTTATAACAAATTCTATTGAGCATCTTTGCATATGTTATTTGCTATCTGTTTATCTTCTTTGGGAGGTGACTGTTCAGATCTTTTGCCCATTTTTTTTTTTTAATGGGTTGTTTGTTTCTTATTGTTGAGTTTTAAGAGTTCTTTGTATATTTTGGATACAAAGATATGTGTTTTGCATATATTGTCTCAGTGTTGTACATTTTATTAGCACTTCAGTTTTCCGTCCCACTTTCCAACTCTAAAAGCTTGCATACAGTGTTGAGTGCTGGCTAATGATACGGCTTTGCTCACATATGTTTGCCTTTGTGGTTCTGAATAGCAATCCCATTTTTCCCTTCCACTTCCTTAATCCCATCCATCTGTTGTCAAAGAACCTGCATGCCCTAGAGTCATCACTGTCTATAGGTGGGAATTTCTTGTTTTTATTTATTTTAAGTGAATGACTACGGTGATAATGTGTATCCATCTATCTGCAATAAACAGAGCGTCCAGCTCTGTTTGTTTCTTGGTTTGGGAGGAAGCAAACAGGTCTAGGGAAGGGGAAGTTGCCTACAGTATTAGGTTGCGCCACATCCTTGGTGAGGCTAACGGTTGTCTGTCTTCCTTTCCATGGCCTCCAGTCATCAAGCCTCCTTTGCGTCACTTTAAACGCCCTGCCTATGCGTCCAGCTCCTATGCACCTTCCATTCCAAAGAAAACCGACGAACACCCTGCACGGTACAAGATGCTGGACCAGAGGATCAAAATGAAAAAGATTCAGAACATCTCACATAACTGGAATAGAAAATAGGTCAGTGGAAAAGAAGAGAGGGAGTGAGGGAGAGTCCCACCTATCTGCCTCTCTGAGCTTATTAGCCATGGTGGGATTCATCTCCAAGACCCCTGAGGGTCCCTCAGGCCTGGCACTTTCATGGTTGACTCCTCCAAGGCGAGGTGAAGACAGTATGTGATTCCCCCTCTTTAGTTCTTGTTGTCAACTCCTCATTCCCTGGGTTTAGAGTTAATCCAGAGTCCAGCAGAAAAACAGTAAGAGGATTTTCTCCTGTGGCTTTAATTGGAATAGGTCTTTCAAAGTCTAAATTGGACCCAAATTAAAATAATATCACTTGTGTACAAAAATGAAATTTTTCCCATTGCCACTTTTTCTCATCCTTGGAAGTTGACTTGCCCCAATTAGAATATTGGTGTAGTAATTAATCATCATTTTAAGAAATGCTCTTCTTAGGACACTTTTCCCAATTTTAAATGCACTTATTTAAAATTCAAGTAAATATGTAACCTTAAAAGGAAATGCATTCAAAACAGAAGTTGTACTCCTGAATGTAACCTTAGAGGGAAAAGAAGACTGATGAATTGTTGTTTTCATGGTTATTTCTGAAATCAGGCTTCACACAGCAGATCCAAATTTAAAAAAAAAAAAAAAAAAAAAAAAAAAAAAACTAAAACAAAAAACAGGCCCCTTTGGTTCTATAACTCAGGCCTAATAGCCTCATCGTACCTTTACAGATTTGAGTTTGCAGGAGATGCATTTGGGCTCAGCTTCCCTCTGACCCTTCACTTCCACCTACACTAGAAAATGCTAGAAATCAATGGGATGCCCATGCCCGAGCAGCTCCAGGTGTGAGACTGACCCCAGCAGATGTTGATTTGGTCACGTGATCCTGGGGCAGGAGGGTGTAAAATGCTGAACCCAGTTTGAATTCCCTATTTCCAGATTTTCTCCATAAGGTTGGAGATGCTTTTACATTAAATTTCAGATTGCCTGCCTAACAGACCACATACCCAAAGCCCTTTGGCATCCCGATGATTTCACAGCTGTTGGTGGAACAGAAGTTTCCATAACTTACCTCTCTTCATGATGGCATTTTTAGCCCTCCTGTGTCTCTCTATAGAGGTTTTAGTTGGGGGCTAAAATCATGGAAACAGCAAGGTTCAAGACCAGAAATAGTCTTTGATCCCTTCAGAAACAGACTGGCACAGTGCAAAATCTAGGCGTGTTGTCATGTAGGTCTGATCTCCAATCTTGGTCCTGGCTATAATTCCCTTTGCAGGTTGTCAGTCTAGTGGTATAATCTTTAAAAGCCTCCGTTTGCTTAATTAGTAAGTAGGATTTGTAATACCTGCTCTGCACTTTTGAGATGAAGATGAATGTTAATGCAAACTCTGAGTGTTCATGCTGAGCCTGGAGAACAGTAGGTGCAGGAGGACTCGGCCCCCAGGACAGACTCCCAGACACCCCCACAATGACGGCGCTGTGCCTTGATGGCCACACCCTTTGGGGCTTGATTGTAAGGGATTTAATGTCCTCTCTTATTTCCCATAGCTCATTTCTAACAAACCACAGTTATACAAGTCGAGGCAGCTCCAGAGTTTAGTGCCCTTCATGTGACTTTTTGTTAAGGAAACAATTGTAATTCTTAGCTCCCTGCCTGGTGACTGGGCAAGAAGCCTCTTCTGCAGGCTGTTAGTTTCTCTTCTACCTGAATTAGGTTAACTTAACAGGCAATTCCTACCTGTTTGTAGACTCCTTAGTACTTGCTGCCAAGAGCCACGGCCACACAATGAGGCTGCCTGTGAGGTAATGACCTTGTTACCCAATGGATCAACCCACAAATAATGTCACTCACCCATCTCTCGATATCTTCAGTCTTAAAGGTTTTCTGTGGCTGTGCTTCTTGATGTTAGAAGCCATGATCCTGGAGAAGAAAGTTGGCTCCTTCTGTATTCTTTTGTCCCAAGATGTTATTTTTCAACCTTTGCCTATATTTTGGTTGCACAAAGGTACAGATGTTGAGATTCTGCATTGTTTGTAAAATGTCTAGTATGTTTTTTGCATGATGGATTGTATAGAAATGCCAGATTATATTCTTACAGCAAATAAAAAGATGCTTTTAAAGGACTTTTGTATGTGAGTCATCTTTTTCCTTTTCCAGAATTTTTGGAATTCTTTTGAAAAGAGTTGGATTTTCCCATAACTTTGGCACTATTCCATCCTGGATATCTTGTTAAGGTGAATTATGTAACTTAAGACTTTAAAATTTGTTTACTGATTATGCCAGTGACTGCTTTTTAAAAACCCCCTCTTCCCTACACCACTAACCCAAGAAATTAATTTGTTAATATGAGTAAGCAGTAATAGTGTCTAATCAGTAGGTGAAAACCAGTGTTACCACACTCAGTTTATAGCATTCCAGGCTGAATGGTATAGTGATGGTTAAGAACTGGGACTTTGTTGAATTTGAAAAAAAAACTAAAATTAAATCCTGGATCTGCCTTTTGTTTGCTCTGTGATCTTTACAAAGTTATGTAATTTCTCTAAATAGTTTTCTCAGCTGTACAATGAGGATGATAATAATACTTAATTTGGCATAGCATAGGACATACAGTAAGGGTTAAATCAGTATTAGCTGTTATTGTATGGAGAGAGAGTGGAGTGGGGTTAAAATAAGTTAGGCTTTTGAGTTTGAGAACAATGCCCCTTATTATGACATTGGGCAGATTTTTTATTTCCTTCAATTTCAGTTAAAAGGAATTAATAATTTAACCATGTAGTACCCATCCAGCTGTTCCCAGAGGCTCCAGGTTTCTGCATCACCCTAAACTTTAGTTTTAAATGTGTATGTTTATGTTCAGTAGGACACCTAATGTCCCCACCCTCAGTGTACCCTTTCCCATATCCACGCACCTTTGGAGTTGTCAGGCCTCCAGCTGTCAAGGTCACCTCTTGCTCTGATGCCCCACTTACTCTGAATCCCAAACCACCTCCCTGCCTCTCACTTTCTGCAACTGCTATCCTTTTTTCTGTTCTTATTCGGCCATTTCATCCCTCATACCCATTTCCTTTATTCTCCCAAAGCTCCAAAAACACAAGTCTACCACTTTTCCTAAAGGTCTAGGATGACAGCGCAGCAGGAGCAACTACTTATATTAAAAATTCAACAACAACAACAACAACAAAATATCAACTAGTGTCCCAGGATTTCTTACTGCCTATGTCTTCTTTAGGACTTCTTCTTCTACCAAGACCCTTCTCCCCTCTCTTTTTTTAATAATTGCTATTCTGCCCAAGGCTAAGGAAGAAACCATATTAAATAACAGCATTTTTCTTCCTTTTCAATACTCTATCTTCTTTGGAAAGGGTGTTTTTTTGTTGTTGTTGTGTTTTTGTTTTTGTGGTTTTTTTACCTGAAATTATGGTATATTAAAAAGAAAGGAGGACAGGATATTTTTCAAGGCAAATCATTCCGGTGAAATAATGCATACTTTAAAAAAAAAAAAATTGAGCCCTCAAATTCCTGTGAGTATACAGAGCAACACCCCTCACGCCATAGAAGCTCAGTCCATATTAAAAGCTAAGAGCTTGCTCTACCAAACAAAGAAACAAAGAGCATTTACTCTGGATCCTATAAGCATAAAGAGTCAACAGAAGCTTCGGAATGGCAGTTTCTCTCCTTAACACAATTCATTTCTTTGGCAGGAAATCTCCCACACCAGACCCCATAAGAAAAGAGCTATATAAATTTGTCTTTCCACTGCTGGAATAAGCCCCAGGAGTTCTAGTTGTTGGCTTTTGTTGTTTTGTTTACTTTTTTCCCTATCTAGTTATAACACCAGCCTCATGGGGGGAACATGGTGACTGTCACCAAAAGGGGCTAGAGAATGCTAATTCCTTCTATTACTACTGCCTACCACAAGCTGGTTAAGCCCTTTCCTGAGCTTTTGAATTAGAAAGGCACCCCAGCGCTCCCGCTCCCGTTACAACGGCTTGGAATTCCTTGGAATTCCCTATGAAACAGGGGGAGACTGTAGAGATGGTTGCTGAACACTATTTTTTAAGACTAGCATTTCCATCCAAATTGCAGTTCCTAAAACAGATGGAAGGCCACTTATTTCTCCACAAGGTTTGAATTTGTTTTTCCGTTGCCTGCCAACTTCACTTCATCAATTATATTCTTTTTGATCCATTTCCAAGTTAAAAAAAAAAGTCCTATTGAGCCAACACCTTGGATTAGTGGGAGTCTATAAAATTAGGTCAGAAGTGAACATGCCTTAGGGCTGAGGGTGGGGTGGGTTAGGGGTTTTAGACTTGGCCTGCAGGTTCATCCTGGAGTACAGCCTCAGGTGTCCTCTGCAAGGCCGGCTGGTGAGAGAAGGCCCTGTGGGATCATAGGTAGAGAAAGGAATTCATCCCTCGTGGTGAGTATTATTTTCAGGACTAATCTAGGAGGCTTATAAGCATTCATTTTACTTCTGTTACATTCAAAGAACATGAAAAGTTTCTTTGGGGAATAATGGGTGACAATAACTGTAGAATACTCTCCTCACCTGTATATTTTAGTGTTCAACTTGGACTGTCTGAAGATTTTTCATGACGTGCTTTGTTTTGTATGGCTGAATAAGAGGGGCAGCTGACCTGTGCTGACAGAAGCACCTTGTCTGAAAATCTGACACTATGGAAATAATTAATTTATAATCATTGCCCTTTTCGCAGCATCTCTTATGAAACAGTAGATAAAGGAAGATCCCAGACTTTAAGAAACAAATGTAAAAAGATACTGAGTAAATTTGAAAACAGAGACACATTTGTCCAATCAGAACTGTTGAAAAGTTGAAATTATGGAACAAAACATTAGCACAATAGGTTTGAAAATTGATTTAATATTTGTGAAAATCCCCTAGATTCTAGGCTCTTTAATATGTACTAACAAATTTAACTCTTTCCTGTGTGGGAAGAATTATCCTTATGCTTATTAGCAAACTGATGTTCAGAGAAGTTAAATTATTTGCTGAAGTTTGCAGCGCTATTAAGAAAAGGTAGAGAGAAAATTCAATTACAGGCCCTTTGATTGCCTTGTTAAGCATTTTTCCCATAATACCATGTTGCCCCCACAGACTTTGTTTGTGTATATCTTTTTTTTTTTTTTCCCAAATTCATGGTGTGGAAGACTTGCACCTCCCCATGGTAGCGCTCCCCGGTGCTGATGGACAGTGTGCACAAGCCTGCAGGGTTCAGGGGCATCTCCCTGATTGTATGCAGATCCTTCATGTCCCTAATGTGTATATACGGAGACTCTTCCAGGCATACTATTAACCTCTACCTGTTCAACTTGACGGCCAATGTGGTGTTGGAGTAGCTGTAGTTGCAGATCTTGATCCCCTTCTTAAAGCAGCAAACTTTTAGCTTTCTAGGCCACTAGGCTGCTCGAGAACAGTCTCTCTCCACTGCATACATCTTCCATATCAGTTCATTCATAGACCTGTTGCAGCTTATCATGATGTCTTCAAGCCTTATCTATGTTGTAGCATGTACCAGAACGTCATTCCTTTTTACAGCTGAGTAATATTCCACTGTGCATATACCGCATTTTGTTTATCCATTCATCTGTTGCTGGACACTTGGGTTGCTTCAAACTAGCTTTCTTATTGTCATCTTCTGTTGTCAAATTGTAAGGAATTACCATATTAGCATTATTTTCCCAGGTCATATTATGAAAAAGTTCAAATATACAGAAAAGTTTATAGTACAATGAACCACCTAGATTCAGCAACAGTTAAATCATTTGAAAGTAAATTGCTTGACATCATGACCCCTGACCCCTAAATACTTTAGCATGCAGCTTCTGAGGATAGGACATTCTCCCACATAACCACAATACTGTAACTGAGAAGTTAGGAATTACCAAATGATCATGACTATTGAATCATAATATCGGTGTATATTTTTACTTTCTAATGTGTTATTAGAATAGCCAGAAGGAAACACCCGAAATTGACAAACTGTAATCTAGTTGCCTTGATCTTTGATAGTGATTGTATAACTATATAGCCTTTATCTTGTGCCCTTGTTTCTCTTTTTTAAAGCAGTTTTATTGAGATATATTCACATATACCATATAATCCATCCGAGGTGTACAATCAGTGGCTTTTAGTATAATCATGGTGTTGTGCATTCATCACCACAATCCATTTTAGAATATTTTCATTACTCCGAAAAGAAAAACCCCACACCCCTTAGCCGTCATCTCTCAATCCGTCCTTCCCTGACCCTATGTAACCACTAATCTAATTCTGACTCTATAAACTTATTTATATTTACATTTTATATAAATGGAATCATACAATATGTAGTACTTTGTGTCTGGTTTCTTTCACCCAACATAAAGTTTTCTTTAAACATATTGTTGCTTTTTTTTAATTAGAGAAGTTGTGGGTTTGCAGAAGAGTCATGTAAAAAATACGACATTCCTCTATACCTCCCTGTTGCTGACACTTAGCATTAGTGTGGTAACTTTGTAACAATTGATGAAAGAATAGTAAAATATCACTGTTAACTGTAGTCCATAGTTTACATTAGGTGTATTTTTCCCATATACCATTCTATTATTAACACCTTGTAATATGTCATGCATTTGTTATAATTCATGAAAGAACATTCTTATATTTACACTATTAATCACAGTCCATCATCCACAACAGGATTCACTGTGTTATACAGTCCCATTTTTTATCTTCTAACTTTCCTTCTAATAACAAAGACAACCCCAAATTTCCCCTTTCAAGCATGTTCACAAACATAATTCAGCACTTTTAATTACAGTCATGATAATGTGCTATCATCACCACTATACATTTCCAAACATTTATAATCAAACTAAATAGAAATTCTGCACAAATTAAGCATCAACTCCCCATTCTCTACCACCACCTATCCCCTCGTAACCTATCTTCTAGATTCTATCTCTCTTTATTATAATTATTTCTTATCAGTGAGATCATACAATATTTGTCCTTTTGCTGGCGTATTTCACTCAACATAATGTCCTCGAGGTTTATCCGTGTTGTTGCATGCACCAGGACTTCACTCCTTCTTGAAGCTGAACATTTTCATTGTATGTATGTACCACCTTTTGTTTATCCATTCATCTGTTGATGGACATGGGTTGTTCTGTCTTTTGGCAATTGTGAATAATGCCGCCATGAACATCGGTGAGCAAATGTTTGAGTCCCTGCTTTCAGTTCTTCTTGGTATATACCTAGTAGCAGAGTTGCCAGATGATACAGCAACTCTTTATTTATCTTTCTGAGGAACCACCAAGCCATCTTCCACAGCAGCTGTCCATTTTACATTCCCACCAGCGGTGAAGAAGTGTTCCTGTTTCTCCACGTCCTCTTCAGCACTTGTGGTTTTCTGTTTTTTTTTTAACAGTCACCATTCTAGTAGTTGTGAAATTATCCCATTGTGGTTTTGATTTTCATTTCCCTAACAGCTAGTGATTTTGAGCATTCTTTCATGTGGTTTTTAGCCATTTATATTTCCTCTTTGATAAAATGTCTATTCAAGTCTTTTGCCAAGTTTTTAATTGGGTTGTTTGCCTTTCTATTGTTGAGTTGTAGGATTTCTTTTTATATCCTGGATATTAAACCCTTATCAGATATGTGGTTTCCAAATATTTTCTCCCTTTTCACTTTCTTGACAAAGTCCTTTCAAGCACAGAAGTTTTTAAGGTCCCATTTATCTTTTTTTTTTTTTTTTTTTTTTTATTGCTTGTACATTGCATGTAAAGTCTAAGAAACTAGGGCCTTGAAGACACTTCCCTATATTTTCTTCTAGATTATGGTCCGGTTCATATATTTAGATCTTGATCCATTTTGAGTTAATTTCTGTATAAGGTGTGAGATAGGGGTTCTCTTTCATTCTTTTGCATATGGGTATTTAGTTCTCACATCAATGTTTGTCCCAGTTGAGTGGACTTGGCAGCCTTGTCAAATATCAATTGGCCAGAGATGTGAGGGTCTATTTCTGAGCTTTCAACTTGATTCCTTTGATCAATATATCTATCCTTATGCCAGTGCCATGCTGTTTAGGCCACTGTAGCTTCGTAATATGCTTTAAAGTCAAGAAGTGTGAGTCCTCCAATTTTGTTCTTCTTTTTCAAGATGCTTTTAGCTATTCGGGGCCCCTTACCCTTCTTTTGGCTTTTCCTTCTCTGCAAAGTAGGCTTTTAAAATTTTGATTGGGATTGCACTGAATTTGTAAATCAATTTGGGTAGAATTAACATCTTAATGATATTTGGTCTTCCAGTCCATGAATGCAGGATATCCTTCCATTTATTCAGGGTTTTCTTGATTTCTTTTAGCAATATTTTGTGGTTTTCTGCATATGAGTCCTTTACATCCTTGGTTATTTTTATTCTAGATATTTGATTCTTTTCATTGCTATTGTAAATAGATTTTTTTTCTTGATTTCCTCCTCAAATTGCTCATTACTAGTGTATAGAAACACTGCTTATTTTTGAATGTTGATCTTTTATCAAGCCACTTTGCTGAACTTGTTTATTGGCTCTAGTAGCTTTCTTGTAGATTTATTGGGACTTTCAATATAGAATCATGTCATCTGTGAATAGTGAAAGTTTTACTTCTTCCTTACCAATTTGGATGCATTTCATTTCTATTTCTTGCCTAATTGCTCTAGCTAGAACTTCTAGCACAATGTTGAATAACAGTGGTGACAGTGGGCATCCTTTTCTTGTTCCCAATCTTACAGGGGAAGTTTTCAGTCTTTTACCATTGAGTACAATGTTAGCTATGGGTTTATCATATATGCCCTTTATCATGTTGAGGAAGTTTCCTTCTATTCTTGTTGTCTTTTGAAGTGTTTTTATCAAGAAATGATGTTGGATTTTTTCAAATGTCTTTTCTGCATCAATTGAGATGATCCTGTGGTTTTTCCCCTTTGATTTGTTATTGTGGTGCATTACATTAATTCATTTTCCTGTGTTGAACCACCTTACATACCTGGAATAAAACCCACTTGATCAAGGTGTATATCTCTTTTAATATGCTGCTAAATTCAATTTGCAAGCATTTTCTTGAGGATTTTTTGTATCTGTATTCATTAGAGGAATTGGTCTGTAATTTTCTTTTCTTGTAGTATCTTTATCTGGCTTTGGTATTAGGCTGATGTTGACTTCATAGAATGAGTTAGGTAGTTTTTCCCCCTTTTCAATTTTTGACAGAGTTTCTGCAGGATCAGTATTAATTCTTATTGGAATGATTGTAGAATTCACCTGTGAAGTCCTGCAGTCCTGAACTTTTCTTTGTTGGGAGCTTTTTGATGACTGATTCAATCTCTTGTAATTGGTCTGATGCGGTCTTCTATTTCTTCTAGAGTCAGTGTAGGTTGTTTGTATGTTTCTAGGAATTTGCCCATGTCACCTAATTGGTCTAATTTGTTGGCTTACAGTTGTTTGTAATATCCTCTTATGATCCATTTTTATTTCTGTGGAGGCTGTGGTAATGACTCCTTCTCATTTCTGATTTTTTTTTCCATCTTCTTTCTTTTTTTCTTTGTCAGTCTAGCTAAGAGGATTGCCAATTTTATTGATCTTCTCAAAGACCAATTTTTTATTTTGTTCGTTCGCTCTGTTGTTTTTTAATTCTCAATTTCATGTATTTCAGCTCTAATCTTTGTTATTTCTTTCCTCCTGCTTGCTTTGGGATTAGTTTGCTGTTCTTTTCTTAGTTCTCCAGGTGTGCAGTCAGGTCTTTGATTTTAGTTCTTTCTTCTTTTTCAATGTAGGTGTTTAGTGCTATAAATTTCTCTTTCAGCCCTGACTTCACTGCATCCTGTAAGTTTTGATATGCTGTGTTCTCATTATTTTTTGCCTCAACATGTTTACTGATTTCTCTTGTAATTTCTTCTTTGACTCACTGATTGGTAAGGGTGTTTTGCTTAACTTGCATTTCAGTTAATTTTCCATTTCCCCACCTGTTATTGATTTACAGCTTCATTCCATAATGATCAGAGAAATTGCTTTGTATAACTTCAATCTTTTTAAATTTGTTTGAGACTTGTTTTGTGACACAACATGTGGTCTACCCTGGAGAATGATCCATGAGCTGAGGGTCACTCTGGAGAGGCCTTCCCGTCAGATTTCCCAGTGAAACCAGGGCCAGGGACCCGTGAAGGGGGCACAAACCGGCTCCAAAGAGTCCCTTGGAGAGGGTCAGGAAAAATGCCAAAAGCCTTTTTGACAACTCCCTGAAGCTGCTCTTTCCTGGCCCGCCCAGCAGATGGTGCCCTTCAGCACACTGTTTCCTGCCAACCTAAGTTGGCACGGTGTGTTTAAGCCTCCACTGCCCACGCCCATGTTGGGGGTGGGATTGAACAATGGCTGTGGCTGCACCTGTCTGGAGCAGTCTGAAACAGCAGCTCAGAAGTAGGACCCCGAGATCCAATTTTGCTGATCAAAAGCTGTGATCATTGCTCAGCTGTGTTCCCCCTCCTCCATTCTTAGGGAGAGAACTTTCCTGACCTGCTTTCGTGTCTCCAGCCCAGGACTGGACCCTGAGGCGGCACACTTCAAGAGTGGGGTCTGAGTGCTGGTATCCACCATGGAGCAAGCTATTCACGATTCTTTACCAGTTTCTTGGCCTCTTCATTCTGCTCTTCCCTGGATGTTGCACAGTGCTCCCCTGGCTTCCAGAGCCCAGGACAGTTGTTTCAGACAGTGCCTGCCTGACCACTAGCTGTTTTGCACGACGAGTGAGTCCTGGAGCTCCCTACTCCACCATCTTCCCTGGAAGTTCTCCTGTGTATCTCTTTGTTGAGCCTTCTTGGCATCCTCATGAATATTCTGTTTTTCAACCATGCTCATGTCATTGCAACATGGAATCAAGGGCCCGCAACATTAGCATGGTCCTTCCCTACACCTGAAACTCTTGCTTTCCCTCCCCACCTTGGACAGAGTAGTGCCCTGTATTAAAATCATGTCAGGAAACATTGTTAGGAAAAGCCCTGCAGGTGAGCTAACATAACCACTCACACACCTGTATCTCAGTCTTCCATTGACCATTGGTCACTGAACTCATCTTCCATACTTCTCATCAGATAATCCAAATGGATGGCTCTTTCCTCAACTTCTGCTTCCTGTTTACTGTCCTCTCCATCAAAGCATTAAGAAAACAGAGTCCATATGGGGAAAAACATTCCCTAATTATTTTGCTTCCCACCTCTGTGATATCTGTCTCTGTGTATCATCCTCTTAATCTTCTCCGATGTCTCAGAGTAAGCCATATTTCTTCTCCTCTTAAGAAACATACCTTCTACCATGGAATCATGTACTATTTCTACAGCCAAAATAGACTTACATTTGCTTTTCAGAGAAAATCAGCAATGAAACCCAACCATTAAATGGACAGGTACCCAACTGCTTTAGCACAGTGCCATTTCCACAGGCCCATGCCCCTCGTCCCCGCTAGCTTTCACATTGTTGGCCACACCATTTCATGTAGAAATCTCTACCATTTGACTGTGAGCACTGCATCCTCCTGATTTATCTTTCACCTTTTACTTCTCTGCTTTGCCAGTGTCTGCCACTTCTACTTACAGGGCTTTCTCTAAGATCATGCCCTCAAACTTCTTCTTGTCTTTCTCAAATTTGTTCTCATAAACTGTGTCTTTTCTCATATATTAACCACCAACTCCATCAACTTGACTTCTAAATCTATAAATCCCTATCACTCTCTGAAGCCTACATCTGCATTCACAAGTACCCTCTGGATTTGTTAATCTGAATGTCTTGAAGGTACCATAAGCCTCCTCCCGAATTCTTCTGCAACTCCCAGGCAGCCTTTTTTTTTTTTTTTTTAATCATCATTTTATTGAGATATATTCACATACCACGCAGTCATACAAAGCAAATCGTACTTTCGATTGTTTACAGTACCATTACATACTTGTACATTCATCACCTAAATCAATCCCTGACACCTTCATTAGCACACACACAAAAATAACAAGAATAATAATTAGAGTGAAAAAGAGCAATTGAAGTAAAAAAGAACACTGGGTATCTTTGTCTGTTTGTTTCCTTCCCCTATTTTTCTACACATCCATCCATAAACTAGACAAAGTGGAGTGTGGTCCTTATGGCTTTCCCAATCCCATTGTCACCCCTCATAAGCTATATTTTTATACAACTGTCTTCGAGATTCATGGGTTCTGGGTTGTAGTTTGATAGTTTCAGGTATCCACCACCAGCTACCCCAATTCTTTAGAACCTAAAAAGGGTTGTGTAAAGTGTGCGTAAGAGTGCCCACCAGAGTGACCTCTGGGCTCGTTTTGGAATCTCTCTGCCACTGAAGCTTATTTCATTTCCTTTCACATCCCCCTTTTGGTCAAGAAGATGTTCTCTGTCCCACGATGCCAGGTCTACATTCCTCCCCGGGAGTCATATTCCACGTTGCCAGGCAGCCTTTTTCCTAATTTCTGTACATCTGTTATGGCTACCACTGTTTTTTTGGTAACCCATTCTCAAAGTTGTTGATTTTTAAAAAAGAATATTGCAGTTACATACATACAACTCAAACATCCCCATTTTAACCTCTATCATGTGCAATTGAATGGTATTAATTACATTCACAATGTTGTGTGAACTTCACCACCAACCATTACCCAAATTTTTTCATTACCTCCAGCAGAAAATCTATATCCATTAAGCAGCAATTCCTTCAATTTCCCCTCCCCAAGGCCTCCAGTCACCTCTAATTTACTTTCTGCCTCTATGAATTTGCTTATTCTAGATAATTCATGTTAAGTGGGATCAAAGTCGTTTACTTTTTATATTCCCCCAAATCAGCCTTTATGTTTTGTCATTGTTACTTCTCTGGACTTCTGCTACAGCTCCAGGTTCTGTCCTTAGGAAGCATAGCCTTCCATTGCAAGAGATGACATTCTCTCCCATGACAGATACCTCCTAGCACCAGAAAACAAAAACGAAACAAAACAAAACAAAAACCACTTCCAATGACCAGTGCCGGAGGCTTTGTCAAAAGAGACACACAGAACAGGTCTGCTGATGTGAGTGTGCCCTGCGTTGGAGAACTGTGGGCTGTGTGCTCATCCTGTGGGCTTCTTGCAGATGGAGACTCAGCATTGGTCCATTAGCCCTGAAGAGTTCACACGAGAACCAAGTGCTGCTACAGCTGTGCACACGCTGTCCCCAACCCTCCCACACCCCAACCATGCTCAGCAGAAGGAGATCAAGTGAATTCCAAAACATTTGGTTTGAATTCAAGTATTCTAAGCATAAAGGCATGTAGATATCACCAAGAGGCTCTGTTTAACGAATAAATATGTGGGGAATATATTAACTGTGCTTTGTCTATAGGACAAGATTCTCCATGAAGCAACATCCACCGCCTCCTGCACTATTTGCCCATCTACCTTCCCAGGGAGCTGTTTCCTGACTGAGCCAGGCCTATTCTCATTTTTGTCCACACCACTCCATTTTTTTTGGAATTCCCTCTACATTCGTTTTTTTTCTGGAGACATCTTAGTTATTCTTCAAGACCAGCAGGAAATTTCACCTTTCTGATCTTCCCAACTCTAAGTGGTGTTTGGCCCTGGTTAATCCTCTCCCCATCTTTACTTCATGATAATTAAGTGATTTTGCCACAATCACATAGATCTTGTTTCTTCTCTACAATGTTATCTCCTAGAGAACAGGGATAACCCCATTTCTTTTTTGTATTTGTGTCCTGTATGGCAGCCAACACAGTGCTTGATATAAAATGGATCCTCAAAAATTTACTGGCTGGAGGTGGTACCGAACGGGGGTAAGACAGGCACAGAAAATGTGTAAGCACATGGCAGGTGTATTACCACCCCTCACCTCTGCACTCATGGCAGAATCACTAAGTAATCGCCGTGCCCTTTCTCACCAAGCCCAGAAGCCCTCCCAGTGCAGAGCTCCAGGCCATGGGTTCTAATCCATGGGAGTTTTCATTCATTAAAATCAATTTATCATGAAGATATAACCTAGCTTTGCCTTTACCCCAATGTTCTGCTGTACTGCTGAAACATTTCTTTACGTGTCAAAAATAATCACTTGATTGGAAAATGAATATATATTTAAAGATTGAAGTGTTTAAACCTACTTTGCTACTCATATGTCACTGTTGCACCTTTAAGACTCAAAATTCCTAGAGAGGAAAGGAATACAGCTCTAAACCTCAGAGCTTCACCCTTGAAAATGGATAGTTTGCCTAGGCTGTTTGGATTTCTGACCCTCTAACATCCTACCCATGAAGGCACCATAATGATCCAGAATTTTGGAAACAAATCTCAGGGTGTGACTGCACCATTTCATAAAATAGGCTAAAAATGCCTTGGGTTGTGTTCATTAGACAACGCAGCTTTTTTTTCAATAAATGAATTCAGATGTTAATAAGCCAAATAAAATGGATAAAGTGCATCACACCTTGATCATTTCTAGAAATGAAGTTGAAGCTACAATGAATCAGCAGCACAAGGACTTGGGTAAGGGACATACTTAAGTGTATTGGTTTATTGAATTTGATGACATCCTGTTACTGAGCTAACCTGAGTAGATAACCTTCACTGCATTGCCACCTGGTGGAGTTCAGAGGCCTGAGCCATTTAGCTGAGTCCCAGGCGATCTTTAAGGGTGAAAGCTTTTAGCTGGATGAATCTTCTTAGAATTCAAGAGGGCAAGCAGGCTGTGGGGAATGCCATTCTCCTTCTGAAAATAGTGCCATTATGTTTTCGTCTATGTTTGTCACTTCATCAAACACCGGGCTTAGGTTCTTGAATGTTATTACTATAAATATATATAATATATATATTCTCTCTATATATCCTATAGAGAAAATAGTTGGGGGAAGTATCAGGAGATAAAACTGTAGAAATCCTAATAAATGTATAAAGGCAGAACTAAATAAAAAACACTATCCATGGTGTTTTATATAAGGAAATAAATACCAATGGCTACAGCACCACTGATTTCTATTTATTCTCCCTAATATGCTAGCATGCTGACCCAACCTCCATTTCTAAATCCTTTCCCCCTTGCCTGTCCCTTCTAGAGAAGATGTAGAAGCAAAACACTCAATTTCCTAGTTTTTGTACATCTAGGGATGACTATGTGACTGTGACACAGTGCTGGCTAGTGAGGTGTACAGTGCCTACTCCCAGTCCCCCTTCCTCCTATCTGGAGTACTGACTTGAGCCTAGAGGTACAGCAGCCATTTGGGGTCCATGAGGTGAAGACAAGCATGAAAATGAAATCCAATGAGCAGCACGTTAGAACAGGCCCGGGTCCCTATCGCTGAGCCACTGCACCAGCCCTGTGCTAACTTCTTGAGACCTACTATTGCATGAGAAAAATAAACCGCTATTTTTATGTTACTGTCGAGTTACTATGTCTGGTGCTACCCTGGAAACCAGTTCCTGATGAAGTAGAAGATCTTGCTTCCAGAAAGTTTCAATGTGATGCTTACACATTAGTGTTACTTTTTTGCAGAACAGAACTGGTTGTGTGTATGTGCACATGTACACATGTGTGTGCACTGCTTTCTCCAACCAAATGTTCAACCTCATGTGATCTGATGTCTTCAATTGTTGACCCCATCATTCTGTCCTTTCTTCTCACCCTCCTGTCGACTCCCTTCATCTTAATTACTGCAGAAGGGCAGTCTCTGATAGGAATTAAGAAACTGAGAGTGAACAAGGAGCATACACTTAATGAACTGGAAAAGGGCATGTATTATAGGAGCACGGTGTGAACAATTGGGAAGCTGGCCTGAGATGAGCCTCTTGGAATAGGCAAGGCCTGTATCATGCTGTGCTGTATTGAGGTGTACTAAGGATTGTGGGCTTGATTTTAAATGTAATGGGAAGGTTTAAAAAATGTTAGCAGGGATCAAACAGCATAAAATTCATATTTTAGAAAGACCACCTTGTCTGCTAAATGGAGAATGGGTTGGAAGGGGTAAAAAGAGGAAACTAAGAAGCCAATAAGGAGACCACAGAGGCTGGCAGAAATTGAGCCTGGACTAGGAGATGGCATTGGAAATAGAGAAGGAGGTGGGTTTGGTGTGACTTTGAGATGTAGACTCAACAGAACTTGGCTAGGGGTTTCTGCATGAGTCGATGTAGATGAAGGTACTGGTTACTGGTATGAAGAACACACAGGTGGTGGTGATGGGGACAAAAAGAGAGCACGTAGGAACATAATGGAAATCACCCATTCAATTCTGCACGTGTAGAGTTTATAAAACACACAATTAGCAGTTTGATTTGCTGGTCAAGAGCTCAGAAGACCGTTTGAATCATAGCCAGAAATTTCAGGAGGACCACATTGAATAATTCCCAAAAGTTCACACTCCACCTGCTCTTGGCCCCAATTGCCCTTAGCATTACTTTTGGTTGTCTAAGTGGTTTCTGGGCAATTAAGCTCTGAGAATGTGGGAAGCAAGATCCCAGAGCAGATCTTACACCAGTGCAGTGTTTCTGTGAAGAAAAATTGGGAAGTGCTGCTTGAATTCAGTGAAAATGTAGTTCTAAGGCTCTAATTGGTAAGAAACGTGTAGTTGTTAAAAGAACAGAAACTGCAGGGTCTAGAGAGTCATCAGTAAGTAAGGCCTTAAGAAGGCATTGGATTATCAGCTTATGTTGGACACTGACTGATAGCAGCAGAGATCCAAGCCTTGGGACTTTCTTGAGCAAAACGAAGTCCTGAGGGTAGGTTTGTTCCTATTTTGTTTTCTTAGAACAGGATGTGTTGTCCATGGGTAAACACACACACCATTTTCATTTTCTTTATTCATGCCTCTTCCTCCTGGCCTTGAATACCATTAATTCAATCTCTTATTCAACACAATTCATTGAATCCCTCCACTTTGTGAGGTGCTGGGAATGCACCCATGATGTACCCAAGGAGCTCTCATCTCGGGGGTAGACAGCTTTATGAACAAATAACGACCAAGCATTGCAATGAGGGCTGTAACAGCTGTGAGTAAAGTGTTGTAAGAACAGACAGCTAACGACAGAGTTGTTAGCTTGGGGGAGGCCATTGGAAGAGAACTGGGGTATATGTGATCTAACCCCTGTGTCACCTCAAATGTCATTTGCAACCATTTCCCAGCCCAGATACCTTCCACTCCAGTCATCCCGTTTCTTTTTATCCCTACCTAGCTAAGCACCTTTCTTCGTGGCCCTTGGGATGAGCCACATAAAAGTTCCTATTTCAATTTTGTTGTAAGTGAAGAATTGGAAACTACTTGACCAGAAGGATTTATAACCCAGGCATTAGAGTGATTTGCTTTCTCAATTTTCATGTATACCAAAAGATTATAAATTATGCATCAGTCATTCACCACATTGGGAAATAGAGACATTAGGTTTTTTCCCCATATCATAGAATGAGGCTGTGAGTGATGTCATTGCCTCCACCCCCCACATATCGGCAAAGAGCCCATTGCCATTAGAGGGAGCCCACAAGAGCAACCAAAGGGAGCCTGGGTGCCAGTTCCCAACGCTGAACTTATCCCTGCACAGAAAAAGGTTCAAGACAGAGGAAAACAAGCACTAGAGAGGCTTGCGGTGCCTTGATTAACCACGAAATGAGGCTTCCACCGCTGGGATTTTATAGCATTCCTTCCTTTCCTAGAGCAGGAGAAGGACTATAGTGAGAAAGTTGAGCTGGGAATGAAAACATGCATGAATGTGCAGACCAGTTCTCAGGCAGGTCAGTGTTAGGAGAGAGTTAAACATTCAGAAATTGAGTCATTTAAGGTGTCCTGTGTCTATGCACCTGTGATGGTTAGGTTCACGTGTCAACTCAGCCAGGTGATGGTACCCAGCTGTCTGGTCAAGCAAGCATTGGCCTAACTGTTGCTGTGAGGTTGTTTGTGGCTGGTTAATAAACCAGAAGGCTGGTTTATTAAATCACCAGTCAACTGGATGCAGCTGTGACTGATGATGTCAATGAAGGGCGTGTCTTCCATAATGAGAGAATGCAATCGGCTGGATTTAATCCAATCAATCAGTTGAAAACCTTTAAGTGAGACAGATAGAGGACCTTCACTTCTTCTTCAGCTGACCAGCGAAGCGTTTCCTGAGGAGTCTGTTGAAGTTGCCGGTTTGTTTCCTGAGAAGTTCATCGAACATCTTCATTGGAGTTGCTAGTTTGCTGCCTGCCCTATGGAATTTGGACTCGTGCATACCCACAGTTGTGTGAGACACTTTTATAAATCTTATATTCATAGATATCTCTCACTGATTCTGTTTCCCTAGAGAACCGTAACTAATACAGCATCCCTTGGGAAGTCCTCATGCATGCACATGGTAAAGCGTATCTCAAACTGCTGTTTGAGATGACCTTGTCTGCTGCCTGCTTGGTCCTCCTGGGATAAGGATACTAATTCTTGGGATTTTTAATTTGGGAGGAGGAAAGAGTAGGGATGCTGACACTGACTGGGTGTTCACCATACTGGCTCCCTTTCCTGCTGGTTGCTCCCTTAGACTTCCTTTCTCAGCATCCTTTGCAATCAGGTTCATCATCTGACTGGGTTCTGGAAAATGGAGAGAAGGGCTGTGTGACTTCTCCAGTTCTGGTCCCCAAACCTCCTATCTAGTTTCAACGATGATCGGCTGCTAGATACAGAGGGCAGGGGGCTCTGGGGCCCCAGAAGGTGGTGGAACTGAGATGGAAGGCACCTGGGCCCCTGCATGACTGAGTGGAAGGGGCATCTCCACCCCCACCAACCCTCATCCAATGCTACCAACCACCAGACTGTGGGGTGATGAAAAAAATCCTCCTGTGATACAATCCACTCAGATCTGGGGGCTGTTTATTTCAGCAGTTAGCCCATCCTGACCAACACAGTTTTCTTCCAAGTATATGCAAACCTGAGAAACACCACAAAGAGGAAAATACTACAGATTTTGTTAGATACCTAGAAACAATCTGCTGGATTATGGAATAAAAGTACAGGTTGACTGAAGAATGAAAAGTCATAGCCACTAAAACTACCAGAGTGATATTTTTAATCCCAAATTTGATCACGTCATTTCCCCTGCTTCAACACCCTAGTGACTTCCTACTGCTTTCAGGGCACGTACTGAACGCTTAAGAGTATCTTAGGTGTCCTCTGGGAACTGGCCTGCCTGCCTCTTGCCTTCATTTCTTGTCCCTCACACATGTGCTTCATAAGCTCCAGCCACTGATAGATGCCCAACGTTCCCAGGACTCATAGCCTTTGCATACTTTGTTCCCTCTGCTTGGAAGACCTTTTTGGTCTAGGTTGGGCTGGTGAGCTGGAATTGGGGGTAGGGTGGGGTAGGAACCCAGCGGGTGGAGGTGGCATCTGGGGCCTGATCCTTGGTAGGCTGAGCTGATTGGGATCTCATGGCCTGGGCCGACAAGTGCAGTTGCTGTGAGTCAAGGTCACAATTCAAGGTCAGAGGGAGATGGGAGAGAGTAGCCAGAGGGCTCTGGTGCCATCTGCGTCTGTGAGTGTGCTCTGAGGGGACCTGTGACCCCTCCTGCTAGTTCCCTGGGCTCTAGGACACACCTTCCTTATTGGGCTTATTCAGCAGCCCCAAGGCTTGAGAGCTGGGTGGCCTTGACAAGTAATTTAATCCTTTCAGCAACCGTTTCCTGATCTACTGAGTGCACATAATAGCTGGAATGATGGCATTATATGATGCATGTAAAGCTCATAGCACGGTGCCCGGCACATGATCAATAATCAAGAAACGATGTTTATATTTCCATCTAGAGTATGAGTACTTCAGCAGCCTTCATAAAAATAAGGACATTAGCGCTCACCCATGCTATAGATTTCTAGGGCCCCTGAAGGCTCTATTTCCCCTCCCTTTTCCATGGCCTTTCCCCGAGCTGGCTGGTGCCTCAGTCAGGCTTTGTCCCATTTGTTTAAAGACTCGACTGCCAAAGATCCTCTCTAGAAAAGCCAATTTTTGTGTGAGTGAGTGTGTGTGTGTCTAAAAGCCATTGCTGACATCAGTCACTGACCACTTAGTGAACAGGGAATCTGCGAGATCATGACAACACGGCATGAGTGGAAAGTTGCCACTGAGTTTGGAGGCTGAGGATTTGAGGATGGGGATGGGCAGGTGGGGGCATTTATAAGGGGGGGTGGATGGGATGAGGTAAGTGTATATGTTCCCTGCCCCACCGAATCAGAATTTCATTTTCACAAGAGCCCTGAGTGAGTCTTATGCCCTTGTTGGGATTGGAAAAGCTCTGCATGTAGGTGTCCCAGGGCACTGTTGGCAAATTCCAGGGCCACCGCCTCCTCCTCATACCACACAGAGAGTGCACAGGGAAGTCCAATTCCATGTCCTGCCCTGACACCACTACTGATCCTGGGTGATACTCTGAATGCTGGGCCTCAGTTTCCCTTCCTGTTCAGAGAGGCTCTTCCTGACTCCTGGGAGCAGTAACAGGGGTTTCAGGATGCCTGCCCCGAGTAGGTGGTCAATGAACAAGAGTTTCCTTTTGTTTCCCAGATCTGAGGCTCTAGGGCAGGTTATTTGTCCTCTCTTTGTGGACCTTTGAAAGGTCACAACTGCAGGAGAAAAGCAGTTTATGTCCAATCATTGGAGCCAACCGAATGCTGTGAACATGCTCTTTGGGTCTTGCACCAAGGTGGCTGTCTGGAAATGTGCCTTGGGGATTTCTGGTTTCCCCAAGGGGGACACACACATTCTGAACATTTCCTATGAGTAGGGCATTATGGGAGGGGCTTTCACGTGTGAGATAGTATATCTCCACCACATCACGAGGCGGGAATTATCATCCCTGTTTCACTTAGGAGGAAACCGAGTCTTAGAGAGTTGGTGCCTTGCACCAGGCTACCCAGCTGGCAATTGGAGAAGCCTGAGTCCAAAGCCCCTGCTTCTTCCCTGACAGGCCCTGCTACCCTGAACAACCCATGGATTTGTGGCCCTCCAGGTCCACTGGGGCCTGTTTGTGAAGTCTTTGGTGCTGTGGGAATTGGCCTCCTTTGCCTGGCATCTCAGAAACACCTGTGTCTATTTCAAAAGAGACTGTGTCTGTTCCTCCTTTTCCTCACCTCTTCTCAACTCACACAGGCTCTCTCCCTGGGCTTCCCACTTGCCCGCCTGGCTGAGTGGCTAGAGGAGGTGTGAGCTGGTAGACCCTACCCCATCCCCTGGAGCACCTTGCACGGGTAGGCACAGATGGGGGCCAGGAAGAAAAACTCTGGCCCCAGTGAAAAAGGAAACACATTTTTATTGAGATCTTCCATGTCTCTCAGGCTTTAAATTATCTCATTTACCTTATATAACAGTCTTGCGAGGCAAGCAGACCTTAAATCTCCCTATCGTTCCTCTCCTTATTAATGATGACCCAAATCAGAGTATTTTGGAATGATTCTTGCAGAAGAAATATATATAAGTTCAGGTTTTAGACTTATTTTACCATACTATGATATCTTTGGATTGGGGTGATGTTTTCTAGATCAAAGATGAATTCAGACTATTATTTTGTGGAGGTCAGTCTGAACTACTGAAAAGTCAAATCCTCAATCCTAGGTTTCAAAAGGAACCGTTTTATTGTTTATGAAGACAAAGAAATCAAACTAGGTTAATGGTGGTGGTGTTCACTTATTATTATTTTCTCCTGTATTATGGCTAAATTTAGAGGATTTGTTAACATGCACAAATAGTTTGTAATTAGAACATCAGTGGCAGTGGTTCCTTCCAAAATGCCCAAAGGCCTTGGGCCTCCTGAGTCCTTTTGCAAACTTTACCACATTCCAGCCCCTCTCAGGGCTTCTCTCCAGAGGAGCTGTGCTCACTAATCTAGAATGTTTCCCTCTCTCTCTCTCTCTCTCTCTCTCTTTCTCTCTCTCCCTCTCTCCACACGCACACACATACACACAGATCTATTGTGCACCCATAAACTTAAAAATGGACCCTATTTCTGTCTCTGAGACAGAATGTTTGTGAAGCAAAAGTAGAAGTCTCATCCTTGTCTAGATGACCACAGAAACCTGAATTGGGGGTTCTAAATCGGTGCATGAGAGCCCGGTCTTCACCAGTTATTAGCCGCCCGGGAACTGCAATGTCAGAATTGACCCAGCAGGTGGCAATGTCGCACAGGAAGAAAAGCCACACTCTGGGAAAAGTCTCCAGGATAGAGGAGAATGGAGGCCGGCTGGGCACACTGAGGAGACTTACTGAGCCCTTCTGGCCTCCTCCACGCCAAGCCCTAGGGGTGCAGCGTCCAACATGAGGGAGGCAGAGTCTTCCTGCTTGGGGGACCTCACAGTCTTTCAGCGGAGATCGTGTCCTTGTCCATTAGGCAGGGTCATTCATGCTGCTCTTGGGAAATAAAAGCAAAATCAACCCCACTGCAAGCTCTTCTCTGCCCCTGGGTGTGCGGTGTTTGCCCTAGTGGCAGAAGCAAAGAAGTCCCCAAGGCAGGCCCACGCACATTTCCAGACAGCCACCTTGGTGCAAGACCCAGAGAGTGTGTTTGCAGCATTTGGTTGCCTCTAGGAGCGGCGTGCTCACTGCTCCAGTGACTGGATATAAACTGTTTTGCTCCTGCAGTTGTGACCTTACAAATAGCCACAAAGGGAGGAAAATAACCTGCTCTGAAGCCCCAGGAAACAAAAGGAAACTCTTGTTCATTGACCATGTACCCGGCATCATTCCTGACAGTTGTTATCTCATTTAACCCCTACTAAGAAGCTGGGAGGAAGAGCCTCCCTGGACAGGAGGGGAAACTGAGGCTCGACACTCAGAATATCACCCAGGATCAGTAGCTGGTGTCAGGGCAGGACATGGAATTGGACTCCCTTGTGCACTTTCTGTGTGGTACGAGGAGGAGGTGGTGACCCTGGAATTTGCCAACATGGCCCTAGGACACTAATGTCAACCAAGTGCATAGACTCACCTGGGGCTCTTGTAAAAATGAAATTCTGATTCGGGTGGGGCAGGGGATTCTGCATTTCTAACGAGCTCCAGGTGATACCAAAGTTGCTGGTTGGGAGCCCACACTTCTACCAAGGCTTTAATCTGTGCAGAGGTTTCCAAACTTTCTGATTGTCAGTAATTTTTTCTTGGGGTCTCTAGGCCGAAAGAAATTCCTATTCTATTTATTGAATTGTAAGGTCCAAACAACTGAATAAATAGTCATGTCCTAACAACTGAGTAGCCATTTGAAAAAATAATACATATAAAGAAAAAAATAATGCATATAATATTTTAATTTTATTTTTAAATCACAATTACTTACTAATGGGATATATGAGCCACTGGGCCCTGAACAACTTCTCCAATCTTGGAATAGGATTGGATACTGTCACCCTCGTGTCTTGTTCTATATTGATTTTTTGTTATACTTGGTTTTAGCACACTGTGATAGCCTGAAGCTGTATGGACTCTAGAAGATAATGTCCTTAAAACTAATCCATCCCTGTGGGTGTAGATGTATTGTGGGTGGGACCTTTTGATTAGATTATTTCAGTTGAGGCATGCCCCAGGCGGGTCTTAATCCTCTTACTGGAGTCCTTTATGAAGAGGATGAAATGGAGGGAAAGAACAGAAGCTGAGAGAGAAGGACACAGACACAGAGAGGAAGCCACTGAAGCCAGAAGCTGGAAGCAACAAAGCCTGTAAGGGATGGGAGAGATCAGCAGATGCCTTGTGCCTGGTCATCTGACAGAGGAGCCCAGGTATCGTCTGATGATGCCTTGATTTGGACATTTTCACGGCCTCAGAACTGTAAGCTTGTAAGCTAGTAAATCTCCATTGTTAAAAGCCAGCCCATTTCTGGTATATTGTATTTCAGCAAGTTCAGCAAACTGGAACACACAGCAACAGCTGAAAACCTGGCTTTGCCAAGATATGACATCATCCAGAAGAAGTTAGCCCATTGGAATTATGAACTACCTGGAACTGATAGTTCATATGGAGTTTGACAGAAGTAAAAAATATCAAAAATTCAAAACATTCCATGGCATCCCAGAGCACTTTGGTGCACAGTCTAGGAACCACAGCTCTCATGCATCCTGATTTGTGTTAAAGAAGAGCAGTGAGGAGTAGTGGAGAGAGCTTTGGCCTGGGAGCTAAGAGACTCTTCCATTAAATTACTGTGTGACCTCAGCAGATTGCCGGGGTCTTGGGGTTCTTTTCTGAAGAGAGAGGAAACCACATTAACTTAACTCATTCAGATACAATATCTGATTTTGTACAGTATCAGATTCTGATTTTGCTCCTGTATGAGATTAAGCTCTCAGAGAAGAGAGATATGTTCTTTAGCATCAACCCCCACGGTGCTGCCATCATAGTACTTGCTCAGTAAAGAGATGTGAAATAAATGCCATTTGAAAATCTCTTAATCAATCTCCTGGTGGAAGTTTTTACTACTTCTTTAATATTCCAAACATTTTTATGCATGAAAGAAGCACTTTGCTGGTCAGTGCTTTTGCAGTAATTTTTAAAAAGAAAGGAGGGCACATGGTGGAGACTTTGCAGAAGGGCAGGACTATAAATGGCAATGGATGGGAACTCAGAGGCAAAAGGCCTGGATTCCGGTTCTAGAACAAGTGCTCACTAGCTGTGCAAATGTGGGCGAGTCACCTGATTCTCAGTACTTCAGTTTCTTTCTTCTATTTCATGGGAATCGTAAGAGCTGCTGTCTGTCTAGGGGGTAACTAAGAGCATCAGAAAGCATTCCAAAAGTGAAAGAGCTTTGTCACTGAGGAAGCCCCATAGATTTCTCACTGTCCCCTCGGTATGGAATTGGCCAACTGTGGTAATCTGTTCAGTGAATGACAGTAGTGAGAGGAGATCCCTTCCCAACACCACTTATGGGGCTCAGATGTTGTCCAGGTAAATGGAAAGGAGTTATCAGGAGAAGACAAGGAGACATTCAATCACTATCCATTTGAAGGAACAAATTAGATATCATAGAGCAATTTATTTCATAAGTAGTCACGTGTCCTTTGGGACAGAACCCTTCACCTTCATCTAGGAAACAAGAGGAGACAGATATAGGTGGAATGCCAACTATTCTCTTCTCAGGCCCACCCTGCAGAAGGATTTTCCCTTAGGAATAGAGCCTAACACATTCCCTAAAATGATAGGACCACCTTCCAAGCCTACCTGAATAACGGATGAATCACTTTCTCCACTCACTAGATCACCAGCACTTGCCAATTGCAGACTCAGCCCTCTCTTTAGAGAATCGGATCCAGGAACACCCATCAATTAATTTCAAGGGGTCTCTGGCTGGGCTGTCTTTTATTCCCCCTTGCATTTACAGTTTCCCACTATGATTGTGGCACTATTAACTGTTAGATATAAAATAGACTCAACATGCATTGTGGGAATGAAGAACTCTAAGTGTGTGGGTGTCTGAAAATGGGTGAAACCCTCAAAAGCAGCTGACAGCCAGCTATTTCTCACAATAGATGAGAAAAACCAAGTGAGAGGAGAAGGAGGAAAATGTCTTAGGAAAATGAAGTACTAAAGCTCCTCCTCCAGCACCCAAGTCTGGGCTTCCTGGCCCTGCGCAGTGAAGGGGGACATCTGAGTGGGTGTGGGAACATCTGCTCATGTGTACTCATGAGGATGCAATCAATCTTTGGTGGGATATACCCATTTCATCCACATTTCCTCTTCCCCTCGGCAAGTCCTTTGGGGAGTACCACTCTGCTTCATCAGATTCACAACTGGAGGTGATAGAACTCTGGGGAACAAAACAACACAACATTGTCACTTGGTGAAAGTTGTGTCCCCCATCCCCAGCTCTCCCCAGCTCATTCTGCCAGAATTTGGGCCATATTAGGCTCACAGCAGGAGGTTAACTTGGAAGAAGATTGGCATCCTACCTGGAGTCTTGTGGAAAAGGTATTTCTGGAAATATTTTGCCTGCTTATTTGTTATTTGTTGTAAGTGCTATAAATAATAACACTTATTTTTAAGTGTTATTTGATAACACTTATAAAGTGTTTTCAAATATTTGGTTTTTTTTTTCTTCCCAAATACGCACAGTTGTATTAGGAGGTGACCTCTAGCCAGGCTTGGTTGGAGCTCCTGAGAAGAGCTAAGCTAAGTCGACCCAGTGATGCTCAGCCTTCCTTTCCCATCTGCAGAGAACTGCTGGTCACTGTGAGCATCCTGAGTGGTGGGCTCTGGTTTCCCTGCCTGCCCCTCTCAGGGTTTGACTCCCAATCCATTCCCCACCATGCAGCCTGGGTGAGCTTTCTGAAACACAAATCATATCATGTCCATCCTTTTGTAATACCATTCAATAGCTTCCCATTGATGGGGGAATACAGTTCAATTTCCTTTGCATGGACTGCAAGGCCCCCCATGGTTTGCCTACCTGGAATTTTCTAGTTTAATTTCCTGACATTCCTCTCCCTCACCTTCCTTGCATTTTTTGATCTTGCAGTTAATCCAGACCCTGAATGCCCAGGCTAATTTTAAGTGGTTTCCTCTCTCTGCAGTGCCGTTCCCTCTTTTATCCATTTTAAAGAACTTTTATTCATCCTTTGAAATGTTGCTCATGTGTCAAATCATCTTTAAGCTTTTTCTGGTCCACTTGCTTCCTTCCGAGCAGAGTAAATCCCACCCTCACCCATGTGACCTCCGTTCCTTGAACACATATCTGTTAGTGCATTTAGTATTTATTTACATGTCTGCCTTCCTTACTCACCAAGGACAGCAACCATTCAACTTCTATATCTGCAGTAGCTAATAAAGTAGTTGGCACAGAGTAGGCGCTGACTCTTCAATTTAAAAAATTAAAAAAGAGTTCTTTGTTAATGTTTATTTAATTCAATTGAGCTGGAAGCTCAGTATTTCTTTCCCTCACGGAAAAGGGGCAGTTTCGAGTTGAAGATGTCACAGACGAGGCAAAGCCCCTGGCCAGTGGGCAGCTTGGAGAGTAGGGAGGCTGAAGTGTGACAGATGCAGATAAAATGGGAACACTGGCTATAACGGCACCCACCGTGGAGGAATGAGGGCTTCCGGGGTGTTACCTGGAACCTGATGAAGGGAGTGAGGAGAAGATGGAGTGAAGGGAGCAGA
This sequence comes from Choloepus didactylus, assembly GCF_015220235.1. NCBI lineage: Eukaryota > Metazoa > Chordata > Mammalia > Pilosa > Megalonychidae > Choloepus > Choloepus didactylus. The sequence goes on along the minus strand of NC_051311.1, from coordinate 141,545,897 downwards.
AAGTGAATTCAGGAACTGAGATTGGAGGTCAACATTCTTGAGATATTTCTGTCGTGCTGTAACGCTGTGTGTGAGTTAGTGCAGCCCAGCATCTACTGGTGAGCTGTCTAATTAGTGAAAACAAGGCCTCAGTGGCCAGGAGGAAATTGGTGGGGAGGGCAGGTGAACTAAGAATGAATTAAGGACTACGGGAGCCAGAGAATTTATAGCATGATCTTGATTCATTCTCACGTCAAGCTGGCAATGAAGGTGTAATCAAATCCTTTTTATAGCTGAAGATGTGGAGCCAAGAGAGGTTAAGCAACTTGCCACAGAATGCATAGCTGGCAAAGGACTGAGCTGTTATTTATACCTCATGAGCCAGGTTCGAAAGCTCCCCATTGTATCACATGTCTTCCATAGATGCATATTTTTGCTCTAAGTTATGTTTTCATGCTTTATTTACAGGAGGGTCCTATGCTGGTTTGAAGCTGTTATGTACCCCCAAAAAGGCCATGTTCTTTTAATCTGTTCATGTGGGTGCAGACCTATTGTGGATGGGATCTTTTGGTTAGATTGTTTCAATTTGAGATGTGACCCAGTCCATTCAAGGTGGGTTGTAATCCTTTTACCGGAGTCCTTTATGAGAGGATAAAGGACAGAAAAAGCTGAGAGAGCTTAGAGAGAGAAAAGCCCCAGAGAAGCAAGCAAGGACCTACAGAAGTTGAAAGAGCCAACTGAAGCTGGAAGCTGAAACCAATGAAACCAGGGAGAGAAGGACCAGCAGGCACTGGCCCTGTGCCTTCCCATGTGACGGTGTCCCAGATCCCAGCAGCCTGTTTTCAGAGAAGGTACCATCCTGTTTATGCCTTAATTTGGACATTTTCACGGCATTAGAACTGTAACTTGTAAGCTAATAAATCCCTATTGTTGAAAGCCTGTCTATTTCTGGTACATTGCATTTCAGCAGCTTTAGCAAACTTGAGCTTTAAGGTCCTGAGGAAAATTAAAAGTTTTTGCTCCCCAAGGTAGAATAAGTCAGAAATACTTCTCAGGTAGCTAGGAATCCCGGATCTCCTAAGATCCTTTGCCAGCCCCAATTCCCAAGATCCACTGCCAACCCCAACTCCCAAGATCTTTGCCAGCCTCAATTACCTGGTCTTGTTCTCCTCCAGTCAACATTTGGGGTAGGAATCATTTAGCTTGTATCCCACCTCTCTAAATACTCTTGCCGTGAGCAGCTGTTCCTTTGGAAGGTGGTCACCTTCTGGGCACTTTTAGATTCAGAATCAGCAGGTGTCCCTAAGGCTAACTTTACTGCTATGGTTAAATTTTAAAAGTTCAATGCACACAGGTAAAAATGCTGAAAAATGCAAAGCATATTTTACCTTTACTCTCAGCTAGGTCATCATCTAGTGCCCACTCTCCAGGCTTGTGGTATATTAGGAGTTAGAGCTCTTATGAAATCTGTGATTCTTGTCAATGTAAAACATTCAATAGGGAGCAAATGGAATCCATTCAGCCTAAGCTGGTTCCCGGGGAAGGGGCTGTCATTTATGAGAAAGGCCCAAGTGGAAGGTTATCTTTGTCCACTAGAAAGTAAAAAGAAAAATTAACTTTTACTGAAGAGTTTCTACTGTTTATTTTGTGCCTTCTTTAGGTCAGGCCCAGTAACAGAAACTTTCACATATCACATTTAATCTCACAACAGCCTAGCAAAGTCTGATCAATTATTTTTTTCTAAGGAAGTCTCCAAAGAGGTAATGACACTTGCCTAGGGCCAAACCCCAAGTCGATGGTATGGAGCTGGAGGTTAGTTGAGATCTACAAACTTACAAAGTATCATATCCAGACTCTATACCAGAAAGTTTCATCACCCAAAGATATGGAACATATTTCTTTGTTTCTGTCCCTCTTGGTTTTCATTAAGATGTCCGGAAGTCTGAAATGCCTGCTCTCTTTTCCATTCTCTCATTTTCTACCAAATGAATCAAAGCAAGTTCAAATTTTGCCTCCTCTGTGAATTCTTTTAATACCTCCCTGGCAGCACTTACCCCTTCTCCACTCTTCTGAGTTCCAGAACTGATATTTATTTAGCACTGAACATAGTGCATCATCAGCATTTGCATGAGAGCTTCTTCCAGGTGGTGTGAGCTCATGGAGGGCTGGAACTGTGTCTCAGAATATATCGGAACCCCCAGTGCCTAAAAACAGTGGATGATCCATTAACATCTGAGGAAAGAGTGAATAAATACATACATGAATTAATACGAATTCCAGAACTTAAGAGCAGAAAACTGACCATGAAGCAACTTCCAAAATAACTCAATAAATATCAGAGTCAGAGAAGATAAATGCTGCATTTCTCAGGCTGGGGGATTTGGTTGGCCTGGAATGATCCTTCTCAGCCAACAGGAGAAACAGGCTAGAGGCCCTCCTGGGGCTGCTGGGGTGTGCCTTGGGAGGGCCTGGTTGTCTTCAGTCAACAGAGAAGTGCTGGCTGGTTTTCTGTCCCAGAGGAGAGAGGGTAGCTCCAGGCTGCCCTGGACCCACTGGCCTGTGCCAGTTTGGATTATTATGTCCCCCAAAATGGTATGTTCTTTAATGCAATCTTGTGGGGGTAGACAAATTAGTGTTCATTAGGTTGGAATCCTTTGATTGAGTGTTTACATGGAGATGTGACTCAATCACCTGTGGGTGAACTGTTTGATTAAATTACTTCCATGGAGATATGGAGCCTGCCCATTCAGGGTGCATCTTGATTTAATCATTGGAGTCCTATAAAAGAGCTCACAAACAGAAGAACCTCAGAGCAGCTTAGAGAGACATTTTGGAGACGGCCTTTGAAAGCAGACTTTTGCTGACACTTTGCTCTAGAGAAGCTAAGAGAGGACAAACACCCCAAGAGCAACATTTTGAAGAACACACAGGAGCTGAGAAAGGAGCTGGAATATAACCTGGGATCAGCAGACACCAGCCATGTGCCTTCCCAGCTAACAGAGGTTTTCCTGACGCCAGTGGCCTTCCTTAGGTGAAGGCATACTTGTGTTGATGCCTTACTCTGGACATTTTCATGGCCTTCAGACTGTAAATTTGTAACCAAATAAACCCCCTTTATAAAAGCCAATCCGTTTCTGGTATTTTGCATAATGGCAGCATTACCAAACTGGAACAGTGCCCAAATGGCCTCTGCACATAAAGCACTTAGGAAAAGAACCTTATCCACAGTGGCCTTTGAGAGACTAAAGAGCCAGACAGGCTTCAGAGAGTCTCAGCATGATTGACGACTGCTCATGGGCTTTACCTCTGATGAGTCCCTACAATTGCTATGATTATGGATCAAGCATAAATGGACACTCCCTGATTTATATATACATTATAGTCTCAAAAAATAAAAGAAAGCAGTATTTAGAGTCAGGAAACCTGTGTTTTGAATCTGTTCTTAGCTGGTTGTTGATGTTGGCAGAGTCACTTTCCATACCTCTTCCTTAGTTTTCTCCTCTGTAAACTGAAGGTGGATAATAGGCATCAAGGGCCTTAAAAATGTCCATACTGTCTCAGGAATTCTACTTTTATGACTCTTACCTGAGGGATTATCCAGAAATATTGCTAGAAAAGTTTAAACATCAAGGTGCACATCACAGTATTTATTTACAATATGGAGAACCTAGAGAAGAATGGAGGATCCGATATCAGAGGTAAATTCATGGAGTGAAAAATCATGCAACTATTAAAAAGTAGAGTTAAGATGCATGTAAGATAGCAGAATTGAATGCTTATAATATATTGTATCAATGCCTTCCAGCAAAAAACCCACCAGAAACACACCTGCAGTGGAACAAGTTAGGTTTATTACATACTGTAGTGAGAGAAAACGCACACCATGGGGAACTGTGGGGTGTCTGAGTAAGAAGGTGTTAGGAAGGTCTTATTATAGGATTTAGGCTAGTGATAGATGATTTGGGGAGGGTGTTAGGATTGGATGCTGTGAGGACGTGAGGGGAATTCTATGACCAGGTATCTTAATAAAGCTTATCTAGAAGGAGGGAAGACTAGACAGAAGCAAAATCTGTAACTGGTAAAGAAACAATAGTCTCTAGTAAAAAAATAGTAATAAAAAAAGAAACAATAGTCATTCATATTAGCTGGGATGGGGGGTGTTTTGATCGGTCATTTTGTGGTTTGGACAATGTTTGTGTTTTGTCTGTGGTCAGGCATGATTCTGGAGAGGTCTTGTTTTTGGCTTGATCCGTCATGGTCACAGAATGGCCTGGCCTCATACCGTTCTGTGAAACTGTTTATGTTCAGCAGAACACCCAGGCCCCGGTGTGAGTGCCAGGCCAGCCCCCCATTATCATGGGCAGCTTTTCTCTTTCTCAATTATTGATTTTAAAAGCACAACATGAAATTGAATATACAAAATAAGAGTATTATTTTTAATTTTGTAAAGGTTGTATGAAAAGAAATACATACTGCAGGTGCACCATAATCAAATTAATGAGGTGGGAATGAACATAATTTTTTCCAGTTTTTAATTTTCTTCCTACTTTTCAGGATTTCTTGCTCTGTTTTTTTAAAATCAGAGGTTGCTTCTGTAAGAGAAAATAAACTATAAAGGACAGTTAGATATAATTGTAAACTGAGTAAGAACTTCCGTTTATAATGGGAGGTATTGAACTTGATGATCTCCAGTCCCTTTTTCAAAAAGTAACTTTTTATTTTGAGATAATTATACATTCACATGTGGTTGTAAGAAGTAATACACAGAAACCTGATACCGGTTTCCCCTAGTGGTAACATCTTGCATTATCATACCAAGAAATTGATATTAATACAATTCAGTGCCTCTTTGATTTCAACATTCAAAGACTCAGGGTGCCTTCACTCCTAGTGGACGGTCCTTAGAAGGAGTGGACAGAGCAACAACCTAGCATTTATTAATTTGGTAGGAAAGCATCACCAGCAGGATCTATGTTTGATGCGAGCTTAAGAGGTTCCCCATTGTAAGGAGAGAGCAGTTTAGCTGCCATAAATTCTTTCACGCCAAAAAAAGTCAGCAGGATCTCGTAATTTTGGATGGACCTTCACCAGAAGATGGAATGAAATCATGGTGTGAAACCTCATCTGTACAGCCAATGTCACTCTTGTTTGCCTGCATGATGTTTGGTGGAAACAGCCGTGTAGAACGAGCTCCCTGTGTAGTAACAGTACCTGCTCATGGCCAGGAGATGGGGTATTGTAGGCAGTGGCACAAAAGCAGACTTCTGTGCTCCTGAAGGGATGAATGATGCACAAAGCAACTGGGAAATGCGGTGACAGTAGCAAGTCTTAACTCTTTTCACACAAACTAGTTGGTGCTAGGTCCTGGGAGGTTACAAAGGAAGTAAGAGAAATTTTAAATGTCTACCATGTGCCCCGTGCTTTATGTAGAATAGCTCATGTAATAAGATGCTTAAAATGGTATTTTCCTGTCTCCGCTTTGGCTGAGCTCCATAAGCTAAACACAGAAACACTAGATGTCATATACCATTGCATTCTAAGGTGCAAATTCACGAATACAGACCTTTCAAAGGGGATGGTTTTGCAACCTTTAGCCTATCACCCACTTTTTAAAAGGTAAAGTGGGAAGAAGGCATGAGAGAAAAGTGCTTGGAGAAATCTGTTGGGGAAAAGAAAAAAGCTTTTTTGAAGCCGATAGTCTCCTCTCTGGGCTTGGCAGATGTTTAATGCTGCTCTTTCCATCATGAGACACTTTAGCAAGTTTCTCTGAGGTTTTCCTACTGGAAACTTCCAATTGTAATTCTCATTAAGAGTCAGAACCTGAGGAGACAGTGCCCTGGGGTGAAGCAGAGACCCAGCCAGCAGGCTTGAAAGGACAGACCTTGCAGTTCCCCTGTGGGGGTGGCAACGGGGAGGGAGACACTTGATTGGTTTCAGATTGAAAATTTAACTAATTTTGGATAAACATTTTAGTAGCGGAAAATCAGTCTTAATTACCATATTGAAACCGTTCTAGTAAGTAGAAGTGACTGCAGAACTATGGCATCTTTCCAAGGTGCCATCAAGTAGGACAGGACATAGAGAAGGCAGTGCGTTGTTGAAAGCAGGGATAGGACAAATACGGACTTGTTTTGAACTGAACCATTGGGTTCAGACTCTTAATTAAGCTAGTTACATTTGGAAAAGTAAACAGCAATGAGACGGTAACCTAGTGTGGGATTTCGGCTCCCTCTCCTACTGCTGACATTGAAGACACCATGGAAGTGAGAAGGAAGTTGAAGCATCTGAGAAAATAATGCAAACACAGTGAGAACCTCTTAGAGAGATTGGGATAGTAGGAGTGTGGTATGTTTGGGTGTGTGAATACATTTTGGGGCATGGGAGTGGGGGTGGAGAGGAGCAGCCCAGAACCAGAGGGGCCAGGATGCTCTCCGAATGAGAATAAACTTAGGAAAAGCTTTGAAATCATGCCCCTTTTTTCTCCCACCCCCTATTATTGTATGTAAATAAGTGCTTCCTCTGTGGCCACTTTGTGGCAAAGAGAAGCAGCAAGACCTGAGATGGTGGAGAAACTTGAGGGTCAGGCTCACATCTGGCTGGGGCAGGAAGCAGGTAACAGCAGGTATAGACTTACCTGCCTACCCCTGAGTGTTCCTCCTTCCCCAGGAGTGTCCACCTGTTTTGAGCGCTGGCTCATCCCAAACGGAGATAACGGGATTTTCCCTGAGCACACAGTCAGTTGGGGAGGAGCAGCACATGGAAATATGTATGTCCAGATGTGATAGCAGAGAGTGCCCCCAGGCAGGCCCTCCTCACGCCCCACTCCCTGAATCACCAAGAAGGGATCAAACTAGATTTAGGCCTAAGTTGTTCCCCAGGTGCAAATTATCAGCTAAGGTAGCGGCTATACCCCAGGGAGTGTGAGCTCACACACAGAAGGAGAGGAAGACACCAGAGGAGAGTACCTACAATCAAAACAAAGGGCATTGAACTGGAAACTTCCAAAGATGAAGCCGATCTAATAGACTAGGCAGAAAACAATGTTCAAAGAAGCAAAATAAATATCCTTATAAAGATAAGGGAGGATATTGGTAGCATGAAGCAGGAATAAGCAGTTATTATAACAATCAGATAAGAAAACATATTAGTTGACATAAAAACTTGGTAGATGAGTTGAAGAGCAGAATGGATAAAGCAAAGAGCAAATTAGTGAATTAAAAGATCAGATTGAGGAACTCACCCAGAAGGCATAAGAAAAGGATGAAATATGAGAAAACATATCACACATTAAGAGAGACGTAGGAGAAAAGAACTGCCAATACCTGTGCAATAGGAGTCCTAGAAGAAAAAAATAAATAAATAAATGGAAGGGATACATGCTTGAAAAAATAAAGACAGATTTTTCCAGATTTAAAGGACATTTCACCTCCTTCCACACCATACCCTTTTCCCACCTCCCCTGCTTTCTGCATTGCAGTCACACTGGCTTATTTTGAGTTCTTCTAAGAAGGCTTGATACTTCCTAAGGGATTTAACACCTGCTCTTCCCCCAGCTTGTTCTCCCCTCCCATCCCTCCTATTTCTACACCTGGTTAATTCATATGCATCCTCCAGGTCTCAAATGGAATCCCATTCCTTCAGGGGAGACCCCTCCCCCCGACCAGGTCAGGTCCCTTTGTTATAAGCTCCCATAGCCCTGATGTAGCCAGTGTAATTGTATTTAAATAATTGAGTTATTTCCTGTTTGATGCCTGTCCTACTGGAGGACTGTAAACTGCCTCTGGATAAAGTCTATATTTTTCCCACCATGTCTGTAGTGTCTCCATAAGTATTTGCTGCATGAATGTAGCTACTGAATTTTATACTTCAAGTAGAACATAGAATTTGAATGTAGACCATAAAGGCAGTCGGGTCGAGGAGACAATGGATTCAGAACAGACCTGTCCAGAGTGAAGCATGAGCCGGAAGCTTACAACAGCAAGGGAGGGTGTGGGAATCCGAGCTTGCAGCAAGGCTGGAGAGAAACCAAGGGTACCTCAGTGTGGTAGATTTGACTTAGCAGGAACCCTAATTTAGACGTGTTCTTAATCTTAATGTGCATTCCTGTGGATGTGAACCACTGTAAACAGTATCTCTTGAAGATGCTATTTTTAGCTAAGGAGTAACCCAATGGTTGGGTCTTAATTCGGATAACAGGAGACCTTCCTCAAATGAAGACATTCACACACAACCCGAGAAAGCTATAGGGCGGAGCCAGGAGCCGGAAGCCGGAAGTCGGAAGCCGGAAGTCTGCAGGAACCCGGAAGAGAAAGGAGAGGGTATCTTCTCGTGAGAAGGAAGCCAAGGAACTTAAGGGGTGCCGGCCAGCCAGAGGGTTGCCAGCTTTGCGAGGAAGAAAACTTTCTGGACTCTGAAACCGTGAGTCAATAAATTACTGTTGTTTAAGCAGAAACAGTTTGTGCTGTACAAAATTGCCGCCTAGCTCATAAGGGGTAAGACTGAAGCACACTGGGAGGGGTGAGAAATCCGAGGGAGAGAGTTGAGCCGGAGAGAAGCGCCAAATCCAAGAGTGGTCCTCTAGAGAAAGCCCTTAGCAGAAGAGAGATGGTGGTACCCTCCGAGAGGTTTTGGTGCAAGAATGACCAGCGTTTGACCCCAGGGGTTGCACTTACTAGCTGTGTGTGCCTTGGGTCAGTCACTTACTTTTCTGGGACTTTTTCTGTTTTGTAATCTCTGGGAGTAGGGTGGTTTTGAGGATGAGATTTGAGTTCTTGGTGAAAGCGTCTGGCACAGGATAGTTATTCAGGGAATATCATTTCTGTCCTTTTGGGTTTAGCGTTTTCTTTGTGCAAAAATGGAAGAAGCTGGGAATTTCATGTAATCTGGCTCTCTCAAAGTCAAGAGCACTGCTGCAGGGGGTTGTATTTGGGATAGAGCCTCCCGAGTAGGGATTTTCCAAGCATTACTGTTACTCCTATTGAATCCCATTTCTTATGGTTATTTAGCCTTTAGCATTTAACATGAAGTTCCTAAACCTTATTCTCTTTGCTATATGAGGATGTTAAGATATTTTCCAACTTAAAATGCCTTGCAATACAATAACTGACAACTTGAATGGTTGATTCTATTCCCAATCAGTGTCCCAAATGAGATTATTTTAACCCTCCAAATCTGCCTTGGCCTATACAGCAGCCACTAGCCACTTGTGTCTCTTTTTATTTAAGTTAATTAAAATTAAGTAAAATGAAACATTGAGCTCCTCAGTCTTGAGAGCCACATTTCAAGTGCTCAGTAGCCACGTGGTGGCTAGTGCCTACCTTAGTGGATGGCACAGATCTAGAACGTTTCTGTCATAGCCAACAGTTCTATTAGCACTGCTCCAAATACCTAGATGTCATTCCCTAATTTAAGCACCAGTGATAACAGGAGCTACACCAGCCACAATTCCTTTGAGGACCTGCTGTGGTTCCCTCCACATGTGCCATTTGGGGAGGATCCTCAGGTACCTGGACGGGAGCTCTAGAACCTGAGCCTCTGTTGTCGGCTCCTTCACTACGTCCCACATTTCTCCCAAGAGATGTCTGAGAATCTGTGCTTAAAGAATTCTCTTCTTGTTGACCTCTTCCCCTTTCCCCCATGATCATGATTGAGCTTGAGATGAAATGGACCCCAGGTTGTTCTGTCTTTTGTCAAACTGTGCTTGACATTGGTTGAAAAGAGCAATTCTAGGCTGAGATTTATATGCACACACTCATAAATACATACATGCATACAGTTGAGGACTTGGTGATTGAATTTTTGTCTTTAAACCTCTTATGGTGAATCAAGAAAACTTTTTTGCTTCTAAAATTAATATCTATGGCTGATGTTAATTTTATTTCAGAACCAGGGGTTAGTATAATCTCTGTAACTCCATTACATCTGAAGTAACACTTTAAAGTATTAAAAAAATAAATATTTGTACTGTTGGCAACTGTGCATTGCTCCTTCACCAAATACCCAAATGGAGGAAAAAATAAAAGCTTCCTCTCTGTTTTGGATCGTTAGAGCAAAGCTCTAGGAGGGGATTTATAACTACACAGTTACAAATTATGAATGTGCATTTGTTCAAGAACTGTACCCTGTTGATTTGCTATTTAGTTTTTTTATTGCTGGCTTTTTGCATTGCTCTATAGGAGACTGGCTGCAGATTTGGCTGCTGCTCAAAGAGAGGAGTCGCCAGGGACATTGTTCCTATTCAGAAATGCATGGGGTGTATCGAAGACTGAGCTTGCAAACTTGTATATTAAAACCCATACATTATCCACACAATGAAAATCCTCATCCCACTCGACATGGGAGGCTTGGGGCCGAGTGTGAACCAAGGACTCTCATGTTGGAGATGGCTGAAGGAATTCTCAGAGCTGCCTGATTACCTAGTGTAGTGTTTTCTAACCCAGCTTGGCAAAGTCCTTGGGGTTTCTTTAAAGACCACCAGAGGAGGTGGTGGGGTGGAGGGGGAAAGTGGGGCAAGGCATGAGGCTGCCCCTTTCCTCTAACACAGCACCTCAGCTTTTATGTATTCTACACTTTGGGCTTCCAAGTATGTTCCCTTTAAACAAAAGCATGCCCAAAACATTTCACAATGGAAGCAAGAAGCTCTCTTGTGGGATCAAAGGGCTTGTGTAAGAATGAGATTGGCTGTGCGCTTGTTTTCTTTCTGAGTAGAAGCTGTGGAGCAATGGGTATTGACCAGTATCCCTCAAACCCTTCATATGTGTGATGGCTCATTTCAGTTAATGCATACCATTTATTTTTGTTCCAAGTGCTGTCTGTTGGACTGTACACAGAGGCAAGTGGGCCATGTAGTGAAGTAGAGAGGGAGGAGGACATGGGGCAGGGAGAGGGTGGAGGGAGAGCTGGATGTCAGCCAGTGTCACGGAAAGATCAATGTGAGGACTCGGCACCAAGGAGTTATAATCGCGCTGAACAGGGCTGTACAGAATCATCCTCAGTCACACAGGGCTGAGGAACAATCTAGTTGATACTGCAAGAACTGTGGAAAGATTTCCTTTTTAGACATTCTGAAATGGACCTTTTTGTCTTATTAATGTTCACTTTTTAAGTCCATCAGTCATGCTGCTGAAAATTCTAGTCTGTCAGTGAAAGTGTGGAGAGCATATTCTATTTGAGAACCCCTGCACAAAGGATGAAAGAAGCTGGTGTCCGGGCTTGTTCATGCTCTTAGCAGCTCTGTGCCCCTCCCAGGACAGTGGCCATCTATCTCTGAGGCTCACCTGGAAGTTAATAAACCTTAAGCCTCAGGGCCCCTCCCTTGCATGGTTTCTCGTGAGTGCTGGGAGTGGCTGGGAGTTGTAGAGTATTTGAAGAGAGGGAGAAGCCAGGCTGCCATCAGGAAACATTTCTATATAAACATTTTTGTAAATTGCTGAAGAACTCACAGAAGAAAGGGACCCAAATGTCCAAGATTCCAGTGATTTCTTGTGATTTTAATTGCAATTTTAAAAGAAAGTATACCCTCCCCCCCCCAGCCAAATTATGCCAGATGCAGGCCCATAGAACCTGCATTTACCAGTGGGCCCAACCCCTCCCTGATTCCACAGGCTCCTCTTATCTCCAGGTTCCACACATGTCTTTCTAACTTTAGGTCTCTCAACCTGCTTTGCCTGCCTCACTGGCCCTGTCTGGTAACTGAGGGCCAATTTGGTATTAGGGCTCATTTCAGAACCCCAGGAGGGGTCATAGCCTTGACTCTATTAACTCTGGAGGGTGTTACAGACACTTTTCCCTCAAGTGCCCCAAGGACCCATGACAAGCTCACAGGAGCTAGCCTGGGTGCCCAGCAGAAGCCAGTGGCTGCAGAAGGGTGGACATAGTAGTAATTTCTCCTTGCCCAGCTGCCAGGCCAGTCCCCTGAGTTCCCACCTCTAGCCCCCAGTTCATGCCATAGGTGGATGGTGCTGGTAATGGAGATGCCTCTTCATTCCTTGTTGCCTGCCAGCTTCAAGGACATGTGCTGTGTGTAGGATTCAGGCCTTTCCCTGTGCCCAGCCCCCAGCGCTCCTGATGCTGACGCTCACTCCTCCTGAGACAATGCATCAGCAGCCTGGAGACCCTGGCCTGCTTTTCCTTCAGATATGGTTAAACCACTACCCCCAAACTCCAGGAAGACAGTCATGGGGTACTTCCTGGCTTTTCACTTGGCTGGGAGTCACAAAGTTGAGTTCTTATGTTCCGAAAGGGCCGTGGTTTTCTATGCACTGTGACCTCAGTCCCTGTGTATGGACCTGTGTGTAGCAGAGGAGAGCTGAGTGCACTGATCTGCTGGTGATGCCACACTGTGGCCCACGGTCTCCCCCATCGACTCCAGTGGACCCTTTCTCCATCACATTGACTAAGCCTTCCCAGCAGTCTCAGTCTTGTGCCATCCCTGCCAGTTGCCTGAGGTTCCATATAAAGATACCTCCCAAGGAGCAGTATTCCCAGATACTGGGTAGGGAAGTGCTCCTTTGGCCCTGCCACATCCTTGACTGTGGGACCAAGCTCTGACTAAGTGGGTATACTGTGAGACCAAGGCTCTTATTACTTTTCTCCTTGAGTCAGGCCTAGAGGGAGCACACAGTGAAGAAAGCCATGCGGTCTGCTCCATCTCCTTCCTTTCATATCTGTGCATTAAACCATTATTTTTTTCAAGTAATTTGAGTGTGACTTCTCTTCCCTTTCCTTCTCCCTTTGTTCCATCCACTATAGTCAGGGTCCAGTCACATGGGCTCCTGTGTCCATTTCAAGTCCCTGGACAACCTAGGGCAGAAGAAGTCATGCTCTCTTTCTGCACAGAAGGGGACTTAGGAAAGTAGGGATAGACTCTTGGAAACTCTTGGGTCCTTTAAGGGCCTGTTCCTGTGCTAGGGAAGTATCCACTTCTGTGAATAAAATCAAAGCCTCAGGCACATTTAGCTCCAGAACTGGTATATCTAATGCATCAAGAACTTGCTTGATCTCTTGGTCTTCTTGTCATTGATATTTATTTGCTGTTTTATTGTTTTTCTACCTAGTCTCTAGACTGATTGGTTAATATTCTGGTTTCTGAACTTCCGCTCCATTTTCTGGATTTATTTCTTTTTGGTTGTTAGGGTCTCTGTGAACTGATAATATGTAATCCCAACTACCTCTCTTCATCCCCAAGTAACACTCATTCACTTTGGCTTGGCCTCCAGATCTAAATTTCGGCGGTCTTTGCTTTGCAAGGTAGTTTGTGACCATATAAATGACAATGCAATCTGAAGGCATGCGAAGTAATCTTGATAATAAATGTGAGAAATTACCATTGTTCTATGACATTTAAACATTTTGTCAAAGCATTAAAAATTCTGTTATTTTTGGTTATAAATGTGGCCCACAGTCTGCCCAGTCGAACTCGTAGTGGACCCATTCTCCATCATCATTGACTAAGACTTCCCCCCAGTCTCAATCCTGTGCCAGTTGCCTGAGGTTCCATATAAAGATATGTCACAAGGAGCAGTATTCCCAGGATGAAAAAATGGTAAAACTATTTGTTTAGTACATTGTAATTTAAAACAGTGATGTTGAAAATATTTATTTCTTTGTAAAAAACTTATCAAGAGAGTTTGAATGGCACTCGCCTTCTTTTCATCATCTAACTTACGGTATAGTGTGAGTGTCTTTTCTGTGCCTTGGTGAATTGTCAATTTTCTAAGTTTGGATCAACTTCCAACATTTTATTCTTTGCACTTTCAAAGTCATGAAATATCTCTGAGATTTCTTTTAATGTTAAAGTTTTTGTTGGTGTTGCTTCTTCTGGAACATAGTCATGCTTTTTGTCACAATTGCTTTACTCATTTATGCTGATAAATTCACCTTCTCCAAGTTCCTCTGGCTGTACATCAAGATTCTCTCGAATGGTGGCAGTGTCAGCTTTCCCATGGTCAGTGGCATCTTCTGTAACTCCATTTGCATCAAATTCAGATTTCATTTTCAGCATTATTGTTTTTTGTTTCTTTGCTGCATTTTCATCTTTATTGGCTGATTCTCTCTTTCACATATCCATTTTGGTAAAGTGCCATGTGGGCTTAGACTAGGCGACAAGGAGGCAGTGCAATTCCACGCTTTGCTGTCTGTGCATGAACTGAATGACACATGCGCAGAAGTGACACGATTGGTCACTGGTCGTGGTGAGCACCTGCTATTTACGTAGTGATTTATGGATTGAAGAACTGGCAGGGAAGTTTGCACTCTATGCAATTACTCATAGTTAATATACCGTGATAACTGAAACTTGAGCAGTGTTGTCAGGTGAATGGTGGTATTTAACTAAACCCTGGTGACTGCAATAGGACAATTGCCTGTTCTCTTTTCCTGGACAGCTCATACTGAGTAGGATCATGTCCTGTAGGTATTCATTCATTCATTTGACTTACAAGTAATTATTGAATGGTTATGTTATCCAAGCCACTTTGTTAGACATTAAGGACCCAGGGGTGAAAGATAAACATAGATCCTGCCTGGAGGAGAAAATAAACAATGATTATATATATATATATAGGATTGTTACAAATGTGATAAAGGGAGAGTAGAGGTTGCTATTAGATTATGTATCAGGTGGTCTGAGCCTGCTTTGGAGATCAGGGACATGTTTCTTGAGGAAGAGATATTTGAACTGATCTCTGAAGGATTAGAAGATAAGGGAGAGGGGCAGAGAACAGAAAGGGAGGGGGCCTGAAAGAAAGGGGAGTGGCAGGTGTGTGGTGAACAGGATATGAGTGGGTACAGGGAGGTGCCTGGAGGGGCGGGCAGGTGCCAGGTCCCAAGGGGCTAGACAGCTCCTGCAAGAAATTTATCATATGGGTCTCTATCTTTAATAAGAGTATTGGGAAGCCATGTAGTAGCTTTAAGCAATAAAAATCAGAATTGTATATTTTTAAAAAGTTACTTTGGATGTTGAGTGCAGTATAGATTGGGGGATAGGATGGATAAGAGTGGATGAGGGAGACAGTTAAAGGCAGGTGTCAAAGTCCAGAGTGAGGATGAAGGGTGAGATGGAGAGGAGTGGATAGATTGAAGGCTAAGGAGGAGGAAAGGGTCAAAGATGAGGCCAAGTGTCTGGTTTTTTTGGGCAACCGTGTGAAATTAAGGCTGTGGAGGATGATGAATGGGAAGCTATCAGGCATTCAAGGGAAAGGAAGATGCAAATCTGACAGGTCAGTCCTAGCATGACCCTGCACATCTGCTTAAATTTTGTGTCCTGGGTGCCTTGCTTGCCTCACCCTAGTCCCAGCCCTAGGTCCAGGCCCAGAGTCTCCAAAGGACAAAGGACAGTTTCAAGGATCACAGCACCAATGAGGGGCAGTTGGTCCTTAGCTGTACAGCAAAACCCTAAGAGGATCAGGATTTTTTGAAACAGGGGGTCTCAGCAAATCTCACAGCAAATGTGAATTCTCCAGGGCCCAGACCTAGGTAGGCATGGCCTCTCTGGGGCTCGTGGTCCCCACCTTCCCAGTCGACTCCTTAGATGTCACCTGGAACCACGAGAATGACTTGGGCCCTAATGAGTTTCAGCCCCAACTAAGTTCCTGTTTACCTCACTTGTAAGGCATTCAATACAGTAAGAACAAGGGAGCTGATATTCTCAGGACTGTATATCACAAAAGATTTGGGCTATAGCTAACTGGAAGGACCAGAACTGTAGGCCCAGGGAAAAGGCTGATGTCTACGACTCAGGGCTTCCCAATCTAAGATGTGAACATTTGTGCTATCATGTCAACAGGCTGGGAAGACAGAGCCAAAATACAGAGAGGTTCCCTCTACAATTAAAAAAAAAAAAAAAAGGTAGAAGAAAAATGCCTTCACAAATAATCAGAAGAACCTACTTGCCAAGTGCAAAATGATAATAATATTTGAATAATAAACAATTCCTACAAATGGCTGCAATTGAAATTGTTGTGACTTTTTACATGATTAAACCAACATCTTAAGTTTTTCTTGTCATTTTGCTAGCTCTCCAATGCCGTTGATGATTGGCATTCTCTCCTCCTGCACAAAACCATGAGGTTGTACACACATGGTAATAATGCAGCAACTTAAAAAACAGAAGTCTTGAATGTTGAAGCACACTGGCCTGTCCCCTACCCCTCAGGTTGAAACTCCCCAATTCCAGCATCTCAAGTTGTTGGGCAGCTGCCCTCCCCCTGCCTCTACCATTGCTTCCTGAAGGTGGGAGGATTTGATTGACAGGAAATCTTGTTCTTGGAGAGGGGGGCTGCTTATTGAGGGGAATGTGTTGTACTGTAGGGAATACCCAGGGTCAGAGAAACAGACCAGCTTGCTGTGACTTAGTTTGTTTTCAGCTCTATACTGATAGCTGGTCCATTGCAGGAGTTAATAATCTGGTGTTCCTGTAATTGGACAGATGGCAGGGCAACCTCAGACTATCAGGTTTGGCCTCTTACAAAGTTTGTTCATTTTTTCATTCATTCATTCATTCATTCATTCATTGATATTTCTCAAACATCTACATCCGTGGCAGGCATAGGGGACAAAGTGGTGCAAAACCAGAGACAATCCTTGTACAACAGTGAGGAGACAGACATTGACCAGTTACACAAATGCATGATGATGAAAGGAAGTAAGGACTATGGAGGAAAGGAATATGGTGGCTTTAGAACATGCATATGATGGAGAAATCTGCTCAGGTCAAAAAGGCAAGGCAGAGTTTCCCTGAGGAAGGAGCATGTTGCTGAGATGTAAGGGTGAGCAGGGCTGTGCTGGATGGCATGGGGTTCCTGGTGGGGTGTGGGTGGAGGGAGGGCAAGAAGCATTCCTGTCAGTGTCCACAGCATGTGGGAAGATGCTGACGAAGGAGGAATGTGGCACAGTTTAGGGACTGTAAGGAGGCCAGTGTCACTGAAGCACAGAGGAGGGTGGCGCAGTGGAGGGAGCAGGCCCGGAGCAGGCCGGGTCTTTAATCTGGGCTTGGAATCTTTGCCTTTATTCTAAGCAATGAGAAGACATTAAAGAGGGTTCTGGCCCATTTGTGTTTTGTAAAGGGTTACTCCGGCTGCAAATTAGAGAATGGATTATATAGGGTTTCTAGTAAACTTCAAAGGCAAAAATACCCTGATTACCCAAAACATAGAGCCTGCAAGCAATGATTACATTTTGAGTGTTGGAAAAATGGACGTTTTTATTTGATACTTATTCATTCATAATTTGAGGCAGAGAAAGTGAAGGAAAGACACTGACAAGAACCACTTGTATAATTTACTCCTTTCTGGGTCACTAAAAAAACTTCTCCCTCTAACCTTCTCTATACTTAGGACTCTGTTTTAAGGAAGATTTTCAAAATGCTTCCACACAGTATAAACAACACTGGGCTTGGAGTTCAGAGATCCAAGTTCCTGTCCTGACTTCTTCTCCAATTCATTTTCCCTGGCTACTTGGTTTTCTGACAATTGCTTTTGAGGATCAAATGAGAGGATACAGGAAATGGCTGAAAAAATGCAAGGACTCAGAGCTCACTGTTCCTTCCGGGGAGTTCATTTTTTAAGCAATTGATTTCAAATATAATTCATATGTGATTTGAGGGTAAATATTAATGTATATATCCTTTTTCTAGAGCTTCAACATGTAGTTATAAGAATATGAGCATCTATAGTTTACTGTTTGAATTCAACCCACTCAAAGCATATATTTGATGCCAGAGCGAAGAGCCACTTTGGCTAAGAGGAGCACAGTTGTCCTCCGTTTTCTGTTGCTCCTTTTCAGGATTCTCTAGCAGTTTCCTTTAGGAACCCCATCCTGCTATTGTAGGTTAGAGGACACCTATGCCTTTCCTGTTGAGGAAGGTGAACTGGTATCTTGGATTTCTCAGGGCAGAGCTGATTTCAAAGTAGTGCCTTGTTTTCCCTTTACATACACGTACCTGTGGAGAGTCTTCTGTCTGGATTTTGGCACCAGGAATCACGGCCACCATAGTGTTCTGAACTGTATCCAGAAGAATGGGAAGAGAATATTCTCAGTTCATCCTTTTTTCTGTGCATTCACCCACTTCCTTGGGGAGTTTTCAGGGTAACACTTTCACATCTACAAATTGCAAGTGGCAAGGGAGCCTCATTTATACAAGATGACAGAGATTCCACGAAAGGTGTCATGTAACCAGCCTCTTATTCTCAGCTTGGAAAAATAATTGCTGGGCTAACTTATTTTCAAAACCACATGGCGTCTCAGTCTATCCTTTTAAAAGAACAACCTGAATGACACAGTCTGAGGGGGAAAATCTCATTTATTGCATTTAAAAGGAGACACTGCTTGAGCCCTTTACGTTCCCAACCCCGATCCTCCAGCACCAGCTTCTGCCCCCCCAAGTGATAATTAGACATTAGAAGTTGGCTGTGTGATCTCAGCCATTGGCTTTTAAAGGGTGTCTGGGTTTAAAGACAGGCTCCAGTCCTGTGTGGGGCTTTTGTAAGAGAGCTAAGTCTCTCACGTCTAGTGCTTCCTAATCTTGGCCTAAATTGGAGTAAATGCCTTCAGAATGCACAAAAAGTCAACTGGGTTGCCAGCTCTATTGGGATGTCTTTAATTAGGGCCTTCTTTCTGAATGGGCTGCAACTGAATGCTTTTATTTTCTTAATATAACTATTATTTAGTTGGAGGGAAATTCTTGACAATGAATTGAGAACTGTTTTAATTGAAACATAGCCCTAGTCATTAAACCTTTACCTGTCCAGGAAAGGGCCACATGGGGCCAGGGGAAGAGGGGAATTTGACTTCAATCTAAGTCACTCCAGTGTTGTCTAGGGTTGGTTGGATATTTTGGCTGGTTTGCCCCTCACCATTCTTTAATTGTTCCTTTGAGGCTGGTACTGTGTTATGAAGGCCATCTTCCCAGGAAGAGAAGGGCTGGTCTTTAGTTAATGGGTACAAGTGATGGGATCTCCCTACCTGAAGTACTTCTTCAGATGCTGTGAGTAAATTCCACATAATTGCTATCTGTTCAATACCTGTTATTGAGCACCTACTCTGAACCAGGCAGTGGGGATTCAGTAACAGAAAAGGCACAGTACATGCTCTGAAGGTGTCCTAAAATTATCCTCTGCTACAGTTGGGCAAGGCATTTTAGTTTACAAAGCCCTTTGCCATGCATTATTTCATTTAATTCTCAAATTATGAAGATGACAAAGTAGAGGTTATTATCCTCATTTTAAAGATAGAGGAGACTTGAGAGTTCTCGGGACTTGTTTGGTGTCACACAGCTGGGGGTGAAACCTAGGGCTTCACAGCCAGTGTACTTGCCACCCCACCCAGAAGCTCAGAAATGGCGAGGGCTTTCTGTGTAGACTGTCAGTTTATCGAGCACATCCTGCGGACATGGCTGCAGGTGTGCACTGGGTTTATACAGCAAATCTGATAGACCTGGGGTACGTGTGTATTTACTGAGTGAGGATCCTATGGTAAAAATTGCTAGTGGTGAAGTAGTTCTATTACTTGCATACCCGTCACTGCTTTGTGCTTCTTAAAGCCCTCAGGGTGGCCTGTTTCACCGTTTCTGTCTCAACCAGCAGCCTGGCCACACTCTTACCTCCCTCCAAAGCTGTAATTGGGGCTGTCACAGTGGGACGGGAACACTGGGAAGCACAGGGGTGAGAGTGCATTAGGAAGTCAGAGTAAGGGTCTTTCTTGGAGGCCCCAAATTCAAATGCCTTCAGGAATCTGGAGGAGGGTGAAATGCTGAGTGAAACAGGCCAGATGGGGCTTATGGCAAAGTGAAGAAGGCATGGCCCTTCTAAAAGGGTGCCCAGGGCTCAGTTCCAGCTGATGGTTGCCGTGCTGATAATTAGCCCAGGGTTGCCAGATCTTGAAATGTTATTTTTCCCAGAGAATCTGGATATCCAACATTTTATGTAAATTTCTTTGATTGTTAACTAGTTATAGCAAATTGAGACATTTTCAAACCTCTGTGGTTTGAAACAAACAGAACTTGGGAATCTCCCTTTTGAACGTCTACTTGTTATCATTGTTGCTCCAAGGCAGAAGAGGCGCTGCCTGGCCTTCCACTCACTGTGTCCACAAACAGTGTGTGGGATCCACCGAGGCCGAACAAAGTGCTGAGTGAGGTACAAGCCCCCGTTGAGCGAATGTCACCCGGCCTTGGACGACCCGACGCCGACCACATGAACCTCCTCGGCATGATCTTCATCATGTGCGGCCTCATGCTTAAGCTGAAGTGGGTGTGCTTGGGTCGCAGTCTACTGCTCCGTCATCAGCTTTGCCAACTCCTGGAGCTCAGAGGACACCGAGCAGACAATGAGTAGCTTCATGCCATCCATCTCTGTGGTGATGATGTCCTATCTGCAGAACACGCAGCCCATGAAGCCCCACCAGTGATGCCAGGCCAGAGGGGTCCCCTCCCAGTGTCCTTTATCCACTTACACCAGGCCTGCCTTTGGCTGCTCAGCATCCTGACCTCCGCTGCTGTCCTGGCTTCCCTGGGTGAGGAGGGCTTGGGGGCCCCAGCTGAATGGAGGGAGCCTGCAGGGCCCTGATTTTGCAGAGGCAGAGAGAGAAACTTAGGCCTACCCCCCGCCTCCTCCTCCCCACTGCCTGCTGCTGGAGGAGATAACCATGTTTCTTAGGTGCTTCTGCCTGTTTTCTTGTTGAAACCATTAATAACAAAATTTTTCATTTTGACTCTCAAAAAAAAAAAAAAAAATGAGTAGAACAAAAAATAGAGTATTTTTAGGAGAAATGCACCATGGCATGGAGACGTGGACAGGAGCTTCTTTATTACCAGCAGGATCCTGCATCTCTCCACCTTTGTGAGGAGTACAGACAGACGGAAGGAATTAACACATTTTCAGAGCCAGGGTATGTACATAGCTTAAAAATGATCACTCTTATGTGTGAATGTTTGAAGAGCTGCCTTTCTCTTTTTAACAATAATTTTCACCTTTCCCCATGTCCGTCACCTGGTGGATGAGGCTCATGTGCTTAGCCCTTGCCTGAGCACCCACAGCTTGCAGGCTGGGCAGGGCTTATGTACATGTCCCTGCTCCCTACTTGACACCACACCTCTCCCTCCCCTGCAAGAAAGCACATCAGGGTCTAAATTAGTGAAAATGTTGAAAATACAGGAATGGTCTTCAATGAACCATCATCAATTTTTTTTTTTAAAGTAAGTCAATTGTAACCGTTGATGTTTTACCTAGTATTAGTAATGGATCACTTCTGACATGACTCACAACTGGTAGGACAACATGGCTAAAAACTGTTGCTTTTAAAATTAAAAATGTATATTAGGATGTATTCCTAAGCTTCCCAGACAGACCAGAACTCTCTGCTTCTGGTATTTTTGGCCAAGGCCTGGCTGACTGGGTTGATGCCTCCATCTCCTATATTTACCTTTAAGATGTCTGCTATAAGCATCTCTGGGGTGTCATCCGAAATGCTTGCAGTGTTGAGATAGCACAAGAGGATAGAAGACTGCATGCTCAAAGCAGTCTTCAGACATCCTCACCTCTCTCACTTGGACTGGGTGTTTGGATGCTAAGTCAAGTCCTTCCCAACAGATGGACAAAATAAAGGAGTCCCATGTTATCCATGTCCTTTGCTCCATGTATTGACAGAGAAAATGTGGAGGCTGACCACCAGATCTTTCCCTGACACCTCTTTAGGATGATCTGCTTTCATTTTCATGACATTGGGAAATGAAAATTTAGGAGGTGAAACAGCACTGAATAGAAACCAGACTCAAGGAAGAAGATAGAAACAAAGAGGTGACTGGCAATCTGATGTAGTGTGTCTTGTGGGAAAAAGGTGTCTGGATCTTAAAGGCAGACTACGACAAAATGAGAGCAGAAACAAGTCTATTTTTTTTTCCAGGTCACCATAGGGAACCAACCTAACCTATTTACAAGTGGTCTCAGGGGAAATATCTTTAAATAGCTATCTTGTCAGCATCCTTTTCGTCATCTTCCATGATCACTTTGGATCTCTCGTCCCTGAGCAGTCTCACACCTGCAAAACAAAGCACAGACCTGCAATTAAGTGCCTTTAATGAAAATATTAGACAACCTTAAGGCATAGACACAGCACTCGAGCGCAGCAACCCAGAAACCTTTCAGTGCAAAGCTAACTGCTAAATCAATGGCGAGAGAAGGAGCTGGGTGGCCTCATTTGGCCTCCCCAGAGATGCTGTGGTTCAATGAGGACACCTCTTTGGTTACAAGGGGTTGTGCAGTCTGGGAATTGGCAACATGGGAGTTGGAGGCAGCCTTCGCTCTCTTCTCTAAGTCCTGCTCCCAAGCTTGCAGCATGGTGGGATGTAGAGCATGGATGTGGGGGTTCGGCTGCTTAGACTTCTTGTTCTGCCACTCAGTTAATGCGTGTTGGTCCAGTTAACATTGTCATACCTAAATTTTCTTATAGGTAAAGTGAGGACATTAATACTTATTTTGGCGATCAAATAAGGTGCATGTGGCAATGTTTAGCACAGAGCCACACCAGCAAGCAACTGATAAGACGCAGTTCCTGCTTTCTTTTACTTTTTGCTTTATTATTTTCCTTTGGAAAAGAACTAGTATGCCTCATGAAGTCTAACCTCAAGACATTTTGCTGGCATTTGGGGAAAATACTGAGCTAAGGTCCTGGACATATCATTTCCAAATATCAGTTGCAGAAGATGATAAAGATTGCCTGGTTCAGAGCCAAAGGAGAAAATAAGGATGCATAGTAAGTTTTTCAGACAGCTATATGGTTACAGTGTAAAAGGCTATTCTTTATTTTGAGATGATTCTTTTCCTTCTTTTGGGGGTTGAAATACCCTTTGTGAAATGAAATTTTAGGGGTGTTAGTTGTGTTTTAGCATCCTTTCTAGAAAAAAATATAAGTTGCTATCCTTGTATTGTCACTACAATATGTTGCTTTTAAAAGTTTACTGGTCTTTGAAATTCAAAAGCCTGAGCACAGTTTTGCAGGACTAACCAGCCCAGAAAGGCCAGCCAAGTTGGTTTGGGTGGTTCTGCTAATCCTCTGCAGTGTGTGAAGTAGGGTCATTTTAATAAAAGGGCAAAAGGAAGCTGTGATTTGAGGCCAATCCTCCATGATTTCTTTCATCGCATGGTATCCAACTTCCCTTCCCCCCCACTGCCTCACACCCACCGTCTGCTCATAATTAGAGACTTTACAGTTCATGAAGAATTTCATAGAGATCTAAACTTGAGGGAGAGAAGCTGTGCACCACAAGAGGTTTTCCTACCACACTGGTCACCATTCAATGGCAGCAAATTACTGGAAACTATGTGTTGATTTTAATGATTATTCATTTGATTCAGTTCCTAGTTTGTTCATATGGGTTCTTTACCAATTAGCTAATATTTATTGAAGGGGAAAAACAATTTCAAGCGGCTGGCTGAAACTAAGGCTTTTGCATAAATCACTTATGAAACACAGTGGGAGATATTTTAGAGGTTTAGATTCTTATTTGGAATTAACACTAAAATGGTAGGGAAGCGTAGAGTTAGCTATGCTGAACCCACAAACTTTCCATCCTTCCTTCCTTCCTTGACCTCCCAAGTTAACCCAAATTTGGGGAGTTTCAAAATGGTAAGTACCTTTAATTTCCCAGATCCTGGCCAACTTTCTGGTTGCTTTGGATTCCTTGAAACCTAATCATGTAATAACTTTCAGGTGGAAAAAGAGAAGACCTGAGATTTCAGGAATAAGAGGAATCAAAATGGACTGGATTTTCCACAGGGGCACAGGGTCAATTTCAAGTGGAAAGTGAACTACAATTTTTTATTAATATAGCTAGGCATTAATTTTAATGTCTCATATGAAAAATAAATGCTAACTCATTAGAATCTTGATTCACACATAACATTGCTTAGGAAGAGGCATTGAAATAAGTCAGTAGTGACTATATGCCATCAGTGCATTCTTTTTCTTGATGCTTCATATCACTGTTTTTGGTGATTTGAAGACAACTGAAGTTTGAGAGACACTGGTCTGGTTTAAACCCCTCCTGATCTTCATACTATTCTGTGGGAAGAAGAGGTGTGTCATTGAGGGAATGTAGACTTGAAAGCCAGAAAGCTTTGTCTTTGGTGGTCGTTCTGCTTTAAGCAGGTCACTGAACCTGTTGTCTGAGACTCAGTTTATTCATCTGTAAAACTGGAGAAAAAATGTGTATCTCTCACAGTTGTGATGTCCCCAGATAGACTTAGGCCAGCATTCTTTTATGCTCCAGCCACACCTTGCATGAGCCTTTGTAAAAGCAGTTTTCATGTCATAGGAACCAGTAGACAATACGTCCTTCTTCCCTACTGAGCTGTGAGGTTCTCAAAGAATATTTCTAACTTGTAGCTCAGGACTTGGAATATAGTAGGGATTCAGTAAATGTCAGTTCCTTTCCCTTCTCCCTCTCTCTGTATAGGAGAGTTTGAGGAGTTTTTTAGGCTGTTTGTTAGAGCTTGATGTGGTTTAAGGCCAAAGCAGTCTGTGGTCTCTAAAGGGCAGTTAGCCTCACAGCAAGCTGTTTTAGAATCCTGATCCCATCCCAATGAACCTTCTGAAGCTGGTCACCCACATTACAGGTGTGTACCTCTGGTCCAAGGGAGCCAGGGCTAAGAAACGATCTCTCCTAGAAACAGAGAATGCTGTATTCCCTGCAGGACAGAAGAGTTGCCACTTTCAAAGGACACATGGGTCCTTTTTCTTTGTACAAGTACAGTGTTTTGAGCTTTGATGTCTGGAATTGCCCAAATGTTTGTAACTCATGGGCCAGTTTTCCAGGAGGCTTCTCTTCAATGCTTTCTATCTCAGTTTTTCTTTACTTTGCCTGGTTCCTTTCCCACAGACATACTTTAAAGCCTCTTTCTCTCTTAAAACAGACCCCAATCACCCAGATCTGACCAATTACAACCAATGCTTCCTACTAGGCATTCTGCAAGTTGGGGAGCTGGGGTAACTGTGGGCCACGTTAGGAGCAAACCTTGGGCTGGCAGGGAAGCCTGAGATGACTCCTTGTTGAGGGGTGGTGCTGACAGTTGGAACTCAACAAATAACCTAGGGGAATGAAGGTAGTTAGCGAGAGATTTAGTGGAGAGTGAATCCTTGTCCAGTTTTCACATGCCAAGGGCTAATGAGAGGAGCTATCTCCAGGGTGCATTTGTCGGTGAGTTCCTCTCAACACCCTTATTAGAATAAATGTGAATCTGTCTAAACATCTGCCGAAGGCTCTATCCTTATCAGCTTAACTAGCATTTTGATTACTGCCAAATCTTTAGATACTAAAAAGCTCTTCAAAAATAAAGCACTTCAGTTAATATGCTAAGAAAAGCTGGTATCATAGAACAAAATCTATAATTGCACATACTTATAACACAGAGATTTGCTGATTCAAAGGATTCCATAATGTGGATAGAGTCTTTGGGTATATAGCTTCCTCCTGCCACCTTGTTTACTCTGCCCTGTTTGAAAAACATTTTTTTATTTGGTCGGGAAGCTACTCTCTCAGTATATAAATAGTGGCATGTAGGTAGCATCCCTTGCCAGGTGGAACAAGCTCAACAATTTAGGAAGTTCCCTGAATCAGCAGGTTTGCATGGAGAGGTAAAACGCTGTGGCCAGGGAAATTCTCACCTTCATAAATAGGTCTGACTTATCTCCAAGAATGTAAGATTCAACAGAGACCCGAGGGAAACTAACACTTACTGAGGACTTCCAGTATGCCAGGAACTGTGCTAAGTGTTCCATATGCTTTATTTATTCTCTCATCAACCCTGTGAATCAGAATTTATGGTCTGTCTTTCATGGATGGAGGCAACGAAGGAGGATCTCGTATTTATGTTAATTTCCCAGGGTCGCAGAGCTGGTGTGGGGCAGAACCGGAGATCAAACCCAGGCCTTTCTGAGTCCACAGCCCATGTTCAATCCCATGTGCTAGGATGACTCCCTGCTCATAAATGTTCATTTGCCTGTATGGAGTCTTCCCTAGAAGGTCTTCAGTAATGCACAGAAAATAATCACTCTCCTTTACGAACCGCAGAATTGTGATGGCCAACTAGAATATCAAATTAGCAGATACTTAGTGAGCTCTGACGTATGGAAGAGACTGGACTAGGCTCTGAGGCCAGTACCGGAAACAGTCACGGCCCAGGCCTCGTGAGTTTCTCAAACAAGTTGTTGATGTAAGGCAAATTAAACAGCAGCTGCTATAGTAGCCACAATAACAATAAAGGCAATATTAAAAGAGATGACAGAGTGTTGGGTAATTGCAAGCCTGTGAGTTCAGAAAAGAGAATGGTCCTTTTAGTCTTGGAGGGATCTGTTAGTAGTGGGTTTGAGCTGGCAGAGCCTTGAAAGGTAGCTGTGACCTGGTCAGAGGCCGAGCTTGGGGAAAATGTGTCATAGGCTAGAGGACCAGTGTAGAGAGGAATGTGTGTAACCTGGGAGAAGCCGGCTGAGGCATGTTCAGCCCCTCCTAATTGGTCCTTGGTCCATTTCTCTAGAGATGAGCCTTCTCATGCTCCTTGTCTCCTTGCCTGGCTCTGCTCCTTACTTGAAAATCAGAAAACGTGACCCTGTCTGTACCCCTGTTTGGCTCTCATTCTATTTAGGGCCAGCAATCCTTTGGCAAAAGCAAAAAAGAAAAAAAAGAAAGAAAAAAGAAAAAAGGTGAAAAGGCTTAAGTTTTATACCATTTTAAGAAAGCATTTCCCATATTGGAGCATGACCTATAGAATTACTAGACTGATAGGCAGAAGAAAAAAAAATTTCTATGGCAAATAGGTGGGAGCTGAGTTATATGAAGTCAAATGGATTCCTTAACTGCAGGACTTCTCAGAGCCTTTAGTATTCCAACAGCATTCTGAATCTCTATTATGGAAATATCACCACTTAACAATTCTTTCTTCCCTTGGAAAACAGAGTTAACAAATTATGACTATTGGCTATTATTCTTAGGTCAGTTATACCAAGACCTGTGGGCCTCTTTCCCAATAGCAAAACTACTCTGAAATAAGATAAAATAATGCCAAAGAATTATTTACAGAAGGCTCCTTTTTTGGGGATATCATTCTGACTTGCTTCCATGTTTCTGATAGAAAATAGAGAACAACTTTGCACTTCATGGCCTACATGAGGTAAGAGGGCTGTGATTTAACATCTCTACTGACCCTACTTTCGTGAGTTAAGATAGTTATGGAGGAGGTACTGAGGGCTAACAGGGTGAAAATAAAGGGAGAACTCAGAACCTACCCTCTCTTTGAAGAAATCATTTTGTGATGCCCATTCTGTGAGTTTTAGGAAAACCTCTCTGCTCTGCTTCAAGCCCAAATAATTATTTATTTAATCTCCCCCACCTAGACTGCAAACTCAAGGAGGGCAGGGCCTTTTTTCAATTTTATCATCTGTTGTATTACCAGTAGTTGAAAAAAGCCTGGTACATAATAGGTTCTCAATAAATATTAATTGGATAAAAGCAAAGAAAGTCCCACCTCAGGGCTCTTGGACTTGTTCCCTTGCCTTGAACACTCTTTTCTCATTTATCCCCATGACCCCCCCCCCCCCCCCACGCACTTCTTTCAGGTCTCTGTCCACATATCCCTTCCCCGGAGATATTGTTCCTGCATACCCCGTTTAAACAAGCTGTTGCCATCTCTCTTTCCTCCACTACCTAGCTTTAATTTTCTTCATAGCATTTATCCTTAGCAGATGTTCTATTACCAATTTATTTGTTATTGCCTTTCTCCCAGTACCAGTGGCTAGAACATAGGAGGTACCCAATAAACATGTGTTAAAAGGATGAAGAATTAATTAATTGAGAATTAGACTTCTGCATGTCCCAAGCTTCTTGTATTTTTGTGTTTGTATTGTCTCAGAAGCTTGCACGTGGTTGGTGCTCAGAAAAGCTGGTCTCTAGAAATGCGTGTTTGTGTGTGTTAGAGAGAGAGAGGGAGAGGGAGAGAGTTGTCACTGAACTGTATTGTCCAGGGGTAGAGTCACACACTCACCATTCATCTTGAGTTTACAGTCCAGTGAAGACTGAGGGCTGGAAAGAGGGAGAAGGAGGTGGGAAGTGAGGAAGAGGGAGAGGGAAGAGAACAGAAGGGCAAAGAACACAAATCTCATGGAACTTCGGACTAGATTCTCCAATGGTTGGGAATGTCAAGCCTCCTGTCTTTGTCATGATATATTCTTCTGAGCTGAGTATTTAATCTTTTTTCTTTATTGAATGAAATAACGGGGAAACATGATTTTATAATAATAACCAAATTTCATCTCTCCCCAAAGTGTTCCTCCTGGTTGGCTATAATTCTAAAAGTTCAAATCACAGCATAATACAATGGAAAATTGACCAAAGGTCAAACGTATCTGGATTTGAGCCCTAGCTCTGCAACATAATAGTGTTTGGTCTTGGGTATAATTTTATCCATTCATTTATGCATCTAGTCATCCAATCATTGATCCAATCTATTACCCATCCATCCATCCATCCATCCATCCATCCATCCACTGATTTCATGCCACACTAGAATTTAAAGAGGATGACTGGTTTAATTAAATTTTCTTTAAATTTCTTTCTTTATAGGGACATAATACCTATTCTTGTGTGTTATTCAGTTGATTTTTAAGAAGTCATGAGATATGCCTACCTCAGAAGTTAACATTTAGTAGGTGCTCAAAAACATCAGTATGTCTTCTCTATCATTCCCTATCTATATAATTTATTTGTGTGTGCTTGTATGTATGTGTCTGTACATACATACACATACTGTCTCATACGCTAATCACGAATGTAAACGTCTTATTTCCTGACTGGCACATAAACATCTCATGGACAAGGACTGTACCTCACACGCTGGATCCCTAATAGCCTGGGGTTGTGTACATAGTTCAGTAGGATTTTTTGGTTTAATTTGACACAAATAATAGCTGTCAGTATTTCTGCACACCTCCCCCCCTTTTGCTCTGCAGATTTTGTCAGTTATTCCAGGGTTCCTTCAAGAATCAGCCATCAGCCACAGGATGCCCTCTCCATGGTAGATTTTGGGGGTGGGAGTGGGAAGGGTGTATTTTAACTCTTCTCAAGGACCTACTGACATTTCTGTTTCCTGGGATCAGTGAATTTGACCAGTTCTGCTGGAGCATAAGCAGTGCTCTCACTCTCCCCCATCCCTGGGTCAGCCCTTGGGGAGCTGCCAGGAGGATAAACCAGAAAGACAGCAGTAAATGTGGCTTCTCCTCAGAGCCCTCCAGTGAGACACAGCTTGCTGGGCCAGGGCGCGGGCCGTGCCCATGCACCTCCAGATGGTCAGGCTGTTGACCTTCTCCCATCACCCCTGCAAATGCCCTGTACTAGCTCTTTTACCTGCTGCAAAGGGGGGCATGTGTAGAGCAGGTGTGTCTTTTCTCCTGGGCTTTTTCTGGTCCAGGTCAACATTATGAAGAGCTGAATTCATTTTGCCCTTTGGCTGTCTCTCTTGGATATCACATCTTTTAAGTAAGTGTTCTGAAAGCACACCTGGATGGTTAGGGGGACAGAAGGAGAGACAGGGTCAAAGTCCTAATATACGGGGGCTCTATATACTTTTTTGCAAATATACCTGGTGAATGTAGTTACTGTAGCTTTTCAAACTTATTTTAATAATAGAAGTTTCCTTATACTAAGAATTAACATTTATTGAGGCTACATGATGGAACATGCTATAGGCAAAGGATTTTACACGCATGATTTCATTTTAGTTTCACAAATTCTGGAGGAATTTAATATTACTACCATTATCAACTTTCTGAGAAAAATGAGGCTAAGTGAGGTAAAGAAATGTGCCTGCCGTAGCACAGCTCATTGGCGTCAAAGACAGGATTTGAGCCCAGGTGTGTCTGCATTCAAAGCCCGTCCTCAGCTGTTCAGGACCATTAGCTGTTCTGCAGTCCTCATGGACACACTCCCACCTCAAAGCCTTCTCTAGTGCTCTACCCTCCATTCACGTGCTCTCTCACCTCTCTTCTGCGTGTGGAATTTTCTCCATCATTTAATATCTCACTAAAACCAACCTCTTCTATGAAACTTTCCACAATTCATCGCCTAGACTGAGCTCCCAATTTTTAGTACATATTTCAGCTATTTACATACTTCTGATATTTCGTATACAACTGAAAGTTCCTTCACAAAAAGATCTGTTTCATTTACTTTTATCACTCAAAGTGTGTTGTACATAGAGAGAGTATGAAATAAATGACCAGGGAGGAAGGAGAAAAAGAAATAAAACAAAGTAAAACTTTTGGGAATAAGAGTATTACATGTCAAACTCAGGGGTATTATAGAGACCTGCTAGCTCCTCACTAAACTGTTTGCTCTTCTCCTGGGCTCACTACTAGACTGCATTTTCCATCCCCTTTTCAGTCAGGTGTGGCCTTATGATTGCTGGACCAGATGTGAGCTACCTCCAGGGCTTGCCACATAAAACTCTCTCTCAGTCCTCCATGTGGTCTGCCCTCTGCTCCCATCCCTGCTGGCCGTTGATACTCATGGTGTCTTTGGAAGCCATGTGTTGATTGGTCCCTGAATGACTATTTGGAGCAGAGCCTGCCTTCCCCACTCCCATCTGCCACTATTGGTGAGTAAGAAATAAACCTCTATGTGTTAAAGCCACTAAGATTTTCAAATTTATCTGTTACAGTAGCTGACCATGTCACAACTAATACAAAGGTGGGGAGTGTACCAGTTATTTAAAAAATACCCAAATATTTACAGAAAAATCTGTAAGACCCATGAAATCCAACAATAAGTGGCTTCCCTTTACAGACGTGTGAACTGACCTCATTGTCTGTTACCTGGTATAAAAGGAGGGATGTGCAGTGCTGGTGTGTCCTTCCTCCTTGGCTTTTTTTGATCTGACTCAACATTCTGGGTAGCCTGGACATTCTTCCCCTTTCTTGTCTTCTTTTTGAGATTGCAATCATTAATGAACTGGTCTGAAAGATCATCTTGATAGAATACAATGAAAAATAAAAAAGAATATAAAATGAGTAAGGATCCAGTTACACACGGGTTGGTTTCCAGCTATACCTAATGACAGAATACAGGCCATTTGGTCTGTAAAAGAAAAACAGTTAATTATTTTGGCCTCTTCTACAGAAGACTTTAGTAGTCTTGCATGGATACATATACTAAAATGGGAAACTAGAATTATGTAAAACCCCAATTAAGGAAAACTCAGATGGAATGGTTAATCAAGGCAAAGAGGAACTTTAAAATATGGTTAGTTAAGTCGTACAGTGAGTTGGAGTTAAATTTCTGATAGAATAGATTCTTTATTCTAAATGTTCCTTCTCAAATCCCTTTCCTCAGGATGTACTCTCTTTGATGACCCCAAAGAACCAGTATGGAGCCTTTGGCTCTTGTCTCAGTCTTGGGAAGTTTCCCAAGGGTTATCGGTAAATTCCCCACCTGTCTTCTTTTCTGCGGCCAGCCAAGTACCCCGGATGGCTCAGGCCTGGGCTTCACCATTTTCCTTTTCACCACCCCTGGCTTTGCAACTCTCCTGCTATGTTTCAATCCTCATCCAAGGTCCTATTTATCTTCTTATCCATTGCTTTACTTTTCTAAAGCTTTTGAAGCTGGGGTTCTATATCACTTTTATCAGAAATTGTTTTATGTAATTGTCTCAGCTTGCCAGGACTGCTATGACAAATACCACAAAATGGGTTGGCTTAAACAATAGGAGTTGTTGCTGGCTGCAGTCCTTGGGGTTCTTGCCTCATGTGGCAATCTGCCTCATTCTCTGGCTCCTCCTGCCTCTGGCTTCTACTTCCATGTTCAATTTCCTTTGCTTATAAGGACTTTAGCCATATTGGATTAAGGCCGCTCTCATTCTCTTTGACCAGTAATTAATAATAATATCTTCTGAGGTTCTATTTAGAAATGGGTCCACACCTATAGGAATGTGGATTAAGACTTGAACATGTCTTTTGTTCAATCTCCAGCAATGATTTATCCAATCCAGTCACTCCTTGCCCATTAAAGTATTTTCTCTGTTCTATCTTACATTTCTCTGCTTTAATGTTCTCCTTTAGCTCCTTTGTTTCTGTTCTAGTACATGATCATTGATCTGTAATGATTTATCTCCTGCTCTAGGCAGAGCTTTCCTGGAGGTTAAGGTCTATATTCTTTCTATAATTTTATTCTTCATTGCTACTCCCTCCAGAGGTACTCAACAAATACATGTTGAATGGATAAGTTAGTAAGTGGGTTAGAATAATCTGAGTTCAAATCCTGTCTCTGTCACTTGGTGGTTCTATGAACTTGGGCCTTAATTTCAAGTAATTTTAATATTCTAAATTTTTAAGGTGAGGATAATATTCATTCACTCCATGTGTGTGTGTGTGTGTGTGTGTGTGTGTGTGAGAGAGAGAGAGAGAGAGAGAGAGAGAAAATTAAATTTGTTAATGTTTGTAAAGCACCTAATATATTTCATTAATATATTGTCAATGCTCAATAAATGTTCACTCTGGCTATTGCTCGTACCTAACCGTCCACAAGACCCAGAGTAAAGCCCCCCTCTTCATGAGTCTTTTCTTACTAACTCGAGTCCTAGGTGTTCTTTCTCAGTTTCTGAGTAGCCACAGTATTTCTGCTCATGAAATATCTTAAAAAGGTGATCTAATTCTTATTTCTCATGTTTCTCTGCCCTCTTTGATGACACATCATATCTTTTATCTCCTTAGGAGCAATGACTGAATGCTTGTTGAATATGTGTTTCAGTGAAGGAACTAAAATATGTTATGTGTAAGGAGTTATTCTAATAGGATTCAGACAGCCACAAGGCAACTGTATTTATTTGTCTTCTCTGGAAACTCTAACTACAGCCTCTATACAGTCTTACTATATCTACAAATATGAATTAATATGGGGAAATTGAGAGGTTAGTTGGATCTTTCTGACCCCCTTTTCCTTCCTTCCTTCCTTCCTTGCTCCCTTCCCTCTTCTCTTCCTTCCCCTCCCCTTCTTTCCTCCCTCCCTCCCTTCCTTCCTTCCTTCCTTTCCTCTCTCTCTCTCTAAATATATTCTGGTAAATTTCTTTAAAATGTCTAAGAGGATTAAATGATAAGTCAGTAATCACTGTCAAATCTTTTCAGTTTTGCACATTCAACAAATGTTGTTTAAGCTCCTACTGTATGTATGCCAGGCCTTTTGCTAGGTTCCAGGCATAAAAATACAAGCAAGAGATGATCCTAGCCTTCACATTGTGCATGTTCTATTGGTCTTTATGTCTGGATAATCTTTTATTTTGGAAAACCCAACAGAACCTACCACCAGAAATATTTAGTAACCATACATCACTATGTCTGCATCATCCAAAGATCACTATATATAACCAAAGGAATCAAATGACATTATTTTCTTCAGACACATTTAATAGTAATAAATATTTATTTTCACCTGTAATATTTTGATAATTTCATTCAGTCATTTCAATTTGATAAACATTTATTAGGGTTGTACCATGTGTAAGGCACTGGACTGTATGCTGTCAAATTTACATACACAAAGAAAGGAAGTGGGAGAGGGACTTGACTGAGTACCACCCATGTGCTAGGTGAGTTCACATACATTTCATGCATGTTCCAGTTTGTGGGCTTGGACAACATCTTCTCTGACTTGTAAGTGCCTGTGCTTTACCATTTGTTAAATATTAATATCATCTCTGAACACAGTATCTTGCTTAGCTCTCGCAACAAGCCCACAAGGAAGTTATACTATTATGCCCAATATGCAGATGAGGACACTGAGGTTTATAAGGCCAGGTGAGAGGCTGGAGATCACTCTGTTGGCAAATCATGGGATGAAGATTAAACCCAGGCTCTTGGGACTATATATCTTACTGCCTGGATGAAAAATCAATTTTTAAAATTTATTACCGCACGACACAATTATTTTCCCCCGTATTATATACATCATAGACATTTGTGAAATGAATGAATTAATTTGCTCAGAATGGGCTGTCCATCTTTGGGCTCTCTGGATGTACAGACTGGACATGAACTTCTTGTTGGTCTCTCTTTGTCCCTAGGATGCTGCTCAATGCATAATACAGAGCGCAAGGCTTCTGCTTCAGTTTTGATTTTTTTACTTTGATTGCACTTTTCCCCATTTTTGGAGAAAACCCTGAACATAAAATATCTTGATGGCAAATGGGGAGAGGGGAGAGGAGGGGGAGTCATATAACCAGGCAAGACATAAACAAAGGCTATGAATATGCAAAAGGCCCATCCATCAAAAGTCTGCATGTCTCATTTTTAGAAATGGGTAGAGGCAGAAATGTTTCTGGTATTTTCATTACAAAGGTTATGCAAAAAGTCAGTTCTGGAAAGGAAACAGATTGACAATAAAGCAGAAGAAGGCTATTTAAAATTCTGTCTTGATAGACAAAGAGATATTTGAAATATTTTATTGGCACTGCACGTGGGGTGTAAGTGTGCTGGAAAATACTGGAAACGAGCTATACTGCCACATTCCATTTATTGCCTCAGAAATGCTCTGCCTGGGACTCTGTCAGACCCAAAAAAGAGGACAATGCCTTTTCTCTCTTTTTAACTTGAATGAACTTCTCTCCAGTGCATCAGCTAATATTTACATGGCAGACTCCACAGGCCTGTGGCTATTTGCCTGTCCATCTGGAGTTAGCTGCCACCAGAAGGCACAGTCTATCAGATTTCAGGGTGCTTGCTCTGACTTTTCTGCAAACTTAGTGGCAGGAAAGCCCTCTTTGTGACTTCCAGTCACTGACATTCATGCTGGAGCATTTACCTAAATGGCTGCAACGAGGGTCTAGCTTGTCCAGTCTGTCTTCTGAGAGCTCCAGTGGCTGCATTTGCTCAGTGGACATCATCAAAGGAGGGCAGGTGTGTGTATTTCTTCTCAAGCACTGCAGAAGTATAAGAAAGGAGTCCATTAGTATGCCTTCTGTTCTTTTATTCATTTGTTTTTAAAGTAAGTGTATTTATTAAGCATTACTATTTCACTCCTGATTCAATCCTGTTTTTCAAGTCTGCTTCTTACACTTAGCTATTAGAAGAAGTAAACTGGAGATTTAAGCCAAAATAGAATGAGTCTCTCATGCACACTTGCACACACAAACACACACAGATTTACTAGTAATTGTCATTTATCACATGTTCAATATTTGCCCTTTGTCAGAGGCACTTAGGAAAATTCAGAATGAGTAAATTAGAATTAGAAATTAGTTAGCAGAGAGCTACAGAAAATCTTGATTAGACCTTACTGATATTCTCTCTCAAGTTCTGCAAAGTAGGATCATGCCCACTTCATAGTTGAGGACACTGAGACTCAGAACATGTAATTAATTTATTTAGTCTCTTATCTATTAAGTAGCTAAGTCTGGTTTCAGATCCAGTTCTGATGACTTCTAATAGTCATAACTGAACCAGGCTTTTGGTTTTCTGCCATTAAATCCTGTAACTATAAATAATGAGACTCTCTCCTCATCCATTTTACATGGTGGTAGAGGCATGATAGGAGAAAATCTAGGTCTAGAATGGAGCTTTATTATTTTATCCCTAGAGATTCCCGGCATTAGAGCAAATCTGTTTCCCTTTCCCATCTCCCCATCTTCCATCTTTCATGAACCACAAAACCATTGAAGTCTCCAGAGCTATTAGTTGTAGCCATTGTCCAGGAGGAATGGAAATCCAGAATAGACATGTGTCAGATCTGAATTAGAAATGCATTAGCTGAGATTTATAGGAAATATTCATTAGGGCCCACTAGATTCTGTTTATTGAGTTCCTTTTAGGTAATTTATTACTTGTGTCCTACCTTTGCAAGAATGGCTGGAGAAGAATAAATGATTAAAGTGACCCATCTGATTCTTAATTCCTGGGTCATTGGCATACAGACCAGTTGTGCTAACATTTCAAGTTCATAGAATTAGTGCAACTCAGTTTTCTTCTGCGAAATAAGCCATCCTTCTCTGGGAAGGCTGGAGGGCTTCTCCAGTCTCTGAGATAACTGTACAGCAGATGGAACCATTAACTGATCACTTGAGCCCGGCTTTTAGTGTCACTCTGAGCAGGCTGATGCTTCTGAGTGACTTCAACAGAAATCAATTCAGACCATTGTTTTCAGTTTATGAATAGAGTGACTGCCAATTCCCGGGGCCATAGGAAGGATGCTGTTAACTTGGGTTGGGCTAGCCCCCACCGGCTTGAGCAAAGAGGAAAGATATGGAAACATCGCTAGGGATGAATGGGCTCAGTGCTGAGGTCTGGAGGCAATTATAGCCTCAGATGTGACTGTGTGCTCCTA
Source organism: Choloepus didactylus (assembly GCF_015220235.1). Taxonomy (NCBI): domain Eukaryota; kingdom Metazoa; phylum Chordata; class Mammalia; order Pilosa; family Megalonychidae; genus Choloepus; species Choloepus didactylus. The sequence goes on along the minus strand of NC_051311.1, from coordinate 141,509,572 downwards.
CTTAAACCAGTCTTCCTCCTCTGGGCATAGAGTCATGGGTGATGTCATGGACTTAGTGTGGAAAAGAACTCCATGGAGGATCTGGTTAAGATCTTCATTCTCCACAAGAACCTGAGACTTTGACAGGTTAAAATGTCCTACATTAGTTACACAGTTTGAGGCAGAGTCAGCACTTGAACTCAGGCCCCCTACCTTCTTCTCTACTTGGCAATAGCATCCCTCTCCTCCCCTATCTAAGGTAAGCTCTTCTTTATACTTGGACCAGATGGCTGCTCCTAGGTACCCAATAGCTAGATATTTAATTTAAACCTGAACTTTTGAATCAAATAGACCAAGGTTAAATCTCATCTCTTTCACCAAAAACCCATATGACTTTGATGAAATTGCTAAACCTGAATGGTGTAGTGAAGGTAAATGGAACCCAAGGGCAATGTAATGATTTTTTCCCTCTCTTTCTATAAGCCATTGCTTCTCTGCTAGAAGTTTCAAAGGCTAGCATCACTGTAGTGTCCCCATAAACAGGCATCCAGGGACATATGTCTCTCTCTGTTCCCCAGTCTTACCCTTGGTTTACTTATCTGTGAAATAGAGATAATAATATCTACGTCATAGAGTTATTGTGAAGATTAAATAGGATAGCTCCATGCTTTGCATATTGTAGGTACTGAATAAAGGTTAGCTATTATTATGAAACATTGTCTATAGGTGATTATTTGTGGTTATTCACGAAACTAACACACATGTCCTCTACAAACAGCACATATTGTCTATGCTGAGAGATGATTTCCAGATTTTGGATATCACATTCATAAAATATGCTGTGCTGGGCCAGGATGTGCTTTGCCCATGGGGGGTTAGAAGCACTTTCCATCACAGATGATGGAATGACATAGATGATATCATTACAACCTCTTGGCAGAAAAACTTTCACGTAAAAAAAAAGAGCAAGGATGTGGAGGAGTGGGATACTAGGGTTTTAGCATCACCTTACTAATCATTGTCATTTACTTGCCTATTAGTAAAAGATGAGCCAGTCTCCTTACCCTATCCTCAGTGAGAAGAGGTGCTCTTTCTAACTGAGCCATTGTAAGACGTGAGCTGGTCTAATTCTTGAACTTAGGAATAGAATGTGTCTATTTCCTATCGCGACCCTGCTCATAAATTCCCCCCTTCACTTCACTTTCCTGCGTGGGCAAAGGTATGCCACTCTTGTCCTGCTGCCCAGGAAGCTTTCTTTATTTACCTCAGCAGCTCCCTAGAATGTGGGGACTTTGGGGGGCACTAGCTCCTTTTTCGTACTGAAACACCTGGTCCCCGTGGTCTTCAGAGTCCCACCAAAAAGTTAGGGCATTAAAAGATGTTGACTGATACTTTACATTCAGGGGCATTTTACAAACTGTGCTCTAGTACAAAGATTTAATATTCTTTTGCCATTTACTGGTTCAGTGTGGTCTCTGAATTTTAACCCCACACAGTGTGTGACTTGGGCAGCCACTGTGCTTGTCAATATAAGCCCACATACCCTTACCTGGAAAGCCTGGACCCAAACGTGCTGAGGACAACAGAACATTTTTATTGTGTAACACACCCAGCAGGGTCTCAGGCAGCACCAGCAATCAAATGCACTAACATTATTTCTGAAGCAAAAATATGATTATTCACAAGAAATGACATAAATAAAGAATACAGAAAGACCCATATCCTTTCAGGTCAGGTTTTGTTACCAAATGAGTTTGTGATGAAGTTACCAAGAAAAAAAAAAGACGATTTTGTTTTTCGGATTTCTTAATTGAGAATAAGGAGTTGGGAATCTGTGTTTTTTTCTTTGTTGTTTGTTTGAGAGAATGTGGGTGGCTGAATGTAGCACGTAGAACAGAACAAGTGATGTGATTTCAGGGGTTTGAGCGAGGCTTTCAGAATCCCAGATGCTAAATTGTTGTGTCTGTCTCTGGCTAATACTTACATTCTTTCTCACAAGGGATGCAGCCTTTCTTTTCACAGACAGAGGGAAACATGTAAATGCAAATACCACTGAGAGAGGAAATATATTAACTGATACCAGAATAGACAGGGTTTGTTTGTGACAAAGATCAGATCTCTTTTGAGAGCAGGAACCAATAAGGCCAGAGAACTGGGTGGCTGGGGAGGAACTCCACTAAGTTTAGACAGGCCAGCGCAGCAGAGTAGCCTGGGGAAACTGAGGAAGCATCTTGCAGAGGCTTGCCTCCCCTAGCTCCAGGGTGTTCTCTATTTGGGGAGGTCAACAGTGCTATCTGTATAGCTAAAGAAAGACTGGTTGGTCCAGTCTGACGCCAGAAGCCGGTCTGGGCATTTTGCTTTTGTTCTGTAACAATGAGTAGTTTTCTCAGTTGGATGTTAGAATATGTAGTTGAACTCATGGACAGAAAGTTCCTTGCTGACTGCAAGCATTTGTTGCTGGGAGACTATATGAGATCGAAGCACATGTTTGGCTGTCTGTACCACTCCCTGACTGGGTGAAATTAGGAAAGTTATATGTCCCCTTGGGAACTTAGTTACCACATCTTTAATATGGGGTAACAGTGGCTCTTCTTCAGGGTTGTTGAAAATAGTAACAATACAGTGTGGCTCATGCTAATACTTCAGGTATGGTTTGTCTTCTTTTCTCTGCCAGTCCTCCCCCTGTGATTATAATATGTGTGTCTACATTGAACCATCAAAATCAACTCATAGTCCCATGTCTGGCTTTCCCTGAAGCTAATGATGAGACTTAGAGCAGCCCAAGGAGCAAACCCACTGCAGAACACCTATTTCCAGGTCTCGGAAGAGGGGTGAGACAGGTTCTTAGAAGCACGCTGACTCTCAGCTAGGCTGCAGTATTCTGAATAATTTCCCCAAAGTAATAGGGCCCCAATTTACTTGATACAGTAAAAAAGTTAGTAGGGCATATCCACAGCCCAATGTGATGTCTGGTTAATCTCTCCTCTGATTGTAAAATTCACATCCTTTGTCAAACCTCTTTTTAAATTGCGGATTGAATTCCGGTAAAAAGTATCCAATTTTAAAAAAGTCAAATTTGTTCATTTAGAAGACCTGAATTTAGAGTATTCCTCGAGGAGTGACTCTAACTTGAAGTAGGGGATGGAGATTTTTTTGATAAGCGTACTTGGGCAACGTTGTTAAGTGAAAGCTCCCTGTCCCCCATGAATATCCTGATGCACCAATGTTCGCCTCAGATTCTGCAGTTTAATTTGTGAGCACTTGAGGCCCTTAGTGAACTCAGGACCCCACCTCCCTTGGAAAAATGACTTGAGAGTGGTGACTTCTGCTCCCCACCAAGCCCCAGCCAACCCTGCTCCATGAAGCATAACCCCGTGCCACCAGCTGCTACCTTCTTTGTCCCAGCAATCATAAAGAAGCTGCAACTTATCAGAAACTTGCTTTTCTCTCCACTAAAGTTCTTGGAGTAAAATTTCGAAGCACTTACCAATCTGTGCAGGTACTGGGATGAGAAGGCAAGAGATGGGGAGGCGTGCTTGCTAGTCTCCTCGGCTGCTGTGGCTGCTCTGCTCGGCTTCAGCTCCTCTTATCTGGGGAACAGCTGCTGATGTTGCCATGGCGATGCTCTGTTTCTCCAGCTCCAGGGCAAGGGGGATGGAGAAGGAAAGAGGACAAACTCACCACCACTGCTCTCCACTGTGATATGCGTCCATTAGAAAAATGCAATACACAGACTTGTGCATTGAGTACCTAGAGTGCATGTCAGAAAAATCCAGACAAAGGAGCCACATCTGTTTTTTTCCATAACAACCCCATGAATTAGTGTTTTAGCCCATCTTTGCAAATATGGAAACTGAGGCATGGAGAGATTAAGTGACTTGCCCAAGAAATGCCACAGCAAATTTTGATCCTCAGATCTGTTTGACTTTAAGTTCAGAGTACTTTCACTCACCACTGCTGCCTCTCAGCATAATATCATAATGAGAATAATAATAGTAGTGTTAATCACTAATCTTTATATAACACTTCCCACGTGCCCAGCAGTCTTCCAAACATTTTGCACATAACAACTCATTTACTTCTCATAACAGCCTTGTGAGATGAGTGTCGGTCTCATTATCCCCATTTTACTGATGAGGAAGCTGGGGCACAGAGTTGTTAAATAACCTGCCCAAGGTCTCACCATGGCTAGTAGATGGTAAGGGTAGGGCTTGAATCAGATGCTTAACACCTAGAGTCCATTTTTTAACCACTTTGCTATAATGCTCACCAAAAAATGCATTTCAAAGAGAAATAGCACATAGCAAAGAGAAGCAGCCTTTAACTGGATAGATTGGGGGTGTGGAGGCCAGGAGCATGTTGCTTCCTGAGAGGAACTACTCCAAATGCTCCAATATTAGGAATACACAGGCACCCTTTGAAAGGCTTGGGGTCAATGGGTTTTTAAACAAAGGTAGGAGGTATGATGTGCTATCAGATTGGAGGGGAAGGGTCTGTTTCGGATAAGCTCACTGGAGGAAATTGTTCTGCACTGATTGGAGGCTTGTAGTCACCAGTCTGGGCATCATGAGCACACAGTCTGGGGGGCCATTTAGGGATCAAAACATCCTGGAAGGGCTTGAGACCCTCGAGGGCACCCAAGAGGCAGCCCACCAATGACACCCAAGAAACGGGTTCTCCCAGAAGAGATGGGAGTGCATCTATGTTGCCTGGGCAGCTGCTAGTTGGTTTCAACTACCTACAAGTTACAGGCAATGGGATGGTTAATGCCTCCTTCCCATCTGCCATCATTCCAAGTCATAGAACTGGAACCATAGTAAACTCTTCCTTGGGTTGACTCCTGGTGTCAGAATATCTTCAGAGGCCTGGTAAAAAATCTCCGAAGAGTGGGCTTCCCTGTCTTATTTGTTTTGGTCCTTGTTGGAACTTCCTGGAAAGAGATGGGGGCTTCCAAATGGTGATGCTCCTGGCTCAGAAGAGAGTTTCCTGGATGCTGAGGGAAAACCCTTAGAAGTAGCTCTCTGATCCGAACTGCCTGCTCCACCTTCATATCTACTGCCTTGTTGGTCAATGGCTGAGCAGCATCCCATTTCCAAACTTATGTGGAAGAGATATACTTTCTTCCTAGACTCTTAAATTCTTTTTTAATTGACCTTTTTTGAGATAATTGGAGATTCACATGTAGTCCTAAGAAATAATACAGAGAGATCCCCTGTGCCCTTTAAAGAGTTTCCCTCAACCTTGCAAAACTCTAGTACAGTGTCACAGCCAGGATATTGATACTGATGCAGCTGATATGCCGAACATTTCCATCACCACAGGGATCCCTCATTGTTGCCCTTTTATAGTTACACCAAGTTCACTCCCATACCCAGTCATTCATTAACCCCTGGCAACCACTAGTCTATTCTCCATTTCCATAATTTTGCCATTTCAAAATGTTATATAAATAGAATGTTATAGTTATATAATACAGTAACCTTTGAGATTGGCTTTTTTCACTCAGCATAATTCCCTGTAGATTCATCCAGGTTCTTGTGTGTATCAATAATTCATTCTTGTTATTGTGGCGTAGCATTCCATGGAATGCAAATACCACAGTTTGTTGAACCATTCACCTGTTGGATTATTTCTGTTGTTTGGGTTATTTCCATTGTTTGGCCATTACAAATAAAGCTGCTATGAACATTCATGTACAAGTGTTTGGGTAAACATAAATTTTCATTTCTCTGGGATAAGTGGCCAGGAATGAAATTTCTGGGTTAGATGGGAGTTGCATGTGCAATCTGAAAAAATGACATCCAACAGGATCATTTTACATTCTTACCAGCATGGTATGAAATATCCATTTCTCTGTATCCTTGCCAGCAATTGTTGTCAGTGTTTTTTTTAAGTCATTCTGATAGGTGTGTAGTGATATCTCATTGTGATTTTAATTTGCATTCCCCTGATGGCTAACGATCAAGAGCATTTTTCCAGTGTTTATTTGTCATCTATATATCCTATTTTATGAAATCTCTTCATGTCTTTTGCCCTTTTTCTAATTGGATTATTCAGTTTGTTTTATTTTTGAATTTTGAAAGTTCTTTATATATTCTAGATTGTTAGTCCTTTATCAGAAATATGGTTTGCAAATTTGATTTGAAGAAATCTCAGTCTGTAGCTAGACTTTTCGACCTCTTAACAGGGTCTTTCACAGTGTAAAGGTTTTTAATTTTCATGAAGTCCAACTTATTAAATTAATTTTAAAGGATATATAGTTGAGATTATTTCTGAGGCTCTTTGGAAATGCTGTACTGTGTTAGGATATTCTACTCTGTGGATTTTAACAAACCCTTGTGCCATTTAATTTTCCATAGTTCAAAGGGAATTATTTTCAAAGACAGAAGAGAGTATGAATTCCTTATTCCTTATTTCTGTTTTGAGTGGACATACACACTTCTTCCAAATTCAGGTTGCCCTTTTTTTTTCCTTCAGGGTTTTCTCAACACACTTTAATTGATTATGCCCACCCCCTCTTCTTTTTTAAAGGCAGATGTAAACAGCAACTGAAATGGCAGATGGTATTGTAAATCTATACCTCAGAGAGTTCTAAATAACAGCTGCATATGTGCAGGGCTGAAGTCATAGACCCTTGGACTCCAGTGCTCCCATTGTAAGTGCAAGGAGCCATTGTGTCAATGATATGATTTGTAGGGCCAGGAGCCATCGTATGTGTGGCTGAATTGACTTTTGGCTCCATTCCTGATGGAGACCTAATGGTAACTGGCTTTAAATGAATATATTTTAATCACGAGTACTCAATCTTTTTAAATAAGGATGATCATAGTTGCGAACATTTCCAGATAATTGATTTCAGACAATAACCTATAAAACATCCACTTGAAATATCTGCCTTCCAAAATCAATCCAAGGCCACTGTGTTGTGGGGCTTTAGCCTCTCAAATCCACGGAGAAAGCGCCAAATATTTGCAGGGTGGTTTTATCCCAGCAATGTTGCTGGATGTCTTTTGTTGTCTCCATCAGCCTCTCAGAGAGGAGAATTCATTCTCAAATCAATACTTTCTGCGAAATAAGTGTCTATGTCTTGCTTTTTAGCAGCTTTGAACACATTTTAACTCTTGATAATAAGAGGCTATTTGAGTTAATGCACTGTGAGAAAATCTAATGTTTATTGTCCTCTGATTGAAATTAAAATATAGAACCTATTTGATCTTTTAGAAATTAATAGTCAAATACTTTATAAGTACCAATGAAATACGAGATAAAGTGAATAATCATCTTTTTTTTTCTAAAATTTTATTGAGACGATTGTAGGATCACATGCAGTTGTAAGAAATAATACAGAGGCATCCCTTGTATAATGTGCCCAGTTTCCTCACTGGTGACATTTTGTAAAACTGTAGTAAAATATCACAATAGCACAATTCACATACCTTATTCAGATTTCCCCATTGTTACTTGTACTTACTTGTGTGTGTGTGTGTGTGTGTGTGTGTGTGTGTGTGCACTTCAGCTCTTTACAATCTTATCAGCCTCTTGGAACTGCTACCACAGTCAGAATACTGAATGTTTCCTATGCTGTTATTTCATAACTGCTCCCACCTTCCTCCTGCTCCCATCCGTTCCTTAAGCCCTTACAACCACTAATTTGTCCTCCATTTCTATAATTTTTGCATTTCAAAATGTTATGAAAATGGAATCATGCAGTATGTAACCTTTGGGATTGGCTTTTTTCACTCATCTGGATTAGATGGTAGTTGCACATCCAATCTCAAAGAAACACAACAACAACAACAACAAAAAACAACCACCCAACTGTTTTCCAGAGTTGCCGTACCATTTTACATCCTGCATCAAAGTATGAGTGGTCCATTTCTCTGCATCCTCTCCAGCATTTGGTACCATCACTATTCATTTTAGCCATTCTGATAGGTGTGTAGTGATAACTCATTGTGGTTTTAATGTGCTTTTCCCTGATGCTAATGATGGTGAACATCTTTGCATCTTCTTATTTGCTCATGTATATCCTCATTGCTGAAATGTCTCTTTATATACCTTGCCCATTTTCTAATTGCATTTTGATTTTTATTCCTGAGTTTTGAGAATTCTTTATATATTCTACATATGAGTCTTTTGTTGGATTGTAGTTTGCAAAGATATTTTTCTAGTCTGTAGGTTTTCATCTTCACATGGACTTGTGTAGAGTAAAAGTTTTAATTTTGATGAGGTCCACATCAATTTTCCTTTTATTGTGCTTATGGTGTCAAGTCTCAGAACACTTTGCTTGGTTTAGATCCCCAAAGTTTTCTCCTTTGTATTTTTCTAAGTGTTCTATAGTTTTGTATTTCACACTTAAGTGCATGATTCATTTTGAATTAACCTTTATATAAAGTATGAAGTTTAAGTCACAGTTAATTATTTTTGCTTATGCACATTCCATTAAATCTCTTTGCGCCTTTGTCAGAAATCAGCTGGGCATAATTGTATGGATCTATTTCTGGGTTCTCTGTTCTATTCCAGTGAGCTGTGTGTCTATTCTTCTGTTGATACCATACTTGTTTACTGTAGATACATAGTGTTCTAGTTTGCTAATGCTGCTGGAATGCAAAACACCGGAGATGGATTGGCTTTTATAAAAGGGAGTTTATTTGGTTACATAGTTACAGTCTTAAGGCCATAAAGTATCCAAGGTAACACATTAGCAATAGGGTACCTTCACTGGAGGATGGCCAATGGTGTCCGGAAAACCTCTGTTACCTGGGAAGGCCCGTGGCTGGCGTCTACTCTGGAGTTCTGGTTTCAAAATGGCTTTCTCCCAGGATGTTCCTCTCTAAGCTGCAGTTCTTCAAAAATGTCACTCTCAGTTTCTCTTGGGGTGTTTGTCCTGTTTTAGCTTCTCTGGAGCAAGAGTCTGCTTTCAAGGGCCGTCTCTCATCTGCAGCTGCTCTCTCAGCTCCTGTGCATTCTTCAGAGTGTTCCTCTTGGCTGTAGCAAGCTTGTGCCTTCTGTCTGAGCTTATATAGTGCTCCAGTAAACCAATCAAGGCCCATGGTGAATGGGCGGGGCCACACGTCCATGGAAATTATCCAGTCAGAGTTATCACCCACAGTTGGGTGAGGCACATTTCCATGGAAACACTCAAAGAATTACAATCTAATCAGCACTAAAGTGTCTGCCCCACAAGACTCCATCAAAGAATATGGCTTTTTTTTCTGGGGGACATAATGCATTCAAACCGGCACACATAGAAGTCCTAAATATCAACTAGACTGATTCTTCCCACTTTATCCTTCTTTGTCAATATTATTTTAGCCTTTACCTTCCCATAGAAATTTTAGAATAAACTTGTGTTTACAAAAAGCCTCGCTGGGATTTTGGTAGGAATTTCATTAAACCTATACATCAATTTGGAGGAGAATTGACATCTGTGAACACAGTATGTCTCTGTTAATTTAGGTATTCTTTGATTTCTTCACCAGCACTTCACAATTTTCAGCATGTGGATCCTATACAAGTTTTGTTAAATGTATACCTAGATATTAATTTTTCTTTGGAGTGATTTTGAATGACACTACAGTGGTTCAAGTGTAGGTTTCTGCATGTTCATTTAGTTTATAGAAATGCAATTGATTTTTGTGTCTCTCACCCTGTGACCTTGCTGAACTCATTTATTAGTTCTGGGAGGTGTTTTGTTTTATTTTGATTTTGTAGATTCTTTGGGATTTTCTACATAGACAATTGCATGATCTACGTGTAGAGATCATTTTATTTCTTCCTTTCCAATCTGTATGTCTTCTTTTTTTTGCCTTATTGTGCTGGATAGAATTTCCAGTACCATGTGAAATAAGAGTGGGGAGAGCGGACATCCTTGCCTTGTTCCTCATCTTAGGGAGAAAGCATCCAGTCTTTCACCATTAAATATGTTAACTGAAGTTTTTTTTTAATGGATCAAGTTAAAGTAATTCTTTTCTTTTCCTCCCTAATTTGCTAAGAGCTTTTTAATTCATAAATTGGTACTGAATTTTGTCAAATGCTTCTACTGCAAAAATTGGTATGATCATGTGAACTTTCTTCTTGATTTCTGGATTTGGTAGATTGATTTTCAAGTGTTGGTCCAGACTTGCATGCATAGAATAAATCCCATTTGGTCATAGCGTACAATTCTTTTTACACATTGTCAGGTTTGGTTTTTGTATTTTGTGGAGGATTTTAGCATTTAGTTTCATGAGAGGCATTGATTAGTCTGTAGTTTTCTTTTTTGTGTTGTCTTTTTCTGGTTTTGCTATCAAGTTAATCCTGTACTCGTAAACTGAGGGGGGAAATATTCCTTCCTCTTTCATTGTTTGGAAGAACTTGTGTTAATTTGGTGCTAATTCTTCTTTGAATGTTTGGTGGAATTCTCCAGTGAAACCGTCTGGGCCTATAGCTTTCTTTTTGAGAGTTTTAAGTTACAAATGCAATTTCTTTACTGGTTATGGTCTATTCAGATTGTCTCTTTCATCTTGGTCGAATGTTGGTGGTTTTTGTTTTTTGGGGAATTGGTCCATTTCTTCAGAGATGTTGAATTTATGAGTGGAAACTTGTTCCTTTATTATATTTTTGATGGCTACAGGATCTGTAGTGATATCACCCAGTTCATTCCTGGTATTGGTGATTTGTGTTTTATCTCTATTTTTGTCAGTTTTGCTAGAAGTTTATCCATTTTATTGATTTTTTTTGAAGAACAAGCTTTTCATGTTATTGATTTTCTATATTGTTTTCTTATTTTCAATTTCATTGATGTATGTTCTTATCTTTATTATTGCCTTCCTTCTGCTGCTTTGGATTTGTTTTGTTTTTTTACAAGTTTCTTGAGGTAGGAAGTTAAGTTATTCATTTGAGACCTTTCCTCATTTCTAATGTAAGCATTTTTAGTGCTATAAATTTCCCTTTTAGCCCTGCTTTTGCTGCATCCCACATGTTTGTTATATGTTGTGTTTTCATTTTCACTTAATTCTGGATAGTTTTTTATTTCCTTTGAGACTTCCTATTTTACCCACAATCTCTATAGAACTAATTTCTATATGTTTACAGATTTTCCTGTTGTCCTTCTGTTGTTGATTTCTAGTTTGATTTCACTGTGGCCAGAGAACACACTTTGTATGATTTAAATTCTTTTAAATTTGTTGAGGTTTGTTTTATCGCTCAGGATATGGTCTGTTTTTATGAATATTCCATGGATGCTTGATAAAAAGGTATATTCTGTTGTTGCTGTGTGTAGTGTTCTATGTCCGTTAGATGCAATTGGTTGACTGCATTGTTCAGATTGTCTATATCCTTGCTAATTTTTGATCTAGTAGTTTTACAAGTTGCTGCGGGGTAAGGAATTGAAATCCCCAATTTTAATTGTGGATTTGTCTGTTTCTCCCTGCACCTCTATCAGTCTTTGCTTCATGTATTTTGAGGCTGTGTCATTTGGTATGTAGACATTTAGAGTTGTTATGTCTTCTTGGTGGATTTTTCCTTTTATCGTTATGTAATGTCCTACTTTGTAGGAATTTCCTTTGCTCCATTCTCCTTTGTCAGATGTTAATATACCCATTCCTACTCTTTTAAATAGTGTTTTCATGGTGTACCTTTTTTCATTCTTTTACTGTCAACCGACTTCTGTCATGAACTTTGAAGTGACTTTCTTAAAAGCAGCATATATTTGGTGTTGTTTTTTGGTCCATTCTACAGATCTCTCTCATTTGATTGGTGTATTTTAGATAATTTAAATTTAAGAAAATTATTGGTTTGTTACTGTTATTTGTTTTCTATTTTCCTCCTTTGTTTTCATTCCACTGTTTTTCTTTTGTTGCCTTCTTACAGGTTACTTGAATATTTTTTACGAGTACATTTTGATTTACTTATAGTTTTCTGGTTGTATTTCTTCACATAGTTGTTTTGTATTAGTTTCCCTGGGTATTATTATATATATCACTGAGATTGTTTCTATCAACATTTTACTGCTTCTAATGAAGTGTGGAAACTTTGTTTCCATTTAGGTCCTAAGCTGTATTCTTTTAATCCATTCTTATGGGTGTAGACCTATTGTTGGGTGGGACCTTTCAATGAAGCTGTTTCCATGGAGATGTGACCCAGCCCATTCAGGATGGGTCTTGACCCTTTACTGGAGTCCTTTAAGATAGCTCATGGAGAGAACTTAGAAAGAAAATGCCCTGGGAGAAGCCTGAAGGACCCACAGAAACTGAGAAAGCCATTTTTGAAACTAAGGCCTAGGAGAGAAGGACCAACAGATGTCACCAGATGCCTTCCTGTGTGACAGAGGAACCCCAGATGCCAGTAGCCTTTCCTCACAGAAGCTTTAGCAAACTGAAACACGTCCTTTTACCTCCCCATTTTTAAACACAAATTTATTGAAAGCCACATGGTGTAATAATCCAATATGATTTATAAAACTCATGTAAGAGTTTTGCACGTACCCATATTTCTGCTCTTTCTGTTTTTCTCTTTTCCTTCCCAATGCTCCTAGATCCCTTCTTTTGTCATTTTATTTCTATTTTAAGAAATTATTGTTCTGATTTGCTAATGCTGGCCTTTTGCAAAACACCAGAAATGGATTGGCTTTTATAAAGGGGGTTAATTTTGTTACAAAATTACAGTCTTAAGGCCATAAAGTATCCAAGGTAAGGCATTAACAAAGGGTACCTTCACTGGAGAAAGGCCATTGGCATCTGGAAAAACCTCTGTTAGCTGGGAAGGCACGTGGCTGGCATCTGCTTGCTCCCAGGTTGCGTTTCAAAATGGCATTCTCCAAAGTGTTGCTCTTGGGGCGTTTTGTCCTCTCTTAGCTGCAGCTGCTCTTCAAAATGTCATTCTCAGTTGCTCTCCAAAATGTCATTCTTAGCTACTCTGAGGTCCTTCTGTCTGTGAATTCCTTTATATGACTCCAGTGATCCAATTAACACCCACTCTGGATGGGTGAGGTAACACCTCCATGGAAATTATCCAATGAAACATTTCACTCACAGTTGATTGAGTCACATCTCCATGGAAGCACTCAATCAAAGAACTCCAGTCTAATCAACAGTAATACATTTGCCCCAACAAGATTGCATCAAAGAACATGGCATTTTGGGGGACATAATACATCCAAAGTGGCACACTTCCTTTACCCAATCTTTTAGAGTAAGTTTGCTGAGAGCAAATTCTTTTCATTTTCTTTTGTCTGATAATAGTTTTATTTCCCCTTTATTCCTGAAGGGTCATTTCAGTAGATATAGAATTTACAATTGAAAGTATTTTTTCTTTCAGCACTTGGAAAATACTATGCCAAACCCTTCAGGCCTCAGTGGTTTTAGATTAGAAATTCACTCTCATTTGATTTGGTCTTCCCCTATAGGTGATATGTCATTTCCCTATGGCTACTTTCAAAAGTTTTTCTTTTCCTTTTAGTTTTCAAAAGTTTTAATTATGGTATGCCTGGTTTGGATTTCTTTGCTTATTCTATTTGAGATTTGCTCAGTTTCTTGGATCTAAAGATTTATGTCTTTCACCAAATTTGGGAAGTTTTGAGCCTTTCTTTCTTTTTATTTTCTTTTTTTTTATTAGAGAAGTTATAGATTCACAGAAAAATTATGTAGAAAATACAGGGTTCTCATACGTCCCCCCCTAATTAACACCATGCATTAGTGTTGTTCATTTGTTACAATTGATAAAAGAATATTAATACAATTGTGCCATTAACTATACTCTGTGGTTTACAATAGAGTTGTTCACTGTTTGAGTTGGAGAGTCCTATGATTTTTTAAAATTTTATTCTAATAACATATATGCAACCTAAAATTTCCCCTTTTAACCAGAAACACTAGTACCTAGTACAGGTGAGAAGAGGTCTAAAAATACTTGGCCCATACTCTGCCCTCTACTCTCATCTATCCAGTTCGTTAATTATGTCCACAGTGTTGTGCTGTCATCACCACTGTCCATTACCAAAACTTTTTCTTCACCCATAATAGAAATTTCTGCATTGTTTAAGCAGTAACTCTATTCCCCACAGCTGATTTTATTCTTCCTGAATAATGTGCTCACAAAACTGGACATTGCCCTTCTGTATCAGATGGTGACCATACTCAGCAGAACAGCAAGACAACCATGTGGCTTTCATTTGGTTACTAATCCAAACCTTTGTTTGAATATTAATTCTACCATTCTATCTCTGCTGCTCAGTGAAGTACTAAAGATGAGAAACATCCTGAAAATACGGTGACTAAAGCAGCACTAACTCATTAACAGGCACCCCGAATACTGTCTGGTCACTGGTCACCTCTTACAGCACATGAGAAGAAATAGGCCTGTGGAGAACTGAATTTATTGCCTTGCTTGCTTCCTTCCAAAATCTGAGACTTGCGTAGATTCTACAAAATCTCCACTGGAGACGTAGCATAACAAAGGAACCAAGCCTAATCCCCACTGTGCCGCCAAAGCCTGTCAAACATTACTGCAAGCACTCAGCTAAGGCTGCCTTGTTGGAGGAAACTGGCAAGGGAATTGATGTCAGTTACCAGATGGTAATAATGGCAGACACTAGACTCTGTTTATGGGGCTTCTAAACACAGAGGGAGCTAGCACATATTTTTTCCCAAAGGGTACATAGAATTTTAAGGTATGTGCAATGCAGTTTAAAGTTTCTGTTGCTCAGAGGGACATGGTAAAATATGAGAGGTTATCACATTTGAATTGTGTTACAAAAATATTAATAAGTAAGTTTGTTCACTTTGTATGATCATAGGGAAAAGTGTTGACTAAGGTTTTTATGATGTGGAAAAAATATTTTAAAGCTTTAGGACTTTCCTCTTTGGTTTCAACTGCATGAAAAATGATACACAATTTAGGAATATGTGAAAGCAAATTTAAAACCCAGCATGTATTTAAAATAGCAGTTATAACTTCTGTACTTGATTTCAAGGAAATTACATGCCTCATGTTACTACACTCATAAAACCCAGTGGGAAACTCTCTTGTCTTTTGCCAGTGAGTAGGTCAGCTACCCAATTTCTGGCAAGGGTCTCTGAACAGAGCTGTGGCCCTCTCCTCCAGTACCCCCTGGCCCGACAGTGGCAGCTCTAGAATGCCTTCCTAGGAGGGGCTCAAGGGTGTGCTCTGGTTGAAAGGGGAGATCAGTAGACCTGCCTGTAAGCTGCATTTGTAAAGCAAGCGCACAGTTTTTACTAGATCGTGTGCTTGTTTGAGTTTGTCTTGGTGGTGCTGATGCAGGTTATGGGGAGGCTGTCAGCCATTCTTTGTCTCTGCCAGTGCTTCTGGAGGAACTTTTCTTACAATCCCATAATAATTTTGGGAAATTGTAATGACACGAATTGCCTTTTAGGTCAATTTTTAATATCTTCAACTAGAATCAGTGTTCACTTGATCTGTTCCCAACTTACCTTTGCTGAAGGGAAGGTAGCGACCACTTGAATGCTGAGAGCAGAGCAGGAAAATAAGAAATTGTTTTAAGGCACTCCAGGCTATCACAAAGTATATTTTGGAGACTGTCAATGTCTAGAAGCAGAGTGGCATGGTGGAGAGAGATCTCCCAAGACACAGGAAATGGAGGAGGGACTAGAGAGCAAAGAAAATACCCTAATGAAGCAAAAAGCTGCAAGTTGAGCTGTTAGGCAGAGACGGTTAGCCTATGGTTCTGAAAGCTGGCAGCTAGGCAGTGAATTTTAAAGAGATTTGAAATCACTAATGCACGTAGTTCAACCCTGATGAAGAGAAAGTTCTGATTCCACCCTGAAAACATTTGAAGCCAGTAGTGAACTGGAAGAACCTATAATAAAGCCCATGCCTAGCTCAACCACAGATTAGATTTATTCAGACTTCGGTGGTACTATGTGACAGAAAAATAAATGTGCTCTTTTCTGGGGTAAATGTTATTTATTTCAGTCTCTTTGTTCTCCACCCCCCCCCCACCTCCATCGCCCAATATCTGGCATGCAATAAAAAATTGTGAGATATGTAAAGAAGCAAGAAAATATGAGCCATAGAAATGGTAAATATGTGAGTAATATAAAAGACTTCTATTTTTATAATTTCTTACTTTAAAAATGAGTTAATGCTGAAAGCATAAAGAAGTACAACTTATTGTAGAGATTTTAATTATATGGGAAGTTAAATGTATGACAAAAGGGAGCAAAGGTTGGGGAAAAAAGTAGAGGGAAGCATATTCCCATATGTTTCTTCTTCCATTCCATGTAAAGTGATAAAATACCACTTTACAATATACTGTAAAGAGTTGAAATTGCATATTGTAAATCATAGAGCAATATATTAAAAAAGAAAACAAATAGGTATATCTTTTAAACCAGGAATGGCTATAAAATGGAATCTTAAGAAATACTCAAGTAATTCAGAAGAAGGCAGGGATTGAGAAAAGTAAAACAAAGAACAGATAGACAAATAGCAAATATTAAGATTGTACAATTAAAACTGACAATATTGGTAATTATGTTAAATGTAAATGTAATAAATACTCCAATTAAAAGGCAAAGATTGTCAGATTTAATATAAAAGAAAGTCAAAATTATAAGCTGTGTATAAAGAGACAGACAAAATATAAAAGCATAAATAGAATAAAAGCTTGGAAAAATATTTTAGACAGCTTAAGAAAGGTGGAATTCCAATATTAATATTAGGCAAAACAGACTTCAGTACAAGATGTATTACCAGACATAAAGAGGGGCATTTAACAATGACAAAAAGATCAATTCATCAGGAATATATAAAAGTCTTAAATGTGTAGCCAACTCACAACCGAGTTTTTGTAAAGAAGAAAACTGGCAGAACTGAAGGAAGAAGAAATAAAATAAATTGACAATTATAATCAAATATTTTTATAATCCCTTCTCAATAATCAATAGAACAAGTAGAAAAATCAGTAACAAAATAGATTTGGATAACAGTGTCAGCCAAATTAAACTAATTGACATTTTAGAGCATTCTACCCAACAACACATTCTTTTCAAGTACACATGGGACATTACCAATAAAGACTATATGCTGGACCATAAACACACACGTACACACAAACACAAAATCAATTAATCAATTAATCCATTTCTAAATCTAAAATAGTAACAGAGTATATTTTCTGACCACAGAATTAAATTAGAAATTAAAAAACCAAAATATTTGAAAAATCCCCAATACTGGTAATTAGGACTATGCCAGTTTGAATATATTGTGTCCCCCAAATGTCATTATCTTTGATGTAATCTTGTGTGGGCAGATATTATCAGTGTTGATTAGATTGTAATTCTTTGAGTGTTTCTGTGGAGATGCACCCCACCCAACTGTGGGTGATGACTCTAATTGGATAATTTCCATGGAGTGTTGACCCGCCCATTGGGTGGGCCTTGATCATTGGAGGCATATAAATGAGCTGATGGGCAGAGGGAACTCAGTGCAGCTGTGAGTGATATTTTGAAGAGGAGCTACAGCCAAGAGGGACACTTTGAAGAAAGCACAGGAGCTGCAGATGAGAGACAGTTTGAAGACAGCTGTTGAAAGCAGACTCTTGGCTCTGGAGAAGCTGAGACAGGACAAATATTCCAGGTGCAACTGAGAGTGACGTTTTTGAGAAACTGCAGCCTAGAGAGGAACGTCCTGGGAGAAAGCCATTTTGAAACCAGAACTTTGAAGCAGACACCAGCCACATGCCTTCCCAGCTAACAGAGGTTTTCTGGACACCATTGGTCATCCTTCAGTGAAGGTACCCGATTCCTGATGTGTTAACTTGGACATTTTATGGTCTTAAGACTGTAATTGTGTAACCAAATAAACCCGCCTTTATAAAAGCCAATCTGTCTCTGGTGTTTTGCATTCCAGCAGCATTAACAAACTAGAACAAGGACTCACACTTCTAAATCACCCATTAGTCAAGGAATAAATCTAAGAAAAATATTTTGAACTGAATGATAGTAAAATGCAACATAGCAATACTTGTAGAATACCTTTAAAAATTCTTAGAGGAGAACTTATGAAAAACTTTCAAAATCTATGATTTAAGCTCCTATATTACAAAGCTAAGAAAAGTAGATAAAATTGAACAGTAATAAATAGCAGAAGTCAATGAAATAGAAAATGGATAAATGATAGTGGAAAATGAATGAAACCAAAAGTCAGTTCTTTGAAAATGTCCACAGGATTGGTAAAAAGTCCTCACAAAACTGATCAAGAAAAGAGAAAGCATAAAATTCTAATACCAGGAATAAAAAAGGGAACTTTGGTACAATAAGACAATATTATTAACAACTCTATTTCAATAAATTTTACAACTTAGATAATACAGACATATTCCTAGAAAGACAGATTACCAAAAGTAGTTGGGAGAAAAAAGTAGAAAATTTGAATAGCCCTTCATCTATAATGAAATTTCATTTCTAATTAAAACCTTCCAGAAAGAAAACTCCCAGCTCAGATGGCTTTCCTGCTGAATTCTGTCAACATTCAAGACAGAAATAATACTGAGCTTACACAAAACCTTTCAGAATTTAGATATAAAGGAATATCTTCTAAATCATTTTATAAGGTCAGCATGATTTTCATACCAAGACCACACAAGAACATTACAAGAAAAGAGAACTGTCAACCAGTATCCCTCATGAATGCAAAACTCTTCCAATAAAATCCTTAAAATGTTAGAAAAGAATAATACATCATAACCAATTGTTCAGAATAGAGGATGGAATATGTATGATCACCTTATTAGATGCAGAATTGGCATTTAAATAAATTTAAAATCCACTTATTGTAAAATTTATCATCAAACTGGGAATTTTTCAACTTGATAAAGGGTATCTGGAATAAAACCTACTACTAATACAATGCTTATTGGTTAAAACCTCAATTCTCTGCCCCCCTCCCAAGGATCAGGAACATGGAAATATTAGAAAGGGAGATGTAAAATTGTCTTTATTTGCATATAAGATGATTGTACTCATAGAAATTCTTAAGTAATGTACAAAAAAAATCTAGTGTAAGTGAATTTAGCAAGGTTGTGGGACAAAGTCAATATAATCCAGTTATTTTTCTGTAGTAGCAATGCACAATTGGAAAATGAGATTTAAAATACCATTTACATAGAATCAAATATCATGAGACACTTTGGGATAAATTTAACAAAATATATGCAAAACTTCTACACCAAAAACTCCAGAGCATTGCTGAGAGAAATTAAGAAGTCCGAAATAAAAGCAGATATATCAGGTTCATGAATTGGAAGACAATATTATTAAGAAGTTAACTTTCTCCAATTTATTTAAAGATTTAATGCTATTCCCATTCGAAATCCCAAAGGAATTTGAATAACCAAAACAATCTTGATAAAGAGGAACTAAGTTGGTAGACTTACATTAACTTATGTCAAGACTTACTATCAAGCTACCATAATCAAGTCAGTGTTAATATTGGTATAGAGCAGGGTTTCTCAAACTTGGTACTATTGATATTTTGGGCTGGAAAATTCTTTGTTGTAGGGGCTGTCCTGTACACTGTAGGCTCTTATGATGGCCTCCATCCACTAGATGCCGATAGCAACCAGCCCCCTTCTCCCAGTGTGACAAATAAAAAATGTCTCCTTACATTGCCAAATGCTCCCCTTCCCCAAGGGTGGTGGGGCAAAACTGTCCAGTTGAGAAGTACTGGCATACAGATAGACAGATGGAACAATGAAACAGTCCTCAGAGTCCTGAAGTAGACACTCACTTATATTAGCAATTGTTTTTTGACAAAGGTGCCAAAGCAATTCAATGAGGAAAGGAAAGTCTTTGCAACACATGATGCTGGGTCAACTTGTTATCTATATGGTGAAGAGTAAGTTTCAATCCATACCTCATACCACGCAAAATCATTAATTTGAGATGTATCAGAGGCCTAAATGTAAAAGCTAAGTCTCTAAAGCTTCTAGAAGAAAACATAAAATAATCCATTTCACAATCTTGGAGCAGATAACTATTTCCTGACTAGAACCAAAAAGCAGTAACTAAAATAAATATGTGATAAACAGCACCTCATCAAAAGTAAAGTCTTTTGCTCTTCAAAAGACAACATCAAGAAAATGGACAGGCAAACCACAGACCAGGAAAATATTTTCACAATAATCACATATAACAGAGTATATAAAGAACTTCTCCAGATCAACAATAAAATGGCAAATAGTAAATAAAAATGGACAAAGGATTTGAGCAGACACTTTACAGAAGGTACATTTTTCTACAGAATTATTCATTTCAATTTGGATTTTCAAATCTATTCATATAGTTGGAAAAATTAGGGTGATCATGCAAATCATTTTCCAAATCAGGACACTTTTTAGACCTAAAGCTGTCAAAACTTTACAGGATGCTGGGGCAACAGATGTAATCTTGAACTGCCCTGGGGAAGGTGGGATTCATGGTCTCCGTATGCACACAAGTTTATTAAGGTTTGTTAAAATTCCCTAATTAAGATTATTCTCCTTCCTCATTTCTAGTTTTGTCTATATGTACTTTCTCCTCCATGCTTTTCTTTAAATAGTTTGGCTAATGGTTTGCTTATTTCATTAATTTTGTTCAAAGAAACAGCTTTTGTATTTATCTAATGATTCTAGGATATTTCTGTTTTCTAACTCCTTAATTTCTTCTCTTGCCTTTATTAGTTCCTTTTGTGGCCTTACTTTGGTTTCTTTTTTTTTTTTTTTTTTAGTTTTTTTATTTGGGTGTTAATATGATACATACATACTCATGTATAATTTCCCCCTCTTGCTAGTGCTTCAGCTGTATGCCAGCTTCTGATATGCAATATTTTCATTTTTGTTATTTTCAAGAAATTCTGCAGTTTCCCCTTTGCCCTAGTGTACTGAGAATGCTCTTTATATTATTTCTGTTCCTGGAAGTTCATCAAGGTTTCCTTGTGGTCTACGATGGTCTGTTTTCCTGTATGCTCCATGCGTACTTGGAAAGAAAATATATTTTCTATTGTCAGGATTCAGAGTTTGTGATGGATTTATCCTAGATCCTGGCCCACTGTTGTGCTCTGACCATTGCGGGCAGTCATTCCCTCAGCTGCACTATCTCTTGCTTTCTACTTTCTACTATTTCTTGGCTTCTACTGCCATGTGGAGCACCATCAGGAGTCTGCTCAGCTACTTAGGTGCATGTGTAAACTTGGAGGGATCACCCTTTTAACGAGTCATTAACATCCTTTGTGGCAACTCTCAGGGGTGGGAGCCAGTGGATAAATATTCTCCATGTCTCAGGCAGTTGACCGTGAGACATGTTCTAGATGGTTCCTTAGGGGATGCCTTGTCACCTGCTTTTGTTGTAGATGTTGCTTGTGGGTTTTGGTTTTGCTACTAGATTGTGCTCTCTTGTTTTGTGCATAATACAGTGAGATTCAAAAATTATCCCTTTACTGATGTCATTTTCCTGCAGGTTTTCTTTATTAAATTTGACACATTTATGCTAACGTATATATTGTTTACTATCACATATTTTTGGAATTTATATAAATGGGATTACATTGTTGGTATTTTGCTGTGGGTTTTTTTTTTTTTTTTTTTCATTAGGTTTTGATATCCATGCATAGTGACATATATAGTTGTGTCTATCAGTCAGAAACCACCAGAAAAACAGAAAACACTCTGGTTATGAAGCAAAGGAAATTTAATATAGGGCATGGGTTCCAAAGAAGTTAGAAGAGCTAGGAAGTCAAATAAGGGATGAGGAGGCAAGCCAGCTATTAGCAACAGCCCAAAACCACTGGTCCTATTAGGGCTGGAGAGACATAGGCAGGAGCTGGTGTAAACTGAGCCGGCTGTCTGGCAGGGTCTAAAACCATAGCAGCAGCTGGATCCATAGAGGGAAGAGTTGTCTGGTGGGGAATGGCAGAGATGTAGACTAGACTAGAGAAAGTCCACTAAAGCAGAGCAATAGGGGAAGAAATAACTGGGTTCTTCCTTCCTCTAAGTCTCCAGTCCCCATCCTGTGAATCCCACTGAGCAGGATACACAACTAATTAGAAATGAGTTGGAAAAGAAATCTATGAAATGTTGTTTGCAGAAGGACAAGAAATAGATCTCAGAGCAACAGGCAATGACTAGCTGTGGTTCTTTCATTTTCACTGCTGTATAGTATTCCATTGAATAAATCTCACACTGTTCATTTATCTATTCTACTATTGGTGAAAATTTGATTTCTGAATTTTTCCTTTTAAAGATAATGTTTTTCCCATTAAAGATAATGTGACCAGAAAGATTCTGATTCTTTTCTTCTGATTCATACATGTGAGTTTTCCAAAGAGGAGCACCTAGCATCGGAATTTCTGTGGTGCAGAGAATGTCCATTTTGGACTTTTCTAGGTAACACCAGACTGTTTTCCAAAGGTCTGAAGCAGTATATAATTCCTATTAGCATTGTCTTAGAATTCTGGTGGTACCATATCCTAATATCCCTTTGTATGGTCCAGTTTTTAAAGGTTCACCAGTCTGATGGGTTTAGACTTTCATCTTGTGATTTTAATTTGCTTTCTATTAATTACTAACAAGGTTAAATATGCTCATATGTTTACAGGGCATTTGCACTTCCACTTGTTCAAGTCTTTTGCCCATTTTTCTGCCCTGTCCCCTTTTTTATTGTTGATTCACACTGGTTTTTTAAAGATCTATTTTGGATTCTAACCTGTGCCAAGTTATGTGTGGCAAAGAATATCTACCATTTCATGCTTCCCCCCTCTATTTATGGTATCTTTTTTTTAAATGTAATTTTATTGAGGTATATTCACACACCATATAATCCATCTAAAGTATACATCAGTGGCTCACAGTGTCATCATATAGTTGTTCATTCATTGCCACAATCAATTTTTGAACATTTTCATTGCTCCAAAATAAAGAAAAAAATAAAACTAAAAATAAAAAAGAACACCCAAAATATCCCCTAACACCCCCCTCCCCCATTATTTATATACATTTTGTTTTTTTTTATTACTCGTCTGCCCTACAGACGAGTAATAAAAGGGAGTGTTGGTTACAAGGTTTTCACAATCACATGGTCACATAATCAAAGCTGTATAGTTAAACAGTCATCAACAAAAATCAAGTCTACTGGATTACAGTTCAGCAGTTTCAGGTATTTCTTTCTAGCTATTCTAACACAGTAGAAACTATAAAGGAATATCTTCATAAGGCATAAGAATAAACTTCAGGATGACTTCTCAACTCTATTTGAAATCTTTCAGCCACTGAAACTCTTATTTTGTTTCATTTCTCTTCCCTCTTTTGGTCTAAGAAAAGCTTTCTCAATCCCACAATGCCAGGGCCAGGATTATCCCTGGAAGTTATGTTCCACCTTGCCAGGGAGACTTACACCCTTGGGAGTCATGTCCCACGTAGTGGGGGAGGGCAGTGAGTTTATTTGCAGAGTAGGCTGAGAGAGAGAGGTCACATCTGAGCAACCAGATTGGTTCTCCAGCATTGACTCTTAGGTGTAATTATAAGTAGGCTTAGCTTCTCCTTTGCAGGAATAAGTGTCATAAGGGCAAGCCCCCAGATCTAGGGCTTGATTTATTAAATTGGGAGCCCCTAATGCTTGCAAGAATATCAGGAATTCTCCAGGTGGGGAAGTTTAATATTTCCACATTTTCCCCAGTCCCTCAAGGGAACTTCACAAATACTTTTTTATTTTCTGCCCAAAATGTATTGGTGTATTACATTAACCCGTACAGAATAACAAGATCATATTCCTATTCTAGTTTCCGTGTAATTATGTTGCTTAAATAAACTGACCATACAAGTTAAATTAGATAGTGTGTTAGAGAGAATATAAATTTTGTTCCAAATAAACATCTTTTAAATAACAGTGGACTCAGGAATAGATGCGACTGCTGTAAGAGCTTACAGTCTAGGAACCTTGACAATAAGCCTCATTGAATATTCCGCACTCCTGCATTGTCGATTGCCCAGTCTCTGCCCACGTTCTATCCCTCATAACCTATGCTCTCAAATTCTGTTCTCAGCATTTGCTCATTATAGTTTATATTAGTGAGACCTTACAATATTTGTCCTTTCGTTTCTGGGTTACTTGATACAACATAATGAAGTTGCATGCCTTCCAACTTCAGTCCTTCTTGCAGCTGCTCAATATTCTATTGCATGTATACACCACAGTTCACCGTTCCATTCACCCATCAATGTACCCATAGGTATTTATGGTATCGTTTGATGAACAGCAGTCAAATGTGAATTAGATTGATTTATGGCTGTTCCTATATGTATCTTGTTTAAGAAATCCTTTCCCACAGCAAGATGATAAGGATATTTTCCAATTTTGTTTTCTATCAGTCAGCAAATGGTGCATGCAACATAATCTATGAATTTTAACCAGAGGGGAGTTTAAAACAGGGAGTTAATGCTGATGAAATCTGTTTTGGTCTCCCAGCTGTAAGCTCTAGGTTGACTAGTTTCTAGCAGTGACTCCCAGAAACCATAGAATAGACTAACGGGGAATTTATATCTGCTCACAATCTGGAAGAAGGGAAGAAAAAAGCCACCACTGCAACCATTGAATTCAATAGCATACCACTGTATTTATGATCCAGGATCAAGAAGCTGTAACTCAATTCTGCCACCGCATCAGATCAGCCCATCTTGACAGCTCTGAAGCAGATTTCTGAGACTGGAATGGAGGCTGGCCACTGCCAACCCCACACCTGCCTCTTCCACCAGTCAGAGAAGCTGCCACCAGGAATCTCCATGGTCTTGCCTAGATCAGAAAAGAGCCTAAAGGAGCAGAAACTGGTCTCCTTGCCACCTTCTGAATCTCATGAGAGTGCACCTAATTGATGAGACCTATTTTGGGTCCAGATCTATAGCTGCTGGGAGTTTGGGAAATGTCTTTATTATTATTGTTAGTTATTATTATTTTTTCTGTAGTGCAGGGAGACATACCAGAAGGAAATGGGGATGGTTTCTAAGCATCAGTCAACCTCAGCTAGCATATTCTTTAAAACTTTCATGGTTTTGCTTTCCTGTTTAAGTCTTTAATTCATCTGGTATTGTGCGGTTGGGAAGGAATCCTATTTTATTTTGTTTTTCCAAGTGGATAATTGTCTAAGTACCGTTTCTTGAAAAGTCTACCCACCCCCCCCAATCTGCAATGCTATTTCTGTCATAAATAAAGCCACTGCATAAGTGTGGGTCCGCTTTTGGATTCTCTATTTTGCTCCATTGTTCAATTTTTCTCTCTCTCTGCCCCAACACCACACTGTAGTCATATAACTTTATTACCATTCTTGATATCTAGTAAGATATATTCCCTTGATCTTGAGCTCCTTCAGAACTCTTTTAGCTCTTCTTTGTGCTTTTGCTTTTCCTTTGTCCTTTCTAACATTTTAATATGAAAATTTCCAAACATACAGAAAATTTGAAAGCACTGTACAAGGAATATACACATACCTACTACCCAGATTTTACCATTGATATGTTGCTATACTTGCTTTATCATGTAACTATGCATGTATTCATCCCTCTATCCCTCCATCAATGCCTACTATTTTTGATGCATTTCAAAGTAATTTGTAGACAACAGGCAAAACTAATCTACACTGGGAAAAAATCAGAACAGTGATTGCCTCTGTGGGGTGGGGCAAGGCTGACTGGGAAAGAATAGGAAGGAACTTCTGATGTGATTGTGATATTCTAAATCTTGATAATGGTTTGTTTTGCACAGTTATATGCTTTCGAAAGTCCTTGAATGGTACACTTAAGATTTGTGCATTTCATTGTATGCTTAAAGGGAGAAAAAACTATCAACATTCAATAAACTCTTGTGTATGAAAATGTGTGCTTTTGCCCCACGCCACAGGGGCAATCACTGTTCTGATTTTTTCCCAACATAGATTAGTTTTGCCTGTTTTAGAACTTCACATAAATGGAATAATAGATTATATCCTTTTTTGTGTAAGGTTTTTTCATTCCACGTAATGATTTTTTTTATTCCCATGTTATTTTATGTATTTGTTACTCCTTTTTATTTATCCATTCTCCTATTGATGGACAACTGTGCTATTTCTACATTTAGCTATTTTCTGTTATTATGAATAAGTTGCTATAAACATTGTGATACAAGTCATTTTGTGGACATATGCTTTTATTTGTCTAGGAGTGAAATCGCTGGGTCAAACAAAGAGTGGATATATATTTAGTTTCATGTGAAACTGCTGAACTCTTTTAAAATGGTTGAACCATTGTACCTTCCTCCTGCAGGGTATGAAAGCTCTAGTTATGGCTTTCTGTGTCCTCTCTAAAAAGTCACAAAGATATTCTTCTATGTTTTCTTCCAAAAAGAATTTGGGTTTAGACTGTGTGTTTAGGTCTGTGTTCCATTTTGAATTAATTTTTTCCATATGGATACCCAGTTATTTCAGCACCATTTTTTGTAAAGACTTTCCTTTCCCCTATTGGATTGCTTTGGTGCTTTGGTTGCAAATCAGAGGATGGCGTATGTATAGGTCTATTTCTGAGCCCTCTATCTGTTCTACTGGTCTATTTGTCAATCTTTTATTGGTAGCACATTGTCTTGGTTAGTGTTGTTTTATAGTAAGTCTTGAGTCAGCTGATATAAGTCTTCTTTCTTCTTTTTCTGGATTGTTTGCATTTTCCTATAAATTGTAGATTCATTTTTTCAGTTTCTATTTAAAAGCCTGCTGGGGTTCTGATTGGGATTGCAGTGACTCTAAAATGGTCTATTTGGGGGACTGATTAGTCTTTTAACAATATTGTATCCATTGCATTTTAAATGACTTACAATAATTTACATTTTTAATAGATGAATGTTTTTTTCTAGATATGTTTGCTCTTGACTTTCAATATCTTTCTAATCTTTTTATTTCTTCAAACATATTTAACATTCTTTTCAAGAAATATTGTCTCTGACAATTCTAATATCTGAAATATTTGAATATTTTATCCTGATATCTGTTTACCCTACTGATTCTTGCATGTGCTACTTTGTTTCCTTATGTATTTTGTGATCTTTTAAAAAGGCAAACTTCTCATTTTCATTTAACTTAATTTGTGAAATCCTTTGACACCTAAAAAGGAAGGAGATTCCTCCAGAAAGAATTTGTTTTTGCTTTTGCCAAGTGCCTGTAATAACTATTATGTAGGAAATCAGTAATCTAATTTCTCTACTTAAGGATTTTTGAACCACTCAGATATGGTGAATTCAAGTAGGAAACTCAAATGTGGCAAATCTTGGTGTGGTAAATTCTGAGACTTTTTTTTTTCCCATACTCAGTACCAAAATTTGACAGACAGTTTTCTTTACTGTAGACCACATGACCCAATACATTAATGAATGTAAGTATTTCCAAAGAATTAATTCTGGAATTTCTTTAAACTGCCCATGCTGATATTTTACTCCTTGCCCTTTTTTTCGCATGGGACTCTTACCATTTGAAGCTCTGTGAGGTACTTCATCAGCTTAGAGTGTAATTGAAAATTTATTTGCTCATGTTGTAATCTCAAGAAAACTAAAACTATGCGTAGTCCTTTGGAGAATAGATAGGCTTATGAGTAATTGATGTCGAGACAACTAAATAGCAGTTTGGGTAAAAAGAAAACTAGTTCTTTCCCACCCACCTTTACCAACATAAATTTCAAATAGGTTAAATATTATATGTTAAAAAAATAGGATCATAAAAATCTTAGAAGAAAATACAATAGAATATTTTATAATCTTTGAATGTGAAAAATCTTTCTAAACTAGCTTGGAAGCCCTGAAAATCAATTGTTTAAATAAAAATTTAAAACAGGTATAGCATAATACCATTAACAAAATCAAAATTAAGAATCAATTGAGAATACATATTACTCAACGTATATGACAAAGATTGAATCTCCTTAATATAGGGTTCTTGCATATCAAAGAGAAAGGGATAGCTTCCCCCTCATGAGAGACTGAATATACAAATGGATAATGACCAGAACTTATGTAAAAATATATCTCTGACCCACAAACTCAGCAGCAGTCAGTCCGGGAAGCTAAACCACAACCCCCTGCAGCAGTCCCCGAATGGTCAGGACTTGATAATTGTTGCCAGCTTTCCTAATTTTTGCTCCTGTTTCCAACACAGGACCAACCAGAGAAAACCAAATATGCATCCCAAAATAATCACATGGGATGTCCTGCTTCTAGTTATGCCTCCAGCTTCCTCATGCCAGCATCTTCCAATCAAGACTTACCTGAAGCCTTCCCTTTTTTCCCACTATAAAGCTTTCCCACTCCCCTGCCTGCCCTTGAATCTCTGCCAAATGCTAGTGATGTTGCTGGCTGACTTCCTTGCTATATAGCAAGGTGTGAATGAACAGTTCCGGCTTATTCACATCTGAGTGGTCTTCATTTATTTCCACATTTCCAAACATGTACTTAATAGAAAAATAGGCAATACATTTGAATAGAAAATTAAAAGCCAAAGAAAGTGGAAAGAATAGAGAAACAAAAAGGGTCAAAAGTATAAGAAAATGTTTATCCTCACTGGTATTCAGATAAATGTAAATAAAACTCACCTGTCAAGCTGACAAAGATTTAAATGAATGATAATGACTAATAATGGAGTAAGGATCATTGTTGGTAAGTTTTGTCTTTTATGCAGATGTTGAGAGGGGAAGGTATTTTGTCAACACGTATTTAAAATTTTAAAAATGTTTATATTTTGATCCTGAAATTCCACTTTTATGAGTTTAATCTACAAAAATAGTTTGACGTATGTATAAAGACATCTATTTCGTTGCAACAAGAGGGAAATATGAGAAGCTATCTAAATATCAATATGGGAAATTAGCAGGATTAGTAAAACAACCTTTAATAAAATATGATGCAGCCATGAAACAATACCTACATTTTATTTGCAGCTGCATGATTTTTTGAAAGATCACACCATGTATTTTCCTTCCTGGTAAAGTATACTTCTCTTCCCCTTCCCAAGCAGTTTTTCTGACATTAAGTCTTGGTCATGAGTCTGACCCTTCTTGCTGCAGTAAGGGGAGGACAGATAGTACCTAGAATAAAGAACCCATAGTTCAGCTTTGAGTACTCTAAAGTCCATATCAAGAACAAAATTCATATTAGCAGAGTTTTAGGAAAGAAAACTAATAATTTTCTAGAAAATTCCCAAACTGCATTTTCTTAAGTCAGGAATCAATCTTTGGAGCGTGAAAGAATGGAGGTTATAAAAGAAGGAACATTGCTATCCCTTGTGAATTAAAATCCCTTGTAGGGCTGGGGATGAGGGAAACTAGGACAGAGAGGAGGACAAAAGAATTTGGTTATGGTGTAGAATTTGTGCCCTAGTTATGGTGTCTCATTAGACTGCTGGTAGATTTCCGGGGTTCCTGAGAGAGGTTTGGGTATCACAGAGCTGAGGAGACTTATGGCCAACTTTCCATCTGGACTTTGGGTGACCACCTGGCAAAGTGACCCATGGCTATATGGAATGGGCACAACATATTAGAAATGCCAGTGTGGTGGGCTTAGGTAAAGAAAGGGTGTGAGATAGTGTGCTGTGGTTCCCCCCAGCCTGGGCATGGTGTGGAAGAGATCCAGACATTTCACAGTGCCTCAGTCTGGTAGTGGGACTAGGGGCACACAGCAGGCAGCTAACAGTTGAGAACCAGGACCTGTGAGGCTATCACCATGGCACAAGGCAAGAGTGACCAAAGAGAGAAAATGGGACCTTATAGCAGAGGTTGCAGGATGGACTGCCTAAAGCTAGGAGCTATGGGAGGAAAGCCACTAAGCCTCAGGGAGGGTTGGTATCTCAGCCTCAGCTGAAGTAGGGCCAACTCAGCAGTGTCAGGTCCTGCATAGAGGCAGAGCCATCAGACAATTTTGAACTCAGGCACTTCTGGGTCTGGCAGTAGAAGCAGTGATGACATAGGAGATGAGCCATACAATTTCACACAGTGTAGCTTATAGCTCATGGGTGTTGTAATAGGTTGAATTGTGTACTCTAAAAAATCATGTTCTTAAACTGCATTCTTGCTGTTGTGAACCCATTGTAAATAGAAGCTCTTGAAGATGTTATTTTCAGTTAAGTTGTGGCCCAGCTGAATGAGGGAGGGTCTCCATCAGTTTGCTGGAGTCCTTTATAAGCAGAAGAAATTCAGACAAAGTCAAAGAAAGCCATGGGGAGGAGTCAGAAGCCAGAAGCCATAGAACCCAGAAGACGGAGGAGAAGACATTGCCATGTGTTAGGAAAGCCGAGGCTCCCAAGGATTGCTGGCCAACCAGAGCACTACTGACCCCAGGATGAAACAAGTTTTCTAACCTCTGAAACTGTGAGCCAATAAATTCCTGTTGTTTATGGTATTGGTCCTGTAATACCGTGGAAATTAAGACAGGTGGTAAGATAGTGTTATGTCAGTTTATGGACAGGGCTTGAGCCTGAATTCCTAAAGTTACCTGCACATCTACTCTAAAGCATATCTTGATGCCTGTAGTGCCCAAACTAGAGCCTAAACTGGGAAAAGAGTTATCAGCCAGAGAGGATTAAGGGCAAAATAAAGTTCACGTAGAGAAGTGCAGAATTATAAAGGAGGGAAGCTGCAAGAAAATTATACCGAGGCAGGAGCAGGTTTAGAAGTGATGCATAGACTGTGGAATAATTGGTAGGATCAACAGTGGGTGAGTGTGGCTTAAATTCTAGGCGAAGTGGGTATGTGGTATATGAATGTTTGGGCTGGCTTAAAGATATGGTGTCAAGTCTCTCCTACTTTCAAGGTTGATTGGCTCCAGACATGGAAATATCTGGGTCATCTGGAGAGAAACGGAGCTGGCCCCAGTGTGGGAGGAGGGCTGGAGGAGTCCCAGATGAGCCTGAGACATTCCCAGGTCAAGGACAGTACCCTGCTGTGCAAATCCCCTTTATCAGATAAACTGACAAACACAAAAGGGCAGGGCTAGAGAAAAGAAAGGAGTATTTTGTATTCTTTTATTTCCAAATCATATATGATAATCAAAATGTCTGTAGGCAGCAATTTAGCCCTGGGGAAAGTGCCCATTGAAAATTGTGTTGAATAGCAGGCCTAAATCTCATTACATGAGTAATGATCTAACAAAGCTTGCCTCTTTGCCACCCACTTTAGCTTGCACAAAGGAAATAACCCCTTAGAAAAGGAGTTTGATGAAAATGCTGTTTTTCTACAGATGCCTTATTGTTTCTTTTCCAAACATTGCACTGAAGACTGCAGTTTGTTTGTGATGTAGGAAACTCATTTGGCTGCTGCGAGCTAGGAAATTGGTGTGGACAGAGTTGCTTTAGACAAATAAAGTGACCTGTGTTTTACTTTGACACTGCAATTTGGAGTGCAAGTAGGTTTAGGTTCTAAAATAGGATAATACTGAGAAAAGAGATCAAACAAAATGGAGTTACCATGTCTAAGAGATTTAAAACAGAGTTGGGTGGCCATTTAGGAAGTTGTTACGCACATCTGAGACAGATATCACAAACTGCCGAGGTATGCAAAACCAAAAGCAACAATGTTTCTGAGGACATCTGGATGCCATGAACCAAGTACAAGATAAAGAAATCAGTAAACTGTCTAACTTGAAGGACATTTGAGAAGCCCCAAATATCCACTAATCATAATTCTATACAAACAAATTATGTAGTTGTCTTTTTAAAAACCCTTGGCGTGACGCCCCAAGATGGACACAGTTTAGTTTGCTATCGGAATCTGAATCTGTGCTCTTTGAATTGCAATTCTAAGACCCCAAATAAACGCTTGTGTTGCCTTGCAGCTCTGTCCGTAATTTCTCAATCGCCATTACATGGAGTCAGAAGAGGGATCCGAGGCGATCATCACCTCTGCTCTGGAGTCACCATTGAATTTGGCATGAAACCTGCTGGAGCCCCTTGTGCTCTGTTGTCTGTCTCCCTGATGTCTTTGGTTTCTGTTGGTGAGTCCTCTTGGGTCCAAATCTCCCTTCTTCTGGTTGAGATTTGGGCCTTTGTTTGGGCATCTGCTGGTTGATGGCATTTTGAACTTTGCTCTTTTGGTTTGGACTGGCGGCAGCCATCTTTTTGGATGCCCTTTTGATTTATAGGAATTTCTCCTGTTTGGTGAGTACTCAAATATTTGGAATCTCTTCTTTCTCTCTTTCTCTAACATTTCAGTTGACCTTTGTCCTGACGGAGAGCAGTCAAATAAGCATCTTGTTGGGCACAGGTGGGCACTTACACGTTATTAGAGCACCCACCACTTTCTTTGAATTCTTGGCTTCCAAAGACTAAAACAGACTCCAGGGTAAGGGTAAGGTGATTATGGGCAGGCAAGATTGACAGTAGGTCACCTGCTGCCCTCAAGACAATTTCTGTGCAACTAGGGAGACTTGGTCACAGGTTGGACAACTAGAGCACAGGCTGTCTGCCAGGTTAAAGAAGTATCCTTTGTAAGGAACACTGTAAAATACCTCATTAACAACCTTAAGATAGAGCCTGTCGGGCTTTTAGACTTTAGGATTGCTATCAATCAGAAACAATGGACTCTAATACTTCAAGATTTCTAATGGTGCACCAGCATCAAGTACTCCATTTGATTTTATGTATAAGAATTATGGTCTGCATCATGTAAATTCCTATCTCACTGGACAAGGCATACTAAAGACAATCTTGAATTACATTGATGCAATAAGGCTCTTTTGATATGCCCAAATTAGTGTATTTGCATATTCAATTAGAGAATTAAGGGCTATTAGATTGAACAAGCTGATATTGTATGCTGAATCAGCCAGAAGAGTATTTGATTCCAAAATTGCTTCTTTAAGGATCTCCTTACAGAGAGCTTAAGAAAAATAAAAATCTCTCTTGATAACCCTCTAACTAAAAAGGCTGGACTGGATGATGATGATGCCCTTCCTGCTTCTCCTAACCCTACTGCTCCCCGTTGTGTTCCTTCCTTACATCCTTCTTTCCCGACTACTAAAATTTGGCAAATGCCCTGTAAGTCAAGACCTTCTGAGACTGCCAGAATGGCACCTGTTGTAACTCTGAGCCCCTGATCAAGAGCAGCGCCCAGGGCTATTGTTAAGGAATTTCCCAATCCTAAAGGAGATTTAAAAAAATTATATATATATATTGAATTTAGAATTCTAATTGGAGTTTATAATTCAGTATTGCCTGACCTTTTTCAATTTGTACATATGGCTTGAAGTCCAGGCGAAACAAAAAATATAAATAAATGAAGACAGCTAAATGGGAAAATCTGCAAAATTATGTAAGGGACCCTATAAATATTACAGGTAGTGTGATGGTTAGGTTCATGTGTCAGCTTGGCCAGGTGATGGTACCCAGGTGTCTGGTCAAGCAAGCACTGGCCTAACCATTACTGCAAGGACATTTGTGGCTGGCAATAAACCAGAAGGCTGGTTTATTAAATCATCAGTCAATTGATTGCATTTGTGTCTGATTACATCAACTAAGGATGTGTCTTCCGCAATGAGAGAATCCAATCAGTTGAAGACTTTTAAGGGAGAAGAAAGAACTTTCATTTCTTCTTCAACCAGCCAGCCTCTCCTGGGGAGTTCATTGAAGATCTTCATCAGAGTTGCCAGCTCACTGACTGCCCCACGGAATTAGGATTTATGCATCCTACCCTACAGAATTTGGACTAGTACATCTCCACAGTTGCATGAGACACTTCTATAAATCTCATATTTACAGATATCTCCTGTTGGTTCTGTTTCCCTAGAGAACCCTGACTAATACAGGTAGGAATGCTCCCCCAAAGCTAAAGTAAACCATGAACTAGAGTTAATAGTATAATTATAATAATATTATCTTACCAGTTGTAACAAATGTACTATACTAATGCAAGCTATTAATAATAGGGGGGCACACTCTATTTTCTGCATTATTTTCTGTAAACTTACAACTTCTCTAATAAAAAAAATTACTATGGATTTATTAAATGCCATGCCAAGGGTTTTACCTCAAAAAAACAAAACAAAACAAAAACTGATTGGTCAATAATCTAAACTTCTTAACAAAAACAGATGAATTCATCTAGGATTTTTAAAAAGTAATTGTCTTAGACCTTTGTTGTTCATTCAGGTCTTGCATCTTTTGTTGACATATTTGAAGGGACACTGTCCTATTATTTGTCAGTGGACTTAAACCTAATCTTGGGAAGTTGGTTAAAAAAACGTAAACTTGAGTAAAAATCTGCTCCTTTAGATAAATTTGTTAAACGTTTTTAAAAAATTCTGGATGAGGATAAAAATAAAACAAACAAACAAATAAAATCATAGCTTTATAATTACAGCAACTCCAAAAGAGTGGAATAAAAAATTATAAAAGAGTCCCCAATTGCCACTTTAATGACAATCAATACAAAAATAGAGGTTTTTTTTGTAAGGGAAAAAATATTAAGGACAATAGCTGTCTTTATTTCCAGCAACAAGAACAGTGAAAATGAGATTGTCCATTTTTAAAGGATAAAAATGAGCCATGAACACATAAAAGACCCAGTTTGAAATGGGTTCTTGATGTGCTTTTTTTTTAAAAAAATAGATGTTTAAAAATAGCTTAAAGCTGCAGTAGCCATGATGGGGAAGTTTTCATTTAAACAAAGTTATACATTTAAAAAGGTACATTAAAAAAGTTTTTCCAGACTCCACCAAAAATGGGGTACATTCTTTACTTAATATTCAAAAGCTTCTAACACATATATTAATTCTAAAATAGCCTCTTTACCAAAAACACACACAAAAAAACTCTAATTAATATATATGTATATATAAAGTGGAGCAAGGACAAAAAGTCAGCTCTTTTATAAAATGAGTGAGTTTTATATCTATGTTTTTATCTTTGTGTTTCTAAATCTGTTTTTTTCTTACTCATCGTTGAAAATTTTAAGCTGTAAATTCTCTGTTTGGTCATTAATTGAATAGTGTTAATTTAAAAGAAAACAACTATGTATTCTGAGTTACCAGTGTTAAAAAGGCATGTTTTTGGAGATATTTTTCCTTAACATATACACGTTTACTAATCAAATAAGCTAGTATTATATATACTAAATGTTTAAATGAATATGTATATATACACACACATATATAAATACACATTTCATTTAATCAAATTGAGTCATTATTATTATAGGTCTTAATTTAACAGTAATTATGTTTTGTAAGGTGTCAGCTTGAGGACAGTTTCCAAAATCATTTTGGTAATTTAGGTATATAAAGTATATAGGATGTGTTTTTATTAACGAAAAAAAGAGTAGCTTTGTCCCAAAATAGAATGATTTGGTTGTTACAGAGTGAGAAAGAGGAAATGTAAGACAAAACCTGAATGGGTATAGAGGGTTGTAAAAGGTTTCCAGAAAAAAAAATTTTATTTATGGTTAAAATTGGATAAGGTTTGATGAATCTATCTATAAAATTTATAAAAACCTTAGTATCAAATAGTATACTAATGCAAAACTAAAATTTGGTTTCCTCTCTATTAAAATGACAGTTTTTTCTTAGATTATTGGTCTGTTCTTAATAAAAGATTGTAAATGTTTTTCTCTGAATAATTAATGTAGAAGGCAGGGAGTCTATGTTTCATGAAAATAAGTTCTTGTACTTTATGTTAACTTTATCATTTCCTTAATTGTTTAAAAGAAACAAGTATGCTCACTTTTAAGGAAAATAAAGGTTTTTTGTATCATGTTATCTCCTATATTTGCTTTTAAAATATTTTATTGCCACTTTAATTAAAGAAGAGAGCCAAATATTATTTCACAGTGACCTGTGATCCTATTGAACCAAATGTTTGTTCCTCCTGACAACTTTTAATATTTTGCCTCCTCAAATCAAATGCTAAATGATATGTTTTTTATTTCAAAGTGTGTTTGGGATTTTCCAGAGAGCCCCTGGAAAATTACAAAAAATCTACTTCTACCTTATAAAAAGAGAGGGGCTAGAAATAGGTTTATTTGATATAATATAAATTGCATAGGAAGTGTTGTCAAATTAAAAGGAATTTTCTGACCAGAAAATACTGCAAAGATTGTGAAACAAAACTGGCCTAGAAACCAAAGCCTGCAGGTGGGCCAGGACTGTGCTCTGAACCTAACTGGGTTGGTTGTTTGCTAAAGCAAAACAACAAACAAACAAATACAACATTCCCCCAGAAAATTTTAATAGAATCCAGAACTTGTAGCATAATATTCAAAATGTCCAGGATACAATCCAAAAATACTGAAAATTCAAGGAATCAGGAAAATCTCAATAATCTTCAAGGGAAAAATAATCAACAGATGCAAACTTCAAGAGTATCCAGATGTTGGAATTAACAGACAAAGACTTTAAAACACCTCCTATAATAATGATCCAAGAAGTAAGGGCTAACACTGTTACAATGAATGGAAAGATAGATGGTCTCAGCTAAAAAATACAGGGTATTCCAAAGAACCAAATGGAATATTTGAACATATAAAGACTCAAAATTTCCCAAATTTGTCAGAGGACAATTACAGATGCAAGAAGCTTAGCAAACTTCAAGTATGATAACTTCAAAGGAAACCAGGCATGATTCATCATAATCAAAGAGTGGAAAACAAAATAAAAAAAAAAAATTAAGAAAAACCAGAGAAAAACAACACATTACATATAAGGGATCAATGATTTGAATGACTGCGTATTTCTCATCAGAAATCATGGAGACCAATAAACAATGGAACAACATTTTTAAAGTGCTGAAAGAAAAGAATTATCAACCCAGGTTTGTTTACCCAGTGAAAATATCCTTCAAGAATTTAGTCTTTGGACTAGGTCTGTTATTTAAAAATGTAAATTTTTATTTACCAAATTCCCTTACTGTGTTTTACCCGTAGTACTAGGCAGGAGGGCTATGAGAAAGATAAAGACTCAGCCACTCCCTACAAGAATCTTTCTCTGAAGTCCATGGTAAAGTGGAAATGTGCAGTTAAGTGCCACATAGGCTTAGGGGTTAAGTTAAGAGTTAAGTTAGGGGTTAAGTTAGGAGTTCACTGGAGGAACAATTCAGGTAAAAAGAGGGGGGCAAGGTATACTTTCAAGAGGAGCTAATGTTTAAATTGAATCTTTAGAAGTGCACCCCAGTGAGTAAGGGGACTAGTGTAGTAGAGCAGACCCTCTAGTAACAGGGAGAAATGTGACCACAACCTGCAATGGTTTGTTGGTGCACTTGGGCAACCTCAGGTATTGTAGCACATACACTGATATAGCTAAACACTAATTTCTTTGCACTCCAACCCAATTTCCAACTGCCAGTCCCTCAACACATTGATTGAGGGCTGGGTCCAGCTCTTTCTCCCCACACAGCAGTCTGACAGTACTGGGGAATTAATGTTCCTGGAGCAGCTCTCAATAGATAAATGATGGGAGTAAATAAATAAATACCCCAGTTCCCTAATCCCTTGGGCAAGGTAACTCTTAAGTATGTTCTCCACTGGGTCTCAGATTTCCCCAGTGGAATTACTCTCTGGTTGCTTAGTGTTGTAACTTGCTTGATAATGTGTATTTTATTGCCTTTTGTCTCTTCTTTTGTGCTTCCCCACTATTGTATTGGTATTTTCTGAGATCACTTCTCAAATAAACTCCTTTTCTCAGGGTCATCTTCTAAGAGAACTCAAACTAAAACAGTGTCACAAATAGGTTTCCAAGAAGCAGACTCTAATAGGGAAATTTAGAGTTTATTAGGGAAAGCTCTTGGAACATCTGAGAGAGAATGGAAGGAAGCAGGGTTGGGCAGAGGGTGAAGTTGAGATTAGTCACAACAAAGGTCTCGGGTGTCTCTGTTGGAAACTCTGAAGCTTGGATGGTCCTTGGGAGTTGTCTCAAGTTAAGATGAAGGGACTAAGCCTAGATACCCCCACATCAACCATTATTGGATGTAGGTTGTCTTGAGGATAGGAACTTGACTTTGAGCAAGGTATTTCTCTTTAGTCAAGTATAATTCGCAGCAGCAGGAAAATATGTTGTAATTCCTGAACAAGTGGCACTGCATAATGTCCACTACTGACAGTTACGACTAGCATTCAGAGTTTGTGGAAAGGTTTGAATGGGACAAACCAGATAGGGATGGGGTCATGATGCTTTGTAGGAAAAGGAAAAGAGTTTGACTACAATCTGCATGCAGTAAGGACCCAATGAATACTTTTAATTTGGAGAGTAGTATGATCAGGTTTTTGGTTATTCTGGTATGGAGCTTGAAGTAGAGGTATAAATTTTAGAGAAAGAAGTCAGTCAGGGAAATCTTGCAGTTGTGTAGAAGAGAAATGAAAAGGGGCAGATCTAAGGCAGTAGGAAAAGGAAGTGGGATTGAAGTTTCTATATAATTTTTTTTTACTGAATGTGGACAGTTACTGAGTGAGAAAGGTAGGATTCAAAGATGACTCTTAGAATTTGGTTAACTTGGTTAACTGTAGCATTTTAGGTTTACAGATTGACAGAATAAAACCAAACACACACACACAAACACACACACACACACACACACACACACACACACACACATCTTGATTGATTTTCTGCTAGGTATTACTGCTGGTTATTTTTCTCCACATATGTATATTCATATTTGAACTAATACGCATACGTTTATTGATTGATGTAATATCTAGTCCAAGAGATTTGAGATGTTTTACCAAAAGGAACATTAAATATACCATGATACAAAAAGATTAGGAAATTAAAAGAATGGGAAGATAAGGATTGGAAAATAAGATAAAGTCAGAAGTTATCATTGTTCAAACATTTTATTCTAATTTTTATGCCCAGTTACTAGAAATGGACAGCAAAATAGTCTCTGATTTCCCTAATCAAACCAAATAAACCAACTAAACAAAAGAAATGGGGAGGGACACAACTAATTTTCAAAAATAATAAATCAATTGCTCTGAAATACTCTAGCCTTTCTTGGTAATTATTTTAGAGAAATTTCTATTGTGGGTCTTTATATAAAGGGAATGTTACAAGATGTAGTGGACTATGCCTTTACATAGATATGTGTATGAATATACTTCAGTTTGAATATAAAAGAAGAGAAATCCCAAATCATTTTTTTATACAAAAGAAAGCCATTTAATTTATTCCAATAAACATTTATAGAGAAGTGACCACAAGCAAGGCCCCATTTTCAGAAGTAAAATATACAAAAGTGAAAAAGATAGAGTTGCAAGTTTCTGCTATAATGCCAAATAACTTTAATGTTTTGCACAAGGGCACAGAAGGTATTTTTGCAACCTGCAACTCTTAAAAGAACATATCAGGCAACTACAAGAAAGAAAACTTCTTACTTTTCTAGATTTCAAAAAGATCCCTATTTTAATCAAGAGTTTTCATAGAAAGGAAACGTATAACTCTTGGCTTTACATTTATTTGGATTAAATAGCTAGCAGGGAGTTGTTTTCTAAAACAAAATACAGAAGCATACACACATTGGACAAATATCCTAGTACATCCCTTGAGCTACCTGGCTCTGGAGTCTTCACTGTGGGCAGAAGAGAAGGCAGAGGAGTTGGTGGAATGTGGGGCTCATGTAAGAGAGAAAACAAGGGGTGGAACTGGGCAGGAATGAGAGTCATAGTGCTGAACGGTGCAGGAAATCTACCCCTCCAGTGCACCACTGGCAAAGTGCTCATTCACTGTTTGCAGCAGTTCAGGAAAAATATGTCGGTGGGTAATACAATATAGAGGTAAATACCTTTATTTTGCTCATAGGAATTGTTAAAAAGCAATTCATTTTACAAATGCCTGTCTATATCCATATAAAAATATAGACCATATGAACTAGATACATGTAACATTTTAAAAAATATATAAATACTTGAATTTTGGGAGAGAAAATGCTGCACATCTATTATATTTATTAAATCTTATAAATTACAAAATTATAAAATATCCCTCCCAAATTATTTGAGTTATAAAAAAGAAAAATATAGATGTCCTGTGACTCTGGTACATTGTGATTAGTAAATAAGCAATTATTAATTGACATTGGGAATGAAGAAAGTGTAGGTGTGTTTAGGAAATGTTTTCTTTCACTTCTATTTTGCTGGTGAATCAGAGAAGTGTGTTCTTTGCTTGTTAGAGGGGATTGCCAGCACTGGATGGCGTTTAGTTCATGAAGTATCTAAACAGCAAAATTCTTCAATTTGATTCTTGAGATTTCAAGTCATTTTTAATGTGGAGGATTTTTTTTCTTTCCTTAACTGGGGCAGATTCATAGAAGAAGCATCCCATACCAATCTTTAAGTCTGTTGATGTTTTCCTGATTGGACTGTTAGAGGCTGAGTTTGGGTTAGAGAAAGAGGTCATTCATACTTCGGCTTCTGTTGACTTCCTATTTTCAAGAAACACAATTTGACATCTTTCCTTAGTAATTTAAAATCCTTGCAAATTAAGTCTCATTTTATTGTTCAAATTACAGTTTTAAATCAGATATGCAGCCCACCATCCCACATGGAAACACTATGCGACTTTTTCTTCTCAAGGGGAAACTATTTTATCCTTTAACCTCTTCACAAAAGTCTTATTTTTTGACTTGTGTTACACCACAGAAACTGATTACTTTCTCACCAAAGAAAAAACAGGTACGATAGACTAGATTCTCATGTCATTAGATAGTGTTTTGATTTTTTCCCCTCTTTAAGAGAATGATTTCCTTTCGGAAAAAAAAAAAAAATGCTAGCTCTGCAGACAAAAATCCATGTTAGGGAATAACTGTTAAAGAAACAAGATCTAATGAGACACTTTTCAGGGGAGTATTTTTCTGTTAATTTCCTTGCACAGATCTACATGGCCTGTGCAAATGTTGTGATTCAGGGCAAACTTCAAGGTTCAAGGTTTTATCATTTTATCTCCATCTTGCAAACTGGGTCTTCATTCATTCATAACCAAAACCAACGAAATTCTGACTTGAGTTTCCAGGTATTGTCTCTCAAATCAGTCTTCTGTGTTCAAAATTTTTGTGTTTGTATACTAAAATGGAACCTGGGTTGAATGAAATTAATACACGTTAAGGACCCTGTCCATTAAGGTTGAAGAGATCAAATTGTTCACTTGCTGATTTCTAAATTTGATAAATATGAGGTAGTTTGATTTTATGTCTTTCTTCGTTTTCATTTAAATGAAATTACTCCAGCCCTGAGTTGGTTTCATAAACCAAGGGTTTGCTATGTTGACTTAGCCGCAAATATTTGCTGCCATTTTCTCCTCTGTTTTCAAATATATGTCTGAATTTTCCTGAATATCGTCCATGTATAAGAGGAAAGAGAATGCAGGATCTTGGGACTTGATGATAGAGCAATAAGAACCCTAGATAATCATTCAGGGACTGCAAAGGGACTCTTGACGTTACTCTTTTTTTTTTTTTTATTCAGTTTTATTGAAATACATTCACACACCATACAATCATCCATGGTATACAATCCACTGTCCACAGTATGATAACATAGTTATGCGTTCATCACCACAATCTATCTCTGAACATTTTCCTTACATCAGAAAGAACCAGAACAAGAATAAAAAAAAAAAGTGAAAAAAGAACACCCAAACAATCTCCCCATCCCGCCCTATTTGTCCTTTAGTTTTTATCCCCATTTTTCTACTCATCCATACACTAGATAAAGGGGGTGTGATCCACAAGGTCTTCACAATCACACTGTCACCCCTTGTAATCTTGACGTTACTCTTACAAGCATGGTGGTAAGGCAAATGGTAGCAAGCTAAGAGTTACCAGGGTGGTAGATTGGGAGGTTTCCCATTGGTGGAAGTCATCTCCATGTAGAGAAGCAATTCAAAACCATATCCAGCTGCCAGAGCCAAATGAGATTAACCCAATGCACTACTTGTCAACTTTTCTATAGCAATGAGACATTTTCCTTGAAATAAGATCTCTGCTAAAGTCTGTTGTTTAATGCCAGTAGAAGCAAGGCTACTCTGGTTGATATGGGCCCATAAGTGGTCTCCACATAAGCCCAGGGCTTGGCAAAGACATAATAACAGCCACTGTTTTAGCAAAACAGGAAATCAGAGAGTGAACTCAAGCACTTACTAGTTGCTGGATGACAGACAATTTACAGTCTCTTTAAACTCGTGTGTGTGTGTGTGTGTGTGTGTGTGTGTGTGTGTTTGTAGATTATTTCCTACCTCTCAAGATTGTTGTAAAGATAAGTGATAATAAACATAAAGTGCTTTGCCCAGGACCTTAAATGTAGGTAGACATTCAGTAAATGCCATCTACTCATTATAGTCATCATCCTAGTTATCATTAATACTATCATTTACAGAGCCCTACATGTCCCAGGTTTGTTCCAAAGGGTTACATATGCACTGACTGTGTCAATTTACAGATTATGACACTGAGGCCTAGGGAAATTGACTAGTTTATCTAAGGCCACGTAAATAGTAAGTAGTAGAATCAATCCCTTCTTAGCCCCAGGGCTCAAATGCCTCTTGTTATAATAAACTGCAGACTCGGTGTGTGTCTGTGTAGGCCAATCTGTCCATATCTTAGCTTGTTCACTGTTCAAATGGGGAATACTTCCCTTGGTGTTGTGAGGCTCACATGAGGTAAAATTGGTCACCTGCAAAAGACTTCTATTTCTGCACAAGCAAATGGCGACTTGCACTGTCAGTCATTTTATCCAGTTTGATCACATGAAGTAATAACCACCAAATCTTCATTTCCACTTATTTTGTGTGGAAGCAACTCTGGTAAAAAAGAAGTCTGAGCTCAAAAATGTAATCTTATTTAGGCTAAAACTAGGTTCTTGGAGGGGGGGGTTCCAAGTCTAATGAATAGCTTTGCTGTGCACCTGCTTTTGAGGGCAGGAGATTGCCATGTGTTTGGCATGGGCATTGTGCGTCACATTGAAATAAAAGCACAGGCCAGCTAGGAATGCCTGAAGGCCTAGGTGGGAGATATTTGTTTTGCAGGGTAACTGCAGAAAATGCTTTGACATTTTGTCCATATGCATAATGATTTATGAAGTTTTAGGTTGAGTCGGAGTAGAACATATTATGATATATGCATAATTTTATGAAATGTATTTATGAAAAAGGTGGCAGAAAAAAATATAGGGGGCATTAAAAGATAACTTCGTTTATCTGAGTGCTTGCTTTAGATTCAGTCCTTGAGAGATTTGCTTCATATCCTCATGTGCTATAAATAATATTCAAAATACCCAGTCACCCAGTTTCTCATCTTTTAATGTTTCCACTGTAAAGGAGACTTGTTTACTTGCCCAACTTCCTAGAATGCTTCAGCTGTATCCTCACAGTGAAACATCTAGATACATTTGAAAGCCTATTCATATTTCCAAAATTTTTGTAATTGGCTATTTTATACATACATACTCTGCAAGTGATGG
This sequence comes from Choloepus didactylus, assembly GCF_015220235.1. Taxonomy (NCBI): domain Eukaryota; kingdom Metazoa; phylum Chordata; class Mammalia; order Pilosa; family Megalonychidae; genus Choloepus; species Choloepus didactylus. Next base: position 141,466,170 of record NC_051311.1, on the reverse strand, counting down.
AGATGTTAGCCTTGAGAAAAAAAATAACCTTTACCCTGACCTACCTAATCAAATATGTATATTTAATTGAGCTTGTCAAATTTGGAATAGACCCTTTGGGAGGAAAGGAAAATCAGATACCAAGGTTTTCCAACAGCAAAGTCATCTGTTTCATTCTTCTGTGAATAAAGATGAAAAATTGGGACAGCTAAGTAAGGAAGAAGTCAAAACTGTAAAAACAAAAAAGAAAGTCCACGTCATTTTTTTCTTTCTCTTGTCTTCCCAATTTGTCATTCAGTGATTGTCACTACCAAATGAATTCTTGAAAGACTTCTTTAGCTGGAAAAAAGAAGAGAAATTAAAGAGAGTTCTTAGAATAAAATACAGGAAAAATAGAGTTGTAAGTTAGCCTCTTCATCTGGAACAATCATTTTCAACTCTACCTGAACATCAGAATCACCTGGGGGAGGTTTTAAAATTTGTCTATACCTGGACCCCACCCCTGGTTTTATTTAATTCATTTGTGTGGGGCCTTGGTATCATTATTTTTAAAACTCTCCAGTGAGTCTAAAGTGCAGCCAGGATTGAGAACCACTGGGTTAGACTAACAGTTAATCCACAGATCATTAGGTGGGGCTGGGCCTGCAGGGTTCTCACAGCCATTAAAAAAAGGGCATGAACTAGAAACAGTGATATTTGGAAATAGCATTGGCAATCAGTTCACCATGGACTGAAGACACCAAAGATTCTGAGTAGTATGGACCAGCCTCTCTGTATCTTGGTTCTTCTTCTTCTTTTTTTTTTTTTTTTTCCATTTTTACTGAGATTGTTCAGATACCATACAATTATCCAAAGATCCAAAGTATACAATCACTTGCCCCTGGGTACCCTCATACAGCTGTGCATCCATCATACTTAATTTTTGTTCAATTTTTAGAAACTTTTCATTACTCCAGACAAGAAATAAAGTGAAAGATGAAAAAAGAAAAAAAGAAAAGGAAACTCTAATCCTCCCCTATCCCTAACCAACCCCCTCAATTGTTGACTCGTAGTATTGGTGTAGTACATTTGTTACTGTTTATGAAAAAATGTTGAAATACCACTAACTGTAGTATATAGTTTGTAATAGGTATATAGTTCTTCCCTACATGCCCCTCTACCATCAACTTCTAATTGCATTGTCACACATTTGTTCTGGTCCATGGAAGCGATCTCCAGCATCTGTACAGTTGGTCATGGACATTGCCCACCATAGGATTCAGTCTTACACACTCCCATCCTTTGATCTCCAACTTTCCCTCTGGTGACACACATGACTCTGAGCTCGCCCCCATCCACCTCACCCACACACCACTGGGCACTGTTAGTTATTCTCACATCTTGCTACCAACACCCCCGTTCATCTCCAAACATCCAAGTTCATCCCAATTGAACACCTCACTCACACTAAGCAACCACTCCCCATCCTTAAGCCCCGTCCTATATCCTGGCACCCTACACCTCATGTCTATGAGTTTACATATTACAATTAGTTCCAATCGGTGAGACCCTGCAATAATTGTCCTCATGTGTCCAGCCCATCTCACCGAGTACACCGCCCTCGAGGTTTTGTCATCAACCTATTTTTTTTTTTTAATATGGTCCCGTTCACTCACCATACATTCCATCCCAAGTAAATAATCGATGGTTCTCTGCATGGTCATACATCTATGTGTTCACCACCTTCACCACTATCTATACAAGGGCATCTACATTTCCCCCACAAGGCAGGAGGGAGAGTCAAAGAAGGCAGAGAGGCAAAAGAAAGAGGAAAAAAAAATGACAGCTAGGAAGCAGCAAAAGGAAAAACAATCTTAAATCAAAGTAGAATAAAGAATCAGACAATATCACCAATGTCAAGTGTCCAACACGCCTCACCCATCCCCCCCTCTCATCCGCATCCACCCTGGCACATCACCCTTGCTACATCAAAGGAAGCACAACACGATTCTATTAGTCACAGTCTCCAGTCCATGCTGACTGCATCCCTCCCACAATGCCTCCCCACTTTTAACACCTTGCAAGGTTGACATTTGCTTGTTCTCCCTCATAAAAGAACATATTTGTACATTTTATCATAATTGTTGAATACTCTAGATTTCACCAAGTTACACAGTCCCAGTCTTTATCTTTCCTCCTTTCTTGTGGTGTCTCACATGCTCTCCACCTTCCTCTCTCAACCGTACTCATAGTTACCTTTGTTCAGTGTACTTACATTGTTGTGCTACCATTTCCCAAAATTGTGTTCCAAACCACGCACTCCTGTCTTCTATCACCCTGTAGTGCTCCCTTTAGTATTTCCTGTAGGGCAGGTGTCTTGTTCACAAAGTCTCTCATTGTCTGTTTATCAGAAAATATTTTGAGCTCTCCCTCATATTTGAAGGACAGCTTTGCTGGATACAGGATTCTTGGTTGGCGGTTTTTCTCTTTCAGTATCTTAAATATATCACACCACTTCCTTCTTGCCTCCATGGTTTCTGCTGAGAGATCCGCACATAGTCTTATTAAGCTTCCTTTGTATGTAATGGATCGTTTTTCTCTTGCTGCTTTCAGGATTCTCTCTCTGTCTTTGACATCTGATGATCTGATTATTAAGTGTCTTGGCATAGGCCTATTCATATCTGTTCTGTTTGGAGTACGCTGCGCTTCTTGGATCTGTAATTTTATGTCTTTCATAAGAGATGGGAAATTTTCATTAATTATTTCCTCTATTATTGCTTCTGCCCCCTTTCCCTTCTTTTCTCCTTCTGGGACACCAATGATACTTACATTATTGTACTTTGTTTCATCCTTGAGTTCCCGGAGACGTTGCTCATATTTTTTCATTCTTTTCTCCATCTGCTCCTTTGTGTGTAGGCTTTCAGGTGTTTTGTTCTCCAGTTCCTGAGTGTTTTCTTCTGCCTCTTGAGATCTGCTGTTGTATGTTTCCATTGTGTCTTTCATCTCTTGTGTTGTGCCTTTCATTTCCATAGATTCTACTAGTTGTTTTTTTGAACTTTTGATTTCTGCCGTATACATGCCCAGTGCTTCCTTTACAGCCTCTATCTCTTTTGCAATATCTTTAAACTTTTTGAATTGATTTAGCATTAGTTGTTTAAATTCCTGTATCTCAGTTGAAGTGTATGTTTGTTCCTTTGACTGGGTCATAACTTTGTTTTTGTTAGTGTAGGTTGTAATTTTCTGTTGTCTAGGCATGGTTTCCTTGGTTGTCCAAATCAGGTTTTCCCAGACCAGAACAGGTTCAGGGCCCAGAGGGAAGAAATATTCAGTATCTGGTTTCCCTGCGGGTATGTCTTAGAAAATTGCTCCACTTTGATGCCTCAGGTCACTGTGCTTTTCTGCCCAGCAGGTGATGCCTGTTAGCCTATAATTCTTGACTTGTGTGAGGAGGTATGGCCGTGTTCCCCCAGGTTCTGGGGTCTGGTTCTGAATGGAAAGGGTCCCACCCCTTTCCTCCTAGAGAAGACAGATACCCCAGGTGAAGGTCATTAGCATTTCAGTGGTCTGGCTCTCTGCTTGTGCTGTCTCCACCCTTCTCCGAGTCACAGCCCTGGTAACTGAAAATGACTGGGGCTTTGTCCACTGAGCCGAAAAAGAAACAGATAGTCCCCTTTAGACCCAGTCCAAGGTGACCCTCTGGCTCTCCAAGGTCAGTCGTCACCCAAAGCCTCTGTCTGTTTTTTGGGGCTGCGTACCTGTAGTGAGCAGTTCACGCTCGCTACTTAAAACCCCAGTTGGAGCTCAGCTGAGCTATATTTGCTTGCTGGGGGAGAGCTTCTCTCTGGCACCACAAGGCTTTGCAGCTCGGGCTATGGGGGAGGGGGTCTCACGACTTGGATCCACAGGTTTTACTTACAGATTTTATGCTGTGATCTTGGGCATTCCTCCCAGTTCAGGTTGGTGTATGATGAGTGGATGGTCTCATTTGTCCCCCCGCAATTATTCTGGATTATTTACTAGTTGTTTCTGGTTTTTTGTAGTTGTTCCAGGGGGACTACTTAGCTTCCACTCCTCTCTATGCCGCCATCTTGTCTCTTGGTTCTTCTTTTGTGCTCTTTGTTGGAGAGTTGAGAGAATAAACCAGGAAATACCTTTGACTGGAGATCCTTGGGGATTCTAAATGCTACCTTTTGCCCTTTTCCTTCTGTACCTTATCTGAAATCTGCTTAATTGTCAAAGCCATCCATGAACAAGCCCTGTTATTTATCCAAACCTAGCTCATTCTATAGCCCAAAATGGTGTCTCAGCCCTAGTTGACCCTTCCCTTCACTGTATCCTTAGACTGCCAAGCTTGTTCCCATCTCATTTTTTCATCAAGAATTTACTAACATTATGAGTACTTTCCAACAGAAGGAAGAAAATAATAAAAGCTTGTATTTATTGATCTGGTAGGAACACTCATAATAGCCAACATTCATTGAGCAGTTGCTGAGTGATGGGCACTGGGTTAAATACTGCACATGATTTATTCTGCACAGCAACCCTGTGTTATTTTTCTTATTCCTGTTTTACAGAGGAAGAAACTTGGAGTAAAGACAATAAGTGCTTAAGTGCACACACAGTAAAGGTGGGAGCCTGTGCTTTGATCCAGATAGTCTCACTCTTAAACACAATGGTAGAGGCTGTTAACACAGCCCTTAAGTAGCTTTAAAAATATTGAAGAAGATAGGACCTATACAAATAATGGAAACACAAGGCAGTAAGTTATAAATGTCGTAGTAAGGGTGAAAATTGCTATATGAGTTCCAAAAAATAATAATAATAATAAAAATAGGGATCCCTTTGACCAGGGATCATCAAAGAATGCCTCTGCAAGGGATGGGATCTGACATGGAACTTATTGGAGAGATATTTCATGTGTATTATCAAAGGAGAGGGAACGGGGAAGCGTCAGATGGTTTAGGGGAATAGGGTTTAAGTTTCATAATAGGGCAGAATGGAGAGGAGGCTTGCAAAGCAGCTGGCCCCCAGGTTATGGGGGTGGCTCCACAGCCAGGTGTTCCTCTTCATTCAATAGCTGATGCAAGAAGGAGCAAGGCAGAAAACACAGGTAGGCTCAGTGTCTACATCAGAGAACTGGTGGTCAAAGTGTGATCCAGGCAGAGTTTAAGAAAGAATTTAGAAAGGGAATCAAAAGCAAATACAATACATCAGGAGCCAAGGTGGGCCTGGAACCTGAGCTAGAATCTAGGAGCCAAAATAGGGATGTGGCAAAGGGAAATGAGGCAGTAGGAGGGGAGGAGAGGGGAATGATAATTCCAGGGCACAGAGCTTTTCTGGTGCAAGATTGTTCTGGGAAGTATTTCTGTAATTTTTCTTTAATTCCCTGGGATAGCCTAAAAGGACTCCCTGGGGGTTCACCCTAGGTCAGGGAAATATGACCCACGTGGTGCCTGATTTGGCAGAGGCCAGTGTAGCTCAGAGAGAAAGAGCTGGAGGCAGTTAGGAGGCTTCTCAGTTGTGCCCTCATCAGGTAACTGGTTCTGAAAGCCTTTCTGGGAACAAAAGTGTTGGCAATCGTCTTGGCAATGACATACGATTATTGACTGAATCTGAGGGAACAGGATGAAGGGAGAATGAGGGGGACAATGCAAATTCATGGTTCTTAGTCTGCATGGGAAGGAGAACCACAGTGCCCTTGACAGGAGGAGTGTCAGGAGAAAGAGGTGATCAGTTTTAGATCCTGAGTAAGACATACGGGCACGGTCTTTCAGGTGAAAAGGAAATGCTGGGCTGGAATTCTGGAGAGAGATGGAAACTGGGGGGTAAAGATGCTATGGCATGAGTGTGAATGTGGAGGAAGATGGAAGGAGAAAAGGAAGACAAAGTCCAGGGTGGAAAGGGAATGCTCACAGTCCAACGACAGTCAACAGATGGAACAGCAGATGGGGCTGAGGGTGGGAGGGCTCTCTGAAGCCAAAGGGTTTCCAAAGAGCAAGGAGGGTGGAGACTGAAAACGGGCTGTTAGATAGGTCTGGTGGTGGGTAGTTTCAAGGAAGTAGCTTCTTACTTTTCCTTTCTAAGAAGTGGCCTCTGCTGGCCCCTCTTCTTATACAAATGACAAACATCCTTCAGGCTTCAGTTTTTCCATTGCTTTTCTATTTCTTTCTTCATGTATTCCCCAGCCCTTAGAATTTCTCTAGTGCTCAGAGACTGCCTGTGTGTTTGGCCTTTGAGTACACCTCTCTGCGTTTCACTGGGCTGGGTGCTTCTCAAGCCTCCCCAGCTGCATGGAAGCAATTTGACAAGCCTCTGGTTCTCATCTCAGGGATGACAGCCACAACCTCCTAACTGGGAGCTCTGCCCAATGGTGCATGCTCCACCCTGCAGCCAAGCAAGTCTTTAAATGTCAATTGGATCACATAACAATCTTGCTTAAAACCCACAGTGGCTTTCCATGGCCATTGGAAAAGGAATCTGGCACTCACATTGCTGGCCACAGCCTCTGGTCATCCCAGCCCACCTCTCCAACGTCCTCTCCCTCCATCCCCCATCCCCCACTGCACCCAGAGTTGCTGGCTTTTTCTATGCCACAGAGCCTTTAAAGTTTTGATTCCTCCTGCTTTAAATGTTCTTTCCCCAGAATGTCACACGGCTTCCTCCTCCTCTGCATTCAGGTCTTACCTAGGTATCTTTCCTTCTGCATGGCCTTCCTCAACCACCCTGGCTAACACAGTGCACCCTCCCCACCATGTCACTCTAGTGTACCATCACACTGTCTTCTCCTTGACATTGGTCGATATCTGGAATTATCTTACTGATTTGTTTCCTGTTAGTTTTCTTGTTTTTTTTTTTTTTTGTTTTCCTCCTGTCTCTCCCATTCTTCACCCAACTCTTATGAATAGAAATTTTGCCTGTCTTGTTCACAGCTCTGTCTCCAGCACTGGAAGGGTCCCTGGGACATCATGGTGTGCCATCAGTACCTCTGGCTGGCTGGCTGCCTTAGGCTTTGGACAGTCTGGTACCTCTGAGGCCTGGATCCACTTTCCTTCTCCCTCAACTGGGCCCACCCTGAAACCCGAGTCTAAATCAGACCCCCTGCTGCGTTCTCTTTCCTAAAATCCTGCTGTTGCCTTCAAAGCATGTTCACAGTTTTAAAATTATGACTGTATTTCTGTTCCTATTCTGTCCGCCTCCTCTGCCCCCCACTAGCCTGTAAGTCCCTCCAGGGCAGACACTGTGTCTCATGTGGCCACCATGGAATTCCTGGGCCAGGCACTTAATAGGTGCTTAGTTATTCTATATTGAATGAGCGTTAAAATGTTCTGCTCTGCTTAGGTTTAACCATAGAGTAGAATATTTAAAAAAACAGCTGATTAAAGGTTCATAGACCCTTTTCCTCAAGGAATAGGGGCTCTATTGGGTCAAATTTAGATTTCCTTTCTAGGGCTAGAATCTTGTCTTAAATCTGCAGGAAGTTCATCAAGTCCACTGTGATCTAAGAAAGACTTTTTTTTGTTTTTATCCTTTTCACCAGCAAGACGATTTGACAAAGGGGCTGAACCTGACTCTGGCCGAGCTGGTGATGGAGGAGACATCCTGATTCTGCTTTCCATGGCTGGTGGAGCGAAGGCAACCAAATGGGCCACCCCTGAGCCAGGAGCCTGCTGCCCATCGTTGGGAAGAAAGGCAGCCCTGGCAGCCGTGGCTGGGTGCATTAGGGCTTTAGCACATAAAGTCTGGCCATTTGTTCCTTCGGTCCAGTTATATTGACGCAGGTGGGCATAGAGTTCAGGCAGTTCCCCTGTGATAAGCTCAAGCTGCTAAAAGGAAAACAAGAACAAAAAAAATTGGACAACATATTCTCTTTGCACCAAACAGCTAACACACCATAATATATCATATTTTCACCAGACAGCTAATTCAGACTTGTGGGAGAGGCATTCATGAGATGGTGAATTCCCTAGAGTGGACTTTGCTAGCAGCTCAAAAGACAAGCCTCACATCCCTGTGTTTCTTGTTCTCATTTGGAAAATGGACTAATAATATTTATGGGGCAGGGAAAAAGGATTGGCATGGGAGTTTGGTGACCTCAGTTCTAGTCCTGGAACACCATCAGCTGGCTGTGTGGCCTTAGGCAAACTAATGTACTTCTCTGGTCTTCAGTTTCTTTATACTTAAAATGAGTATCCCACATTCTCTAAGCTGCCTTCCAGATCGAGCATATGAAGAATTGGTGCACAGTAGCAACCAGAATGACTTGCACACTCAGGTTTCTTTAATTTCTCCCTCCTATGGTGGCAGGGTACAAACTCCACACCCCATCACTCCATACCAACAGAATCCCTTCTCTGATTTGCCGAGCACGGTCTCCTAACTGAAACTCCAGCTCCGCCACCTGCTGTCGCAGGGCCTCCCGTAGAGTCTGCAGTTGCCAGGCCTCCTCCCTGCAGGTGAAGAATAGAAAATGTAACTGTATCTCCAGGTGCAGTCTGCAATTGTCTCTCGCACAACGTAGGTCACGCCTTTGAAATTTGTTCAAAGAACAAGTTGAATCTGTTGCAGGCATTGGTTTGGTACTAGGACCGTCTTTCTTTTCTTTTTTTTTTTTTTTAACAACTCTATTGTAGAATTTACATACCATAAAATTCACTTGTTTTAAGAGTGCAATTCAATGATTTTAAATTAATTTACTGAATCGTGTAGCCATCACCACCATCCAGTATTAGAACATTTCCATTACCCCAGTAAGATTCCTTGTGCCCTTTAGAGTTAATCCCTATTCCCACCCCAGCCCCAAACAACTGCTTTTGGGACAGGTATTCTTTATGAGAAAATAATGTAGCTTTCCAAACTCCTAATACCCTCCAACATTTGCATTTGCCTGAGTCCCATTCACAGTGATTAAAGATGTCTTGCTGGCAATCCCCCTCCTCCCAGCTGATTGCCCCCCTTCTGACCTCTCACGTATTCCTGGACTGAAGGCGTAAGTGCTGCTATCTAGTGAATGGCTCTCACTGACTCCCACGGAGAAAGCAAAAACAAGCAAATGGAAGCAAAGGAAAAGCTGGCAGATTTCTCATTAGCCCTGCTCCCTGAAGCTCATCTGTCCTGACCTGATTACCTTTTGTTGCTCCAGGTGTGTGAGCTGGTACTTACTTTTATAGCTCCCTTAGATGATTACCTTTCCTCCTCTGACATGTCCCTGGAAAAGAGTGTCTGCTGCCTCACAAGATGCTGTTCGATTTCTTCTAAATGCTCCCGGAAACTGTGGCATACCGTCTTCATCATTTCCATCTCGTGTACTGTGCACTGAGAATAATTAGGAAGGGCAGAGAATAACTTTCCTGGAAGTCCTTTCTGATTCACTGCAAAAGCTCACCATAGTGGATGGAGCCTGCCTCCCGATTTGGTCTCACCCATTTGCAAAGAAGCCAAGCTGCCAACGCCAGGGAAGAGACTAGGGAGAGCCCAGCCTTTGGCTTCTTGAAGCAACTAGAGAAAGAACTTGGCTGGGACAGGAGGATAGCAATTGTTGGGTGGACATTGGGTGAAGAGTAGTATATCCCAGAGACAGATTGGCAGTCTAGGTGGATATGTGATATAGGGATGTAAGGATGTGGACAGAGCAGGGGGAAGGGCCAGAGTGAGGACTTTGTGCGTAGAAAAGTTGTCTTGCTTAATCTTATTTAACCATGGTGCTGAGTACTGCCTCCTGAATATCAGTAACATTGAACACATCTTTTTGGATGGTATGTGTGTGATTAAAGAAAATCTCATAATATTTTTATTAGTCTTAGTCCTACTGAACCACAGTCGCTGGTGGTTTGAAAGTGCAGGTTCAGCTCCACCCAGCTAATGAGCCCATCCAGACTAGGGCAAGAATAGATTAGGCATCTCATCCTCTCCTGGAGTTGGAGTCTAGAATTTAGCTCTCCTCCCATAACACTAGTCTTGCGCCTCATTTCTCCTGATGTGTCATCCTCTAAATCTTACTGTTTATGACTGTGCTTTTGCTTTAGTTTCTTGACTTAAATGCCATATTCTTGATGTCCCCAAACTCAGTCCTTTTGTCAGGGACGAATTTGCTGAATTCTTACCAGCTATCCTTCTTGGATCAGGCTTTGAAGAGATCCACGTCCCAGAACAAGAGTACAACTACCCATCTGCCGTGAGTGATACGAATGCTTCTTGGACCCTAATGCTATCTTTCTAGGCCTGTGAGTTTGGCTCAGTATGGTAGGGGCTGCTTGTTTCCTTCTTAGTATCTTTTTCCCCATTATCCTTATTAAAAGAATTCTGATTCCCTAGAAGCAGCAATGTGTCGACATTTCCCAGTCTCCCTTGCAGACAGGATGGACAATGACATGGAAGTGGAGAACATGGAGTGGAGCTTCTGGAAGCTCTTTAAAGAGAACTGATCTAGCTGGCCTCTTTTAACCTTTTCTTTTTCCTCCTTCCTTGGAGACCAACCTTACAGCCAGGTTAAACATCCCAGCCCTTTTTCTAGGCAGTCCCAGTTTTCTTACCTTTCTCCCCAAAGCCACCATGGTCAAGATCCTAACAGCCTGATGGCTGTTTAGACTGCAATTGTCATAACAGAAATACTTTCCCAAGAATAATATTTTTACATTGGAAACATTTCTCATCATTTTGCTTTGAGAGCTTGGTTTTACTCTATCCTCTAATTTTTTATTCAGAGCTAACTTACTTTGCATAATAAAACTCTCCAATCACTTTTGCCTCAATGTGAATGAGTTTGAACCAGTTAGGGGGGTATTTGAAGCTTGATTGATGTTGGCAAGAGTGCCTGAAATGCCATTAGAATTATGGGCTCTTAAAACTACAAAAGATCTTAGAGACCACAAAGGACATATTTTATAGATAAGGGTTCATGCTTTGTCTTCTTAGTTTGTGGTAACTCTTTGTGGTTGGAAGGTATGGGGGGATTAGATTTGGGGGTAACTGACTCTCCCCATTCACGGTGAAGAGTGATGTGAAAGATTCTGAAACACTGCCATCTTCTGGTCATTTGGAAACAATGAAACAGCTCTAGAACAGGTATACAAGTTGTTTTGGAATAAAGGAAAATTTACACAAGGAAATAAAGGAGAAGGTTTTGAACTCTTTCTTTCCAACATAAGAGATTACAACCCAAATACAATACAAGAGCTGCTCTATTGACCTAAGTCCATTAAAATAAACTTTAACTTCAACAGTAAGAGCACTACCACCAAAAACCAATGAACTAAAAACATTTCAAACAAAACAAAGGAATAAGAAAAACAAATATCCCTTGTTTTGTTTGAAATGTTTTTTTTTTATTTTTTGATAAATAAAGTTAAAGAAAAACAATGGACTTTCAGTTTTGAATTGGCCCATATTACTTTTAAAAATGAATATACTTTTTTTAAACCAAAATTATAATCATCATAGAAGAATTTTCTTATAATAAAAAATCCTGTTTACAATATTTAATTTTCTGGAAAAATATTTTTTAATTAAAAAATTAACTAGTTTGCTAATTGATTTAATTTTATAGTTTGATCCTGAAGTTTTTTTTAAAACTAAATCACCAACTTAGAGTCCCTAATTTTCAGAGCAAGTGTGTAAGCAAGTATAAGTATTTTCTTATTTTATTTTCTATGGAAAATGATGATTTTATATTACAGGTACAGTAACTACCTGGAAGTGCTCTGTATATCAGCATTTTCATTGTTTTATCAGATACCTTTGAAATTATGCTTTGTTGATATGAATAAAAACAATTATTTTGGACAATTAATATTAATTAATTATTAATATTAACACAATAACAAGTGCTTTCTCTTATTCTGAAACATTACAATATTGTGAAAAGAACAAGCAATTTTTCTAGCTACTGCTTATAAATCCTGAAAAAAGTCACTTAACTTTATCTAGAAATGGGTGAAATTTTATCTGACCACTCCAAAGAATTCCCATGAGGATCAACTGGGATTGCCCCTAACAAATCAATTTTGAAAAAGTTGCTTCAATTCCCAGATATTATTTTTTCTTAGGTCCTATTATTAAAACATTTTTTCTTTCCACTTATTAAACACTTATTAATAATCTGCTATAAACATAATGCTCTGTTGGACGTTCCCAAGGAAAGAATGTTTTTAAGACCATATATATTTTATCTTAAAGAATATTTTGCTTTTAAATCATGAAAAGATTTTTTTCCTTTCAATTTTTTTAAATGTCTTGCTAAACAATTGAAGAACCTGTATTAGCACCCCATTTTAAAGGGGTGCTATTCCCACCTCTTACCACAGGGGGGCATCTGTGAGATATAGGGAGAAGCTTTGCAATCAAACAAAATGGTTGAATTCTTACTTGTACCACTACTTGTGTGTTCTTGTACAAGTTTCTAAAACCTTCTGATAAAAATGTCCATTAGGTCTTTGCAGGACTGATTAAATTAATGCTATCTTAAGGTACCTACTATAATGCCTGACATATAGTATGTGCTCAATAAGTGATAGCTTTTAAGTAGAAGCACCTAGTATACATAAAAATTCATTGTGAAAAATTTATTTTAATTATAGAAACAAACTCTTATCTTAGGTAATCCTCAAGACCACAAAAATGGCACTCTACTGTTCACAGCTAGTCAAGTGTTTCTCTGCACTGTTACATATTGCTGCATAATGTGGGGGGTGAAATGGGGGTGTTTCCTTGTCTTCAAGTGTTTTGACCTAAACTTGTTTTTAGTTTCAACATCTGCATGGAGTGCCCTTTGTTGGGTAAGGGATGGTATTTGCATATAATCTTCACTTGGTCCAAGGCCTATTTTCTAGTTAATTTTCTCTTAAATAGATTTTCTAACTCTAGCATCTAATTTACAAAGCCATTTTTCTCCAGAATAGTTTAAATCTTTGCAAACCCAGATTTCACTCATGAAGAGTCTGCTGTGTGTATCAGCCTTTTTATCTTTGTTCTTGAGTTTGTGCTTTAGTTTATTAAGCAGCTTCCTCCTGTAGATGAGTATAGTTCCTTAGTTTTGCTAACTTTTCAGGCATGTGGCTCGTGTGTGTGTGTGTCTATGTGTCTGTGTGTGTTTTGATTGTGTCTTTTGTGTGTCTGTTCCTAGTTCCTTGGACCTAGATAATGAGAGATGCATTGTCACCTGGTTAAACACTAAATGGTAGTGCTTCAGCAGGGGTAATGCTGAATCAATTTGATATAAAAGTACTGTTCTTTGGTATAATTGCAAATTCCAGGAGGAGAGAAGGCTAAAGTAACATGAGGTGAGGCCTTGGGAGATGTGAGATGGTGGAATGCACACTTGTTCAAACTCCTACACATATAAAACTTACACACAAGTCTGAAGTTGGCCATGTGCATAATGGCCTTATATTGCCAAGTCAGAAGAGACATCTGCTTCCAGCTGCCAACTCTACACACCTACTCAGGGCCAAGACCTCATTTGATGTTACATGGAGTAAAGGGAGGAGCTCTGCCCACCCGCACTCAGGTCTTTTGGCATCTCTGAACTGACTCAGCTTTGCTCTTTAGCTCCTATTCTAAGCAGTGGTCCTTTCCCTACTTCCCCAGATCCAGGCCTTACCTTGTATCTGGCTCTGGTTTTATGTCCTGTGCCTGAGTTCTCCAGGGCCCTATCTTACACCCACCAGTCTACCTTCCTCCAAGAAGCTGCAATCTCCATCTGCTAATATACTCCCCAGGAACCAGCTGTCCACCTGGTTTTTCAACACCAGCACCGTGCTCCTACAGATTCATAAGGGCACACCAGTACTGTATACTAAGTGTATAATACTGTCTAATACTCGTGGTTTCACTGGGCTGTACCAGTTCAGCTGCTGTGTTCTCTGGATGCCCTTATTTGCCTGAGGAACTTAACATCTTCCACACCTGCAGTCAGGCTCACCATTTCAATCCCCGAGCTACTCTAGACGCTGATGTCTCCTTTGTCTGCACTGATCTGTCATGGGCACCCAACTGTGTCAGATAATCTCATTAGGTAGGACATATACATCCTGTTATGAGATGAGCAAGAAAAGTGTTTTCTATTTGTACCATGGGAGGCTGTATTACCTTTATTTGTTTTTAACTCATAGACATGTAACTGAATAAATGACTGTCTAATTGAGTATCAACATACAGCTGTTGCCATATTAGATACCTGATTATAGTATTGATAAATTAAGTGATGGTGTTTTGTAAAGATAATCTGAATTATAGTTTGGTGCAACAGACTTTTAGCTTCCTAGTCTAGGGGAACATGTTTTTTCTTTCTTTCTCAACACAATCAATGAATGATTTATGCTGCTTTTAATAGTGGTGATATGAACAGAAACTAGATATTATCTCATTATGAAATAAATATCTACAGCATTTACACTAAAAATGATATTGTATATGTCTCGTTGGGCCATTTCTTCTGCAATTTTGAACACAGTTTTAATTTTATACGATTTTTTTTTAAATGTAAAAGTAAATATGAAATCATTTGTATATCTTTATAAGGCGTATCCTAAAAATATAAATTAGAAAAATAACCTTTTTCAGGATATGTATTCATATGTTAGAATAACAAGCTAGTTTTCATCATGGCAACCGAGTACTTAATTTTGGGGTTGAATTTTTTTTTCCCCTACAGCCTCTCAGAATGTCCACTACTCCAGCTGTCTTTCATTCTTAACATTTTCTCATGTGGAATATGTGGTCAAGTAAATGTTTATTTCCTTAGAGCAGGGTTTTCAGCCTTGTGGTGGGAGTCAGTTCTGTGCATGGTGGGATGTTTAGCAGCTTCCCGGTCTCTAACCTCTAGATGCCAGTAGCAAGTGAGCCTCATCCTGCCGGTCATGACAACCAAAAACGTCACCAAACATTGCCAATTTTCCCCCAGGGGGCAAAATCATCGCCAATTGAGAATCACTGTCTTGGAGCATTTAAAATACCTCGATAAATATCAACCACCCTCTCCCCCTCTTATTCTTATTCTTACTCTTACTCTTACTTGTACGCTTATTCTTTTGCTATTCCTTCCACTACTGTTTTCCAGGATTTGAACCTGGGCCTTTTGATTCTCCAGAAGGCCCCCCAGCTACACATTAGCCTTTGCTTTTTTTCCTACTTAGTAAAACTAATGAACTTTCAGACAATATTACACCTAGAATTGATCTCAGCACTGAAAAGCTTTCTCTTACTAGTTTGACCCTCATTAGTGGCTTACTTGATAATATTCCAAATGCCTAGAAATTCTTCAATTTAAAAGAATGATGTGGTAAATTATTTTATCTTTTATGTAATCACTTTCTAATGTTGCTATTATATTTATGTAGATTTCTATGCATTGAAAGACCTGGGTAGTAATTTGTTCTGTCTTTCAAAGAATTACTTTCTAATGTTATAGAACAATTATATAGATTTAGATATTTTAATGTTGGACGCATCTTTGCCTAGAGTGTACTGTCCAGGAATTTGCTGTCAGCCAGACCTGATTTTGAATCTGGACCTACACCTTTGTAGTTGTGTGATGTTGTGAAAGTTACTTAAACTCCCCAAGTTCTGTTTTCCTCATCTATAAAAGAGGGACAGCATGGCACACAGTTATGACTTGCTAACTACTTACGGACTGGATGAAAATGAAGAGTAAATGAAAAAATATGAACAAAGTGGCTAGCATAGGTGCTCAATAAATATTTTGGAATTAAGAACTGGGAGAGTAACCCTTCAGGCACCAAGCAGTACATGCTCAGTAAACCATAGCTCCCCTTCATTCTCCTTTGAAAGGTAGTAGGTCTGAATTATCTGTGCCACATGGTTTTTTACTCTCTGTACTGTCTGGTAGCCTTAAATTTTTAACCAGCGTCTGTCTTTGAAGGTCTGTATCATTTCTTACCTTGAGCATCACCACATAGGGGATGTCAGGAAGAGTCATTAAATATGTGTCAGTAAATCAGGAGCTGAAGAACGTTGGAGTCGTTCAGTTCTCAGCACCCCAGTCTCCACTTTTAAACAAGCTTAGCGTAGGTAGACCAAAAGTCCCTCTATTTGATGTTGGAAACTCTGGATTCAAGACTCGAACATTATAATATAATAAAATATAAGAGTAACAAAAATCATGTAATAGTAACAAAAATAGTAAAAAAAGTAATAGTAACATGCCAGAGCTTTCCATGTGCCAGAGTGCTTTCCTGGCTTTATCTCCTTTAATCCTAAGACAATCTTGTGTTGGTGGCACAAGTAGTCTCCCTATTTTACAAAACAGAAACCAGGCCCAGAAAGATGAAATGGCTTGTGCAAGATTGTACAGCTAAGTGAACTTAAGACAGTGAACTTCTTAGAACTGGAGATGAGGGACGATTCATTAATGTTGATAACCTTAGACATATTATTTTATTGTTCTAGGCCTTAGTTTTCCCATCTGTAAAATGAGGATTGATAATGAAATTACTTTCCTTACTTCACAAGATAATTGGAAGCATCAAACAGGAAGAAATATGTGAGACTATATCATAAGCAATAAAGCATTCTACAAATATTACTCATGATTTAAAATTGAAAGGTATACCCTGGGATTTTGCATTTGGAAAAGAAGGGCAAACATTATCTTTGATGTGTCTGTTGTTGATGCATCTGCTTTCCCATCTTTGCAGAGGTGAACACTTACGGAACAGAGCTCTCTCACTGTAGTATCCTGGAGGACTTTCAATGTCTCCATGACCTGGGCTTCCAGATGATCAATATATGAGCACAGGCAATGGGTACAGGCTGAGGGCGTGGGGCTGGGGCTTTTCCTCTCCGCGGGGCAGTGGAGATGGCGATGACGGCAGATGCAGCAGTGCACAGGCGAGGCATGGCAGATGCCCACCAGGTGGGCACCAGGAAAGCCTGTGTCTAGAGAGATAGACTTGGTGAGGGGCTGGTGTCTGTGTTTCAAGGCCTTGTTACTTAAGGCCGAACAGCATTGCCAGGGTCTGGGCTCAAATAAATAAGCCTGAACGGAAGCGTCTTTGGACTGCCTCGCCTCCATCCCCAGTCCTGGTCCTGCTGGGGTAATAGGGTCACACACAATGCATTCCAAAGATGTTCCTATAGAATCAGTCCCTAAGGCGGGAGCACTCTGAGCAGCTGACACCAGATTGGAGGGCATCCGGACTGTCACAGACCTGGAGCTGCCTGTGTTTGAGTCAGCATTTGGAGAAGTGTTTCCCATCTTGGCTTCTGCCCTACATGGCATCTGACCCAAAGCACTACTGCTTGGCTTTGCTTGGAGGATATCTCCCGACGGTTTATCTGGGTAGGCAGTGGAATCCTCAGCTGTATGAATAAGGTTACCTTTATGGGAGGTGACTTCACTGTGCTTGGAGATAAGCTGTGGTGGACTTTCTAGTGTCAGCAAGATGTTGCTGATGTCAGGACTGAGTTTGCTGGTTTTCCCTGCTCTTGGGGCCTCAGAGTCGACATGAATGAACTTATCTTGAGCACATTCATTTCCAGGTGACCTTTGAGACTCCTGGTGGTGGCTTTCTACATATACTCCCCCTGCTTCC
The DNA here is from genome assembly GCF_015220235.1 of Choloepus didactylus. NCBI lineage: Eukaryota > Metazoa > Chordata > Mammalia > Pilosa > Megalonychidae > Choloepus > Choloepus didactylus. The sequence goes on along the minus strand of NC_051311.1, from coordinate 141,448,666 downwards.
TCAGGCCTCAGAAGCTCTTCTTTCACTTCTGTGATGTGGGCTGCCATAAAGCCCAGAAGGCAGTCACATTTGGAAGTGACTGTGCTTCCAACAACGTCATATTCAATGTGGGGTGTTGACGGGAGGTGCTGCAGGTAGCTGTCCTTCATTGTGTATCCACCCCCACTGGTGGGGGTCTTTCCAGGGGCCATATCTGGGATCAACAGCTCTGATGGACCCTCCATGGCATCAGGCTGAGACTCTTTGTCCACCACAAATGTTGAGGTCTTTTCTTTCAAGACACTCCAGTCTTGGCTTGAAAAAGGTGTGCTCACCATACTCTTGGAATCAGACTTATAAGACTCTTGCTGACGGTTCTGGGTTGATGCTAAGTTGTGGCTCTGATCCCTTGCCTTTCTGCATCCATTCTCAATAGGGCTCTGGTTGCTTGGCAAGGAAGGCATCTGTAAGTGAAACCAAGATAAAGGTAAATGGGTCAGGAAGGTGGGGGAGGACTAGGTTTCTTATAGTTATCATTGACTTATGGGTCAGGAGATAAATTCACATTTTACATCAATTAACTATTTTACCTAGGATCTCCTCTCTGTGATGCTCAGCTTCCTTGTTTAGAAAAATCAAAAGAAATTAAAAGGAAAAGAAGCCTGAGCTTTCTGATACCTTGTCTGGCATGAGTCCATTGTCTGCTGCCTCCTGAGTTCATGTACAATGCACCTTATAGGCATTGGTTGGCTCTTTCTAACTGTGGAGGGGCCCTTTTGAAATTATGTTCCCTTCTATTCCCATCCCAACCCTTCAGCAGCACCTCTACCTGGAGGGACAGCGGTTCTGGTGGCTCCTCCAGGAACCCACTGCTGTCAGACTGACAACTGTTTGCTCTGTTCACCCCGGCACCTACAGAAACAAAAAGAAAGAAAGAAAGAGGCCTTGAGGATAGCAAAGTGGAAACATGCTGCTAACAGGACTGGAGTCAAATCTTCTATGTGCCTGGCAGGTCACAGGTGCCCAATATATTCCTATTGCATGGAAATATAATAAACATGGGAACTCCAGGGACAGCTCTTTCTCAAGTCTCAGAAAGCCCATGTAAATCACTTTGTCCTGATATAAGAATAAAAAAGGGAACAATGGAAACAAAGGAAGTTTTAAACTAAAAACAATATGATCATGAGATGAATCTTTAGTTAGGTAAAGAAAGTCCAGAAGAAAACATTTGCTCTGTATGCCACTATAATAAGACAATAAAGATAAAAAATTTATATATGTTAAATTATACATATTTTCTTTTTACTAAATTTTGAGTAAGAATCCCTTTTTAAGTTCAGTTGGACCATATTTATATGACTAATAGTTTATGCTCATGCTCTAGACTGCTGCTCCTGTCAATTGTGACAGGCTGGAACAGGCAGAGAAAGAACAGTGTTAAGCGTAGGCTGCTAAACACTTTGCAAACAAGAGCTTCTTGACATGCTAAACCTATCTGTAGATTTGCAGGTAAATATTGTGCTACTATTGCAGGGTTGAGGAACTGGGTGGCTACTAGAGATTCATCTGACAAAGATTAAATTATAGGACTTTTTTTTTTCTCTTTTTCTCTTTTTTAATGAGAAATGCTTCCAGCCTCACCAAGGTATAGAATAGAATAAGAAATCCATAGGGGGAGTGGCATTAGAGGGTACCCTCCCTTAGAATACAAGGAGCAGAGGGAAGGGCACAGTCTGTCCGAGGAGAAAAGACTGGGCATGTGTTGGAGGAGTGCCTTGAAAGGAAAGGCTAACTGTTGGGGGATATAATGTTTGGTATCCAGTACCTGAATAAGGTGATTGCCTTAGTTTGAAGAACTAACTGCTGCAGAACGATTCAGAGGAAAAAAACACAGGCCCAAACCAGGCCAAACCTTCAAGGACAGCTCTGCCAATAAGGGCAACAGTGTATTTCCCCGGAGGGCTGTCTCCCACCACAATCCTAACTGCCCGCATGTGTGAGCAGACACAGCAGGTGGACACACATCGCAGAAAGGGCCACCCTGCCCGAGTCTCAACTACTCCTCCCAGAGATCAAGATAAAGAATAAAGAGTCTTAACTTTGTAAAATTTTAAATGAACTCCAAATCCTTTAAGTCAGTCTCAAGTAAAATTAAATGCTTAAAGTCAGAGGACGTACATTTTTAATAGCTGAATCATGGAGATTAAGTGAATTTGAGAAAACAATGCCATGATCTAGCCCCTGCTTTTTGTTACATAAGTAAGGGTCAACCATGGAAACTGTTTACTAGATGGAGACCTAAATAAGACTTCTGCTCCTGTTCAAGATGGGAGTAATAAGGAACAGGTTTTCCCTCTTACCTGAAACTACTAAAAAACTGGACAAAATATGTAAAAAAAAAAAATGGTTTTCAAGACAATGGACATCAGACAATGAAGGACACAAATCCCTGAGAGACAGGAACAAATGAAGTGAACCATCTCATTGCCCCAGTTTACTGACTTGAGAGAGTTTTCAGGCCATGGTGAAGGGAAGCAGGTCGGGGTAAAGACTGGCAGAATTCCTAAGTTGAGGACATAGAGCTGAGAATCCTGGGAGGCTGAGACAGCTAGCAGTCACAGGGCAGAGTTCCAGAAAGATAGACAGGCACAGAGAGAACTCTAGAGAAATGCAGAGAGTTCCTCTTGGTATTCAGCCGAGCACTGATCAGTATGTGCATGTGAAGAAACAGCCACAAACTGCAGAAAGAACTACCTGAAAGAATTAGAGGGTACAGTGCCCAGCACTCACTGAGGGCTGGGAATAGAGCATGCTCCCACCAGCCATATTGGGAACCCCTGTGATTCGCAGGGCATTAGGGGAGAGAGTCCTCAGGAGGGTCTTGCCTCAGGAGTCAGGAATTCTTATCCCTAGAATGATCATTGCTCCAGTCCCACCTAACATATCTGAAAAGCAAGATCTGAAAGGGTCAAACACTGTTTCCAAGTAATTAAACTGTGGCTCAGACCTATATTCAAAATATCTATAAGAACACAATAATATATAGCACCTACAAAGTAAAATTCACAATGTCTGGCATTCAAAAAAAAATACCAGAATACAAAGAAGCAGGGAAAGATGACTCATAATGAGGAGAAAAATCAGTCAATCAAAACTGACCTAGAACTGATGCAGATTTTAGAATTAGCAGACGAGGACATTAAAACTGTTATCATGACTCTATTTCATATGTTCAGGAAACTGGGGGAAAGAGTAAATATGTTAAGTGGAGATATGCAAGCTATACAGTAGACCCAAATTGAACTTTTAGAGATCAAAAGTACAATGTTTCAAATAAAATTTACACTGAATGGCATTAGCAGCAGATTAGAGATTGCAGAAGAGAAGATTAGTGAAATTGAAGATATAGCCATAGAAACAATCCCAAATGAAACAGAGAGAAAAAAAATTTTTGAAATTGAAAGAGAATCTTTGAGTTATTGGACAACTTTAAGCTGATTAATATACAGGTAATTGAAATCCCCAGAAGCAGGAAGGCATCTGAAGACATTTTACAAATTTGATGAAAACTATAAACTTGCAAATCCAAGAAGCTCAATGAATCCCAAGCACAAGAAACATGAAAAAAAAAAAAAAAAACCACCATACCAAAGCACAGTAAAATTAATAATTGTAATAAAGAGAAAAAAAAATCTTAACAGCAGCCATAGAAAAAGGAAGGTCTGCAGGCAAAAGGAGAGTACCAGATAGAATTATGGATGCACAGAAAGGAATGAACTTCACTGGAAATGGTAACCATGAGGGTAATTATTAAAGATTTTGTTTTTATGATTTATTATCTTAAAAGGAAAATTGACTAAGCAAAAATAATAATGCAGTGCAGGCTCATAACAAGACCTAGAAGAGTCTATATATAACAACACATGTACAGTAGAATAATTTCTATGGAAGGAGCTGCCTGCAAGATTTCCCTTTAACTATGATGTGTAATTTTTAATGGAGACTTTAACCTGGGTAATAGAATATTTGTTATCTTGTTTTCAGAGGAATTAGTGTATACTCATTGCATATTTATTATAGGAAATTTACTTGTGTAATATCTAACCCATTGACCATGACTTCACTGCTTTGCTTAGTTAACTCAGCCAACTGAAAGCGCTTCAGATCCCTTTAGAGTTAGGAAAAAATCACCTATTTCTCCCCTTGTATCAACAATTGATAAAAAATAAATGATGATTATGGAAGACACATTTCAAAAACTCGGTGCAGAAATTCAAATACTTCTAAGGTACCACCACTGTGGCTGGAGCCTCTCCACTGAACAACCCTCTAGGGTGGGAAGCTCATCCTCAAGACTTGTCCACACAAGCTCCCTGTCCTAAGCTCCCCTTATGTGCTTCAGGACTCTCCACAGCTTGTTCCTACTCAGTCCCCAGGGCCTTTCTGCAGTGGGCAGAGTGTATGGATAGGAGACAGCAAGCCAGGACCAACTTCCACTCCTCACTCATCATGCCCATTCTATAATAAGCATTAGGGAATCCAAAGATATTCAGTAAACAGGGCTTGGGCCTTGGTGAAGGATGGACAAGACAAGATTCTGGGCCCTCCTGTTATTTCTGTAGGTTTTGGTGCAAGATTTGCACCATAGACCACGAATGACTCCTGTACACCATTATTATTATTTAAACTTTTCAGATAATCTCTAAGCAATAGTTATTGTGAGACATAAGCTTCATATAAAATGGTTGCTATTCACCTTCTTACAACCCTAGAATGAAATTTTATGTTAGAGTACTAGAACAAAATTATATGTTCATATGCTGGCTGGCCCATATCAGCCTGGTTCAAAGGAAAGTAACCCCAAACAGAAAGGGTCCCTAAAAGTAAAAAGAGTAATTTTCTCTAAAAGAGATACATTGGTGATATAAATATTATCTTTATTTAACTGCATTTGTGTAGCGTGCAAAAGAAAACTACGAAACTCATTTAAATAAATCTGGAACAGCCAGGCCTCTGAGAACCTCACTTTGATGATGAGGTAGGATGGAATTGGGCATAGTTGTCTCAAGAGTAGAGGCTCATTTATCTTGTGTTTAGAAGTCAGATGGCATGCATGCAAATTATTTTAAGATTCCCCAAGCAAAATATGGGCCAATCTACAGATGGTTTAATTTCTTCAGGAGGCTGAAAAAATCTTTCCTACCTATAATATCTCAAAGTAGGTTTGCAAATTCTAAATATTCTCTTAGGATTGTAGGAATTAAATGAGGATAAGCATGAGAAATTGCTTAGCCTGGGATGACTATGACAGATTATTAAACAGATAAATAAAACTTTCCATCTTTTCTCTATTATTCCCACATGTTCACACCCTAATAGGTAATATGAAGGCTTGGGTTTGGGGGAGGCAGTATGGCATCTGGCAAGAGCAGTGGAAGTCATACCAGCCTCTCCAGATCAGTCCCACCCAGTTGCTGAAACTATCTGGATAACTTCAGAAGCTTGTCACCTCCAGTGAAATTTTCCCTAGGCACACCTTATGCTCAGTAAGCGATAGCTCTTCCTTACTCCACTAGACCAAGGCCTTGACCTCCACCTTGCTCCTACCAGTCCTTTTCCCCTAGCTAGATCCTGTCATCCAAAACCTCCATTGCTGGCTGGGTCCTGCTCCAAACCTGTTGGATAATTGGAGCCCTTTGACTACCACCGCCACCTATCTGACTTTGTCATGCCCCCTTAGGCTGCTGATTACCCCACCCTGCCAATCCCATAGCTTAGGTGAACTAACATCTCTATGGCTATGCTACTGAAATCCAGTTAGGGCCTGTGACTGAGTCACCGAGAACATGTGGAGCCAGATGTGCTGGGTTCAAGTTCTGACTCCACAACTTAGTAGCTGTGTGATCTTTTGTCATGCTTCTTACCCTCTCTGAAGCTGTGTCCTCATAGGGAAAACAGTGAATGTAGTAATAGAATGTTAATTGTGGGGTTGTGTGAGAATAATATCCAATAATATATACACAGAGATTTTCTGAACACATAAAAGATGATGTAATTTTATATATAGCTTTTGCTGCAGAATTCTTCATTATTAATTTTATCTACTAGAACTCAGTCACTATTAGCATCATTATTCCGTATCATTAATATTTAGTAGAAATTACCTTTCTTAGCACACAACTGTTTTCATGAAGTTGGGTTTTACCTTTCCAAGTTAGGTGGTCCCTGCCTGGTGTCAGGACCACTCTGCTGTCCCTTAAGATGCCTGGGGCACTTTGTGAGAACTGTCACCAGATGGCAGCATCACACCAATCACGGCACCCGTGGAGCAGGGCCCTGCCACGAGTCTCTGGAGCCGCTAAAATTAGTAAGAAAAGTCAACCTAAAGGGCTGCTTTTCTGGCCTGTTTTGGTAGTAAAAGCTTCTGAATCCTAAGTGGAAAGTTCTACATTTAACAGGGTCCAACTTCATAGAGATGCAGGGGAAAAAAGCCTATGGAATTGAAAACATAAATGGGGGTATTGGGGGAGGGAGAAAGAGAAAAGGGGTCTGGGGTTTGTGTGTTGTTGTAGTTATGTAGAGCAAGGGCAGTGGTTCAAGTTTGACGCTGTGATTGAACATCTTCCTCCACCCAATCAACTTTATCTATTCCACACCAAGTTCCTCTCGCTTCTGTTTCACCAGTGACAGAGAATTCTGTGACAGCTTCTGGTAAAGTCGGGTCTCAGAAGCAAGTTATTTTAGGATTGAATTGACCATTACAGATTATGTACTCAACTGCCTTTAGGAGCTGGGCAGGTGGCATAAATATGTGAAATAACGAGGATTCAAGACAATAGGAAGTAGTGTGGATGGTTTTGGACTAGAGATTGTATGACCCCCAAAGGCATTTAAAAAACTAACTTTAAATGTTTTTTGTGGAATAAAGAAGAGCTCTTTATGGGCCACTGTCAGTCTACAGACCACAGAGTTGGAAACCAGGATGATGATGCCACCTGCCATCCAGTGTAGGAAGCCCTTCTAGGTGGTGCTACACACTTCTGGTGACAGGGAACTTACTGTTTATGTAGTCAGAACATATCATAACTTTTAGAAAATGCTTCTTTATATTGTGACAGATCTACTTTAGCATTTTCCATCTGTTGGTCATAGCTCTGCACCGTGGAGTAATATAGAACATGTCTAACCGCTTTTCCTCAAGACAGCACCCAGAACTTTTAAGTCAGCCCCCACACAGCAGAGTTTCCAGGCCATTCATATTCTTTTGCACTTTTGAATAAGTGCTTATTTAACAGTGCTTGCTGTAAAATCTGGCACCTGGACTAGACTTACTCCTTGAGATCTGGTCTGTCCAGCATGGCAGAGAGAGGGCTTGTCTGCTTCCTCTTCTGGAAATTTTCTCTTCTGGAAATTTCAGCCTAAGGTTGGGTGGCTTAGTCAGACCCTGTGTCACAGTGCTAAGCTATACTGAGAGCAGTCTCTATTTTGAAATCAAGAAATAAATGTTTTAACCTAAATGAATGATTTCAATTGTATCTGTGTAGAGTTTGATCTAGCTGATTTGGGACCATGGTTCCAAACTGTCAGGTATAGTTTTTATTTTCTTTCTGAAATCTATCTGTGTTATCTATGGCTTCAATAACCATCCTTGCTGGGTGGCCAAATCACTGTTAATATTCTCACCAGAATAGGCCACAAAGAAGAGTGCTCTCCTGGACACCCCATTCATTCCTCTAACAAGTGATCCTCAGGCCCCTGCAGGGGGCTGCAGTGTTCTAGATAACTTCACGGACACTGTCTGCAAAGGGACTTGGCCCTCATGGAGCATACATTTAATTTGACTCTGATTATAGAACTGAAGAAAGGCTGAGAATAATTGGGGGTGGTTGTGGAAAATATTCTTCAGGCAATTTAATTCTTCCTTCTTTGCCAAAAGTCTTAGGCAGAAGAGTTTTTATCCTATAAAGATTTCTATATAATGTTTTGATAACTTCCATTAATGTCTTGTTGACATTTTTGTTTCAAGCTCGTACAGCTTGGAAATTCTCTCTCTCTTTTACTGCTCTAGGTTAAGCAGTTTCTTTTTTTTTTATTTCTTTAGTCAGAAAATAAGTGCTTCATCATTACAGAAATAAAAAGCTTTCTCTAAAATTAACTTCTTTTAAACTTGATATCCTTAATTGCTTTTCAGCATTATAAAAATAATGTGTGGTGATGAAGTAAATTTTGAAAATGAAAGAATATGGGAAAATAAAATCATCTATAATCTAATTATGCAGGGAAAATTACTATAATATTTCTATGCATTTATATATACTTTCTTTGTGCACGTATGTGTGTGTGTGTTTTATAAAATAAAAATCATACCATACGCATTTTATATCCTGCTTTTCACAAAATATATTGTGAATTTTCTTTTCTCCTTAAATATTCCTAAAGAACATATTTGAAAATGGTGCATGGGTGTACCATATATTAATTTTTATAGCTTCCAATATAAACAGTAAAGCAATGAATATCCTTAAACATAAAAGTTGTGGCATCTTAATTAAAATAGATTTAATAAGTGTAGAACTGGAAGTGCAGAATTTTATGGCTATAGAAACAGCATCAAATTTCTTTCTAAGAATGTTCAAACAGGTCACACAGTTATCTATAATGTTTTTGAGAGTTCAACAACAAAAATTTTAATCTTTGCCAGTGTGAGAGGTGAAAAATGTTGATTTAAATTTTCATTTATTTGACTAGATAAATGAGGTTGAAATACTGAGTTTAGTTTTTAATTTGTGTGTGTGCACATGCTATTGTGCCACTTCTTGGAATGAAACAAGTTAGAATTTTTTCCAATTAAGTATTTTTGAAACAGAACATTTATATGAGTCTATAAAGATTGAATAGGTTTCTCTCTTTTCTCGTATGCTCTCAAGCAGCTTGTAAAGCATAGGTGGTATCACATACTTAACCTTTTAAAAAACCTCAGCCATAAAAACACTGACCACGACAGATCTTAAAAGATGAAACTCATTGACAACTTTTAATTTCTACAATAGTTGTTGTACTTCTCAAGTTAATGGTATTTAAAACTTATTTTCTAATGTTTTTTTAAAAACTTATTTCCTAACATCATCAGGAAAATAATGAATTTATATTCATTCTGTATTCTCTAAAAAGGGAAGAGACTGTTTCTTGTCATAGCTTTGGCCTTATTTCATAAATTTTTGTTTTATTCTTTTTTCTTGAATTCTTTTCTTTCTAATAATATTGTAATTCCTTTGTTCTTTCTGTTTGCAGTCACAGTTTTTCGTACATTTTTCTCCATTTATTTTGCTTTTAACTTTTATTTGATTTCTTATTTTAAATATGGATAAAATTTGTTACATGATAATTGAGTCTTTTTCTTTGTTAGGTCCGTTTATTTCATGTATAACTATTTTTAAAAGAAATGCATTTGGTCTTATTTTTGTAACTTTATGCTATTTTTCTAGCTGTGATCACTGCAGTAAACCTGTGGCACACTTGATGGAGAACTTCCCTCTCATTAGGACAACAGGCATCACTAATTGTCCATGAGAGTCTTTTCTGATGAGTTGGGGTTCAGACCCAGCATCTTTCTTAGTTTGACATTACTAGTAGCTAGTACTAATCAATCAGAATTGGGACATAAGTTAAAATCTATTTGCGACCCTACTGCTGTATTAATAAAGGTCATAAAACTTCGCATTGAAGCAGAACTGGTTTTGAACTGGATCATAAATAGCAACTTCAGAGATTTAAGTGACAATTAAATGAGATAATGTAAAACACTTTGCCTAGTGCCTGGCATTCAATATTTGGCAGTATTATTAATATGATTAATTTTCAATGTTTATTTCTTTGCCAGGTAGACTATATTTTCTTTGATTGCTTTGTTTCCTCTGGTAATTCAGGAGGCATACAACCTGTTTTTAAATTTAATTAGTGGTAACTTTAAAAATTCAAACATATTTCAAACTGTACAGTTACCAACATCAAGAATTAAAAAGTATCTGTTGGTCCCCCAACTAATCAGTGTGCACTGATAGTTTCATTTTCTTCTACCACTTAGTTTTCTACGATATGCTCTAGGATTTTAGATCCAGAATACTGTTTTTTAATTATTCTTTATGTTTTTTCTGTTTTAAGAATTTTCATGATACCTGTATAATTTAGAGCAATTCTTTAGACTTTGCCTTGCCCATCTTTTGAACAGGACTCCCTCACTCATAGGCTGTGTACATCTTTGACATTTCTTTTTCAGGAAACAGATATAGGTGCTCTACTTCCAGAGCCTTTGCTTATCTGAAATGTTGCTTTCACAAATATGTGACAACTTGAAAGGGTATAGAATTCTTGTTACAAAAACAATCGATATGCCTCTCCTGTCTTCAGATGTCTAACATGAGGACGTTGAGAGAAGAGCGAACAAGAATAAAGTAAGAGGCAGTGGTCCCAGGGTCAGAGGGTCACTCTAGCTTACACTGCTTCCTCCCATGTCCTTTCATACTATTCTGTTATCAACTGCCACAAGAACACACCACCTCAAAGACTGTCAAATGGACACTTTGGGGGAATATAGTTCTTCCTTTTGGGAGGTGTTGGGGATTGAATCACGTCCTGTTCAACTCTTAATCTGTATTCCTATGGGCGTGAACCCTTTGTAAATTGGACCTTTTAAAGGTGTTATTGTTAGTTAAGATGTGGACTCATTTGAAGATCCTGTTAAGATGAAGCCAAATTGAATCAGGGTGGGCTTTAATCCTTATGGCTGGAATCCTCATAAACAAAGGAAATTCAGGGAAGCCAGTTGTGTGCTGGCGAGTCTCCATTTGTCCTCTCTTGCCTCCCTTAACCCCCACTCTGGCCACTCTCTGCCCTCCAGGCTCTGCTCCAGATTTTCACTTGTGTTCAGTCAATGGAAGGAGGAGGAGATTGCAGGGCAGGAGAGAGAGCTTGGGGTATTTATTCTCCATCCCTACCTCTAGGACAATGTTGAAAATGGCTGACAGCTTCCTTTCCTTTCTTTTGAGAAATTTGTTGATTTGTCCCTCTTCCAAGCCTCCAACTTTTACCAGGTTCTAGTAACGTGATTCTTTCCTTCTTTTCTTTTAGACCTAGGGTCGACAAAGCTTTATGCTTTTGCTAGTCTTGGGGTGCTTTTCTTATTGGCTCCCTGAACCCTGAGCAGCTCAGTAAATGGTCCTTTGTCAAAATTCTCTGCAGCTAAACCTTTTGCAATATGCTGTCTCTTTAGTGCCTTAATGATAACTGGTACAATAAACCAGTTAATGCCTCACCCTACTTCACCTATATTATGTGATTTGTATCTTTTCATTTTAATTAAACCTCCTTTTGGAGGAAAAGGAAGTTGGGTTTTCGGGGAAGTCCCACCCAAGCTTGAGGAAAGATGGCCAGAGAATTAGGACATTGCTCGCCGTTTGTGTCATATTTAATCACTTTTATTTCTCTGTCCAGTTTGCCTGCACCGATGATTCTCTGAAGGGTATCTTCCATATCATTTTTTACACTACCAATGTTATTCTTTCCTGCTCCAAAATATTTAACAATATGATTAAAAATTATTTTATATATATTCTGATTCATTGATTTAATGACAAGCATTTACTGAGTGGCTACTCTGTTCAGGCACTGGATGGACAAAGGAGAGAGATAAAATATACAGTCTCAGCTATGACAGAGCTTGTCTAGTGCACAGTTACATATTAAGGATAAAATAGATGGTAAAAAAAATACTAAGAATGCCTTTCAATTTAATAGCAATGAAAAATACTCCTTTCCCCATCATATGTGTTTTAGATAAACACAATTCACAAGTTATACTTCCTAAGCAATGGAATAAAATTGGTTAATCTTAAAGTTGGATGACCAGCCACCCTCCGAAAGGAAGCTTATTCTATTTATTCATTCATTCTACAAATATTTATCTTTTGAGTGCTTACTGGGTGCTAGGCAGTGTCCTAGAGGCAAAGAATACAATGATGAATAAAACTGGGTCTCTACTCTCCAGAAATTCAGTCTAATGTTACAAGGATGTTCAGTAGGAAGAGTAAAACCATCTTATAACAACAAGAGTCTTTGGGTATTTTCAAAACAATGTGACTTATCTGGGGTCCCAGCAGCACTGACCCCTCCTGTAAAACATGGTTTCTGACATATAAAAAACTGTTAGGGTTCAGAGTACTAAATACTATAGAGAAGAGAAATATTGAATACCTATTACAGGAGAAAAAATCAAATTAATCTCTTTTATCCTTGTTTGTAATATTCATGATAGCAAAAAGAAGCATAACATAGAAAGGTTAATCATGGATCTCTAAATAGTACAATGCAAACAAAAATACATTAGAAAAACTTAATTTCTACCTAGTAGCTTCATGTTAGTTATGGCAACTTAGAATGTTATCTATGACAGTGCACAACTTATAGGGTCACACTCCCAAACTGAAAACATGAAGGAGGGCTCTAGGTGGCTTATTTCAAATTGATTTTTCAAAGAGAGTAAGTTACAAAGTTGGCCTAATTTCAAGCAATTTCAGTATCTTTAGTCATGTGAAGTATACTCCACTGCTTTATGCAATATTTGATTCTATTTTTCTGGACTTTGTGCCTGCAAAAGTAAAACCAGAAGTGCCATGCACAGTAACAGATTTTGAGGCTGAATTCTTTTTTTCTTGGTAGAATATGTTTATGCCAAGTTTACAACCCACTTGAACTTCTGTCTGTTCTTTGGTTTTAGAATCAACTTGGACTCATTTTAACATTGGAAAAATCACAGATTTAGTCATTGAAAAAGAAATCTTAACAAAATTTGCTGAAGGTTTTTATCATCACCAAATATCTGTAAATAAAGAGCCTTCTTATTAACATTTGAATCTGAAATATGTTATTTTTATTTTAGGTGGGATCACTTTATTTTTTACTTAGCATTTATAAAATAACTTTATAGAAAAAGAGACATTCTATGAACTTAGTCTAATCTTTTAACTAAAGTTATAAGTAGAACACTATTTCTAAACCCATTTGCTCATTCATTTTCTCTGCATATGTATTTATATATATTTATATTTTTATTGAGATTTTTCACATGCCATACAACTATCCATAGATCCAAAAGTGTACAATCAGTTGCCCATGATACCATCATATAGCTGTGTATCCATCACCACAATTTTTTTTTTCAATTTTTAGAACATTTTCATTACTCCAGAAAAGAAACAAAGACAGAAAAAGGAAACTCAAATCCTCTCATACCCCTAACCACTCCCCCCCCCATTATTGATTCATAGTTTTGGTATAGTACATTTGTTACTGTTGATGAAAGAATGTTAAAATACTACTAACTGTAGTATATAGTTTGCAATAGATATATATATTTTTCCTATATGCCTCTCTAATATTAACTTCTAGTTATAGTGTCATACATTTATTCTAGTTCGTAAGAGAGACTTCTAATATTTGTATAGTTAATCATGGACATTGTCCACCACAAGATTCAATGTTTTATACATTCCCATCTTCTAACCTCCAACTATACATAACTCTGTGCTTACCCTTTCCACCACCTTCACACACCTTTCAACACTGTTAGTTATTCTCACAACATGGCTACCATCACCCCTGTCCATTTCCAAATGTTTAAGTTCACCCTAGTTGAACATTCTGCTCATAATAAGCAAACACTTCCCCTACTTTAGGCTCATTCTATATCTTGGTAACTTATATTTCATGTCTATGAGTTTACATATTATAATTAGTTCATATCAGTGAGATCCAGCAATATTTGCCTTTATGTGTCTGTCTTATTTCACTCAACATAGTGCCCTCAAGGTTTCTTCATCAACGCCTTTCTTTTAAGACAGTTTTGTTCACACACCATACATTCCATCCTAAGTAAACAATCATTGGTTCCCTGTATAGTCACATATTTATATATTCAGCACCCTCGCCACTATCTATATAAGGACGTCTCCATTTCTTCCCGAAAGAGGAGGAAGAGTCAAAGAAGGCAGAGAGACAAAAGAAAAAGAAAAGAAAGCGAGAAATAAAACAACAACAACAAAAAAAAAACATGACAGCAAGAAAGCAACAAAAGGAAAGATAGCATTAATCTAAAGTAGAATAAAGAGTCAGACAACATCACCAATGCCGGGAGTCCCATAACCTTCCCATATTCCCCACCCACATATGCATTTAGCTTTGGTATATTACCTTTGTTGTATTAAAGGAAGCATAATACAATGTTTCTGTTAATTGTAGTCTCTAGTTTGCATTGATTGTATTTTCCCCCCAATCCCACCCTATTTTTAACACCTTGCAATGTTGACATTCATTTGTTCTCCCTCACGTAAAAACATATTTGCACCTTTTATTACAATCGTTGAACACCCTAGGTTTCCCTGAGTTACACAGTCCCAGTCTTTATCCTTCATCTTTTGTTCTGGTGTCCCACATGGTCCCAACCTTCCTCTTTCAACCATACTCACAGTCATCTTTGTTCAGTGTACTTACATTGCTATGCTACTATCTCCCAAAGTTGTGTTTCCAAACCTCTCACTCCTGTCTCGTCTTTTCTGTCTGCAGTGCTTCCTTTAATGTTTCCTGTAGAGGAGGTATCTTGTTCACAAACTCTGTCATTACCTGTTTGCCTGAGAATATTTTAAGCTCTCCCTCATATTTGAAGGACAGTTTTGCTGGATGTAGTATTCTTGGTTGGTGGTTTTTCTCTTTCAGTATCTTAATATATCACCCACTTCCTTCTTGCCTCCATGGTTTCTGTTGAGAAATCCACACATATTCTTATCAAGCTTCCTTTGTATGTGATGGATTGCTTTTCTCTTGCTGCTTTCAGGATTCTCTGTTTATCTTTGATGTTTGATAATCTGATTATTAAGTGTCTTGGCATGGGCCTATTCAGGTTTATTCTGTTTGGGGTACGCTGCACTTCTTGGATCTGTAATTTCATGTCTTTCATAAGAGATGGGAAATTCTCATTGATTATTTCCTCTATTATGCTTCTGCCCCTTTTCCCTTCTCTTCTCCTTTGGGGACACCAATGACACATACATTCCTGATTTTCGTTTCGTCCTTAAGTTCCCAGAGACCTTGCTCATATTTTTCCATTCTTTTCTCTATCTGTTCTTTTGTGTGTAGGCTTTCAGGTGCCTTGTTCTCCAGTTCCTGAGTGTTTCCTTCTGCCTCTTGAGAGCTGCTGTTGTATGTTTCTATTGTGCCTTTCATTTCCACAGATTCTGCTAGTTGGTTTCTCGAACTTTTAATTTCTACCTTATGTACATCCAGTGTTTTCATTATATGGTCCATCTCTTTTGCCATGTCCTCCCTAAACTTTTTGAATTGACTTAGTATTAGTTGTTTAAGTTCCTGTATCTCAGTTGAAGTGTAAGTTTGTTCCTTTGACTGGGCCATAACTTCATTTCTCTTAGTGTAGGTTGTAGTTTTATGTTGTCTAGGCATGGTTTCCTTGGTTACCCCAGTCAGGTTTTCCCAGACCAAAACGGGCTCTGGTCCCAGAAGGAAGAACTATTCAGTATCCGGTTTTCCTGAGGGTGTGTCTTAGAAAATTGGTACACCCTGTGAGGCCTCAGGTCACTGTGCTTTTCTGCCCAGCAGGTGGTGCCTGTCAATCTGTAACTCCAGACTGGTGTAAGAAGGTGTGGCCTGTGGCTGTTTTCCCTCAGGCTATGGGGTCTGGTTCTGAATGGAAGAGGGGTAGTAGAGTTGGGCCCCACCCCTTTCCTCTTAGGAAAGATAGTCCCCCTAGGAAGAGGTAATTAGCATTTCAGTGGTCTCTCTTTGCCTGTGCTATCTCCACCCTTGTCTGGGTCAGAGCACTGGGAACTGAAAATGGTTGAGGCTCTCTCCACTGAGCCAAAACAGGGACAGAAAGCCCCCTTCAGGGCTAGTCTGCAGCCACTCTCCAGCTCTCCAAGGTCAGTCTTCACCCAAAGCCTCTGCTTGTTGGGGATTCGTATTGAGCAGTCCACACTTGTTAATTAAAACCCCAGTTAGAGCTCAGCTGAGCTATATTGCTCACTCAGAGAGAGCTGCTCTCTGGGTCCATGAGGCTTTGCAGCTCAGGCTGTTGGGGAGGGGGCTCCTAGCTTTGATCTGCAGTTTTTACTTAAAGATTTTATTCTGCGATCTTGGGCATTCCTCCCAATTCAGGTTGGTATATGATGAGTGGATGGTCATGTTTGTCCCCCCCCAGTTATTCCAGATTATTTACTAGCTGCTCCTGGTTGCTTATTAGTTGTTCCAGGGGGACTAACTAGCTTCCACTCCTCTCTGTGCCACCATCTTGGATCTCTCTCTGCATATGTATTTTTGAGTGTTTGCTATGTGTGAGGCATTGAGGTAAATTTTGGGGGTTGATGAGAAATTAGACATTATTGCTGCAAGCTGCAAAGTACTTACAGTTTAGTGGATTTACCTGCTTGAAACTTAACTTTACGTATCTGGTTTGAACAAAGAATAAGTGATGAACACATTACACAAACAACTGGTTATCATAAAATAATCAGAATTGAAAATTCAGAACTGAGAGCCCTGGGTCTGGCTTTGTCACTAATCATCTTTGGCACCTAAAATGCATCACTAAGCTCATGGGCCTTTCTTTCCTTGCTTGTAAAGTATGAGGGTTGGCCTAGAAATCTAGTCATTAAGCTGTCTGTTTTATAATGATGAAAATGTGGTAGCCTCAAAATAGCATAATCCCCCCGAATACCCAACACATGTATGTATACTGGCTCAACATGGTCCAGTGAAGGCTTTGGAAATATACCTTGCATGTATTTCCAGACAAAATAAATGGAGAACTAAATCTATCTTAGAAAGGCTCATAAAATATTATGATTAATATACATAGATTATTTGCAAAGTTAGTATGTTTTAGATATTGGAAGAAGACAAAAGTAAACATTGAGTCAGGGAGGAGAGCAGAGAGGGATTTCCTTTCTTAGACATACAATAATAAGGTGATGAGTAATCGAATCTTACATAGTAAATCCTAAAATGCTTTGTTTCACTCACTTCCTCATGATACTTGCGATAAATCATTTTATCCATTCAGGATAAAATTCTTATAGAATACAATCTGCATCAGCAAAGTTCACTTTGCAGTTATATCTATTAAGTTGTTCACAGTATGGATTATGGGGCAGGTCATGTGATTTGGAGTCAGGTAGACCTGGGTTTCATCCTGATGTTGACACTTGCAGCTACAGGAACTTGAACAAGTTACTTAATTTTTATGAATCTTAGTTTCCTTGTTCATAATTAGAAATAATTGTAGGTAAGTCCAATACTCAAGTAGAATTAAGGGGGTCTACAAGGTAACTCCATTTAAGGAAGGGAAGTTTCAGAAATGCACTTTTGTCCTTTCTTGAACCCCTTTTACTTTCTAGACTAAAAAACATTTTCTAACCTCATCTCTGCCTTCTCCAAGGAGAAGGGCCTCCTGGAGGCATTTTAACTTGGAATCAGGCAGTGGACAAGCAAAGAAATATTCTGTACCTTCCCTTCCTTGATTCATGAAACTTGTCTGCCAAGAGTTGGCAACAGCCAGATGCCTCTGGAGCTTTAATAGGCTCATTAGCAGTGTTAGGAGTCAGAGGAAAAGCGCAAGAGGTAAATGCCCCACAGAATAACTTCAATTTGTGTCCTTTGGATTTCCCACGAACAGCCCTAATTATTTATTATGGGGTATGGGTTGTGTTCTGCTGGGGGTGGGGTGGTAGGAGGGCTTGGGTGAAGGTTGGAGAAGATATAGGTAAAATGGAAAAGATCTTAATCTGTGTAAGTTTGGGGAAATGGCTACATCTTGGATATGGGTGACAGGCATCACAGCCCTTGCTCCTGAATCACTGGAGACACTGATTTGTGGCCATCAAGAGGGCCTAACATTTCCGGAGGGTCCCTGAGCCAGATGGGCCTCTGCCTCCTCTGTGCTCCCTTAGGATCCCAGGGAGGCCACAACCACCAGGAAATGTCAGAAGAGCAATCTCTCTAACAACAAAAAATATAACGGTGCTTCTTTTCCCACCATTTCTCTTGCTACAAATAGACAAGGGATTTTATTTTCTTTTCCTGTGGTGTTTTGTAGTGTTAGAAATAAATCTACACACTTTCTTCTGAAGAAGTCAGTTATTTTCTTCTGAAATTCAAGTATCCTTTAAATTTTTTCTCTGCATTCTCTCAACAAAATTTACAGAATTTATTTTAGGCAGGGCAGTGTTCCTAAAGTATTGCAGGGTGAGGGGGTGGTGATAGTGCACAAATATAAACCAGAAAATTACCAAATAGTATAGTGATTTTTTCCCTTTAAAAGAGGGAACATGGATTCGTTTAGAAGGCAAGGGTCTTGACTAATGGCCATTGTTGATGGGGGAGACCTATCAGAATTTGTTTCCTCTTAAAAAATTTTGCCCGAACTCTAACTCCATCCATAATGAAATTTTCTTCACAAAAAGCAAGCTGGTTTTGATTTTATGCCCTTGTTCATGTTCTTTTAATTAAATTGTTAGGGTGATCTGGTTACTATTTCAAATGCTCCTCTGTGCCTCATTTAGAAATGCTTACCACTACATAGAGGTTTGGTATATTTGGCAATCTGAAACTTAAGACTTACTTTTAATATAGATGATCAATGAAATACTCTTAATACAGATTATCAATGAAGTACTTGTTATTGAGAAGCTCATTTACATTATCCACCCTCTCAGCAAAGGTCTATTACTTTGGAATTGGTGGTGTTAGCGCCATTCTAATTAGAGCAGTACTTTAAATCTACTGAGCTCATAGGCAGTGATAATAGGATCTTCCGTTCTCCAGGCTTTTCTTCCTGGAAAACCCCAAATGCTTTTAAAACTGAACAAGTTGAGAGAAAAATTGCAGTGGGACCAGCTCACCTACCACTGAGGTACAGCCATCTCTGGGGTAGCTCTCTCCAGCTGTTGACTACCTCACAGAGATGCCTTGGGAAGTTTGTTGAAAAGGAAAGGAGAATGACATTTGGAATGTAAGCAACAGAGTGTCTAAGGAAGAGCTAAGATATAATTATCTAGATTTGAATATGACCAGGACAAGAACATACCTCCAAACAACCAAGATTAAAATCACTCCTTTTATACATGGAGTACTGGGAAAAAGTAGGCAAAAAGGCAAAAAGTAGGCAGGGGAGGTTTGGGGGTCTGCCAGTTGTTTGAAAGTCAATCTAACATTTTTATGCTGCCAACATATGAATTTTAGAAACCCTTTTGGTGTTAAGTTTTTTGTCTAATTCACTTGTGCGTAATCCTGAGGCAGCTTCCTGCTTTGGACACAGAGGAAACCAGTAAAAGGCCATTGAAAACTACTCTTCCACCTATCTCAGGGATTTATTGTGTGATTTAAGGTACTAACAATTTTCAAAGCTAAAATGACAAATAATGCCTGTGGAATGAATAAGATCGATGGAAAAACTGGATCCAGGAGTTGGCTTTGGGATTAGGGGGAAAGGTGTGTTAATGAGTGGGTTCTCTTTCAGGTCCCACTCGTCTGCTGTTTTTCCTGGGAACACTTCCTAATAAATCACTTTAACACAAAACTCCTCCTAAGGTCCACTTCTGGGGATCCCAATCTAAGACAAAGAGTAAGGATGATTCATAATTGAATTGTAAGACCTACATGTTTAAAAATCTAATTATTGAAAACAATAGGCACATATGTGTAAATATCTATCACTATCACTACGCTCTGAAGGGATAACCATTAATCCATAATAAATTTAAAAGATAAATTAACAATAATTAATATTTAAAAACCAAGAATAGCCACAATTGGAAACCAATTCAAGATATGCTATTAATATATTGATAACAAACCATAATTCTTGAAAAGTGCAAGAATTTTACCAGTTTACATGTTTATCTGTGCTGAAGGAAACTTGCAACATTGTCAAAGCATTTTATAGAAGTCAGGCTTCTTAGCAGTATACTGAATTAGAATTTTCAGTAAACTCTAGTAGCACACCATTTGTATAACCCCTCACAAGTCACTAAATGTGTTCCTAGTAATACTCTTGGTCATATCTGAAAATGAAAGTCAGTAGAATTACAGATAAATTTGCCCATAGGAACCAATGAAATAATTTCCATGTTTTAATCAGCTCATTTTCCTTAAGAGAGTACCAGTGAGTGCCAATAATTGCTGAGCTGGTCTTCATGTTTTTGCCCATAGATATGGCCTGAAAGACTTTGCAGATGACTTGCAGGATGAATTCATAGTAGGAGTAATAGTAGTGACAGCTACCATTTACTGCTCGCTATTATTGTTCCTTGTCTTCTGTACACATGGTCACTAATCCCCACAACAGCCAGGCTGGGTAGGTAGTATCTGCCCATTGTGAAGATGGGAGCTCTGAGGCTTGTGGGCCTCAAATAACTTACTGTAGGCCATAAAGGTGATAATTTGGAAGAACTAATATTCAAATCCACATCTGTTGGCTCCTACACTCATGTTTTTTCTATTAAACCATGCTTATCAGATCTTTGGGATTTCACTGGTTACATATCCAAGTCCAAAGAAGAAATGAGAACATATTGGCATTAGGGGTTTAGTGACCCCATATGCCTTTATTTTCTAAGGGCTATATTCTGGATTATGGTTGCTTCTAGAACTTTGCTAATTAATTTATACTTTCTTGAAGTCATTTTTATTCTCATTAAGATAATACAAAATTAGCCTAAGTTACATTCTCAAGCCTATATAGGCTGCAGATGAAACAGAAATATCCTGTTAGTCCCTTGGCTGATGGTGATGAAGAACGTTAGTAATGAACCCCAGTAAAGTTCAGTATTTTCTACTAGCATGGGAAGAAGAAAGGATATGCCAGGGTTCCCTGAGATCTGAAAACATAAACAGGCCTCCTGAGACAGGAGCTTTTTTAATGGTTGCTTTTGAAGTAGGTTTCACAAAAAATGAGCAACTGTTTTAAAATCAAATAATAAGGGAGTCCAGTAGTCTCTCAGAGAACCTTCCCCAGCAATCCAATACAAAGTAGCTCCTTGTACCGGGTGACTCTATACTACTATTCCAATTTATTTTTTTCGTAACCTTTACTGTCACCTGAAATTCTCTTATTTATTCATTCTCTCATTCCGTAAATGAATTCCATAAATACTTATTGAGCACCCATGAAGTGCAGGGAGTTCTAAGAATCTAGATATAGAGTATTAAGCAAAACAGACAAAATCACTGTTCTCATGAGACATATATCCTTTTAATTGTCTGTGTTCTACTCCCTTGTAGAGGATTTGTCTGTCTTATTTATAGCTCTGGACACACAATGGTCGCTCAATCAATATTTATTAAATTACTAGAATAAGTCCAAAATACTTCACACAGAAGTTATTTCTTTAATAAGCTATTGAGCTTAAGTTGACTTACACCCTCCCTTCCTTCTGTTTCCCTGAAAGGAAAGGTTAACTATCTCCATCTTTCCCTTGTAAGGCTTAATTTTATTGGAAAGCATTTATAGAGTCATCTCTCTACCCCCCCCCCCTTTCTTTAGGTACTTAAGAAGATACTGGATGCTATATGGGGCTTTTACACATTGGATGATGAGGACTAAATGACAACTTAACACTCATGGAATCTGGGGCCAAACACATTGGGTGGTATAGTGGAGAACTTTAATGTAGATGACCTGGATTCAACTCTCAAGCTTAGTTCATACTGACTGGTTGTTTTGGTACAAGTCACTTAACTCCTCTGTGTCAAAGTTCAGCATCTGAAAAATATGGATAATCCTGACTGAGCTATCACATAGGTGACTGAAAGGGAAAAATATATATATATATGTGTGTGAGCTAGAGAATACTGACACCCTTATTGATGGCAAGAATGACACAAATGTAATTTAATATTATTATGCTATATAGGAGGCAAAAAAGGGTTCAAAATGAGATCTGCATTGCTAAGAAGCTGCCTTTCAATTTCAGGAAGGTCCAGAATGCTGTTGGTACACATCATAAATATAAACATAGCCACTGGGTCTGGTGCTAGGCTGCTCATCATATGGAGATATAAAGGAAGGATGGTCTTAATCAAGAATATCTATTCTTCTGGTCTTTTTACCTGACATTCCAGTATTAGAAAAATTTAAATCCATTGTTTCTTAGTGGTAAAACAATCACAGACTCTGGGTTAAAATTCTAGAATGAACTTACCTATTTTTATTTGCAAATATCCCACTAAACTACTGTAAAACTTTTTTTAATTAAAAAGATATCCAGGGTGAGAATCACTTCTGGAATAGCAAAGAACCTCAAACTCATTCTTCCATAAAATTAACAAAAACCTTAGCAATAATGGTCAAATCAACCTTTTCAGAACCACAGATAGTAACCAAAGGTTTGCAAAAATACAAAGAGCATTTATTCAAGAAAAAAATGGCTTACTCTCAATAAGAACAGCGAGCTTTGTGGCATTTTAACTTGCTCTGTTTCCATTACCTTCTGCCAGCTGTGTTTAGCCTTGAAAGTCAGCAGCCTCAGAACAAGGGTAGCTGTGAAAACCAGAAGTCTAGCAGTTACTGGACAAGGCAGAAGTGTTTTGAACTCCCCAAAAAAGCCCCATCGTAGATAATTGTCACTATTTGACCTCTCTTGGAGTTCTCTGGGAGAACCCCATTTACTGATCTTGTCTTCATTTGACCAGACTCACATCTCACTCAGTGACTAAAAGCCTATCCTCAGAGCATTTGTTAAAAACAGTAAGCAGTTTAACCTGAAGCTGTCTGAGACGGTGACACCAGATGGGGCAAACAAGAAGCTGACCAAAACACAAAAGGAAAACTGGGGGATGGGATGTCCATAGGTGATTTTGAACAGCCCCAGCATATTTCTGAGGATCCAGAAGGCTGTGCATCTCTGACTATAAAGTTCCGAACAAGCACCGAGGCACAATTGTGGATGATTGGATCACTGAAGGCATGTTCCAGTATACACGTGGAGCCCCAAATGGCAAATCTTCAAAGCATTTAAGGAAATCTCTGTCTAATCATTAACTGACCACTAAACTATCTGAGAAGAGACTTCAATAGCTACACATGACAAATAATACAAAGCTTACAGAATTAATCCAGGAAAGTCACTATAAAAGCCAAACAGAAACAATAAAAACAACAATATCAGCAACAACAACAAACACTAGGGGTATCTGAGTACAAGAGTTGTCATATTATATTATTTTAAGTGGCCAGTTTTCAACAAAAAATTATAGGATATGCAATGAAAACAGGAAAATATAGTCCATACATGGGAAAAGGCAATCAATTAAAACTGTCCTTGATGAAGTCAAGACATTGGACTCACTAGACAAAAACATGATATCAGGCATTATAAAATATGATCAAACAACTAAGGAAATCATGTCCAAAGAATTAAAGCAAAGTATGAGTACAATGCCTCATTATAAATCTTTCTTTATCAATAAAGAACATTGATAGAGGCAGATTTATAAAAAGAACCAAAGAGATATTCTGGAGTTGAAAGGTACAATAACTGAAATGAAAAATATCGTGATACGTGCTCATTGTCAGATTTTAGCTGGCAGAAGAAAGAAGCAGCAAATTGGATGATAGGTCAATTTATATTATTCAGCTTGAGAACTGACAGAATAATGAAGAAAAATTAGTGGAGCACTTGCTATCTGTAGGACACATGATAGTAGTCCAAGACGGAAAAGAAAAAAAGGGTCTGAAAGAATATTTCAAGAAATAATGGCCAAAACCTTCCCAAGTTTGATATAAAACATTAATCTATACACCCAAGAGACTCAATGAATTCCAAGTAGGGTAAATTCAAAGAGGTTCATGTCTAGATACATGATCATCAAACAAGAGACAAAGAAGAAATCTTGAGAGCAGAAGAGAAAAATACCTTTTATGTACATGGGATACTCAATAGCATTAACAGGCAACTATAACCAAAAGCAAGCTGGAATGGCTATACAAATATCAGACTAAATAGAGGTTAAGACAAAAATTATTACTAGTGACAAAGGAGGATATATAATGATAGAAGAATCAATCCATGAAAAAGATATAGTGATTAAAAACATACATGCACCCTAAACAGAGCCCCAAGGGATGTGAAATAAAAACTGACAGCCCTAAAGGGAGCAATAGAAAATTCAACAATAATAGTCATTACCTCAATGCCTCACTTTCAGCAATAGATTAAAAAACTATGCAGAAGATCCACAACAAAATAGAAGACTTGAACTATAAACCAACTAGACCTAATAGACATCTATAGAACATTCTATTGAAAAGAAAAAGCATGCATGTGTGTGTATACACATACATCCATTTTTTCTCAAATGCACAGGGAACATTCTCTAGGATAGATGATTGTTTTGGTTTCTCAGCTGCTAAAACAAATACCATACAATGGGTTGCTGAAACAAGAGGAATTTATTGGCTCATGGTTTCAGAAGCTAGAAGGCTTGTTTTCTCCTGGGAGGCAATATCTTCTAGCTGGCCAGCAATCTTTGGGGTTCCTTCACTTTTCCATCACAGAGAAATGCATATGGCAGTGACTTCTCCTTTCTCTCCTAGGTTTCAGCCTCTTGCTTCTCCCATAGCTACTCTTTCTGTATCCAAATTAGTTTGCTTATAAGGACATTAGCCATTTTGGATCAATGCATATGCTCATTCAGTTTGGACACCCCTTAATTAATAACATCTTCAAACATCCTATTTACAGATGGGTTCATACCAATAGGGCCAGGGATTGGGATGTGAACCTGACTCTTGTGGGGGACATGATTCAATCTCCAACAATGATAGACCATATATTAGGTCATTAAACAAGCCTCAATAAATTTAAAGGATTGGAATCACACAAAGTATGTTCTCTGGCCACAATGGAATGAAATTAAAAATCAATAACAGAAGGAAATTTGGACAATTACTAATTTGTGGAAATTAAACAACATACTCCTAAATAACTAATAAGTCAAAAAGAAATCACAGGGAAATTATAAAATACTTTGAGATAAATGAAAACCAAAACACAGCATATGAAAGCTTATGAGATACAGTTAAAGCAGTGGTTCAAGGGAAGTTTATAGCTGTAAATATCTATTTCAAAATGAAGAAGGACATCAAACTGATAAACGAATTTTACATCTTAAAAAACTAAAAAAAATAAGATCAAACAAATGCAAAGCAACCAGAAGAAACACTGGAGAGGAGAAAAACAAAATGATAGAAAAATAATAGAATCAACAAAACCAAAAGTAGGTTCTTTGAAAAGATTAACAAAAATGGCAACCCTCTATCTAGCCTGACTAGGAAAGAAGTTTCAGTTAATGAAATCAAGAATGAAAGAAGAGACACCACTAACATTGATCCAGAAATAAAAAGGATTATAGGGAAATACTATGAGCAGCAAATTAGATGACTTATATAGAATGGACAAATTCGTATAAAGAAGTAAACTACTGAAATTTATTCTAGAAGAAAGGGAAAATCTGAATAGATCTAAACAAGAGATTTAATTTGTATTTTAAGTCAAATATTTGTATTTTTAATTTTAAAACTTCCATAAAGAAAAGCCCAGTTCAAATGCCTTGAGTGGAGAATTCTACCAAATGTTTAAAGCAAAATGAATACCAATCTTTCACAATCTCTTCCAAAAAAATCTGCAAGGGGAAAAGGCTTCCCAACTCATTCAATGAAGGCAGTATTACTGACACCAAAACCAGATAAAGACATTATCAGAAAAGAAAATGACAGACCAATAGCCTCTGTGAATATAGAAACAAAACTCTTCAACAAAATACTAGCAACTGAACCCAGAAACATATCAAAAAGGATTATTCACCAGATCAAATGGGATTTGTCACAGGAAGGCAAGGCTGTTTGAACATCTGAAAATCAATCAATGTAATACAACGTATGAAAACAATAAAGGACCAAAGTCACATGATGATCTCAATAGATACAGAAAAAGAATTCAGTGAAATCCAACTCCCTTTCATGATAAAAACACTCAACAATCTAGGAACAGAAGTGAACAACCTCTGCTTGAAAGAGGGCATATACAAAAGCAAACAAGAAGGGGGTACTTACTACGAAGCCCACAGAAATAAATAAGATCATAAAAGGATGCTATGAACAATTGTATGCCAAAAAATAACCTAGACTTAATGGACAAATTTTTTAGAAACAAGCAAACAATTTACACTGACTTTGGAAGAAACAGAAGATCTCAACAGACCAATTACAGGTAAAGAGATTGAATCAGCAATCAAAAACCTCCTAACAAAGAAAGTCCAGGACCATATGTCTTCATAGGTGAATTCTATCAATCAACCCAAGGAGAATTAACACAAATCCTGTTCAAACTCTTCCAAGAAATTTAAGAGGAGGGAATATTCCCTAACTCATTGTACAAGACCAACATTACTCTAATACCAAAGCCATACAAAGATACCACAAGGACAGAAAATTACAGACCAATATCCCTTATGCTAGATGCAAAAATCCTCAGCAAAATACTATTAAACCAAATCCAACAGCACATCAGTAGAATTATATACTATGATTGAATGGGATTTATCCCAGGTACGCAAGGGTGATTCATCATAAGAAAATCAATTAATGTAATGTACTCCATTAACAGAGCACAGGAAAAAAATCACATGAACATCTCAATTGATGCAGAAAAGACATCTGAGAAAATCCAGCATCCCTTCTTGATAAAAATACTGAGACAACTAGAAATAGAAGGAAACCTCCTTAATATGATAAAGGGCATATATGAAGAACCCACCACTAATATAGTCAATGGCGAAAGACTGAAAGCTTTCCCTCTAAGATTTGATATTTGCTCTATTCCTCTAAAATGCTTCTCTTGTTCACACTCCAAAGAAGACAAGGACGCCCACTGACACCACTGTTATTCAACATTGTACAGTGGTACCTCGGTACTCAACTGCTTTGAAACTCATTGAATTTGGTACTCAGCACATTTTGATGTGAAAGTTTTGTCCTGGTACTCATCATTTGTTTAGTACTTAATGTGTAAGCATCAGTTGCCTTGTGACTTGCTACCCTTTTCAGCTGAAACAAAGGGCCACACATTAGGCATGCAGTAGCTCTTGCCCTGTGCACATCCCCTTGTGATCTTTTCTTAGCTTCTCTGGTCATTTTGTGTGTTTTTGTGCCTTTTTTTTTTTTCCCATATCATGGTTCTTAAGAAAATGAGCAGTGATAGTGCTTAGCAGAAAAGAAAATTGCTTCCCACACCACTGAGCAAAAAACAGAAGCAATAGGCAAATATGAGAGCAGTATTCACATAACTGATCCTGCTAGGGAACATGTTGTACCTAGAATAACAGTCTCCATGATCATTAAGAAAAAAGAAGTGATAAAAAAAAAAAAGGCTGATGTTGAGGAGTTAGTGGAGGAACATCCTGAAGAGCTCAGCACTGAGGAGCTGCAGGAACTACAGAAGGAGCAGCAACAAGAAGGGGGCTGAAGAGATTTCCTTGGGTGAGGAGGAGGTAAGAGAGGATGTCCCCAGTTTCTTTATGAAAGAAATGTGTACAAAATGGGCAGAGGTTCAAAACTTTGTGGAGAAGTACCATCTGGACAAAACTCTGACAGGCAGAAACGTGAATTTGTTGAATGACCAAAGAATTTTTCATTTTTGAGGAATTCTGAAAAGAAGACAGAAGCAGTATTCACTGGACAAGTTTTTAGTGAAGATGACAAAGATTGTGTCCGAACCTGTGGTGCAATTTGAAAAAAAGGCAGAAAAGAGAAAGGACACCTGATGTTCTATTGGAGGGAGACTCTCCTTCCAAGCATCACTCCATGTACCCTCTCCTCTTTACCACTCTCCTCCCACCATCCCATTAGGCCATGGTAAAGTGAAGTTTTTATTTTATTTAATCTAAGTGTCTATTAATTTATTGGTTTATTTATCATGTAAAGTAATATACAATAATATCTTTTTACATTTTGCCTTAAAAATATCATTGTCTTTGGTTTGGGAATGCATTAAATTTATTTACATTATTCCTTATGGCAAAAATTTGTTTCATACTTGTCATTTTTGGTACTCATCACGACTCCTAGAACCAATTAATGACAAGTACCAAGGTACCACTGTACTGGAAATTCCAGCTAGAACACTTAGGCAAGAAAATGAAATAAAAGGCATCCAAATTGGAAAGGAAGACGTGAAACTTTCACTATTTTCAGACAATATGATCGTATATAGAAAGTCCAAAAAATCTACAGCAAAGCTACTACTGCTAATAAACTAATTCAGCAAAGTAGCAAGGTATATGATCAGCACACAAAAGTTAGTAGTGTTTCTATACACTATTAATGAACAATCTGAAGATGAAATTAAGAAAAAAATTCCATTTACAATAGCAACTAAAATAATCAAATATCTAGGAATGAATTTAACCAAGGATGTAAAGGATTTATACCCAGAAAACCACAAAACATTGCTGAAAGGAATCAAAGAGTACCTAAATAAATGGAAGTATATTCCATGCTCATAGTTTGGAAGACTAAATAGTGTCAAGGTGTCAAGTCTAGCCAATGCAGTTTACAGATTCAGAACAATCCTAATCAAAATTCCAACAACCTTCTTTCCAGAAATGGAAAACCCAATCATCATGTTTATTTGGAAGGGGAAGTGCCCCAGAATAGCCAAACATCAAAAAATTTAAAAAGAAGAAGAAGAGGGAAGCCAGAGTACTCACAATTCCCGATTTTAAAACTTAATACAAAACAGCATGATACTGGCACAAGGACAGACATATAGACCAATGGAATTGAACTGAAAGTTCAGAAATAGACCTTCACATCTATGGCCAATTGATTTTTGATAAGGGTGCCAAGTCCACTCAATGGGGAAAGAACAGCCTTTTCAACAGATGGTTCTGGGAAAACTATCCATTTGCAAAAGAATGAAGGTGGACCCCTTTATCACACCATATGGAAAAATTAACAAAGTGGATCAAGAACCTAAATAGAAGAACCAAACCTATAAAACTCCTGAAAGAAAATGTAGGGAAGGATCTTCAGGACCTTGTGATAGGCAATGGTTTCTCAAAAGCACAAGCAACAAAAGAAAATTAGGTAAATTAGATTTCATCAAATTAAAAACTTGTGAGGTTCAAATGACACCAAAAAGAAAATTAAAAAAAAAAATAGTACTAGAAAATATTTGCAAATCATATCTAATAGGGAACTTGCATTCAAAATATATATTAAAAAAAAACTCTTACAATTCAGTAATAAAATAACAACCCAATTTAAAAATGTGCAAAAGATTTGAAGACATCAGTGCTTTTGAACTCCTAAAGTATCATAATTTATTTACTTTACATTTAACAAATGCTCAATTTTTAAAGATTCATATTTTTAGGAAACAAGAATTTACATTATTGATATTATTATCATTAACTGTTTTTATTGATGTTAATTTGTTTTTGCCTTAAATATGGCAAACTTTTAAGAGGCACATTGTCTGTCTTTAAATTTGACACAGCAGCTATACATTGACACTGAAATAAAGTGCATGTTTTAATAAATTTGTTGGGATGGTAAGGCAAGCATACTCTTACTTGCATGCTAATAAACACAAATTCATTCATGGTCTTAAAACTGAGCATGTGGTTTTTAATTATCCACAAATTAGTTTTTTAGTTTACACTGAACAAGTCATCTGCCTTTTTTTATAAATTGAAATTGTTAGACCAGGTGACCTCTAATTTCTACCCTTTTCTACCAATTTCTGAAATTCTAGCAGGTAGTCCCTTAATATTATGACAATTGTTTTGAAAATGCACCAGTTATTTTCCTAAATCATCTTTCCCTATAAGCCTCTCATGATATAAAACCCTATGAGTGGACTTCCAGGAAGAACTAATGGAACAGTTGAAGAAGCCAGAGAATTATCAGCAAACTAACTCTAAAGCAAGTAGAAGAAAAGAAATAACAAGGATTAAAGCAGAAATAAATGATATAGGAAACACAAAAAAATACAATAGAGAGAATAAATAAAACCAAGTTGGTTCTTTGAGAAGATCAACAAGATTGACAAACCTGTAGCTAGACTGACAAAGTCAAAAAGAGAGAAGACCCAAATAAACAAATTAATAAATGAGAGGGGGGACATTACTGCAGATCCCAAAGAAATTTAAAAAATCATAAGAGGATACTATGAACAACTGTATGTCCACAAACTAGACAATTTAGAGGAAATGGATAATTTTATGGAAACACATGAACAACTTAGACTGACCAGAGAAGAAATAGAAGATCTCAACAAACCAATCACAAGTAAAGAGATCCAGTCAACAAAAGCTTCCAACAAATAAAAGCTCAGGGCCAGATGGCTTCACGGGAATTTTACCAAACTTTCCAAAAAGAACTGACACCATTCCTACTCAAAGTTTTCAAAAAACTGAAGAAAATGGAGCACTACCTAACTCATTTTATGAAGCCAACATCACTCTAATACCAAAACCAGGTAAAGATGCTAAAAGAAAGGAAAACTACAGGCCAGTCTCCCTAATGAATATAGATGCAAAAATTCTCAACAAAATATTTGCAAATCGAATCCAAAGACACATTAAAAAAATTGTATACCATGACCAAGTGGGGTTCATCCCAGGCATGCAAGGATGGTTCAACGTAAGAAAATCAATGTAATACAACACATTAACATCAAAAGGAAAAAATCAAATGATCATTTCAATAGATGCTGAAAAGGCATTTGAGAAAATTCAGCATCCTTTTTTGATAAAAACACTTCAAAAGGTAGGAATTGAAGTAAACGTCCTCAATATGATACAGGGCATATATGAAAAACCCACAGCCTGCATAGTACTCAATGGTGAGAGGCTGAAAGCCTTCCCTCTAAAACAGGAATGAGACAACAATGCCCACTGTCACCACTGTTATTCAACATTGTGCTAGAAGTTCTTGCCAGAACAATCCAGTAAGACAAAGAAATAAAAGGCATCCAAATTAGAAAGGAAGAGGTAAAATTGTCATTATTTGCAGATGATATGATCTCATATTTGGAAAATCCTGAGAAATCGATGACACAGCTACTTGGGCTAATGAACAAATTCAAGCAAAGTGATGGGATACAAGATTAATGCACATAAGTCAGTAATGTTCCTATACACTAGAAATGACCTAACTGAAGAGATACTCAAGAAAAAAGATTCTATTCACAGTAGCAACTGAAAAACTCAAGTACCTAGAAATAAACTTAACCAAAGATGTAAAAGATCACTACATAGAAAATTATATAACTTTACTAAAAGAAATGAAAGGGGCCTAAAAAGATGGAAAGATATTCCGTGTTCATGGATAGGGAGGTTAAACATTGTTAAGATGTCAATCCTACCCAAACTGATCTACAGCTTCAGCAACTTCAATCAAAATTCCAACAACCTACTTTGCAGACTTGGAAAAGCTAGTTATCAAATTTATTTGGAAGAGACAAGTGCCTCAAATTGCTAAAAACATTGTAACAAAGAAAAATGAAGTGGGAGTACTTACATTTCTTGACTTTGAAGCTTACTATAAAACCACAGTAGTCCAAAGAACGTGGTATTGGCAAAAAGATAGATATATTGATCAGTGGAATCGAATTGAGAATTTGGAAATAGACCCCCAGATCTATAGTTGACTGATTCTTGATAAGTCCCCCAAATCCACTGAACTGGGACAGAACAGTCTTTTCAACAAATGAGGCTGGGAGAACTGGATATCCATATCCAAAAGAATAAAAGAGGACCCCTACCTCACACCCAATACAAAAATTAACTCAAAGTGGATCAAAGACCTCAATATAAGAGACAGTACCATAAAACTCCTAGAAGGTAATATAGGGAAACACCTTCAAGACCTAGTATTAGGAGGTAGCTTCTTAGACCTTATACCCAAAGCACAAGCAACAAAAGAAAGAATAGATAAATGGGAACTCCTTAAAATTGAAAGCTTCTGTGCCCAAAGGGATTTGTCAAAAAGGTGAAGAGGCAGCCAACACAATGGCAAAAATATTTGGAAACCATGTATCTGATAAGAGACTCATACCTTGCATATGTAAAGAAATCCTACAACTCAATAACAATAGTTGGGCAAAAGATATGAAAAGACATTTCTCCAAAGAGGAAATAAAATCGCTAAAAAACACATGAAAAAAAAATGTTCATCTTCACTAGCTATTATGCAAATGCAAATCAAGACTACAATGAGATACAAGTCACATCAGTAAGAATGGCTGCCATTAAATAAACAGAAAGCTACAAATGCTGGAGAGGATGTGGAGAAATTGGAACTCTTATTCATTGCTTGTGGGACTGTATAATGGTGCAGACACCGTGGAAGACAGTTTGGCTCTTCCTCAGAAAACCAGATATCAAGTTATCCTATGATCCAGCAATTTCACTTCTCAGTATACACCCAGAAGATCTGAAAGCAGTGACACGAACAGGTATTTGCTCACCAATGTTCATAGCGGCATTGTTCACAATTGCCAAGAGATGGAAACAATCCAAATGTCCTTTAACAGATGAGTGGATAAACAAAATGTGGTATATACATAAGGAATACTATGCAGCAGTAAGAAGGAATGAAGTTGTGAAACACATGACAACATGAATGGAACTTGAAGACATAATGCTGAGTGACATAAGCCAGACACAAAAGGAGAGATATTGTCTGTTACCACTAATGTGAATTCATGAAAAATGTAAAATAAGTGTCTTACAATGCAGAATATAGGAGACCTAGAAATAGAGAGAAGCTAATGAAGGGGGAATGATTATCTAATATGTAAATATATGATAATGAGGGTGAATTTAATGGTATGAGAATGGTCAGGTTGTGACTATGGTTCGTTAGTGGGATTAGAAGTATCAGTGACACATTGAAGGTAAACATGTTCATAAATGGTTGTTTAAATGTGTGTAACCCACAGAGTAGCACCACAAACCTGCAGGTGATAAGAGCTCTGGGATGTTTTATGTTCTGATAATTGTTGAGAGTGTTGATTGTACAACTAAGTAAAGATAATGTAAGAAACTGACCATTTATCTTGGGATAGAATACATATTAAGTGAAATTAGGAACCCACTACTTAATAAATCAGGCCTTTGACTTGAGGCTTGCTCTTGTGAAACTTAGGGTTGTAAATGGGAGGCTGAGCCCTCCTATAATTATGCCTAAGAGGCACCTCCAGGGAACCTCTTTTGTCGCTCAGATGTGGCCTTTCTCTCTCTAAGCCCAACTTGGCAAATAAATTCATTAACACCCCTGCCCCCCATGGGGGACATGACTCCCAGGGGAATGAATCTCCCTGGCGATGTGGGACATGACTCCCAGGAATGAGCCTGACCCTGGCAGTGAGGTATTGAAAATGTCAACTTGACCAACAGGGGGAAAAAGAAAGGTAACAAGCTGAGGTTACAGTGGCTAAGAGATTCCAAATAGAGGCAAGAGGCTATCCTGGTGGTTTCTCTTATGTAACCTCCAGCTAGACATCCCAAATGGCCACAGTATGCCAAGCCCTTACCAAAAGTAGTCCCCAAATAAGGTCCCTACCTGAGATTCTATAAAAGATTCACTCACTAAGTTTTCTCTCTCAGAAACTTAAATCCACCAGACTATTCCAATGCCAGACAAGTTCTAAAACCCAGAGGCAACAGCCTCTTTAAGAACAACAATCAGATGCAGCCCCTTTCCCAATACTGTCGACACCCCCTTTCAATATGAACAAGTTAGGGTGGTCACTGCCTAGACACACCTGAAGATGGAGAGATTAAGTGAGAGGAAGAGGTAGCAACAAACAAGATAAGATTTAACAAAGGTCTATGAATACTGAAACTTTATATATATATACACATATGTTTTTAGATGCTGGGGTATTGGAATAGCTAGAAGGAGGTAGATGACATGGTGGAACTGTAACCTATAACATTTTTTTAAATTTTCTCTATAGCTATTCATTGAATTGTGCTTTGAAAGTCTTCAACTTTTTGCATATACCCTGTATTTCATGAAATAAGTAAAGAACTGTAACCCGTAACAATTTTTGAAATTACCTATGTAACTGCTTGTTGAGCTGTACATCAAAAGTTAACACCTTTCTGTATATATGTTATATTTTACAATAATGGAAATAGCTGAAGTTATTGAACGATGACCCATGCCATTCTTTGAAATCTGTTCTCTACTTGTTAAATTGTACTTTGAAAGTTATCACTGTTATGTAGATATGTTAAAGTTCACAATAAAAAATGCATTAAAAAGCCCTATAAACATTGATCTAAAACAAATACCTTTATCTATCAACTCCAATAAAACTATGTAACCATAATTTAAAGCATCTTTTTAAAAAATACTTAATGTAGTAGGAACAATAATGAAACTCTGTAGACCAACTCTACACGTTTTTAAAGAAAATCATTTCATAAAAATAGAGTGTCTGCAAGTTCATATCATGTTATAGTTTATAAAGTGATTCGTGGATATCCTGTTGGTTAATGTATCAGTCCATGACCAAGGTTAAACCAGTGTGATTGCCATGCAGATGAGCAAATTACACATGCTGAAGGAAATACACCATGTCAGACATCATGGCTGATGTCTGTGTGGGCACCAGAAGCAGACAAGAATTGGCAGCAGAAAAACCAATCATATTCTCAGCTGTTCTGGCACTGAGCTGCTTTCTAACCTCTCTTCCTAGGAAGGAGAATCAGCCCCACCTCTGGCTTCAACTTTCTCAGGGAAGACCAGGAGGGGGAAGTGCCAACTCTCTTTCCAAGGTAAGGAGAACAGCCAGAATAAGATCAGTTATGGAAGGAAGAACCCTAATACCCAAAGCCTTTTCTATGACCAGTTCCTTTTTCATTCAGATGCCTTATGTGCTCAAGCTTTTCTAGAGGTTCATGCTCATCCTAAAGGATGATGCTTCCTATCCAAGAGCAAGCACTGGGATCTTCCTTCCAACAGATCCCCGAGAAGGAGGTGGGAAGCTATGATATTTCCTCTTGCACACTGATCTTCACATTTAGTTAATACTTCCTGGGACTTTTGAAAAAATATAAACTCCTTAATTAATGGCTTGGACTACCTGATGCAGTATTCACCCTGAACTGCTTTATGTTTGCACTTGGCCAGTAATTAAAGAGACCAAGAAAGAAAGGATGAAGAGTGAAAGGGATGAGCTGGGGCAAGGAAGCAAGAAGGTAAAACTTGAGACATAGACATAAAACCCATTGATCCTCCCTCCCTCCCTCTACTTCCTTCCTCTTTGGTGCCTTCTATCACCTACCTTGGCCACACCCTCCCTTCCTTCAGTAATCATCTTTCCAGACTCAAAAGACCTATGAAAATTCGTTTCCTAGCCCTCTTCCAAAACAGCATCTCAGGCTAAAATTATTAAAGGGTTCTTGGCTTCATATATTATTAAATGAACTATAAAAAATCTCTGAAACATATCTTTTGACATTTCTGTACATTTCTTGCATTTTTATAAGATGCATAAAAAAGCATGTTCCTGTTTATTTTTATGTATAATGTAGTTCTTCGGGGTGATGGTAGTGATGGTATCTTAACTATATTTTAACATAGCAAAATTAAAATTTTTGCTAGGGCAATAGAGGGGTCTTGCAGCAAGTACAAAAGCTTTGGGGTCAGACAGAACTCTGAATCCTAGCTCCATTACTCACTGGCTGGGTTACCTTTGAGCCAATTACTGATCCTCTCTGAGTCTTAAATCCCTATCTGTACATTGAAGATAAAATCCACTTACTCCCATGGCTGTCATGAGGATGAATTAAGAATGTAAAATGTCTTGTATAGTTTGTGTATACAGTCCACAAAATGTTCAAAGAAGGTTTATTCTCATTCCTTATAATCCACTACTTGTGCTTACCCTTCTGCAGATGCCACACCACTCCTTGTCTGGAGATAGCTACAAAAATGCCTGCAAGGAGTCCTTAAAAAAAGTAACAATGTATTCAGGGGTATATGTTTTACAGAGCTAATTATAATACGAAGCAAAGATGTGTCAAGTCCGGAGATTAAGACAGATCTAAATTTATGGAAGCACTGAGGAAAGAGTATCCCTTCAGGTAATAATTGAACTGGGACCTAAAGGATGGGTACATTTTGATGTGGAAAAGGAGGTTGGAAGTGGATTCCCTGAAAAGATAACAATGTAGTGACAGAGATATAAAGGTCGGGAATGTGGGGTGCATACTGAGCAAACCAATGCATGCAGAGTCTGGGTGTTGGGAGAGGAAAGGAGGCTGGAAGGATGGGCTGAGGCCAGAATGTGAAATGCCTTGATTTCAATCCTAAGGAGATTTCTCTTATTGTGTAGGCAATTAAGAGAAATCAACTTTTTGAAAATAAATTACAAACGAGCACTGTAGCATCCTTATGGAAGTAAAAGTCCCGCAACAAGGGTCGGGTGTTATGTCTACAGAACTTAGCATCAGGCAACTGTCCTTTTCATTTGATAGTGGATAATACCAGACTTCATGCTATTGGAATGTACTCAGTCAATTAAGAAAAGTACTGATTGCCAGCTGCAAAATATCCCCATGGTGCCAAAATGTCTGTGGAGTGGGTGGGTAGGGGGAGGGAAGGTGTGATAATTAAAAGAATTGTTACTTGCTATGTCACAGGAGCCAATGTGTTAACTGCATGCTGGGATGCTAGAGTGCTCCCAGCTGCCACGAGGAAGGAGGTTGTGGTTTGATCCCTGGCACCACTCATTGGGACAAGATGAATCACAAATGTGTTCATAGTGAGGTTCCATGTCATAATGTGCCAGATGGAGGTGGTTACATCTCTGATTGATTGCCTCCTGGCCAAGACAGGGGTTTTCCAGAAGGCAAACGTCTCCAAATTGGCATGCTAGCTCTAGGGATCAGCAGGTCTTTATCTTGGTCAACATGGACTTGACATTTTCGGCTTTATGAAGTGTGGCTACCCCCAAGACATGGGCAGCCAAAAACTATCTGGATGGGGAAAGATGTGATGAGGGTGTGATCTGTGGAAGAAACAGGTTTGTGCTGGACAGAGCTTCTGCAGCTAAGTGACCGTTAATGAATCTAAGGACGCACTTGAAATAAGGGGAGGGGAGATGCGGTAGACACCCTGCTTGTGAACGAAATAAGTATCTAGAAAGAGGAAGAGAAGGGAAAAGAAGAGAACGGGCAGGAAGACTGTGCTTCCCAGCCTCAGGCACCAAATCCCCACAGCAGATGAGTCCGGAGGCCAGTCTGAGGCCACTGGGCAGAAATTCCGAGCAGAGGATTGCTGGCTGACCTTCCGCCCGTTCTCTTCCACTCTTCCCGACCGTAACCACCCAGTCCTTTGTTGTTGTTGTTTCCCCCAGTGCAAGCTTCCAACTATAAACAGCCAACTACAAGGGCAATAACTGTGGCATCCTACTGGGAACTAAAGCAGCCTCTCGTGCAGGCGCTGGGTCCTAATACAGGACAGTGAATAAAGTTTCATTACAGAACAATGGAGTTAGCTGCCAGAGCCTACAGATTTGAATAAACAACAAATAAGCAACATCTGCTCCAGCATATGTGTATGGTAAAAAAAAAAAGTCACAAAATAAAAGAATTTGTAAATGCCAAAAGCAACACTAAACTGCCAGTGCTACTGTAGAGTGAATTTTTAATTGCACATGTGAAGAGGCAGGCTGTGGGTATTAGTCTCACATATGTCTTGTTGCTGCCAACCTGGGAGTATAGATGAATTTAATTAAATAAGGATTATCCCTTCTCCCCAGTACAATTACTTATTTATAACAATGATAAAATTGCCTAATAAAAAATTGTAATATTTTTAAAAACAAGGCTAGAAAACACCCTGCTTTCTGTGTAAGTCATTCAGGGCTGTTTGAGTTTGAGTGTGTCTTTTAAAATTAAGTCTTTGCCTACTGCCAAGGAAAAAAAAAAAACAGCCAACAACAACCCTTATCATAAAACCTGCTGCAGTTAAACAGCCAGAAACTACTTTATGGAGAAATATAAAGAAGACACAGAGCAGCAAGGGAATTGGCTTTCATGGGATGTGCAGAAAATTAAGCAATTGGACTCAAATTGAGGCCAGGTGACTGAGCCAAGGGATAAGGCCACCGGGACTTGTTCTTCTCCGGTGTTGTGGTCCTAATGTTTCTTATGAACAGGCAGTCGGCAGCGATCAGTTCCCTTCATCTTAGCATCCCTCTTCCTCATACACTGATACCCTGAAAACAAATAGCGCTACCCAAACCAAACAAACAAAAAGACAGGTGCTCCAGCCCCTCCTCTCACCAGGCAGACCTTCTCAACTCCATCAGCAAGGAGGCCTGTGGTGTCAACTCAAAGTATGAAAACATAGAGGACCAAGTACGTCCACATGTAGGTGGTTACTGCAGAAGCCAGTACCTTCTGAGGTTCATAGTCTGAATCTGTGTTTTCTTTGATCAATCTTGTTGTTTTAATAGCTTTTTGCACTAGGATTTAAAGCAAGTGCTAAGCATGCATGACCAGGGACATTTTCTGGAAGTCAGTTCAGAGAGAGGGCTTCCAGAAGCAGGGGGCAGGCAGGAGCTCTGAAATGTGTGCCTGTTCCTGCCTCAGTTTGCTCATCTGTACAATGGGGATGGTGATAATAGAATCTGCTTTGGTTTCCTCATCTGTACAATGCAGATGGTGATAAATAGAATCCATGGCACAGAGTAAACACTCAACAAGTATTGCCAAAAATTTTAAAGGACACTTTATAAAGTGAATCAAACCTATATTTGGCTCTTTACTGGATGTTAGCAGCTCTTGATGCAACTTCTTTTTCTTCATGACACTTACCACAATTTTAATTCAATAATGAGTTAGTGCCTCCTGAAACTTACAAGCTCCATGAGACTAGATTCCATCACTTTTGTTTCCTTTTGTATCCCCAGCACCTAGAACAGGAATTTGTACATATAAGTGCTTAACTGTTTGTTGAATGAATGAATTTGAATGGAAGGAGTGCTAGATTTGAATTCAGAAGAACCTGGCTTGATTTTAGGTTATTGCCTTTGCCAGCTCTGGAAGCTAAGAAAAGATACTTAATATGTTGATGTCAGCTCTCTAAAGAGGAAATAATAGTTTGATGGTCACATTAAGTGATATAATTGAAACTGCCTGGAACACTGCAAACCTATATGTCAATGTAATTGTTAATTAACGATGAGCTTCTCCCCAGTGACAATTGTAATTGATCTGAAATACAAAGTTAAAGCAACAGACTCCACCTATATTCAGGTAAACAAACTTTCTGAGAGATATTGCTGGACTGTGTACAAAACCAAAGTAAATGAGTTTACATTACTTGTGACTAAAGTCAGGGGGCCACTACTGAACAAATAATTGGCAACATGCAAAAATAAACACCATATTTTGAAAATAATACATTCCCAAATTACAAATATTAATATCCATGCCTGTAAAAATCATTAAAAATACCTTTGGGAATATTTTAAAGTTATTACTACACTGCACATAAGTTTTGGCTAAAGGGTAAATCACCATTGGCAAATTAGAATGGGAACTCTTCTGGCTAAAACAAGAGCAGCTCAAATGGTGGCCTGGCTGCTGCAGGGGGGGCGATCGGCACATGGGGTTTCCCTTAGGAGGCAGGCACTGCACTTGGCTTGGGAATACAGGGTAAATAAGACAAGATTCCTACTCTCCAGAAGAACTCAATGAGAAAGAAATACAAGCAGATAGTTGCAGTTTCTCCAGGTGAGTACTGTAGAGGTGTCATTTATCAAGATCAGCAAAAGCGTAAGGATGTGACAGGTAGAGAAAACAAAGGAGAGAAGCAGCACCAGCTGAGGAAAGGAAGAAGGGCCATTTTTGGAATTCTAAATTAGCACATCAGCCCCTCTGAAATAGCACAGAGAGAGAGAGGCAGTTGGGGGGGGGGGGCGGGGGTTGGAGAGAACACGAGTGCAAGAGAATGATAAACAGAATCTACTTCAGTGGTAACTGATGAAGAAGAGGACCTTAAAGATCAGCCAGGAGACAAGTTATGAAAGTTACCTATATCAAAGTTACATTTTCCAAATGTGCTCGGGAACGAAAATCCTACTAGCAAAACCTTTGTGGTTTAATGCTCGTTAAATCCCAAATATACTCAATTTGTAAAAATTAACATTTATGGTTATCTTTGGGAATGATCATTTAATTTGGGGAAAATTTTTTTAAAA
The DNA here is from genome assembly GCF_015220235.1 of Choloepus didactylus. Lineage (NCBI taxonomy): Eukaryota > Metazoa > Chordata > Mammalia > Pilosa > Megalonychidae > Choloepus > Choloepus didactylus. The sequence goes on along the minus strand of NC_051311.1, from coordinate 141,408,335 downwards.
TACAGAGAAGCAAAAGAAGAAAAATCAGATGAAATCCCATTACCTAGGAATTGCAGTTGTCCACTCTGATCTATTGATTGATCTATCAATCATCTCTCTATCTAAAACTGTCTGAGTTTGCCAGGGCTACTGTGACAAATACCACACAAATGGTCAGCTTAAACAAAAGGAATCTAGTGTCTCATGATTTTGGAGGCTAGATGTCCAACATCAGGGGCTTGGCAGGGCTTGCTTGCTCCTGGAGTCCGTAGTGTGCCCCCAAGCTCCACCCATGGCTCCCTCTCTCCTTGATCTCCTCTTGTGGCTTTCTCAGACCAACTGCACCTGAATTTCCTCTGCCTTAGGACTCCAATCATATGGATTAAGGCCCACTCTGATTCAGTTTGGCCTCATCCAAATAGGATTTTCATAGATCCTATTCACAAACAAGTCCACACCTTAACTAATAACACCTTCCAAGGTCCACACCCCCAGGAACACAGACTGACACTTGAACATATTTATGGGGGACAATCATCCACACTGTCCATTTTTTGCGTGGAAGGAATGAGGGTTAGAAGGATGTTGAAATGTAAATCTGTAACAATAAACAAAGTAAAAGGAAGACAGTAAAAATATTACTTGAAACCATTACCATAGGATGGTCACCAAACTGTTAACTGTATTTTCCTACATGCCATTTATAGATATATTATACAGATTACATATGTAATTTTACATTAGAGAATTCAGATATTTTTCTGTCTGAACATATATTTTATATTACAACTTGTTTTTGTCTCTTAACTTTATGTCTTTAGCCACTTTTTCATAAAATATCATTTGTGTTCTCATATTGAATGTTCAAATTATATTCCATTTTGTGGATGTATCATTATTTATTTAAATAATCCCCTATTAGGTATTTAGGCCATGTCTAATATGGCCTAATACATCTTGTATAATTGCCTTAGGATATATTTCTAAGTGGTTTACACACGTCAGAATGTAAACAGCTGTAAGATTTCTGATACATATTGTTATATTGCCTTCCAAAAAGCAATGTATATTCTTGCCAACATTAGATTATATGATCTTTTAAATTTTCATTTAATAACTGATCTGTCTTTATGAGAATTTTAATTTGTATTTCTTAGATTACTACTGAGGTTGAAAATGGTTTCACTTATATATGTCTTATTTAGTAAAATTCCTATTGACATCTTTGTTTTCTTAAATTTTTCACATCAAGAAATATTTTGAACACATAGAAAATAACACAAGTGTCCATTCCTTGCAACCACTCACCAGCTCTATTAAATATTATCCTTTTGCCATAGTTACTTCACATTTTTTTAGGGACTATTACACATATTACAGACACTGTAGATGCCCTGTGTTTATCTCTCGCTGACCTCATTTCCTCCTGTTTCCTTCCTCTCCAGAGATAACCATGACCTTGAACTTGGAGTTTATATTTTTCACTGTGTATTTTTGTGCTTTTACTTTGTATGCATTTTATTAATGCACAATGAATGTTGCTAAGGTTAACATCAATTTTATATATTGTATGTACCCAACTGTGATTTCTTTATCCTCACCTTGTATTTGTGACATTTATGCATGTGGATAAATTAACTTTTGTTCATTTATCTTCATTGCTGAATATTATTCTACTGTCTGAATATGCTACAATATATTTAATCATTTTTTATTGATTTGATTTCCCTTTTGTTTGTTTCAAGTTTTCACTCTTTCAATGCTGCAAAAAATGTTCTTATACCTCTCTTCTGCATATATGTGAGGATTTCTCTAGGGCGTATACTAAAAGAGGAATGGCTGGGTTAAAAAGTCTTTGTATCCTAAAATTTACTAAATTTTGCCAAACTGTTTGCAAAGTGGGTATACTAATTTACAACCCCACTAGCCAAATAAGAGTGCTCCTCCTTCGCTATAGACTCACCATCACTTGGTAGCATCAAATTTAAAAACAAGCCAATTGTTTAGCTCTAAAGTGGTATCTCATCATTTAAATTTATCCATTCCTGATTATGGTGGAATAAATAATTTTTTGTTGTTTATTGGCCAATTTTTCTGTGCATTTTATAGTCGTATATTCATGTGTCCATTTTTTCAGATCATTTACCTTTTCTTTGTTGACTTTTAAAAATTATATATTAATTCTGGAAGCTGATATTTTGTTATATATAAATTGCACATACCTCCTCCTACTTGGTAGCTATTCTTTTAACTTTGTTGGCCTTTCTTCAATGATGCCTTAGTTTGGACACTTTTGTGACCATAGAACTGCAAATTTGTAACTTAATAAATCTCCTTTATAAAAGCCAATCTATTTCAGGTATTTTGCACAACAGCAGTGTTAGCAAACCAGAACAGATTTTGGTAACAGAGGAGTGGGGTACTGCTGCTGAGTTTGCAGTTGAAACGGCTTTTTAAATGGATAAGGGGAAGATTCTGGAAGAATTGTGAGGAGCTTGATAGAAAAGGCCTAGATTGCCTTGAAGAGACTGTTGGCAGAAATACAGACTGTAAATATACTTCTGATGAGGCCTTAAACAGAAAATGAATATGTTGTTGCTAACTGAAAGAAAGACGATCCTTGTTTTAAAGTGGCAGAGAATTTGACAAAATTGAGTCCTGGTGTCAGATGGAATGCAGAATTTGAAAGCAATGAGCTGGGATACTTAGCTGAAGAGATTCTGAAACTAAAAGTTGAAAATGCAGGCTGGCTTCTCCTTGCAGCTTATAGTAAAATGTGAGAGGAAAGAGATAAGCTGAGAACTGAACACTTGGGTGCAAAGAAACCAGAAATTGATGGTCTGGAAAACACTGGGCTTCCAGAAAGTGAAAGCCCAAAGGTTACAGCCCCATATGAGGATTTAATGAAACCTGGAACCAGCTAGCCATTTCAGTACAAGCTGGGATTGGAGATGGAGTTGTCCAGAATGGATTTGTGGGAAGTCCTATTGTCTGACAGTTTTGACCCCTGTAAGCTTCATGCCAAGCCAACAAGTTTTTTTGTGACATCTGTATAGATGGAACCACTGCTAGTCTGGACTGGAGGGCACAGGGAAGGGAAAAGTTGAAGGAAAAATTTCTTCAAAGACAGAGGCATGGAAGTTGAGGTCTAGAGTCAAGAAATCTCAGGAAAGGAGAGCAGAGCAACCCACACACTTGGAAAGGGTGAGTTTGCCCTGGAGGCAGAGCACGGGCCTTCCACCCTGATGCTCGGGAAGAGTGCTGCTGCCCCAGGCCTCAGAGAGGTTGGAACACATTCCCCAGGGATTAGGGAGAGCCTGGCCATGCCCCCACTGTTTCTGAAGGGGTTGAGGGTGTGCTCTGGAGATGGAAGAGAGTCTGCGTGCTGCCCCGATGCTTGAGGAGGGTGGGGCCAAGGAAAAGGTGGTCTCCCCAATGTGTGGATACGTTAGAGCACTCACCCCAGCATTTGGAGAGAAAAGGGCTGCCGCGAAGACCCTTGGAAAGGGTTGGACTCCTGCTCTCTCAAGTTCCAAGGATAAAACCTCATTTTATAAATGACTATCAGACTTTGAGATCTAATGAAGTATGCCCTGCAGATTTTTTTTTTCATTTTTTTTTTTTTTTTTATCAGAGAAGACTCTTTTGCATGATTTTCACTCAGGGTAGGTGGAAGGGTAGGTTCACTTCAGGTATATTTGCATTTTGTGGCTGTGTTTCTGTTTCCACTACCCATTCCCATGTCCCCATGTAGGAGTCTACATGACTGTTCTTCCAGGCCTTCTCCAGGTCATACAGATCCTCACACTCAAGATGTGTGTTCTAGTTTGCTAATCTGCCAGAATGCAAAACACCAGAAATGGATTGGCTTTTATAAAAAGGGGTTTATTTGGTTAAACAGTTACAGTCTTAAGGCCATAAAGTGTTCAAGGTAACACATCAGTAACTGGATGCCTTCTCTGGAGGATGGCCAATGGTGTCCGGAAAACCTCTGTAAGCTGGGAAGGCACGTGGCTGGTGTCTGCTCTGGAGTTCTGGTTTCAAAAATGGCTTTCCCCAAGGACGTTCCTCCCTAGGCTTCAGCTTCTCTCCAAAAGGTCACTCTCAGTAGCTCTTGGGGTGTTTGTCATCTCTTAGCTTCTCCAGAGCAAAAGTCTGCTTTCAAAGGCTGTCTACAAAATGTCTCTGTAAACTGCAGCTCCTCTCTCAGCTCCTTTGCATTCTTCAAATTGTCCCTCTTGGCTGTAGAAAGCTCACTCCTTCTGTCTGAGCTTATATAGTGGTCCAGTGAACTAATCAAGGCCCATGCTGAATGGGCGGGGCCACACCTCCATGGAAATTACCTAATCAGAGTTATCGCCTACAGTTGGGTGGGTCACATCTCCATGGAAACACTGAATCCAAAGGTCACACCCCTTGCCATGCATGTGGGCCACTCTGCTCTCCCAGCCTGAGACCTCTTGACTCCAGACCTCAACCTCCATGGCTCTGTTTTTGAAGAAATTTTTTCTTCAATTTGTTCCTTGTTTGTCTCCTCCAGTGCTGACCGGCAGCGGCTCTATCTGTAAAGAACTCACAAAAATTCTATTGGCTTCACATGAAGCACACAGGGGTCAAAGCCATCAGACAATAGGACTTTCCACAAATCTTTTCTGCTTAACTCCTTCTCCAATCTTGGCTTGTACTGAAATGGCAGCTGGGTTCCATGTTTGGTTACATCCTCCCATTGGGCTGTAGCTTCTGGGGTTTCACCCCCTGGAAGCCCAGAATTTTTCAGGCCATCAGTGTCTGGTTTCTTTGAAGCCAAGTGTTCATTTCTCAGCTTATCTCTGTCCTCTCACGTTCTACTATAAGCTACAAGTAAAAGCCAGGCTACTTCTTTTATATTTTGCTTGGAGATCTTATCAGCTAAATATTCCAGGTCATCACTTTCAAATTCTGCCTTCCATCCAACACCAGGACTCAATTTTGCCAAATTCTCTGCCACTTTAAAACAAGGATCACCTTCCTTCCAGTTTGCAACAACATATTCATCATTTCTGCTCAAGTCCTCATCAGAAGAATCTTTAGAGTCCATATTATCACAAACAGTCTCTTCAAAGCAGCAAAGCAGTTTAGGCCTTTTCTGTCAAGCTCTTCACAGTTCTTCCAGAATCTTCCCCTTATCCATTCAAAAAGTCATTCCAACATGTTTGGTATTTGCAAACTCAGCAGCACCAGCACCCCACTTCTCTGGTACTGAAATCTGTCCTAGTTTGCTAATGCTGCTGGAATGCAAAACACCAGAAATGGATTGGCTTTTATAAAAAGGGGGTATATTTGGTTACACAGTTACAGTCTGAAGGCCACAAAGTGTCCAAGGTAACACATCAACAATCAGGTACCTTCACTGGAGGGTGGCCAATGATGTCTGGAAAACCTCTGTTAGCTGGGAAGGCACATGGCTGGTGTCTCCTCTGGAGTTCTGGTTTCAAAAATGGCTTTCTCCCAGGATGTTCCTCTTAGGATTCAGCTTCTCTCCAAAACATCACTCTCAGCAGCTCTTGGAGGTGTTTTTCATCTCTTAGCTTCTCCAGAGCAAAAGTCTGCTTTCAAAGGCTGTCTCCAAAATGTCTCTGTAAACTGCAGTTCCTCTCTCAGCTCCTTTGCATTCTTCAAAGTGTCCATCTTGGCTGTAGCAAGCTCACTCCTGTCTGAGCTTACATAGTGCTCCAGTGAACTCTGCCCTGCAGGTTTTAGGAACTGTTTCAGTCCTGTAAACCTTGTTTTCCTTTCAGTTTCTCCTTATGGCAATGGGAATGTTTATTCTATGACTGTCCCTCCTTTATATATTGGCAGCAGATAATTGTTCTAAGTTTCACAGGCCCACAGCTAGAGGGGAATTTTGTCTTAGGACAATCACAACTGTAACTGATTTTTCACTTCAGTAACAATAGATAAGTAACTTACTAAAATGATTGAAACTTTTGTGATATTGTGATGAAATGAATGTATTTTATATATAGGAAAACATGTCTTTTTTGGGGTCCAGGGGGTGGAATGTGCTAGTTTGGATATATTATGTCCCCCACAAAACCATGTTTTAATCCAATGTTGTGGAAAATTTGGATTAGGTTGTTTCCATGGAGATGTGACTCCCAACTGTGGGTTATACTTTTGATTAGATTATTTCCATGGAGATGTGGACCCTGCCCATTTAGAGTGGGTCTTACTTAAATTGCTGGAGTCCTATTAAAGGGCTCACAGACAGAAGGACCTCAGAACATCAGAGACTTTTGGAGAGACACTTGGAAGCTGACAGAGATGCTCAGAGATGGTTGGAGTTGTGGACAGAAGACCATTTGGAGATGCTCAACTAAGATGCACAGGAACTGAGAGAGGAGCTGAAACACAACCTGGAACCAGCAGATTCCAGCCACTTGCCTTCCCATTTGACAAATGTATTCTGGACACCATTGGCCTTTCCTTAGTGAAGGTATCCTCATGTTGATGCCTTAGTTTGGACATTTTTATGGCCATAAAACTAAATTTGTACCTTAATAAATGCCCTTTATAAAAGCCAATCCATTTCTGGTATTTTGCATAGCAGCAGCATTAGCAAACCGGAACACAATGTTAACAATTATTATGAAGTCATATTATTAAAGTTCCTCTTTATAGTGTGTACTTTTTTGGGGGTCTTAATCAAAGAATTTTTTCTCTGAGGTTCATAAATGTACTGTTCTTTCTTCTGAAAGTAGCAATGCTTTGCTTTTCATGCTTGGCTATACATGGAATTTAATTTTGTGTTTGGATAACCAATTTACCGCATTAATTATGTTCATGCTTCCTCCACTGATTTTGCAATTCTGTCTGACTTATCTCCATATAAGTCAGGGGCGGAGTTTGTTCTGAACTCTCTGTTCCACTGGTCTGTTATCTGTGTTTTTAATGATAGCACGTTGTCTTAATTGCACTTAGTATATAAAAAAGTCTTAATTTTTAATAGGGCATATTTCTCCTCAATGATCTTCATGATTGTCTTAGCAATTCATGGCCCTTTGCTGGTATATATGAATTTTAGGGCAACCTTGCAGGTTCCACAAAAAGCCCTATCAGTAATTTTATCAGAATGTTGTTGCATTTCTAGGTTAACGAGGGAGATTTGACTTCATTGTGATATTGAGTTTTCCTATTCAAGAACATGATATGGCTCTGCTTTTACTTAGTTCTTTTTGAGATATAATAATATTTTATCATTTTCCCAATAAATATCTTAAAAAATTTCATTTAGATATATATTCTAGGATACCTGTATGCGTTTATTGTTGTTGCAGTTGTGAAAGGAATCTTTAATTTTCCTTCAGTGTCTTCCTCACTGGTTATTGCTAATGCATGGAAATGATACTGATTTGTGTATTTTGAGGTTGTATCCAACAAACATATTATGCTACTAATAATTCTACAATATAACTATTGATTCACTTGGGATTCCTATGTAGATAGTTATCTTGCCTTCAAATAAAAACAGTTTTCTAGTTTGTACATTTCTTTGAGTTCTGTGCCTGTATTGACCTTTAGTTCAATGTTGAACAAAAGTAGTGCTAGCAGGTTTTGTTCCTGGTTTAATGGGATTTTCCTCAGGAGTCACTCTTTGGATTGACATTTCCTAGCAACATCTGATAGATGCACCTTATTAGATTAAGAAACTTTCCTTCTATTTGTTAAAATTTTGTTCGTTTGCTAGTTTGGTTTTTACATTCACATTTTGTTATATTCTTTTTCTGCATTTTTGAAATTATTTAAACTTTACTTTTTTGAACTATTAATGTATTATGCTTTATTAACTGATTTTACTGACATTGACCCATCTTCAAATTTATTGACAAATGTTGTTCTTATTGTTGTTAGATGTCTAATTTATGAGAAATCTTTATGTAGTAAAAATCATAATCCTTTGCCATTTATGAGGAAATATGGTCCCTGTTTGTCATATCAGATTTACTTTTTAATGCTTTTTTCATATAAGTTATCAATTTTAAGTAGTAAATATCTGTTACTTCTATTCTATTTTGTTTCAAGCTTTAGAAACAATTCTCTATTCCAAAATTATATAAATATTCACCTACATTTACTTTCAATCCCTTTATAGTTTGTGATGATTGTATTTAGTTTTTTAACCCATTTGCATTTCTGTTGGTAAAGGATGATGTGGAAATAATTTATGTACACACACAAATCTTTTTCAAAATCTGTTAAGTTGGTCACATCATTTATTTCCTTTATTATTATGATAAATTATATCAGTAATTATATCAGTTTTTAAATTGTTGACTTATTCTTGAAATCATCTGTTCTAGTTTGCTAATGCTACCATTATGCAGAATACCAGAAATGGATTGGCTTTTATTAAGGGGGTTTATTTGGCTACAGATTTACAGTTCTACAGCCATGAAAGTGTCCAAATTAAGGCATCAACAAGAAGATACCTTCAGTGAAGAATGGCTGATAGCATCTGGAAAACCTCTGTTAGCTGGGAAGGGATGTGGCTGGCGAGGTTCTGGTTTCAAAATGGCTTTCTCCAAAATGTCTCTGGGCTTTTCTCTCTTAGCTTCTCCCAGCAAACTCTGAGCTAGTATCTCCAAAGCATCAGCAAAAGTCTGGGCCTGTGATGGCTCTTTTTAAAGGACTCTAGTAAACTAATCAAGACTCATGCTGAATGGACGGGGCCACATCTCCATGGAAATAATGTAATCAAAAGTATCACCTACAGTTGGGAAAGTCACATCTCCATGGAAATAACCTAATACAAATATCCCACAAGATTAGATGAAAACATGGCTTTTGGTGGGGCAGAATATATCCAAACTGGCCATCATGAAATAAAAGTTATTTGGTAAAGGATAAATATTCATTTAATATTTTACTGGATTCAAAACACCATTATTTTAGTGAAATTTTTTTGCATCCATACTCATAAGTGAAATTTATCAATTTGTGAGGCATTTTTGTTATATTTTGATGTTTCTAAAATCTAAAGTACAGTGGAAAGATTTACATATTTTTGCATTATTTTTATATTATTAAAATAATGTAGAAGAGTATTTCTTTTTTGAAAAATTTAAGGAACCTGGCTAGGTTAATTTGTTTTTTTTCAGTGCTTTTATCAGAGCTAATTTTTAATAAATTTAATTTTTGTTTGTCTTTTCCCCTGTACTTTTATTTTATTTAGCTTTTCTATTATGTATTGAGTTAATTTTGGTCCTATAAATATAGACAAATGCATATGTATTTCCTAAAATATAATCCATGTTAATTACCTCTGGTTTTAATTACACTAGTTGCACTGGTATTCCTTTATAATTTAAATATAGCTTTTACATACTATATCATTTCCTTCCTATATAAGTGGTTATGTCTCTTTTCTCTAATTTTATTTTAATTTCCTAATTTTGTTTGCATGCATTATCTTTTATTTCATGAAAGTTTCATCATTTCCCCACACAAAAAAACAAATGCTTTGATTATATTTATCAAATCACTTGTCTGCTTTCTAAATTATTTCCACTTATATTCATCAATCTCTAACTTTTGATTATGTTTATTGTTTTCATAATGATTTCTTGAGTTAAATTCTTCATTTTAATTTTTCTTGTTTTATAATGAAATCAATTTATGCTATGAATTTGCCTCAGACTATTGCTTTTTTCACAATTCTGTGAAATGTTCATCAATCATTATTCAAATTATCTGAAATTTTTAGCTTAGCCTTTTCTGTATTTTTCTGTAAGACGGAGAATCCAGCTCTCAAGTACTCAGTTTTGGTATTTTGTTCTGTCTTATTTTAAGGAGAAGAGTGTTGCTTATACTTCTATTATTTCAAATGTTATGGCATTTATGTCTATAAACAAGTGGCCTGTACCTTACGTGAGTGTGTGTTTAAGGAAACAATGAAATAATATTTGCATTTATAAATTGATAGATTTTTGGTAAGTATTTCAAGAACACTGGCAAAGAATACTCATTTCAATATTTTTCCGTTAAATACATGTTACAAATTATAGTATTAATATCTTTTCTATCCTATTATAGTATCATGCTTAATCTTTAAAAGACTGAGATGAATATTAAAATCTCCCACTTTTATTCTGTCAATTTCTTATGGTATTGCCAGATTTTTTTTGCTAAGTAGTATTATGAAAATAGACATATGCATATGCTAACAAAAGAAAATTAAAAGATGCTAATTAATTTAAAACATGCCAGTTTCCCTTCTGTTAATGAATTGCCATTAACAGTTTATACATCCTTCCAGAACATTATATGCATACCTCCCAATCCTCACCAATAGAAATAAACTCTTTTATTATAAAGGGATACTTATGTAGAATCTTTTGCATGTAGCATTTTTTTTTCATTTAACAACTAGATTTCAGAGACCTTTCCATATCAACACATCAAAATCATCCTCATTTTTCAAAATAATGACTGTACAGTTTTTCATTTTAAGAATGTACCGTGATTGTTTAAAATAGGCTATCATTGAGCATTTCAGTTTTTCTAGTTGTTTGCTGTTATAAACATGTTGCAGGAAAAAAATCCTATACATTTGAGTCTATCAATAGCTCAAATTCCTAAAACTGGAATAATTGCATCAAAAGGTGTATACATTTAAATTTTTGAGACATTGAGAGATCACACTTCAAAGTAACCAGGATAATTTAACTTCAACTAACAGTGGATAAGTGTTTTTCCCACACTTTTACTATCATTGAGTATTACTGAATTTTTAATTATTTGCTAATATAATTAGGTGTAATGGTATCAGTATTGTTTAAATTTGCATTTATTTAGTTACAGGTGAGGTAGATCATGTTTTCCCATTTTTGTGGAGCTTTTATTTTTCTTCCTTGTCTGCCTGTGCATTTTCTTTGGCCATTAATAAGATCATGGGTCTCTTCCTCATTGATTTGTAAAGGTTCTTTACAAATAAATCAAATCAGCCCAATTATGGTTTATATATTGGATGTTAAGTTGCTTGACATGTAATGATTCATGATTGTTAAGTCTCAAATGAGGTTTAAGTTAAACTTTTAACTGTAAATTTTGTTAGTTTTATTGCTTAAACCTGTTTTATTCCATATCCCATTTTTATTATCCAGCATACTTTATTTTGAATAACACCTTAATCAGCTTAAGTAGTAAGAAAACAATCTAATCTAAACTAAGGGCTTTATGTCTTTATGTGTACTCACTTATTTAATGTTTTTAACAATCCCATGAGTTAGGTACTATTATCCTTTAAAAAGTTTTTTTTTTTTTTCCTAGATGGGAAAACAGAAGCAAAGACTGAATAGTTCGGATCATTCCCCCATACAACTGGGGAATGTTAGGGCATGGAACTGGAATTCAGATGGTCTGGCTCCCAAGTTCATGCTCCATCCACTTCTTTCAGGCATTTTCCTGTAAGAGTAGTGGGAGATGTACTTCCTAAATCCTATCTCTGAGAATGACTTCATGCTGCCCTTATGTATAAACAAAAGTGTGGCTGGGTATAAAATTTTTGGTTCACATTTTTCCATTTCTAAATTACATTTATTCTAAATGACATGCATTCTATTTTATATATGTTTATTGTCTTCTGCCATTTAGTGTTGTTAACAAGATGTTTGATTTTTTTTTTTTCTCGTTTTAGGTAATCAGTATTTTTCCGATAGAATTTTGAGGATTATCTCTCTCCCCCCACGTTATCCGTCTACTTCATATGTTTTATCATAATTAGGTGTTCTTGTTTCATTGATGTGCCTGGTATTAATAAAAACCATTTTTATTGTAGAATGCTTTCCATTTGGACTTCTTCTAATTATGTAGTTTATTTCTAAGCAATATGCTTGTAACTCTAGTTCTTGATTTATTAATTTAACAACATACTTATTCGATGGCTTAACATGTTCCAGACAGTCTTCTAATACAGTTTCATGGATTAGCTCATTTTATTTTCACAATCTATAAATTAGATTGCCATTATTTTACCTATGAAAAAATTGAAGCACAGAGAAATTACGTGACTTGCTCTAAGTTACATATTTTGTAAGTAATGAAGCCTGCCACATTTTGAATCCAGGCCATCTGACTCCAATATAAAAGATAAAGATTTAGCTAATTTACACTTCTACTCCTCTTCCTTTTTCTTTCATCTTTCTCCTTCTTTCTCTCCCTCTCTCTCTCTCCCTTTGTCTCTCTCTCTCTCTGTCTCTATCTCTCTATCTCTCTCTCATCTATCTACCTAGCTAAACTTTTCCCTATTTCTTAGGCCATCAGCTTCAGTCAGTATCTCACGTGCCCTCTATCTAAGGTGAGGGTATTAGTCTTTGCACTGAACATTTTCTGTTTGCCTCTCTACATCCACTTTCCTTTTTTCTCTCCCCTCTTTTGCATGTGCCCCATATGGCCTGCATTAATGAGCTCCCTTGATGTCTAGCTTTAGCTTGGGTTTGCCAATGGAGATCAGAGAACAGGAAGAAAGGGAATTTGGAGAATTTGTTTTTCCAGCTGCCTCCCTTCTGGTTCATCTACAGCTTGGCTGCCTCTCTCCACCAAGGTCTACAGCTTTCCATTCAGCAACTCATTCAGGTTCCAGTCACTACGCTGTCCTCTACCCCTACAGTCCTTAGAGAGGTAATTTCTCCTTGCTGTTTCTAAACCTAGGATTTGGAACCATTCATTGTTGGTTTTGCTAAAGCTTGCTCATGCTTGTGTGGACACTGCTCCTCAATCACCCAATTTGAGTGCCATCTGTTTTTCTTTGGGGATGAAAGTTCCTTCCTTTTCCTCCACCTTTCTGCAAACTTTTCACCTACCATTTCTGAACAGCTATACTTTTATCTTCCAAATGTATTACTTTGATAATATTTCCAATTTATTATATGACCAGAATTAAGTCTTGCTGCTTGTCTAGGTATTGATTTCCAAAGAGGAAAGCCAATAAACTGCATTTACAGTGTTATGAGTAAGTAAATGTGATTGACTACAAGATCAGTAGTAGAATCGGGTGGCGTTTCCTGTTCTTTAAGTCCACTGCCATCAGATATTAGATATCATCAATTTTAAGGTTCTCATTATTTTATGTACCACTAAGAAAATCCTCTCCCAATTAAAATATGTTCTTCCAACTATTCTAAGATGTATCTTGATTTCAAGGATGACATACTGGAAAAAATGTTTCACTTTATAATTGATGAAGAAATAGCAATCAACTCCCCTTGCTCTCTCAAGCCCTCGACCTGGAGTCACAAGCCTTTCCGTAGCCTATGCAGCCTATTCTTGCACAAGTCAAGTGTCTCCTCACAGCAGGGGAGGCGTTCCAAGGCAGCACAGTGCAGTATTTAAGAGGCAAGGCTCTAGAGCTAGACCACCTTGAACTTGAAACCTGAAATATCTCTTTGCTGTTTGTGAGACCAGGGCAAATCATTTAGCTCTCTGTGCCCCAATCCCCTTCTCTAATAAACACAGATGATACCAAGTGCCTACTTCAAATATTTATTTTGAGGATTAAATGAACTAATACATTTGAAGCATGGTCTCCTTGAATGTTTCCTACTTCTTGGGGTTAAAAGTTAGCATCCCCAACCCTCCTCCAAAGTGCAGTGGAAAACCACAGCAGGGCAACAGTGTTACGCAATGGAATCTCTTCATCAGTCTTCTCCCCGTTCTGCAATTTGTCCTCTCTTTATATCCATGATGTGAGGAAATGCTTGAGAGCTATGCAAGTGGTTCCTACAATTTTCTTAGGAAAGCTGCATGTATAAATTTGTCACACACTGACTTTGTATCTGATATTTATCTTCCTTAAACCTCAGTCAAAACTAAGATCTGAACAGTTAAACCCCAACCTCCTGTTGCATCTATGGCATATTTCCAGGATCTGACATCCTTGACATTTTGTATATTACATTTGCTTCTTTAGCTTTTTCCACTCAGTTCTTAGGGAATTTCTCACACTTCTCCTACTTTTATAATTTGCTTATTTTTCTGCAGTATTTAAACTGTCACTGGGTTCATTGGGTTTTTACAATTGCATTTTAATTTCTCTATTGGCATTTTGTTATTCCTCTTTTTTTTTTAGTGGTTGTTTTGTATCTTTAATTTTTTACGTTCTAGTTAGAGTTAATATTGTACCACTTCATATAAAATGTAGAAACCTTACAGCCATTTTGGTCCATTTAACACCCCTATCTCTATGCTATAATTGTCATATGCATTACAACTACATATGGTACAAACACCATAATACTGTTATAATTTTTCTTTAAATGATTATGTGTTTTTAAAGAAATAAAGAAATTTGTGCAGGAAAAAAGCATCTTTATATTTATCCTGATAGATACCATGAAATGTGTTCTTTGTTCCTTCCTGAAGATTTATCTTGGGTTAGAAAAGCTTCATTTAGCATCACTTACAGTGAGATATGGTTCTGAGATTTTCTCTTTTCATTCATTATGAGCATATTTTCCTTTGCATTCTTCATCATGATTATATTAACTTTCTAAAAACACTTATCTGTTAATTCTAAAATCTAGGTTATCTCAGGTTTGCCTCCATTGATTGCCTCTTTTCTAGAGTATGGGTTATATTTTCATGTTTCCTCATAATTTTCTAATAATTTTCTTAATATGCCTTGACATTATGAATGATACATTGTTTTAACAAGCAGGAAATTTGGCTGGAATCAAACACCAAATGGAAATCTCTATTCAATTCTTTTAGCCTTAACTGAGATTCTTGAAGTCTTTCTCATGTGTTTTGTTTCAAAGATTGGCTAAAGATTTGTATGAATTTCACAGCCAGAAACTGAGGATCTTCCTTTCTGACTCATTCTTTTTGGGATTTGCAGCTGTTGTCACTGCCCCAAACTCTGTTTTTGCTAGTGAGTCTGCTGCTTTCTATCAGAGTTTATGAATGGTGCCAACTGGAGCCAGCCTTCAGTATAAAGGACTCATAAAAATACGAAACTCATCCAATGCCCTCTCATTCATCCAAGTGTTGAAATCCCCTTCACTGTGTACCTGCTTTTGGTCATTCTCTAGTACCTTTAGGTAGCAACTTTAAAAATATTTTGTCCAGAGTTTATAGTTATTATCTGTGGGATGGTTGGTCCATTAGGAGCTGCTTAGCCATTATCAGAAGCAGAATCAGATGTTGTGCTTTTTCTCTGAAAGCCATCTTTACACATTGAAGATTATTCTGTTATACAGATGCAATGTTCTCACACATATCACTGAAAATATTCTTTTCTAAAGATTTCTAATGAGTCTTTGTAGTCATTCCTTTATTAGTGAGCATTTCTTTTGAATAGCCTCTGATTTTGAACTGTTTAATCTTTTTATGGTAATTTTCCTATGTTTGCTCATCTTATGAGAAGACCAGGATGTTTGTCCAATTTGAGAATTAAATGAGATTCTTTCGGAAATTAATGACCTTAAGGTGTTAGTGAAGTTTTGTAGTGGACTTGTCTCTTCAATCCCTAGGTTGGCTCTTCCCCTGGGATTGTTTGCAATTTTACCCATAATATACCCCACTTAAATTTCTCAAGCCTTCTGGAATATGAATGATAGATTCATTTCCTTCTTCTCTTTATATTCCTTTGCCATTTCAGTAATAATTTTTCAAGGTGAAGGTAGGTAGTAAATGTGTGGCCTTGGTCACAAGGTCATAATCTTATGTATGAAGTCAACTTGCTCAAAATTATTTAGTGAAATGCTTAAATACAATTTTCTGATAATTTTCAGAAAAGTTTTTTGAGAAGAGAAAATACAGTCTTAAAAATGGTTTTTAACTCAGTTTTAAAAGTATCTGAAGAGTGTATCATGTGTCTTAAACTATTTGTGTGTGTATATGTATGGCTTAAAACAACAAGTTGTTATTATCTTCATGATTCTGTGGGTTGACTCAGCTCAGTTGTGTAGCTGTTGCTTGGTTCTCTCATGCAGTTGCAGTCAGATGGCATCTGGGACTGGAGTCATCTGACAGCTTGACTGGGCTGGACATCCCAGATAGCTTATTCATATGGAAACTCATTTGGGGCTGTCCATTAGAGTGCCTACATGTGGCCTTTTCATGTAGTTTAGGCTTCCCACAACATGGTGACTGGATTCCCAGAGAGAGTGTTCCAAGAGTGGGTATCCCAAGAGTGGGTATCCCAAGAGCAGACATTTCCAGGCAGGTTAGGGCCTGTGGCCTGGAACCAGCAAGCACCACTGTTCCCATAGTCTATTGGTTAAGGGAGTCCATGTGCAATCAGAAACTATTATATCAAAGTGATGATTTCCCCTTTTCTCCATTGATTGAAACTGTTTTACCTATTTTTCCTCAGTCCTATTCTTTCTTAGATTAGCACTATTTTTGAAGGTAATAAAATCCCATTTCTTGTTTCTCCATTAGGCTAACCTTCATCTCTTTTACTTTGTTTCCTCAATTGGAGGTTAAATGTAGATTAGTACTTTTGCCTAACTTCCCAGATTATTTTTTGGAATGATTGGTGTGACTTCCATGATACCAGCAGACCTCTTAATTGAATGTCAAGGAAGGCAATTCCTATTGGCAAGGGGGCCTCCAGCTTCACTGAGAAGCATTCAATTAGATGGAAAACAGATGCTTATTTTTGTCTTATAAACCTCAATGCAGGTTATGTGGTAATTACTTTGAAGAGCAGGATAACAATTTATGTAATCAGCAGGACCCTATAATTACTAATGCATAATTTCTAAAACAGCATTTAGCAAAATGATGCCTATACATACACTTTGTAATGAAAAAGATGTGTTTGACACCACACTAAATTAAATTAAAAATTTGCATATTTTCTTCCAGGAAATGTGCTAGCTTCATCTGCTCTATTTTGCTTGACTAATCCCTGTCTGCTTCTAGCTCCATTATTGGAATATGGAAATGCTGAATCACAGTGATGGCTGAATGGGAGCATATGAGTAAGGAGTAGAGAAAGGCTTCCTTCTCTGTTGTCTAGGATGATATAGACTCATTCTAAGAGATGATTTGGAAAGTTGCAACTTACTTCCACTGAGAGTATAATGTGAAGGTCCTATTATCATTTAATGTAGAATATTAGTACTGTCAGAGAACTTAAACATCCTCTGGGCTTATCTTTTTATTACAAATGAGAAAACTAAGGCCCTGTAAAGTGATATGACTTGAGCAACATCAAGTAGGCAAGTGAATTTAGGAATAAGGCAGCATTCATGGGTTAGTCCCACTCCTTTCTGCAACCCATTCCACCATCCTGGTAAGATCGTATAGAGTTAGTGTCAGAAAAGACACCTACTAAATTATCCCCAAGGATGTTGAACATTTCTGTGATAAGTATTTTTAAATTCACATGTACATTTGCATTGCTAGTAGGTTTTTAACGTTCCAGATGCTGCAGAGATGTATGGCCTCTCCTGAAGATAATTAAAACTTTGTATATATAGAGAAAGTTGAGTCACAGTTATTTACATTCTCTTTCTGAAAGGTGATCAATGAAATTGCTCACCTTGATGAATTCTTACCTAGAGTTCCTGAAGTTATGTCAAGAGGCTTGCCAATCTCTTCTTCAAAGCTCTGGACCTGAGAAATCAAAATGCATCAATCTCAGAAATTTTTTCACCATAAAGTCACTTCATTTATTTAATCACCATATATTGGATGTCTGCTGGTACCACTAGGAGGAATGAGCATGACTTCTTGACCTCAAATAGCATGTGCCAAGTACCCATGACAAATTTTCAACGAGCTAAAGGAGTTCAGGGGAGACCATTCTGAGTGGCAGAATCAGAGGCCCTTCCTGGACCATGTGGCATATGAAAGAAATTTAAATGATAATATTGTCATTATTATAGGCTTGGTTTTTTTTCTCCTAAAGAACTTCAAACATATTTGGAGAAATCAAGTCATTTCCCAATTGTGAGCTTAGACCTCTTGGAATTTAGTTAGGACTTGGTAAATTTATGGAGAGCCATTCAGAAAATTCATGACTGAGTTGTTTAGGGCTTCCACAACTCAAAGCAAATTTAATTTCTAAATTTATAGAGCAAAATTTATTTTTAAGTTATTGTTATGAATTAATAAGTATTACTTTCTTAATAAGAATAAAATTAACTGCTAGAACAAAATAATAAATATTACCTTTAAAACAGTCATACCTGATAGATACTATAGATACTTGATAAATACAGAAAACTTGAGAAAGTAAGAAAACAGTTGCTATTAATATTTTGGGGTGTTTATTTGCAGGTACTCTGGTTAAAAATTTGTTCTGGATATACTTATGTAGTTTCATTTTTTTACTTAAAAATTTGGAGGGAGGATTTTTTTCCCCCACATCATGAAATTTCTTTAAAAACACCTTTTTTAATGACTGCAAAATAGGCCATATGTTGAATGCACATTGGTTTACTTAACCATTCTCCCACTGTTAGAATTGTTTCTAAATTTTGCAAATAGAAATGATGGTTAAATGACTATTTTTGTACATAAATCTATGTCTACATGTCATATTATTTATTTGGAATTACATTCTTAATACTGGAAACTGGATCAAAGGACATAAACATTTTCTGGTGGTACATGTGGCCAAAAATGAACTTTAATTTGGGAATAAACTGAGGCCCATGAGGATATTGCTCAAGAATGCAAGAAGAAATAATTATTCCCTCTTTTTCAATCCTTCATCTCTTTTGTTTTTTTTTCAAAAAAGTTACTTTATACCTGTAATTAATTAGTCATGCTTTTTAGCATTATTTTTATTGGTTTTGGTAACACAAACCCCTCTGTGCAGCATATAAATTTGCAAGTATATTAAGAATATATTTGCTGTGACCAATACCAAGGAGAAAAATCCACTTCGTGCAACATAAAGCACGTTTACCTATTGAAAAAAAAGCAAAAAAGAGTCAGACCTATCTAAAATGAAGCCTGGGTTATTCCACCTGAAGCACTCTTATTAATTGATTTAAAAAAAATAAATTTATTTGCAGATTGCGTATGATGCATCACATTTTGGTTTAATGCTAATTCAAGAATAAAATTGTTTTTTCTCTTCTAAAATATTAAAAATCAAGAAATAATGATAACTTTAGAAGTGTTCCTCTTCTAATCAAGATGCTGATCGGCACTGTTTAGTAACATGGGTAATATTCTTACATGTGACTTTTAGACAGTAGGATCCCTATATGCAAGCAGGGTGGAAGGTTAAAGATTATTTGTTGTGGATCCTACCTTGAGTTTATAATTGTATAAGTTTCATAAATACTAAATTTACTTAAAATGTAAAAGAGAAAGGAGTAAGCTCAAGTCTACAAAATAAAAATAAAAGCAAAAATATGTCAATTTTTGTATTAAAAATCTATGCAAAGTTTGTTGCAATCATAATTTTAAGAAGTGATCCAAATATTGCCAAATTCAGTCTTTCGTAGGACTTTAGGGAAAGCATCATAGATTGATCTAGAGGCAAAATTTGGCCAAAAGTAATTGAAATTTTAATAGCTAGATATGTAAGTATGTTGGCTCACATTTTAAATGCCATGAAAATCTGCCAATTTCACACATATTTTTCATTTCTTATAATTGGATTTTTAGAATTGCCATTGAAAAATAAATATTAAACCTGGCATTAGCTCCTGTTTAGGATACAACCTACCCAAGCGTCATTTACTCCTCCACTGGCATTGAGTAAAACAAATAATTTTTCCTCAGGCTGTGTAATGAGCATGTATATTAAATATACTTTTTAGAAAAATGAAATCTAAGTGCTGAGTTGTTTTGTTTTGTTTTGTTTCATCTTTTTTAGGGCTATCTCTGCCTTAGATACACATCAACTGCACACATAAGTATCTGGGAAAATAGTAAAGGAAATACCATAAACAAAGTTGGCTATGAAGTTGAACGGAATTTTCTGTTTTTCTAGCAATATGAAAACCACCCATGGACTCAATTTATAGTGTCCCAAACATTTAGTGGTAATTGACGCATTCAACAATTATTTACTGAGTATCTACTATGTGTCAAGGAACATGTGCTTTTGTTTTCTTTTATTTTGGTGTCTTAGGGAGTCCCCCCCCCCCATAACTACATCTACTTAGGTATAGTTTTTTCTTGAACAGTTGCCATTTAAACATATTTGAAAATATACTGGGAAATAGCTGAATTCATTTCTTAGTTCTTTATGTTAAATTTGATATTTATCAATCTCTGTACTCTCAAATATAGATGACATAAAATGAACATTTCTTTCCTTGTAAGTCAGTCCGGGACAGTTGAGTCTACTGAATCTTGAAAATGAGCTGGGGTTTGGCAAAGGTTCTTATTTGGATCCTGGTTAATATAGCAGAGTGACTAACAGATTAGAGGTATGGTTGACATTCTTTATAGTAATTTAACTGTTCACTTGGTAATTAAATTATTTTTGCAAGATTGAGTTAAAAGAAAATGCTATTTTGTAATATCATCTCAGTTTATTCTCAAATCAGGGCATTTGGCCGAAGGTCTATTTTTTTTACCTCCTTTCATAATTTTTGTTTGTTTTTATGGTACTGTTTTAAATTCAGTTTAAAATTTTAAGATTCTTAAAATCTTTCGATATAAAGCCTAAGCATACTTGTGCAAATATACATACATACATATATAGATGTTAGAACTACTAACGACGACATGTTGGAGCAGTTTTTATATCTTTGTGGGGTGGAGAGAACCACCAATAAGCATATTCACTTAACTCCTAGGTTTTTTTTTTCAGATGATGGTTGAGCTTTGCTTCCTACAAGTTCCTTGATCCTCTAAGCCCCTTGGCTATCGAAAAACCTCCTCTTGCTCCCCAGAGCCCCAAACATGTCACCCTGGTGACATGAAAGTATATGTCTAGGGCTGTCCTTGTCCCCATCACATCACTGGTTTGTGCTCCCCTCTGCAGTTGTCCTGCTGGCTCCCTTGACCACTGAGTTGGTGTCCAGAGCCTGTCACAGAGCCTTGCCCATTGAGGAATCCATGAAGAGGTGGGCCCCACCTTGGAGTTTGCATGTAAAGATCTTGCCCTACCTTTGGATAATATAGGTGAAAGGCAGCTGGGGGGAGGGGGGAAGCATGGGGGGGGGGCTTGAGGAGGGGTAAACCTTGCTCTTCTGTATTCTTTTGTAAATCTCTTAAATAACAGTTATGAACAAGCTAATTCCTCAAGTTGTTTGCCATTATGAATAGAGAAATGGTGAGAATGTGTTTGGGGAAGAAAAACCCTGAGAAGTATGGGTGGATGTCAATTAGATAAATGTGAAGATAAATGTGAGTGATGGTGGAGCTGAAGAAACAGAGCCTGCACATGAAATGGGGGTGGAGCTTTGTGAATTTTGATAAATTCCAAAGCAAGCAGTCAAAATACTAACCCAAAGAAACAAAAAACAAGCCTGAGTCTCTCCGTCCTTGTCCAAGGCCCTACATTAGGCCTTGTGGGGGAAATATTTCTAAGGCACATCCCCTCGTCCTCAAGGAGCTCACAGTCTAGAGGGGAGATGACATTGGTACATCCAGTTTCTCACATAACAAGCCTCTCCCTGCCAAGGCTGTAAGAATGCTGAGGAGGAGTGGTCAGGGCAAGTTTCCCTGAGTGGGAAGAAAGTGAAATATGGGAAGTTAGAGGGCAGATAAAACAATGCTGAGATGTTTAATAAGACACTGAGCAAAAACCAATTCACAAATGACCTGCAGATTGAATTGTGAGCAAGAAAAGCAAAAGGAGTGGGAGAAAGCAAAGGCAGTATATTTACGACTGGAGCAACAAGAGTAACCTTAAATGTTTTAGACTCAACAAGAGTTGGGGAATAACAAGTTAATAGTAATAATGCAGTACTGAGGGATTAAAAGATGGAATGGTTGGATGAGGGCTAGAAGGCAAAGGCTGCCTTGCTGCGGGTTATCTCCCTTAGGAAGTTGAGCACAAAGCGACAACACTGACCTCTTCCATTTCAAAGGAGTCTGGGGATTTATCCGCAAGATGAGACATGTTTTTGAGTCTGTTAGTCTGAATCCAGTTCTCCTTTCGGGTTCTGCTGCTGACCAAATTGCCAGGCGCATAGGAAGGGGGTGCATGCTTGGCCAGCATGCATGAGAGAGGCCAGCTTTTGCCCAGAAGAGATGGGGGAGGATGCCTTGGTATCTGGTCAGCACAGGCTTGGAGAGACTGAGGTTCTGCCGAAGTAGACAAATGACTTTGATCGTGGCTGTTTGTTATCCCTGGTAACTCTGCTCCACTCTTTTCTGGTTTTGCAGAGGGGATGAAAACTTTGTCCTTCGTCTTCAATGATTCCAACATTTCTGGGTAACAGTCCCTGCTAATGCTCCATTTTGAAGCTGTCCTGAAAAGTTCATCTATTCTTCTTCGATGTTCTTTGGCCCCACTCACTGTGCCTTTTTGCATACTCTTTCCTCCATCTTTCTCTTCAGCTTTGTTCTGTAGGATGTTAATATCATTCAGCAAAGAGGAGAAGGCATTGGTCACATGGTCCAGGATTTCCAGCTGTCGGAAACGGCCTGAACAATAGAAGGAACACACAAATTATTAGACTGAGTCTTTTCAATAAAATTTTATCATTGTAGTCAAAACTGAACATGTGATTTTCAAGTTGGGAAGGACTGTAAGTTTCTTGAAACTCAAGTTATTCTCAATACATGTCATTGATATTATGGAAATATTTCCCCCACATCGCAAGGGGTATTTCCCCACAGTGTTGTGGGGAAAGTGAATACCATTTAGTTGAATATACATAACTAGATAGATTCAAATATGCCTATAGTTTTTAACTAGATAGATTCAAATATGCCTATAGTTTTTATATGTGTTAAGCAATAAACAAAAACCACAGGTATAGGCAAATCTGTACACTTAGGTATATTAAACTAAATTTAAGGGAGTAAACTTAAGGTCTTCTCACAAGAGGAGATCTTGTGTATTCCTCCACAACTTTATCCAGTAGGTATCCTCATCACCATCTCCATCATTTCCATCTGTATTCACCTTACAGTGTGGACAGATCATAGCATGTGGAGTCAGAAGACCTGGATCCAAATCCCAAGTCAGCCAGTCCCTGGACATGTGACTGAGTCGATGGATTAATGTACAGATAGTACTTAGCCCTGTGCCATGCACATTGTAAGTGGTCAGTGTTTTCAGCTGGAAAGTGAGGGTAATAATACCTGTCTCATGTATCTCTCACACCTACTGTGAGCATCAAAGCAAAGTTGTATAAGCACAATGCTGTATAAATATTGGTTGTTAAAATAAAATAATGATTATAAATGTGCAAAATTCATGAAGGGTATATATTGTGGTCAATCTTCCAAGAGAAGATGGATGTTACTCCTCAACTTGTAGACCTCTCTGGATGATCAACCATTTAGGCTTTATGTAGGTATTGGCTTAATTAGCAGAAGGGAGAGACCTAATGAAGCAAGGCTAATTTGGGGACACATTGCCAGTTTGGAAAATATTTTTGGTTTTTCAGGATAATGAAACAGTAGCAATGAAAGCAGAATGCTTTGTTTCAATTGCACAGCCTTCTCTCAACTCAGGATAGCATCCGGGGTTGCACAGCTCAGGTGCTCAAGACCACACACATGGGTAAGGATGCTGTCCTCTGTTTACACCTTCACAGTAATTCCCTATGCTTATGATCACTTGTTTCCTTCACCCAAAAGGGGAAAATACTGACTAATCATCCTTCTGTGTCCAAAATGTGATGGGTTTCTCATGGAGAGCTATGATATTGCTTCAAGATCTATAGGAACTCTTGGGTTCTGAAATTTCTCAGAAGAAACATTCTGGTTACATGGCTTCCCTAAATTCTGTCAAAGTTCCAGCTTTAGCGGAAGCTAAATCTCTCTTGTGAGCCAGAGGGTATGACTGAATCACAGTTCAGCTTTTATGACTGTTTTATATCCATCCCATAGGTTTTTCTACTTAGGCTAAGACAAGCCTATCAATTAAATTGGTTCAGTCAGTTCAGAGAACAAAATAGTCTGAAATGTTGGATGAGTTTTTTTTTTCTTTCTTTTTTTTGCCTTTGGGTAGATTGAACAATGAATCCATTGATCCCTCTTCCCCCACCCAACTTCCAAACTTCTGTATTGATTTCAAATGGAGACATAACTTTCCATGTTTTCCATTCTATCTTATGAACAGCCAATTGATTTTACTATTGCTTCTTTGATATCTGACCTCAGCTTTTTTAATTAAAAGTGTATTGATAAGTATTGGGTGAGAATAGTCATCATGCAGTATTAGCACAGTGGAAGTGAAATACGAGGGGGCCAACAATCACAGGAACGGGGGCCAAACCCCAGTTCCTCTATAATTCATGTGTCAACTTCATCTCTAAGAGGTTTACTTCACAGATCAGCTCCAACACTACTCAGATATTGGTTAAGTGTTATTATTCACTCAAAATAAGAAATTGATCAAAGAACTTGCATCTCTGTGTTACTTGGAAGAGGACATAACAAAGGGCAATTTTAATTTCTTCTAAAAGGTAAAGACATATTACATAGTAACACCTTCAGGGTTTCATACTCTTCTTCAAAAATCTCATTGCTGAGATTTTGAGACCCATTTCATCCACATAATGATGAAAACCCAGGAGAAAAGCAAACTGAAATGAAGACTTCTGGCAAACTCTGCTCCAGATATTGTTTGAGGAGAAAACTATTTCATCTCACTTGGCTTTCCTTTCAGAGAATTTATTTATTTAAAATAAATTGTTTCAGAAACAGAATTTTGGCATTTTTTTTTCCAATTCAGAATTCCTCAAACACTGTTCTATAGAGGGTATATATTTTGATGAGACTCCAAGAGGGGTTCTACACTAAATGACTTTGAAAGTGCTGCACCATAACTTCCCTAGGAGGATGAGTGTGTACCTTGGCATAATCAGTAAATACTGCAGGAATTAAGTCTGTTTCACTTTCAGGTATCTTTTCCCCAAAATATTTGAGCACAGTATACATACCCCAACAACACTCTTGGTAATATTCTGAAGAAAAGTATTCCACTGCCACCATTTGGAGAAAGATAGTAGCATGCATGGTAGCTATAAGATTAAGGCATAGTATGCCTGAATGGAGGTATGACAGACAACTCATCAGTAACTGCCACTCATGACCCATGATGGAATAAGTAATGTTTAAACCTCCTAGAGGATACGGTTCAGGTTTCCCCTAAAGACTCAGAACCTGGTTTCTCTGCCTACTGGGTTTGTAGCTGTTGTAAATATTAGTGCTGTTCATCATTGTTGCCAGTTTTCTTCCTTCTGGGTGTCCAGTAGGATTGCACATCCCCACTCCCTTGAAGTTAAGTGTGGCTGGGTGACATTTTTGCTAATAAAATTTGAGCAGACCTGGTATGTATAGGGTCTGAGCAGAAGGATTTAAGAGCCAACTATGGTTCTTTTCACCCTTCCCCTTGCATGGCAACCAGCGATGTTCCAGGTGGTGGAGCCATGTCCCTGAGTGAGCACTATGTGGGGCAGAGCTCTCCCTCCCCCAAACATACACAGTGACATGTAGAGTGATCAAGAACCCAGTCTTCTCTGCTTCCAGCCACTGAGATAGAGGGATTGGTTGCTACTGTACATGATCTCCTAGTCTACCCTGCCTGACACAGGCCTTGGCTGTCCACTTGGCCATGGCTGTGATGTACACACCACGTAGTCCTCACTTACCACACAAGCTAGGGTTCTCAGTTTCCATGCGCTGCTTTTGTGCTTCAAGAAAAACATGGATGTTGATTCCTTTGGCTGCAGAGCCACAACCCAGAAATCTGGCTGGGATTTGTGTGCATATGTCTGGCTCTTCAGCACCAAACCCCAAATCCAGGAGAATCTCCACTGGATCTTCTTCCCAAAATTGTAACCATTCAGGAATGCTGCAGTAAAAATATGAATATCTTTATCCAGTAATAGTTCAATTAACCCAAAACCAATTTTCTAGTCACCTCAACTATCCCATCTTCTAGGAATTGAGTAAAAGAGGGACCTGAATAGACAAACACTTGGTTCATTTACTAAAGCTTATTTATGTACTTACTTAATGGGAGTTTCACCACCCCCATGAAGGGACTGTTTGCCTTTACATACAATGCCAATGATTTTATTTATCTGGCTTTCCATTTCACAATTGGCACATGTTAAATTAAGGCAGGTATATTGTGGGACAGCAGCCAGAGTCAGTACCCTGACAGCTATACAAGTGGTAACTGACAGCAAGAGAAGAAACTAAAAAAATTTAGAAACAGTGACTCAAAGAAGAATATTTTTAAAGTGTATCAATCTGGGGCATGCTCAGCTACACAAATCTGTAGGGGTATCACTAAATGTAGACACAAGGACTGATGTTTACAAATAATGATTTTAAGTCTCTAGGGTTAAAGTTATGAAGTTACGTTGTATGTATATATATTTTTGGACTTGGCTGTGAAACAAGATGCACTTTTATCAAATTGTTTTATTCAGTTTTGGCACTTAAATGATAAACACCAGTTATCTGGAAATTGAATTTATGTATAACAACTCACTTCCCAATTACTGAACTTCTCTGTCAATAGGCTATCCCCTTTTTAAAACTCATGGACTCTATGGGAATCAAAACATTTGATAACACTTTACCAGGTTTGCTCTGCTCTTTTGTTGAGTTTCTGAATGCCTTTACTTTACATGAAATACCAATGAGCTTATTGATATTGTTTAAATGATTTTACGTCCATGATTCCATCATTTAAATTGGAATAATTACAAATCATTCACTTAACTGTCTGCACATTCAACAACAGCCACCTCTAGGTTCACTGGGCAGGCCCACTTGTCAGATACCAACTGGCATCACCTTCACGCAATCTGATGTGATGTAGGAAGCTGGTGCTTTAGCTCCTAATTCGATCAAGCAGGGAAAGGTAGACCAGGAACCCTTACTGTGGCGCTTAAATGGCTCAGCTTGGATATCTTAATCACAGGAATTAATTGGATAACTGGGCCAGTGACATGGTTAAGTTCATATGTCAACTTAGGTTATGGTGTCCAGTTGTTTGGTTCAGCAAGCACTGGCCTCATTGTTATGGTGAGGATATTCCTTGGAATTAAATCATTAGTCAGTTGATTGGATCTACAGCTGATGACACCTACAATCTACAAAGGAGATTGCCTTCAGCAATGAGAGAAGTCTCATCAATAAGTTGAAGTACTTAAAGGGAGAGCTGATGATTTCAGCAGTTAGAAGAATTTCTGTATCTATTTCAGCCAGACAGCTTCTCCTGGGGAATTCAGTGTCATCATCGAGTTCCCAACTCGTGGCCTACCCTATGGAATTCAATCGCCATGGTTGCATGAGCCAGTTCTTATAATATATCTCTTAATATTTGTCAGTTCTGGGTGCCATATCACTTGATTAAATTAACACAGTCACCTTGGTATAAAAGCTTCAGTGGATGAAAGCAAAATTATTGAGAGAAATCTAAATTCTGCATGAATGACTTAATCTATCATGTAGACCTCATTATGAATTTTTATTCCATTCATTTAAGCAAGTATATACTGAACAAATGTAATCTTCTAGGCTCTCGACTCAGCACTTCAGCCACAAAAATAAACAAAGACGTGGTCCCTGCCTTCCAAAGGCCCACAGTCTAATGGTTAAGAATGTAATCATTGGTTGATTTGTCATTAACACAGTTTCAGTATCATTAACTCTGTTTTGTATTTATATATATATTCAATTATGCAAGAAATACATAAAATGTGCTCACCTTAGTAAAAAATTTTAATATTACATATAAGGCTCTTTTCTCATTTGGTCATTACCCCTACCAATCCCAACCCCTTTCCTGTTAGATTTATGTGTATCCTTTCAGACATTTTTCTATGTAGTTGCATACACATACTTTTATCATTTTTACATGCTTGCTTTATAAATAGTAACATATTATATGTATCCTTTTACATCTTGCTCTTTTCCCTCAAAAATATGACTTGAAGATCTGTGTTAGGATGTATATCTCTACCTGTTGCTTTTATCACTGTATAGAAGTTTATAAGATGGATGGACCCGCAATTTATTTGGTCATTTCCCCATTGGCAGATGTTTAGCTTGTTTACAGTTTCATTGAATCTATTTTGTATCTTGCAAGTTGGAGTTTAGAAATCCTTTATTAATTTTCTCATCCATTCATTCAACAAATATTTCTCAAGTGCCTATTTATAATTTCATGAAATCCATTGTTCCACAGAATGATTTCTCTGGATGATAAGTGCCTGGAAATCACATACCTTTGTGGTACATTTGCAGCAGAATGGCAAGAGTTGAAACTGGTCCCTCTGGATAGGGCAGGAGTTTCTGAAAACTGATGCAGAGATCTACAGTTGGGAAAATACCACTCATGAGATTTGTTGATTTAGATAGTCCCCTGGGAGGTTTGTTGTGAATCTTTCCTTTCCAGAGCAAACATTTGCATTTCCTCTTAGTTTCTAATAATCCCACAATGGCCACTCCTTTGTAGAAGAGAGGGCAGGCAGCTGAAGAGCTGCTCCTCTTTTTGAGAGTGCTGCATTACAGAAGGTGTGAGAATGTAGGTGTTAGGGACCCACCAGTGCTCATTATAAAGGTGACAGAATCTCTCACTTCTGACAGATGGCAAATCTTTGGGGAACCTTTCAGGAACACAGCTTTGCTAGGCACCCACTTCCGGGAAGAAGTTGAAATTATGTGATGAAAGAGGTATAGCGAGCAGCCACTGAAGCAATTCCACATTTATTCTCATGCTGGTGAAGGGTTTCATACTGCAGAGCTAAGGAGCTCTAAGTGCTGTTTGCAGGGCTCAGGGGGCCATCTGTATGCAAAGGTAGCAATATCCTTTACTATCACAAAAAGGAGTGTCACTCAATTCAATTTTATATCTCAGATATACCATGGATCGGATCTAGCCCCATTAAATGTAACAGCCAGCTGGCATAAAATTGGAATTTATCACAGACTAAAAGGCTCATATCAATCTTCCCAAGGAGATCAGGTTATGGAAGGACTTTTTCATTAAAACCTACTTGGGTAGCTGCATTTGCCTTAGTCCTGTCCACATTTATTAAGAACAGGTGGCCCTGCCTCTTCTTTCTTCAAATTACCTCTGTACATTAAGGCAGAGAAAGTGCATGTTTTTAAATGATAAAAACTCTGGTGGTAACAGACAGTTGAGCTTCTGGGAGCCTGGAAGAAAGGCAGAAGGTACCCTTTCACTGATTTCCTCACCTCAGTTTGTATTAGGTCTGCCACATTTTCTTCTCATTCTGGGTTTGTGTGTCACACCTTATTTTCTAGCTAATGTAGCTAATATTCAGCAGAGCCACCCAGAAGCTGGCCTTGTACCCAGGAAAATCCATGTATAGTCACATTAGGGTTCCCATCAAGCCATGGGAGCACACGAGAGTCCCTGGACCTGGCTCTTACTTTTCCTCTTCAACAAAATGAGACTGTTTCCCAAGAGATTTCTGTGGTCCCTTCTAGCTCTGTGCTTCTGTGAGTGGCAAAAACAACCAATCCTTTAAGGGTCAAGCATTAAGACATACGGTATAGCATTTTGGTGATGAATTGGTGAGAGTGGGAGTGACACAGTACTGACTGAATATTTGGCTTTCCATTCGTGATAATTAAATCCTTTGGTAAACATGTTTAGTTAAGCTTAATTGACTCCAGCCATATAGCTGGGTTCACTCTTGGGGTATCTTCCACCACATGATGCACATATTTGATATTGTTTCTTTCCTTCTCATCCTCTCTCTCCCTGATTGTCTTCCATTCTCTTTCTCCTTCCCTTTTGCATCTTAATGTCACAAATAATTTTTACAAGACAGCAGTGGGGAATGGCACTGATGTCTTAATAGAGTTTTTAAAATTGGTTCCTTTGCAGCTCTTCAAAGCACAAATTTGGTAGCTTAACAGAGAGAGAGACTACAGAATGTGACTGAACTTTCAGAGCATGGGGTGGGAGGTGGTGGGGCTGGGAGGGCTTCTATCTCGGCTTTGCAACTATCAGGCCACGAGACTTAGGACAGTCACATTACCCTCTGGTTTTCCATATCCTCACCTGAAAAATGAGGACGTTTAATTAGAAAATTTCTCAGTATTTTTCCTACGTTCTTTAGGAAGATTCATAAAGCTCAATGACTTGGCAAATTAACACCAAGTTCAAGGGATCGCTTATGACTGCACTAGAGCCATTGCTTTTGATGGGGTAGTAAGGCATTTATGGCCAATCACTTAGGTAGAAGAGAAAGGATGGAAAAGGGCAATTGCCCAATTTCTGCATCTTCTACAGTATTGTAGAGATTCATGTCCCCCTTTTCCCTTCATCTACGCCTCTAGAATTTCAAATTAATGACTACTTTGGTGAAAATGACCAAACAACTATGAACAGCAGTAGGATGGACTAGCCAGGAGTTTACATTTCTTATGCAGGATTCTTTTCTTGATAAAACTATCTCCAAAAAATTCTCTTATAAAATATAGCATTCAAAAATGTGAAAGAAAACAACAAAAAATTCCAAATGAAATACCACCATTCCAGCAATCCAGTTCCATGCAGTCAAGGGAAGTGTCCCTTAAAGGGACAGTTCTCAGGCCTGACTGCCCAGTAGAATCACCTGGATGCTGAGGCCCAGGCCCATTGGAAACCTATAGAATCAGAACCTCAGGAGCTGGGCTCCAGGCATCTGCATTTCTTGCAAGGTCCCCCAGGTGATTCTAATCTGCACCCAAGGACAAGGTTGGCAACTACAGTCACTGCAGTGAAGCCAGGTGAGGAAAAAGGAAAATGGAGACAAGTGGTAGCAAAATATTGTGAATGCAGTTAACAACACTGAAATACATATATCTGAGTGTGATTAAAGGGGGGAATGTTAGATTATATATATGGTAACTGGATAAAATTTTTTAAAAAAATAATGGAACTACACTACATAAACAGTGAACCCTAAGTTAAATCATAGATTTTAATTAATAGTACAACTATAAAAATGTGTTGTCATCAATTGTAACAAATATTCCACACCAATGCAAGATGTTGGTGGTAGGATAGTATATGGGAGTCCTGTACTTTATGTATGATTGTTCTGTAAACCCACAACTTTTCTAATAAAGGGGGGAAAATTACATCCAGACCAACCCAGAACCACCTGCCATTTTGAAAGTGTTAAAAAAAGAACCCTGATGCCAACATTTTGTGAACTGTCATCCTTTTCAGTGTAATTTCTACATGACACAGAGGACTTTTATTCCTGAAATATACAAATTTTCTGATTATGTCACACAGACTGACCAAATAAATATCAATACTCCATTTTAGTCTTTATTTGGTCAGTTTAATCTAAAGTTTTTCTGTTTATCCCTTACATTTTGTGTTGCCTGCTTGTGGGATTTAGGTAGTCTAATTCAGTTCAATTCATTTAAAAATATTTCCACACTCCCCATTTGCCAGGCTCTATGCTGGTCCCTGAAAATGCAAGGGTAACTAAAGCATAGGACCCAACATCAAAGAGCTCATAGTCTGTTTCAGTAGTGCCTAAAGCTGAGTGTGAACTGGAGTCCTTGGAAGGACCCTCTGAAACCTCCAGGTTTCCTGGGTATGTCTGAGGCAGGGCCCAGGAATGTGAACTGCTGTCAGGTTCTCAGGTGGTGCCAATCCTGCTACTGAGCAATCACACGAGACCGAATTGGTCCTCACATCAAGAGACGCTCACTACTTTCTATGTAATATTGGAAAATGTATGTATGATTGTCCAGCAAACAGCATGATGATAATAAACCTGGCAATAGGAAATTGAGAATGTAACTGTTTTGTGAACAAGTCCTTATTAACTTGTGTAGTAGAGTGCCATTAGAATATATATTTTAATTAAATTTCCCTCTAAATCAGCATTTGTTGATTTCATTTGCTCACTATATTATGACGTTTAAAGAACCCCTATTTCTCTCATGGCTGATGGAAAAGTTACAGGCACTGTGTTTTGTTTAACAAACCAGTGACCTTTCACAAGATCCCAAATCCATGGTATAATTAACGAACTTCCTCATGTCTCTCTCATTTATCAAAGATGTGGCTGTAAAATAGTGGCATTATAACTATTTATAGTTATAACTATTAATAACACTGATTCTACCACCTACCTCATGTAGTCTTTCACAGTCATTTGAACCACTCCTTGTTCATGCACAGAAACTGCAATAAAAAAAAGGGAGGGTGGATTTAATTTCTTTTTGTCTCCTGGAAGATTTTTTCATCCCCAAATGAACCAACATGGGATTGATTTCCATATCCAAGGAGGTATAGGCATGAGATACAAGGCATCCCCGTAGTGAACAAGGCGGAGGATAACTAATGGCTGAATTGTGTGACAGGCACTTGAAGGTGTGAGGTACTTGTTCAGTGAAGAGGGAAGTCAGTGGCAAATGTAGTCAGCAAAGGTTTTACAGAGGAAATGGTAATTGTCTTGAAGTTTTAAAGAATGAGCAGAATTGGATGGATGGAAAAGAGGTATTTCTGTGAAAGAATAGTAAAGAAGGGGCCTTTAGCAAGTGCAGTGCAAAATGATAGGCACTCCCTTTATCCAGTGTATGAACAGATGAGTAGAAAAATGGGAACAAAAATTAAATGAATAATAGGGGGGATGCGGGGAATGGGATGTTTTGGGTCTCCTTCTCTACTTGTAGTTTTATTCTTACTCATTTTTTTTTTTTTGAAGTAATGAAAATGTTCAAAAATTGATTTTGGTGATGTACAACTGTATGATAGTACTGTGAACAATGGATTGTATACTGTGAATGATTATAGGGTATGTAGACTGTATCTCAATAAAACTGGATTTTAAAAAAAGCAGTGATAGAGCTGTTCCAGTTAGATCATAGGACATTTTGGGAGGTCCTCTCATGGTATAACAAGGTTGGGGAACAAGAGTGGGGGCAGGTAAAAAAATACATGAAGGACCCATCACTTATTGTGCATTTGCCATTCATTCATGTTATCTAATCTTTACAACAGCCTTATAATTTAGGAACTCTCCTTACTTTTCAGATAAAAAACTGAGAATCATAGAAGTTAAGTAATGAGCCCAGGATGATACAGTAGCAGATCTGGGTATTTATTATTACCTCTATTATTAATTTCAGCAATACTAGTCACTACTTATTTAACACTCACTTTGTGGGAAGCCCTGTGCTAAGCATGTTGCATACACAGTCTCTTTAAAAGCTCACAACAAATCCATGAAGTAGGCATTATTTACTAATCCCCATTCAACGGAGGAAAAAACTGAGGCTGGACGAGGTTATAAGTAAATTTTTCATGGCCAGTAGGATGCCACAGCTTATTTCTTTTTGCTGTTGTTTCTTTGTTTCGTTTCATAATAGCACACTGCTAAACAGAATGAATGTCTTGTAGCTTGTTTGAAAGCCAGAAAGAGGGGTTTATATGTAGGTGTTAGAAAATGGAAAACCCTGAAAGATTTTGAGCAAACAAGTAAATGGGATAAAGTTGATGCCCTACAGAACAAATGGAACTTGGTCACTACAAGAGCCATGTAGGATGAACACCATGAATCTATTTTAAAGGTTTAAATTCAGAGGAGGGATATGTATGGCCCCTGAGCTACTGCACCCAATCCCACTCCACCAGGAGCCATTCTTAATCAATTGCATCACTTTCTCCTCCAGCATAGACGGGCTCTCAAAGTTGTCAGGGAAGCCATTAACAATCAGATGGAATTATTACATGAGGTGAAGCTTATTTGCCATGTTTTGTTTAAAATAAACTCAAGGGTGGATTTTTTGAGAAAAATGGAATAATTTGGGAGTATGTATTTAAACCTCAGAAGTTGATAACTTGAAGAAAACACAGACTGCTTAATCAAACATTTCAGGGAGCCACTGCCAATGATAGAATATTACGGTGAACGAGCATTTTTATGATACTGCGTGTCATTTTAAAAATTTCCTGTGCAATATCTGGTGGCAAATATTCATGTAAGTGAAAATAAAACATTTCATTCAAACTTATGCACCAAGTCGGCAATGAATTTAGAACCAGAACTCCAATCTTTTTTTTTTTTTTTTTTTTTTTTTTTGGCCCATTACCTCCATAGTTTCAAAACTTTGGGTTTTAGGGAGCTTTTTTTGGATGAAGTGTTCTCTCATTTAGCTTCTCCTTCAACCCATGAGGCAACTCCAGTATCCAGAGTTTGAAAAATGCAACTCTATTCAATATACAACACTCTTATTTAGACAGGCATTGCCAATCTTTTGCAGCACTCTTTCTCAGTGAACTCAATACAATCTCAGAGCTTTTCAAGCTCATGAAGCTATTGCCAATTGATTGAAGTTGTCACATGAGAGAAAACACATTTGCTATGTTATTAATTGTGCTATGGTGCAAGCACAGTATAATCTTTAGTCAATCATGTTGAAATGACTTCATGTTGTAATGAATTAAGTAATAAGTTGGCCAAAATGGAAGGTAAAATAAGTATTTATCATTTTAAGCAAAAATTTTCCATTTCTCTCAACCCCACCACACCCCTACCACCTCTGTCTATTGCTTTGCACATAGCTCACAAAGGAAGGCTCCATTCTTGATGGTTTAGCTACTCCAGAGAATTCTGGAGGGTTTCTGAGCACCTCTTCTCCTTTCTCCTAAAACATTCTATGGTTCTATAACATTTAGTTGCTTATGCTGCCAGTGCTGCACCCTTTTCCATGTTTCAATCTGCCTGTCTGTTGATGCTCTGGATTTCCTAGAGTGAGTGAGTGAATGTGTACAGCCTGGGTCAGGAACCTGGCATTGTGGTCACAGTGAATCGCTCAAATGTTTTGTGAGGAAATGATCCATTTTTAGAAGAGTTAGTTCAGCTTGCTGAGTTTTCAAAAATCCTAGCTCTACAGAAAATCTAGTTAGTCATCCAGAAAAGTCTGCAGTCCTTTCACCCAGAGAATCTTCATGGGACTCTAGTGCCTACATGAATCCAGAACCCATACCACATGGACTACATTTCTCAGCCCCGTCTTCCTTATTCTGGGGCCATCTGGTCACCAGAGAACCCAGGGCAGCCTGGGAGAGGAAAAGAATTCTCTAAAGGCATGCAAGTGGACGTGGCTGGGTCACAGTAGGGGTTTTCTAGTTTGATAGCACACATGAAAGCCTTACATAATTTTAGTACCATCTGGAAAAAGAGTCTTCTTGCTCTCCACCCTGTAGCTCCCTCTGCAGTCCAGCCATCATTGACAATTAGGAGTCGGGAGGGATTTTTAACTACCCCACCCCAGAATCCCTCCTTCACTGGTGTACAAACACCAGCATTGACATCCTTCATTAGACTCCTGATACTTTCTCTTCTTGATCTTATTTAAAATGACAAAAATGTCTACCTACATCCAATTGATACATATGTATACATGCAATTCATACATACATATATACATACATAAGTACAAGCTTGAATTTTTGAGAAAACCAATCCAAAAGAGAATTGATATTTTTAGAACTCAAAATATAAGCCTGATTTTTTAAAAAGTTGTAATAAAATTATTAAAAATTAAGTCAGTTTGCTGCTTGACTTCTGTTTCTTATCCCTGGCTCCCTAGGTTCTGTCAACCATGTGGTGTTTTCAGAGTGTTATTGTGTGCTTACTTCTTTGTGACTGCTGAAGCTGTTCCAGATTTTGGGCCTAGGCATTTGAGATTCTTGCACAGGGCAGTGTAAAATTGCTATTCCTTGCTCACTGGAGGATTCCTTTCTTTCTTTCTTTTTTTTTCTCCTATTTTGCTAATTTTTTTTTCTCCTATTTTACTAATTTTTAAGGTAAACCTGGAGCCTATGGCAGGCTTGTCAGGAGTCTTGCCCATGCTGTCCTGTGCCTGTTTTCAATACTGAACCTGAACAAAAAGGCACAGCTGGTGGCCCATAATGTGACAGTTCTCACAGGCAATGGGATTCCTAGACATTCCTTAAAACTTGGAAGATCCATCAGTGCTAGCCCAGTTCTCTTCCGGGCAGCAATCTGTTGGAGATGTGCTCTCCACTTTTCCACAGTCCCTATCCAGCTCAACTCATTTGTGGTTACCTGTCTGGCTCCTGAAAGCATTCGAGTTTGCTACTTCTGATCAGAGCAGGAATTTCAGTTCTAGGGAATGTCATGGTGGGGCAAACAGACTGCTCCTTTGACCCTGGATGAGCCTTACAAATATACCGGAATTTCCCCCATAAAGCCCTCCTCCATACCACAGTCACTTCTCTAGTTGCTTGCTTATGATATTTTCTCCATTTTTTTTCCCTCCCAGGATACTGTTGTTAGTCTTTTAAACCAGATTTTTACTCCCTAAAAACATTAGGGAGGAAGATGGAAAACAGTATATTGTATTTTCTCTAAGGTCATACTATCCCCAAATTGCCTAACAGTTAGTTTGGAGGAAAATTAAAGCAAGAAAAAAATTTTTTCCCTGCTCTAATCACTGCATCCCATTCTCTGGGTTAAAACGCCAGCTCTGCTTCCCTTTTATGTGCTTGAGTCTCCAGCCACCCTCCCTACTGTTAGGACTTCTGCCATCTGAAGCAGCAGACTCCACACTTAACCCTGCAAAATGTATTACTGGGGAAGATGTAGTTAGATATGCAGAAGGCACTAATTAGCACCTTTATTGGCTTAGAAAGCAATTTTTATTTTGGTTTTCCTAAGCATTTCTGACTGATTCATGGAAGACATTTGGTTCTTTGGAATATCGTCCAATAGACTAATCAAATTACATTTTCACAGGGCTCTAAAATAATAACATTTTGCAGCTTTCTGAATATTTAACTCTTCTGTGACCAGGACCCTTACTAGAGTTGTCAGCTGCATCTATTTCCTCGGTTGGCAAATCATTAGCACTTATTCTTTCAAGAGACACCTACATTCTCTCTGATGCCAAAACCTCAAAGCCAATTGTGATCTTTGCTCTTTACCCACTTATCTGTTCATTTCCAAGATGCTATAGGCTCTTTCTTTCCATTCCACTGCTGATTCCAGCCCAAGTCCTTGTTATCTCAATCCTGAATTCATAATAACCATCTTCCTAATGTGTGCACCTTTTTCCCATTGCCAGGATAAACACTGCAATCTGTCATTCCATTTCCCCAATACCTTTCATAATTCACCAAGAAACACACTTGCTTCAATTCCCAAATGTTGTACCTATGACTGTTATCACTAATTATTCATGACCCTCTTTCCAGGCGAACAAAAGTATGACTTTAAACTCCCAGTCAACCCAGACCCAATACAATCACCTATCAGTTTGAACCAGAATATGAGATGACACATCTTTGCCATCCCTGCCCTATCACATCAAGTAAGTCCCTCTTTCTGGATTGTAAAACCATTTTATAATCTGGCCACACCCTATTTAAAAGAAAAATTCCAACCATTTCTCTCTAGCATGAAACCATTTCTCTAGTCTGACCACTCTTCTATGCTTTCCTGCACACACTTAGTTTTCTGCTCATTTCTATGCCTTTGTTGAAGTCCTAGTTGCTTTCACCAAATGAAATTTTCTTGATTTTCCTCTTTATTCTTTCCAAACCACATCCCTGAATGCATAACTATGTGATTATATGAGGAGCCATTGATTGTACACTTAGGATGGATTGTATGGTGTATGAATAAAACTGTTAAGAAAAACACATCCCTCTTTCATTTCCTAAATCAAGTCCTACCTCTTCCGTGAAGATTTCCCAACCTGATTACTTCATCTTCATTATTAACAAATTTTATTAAGATCCTTTTGTTGAGTGGCTTTGGAGAAATCAGATGATTTAGACATGGTTCTTGCCCTAGTGGGGTTTGCAGTTTTTTTAGTGAGGCAGAGCATAGCCCTAATGATAGGAGGCAGCACAGGCTGAGTGACACATGGGTAGAACACATGAGGGATGTTCCTGGCATTCAGAAGGGAAAATGAGTCTCTAATCCCTAGCCTTATAGAGAAGATGGGTGTCAGGCCTCAAAAGCAGGGTAACAGGAGAACAGAATAGGAAAGAGTTTTAAGACAGGAAGAACTGGACAAAGAAATATACAGAATCTGAAATGTAATAAGAGGGTATAGGACTAGAAGGTTTTGTTGATAAGGCTAGAGGGTTTTGTAGAAGGGTTGGCATAGGTTATACACAGCTTTTATGGTCCTGGAAAGTCACAGTGACATTCTTGAAAGAAGAAGCCATATTTTTTTCTTCTTTGTACCCTCCACCAAGTATAGTTCCTTGCTCTAAATGCATTCATTCAACAAGCACTCACAGAACACCTATTATGTTTGATTGGATTTACTTTGACCTCTTCTTAAATAATATAGGTGACAAAATTTAAAATTTGATTTTATAAGTTCTTATTATTTCATAAATTCCGTCTGGAAAGAGATAAATTTATTCTTCTGGGGCCTCTATAAGGTTTAGAGAAGAAATATTTAAAAATATGCAAAGACAAATGAATTAAATGGCACTGAGCATATCTTTGACAGAAACTGTCTCTTTGCTATTGGAATTAGTTCTAATTTTCCCACAGTTATGCTTGGATGTGTTATTAAATAAGTGCATATCATATAAACCTATATGTTGAAATGTGCTTTCATCCTATGTGTCTAATAACAATGCTTTCTGATGGTCAGACAGTACCGATGTTTAGTTTTTTTCTCTTGTACGTGGGAAAGGATTTGCCACCAAACAGTTATTCTTCTTAGATTTTCTTATACACAGCTTCAATATGGCATCTAGGATTAAGAATGAATCAGAATCCTTGGAACAAAGACCCTCACAGTCCCCTGACCTTGGTCATGCTTTATCACCATGTTTGACCCCAAAGAGTCTCTGAAAGTTCATTGTGTTTGTGGTTATAGGATGGTTCATGGATTCTGGTTGAACCCACATTGAGAATTGAACTTGCTTGCTTGTGCAGTGCAGTTCATGACCACTAACAGGAGTTAATCTGCACCATCAGTGGTGGTAGTTCTTGGAAAGGGAAAAGAACTTGAAGGATGCCCAAGAGGTTTTTCCCTGTAAGTCATCCTGAGCAGACAATGCTCTGAAGATACAAGGATTATAAAGAGACCGTGAGACCATTCAGCTAAGATGTCCTGATATTTCTCAGAAGACAGGGCAGGAGGTGACTGAG
Organism: Choloepus didactylus; assembly: GCF_015220235.1. NCBI lineage: Eukaryota > Metazoa > Chordata > Mammalia > Pilosa > Megalonychidae > Choloepus > Choloepus didactylus. The sequence continues at coordinate 141,369,126 of NC_051311.1, read as the reverse complement.
AGGACACCCTGTATGAAGTGCATTAGTGAGACTCAGGATACATCCAACCCCATGGCTTTAGACACCATCTATATGCTGACCACTCCCAAATGTATATATTTATTTCTGAACCTTACCTCTGAAATCTAGATTTGTATGTCAAACTGCCTATTCCGTAGTATCTCTTGGATATCTATTAATCATTTGAATCTTGACACACCTAAAATTTAATTTCTCATCTCTTCCCCTGAGCATGATCCTTCTATAATTTTTCTCATCCCAATAAATGGCCACCCCATCCTTCCAGATGCTTAGGTCAAAATCTGTTGCAGTCATCCTTGACTTTTCTCTATTTCATATAACATATCAAATCCTCCAGCAAATTCTGTCCTACCTGCCTTCCCAAAATATTCAGAATCCAACAGTTCCCTATATAACCATCGCTACTACCCTAGTCTAAACGTTCATCCTCCTTTCTCTGAATTATTATATTAGCTTCCTAACTAGGTTCCCTGCTTCCATCCTCCCAAATTCCCTTCCTCTGTCATCTTTTCTCCAGAGCAGCCAGAGTTGTCCTATAAAAACAGAACCAAGACTATGCTACTCCTCATCACAAAAACACTTGAATGGGTTCTCTTCTAACTCAGAGTAAAGCCAAAGTATTTACAAGGATATATATGGTCCTAAATTATTTGGCCTCTGGATAATTCTTCAACCCCTAGCCATCTACTCTCTTCTTCATTCACTTAGCTCCAACCATTCAGACCTCCTTGCTATTCCTAGAATACAGTGGGCATGTTCCCAACCCAGGGCCTTTGCTTGTGCTTTCTCCTCTGCCAGGAAATACTCTTCCCCCAGAGAAGCAAATGTCCTGCCCTCTTTCTTCTTTCAGGTACCTTCTCAAAGGTAAGCTTATCTGAGATGCCTTCCCTGGACAATGTGTATGAATTGTATCTCCTTCCTATACGTCTTACCCTTTGTTATTTTTCTTCTAAGCATTTATCACCACCTGGCATATTACCTATTTATTTATTTGTTTCTTGTCTCTATCTCCACTGCATCTGTTTTCTTCAGTATCCCCAGTCCTAAAAGAGTGCCTGCTTTGTAGGAGGCAATTAATGCATATGTGTTAAATAGATAATGGATTAAATGGTAGAAGGGAATCTGTCAGAATTGCTGTGTGCCTATGAGCAGGGAAATGTTCTCCTATCACTCAGCCAGGGACTAAGGTCTAAGAAGAGATTTGGACTGTAGAAAGAAGCTGAAAGAGTATTTCTGCCAGGGGTTTTGTGTGACCTAGAACCCTAGTAATACTGCCTGAGTCCTCAAGTGATAAAGGATCATGCAATACAATGGAAATGAATGTTTCTACAAATTCTGCAAGAAACAGAGCAGCATGTCAGCTCAAGGTGGAGCCCAGAGAGGCAGCAGCAGATGTGATGCTCGGGAGGTGATGAAACATGACTTGTCTGTATGGTGGCTCCCAAGGGAATCTAGTGGGGTAGCAGGAGTGACAGTGGAAGCAGAATCATTCATGGATGCATGTGAGACATCCCTGATGCCTCTCCAAAATACTTAAGAGGAGTAATGTTCAGATAACTCTTACGTCACCAAGATGGGTTCAAAAGCCATCAACGTTAGGGTACTGATGCTATTGTAACCAAATTTTGTACCCCCAGACTGGTGAGACTTGAGGCAATTTCAAGTGATAGGAATTATTTTTAGGTTAATCGCAGAATAGCTTTGTACCTCTTTCTTACTTTTATACTATTTAGCCAATAATTGGCCCTTTGACCTAAAATTACTTTACCTCTAGCTTTAAATGGAATAAGTTTTGGAGTGTGGCCCAACATTAAAAATCTTACATTTCAGAACTTTCCCTTTCTGCCACCCAAGACTGGAAAAGCTAGAGATAAAATCAATGGCAGTGAGTTTACACCAGTGTGCTATCACTGGAGGTGTGCTAATTGCTGGTAGAAAGACCATGCACTTTGAGATCAGACAGACTCAAATTCAAATCATGTCTCCATCTCATATTGGCTGTGTGGTTTTAGGCAACTTAAACTTTCTGAGTCTCTGTTACTTCAATGTTTAATGGGTTAATCACCTTGCTGCTTTATTTTGAGGAATACTTGGCCCAGTTTTTAAATATGCAGTAAGTGCCTGATAAACAATAATAATTACTATTTATAGTTAATGTTATTTTTACTTTTAAGTCTGAAAATATATATTCCAATAGACAATGGTAGCTGTTGACATAGGAGCAATTTTTACTTCCCATTTTAGTTTTGTGTGAATACTTTTGCTTCTTTTCTAAATGTGTTCAACTTGGATAAAAAGGGTGAATACTTCATATATATCCACTCCCTTATCTCCTAATGAAAAGGATACAAAAGATACTCTTTAATTTAGAAATGTATAATAGAAAGATACTCTTCCTCACTGGTCTAGAGTCGATAAGAAGATAACACTTCTTCAATGACTGAGGGATAGTGAGTTGCTTTTATGATTCAAAGAGTGGCCTTGTACCACTTCTCATATCTAGGGGATGTACTTGCTTATGTGGAAAGTTTTGTATAGAGATCAGAAAAGATAGAGATTGAGTGAGCCTCAGAAAAACACTGTTAAGCATTAGTTTCTCGGCCACATCAGTTTTCACAAGACACAATTTTCAGAAGTCACAAGAGTTTAAGTTCTTGTAATTTCGTTTCTGGAATCAGGATCAAATGACTTCTTACAGATTACTAAAGCAATGATTTGATGTATCTTTTTTATTTTAAGATCCAGATGAGGCCATTTTGCATTTCAATAGATGCTTAACATGAAAGATTTGTATTGTCCCATATCAGAAGAATTAAATTCAAGAGAACTGGATTGTGACCCCAGAAGATGAGACCACAGAAAAACTGGAGAGGGAAATAAATACCAGTGAACAAACTTGCATTGCTTATGCTTTGACTTTTGCAACAGGGAGTGTGGATAAGGGCTTTCCTCTCAGGACTTTCCACATATAACATGTCTATTAAATTACTATAAGCTCTAGGGAGGCAACATAGCTGTGGAGAGAGACAGAATGTAAGCGCAATTCTTGACTCCCTCACTTACTAACTGGGCTACCTCGGGTATGTTACTCAACCTTTCTGCGCCTCGTTTGTCTCCTATTAAGAATTAATGGTAAAAATCACCTTAGAGGATGGTTCTGGTAAATGAGATAATGTATGTAAAGTTCCCAGCACACATGCCCTCAATATGTCTTAATTTCTTTTCCCTTCCGGTTCTACTGATGACAGGCTGAAGTGCCAAGGGCCAGGGGCTTTACCCTAGCATAACACTGTTGAACAACGTGGGAAATGAACCAACCGGATACCAGCTTAATGAAACTAAGATGGCAGGTGGCCACAGAGTCACCACCAAAAGCCAAGACCTCACCTTGGCCATCTCAGCTGTCAGGGGAACTAACAATACCATTGAAACCTTAGTCTGCTTCTCCATTTTGTTTGGGGCCTGGCACAGGTCTGTAGGCCCCCTAGAACACGCAATATGGCAGGCACTGGGATCGCCTACAAGATGTGCAGATGCTTGAGTCCAGTTGCTACCTCGAGGTATAAAGCCTCTGAAGTCTCAACACAAGAAACAGCTTCAGGTTGAATTCCACTCTACAACAGATTAGGAAGTTAGGAGTTTCAAATAGATGTTTCTTCCAGCAGCCACTACTTTTCATCTCCTCTTCAGGTCCCTGTCATTTCCACTTGGTTTTTCTCCCTGCCACCCTGCCCGCGGCCTTCAGGTCCCAGGTTTCTGGCAGTTATCCGAGCTTCCACAGGTCCCGAACTCAGAGTGTGCTCTTTCAGCGTGGCTGAAACCAGCACACAGTGGGGCTCACGGAAAGCCTGGGCCTTGCGTTCCTCCTCCCACCTCTAACCAGCTGTGACCGAAGCCACTGCCCTTAGCACCCTGTGCCCTCATGGTCCACCTGCGTAACCAAAGGAGACCAGCCTTGCCACCACATGGGTTACAGAGTTCAGAATATGATCGATGAGAAAGGGCCCCGTGAAAGTGAAGGCTCAGTGAAACTTGTAAGAAGCTATTCCATTATTATTAAAAACCTTGCTGAAGACAAAGGACCTGGCAAATCGAAACTGTGCACTGCTTTTCCCGGAGCCAGGCTAATATCCTTCCTTTCTTCCAGGTCTTTACCTCATGTTGTGCCTTTACAGTTCACTGACTTGAGTCCAAGGAGAAAGGGCCATGATTTGTCTTTAATTTCCAGGAAGTGAGGATTTTAATACAGTTACAATACCAGAACCTGTGCCAGGAATTGTCGGGGGGTTATGAAAAGCTAGTTTATATTTCTCAAGTTCTTGCTTTTCTTGAGAGTCAACTATTATGAACAGAGATACTTAAATTCAGTCTATTGCCAAAAATCTTCAGAGATTCCGGCATCATGGAACTTTTATGTTAAAAAAAAATGAAGCTTGGTGAAGGAGGAGATTTCAGTCATACACCTAGTTAAAAGCAAAACAAAAGGCAAAAGCAAAAAATCTCTGATTTGAACTGGTTTGTACCCAGTGATCAATCTTAATTTAAGATGGCAGTAGAGGAAGACACGTAATTAAAACCATAAAGTAAGTAAATACTAGACTAATAATTTTCCCTTTAATCATAAAACTCTTAACTTGTGTCAATGTTTTTCACTCACATTTTTTATGGTATATTTATTGTCAGTTTCAAGATGCAGTTTGTTTTCACATTTTAACATCTACGAAATCAGGATGTGCCTTGTAGTCAATATTGGTTTTCATTTATAATTGTCAATTTTTTTCTGTCTGAGTGGTACTTAAAATATAAGTGTAGCTTATAATTGAGGGATCTTGGCTTCTATGAAATATAGTATTTCATTTAATGAAGATAGCAACCATGAGACTTGTAATTAAATCTTTCTTTTTGTAATGTTCTTAAATCTCAGTGAAACAAGTGTGATACATTTTCTGACTTAGAAATACTTGTACTGTTAACATTAGAATTCAGTCATTTTTTCTTCTTGAGAACAAATGCATCATTGCAGAGAGAAACAATGAGTAAAATTTTGAGGCTGAAGAATAGAAAGAAGCTAGATTTATAAATAAACTACAATGCAGAGTGAGGAAAAATTAAGCAGTTTCAGTACCATTGATTCTGTCCCTTGCAGATGCCCTCCATAGACCCCAGTGAGGCCTCTGCCACAGTCTGATACAGCAAGAGTCTTGGTTTGTAGACCCTGACCTGCCCCTGGGTAAATACGCATCCTTTCTGGGCTTCAGTCTTATATACCAAGTGAAAGGATTGAGCTGAATGGTTTATGAAATGAGTTCCTTTTCTAGGAGCCAATGATCATTCTCATTTTAAGAAGATTTATTCCAACAAACATTTTAATACATCTCCCACTGAAGCCCACAACACGTAACGCTTCTGGGTTCTCCTGTCTTACCAGAGTGGTCAATGCCTTGCTGAAAATTTTCATTTACAGAGACACTATAAAGAGACAAAAAAAAATCATGATTTAAACAATATGTTTAAATAAATTATACTGAATTACGTTTTTAATTAAACAGACAAGAGTAAATTTACAGTCTGACTTTATTAAGAGAGGACTTTTGGAAACCAATAAACAGCCAGGGACTAAAATAATAGTCTAGTTTGTACTTTTAAACTGACATAGAGCATTTGCGTTAAAAGGGTAATCATGCAAGTACCCAATTAAAATAAAAACCCCTATGTACCACATCTCACCCTGGCAGTGTCACCTGCATTGTTTTCATGGATCTTTGCAACAGAAAACCAGACCAGAGACTCTGGGGATAGGGTACAGAGAGAAATGAGAGTAATTTATCTTTGAAACTAGGCTTTTAGATAGAAACAACCATTTCTCTTAAGGATTTTTCAGGAGTGGGAGCCCAGGCAGGAAGTAGGAGAGGGGCCTCACTGATACTACTTCAAATACTAAAGTGCAAAATAATTTCATAATAAGGGCACAAAGAAACACTTACAAAAATCCAGAGTCCAGCCACTGCTGAATACTTCCTTGTTTAGAATCTTCTACAAATGAGAAAGAGACAAACCAGTCAGCCAAAGCACAACCAGCTAAAATTACTCTCATTATCCAGCCACCATTAAATCGTTCTATTGCCTTCATATTTAGTCTTATGTTCCAATACTTATGTTCATTTTTTTCCCAAGACAAACTTCTTTTCCATAATCAGCCTTTCCTGAGTATGCGGTATAAACATGCCAAAGACTGTAACTTTAAAAAATGAAAAAGGAAAAAAAAATGTGAAAGGGAAGAAAAATAAACCTCCAAAGAGCAAGAGATGTTAGAGTAATTTCCAAATTACCTGGCGTGAATACGGAGGGTGAAAAAAACATAAGAGACCTTTGTGTTTTCCTTGTTGGATATAAATCACCACAGAGCCTCTCCTTATTGAATCAGAACATTTACCTAAGGCAGCCAGCCAGTGATGTTTATTTGCAAGGAGTTCTCTGCCAGGTTAGAAACCAAATTTGCATACATTCCAGGGACAATTTGCACCAGAATCCTGAAAAGCCAAAGGCACCCTATGTTGAAGAGGCACCAATCTTTTAAGGTGGATCTTTAATACTGGCTCAACAAATAGTCAACAGCAAAACAGAAAGGTTATAAAGGCAGCATTTCCTGTTAAATATTTGTTTCCATTCTGGTTGGCTACAGGCTATTCTGAGCTGATTTTCTGTGACTCTATCCTATTAAAGAGTGAGGCACTTGAATCACCCCTCACAAGGCATAAAGATGAACTGAAGAGGACAGTGGGTGTGGAAGGCTGTCATCACCCGCTAAATGAAGTGCTGTGAAGGGGCAGAATGAATTGGACAGGATGGTGGACAAGGAGGAAAAGCCATCAAACTGTTATGTCATGGGGGGTACACTCTTACTACTCTTTAAACATTAAAATTATTATCAAGGCTTCATGTGAATAAGAGCCTTTTAATAAAATATTTGATGTCTAAAAGAAGCTCTATGTCTCTGGCACAGTTTCAGGGTCCTGGAGCTTCAAGATGAGAGGACATTGGCTTGGGAAGGAAGCAGTGTCCACTCTTTAGTTGTCTGTCTCCATCAAGAGGGGCTGCGTTCTGAGCATCTGTGTGGGAAGTCAGAAGAGCTTATTTCTTAGAAGTTTCCAGCATCATTCCAGGGAAAGCCAAGTCCTTGTTCTGGAATCATCTACCCCCCAGCCAAAAGCTCCAGTGCCCTCCCACCAACGATAAGATTCCTTCCAACAGCCCCGAAGGCTCTTTCTCACCCATCGTGGGGATGCTCAGACCATGGCTTTCCTCCAAAGTGCCAGGAGGCAGCTGCTCATCCAGGGGGGTCCATGCCCTCTTGGTGGACCTCAGGATCGCCCTCTTGCTCTTTTCCTGGCCTCCTTGAAGGTTGGCAGAACCCGGTGACTTCTCCATCATCATAGGAGAGTAATTCAGCAAACTAATTTAAAATATACACACAAACAAACCAGACACAATGAGCTCAGCTTTCTAGAGAGAGAAGAACACTCTTAGTAAATCGGTTGATCAACCTTTACTATCTTATGGGTGCTTGGCTCACACCTGAGTGAGGTGCCTGAATCAGTGTACTGGAATAGTGACTTCTCAGTGGGAAGGCAGCTGGAAACCAGGGATTAGCTTGGCCTTACCATTCACCAGGACATACACTGCACTCTGAAGCCACTCCACAGTGTGGTGTGATAGGATTTAATTCGGTGATCTGGAATGGGGAGGGAGAGCAGAGAAACTGGACTTGAGAACATGCCCAGCCAAGGAGAAAGCTTAAAAACATTGATCGGCGTGATGAATATCCTTCAAATTTATTTAATAGTTACGTCTGTAGAATCATTTTTAAAGATCCAAAATTTGGAGACAATGATGGCTCTGGAATCAGATAGACCTGGCTGAGTTCTGTCTCTGAGACATTACGTGGCCTGGGGCAAATTACATAACCTCTCTGAATACCCTTATTTTTAAGTTGTGGGTGTTCTGGCCTGCAGGGGCTGGTCTGGCAGGGAGACAAAAGGAAACATCAGGAACAAAGTGAGACATAAACTTTATTATGGGAACTTACAGAAGTGAAGCAGGAAGTCAGTCAAGTTGCTCTGACACCACTGGTTCACAGCTTAGTGTGCAAGTACTCTGCAATTAGGCAGAGATTAGCAAGGCCAGTTACAGAGGCTTGAAACAAAGACATTCCAAAGAGCATGAGGACATGGATACCCGAAAGGGGTTCTTGTGATATAGGGGAAAGATTGACTATCTGCAGAGTGTCAGATAATACCTCAATGACTCCAGAGAAGAGCAGGGCACAGGCTGACATCCTATGCAGAGGAGAGCATGGTGCCTCGCTTACACTGACCATCTGCACACCCCTCTCTCCTTAGGGAGTTAGCTTACACATTAGCTGACCTAGGTGCAGTCTGCTGTGTGCTTTTGGGATTTCAAGGACGTCAGGGAGAGGCCTAGGTCCTGGCTCTGACAGTGGGTAAATTGTGCTGTGTTGTAGTAACTGTTAGCGTCTATGGAGCTCTTATTTTGTGCTTGGTTCTGTCTTGAATTACATCCATTATTTAATGTAATTGCAGTGAAGGAGGTAATATAATTGTCATCATTTTATAGAAAACTGAAGATCAGGGGCATTAAGTTACACCCCAAAGCCATACAGACAGCCAGGACTCAAAGCCAGGTGCTGGAGTTCAAACCCATACCTGTGACTGAAGAGCTGTACCCTCTAGGGTTGTTGGGAAAATTAGGACATTAATAAATATATTATGCACACGGCACAAGAACTATCAAGAACTATCAGATGTTCCCATGACCTCATTTGAACTTTAATAGCATCTTTACGCGTCTTGCAGGGTAAAAGAAGGAAACAGAAACTGATGGTAGCTGTGTAAATTGCTCAAGCTCTACCAGACTATAAGTACCTTGAGAACAAGGGCCACCCTCTTGCTCATTTCTGTGTTTCTACTGACTTCCTTGCACATAGTATGTGCTAAATAAATGTGTATTAAACTAAAATAGCAAAGCTAGCATTCACACCCATACTTTCTCTCTGTTCTCTTCTATGACATGTATTCGAATTTGTATTGATTTTTAGTGCAATTTTATTGATATATTCACACACCATACAGTCATCCAAAGTGTACAGTTGTTCACAGTATCATCATATAGTTGTGCATTCATCACCACAATTAATTTTTTGAACATTTTCAATCCTCCAAAAAATAAAACTAAAAATAAGAATAAAAATAAAAGTAAAAAACACACAAAACATGTCATACTCCTTTTCTTCATTTACTTTTTGTCCCCCTTTTTCTACTCATCTATCCATACACTGGAAAACGTGAGTGTGAGCCACAGGGTTTTCACAATCACACAGTCACACCGTATAAGCTATATAGTTATACAGTCTTCAAGAATCAAGGATACTGGATTGCAGTTCAGCAGTTTCAGGTGTTTCCTTCTAGCTATTCTAAGACACCAAAAACTAAAAAACGGATATCTATATAATGCATAAGAATAACCCCTTTTGGTCAGGAAGGCTTTCTCAATCCCAAGATGCTGGGTCCAGGCTCATCCCTGGGAGTTATGTCCCACATCGCCAGGGAGATTTATACCCCTGGGAGTCATGTGCCATGTAATGGGGAGGCAGTGAGTATACCTGCTGAGTGGGCTTAGAGAGAGACAGATCGAGGACTTGGCCTACTACCATAGTAGTCCTTAATGCTTGCGGAATTATCAGGAATTCCCCAGGTAGGGAATTTTATTGTTTCCACATTTTCCCCCAGGCCCTCAAGGGCCCTTTACAAATACTTTTTATTCTTTGCCCAAATTTCTCTGGGATATATCAGGGTTTCATGCTAACACGTACAAACCAATCAGATCTCATCCCCTATTCAAGGTTCCATGTAATTATGGTGTTTGAATAAACTGACCATTCAAGATAACTTATATAGCATGCTACAGAAAATACAGATTTTCCTACCAAATAAACATCTCTTCCTTTGGTCTCACACACAAGTTGAGGTTTTAAAACATGGTCAATATCATCCTTTTCCTTTTAGTCTGGTTCATTTAGTTCTAATGAAGTCTGTTTTGGTCATATTTCTAATTGAAGTCTGATTCTTTTTCATCTTCTTTAACATTTGCTGTATGGGGTAATGCTGACATTTATAGCTGCTGAACTTTGGCTCTGAGTCTCGGGTGTCATCTCAGATACCTGCAGTTCCAGGGCCCAACCTGGTTATACACAAACATCTCAGAATTTAGAGACAATGGTTGCAACTCATGAATAGATGTGACTGCTGTAAGAACTTACAATCTACGAAACTTCACTGTAAGCCTTCCCCTGATAAACTATGCTCTCAGATTCAATTCTCAGAATTTGCACATTATAGTTAGTCCATATTAGTGAGACATTATAATGTTTGTCTTTTCAGTTATGGCTTATTTCACTCAACATACTGTCCTCAAGGTCCATTCACCTAGCTGCATACCTCACAACTTCATTTCTTCTTGTTGCCACTCAGTATTCTGTTGTATGTATACATCACAGTTCCACTCCATTTATCAATTGATATATCCTTAGGCCACCTCCATCCATTGCGAATCGTGAATATGGCTGCCATAAATACCAGTGTGTAATGTCCACTCATGTTCCTGCTCTCAGTTCTTCCAAGTATATACCCAAAAGGGGGTTGCAGGACCATATGGCAACCCCATAGTTAGCTTCCTGTGGAACCACCACACTGCCCTCCAGCTGGGCTGTGCCATTCCACCTCCCTACCAATAGAGGATAGGTACATCCCTCTCTCCTCATTTTCTCCAGCACTTGTATCCCTCTGTTTGTTTTTTAAACAGTTTTATTCACACACCATATAATCCACCCTAAGTAAACAATCAGTGATTCCAAGTATAATCACATAATTATGCATTCATCACCACAGTCTATATGAGGACATTTCCATTTCTTCCCCAAAGAAAGGAGAAAAAAATTGAAGAAGAAAAATACAAAAGATAGAAGAAAAATAAAAGTAAAATACAGTGAAAAGGTCAGATACCACCACCACCACCACCAAGAATCCCGTATCATTCCCTTATATCCCCCTCTTATAGACATTTAGCTTTGATATGTTGCCTTTGTTACAATTAGTGGAACCATCTTACAATGTTACCGTTAACTATAGACTCTGGTTTGCATTGATTGTATTTTTTCCCCTATGCCATCCAATTTTCAACACCTTGCAATGTTGACATTCATTTGTTCTCCCTCATTTAAAAACATTGTATTTGTAAATTTAATCACCATCATTGACCACTTTAGGTTTTACTAAGTTATGTAATTCCAGTCTTTATCTACTATCTTTCTTTCTGTTGTCATACGTGCCCGTAGCCTTCCTCTTTCAACCATACTCACACTCCTCTTTGTTCAGAGTACTTACTGAGCTCAGCTGACTCCAAAAGCCTTTGTTTTTATTTATGTATTTTTTTCCATCAGCCCCACCTCCTGTCTTCCAGCAGAAAGCTCCAGGTTCCTTTCCTGCTTGCTCTGAGTTTATCTTTGCTCATAGCATGTACTCAGTAGTCCAAATTTGTTAATTAAAACCACAGTTGAAGCTTGGTTAAGCTATATGTCCTTGCTCCTGGCAGGGACTGCTTATTTTTCCCATAGTGAAATTTTCCAACTCAACCAGCTGTGCTAGTGGGGGAGGGGCAACAGCTCCACAGTTTGGGGAGCTTTGCTTACAGTTCTATGCTGTGATCTCAGTCATTTCACCCATTCCAGACTGGTGTATGATGTGTGTTCAGTGATGGATGTACCCCCATCAATTGTTTCACACTATTTTCTGGTTATTCCTGGCTGTTTACTAGTTGCTCCAGGTGACTAGCTAAATTCCTCTCCTCCCTATGCTGCCATCTTGCCCGGCCTCCTGAATTTTTATTGATTTTTTCTTCCAGTTTAGAGAAATGACCATATAGCCAAACACCAACATCAGGAACATTTCTAGCATCCCTCAACTTATATATAATCACTTATCACATGAATGTGGATCATCATTTCTAATCAATGCTTGAACAAGGCAAGTCATTCAGATTTATTGTAAACCTCGGAGTATTTTCTGTCAAGTCCAGATGAGCATTCTAGGTGAAATTGGTGTGACAGTCCCCTTGCATATTTTATGTATTTAAATTTTATCATTTAGTTGAAGTATAAATATACATTTATTGTTGCAACAGTCAGTTGCTACAATAATTAATGATAATTGTGATGACTGTTAATGTTATGTAAAAAAAAGCAATTACAAACAAATTTCAGTTAGTTAAAAATGAAGGCAAAAGGTAAAGAGTTAACTTCTATATTATGAGTTAGCATTTTAGCCAATTAGGAAAAGCTTTATACCCTTTGGAAGCTAATAAATAGTTATAAAATGTCAGTGGTAACACAAGACAGAATTAATGCAGATTAAATTACATTTCTAACCTTTACAGAATTGTTTGGTATACTAGAATTCATAATATAAAAAAAATAACTTTAAGAATTACATTTAATTTGTAGTTATTTGATTTTGTATTAGCCATGGGTCTTCCAAATTGAAAGTTCTCTTTGGGAATGCCTCACATCTTATAAGTGTGAATTCTAATCAGAGAATCAATGATAATGCAAAATTTCACAAGGAGGAAACCTCTAAAATCATGCTTAGCAACATCTATAAAATACAAGACAATCAAGAGTCATAAAGGTTGAAGAAGAATAAGATCCCCAAACAATCTTGCCCCTTCACTGACCTCAGTGTCTATTTAGCAGGGAAGATTTGCACTGCACTGAGAGAAGGAGCTATCAAGCAGCTGACAGTACTCAAATAGTTGCTTCTGTACTATAATGTCAAAATTTAATTTAGCTATCAGTAGTTGACATACAACATTGTAAAAATCATTACATTTTTAAGCAAAAGTGTTGCTTTATTCTGATGTCCCCAAACTTGAATTCGATAATATGTTTGACCTCAGCCACCAGCCTTGCACAACCAGCAAGGATGTCCTCTCTGCCAGCTAAGTTGTACTTGGCCATAAGGCAGGAAAACATCTGCCAAAGAAAGTGGGAACCCTTGCTCAAGGTAAGGGTCAGGGACCAGTTTGTAATGAAACACTCTTTCGTTCCTTCTGTTTTCATGGATGCCTTCCCAGTTAGTAAATAAGTCTGTTTCTGGAAATGGATTCTCCAACACTTGAATGAGCTTCCTTTGGCATCTACATCCTTGATCCCCATCCCTGGTCCCCCAAAAGCTGCCCTTTGGAAAGGGACACAGGTCAGGTGACAGCCTGAAGAGTCCAGCGGTTCAACAGGAGAAGTTATGGCAAGTAGCTGACTTTGGCTGACTTCCCAAGTTACCCCTCTGTCCCCAGGACCATTTTGGATCCAAATTCTTGCCAGCTCTGACTTGGTCCAAAGTGGAAACCTCATCCTGGAGGTTCCCAGGTCTGAGGGTCCCAGTACTGTCTCTCTCTTCAGATCTCTTCTGTTATGATCACTATGTCATTGTTAATCCTTATGTGTGTAAAGAACAACGATGTGTTTTTACATGAGAAGTTGCTTATATTATCATGCATAATTTTAAAAGATGTAAAAATATTTCTAGCATCCCTAATCTTATACTGATCACTGATCTTTCTATCCATACCAAGACTTCAAATGTGTAAAACAAAATGAAACAAAAAACCCAATGTATTGAAAAAGACAAAAATGAAATTTACCAAATGTTTTCAAGCTTTCAAAATTTTAAAAATAATCAAAATTAGGAAAAATGGACTTTACTGCATTAATTTTACATCATATTTGCTTTAACTTGTACAATTTCGTCCATACATGCTCCTTTTTCCTGTGAAACCTTCAGACCAGAGTGATATCATAGAACTTGGTACTTAGATAAACTTAAAGGAGTGAGAGTGATTATATTCTTTTCCTCTGGAGTTATTGAACTTTTCCCACCTAAAGTCAAACAGGTTGTCTTTCCAAATTTGTTGTTCATTTATCTTTGTGTTCTCCATTAATTCTAGTACAACACTTTGCCCAGGGTACATTATCTATAAATATTAGTCAATAGATTGGTTATTTGGGAAAGGAATATACAGTTGGCTTAGCCAGGATTCATGGTTCTTATGTAGTTAAAAGAGCAAGTTTTTCAGGTCATATAACTCTGGATTTTAATCTCAGCTCTGCTGCTTTCTGATATCTTGAGGAGAATTTTCACATTTTCTCATCTTTGAAATGGTTATGAAATAACCACTTCATTGGGAAAATGTAATGAAAAAAATGTTTATGAACCAATTAACACTCCAATGGGTCAGTTTTCTTTCTTTTTCTTTCTGTTCTCCATATTGCCCTCTGTCTTTGTCCTGCCAAGAACTGGTGAGTGAAAGGAGAAGAATCACCAGTCAATGCAATGTTTCTGATGAAGGCTCTCATAGAAGATACCTTTGGCACTAAATTTGTGGATAATGCCATCATCATGAGATCACTTCGTTTGGATAAAAGAGAAGGGGAAATATTGGACAGCAAGAGACAGAGTATTTTTGTGATCGTGCAAGCATGTAAACTGCAGATTTCTCTGAGACTAGTTGAAGGCACATTGGAGTCTAAACATTCCCTCCACCAGGGACCACAGGCTGAAGCTCTAGTCGGGCCACCACTTTGGAATGTGCCTTGTGGTCAAGAGGAGTACTTCATAATGGGAGAACAGTTCCAAGGCACCCTAGGTTCACAGGGATCTCTAACTCCATCTTTATGTCTCCTCTGTGGATTCTTATTATCATAGCCTCTGTTCAGACCCTTATAAGGTCTCAAATAGTGACCAGGCTTTCCTTGTTCCCCTCCAGCCTCCACACTCAGGAACTCCCAAATAGTAGGATTTAAGAGAAGCCTACCTCTCCACATGCTGTGATTCCACTCTTGGAGAAGCCTCCAGAGCCCCTTATGCTCTTAAAAAGATGATGCCCCCGAGCCTCAATACTACTCACATCACCTGCAGAAACTAAGAGACCTGTCCTGAGAGGCTGATGTTGTATGAAGAACTGACTGACTGTTCTTACCCTAGGAGACCATTAGGAGTAATCCCATCATATCCAGGAGACATGCTTAATTCAGTGACCACTGAGAACCAAGTCTTGTCACCCAGACTTCTGTCCTCACATGGCACTGAAAGTCTCCTCGTCTGACTCAATCTCTCATCCTACTTGGACCCTCCAAACTTCTGTGCCCTCTCTAATTCAGGTACCATCACCTGCCAAATGTCCTTATCCTAAATTCTTCTCTGAATGTTCCTTCACTTCTTTACTCTAATTGAAACATGGCCGTGGCTTCCTTTACTGCTCTCCCAATCTGTGGTTCATTTTTTCTTCCTCCCTTACAATCTGGACCATAGATTTGGAGATTGAGATTTCCTCCCTGCTCTTCACTGCTGTCCTCATACCTTGTATCCTCTATCCTTCGAAGTCTATGCCATCAGACTATGTTGTAATCTTAAACATCAAGGCATTCTTGAAATTCTGAAAGTTTTAGGGCAGCACACCTATCATCTTTCTGTGGAAGATTTCATTATCAATGTAGATGACCCATTAATACCTAGTGTGATGGTTAGGTTCATGTGTCAGTGGAGTCATGTGATGGTGCCCAGGTGTCTGGTCAAGCAAGCACTGGCCTAACCGTTACTGCAAGGACATTTGTGGCTGGTTAATAAAACAGAAGGCTGGTTTATTAAATCATCAACTGATTGCATCCATGGCTGATTACATCAATGAAGGGTGTGCCTTTTGCTTGAGAGAATGCAATCAGCTGGATTTAATCAAATCATTTGAAGACTTTTAAGGGACAAGAGAGAGAACTTTCATTTCTTCGCAGCCAGCCAGCCTCTCCTGGGGAGTTCTCCTGGGGAGTTCTCCTGGGGAGAGCCAGCCAGACTCTCCAACTTCATTGGGGTTGCCAGCTTGCTGCCTGCCCTACGGAATTTGGACTTGTGCATCCTGTCCTATAGAATTTGGACTCGTGCATCCTGCCCCACAGAATTTGGGCTCGTGCATCCCCACAGTTGTGTGAGACACTTTTATAAAATCTCATATTTACAGATATCTCCTGTTGGTTCTGTTTCCCTAGAGAACCCTGACTAATACACCTGGCCACGCAGTTCAATGACCTGCTCATTTAACAATGTTTCCCTCCATTGACCACAGTCATTGATTCCCTTGGTTACTTCATCACTGGTAAGGACACTTGCACCAAAATCCCAATTTCAAGCATCCCCTGTCACCTATAACCTACTCATGGATTTCACTTGGTCACCAATTTTGCTCTCCCTATGTATCAATCCTTTCAGGTTACAAGCACGCTGTTATCTCCCTTCTTACAATAATGCTTTATTGACACCCTCACCACCTTCTCCCACTACTCACCCAGTCTTCTGTTTAACCAGTGATTATTCCCAAATTCATTTCTCCAAATTTGGCCTAGCCCCCATCTTCAGACTAGTGTATTCCCACTCACTGGATGTCTCCACTTGGATATTTATACCCATCTTAAACTGAATATGTCCCACACTGACTTCTGTACTCTCTCCTTGACTTCTACATGACTGTCCACAAACCTGCCCCCAATCCAATGTTCCCCATTTCAGTAAATGGCACCACTATTCATACCATTGCTTAGGCCAAAAACTTGCGAGTATTCCTTGATTCCTCAAGTCCTTTCACATCTCATATCATCATAGAAACAAACAAAACCTGCCTTTACAGTATATCTCGGATCCAACCAATCAACCTGATGTGAACCAGAATTTATAGTCTCATGTGGATCATAGCAAAAGGCTCCTCTTTACAGCACCATCCACACCCCCCATTCTCATGATAACCCACTCAAATCAGACTTTTGTAGCCATACCTTCACTGCAACTGCTCTTGTCAAAATTATCGACTTCCAATAGGCTAGTGGTCAACTCTCAGTTCTTATTTTATAAATTCCAGCAGCATTTGATGTAGTTGATGGCTTCCTCTTAATAGTAACAAACTTTTAACTTGATTTTTAACACCACACTCTCCCAGGTTTCCTCCTATGTCACTCACAAGTTTTTTTTTCAAGCTCTTTTGCTGGTTTTCTCCATTCCAGCCCCTAAATGATGAGTTCTCTGGACCTCAATCCTCAGCCCCTTTTATCCTCTTTATCTACATGCCCTCCTTATATGACTGTCACTGTAATTGCTCCTGGGTAATCCTATAGTTCAGTGTTCATCACTATTAAAGTACTTTCACATTGTTTTGTAAGTCTGTGTTTGCACTTTTGTCTGACCACCCTGGGCTATTGTTCAGAACAGAGATCATAGCTGTCATATCACAGTGGCTTGGAAAAGGTCCTTAACGTCTGTGTTGAATGAATGATTCTCTAAATGCATACCAACAAGGAATTAAGGAATATTAAAAGAAATTTTGTTATAGAATTATTAAAGATGTTTTGGTATTCAGCAGTAAATTTCTCAGAGGGTGCAAGTACTATATACTTGCCAGGAATAGGTACACAGAATCAGAAAATAATGCATAGTAGATCTGAATTAGAAAAATTACATATATGAAATATATGTGACGTGTACACAAACACTTATAGATGTATATTTTTGCTCCATTTTGAAGAAAAATTTTCTAAACAAGCTTTTAATGTGCACATCTTCTGTCATTTCAAAGCAAAACTTTCTGAATAAATACTTTCTCTTAACTTCTGTTATGGACCTCCCAACAGCTAATGAGCAAATGAACGATCTTAATCCATCACCAGAGAAACACAAAAGTAATTTATTTTAATTAACAAATAGTTATTGACTGGCTGTATGACATTGGGCATGTAGTTTCAAGTTCTCTGGGAGTGTAATTTCCTCTTGCATGAAATGAGACAATTGGATAAGATAAAATAATTCTCTAGTTTAATTATTCTATTTCTAGCCTTCATGTAGACTGTTTCATATTTGGCTAGTGGAGCTCATATTGTTAAAATATTTTAAAGCTACATTAATCACAACTGTAAAATGAGAATAACAGGACATTGTTCCCATTACTCATAAGTTTGAAAGACCTCTAAGAGCCTCAAAAACTAAAGCAACAAAGTCAAGTCAGGAATAGCCGCCTGCTCTCTCTCCCTATCCAAGAATCAATCTTCTAAAGATTTCCAAATGATTCAGTGGAGTAGAGGCAGATCCTGGGGAAGAGAGCGTTCCGTCAACACTCTGCTGGGAGGAACAAGCAGTCTGTGATGACTTGTTCTGTGGGTGGCTTCCTCCCACCATGAAATATGTAAAGGACGCTCACTCCTGCCACTTAGGAGCAAGTTGGATTGAAAGACAAGGCAGCCATGCCCAAGCCAGAACCCAAAATTAGTCCTCTTGTGCTTGGAGTTTTCACCTTTTGCTGGTGAAAATAAGCAAAAGATTGTTCATTACAGGATCATACAGACAGCTTCCTGGAAACTTGAAAGGGCTTCAAGACTGGTAAAGTTGGATTATATGATTCATCACTGCTGTTCCAATACCTTTTCAACTTTAAGGAGATTTTCTTTTCTCAATGATTCTCTTTTTCCCCACCATTTCCACTCTTTCTTCTCAAAACTTTCCTTGGTTCCTCCTGGGGAGGGGGAAAGAAAGGATGTGGGGGTTATGAGGGAGAGTGAGCCTTTTATTGGATATGTATTGCTTTCTTTTCCTTCCTTTCAAAGCTGAATTATTCTGCTGCCATCATTGGGTTTGTACTTAGTTATAAAATCCCTGAAATCTGCCTTTTGTCCTCTCTGCTCTATTAAAACTGCTGTAGAAGGAAATAAATATCCTCTTCACCAAAGTTAATGGTCTTTAATACATTTTCATGCTTCTTGAAACTGCTGAGCTTGGTTTCTTCTGCCTTTCTTGAAATAAGACATACCTCCTTCTCTCATAATCCAGGACTCCCTTTCTCCTCCTCCTTCTCTGTTTGCTCTCTTTCCTTTTCTTACTGTAACTTCTAACCTCTCCATACTCCCTTCCTGCTATTACTAAGTGCAATCCCTGGTTCCAGCCAGGACAATCTGCAAAGTCCCCTAGACACACAGGCTCATTCTTCAGGAAGAGTTTTTGCTGTAAAGCCTGGAAGAAGTCTCCTAGTTCTCTCTATCTTCAAAACCCAGCTAGTCTTCTGGAGCTAATACAAGTCTCTTTTCTGCCACTCATCCTCCCTGAATACTGGTTCTTGGTGATATTTCCTTTGTTTGATTTTTACAGTATTTTCTATGAACACCAGTCACTTCTGCTCTCATTGGTAACATGTCTCTGTATATTATGAACACACAGTCTGCGAATAATTAGGTGAAGGAATAGACCCCATGCTGCTACCACTTGGGAATCACAAATGTTGCCGGCAAGGTCACTGTGAAAGAGAAGATGAAAGTTTTCCCTTTTGCTACTATTGGTTATTGATATTGAGACAATAAGGCAAAAGCCCTGTGTTGCTGCCAGGGCCTCCATGAGTGGGGAAGTCTTATCTCATCTCCAGGACCAGCACATGGGATGCGTGTCGTGAATCATTATTGCTTTTGAGGTAGGAGGCTTCAATGTGGTGGTGGTTATAGGGAGAATAGGAATATCAAGGAGCATTTTCTCATAAAAATGGTAAAAGCAGTTACATAAAGCTTCTTTCACTTAACATCACTTGACTTAATATAAAAGAAATTTTAATTCATCTATTCATTTATTCAACAGGAAGTTGAACGTCTCCTGTGTGTCATATATGGTGTAAGGCAATGGATTCTTTGGTAGTCATCATGAATCATGAACCCTCATTTATAACATTGTTTCTAAAGGAAATAAAATTATAATGAAAATATAACCTTTATTGAGGATTTACTAACTATTATGACTGAGCTAAATGTTATTTGTGCTTTATATCACTTAACCTTTACAATAACCTACTTCATAAGAACAATCTTACTTTACAACAAAGTAGATGAGAAAGCCAAAGCTAAGAGTGGGTTAGCAACTTGCCACATGTTAAGATTTGAATTTAATCCATCTGCCTCCGGTGTCATGCTTTTGGCCACTTCATTAAGGCACTTCTCCATGTAGACCGATTTCCAGAAAACTAGCTTAACCTTGGAGTAAACTTCTTGGCCCTAGACAGGCTGAATTGCTTTGCCAGTTTATTAGTTTTGTTTCAGGTATTAGTGTTTCTTTGCTTCAACTGGATTTGGGAGAGATCCTGGTTAACACTACTTTTAGAACTCTACACAGGATACATTTTCACCTTTTCTCCCCCAACCCGTTCCATTACTGACTTTTCCTCCCATTACTTCCTAGGAATGGCTTTTCTCTCCGGAAAATACCTGTTCATCCTTCAGTGATCAGATCAAATGCTATCTTCTCTCTATAGCTGCAATGGATTTGCTCCTTTATCTATTGCTCATAACTTTTCACATGTGAAAACAGTCACTCAGTAAAGTTTATTAATTAAGTTGTATGTTAAGTGTGTAGTAGGCATTCAGTTAGGAGTAGGAAATGCTAACGTTTGACCTTTGTGTCTGTAAACAGCAAATGCTTGTACTTGACATTCATGATTTTGACTATTTAAAAGCAACTCCATGTACCCATTCAATATGGTAATTTATAATTTTGAAGAGGCACAACTTTGAATCAATGCACACTATGTTTGCCACACTAAGGGAAATCACCTTGTCTTTGGGTCCTGTTTTATCCTCGACATAGCTGACAGTCATCATTCTAAAAAGTACTTCTGAGCACCCCTTAACTCAGCTTAGACTTTTTTCAGCAATTTTTAATATTGTAGGGGATAGAGAACCAAAAGGCTTTAGCAGTGTGACAAAGGGCATCTATAATCTTGCTCTAGTCTTTCTTCCCAACATCACTGCAATTCATGTTCCTTCATGCACACCACAATCCAGATGCACATAACTACTTGTTATTCTCAAACATGCCTTCTTCTTGGATCTCTCTGGAAGTAGCTCCCTATACTAAAGCTGCCCATCTCTTCACTGAATACCATTTCACTGAGCTTAATATTGAGCTCACTGAGAACACTGAACTCAAGTAGAACTTTCTTTCCTTATCTCCTTCCATTCTTACCCTCACCTGCCTCTGGAACTCACAGCAAACTTGTGCAAGCCCCTAGGGTAGCACTTATCACACAGACTCTATTTTAGTGGTTTATTTACATTCTTTCCTTCCACACTGAATTAAATGAACTCCTTGAAGTCAAGAATTGTGACATTCATTTTTTTTTTTTTTTTTTTTTTGGAAAAGGTAGACTTTTAATAACTGCTTTTATCACCAGGTTATGTCATGCAGTTACAAAGTAGTTAGAAATTTCTGAAAGGATATTATTGTTAATAATAAAAAAAAAGCTCATTCATTACATAAATATGTGACATTCAGTTTTGTATCCATGGTGCCAGGTGCAGGTCATGGACATTAGTAGAGGATCAGCAGTAACTGGTGAATAAATGAGTACTTCTGACCCTGGACTCCATCTTTGCTCTCAGTGGCTGAGAATTGTGACTCACTCATCTTTGTAGCCTCTATTGAGTCAGGCATAGTACTGTGGACTAGTAGCTGCTCATTAAAGTGCATTATATAAATGACCCACAAAATACATGTATTCAAGAATGACATCCATGAATTCAAGTCAATTAAATATGTATGTCTACTGTGTATGAGGAAACTTTCAAGAGCTTACAGTTGATTACAAGAACAATGCTTATTAACTATACTTTGAAACAGAATATACTATGCATTGTAAGAGAAGTATATAACAACTGTTCTCAACTACTAAAGGAGGAAATTGCACATTTGGGGGCATAATAGAAGGCTTCTTGGAAGGGGAAGCATTGACTCACATCTTTGAAGATGGGGCAAACTTTCCAGACAAAGGGGTTGAAATACAAGTGAGCAATTATAGCATAAATTCCACCAACAGTGGCTTTGTGACGATAAACAAATGTTCTTTAATGTTAGCTAACTTAAATCACAAGCCGTCTTGTCTCATGGCTGTTTCTCTTAAGAAAAGTTTTAATTGGACTCCATCACATCTTCCTTCCGTTTAATTCCTGGTGTATTTTAAAATGGCTGGTCAAGTAATTCAATTCAAGATCTTCAGGTGCACATAATAACTTTTAAAAAATATCTTGTTACACAATAAAAATCGCACCACATTTCAGTCCAACAGGAAACCACCATAATGGTGAAGTTCTTAATTGCATAAATGGAAAGTTCCATGGCCAAGAAAACAAAGAAGTAACTGCTAGTGAGGATAAGAAATCAAGATTTAAGCCAGGTCATGTGTCTAAATCCTCTTTCCTACCTGTATTAATTATAGAAGCAAATTATAACAGTATTTTTTACTCTTCTGTTATCAGAGATGCCATCCTTCTTCCTTTTGCACTGTAATCATAATCATAAAATCCCTGGGGAAGTAGAGAATGGGAAAGATTCTTATTCCTTATAAATAATCATAAGAAATTGTCATGATAATACAACTTTGTACCTTTTTGAGTATATTGAGAAGACAAACCTTTCTAGATAAAAATCCACATCTGTAGAAATAGGAAATGGATGCACTGTTTAAAGGATTCCTGCATTAAGGCAGGTAGACTTCAATAAACTTAAGGTGCTTTCTAACTTGAAGATTTGATCCTAAAGGCCCCCATCATTCATTTCATATAAATAAACCTAAATATAAGCTTGCTTATCATTGTTCCAGGTTTATGACTAGATGCCACAAGCTCAGCCATAGGATCCTATTAAAAAGAGAGAGACCATTAAACAAACAGGAAACTACAAATGCTGGAGAGGAAGTGGAGAAATCAGAACTCTTTTCCACCACTGATGGAGAAATCAGAACTCTTATCCACCGCTGGTGGGAATGTATAATTGTACAGCTGCTGTGGAAAACAGTTTGACAGTTCCTCAGAAAACTAAATATCAAGTTACCCTACGATCTGGCAATTCTACTACTAGGCATGTACTCAGAAGATCTGAAAGCAGTGACACGAGCACACGTGCACATAGTGCATTATTCACAGTTGCCAAAAGATGGAAACAATCCAAGTGCCCTTTAACAAAAAATGAATGGATAAACAAAATGTGGTATATACATATGTTAGAATACTATGCAGCAGTAAGAAGGAATGAGGTCCTGAAACGTGACAACATGGATGAACCTTGAGGACATAATGCTGAGTGAAATAAATCAGACACAAAAGAAGAGATACTGTATGTTATCACTAATATGAACTATTTGAATAATGTAAAATCAGTGTCTTAAAATGTAGAATATAGGGGACCTATAGATAGACAAAAGCTAGAGAAGGGTAACTGATTACCTAATCTGTACAGACCTGTTAATGAGGTTGAACTTAAGGGTATGGGAATGGACATGAGTGATGATGGTACATTAACAGGATTATAAGTATCAGTGCTGTATTGAAGGTGAACATCATTGAAAGGGGTTGTTTAAAAGCATGCATCCCACAGATTAGCACTACAAACATAAGTAAGTGTTGCATGATTTACTTCTAAGGTATGACACTGGTACAGAAAGTTAACAACAGAGTGGTATATGGGAAAAACTACCTATTGCATACTATGGACTATATTTAATAGGAATACCTTACTAGTACCACACTAATACTAGGGATAAATAATTTGGGGTGATAAGGGCTTTGGGGTGTTTTGGGTTATGATAATTGTTTAAAACTGAGAGTTATGATGATTGTACAACTAAGTGAAGATGGTGTGTGACATTGATTGTTTATCTTGGACAGAATATATCTACGTGAAATTAGGAACCCCCTACTTAATAAGTCAAGCCCTCAATCTTGAGGCTTGCCCTTGTGAAACTTATGGCTATAAAGGGGATGCTAAGCCTACCTGTAATTATGCCTAAGAATCAATTCCAGAGAACCTCTTTTGTTTCTCAGATGTGGCCTTTGTCTCTCTAAGCCCAACTCTGCAAATAAACCCACTACCCTTCCTACTATGTGGGACATGACTCCCAGGGGAGTAAGTTTCCCTGGTGATGTGGGGCATGACAGGAATGAGCATGGCCTGGGCATCAAGGGCTTGAGAATGCCTTCTTGACCAAAAGGGGGAAAAGAAAGGTAACAAAATAAGGTTTCAGTGGCTAAGAGATTTCAAATAGAGTCGAGAGGTAGCTATCCTGGAGATTACTCTTATGCAAGCTTCAGCTATATATTGCAAATGGCCACAGTATGTCAAGCCCAAATCAACAGTAGTCCCCCAAATCCTAAAGAATACCTAGGTCCCTAGTGGAGACTATATAAAAGTTTCACTCACTAAGTTTATTCCTCAGAAACTTAAATCCTCCAGAGTGTTCCTAGGCCAGATAAGTCCCAAACCCAGAGGCAACAGCCTCTTCGAGAACATCAACCAGGTACAACTCCCTTCACCATAATGTTGACACCCCTTTTCAATATGAACAAGTTAGGATGGTCACTGCCCAGATATCCTGGAAGACTGAGATAGTGATTTAATGAGAGGGAGGAGTAGCAACAGACAAGATAGGATTTAACAGAGGATTACAAATACTGAATCTTTATCTATATCTATCTATCTATCTATCTATCTATCTATCTATCTATCTATCTATCTGTCTGTGTCTATCATCTATCTGTCTATCTATCTATCTATCTATCTATCTATCTATCATCTATCTATCTATCTGTCTGTCTATCATCTGTCATCTGCCTCTAAGGTATAGAACAGCTAGAATGAAAAATTGAAATGGTGGAAGGAAATAATTGAAATGGTGGAACTGTAATCCATAACATTCTTTGAAATTTGTTCTGTAACTACTTGTTAAATGGCACTTTGACAGTTATCACTTTTCTGTATTTATGTTATATTTCACATTTAAAAATGTTAAAAAAGACAGAGAGAGGGAGCAATCGTAGTATGTTCCTACTGCTGCCCTGCTTAAAATAACCTTTGCACAACCAATCAATCATACTTTGTGTGGCCATAAGCTCTTTGACCCAGAAATATGTCTCCCAATTCCCACCATTCTTGATGGTCAGGTCTTGCTCATCAATCTCTAAGCTTCAGCAAATTCAAAGCAACTGTTCCCCACTGCTATAGGAGGTCATGAAAGAATGGAATAAGTAAACAGGTATGGATAATTAATTCATAAAGATTTTGGCAAAAGTTTCTGACAGATGGCTTAGAAGCACAAAGTAACAGCAAACCCTAGGTCCAATATTACTACAGGCTATGTGGATTCAACCCTCTGTACAAGTGATTGACCAAAGGAATATGCCTTTTTTAGAGCATAAAATTATTTATTTCTTTTTCCATTCTTTTTTTACATACAGCATTTATCATTTAATTAAAAAAATTACAAGACACAAAAAGAAGCAAGGAAATATGACCCCTCTTTAAAAGCAGAAACAGTCAATACAACCAGACCCAGAGAGAGTCCAGATACTGGAACTATCAGCCAGGGACTTTAAAATAATTCTAATAAATATATTAAAGAATCTAGTGGAAAGGATAGAAAACATATGAATAGATAGGGAATTTAAACATAAAGATGAAAAATACAGAAAGAAAGAGCTAAATGGAATTCGAGAAATGAAAAACATACAATATCAGAAATAAAGAATTCTTCTGATAGATGCAATAGCAGACTAGACACAGCAGGGGAAAAATAAGTGAACTGTAGGCGAATTTGAAGTCAGATCAATAGAAATTATCCAGACTGCAATACAAAGTGGGCAAAGATTTTTAAAATGGAGCAGAGTTCCCAATATCTGTAGGAAAATAGCAAATGACCCAATATATGTGACAATTGTCCTAGATGGAGAAGAGAGGGAGACTGGGGTAGAAGAAAAGTTTCACAATATAATGGCTGGATATTCTCCAAGGTTGAGGAAAGACATCAACCCATGGATCCAGGAAGCTCAGTGAATTCCAAGCAGGAAAACTATACTTAGGCACATCATAGTCAACCTGCTAAAAACTGAAAATAATGAGAAAAATCTTAAAAGCACCCAGATAAAAAAGACATATCACATAGAGAAGCACAACAGTAAGAATGATATTTGATTTCACATCAGAAACAAAGGAAGGTAAAAGAAAAGAAGGATAAACTTACCATTTTGAAACTAAAAAAAAAGTGAAATTGCAAAATTATGACCACTGAAAACACCCTTCAAAAATGAAGAATAAATAAAGACATTCTCAGAAAAAAAAACTTAAATAATTCATCTTGAGCAGAGCCATGCTGCAAAAATGCTTAAAGAAGAGCTTTAAATTTAAGAGAAATTATACCAGTTAAAAACCTGGTTTAGGAAGAGAGAATGAATATACCTAAAAAGGTAAAACATAAATAAAAATAAAAGACATAAAAAAGTCCTGTTATATAAGGAATATTATATTTAGACATATACATCAAAACATATAATACATAATATATTAATTACATATCTGTTATGTTCACCTGCTTATAATCCCATCCTTGCTTCAATAGCTGATGATAGATAGATAGATAGATAGATAGATAGATAGATAGATGGATAAGATGTTTAAGTCTCCTTAAAAGACTATTGATTGATTAGAACAAAAATATTTGCAGGGCTTTGTGGGATTTAAACATATGCAGAAGCAAAATATGTGACAAGATCACAAAATGCAGAGGGTGGGATTTAGATGAATACTTTTGTAAGCTGTAAAATATCATAACATTCTAAAAGTAGATTCTCATAAGTTAAAGATGCATCTTGCAATCTCTAGAGCTGTTCTGTACAATATTGTAGTCAGAAGACATATGTGGGAAACATTTAGTCCATCAGTAGCACTAGCCACATTTCAAGTGCTCTGTAGCCACACACGGCCAATAGCTATTATATTGGACAGTGAAGAATGGACCATTTCCATCAGTGTAAAATGTTCTATTGGACAGTGCTGTTCTAGAGAAAACACTGAAAAATAAAAATTAAATAAAAAGTTTAAAAATTAAAATGAGGCATAACTAACAAATAGAGAAGAGTATTGAAATAAAATGTATAAAGTAGAATAATAAAAATTGCTTAATTCAACTCCTTCCTTAAAATAAGGCAGAAACAAAAGAACAGTGAAATAAAAAGTATATGGACAAATACAAAAATATCCACCAACACAGTAGACTTAAACCAAACATATCAATAATTACTTTAAATGTAAATAGGCCAAACACCCAAATACAAGGTAGAGATTGTCAAACTGGATTAAAAAAAAAAAAAAGTAATACCCAACTATATGCTATTTACAATGCACTTTAAACATAAAGGCACAGAGATAGGTTGAAAGTCAAAGAAAAAAATTGCCAGGCAAACACTAAGCATGAGAATGCTGCTGTAGCCACATTAAGTATCAGTTAAAGTAGGCTTCAAGATAAAGGGGAAAATTTTACAATTATGAAATGGTCAAACCAAAAAGAAGGCTTAACAATCATTAAATGATCTTACATTTAATAAAACAGCTCCCCAAAACATAACGTAAACATTGACAGAAGTAAAGAGAGACACAGGCAAATCCCAAATCATAGCTAGAGATTTAACATCCTCCTCTCAAAAAAAATACAAAAAGTAGACAGAAATTCAGAAAGGATATAGAAGATTTGAACAGCACCATGAACCAAATGATCTAATGAACATTTTATGGAACACTCAACACAACAATAGCAGAATATACATTTTTCTCTAGTGCACATGGAACATTCACCAGTATAGACCATACACTAGACCATAAAACACATCTTATTAAGTTTTGAAAATCAAAATCACACAAATCATGTTTTCTGACAAAAAACAGTATTAAATTAGGAACCCATAACAATAAAGTACCTAGAGAATTCCCAAATATTTGGAAATCAAAGCATAATACTTTAAATAACCCATGGGTTAAAGAATAAATCACAAGGAAAATTATAAAATATTTGAACTTCAATATAAACTGCAATAAGAAACATTTTGATTTGAAAATATTTATATTTCATTATAAAAATTAATGAAAGTGGCCCTCTCTCTCTGGCTAAGCCAACTTGAAAGGTGAAATCACTGCCCTCCCCCCTACGTGGGATCAGACACCCAGGGAAGTGAATCTCCCTGGCAACGTGGAATATGACTCCCGGGGAGGAATGTAGACCCGGCATCGTGGGATGGAGAACATCTTCTTGACCAAAAGGGGGATGTGAAAGGAAATGAAATAAGCTTCAGTGGCAGAGAGATTCCAAAACGAGCCGAGAGATCACTCTGGTGGGCACTCTTACGCACACTTTAGACAACCTTTTTTAGGTTCTAAAGAATTGGGGTAGCTGGTGGTGGATACCTGAAACTATTAAACTACAACCCAGAACCCATGAATCTCGAAGACAGTTGTATAAAAATGTAGCTTATGGAGGCGGGGCAAGATGGCAGACTGGTGAGCTGTATGTTTTAGTTACTCCTCCAGGAAAGTAGGTAAAAAGCCAGGAACTGCGTGGACTGGACACCACAGAGCAATCTGTCTTTGGGCATACTTCATACAACACTCATGAAAACGTGGAACTGCTGAGATCAGCGAAATCTGTAAGTTTTTGCGGCCAGGGGACCCGCGCCCCTCCCTGCCAGGCTCAGTCCCGGGGGAGGAGGGGCTGTCAGCTCCAGGAAGGAGAAGGGAGAATTGCAGTGGCTGCTCTTACCGGAAACTCATTCTACTGATTCAAACTCCAACCATAGATAGACTGAGGCCAGACACCAGAGACTCTGAGAGCAGCCAGCCCAGCAGAGAGGAGACAGGCATAGAAAAAAAACAACACGAAAAAACTCCAAAATAAAAGCAGAGGATTTTTGGAGTTCTGGTGAACACAGAAAGGGGAAGGGCGGAGATCAGGCCTTGAGGCGCATATGCAAATCCCGAAGCAAGGCTGATCTCTCTGCCCTGGGCACTTTTCCTTAATGGCCCTGGTTGCTTTGTCTATTAGCATTTCAATAACCCATTAGATCTCTGAGGAGGGCCGTTTTTTTTTATTTATTTATTTTTTTTAAATCCTTTTTGCTTTTTCTAAAACAATTACTCTAAGAAGCTCAATACAGAAAGCTTCAAAGAATTGAAATTTGGGCACGTCAAGTCAAGAGCAGAACTAAGAGAGCTCTGAGACAAAAGGCAATAATCCAGTGGCTGAGAAAATTCACTAAACAACACAACTTCCCAAGAAAAGGGGGGTGTCCGCTCACAGCCACCATCCTGGTGGACAGGAAACACTCCTGCCCATCGCCAGCCCCATAGCCCAGAGCTGCCCCAGACAACCCAGTGTGACGGAAGTGCTTCAAATAACAGGCACACACCACAAAACTGGGCGTGGACATTAGCCTTCCCTGCAACCTCAGCTGAATGTCCCAGAGCTGGGAAGGGGGAGCAGTGTGAATTAACAGAGCCCCATTCAGCCATCATTTGAGCAGACTGGGAGCCTCCCAACACAGCCCAGCAGCCCAGAACTGCCCTGGGGGGACGGCACTCACCTGCGACATAGCACAGTCATCCCTCAACAGAGGACCCGGGGTGCACAGCCTGGAAGAGGGGCCCACTTGCAAGTCTCAGGAGCCATACGCCAATACCAAAGACTTGTGGGTCAGTGGCAGAGACAAACTGTGGCAGGACTGAACTGAAGGATTAGACTATTGCAGTAGCTTTAAAACTCTAGGATCATCAGGGAGATTTGATTGTTAGGGCCACCCCCCCTCCCCGACTGCCCAGAAACACGCCCCACATACAGGGCAGGCAACACCAACTACACACGCAAGCTTGGGACACCAATTGGGCCCCACAAGACTCACTCCCCCACTCACCAAAAAGGCTAAGCAGGGGAGATCTGGCTTGTGGAGAACAGGTGGCTCGTGGACGCCACCTGCTGGTTAGTTAGAGAAAGTGTACTCCACGAAGCTGTAGATCTGATAAATTAGAGATAAGGACTTCAACTGGTCTACAAACCCTAAAAGAACCCTATCAAGGTCAGCAAATGCCACGAGGCCAAAAACAACAGAAAATTATAAAGCATATGAAAAAACCAGACGATATGGATAACCCAAGCCCAAGCACCCAAATCAAAAGACCAGAAGAGACACACCTAGAGCAGCTACTCAAAGAACTAAAGATGAACAATGAGACCCTAGTACGGGATATGAAGGAAATCAAGAAGACCCTAGAAGAGCATAAAGAAGACATTGCAAGACTAAATAAAAAAATGGATGATCTTATGGAAATTAAAGAAACTGTTGACCAAATTAAAAAGATTCTGGACACTCATAGTACAAGACTAGAGGAAGTTGAACAACGAATCAGTGACCTGGAAGATGACAGAATGGAAAATGAAAACATAAAAGAAAGAATGGGGAAAAAAATTGAAAAACTCGAAATGGACCTCAGGGATATGATAGATAATATGAAACGTCCGAATATAAGACTCATTGGTGTCCCAGAAGGGGAAGAAAAGGGTAAAGGTCTAGGAAGAGTATTCAAAGAAATTGTTGGGGAAAACTTCCCAAATCTTCTAAACAACATAAATACACAAATCATAAATGCTCAGCGAACTCCAAATAGAATAAATCCAAAAAAACCCACTCCGAGACATATACTGATCACACTGTCAAACATAGAAGAGAAGGAGCAAGTTCTGAAAGCAGCAAGAGAAAAGCAATTCACCACATACAAAGGAAACAGCATAAGACTAAGTAGTGACTACTCAGCAGCCACCATGGAGGCGAGAAGGCAGTGGCACGATATATTTAAAATTCTGAGTGAGAGGAATTTCCAGCCAAGAATACTTTATCCAGCAAAGCTCTCCTTCAAATTTGAGGGAGAGCTTAAATTTTTCACAGACAAAGAAATGCTGAGAGAATTTGCTAACAAGAGACCTGCCCTACTGGAGATACTAAAGGGAGCCCTACAGACAGAGAAACAAAGACAGGACAGAGAGACTTGGAGAAAGGTTCAGTACTAAAGAGATTCGGTATGGGTACAATAAAGGATATTAATAGAGAGAGGGAAAAACATGGCAAACATAATCCAAAGGATAAGATGGCCGATTCAAGAAATGCCTTCACGGTTTTAACGTTGAATGTAAATGGATTAAACTCCCCAATTAAAAGATATAGATTCGCGGAATGGATCAAAAAAAATGAACCATCAATATGTTGCATACAAGAGACTCATCTTAGACACAGGGACACAAAGAAACTGAAAGTGAAAGGATGGAAAAAAATATTTCATGCAAGCTACAGCCAAAAGAAAGCAGGTGTAGCAATATTAATCTCAGATAAAATAGACTTCAAATGCAGGGATGTTTTGAGAGACAAAGAAGGCCACTACATACTAATAAAAGGGGCAATTCAGCAAGAAGAAATAACAATCGTAAATGTCTATGCACCCAATCAAGGTGCCACAAAATACATGAGAGAAACATTGGCAAAACTAAAGGAAGCAATTGATGTTTCCACAATAATTGTGGGAGACTTCAACACATCACTCTCTCCTATAGATAGATCAACCAGACAGAAGACCAATAAGGAAATTGAAAACCTAAACAATCTGATAAATGAATTAGATTTAACAGACATCTACAGGACATTACATCCCAAATCAACAGGATACACATACTTTTCTAGTGCTCACGGAACTTTCTCCAGAATAGATCATATGCTGGGACATAAAACAAGCCTCAATAAATTTAAAAAGATTGAAATTATTCAAAGCACATTCTCTGACCACAATGGAATACAATTAGAAGTCAATAACCATCAGAGACTTAGAAAATTCACAAATACCTGGAGGTTAAACAACACACTCCTAAACAATCAGTGGGTTAAAGAAGAAATAGCAAGAGAAATTGCTAAATATATAGAGACGAATGAAAATGAGAACACAACATACCAAAACCTATGGGATGCAGCAAAAGCAGTGCTAAGGGGGAAATTTATAGCACTAAATGCATATATTAAAAAGGAAGAAAGAGCCAAAATCAAAGAACTAATGGATCAACTGAAGAAGCTAGAAAATGAACAGCAAACCAATCCTAAACCAAGTACAAGAAAAGAAATAACAAGGATTAAAGCAGAAATAAATGACATAGAGAACAAAAAAACAATAGAAAGGATAAATATCACCAAAAGTTGGTTCTTTGAGAAGATCAACAAGATTGACAAGCCCCTAGCTAGACTGACAAAATCAAAAAGAGAGAAGACCCATATAAACAAAATAATGAATGAAAAAGGTGACATAACTGCAGATCCTGAAGAAATTAAAAAAATTATAAGAGGATATTATGAACAACTGTATGGCAACAAACTGGATAATGTAGAAGAAATGGACAATTTCCTGGAAACATATGAACAACCTAGACTGACCAGAGAAGAAATAGAAGACCTCAACCAACCCATCACAAGCAAAGAGATCCAATCAGTCATCAAAAATCTTCCCACAAATAAATGCCCAGGGCCAGATGGCTTCACAGGGGAATTCTACCAAACTTTCCAGAAAGAACTGACACCAATCTTACTCAAACTCTTTCAAAACATTGAAAAAAATGGAACACTACCTAATTCATTTTATGAAGCTAACATCAATCTAATACCAAAACCAGGCAAAGATGCTACAAAAAAGGAAAACTACCGGCCAATCTCCCTAATGAATATAGATGCAAAAATCCTCAACAAAATACTTGCAAATCGAATCCAAAGACACATTAAAAAAATCATACACCATGACCAAGTGGGGTTCATTCCAGGCATGCAAGGATGGTTCAACATAAGAAAAACAATCAATGTATTACAACACATTAAAAACTCGAAAGGGAAAAATCAATTGATCATCTCAATAGATGCTGAAAAAGCATTTGACAAAATCCAACATCCGTTTTTGATAAAAACACTTCAAAAGGTAGGAATTGAAGGAAACTTCCTCAACATGATAAAGAGCATATATGAAAAACCCACAGCCAGCATAGTACTCAATGGTGAGAGACTGAAAGCCTTCCCTCTAAGATCAGGAACAAGACAAGGATGCCCGCTGTCACCACTGTTATTCAACATTGTGCTGGAAGTGCTAGCCAGGGCAATCCGGCAAGACAAAGAAATAAAAGGCATCCAAATTGGAAAAGAAGAAGTAAAACTGTCATTGTTTGCAGACGATATGATCTTATATCTAGAAAACCCTGAGAAATCAACGATACACCTACTAGAGCTAATAAACAAATTTAGCAAAGTAGCGGGATACAAGATTAATGCACATAAGTCAGTAATGTTTCTATATGCTAGAAATGAACAAACTGAAGAGACACTCAAGAAAAAGATACCATTTTCAATAGCAACTAAAAAAATCAAGTACCTAGGAATAAACTTAACCAAAGATGTAAAAGACCTATACAAAGAAAACTACATAACTCTACTAAAAGAAATAGAAGGGGACCTTAAAAGATGGAAAAATATTCCATGTTCATGGATAGGAAGGCTAAATGTCATTAAGATGTCAATTCTACCCAAACTCATCTACAGATTCAATGCAATCCCAATCAAAATTCCAACAACCTACTTTGCAGACTTGGAAAAGCTAGTTATCAAATTTATTTGGAAAGGGAAGATGCCTCGAATTGCTAAGGACACTTTAAAAAAGAAAAACGAAGTGGGAGGACTTACACTCCCTGACTTTGAAGCTTATTATAAAGCCACAGTTGCCAAAACAGCATGGTACTGGCACAAAGATAGACATATAGATCAATGGAATCGAATTGAGAATTCAGAGATAGACCCTCAGATCTATGGCCGACTGATCTTTGATAAGGCCCCCAAAGTCACCGAACTGAGCCATAATGGTCTTTTCAACAAATGGGGCTGGGAGAATTGGATATCCATATCCAAAAGAATGAAAGAGGACCCCTACCTCACCCCCTACACAAAAATTAACTCAAAATGGACCAAAGATCTCAATATAAAAGAAAGTACCATAAAACTCCTAGAAGATAATGTAGGAAAACATCTTCAAGACCTTGTATTAGGAGGCCACTTCCTAGACTTTACACCCAAAGCACAAGCAACAAAAGAGAAAATAGATAAATGGGAACTCCTCAAGCTTAGAAGTTTCTGCACCTCAAAGGAATTTCTCAAAAAGGTAAAGAGGCAGCCAACTCAATGGGAAAAAATTTTTGGAAACCATGTATCTGACAAAAGACTGATATCTTGCATATACAAAGAAATCCTACAACTCAATGACAATAGTACAGACAGCCCAATTATAAAATGGGCAAAAGATATGAAAAGACAGTTCTCTGAAGAGGAAATACAAATGGCCAAGAAACACATGAAAAAATGTTCAGCTTCACTAGCTATTAGAGAGATGCAAATTAAGACCACAATGAGATACCATCTAACACCGGTTAGAATGGCTGCCATTAAACAAACAGGAAACTACAAATGCTGGAGGGGATGTGGAGAAATTGGAACTCTTATTCATTGTTGGTGGGACTGTATAATGGTTCAGCCACTCTGGAAGTCAGTCTGGCAGTTCCTTAGAAAACTAGAGATAGAGCTACCATTCGATCCAGCGATTGCACTTCTCGGGATATACCCGGAAGATCGGAAAGCAGTGACACGAACAGATATCTGCACGCCAATGTTCATAGCAGCATTATTCACAATTGCCAAGAGATGGAAACAACCCAAATGTCCATCAACAGATGAGTGGACAAATAAAATGTGGTATATACACACGATGGAATACTACGCGGCAGTAAGAAGGAACGATCTGGTGAAACATATGACAACATGGATGAACCTTGAAGACATAATGCTGAGCGAAATAAGCCAGGCACAAAAAGAGAAATATTATATGCTACCACTAATGTGAACTTTGAAAAATGTAAAACAAATGGTTTATAATGTAGAATGTAGGGGAACTAGCAGTAGAGAGCAATTAAGGAAGGGGGAACAATAATCCAAGAAGAACAGATAAGCTATTTAACGTTCTGGGGATGCCCAGAAATGACTATGGTCTGTTAATTTCTGATGGATGTAGTAGGAACAAGTTCACTGAAATGTTGCTATAGTATGTAACTTTCTTGGGGTAAAGTAGGAACATGTTGGAAGTTAAGCAGTTATCTTAGGTTAGTTGTCTTTTTCTTACTCCCTTGTTATGGTCTCTTTGAAATGTTCTTTTATTGTATGTTTGTTTTCTTTTTAACTTTTTTTTCATACAGTTGATTTGAAAAAAGAAGGGAAAGTTAAAAAAAAAAAAAAAAAAAGAAAAAAGACAAACAAGGAAAAAAAAAAAAAAAAAACGATGTAGTGCCCCCTTGAGGAGCCTGTGGAGAATGCAGGGGTATTCGCCTACCCCACCTCCATGGTTGCTAACATGACCACAGACATAGGGGACTGGTGGTTTGATGGGTTGAGCCCTCTACCATAAGTTTTACCCTTGGGAAGACGGTTGCTGCAAAGGAGAGGCTAGGCCTCCCTGTATTTGTGCCTAAGAGTCTCCTCCTGAATGCCTCTTTGTTGCTCAGATGTGGCCCTCTCTCTCTGGCTAAGCCAACTTGAAAGGTGAAATCACTGCCCTCCCCCCTACGTGGGATCAGACACCCAGGGAAGTGAATCTCCCTGGCAACGTGGAATATGACTCCCGGGGAGGAATGTAGACCCGGCATTGTGGGATGGAGAACGTCTTCTTGACCAAAAGGGGGATGTGAAAGGAAATGAAATAAGCTTCAGTGGCAGAGAGATTCCAAAACGAGCCGAGAGATCACTCTGGTGGGCACTCTTACGCACACTTTAGACAACCTTTTTTAGGTTCTAAAGAATTGGGGTAGCTGGTGGTGGATACCTGAAACTATTAAACTACAACCCAGAACCCATGAATCTCGAAGACAGTTGTATAAAAATGTAGCTTATGAGGGGTGACAGTGGGATTGGGAATGCCATAAGGACCAAACTCCACTTTGTCTAGTTTATGGATCGATGTGTAGAAAAGTAGGGGAAGCAAACAAACAGACAAAGGTACCTAGTGTTCTTTTTTACTTCAATTGCTCTTTTTCACTCTAATTATTATTCTTGTTATTTTTGTGTGTGTGCTAATGAAGGTGTCAGGGATTGATTTAGGTGATGAATGTACAACTATGTAATGGTACTGTAAACAATCGAAAGTACAATTTGTTTTGTATGACTGCGTGGTATGTGAATGTATCTCAATAAAATGATGATTAAAAAAAAAAAAAAAAAAAAAAAAAAAAAAAAATGTAGCTTATGAGGGGTGACAGTGGGATTGGGAATGCCATAAGGACCAAACTCCACTTTGTCTAGTTTATGGATCGATGTGTAGAAAAGTAGGGGAAGCAAACAAACAGACAAAGGTACCTAGTGTTCTTTTTTACTTCAATTGCTCTTTTTCACTCTAATTATTATTCTTGTTATTTTTGTGTGTGTGCTAATGAAGGTGTCAGGGATTGATTTAGGTGATGAATGTACAACTATGTAATGGTACTGTAAACAATCGAAAGTACAATTTGTTTTGTATGACTGCGTGGTATGTGAATATATCTCAATAAAATGATGATAAAAAAAAAAAAAATTAATGAAAATACAATATATCAAAATTGTGGGATGCAGGTTAACTAGTACTTAGAGAAAAGAAGAAATCTAGAAAATAAATTGCCTGTGTCCCACCTTCAGAAGATAGGAAAGGAGGAAAAATTAAACACAGAGGAAGTAGAGGAAAGGAAATAATAAAAATAAGCACAGAAATCAATGAAATAGAAAACAGAAAAAGCAAACTAGCAAACTCAACTGTTAGGCATCTGAAAAGTTTTTTTTTGAAAAAAAAAAAGTGATTAAAACCCTAAGGAAGGGGTATATCACAACAGATTCTACAGACATTTAAAAAGATGACTATTATGAAAAACTTTATGGCAACATATTTGACAAAATAGATGAAATGACTAATTTATTGGAAAACATAACTTACTAAAACTAACAAAGGAAAAAATTTAAAAATTTGAATGACAACTTTAATGAAAAATTCATTAAAGAATTTGAATTTGTAATTAAAATCCTTCCCACTGGGAAACCTTGGGGGCAGATGTCTTCATTGGTGAATTCTACCAAACTTTTCAAGGCAAAATAGCACCAATTAGTACACAAACTTTCTGAGCATAGAGAAAGAAGGGACACTTCTCAATTCACGTTATGGGGCCACTATTACTCTGAGAACAAAATTTGATAAAGATATTACAAGAAAAGAAAACTATAGGCCTTCATTAATGCAAATGCAAAAATCCTAAACAAAACGTGAGCAAATAAACCCAGCAACAAATAGAACAGATAATACATCAGGACCAGGAATGCAAGATTTATTTATTAAAATATTGATCAATATAATATACCGTATTAACAGAATAAAAGAGAAAAACCAAATGATCACTTAACAGATGCAGAAAAGACAACAGACAAAATTCAACACCCATTCATTATCAAAAACTCTTAGCAAACTAGGAACACAAGTGAAATTCCTCAAATTCAAAAGGCATCTGTTTAAAACCTACAGCTGATATCACACCTAACCGTGAAAGACTGAAAATTTCCCCCTCAAATCACTAACAAGGCAAAGATGTCACTTCTATTCAGCCTTGTTCTAGAACTCCTAATCAGTTCAATAAAGCAAGAAAGGAAATACAAGGCATACAGATTATAAAGGAGGAAATAAAACTGTCCTTATTTGTAGACCCATCCTTTTGTAATAAAGGATGCAGTATATTATTCAATATTAACACTGCCACTACCATAAACTTTAATTGTATAAAAAAAACTTCCCCAAAATAGACATATACACAATGAAGTAAAAGAAACAGTTTATCGAATTGTATATATAAAATATAATATTATCTCAAAATTGAGAGGAATTAGCCCAGAATGTTGATAGGGAACCTCTCTTGGTGGTGGTGGGATGGGTATAATTGAATTTTTTTTCTCATACTTCTCCATATTTGGTAAACTTTTATCATGATCATGAATTATTTTCATAATCAGAAAAATATACACGCTTTAAAATATTTTCTTCTGTGCCCTGTGGTATAATTATAAAAATTACCAAATAAAATTAATTATCTCTATATTATTTCCTTCTTCCTAAAAAATTCAACTTGCTCAACTTACCTTTGTAGAATGTAGAAATCACCTTGCCCAAACTATGCCCTTATAAATTGGAAAACGCTTTCCAGCTTTTTTAGCCTTTGGACCCAGCTCCCTTTTTGTTCCCCTCTGGAGCTCTGGGGAAGCTGGGAAGTGGCCACCCTTGGAAATCTCCATGCCCTGCCCCAGAGAAAAGGAATCAAATATTTCCCTTCACTAGGACACTCACTGGGACACATTGGTAGAGAAGCTCTGAGCAAAGCTATTTAGGCCCCACTCTGAGGTCCCAACTATCAGATGGGCACAAATCCTACATGTAATCATGATCATAATCCTTTGCAGTATCTAGTCAGGAAACTGATAACAATCCCAGGTGTTAATATTATGAAGCATATATCACTAAACTCTGGACTTTGTATGATTGTTTTGCTTCCTCCTTTTAAGGTTTTAGCCCCAGCTAAATGGAAAATTATAGCGAGAAGTTTCTAGTGTGAAATGGATTCTGTCTTCTTACAGCCTTCTTCAATTTTCATCCTTGAATAAAAGATGCCTGGTTTAGCAAATAAAAATACAGGATGCCCAGTCATATTTGAATTTCAGATAAACAAATAATTTTTATCATAAGAATGGGCCATGCAATGTTTAGGATATACTTATAAAAAAAAATCATTGTTCATATGCAATTCAAATGTAATTGGGTGTCCAGTATTTTATCTGGCAATCCTATCCCTGAATCAGCTTTCTCAGCTCTTTGAAAAGGAGAAATCTTCACCTTTATAGCAGGTTCTGCTTCTACCAGAAGACTCCACCTGGCCCCAGCACGTTCAAGCTCAGTTTTCATATTTAGTGAATTCACTCATTAGTTAGAAACTAAAGAGTTTAACTCTTTAGCTTCTTCTTTTTTTTTTTTTTTTTTTTTTTTTAATCATCATTTTATTGAGATATATTCACATACCACGCAGTCATACAAAACAAATTGTACTTTCGATTGTTTACAGTACCATTACATAGTTGTACATTCATCACCTAAATCAATCCCTGACACCTTCATTAGCACACACACAAAAATAACAAGAATAATAATTAGAGTGAAAAAGAGCAATTGAAGTAAAAAAGAACACTAGGTACCTTTGTCTGTTTGTTTGCTTCCCCTACTTTTCTACACATCGATCCATAAACTAGACAAAGTGGAGTTTGGTCCTTATGGCATTCCCAATCCCACTGTCACCCCTCATAAGCTACATTTTTATACAACTGACTTCGAGATTCATAGGTTCTGGGTTGTAGTTTAATAGTTTCAGGTATCCACCACCAGCTACCCCAATTCTTTAGAACCTAAAAAAGGTTGTCTAAAGTGTGCGTAAGAGTGCCCACCAGAGTGATCTCTCGGCTCGTTTTGGAATCTCTCTGCCACTGAAGCTTATTTCATTTCTTTAGCTTCTTCTTAATGAATTAGTCCTTAGGGGGTATGGGGAAAAAAATCAGTGAAAATGGGTCAGGAGCCCCAAGATACAAAGAATAGCTACAGAAGGAAGGGCAACTATAATCCCTGAATCTTGTTTCATAAACATTGTTTAAAATATTATTCAGAATATAGGGGAAACAACCTAATGACTGAGCCTAGAGCACTCCCATCCCCTGTGTCTTAGACCTTTTGGTGTTAATGACACCATTCAGGCATTCAAGGGAGAATTAAAATTATCCAGGCCAGGATCCATGACAATTAGATTGCTTCACCTTATTTTATTGCTAATAGTCTCTCTTCCTAGGAATCACCCAGAAACACAGCTGCAGGTTAAGAAGTTTTAGAACCTGCTATAGCTGCCCTTTCATTCCAACTGAGAGAAAATTAGAACAGAGTTAATGCCCCTTTACCCACAGGCTGGGAAAAACAAAACAAAACCCAAGTATAAAAGCTACTATACCAGAATCAAGAAGACCGGTAGAGAGCTGGCCCTTGTAGCTTGCTGTAGTTGCTCTCAAAGGCTTTGTGGAGGTCTTGGGTGCCTTCCTGTCTTCTTGAGTGGCACAGCTGCAAAGACTGAAAAGTCCTTGTGACTATACAACTGTGACCTGGGTTCCTGTCTGCCCCAGTTTAAAAGTCATATAAAGCCAGGACAGTCTGTCCAAAAGCCATGGTCAACTTGGAAGCAAAGATATGTAGTGATACTCTTTACTCGCCTCTCTACAGCAACGAGAGCAGTAGTTAGAGATGGCGAGAGTTATTAGTAACCAATCCTGGACTCAGTGGAAGTGTGTATGGGAAACAAACACAGTGGTTCCAGTTGTGCTTTTATTTCTATGAAACCACTTGCTGTTCCTTTCATGCCCTTTGATCTGTTGGCAGTGGTATCAGTCTGGTTGCAGGACTAGAATGCACTTCACTGAGGAAGTAAAACAAGCTTGTCTTCCTTTGGTTACCATGGTCACGGTCCTATGTGTTACCAGCCCAACCATTTGCATTGCAAACCATCACTGGAAATGAGGACAGTAGAACTTGATATTCAGGGTGGAGAGATTCAATTCACAGGGGCTGCTATTGGGAAGTTCAGAGGGAACAAAACATAAACATACGCACACCACCATAAAGAAGGGGGCCAAACTGTAGGGGCTAACACAGTCAGTCGTATCCTCCTTGGAATTTCAATACCTTTGGGATACTTTAGTTGAAAGATGAGATTTAATTTCACATTAGAAAGGTAAATAAGCACATTATCAATCTTATTTTTTAAATTAAATTTCACAGGCACATTTAGCATGCACCATTATGAATGACATTATGCTAAAGTACTACCTACAAATAATCCTATTCTTGAGTCATGCATTTCAGTACTTTTCATTTCAATAAGCTGCACTGTCAGAATTTGAAATGATGAGAAAAACATTATGCATTTTAAATTATATTTAACTTCAAAGAAGGAGGAACCCCAATACATAAAAGAGAGAAAATGAAGTACTGAGGTTGAAAAGCAGAAGAAATGAAGGGAGGGAGACTTATAGACACTTCCCTCTACATCTGTGACAGTTTTTGAGGGTCTGCTGCAGAACTCCCAGTGTCCACAAGCAGGATTAGAATCCTGTCATCCCCTACAAACTAGCCCTCAGCCTAGGATGGCAGTTCTCTCTTGTCTTAACACTTTTCCCACCTCTTGACTACCAGGAGCTGAGACTCTCAGCAGCCCAGATGTTTCTTGACCCTGAGATAACAAACAGCCTTCTTTCCTCCTGTGGTATTTACTATTCACTTAGCCCTGAAAAGACCAGAACCTGTTGCAACACCCACTGGGACATGGTGGTCTTGGATAAAGTTAATTGACAAAGCATATCCAGAACTACTACACTTGCAAAATGAAGTTCCTATTTTAACAGTTTTCATTCTAGAAGATTTTAATATAATTGACTTTTTAGTAAAAATGGGCATGCAATTGCCTCCACAAAAGTAAGCCTTAATTATCCATTTTTTAAATTACCTATTAGTTGTGAGTATATACATATTAGTTCCTAGGCTACTCAAGCAAATACCATGCAAAAGGATGGCTTAAACAGTCAGACTTTGATGGCTCTCGGTTTTGAGGCCAGGAGAAAGTCCAAATCAAGGCATCATCAAGGCAATTCTTTCTTCCCAAAGACTGGCATTCTGGGGCTGGCTGCCAGTGATCCCTGGTCCTTGGCTCCTCTGTCATACGGCAATGCACATGGCGGCCTCTCCTGACCTCTCCATTGTCCTCTGGGTTCTGTCGAATTTCAGATTCTTGCTCCCTTCAGCTTTTTTTTCTCTGTGTCTCAATTTCATTCTTCTTATAAAGTGCTCCAGTAATAGGATTACAACCCATCCTGATTGAATTAGGTCATACCTTAACTGAAGTAATTCATCAAAAGATCCTACTTGCAATGGGTTCTCACCCACAAGAATGGATTATGTTTAAGAACAGGTTTTTTCTGTGGTACATACAGCTCCAAACCACCAGAGTATGCAGTACCTTGAAGACTCCATTAGAAATGAGGAGATCAGGAACCTATCTAAACCTAGTCCCAACTAGAGTGATCTTGGGAAAATCAGTTTCCTCTACAGAGTCATAGTTAACTTCAAGGTGCATCACTGTGCCTCACTGAATCAAAACAAAGCTGTCTTCATGAAAATGAATATGTGATGAGGTCTCTGAAACAATGGTTAATTCATAGCCAAAGCATTGTTATTCTAAGAAAACTCTTTCAAATAGAACACTTCCTTCCAGGTCTGTCCTCCAGCATATGGAAGAATATCATTGTTAGTGACAAAGAGATACTTAAAGCAAGTTGAAGTAATTCAGTGTCCAATAGAGGCAACAAAGAAGTAAATCCAAAATGACAATATGGTTGCTAGGTGTTTTTTGGGAAAAATAAAGGGTCCTTTGGGAGCTCATGGGTGGAGCACTTAGCCAGCTTTGAGGGTCTGGGGAATGCATCCTGGAAAATGTGGAGTCTCAGTTTGATCTTAAAGAAGTATAAGAATTAGCCAAGAAGGTAGGGGAGAGGGAAATAAACTCAAATGGGAGGTGCTCCAATTAGTATGGAGGTAAGGGAGATGGCAGGTGAGATTGGGAAAGTGATGCTGTGACTTTTCTATATTTTTAAGTAGTAAGTGATTTTCATAACCTTAATCTTTCTGGATCTAGACAGTAACCCACTAGTAGGATGGCAGGGATGAAGAAACTGAGGCCCTATCTTAGTTTGCCAGGTGGCTATGACAAATGCCACACAATGGGTTGGCTTAAACAACAAGCATTTGTTAGCTCACAGTTCTGAGAAGAAGTCCAGAATCAAGACATCAGCAATGCTGGCTTTCTACAGAATCTGTTGCATTCTGGTGTTGGCTGCTGGCAATCCTTGGGGTTTATTGGCTTGTATCTCTGCAATCATGTGGCAATGTCCTGTCCTTTCTGAATTCTATGACTTCTGGGTTTTCTTTATAAGGCCTCCAGCAATATGGATTAAAGTCCACCCTGATTCAGTTAGCCACACCTTAACTAAAAATAATATCTTCAAAAGGTCCTGTTTATAGATGGGTTCACACCCACAGGAATAAGATTAAAATTAACATTTTTTTCTGGGGTGCATAATTCAATCTACCACAGGCTAGGACTAAGATCCTAGAGCTAGGACAGATGCCACACAATGGGTTGGCTTAAACAACAAGTATTTATTGTATCATAGTTTTGAAGGCTAGAAGTCCAAAATTCAGGATGTCAGCAAGGCCATGATTGCTCCCAGAGTCTGTAGCGTTCTGTCACCTGATGATCTCTCTTCTTTGGCTTCTTCTGACTTCCAGCTTCTACTTCTGATGCACTGACTGCATCAGAACTTCCTCTCCTTATAACGCCTCCAGTTATGTGGATTAAGGCCCACCCTGATTCAAATTGGCCTCATTTGCAAAGGATCTTCAAATACGGTCGTATTCACAAAGGAGTCCACACCTTAACTGATAGTAACATCTTCAAAGGTCCTACTTACAAATGGGTTCACACCCATGGGAATGCATTTAAGACTTGAGTGTGTCTTTCATAGGGGACAAGATTCAATCCCCAACACATGGGTCTAGAGCTCAGTAATGAAATCTCAGCTAACATGCATGACCAGCCACCAAATATCTCCTAATTGAAGCCAAGATGATGAATAAGTTCACTTCAGGAAGGAGTCTGGAGAAGAGGGTCTTGGCCAAGATGGAGGGTAGGATGGGGATGGGATATGGGGGAGGATTAAGAGTGCCCAAAGCAAAAGCAGGCTTGTGAGCTCTAGAGAATTAAAACCTTTGATCTACATGAGAAGCCAAATTATACTTATCAGCTTGCTTGAAGAGTATTTGGAAATGTCTAATGGGTTCAAACTGTCATAAGGAGAGACACCCATTTTTACTCGAGGACAAATAGTTGAAACTTTTGGTTCAAGGGTTCTCAAACCCGACTGTGTAGGCAAATCTCTGTTCTTAGGGTTTTTTTAGTCATTAGGTCTGGGTGGGATAAGAAAATCTGTATTATCATTCACTGCTACAACAATTCTGATATAGCTAGTCCCAAGAGCAGCATTTCAGAATCATTGTTTCTGGTTAGTGCATCCTTTCTTCTTGTTGAAGTCTGACCAGTTTTGCTTCTTGACATTGTTTTTCTACACACAACACTCC
Source organism: Choloepus didactylus (assembly GCF_015220235.1). NCBI lineage: Eukaryota > Metazoa > Chordata > Mammalia > Pilosa > Megalonychidae > Choloepus > Choloepus didactylus. The sequence goes on along the minus strand of NC_051311.1, from coordinate 141,324,721 downwards.
CTTTGTGTTATTATGCATTTAAAAGACCTATTATTTTAGACTTTAGAAGTGTTGTGCCACTCTTCTCACCTTCACCAGGGGGAACATGTCTAACAGATGATGAGGATGATGATGGTGATGATGGCTTCAATGGTCAGAGACAGTCTGAGGGTGAGGGAGGGAGCTTTGCCCTCCCTAGCATCTCCATCAAACCCCCATTCTTCATTATGACTAATTGAAGTGTTTTCTGTCTTATAAAAAGGATTATGTAAACACAACTTCAAAGGTTTCTACTCTTACTTCAGCGAAGTCCTTCCTATACTGAAATTTGGGGCTTAACACTGATGCTGAAAATAAGATGATGAGATGATAATGACGACCACCACTTATTATTGACTTGTTCCAAGTCTCAAGATAAAAGTTTTTTAACACTTTCTTACTTGATTCTCTCAACAAACTTAGGCATAAGTTATTCTTATTCCTATTTTATACATGAGGAAACAGGTTTACAGATATCCCCATTCACACAGCTAGTAATAGGTAGAGTCAGGATTCAGGTAGAGCTAGGTCTATCTGACTCCCAAAGCCATACTCTCAACAAATAAATACATGCTTAGAGATCAAATAGAGGTATGCTGACAGCTCCTTTGCACTTTCCAAATGGTTAGTTCAGGGAAGGAGAGTACATTATTTCAGGGATGTGAGAATCTTTCTAAGTTTTCCAATGATTCTGCATAGTAGGGAAGTATTTAACCCAGCTGTTCTATGTCTACCAAGCAAAGCCAGAGAATTGCTTGTAGTGTTTGTTGAGATAGTTTCTAAGCCGGTCCAGGGGTTCTGCTCAATAGTTTTGAACATTCCCAATGAGCCAGAAACTTACTAGAAACACAATCTCCATGTACAGTACAATTAACTGATGATTGGGACTGATTTGTAGGTTAGTAAGCAACATGAATAAATGGGAGGCAATTCTTTTCTAAGTAATCTTTAGTAGATAATATGATAAATCTATCTGCTAAATGCATGTCATGAGATTAAGTGTTCCCAGATAGCATTATGTTCCACTAGATGGACTTTAAGATGGTGTTCCATTTTAGGAAGCCATTTAACAATGCTTATTATATTTCCCCCCTTAGAATTAAATGTAACACACTACAAATGCTCAGCAAATATTTGGTATTCATTCTCATCACAATAAATCCTGCTAGGTCAATTCAATCTTTCTGATAATGATCCAAATCAAATGCCACCTCCATTATGAAGGGGGGCCAATCTTTGCCTCTTTTTGCTTATACATGTCCCAGAGCACTTAGAGCATCATGCATTCTATTAGACCAATGATTCTAAACTGGGAGTGGTCTCCCCCAGGGAACATTTGCAATGTCTACAGACATTTTTGATTGTGAAAATTGGGTTGGGGCTTCTACTGGCATCTAGTAGGTAGAGGCCAAGGATGCTGCTACACATGTTACAGTGCACAGTACAAACCACACCCAACAAAGAATATGACCCAAAATGTCAGCAGTGCCAAGGTTAAGAAACACTCTTTTAGACCAGACAAAAGCATAAAGACCTTAGGTCTTGGAGTTAACTAAGTGCTTACTTCCAGTCTTCCTCCAGTACTTACTAGCTGTGAAATGATGGGCAGATCTTAATTTCTGAGCCACAATATTCTCATCAATAAAATGCCAATAATTTACTGATGCTCCCATGACAGAATTATTGTAGGGGTCAAAGGAATAATGTGTGAAATATTGCCTGTAAACTCAATACAATGAACGTTATAATGAGGATTTTTTGGCAGGGCTGCTGTCTCCTAGTAGATTGCAAGCTTTTTGAGACCTTGATCAAAACTGTGTTCAGTTTTTACTTCATTTCAACAATTAATTATTGAGCACCATTTCTGGGCAAGCCCTCTTCCAGATACTATGGATGTAAAAACAAGACATTCTCACTCTTTTTTTGACTAGAATCATAAGCAAATAGATCTAATGCTATGTACAATAAGCTAACAGAGGATAGATAGGTCAATAAAGTATTTTTACATGCAGACCAGTTCAAGAAATATAAAAACATTTATGGGATGCATTATAACTGGCAACGAAAAAATCATCTTTACTACATTACTTTACTGATTCCCATGAGGGAAGATATACATTCTTATGACTTAGATTACCCACTCTAAAGCATAGAAAAAAGTCAATAAGAAAACTGAAATGGCTTTTTAACAACTAATACGTAAAATCTGGCCTTACTGAAAAGTAACAAAATGGAGGCAGCTCCCTAATCTTTAATCTTGAAATGAGTCTACTAGCCATGACTTAAAAAGGCTGCATATGTTGTGAATTGTGCTTTGCTGTATCTGAGATATAAAATGCTGTCAGAATACAAATGAGTGGTATTTAGGGAAAGTTTTCTAGGCCACTCTAGGCAGGTGGACAGTGTCCCCATATACTTTGCTCATAGAAAATAAATAATTGCTCAATAATTTGATAAATTGAACTGAATTGACTTGACATAATAATATAAGAAGTGGGCACTGATTTTGGCCCTTTCTTTACCAAGCCACCATAGTTTTGGTTAGAAGGAAGATTATCAAATATCCAGGGACATTTCACTGAAAACAGTGAGTAGAACTCTTGCCTATACACTGTCTTGGGTAATCAAAAAATATCAAGATCATAAAATATAATATAACTGACGGACACACCCTATCCTGTCCCTTCTTATATCCTCTTCCATGGATTTCTTGACCTAGAATATACCTAATTTTTCCTAAGCTGGTGGTTCCGACCATTTTAGTCCAAATGGCTCTTCAGTGGTTCAAGAAGAACCAACACCCTTATAATTACCATTTATGTCAGCAACCCTCACATAATTAGTAAGAAGAAAGCCCAGGCTTCTGCTACAATCCTGATGAGGTACAGCTTACATGTGTTACTATTCCATGACATGAACACTGTGAATATGAATAGTTTGGGGGCACCTAAAAGCCTTCATGGATCACTATTGAACCTCTTTGATCACCTGATAAACCTTAGTTTGCTAGGGAGTTATTTTAGGGATGTCATCAGGGCAGCTCGCCACATGATATCCTTATCCTTTGGCCAGCAGTTCACAAAATCAACTGGGTTTATCTGGAATACTGAAAGAAAAGAAATCTTTATAGCCATTTTTCCTGGTATTTACCTCTGAGCCAAGTTCATGCATCCCAACCCTACGGAGAAGAAGCAAAAGGGCTGAATTCTTCCTTGATTATTAAAAAAAGAATTTTTTTTCTCACATTTTAGCATCTATAGCCTCCCCACCAGCCATCTTGTTGTATTAACAAAGAAAGTTGTGTTAAAGCAAACTCTGAAAGGGACTCGATATGGTGCCTACTAAATGCCAAGCACCATGGTAGATACTTTACAGACATTATCTTATGTGAAACTTGTATTAGCCCTGTGAAGTCAGAATTATTATCCACATTGTACAGGTGAAGAGACTGAGGACCTCAGGTTAAATACATTCCCCCAGATCATATAGTTATCAGGAATCAGGATTTGAATACATATATTACTAACTATAAAACACTTATTTTTCCACTATGTCATTATATCTGGGTTAAGTGATAAATGTGGTTCAGATAGGGTCAAACTAACCCTATATATACCCAGAGGTCAATAAACATTCACCTGTCCTCTTGTGAACTACCTACCAAAGACTGTTTTTTGGATTTTTTTAAACTTGCTTGGGATTTGAGATTGTGTTCTACCACAAGTTGCTACTCTTGAGACTTCTGCCTAATAGCCTAGCATGATGGAAACATGCCTGGTAAAATCAGAGGAGGTATTCAAACCAGATCAGAAGCAAATAGGAAGTTTATAAGAAAGACTGATATTGAGTAAAGAGTTCTTCAGGGGAATGTGTTTGTCATTTACCTAACTTTGAGTAATATGGACTCCCTTCACACTGCAGAAGGCAGATAAATGTAAAACTCTATTGAAACAAATCTGGCTTTTTCTTTCCTGGGTATCTCCCATAAAGTTATTTAAGTTTTTAAGTGACATTGTCTCTCCAGGCCATAAGACCCATAAGAAAAATAACTGTGTATGTTTTCGCTAACCAGTGTATCCCCAGCAGGGCCCTGGTTCAGTACCTGAGCCATAGTGAGTGCTCAATCATAATGAATATAAACCTTCACTCTGCACTCTTAATGAGCTAGATGGTGAAAGATCTCAAATGAGGAACAAAGAAACAGATGCTTAACCTGAGGGAGAGGAATCAGATTGGATATGTTCACTGTCTTCATATACTTTAATGGTGGTCATGTGGAAGAAGGAAGCAGACCAGAGATGGATGGAATTAAACCCGATGGATGGAACCATGGAAAAATAGCAAGGGATGTGGGGCCAATGTGAAAAACAACTTTCTAATGCTCAGCAATGAGATGGAACATGAGCTCCAGTCCCTGGTGGGACTTAGGAAAAGACTTGCTCACTGATTTTTTTTTTTTTTTGGGGGGGGGCAGGGTGGGGACATTATAAAGGAATCAAAAACTTTGGTTGGCACTTCTAGTTTCAGCTTTTTTTCTGGTAGAAAGCTAAATTGTCGCTCATGTCCTTACAGTAAGAAAAAGCTGGACAAACTGAAATCAACAAATTTTCTTGGTCACATGCAAGAACTGAGGTCTTAGGGAAAATCACAACACCAAAATCCAGAGACACATCTGAGATGTGCTTACCAGGAACGGAAGTTACTGAGACAAATTACTGAAATGGTAATTTGGTGAATTTCTGGGGGCTGAGCATAGTACAGCATGAGAGTGAGAAACACCTCATTTTATGAGGCTGCATACTTTTGTGGACTGTACCTCCAGGAAACTCACCAGGGTCTCACAGTGAAGCTTCAGGAAAGATCCCCTCAAGAGTCTAGCAGAGGGAGGGGAAGAATAATGATTGTGAAATATGCCCAGCTCCTTCTCCGTAATAAAGGCCTACTCTGCCAGAGCCTTATCCACAGTTGAGGAAGAATATTCTCCCCACTCTGGCTCACTGTAACCTTCTTGTCTCACTTAAGGAAAAAAATATACAGTCAAGAGGGGCCAGGGATTCAAGGAAATAAATGGTAGATAGTGAGAACCAGGTTTTTCTACTGTTGGAGTGAGAGATAGCAGATGAACAAGGGGAAGAGGCCAGAATTATCCATATGGTAATGTATTAGAGTTGTATGTTCAGCTTAATGTAGATACAGATAGTTACATATAAAAATATACACATATTTACATGTATTTATTTACTTATATATGTGTGTGCATACATGGGTTAGTATATACATGCATATTTTCTTGCTCTGTCAGTTGAGAGAGCCTAGAAGCAACAATACCCCAGTAGCAATGAGCACACCTACTACCCAGTTCTTGGTTTCTAACACCATTCTCCAACAAAAGGAGCCAGGCTCCTTGGAGAAATGGCTGATTCCAGGTTTGAGGTACACAATATAAAAGATGAATCCATAACATCTTGACATGCTAGAAAGTAAAGAAAGTCTAAAAAAGTCCAGTGATAGGGTATATGGAATATATCAAAGGGACAAAGAAGCCAACTGAAAGAGCTCCCAGTGGTCAAAGCTGAAACCATTTGAGGAACAAAATAAATAAAGCAGTATTGAATTATAAAGGAAAATGTAAAATAAATATCAATAGGTCCATACTGCTATAAATTATTGAATAAGTAAATAATTGTGGGAAATTAGACAAATCTCCAGTTTAGAAGAATTCCAAATCACTTATGTAGATACTCTGCCCTCAAGAAGGAGCATAACTCCCCACTCTTTAGGTGTGGGCTGTGTGTAAGAGACTTCCTTCCAAAGAACACAGTACAAAAAGAGGAAAAGAATAACTTTGCTGGGGAAAAACCTGACACACCTACCTCATTGAGGTGTTCTAGGTCAAGATCAACACTGATCGGTCAGACTGATAGTATTGTACCCTTGACGCTATCTGATGAGAGTGGTAATTTACGTCTGTGGTCTTCCTCCCCCAAACCCATAATCCTGATCTAATCATGAGAAAAAGATCAGACAAATCCCAATTGAGGGACATTCTAACAAATACTTGACCAGTATTCATCAAAAATGTCAAGGTCATCAAAAACAAGAAGGGAAGTCTGAGAAACTATCATGGTCAAGAGCAGCCTAAGAAAACATGAGGATAAAATGCAATATGATCTCCTGGATGGGATCCTGGAATGGAAAAAAGATGCTAGGTGAAAACAAAGGAAGTTTGAAAAATCATACACTTTAGTTAATAACAATGTATCAATATTGGTTCATTAATTATAACAAATGTACCATACTAATGCAAGATACTAATAATAGGGGTGAGTGTGGAGTATATGGGAACTTTCTGAGTTAACTTTGCAATTTTTCTATAAATCTAAAACTATTTTGAAAAAAAGTTTATTAAGTTAATAGTTGGACTAGACTGTATTTGGTATATCCACTCCTACTCTGACATTCAATGATTCTAAAATAAGATATTTTTGATGGTGTGCTAAGGGACAATAGCAGCAGGATACCCTTAAAATATGTGTGTAGGTGTCCGTGTTTATGTATAGGATGATACTATTAAAAGCTTTACATATTGAGAGAAACTGGAAATATATACATAGATACACAACTGTGTGTATTTAGGTATAGATGTAATATTACCCTGTAAGGAAATATAAAACAATTTTAAGAGTGGTTATCTCTGAGTGCTATGATTATAGACATTTTTATTTTCCTCATTTTATTTAACTATATTTTCAAAATAGTTGACCGATTTTTTTGTAAAATGAAAAGAAATTAATACAATCTTTGATTTTGAAAAAGTAATGAGTATCTGTAAAGGACAACTGTCTGGGTTATGTGATTAACTCTGTCATTATGCTTTAGAAACAAGTTTATAAGTTAATATTATTTGCCTATCTTCCTACCTAGACTATAAGCTTCGAGGTAAAAAACAACAACAACAAAAAACAAATCTCTCATTTCTGCCTCATACTGTCTTACACCAAGTCTGGAAAATCGCGTAATTTCTGAGGCACAGGCAGTGTGCATAGCAGTGTGCAGTCTTGCATACATGCAGAATGCAATGCAGTGTGCAGTGCTGAGCACAGGCAGAGTACAGTGCAGTGTGCAACCTTGCCTCGGTTTTCTGAAGTGTAAAATGAGAAATTTGGGCTACCATCATCTCTGGGGTTTCTTCCACATCTAAGATTCAAGATTCTCTGCCTGTCTCAAGGAATTACACATGATTTCACAAACTAAGAACGCTGGGGAGTTTATGTGATTTGCCCAATTTCTTCTTTTGCATCGTCTGGAAGATGATGTAAGATTGAGATTCGGAAGATGTCTGCTCTATGGGAATTGGCTCAGGAAACCTTTTCTGTAGGCTTTAAATAATGAATTATTTGCAATTAAATTTGTCCTTGCAAATTTGCAAAGGTCTGAACAAATGAGAATGGTTAAATATTGAAGAATTAAATACAAGGATAATTATTTCATAAGACCTTGGCTGAATTGTTGTTCAATTTTTCTATAATATGCAGAAAATACCCTGTGTGATGAAGTGAGCATCTTGCTATATAGTTTTCATTCTAATTATGCTGCTTTTTCTTTGGACCTTAGGTTAAGGAAGAATGCCAGAAAAGCACACAATTCATGGCCTACATGTCTCATAGTCAAACCATAAGGCCCTTCCAGTATCAGTGATTCATCCATCTCTCACACAGCAACGTTTTCTAATTATCCCATCCCTATCCTCCCTCATCTCAAACATTGATTGTGGTAGAAGATCAAGTTCACTGAAAAGATCCTATTATAGTCTATTAGTTTCCTATTGTGGCTGTAACAAATTACCACAAACTTAGTAGCTTAAAACCATACAAATTTATTATCTTGTAGTTCTAGAAGCCAGAAGTCCAAAATTGGTCCTACCTGGCTAAAATCAAGTTGTCAGCAGGACTGCGTTCTTTCTGGAAGCTATTAGGGAGACCTGTTTCCTTGCCTTTTCCAGCTTTTAGAAGCTGCCCACACTCCTTGGCTCATGGACCTCCCTCCCTCTACAGAACCAGCAATGACTGGTGAATTCTTTTCAGATTGCATAACCCTCATACTGACAATTCTCTCTCTCTCTTCCACATCTAAGGACCATGGTGATTATAATGGGCCCAACCAGATAATCTAGGATAATCTCCCTATTATAAAGTCAGCTGATTATCAATGTTAATTCTGTCTGCTACCTCAATCCCCCTTTTTCATATAGTGTAACATATTCACAGGTTCTGGGGATTAGAACATGGACATCTTTGGGATGTAGTTTTACAAAAGTTGAGTTAGATTAGCAAATTGGGGTTTAGAATAAGAGTGATGACTTTGTGTTCCCTTCCCCAGACTTTGCTTAGGATTCCATCTAACTATCTTGGAAAAATAAGGGGGCTTTTAAAGGTTTTGTATGAATTCTAGTTACTTTCATTATTCAAGAACAGGAAATGTTTCCTCAAAACCAGCCATCATGGTCAAGATTTTTGGAACAATCTCAATTTCAAATAGTTTGCACCATTGAAGGACTACATATCAAAATATGTGCTGTAATTCAGGAAGAGGAAAATATGGCTATGTAACTGCTAGTCTAACATTGCTGTGTGACAGTGGAATCAATTTCCTGTCTCAGATCTCAGTAGACAGATGTAAAAGGAGGTTAAAATGTAGACTTGGAGAGTGTCTTTGAAGAGCCCATTATAGTGCTCCTTGGGAAAATTGTCTTTGAGCACTGTTAAAGCAGAGTATGCCTATATGAGGTCATTATGAAAGTGCCCTTCAATTAAGACCTTCACTGCCCCTATCCTCTGTTCTATCTCCCAGCATCCCCCCTGCCCCACCCCACAAACGCATGCACCATTCTTACCCTGGGGAGTTAGAAACCACATTTAGGAAGCCACAGGAGAAAGGGTAAATACCAAAGTCAGGGAGGTGGATAAAATATATTACTATGAAACTTCCCCTTCCACTTTTTTCAATGCACAAGGCCCACTCTCTCCTCAGCCCTGGCTTAGGACAGGCTGCAGGCCACTTGCTGTTCTCTGTGGATGCATTCCCAGAACTCAGCAGGCTGAATCACACCACTAAGGGGTGAAGTTGACCCTAGATTCTGTCTACGCCTGGTTTTACCATCTCTATTAGTTTTCTCCTGCCACTTTAACAGTCACAAGTTTAGCAGCTTAAAACAACACAAATTTATTATCTCATATTTCTGGAGTTCAGAAGACTGAAATGGGTTTTATAAGTTAAAATCAACATGACAGCAGAGCTGCATCCTTTCTGGAGGCTCTAGAGGAGAATCTGTTTCCTTGTTTTTTCTAGCTTTTAGAGGCTGCCTGTCTTCCTTGGCTCATGGCCCCTTCCTGCGTCTTCAAAGTGCATCATGCTATCTGCTGCCATTGCCACATATCTTCTCTCTGATTTTGACCTTCTTGCCTCCCTCTTATAAAAATCCTTCTGACTACACTGGGCCCACCCAGATAATCCAGAATAATCTCCCCAAAGCAAGATTCTTAATTTAATCACATCTGTGAAGTCCCTTTTGCCATGTAAGGGCATTATTCTGTCTACCACAGCACCCATCTTTCCCCTGTTATCCTACGAAGTGGAGTCACTAGTGCTGGATGAGAGTTTCATGGCAATCTCCAAGTAAAAACTCTTCAGCACCAGTCACAGCTCATCACAGAGAAGCCACCTGCTTTGTCAGTTCTATAAGACTGCCCTTTCAGAAAGTGCAAATAGACACACAAGGTTCTAAGTACATCTACCTGACTATGTAATGTTTTGCATTTGCAAAACCTTTTTTTTTTCTTAGGAGCATAAGCTTTTAGTCAGACGGACTTAAATTTAGGTCTGGGCTCCACTACCTAATAGCTCTTACACTTAGCAAGCTGCTTTCTTTTTCTGAGCTTTGCCATCTCTGACCTGGCCATCTTTTCCACCAACTTCATACTCCATCCCTCCCATCCCTGAGATTTCTCTGTGAGACATTTGAGGGACATATAGGTTGTCTTAAATTATTTTATGAGAGTCATAATCAAACATCAGTGATTTAGTAGAAATAAATAGGTAGAAAATGAGTAAGATCTTATAATCTGGTTGGGTGTTTTTTACATGAAAAGTCTAAGATATGATATGAATTCTCTTTTCTGAAAATATTTCGATAGTTATTTACCAGAACCTATAACACACACACACACACACACACACACACAAGAAAGAAAAAAACAAGACAAACAAAGCAAACACACACACACACAAAACTTTGGAAAACTACTTATGTCCATAACCAGGTTATGAAATATTAAGCACATTATAAAATGGTATTTACAAAGAGAGTTTTATTATTAATCTTCTGGTCTGTCCCTCTCCTTTCCCAACCCTAATGTCTCTGTGATTCTCTGAAATGTGTCCAAGTTGTTCTGTTTGCCCATGGTTCTGGGAGTCCAGTTCTTTCTTTCTTTCTTTATTTTTAATTAAAGTGGGTTCCCAAATGTACTCCTCTTCCTTTCCCTGATGCCCCTCTTTTATAAATATTACATTAAATTTGCTAAAAGTTTAATGTTTAATTAAAAAACTAGTATATTATTAGCAAAAAAAATCTATTAAAGATGATTCAAAACAGATAGTTTATTTATTTTCTTAACACAATACCTTTATCATCTCATAATGAAATAGATCACTGGCCTCCCAAAAGCTTCACTTGCTAATCATATTCTTGCAGTCTTCACCCTGGCTCTTTTGTTTTCTTGTTCTCAGTCTCTCATGCACATCCCCTTCTTCAGTCATTCTTTCTTTATATATGGAATATATCAGTTTGGCTCATTGCAAACAATTTTTTTTAACTGCAAACATTTTAAATGATACAGTTGTCTACAAAATGAAGTGAGAAATTCATGTCCCCACACTCTCAGTCTTGCAAGGTAATTATCATAAAAGTTGTTGCCAGTTATTATCCTCCAGACTTTTTTCACTTAGGACTGCATGGTGGCTATCATACACATCCAAGCACACAAATCTGACATTTTTTAGAGGCCATATAGTCCATTGAAAGAGCATACCATTTATCTCTGGTTCTCTTTATACCACTGCAGGAAGCAAAGCATTTCCCTCATTGGATTTTTAACTGCTTTTAGTGAAAGGAATGAAAACAGCAGTCCTGCAACAACTTCCTTAAAAAAAAAAATATTTCCCTCAACTCCCTTCTTTTCTTGATCTCTTATCTTGTAGGATTTGGGGGGAATTATCCAGTAAAGTTATTATTTAACTACATAGTGTCAAACACAAATAAATAATTATGAAATCACCACTTTCCTCTCTCCTGACAATTTCCTAGTGATGGTGATTGAAATGGGCCAGCCTCACATCACAACCAGGAGAAGTGAAAAGAATATCTACTAAAAGTACAACTGCTTTTATTACATAAGGGGATAAAAATATACACAAGTAAATGTGTTCTGTTGTCTGATTGGAACATTCAATTTCATTAGTGTTCTGCACATGTTTTATTAATTAGCAACTTCTATCTGTTGATGATGTGGTACCAAAGTACCACTCTGATTTATGCAGTCTAAAATTGTTCTGCAATGTTTGGGTACACACGAAGAATATCACTGGCTGAAAACCAGAAATGGAGCCCCATACTGAAAAGGAGTTCATACCTCCTTGACTTCTCTCTATATATGCTCCCTTGGAATCTGCTTGTTTCCATGACCGCACCATTTAATTGCTTATTAGTAGCCCCTATAACTGTAGATTATTTTTTCCACACTGCTCCTCTATCCACAAAAATCACCCAGACTTTATACTCATTCCCATGTCTCTTCCCCAGTGAACTTGTCAACCCTTGGATCACCCAGAGCATTTAACAGCATTCTATTTGTTTCTCACAACTCCTATCTGATCAATTTCTCCTGCATTCAATCCAAGCCTGTTGGAAACGGAACAGTCAAAAGATTCTTATGATGGGAAAGAGGGAGAAAGGAGGCAGACTTTCTGTGCCTCTTTTTTCTGTGACCAGGGAAAACATTTAGGTTGCTATGGCACAAAGAAAAGTTCTTGATAAACAGTCTTACCTCCTCCGGCTGTAGTAGAGCTCTGGGACCTGGCAACATCAATCCCTTAAAGAAGCTGGTCATCAACCCCCCGCCACCAGCCCTCATCCACCTGCATGCAGCAAACTCCACACTGAACTGCCTGAAATTTTTGTGTCTGGACAGTTCCTGAAGGAAACAGTGTAATGTTTGACTAATCTTGCATAATATTTTCATAATCCACACCCATTTGTCCTAAGGAAAAACCTGTTTTCCTGATCTGAAGGGATCAGGAAACACCCAAAGCAGGGGACAGAGTGGCTCTTCAGATGAATGAACCGAAACGGCAGGAGGCATCTCCTTTCATGGACCCTACAGGATCTTTTGAGCCCTACGAAGTGCCAGACCCTGTACTGGGAGAAGGAGATGTTGAAGATGAACACACCAAATTCCTCTCCCCTCAGGAGCTTGCAGCCTTTTGGGGGCCACAAACATAAACTTAACTGTTAATGTCTGTGAGGGAGTATGAAAGACGTAGAGGGAGAGAGGATGAGCATTCTTGATGAATGAGGGCTGGGCTAGCGTTCACACTGTGAGGGGGATGTTGAAGGCAGAAAGAGAAAGGTGGAGATTTATTAAACAGGATGGTTATATTTGGGGAACTGCAAAGAAGTTTGTGGGGCGTAAACATGTAGTATGTAAAAACAAAGGGGAGAGATGAGACTAAAGAAAGAACAATCTTTGTCTGTTGGGCTAACTTATGACTTAGAAAGCAATCATTGTGAATTTGGATATTATAACGATTCTTCACCTTAGTGTCTGAATTTAGCAGATTATTTGTAATTGTGACAGAAGCATTGAGGAGGAAATTTCAATGTTTAGTTACCCAGTGTGCTCCAGTTGATCAGATGACCTAGCTAGGTAAGGACACAGATTACTGACTTCCAAATAATTGGAATAATTACAGTACATTTAATATTAAAGCTATTAGTACATTTGGCTATTTCTTTGACAATTCAGAAGGCTCTTCACAACCTAAGAACGGCTCAGGACTGTCATTAGCATGAACATCAATCTGTCTGGACCAAGGTGCATCCTACAAGGTCTGCTGAGGAGGAGGTGAGCTCAGCTTCCTCCTTTGTAAAAATCACTTAGATCGTAGAGTATTTTTACACTTTCATGTGCTGTGAAGTCTCCTGACAGATTAATTTGGGCCAGTGTAATAAAGGAGGCACTGCACTAATAATGTTAATACAAAGAAATAATCAGAATAAACCACATGTCCCCACGTGATCTAGCAAACATATGTTCTTGTGGTTGAAACTTGGCAAGTTAACTGTCATAAGAACCCTGAAAAGAAGGTGGAAAGAATTGGTAATTTTATCCCTAGGTCAGATCTCAGTCCTTGATATTTCCCTGTTCCCACAGACCGGCAAACCCTTGAAAGAGCAAGTATCTACTGGTGTCAACATTTCTTTCCCTAGTGAAATCACATTAATGATTATAATATGCTTCATTAGTATAGACTTTACAGCTTCATTAAGTCCTTTTGTATCCATTATTTGACTTTGTTTCTAAAGACCTATTGGATACCCAGGATAGGGGCAGGGAAGGGTTTGTTTTTGTTTTTGTTTTTGTTTTTTTCTTCATTTAACATGTAAGAAGTGAAAGTTCAGAACGGTGAAGTGCTTTGTACAAAGGTAACATGACCTGAACGACAACTCATTTTCCTATCTCCAAGTCTTGAGTATCATACTGCCTCGTGCACATTCCCTTAAAATAGGATGTCCACAGTCAGTAAATTGTGCTGCTGGGATGGTCTCCAGGGGCTCCTGAGCAGTTCCCATAGCCTCCAAATGATTTTAGTTGGTCCAGTGCCCAACTTCCCTAGCCGTCTCCAATGTCCTGGCCAGGTCAGCACCTTATACGAATTGGCTGTTTGCTTTCACTTTGACTTTGACCTCTCTTGCACTTACCTGGTTTTCCCAGGTTCTGTCTCCTGCCTGTCTCCTTCTAGCAATCTAAAATTCACGTCTTTTTTGGATGGCCTACCTGTCTGCAATTTCTGTTTCTTCCACTGATGCTGCTTTCTTAATTGTGTCTGTGAAGACTATGAACTACAGATCATGAAATAAGTGATGTCTTGATCTTATGTCAGGCTCAGTCCCATGTCCTGCATCTCTGTCAGTTTCCTTTCAAAGAGGAATTAGACACAGAGGGATATAGGCATAAAGCTAACTGCCCCCAAAGAACATGGACAAGGGATATCAGTAAAGGGCACAGCTGCACACTAACCACATCTGGTTCCTGCTTGCTGAGCCGGGATCAAGCAGGACATGGCGTCCACTTGGCTAGAACCAAGATGGACATCCTGGGACAGGTCACACCAAGGGGGCTGCTTTCCCAAGGTAGGCTGTGTCGGTAGCATATGGCTCTAAGTTGCTAAACATAGGAATCACAGAGATAAAGCAGAAATAGATTAGGTTGTTGTATCCATGCACTCACTCAGAACAAAATGTTTTATATGAGCTAGAGATCAGATATCAGATCTAGCTCTAGAATCCTCACAGCCATATCAGGAGGGAAAAATAATCCCCCCTGTGTAGTTAAGGGGGTTCTTCAGTTGTGCTTTCACCAGCCTCAAATTCCTGCAGTGATGTCCCTCATATCTCCCCAGCCCGAGGTGAGTTGTGTGGACAGAACTTCTGGCAGAAGAGACTATGTCAGGTCAATCCTCAACTTTTTATCATCCTACATTTGCTTTCCAGGACTTTCTACAAGATGAAGTCAAATGCCTTAACACAGAACATAAGGCACTTCTTGGTCTGGCTCTGGGCACTGTCCCAGTCCCATCTATTCTGAATACCAGAAACAAATGGTCCCCTCCAGCCACACTGAGCTTTTCTAATCTCCCCAGATCCGCTGTGCTCGCTGTGCTCTATCTTGCCTCTACACTTTTGCTAGCATTTTTTTCTTCTGCCTGACATCTCTTTGATGGTTGGTCCACTTGAAAAACTCCTAAGCATTTGCCAGGGCTCGACTGAAAAATTATCTCCTTTCTGAATCTCGCCTTAGTGACTAATTCATCAATTATTTGAGCCCTGTCTGTGTTCCTGGCACTGTTCTACTTTAAGCCACACAGAAATCCTATGATAACGGTGCTACTGCTATTCTCCCCTTTCAGATAAAGAACCTGGTACACCAAAAGGTAAGTAACACAGCCTCTCAGAGTGAGAATCAGGATTTGCTGGTAATTGGTTCCAGAGTCTGTACTCCAAACTACTACCCTATATTGCCTACAAGGCACAGGTAGTTTCCCCTCCCTGATGCTACTACTGTACCTTAGAAAGGCTGCTGTAACATCCCTTACCACACCTCATAGTAGATGTTTGCCTATGTGGCTTTTTTAGCATTTAAATAAAGATTCTGGATTCTGGATGACTTATCTTTGTACACCCTGTGCCCAACCTTGTACTTGATAACTCCAGAAAATGTTCTTCCTTTATTTCTGATGTCAATTAATGACATCAACATTCATCCAAAACCCAAGCCAGAAATATGGGTGTTATCCCAGACTTATGCCTTCTTCCTTCTCATTCTTTTCACAACCAAGTCCTGTCGATCCTTTCTCCTAAATCCATTTCAAACATATCCCTTTATTTCCATCTCCACCCTCGTTTCCAGCTCAGGCGTGCAAAAGCTCTTGTCTGAATTACAGCAGCCAGTTTTCTGATCTTCCTGCTTCCTGACTTCCTCTCACTCCAGTCCATCTTCATAGATAGTAGTGAACTGACCTGCCACTCACCTATTGTTATTGCTTGCAGTACCCCAAATGTCTTCTGTTTTTGCACGTAGATGCTGCTTCCATTCTTAAGACAGACTTCTCCTAACTTCTTTCCTGGTGTAATTCCAAATCATCCTTTAAGGGCCAACTCAATCCATTTATTTTACTTATCCATTCCACTATTGATGGAACCTTTGTCAGTCTCCCACCCTACCCAGTCACCCATAATGAAATTTTGAGCATTCTGATTCACATTCCTTTCTTGTCCCTGTATATGACTTTGTCTGGGATATATACCTAGGAGGCAGATTGCAAGGTCAAAGTCAGGATGTCAAGGTCAGAAAGTCTCATCCAGAGTCAAGATGACTCAGATATGGCTAAGGCTATATTTACTTTGGTTTTGTGCGACTAGTGTATTTAAGATCAAGGATATATGGTGTTTGGAATGATCACAGCTCTCAGGGGTCTCTTTTGAACTCAAGGAAGCCACTCCAAAATTTGGAGGTCATAGCTGACCTCAAAGGCTGAAGGCATTGCCATATCTGAGAGGCCCAGACCCCTGGGCTGTCATTTATGCTGTCTGGGGTGGGTGGGAAGGTGGTGGCATGGTAACATCAGTTGTCAATGTCCTTCTCATTACCACAGAGGGGATTTTATGCTATGGCAGAACTGAATGATCTGGTTGCTTTATGTTTGTTTTATACTTATGGTATCATCGAGCCTACTCAAGTCTTCACAGGACAGGCCACTGCCTGCCCTGGAGGGTTCATGCCCACTTAATTTCACCCACTTCTGCTAGATTGCTCTCCAGAGGGTCCACGCTCCCACCAGCAGAGCAGGAGCAATACATTTCCCAAATACTTGCTAACTTTGGATGCTACTAAATTTTCATAAGGATGGGTATAAAATGGTATATCTATTATTTTAATTTTTATTTCTTTTATTAGCCCCTCACTAATGAAGTTGAGAATCTCTCCATATACTTGTTATCCTTCCACCTCCCTCCCCACCTTTCTTTGAATTGTATATTCATAATCTTTGCCTGTTTTTCTATTGTTCATTTTGTTTCTGGTTGATTCATAAGAGCCCTTTGTATTTTCTTGATTAATCCCTTGTTGGTCTTTGAAGTTGCCAGTGTGTTCTCCTAATCTGCCACATATAAACTAATTTCATCTATTGAGTTGTTCACTGAACAGACATCTTTAATTTTGACATAGCTAAATCCAATTTTTGTCTTATGGTTTGTGGTTTGAGGCCATTATTCAAGAAGTACTTCCCCATCCAATCATAAAAATATCCTTGTGTAATCCCCCATTTGTTTTAAGTTTTGTCCTTACATTTAGGTCTTTTATGTCTTTGGAGGTCACTCTGAGATAGGATATAAAATCTGGACCCAACCTTATTTTTTAGGCTATAGTGAGTCAGTTTTCTGAATACCATCCACTAAACAGTCCATCAGTCCACCCACTTTTCCTTGCTCCTGTTGCTGGTGCCATTTCTTCCATATACCAAATCTCTCGCTCTTTTCCCCGCACCTCTTTCTGTATTGAGTTTGTTCTATTTGTCTACTTGTCTGCATTTCTACCACACTGTTTTCTATTACTGTAGTTTTATGTTAGAACTTCATAACTGGCAGGGCAAGTCCCCTTTCTTTGCTCTTGTTTTTCAAAATTGCCTTAGATGTTATTCCTACCTAAAATTTTATCATGAATTTGTTGAAATACTCAGAGATACTGAAATTTACTACCCAAGCTGGTATTTAATGGGCATTGCATTGGATTTATAGAATGATTTTGAGGTAATTAACATCTTAAAATTTTGTTCTTCTCATTGATAATGTTGGCTTATCTCCTCATTTATTGTAAGATTCATCTTTGTTCTCTAGTAGTGTTAACATTTTCCCTCACTAAATGTTTTATACTTTGTTTCTTAGGTTTATTCCTAGATAATGAATAGTTACTTGCTACAGGGAGTGGCTACTTGCTTTCTATTACATTATCTAATTGGTTATTGCTGGTATATAGAAACAATAATAATACATATAACTTAAATTTCTATCTGTCAACCTTGATGAACTCTCTTATTTGCTACCATAGTTTGAAAATTTTTAGGTTTTCTGTGCAGATGATCATATAATTCACAGTAATGTCTGTTGTCCCTTCCCTTTCTATCTTCATACCCTCCTTCCCTCCCCCCACATCTTTCCTATCCTTTCCCCTCCTTTCCCCTCCCTTCCTCTCCTTTCCTGTTTCTTTTTTGTCTTATTGTGTTGGCTAGAATTTCTAACAGTATTTTGAACAGTAGTGATAGTGAGCTTACCCTTGTCTTATTCCCTACATTAAGAGGACCAAATCTCTCTCTCTATTGTATATGATGCCTGCTGAAGGTCTTTAATATATGGACCTTATTAAGTTAAGGAGACTATTTTCTAGTCCTAGTAGCCTAATATTTTTTCTGAGTTAAATTTTCCTTTTAAGTTCCATTTTCCTGAGATACATCCTCAGTGATAATAGCATATTTTCTTTTAAATATACCAAGAATTCCATTAGCTAATATTTAATTTGAATTTTTCATTTATGCTTTTAAGGGAAATTTTCATAACTTCCATTTCTTGTTCTTACCTAATTTTGGGATTACAGGTAAATTAGCCTGATAGAATAAATTTCTCAGTTTCCTCCCCACCCCCCACCCCCATTTCACTTAAAAATTGATATAACTTTTCTTTAAAGACATTTGAGCCTGGGCTTTCTTTTCGTGAAAGCAGTAGAGGTGAAGATTGTTAAACATTTTTTTTGATGATATGATTTATTTGTTTTCCATTATTCTTATGCCAATTTTGATATTTAATATCTTTCTTCAAATTTATGCATTTGGCTCATTTTCCAATTTATTGGCAATAGTTGTTAATGGTATTTTTAAAAACTGTTTTAAACTCTCCATTGTGTCAGTAATTACTTCTTAATTTTTTTGAAATATTTTTCTAATAAATATCTTTTTATTCACCTGGTTAATCTTGCAGTACAAATGCCTAGTTTATAAATCTTTGCAAAGACTTATTGTTCTTGTTTACTAAAGCTGCTGTTATGCAAAATACCAGAAATGGATTGGCTTTTATTAGGTTTTATTAGGTTACAAACCTACAGTCCTAAGGCCATAAAAGTGTCCAAACTGAGGTATCAACAAGAGGATACCTTCACTGAAGAAAGGCTGATGGTGCTGGAACACGTCTGTCAGCTGGGAAGGCACATGGCTGGCATCTGTTGGTCCTTTGCTCCTGTGTTCTGATTTCAGAATGGCTTTCTCCAAAATGTCTCTGAGCTTCTGCCACTCTTAGCTTCCCTCAGCTCTCTTTTTGGTTCTCCTGGGGCATTTCTCTCTAAGCATCTGGGAGTCCTCTCTTAGCTTCTCCAGGGCAAACTCTGAGCTTCATCTCTTAGCATCTCCAAACGTCTTTCTGTCTGCATTTCCAAGCATCTGGGTCTTCGTTGGCTTTTAGCTTCTCTCCAAAATGTCTCTCTCAGCTTCTCTGAATTTCTTGTTTCTGTGAGCTCTCTTAAAAGGACTAGAATGGGCGGGGTCACATCTCCATGAAAATAATTTAATCAAAGGTTTCACCCACAGTTGGGTGAGTCACATCTCCATGGAAACACTCAATCAAAAGGTTCTACCTAACAAGATTGGATTAAAAGATCATATCTCTCTGGAGTCCATAACAGTTTCAAACTGGCATACTCACGTTTTGGTTTTGTTAGTCTATATTGTTTGTTCTATGGTTCTGTCTTCATTTATTTTTGCTCTAAACTTTGTTGTTTCCTCCTTTCTCATTTGTAAAGGTTTACTCTCTTGCTCTGAATCAAGCTACTTGAATTACATATTACATTGAGTTTTAAATCTATCTTGTTTACAGGACAATATATTTAAAACTATAATCTTAATGTATTGTTGTATTCTGTGTCTCATAAATTTTGATACACAGTTCTTCCACTTTATTCAGTTCTAAATATTTTTAAATTTCCTTTGAAATTTTATCTACAACCCGAGTATTCTTGGGTACTTATACATATATATATATATGTATGTGTATATATACATTTTATTCACACACCATACAGTCCATCTTAAGTGTACAATCAGTGCCTTCTGGTATAATCACATAATTATGCATTCACCACCACAATCTATATGAGAACATTTCCATTTCTTCCAAAAAGAAAGAGGAAAAAAAAATCCCATGCTCCTCCCTAGTATCCCCCTCTTATTGACATTTAGCTCTGCTGTATTGCCTTTGTTGCAATTAATGAAAGAATATTACAATGTTGCTGTCAACTATAGACCTTAGTTTGCATTAACTGAATTTGGATAGATTTTTTTAAAAAAAACAGCTATATTGAAATATAATTCACATACTATAAAATTTACTCATGTAAATTGTACAATTCAATGTTTTTAGTATATTCAGAGGGTTGTGCAGTAATCACCACACTCTAATTTTAGAACATTTTCTTCCCCCCTAAAAGAAGCTTTGTACCCTTTAGCAGTCATTCCTCATTCTCTCCCCCAGTCCTGGGCAAACACCCGTCTACTTTCTGTCACCATAGGTTTACCTATTCTGGATATTTCATGTAAAGAAATCATAGAATTTTGGCCTTTTGTAACTGGCTTCTTTCATGTAGCATAATGTTTTCAAGGTTCATCCATGTTGTAGCATGTATCAGTACTTCATTTCTTTTTATTGCTGAATGATAGTTCATTGTGTGGTTATACCACATAGTATTAATCCATTCATCAGTTGATGGACATTTAGGTTATTTCCACTTCGAGGCTATTATAAATAGTGCTGCTACCAACATTCATGTACAAAGTTTTGTGTGGACATATGTTTTCTTTTCTCTTGGGTGTAATCCTAGGCATTGAATTGTTCAATCATGTGGTTACTCTATCTTTAACTTTTTGAGGAACTGCTGAACTTTTTTCCAAACTGGTGACTTCATTTTACATTCCCGTTAGCAATGTATGCAGGTTCCAATTTCTTCACATTCTTGAAAGGCTTGTTACTGTCTGACATTTTTTTTACTGGGTTTAAAGTAGTATCTCACTGTAGCTTTGATTTGCATTTCAGAAATGAGTAATGATTTTGAACATCTCCTGTGCTTAACGGCCATTTCTATTATCTTCTTTGGAGAAATGTTTAGTGAAATCCTTTCCCATTGATTGAATTATTTGTCTTTTTATTATTGAATTGAGGAGTTCTTTATAGATTCTGGATACAAGTCCTTGATCATACACATAACTTGCAAATATTTTCTCCTAGGTCATGGACTGTCTTTTCACTTTCTCATTGGTATCATTTGCAACAAAACATTTTATTTTTTTGCATTTTGATGTAGTCCAATTATCATTATCATTGTTTTCTTTTGTCATTGTGATTTTGGTGTCATATCTAAGACACCATTGCCTCACCCAAGGTCATGAATATTTACTCCAATATTTTCTTCTATGAGTTTTATGGTTGTAGCTCTTATATTTAGGTCTATGATCCATTTTGAGTTAATTTCATGTACAGTATATAATGTTGGGGTCCTGCTTCCTTCTTTAACAGGAGCTATTCAGCTATTAGAGCACCATTTGTTGAAAAGACTGTACTTTCCCCCACTGGATTGTCTTAGCAGTCTTGTCAAAATTTAATTGATCATATATGCATAAATGTGAGGGTTTATTTTTGGACTCTCAATTGTATTCCATTGATCTATTTATCAATCCGTATGCCATTGCCACACTGCCTTGATTACTATAGCTTTATAGCAGATTTTGAAATTACGAAGTATGAGTCCTCCAACTTTGTTCTTGCTCCAGATTGTTTTGGATATTCTGGGACTTTGTAGTACTTTTATAGTTTCCAAGCACACGGGTTTTAAGTTATCTTCTTGTTATTTTCCTGAATTTTATTAAATTTTGGATAGAGAACATACTTTATATGATGTTGGTTATATGGAATTAATTTGTAGGCAATTTTTATGAATGTTCTATTTATTATTGTAAATAATATGAATTTTAATTCTGTGGGTTCTCTACATAACTATTCATTCAAACTTGTAAAAAAGGTTATTCAAATATTTTATATATTTGTTTATACTTACTGCTTCATCTGTAAGTTTCAGAAGTGAGTTTGCTAAAATCTCAAAAACAATGGTTGATTTACCTATTTTTCCCTGCATTTACTATTTATTTATCTATTTGTTCACTTGTTCATTTCCTTATGTATCTTGAGAGACATCATTAAATACATAAATGTTTATGATTGATCATTGTATCTTTTAATTTGTTTTCCTCTAATTTTTTCACTGTACATATATTTCATCTGAATGTAAAATTTATTATCCAAATTGACTTTTCTCATCACTTTATTTTAAATATTTTTGCATTTTTGTTTAAATTTTTATTCTTATTTTTCTCAGCTTTTAATTTTGAAAGATGCTCTTTTAGACAATGTGCGTTGTTTTTAGTTGTTCTGTATTTTGACTGAGGTCATATTAACATTAACACTGAAAGTTATTACTTGTTTTTAATTTATTTAAGCCATCTTATTTCATATTTCCTCTTTTCATATTTACTTTTTGTTGCTTGTTTTCTCTTTCACTGTCTTCCATTGGATGAATAAAATTTTATTGTTATTTTGAAAATTATCCCTTGTATTTTTATTCTTCTGGTGGTGATCTGTAAGTTACTATGACTCATACTTTTGTGTACTTCCTTTCAATTTCTTAAACTTATGTGTAAGTAACCAATTGTAATATCTATGATTTTATTTCTGGATTTTAATAAGCACACTGTCCCCCATGTTGTTTTGCTTTTGTCCTTAATTTTAGACAGTAAACTTTGTGAAGTTATTCATTCATTCTTACTTCCTATTTTTCATAGAATTTCCTGAATTCTATTTCTTTTCTGTTGCATTTACGTGTTTTTAAAGAACTTTGTTTGGCAAAACTTCTGAAATCTTACATACCTGAGGATATCTTTTATAATGTTCAAATTTAGACGAGAATTTAACTGGTTAAAAATTCTATGTTAAAGCTCTTTTCCTTCAATCTTTTAAAACTGTATTTAATTGTGTTCTTACATCCAGTGTTGCAATTGAGAAATCTGTTGTCATTCTGATTATTGATCCTATACAGGTGACATTCTTTTCCTTCTTGGAGGCTTTTAGAACTTTCTCTTTTCTTTGATGTTCTTAAATTTCACCGTAATACGACTGTTACATATTTTGCACCCTGTATTTCTATTGGTTTTTCTTGATGATCTTTTTCCAGCTTTATTTTTTCAGTATCCTCCCTTATCTTTTGAGAGAATTCAACAGTCATTACACACGTATTTGTTGTCAACCTATTATGTTCCAGGAACTAATCTCCATGCTGGGAATACAGCTGGGACAAAACAGGTGCCGTTGAAGTTATTTTATAGTGGAGGGAGCAGACAAACAAATAATCAAATAAACATGCCAGGTGGAAATGAGTGCAGAAAAGAGCTATAAACCGAGGAGAGTGGCAGAAAATATGAGTGGGAGTCATATTTTCAAAAGTTCTATTTTGACATAAATTCATTTCTTAGAGAAAAGTTGCAAGAATAGTAAAAAGAATAGTGAAAAGGATTCCTATATGCCTTTCACCCTTATTCCTTAATTCTTAACATTTTTACCACATTTGTGCCTCTCTCTCTCTCTGTGTATGTGTATACCTATATCTATTTATCTATCTACTTATAGATAGCTAGATCTAACTCATATTGAGAGTCAATTGCAGACATGGTGACTTTTTACCCCTAAATACTTTAGTGTGTGTGTGTGTGTGTATTCTGCAGTGATAAAAAGGCAGGAAATTAACATTGATACGATGCTATAATCTAATCTATAGAATTTATTCAGAATCCCAGTTCCAAAATGTCCTTATTAACAGAAGAAACTTGGAATTATAAAATGCTTTCAGTTGTCATATATTTTGTTATCCTTTGAGTCCCTTGAGTATCAAGACAGCAACATTTTGAAGAATTATCTTGTAGAATGTGCTTCAGTTTGGACTTGTCTAAGGTTCCCTCATGATTTGATTCATGCTATCCATTTTTGGCAGAACTATTGCAAAAGTGATTCCATAAGATAGAGGAAAAAATTGAGACTGTATAACTTAGCAAAACCTAGAGTGGACAATGTTGGTGAGTAAAAGTTTTTACATGAGGGAGAACAAGTGAATGTCAACATTGCAAGGCAGAGTGGGATGGTATATGGTAAATAATACAATCAATGGCTAGGGTCTATAATTAACAGTAGTATTATAATATTCTTCCATTAATTGTAACAAAGGCAATATACCAAAGCTAAATGTCAATAGAGGGGGATATAAGAGAGGGGTATGGAGTTCTTGTTGTTGTTGTTTCTCCTTTTTTTAATTCTTTATTCTTTTATTTTTTCCCTCTTCTTTCTTTGCAGAAGAAATGGAACTGTTCTCTTAAAGATTGTGGTGATGAATGCATAGCTATGTGATTATACTGGGAGCTACTTATTGTTCACTTAGGATGGATTGTATGGTGTGTGAATAAAACTGTTTAAAAATAAATAGAAAGATACAAGTGCCGAAGAAGATGTGGAAAGAGAGATATAGCTATTGACTCTTGGTAGGGAAATAGAACAGTGCAGCCCCTCTGGAGGGCAGTGTGGTGGTTCCACAGGAGGCTAATTATAGGGTTGCCATATAATCCTGCAACCTCATTATTTGGTATGTACTTGGAAAAACTGAAAGCAGGGACACAAATAGGCATTTGCACACTGCTGTTGATGGCGGCAGCACTCACAATTTGCAACGGATGGAGGTGGCCTAAGGGTACTTCGATGGGTGAACAGACGGGCAAACTGTGGTGTATACATACAACAAAATATTGAGTGGCTGCAAGAAGGAATGAAGCTGTGAGGCATGCAACTAGATGACTGAAACTTGAGGACATTACATTGAGGACATTCTGACATTAAGCCAGAAAAAAAAGGACAAATATTGTAAGGCCTCACTAATATAAACTAACTATGATGAGCAAATGCTGAGAATTGAATTTCAGAGCATAGGTTATCAGGGGATAGAACGTGGCAGAGATTGGGCAATCAACAGTGCAGGAGTGCAGAGTATTCAATGAGGCTGACTGTAAATGTTTGTAGATTGTAAGCTCTTACAGCAGTCACATCTATTCTTGAGTTTTAACTGTTATTTAAGAGATATTTATTGGGTACAACATTTATATTCTCTGTAGCACTTTATCTAATTTAACCTGTATGATCAGTTTACGTAAACAACATAATTACATGGAACCTAGAATAGGGAATGAAATCTTGTTAATTCTGTACAGGTTAATGTAATATACCCCCAATGTATTCCAGAGTATTTGGGGCAGAAAATAAAGAAGTATTTGCAAAGTGCCCCTGAGGGACTGGGGGAAAATGTGGATATATTAAACTTCTTCACCTGGGGAATTCCTGATACTCTCACAAGCATTAGGAACTCCCAATTCAATAAGTCAAGCCCTCGATCTTGGGACTTGCCCTTATGAAACTTGTTCCCACAAAGGAGAAGCTAAGCCTACTTACAATTATGCCTAAGAGTCACCCCCAGAGAACCTCTTTTGTTGCGCAGATGTGGCCTCTCTCAGCCAGCTCTGAAAATAAATGCACTACCCACCCCGCCACGTGGGACATGACTCCCAGGGGTGAGCCTGGCCCTGTCATCCTGGGGTTGAGAAAGCCTTCTTAGAACAAAAGAGGGAAAAGAAATGAAACAAAATAAAGTTTCAGTGGCTGAGAGATTTCAAATAGAGTCGAGAGGTCACTCTAGAGGTTATTCTTATGAATTGTATAGCTATTCCTTTTTAGTTTCTACTGTATTAGAGTAGTTATAAAGAAATATTTGAATCTGTTGAACTGTAGTCCAGTAGACTTGATTCTTGATGATGATTGTATAACTATATGACTTTTATCGTGATTGTGAAAACCTTGTAACTGTCACCACCTTTATCCAGTGTATGGGCAGATGAGTAATAAAATAAAGACAAAAAATGTATTAAATAATAGGGAGGGATAAAGGGTATGGGATGTTTTGAGTGTTCTTTTTATTTTTATTTTTATTTTTTTCTTTAGTTTGGAGTAATGAAAATGTTCAAAAATTGATTGTGGTGATGAATGTACAATTATATGATGATACTGTGAGCCACTGATTGTATACTTTGGATGGATTATATGGTATGTGAATATATCCCAATAAAATTGCGTTAGAGAAAAAGTTATTCTGTGTCCTTCTCAATGCAGACCATCAAGAGTCATGTGAAGTCAGTTTGCCCCATTAATGGTGATGTTGACCTTGATCATTTGGTTGTGGTGCTGTCTGCTGGGTGTGGGGTTATTTCTCAATTTTTCTCTGGCCCATGAATATTGCTTTTTCTGGTATAGTCAGTTAAAGTTGATGTCTCTCTTAATGCAGTCTGTTCCTCAGAGACCTTATTATTTTTTCCCTCTGAGCTCATATTCCCCTGGATATAGTGGACATCTGAGATGGTGATATGAACCTGTGTGAAAGGGCTAAAGCCTGGACCTTTCTTTATGCTCATATGAGTTTAAACAGGGGCTTAGAGTGAAGGAATGTCCTTTGGCAAGAAGAGTTCCTGGCACTGTTTTATAGCAGTGTGCTGACTGCTTTCCCATTCACTTGTCATCCCCCAACTTCTTTTGGGGTGGCAGAGGGTGATGATTAAGGAAGAAATGTTTAAATGCTGATTGGTCCAGTTGCCTGGTGTCTGTTGTCATTGGTTCTCACCATTGCCTGGCTCCAGCCCTAACCTGAAGTTGTTTAACTAGCCCCTTGCCCTGCTGGGCTGATGTTTGCATTCAGAGGCAGTAAGAAGGGCAATAGTCTATCCAGGGAAATGTGGAGGAAAAAGGGCATCTAAAATCCCCTCTTTACCAAATCATACATCTTTGCTGTCTGGCCTTCCATTGCCCAGGAATGTCTCATAGTCTATGTTAGGGTGATGGAGATTACCTTTGTCTTCCTTTATCATCTGGGGTAGTTCCAGGATTGGGTCTTAGAAAGGGATCCAAAGCCCATGTTAGTGTTCCATCCAGTTTAGTATTTTTATGAGGATTAAATGATCTAATTGTATAAAGCACTTGGAGAATAGTTGGTCATCAGTAAATAGCACCCGTTACTAGTATTATTATAGGACTGTAAATATAATTATCATTATTTCAACAAACACATATCAAGTTTCTTTTACATTTTAGACTCTATGCTGGATGAAAAGCTACAAAAATGTATTTTACATGGCCTTACTCTATAGGTGACATAGACTGTTGAGTATTTTAAACATGCATAGTTGAGGGGACACATAACAATCGGTGTCTATGAAGCCCTCACAAAGGAAATGGTTTCTAAAAAGCTTTGTGAGACACAGCTGATAGCTCTGAGCATCAGTCTGAAGAAATGCAGGGCCAGGACTGTGGCTGGAGAACCCGATGGACCCTCAAAGTGACCCTGATATTGGGTCTCAGGATGAAGCATTGAGATGTGGTTGGAGAGAAGGAGATGCTCCATGCATTTGGGTTTTTTTTAATCAAAATTTTTTATTGTAGAATATAACATATATACATAGAAGAAATAACTTTCTATTTCTCAAAATAAATTTGTAGTTTATTTAAATTTCCTCTATTTAAGAACCAGACCAGTCACTTAGTAGCCCTACAACAGTGGCCAGCTGCTTAACTTTTTGAGCCTTAGTTTACTTATCTGCCAAGGGGTGATAATAGTGTCTTACCTGCCTGACTCAGAGGTTGGTTTTGAGGCACAAATGAGTTAATGGATGCTCACTTGATTTGAAAGTGTTGTGCTTGGTACAAATGCAATGCATTGACAATTTAGCACCTGCATTAGAAGGTTTTACTATGGTAAAGAGACACATGATGTGTTATAGACCAAGGCTCCTAGGGTATCTCTAAACCCTGAAAGTGGTCAGGTTGCATAACTGAATCCAATTTTATTTTTCAATTACTGACAAATTTCTGGTCAGTGGGTCCAAGTTCATTTGCTAATTTCTTCTTGAGGGCTGGAAACAGGTTCTGTAACTATTACAACCTCTACCCCCTCCCCTAGCCAAAGGGAGTTTCATTTACCCCGAGTTTAGAGGTGAGTTAGTCATACAAGTTACTCACAATCTAATTTCCCTGCATGGCAGCCAAGTATTTTAGGCCACTGGCCAAACCTTGTGGTTAGAGAATGGCACAGGTGGAATTTAGCTATGATGCTGTTATTCCATTACAATGAGGTAGGAAGCAGCTCTGGCTGGTGATAAGATGCATTATATTTCCACCAGAGAAAGAACAAGTGTCAGCACAATTAAATACAGAGGCTGTCATTATCATAGAGGTTTACTTGTGAAAGGTTTTCCCATATGAAACAGTCTTCCTTTCTTCCTGCCTTTGCTTTCCACCAAACTGGAATGATTCTGCAATGCTTGCAGCAGATTTGTGATGTTGAATGAAATACTTCTTAACAATTGAAGAGTCATAGACTGCACTGCAAATATCCTCCCAGGTCTGTTGAAAGAGCGGGAGTGGAAGTAAACATTTCTTTTCCCAACATAAAGGTACTGAGACATTGCTGAATTCCTCTTCCCTTCCCAGGCATTTTAGGAGGACAAGTGTTGGCAACTTTGCCTGTTTTATGGAGGTAAAGCTGGAGGTATGGGGAGTTGACTATGAAGACAACGCGTGTGGTATTAGGAGAACAAGGGCATTCTGAGTTTCGGGTCTAGGAAATGTGACCCCATAGTTTCTCTCCCTGTCCAATCCCCCATTCTTGCTTTCCTTAATAGACACACACACTTACCAATTATGTTAACTTTGGGAGAAATATTTTTCTTTGATCTTGTGATCATAATGTTTTGCCATTTTCGATGGCTTTTATTTTCTTTTTAATATCCACACACAGTCAGAGTTTCTTCCTTTAATTGTCCAAAGCCCAGAACAGTGAAGCCATGTTTCTTTAACCAATAATCCAGACAAAATAATATCTCTGTGTATCATGGAGCAGAAGATTTTAAATGAAGAAGGTTCTAGAATAATCTAGTCTGCATTGTCACCACACACTGTCTCTTGGGATATTTTCAACAAATATTTAGTAAATATCTATCTGCTATCTTTCTCATCCTGTGTTAAGAAAAAAGTAGATTCAAAACATGAGCAATTAGAACCAGTCATAGGCAAAAAAAAAACAAAAAAACAAAAAAACAACAAACCAGTGATTCTGGCTTCCTGCTATAGAAATTCTTGCACCAATCTTACCAAGCCCTAGCAAAGAACTACACTTCAATCGCATTTAAAAATATTCTTTTTTACTTTATAAGCCATTAAACATTATGGTTCAACAAAGCAATAACTCCAGCACTTTCAATGGCAGAGAAGTATCAGCATTTTACTCAAGAGCAATTCAAGAATCAAACTTATCTTTTTGTTTTGAAAAACTGTGGATTGCTTTCTTTCACCTCGTAACCATGGAGCAGCACATCCAGGTGGCAACACAAAGCTTATGGGCCACCAGGGCTGTGAAAGAAAGTCAAGCCACCACCAAACCACAGGCCTGAGCCCAGTGAAGTTGCCCTCAGTGGTTCTGCCTGTGCCCAACTCTGTGACCCAGGGCCTGGAGAAGAGCCAGAAGTCACCGCTGAACTTCTGGGAAGATTCCACAGCGCTCCTGGGACTGGTTTTTCAACTAAAGCACAATGCAGTAAATGTTTCAGATAACATTTTTAAACACAGGCCAAGAAGAGAAGACGAAAGGGGTTTGGTGACGCTTCCTGATTAGTGAATGCTCACCTTTTTGGGGAAGGAAAAGACTATGCAGAATTTAGGTGGCAGGTGAGCAAATACATGCCTGATTTGGTTGATGTTGTCCTGTTTCTCTGTAGGAAATTTTGATTGGTTGGAGTCAAATTTCTTTCAGGTTTGAAAAATATTTTATAGTTCTTAGAAAAGCAATTTGATCTGAGGGGTGAGGCATCACTTGGTAATAAAATCCACTAAGGAAAAAAATCCAATCTTCTCTAAATCTCACAACTTTGTGTAAACTAGCAATGTGAAATCCTCTTTAAACCCTACCCATCTTTGAGATTAAAACAAACAAACCAAAACCGGTCCTCTTCTGAAGACTTCCAACCCTTAGTGCCTAAGCGAAAAACAAAACCCCAAAACTCAAGCTGGTTGAGTTTATTTTTTATTTATTATTACTGATTTTTGTTTTTTACTGATGTTTCTATAGATTAACCTTTTGCTATAAATATTCTAATATTTTGCCATTAATATTCTAGCATTGTATTAGGCCAGAGATAAAGATACTAAGGCTGGTACAATTGAATTTTTGGAATTTAAGGTAGATTCTCAGGTAGTAAGGATGTAAATGTGATATAAATTTTTAAAATCAGCTGTATTAATTATATTATTCATATCAACTATAATCTTGCTTATTATATATTATATTATATTATATTATTTGTGTATATGCATTATGCATTTGTTCAAACAAAGACTTGTTAAATAGGCCTGGATGTACTCAAGTTTCCTCCTTTTATATTATGATTTCTTCATTCTTGAGCTTCTGATTTTGCTTCACCTCTTTGCCTGTTGGAGTGGATCTTCAAATAACTTTATCGGGAAGGATAGGTACATTATCAGTATATTTTATGAACATTTGTTTATCAAAACATATATTTATTTTACCTTCTAACAATTGACCAAGTCTGAAATTCTTGGATCTGAAAACTCTTCACTAAGGAAGAAAATTATTACTTCATTGTCTACTGGCATTTAGGGTTATAAATGAGAAAATGAGCAAAATTGATATTAGTTTCTTTGCAGAAAACTTGTTTTTCTTATTTGGATCATCTCAGGATGTAGTTGTCATTTCTTTGTCTTTGTATGCAATATGCAGAAAGTGCTCTTTTATGTCATTTTTACTTTTTCCAGGATTTCATTCAGAAATAATAGTTATTTGCAAGTTGACTGTCTATATTTGGCTTCAGTGTTTATCTTCTTTTTTCTCATTGTTGTTCTCATTATGTATATACTCTCTGGATTCTGAAAGACTTTTACAATTGTCCTTCATATCACTGATCAATATTTTACACAGCAGTTCTACTCTCCTCCAGTGTAAGCTTTAGTACTGCTATTGTCCTTTCAGACTCTGGGCAATTCTTTATAATCTCATCAAAATCTATTTTAATTCCGTACTCAACCTTTAAACTCAATCTTTCTCTCTTTTTGGTTGTTTGTTCATTTTTCACAGGGACCATGTCTTTTTGTTCTCTACTGATTATACCAAACATCTTCCCCAAATTTTCTTTGGGATTACAAGTGGATGATTTGTAAATGCCCTCCTTCCCTTACTTTTTCCTGTTATGCCACCTGCCCTATCTGGAGGTTATTTCATCCATAGACAGCATGCTGCTATTTTTTAACTGTTACCACTCACTTTTAAAGAAAGGGGAGATCTAGTATTCTCCATGTTTACTATCATATAGGGTAAACAGAGTGCCCTTTTCACACTTTTTCCACTTGTTGGTTTCCCTTCTGAAATCTAAAGCAGGAGGACATATAAATAAACCATCTTCCAGATCCATGAGCAGTCTGTAGCTTTTAGCTGCTATATAATCTCCCAGCTATTTTCCTGTCTTAGTTCTCAGATGCTTTGAAGCTGAGAAGTATATAAAAATCGACTGTTCCATGTGTGCCATGCTCTATGAGTTTTTTCTTCCCCAGCCTTGGGCTTTGCTGATCTTGTTACAGGATGGAACTTCCCAGAATAAACTTTGCCAAAGCCCTTCCCCTTGCATCTCCCACGTAGTTGAATTCTGGGATTTATGGTCTCCCCCTTAGAATTAAAAAGGTGGGAGGTGAAGTACTGGGGGATAAATACACTACTAATATTTTTGGTATAGGCCCTATTTCCTAAATTTGCAGGGGATGATATGAGAGGAAGAAAATGTCTATTTTCTTCTTAAAGAAAAAATTGTTTCATGATGTTAAAGTGGGTCATGACACAAACTGATAGTGCTTTCTTTTTTCCTTGGATAATTCCATTTGTCTTATATTTATTGACAAGGGGGTCCAAACCCTGGCAATAAATTGTCTGTAAATCTAGTTTCTAATGCTATGGATTTTCTCTTATACTGCTGCTTCATGAGTAGTTTGGTAAGAAGCTGGGAGATCCTACATTGGTGGCTGTTTACCAAGAAGCATTCTGAACAAGAATTCTGCGAAGACCAATTTTCATTAATACTTTTATAAAGATGGTTGGAATCATCAAGTATTGGGCATTCATCTGTAAGAAAACTTAAATATCATCCAGTCCAGGCTCACCTGCCTGAGGTGTGGAACTGAGGCCAGTCACTGTGGTAGAAAGTCTACCCCAGCCAGCCCTTGAAAGTCTGGAAGCTACCATCAGAGGAGATCCTAACATGTTCCTATCAGCTCCTCTCTCTGAGGAGTGATCTGCAGCCAGGGGCATATATATAAAAGCTCTGGGAAGCTGGGTCCTGACAACCCTCTAGCTTTCCTCAGAGCAGCCAGATATTCTGTCATATCCCAGACTTCAGCTCCATACCTTCCTTCCCCTTCCCCTCCTCCTCCATGGCTCCCACTAGCCCCACCAAAGCATGCTGGTCCCTGACAAAATTACTTCCCAATAAATTCATGCTCACAATATTCATAAAGAGAAAAAGTGAGAAGAAAAACAGGGGCAAATCACTGAGCCCACTTGCAGAGAAAGTGAATAAAATGACACAATTTATTTATCTGTATTCACCTGCTCCCTCTTCCTAATTAGACATGGCGACAGCACTCAGGAGCTCTCTCTCTCTCTCTCTCTCTCTCTCTCTCTCTCTCTCTATCTCTCTCTGTCTCTCCCCGTGCACACACACACACAAATACACACATGAATTCACAGAGTATTAATGACTCCCTGTCCCTGCCATGACCTTGATTCTCTCATAAGAGAATAAACCAGTGGTTCACAAATTATAATCCAAGATCCATGGGTTGGTAGTGTACATTATACGAAAACACAGGATACCCCCAAACAACAACAACAACAACAAATGCTTGTGGGGAAAGGCTTAGCAGGAACACTTAGATTCTAACCATGCAAGTGCACATTGAGAATCTACAGAAGGACAGTGCAACTGACAATGTTTCCCAAAATACTGAGCCATGAATATCTCACAGGAATGTTGTTGTTGTTGTTTTTACCCAGAACAGTATTTTTAGAAGCAATGGAGTTTCCCCAAACTTTCTGGAGTTTGGACTTTGGAATTATAAAGATTAGGATTTAAAACCAGATCCTGCTACTTGGCCTCTGGTGAATTGTTAAACCGTTCTGAGCTATACTTTCCTTTTCTACAAGGATTTAAATAATAATGTATGTTTACCTTATTGTGAGGATTAAATGATAAAAAAAAATCCATTAGCAGTGTTCATCTCCTTTCATCTGAAGCTCACTTCTGAGAAAACACTTCCGGATATGAAGTGTGGAACCTCTACAGGATGTGCAAATCTCCAAGGAGTGGCTGGTCAGTGCCACCTCAGGGATTATCTTAGTTTTCTATCTGCTAAAACAAATACCATACAATGGGTTGGTTTAGCAACAGGAATTTATCTCCTCGTATCAGAAGCTAAGAAGGCTTGCTACCTCCCTGTGTTGGTATCTTCTGGCTGACTAGCAATCTTTGGCATTCCTGGCTTCTCTGTCACTTGACAATGCATATGGCTGTGCCTTCTGCTTTCCCTTTCGGGATCCATTGACTTCCAGCTTCTAGCTGCTCCCTGCAGCTTCTCCTTCTGTGTCCAGTTTCCTTTGCTTATCAGGACTTCAGCCATCTCAAATCAAGGCCCACTTTCATTCATTCTGGGCACACCTTCACTAACAAAACATCCCCAAAGGTCCTATTTACTATGCTATTTACTATGTGCTCACACCCACAGGGCCAGGAGATGGGACCTGAACATGCCTTTTGTGGGGGACGTGACCAATCCTCAACATGCAAGTTTCGGAAAATATCCCATGCCCACTAACCTCTATCTACTTGCCAAGTGGCCCAAAACCTCGTATGCTGAACATTCTTGTTAAAGCATGGAAGATGCTGCCAGAGTGCAGAGGCCCTTGTTAGGCCAGTAACAGGACTTACCACTGGGTGAATTAACGTCTCAGCTTAATATCTACAAACCAGCAAGTTCCCTAAAGAGCACAGTGACTGACAGATACTTTGTGCTCTGATGTTCTGGAACATCAGGAAAAGGGTTCCATCCAGTTCTTGCAAGAATTATGAATGTAGACAGAATACAAAAGGTTTGCTTTTAGGAAAACCTCATATTCTTGTGTTTGTGAGCATGACTTATTAGAATAAAATTCTTGATCCTCTGATGATTGCTGTGTGACATTGAAGAATTCACTTAGCCTTCCAAAGCCTCAATTTTCTCACACAAACTTTGCTTGTGAAGACTGAATGATATGTAAAACCATTAGCACAATACCTAGCACATGGTAGGTACATGATTTTAAAGTATGTATTATTACTAACATTATAATAATAATCCATTCAGTAGTTAAGTAAATATTGAGCTGTTACTATGTGCCAGGCACTGGGGATTTAATTTCTGCTCTAATTATTCAGGCATGTTCATTGAGAAGTCCATGAACAGTTTAAATAATCTTAGACTATGCAACCTTGAAACTCACTGTCATTCAGTCCTTACCATCCATAGACTGAATCCACACATCTGCCAAGTGCCCACCCAGGCTCTGTAGACACATGAACTGAAGTGAGGATGTCACCATTTTTGAAGGTGCCTGTTCCATTTTGGATGGCTCCAGTGGTGGTACCATGTCCCTTAGAGTGAATCCAGGCTTCCGTCACTGCCGATTTTAACTCACAAGAAAATCTTTCATGAGTGTTTCAAATAACCTTGACCGAGGTTAAAATCACAGCCGGCATTTTTCCCCTCTTTCTTTGTTGAACAGGAATTTGCAACTAAAACCCTCCACTCTATCTGCAGTTCCTTTGTGTGCTATCAGTCGACCTCCGCCTTTCTTTTGTTTCAAATAGAGCTGATGCCCACAGTATCTGACTTGATTAACTGCTAAGCCACTCGCCCTCCTGAGTAGCAAGGACTCCCGTTGTCGTCACAGGAGGCAGACAGGTGGCGTGTGCTCACATCTGCGGTGAGGTTGGCCTCCCTTGGGGACAGGGTGGCTGTTTCTTGCAGTCGTGCAGGAACTGCAGGAGAGCCATCCATCCTTCACTGTGCGTGGGTCCTCACGGGCTGCGTCAAAAGAAGCCACAGGATTTCTATGTCCCCATTAATGAGAGTGCTGGAAAGGGAAGGTAGGGGGATGGCGTGCACATGCTGAGGATCCTGGAATGTTCTGTCTCCTATATTTGGAAGGTCAGAGGCCTGGATATTCAAGATGAACCTTCTATCAGGGGAAATGTGAATACTCTGCCTTGTCCCTTGTTTTCTTCTTTCTCAACACTCAGACTCAGTCCCTGCTGCAGGTCAGCGATGCACTCTATCAGTTCTCTTTGCCCTCTCTTCACGCCTCTGCATTCTTCCCAACAGTGGGTGAGCAAACCACTGGGGTGAACTGGGTGGGAGAATGAACTTCAGGGTATTTGGAAATTGAGACTGGTCCTGCTTTCAAGGCTATTTCTCATAGGGCAAACTCTTAGAATCAGTGACTGGGCTCAAATTCTGAAATGGCCCTTTGCTAATGTTGTTACTTGGGACTAGTTAGTTAACCTCTCTAAGCCTTTGTTTCCTCATCTTTAAAATGGGGATAACAGTCGGGCCCACTTCATAGGGCTGCAGTGAGGATTAAATACGACGGTTCTTGTAAAGCACCTGGTATGGTACCTGGGATACAATAAAAACATAGAAAATGTTAGTCCTTACTTCCTCCAGGGAGCAAGAGTTGAATTTGGGGTCCTTCATCCTTTGATCCGCAGGCACCAACTCCTTTCCCTTTCTAAATCTCAGTAACATTTACATAAAGGACATGGACATGGTTGATGCTGAGCATAAAAGGGCAGCCCCAAGGTGGGCAGGACGAGGTTGGTGTTTGGCCAAGAGTGTGAGGCTCCCGCACACTCTTGGTGAGTGCAGGGCAGGTGGCTTCTGCTTCTGCTTGACCTGGGGTCCCCTGACTCCTCACAGGCCAGAGTAGGCTGTGATTCAAACACCGAGTTTATGTTTGAGTTATGCCATCTCCAGTTTCATAACAAGGATGAGAAGTGGTTTACAAAATAAAATTGTCCAAGTGGTGAGAGTGGAGGAGAACTAATACTTATTGAATGCCTTTTATGTGACAAGTACTTTCATATGCACTTCTGATTTATTATACGTGTGTGGACCGTCTACCTTGCTTGGACTGGTTCAGGCTACATTGGAAGTAATGGGAAGGTTGAAGTTACAAAAGAAGATGTGAAGCTGTGTACCATGGGTCCGGGAAAAGTGTTTGGGGAATTGGCTATTCTTTACCACTGCACAAAGACAGCGACCATCAAGAGCCCTTATATAATCAAAATTGCCGCAAAGAAAAGAAAAAGGATTGTAAGAATGGTTTGGTCACTACTTGGCATGCATGTCACAAAGCAGCAGAACTCCCAGGAAAATTGGATGCCTGATATTCACTCATTCTTCAATGAACTTTGACAATTAAAAATAACTTGGCATTGACTAAAAAAAAAAAAATCTCCTCATATGCACTGTAGAATTTAATTTGCAAAACAACTCTGGAGTATGTGTGTTAATAATCCCATTTTGCGAAGAAAAAACTGTGGCTCAGAGAGGGAAAGTAACTTGCCTAAAGTCACAAAACAAATGGGTTCAGAGTAAGACCTTAAACTCAAGCCTAAGTCTGATAATGTTAAGACCTATAATCCTGAAAAACAGGGAAGGTTAAGAAATCCCCCGCCTTTTGTATTCCAGAAATCCACTCATTGTAAAAAACTACCCTTCCCCATAGCATTTAGATAAGACTCACAGGTGCACCCTGCCCCTTGTTTGCCTATTTCAAGGCCAGACACAGACCCACCAGGTTCCTAATTCTTGGCCTCATAAATGAACAGTTGAACTGCTTATGCCCACTGATCAATTGAAACAAAATTCTTGTTAACCAAAATTTGGTTAAGATTCTCTCCTTCTCTCCCCTAGTCACTGAATTCTGGGTCAGGCTCAGCCAGAGCCAGCACACAGCCCCTCCTTAGCAGTCCCTCAGAGAGAACAGGCAGGCCTCAGGGCAAAACTGTCTCTGATCTACTGTCAAATCACATTCCTCCAAGTTTATCCCCCTTCCTCACACCTAGTTCTTTCTAGCCTTGTTTACTCTTCCCTGTAAAGGAAAAACCCTTTTTTACCTACACTTGCGGATCTTAGGGACAGAGCCTTCTACCTGTTGCAATCGTCCCTCCTTCCATGTTGCAATAGCTCCCACCACCCCCAGCAATGATCCTTACCAAGTCCAGATGTGCTCTTACTTGACAAGTCCAAAAATCCAAGTTCTTTGTTACTTGAACAAGATGCTTAATGAATCCATGTCATTTGCTAGACAAGAACACTTCATGTCTCCCATCCATGGATTTCCCTTGTCTTTGCAGGTTTTGCCTGTAGCATTGTGTGTTCTTTTCAGATACTGATAAAGGAACAGTTCCCAAGGGGGCTTGTTTGACCTATGAGGCAACTCACTAACCTCTTTGTGCCTCACCTTCCTTACTGAGAAACAAGGAAATAACTCTCTCATGGAGATAGTGTCAGGATTCAGAGCTGATAACCATAAAAGTACTTTTTAATCCCTACAGCACTTTTTACATGAGTATAGGGTTTGCTAGTATTTTTCCAATTGTCGTGACTCTTCCAAGATTCTGGGGGCAGTAGCTTCTATACAACAACATGTGTTCTTCTTTTACCAAAATGATAAGAAATGTGTAGAGGAAGTCTCCACCTCCAAATATGAACAGACAATGTGTTCTTAGTGCTTCCTGAGGCTTTGCCATCAAAGAGCACTTTCTGCTGCAGTATGCAAAGAAATGAGGAAACACGAGTATTAGAGGAAATGTCATTAATGAATGAACCTCCACCTCTGGTAGGAGTAGGCAGTCTGAGTTCCTTAGCATTGGCAAATTTGACTGGCGATATGGCTGGGGTTCAGAAGCCATTACAGCTCAGGTGTTCATTGGAGGCCAACTTTGATCATATTGCCTCTCCTCAATTACACTGCCATCATTATTGATTCAGCAAATAGTTAACAAACTTTTATTATATTCCAGGCACTGCTCCAGGCTCTGGAGTAAGAGCAGAGAGCAAGACCAAGGAGGCCCCTGACCTCAAGGAGTGCACATTCTAGCTAAGGGAGACAAGCAAGAAATAACCATGCATATAAATGGTCAGATGACTTCCAGTGGTGGTTAAGTGTCATGAAGAAAATGGCACAAGGTGATGATGGAGTTGAAAGGAACTAGGGAGCGGTCCTTTAGATTGGGTGCTCAGGAAAGGCATTCTGAGAAGCTGAGAAGTCAATAATAAGAAGGAACTAGCCATGTGCACTGGTGATTCTCTATTTCCCCAACCATGCTGCACTCACCTCTCCCCATCTGACTCTACAAATAGGCTCATCCGGACTCCCTTGCCTGCTGACTTTCAGTGAGGAGGAGGAGAGAGAGGTTGTGGCATCATCCTTGTTTAAAGGCTGAATCTTTGCGGAGGCCTTGGCCCTCTGAGTACAGCTCCTATGGGGATGGCCTCTCCTCCATGGCTCCAGCTACCCCACGCCATCCTACCCCATCCTACCCCACCCCAATCCCTTTGGCCTGAGAGTCCTAGTGGCTTCTTGCTATTGCTACTCTCTAGGTTTCTCACTCTTCCTGATGGCCCTCTTAACCCTACCCATACATCTGTAAACAGTCCCTTCTTTGTAGTCTCTGTATTAAAAAATTGGGGATGAGTTATGTTTCTTGCTGGAATCCAGAAGAGTACACCTTGCAAAGGGACAGAGACAGAGTATTCCCTGCAGAGGGAATGGCATTTTTTTACTAGTAAAATAAAGAGGATGATAATTAGCCTTTGAGTGATTTGTTTATAGAATAGGAAGCATTTTCACATGTATTATTTCCCTTGAGGATCATGACAATATGGTGAGCTTGGGCAGGTATTATCCCCATTTTACAAACAAGGCACCTGAGTCTCCAAGAGATAAATGACTTGACAAAAGGTGGCATGGATTGTCAATACTGAAGCCTGATCTTAGATGCAGATTTTCTGGTTCCAAGTATAGGCTTCTGCCCCTCTGTCACTTTGCAGGCTGGGGCTGAAGAGAATCCAGAGACATTTTTCGGAGACCAGCTTTCCAGTTTCAGTAGCAGCTCATGGAACCCGTCACACTCAACAAATTGCTAACTGACATCTTTTTGGTTTAGTTGCATGAATCTTTGGAAGTGCATAAACTCCTGTAAGTAAGGATGATCCAAGGTCAAAAGTGACCGAGAAAACCCTCAGCTCTTATAGGAAATCCATATGATTAAACTTGTAAGTTGACACTTTTCTTTTTCATGCATTCCCCACCTTACTCAAAACATTTTTTTCTCCTATATATGTATAAATAATCACAAATAACCTATTGTAAAGGAATTGGAGAAGCTGGATGTTAATAAGAATATTTGATGAAAAAATTATTAATAGAATTATTTTGAAATTGGAATAATTTGGTATAAATAATGTGTTTTCAAGCTGAGGTATTTCTATCAAGCATTCTGTTAAAGTGGGGCACACCATAGTTATAAGCCTGCTTTTATAGGTGATATAGTATGGATATAGGATTAACAGTAGAATTCATTCTTAAAACTTGGAGCAAGCGACAAAAAATCCAATTCCCAACAGTAGATCATTCCTTCCAAGACGTCCACCATCCACCTTTCTCATTAACTTACCATTTGCAGTTTAAAATATCTACATGCTCTTCTGCAATACACCAATAGTTAGTCCTCCGGGGCTTTGCAAGCCAGATTGAACATCTGGATTTTGCAGCAAATCCTAAAGGTCACCAGATTCAGAGTGATAGAAGTAGATGGATAGATGGGCAGATGACAACATGCAGCCACCAAGACAAACTGCTCCTGCTGGCCCAGGCCAGCTTCTGAAAGCTTAGATGCTTTAAGACAACATGGATTTCTGTTGAAGGATGAATTGTTATTTGACTTTGGAAAAAGTCAGTGTTTCCATTTCTTTCTCTCCCACTTGGCATTTTGGAGCCTGCTGACAGGATTCACACCGAGTTTTGGCTTGATTTCTGGGGGCTTTTTTTTTTCCTACTACAGTTGAGCTTAAAGAAAAATAGCACAAAGAAATTGTTAAGAAGAAAGGAAATCGTGCTCCAGATGGTTTTGAAGGACTCTAAACTGGTCCAGAGCCCAAGAAAAGGCCTTTCATTTATAGAACATTGAGGAAAATGGTATTTCTTTCATTTGGTCATAAAAGCAACAACTGTAATTGCCCTGCACATCCATAAGAATGCACCCTAGCGTGTGTGCATTGTGTGCACGTGCTCTTGTTTTTCTATGAAGAGATGTCCTGTTTTAGGAAACTCAGAGAATCTGCAGAGGACACTGACTTATGATTTTCCAATTCCTTAACTGCCACTCTGATAAAGAGTGTCTAAAAAAAATGAGAGACGGTCAAATTCAGTTTCCCAGTGGTAGAAAGTTCTGGCAAACCCTCTTTGAGAAACATGGATTTTGTCTTAATGTTTTTAAAATATGTAAAGGGAGATGAAGTCCTGGGGGTGTGGGAATATGGGGGAGCAGGGGCCCTGGAGGTGGTGAGCAGCCTGGGAAGCTGTATTTATTTGTTTTGTCTTTTTAGTTACTGGTCACAGAAACTGAACTCAAACAAGCTTAAGGAAGAAAAGGGAAGATTTATAGGAGGCTTCCGGGGTAATGCACAGGCTGAAAGGTGGCTTGGAAGGGGACGTGGGGTTGGGGCTCAGGGACTGGGACCTGTGACTCCACATCATCACAGCTTCTCTCCATCTATCCTTTATATCTGCCTGCCTATTTTTTTTACTTCATTCTCTCCTAGTGCATACAAGTTTTCTCCTTGAGGTGGGGAATGTGGTCACTGGCAGTTCTGGAGTCCAATCACAAAAAACAAAACAAACAAACAAACAAAAATAATCATTCCTGCTAGTTCCAGCTAGAATAAACCTCAGAGAAGTAATCTGTTTAGTTCAGCTTGGATCAAATGTTCTTCCGTTGACTAATCAGGAACCCAGGAGATCAGAGTCTGTACAACAATAAATGGGCAAGTGGGAGAAGCAGTCACAGGGAGGGTGTTAGCAATCTAATACCCCAAATAATGTACAATTCAAAAATGGGGCCCATGTTTTAAAGTTGGGGACAGACTTCTCATTGCATTTAGAGTAGAATTCAAGCAGCTCCCTGTGGGCCACAGAGACTGCATGAGGTGTCGTGCCTTCCTTGCCAACCTTTCTGGTGTCCCCTCTTTGTCTGATCCCACTGCTGTCCTTTCAGGTGCTGGAGCACAGCAGGCTCCTCCCTACCTATGGCCTTAATGCATTTTATTCCTCCTGTCTATAAAGGCCTTTCCCTTGCTATTTGCATGGTTCAGATCTTCTCATCCTTCATGGCTCATGTCCTCAGGGAGTGCTTCACTGGACACCTTATTTGAGTAAGGGTCCCCCTCTATTCTTTATGAGAGCACGTCATTTAGTTCTTACGGTGCTCCACCAGTTTGTCAATGATATATTTATTTGTTTGTTTAATTGTTTGTTCTGGCCTCTCCACTAGGCTGTGAGCTCTATCAAGGTAGGTATCACGTCCAAGTCATCACTATGTTTCCAGGTCCTATGAAGGTGCCCTGCACATAGTAGGGGCTCAAAAAATTGTCCAATGAACAAATGGATAGATTGATGGCTACATTGTCCAGATGAATGCAGAAGCAAGCAAGGTACCAAAAGGGAAAGAGAAATCCCGTCTGAAAGGTAAGAAGGTTGGTACAAGAATGGATCCCCGGGGACGTGCTGCAGGACCCAGACACGGAGCTGCTGTCCTCGCATCACCAGGGGGCGCTATTTGCATAGACGCCAATGATGGTGGGAACTCCCCTGCAGCCAGGACTGTATAGACCATCTGTGATGAAGGAACATTTCGGAAAATTAATTCCAATCCATTGCTCACCAAAATTTTTGTAAACTGCAAATAAAAACAAATTGCTAAAAACATGAACTGAAAGAAGGCAAACAAAAAAAAAGCCCAAATTTGTAACTAGATTAAACAGATATGAAATCACTCTGCCAACTACTGTAAAAGTTTGCAAATACTTTTAACTTCTGAACTTTTCTCATTGTGGACCAATAATGGTTTAGAGACTGATACCGGGCCATGAACCTCACCTTGGGCATTGCTGCTTTCAAGGTAACCAAAGTCAGAGTAAAAGACCAGGCGCTATGCTAGGTAGTTGTTGACACCCTTCATTTAACCCTTCCAGTAATCCTTGGGATGGTGGGGCCAGGATTCAGGTGACGTGAGAAAGGTGAATCCTGTAAGTGCAGGGTTGGATCCTGTCTTTATTTAAAATTTTGAAATTTTGTTTGTCATAGAGTTTTTGCACTAATTTTTATTTTTAAAAAATATTATATTAAAACGTTATTTTCTTGATTACTAAGTTTTTTGGCACCCATAAATTCCTTGCTCACCTCACTTTGGAGAAAGGCATATGCTTTACTAGTAAATATAGAGAAAATTAGGCTCAGAGGTTAATTGCTCAATGTCAGGGAATAAGGCTAAAGCCTAGACACAAGTCTAACACAAAGCCCATGGTTTCTCCATTGTACCCCACTACTTCCCATGCTGAATATCACCATTCACTCACTCATTCATTTATTCGGAAGTATTGCCATCAAAGATCAAACACTGTGTACTACATGTGTGGCTGGGAATGAGAACATTTGGAATTGAGCCAGATGATAGATGGCCTTGAAAGCTAAGCCAAGGATTTGGATTTTTCTGGAGCTACGGTGGTATTGCATGGTCAGATTTAAGATTTAAAACATTCATTCTGAATGCAGTGGCGTGAATGGGTGGACTGGAGTGGGCAGAACTAAAGGCATGTGCCGTTAATAGAAGGATTCAGTAACCCAGGAGAATGATGAAAAGGAAGTTGAGGATATTGGTCACATTTGGAAAGAGTCCTCATCGCTGGCATTGTGAGGATCCGGGAGAAGAATGAACTGCCTCTGCTGCTCCCCCCGACTGTGCCTGAGCAGGGTCAGTGGGATGAG
Source organism: Choloepus didactylus (assembly GCF_015220235.1). Lineage (NCBI taxonomy): Eukaryota > Metazoa > Chordata > Mammalia > Pilosa > Megalonychidae > Choloepus > Choloepus didactylus. Next base: position 141,281,447 of record NC_051311.1, on the reverse strand, counting down.
GGAAGGTACAGTATAAGTCTATTAGAGAGACCACGCGATATGTTACTATGTGTGTAGGGGGTGGGAGGGATAAGGAGGGAAAAACAGCAATAAGTGAGAATCTGGAGTGAGGGAAACAGGTGCAAGGAGACATGGAAATGCAAGAAACTGGTAAAGGAGAGAGCAGAAGGCAGGCAGCATCTGCGTGCTCAAGGACAGGAGGAAGGGGGAGGGCGGGAGTAGGCGGAAACAGCAGTCAGATTCTCGGCAGCACTAAAATTGTCCCTGCCACTTGGCAGGAGTCAGTTCAGATGTCCCAGATCCAAGATCCTGGCCCTATTCCTCATTCAAATGACTGCACAAGGGAGCAAACTGGTGAGACTCATGGACCAAAGGACCCCTTGGCAAATATCAGTCCTATCCTTGGTGGAGTCCTCAAAGCTTTGTTCATCCGAGTGATCATCTCAAGAAATCTGGAAGTTGGCACGACAATGAGTCATTTCTGCCAGGACTGAGTATAAGAGATCTAGTCTGGTTTGTAAAAAAGTTTGTGAAGCAGAGTTCAAACATGCACATGACCTTTAGGAAAAATTAATTTAAAAGTTAAATGCATAAGGGGTACCATGGCTCAGCCCTTAGAGACCCCAATCAAATAGTACTCTTTTCGTTAGTGACCATTTTTATAACAAAAAAGAGAGATGCCTTACACTATGAATGCTTTACAATTCTGTAAGCTTTTCACCCGCACTAGGCATTTAATTCTTTCAACAATTGTAAGATGTAGAAAGGGCAGAAATTATTATTTCCATTTTCCAGAATGAAAACTGAGGACCAGTGAGATACACAGATTTGCCAGAGGTCACTACACTCAGCGGTAGAGCTGGCTCTGTGATACTGCTCTTCTGACCACCAGTATTGTGTCTACTAAGCAGCCTATATCATGTGGCTTTTCTGCAAGTGCCTCATGATGCCACGATGGTCACTTCACTATCTTCCAAGGATCTTCTGGAGGACAATTGTTGAAGGATGGCATACTCTACTCAGGAAGCAGCTGCAGAGCAATGGACATGGAGGTGAAAGGCTTAGATGCTCCCACACTGCTGCTTACGACTCCTGTGACCTTAGGCAAGACAGTAACCCCCATGGGTCTCAGTTTTCATAGCTTAAAAATGGGTGCAGTTGTCCCAATCTTCTTGGATTGTTGTCAAGGGTTATTGTCCTGCAGAAAGCAGATGGCTAAGGGAGTGAGACAGGATCCAGCAAATACGAATGAAGGAAAAAAAGAGAAAGAAATCCAGGATACACAGCTCCCCACTCTGCCAAGGGGGAGCAGGACCCATGATGGTGTGTGAGTGGGGAATGGTGAGGTAGAGAAATACAGTTTGAAATTAGCATAAGTCTTGTGGGCATTTGGAAAACAGAAGGAAAATTCACTCTGTGAGCACATCCTGTGCACCAGGGTTTGTGCTAGACGCATTCCTGCTCATTATTTATTCAATGACTATTTTTGACTCCTTCCATGGGCTTAGCAGGGCTGGAGGTGTTGAGGACAGAGAAAGAAAACAACCCAGAGACACACTTGGACAGCCCAAGAGGCTCACCTCCTCACCTTTCCAGTGACTTAACTGGGAGAGCTAGCTCACAGGGACAGAAACCAAATCCAACAGCCAGTGAGCTCTGAAGGCCCCGCCTTTCTAAAGAGGCTGCCTCTCTGACCAGGAAGCTTCTGCTCTTACACCCAGCTTCCACCTCCCCACCTTTCTAAACACACAGAGTATCAGGAGTGGGGAGGCTCTCTCTCTGTCAGAGTCCTTAACAGACCCTATTCTCATGAAGCTAATATTGTGGACGAGGCAAACAGAAACAAGTAAATATATTAAATGTTATCAAATCCTCCCAACTTTATCCTAACAATTCAGGTTTGAACCCCTGCAGGTGAAAGATTTGTGGTTCTCATTAAATCTGACACAAAAGGACAAACCATCTTCCCACTGTGCCATGTGATGCCGAGGGGCTGGGTCCTGCCGGGGACAGTTTGGAGACCCTCAGGACAAGCTCTCCCAGCTTGACAATTTGGGGGCAGGTGGAAGGCAGGGCACAGCGAGGCCTCTTAAGAGGATCTCTGAATTGCTCATTGCTTTGTACTCAGTGTGTTTCTACTCACCGTGAACGTGGACCTCACGTCAACTTAATGACCAAGTGGCTGAATCACTGTGAAGAATGAAACAGTGAAGATGTGACTTTAGTCCATGAGCTAGGGAACTAGTGAAGGGGAAAGGAATATGTGTGAGCTGAGTATTCAGGTTCTTCAGGTTACTGACCCCAGCCTTCTCACTTGGATGCTCTCATCTACTATTTTGGCTTGGGCAAGCATCTAATAGGCTTGATGACTTCACGAAATTATATTCCCAGCCTAGATCTGCCTTCTGAGCTATAGACCCCTACATTGTGATGCCTCCTACGCATCTTCAAATGCGTTCCAGGGGTACCTCAAATTCCTCCTTTCCCATCCTTTCCAGTCTTCACTTACGGAGCTGCCATCTTTTCTGCCACACAGGCTAAGGCCCAAGAATCACCCTCCATCTTTGCCTAATCCTTTCTTCCTACAATCAGCCAAGCCCTGCCATGTCTTGCTTTCCTGGCTCCTTCCCCTCTCTCCCCACTCCCTCAGTCTTAGCTACAAACATAATTTACCAATTTTGAGTCTATTTAAATCTGTAAACTCTGCCTGGAATGTCCCGCCCTCTTCTCAGCCTGAAGGACCCTAACTGTCTTGGTGCCTCCTTTAAAATGCCTTTCCCAGCTGTCTTAGTCTGCCATTCTGCTGTGACAAATGGCACCCAATGGGTTGGTTTAAACAATGGTAATGTGTTGGCTTATGGTTTTGAGGGTAAGAGAAGTCCAAAACTGACGTGTTAGCAAGGTGACCTTTTCTCCCCAGATGCTGTTGCCCACATCCTTGGGATTCCTTGGCTTGTGTCCCTGCCTCACGTGACATGGCAGTGTCCTCTCCTTTTTCTTCTAGGTTCCATTGACTCCCAGCTCCTCCCCAAGACTTCCTCTGCGAGAATGTCTGAATTGCTTTAGCTTATGAAGGACTCCACTAATCAAGGATAAGACACACCCTCATTCAGTTGTACCATACCTTAACTTAAAATAACATCTTCAAGAGAGCCTATCTACAATGGGTTTGCACCCACAGGAATGTGGACTAAGATGAAGGACATGTCTAAATCGTGTTACTTAATTCACGAGAGTCTGGGTTCTCAAAAAACATAGGAAGATATATTTTAATGTATCTTTTTTACATTCCTGTTTACCCACTATACTGTGAGCTCCTTAAAGAGTAATTTGTATCTTTAGGATCTACAGTTAATACATAATAATAATAGTAATAATAATAACAGTAAATAATAATATATTTCACTTACATAATATTTACTCTGTTCCCAGCTCCAAGTGTTTACATGCGTATTCAAATAATCATCACAGCAATCCTGCAAGATATCGTTATTCCCATTTTACTTATGAAGAAACGAGACAAAGATGTTAGTGACTAAGCAGATATCTCCCAGCTAGTATGTGGCAAAACTGAGTTTCAAACTGAGGACCAGAATCTTTGCTCTTTAGCACTAAGCTTTGCTGCATCACACATGGGGCGCACTCTGTGAATTTTGGATATGGCTGGCGGACTGAATGAATGAAACACAAAAGACAAGGCTAAGGGAACAATGAGAATGGTTAAAACCAGGAGACCACAGGCTGTATGCAATTTAGCACAGTCATAGAGGTGGGTGACATTAGAGTGTTTGCCTAGCGGAGATGATGGCAGGATGGGGAACAGCATCAACAGACCGGAGTCTGGAAAGATCCAGCACAGTTAGGGGCTTATGAAGGAGTGGAGAGTGGCTGCAGAACTAGAACTAGAAAACTTTCCCTTGGAAGTTAAATGTATTTTGGTTACTTGGTACTTCTCTCAGGGCCACATTATGACTTGGGCGGGGCGGGGGCCTTCCTCCACAAACAGTTTTAAAAATTATGTTTTACAACTGCATTGGCATAAAGGTGAACATTTTAATATTACATATAAAAACATTTGATTCAACCTAAAAGTTCACATTTTTTTCTCTTGATGTTAAAAAAAACTTAAGCCATTTTCATGGGGCCTACCTCTAAGTACTATGGGCCCAAGCACTGTAACTTCTATGCCTAATGAATAAAACTGCCCTGGCTTCTCTCTTTTTTTTTTTTTTTTTAATTAAATTCAGTTTTATTGAAATACATTCACACACCATACAATCATCCATGGTATACAATCCACTGTCCACAATATGATAACATAGTTATGCGTTCATCACCACAATCTATCTCTGAACATTTTCCTTACATCAGAAAGAACCAGAACAAGAATAAAAAATAAAAGTGAAAAAAGAACACCCAAATCATCCCCCCATCCCACCCCATTTGTCCTTTAGTTTTTATCCCCATTTTTCTACTCATCCATATACTAGATAAAGGGGGTGTGATCCACAAGATCTTCACAATCACACTGTCACCCCTTGTAATCTACATTATTATATAATTGTCTTCAGGAGTCCAGACTGCTGGGTTGGAGTTTGGTAGTTTCAGGTATTTACTTCTAGCTATTCCAATACATTAAAACCTAAGACGTGTTATCTATGTAGTGCATAAGAATGTCCACCAGAGTGACCTCTTGACTCCATTTGAAATCTCTCAGCCACTGAAACTATTTTGTCTCATTTTGCATCCCCCTTTTGGTCAAGAAGATACTTTCAGTCCCACGATGCCGGGTCCACATTCATCCCCGGGAATCATATTCTGCATTGCCAGGGAGATTTACACCCCTGGGAGTCGGGTCCCACGTAGGGGGGAGGGCAGCGAGTTCACCTGTCGAGATGGCTCAGTTAGAGAGAGAGAGGGCCACATCTGAGCAACAAAGAGGTACTCAGGGGGAGACTCTTAGGCACCATTACATGCAAGTTTAGACTCTCCTTTGTGGTAATGAGCTTCATAAGGGCAAGTCCCATGCTGGAGGGCTCAGCACATCAAACCGCCAGTCCCAATGTTTGTGACAACATCAACACCAGTCCAGGTGAGGATGTCCAACACATCCGCATCTTCCCCCAGATCCTTGGGGCTGGAGAGGGGGAGGCTGTAAATATGTTTTTTATTATCTGCCCAAATTACTCTGGGATGTGTCACTATTTCACTCCAGCCTATACTAACCTATCGTATCTCACTTCCTATTCAAAGTTCCATGCAATTGTGGTGTTTGAACAAATCGACTGTAGAGTTGTACCGTTTAGAAAATTTAGATCCTGTACCAAATAGATATCTATTCCCTTGGTCTCATATGGAAGTTGAAGTTTTAAAACACAATCAGTTTCAACCTTTACCCTTTGGCCTGGCTTGCCCTGGTCTTAACCAGACCTGCTTCATTCATATCACTAATTGAAGTCTGGCCTCTTTTTCAGCTTTTTTTTTTTTTTTTTTGACAGTGGCTGTATGCACTAATACTGACATTCATATCTGCCAAGCTCTAGCTCTGAGTTTCAGGTGTCTCAGAGATATGCATTGTTCCAGAGACCTGGCTTCTCTCTTAATTGTGCAGATCGACAAGACCCTCAGAAGTTCCCTCTCAAGGATGGACTGAAGGTGCATCTGGCAGGTTTAGTCCTCAAAATTCATTGTTTATTATCACTTTCCTTATTTGCAAGGTTAAAGAAGTAGGCCATGTCATTTCTAAGGGGGGGGGGGTCTCAAAGGCATGCTCTATTTGTTGTTTGTGAGGTACTTAGCAGCTTATAAATAACTCACAAATTCCCATTATTCAGTAAGGAAACTGAGGCTGAAGGAGGTAGGCTGCCTAAGTTTCATACCTGGTATGTGGCAGGGCTTGAGGCAAATCCAGATCTGCAGCTCTCCGTCTGCTTCTCAGTGTCAGCAGTTTTGTTCCAGGAAACAACCCCTGTGATGAAAGAGCCACTTATATCCAGAATGAAGTTTACATAGTACAATGGGCCCTGAACTTGGAGCTGGCCACATGGTGTACTGGAAGCAGACTTTTCACTCATGCAGGTTCTTCTCTCAGCTTTTACCATTGTGTAGCCCTTGGGATGTTATTGAACCAGTCTGAGGGACACTTCTCTATCTATATATCTATAAAATCTATATAATATAGATACTATGGAGAGAAAGAGCTCTTAAAATACTTATAGAGAGATCTATATTTATACAGATAATATATAGAATCTATATAATCCTGGTCTGAGTGTCACTTCCTAATCTATAGATTAATCTCTAATCTCTAATCTGTAGATGATAGATCTATAATATATAGCCTCTAATCTATTCTCTTAAATAAAATTCAATGAGGAAATATATATAAAACACCATAATACTGGTGGACATTTGCTCTAAAAATATTAGTTTCTTAGGTTTCATCTTTGCCTCTGTTTTTGTGGCCTGTCCACTAGCAGGTGATAAATGGGACTTAGATCTGGGCCTCTAACCTAGGCCAAATGCGTCGTTGTTGGCCAGTGTGCGGAGACCAGCCTGTTCAAATCCGTAACATTTTACTTTTAAGGACCCACAGTGTGTCAGGCTGGAAGAAGGTAAGGCAGGGCAAGGATTCAAAGGTACACAGCTGCCCACAAACACTGGTAGGAGAGTCTAAATAGAAATAGAGTCTAAATAGAAAGCGGGCTTCGGTAAGAAGATATGGCCAAGACAGCATGGATGTCAGGAGCCGAAACAAATGAGGATGAAGGCAGAGCAGTGAGAAGAGAAGCCGGTGTGTGTCTGCGTCCCCTCTTTTCCTTGGGGCCGTTCTGTTCTTTCCTTCTTGCTCTGCACTTCACAAAAACAGCAGTCAGGAATCAAACCACCTAACAAGCAAAGAAAGGTTGGTTTCCATGATTTCCTAATAAAACTGTGAACATTGGCCTCCAGTCAGCTGAATGTTTCCCCCCTCACTGTTGGCCAGGCTAATAAGAAAAGGATTGCATTGAGGAAGTTTAGGCATGGATTTTATCACTCCCTGAACAGTTCTGAACAAGAGAAAGGGAGGCATTACTATGAAGTTTTAAAACTCATACTACTTTGAAATTATCACGTAAGGATTGTCACAGGGGAACGCAGTAAAACTGCGATTTCTCCTTGTTTCACACTGCAGGACTGAAAAGGGAGTTGAAGGAGATTAATTACATTCCCTGCTAATCAATGCAAAGACATATTTTTCTGCTCCTCCATCTCATAATTTTTATTTCATCTAGTTTGAGTTTTTTTAGGGTTGCCAGATGTCCCAGTTTCAGTGGGACAATCCTGCGTTTTGAAGGTACATCCCATCTGCTCTTGAAAATATTTCTGTTCACTGCTCTCTCGCCGACTGTAGGGTTTTTAGAGCTGCCAGCCAGAGTATGGCTGCTGGAGAGAAGATGATAAATTGTTGTAACACCATAAAAAAAAATCACTCACATCCACTACCAACCCACCCCAGCAATGCTGTGAATTAATTCTGCAGGAGGCTTTGTCATGAAAGGTGAATCTCCTAGTCTCCAAATAGGAATCTGAAGTTCTTTCCACAACAGCTTTCAGAAGACACGGACAGAGCAGGGAAGGATGTGTGGAGAAATCCCCGAACTTGCCGTCAGAACATCTGGCTCTGCCATTTTCTAGTGGAGTAGCTTTGGACCGACTAGTTAAGAGAAGAAACTGCTTTGTGAGCACCGACTGTCTAGCTGACCTTCTGCTAGGTACTTTGGATAGAATAGCTGACTAATTTCAACAATATTGTTGGATTGCATGCATTTTGTCCCCATTTAAAGATAAGGATGCTGAGGCTCAGGTTCATTGAACCCAGAATTCTGGTGCCAAACCCCACACTCTTTCCAATACTGACATCTCACTTTTTTCATATGATAAGCAAGAATAGTAACAATATATACCTTGCAAAATTTGAAAGAGAAGTTGAAGATTCTGTAAAGGTCATTTCCTGGACTCCTGTACAGTGGGTGAGTGAAGTTGTCAAAATAATGTCCCATCTGTGGGAGGTTTTAAATGAACAATTTCCACTGAGCAAACATTCTTAGTGCAGGTCTATATGCTTCTTAACTTGGCCTCATATAGACATCGAGACTTCTGCTACAGAGATGTGCTACATGATTTTACATAACCAAATTATCTTCTTCCTTCATATTCCTAAAGTCCTCATTTCTCTTAATTGAGGCATTGGAACTACTCTTTCAATTCATCTGTCATCTGAATAGGGCCAATCATTACATCACTAACAGCCTTCCGTAACTTACTGAGAGTGCATTCATCATATTTATTTTATCAGAACAAGGTCCTGACAGCAGAGGCCAGGCTGAGCAAATACTGATGGTTGTAGCAACAGGGAACTGGAACCAGGTAACGGGGAACTGTCTAGAAGAGAGACAGAGCAGGGGAATCTGTTGCATCAAGAGACAAATGAGAATGTTCTGTAGTCCTGCAGGAAAAGAAATTGAATGATTTCATTAATATACATTGCCTAGTTTTCATGACACCAATAGCTTGATTTTTTTTTCCAGGCCCATAGATTTTGATTGTTATGCCTCAATAGAAGGGTCTCAATGGAAAGAGGACCTATAATTTCCAATGCAAGCCTTTGTTAGTGTATCTAAGTAACACACAAGTTGAGGAGAGATCTTAAAATACTGCTGACATGTCAGCTGTCATCACATTGGACGTTTCCCTGGCAGCAGCGTACCATGGCTTACTCATTTTGTTGTTTTCCTCTTGCCCTTCAAGAAGGCATTTTCTGAGTGATAATGAAAATCTTTTTCATGGATTTCAGTTCCTTGCACTCGTCCCCTTCCTTGCCTCTCCCGAGCCCTTATAATGGGCTACATGTTTTTTTTTCCCATGAACAATGGAAGCTCTTCGGTGGAGGGCAGGGGGGGTTCAATAATAAACCCCTCACAATTTTTGCAAAAGCATGTATGTCTGTGCATATGAACATCCCATCAGATTCTCAAAGGGATCCATGACGTCAAAATAATTAAGAACTTATGCAGTAAAATCTGGGGTTACAGGGCCCAACTTAATGATCTAGACAGTAGGTAGAAAATCCAGCCAATGACCTGTTGAGAGACGGAAAAAGTGATTTCTCATCCTAATTTCCTATATTACCACAAGCAAATTTATTGCCACCAGCAAATTACTTTAGCTCCAAATTCCTCTGTTTTCTCAGCAGTAAAATGGGCCTGATCTCTTTCTCCCAATGACTCAATTGCCCCTCATATCCCCATACCCTGTGATCCAGGCACTAGGATTTTCTTCCCAGTTCTGTATATTCCCCACTCTCCTGAAAGCCTGAGAGATGTCACATCTTGGTTTTGGAGTAAAGCCTCAGGCTTATTAGTTTATCATGAATGTCCAGCAGTATGCCTGGAAGTGAATAGGTGTAAAGGAAGGAAAGAAGGAGGAAGGGAAGGAGGGAGGGGAGGGAGAGGAGGTTTGAGGAGAAAGGAAGGAAGGAGGGAAGGAGGAAGGAGGAAGGAAATCATAAAGTTATTGGTGATAATCAGCTTGTTTGAATTCCCTCCCATCCCAGCACCCTGCTAAAGGGAGAGAGCAGAAATTAGTACGGCAGGGGGTGAGCTTATAAGGGTACAGGGTTGGTGATATTGTGTGTGTGTGTGTGGGGGGGTGTCACCTAAACTGCCTTCCAACTTTGAGTGTGCATAAGGATCACATGAACAGCTTATTAAAAATAGTTTCCTAGGCACCACCCTCAGAGATTTTGTTTGGGGTGGAGTAAATAAAACTCTTTCAACAACTTCCAGGTGTCCTTGCAGGCTTGTTTTGGCCAGCGTAGGCAAAGAGCCAGTCATTGGTAAATGCTATTTTTTCCTAAGAACTCCCTCTTGCTGATCAGAAATGGTTTGTAAGGGCACAAAAAAGCTGAAGAGCAGAAGGAACCATTGAATTTCCAGGATTGTCCTCTGGGTGGCGCTGTGCAGAAGATGGCTGGTGAAACTCATTTCTCTGGGTTGGCCTCCAGGTGGGGCTACTGCTGTAGGCGCAGTATTGCCAATGCCAGCAATTTAAATGAGGCGATATCTGGCAAGTACACAATTCTCATCCGGATTCTTTGTTCATTCTGATTTTGGGAGAGTGTGTTGTTTGAAAGACAAGAAGATGTGCCTGGGTCACCATGGTGCTCACCACCTCTCACACAAAGCAGCTGGATCAAAATGAGTGGCAGGTTCAGTTACTCAACTAGCTGCTTTCCACCTTGACTGTTATTTTTAATTATAAAAGTAATTCATATTCTTGTAGACGATTGCAAAAAAAGCACCTAAACAAAAATAAATTTTAAAAGTCACCTGAAATCACACCACTCACAAATAACCACTGTTAACATTTAATGCATATCCTTAAAAGGATACTGTTTGTTGACTTGCTTTTTCTCTTTTAACAATACAACAAGAATGTTTTCCATGTTAGTAACCATAAAATCATTTTTAAAAGTTGAATAGTATTTCATTTATAGGTGGGCCATGGTTTATGTGACCAATTCCATTTTGTGGGATGTTAGGGTTCTCTCTCTCTCTCCCTCTCTCTCTGGCTTTTACAGACAACTCTGCACTCTGCAATAAACACACATTCTTATGGTTATCCCTTTGCACACTTGCTCAATAATTTCATGTACTATCTTATAGTTTTTAATTCTTTTTGCTTTCTGGAAAGGGTACTGTTTTAGTTTCCTAGGCTGCTATAAGCAAATACCATGAAATAGGTCTGGTTAAACAATGGGAATTTATTTGTTCATGGTTCTAAGGCTAGGAAAATGTTCAAATCAAGGCATCATCAAAGTAATGCTTTTTTCCCAAAGACCAGCTGCCGGTGTCCTTGGCTCCTCTCTCATATGGCAAAGCACATGGTGGCATCTATCGGTTTCTCCTTCTCCTCTGGGTTTCACTGATTTCAGCTTCTTGCTTCTGTGGCTTTCTCCTTCTTTGTTTGAATTTAATTATCTTATGTAGGATTAAGACCTATCCTGATGGAGGTGGGTCACACTTTACCTGAAGTAGCCTCATCAAATGGTCCTCCTTACAATGGGTTCACACTCGCAGGAATGTATTAAATTTAAGAATCTGATTCTCTGGGGTACATACATATTCAAACCACCACAGGTACCCATTTTTACTCATACCACCAGTGAATGTTAGGGACTGGGGCCCACTCCTGCTCCTCTGAAGTTTGAGAATTTGCCTTCCTGGTAGTCCAGCAGAATTCCAAGGGAAAGCAACCTCCCAGCCATACATCCTAAGGAAGTGGAGAATTGTGGCTGAGGACTGTGATGAGAGGGGTCATCAATTCTGCCTTATTCTAACAGAGCTGGCCCTAGCTGATGGCAAGCCTGCTCATCCTCCTCACTCCTACCTCTTTGGTTTAGGAGCCTGGAAATGTATTGGAGTTACCCTAGAATTATTCCAAGAGAAGAAATAGGGTGGAAGTGGTGGAGTCTCTTCAAGCAGTGGCTAGTATAAATTCAGCACCAGTCCCACCATCTCCTCATCTCTCCCTTGGATGACAGTGATCATCTTTTCTCCCTGCCACACTGAATTACCTAAGCAGGGGTAGCTGGAGAGTGAGTGGGGATTCATGCCCTGCCCCCCAAAACATTTACAGACAAAACATTGGAATCGGCTCAATTCCAATAGGAGAAAAGGGAGAATGGTATTTCCTTGGCCACATGCCCATGAGTCATGAGGTTGGGATGAAGGAAGTACACATGGTAACATTGAAAGAGAACACACAAAGCCATAGATAGGGGTGAACCAGCCATTGTCAAGAAATAAAAAGGGGTGAGAAAGTTGCTGAAGAGTATCAGAAGAAACAGAATCCACAACCTGTAGCCAAGGGTCCAGGAGCAAGGACAAGTGGCTGGAAGACATGGACCCTGTTTGGGATGTCTTGTGGTTGCTTAAAGTTTGCTTTTAGCAACCTAGGTAGATGTGGTGCTTGCATGGACACAAGCTGCCCCCACATGCACAAGCCTACAGGCACCCCTGCCCAAAGGACCAGAGAAGAACACGCCAGCAGATACAGCCAGATCCTCCGAGGCACAATATTACAGTCATTATAAAATGCCCAAGCAGCAGGACTGAACTGTAGCAGCTGGGGGAGACAGGGGGTGGGGGTAGGGGGTTATAATTTCATAGGGTTAGGCAGAAACTATCTAGGAGGAAATGTCTCCTACCAAGAAGTCCATTTTTAGTTAAAGAGAAGCCCTGTGCAAACACCCTCACTGCATTTCTACAGCTCAGCTACAATACTGTGGCAGAGGGGCACTATACCCTTGTATATTCCTGAGTTGTCCACCATATATTTTTTTCACAATATAAAAAATAATAATTAAATGTGTTTCCCAAATCACTTCCACAGAAATTTGCATGCTGTACCAACACGATGTTGAGTGAAAATAAAGCAGAATATAAAATTATGTACATGATATAATCTCCACTATGCAAAAAGGTATATACATAAATATAGAAAAGGTATTAGATGGAAATAAACCAGTATTTTAACGGCGGTGGGGGCACTTGAACCTTGATCTATTTTATCAGTGGATACCAACCATTCTCAATCATTGGTAACAGGTCTCCAGTTTAAGGCAGCAGGAAGCAACCATTCCTGTGCTGCCACCAGCGTGAGCTCAGAACCAGTGGAGCCCAAGCAAGGGCTTCGGTGGTGGGAGCTGGGAAATGAAAGAGGCACAGCTTTGACACAGCAAAAAATGTTTCCCTAGCCAAGTATTAATCCTTTCTTTAGTTTTGTTTTGTTTTTTTTTTTTTCGTTTCTTATTTTCCATCTCTCTGATTTCTTCCATGATATCTTTTAACTTGTAAACCATTTGTGTCCTTTTACAACCAAGCTACCTGTCAGTCAAGTAACTAATTAATTACAATGAGGCAGAAATAAAAAGTAATGTCAGCAGGAATATAAGAACTACACTTAGGTTAATTGAAGAGTAAACCACAGAGTTCTCAGCCCATATGCAGATTCTTTCATTTTTGTGTACTCTATTTTCTGTCTTTATAAAATCTCTGGTTAAAACGCACCTCCAAGTGTTGTTAGAAATAGGTATTCAGATTGGGAGAACCCAGTTGCCTGATGAGATGCAGTTTGGATGGGGCAGGAAAGGTCATACATTTTGAAGAAAGATTCAGGGTTTAACACCAGCCCCACCTCCACCCTGACCCCTGCCAAATGACCAGGTGTGTGACCCAGGACAAGTCATGTTCATTCTCTGAGCTTCAGTTTTCCTGTTTGTAAAGTGGGGATACTATACCTATCTTATAGATAAATAAAATAATTTCTATTTATAGTGAGTGCTAAAAGGCTCCATCCCGTAGGATAAGAGCTGTCATTTTCTATTACCCCCCACCCCCACCCTTGGGTTATTGCAGTTAAGTTTATTCTTAAGAAGATGGGTGTCTAAGTAGAGTGCCCTAACCCAGAACTTCCAAGCCCTTCTGGTCTTCCTTCACTTGTCCCTGCCTGCGTCTGGCTCTAGATTTCTTTTTGTGAACTTCACTCTGAACTAGTTTTTCCTTCTTCAGTCTCCCCCTGCAGCTTCCCCTTTGTTAAGCACCATATGTGGTCCCTTATTAGCTCAGGGCAGGTGCCAAGACAGTCATATCTTTTAGATATTTAGAAAGCCTTTTAGAAGAAATTAATTGGTGCTCAGAAATACCATCATTTAAGGTGAATATTTTCTTTATTTGAAAATATTAAAAAGTAGCAAAGCTGCTGCTGCTCTTAAACTGTATATACCATGAACTCTGAATTTCCAAAGATTAATTAATCTAATTTGAATACCATATCCAGTAATTAATGTTTGTTTACAATTTTTTTTCTATGAAAAGTGAGAATTTTCTGCCAGACATGAAGCTAGATCAGAGACGCTTTCTCGCCTTCTTTTTCTATAGATTCCGGTCTTGACCTCCAAGCTCTGAATCTAGTTGATAAACAACTGAAACGTTAATATTCCTTATGTGCTACAGTTCCATGAGTTGAATTTTGATGTAGTAATTCACAAAGCCACCCTCAGCAGTTTTGTGTGCCTCAGACACACTAAGAACTAGACTTGCCTACACTGCAGGAAGACACTTTTCAACCAGGGTAGGTTGTTTGAATAACAATGACACTGACAATAGCAGTAGCAGTAGAATTTTATCAGTCTGTTAAGTGCTTTTCAAAGAACAGTGGAGTTTGAGCAATCAAGAAATTCCTTGAAATTTTGAAGTCAGGGATAGAGCCCACCTCACCACCCCACCCCCCCCACCCCCAACTTGACTTTTCCTCTCACATTCAATTTCCATACGCAATTCCTCCTTTAGTCTTCACTGTCAAGTCCACGTGGAGGTGGAGAGCAACCCAAACTGCTTAGATTGTTAAGGCTCCTGTACATTAAAAAAATAAAGACATGTCAAAACAGGGTCACAAAATGATTGGATATTTCAAATATTTACATTTAACAAATCATTGTGTTTTGCACCAGCAATAAAATGTAACACAATCGTGCTTGTCCACAACTACCTGGTAGTAATAAAAATAATAATGGCTTACATTTGTTGAGTGCTTATTATATACTAGGCACTACTCAAAGCATTTTTTATATATTGTCTCATTTAATCTTTCCAACCTTATGAGATGCCTGAGTTTCTAGGCTTCTAAGAAAAATATCACACAATTTGGCTTAATAGCAGAAACTTAACTGGCTCATGGTTTCAGAGGCTAGAAGACTTGCTTCTTCCAGGGGTCGGTAGCTTTTTGGCTGGTTGGCAATCCCTGGATATCTTGGCTTTCCCGTCACATGGCAGTGTCCTCTCCTTTCTCTTCTGGGTTCCGTTGATTTCCAGCTTCTGGCTCCTCCCTGTGGTTCTCTCTGATTATGTTTGAATTTTATTCTATGTATAAATGCCTCCAGTAAAATCCAGATTAAGACTCAACCTCATTCTGTTGGGTCACACCTTAACTTAAAATGACATCTTCAAGAGATCTGTTTGCAAGGGTTCAGACCCACAGAAATGCAGATTAAGAACATGTTGGAGGAGTACGTGATTTAACCCACTGCATGAGGTAAATCCCATTAGCCATATTTCACAGATAAGGAAACTGAGGCACGGAGGTCTTAGTAGTGCCTGAGGTGAAAGAGAATAGGATGCAGATTTAGTTTTAGCCTTTCTGAGCCTGTTAGTGTACTTCTGAGACTGCAGACATTACCTCGATTAGAGGTAGGGACGTAAGTCTAAATTTGAAACCATTTGTGAAAGTGAGACCTGGGCTCCAAGGAATCTTGTTGTTTACAGAAATCAAGAGGAGAGGATACTTAACTTTGCACTGTGCCAAGACCTCCCTCTAGCACTCATCGGGAACGCAGCCTTCTGGAAAGGAGTACGACTGCTAAACACTTCCCTTTAGCTCTGTATCTTAGCCCAGAAGCATGGGTTCGTCTTGCCTTTGTAAGACAATGACTACTACCCAGAGTCTCTTTGCCTTCTCGAAAGGAGGAACTGTAGCCCACTCGCTCAGCAGCTTCCTCAGCTCCTAACGTCACTCTCAGACTAGGATTTGGGGCAGGACCAGATATCTAAGGTATTAATATTTCTGCCATGCCTTTTCCCTCAGTCCATCAGGAAGCTGAACTCTTCCCGGACACCTCACAATACATCTCCAGCTTTCTCAACAAACAGTGAGTAAGCATGGGCCAACTGTATGACTTGATTCTCTCTATCTTTGAACCAGAGAAGGAGGGAGAAAGGGAGAGAATGAGTGACACAAGAATGCACATTTTCCCGAAGGCATTATCCCATCACTTTTGACACAGCCCTGTCTGGTTTCTGTCCCTTGAACATCTCTTTTAAGGATACCTGTGACCTCTATGTGCTTTAATCTAATCACTGCATTTCCGTTCTCATGTTATTGTACCTGCTAGTAGCTTTTGGCATCACTGACTATTTTCTCTTCTTAAAAATAAGTATCTTCCCTTGTCTTCTGTTCCCAACACTGTTGTAGCTTGCCTCCCACTTCTCTGATTCTCCTCTCACCCCCCTTCTCAGTTCTACAGTCAGGCCTATCCATTCGGCGAGGATTGACCCCCAGCCTCTTTTCTTCTTTCTCATTTTCTCTTTGCTTAGACCAAGTCTTCAGTCACCAGTTGCCCAAAGGTGACTTTCCAATTTACATTTCCAGACCAGACATTTCCTTTGATCTCCAAATGCATGAATCCAAAAGATTAGTTGATTATGCCTCCTTTTAGATATTTCAAAGGCAATTCAGACTCAACTTCTCATGTGCTTTTGAAATCAAACCTATCTTCTTCCCCCCATGTGAATGGCTGTCTGGTGAATGGCCACAATTTACCATGTGCCTTCCCATCCCAAGATATTCCCTGTTCCATATTAATGTAAGTTGTGTAAATATATACATGCATAAACATGTGTCTACATACAAATTATGTATGACTTATGTATACAAAGTATGTAAGTCTACATACAAAGTATGTAGAAATGAACCCCATTTTATTACTTGTTAAATTTCAGATTCTTAATGATCATTTTCATTTATGTACTTTGGTAGATAAAAATCCTTTATTACCAAAAATAAATATGAACTTGGTGTTAAATTCTACACAAGTAAAACATCTAACCCGGTAAACACTGCAATTCTTTCCATGGTTATCATAATTACAGCCTAAACTATAATCTGCCATTGCAAACAACTGATGATTGAATTTTCTTTTTCTATTTCTTGTTTCCCCACTCAGTGGACAGCTGCTTATACTGATGTCTTTCTCACAGAATCATACCAAAAACTTCATTGCTGCCACAGGTGCGATATCAGCCTGTTTCCTAAACTGAAATCAAGGATTCAAGGAGCCTATATACTGATTTATTTCAGTTTAAGTAGAAACACATGAAAAAATATTCCAAAGACCCAATGTGCCAGTTTGAATGTATTGTGTCCCCCAAATGCCATTATCTTTGATGTAGTCTTGTGGGGCAGATGTTTTGGTGCTCATTAGATTTGCTTGGAATGTGCCCCACCCAGCTGTGGGTGATGACTCTGATGAGATATTCCCATGGAGGCATGGCCCCACCCATTCAGGGTGGGCCTTGATCAGTGGAGCCATATAAATGAGCTGACTCAAAGAGAAGGAACTCATTGCAGCTGTGAGTGATGTTTTGAAGAGGAGCTATAGCCAAGAGAGACACTTGAAGAAAGCACAGGAGCTGCAGATGAGAGACATTTTACAGATGGCCATTGAAAGCAGACTCTTGCTCCAGAGAAGCTGAGAGAGGACAAATATCCCAAGTGCAACTAAGAGTGACATTTTTGAGGAACTGCAGCCTAGAGAGGAACTTCCTGGGAGAAAGACATTTTGAAACCAGTACTTTGGAGCAGACGCCAGCCACGTGCCTTCCCAGCTAACAGAGGTTTTCCTGACACCATTGGCCATCCTCCAGTGAAGGTACCTGATTGCTGATGTGTTACCTTGGACACTTTATGGCCTTAAGACTATAACTGTGTAACCAAATAAACCCCCTTTTATAGAAGCCAATCCTTCTCTGGTGTTTTGCACTCCAGCAGCATTAGCAAACTAGAATACCCAATTTCTCACTTTCATCCAGATGTAACCCTCAAGTAAAACTTCATCTTTCCAAAAATGTCAAATATTTAATTTTCCATTTACTTCTATCACCTGTATCCCAGACTGACTATATAGTTTGTGGGGCCTAGTGCAAAATGAAAGTGTGGAACACATTATTCAAAATTTACTAAGAATTTACTAAGTGTGAGGCCCTGTGTGATTGCACAGGTTATACATCCAGGAAGCCAGCCCTGTCTGTACTTTTGATGCTGAGTTTTCTTTCAATTCCTTATCCTCCAAACAAATGTCCCCAATCCTCCTAAAGTTTCCATACCTTTATCAACATTTTCCTTTTTTATTGTGCCCTCATTTTTATTCATTCATTCAACAAACACTTAAGGAATAGCTCCTATATGCTAAAACCTGGGCTAAGAGCCTAAGATTCAGATAAATAGGATAAATAGGTCATGAATCTGGCCAGAGAACTTCTAGTTCCAACCTTTGAACTGAAGTCCCCTTATGAGATAAGATAACAAAAGTGCTGATACCCTTTTGATCTTTGATGGTCAATAAGTATATGATATGATGCTTAAATGCATTCATAATAAAAAGCAAATCATATGAAATGAGATACTGCTTTTCATGAATCATCCTAGCAAAAAAATAAAAGGAAATCATAATTCCTAGGATCATCAAGAGTGATATACTCATTCACATATGGTACACTTTGACCACATTTATTTTCAAATTTTAAAGGCATTATTTAATTATTATTCTTTCCTTAATATTCCATGCAAATATACTAACACAAATGCATAAAGACCTGTGCAGAATGATGCGTAGATGAATGAGGGAGGAAGGTTTCCCTACAGCATTTTTGTAATAGGGAAAATAAGCCAGAAACAACCTAAATGTCCATCAATAAAAGATCAGTTCATACAAATGGAGGAAAGTTATGCAGATAATAAAAAGGTAGGTTTATTTTTGTTGACAGGATGCCAAATATATCATTGTGAAGTGATAAAAGCAAATTGCAGAATAGTTTGAAGAGTATGATACTGTTTATTTTTCTGGCTGCTAAAACAAATACCATACAATGGGTTGGCTTAACAACAGGAATTTATTGGCTCATGGTTTCAGAAGCTAGAAGGCTTGCTTCCTCCTGAGGTAGGTATCTTCTGACTGATCAGCAGTCTTTGGGGTTCTCTGGCTTTTCTGTCACATGGCAGTGCACATGTTGGTATCTTCTTTCTCTTTTGGGTTCTGTTGACTTCCAGCTTCTGGCTGCTCCCTGTGGCTTTTCTCTGTTTCCAATTTCCTTTACTTATAAGGACTTCAACTGTGTTGGATTAGGGCTCATTCAGTTTGGGCACACTTCAATAGCATCTTCTTAGGTCCTAGTCACAAATGGATTCCACCCACAGAACCAGGGGCTGCCACCTGAAACTGCTTTTTGTGGGGGACACAAGTCAGTCCCCAACAGATACCATTGTTCATTTTAAAAACAATATTCATATTCATATATAACTATATCCATAAGAATATCTATGTCTATATCTGATATAGGCACCAAAAATGTCTGGAAAAAGACAGAGAAACCACATCAATAATGCTTCTAGGGAATAGAATTGGAGCACTTTGGGCAAAGAAGGAGAGGCTTTTACTTCTCACTGGATTTTCTCCTCAATGATTTAAATTGAAAATAAGTTTTATTTGTTTAACAATTTTAAAAGACTCAGTTAAAATAAAAACAATTTGTAGTTCCCAACCCTGCTTTTCCTTTCCATCCTTTATTTCTGTTATCTCTCTGGCTCACATGGAGAAAACCAGTAATACACTTTAGGAACCCAAAAAGTAGTGACATACTTCTACAATCAAGAGGACTCAGCATGGTCTCTCTCCTCACGAGTGGGATCAATTTTTGCATTAAAGCCACTAGATCCTTATTCACCACACTGTCCGCCTTTGAGACCCTCATAAGTATAGCTTTAAAGGCAGAAATAGTCTCTCTATTCCAGAAAAGAAAACAATCTCGACCCAGCCATTGTAGCCTTGCATAGGACACTTTTGCACTGAAAAATTCTTTACTCTCCCTCTACCCTAGTGGAAAATTACTTAAAGGGGATATTTATTGTGATGTCCTCACATACCTCTACCTGCACCCCAACCCAACTTCCTCTTCTTTACCCTTTCCTTCATCCTCCCCTCCCCAAAATTCATAGACCCTGGGGACTAGGTTATACTGCAATAACAAACAACCCTAAATCTCAGTGGCTTGCAGCCATGACGATCTGCTCTCATTCATGCTAAGTCATCTTTGGTGGGCTACAGCTCCTCCCCAAACATCTTAGCTCCAGCACCTGGACTGCTGGAGCAGCTTCTGTGGGGGACATTTCTGGTCTCTGACAGAAAGCAAAGGACCTATGTCAAAGTGCATGCAGCTCTTAAAACTTCCACCCGCAAGTGACAGGCATCACCTTTGCTCACGTTTCATTGGCCAAAGCAACCTTCATGGCCATGCCTGAGTTCAAGAGATAGAGCAGTATAATCCTCTACCGGGAAGGGTGGTGAATTTGGTGAATACATAGAATGAGATGAAGAATCAGAATTATCAGGCCCACACTGAGTGCAGCTGACTTCCTGGTGGGTAACTTCCTCCAGCAGGAAAAACAGCTAGTGCTGGGACTAGTTTCAGAATCAGGACAGGCTCCCCTTCTAACCAGCAGATATCCAGCACTCAGGTTTGGGGCTTTGGGCTTGAAAGAGTCAGCATAGGTAGTGGATTGGTGCTCGCTAGGGCAGGCTGCTTCTCTTTCCCCTATTTCTCAGCCATTGTGGAGAGCCTGGTATCATCCGTTGGAGAATATAGAGTCAAGTACTACTCCACCAAGAATAGAGGATGTTAAAAAGGGATGTTTCTTCTGCACTTAGATTAGTGAGGGTTATCCAAGCCAGGGAATTAAAAAACAGTACAACAGCACAGATGTTTGGGGACAGGGCAAATGACAAAGAACATAGCATCACACTATTGTTCCTCTCCTGTGTCCTGATTTTCCATTAGAATTAAAGGTTGTGCCATGGAGGCAGAAGATGGGGTTCAATATTGCTGGTATTGCATTATTTGGACCATATTGGTCTTTGATGCCCAATATATTTTCTATTGAACTCAGTTGAAAAAATGTAACTGATTATAATTAAAAATTGGAAACAGAATGGGGTTGACTTCTCAAATCTAATTGTCAATTCACAGAATTGGAAGTAAATTTTAATATCCAACACTAATCCATTTCAGAGACTTTGGAAGCAACATTTAAGAGACATTGATAAAGGCTCTGGGGATTGAGCTGTCTCTCTCACAGGACCCAGGTGATAATGAAAACCATGAGGAGGAGTTAGAAATGCGCACATGAGGGAAGTCGGGTTTTCTAGTGGATGCTCCATTGACTTCCTCTGCTGAGGAAGATAGCTGCATCTCTGTTTGGCCATAGGCCTGACTGGTAAGATCACTGAATATATGAGAAAAGAATTAAAAGAGGAGAAACATTGTTTTCTATCCGGGGCTCCATTCTGCCCCCTTCAGACCCCATCATGCAAAGGGTGAGGTAGACCTAGAAGCTAGGGCATTTTATTAGGTGACAGTTCTCCAGATAGAAACTTTCACTGTGATTGCAGAAGGGATAAAGGTCTGTTTCCACACAAGGACTGACTCCTGGTGGCTTGTCCCACTGCTATTATTTTTGCTTTTCTCTGGAAGATGAGGTGACCCCCAGAAAGGAGCCCTGTCCTAGGCCAGCCTGGGATGAGCAGCCCAGACAAACTTGTGCCCTAAGCATCACCATGGATATGATGTAACTCTTACTTCATCCTGTACACTATTCTGCCTTCCCTTGTACTGGACTTTCCTCGCCCTTGGATGGTGTAATCTTTAAGTCTCTTTTGGATGTAAGTGACCCAAACCCAACTCAAAATACCCAATATAAAGGCAGATTGCAATGCTTGTGTCATCAAACCACAGGAAGAGCAGGGAATGCAGCTAGAACTAGAAGCTCAAATGCCACCAGAATTTTGCTCCATCTCTCATTTCTGCCTCTTTACTTGACTCTATGGAGCAGCTCTTCATGATGGTAATATGGCCACCAGCAGCTCCCAAACCTGGGTCCTCCGGATTTGCTGCCAAGAGAAAGTGCAAACCTCCCTGGCTCAAAGAGACCATCTTAGACGTGTTCTGATTGCTGCGCCTCAAACTAGGCATCCAGCCTGGGCCACATTTTGGCTAAGAAGGAGGGTCCCATGAGTCCTAGAAACTCCCAGCAAGGTCATAGTGTTGGAGTAGGGAAATGAGCCTTTACAAAAAAAGTGTGGGTGTGTGTTTGGGCTAGAGCAGTGGTTTCCAACTAGAGGGGATTTTGCTCCAGGGGACATTTGGCAATGTCTGGAGACATTTTTGATTGCTACGACTAAGGAAAAGGGTACTACTGGCATCTGGTGAGTAGAGCCCGGGGATGCTGCTGAACATTCTACATTGCACAGGTCAGCCCCCACAACAAAGAATTATCTGGCTCAAAATGTCAAGAGCACTGAGGTTGAAAAACCCTAGGCTGAGTGGAGGAGTGGTGGGGAGATGCTTTCATTTACTAGGAGGGGGCAGAAGTGCTGGTATAATGTGACAATGGTTGTCCCTACAACTGGTAAAGTTTGGAGGCTGCAGTTCAGGCCTAGGAATAAAGGACAAGGGTGCAGGGAACACTCAACCAACTCTGGTCCTCAAGGTTCACCTGCCTCGATCCTGGACATGGTCCAGCCTGGTTGACAGTGACTTCATTCTTCTGAGGGAACAAAAGCGTGACATTATTAAAGGTTTTGTCATAGCTTTGCCCCTGGACCTCCAGCTCTTGGGAACCATGTCAGGCAGCTGAGTTTGCTGGGATTCGGGCTTCTGCAGCTTATATAGCTAGGCTGCCCAGCACCCTCTCTTACTGTCCTCATGGGACTAGTTCCCTCACTGTGTCAATAAGTGTGCTTTACTCTCACTGCTATGCCTCTGTCCAAGTTGAGCCCTTTGCTCTTGACTGGCTGGCTATGATTTACCCTTTGAGGCTTAGCTCAGGGGCCAGTCTCCCAGGATGCCTTCCTTGACTCCTTCTACCCCCACCCCTGCGTACACACACACACACACACATTAACCTCAGAGGCTAGTCCACGCTTGACCTCCTATGGCATCCTGGACTCTCCTCCACCAGTAAGTGTCAAACTCCACCAGAGTGAGATTTGTGGTCTTGCATCTCCAAAACCTGGGGATCTCCTTAAGAAAAGTGACAGCTATGGTCCCTTCTGCAGTCCCAGCACCTATGACAGTTCCTGCCATGTTGTGTGTTAGAGCTTACCTGCCTGAAGCCAGGAGACTGGATAAGATGACCACTAAAGCTTCCTCATTACCCCAAGATTCTTGACAAGTGATAATAAATCGGAAAGGTCAGAGGTCAAAGTAGATCTTTAATTGAGTTATGTGCTCAATAAACAAAAGGCTCCCCTATAAAAGCAGGACCAGAGTGGCAATAAAGGGAAGAGTAAGCCTCATCTTTGTCCTACCTAGAAAGGCCTCACTCCAAAATACCAGTCTCCCTTTTTTCTGAGAATGTGCTAAGTGCTCTTGTTTCCAACCTGGCACCGACATAGTTAAAGCTGCACCATTTGCTGTGTGAGGCTTTGATTCTGCTGACTTTATTTCAAGCAATCAAAAATATCTAATTTGCATTCCCATTCCCATCAGTGGCCCATATGTTAGCCCTGTTTAAAAGCTATAGGCTTGCATTCATTATGAAAGACTTGGCTCCCCTTCCTTATCTTTTCACTTTAGAATTATTGAGATACTGTCTCTACAAAGGGTTATATTTAGCAAAGACGCAGCCTTTCCGCGTGCGTATGTGTCTCTGCCCGTGTCTGTGTGTCGGAAAGGGATCTGATATTTGCATCTTCCTCCAAAATATCTGATAACTTTCAAAATGGGAAGAGGAGAAGCCGCCTCATTCTCCAGCCGTCTCATAGGTGGCAGGGCTGCCTCCCACCTAAGGCGTCATTAAAACACCGTGTGGCAATATGCCGGTGCACATGGCCCTGGGCTGCTCACCGAGCCCCGATAAGCAGGCCCTTCAAGAGAGCTGCAGTGAGAAATTCACAGTTTCTGGAGAAGGGGCACAGCCATGATTTCCTCCTGGGATTCAATCACATTTCTGTTGGATCCCACGCACCAGTGGAAAGGGCTCATCTGTGTCTTCTTTCATTTATCCAAAATTTAGCGAGCTCCCACTATGTGATATGCACTCTTCTATGTCAAGTCACAGATATTTGTAATGAAAGTTCCTGCTATCAAGGAACGTATGGGGGGCAGTTGCAGGGCAGCGCAAGCTTTCCAACAATTATGGCACTGCTGGAAAAAAAAATGCTAGAAAATGCATTGCGAAGTGCTAGGGAGCACCAAAGGGGGATGATTGTTTTTCCAGGGCTTGGTGGGCTAGGAGGCTGTCATGGAGCTGGGCACATTTGACCCGGGTGTTGAGGAAGAAACTGATGGTTGTAGCAAAGCAGAGAAAGAGGAAGGAAGCAGCAGGAGCAGGGTGCGAGTTCAGAGAGCACCTTTGTTTCACTCCACAGCAGACGCTGTTCCCGTGGGCAGCCCCGCCCCCCGATTGTGGCATAGATAAAAGAGGCAATGGCTGGGATGAGTGCAACCAACAACAGTTTCTTTGTTCTGTAGAAGAATATACAAGGAACTAGGGACAGTGGTTGCCTGATCAGGAGAAAACCAGGGGACTGAGGGCAAAGTCTGGAGAAGTCTATAATCTTTTACCCTGCTTGGATATTTTTCCTGCTATAGGGAGACCTTACTATTCAAAGAAAAAAATTGGAAAAATACTTTGAATTAATAAATCCTAAATAAAATTCCATTTAAAACATTTTCGTATTAGAGAAGATAGAGAAGCTGTATCATGACATCAAGTTTAATAGCTCAAAGTGAAGGGATTCAATAACACGTATGTTTATTCAATACTTTAATTACCAGTAGCAACAAATCCCTCACAACACTTGTCATCTGATAGAGACACCAGTGAGTGGGGACATGTGGCTGAGATGCCCAGGGTCGGAGGATGTGATTCAGGGGAGGTACGGTGCAGGGAGAAATGTGAGATGAGTTTGGGGGCAAGCCAGGCGAGAAAGCATCTTGGTTGCAGTGTGATGGGCAAGGTCAAAGGTAAACTAAGAAGCCTCTTCAATCCAGGGTGCGTCAGAAACACTCACCGCAATGCAAATAGCTAAGAATTGCTGATTTCAATAGGAATGGAAGCTGAAAGAGAGAAATAAGAACTGGACCACTCCAGGGCCTGGTCAGTAATGCCATTCATATCATGGGATTGGAAAAGGATGTTCTTTCTAGCTGTGCAGGGAAAATGCATGGAGTGAGAGTGTGCTTTCAGCACCATTTGGAGAGTGGAAATTTGGGGAAAGGGATAGGAAAGAATTCTCTTTCAGAGTTCCTGAAAATCATGGTTCCTAAGCTGCCAGGTGTGCCCAGTTGTCCCCTGTTGCTCATTAGCCCTTTCTTCCTTTTAGCAATAGGAATGTTTTAACTGGGCATATGACCGTCCAGCTAGAAGCTGCATTTCCCAGACACCCTTGTGCTATCAGGCAATGAGGAATGAAAACAAGAGACTGTGCAACTTCTGGGTCATCTCCTTAAAGATGAAGCTGCTTGCCCTGGATCCTTCTTTTCTCCTCCAGCTGGCTGGGAAAGAATGAGCTAATGTATATAAAGTGCTGGTGTCTGGTGCATGGTAAGCATCCAGTAAATCCAGCTCCAATTGTTAGTAATATTCACCATGTTTGCTATTATAGAAAACCTGTGCTATTCATCTTCAAATGTTTATCTTTGCACACCTATTATTTCTTCAGAGTCCTTAAAAAATAAAAAAAAAATCCTGTCCCCTTGTATTTTTTTCCTTTGATAACTTTAAAAGAACCTGGCAGCTTGTACATTAGGTTGATTATTCTCAGGTTGTTGTTGGGGGTCAATCCAACCAACAGGTTGAGT
Source organism: Choloepus didactylus (assembly GCF_015220235.1). Lineage (NCBI taxonomy): Eukaryota > Metazoa > Chordata > Mammalia > Pilosa > Megalonychidae > Choloepus > Choloepus didactylus. Next base: position 141,255,714 of record NC_051311.1, on the reverse strand, counting down.
TACAATGTGGAGGTACCAGGGCTGTAAACTCGCTATTTCTTCCCATTCACATGTTCTCAAGCCAAGGGTCCATTCAGAGTTTCTGAACCCACCTGCTATTCTCCTGCCTTTGTGTCCACTTTCCTCTTCTGTTTTAAGAGGTCCCACTTATCCTTCAGGGCCCTGTTAAAAGGCTCTTCCTTTTCTTCCTCACACACTCTGTGTCTCTGTAATGACATGCCTGTCAATTTGTCAGCCATGCTCAGGCTACCTGGACATTTAGGCTTTTCTGTTTACTTTGTGACTTGGGTAAGTTACTCAGTTTCTCTCTGCTCAATTTTCTCATCTGTAAAATGGGGATAATAGTATTGCCTCATAGGGTTGCTATAAGAAGCAAACGGGAAAATATATTTAAAGTTGTTAGCATATTGCTTAGAAAATTAGCACTAAATAAGTGTTTATTATTATTGTTATTATTATTATTATCATTATCATCATTAAGAAATGGTATCATCTGCAGTCCCTGCTGAGGAAAACATCCCCAGTTAGAGGCTCTTTGCATTGGGATGGCCACTAAGATTGAACAAGGGATTGGGCCTGGGGAATAGCCTGTATGTGGTCTTGGCAGGGACATAAAGCCTGTGTGGCCTGGTTCAAAATGACAACAGGTATGAGTTAAATACTCTCTTTTTGAATCTGAACAAAATCATAAAAGGAAGTTGCCAGTGACAGAAGGGCAATTTCCTCTTACATCTTACAGATGAATCAAAAGAGTTAAGAGGAAGTAGAGAGGGCAGAGACTGAAGCAGATGCCCAGAGAAAAATCACAAAGAGAGAGAAAGAGAGGAAGGGAGTGTGGGAGAGAGAGACCTTGCAGCCTCTCTGAAAGGTAGCCCAGCTTCCTGGCCACTTTCCAGTCTCCAGTTCCAGTCCCCAGGAGTCCTGGCTGTACTTTGGTTTCTGTCCTTTGATTTCAGTGAGTGTCCTTTGTGCGACTTTATAATAAATGCCCCTGTTTTGAAGTTGGCTTTAGGGACTCTCTGTTCTAGGCATCAAAAAAGTTCTAAATACAAATTAGTTGCAGGCATGTCTCTCTCCAGCTCTAAACTACAGACTGTGAAGTCCTTAAAGTGAAGGACCAAATCACTATTTTTTTTAGATACATAATATCTCAAACATATAGAAAATAATTAGTGTATATCTGTGAGCCCAATATCTATTAAACAATTTTAAGTTAATTTTTTTTGCCATATATACGTCACATTTTTTTAAAGAAACAAACATTTCAGTATAGTGAAACCCCTCAAATACTCCTTCCCAGTCCTATTCCCTAAACGTATATTTTATGTTTCAATATCATATATGTGGTATTATCATGCATTATTTAGGCTTTGCAAAAAAATTAATGTATCATTTTGAAACTGCATTATTTCACTCAACATTATGTTTTGGGGGGTTATCCATGTACATAGCTATGACTCATTTCCTTTATACAACTAAGCCGTAATTCATCTGTCTTCTTCTTTATCATTTGGGTTCTTCGTAGATTTTTTTTGTTTTTGCTACTATACAACAATACTGTAGTGAGCATATTAGACTTTCTCTAAGTTGCTTAGAGGTAGATACTGAGTCCTACCATTCATGGACATAGTACATCTCTCCATTTATTTAGATCTTTCATGTCATTCAGATGTATTTTACTGTTTTTGTAAAGATGTTGCACATTGTAGCAGTATGTGGGCTACATGGACAGGCCACTGAAAACCATTGAAAACCTCTTCTTCCTTGTCTTCCTCTGTCTTAGAAGATGAAAGCCAAACACACTCAACTACCCAGTCCCTGTCTCCCTTATCCGAGAATAATTAAGTGTCAGTTCTGTTCCTTGAGGTAAAAAGCTTATTGGAGTGATGTGAACTGACTTATGTTTTTTTTCAAAGAGTTACTCTGGCTGTGGTGTTGCGATTGGACTGTATGTAGGGGACAAGGCATAGAACAAGGAGAAAACTTCATCGAGTTTGGCAATAATGCAGACAAGGGCTAATAATGACTTGGACCAAGGCGGTAGTGGTACAGGTGGTGAGAAGTCATCAGATTCTCAATGTCCTTTGAAGTTAGACTTGATAGGATTTGCTTTTTGCTATGTGTGCTGTGAGAACATGAAAGGAGCCGGGGATGGATGGCAAGGTTTTTGTCCTGAGTACCTGGAAGGATGGAGTTACCATTTACTAAATGGGAAAAACTATAAGGGAAACTGATTTGAAGGGGATTTAGGAGCTCTGTTTTGGACACTTTATATTTATAATGTGTCTTTGACCTCTAAATGGAGAAATCAACTGGAAAATTAGGCTCATGTGTCTAAAATTCCAAGAAGAGATCCAGAATGGAGTTACAAGACTCATAATCATACAAATGGCCTTGAAAAGCACAAGACTGCGTGACATCAGTGGGGCTGTGAGTGTAGACAGAGAACAGAGGCCCCAGGCTAAGTGCTGGAACACCCTCACTGGGGGTGAGGATAAGCCAGCAAAGAAACCTAGAAGGATGGGCCAGTGAGGTAGGAGGAAAAGAAGAGTGGAGTGCCCTGGAGGTAACGTGAAGAAGTAAAGAAAGCATTACCAGGAAGAGGGAGTGATTGTGTCAAAAGGAGCTGCTGGGTCAAGTATAATGAGAAGAGAGAAGAGACCATTGATTTAACAGTGTGGAAGTCATCGATGGGGAAAGTAATACATACCTCATAATATCGCAAAAAAAAAGCTAAGAATTATGCATGGTCAGGTCTTAGCACACTGTCTGACACAGAGCAGGGGACAATAAATGGTAGCTATTATTATTCTTCACCTGACTAGTTATACCTTTCCAGCCTCACAGCCTCTAGTCACCTCTAGTCACATGGAACTACTTGCCAGTTTTGAAACACCTGCCTCTGATCACACCTTCCCCTGTACTTTGAACATCATGGCCTCTTCTCCACCTGGTAGACAATCATTGGACAAGACTGGGCTTAAATGCCACCTCTGCAAAATCTTCTCTAACCAAACCCCCATCTCTCCCAGCCTGAGCCAGTTTCTTCTTCCTGTACACTCCCACGATACTCTGTGCATGCAGCCACAGTGCAGCTCACCACGTGACACTTAAATGATCTGTTTGTGTGTCTATTTCACAAACTAGACACTGAGATCTTCAATAGCAGCTGTTCACAGTGTCTGGCACACAGTATATGTGAAATGAATGTTTGTTGAATGAATAAGAAGTGGGGATTGTATGTTTGAAAGTGAATAAAATGGGAAATTTTTGTTTGTATACGTTACCAGAATAAAAAAACATATCTGACCAACAGCAAGAGTGAATCCTAATGTAAACTATGGCCTAGAGTTAATAGTATAATTAAATAACGTTGTTTCATTAATTGTAGCAGGTCCCACACAAATGCAAAATGTTAATCATAAGGAAAATTCTGTGTGTGAGAGGGGGTACATGGGAATGCTATACATTTTGCATGGTTTTTCTGTAAACCTACAACTGACCTAATCAAACTAAAAAAAATAAAAATAAAAACAAATGGGGCAGCTACGTTAAAGCCCTCCACAAACCACTTTACAGAGCTCCTGAGACAAATGTGCTAAGTCTAAGGGTCATGTTGGCTCTTGATAAAACATGTCTAAATTTAAGGTGATCTCAGTTCATGCCCACGAGACAATCAGCGAAAGAGTCTGGGAGGAAATGAAGCCCCAGGTATGCCCCACTACCCTCATTTCCCCCTTTCTTTGGTGCTTTCCAAAGAAGCCCAAGCTTCCGATATGCTGAAGACAAGTTCAAGGCAAAAGTTCCCATTGGCTGACAATGGATGAGGTTTGCATTTCATTTCATTTGTAACATTATCTCCAGCACCACACAAACAATGAAGAAAGGAAGTGAACTGCAGTCAAAGTTAATCCATTTTACAAACTAGTTATTCAAATAGTCAATATTTTTTGAGCACCTTTTTTGTGCCCAGACCTATGACAGGTACAAAGTAAGGTCCTTTGGCCCCTGGGTGTCCTGTGGGTCAAGGTTTAAGCACATGGGCGTTGGAGTAAGACAGACCTTGGTTCAAAGCCTTGTTCTGCTCTTTAGTAGCTGTGTGGACTTGGACAAGTGCCTTAAATCCTCTCAGCATCAGTTCTCTCAACTATGAGGCCGGGTGTTGTGAGATGTAAATGACAGAATGTATGTGAGGAGACTTGAACAGAGAATGGCTCTCAGTAAGTGGTAGCAAGGAAAAAAGATCACAAAGAAAGTACTTTAAATCTTTATTGAAGTTTGAAAGGAAAAGTTACCATCAAGAGTCAACTGGTTGCCCAAGAAATTTGCAAGGTGGGATTTATTACTTTGGTGAATTTACATGATCCAGAAATTTGCTTTTGTCAGTACATTGAAAGTATATCTATAATCTCAGGGAAGAATTTACATTGTCACAACTCACAAGAGTCCAAATAAATAATTATGTAACATATTAACTTATACTGAGATAGATAATCATTAGATGGACTTTAATACTTTACATCATCATTGTATCCTCCCCATGGATGAAAAATTACAAGAGAAGCTGAGATGTTCTTAATTGTTCTTTAGCTGAGCTAATTGGTAGCAATCTTGTTGTAGTAATACATTGCTGTGTAACAAATGACCCCAAAGCTTAGCGCATACAACAACAATCATTTAACTTTATCTCACGATTTTATGGATTAGGAATTTAGGCAGGTCTCAGATTTTTCTGCTTCAGAAACAGGTTGCTGGAGGTCAACCAGTGGCCTTTAGCTTGTGCGTAAGTGTCTGAGATGATCCTTCTCACATATCTGGTACCCTGATGAGGACGGATAGAAGGCTCACCTGGGACCATTCACCAGGGCACCTCCAGGTGGCCTCCCTGGCATGGTGTCTAGTCATCGGACTCCCTGCATGGCAGCCTAGGGTACAAGAAAGAGTGTTTCAAAAGCCAGAATGTACCTCTGCTGTATTCACCAGAGGCAGCACAGATTCAAAAGGAGGAGAATTAGATACCAACCTTCAATGGGAGAAGTAGCAAAGAACTTGTGGCCATTTTTAAGCTACCTTGCCATTGACCCCCAAATATATCCAAAGTCTCTTGTCAAGACCCCTCTTCTTTGGGGAAGCTTGAGGAGCATTGTTCAGATATGCCTCCAGGAACTTGGTTTTTTGTGTTTTTTGTTTGTTTGCTTGTTGTTTTCTGGAGCTGATCAACACACTCCATCTGTAGAGAGATCGCTAGTTGCAGTCTAGTCTTGCTTTGCCCTAACAGCTTTTCTGCCTCTTTAAGGTGATTTCATTTATCTATAGATTTCCAAAAATCCATTCATCACTTTAATTGACTTCTGTCTTCTAGGTTGTATCCACCTTGCATTTCCACTGCTGAATGAATGGAGGAGAAAGATAAGAACAGAGAGGGGGCAAACAATACTACTATGCTGTATATCTGAAAAATAACAATAAAACCAAGCAAAAGCATATTAATGTGCTAAACTATGTGGAACACATCCCAAGGTATTCTTTAAAAAATGAGAATAGGAAAGGCTTGACAATCTCAGGAATTCCTCACAGAAGATGTAAGATTTCATCTAAGTCTTGAAGGATGGGTAAGATTTCAATAGGCCAAAATGCAAAATGCTGTCTAGGGAAAGAGAGAAAAGTGAGTGAATTTAAATCCTGAATTAAGCAACTTTAAATCAGTTGTCTATATGAGCCTTCTGAATGTAAACCTGTTAAGTTACCCCCAGTACAAAGTCTCTCAGGCCTGAAACACACTGTTTGGAATAGCATTTGGGAGCTTGAAGATGCTGCACCTAAGTTGCTTCATCTCCTGTCCTTCTCTTGTTTGTATTCAACTCTACAGACATATGGAACTATCTATTCTTCCCCAAAACATATCTCACTCTCTCTGACCTTGAACCTTTGGTGTAATGTACTAGAGCCTTCCCCTCTCGATCCAAATGTTGGACATCTCTTCACCTTGTATAACAATTTAAACAGTACTCCTTAGAATACATAGGTGTTTCACCCTCTTCTACCATCGTCCCTCATCTCTACTTCCATCAAATTGCTTGTCCGAGGATACTATACCTATCTGCATGTCTATCTTACTCACTAAACCATGAACTCCTAGAACAGGTGTGTGCTGGTTTGAAACTGTTATGGACTCCAGAAGAGCCATGATCTTTTAATCCAATCTTTTTTGGTGAAACCTTTTGATTGAGTGTTTCCATGGAGATGTGACTCATCCAACTGTGGGCAAGACCTTTGATTAGATCATTTCCATGGAGGTATGGACCCTGTCCATTCCTGGTGGGTCTTGATTAGTTCACTGGACTACTTAAGACAGCTCAAGAGCCAACACAGACACTGACACTGGAGATGCTTGGAGATGCAGACAGAAGGACGTTTGGAGATGCTAAGCTAAGAGATGAAGCCCAGAGTTTGCCCTGGAGATGCTTAGAGAGAAATGCCCTGGGAGAAAGAAGCAAGAACACACAGGAGTTGAGAGAGAGAAGTAAAGGCAGAAGCCCAGAGACATTTTGGAGAAAGCCATTTTGAAACAAAACCCAGGAGCAAAGGACCAGCAGACGCCAGCCATGTGCCTTCCCAGCTGATAGAGGTGTTCCAGACACTATTGGCCATCCTTCAGAGAAGGTATCCTCTTGTTGATGCTTAGTTTGGACACTTTTATGGCCTTAGAACTGTAAATTTGTAAACTAATAAGCCCTTTTTTAAAAGCCAATCCATTTCCGGTATTTTGCTTAATGGCAGCTTTAGCAAACCAGAACAAGGGGTTAGCAAACTTTTTCTCTAAAAAGCCAGGTACTAAGTAATTAAGATGTTGTGGGTTATATGGTCTTTGTCACAATTACTCTGCTTTGCTGTTGTAATACAAAAGGAGCCATAGAGATTAACTTACCAAATGGGCATGGCTGTGCACCAATAAAATTTTATTCATGGACACTAAATTTGAGTTTCATATAATTTTTACATGTCAAGAAACATTACTCTTGTTTTGATTTTTTTCAACTATTTCAAAATGTAAAAAAACATTCTTAACTCACAGGCTGTACAAAAAGAGGCAACAGGATAGATTTGACCCGAAGGTCATTGTTTGCCAACCCCCACCTTAGAATGCTGGGATCACGTCTTTCCAGTTTTGCATCTCTACTGTCTAGTCCAGTGCCTGACACATAGAATATGTTCATTAAACTCTATTTGAATAAATGAATGAAGAATCCAAAAGGAAAAGGCCATAGTAGTAAATGAACTTGTCTGTCCTCCCTCTGCAGATGGTTTTGGGTCCAGGATTCTCAGCTTATAGGGTTACCAGAATTTGAGCAGAGTCTATCCGGAGCCTATGACCGGCATCCTCTAGGGTTCTCTTCCCAGCAGGATCCATAGAGTTATGGAAAACAGTTTGGAATTAGGTTATCATTCCCAAATGAGTCAAAACTGTAAGGCCAGGCTAAGTTGTGGAGCTGAGCTGGATGGAGGAGGGGAGCCCATGGGAGCTGGAGGTGGGCAGGTTCAGGGTGGATCATTGTAAGGTTACGACTGGGAGGTTAATCTGCTGCATGCATCAGCTGCTACAGCCTTTATTTTTTCGTCCAGCTGATGGCAATGGTGTTCTGAGTCCTTGAGAAAATAGATTGGGAGATGAGGTTTATGTGAGATGACAGGAAGAGTCATTGTAGCAGAGGGATGGGGCGGAGTAGGAGATAACAGATATGGTGCCAGACTGAAGGGAGTTGTATAAACCAGACAGAGGGTGTTAGACGTGAAATATGATCAGAGTTGAAGCCACAAAAGTTCTTTTGTTGGGATAGGGAGAGGATTTAAGGAAATTTTGTTGCCATTTATAGGTTTGGGAGAGACAGAAGTGAAAAAAAGAAAGGCGTCTCAAATAAATTCAGATGTGACATGATGAAAGTCAGCAAGGGAAATGAGGAAAATGGATGGTTTTAAGAGAAACTTCAGAGGAACAAACATTAAGACTGTGCCTAGCCTCAGTGGGTGGGGAGAGATAAAATAAAGATGATGCCAAGATTCTATGCTTAGCTGACTAGAAATGTGTAATTCTTTCTCAAAAAGAGACAGGGATAGAGAGGGAGAAGGGAGTAAATTTGAGACTCGGTTTTTGGTTTTTGCCAGTTGAGTTTGATGATGACCATGATAAAGCCAAATAGTCTATTAGGTCGAAAGTTAGAGCTCAAGCTTGCGAGGTGCAGTAGTGTGCTGACAAATGTTTAACAGCTGACTCTCCAGGAATAAAAGCACCCTGATTCATAGTATCTGCCAATTTTTGTGTTGTAAGTGCCCCCACCATGGCAGATTTTAACCTACCAATCTGATGTCCCTGAATGCAGAGTTGGGAGGCCCTGCCAGTGGGGGGCACTGGGCGCTGACCCCCACACATCTTTGGAAGATAGGAATGGATAAATGAAAATCAAAGAGAGCAGGGTGAGGGCTCAGAAACCCTCTGGACTGAGGTCTTCATTTTACAATGGTGAAACTGAGACTAGGAATAGGATGCTGAACTGAACTCTTGAAAGTAGTAGGACAGCTTAGGGGCAGAAGAGCAAAATATCAGGATTTTAGCTTTTACCTACGTGGACAGAGCTTGGTGCTGCAAAAAAACTCCATCAAAGAGCAAGAAGATGATGACAAATAAGTAGGAATAATATAATTCCCAGTGAGTATCAGTAGACAGAAAAAGGGTAATGCTCAGAGAGTTGGCCTCAATTTTCTCTTCTGTGTAAATCCTGATTTGCCTACTGTCTGTTTCCTTAGCTACCAACACAAATCATTTCAGGTGCTGAGGCTCTAAGTTTAAATGGACATTCTATTTTACTTACTCCTCTAATAAATCACAAGAAGGAAATGATCCTTAGAGGTGCTTACCTGGGCATCCTAAGAGAAGGCTACACACCCACCACCTCTCAGATTCTATTCGGAGCACTGGAAGCGAGTATGTTCTAGGAACACCCAGCAGCAGGCTGAGAGCTCATCTATTGTCAGTGGGGTGGTAGAGGCCATCTTCAAACTTCCTCACCGTGACTCACCAACAAACCTCGCTTTTACCGAGACTGCCCTAGGAACACCTGCAGCTTTTACTGCCCCCTAGTGGTTGTCACACACACTACTTCATCCCGCATAGCTTTAGCAGCCCTGAGAAGTGAGGGTGCTTTAAACACGCAGGACGTTAGAGACCCCAGCAAGCCCTCAAAATAAAGGAAAGCCAAAAAAATGTTTTTTCTTTTGCTGACTGTGAAAGTTGAGTTCATGTATAAACTGGGGTAAGTTGTGGTATCTGGTTGTCTGGTTAAGCAAGCACTGGCCTGATGGTTACTGTGCAGGTATTTCATGGATTTAATTCATCAGACAGATGATTGCATCTATGGTTGATTACATCTACTATTAACAAGGGAGACTGCCTTCAGCAATGAGAGAAGACTCATCCAATCTGATGAAGGACTTAAAGAGACACCTGATGATTTCAGCAACCAGAAAGAAGAATTTCCATCTCTACTTCAACCAGCCAGTTTCTCCTGGGGAATTCATTGAAATCTTCACCAGAGTTTCCAACTTGTGACCTGCCAAATGGAATTCAGATTTGCCAAGCCCCATGGTCACATGGGCCAATTCCTATAATAAATCTTATATGTATCTTCGGTCAGTTCTGTTTCTCTGCTGAACCCTGACTAACACAGACTTAACCTTCAGTGGTGTGATGGTTCTCAGTAATATCACCCCCTGAGTGTGCCCAGCTTGGGTCTTAGGGAAACACAGGCTCCATCAGCTTTATGGTGTATGGCTGAATCATCCCCAAAATGTCCCATTCACATACTGCTTCAATCTCCCTTCTTATCCCAAAGCTTCCAAATTGATTGAGGTCCTATGAGACCTCAATTTTACAGAGAGGGGAGGATTCTCCTATTCTATAAATATTCCACAACTTTTTTTCAATTTTTTGGAAATGATAAAAATCATATTTCTCTTTAGACATTTTGACCTAGATGAGATGAAGACTATCTAGTCCATAGATGGATTTCAGACACCAATTGATATTACCTTCAAGAAACTTATAAGGTCATCTTAAAGTTTCAAACGTGAAAATCACATGGTTCACCAGGCCCACTTTGACCTCCCTGAGAAAATGTTTGTTGTCTTGCAAACAAATACATGTGAAATTTGATTCATTGGATAAAGTCTTTGTAACCCACTCCTTCTTCTTTATTGAGTGTCTCTCCCCATTGCTCAATCAGTAAAGAGTCAACCATTAAGGCCATTATTTCACTTTATTTATGTAATCCAAATTAAGCTGGCCTTTTGGCTCTGGTCTTAAAAATTGTTTTATCACTAATAAAACAGACAAACATGCACACAGAAACACACACATCCATCAACAAAAGCTTCAAAGGGTAATACGGCTCTTTTCTGAAGGTTTTCATAGAGGTGGATAGGATGTCAAGAGAGGGATTACACCACGTTTCATACACTCAAAGTAAAATCTCCTTAACTGCATAGCTGGCTTCCCAAATCTTTTTTTTCAATTATACTTCCTCTACCCACTCTTACTCCTCTCCCTCACCCATGTAGGTCCTTTTGGCCTCCTTTCTCTTCATTTCCCTCTTGGCTCACCCTTTTTGTCAAGAAAAACAATCTGACCCTTCCTTGGATACTCTCATTTTCATCTTCAAGTGATACTCCAGTAGCAGATTTCACAAACAAAATCCTCATTTAAAGCCCATGAGAGAGAAAATGTGGTAAATACTTTTTTTAATTGAATTCAGTTTTATTGAGATATATTCACATACCATACAATCATCCATGGTGTACAATCAGCTGTTCACAGCACCATCACATAGTCATGCACTCATCACCCCAATCCACCCTTGAACATTTGCCCCACACCAGACGGAGTCAGAATTGTGGTAAATACTTTTACTGTAATTTTTTGTCCCATTGCACCAATGAAAATAATTCTTCATTCTGCCTGTTGTGTAAATGCAGTAGTTTTCCCTTAGACCTCAACACTAATGTAACCACAGTGGAAGCAGCAATTGCTACTCCTGCACCTTGGCCTTCTTAGTTCTTCTCTCCCACAGAATGTGCCTCTTGGTGTTCCTTGGAGAGGGAGGAGAGCCAATTTCTGTATCATCTGCAGGGTCTTGTCTGCAGGGCAATCAGGTGTCCTGATTTTATTGATGAACAGGGAGAAAGCAACATCCTTCTCAGCTCATTCCTGATACGACCTGCCCCTTTCCTCCAACTGAAAACAGACTGCACTGGTATATTTCTAACTGTGGGCCATGACTTATTGGTAGATCATGAAATCATTTTAGTATCTTGCACTGGGATCTTTAAAAATGAAATATGATAGAATAGAACAAAATATCAAGATAAAGCACATAGGAAGGGTGAGTATTGTTTTACGAAACTTTTATTTCCATTATAACTAGCGTAAAACATATTTCTTACTGTGAGTTGCAAGTCAAAAATGTTTGAAAATTTGAAAGTCACTTCTTTATGCAATATTTTACTTAAAGGGTCAAAGATTGTTTATAGTTCTGCAGAGTAGACTGGGGTGAGGGAACGAGACATTATCCTGGTCTGGCTTTTTTGTGCCATGGACCAAAGCAAAGCTTCCCTCTTTGGTGGCAGAAGATTCTCAAATATTCTCTCCCTAGGTTTTCAGACAATGTTCCATTTGGATTTCTCCAATGGCCAAACTTTGTCTTCTGAATCCCATAGTCCTATCCTTTTTTTTTTAATGTTTAATAATTTATTGTACATAAATCCCAGTTATATTTTTTAATTCATTTTATTGAGATATATTCACATACCATGCAGTCAGACAAAACAAAGTGTACATTCGATTGTTCACAGTACCATTACATAGTTGTACATTCATCACCAAAATCAATCCCTGACACCTTCATTACCACACACACAAAAATAACAAGAATAATAATTAAAGTGAAAAAGAACAATTAAAGTTTGTTTGTTTGTGTTTTTCCTTCCCCCATTTTTGTACTCATCTATCCATAGACTAGATAAAGGGGAGTGTGGTCCATATGGCTTTCCCAATCACATTGTCACCCCTCATAAGCTACATTTTTATACAATCGTCTTCAAGGTTCATGGGTTCTGGGTTGTAGTTTGATAGTTTCAGGTATTTACTGCTAGCTATTCCAATTCACTAGAACCTAAAAAGGGTTGTCTATATTGTGCATAAGAGTGCCCACCAGAGTGACCTCTCGGCTCCTTTTGGAATCTCTCTGCCACTGTAGCTTATTTCATTTCCTTTCACATCCCCCTTTTGGTCAAGAAGATGTTCTCCATCCCACGATGCCAGGTCTACATTCCTTCCCGGGAGTCATATTCCACGTTGCCAGGGAGATTCACTCCCCTGGGTGTCTGATCCCACGTAGAGGGGAGGGCAGTGATTTCACCTTTCAAGTTGGCTTAACTAGAGAGAGAGGGCCAATCAGCAGCCATCAAGGTGGGGAAGCCCAATACCCCTGCATTCTCCATCAGCTCCTCAAGGGGGCTCTGCATAATTTTTTCAGTTTTTTTTTTCTTAATTAACTCTTTTTTTTTTAAATCAACTATATAAAAAGTAAAAAAAAAAAAAAATTTTCAATCATACAATTAAAAAACATTTCAAACAAACCATAACAAGGGAGTAAGAAAAAGAGAACTAACCTAAGATAATTACTTTACTTCCAACATGTTCCTGCTCTACCCCAAGAAATTAACCTAATATAGCAACATTTCTGTGAACTTGTTCCAACTATTCCCATCAGAAATTAACAGACCACAGTCATTCCTGGGCATTGCCAGAACGTTAAATTTATCCACGATAGCTTATCTGTTCTTATTGGATTATTGTTCCCCCTTCCTTAATTGCTCTCTATCACTACTTCCCCTACATTATACAGTATAAACCATTTGTTTTACACTTTTCAATGTTCACATTAGTGGTAGCATATAATATTTCTCTTTTTGTGCCTGGGTTATTTCGCACAGCATTATGTCTTCAAGGTTCATCCATGTTGTCATATGTTTCACGACATCGTTCCTTCTTACTGCCGTGTAGTATTCCATCGTGCGTATATACCACATTTTATTTATCCACTCCTCTGTTGAAGGACATTTGGGTTGTTTCCATCTCTTGGCAATTGTGAATAATGCTGCTATGAACATTGGCGTGCAGATTATCTGTTCGTGTCACTGCTTTCAGATCTTCCAGGTATATATCGAGAAGTGCAATTGCTGGGTCGAAGGGTAACTCTGTATCTAGTTTTCTAAGGAACTGCCAGACTGAATTTCAGAGTGGCTGAACCATTATACAGTCCCACCAACAATGAATAAGAGTTCCAATTTCCCCACATCCCCTCCAGCATTTGTAGTTTCCTGTTTGTTTAATGGTAGCCATTCTAAATGGTGTGAGATGGTATCTCATTGTGGTCTTAATTTGCATCTCTCTAATAGCTAGTGAAGCTGAACATTTTTTCATGTGTTTCTTGGCCATTTGTATTTCCTCTTCAGAGAACTGTCTTTTCGTATCTTTTGCCTATTTTATAATTGGGCTGTCTGTACTATTGTCATTGAGTTGTAGGATTTCTTTACATATTCAAGATATCAGTCTTTTGTCAGATACGTGGTTTCCAAAAATTTTCTCCCATTGAGTTGGCTGCCTCTTTACCTTTTTGAGAAATTCCTTTGAGGTACAGAAACTTTTAAGCTTGAGGAGTTCCCATTTATCTATTTTTTCTTCTGTTGCTTGTGCTTCGGGTGTAAAGTCTAGGAAGTGGCTGCCTAATACAAGGTCTTGAGGATGTTTCCCTACATTATCTTCTAGGAGTTTTATGGTACTGTCTTTTATATTGAGATCTTTGATCCACTTTGAGTTAATTTTTGTGTAGAGTGTGAGGTAGGGGTCCTCTTTCATTCTTTTGGATATGGATATCCCACTCTCCCAGCCCCATTTGTTGAAAAGACTGTTTTGTCCCAGTTTAGTGGCTTTGGGGGCCTTATCAAAGATCAGTCAACTGTAGATCTGGGGGTCTATCTCCAAATTCTCAATTCAATTCCATTGATCAATTTGTCTATCTTTGTGCCAGTACCATGCTGTTTTGACAACTGTGGCTTTATAATAAGCTTCAAAGTCAGGGAGTGTAAGTCCTCCCAGTTTGTTTTTCATTTTTAGAGTGTCTTTAGCAATTTGAGGCATCTTCCCTTTCCAAATAAATTTGATTACTAGCTTTTCCAAGTCTGCAAAGTAGGTTGTTGGAATTTTGATTGGGATTGCATTGAATCTGTAGATGAGTTTCGGTAGAACTGACATCTTAATGACATTTAGCCTTCCTATCCATGAACATGGAATATTTTTACATCTCTTAAGGTCCCCTTCTATTTCTTTTAGTAGAGTTATGAAGTTTTCTTTGTATAGGTCTTTTGCATCTTTGGTTAAGTTTATTCCTAGGTACTTGATTTTTTTAGTTGCTATTGAAAATGGTATCTTTTTCTTGAGTGTCACTTCAGTTTGTTCATTTCTAGCATATAGAAACATTACTGACTTATGTGCATTAATCTTGTATCCCACTATTTTGCTAAATTTGTTTATTAGCTCTAGTACCTGTATTGTCAATTTCTCAGGGTTTTCCAGATATAAGTTCATATCATCTGCAAACAATGACAGTTTTACTTCTTCCTTTCCAATTTGGATGCCTTTTATTTCTTTGTCTTGCTGAATTGCCCTGGCTAGCACTTCCAGCACAATGTTGAATAACAGTGGTGACAGCGGGCATCCTTGTCTTGTTCCTGATCTTAGAGGGAAGGCTTTCAGTCTCTCAACATTGAGTACTATGCTGACTGTGGGTTTTTCATATATGTTCTTTATCATGTTGAGGAAGTTTCCTTCAACTCCTACCTTTTGAACTGTTTTTATCAAAAAGAGATGTTGGATTTTGTCGAATGCTTTTTCAGCATCTATTGAGATGATCATTTGATTTTTCTCTTTTGATTTGTTAATGTGTTGTAATACATTGATTGATTTTCTTATGTTGAACCATCTTTCATGCCAGGAATGAACCCCACTTGGTCATGGTGTATGATTTTTTTAATGTGTCTTTGCATTCGATTTGCAAGTATTTTGTTGAGAATTTTTGCATCTATATTTGTTAGGGACATAGGCCTGTACTTTTTTGTAGCATCTTTGCCTGGTTTTGGTAGTAGATTGATGTTAGCTTCATAAAATGAGTTAGGTAGTGTTATATTTTCTTCAATGTTTTGAAAGAGTTTAAGTAAGATTGGTGTCAGTTCTTTCTGGAAAGTTTGGTATAATTCCCCTGTGAAGCCATCTGGCCCTAGGCATTTATTTGTGGGAAGCTTTTAGATGACTGATTGGATCTCTTTGCATATGGTTGGTTGGTTGAGGTCTTCTGTTTCTTCTCTGGTTAGTCTAGGTTGTTTATATGTTTCCCGGAAACTGTCCATTCCTCTACATTATCCAGTTTGTTGGCATACAGTTGTTCATAGTATCCTCTTATAATTTTTTTAATTTCTTCGGGATCTGCAGTAATGTCACCTTTCTCATTCATTATTTTGTTTATATGGTTCTTCTCTCTTTTTGATTTTGTCCATCTAGCTAGGGGCTTGTCAATCTTGTTGATCTTCTCAAAGAACCAACTTTTGGTGTTATTTACCCTTCCTACTGTTTTTTTTTTTTTTTTGTTCTCTATGTCATTTATTTCTGCTTTAATCCTTGTTATTTCTTTTCTTCTACTTGGTTTAGGATTGGTTTGCTGTTCATTTTCTAGCTTCTTCAGCTGATCTATTAGTTCTTTGATTTTGGCTCTTTCTTCCTTTTTAATGTATGCATTTAGTGCTATAAATTTCCCCCTCAGTACCACTTTTGCTGCAGCCCGTAAGTTTTGGTGTGTTGTGTTCTCATTTTCATTCGTCTTTTTATATTTAGCAATTTCTCTTGCTATTTCTTCTTTAACCCACTGATTGTTTAGGAGTGTGTTGTTTAACCTCCAGGTATGTGTGAATTTTCTAAGTCTCTGACAATGTATTCCATTGTGGTCAGAGAATGTGCTTTGAATAATTTGAATTTTTTTAAATTATTGAGGCTTGTTTTATGTCCCAGCATATGATCTATTCTGGAGAATGTTCTGTGAGCACCAGAGAAGAATATGTATCCTGGTGATTTGGGATGTAATGTTCTATATATGTCTGTTAAATCCAATTCATTTATCAGATTGTTTAGGTTTTCAATTTCCTTATTGGTCCTCTGTCTGGTTGATCTATCTATAGGAGAGAGTGATGTGTTGAAGTCTCCCACAATTATTGTGGAAACATCAATTGCTTCTTTTAGTTTTGCCAGTGTTTCTCTCATGTATTTTGTGGCACCTTGATTGGGTGCATAAACATTTATGATTGTTATTTCTTCTTGTTGAATTGCCCCTTTTATTAGTATGTAGTGGCCTTCTTTGTCTCTCATAACATCCTTGCATTTAAAGTCTATTATAACTGGGATTAATATTGCTACTCCTGCTTTCTTTTGGCTGTAGCTTGCATGAAATATTTTTTTCCATCCTTTCACTTTCAATTTCTTTGCGTCCCTGTGTCTAAGATGAGTCTCTTGTATGCAACATATTGATGGTTCATTTTTTTTTTTTTGATCCATTCTGCAAATCTATATCTTTTAATTGGGGAGTTTAATCCATTTACGTTCAACGTTATAACCATGAAGACATTTCTTGAATCAGCCATCTTATGCTTTGGTTTATGTTTGTCATATATATATTTTTCCCTCTCTCTATTAATGTCCTTTAACATACCCATACTGAATCTCTTTAGTATTGAACCTTTCTCCTTATCTCTCTCTCCTTTCTTTGTTTCTCTGTCGGTAGGGCTACCTTTAGTATCTCAAGTAGGGCAGGTCTCTTGTTAGCAAATTCTCTCAGCATTTGTGAAAAATTTAAGCTCTCTCTCAAATTTGAAGGACAGTTTTGCTAGATAAAGAATTCTTGGTTGGCAATTTTTCTCTCTCAGAATTTTAAATATGTCATGCCACTGCCTTCTCGCCTCCATAGTGGCTGCTGAGTAGTCACTACTTAGTCTTATGTTGTTTCCTTGTATGTGGTGAATTGCTTTTCTCTTGCTGCTTTCAGAACTTGCTCCTTCTTGTCCGTATTTGACAGTGCGATCAGAATATGTCTCAGAGTGGGTTTATTTGGATTTATTCTATTTGGAGTTCGCTGGGCATTTATGATTTGTATATTTATGGTGTTTAGAAGATTTGGGAAGTTTTCCCCAACAATTTCTTTGAATACTCTTCCTAGACCTTTATCCTTCTCTTCCCCTTCTGGAACACCAATGAGTCTTAAATTTGGACGTTTTATATTATCTATCATATCCCTGAGGTCCATTTCAATTTTTTCGATTTTTCCCCCATTCTTTCTTTTGTTCCTTCATTTTCGTTCTGTCGTCTTCCAGGTCACTGATTTATTGTTCAACTTCTTCTAGTCTTGTACTGTGAGTATCCAGAATCTTTTTAATTTGGTCAACAGTTTCTTTAATTTCCGTAAGATCATTTATTTTTTTATATACTCTTGCAATTTCTTCTTTATGCTCTTCTAGGGTCTTCTTCATGTCCTTTATATCCTGTGCTATGCTCTTCTTCATGTCCTTTATATCCTGTACCATGGTCTCATTGTTCATCTTTAGTTCTTTGATTAATTGCTCCAAGTACTGTGTCTCCTCTGATCTTTTGATTTGGGTGCTTGGGCTTGGGTTATTCATATCATCTGTTTTTTTCATATGCTTTAAAATTTTCTGTTGTTTTTGGCCTCTTGGCATTTGCTTAACTTGATAGGGTTCTTTTAGGATTTGTAGACTAATTAAAACCCTAATCTCTAATTTGTTAGATCTACATCTTCTTGGAGTACACTTTCTCTAATTAACCAGCAGGTGGCATCCGCAAATCACCTATTCCCCTCAAGCCAGTTCTCCCCTGCTTTGTCTTTGTGGTGAGTGGGGGTGTGAGTCTTGTGGGGTCCAATTGGTGTACCAAGATTGCATGTGTAGTTGGTGTTGCCCACCCTGTATATGGGGCATGTGTCTGGGCAGTCAGTGAAGGCGAGCGGCTCTAACAATCAAATCTCCCTCGTGTTCCTGGAGATTTAAAGCTGCTGCAATAGTCTAACCCTTCAGTTCAGTCCCGCCACAGTTTGTCTCTGCTGCTGACCCACAAGTCCTTGGTATTGGCGTATGGCCCCTGAGACTTGTGAGTAGGTCACTCTTCCAGGCCATGCACCCCCAGATCCTCTGTTGAGGGATGACTGTGCTATGTCATAGGTGAGCGCTGTCCCCCCAGGGTGGTTCTGGGCTGCAGGGCTGTGCAGGGACATTCCCAGTCTGCTGAAAGGATGGCTGAATGGGGCGTGTTCATTCACACTGCTCTGCCTCCCCAACTCTGGGACAACCAGCTGAGGGTACAGGGAAGGCCAATGTCCATGCCCGATTCTGTAGTGTGTGCATGTGTTGTTGGAAACATTTCCTGTCACGCTGGGTTGTCTGGGGCAGCTCTGGGCTGTCGAGCCGGCGACTGGCAGGAGTGTTCCCTGCCCACCGGGAAGATGGCTGTGAGGGGACGCCCCCCTTTTCTTGGGAAGTTGTGGTGTTTAGTGAATTTTCTCAGCCACTGGACTTATTGCCTTGTGTCTCAGAGCTCTCTTAGTTCTGTTCTTGTCTTGACTTGCCCAAATTGCACATCTTTGAGGCTTTCTGTATTGGGCTTCTTAGAGTAATTGTTTTAGAAAAAGAGGAAAAGATTAAAAAAAAAAGGGGGGGAAGGGCCCTCCTTGCAGATCTAATGCGTTATTGAAATGCTAAGAGACAAGGCAATTAGGGCCATTAAGGAACAATCCAGAGAGCAGAGAAACTGGTTTTTCAGACAAAGAAACTCATTTTCTGGATTTGCATATAAGCCGGACTCTGCCTGAGCTCTGCCGTTCTCTGCTTTTATTTTTGGGTTTTCCTTGCTGTTTTTTGCTTTCCCTATCTCCTGTCCGCCGGGCTGGCTGCTCCTGGATTCTCCGGTGTCTGGTCTCAGTCTATCTATGCTTGGAGTTTGGATCAGTAGAATGAGTTTTCGATAAGGGCCACAACTGCAGTTCTCCCTCCTCCTTCCCAGCACGCTGACGGCACCTCCTCCCATGAGACTGAGCCTGGCAGGGAGGGGTGTGGGTCCCCTGGCCGTGAAAACTTACAGATTTCACTGATCTCAGCAGTTCTACGTTTTCATGAGTGTTGTATGAAGTATGCCCAAAGTCAGATTGCTCTGCGGTGTCCAGTCCATGCAGTTCCTGGCTTTCTACCTTAGTCCTATCCTTTTAAATCCTTCCCATTAGAGTCCAGTCCTGCCTCCAATTTTGTTAAATCAGGATTCACCATTCCTCCCTACGAAAATGATTAGAGCTCATTAAAATCTTCAGATATATTATATGTTTAGTATCCTGAGTTATTGAGTATCTGCTTCCCAGTGGTTGATGACCTTTAGTTTTACTGCTGGTGTATGAATGTTGTTTGCCTAGAGGCAAAAAACTCTCCTCTAGGCAGTGGAGATGCGATTAAAATGCAGATTCTGACCCTCTGACTCGGGTGGGCCTAAGATCCTGCATTTTTAACAAGCTCCCATGTGATGACAAGGCTGCTGGTCCATGGACCACGGTTTGAGTAGCAAGGCTCAGAGTACCTAAAATCATGCATATCTGACCACCAGTAGAATTAACTCACCACTAACCCACCCTTCTGCTCTAGACTATGTAAAAGATCCACATCTCTTGTGTTAACATAGCTTTGACTCTTCTGAAGAACCCGTAACTTGACTTCATTATGCTAAGGAAACACGGGCATCCTGCCTATCCCAAGTTACATCTCATGGCTTTTCAGTGCACCCCAGGACTAGGACATCTCCAGAAATTTATCAATGAAGAGCACTGTGACCATCCTTTTTCTTCTTCTTGCTGCCTTGGGGTGGAGGCAGGGGAGAAGACCTGGCTTGCCATGCCACATTTATGACTGCTGTTCCAGTTATTTCCAGTAGGTTAGAGTGGCTTGTTAGGCTCTCTCTTATGCCATAGCTCACCAGGCGAACTCCTCCTCACCCCCTTATATTTTAACATCTCTGAAAGCCAGATGGCAGGGTTGAAATGGCTGTCATTACCTGTACATGAGAAAACTTGTTATTACTGGTGAAATAATCGAACCACTTCAATTCATGGACCTTCCAGTCAACAAAGCATTCAAAGGCCATCTGAGGGAGGAATATGAGTTATGCTAGTTGCCTGAAAACCACCAGTTGACACATTCTGGTAGAACCAAGAAACTGCCGGTGTCACAACTGGCAGAATGGCTGTCAGCAGCTTGGAAAGGAAAGACCAAAAACAAAAGTGACACTCTTTCGGAGAAATACACAGCCTCAGCATTTTTGATGATGTGGACAATGGTGTTGAAAGGAAAACATGGCCATTGATAACAATGAAATGAAAATGGATTCAGGAGACTGACCCTAATTCTGGAGAAGCTTTATTTTAATTATCTTGCCTTTTCCTTTGATGTTTACCAAAAAATAAGGGCAAATGATAAAAATATTGTTTAAACCATCCTAAAAGAGCTCTTTCCATAAAAATAAAATAAATAATTGGATAAGAAAGCATTCTATCATAGTTTAGTCCTGGGTGTTTTGCTTTTTCTTTATAGTACATAAAGGTGCATCTTTCACTCAATCACAACTTAAATTGATGAAATATGGAATTGCATTTTGAACCAATTTTCCTCATTTGTGACATGTCCAATGACACAAAATATGACAAATCCAGGATTATAATCCACATTTTCTAAAACTTGTCCCATTCCATCCCTCTACTACATGAGAGTACTTGTGCTAAACCATCAAGTCCTTAAAAGCAGAGAGTCGTATCAGAATCCAGCCCAGTGTCGGTATGTAATATCATACAATTAGGATTTGTTTTCTGAATATAGGAGTGAGTGAATGACACTATGGACTCCAAGCACTCACAGTTATGTGCTTTTCCTTTGTAAGAAGTGATGACCAACTAGTACCACACTCTATTTCAGGAAAAGGTGAACATCTTTCACAACAAATGGAATGTGACTAAAATGTGGGTCAAGAGACAAAGCGACTTATTTTTTTCAAGAAAACATCATTGCTGAGTGCCACTTGAATAGTAAAAATGAAGAAAAGACACCCTGCTCTTCACTAGCTCTATCTAAATTTAATTAGCATAGCAAAAAAAATGGAAATTTATTTGAGAATGATTAATATTTCTTTCTACATGGAGAAGTGCATTCTTTCTTAAATTTGTGCATGGAAACTCTAAAAAATGAAAGGATGTATAACCCCAACTCTAGAAAAATTCAAGCCAGTACCCAAGACACTTTCTGTGCCTTTGGGAGGCTCATCATTGATGTAAATTTGTCACTTTCACCCAAGGCAATGTCACTGCTCAAGAGAGAGGAAAGCACAAGTGTTAGGTCAAGGGGGTTTTATACCCAGAATACCCACAGGCACTAGAGGTTTCTTCAAAGAAACATGTAAGGAGAACTATGAGTGAAAGTATGCAAATTGCCTTGAAAATGAGATGATAAAGTCTTTGAGAACTATGTGAAACCCTTGATAAACCCATAGCTCCAGTGCCTCATTTACACGCCAGTTAATTAGAGATCCCTTCTAAGGAAGACAGAAACCTTGAATTGAAAACAAAAATTGTAGCAATACTTGGGCCCTAAACTGTAAATAACCACTAGGATGTCTTATGGACCAATAATATTTTAGCCTCATATTTTGGGAAAATCTTTTTTTACAGAAAAAGAGAAAATATAGCAAGTCACCAATTAACCACCAAGAGGAATATACACTATCCAATTCAAGAGCAAGCTTTTAGTTAATGCTTAGCTTCCCAGAGAAAGTAGTCAAGTGGCTATTTGCTTAGTCAAATTTGACAATTGTCTTGCCCTTGAGACCTGGGAGGAGGGTAACTTATCCCTCCATCACACCTCCTTTTCCAAATGGCTGAATCATCACTGAAGTGAGGGTGATAGAATGATGGAGGGTGGGGGTCAAGGGTTTACTGATGTACCATAATGAAATGACTTAAGAGGGACTGCAAAACTCAAGGACAATATCAGCCCAATGTGCATGGAGTTCATATTTCAAGTCCCAAACTGCCACCCCACTAGCTTCTGATTAAGGACAATCCTGGACAGATACCCTGAGGAGAGGAGCCTAGCAGCAATTCATCCACTTCTATCGGTGTGAACCAACAGAAAACGCTGTTAGAAAATCTAATCCCACGCATGCCTCTGCCCCCAACTAAACATAAGATCTTCTCAGTTTCTCCATATTTAAAATTAAGACATAGGAGTAGATCACAAGACTTGAGATATTCATTGTGCTATGGTTCACTCCTGCTCTCAAGTTTAATTTTCCTCAATAAAAATAAGTTTTAGGTATAAAACTAAACTGTAAATTAGAAATTGAAGAGCTCCAAAAGGGAAGTATATATAACTTCTCTAAGTGTGAAAGGGGAAAAGAAAGACTTCAATGGAGGGGATCATGGAAACTTTCATGGACTAAGTGTCATTTAGGATGTGTAAGACTTGAACTCTTAAAGGATAGAGAAAAGCATTTCAGGTAGAAGGTAACAGCTGAAGCAACTCTGAAAAAGGAAGAGATTTATTTGGAAAAAAAGAGGAAGGAACCAAAGGGAGAGAGAAAAGAGGGAAGGAGAAAACTAAGATGTATTGATCTCTTCCCCTGTAATAGATTCCATGTTAGGAACTTTATTTATGCCAACTTACATAATCCATAGAACCTTAAGAAATAGCTGTGATTAGGCATGTTTTGCAAATGAAGCAGTTAAGGCTCAGAGAAAATAATGATATGCCAGAAGTCACACCTAGCAAGTAAATATTAAACCACATCACTCATGTCTGTCTGGTTCAACTCGAGGATGAACTTGAAGACAAATGGGGTCCTAACCCAGGAGTTGGATGGTGAAGGGGGGACAGGAATGGGCAACTGGGGTCACTTAACCTCATGAATATGAGCTTTAAGTTAGTGATGCACCAATCTGGAGACTATGAGTTGGGCATCATTGGAGAAGGGTCATGTCTTCCCTGTGGGTTCTGCCACATAAGGGGATGTGGGATGGGGGTGGGGGAGGTTCCAACCTGGAAATAATAAGAGTTCCTCATGTGCAGTGTGCTTTTTCACATGTCAAGGGTGCTTGCATTTTTTACTTCACTTCTTCCTGACAGCCCTGGGAGATGGCACAAGTAGCTGTTATCCCTTTGATGGAGGGGAATCTCTGTGGCTGGCTGAGGCCATGCCTGGAGTTAGTGACTGATCTGGTGCTCTCAGTTCCCCTCCCTCCTCCCTCCTCTGCCCTTTCTCTGGCAATCCCCTCTTGAGCAGCCACTCCTTCACCTTTGTATAGAACTTGGATTATAAAGTCATTTATATACAGTATCCCAGCACAGATACTCTTCCCAGCAATTTATTCCCATACTGAAGGTGAGAAGACAAGTTTAGGGAGGCAAATCACAGTCATCTATGTAAAGCAACAAGAACTAATGGACTTAAGTAAGAGGGAGACAGATTTCAACTCAAAATAAGGAAGAATTTTTTAAAAATGATTTCTTCTAATAGATGAAATAGATGATGATTCATGGGAAATTTGAAAAAAAAAGAATAATAATAATAATTCATAGCCCTGTAACCCAAAGGGGACTCCTTATAATACTTAAGCATATTTCTTTCCAACATTTTTCTGTGAGCATGTATGATTAAATAATTAGATTACACTGTATATAAAATTTTGCATGCTACTTTTTCACTCATCATTATATCATTTTATAAGAATTTTCTCAGCTCATTAATAGCTCTTCATAAACATAATTTAATGGCCACATGATATTCAATTGCATGGCTGTATCACAATTTATTTAACTAATCTCTTATTTTTGGACATTTATGTTGTACATAATTTTTTGCTATTATAAAATAATGACTCAATGAAAACAACTTGTGCTTAAATCTTGTACCACAGTTCTTATAATTTTATAAGCTTGATTTTTAGTAGTTGAAATACTTAATAAAAAGTGTGATTATCTTTAAGACTTTGATACATATTGCCATTTTCCCTCCATAAAACTGATACTGATTAACCTCTGCATCTTCACTTTTTTCTCTTGGTTTTAAAGACTCTACACTCCTCTGTTTTATTTTCCTTCTTCACTGGCTGGTGCTTCTCAATCCATTTTGCTAGCTTTTTCTCCTCTGCTGGAGGTCACAGGACCCTCTCTGACCCTTCCCTCTATTTGCTATCAATATATCTTCCCTAAATGAATTAAAACAGTCCTTTTGTCTTAAAAACTATCTAAAACTCCCAAATTTATATCTCCACCCATGACCTTTCCCTGAAAATTCAACCTAGTGTATTCAATTATTTATCTGATGTCTGCACTTGAATGTCTAATAGGTATCTCAAACTTACCGTAGTCAAACTCTTGATTTTCCTCCCAACCCACTCCAATATGTTTCTGTGCAAGCCTTCCCATCTCCATAAATGAAAATCCCTTCCATCCAGCTGTTCATGGCAAGCATTATCCTTGACTCCTCTCTTTCCTCCACCCAACAAATCCAGTCCCATCACTTCTCTCTCCAAAGCACATCCTAATATGTCTCTCTAATCACATTTCTCCCAACCTAATCTAAGTTACTATGTTCTCTTGCCATCTCACAGATCTGGCTTCCTAATTGAAGTCCTGCTTTTAAATCCTGCTAAGCCTATACTTCATTGTCCATTTAATAGACATCTCTTTTTATTTATACAATCTTTAAACAAATATTTTTGAGCAGCTGCTATAGACTAGGTACTTCCAGGCACTGGGGATATATTAGGAAACAAAAAAAAGTGCCTTATCTCAAATAATTTATGTTTTAGTAGTGGAAGACAGACAATAAACAAAACAGAATATAAAAGAAGAGCCGGAAGCAGAGAAGATCACTACTTCATTTTGGGTGGCCAGGGAAGGTCTTTCTAATGAGGAGATATTTTAACCGATACATGTGGGAAATGAGGGTATGTGCCATAAGCACATCTTGGGAAAGGATATTATTGGCAGAATATATATCAAGTGCAAAGCAGAAGGACGTTTGCAATGTTCAGGGGTAATACAAGTTGAGTATCTTTATGTTGACTTGGGATCGTTCATCTGGGCTCAGGATAAATTCAACAACATCTCACAGAATGAGAAAGGAACAGGCTTTATTAGGAAATTTTACA
Source organism: Choloepus didactylus (assembly GCF_015220235.1). Classification (NCBI taxonomy): domain Eukaryota; kingdom Metazoa; phylum Chordata; class Mammalia; order Pilosa; family Megalonychidae; genus Choloepus; species Choloepus didactylus. The sequence goes on along the minus strand of NC_051311.1, from coordinate 141,230,314 downwards.
AGTGACAGAGCCACAGGATTAGAGCTTGTTGAGACACGCTGGGGCTGGGCACACACAGGTTCCAGTGGGAGGACCCAACTGCCTGTGAGTGTCCCCTCCACAGAGAGGAAATAGACAGACTGCTCGGAGGCAGGCAGGCAGGATTTAAGGTCACATATGTTTACAGACGTTATTTGGGAGTCCCATGAGAATTGGTAGCCCCTCCTGCTAGGGGATGGAAGCCACAAGCCCCATGGGAAGCTAACTTTTGTTGCAATCCCTCACACCAGAAGAAGGGTGGTTGCCTCTGGTCCCAGTTAACTCATTGTCCAGGTAACTCAGAATGAGCTTCCAGGGTCAGTTTTGACCATTCTCGCTTTTGAAACCACATGAAGGATCGACTATCAAGGAAGCCGATGTTTTTGAAGCAAGAAAGGTGAGAGGGAGAGTGGTAGGAGATGAGGGCCAAATGACAGTAGGGGGTTGGGGGAGATCCTGTCAGACTTCTGGTGCATTCTAAAAACTGTCTATCCACATGTGCTGCCTTTACTGCTGTCACTTTGGAAAACAAGTCCATGCTCCTTTCTAAGACTCCACATAAATGTTCTCAACTCTCTTAAATTATCAGTTTCTCTCTCTCTACACTGGATCATGCAAACATGCTATTGTTTTATCTCCCACCACTCCACCCCTGCAAGGCCACAGCAGTTTCTGGGGTCCTCTACCTGAAGACCCACTCTGAACTTCCATTAACCGTGCCCACTCTGCTGTGAAGAGTCTTCCTTAATTTATCCTTCCTCAACTATCTATTTTAAATATGCTTTTTTTTTCTGCTGGGGCACTTATCCATGCAGTTACTTGATTATTTACCACCCCTTGAACCCTTGAATGTTACTTCCTGAGGGCAGGATGGTGTCTGACTATTCATTGCATCTGACACTAGTAGGCACCCCAAATGTATTTGTTGACTGACTAACTGATTGAATAAAATTCATTAATTCACAAATATTTATCAGGGGTGATTCTAGGACCTTGGATAATTTAAGAAGCATCAATGCCACCAGGGAATTTGTTAGAAGTGCAAATTCTCAGGCCAGGTCTACGGAATCAGGGTGGGGCCCAGCAATCTGTATTTTAACAAGCCTTCCAGGAGATTCTGATGCACCCTAAATTTGAGAACTGTTGGGCTAGGGAATGAGAATATAGTGATGAAAAAAAAATGACAAGTTCTGCATACTCATGGTAATTATCAATATAGCAGACACATCTGTACACGTTCATCTTAACAAGAGACATAGCCAACTTTAACAGACTGCTTCTGAATATGTTCTACTTTTATCTGTGAACAGCTGCCCCATGGGATTTATAGTCTGGGCTTATCCTCTGTATGAAATCCATGCAAACTCCCAAAAGGTCCTTTCTGAATGTGACCTGAATGTAAACTGAGCTTTGCCAGGTTAGAGAAGCTGAATTCTCTACCTCAAACTAAAGTTAGTGCTAGCAGAGGTGGGAGGCAACAGATTTGACAGAAAATAAGGGTAAGCCTGGAGAATAGCCTTATAATCCTGCACTGCTTTCAAATATCCTACTTGATGTTCAAAAAACACAGACAAAACTGAAACAGATGTAAAACTTGTTTATAATTATGTAAGCCTAAAATCCTCACTCCGTTTTGCATGTAAACATGAGGTACTCTTTGCTTCTATTTTATTGTGCATTTCCCAGGAATGTGATTCTTATACAAGTTAAGGGCATAATGCACTTTGTTTTGTTCTCATCTCAAGAACTGTTTATCATTTTCAAAAATCCTGACAACAACGATAATGCCATTTAGGGTGTTTGAGTTGCTAAAACAACACATCTGAATCAGTCACATTTGTAGCTGTCATATTTACCATAGTTCTACAAATACAGGGAAACATCTGATTACACTATGTCTTCCAGAGTAGTGCGTCTCTAACTTTAATTTGCAAACAATTCACTTGGGGTTGTTGTGACAATGCAGAGCCTCAATCAGAAGATCTGATTGGGACCTGAGATTCTGCTCTTCATCAAGCTCCCAGCTAGTGTAGATGCTGCTTGTCCATGGACCTCACTTTGAGTGGTGAGATTCCAGTGTAATCGTGCCCCACCATTTGCATACTAAAATACATACTATTACACACTCCTTTCATTTCTCTTTTATATCTTAGATATTATATTGATTTTTTTGGAAATTAAGAATGTAGTTAAATTTAATTATCTATGTGTTTTATTTCATGGTAACAAAGGGAGCAACACAAAAATTCAGTAGGAAAAGGGGATACCAAATCTGATCAGTTTGAGACCATTGGTCTAAGTTCCTCAAAGTCATCCCATAGCCTTGCCACAGTGAGTAATTTAGGGAGGGAAAGGCTAAGCCAATCCCGGCATGGGAATTATCCTGGAATGACAGTTCAGGAATAAGCATGCGTCCCAATCAAAACCAAGGAAATTCAAAGAAAAGCTTTCGTGGGATTTTTGAGAAAGAGGCTTCCTCATTCTTATGCAAATGGACCCAGAAAGCATCTTTCTCTCTTTCTCTGGACATTGGAGAGTGAAAACCTAAGGCCTGCAACTGCTGGAGCTGCCTCACTGCCAGCTGGATGACGAAGCCAGCACATGGGTGCGGGGAGGGAAGAGGCAAGAGAAGTACAAGCCCACTTAACATTTTACATGCATGAATCATGAAATCTCCTTTTGTTTAAATCATGTGGAGGTAGGTTTTCAGTCTCTGGGACACCAAAGTGGAGTGTCACTTGGATACAGTTCAGGGTAGTTATCTGGGCTTGTCTGTTGCCAGGGTGACTTCAATGAATTCCACAGACTATTTGGCTTAAACAACAGGAATTTACTGGCTCACAATTTGGAGGCTAGAAGTCCAAAACCAAGGTACTGGCAGGTAGCCTTCTGGAGGTGGCTCAGTCTCTGCATCTGTCACATGGAGCTCCTCCTCTGGCTTCTGCTTCCATGTCCAGTCATCTGAGTCTCTGTCTACACTTCCTTATAAGAACTGCAGTCATACTGGAGTACTGTCCACCCTCATTCAATTTGGTCTGATCTTATTGGGATCATTAAAGATCTTATTTACTAATGAGTTCATACCCACAGGATGAGGGGTTAGGACATGACCATGTCTTACAGGGGACGTGATTCAATCCCCAACAGTGGTAGAGGTGAAATTAGGAGACAACAAACCCAAGATGGATTTTAAATCCATAAGTAGGATGAGCTCACCTTGGGAGAGATGATTGCTATGCTAGAGAATAGAAGAGGTTCGGGGATCAAAACTTGAGATTCTGGAGGAAGTGTGACAGGGAAAGAGCGGCCAGCCACAAGCCAGGAGGATCAGCCGACCTACCGCCATTAAAGGCAGGGAAAATGAGGATGGGAGTGCTTGTCTCCCGAAGCCTTGCCAGCACAGTGCGATGTTTGGTTTCATTTTTTCCCCACTACTGTTTACATCTTCCCTAGACTCAAAACCTGCCAAAGCTCTCATGCAAGTGGGGATTGTTTTCATGTAAAAATCAATTAATATGCATGAAATGGATCATTTTAGTGTTTGAATCGTATCCCCCCAAAACACATTTTAGAACTCCACAAAGCAGAGTGAATGCAAATTCCTCTCTTAGTCTCACATGGGGAGAGAAAATGCTAAAAAAGTGCCTGTAGTGCACATCCAGAATTCACTACGTATGTGTGCAGGCTGCTTGCTCCTTTTCAGCCTCCAAGTGTGAAAAGATGATTGGCCAAAATGAGCTTGGGAGCCAGGACCCAGAATGGCCATGGGTGAGCTTGAAGAGTTTTCTCTGTATTTCTCTAGGAAGTAGAGTAAAGTGGGAAAAGTAGTGGACATGGAGGGACAAATTAGCAATGCTAGGGAGGAGGCACAATGCAAAGGCCTTGAAAACATTATTTTAGTCAACTTTTAACTGGCCTACCCTAAACAGAAATGCTGTCTTTAGTATTTTTTGATACTAAAAAAACAAAAACCAAAAAGCACCCCCACTAAAGTAGTTTATCTTTGACATGTCACTGTCTCTCCCAACCCTTTATCTGGACTACCGCCCCCTCTTAGGATTTGACTTTTTTCTCTGGGAGCCCCACCACCATCTGGTTTGGTTTCTGCCATGCAGCTGCCTTCCTTACTTGCTTGATACACATGACTTTAATTCCTACCATTCCAGCACACACATTTTATATTCTGTGTAGTGTTCCATTGAACCAAATAGATTTTCCTATAGGCCTACCATGAGTACACACACACACAAACACACACACACATGCACACATAATCTAACATTTCCCTTGAAAAGTTGACAATTCATTCTAGAAAGTAGCTGCTCTTCATACCAGATATCCTGCTAAAATTGCTTCCCTGTTGACTTTTTACACAATTGTTTCTCCAAGCAGCAGTTGCAAACTTGTGAGCCCCTAGCTGAATTTGGTTGGCAATTATTTATTTTGCCCAAATTTGTTTTTAAAGTGATAATTTAAAAATTAGGGCATTTCAACATAAAAATCCAGGTTGCGTGTTTCTCTGGAAAAAGACCAGGTTGCAAGGGACTTGGCAACACTGGACTCCATTTCTACATGCCAACAATTGGGCATACTCTCTGGTTTGCCATAGTCTTCACCATTCCCTACTGTCTTCATGACCTGAAGGTCAAATGTCACATGTCTTTTATCATTATGTTTGTTTTGTTTCTTTCATTTTAGTAGAAAATATTTCTTTGCACCCAGGTCTCTCTCCAAAATGGTAAACCATGGACCAAATGTTTCAAGAAAAATGGGTCCAGGACTTTTTCTTTGTGGAAATGAAAACTATTCCTTTGCATTTTAAAACAAATGCCAGTGTCACTTCATTTACTGTTTTTAATCAGTCCAACCCCCATTCAAATTTGTAACCCATGTATACAAGACACTGACTTTTAGTCCTATATCTCTTGTTATTATAAAAACAGTCAGAAAATCCTGCAAAACAAAACTTTTCATTAGCTGAAATATTAAATATAACACTCAACACATTTTCGATGAGTGGATGGAAACAAAGATAAGGAGTCATAAAATCAAACAATAGTATCAAAGGTTATCCTAGCCATAGCTCAGAACCAGTGCTTTCTGAGAACATGTAAATGTTCTTTCATCATTTCATAACTGCATACCTAAATTCACTTGTAATTTGAATTCTAATGATGTAAGAAATGTGAATCTATTTACTCTTGTTGTGCAGAAAAAAACATTCTGCTACTAAAAAGATATTCTAATGGAATGAGAAGGTATTTCTTTTTAAAACATTTAATCTAAAAACCTTTGCCTGTGTTTAAGGTTATATTTTCCAAATTTGGAAAAAAAAACAAAATTAAAAGTTAAAAAGGTGATGAACCTATTTGGGTCTTTCATTTCTCTGCAATTCACAGACTTCAGTTTAAAAGAAAAAATAAGAAGGAAAGTAATTGCTATGTTTCATTAGGAATTTTAGTAATGATTCTTCTGTTCAAAACTTATTCATTTGAATTAAGATTATGGAGAACATACCACTGCTTAATGGTGGAATGTGACAGCTATTTCTCCGAAAGAATGATCTCATTCAGGCACATGCTTTCCATTAAATATTTGTTTGTAGATTGGTTTTATATCATTACTTTCAGTCTCCTCAAATCTCTTTTAGAAGAAGGAGGGATATCAATTATATGCAGTATATAGGGCAGCTCTTTCTCAATGGGGAGAAGGAAAGAAGGAAGAAAAGAAAGAAGGAAGGAGAGGAATGAGGGAAGGAGGAAGGAAGGGAGAGAGGGAAGAAGAGAGGAAGGAAATTAAGATTTGAGTTTCTAAGGGAAGAAATTCTGTTGCATAGTCTCATACAGTTTTCTCATTTAATGAATTTTGACTCATTTAACAATGATTCAAAGTAAATACTATCTTGTTTTTTTTTTTAATATGAAAAGGCATCCTTGCCCATTAATGCACAATTAATATTTATAGGAGCCAAGATTCCATTCCAGGGCCACGTGGATTCCAAATTCCCTACTTTCCACCTTGTAAAAATAAGACGTTTTAAAGAGAGATTTTGAAACTTGCCTTACAATACAATGAATTTGGCATGAAAAATAATGACAGAAAGAAATGGAGATGCAAATTGAGGCATAAAAGGAAGAAGAAGAAATGGATTCTGTCTATAATTAATTTTTGCTAAAGTAGGAAAAAAATAGTCCTGGTTATTTAGAATGTTTACTCCCTAATTTATATTTGCATCTTAAAACAAGAAGCTTCTAAAAGAACCCAGTGCAATATAGGATTCCAACAGCGGGACTTTCCGAGGTCTCTAGTAGGAAAATTTGGAAAATGAGTGCAAGCTCTGGCCAGATCCTGTCCTGGTCCTGCAGTAAGATCCCGACTCCTAGGGGAGGGGTCAGTAGGGGTCAAAGGGAAAGCCGCCCTCCCTGAAATCACCTGGTAGACTTTTAAAAATTCTTGAGGGCCTGGCTTGAGAAATTCTGATCTAATTGGGCTGAAGCATTCCTTGGGTGTGAGGGAAAAGCTCCCCTGATGATTCTGATGGGCTGAAAGGAAGAACATCCCCACTGCCCATGTGCTCCTCCCTGCTACTGCTTAGCCCGAAAAAGCCCATATTCTGGCTGTGGATGGTGGTATGTGTGTGCATGTGTGTGTGTGTGTGTGTGTGTGTGTGTGTGTGTGTGTGTTTATATAGAGAGAAAGAGAAGAGAGAGAGAGTGAATGAACTCTCTCTATATATATATACATGCTTCTAGTTCTACTGCATGAAAATGGATAACTGAAAAGTTAATGTTGGAAGAAACTGAAAAAGGACACATAGGGTGTGAAAACATTTACATAAACCTTCAGCACACATCATGACGTATCATTTATGGACACATTTATGTGTAGTGACCATGTAAACTCACAGATTAGAAAGTTAACAGTTACATACAACTTTTAGAAGAGTGGGTCTATCAGGGAAAGGAGGGAGCAAGGGAAGGGATCAAAAATAGATTCAAAACAGTCTTTTGCTACATCAGCAATTTTTAAAAAATTCTGACATAAATATGACAAAATTTCAATGTTTGTCAGATCTGACCATTGGATATGTAAGTATTTATAATTTCAATCTCTGCACTTACTGTATATTTTAAATGGTCTTACTAGTGAAGTAAAAGTTCTCCTCTATGGGCCTCATATTCTTGTGATAAATCCAAAATCTTTGGGGACTTCCCTTTTTTCCAGAAGAGTCCTGATCCAGTCTCCCTGAGGAGCAGAAGTGGGCAAGCATGCTCTTTCTGCAGAGGAACGCCATGCGACAGGTGCTACAGTTCCAGTTGCATGGGGTCCCTGACAATCCGTCCCACCAACTCAGCGTAGTCCTCCACAGAGTCCCCAGGCATGGCGGGTCTGAAACTCAGGTTCTGCTTACCCCCAGATGTCCACTGCCCCTGTCTCAGCCACCAGCAGCCCACCATCTGCCCTGCGCACACAGACAGTGCCAAAGCCCGAGCTGTAGAGGAAGAACAAGCTGGGGTCCACAACCCAGTTCCTCTGGCTCTCAGTCATGGCTTGGCCAGTCCACACAGGCACATCCACGCTCCCCAACGGGTGCCTCCATTTCTTGTCCCATAAAGAGTGAAATCTCCCCCAGGAAAACCCACAGCTGTTTGTATTTGCTAAACGAGAAATCTGAGTATTCCCAAATTTAAAGAGAATATGAGCTTAATAATTATAAAATCTGTTATTAAATATGAAGAATATATAACTTGTCAAAAGATGAGAATATAAAGAAGTATAGACTCAGATAAAGAACCAGAGTCAGTCTCCTCCAGCTATCAACCTGCCCCCTTTGTGGGCCCTCGGCCTGCAGTTGTCCTTTATACTTTGATCTTTTCTCACCAGGAAACTAGAGCAGACTTTGAAATCACCACTGAAGGAATCTTTGGACTGGCTCACAGAGAGATCTGGGGACATGCTCAGGAGATACCACCCAGTGTTGGGCCTGGGTGGATGGCTCTAGGCTTCTCTGGCCACTGGCCCCTGTCATTCAAGGGTTCTTCCTCCATCTCAGCCCCCCAAATCAGGGAAACTCGTCCCTCCTAGCCCCAAGTGTTGTTCCAGAGTTTGACGCTGCCCTGCACTGAAGTGGAGGTTTCCAGGGCTTTTGCCAGGTGGAGTGTTTGGCAATTCCCCTCATCTGTTCTCTTTACTCTCTGTCTTCCCTAAGACAGGCCCACCACAGGATTGTCCTATGATTGTATTAGCTGTCACGTGAGTCTCCAATCCCAGGCCAGCCCTGTCAGTGAACAGAAGACTTCTCTCTCTTCCATGCCTAGGGTTTTGTGGCTACTATGGAACCACCAATTCAATTTCTTTCTCTTATTTGATAACTACCTCTTACCCACAGTTCATTTGCACAGACAGCCAGCTCCTGCTCTGACTTTAGTTCCTTCCTGTATCTTGGTTTCCCTTTGATGACTTCCTATAACTAACCCCTTAAGTGTAATTATTAAGAATCCTCTCACCACCATTTTACAATGAAAAATCATTGGTATATGTTTCTCATCAAGGCAATTTTATTACCCACATATAGAGTGCTGCAGATATATAGATACACCACACAGATACACCACACTCATATAGTGCTAAACACATAAAAAGCCTGCCATCCTTTGTTGACTGGCTGGTATTGGAATCATCAGCACCAATAACATGTATATATAGGTTGAATATTGATGTCACATACAAATAGAGGTAGTGATGTGATCATTTGTACCATCATAGGAAAATAGTATGCATCAGCCTATGGCATGTATAGGATCATAATTGCAATCCAATTATTTAAAAACATCTGAATATCGAGGAAGGTAAATGTATTCTAAAACATAATTAGAATGTAGAAAATACCACTGAGGTTTCAGAAGATCGGAACCTGAATTTTACATTAACTACAACCACTTCTGGGTTTGAGGCAAAAGTATTTTTTCATAAATCAACTTAGCTGGAAGCTGCGTAAGATGAAAGGGGTAGAAATCAACAGTTGTGTCCATCTGAAGCATTCTGAAAGTTTGATTCCTTAAATCATTTGCAATATTATTCTGACATCATAGCATAGCATCACAATCGAGCACCCTGGCTAGTGTGCGTCCTGGCTCTGCCACTTTCTCACTACGTGACCTTAGGTTAGTCATTAAATGTCTCTCTACCTCATTTCCTCATCTGTAAAATGGGGCTATTAATGGACCCACCACCTAGCCTTATTGTGGGGGCAGTTAAAACATGTAAAAGCACTTAGAATCGTGCTGACAAATAGCACTCAATAAACCACTGTAACCCGCACCTTCCCTGAGCTTTTCATTTAAAAGAAAGTTGCTAAAGCATCTCAGTGTCCAGCCTAACTTTACTGTGCATTTATAGGTGCACGGAGCTAGAACCCAAGCCCTGGTGGAAGGGGACTGAGAAGAGGAGGGTGGGTTTCTCAGCACCAGAAAGGGAGCTGGCATTCAGGGAAGGATTCCAAGTGTAGGGGGCCTGGCAGGCTGGGCAGGGAAAGGAGGCCAGAGCTCCCACCCGGAGGAGGACTGTGGGTAAGGGTTATTGCACATGGAAGGCTGCCACCTGGAAGTGAAGCAGGCCCCTAAGCATCATCTCTGACATACCAGATACCAGCTCTACAGGTAGCAGGGCCAGTTCCAAGCCTTGCTGGATGGTGGCCCTGAGGTTTTGCTTGATTTTCTGTTTTGGCTAATAAGGACTCAGCTTTGTCCCAGATATGGGGGCCCAGATGCTGACAAAACTCTGTAAGACTCATCAAATAACACCAAGGATGCCCCGGGCCAGACAGACAGGGGTGTAATCAAAACTCTGCCACTTTCTAATGGATTGCTTTTTTTCCCCCTTCAATAGAGAAGTTGTGGGTTTCCAGAAAAATCGTGCATAAAAAACAAGATTCTCATACACCACCCTGTTACTAAAACCTTTTGTGTTGGTGTGGTACATTTGTTACAACTGCTAACAGTGTATTTTAATAATTGTACTATTAACTACAGTCTGTGACTTAACTTAAGGTTCACTGTGTAGTGCGCTTCCATGGATTTTTTTACATCATTCTATAACCGTATATAAAATCCAACATTTCCATTTTTAATCACAGTCAGATATATATTTCAGTGCTGTTAATTACATTTGCAATGCTGTGATACCATCACCACCATCCATTACCAAAACATTTCTGTTGTTCCAATCACAGGACAAGGTAGGGGTAGTGAATGGGAGTTTAGGCTTAAAATGGATTATGTTTTCCATTGTTGCTGTGAGGATTAAAGGAGATAATCTATCTCAAGTCCTTGTCCTAGTGTTGGACCTAAGGAAGTTATCACAAATGTTAGCTATTATTACTATTATCATGAAGATGGTCTGATGATGATGATGGTGATGATTATGAAGATGACGGTGATGATGACCATGAGATAAAATGATGAGGATGGACATGATGACAGACAGATGACAAGGAAAGGGGAACAAGGATGAAAACAAGGAAAGGGTTTAATCAATTGTTTTAATCCATAAAATGAAACCCCCAAAGAGGTAATTATACTTAAATTCTAATGGGACGCATAGTTCATGTTGTGACAAGCCATCTCTTCCGCACACAGGAATCTTATGTTTCCAAATTGGTTTATGGGATGCATTTCTCCTCATAAGCATTGTAAGACCCATTTAGCCACAATAGGATAAAAGCCCGTACCAAACTCTGTGCATTCAAGAAACAGAATTTAAGACACAAGGCACACATGTTTAAATAAGAGCACTGAACAGCAGAGAGGTACATCTGCACACCTTTGGCAGTGTGCAGCATATCTTTGACATTTCACCAAAGCTAAATGTTCCATCTCTAGAACCTGACTGGTTCTTTACTATTTCTATTGTGTTGCAGCTTAAAAAAAATTGCCAATTAAGTTAAACTAAACTGTCGCACAATCAGCTTCTATAATTACCAGCGATGGTTTATGATAGGTTCAAGCAAACAGAGGGTTTGATTTTCTTTTTGCCAGAGTTGTAGTTTCTTTTTGTAGAAATAATTATCGTGGCAGTGCTTCCCAGCAAAGGGAAAACATAGCCCGAAGCCATTGCATATTTCATTTTCAGTCCAGCAGTTTTAGAGTTCTTGCTTTTCCCAGTGACTGTTCAATGGGAAGAAAAGATAACAGAAGGATCTGGGCAAAGCATGGTCTCTCACAAAGCAGGCAGTGAGGTCACTGGAAGCTGGACAAAGAGAGTGCTGTGCTCCTCAGGTGCTCCCAGCTTCTGAACATGCACCTTCATCCATTCGTCCAGGATAGAGTAACCACAGGGCCAGGATCACATATCACAGCGAAATTAATGTGCGCTTGCTCCAGCAACAGATGTCATGATGTATAAGGATACAAATCTAAAGTCACATTTTATTAATATTATCAATAAATGCAAAATACATATAATTATCAAGTTGGTAAGGGGCACGAGAATGTGCCTGGGTTTAAGCCCCTGTTCCACTACTTACTAGTTGAGCAAAAATGTAAACTTAAGTCCTGGTTTTCTCATGTGTAAAATAAGATTACTAGTAGTACTTAGCTCAGAGGGCTGTTTTGAAGATTAGATAAGCTAATAAAGTGTTCATTCAAATATTTATTGAGCTCTTACTTAAGGAACTGTCCTAGGTGCTGGGGATACAACAATGAACAAGAACAACAAAAAACCCCAAACAATCCTTAACTCAAAAGAACCTAGAAGAAATGCATCTAGCACAGGGGTTGGCATGCAATAAACATGTTAGCTTTGATTTTTATTCTTGTGTTATTTTACTGTTATACGTGGTTGTTGGTGTTGTTAGTGTTCCTTACTTTTGTTATTTTATACTCACAATGCTATGATCCTGCATGATTCCCACTTCACACATGGGAAAAATGAAGTTCTGAGAGCTCAAGTAACTTACCCAAGACCACATGATGAGTATGTTGAAGAGTCAGACTTCGAACCTAACTTGATCTGACTTGAGTGTCTGTTGCATCTAAACTCAGGGCACAGTGTCATTTCTAATTAACCCAGGGGTTTGGCCTCTTGCCTGGGATCAGGCCTTGGATGCTGCATTCCCCTTTCCTCTGGCTCAATCTGTAAAAAGGACTTGAGATAGATTATCTCATTTAATCCTCACAGCAACAATTGAAAACATAATCCATTTAAGCCTTAACTCCCATTCCCTACCCCTAACTCATCCCTCCTAGCCCCAAGTGTTGTTTCAGAGTTTGACGCTGCCCTGCACTGAAGTGGAGGTTTCCAGGGCTTTTGCCAGGTGGAGTGTTTGGCAATTCCCCCCATCTGTTCTCTTTACTCTCTGTCTTCCCTAAGACAGGCCCACCACAGGATTGTCCTATGATTGTATTAGCTGTCACGTGAGTCTCCAAGCCCAGGCCAGCCCTGTCAGTGAACAGAAGACTTCTCTCTCTTCCATGCCTAGGGTTTTGTGACTGCATGGTCATACAAAGTGTAGTTATCCCACAGTCAACCGATCTCTTTGGAATTTTGCTGGTACAAAATACACACCTATAGGTTTAAGACTAAATAGGGGATCTTGTCTTGACAGGTATAAGATGCACATGAATCAATTAGTTGAAGCCATAAGATGTGGCTGAGCCTGTTTTCCCCAATCTTTATTCAACTTCGTTTTCAGAAGTGTGTAACATACTGCTTTCGCAGAGTTCCACGTGACTGCTTTCAAAAAAGTTGTTTTTCAGCCCAGGGAAAACACATAGAAGTCACCCAGCCCAGGCCTGTTGCCTGCTTTCTCACAGCAAACACTTTCTGATGTAGTCCATCCTTTGACAGGCTGAACTGAAGGATCAACTCTGAGATATGACCATCTCAGTTCTCAGGAATAGCATCTTGCACAAACCCCTGACAATTATTTCTTGTTAACAACACTGGGGCTCATTGTTATTCATCTGTGTCACTGAGTTGTAGAAAAGTCAAAGACAAAGGGACAAACTGGCAGCTCTCTGGAGTGCTACTCGTTTCTACTAGATTGTGGAGCCATATTGGAGGGCAGGACCTATGTCTATTTCTCTCCGGGGAGAACACTCCCCAGGGCTTCCACCAGCTTCTCCAGGATAGGTTGCATTACCGCACTGGATGCCTCGTGGTGTCCATCTCCAGTCTAAGCCAGAGGCCACTCCAGATATGGAGATCTGAACCCAACTCCCTTTCCATCAGCCGAGGGCAACAGAGGCCATCGCCTGTCCCTTCGGAATGGTGCTCACCCTTCTCTCAGGACCAAATAACCCATGTTCAACTGCTGTTCACGTGGAACCCTTCTCCACTTCAGCCTCCAAAGTTCTTGTTTGAATATTTGTTACTATCACCAAGATCTGCACCTGTGGCAGCTCCACCTGGGCAGGCGCCCTGGAATTCAAGGCTCACTGCAGCGGCCTTCCTACTCATCTCTAGGATGTACACAATTGGTTGTACACAAAATTTATTAAAAGAATGAATAAATACATTAGAGGAGTGTTTTCAAACTTGCCTGATCAAAAGGTCCATCGAGAAACACTTCTTAAAATGTGGATGCTCAGGACCTATCCCAGACCAAGTCAGAATTTCTAGGCAAAAGTTCTGGGAATGAGCATTTTCAACAAGCATTTTCAACCCCAGGAGGCTCTGATGTGAGGCAAGTTGGGGACACACTGATAATAGGCTAAGCCTACCTGACTTGGCTACACCTGAGACTTCCTGGAATTCAGGCTAAGGGGATTTCCCCTAGAGGAAAGTTTTCTCTAAAATGGGTTGACTCTCAGGGACCCTGGATTGGAGATGAATTCCCATGCTTGGTTTTCCCTCAGTTCACTTCTGAAACGGGCCTCCATGTGGAGAACAGGTGTAGGGTAGCAGGTGTAGGTATAACCACCTGAGATTAAGAAATTCACCTTGCATTGCTGCCTTCTTCTCCCTGTTTAAGCACCTATTTAAGAAGAATTTCCAAAAAGTTCTCCTAAATGCTCCTGTTAAGGAGAAAATCAAAGCTATAAGAAGTGTACCTTGTCTTTTTTTCCTTGCTGAATTCAAAACGTGCATTTCCTTCTTCTCCTACTGATTAGAATCTCAGCATTCCACTAAGATAGTCTCCAAAAAAAAAGAAAAGCAAATGGGCAGGGGTGTTTCTGAGGACATGAAATACTTTACAATTAAGTAAGGTACGGTTGGGCTCGGGGCTGATCACTGGTGATGGGTAGGTTTCTGCGAGGCTGCAAATGAATTCAGGGCGGGACAGCGTTCCAAATGGCTCCTACAAGCTTTCCCTTTATTATTTTTATTTGGTTATGTGCTGACTCTCATCCAGAATTGCACTTAATGCCCTCTTCTGAAGTTGTTGAAATGGCCCCCCATGGCATAGTGTGACAGTGAAAGGATATTGCCTTCGGAAGCTGCTAATGGTCCATGAAAAGGAAACAGCAGCAAACAGGAAAGCAATGCTCCAAAATAATGTCAGATAAAAATATTCACGTCTTCACTTTCACTGTTTGTTTACTGGCAGAGGGGCGTGATCGCAGGGAAGGCAAGGGTTTCCAAAGCAGGCAAAGACAGAAAGAATGCAGGCCTCCAAGGTTAAAAATATAACTACATACACATATATATTTTTTTCTACAGTTCTTAATTAAAAGACAGAATTTACATTTGGAAACCTAATTGAGCTCCAGACTCTCAACGCAGAAGGGATGGAGCGCTGGAGCTGTAATGGGAAGAATGGCAGTGAAACGTGAGCAGGGTCATTAATTCATTTATCTAACCAGTCTGCATGGGGCAGTTATTATGTGTCAGGCCATGTGTTAGGAGCTGGGGATACAGAAGTGTGTAAGAAGGGACCCTGCCCAGAAGGAGTGTGCTGTTGAGCAGGGAAGAAAGACACAAACACACAAATGACTGTAGCATGACAAGTCAAAACGAAGTGCTGGAGAAGCCCAGGAGCACCCAGGATTCAGGCAGGAGCTGACATCAGAGTTTGTTCACTGCCAAGAAAAGAGTGCAGTGTTGGGCAGGGAGTGGGTGGTGGACAGGTGGGTGGTAAGAATGCTCTGGGCAGAGGGAAAGCTAGTTGTGAAGACATAGCATGCAGAAGAGCTTGATGAGTTGGGGGAGCTTTGACAAGTTTGGTGGGGAGGAAGCAGGGGGATGCTCATGGGAAAGGGGCAAGGTAAGGCTGAGGTTGCAGATTTGAGCAAGGATGGGGCAGGGAGCAGGTGGGGAGAGTCAGGATGCCTGAGCAGACTAATACAAGTCTATTCGGCTACAGGAACCAATAAAATCCTCACTATTGACAAGGACCCCAGAATACTCTTCTCTTGGTCCTTCAGGAGTGTTGGGCTCCCAGGGTCTTGAGTGAGAATATGAAAGAAGACATCTATTGCCTTTTGGCCTCCAAAATTTTTTTTAATTCAATTTTATTGAGATATATTCACATACCATGCAGTTATACAAAACGTACAATCAATTGTAAGCAGTGCCATTATATAGTTGTGCGTTCATCACCAAAATTAATTTTTGAACATTTTTATTACCACACACACAAAATTAATAAGAATAAAAATTAAAGTGAAAAAGAAAAATTAAAGTAAAAAAGAACACTGAGTGCCTTTATTTTTTTTGCTCCCATTTTTCTACTCATCCATCCATACACTGGACAAAGGGGAGTGTGGTCCGTATGGCTTTCCCAATCCCATTGTCACCCCTCATAAGCTACATTTTTATACAATCGTCTTCAAGATTCAAGGGTTCTGGGTTGTAGTTTGATGGTTTCAGGTATTTACTGCTAGCTATTCCAATTCATTAGAACCTAAAAAGGGTTGTCTAAAGTGTGCGTAAGAGTGCCCACCAGAGTGACCTCTCGGCTCCTTTTGGAATCTCTCTGCCACTGAAGCTTATTTCATTTCCTTTCACATCCCCCTTTTGGTCAAGTTGTTCTCCATCCCATGATGCCGGATCTGCATTTCTCCCCGGGAGTCATATTCCACGTTGCCAGGGAGGTTCACTCCCCTGGGTGTCAGATCCCGCATAGCAGGGAAGGCAGTGACTTCACCTGCCAAGTTGACTTAGCTAGAAAGAGATGCCCTCCAAAATTTGACTCCTATGGTATTTGTCTCCCTCCAACATTCTCAAAGTGAAGAAGAGAAGAATTCTAGCCAGAAGCAGTCTCCTACTGGAAGAGAGAAAAAGTAATAAACATCTTCATTGTTTGAAACTGTTATGTTGCAATTTCTGTCAATAACAACTGACATATATCAAATGCTTAACATGAACCAGATTCTGTTTTTAAGTGGTTTTTTTTACAGGTATTATCTTACTAAATCCCTTCAATTGCAATACACCTTGATACATCCTCTTCTCTCCTCATTTTATACATTGAGGAAATGGAGACACAGAGAAATGACTTGCCCAGGGCCTCCCGGCTAATATGTACTGGCCTCTAGGATCCCAGAACCTGCACTTTTAACTATTCCACAGCATGGCTTTTGCTTGGCCAGGACAGGGTAGAAAAATGAATTGCAAGAAAGTATAAAAATTCTATAAGCAAGAAAGCTAAATTCCCATATTTTTGTTAACTAACGAGATTCATTGTCAGAGCCCCACCTCCACCCCATGGATATTTTAATGATTTTATATACTTAGTACAATTATTTTGCTAAGGGTTACATTGGCCTTCTGGCATCAATCAAGAAATACCAATGGATAGAGAACTGAAAGCCCTGGGTTCTAATTAGTTTTGCTACTAATTAACGGTACAATTTGGCAAACAAATTGCTTCCCTTTTTTGGATCCAGTTTCCTCACCAATGAAATGAGTTAGGGTGTGAGGTTGCTGAGATGCCACCGGCTTTGACACTGGAGGAATTCTATGTAAAGGAGAACATCTCAGCATTTAGCAGTGTTACATAGAGGTTTCCTGGGAAGGGGAGGCAGGGAGGAAGAGGTTAGTCAGGACAGAGGCCCAGAACAAACAAACCATCCCACATCTAATCCTTGTCCACCCCTCCCCAAAAGCCAATTTCTGCAAATCAATCTTCAGCCTTAATTCTGTAGCCACAGACATGGACCCCATGGCGTCTCTGGGGCATGCCTGGGGAATAGTAATAGCTGGCATTTATTAAGTTCTTACTTTGTGCTAACTGCTGTATTATGTTCAGTCTTCACAACAAACCTATACCCATTAAACAAATGGGAAAGCTTATGCTCAGGGAGTCTCAATAACTTGTGCAGAGAATCACAACTAAAAAAATGGTGGAAGCAGGCCTGGAACCCAGGCTGCCTGATGCAGGCATGGGTGTGCTTGAAGCCAGGCAACCCTCCGAGATCTGCCGGCCTCATTCCCAACAACCTCGGCCATCTAGTCTCAGAGTCTGATTAAAAAATTGGAAATCAGTTAATTAGCAACTTATTAACACTGTCATGATGTATTTATGATGCATTTACTTTGAGGCGGTGTGTGAAGCGATAAAGAGAAGTAAAGATGTGGTACCTGCTATCTAGGAGCTACTTATAATGAAAAGAGCAAACACTTATGGAGTGCTTTCGATGTGCCAGGCTTTATTCCAAGTGCTCTACCTGCATTAATTCATTTAGTCCTCACAACAATTCTACTAGAGAGAGAAGATTATTTTGCAGTTTTTGCAGATGAGGAAACTAAGAGGTAAAAACCTTGCTTAACGTCACACAGCTAATAAGCAGCAAAGCTGGGAGTCAAACCCAGGCTCACTGGTTCCAGGAGTCATACTTAAACCATCCTGCTGTGCTGCCTACACTTTCTCAATCTGGTTCAAACTGGCAAATGTTTTGAGCTTAGTGACCATGGACCAGCATTGGCAATCTACAGGCAATGGAGGCCCTGGGAACTGTGTAGGGGAGAAAAACCATGGAACGACTGGGAACATGGCTCAGCAAGATACAAAGGGGAGGGAAAACACATGAAATGGAAATGAGTTCAAGCAAAGCTCAGAGGAGGAAGAAAAGTTGGACACCTGGGATATCCAGATGGTATCTGTGAGGAGGGAAATCTCTTCCTTCCCAAAGCCACAGCCCCTTCCCCCCATTCTCCTCCCTGCTAAACCTTCGTGACTTCCTTTCCCCATCAGTCCTTCCTGCCCTTGGTAGGAGCCATGGCAGGGAGTGGAGGCCCCTGTGCCCTCTGCCTGGACCCCAACCAAGAGTCTGGATCTGCTCAAGGGAGGGCCTCCCCAGGGCCTGAGGAGCAGCCAAAGGAGGGGGGCAGCTGGCCTACTCTGGATAAAAGCAAACCCCAGTTCGGCTCCACTCAAGACTCCAAACTTAATCATCCGCCCCCCACTCCTGGTGCTTAGATCAATGTCATTCTTGATTTGTGAGAAGTGAGAACAGAGAAAGAAGGGTCAGTTTTATCCCACAAGCAATGCAAAATTGGGGAGTAGGAAATGTTTGTCCCAATCCCCAATCCTTCCATTAGCAACCCCGCAACCCTGGAGTCTGGCGGCTCCATGATTGTCTGATTAGGACATAGCCCATCTAGAGCATGCACAATGTATTTAACGTATTTAAATGGAAAAGGCTCTAGCACACCCATGAAAGGATCCAGTAATGAAGAATTTAGAACCCAATAAGCAGGCCTTTGCAGGTCTCTCAATCACATCATACTATTTTCTGCTTACTCCATTCACAAAGACAG
Source organism: Choloepus didactylus (assembly GCF_015220235.1). Classification (NCBI taxonomy): domain Eukaryota; kingdom Metazoa; phylum Chordata; class Mammalia; order Pilosa; family Megalonychidae; genus Choloepus; species Choloepus didactylus. Next base: position 141,211,594 of record NC_051311.1, on the reverse strand, counting down.
TTGGCTGAGGGAAACCACAAGGCTCCTTTCCTCCCTTCCTCCCTTCCTCCCCTCCCTTCCCTCCCTTCATTCCTTCCTTCCTTCCAAATCTCCTTCTTTTTCTCTCTCCACTGTCCCTCCGAGCTTCCCTTCCTTCGGTTCCTCCCTCCTCCTTTCCTCTCTTACATAAATATTTGCTGAGTGCTGATTATGCGCAAGACTCAGAATAATAACATGAAATTCTTCCTGTAAATACCCGGCCACTGTGTAGGAATTTAGTGAGGCACACCACGTCTAATTAAGCAAGAAGTCTGTGAAACACATTAATAGGAACCACTTTATAGGTTACAAAATTCACTATCACTAACCATTGTAGACCATCACAACTATATTTTCTTTCTCTCTTTAGTCATAGAGACCATAGTTGGTATGACTAAAAAATATTTAAGAAAACCCAAGACTTATAGGCTGTTCATTTGAATGTGATCTTATAGACGTGGTAGACTTGTTCTATGCTACTTTTGCATGAGACTAAAGAATTTGAATCAGCCTAAATGTGCACTGTTTACTATGGTAGCCACTGCCACATGTGACTATTGAGCTCTTTCATGTAGCTAGTCTGTAACTGAGATGTGCTGAAAGTGTAAAGTACCCATTGGATTTCAAAGAATTTGCATGAAAAAAGAATGCAACATGTCTCAATAAACAGTATGTTAATTACATGTTGAAATCTTAATATTTTAGATAGATTGTGCTTAGGAAAATATAATATTATATTAACTTCACATGTTTCTTTTTTACTATTTTAAATGTGACTACTAGAAAACTTAGAAATACATTATATTTCTATTGGACAGTGTTTGGCTAAACATGAACTTCCTTAAAACCTCAAGACTCAGATTGATTTTCTGGTTCTTTCAAAATAATGATGTATATTTATGCTAGTTTGAAACTGTTATGGACCCCAGAAGAGCCATCATTTTTAACCCAATCTTGTTGGGTGGAACCTTTTGACTGAGTGTTTCCATGGAGATGTGACTCAACCAACTGTGGGTGAGTACTTTTATTGGGTTATTTCCATGGAGGTGTGGACCCTGCCCATTCAGGGTGGGTCTTGATTGGTTCACCAGAGTACTTAAGAGAGCTCAGGAGGCAACACAGGCACTGATGCTTGGAGACGCTTGGAGATGCACACAGAAGGATGTCTGGAGATGCTAAGCTAATAGATGAAGCTGAGAGTTTGCCCCAGAGAAGCTAAGAGAGGACACTCAGATGCTCAGAGAGAAACACCCTGGGAGAAAGAAACAAGGATGCACAGGGGCTAAGAGAGAGGAACAAAGACAGAAGCCCAGAAACATTTTGGGGAAAGCCATCCTGAAACATAAAACCCGGGAGCAAAGGACTAGCATGCCAGCCACGTTCCTTCCCAGCTGACAGGTGTTCCGGATGCCATCAGCCTTCCTTCATTGAAGGTATCCTCTTGTTGATGTCTTAGTTTGGACACTTTTATGGCCTTAAGAATTTTAAATTTGTAACCGTAAAAATCCCCTTTATAAAAGCCAATGCATTTCTGGTATTTTGCGTAACAGCAGCATTAGCAAACTGGGATAATATCCAAAATAAATTAATAAGCAAAAGTAAGGACAGGTGTTCATCTGCACACAAGTCAAGGTGTTGAAAATGCAAAAGCTTTTATGGTCTTTAGTTGGTGAACAACAGTAAATGTAAAAATGCCTTTCAAATTAAATTTAAATGTAAACTGTACTCAGTCATGTTGGCTATCCTTTGGAGAGAAACTTGGGAAAAATCACTTTGTAACTGTCTGCCTTAGATGTTGCCTAGAAATAAAAGACTTAATTTTCCAGCATAACTACAACTTGGCAGATTTCAACCTTGAACATTATTTTCATCTTCTCTTCCTCCCCCTACAACAATAATAAAATAATAATAATAACCTTTAGGAAGGAAAATATTACCTTAAGAAACAGCCATGTTTACTGTTTACTGATTTCCCAGCAGAAATTAATTCTCAGAAAATTTACATTGTACATTTAAAGAAGATATAAATAATTCATATTTTCATATCATCAGCACTGTGTATTTCTTACACCAGGGTACCTGTAATTTTTTCAGTTTATCTGCTCTAAATTTTGGTTCCATAGCTCATTATCACATTGTTTGTGCTTCTGTTCCAAGGTGGTAATTTAACAGTCTTCAATAGAATTATGTTCAATTAAAATGTTTTCAGTTTTATCATTCAAAACCTTTTTGGGTTTTAATTTAATTGCTGGAGTATTCATTTTTATGTACAATTAATGTACTTTATTTATTCACTGCACTCACACAAATACCAATCCTTCTAAGTAAAAGAAATCCTTGACAGCTCAGGATATGCCTGACCTTCTTTTCCCTTCATAGATTGTGACTCATTCATGCCAGCCTCTAGGAAGGAACTGATTCAGCAAAATTTTCTTTCAGAGCATCTTCAGTATTTGAGTCCACAGTCTCCTCAATGGATTGCACAGTGTAGAAAACTGAGTAGATTCTTTTTTTTTTTTAACCAACTCTTGTTGTTTTTAGAAAAGCCCATGTAGCCTATTTATATTGTGGTGGTACACTGAGAATGCATCTGCATATTACGTATTCATGACATTTCTAGATAGATTTACAAGCAAGAGCCCAGGGAATTACAAGCTGTAAACTGCAGATGCCTTGACTGGTTTCATCACAAAACTACAACTAAGTTGTAGATGGCAATTTTAGGTGGGGAAGCTGTCTAAAATTTGCAAAAAGCTTTTGTCTCTATATCCCACAGTGCTTTCCTCTGACATAACCTCAAGTTTTAAAAATGTCAAAAAGGTACATAAAAGGTAAACTGTATATATGGGGACTCCATATTTTCTGTTTGATTTTTCTGAAAAATTAACAACTTCTTTGAAAAAAGTTAAAAGAAAAAGCAAGATGTAGAACTTTAAGTCAAATCTCATCTATTGCAGCTAAGGAATGATGATGATATTAATACTATCATTTGTGGTTTCTGTTTCAAATAACTCTGGCAAAAGTAATACCATGATAACATGAGGTGAAGCAAACAAGTCACTCACATGGCACTTTGTAGCCTGGCAAAGCCACTGAACCTATCTGGATGGCCCCAAAAGAGTTTCATGGGTGATACCTCCGGAGAAGAATCCTGATCAAGGACCTCACCAAGACCTTCCTAATAACCTCTAACCCCCTTGGACATTGCCCATACCTGCCGATGGGTAGAGATGAGTGAGGCAAATGGAAGGCGGATGGGTGTAGGATAATTCTAAGGGAGCAGTTAGAAATTGAGGGAGGACTGGGACGGCAACTGTGGCCCCAGCACTTGGGAAGAGGAGATGCATCTGCTAACTGAAGGCAGCAAACTCCAAAGTGCTGGCCTATGTCACATCCCCATGAACCTCATCATTAAGGCACTGATTTCCTAGCCTCCTTGCTGCAATTGCTTGAGCAAGGATCAGTCCTTCTCCATGGAATCCCTGGATCGTGGAGCTCGCAGGTATTAAAGAAACCCTTTGGTTCTCGCTAAGTTGGTTCTTTGGTTCTTGCTAAGTTGCTGTTTTATTTGAAAGGCTCAAGGGCTCACAATTCATGTGGCTATGAAAACACAACTTTGAAAGTATGGGGGTGAGTGGGCTTAAAGCACTGTAATAATTCCATTTTATTAATCCAAAAAAGAAAATGACTGTAATTAGGCTGAGATGTCTGCCAAGTTTCAGCCTGAAGGGACCATTTTGGCCAAGTTATAAACCCCAGAGAATAGAGGCTTATAATGGATGCATCAAATCACACTTAACTATGGCAGAACAAGTAGCAGTTCTGTAATGCAATCACTCAACGATCATGCCGTATGTTAGCATTTTAATTAAAAGAAAGAATACTTTATTTTCTTACTGTCTATCATCCTCTTCCCAAATATTACTAGATAAGACACATTAGCAAAAAATATATGTGAAATACAACACTGGAAATGAAACAGGAACCCCATCATGCCCCCACTCTCACAAGATACCTCCACCACCAACTATGGGAGGCAAAATGCATAGATTAGACAGTCCTCAAGAAACACCCAGTCTACAGCCATACCACCCTGAACACAACTGATCTTGTCTGATCTTGGAAGCTAAGCAGGGTCAGACCTGGTTAGTACTTGGATGGGAGACCACCTGGGGATACTGGGTGCTGTGGGCTTAAAACAAAGAAAGAAAGAAACACCTAGTTGGGTATATTCATGTCTGGGTCTATTCATGTGTACCTGTGTAACTTTCTTCCTCAAATTCCACTAGGGATATGGGGAATTATGTTTTGGGGAACCTGAGTACAGTTTAATTAATCACAGCTGCAGAGCACTAAGTGGAACCTTAATGACTTGAGAGAACGAATTCACATCCCAAAGAGCTTAACCTTCTCTCAGGGAAAATGTAGGGAGAGGGAAAACCAAAATGATTATTAAGTGAAATTACCCAGTGCAGTCACAGAAAGTGTAGTCATGCCATCTATTTCCTATTCCATCCCATGGAGACTTCCTAAGTAAATTAAACTGGTGTACAGCTTCAAGTTCAGCTTCTCCTAACTCTTACCTGAAAAGCCAAGACACAAAAATGGTTGCAAGCCCATAACAGCAGCAAAGCTTAGTCTAAAGGATAACCTCATTTTGGTATCTAGGAGTAATTGACGTGTGTTAGGAGAGAGACGCTATTCAAAATATTTATCATTCAGACGTTAGCATAGACCAAGACAGACACGGCTATGAGCTGCTGTAATGGCCCCCTGGAGGGTCCTGGTTGAACATCAGCCTCAGTTACACAGCAGCTAGCATGGAGCTGTGGGGAATCTGCCCTTGCTTCAGCAGTGAGACTATATGAAATAGAGACCATCTTCAAAGGAAGGGAAAAGATGCTCATGGCCCGTTCCACCCCTGCTGCTCCCCCTTTGAAGACAAACATACATCTGTTCCCTGAACTGGAGACCTGGGGCTTGCATCAGTGAGAGGAGGAGAAATTTAGTCACCTTCTCTACTTCTTGAAGTATTCCTTATGATGGCTGGAAGTTGAACCCACGACATCTCTCTCCCAGTCTTTCCATAGCTATCATCTATATGAGGACTGAAAATTCTAGAAAACAGCCATCAGAGAAAAGGAGCAGACATAGGGCTAATGGTGGTACATTCTGGGACACTCTCCCACACCCAACCCAAAAAGGATTATAGCCAGAGACACAAACAAGGAGAACCTCAGGAATAGCATGTGCTAGGGATTATTCACATTTTATGAGAGTTTCACAAGCCAGGAAAATGAGTGGAGAATACGTCTCAGTAGCAAAAGAAACAGTGGAAGAAATCCTGAGAAGACCAGGAAATAGAATAGGAAGTGAGCACAGCACCTGCTTTCTGACTGAGAACAAAATGGCAATATTATTACTACAGAGTGGACAGAGAAGTGCTGCGTGAAATCCACTCTCACCGATTGCTGACAAACATTGAGTTAAAACAGATTTAGTTTATACAATAAAAACAGAATAAAGTCAACAAACTGCCTTAAAAACTAAGTATGTACAAAAAAAGAAAAAAGTAAGTCCAAACTACATTCATTGAAAATAGCCTACCCCAAATTTGACGTTTTCTTTTTCCTGAAATGGGCATCAACAATAGTGCAGGAAGGCACAACTCCTATGGATCAAAATACATGGTCCTAAAAAGGGAATAGACTGAGAAGAAGAGAAAAACACTGTATGAGATGAAAATGGGTAAGAAAAAGAAGGATTACAAAGAAATTAAAGATACAGTATAAGAATTAAACCCACATTTTAAGCAGGAAGGTCAGATTTGCTATTCTGGAAAATTGCATCAGTGATGATAATATTCATTGGTCACATTTATTTGTCAAAAACTAGTTGTAAAGCACTAGTGTAAGCACTTTCTGTATGTCACCCACCCAACAGTTTTATAAATATTTATAACATATTGATAACATTTATAGATATGAGAGAGAAATACTTTCCTTTCCTGTCTCCAAAACTAAAGTCCAACTCAAAACTCCTGTAGTAAGACATGGGGGGTGGGGATGGGAGAATGTCTCCCAGGGATGAGCCTGGCCCTGGCATCGTGGGATTGAGAATGCCGTCTTGACCAAAAGGGGGAAAAGAAATGGAACAAAATGAAGTTTCAGTGACTGAGAGATCTCAAATAGAGTCAAGAGATCATTCTGGAGGTTCTTCTTATGCATTATACAGATACTCCTTTTCAGTTTCTAGTGTATTAGAATAACTAGAAAGTAATACTTGAATCTGTTGAACTGTAATCCAGTAGAGTTGATTCTTGATGATGACTGTATAATTACATAGCTTTTATCATGTGACCATGTGTTTGTGAAAACCTTGTGACTAACACTGTCTTTATCCAGTGTATGAGCAGATGAGTAATAAAATAAAAACAAAAATATATATTAAATAATAGGGGAGGGGAATAAGGGATATGGGATGTTTTGGGTGCTCTTTTTTATTTTTATGTTTTTTTTATCTTGGAGTAATGAAAATGTTCTAAAATTGATTGTGATGATGAATGCACAACTGTTTGATGATGCTGTGAGCCACTGATTGTATACTTTCTATAGATTATATGGTGTGTGAATATATCTCAAAACTCGCATTTCAAAAACAAAAAAAAGCATGTGGGGAGAGTGAAGAAGTGGAGGACACTTTGATAATCTGCTACAAAATTTTAAATGTGTTTTTTGTTTGGTTCAAGAATTTCACTTTGGGGAAGTTTCAGAAGCTAATAATTAAGCAAGTGCTAAAGATGTATATTATAGAACAATCATTAGAGAATTATTTTCATAGTAAAAACTTTGTAAAAAAGGACCATGGGTGTTTTGTGCCTAATATATATAGCCTCTCTATAGGTATTTGTTTGCTGAATGAATGCCTAAAAGATTGGTGAAACAAAACTTGACATATCCACATAATAAAATGCTATGTAATGGTTAAAGACTACAGATACTGAAATTTAAAGCTGTCCATACTGTGTTTCCAGATTGAGAAAGAAAGTCATGGTCTAGGAGACATGTGTCTTTACAGAGTATGCATTTCTCTAGCACTTGAATTTTATAAAAACAAGCATGTGTTCCCAGTACTATCAGAAAAATAAAAGATATTTCAACATTTTATAATAAAGAAGATATATATCAAATTTTGTACTTTCAGAGAATAGATCTTCCTTTTCCGTGCCCTTGAACAATAAAAAAATATGATCACATAATAGGCTCCAAATAAAATCTCAATAATCGAAAAGAAAATGTATGAGGGATTCATTTTGGCCATTATACAAAAAAGTAAAAAACAACCAAAAGAACTACTTGGAGTGTTTTTCTTTAATCTCATAAATAATGCAGGTCAAAGAGGGAAAAAATTAAAATAATAAGAGATTTTAGAAATTGATGGCAATGTGAGCTATGCTTCGGAGAATTTAGAGGATGGTATGTATAGCCAGAGAGCAGTAGTCAGTCATGAACCATAAAAATAAAACCAAATGAGCTAAGTATGGAAATTAGGAGGTTGGCAATAGCAAGGATAAAAGTATAAATTAAAGAAAACAATAATAGAATTAATAAATTAATCCAACAATTGCTTCTTTGCCAAAGGCTAATGATATAAGCAATATGGGTAAAAACAACGAAAAAGAAAACACATATATACAACATTTAGAACTAACATGGAATACAGACAAGAGAATATAACAACTAAAAGTGAATAGTGACTGGAACTCTTTGAAACTAAATTTGAAAATACAGATCAAATAAATAATTTTCTAGGAAAACGTAAATGATCAAATCTGACTGAAGAAGAGGGAGAAAATTTTAATATACCAATAATCCCAGACAAAATTGAAAATACATTCCAAGAATTACTCAGCCATATGGTTTCATAGGCAAGACTATTGACCCTGTAAGAAACAGATAATTTTTATATAATTTCAAATTCAGAGTATAACAAAAGATAGAAATTCCTCAAATGATGTTAGTAATTTAGCAAAACCTTGATACTAAAACTTGATTTTAAAATAAAGTTCCAAACAAATGTTTCACTTGCTAGTACAGATTTCTTTAAAAACCTAAATAAAACATTAACATATATTAGATACCATATATCATGGCCAAGGAATAGTTCAGCCAGGAATTTAAGATGACTTAATATTTTGAAATTAATTAATGTAATCCATGATAGTCAAATGAGAAAAAGCATATAATCATCTTGAGAAATGCCAAGCACATGCATTCTCGTTTTTTTAAAAAAGAAAAACAGAAAACTCTATATAAATAGGATATAGAAGAACAATTTCTACTCATGGGAAAATTCTAGAATAGTAATGACATGGTTTTCACTGTCTTTGCTCTTTCCTGTTAGCTAGTGTAACTGTGGGGTACAGCCAGTTGAACACTGTGTCAGTGGTGCCCCACACCATGCAGAGGGTTCTGAGATTGAGTCCCAGATTCTTTCATTAGTGCAGAACTGGGGAAAGGCAACACATATTTCATGAATGGTGTGAAATCAAGGATAAGACTGAAAATGTTCATTTTTATGATGTTGTTCAACATTTTCCAACAGTTCCAGCACAGACAGCAAGATGAGGAAAAGCATGAGGTTTAAACTGTTTGGAAAGGAGAAGAAATGGTTACCATTATTTCTAATCACGATGCTTAGCTTGAGTTAAATCAGGACCAAGTAACCTGAAGGTTTCGATCGTGACAGTTCCTATAGCGGGTGAGTCACGTGGCAGCGGGAGGCAGGCCGCTGAGAAAAAGGCCAGGAGGAGGGATTGCATCCTGCCTTTGCCCTCCACACTGCCCCGCACCCTTCGGGAATGAGGCACTGCCAGGCCATTCTGGACCCAAAGCATCCCCATGGGTTGACTACATTTCCAAGGAGTTATGGATGAATGAGGCATGAGAACATCCAAATAATAATGAGGTGATTTACTGTTACAGGCAGAACAAGAAGATTCTGGTGTTCTTTGCTGTATGGCCTTGCAGACATCACTTTACGTCTGAAAATCATTTGTAGCATAAGGTACCTCCTCCAATCCACAACATCTCCCCCACCCCCCAAATCTTTAACACCTTAAACTTCTGTCCTCTGTAACCACATTTCTTTGCCGTTAAAAATAAATGCACTTTCTAGTGAATGGAGCCCAGAAATTGTTCACACTGATGATCATCAAATTATTTCTATTATAATCACATTATCCTCAGGAAAATAGAAGTGGGATAACAGTCTTGATCCCTGCTTTTGCTAAATAAAGACTTTTTATAAACTCTGTGCTAAAATGTGTTGAACGCTGAGTTATTATCTGAGTGGAGTTCTGTCTGGCAATTGGTTTCATCAACTGTTTCACAATTTGTCATATATCTCTGCCAGTTAATTTGGTTGTCTCACAATGGGAAATTTGCTTTTTAAAATTGCGATTAGTGTGTGGCATCACCCTTCTGACTCCTAAGTTAAATATAACAATGTTGAACTATAATGCCTAGTCTTCTATAAATGTTTATTATAAATGAATAAACAAGTAAATAAATAAATAAATATCCTTTGTTTTCAGGAGGAAAGGAAGGAAAAATAAATGTCTTTCTCTCACCAGCACCTCTACTACATCATAATCACTGAGTAGTAACTTCACAATCATTTTTGGATATGTGACCCTTGGTAATTATGTGAACTTGCAAATACATTCCTGAAAGCACTGCATGCATATATCATATTGTTTATATTGTTTGTAAGAATTTCAAAAGATATCTCGAGATGACAGAAAACCCTGGAATGAAGAAAAGCTAAGAAAAATAATAATATTGCTAGTTCACATTTAATGAGAGTTGACTATGTTTGAGATGATGCTTTAAATGTAAGGAGTGGTTAAAAATACAGACTTGGATAATGAATTCAGCTCTTCACTTACTGCGTAATCATTGTCATGGAAAGTCACTTAGCCACTCTGTGACTCAGTTTCCCCACCTGTCAAGTGATAAAATAGTATTTATTTCATATACTTGTTATTAATAAGGTAAAATACTATACATTCAGAACAATGACTAGCCCACAATGTGAGCTGCTCTTTTTATGTGGATTTTCTCATTTCATCCTTACAACAGCCCTAGGTGTAGCCATGACTTTCATTATTTCACAGATGTGGAAACTGAGTGCTAGACAAGATTGAATGCTCCCCAGAAGCAACACAGCCTGCAAGAGCCAAGATTTGAACCCAGGCAGTTGTTTGCAGAGCCTGCTCTCTCAAGCACTGCACTTCACTGTTTCCTATAGAGTCCAACTGAGGCATTCATCATATTTAGGGGTTACAGGCACAGACTATAGAAAAAGGAACCAATATATTAACACCATAGAGGAGGACAGTTGAGGGACCTTTCAATAGCTGCCTGGAAATTGATGTCGCTGTTAGGTTTTTTCCACCAGGAAGAGAAGAGACCAAAGCTCATTTGGAGAAAATTTTATTTATGTGCAGGCAGGCTGAAGCCAAAGAATGGTGACAGCTCTGAACAAAGGCAGGAGTACAGTTTTATAGCTTTTGGGGAGGGGGGTTGGGGGAATAATTGTTGGTGGGTAAGATAGAGGAGAAAGGAGTTGACGTCAGTGGGTTGGTTTGCTCAGGGTAAGATAAGGAGTTGACGTCAGGGAGGTTATTACGTTGTGGAAAATTTTTGTTTATGTTCTTGCTCAGACTGCTACATTAGCTAAGAGTGGGTTTTATGTAAACAGTCATGTCTGTTGTGGGAGAGTTTCTAAGGGTGTGTTGTGTATGTTTTGGGGGTGTGGGGAGTTTTGCCTAACAGTTACAAACTCTGCTTTTTATGATTAACCAGCAATTTTCCCAGGCATGTGCAGTTCCACCCAGACAAGACTTTGTGCTAGACGCTGTATTGGATGTTGAGGTTAAAAAATGAGAGCAGAAGATAGAGAACCTGCCCTGAGGGATCTCAGTCTAATGGACGAGATAGATATGCAAAAAAAAAAAAAAAAAAAAAAAAAAAAAAAGGACCATAACACTATGTAATAAACTCAATTCTATCGTATAAAGACTTATGATGAGCAATTGAGCAATTGTTATGTAGAGGAGGGGGCATTTGGACTGGGTTTGGACAATGAGGCCCTGCGGACGTTCCTGTGTGGTGTGTAGAGGGTGTTGAGTGACAAGGAGCCAGAGGCCAGACATGAGGTGCTATAATGCCATAACCAAGAGTTGGAGCTTTATCTCAGATACAGCAAAGAGTAGTCAAAGGATTTTGTTTTGTTTTGTTTATGACAGGCAATTAAAATGGGAAGGAGCTTTATTTTAAAATAAAACCAAAACAGAAACCTACGGCTGTAGCGAAGACTGAAAAGAAGAGAGTGGAGGCAAGGAAAGCTTTAGAAAATAATCTGACAGAGCAGTCAAGGTGATGAAACTCTTTGTTCTCTCCCTGCTGAGGAGACAGATTGCTGATGACCAACTGCCTCTGTGAAGGCCATGGGAGATGACTTGCCACCAGCCTTGTGGGCCTCGGGTGGGTTAGGAAGGGAGCAGCCCCCATCCCAGGCTTCTCTGAAGCCTCAGTCCTACCACAGCCTTTGTGTGAGGGAGCAGGGTCAGAGCAGAAGGGTCAGTGCCTTGGAGAGCCTCAAATATGAGCAACCCATTACCCACATCTCATCCTCATCATAAGTATCTTAGATTAAACTTTCAAACTTCTTTAACTTTTCCTCAGAATTCTTCTTTTGAAGGTTTAAATTTCAGAATGCTCCTCTAAGTTGATACCAAGTTTCACAATTGTTTTATATTCGGAAGCAAAAAGCAAAGAAAACCTCTGGAGGCTCATGATAAAAACAGTCATCACTATACAACGTATAGGCATTGATCAAATGCAGAAAAAATTATGATTTACAAGATGTCTTACAAATATATTTATTTTTACTGGTGCATTTCTTTGCCTAAAGTTTACAGGATGAAATAACTTTGGGATTGGGAGTAAGGAATTTAGGCAAATAAAAAAGTAATAAATATATCCATTAATTATTTATCACTTTCATCTGCCAGAAAAAAATTTTAAATATGGATTAATTGAGCTAGCATGTCAGTCTTCTATGAGAGATTCAAATATCCTTGAAGAGAAAATGAAAATCCTATATTACATAAGTGACAGACAAACACACACACACACACACACACACACACACACACACACACACATAGTCTCAATATGAAACCACAAAGTGAGAGTCAGCAATAATGGGAAAATATGGTAAGTGAGGAGCTAAGTGTACTCTTGAACTGAAGAGCTTTGAAGAGTGTAGAATTATTTGGAAGGAAGGACATTTGAGTGGAGAAGAGTAGGGTAAAGAGAGGGTTTTGTCCTTTCTGTTCTCTCCATCTGCTGCTACACTTCCTCAGGCAGCTTCCTTAAAGCCACTGAAGGGGTCTGTGAGAGCAGAGCTCTGTACCACAGCTTCCTGCCAAGATGGCTGCCTCCTCAGTGGTGTCACTTTGGCATGATATAATGCAAAATGCCTAATTCTACTAGGAAGGAGACATTCTTCTCCTCAGCCTTTATGATACTCTATTTCAGCACCACTGTTCCCAGGGGCCTCTGGCTATCTCTGAACTCCATCTCCATATCATTTTCCTGCCTGTCCTCTCTCCCTCATCTCAGTCCTACTCCACGGAAGATGGGCTCCAGACCACCAAAGACAATCAGAGGTTCTATACTTAAGGGCATATCCCTCATGCCCCACAATTTAGTGCATTACATTATCACATTATAGATCAGAGAGAGAGTGGACCCATCAGGATTAACACTTGCTGGAATCATTCATGCAGGTTCTCAGTCATTCTTAGAACATAGAAAATGAATGAGGTTCTGAGCTCAAACTATGTACAGGCTAGATTTATTTTGCATTGTTCTGCTTTATTTTATTGTTTCTATTCTGTTTCATCGCCAACGACCACACCTCAACCCTTTAACAAATCCTCTTATCCAGACCATCTCCTTTGGTCACAAAGAATATCAGGAGATACCATAAATCAACACAAAAGCATCCCCTCATCTAGAAAAATAACTCAAGCACAAGCCTTTGAGCATTTGCTTTTCTTTTACTTTTTCCTTTTTTTTTTTTTTTTTTTTTTGAGAAGGGACACCTTTATTATAGGAGTATCTAACATAAGCTTTATTTAAGAGTTATATTTGAAAACATTGAAATGAAGGTCAAGTATTTTACTCTTTTAGAGGCAAACACAGTGCCCAGTCTGTGTTACCAAATGTTTACCAGATAGTTAAGGCATATTCCAAAAGCTAGTCATGAAGCTGCAGCATGATTTTTAGAATGTTTCTATTGGTACAAATTGTGCCCATCATTTCCTCTGAGAAAGACGGTGAAATTGGTCTGATTTCAAATGTTTAAATGAAGTGTCTTCACATGACAGTCCCTCCTCCCTCCCTCTCTTCTCTCTTTCCCTCCTTCCCTCACTTCTCTTTCTTTCACTTCCATCTTTCCATCCTCTCTTCTTTCTTTCCTTCCTTTTGTTACCTTCTTTCTCCTATTCATTTTTGTGAGTTTATCTTACACATTTTTAATAAATAAAAAGCTGCTAATTTAGAAATGTCATTTGAGCCTTAACACATTCTGGAGTTGGAAACAAGAAGAATTCCCAGCTTTTTAAAAATGTTGCTTTTGTTTGTTATTACGTAATGATACACAGAATTTCAGCTTCCTGCTAAAGACACTGCTTGGGTATTTAAAAATACAAGGGGTAGTTTGTCACTGTTGTTTGTTTTAAAAAATATGTTGTTCATCATTTACCTTAGGAAAATTTAATTAAATGAGAAATTTTTAAAAAGTACTTTGAGACACACAATGAAAAAATAAACAGCTAGAATGATTTTCAAGTCTCCATCCGCAGGGGACAGAAGTGAATAGCTGATCTATTAGTCTGCTCACGTGGATTCTGTTAGAGCTGCAAAACCATCATTGAAATAGAAAGTAGTGGATGATTAAATGCATATAAGCAACAACTACTGGAAAAAAGAAGTATTCAAAAGACAAGCAAGAATGTTTGGATGGCAAACTTCAGGGCCAAAGCTGGGGAATGAGAGAAAAACATGCTAAGAAAAAAGTGAAGGAGTATGAGAACTGTATTCTAGATACTACAAAGGCTGGGCAAAATCCAACTAATAACAAATCCAAACACATTACACATGTTCTAAGAATGCTTTAAATGAGAGACAGACAAAAATAGAAGGGAAAAAACCTACCAGAGAGGCCAAGAACTTCAAATCTAGAATGTAGATGCCTGTGAGGTTTTGCCCAGCATGCAAAGGTGACCCCAGTTCACACAGGCAGAGCAGCCTGGCTCCCCTATCTCCAGGTGGAATGTTGAGCATCACCTGAAATGCCCCCATCCTTGTTCTGGGAATGTATTTCTTCTGGCTAGTTCCTGCATCTGTCAAATCCATTTCCTCCTGCTCCAGCTGTTGTGCACCACTTGCCATGGACAGGGCCCAGGGATCCTGAAGGGTGCTACCCCCAGCTCCCCCAGAGCTCATGTACCACCATAAAGACATGGGAAATGCCCTTCATCTCCACAGTGCCACACCTGGCTATTTGGGTTGAAACACAGTGATGCTCTCAGGATCTTAAATTTCTAAGTATAACCTCTTTTATATATTTTACTTGCTCTTTATTACATTGCTTCTTCCTGAGACTTAGGCAGAAGTCATGAGGCTGGCATACAGGACAGTCTGCAGGATGGGTACCATACTCTAGCCAGAAGCACCTGTCCCCTTGGACAATGACCTTGAACTGACCCTGTACACTTTGCCTCTCTTCCCTTGGTATGAACCCCTTCCCAGGATGGCCTCTGCACAGGCCCTTCAGGTAAGTCCTTGAATAGCAATGACCACCAAAGATTTTGATCACTCTTTGCCAGCACTGAATTTCACATGAGTTATTTTAGTTAATCAACAACTCTTTGAGATGGAAATTATCCCCATTTTACACATGAGAAAACTGGTACTCAGAGAAGTTAAATGCCTTGCCCCAAATCTCTCAGCCCATATATTGCAGGGTTAAGATGTATACTGGTGTCTTCTGTATACTAAAAATGAATCTTTTAGTGGCTAGAGGAAATGCTTCCAAGGGTAACAGCTTCAGCAGGGGCTCCTGTACTCATGGGACAGGGTGCAGGGCTGGTGCTTGCCTGGGTTTAAAGCCACTACATTCCTTTTAAACTAGTATCTATGGAAGGAGACATGATCAAATAATTTATTCTGCCTCAGAGCTTATGTCACCCCTTTATGACTTGATCTCTATAGACTAGTCTCTATCCCATTGGAGAGGTAAAAAGGACCCAGTCTAATAGAGACTTGTATATGAAGTAAAGAGAAGTGGCACTTTTGCAGCCTGAAAAATCCACAAGATCTTCATTAGCACAATGCAGGCATACTTGCCATATGTATTTTCATAAAGCAATAATATACAGTCATGTCAGAAATGTTGTGTGTTTTTTAATAGTTCAATTTACAAGACAATTAGCTACAGAGAACATGGCCATAGGAAATTAGGTGTCATTGTTTGATGCTGCCTTATGGAGTGGAAACAAATGGTAAATTTTAATTCTATGACCCAAATTATTCAAAGGAAGACGGTAGAGAACAGTCATTCTACCTGAGTTTGAAAGCAACTAGACAAGTGTAGGAGTGTATCTGAGTTTGTAAGAAATAAAACAATGGCAGTCGAAGCATGTGTGGATGGTTGTCTTCTATGTAAAAGGGAGAACAGCTGGCTGTGCAGATTCTGGTATTAACTGGCAGGGCTGAGTATAGGGAAATTATAAAACAGGTCAAGTGTGTCCCCTTCCTTGATCTCCCTTCACCTCCCTTTCCCCACCACATGATGATCTCATTCACCATGAAGTTCTGCTCTCAGCTATTCACAAACCTCCAAGGCTAAAAGTTCTTAAGGGAACATATCTCAATATGTGAAATTCCAGGCATTGTTAAGAGGCAATGAGAGAGCCATTTTGCACCCCTAAATTCACACCTTGAGTACAGGTGCCTCCTCCAATTTCATCATTGTGGATACTCTATAAATATGTGTTTGTTCAGTGAATAGGTTAACTTAATTTTGCACTGATTCGATTTATATCTTTTTTTTTTTTGCTTTACATATTTTGAATCTATACAAACTTATAAACTGTTACATCTTCATAATGGGACTGATATTGATATTGATACAGCTACAATAGCTTCTTTTTGGCTATGTTCAATTAGTACATGTTTTTTCCAACCTTTAATTTCCATTTTCTGCATCCTTGATTTTAAGGTGTTTCTTTTGTAAGTAGAATCTGGTTGTTCCCATTCTTGTTTAATCTAGTTAAATATTACCTGTTTTATAATTGTAGTACTAATTCCATTTGTATTTAGTTGCACATGCTTTGGGAATTTTGCACCACATCCCTGAGGTCCACCTTTGCAACCTTGGTGAGCAATTCCCAGATACTCTGATAGTGTCCCACTCACTTCAAGTACCCATTCTGTCTCTTGTGTTTTTTACGGGTTTGGTTTTTTGTTTTTGTTTTTGTTTTTGTTTTGGCATGTGTAAATTTTTTACCATTTTTCTCTCTGTATTTCAGTTTGGATTTTTTCTATTGTTCTAGCTTTCAGTTCACTAATCTTTTCTTCACCAGAATCTAATCTATTGTTAAATCCACCTGTTTACTTCTTAATTTAAGTTAATATATTGTGATGTTCTAGAATTACCATATGATTTCTTAAAAAAAAATAGATTTCATTTGTCTGGTGAAATTCTCCATCCTATCTTCTATTTTCGTGAACTTATTAATTACAGTTATTTAAAAGTCTGTGCTAAAAACTCTAATATCTGGATAACTTTGGGTTCATTTTTACTTTTTTCTCTAGATTGTTCATTATTTCTTCTTGTCTTCTAATATGCCTAGCAAATTTTTATTAAATGCCAGGCATTTCATATGGAAAAAAATTCAGGGTTCATGATGGTGCTATTGTCCTCCTGAGAGAATTTACTTTTGCTATAGTCGCTCAGATCTGCTCCAGCTATGCCATGCTATAATTCTATTCTACTGACAGGACTTCCTATTTAAAAAATGAAATATAATTGGGATTCTTAAGTCATTGGCTAGTAAACAAGCAATAATCTGCATCCTTAAATTTTAAAACTTCACTAGTGTTTCCTAGGATTTCCTTTGAGAGATTTCAAGAACTTTCTCTGAGTGTTCTCCACTTGGAAGGCAGATAGTGGAGGGAAACACTGGATCAATGTAATTCCTCTATCCACAGGCCTACTATCATTTTTGCATTCCTGAAACACTTATTTGTCATGATGTATCTTTTTTACATATTTTATTTGGTTTGATAATAACTTACTTGGGATTTTTTGCATCTGTGTTCACATATGAGATGGGCTTATAATTTTTCTTTCTCATGCTGTCCTTGTCTGCTTTTTACATCAAGGGTACACCAAACACATACAGGCAGGTGGGGAGATTTTCCACTCATTTTATTTTTTGGAATAGTGGATTAGATAGGTGCTTTCTCTTCCTTAACATTCTGATAGAGCTTACTTCTAAATCCATCTGTATGTTGTGCTTTTGGGAAATAGATTTTTATTAATGCCTTAAATTCTTTGAGGATATAAGGTTTTCCTAATAATTTTCAAGCTAGATTTGGTGATTTACATTTTTAATTGTTCATTTCAGGTAAATATTAAGATTTATTGGCATAATGGTTTTCAAGTTGTTCTCTTATGATTTATTTAATTTACACTGTTGTCATAGCCCTTCTGCAATGCTAATGTTGTTCATTTGTTTCTCTTCTCTTTTTCTTAAGTAATCTTGCCAGGATTTTTTTTGTATTCCTCTGGGGAACTTGCTTTTGATTATTTTGGTCCTCTCTATTGCATATGTAGTTTATATGTCATTACTTTTTGTTCTACTTTTACAAGTTCATTTAATCTATTTCTGTGGATTTATATTTTGAATTCAAATCTTAGCTCAATTGTTTACGGTCTCTCTTGATTTATAATATATATGTATTCAAGACCTGTCAAGTCAAAGGAACACAACACATGCAAATGAGTTAATTGACAAGAGCTTAAAAAAAGGATTTTTTAAGTTGTGGACAGAATTAACAAGTCTACTTCATATAATAAAGTCTAATGCTAATCTATACAACTAAATAGCTATATTACTAGGGCCTCAGGAATCTTTAATCCAGTTTTTGCTCTACAAAAATTTTCTCCTCTCATATTTTGGTTCCATATTGTTAAACCACCACCCACATAACTTCGCTTTCATGGACATTTTTTTCTATAGATTACCTTTATTTCCTACTTGATTTCATTCTTTGTCTGGGTCTTTCCAGGGCTAGTTCATTCCTTCTAAAACTCAGCCTCTAGTGTTTCTTTCACTTTGTATCTGTGAGTGTTAAACTGAGTCATTTACTAAAAGTCTCATTGTTTTGTCCTCACTCTTGAATGATAACTTTATGTTGAACACTGTGCCGGTTTGAATGTATTATGTCCCCCAGAAAAAGCCATATTCTTTGATGCAATCTTGTGGGGCAGACAGAATAGTGGGGATTAAGTTGGAATGTTTGAATTAGGTTGTTTGCATGGAGATGCGCCCCACCCAACTGTAGATGATAGGATATTTCCATTGAGGCATGGCCCCACCCATTCAGGGTGGGCCTTGATCAGTGGAGCCATATAAACATGCTGACTCAAAGAGATGGAACTCAGTGCAGCTGTGAGTGACGGTCTGAAGAAGAGCAAGCTTGCTAGAGAGGAATGTCCTGGGAGAAAGCCATTTTGAAACCAGAACTTTGGAGCAGACGCCAGCCACGTGCCTTCTCAGCTAACAGAGGTTTTCTGGACACCATTGGCCATCCTCCAGTGAAGGTACCTGATTACTGATGTGTTACCTTGGACACTTTATGGCCTTAAGACTGTAACTGTATAGCCAAATAAACCCCCTTTTTTATAAAAGCCAGTCCATCTCTGGTGTTTTGCATTCTGCAGCATTAGCAAACTAGAACAAACACTCAGCAGGGAATTTTCTCATCATGTTTTTGGTACACTTTGGACACCTGATCTGTAATGGTGTAGACATAAGACTTGAAGTTCTTCTTTCTCAGAGCGCACTGGTTGCTTCACCAGTTTTTCTAGATACTGAAGACAGGAATGACTTTGAAGCCAGAAACTTTATATATGGAGCTCTGGCCCTGCTTCCCTGTTCTGGATGAGTTACAGCCCCATCTTGTGTCCCGTGTAGGCATTCACTCTCCAGACTCCAGCCCCAATTGCTTCTATTAATTCTGAAGTATCTAGTATGTTCATTAATGTTCACTGTTGTATAGTATTTTATCCTATGAATATACCACAATTAATTTACCCATTCTATTAATACACATTTTGGCTATTTTACACAACATGTCTTCTGTGTACATATGTGAGAGTTTCTCTAGGGAATATAAATGAGAATTGAAATTGCTGGATAATAAAGTATTTACACCTTCACCCTTACTAGATTTTGCCATATTGTTCTTCAACGTAGTTGTACCAATTTACGGTCCCTCCAGCAGCATATGAGACCTCCTGTGGTTCCACATTCTTGCCAAGTGTTTGTATTGTCAGTTATTTTGTCTTTTTGCCAATCTGATGAGTGTGAAATCTGTGCTCTTAATTTGCATTTTCCTGATTACTGATGAGGTTGAGCATCTTTTCATGTGTTATTGCCCTTTTCTTTCTTTGTCCATTTTTCTGTTTTTTTCTTTTTCATATTGATTTCTAAATATCAGATATACTGGATGCTAATCCTGTACTGTTTATACAAGTTGCAAAAATCTTCTCCAATCTGTGAGCTATCTTTTTACTATTTTTTTTGGCCTTTCAATAAAAAGAAAATTTTAATTTTCACATCATTAAAATGTTCTATATTTTCCTTCAGGCCTTTCACTATTTTGAGCATTGATTAAGAAATACTCCAACTTACAAAGCATTATCCTATATTTTCTTCTAAATTTATAAATTTTTGCTTTTTACATTTAGTGTTTAAATCAATCTTTATATTTGGCATGAGGTAGGAAACTAATTTTATGTTTTACTCTATGGGTAATCATCAGCCTCTTCTTCTTGGTAGGACTTGGGATCAATTTTTTGAACAGCTCTCCAGGAAAAATGGGCTAAAAATGGAGCAATCCCCAGCAATTTGTTACAAACAGCAAGATTTGGAAAGAAGACCCAAGTGGGTTGTCAGATATTATTAAAATTCTACTTAAGTCTCTCTCCTCTATTAAGTCTTTGTATGAAATCCCTTCCCTAAGACAAAAAATTTAAGGGACCCTTCTATCTGCTCCCTTACATTGTGAATTATCCTACTTTAGCTATTATTTCTTTGTACTGAGGTTATCTGTGGGCCCATCTATTCCTCCGATTACACTGTGGCACCTTGGGGTTGGGGCAGTGCCTTCTGATCTTCGCCTCCTGGTGCCTGACATGTAACAGGCACTAAGTGTTTGGCAGAGTGATGTATTAATGAGCCTATTTGGAGCACTTGGGTGGGGGTAGGGAAGCCTGGAAGAGCCCGAGCCTAATTGCTTAATACTGCATGGGATCCTGTATAAATAAATTCTCATTCCTGTGTCTAAAAATTTGGGAAGAGAAAGATATTCTAAACTATGCAATAATTAGTTCTATAAGTGTCTTGTCCTAGGCTTTCGCAAATTAATTTGGGAAGCAGCACAATGCCCCATTTACTTTCATTTTTCTTTTAAAGAGAGGCAAAGAAACATCATGCATACAAAAAGGTGCATTAGGCTGAACCCAGCTCCAAGTGGTTAAAGAGCTACAATCCAGTCCTGTGCACATTATTCTGATCTTTTTTCATTTGTTTTATCTCAATGATTAGTTATTGCATACCTCACATTTTTACCTGCCTTAACACATTTGAACTCTGTAAAATTCTCCTTTGCACATGAATTAGTGTCAAATTTATTACCATATTCTTTCCACTTATTAAAAGGGATGTACTTTACAAATATGACTGCAGTGCAAATTTATTATTTACATCCCGAGCACTAGCCTTCTTAACTACTTAATATGGATAAGGTGTTTAGTTTTCCAATGGAGTCCAGCTGCATCACTAGAATCAAACTTGTAATTGCCTCTCTGGGATTTAAAACCATTATAGTTGTGCTTTTATGTTCTCTTTTGTTTTGCTTGAATCACTTTTTCAGGTCTATGAAGTACAGCTGGCACAATAAAAGTTTGATCAATGCATAACCAATGCAATGTATATTTCTTCTAGAAAAATAAAACCCAGATGAAAAATGTTAATCTATGAAAATTATCTTTGTCAGCTACTTATTCTTGGAATTTAAATGGTTTTCAATCTTGAGGTAAGGGCTGAGCTTGGCTTTCTGTGTTATAAGTTTTCTGACTTGGCTGGCATTATACATTGATGTGTATGTTAAAGGCTGCAGGATATAGTTCCTATCACCAAAAAAAGACTGTTTGACTGTCTTTAAAATACTCTATATTTAGGCTGGTTAACCAATGTATACTTGAACTGCCTTAAATATTCTCTTGATCAAAAATGGGGCAAACCCAATTTTTAAAATATATAAATATTATATTTATTAAGAAGTATCTTTTGAAAACATGACAGTTTAAAGCTGAGTGTCAGCATTATTTCAGAGACAAAGAACTGGAGGCTGACTAGTTTCACTTGAAGGTAATATTGTGATTTCAAAATACTGTGATCACCCCAAATTTCTAGGTGCAACCAGGGTTAATTATGGACAGATGTTCATGTTAACTCTAAATTTCTTTGTTCTTATCCATTCAAATCAGCTCTATTTTGAAGGAATCACAAAGCTGTGCCCATGGCCCTTCCCCCAATAAAAAACAAAACACACACAGAGACTATGCAGTAACATCCTTCCACGAAACAGCTCTGCATCCTCCACTCCACCTTCTGGAATTGACCTGGACTGTGACAGAGATGCCACCTGTATTTTTTGTCCCCAATCTTTCTTCCTGTGCATTTTCTTCCCTTTGGGGCATACAGTGTTACCTAGATTCTTTCCTCCTCATCGTGATCCTAAATATGATTCTTGGAAAGGCCTGACATTAGTCATTTACTCATTAGTGTGAATTAAAATCACTCTTCTATCTTCCCCCAAACACATGTGTATTTTCATCTAGAATCTCTTATTGTTAAATGAATTGCTTTATTCTTAAATAAATACATTTAAATAAGAGTCCAGGAGACCAGGGAGAAAGAAGGTATCCCAGAGTTTCCACAACATTTAGGTAGCCATGAGGTCTTGGTTGGAGAGTCAGGGCTAGGGAGAGGCAAGTGAGGCACTTGATTCCGGTGCAAAACTTAATGGGACAACAAGAAACTAGTGTAAGATCTGAAAAATAAATTTTGATATCTTGTTAATCATGGATGATGAGGTGGTTCTATTCCAAACATTATTTATAGAAACTACTTCTGCCAAGTACCTGTCTAATAGCTCTGGCATCAGGAATAGTCAGAACTAGGCTCTCCCCATGGAGGGTTGATAATCATCTCATCATATGGACTCTAAGAAAATTGTTCCATGTCACAGCACGCCTGGCAAAGAGTAGATGCCCAATTAATATTTTGAAATAGGATTGAAAGGATAATTCATGAATGAGTCAACATATGCTTGTGTTATTAATGCCCTGATGAAGAAGAGTCTGTTTTAATGACTTCCCCAACATGAACGCTACTTCCACACGGGCCTACTACACCGCTAGAAAGCAACTAAAGAACAATAAATCTTGCTTAAAAACTTCTGTTTCAAGTCACCATAATATAAATAAGACCTTCAGTTGTTAGCATAAATATAATGCAAATGCTCTCCAATTTCTTATATAAAGCAAATATAATAAACATATTATTTTTAGTGACTGTATTGCTATTTAATCTTGGAAGGAACTAGGAAAAGTTTTTTTCTTTGGAGGGAAAATGTACTCTTTCGGTACCAAGTTAAATTGTAAGCCTACTGTTTTTTTTTAAGCAGTTTCACTGAGCTATATTCACATACCATACAATTTATCAAAAGTGTACAACCAATGGTTTTTAGTATAATCACAGTTGTGCATTCATCACCACAATCAATTTTAGAACATTTTCATTACTCCAAAAGGAAAAACCCCAAACCCCTTAGCAGTCACCTCTCAATCCCTCCATCCTTCCCCAGCCCTACATAATCACTAATCTACTTCTGTCTCTATAAATGTATTTACATTTACATTTTATATAAATGGAATCATACAATAGGTAGTACTTTGCATCTGGTTTCTTTCACTTAGCATAATGTTTTTTAAATTATTATTACTATTTTTTAAGCAGAGAGGTTGTGAATTTACAGAAAAGTCATGTAAAAAATATAATCCCCCCTCCCCATTATTGACACTTTGCATTAGTTTAGTACCTTTGTTATAATTGATGAAAGAATATTAAAATATTACTGTTACCCATAATGCATAGTTTACATCAGATGTATTTTCCCCATATACCACCCTATTAGTAACGCCTTGTATTGTGTTATACATTTGTTATAATTCAAGAAAGAACATTCTTACATTTGTACTATTGACCACAATCCATCGTCCACAACAGGGTTCATTGTGTTATACAGGCTCATGTTTTATCGTCTAACTTTCCTTCTAGTAACAAACAAAACCCAAGACTTCCCCTTTTACGTGTTCACCAACATAATTCAGCACTGTTAATTACACTCACAATAAGGTGCTACTATCACCACTATCCATTTCCAAACATTTACAATCAACCTAAATAGAAATTGCACAAATTAAGCATCAGCTCCTTATTCTTTACCCCATTCTAACCCCTGGTGACCTATATTCTGGATTCCAACTCTGTGAGTTTGCTTATTATAATTAGTTTATTAAAAATACCTTTTGCTGGGTTGCCAGGAAAATAAGTTAACAGGAGATGACAAACGGTCATTGACAGGATGTTGGTAAATCTCTGGAAAATTTCAGCAACAAATTGAAACAATATGCCTCAGATAACTTGAGGTATGGCTAATCATACATAAAAATAGACATTTTGCTGTCTAGGTAAAATGAAGCACTCATGAATAAATATATTGGTAAATGTCATTAACTACAATGAGATATGTCTGTGCTCAGGCCACTAACGCAAAACTTTGCTCTGCTGCTGAGCTCACGACATTCCACTAGACTAAAAAATATGTTTTGACAGATATGTTCACAAGTTCCTATCCATTTAACACAGGTTTACTATTTATTGTTTGATTATTTACTTATTCATTCATCCATTCATCTATTTATTTTAATTTGGCAAAGTAGTTTTTTTGTGGACTGTTGTGATAATTATATTACAAAGCTTTTATACATACAAACATAAATGTGATGCTAGTCACATTCAGAAGGTGTTTTACGTGTTGCCAACAGGTATCTGCCTAAAGGATCCTGCAGCTACACCGGTAAGCGAAGAGAAATGCTATGGTTACATTCATTTATTTAACAAGCATCCATTGAGGATGGTCTTAGCAGCTGCAGAATCTGCTGAATTGCTCCCAAATGATTCATTGGTGGCCCCTTTCTTCCCCACATTCCCTCCACCCCTAAAATACTGTGGTCCCTAGTGGAGGGAGCTCGTCCTCGGCAGTGGGTATGTATGAGTAGCTATACTCTCGCCGTCCAAACAAGCTCCTGAATTCTATTTGCAAGAAATCTACCCTGTATCAGGCACAAATTACACTATTACATGAAATGCTTATCTCAATCCTGAGAGGAAGATATTAGATCTTGGCATCCGTGTCCATGGAATGGCAAGCTATCTGGAGCGATGGCAAGCATGGTGCACAGCATAGATCCCTCAGCTCATGTCTCATTTCAGTGGCAGCTTGTCTGGTTTCAGACTCGCAGACCTTTAGCCTGCACCGTGTTTCACTTTCTGCCCCGGCGCCTTCTCCGCTCTGTAGGAAGTGCATCACCCTCAAAACAACCCTGCACCAAGGTGGGATGGGAACCAGCCCTTCCGCTGGACACCCCTGGGAGACCCCCTCTACCCTGCCTAGGACGTCTTGCTGGAACTCGCTCCCGCGTCCTCGCGACCCCTCCGCACACGCCCGTAAGTTGGCTTTCCCTCGTTTCCTGGCGCGCCCGCCTGCCCTTCACTCCTGCTTCCTGTGACCACTTCCCAATGGAGCCGCTGTACCCAAGTTCTTGTTTCTGGCTTTGCTTTAGAAGGAACCTCAACTTAAATGCAACGTCTGGTACATAGTCGAGTCTCAACAAACGTAAAACTCCTGATCCATTCTTCTTCCCTTAGTAAAAATGAGGACACTGAGGCCCTGGGGCACGGCACGTAGTAACTCACCCAAGGCCACACAGCCTGAATCCCAGGGAGCGAGGCCGCCATGGAAGCTTCCTTCTGGGACTTCCTATCTCAGAGCCTCCTTCTGCTCTGTCCTGAGCAAACCAATGAGGACCCCTAGTGGCGCGCACAGAGTGGACAAACAGGAACAAAGCAGTTCATTTAAACAGACCGAAGCCATTCAGAAAAGAGGTGCAAGGTGCAAGTCTGTACTCTGATTCTCAGGAGACTTTCAGCCTGGCAAGTTAGAAGCAGGCTCTTAAACCAGACTCTGTCAGGGTGGTCCCCCAAAACTGGGAGCTCCCCAAAA
This sequence comes from Choloepus didactylus, assembly GCF_015220235.1. Taxonomy (NCBI): domain Eukaryota; kingdom Metazoa; phylum Chordata; class Mammalia; order Pilosa; family Megalonychidae; genus Choloepus; species Choloepus didactylus. The sequence continues at coordinate 141,185,792 of NC_051311.1, read as the reverse complement.
GATAGTTCTCTTTCCTCTAGAGGAAAGATGAGCATCTTATTCCCAAGTTTCCCAGGGAGGTTTCGCTATCTGTATCTTAAAAGTCTTTTTACTGGTTTGGTCGACTTCTAATCTCTCCTGCATCAGGTAATTGATTTGTTCATTTCTGAAGTCAGGGAAAACCATATCTTCCAGACGGAGCATCAGTGAAGGAGGGGGAAGGGAAAGGATAAGGTCCACATCCAAATGGGGTTCACGTTGTGGTCCTTTAACTGAGGACCCAACTTTCCTTATGTTGGAGCATTCTCTCCCCAGGGGGCACAGAAGCCCACAGGCCCCTTACAGCAAATTTGAGAAAACAGGAATCACATTCCCACTTCTTTCAGAAGCCCTTGCAAGCCATAAAAAGCATTCATTGAAGAGATGATTAATGGATGTCTCTGATTTCATCAAGTTCACATCCTTCAACTCACAAGAAGCCAACCACACTGCTCCTAGGGGCAATCCTTACCCTGTTATAACAAGGTTTCTTTATCTGTGCATGCCCTGAAGCCAACTTCTGAGGAGCTCCATCTATGGAGGAATTGTTCTGGGCAGCCTGGATCAACTCCTGGAGGTTGCTTGGTGGTGAGGAAGCAGATGGGAGCAGATGGAGGCACAGAGACAAAAGCAGAAACCCAAGAGTACAGCCAATGGGGGACCAGCCTAGCCCAGGGAGGCGGAGTGAGAAGGAAGTGGAACTTGGGTTTACTAGTCTTTTTATCCCACCTGGTGAAGCCACTTTCTCCTCTTTTACCTGCCCCCTACCTGAGGCTTGGCCCAGGTGTCTGCAGTTTAGGATTCCCCGCAAGGCAGGGCCATCTCCCCATTTCCTCCTCTAGGACTGCCTGCTTATAAGCAAGGCTGTGTAAAAACAGATAACTTGGAGGAAGCAAAAGAAAACGAAATAAGCTAAGTGCAAAGGGCAGATATGAAACAGATTTTTTTCCAGGGCTCCAACTATGGTAGATATTATAAGCAGAACAGATCTCATATGGAAGACATTGACAAGGAATAAACATAGCACCCAAAGCTAGAGTTTTCAAGGATTTGCTTCTTTGAACAGAAGCTTTTTTTTTTTTTTTTAATGTTCATATTCTTCTCAAACAATGGGCAGTAAAATCTCTGCCGCCAAAATGGCAAAGACAGATCAAACCTAGGTGAGGGTTACCTGTATTTGCAGGAACTGCTTCAAAAATCCCATTTCAATTTGCTATGAAAGCATGTGCTGTCCTAGCTTTCTAATCTATGTTGAAAGCTCAAAGGTTAAAGAGACTTGGCTGAATTTGTCTTAAGATATATCCTTTGTTCTGATTCAATCATTTATTTGAATTTAATATTTTAAAGGACACTTCAAACAGACTTTACAAAGCCCTGTTACCATCAGGTCCATATTTATTATTTAATATTTAACTGGGGAGATTTATCAAAACCCTTAAGAATTAATGGTTGCAAACTTGGAGAGTTAAAAGGTTTGTGGAGGAAACCATTTGCTGACAATGGGGCCCACAGGCTGAGCCACCATAAAGAGAATAAACATTTGGGGGTCTGGAAACATGGTGATTCCATCTACCTAGAAAGAGCAGGAAGTACAATTGCCTTTTTAAATAAATACTCTAATGTTCTTACCTTCCACGCTGTAAAGCTCAGCTTGTACCTTATGAAGGGAGGTGAGAATGAGAGCAAAGTAACTTGAAACAAAGTTGTAAACAAACTGTTATTTCAGGCTTTCTACAAAATGTATAGGAGACAGATGACTCAGGGCTCTGGATTAATGCAAGCACATTCAAATGCACCTCTGCTTGAAAGACCTGGGGAAAAATATGTTTTGATCTTCAGAATCTGTGGATGGTGTTTATATCTATTTGATGCTGAATGTCAAGAAGAAAATTAGAAGCCTGAATACCTATATACAGGTGGATGTGGCATGTCGCAGAGACAATGTGTCACAGTAGTTCGTTGAATTGTGCGTACAGATATTTGTGTGTCCTGTAGATCAACAAGGCTCTTAAGTGGGATTTTTGTTAACTCTTGATGTCCTTTACAGTAACTCAATACTTTTGATTAAATGCCCCAGCTGTGTAAATTCCCATGAAAATAAAAACAAGTAGTCCAGGAATGTCATGTAGACATAATGTCAAGTACAGAATGAAGACAGGAACAGCTAGGCTGAACTATCCTGCAGTAATTGTACTTTTCTGGGAAGAAGGCAAACCACCAGCAAAGTCCCTCAAAACACCCCCAGGCTGAGAAGAGTAGAGGCTGGGGCCAAGGGTGAGCTGTGGGCACAAATCTCAACCTTATGAGTGATGCCAAGAAGTAGTTGAAGATGTGGGCCATATTCCTCCGACTCTTAGCTTATGCTTGGCCAGTCAGAGTGCAAAACCAGTCTGGAGCAGCTGTAAATGACTCTGCTAGAGACCATCATGGCCTTGGGGAGCTGTCTCCTACCTCTAATCTGGAGCACTCAGGGCCTCCAGTGAGCAATGCCTCAGCAGTCACTGGAGAAAAGGGACTTCAGGAAGTATGACTGGTAATGGGCTGCACAGGAAGGCCCGGCACTAAGTTAAACAGAGAAGAAAACTCTTTACACAAAAGCACAGCTCCAGATCCCAAAACGGTTTCTGGATGTAGCTCCCACTCGCTCTTCGTAAGCATCTGGAACCTTTATCTGACTAGATAAAGCCGCAGACAATACAAGCTTTTTTTTATTCCCTATTTTTTTTAAAATTGTGATTATTTACATCTAATGTATAATTTGCCATTTTAACCATTTTTAAGTGTACAGTACAATTCAATAGTACTAGTTACATTTACAGTGTTGTGCTACTGTAAACATAACTTTGTTTTTATTAGAGAAGTTGTGGGCTTATAGAACAATCATGCATGACGTATAGGATTTCCATATACCACCCACCACCAACACCTTGCATTGGTGTGGAACATTCGTTACAATTGATGATAGCACATTTTTATAATTGCACTATTAAAATTATAAGTCTATGGTTTAACTTAGGGTTCACTGTTATTGTAGTGTATTCCATGGATTTTTTTAAACATTTCTATTCTGTTACCATATATACAAGCTAACATTTCCCCCTTTTAACCACATTCAGATATATATTTCAGTGCTAATAATTGCATTCACAGTGTTGTGCTACTGTCACCACCACTCATTACCAAAACATTTCCATCATTCCAAATAGGAACACTGTACATTTTAAGCTTAGCTTCCCACTCCCTACCCCCACCCCATGCCCTGGTAACCTATATTCTGGATTCTGATTCTATGACTTTGCTTATTCTAACTGTTTCAAGACAGTGAGATCATACAATATTTGTTTGTCTCTGGCTTATTTAACTCAGTGTGAGATTTTCAAGTTTCATCCATGTTGTCACATTTATCAAGACGTCATTACTTTTTACGGCTGAACAATATTCCATTTTATATATATATACCACATTTTGTTAATCCATTCATTAGTTAATGGACACATGGATTGCTTCCATCTTTTGGCAATTGTGAATAATGCCGCTATGAGCATCGTGTGTGAATATCTTTTTGAGTCCCTGCTTTGAATTCTTTGGGGTATATATCTAGTAGTGGGATTGCCAGGTCATATGGTAGGCAGTTCTATACTTAGCTTTCTGAGGAACTGCCAAACTGTCTTCCACCGTGGCTGCACCATTTCACACTGCCACCAGTAATGAATGGTTGCTCCTATTTCTCCGCATCCTCCCCAACTCATCCTTTCCATATTCTAAATAGCAACCATTGTAATGGGTGTGAAATGGTATCTCATTTTGGTTTTGATTTGCATATCTCTGATGGCTAATGATGTTGAGCTTCTTTTCATGTGCTTTCTGGCCTTCTGTGTATCTTCTTTGGAGGGATGTTTGTTCAAGCCTTCTGCCCATTTTTTTCAAATAGATAAATAGATAAATGGAACATCATCACAATTAAAAACTTTTGGTCCTCAAAAGACTTTATCACAAAAACAAAACAACAACCTGTACAATGGGAGAATGGGAACCACATATTTGATAAAGGTTTGATATGAAGAAATCCTTCAATGTAACAACAAAAAGACAAAAAATCCAATTTATCTATTTTTTCTTTTGTTGCTTGTGCTTTGGGTGTAAAGTCTAAGAAACTGTTGCTTAATACAAGGTCCTAAAGATGCTTCCCTGTGTTTTCTTCTAGAAGTTTGATAGTTCTAGCTCTTATATTAAGGTCTTTCATCAGTTAGGAGAGTTGATTTTTTTATATGTTGTGAGGTAGGGGTCCTCCTTTTTTTTTTTTTGGCAAATAGAGAGCCAGTTTTCCCAGCACAATTTGTTGAAGAGATTATTCTTTTCCAATTGAGTGGTTTTTACCACCTTGTCAAAAATCACTTGGCCATAAATATTATGACTGATTTCTAAGCTCTCAGTTCAATTCCATTGGTCTGTATGTCTGCCATTGTACCAGTACAATGCTGTTTTGATTACTGTGGCTTTGTAATAAATTTTGAGATATAAGATATATGAGTCCTCCAACTTTATTCTTCTTTTTCATGATAACTATAGCTTTTCAGAATCCTTACCCTTCCACAAAAATTTGATGATTGGCTTTTCCGTTTCTGCAAAGAAAATTGTTGGATTTTTGACTGGGATTGCAGTGAATCTATAAATTCCTTTGAGTAGTATTGCCATCCTTATGAATTTTAGTCTTCCAATCCATGAACATGGAATATACTTCCATTTATTTAGGTCTTCTTTCATTTCTTTTAGCAATGTTTTATAGTTTTCTGAGTATAAGTTCCTTACATCCTTGGCTAGGTTTATTCCTAGATATTTGATTTTTTTCAGTTGTTGTTGTTACTATTATTCATTGTGAATGGAATTTTTTTCTTGATTTCTTGTTCTGATTGTTCATTGCTTGTATATAGAAACACCACTGATTTAGGGGTGTTCATCTTGTCCCCCACCACTTTGCTGATTTCATTTATTAGCTCTAGGAGCTTTGTTGTGGGTTTTTCAGGATTTTCTGTATATAAGATCATATCACCTGCAAATTGGGTGCGGTCGTCTACAATGTGGGGGGGGGTGGCGGCCGGTTGCTAAATCCTCGGCTCTCGGGATTGTTCGGAGGGTACCGGCGGCGGGGGCTCTTTCCCGGAGGCGAGGGCGAGGCGGGGGACTGGGCCCGGTCCCCGGCGGAGGCGTGCAAGGTGTGGAGGGCGGCGAAAAGGAAAAGACAAGACACTCTTCCTCCAGTAGGGGTAGAACAAAAGGACAAAAGGACCTTTATTCAGGGGTGAGCACAGGTTATATAGGCTGGCATAGAGGGCGGGGGTTGTTACAAGCCAATGCTGAGGGGACAAAGGCTAGGATTGGTTCTGAGAGGGTGCGGAGGTTAGGATTGGTTCTAAGAGGGCACGGAGGTTGTTTGAAAAGGGGTGGGAGTTGCTCTGGCAACGGTGTCTGGCAGCAATGTATGCGCACTGGTGGTGATGGGAGTTGCACTGGCAACGGGGAGTGTCCGGGCAAGATAAGGGGGTGGGGAAAAGGCGGTTCCCTCCGGCAAGCCTCCCCTAACAGTGGTATTTTGGGTGAGGAAATGGGGCCTGCCTCCGGCCTCACTTTCCCAGGCCTGGGGGGCTGTGGAGGGCGCTGTCACCCGTGCCCACCACCCTCCCCAGGGGCGGATCCGGTCCCCTGGCCCAGGCCCACCAAGTTGAAGCACGTAATCAGTGTCCCGCAATTGGGAAAGTTTTACTTTTTTTATTTCTTTTTCTTGCCTAATTACTCTGGCAAGAACTTCCAGAACAATGTTGAATAACAGTGGTGACAGTAGGCATCCTTGTCTTGTTCCTGATCTCATTGAGAAAGCTTTCAGTCTAACATCTGAGGATGTTAACTGTGGGTTTTTCATATATGCTGTTTATCATGTTGAGGAAGTTTCCTTCTATTCCTAGCGTTCTAAGTGTTTTTATCAAGAAAGGGTGCTGTATTTTGTCAAATGCGTTTTCTTCATCAATTGAGATGATCATGTTTTTCCTTCATTCTGTTAATATGGTGTATTACATTAATTGATTTCCCTATGTTGAACCAACTTTGCATACCAGGGATAATTCCCACTTGATCTTGGTTTATAATTCTTCTAATAGGCTGTTGGGTTTGGTTTGCTAGTATTTGCATCTATATTCATAAGAGATACTGACATGTGGTTTTTCTTTTCTTTTGGTATCTTTATCTGGCTTTGGTAAGAGGGTGATGGCCTCATAGAATGAGTTACAGAGTGTGTTCCCTCCTCCTCAAAATTTTTAGAAGTTTGAGTAGAATTGGAATTAAGCCTTCTTGGAATGTTTGGTAGAATTCCCCTGTGAAGCCATCTGGTCCTGGGCTTTTCTTTGTTGGGATGTTTTTGATTACTGATTCAATTTCTTTACTAGTAATTGGTTTATTGATATCTTCTATTTCTTCTTGAATCAATGTAGGTAATTTGTGTGTTTCTGTGAATTTGTCCATGTGATATAGGTTGTCTAATTTATTGGTATACAGTTGTTCGTAGTATCCTATTATAGTCTATTTCAGTGGGGTCAGTAGACATGCCCCCCCTTTTTATTTCTGATTTTCATTATTTGTATCCTCTCTCTTTTTTTCTTTCACAGTCTAGCAAAAGGTTTGTTGATTTTATTGATCTTTTCAATGAACCAACTTTTGGTTTTGTTGATTTTATTGTTTTTGGTTATGGTTTTGTTTTGGTTTGTTTGTTTTCTATTTCATTTATCTCTGCTCTAATCTTTGTTATTTCCTTCCTTCTACTTACTTTGGGTTTAGTTTACTACTTTTTTTTTTTTTTTAGTTATTCCAGTTTTGAGGTGAGGTCTCTGATTTGATTCTTTTTTAATGAATGATTTAGAGCTATACATTTCCCTCTCAGCACTGCCTTTGCTGCATCTCATAAGTTTTGGTATGTTCCATTTTCATTCAATGTCATGTTTTGGTTTGGTAAAGCTGACAAAATGGAATATACCAGAAATGGGTCGGCTTTTACAATGGGGATATATTAGCTTACAAATTTACAGTTCTAAGGCCATGAAAATGTCCAACTCAAGGCATCAACAGGATGATACCTGGACTATGAAGTCAGGCTGCCGGCATCCAGGAACCTCTGTCAAATGGGAAGGCAAATGGCCAGCATCTGCTTGTCCTTCACTCCCAGGTTTCATTGCTTTTTAGCTTCTGGCTTCAGTGGTTTCCTCTCTGAAGTTCTGCGTGAGCTGTCTTAGCTTTTCTCTGTGAGTTTAATTTCATCTCTTATAAAGGACTCCAGTAAGAGGATCAAGACCCACCCTGAATGAGGTGGGTCATATCTCAATTAAAATAACCTAATCAAAAGGTCCCACCCACAATAGAGCTACACCCACAGGAATGGATTGAAAAAACATGGCCTTTTCTGGGATATGTAACAGCTTCAAATCACCAGAAGTCACTACTGATGATATAGGACTTTCTTCTGCCACTTTGCTATTTACCCTTTGTAAGTCTTATACCTGTTTTGTCCCTCACTTCTGTTAATTTCTACTTATATATTTATTTGCTTTTTTGTATCCTACCATATTGAGTGTCTTCTCACTTCTATCTAGATATATTTTTCATCTATTTTCCTTGTGGTTTCTATGGGGTTAAATTTTAACATCCTAAATAGAGATCATATTTGGTTTGGTACCAACATAACTTCAAAAGCATGCACATATATTTTTCCTTTACCCCTCTGTACCCCCACCATTTTTTGTGCTTGTTACCACTTATATCTCTGTACATTACATGTTAAAAAATCTAGATTTATCATTATTTTTATGCATTTGCATTTCAGTACCTGTAGGAAGTAAAAAGTGGAGTTATATACTAGATAATACAGTACAATAATACTGGCATTTATAATTATCCAAATGGTTACTTTTACCACAGATCCTTATTTCTTTATAATGCTTTGAACCACTGTCTAATGTCCTTTCCTTTCAGTCTGAAGAACTTCGTTTAGTATTCCTTGTATATAGAGGCCGGTCTACTGGTGATGAACTCCCTCAGCTTTTGTTTATCTGAGAATGTCTTAATCTCTCCCTTAATTTTGAAAGAGCATCTCACTGGATGTAAAATCTTGGTTGCCATCATCAGTATATGATAGGGTGTATTTTCCTTCATGTTCATCCTGTTTGGTGTTCTCTGAGCTTCTTGGATGTACATATTCACATTTTTTTCTAAGTTTGTGAAGTTCTCTGTCATTATTTCCTTTCTGACTATTCCTTCTGCCCCTTTCTCTCTTCTCCTTCTGGTACTCCCACAGTGCATATTTTGTTGCACTTGGTGGGTCCCATAGCTGTCTTGGGTTCTTTGCACTTTTAATATTTATTTTTTCTTGCTGTTCCTCAGCCTGATTCATTTCAAGTGTCTTGCCTTCAAGTTCACTGAATCTTTCTTCTTTCAGCTCCAGTCTGCTCTTGCAACCCTCCTGAGCATTTTTCATTTCAGTTATTGTGGTCTTCAGCTCCAGTAGTTCTGTTCGCTTCCATTTAAAAATTTCAGTCTCTTTACTTAGACTCTCATATTGTTCATCCATTGTTTTCCTGATATCCTTTAGTATTCTTTCCCTGTGTTTTCCTTCATCTCCTTGAGCATTTTTAAGATTTTTTTAAAGGCTTTGGTTAGTATATCCACATTCTCATCTTTTTTGTTATGTTTTCTGTATTTTTATTCTCTTCTTTTTCATTTCCTGTTTCTTTGTTTGTCTTTCACTTTTTTGTTGCATGTTGTACATTTAATATTTTAAAATGTTAACTCTGGGATTTATGCCCTGGGATGTCTGTTTCTTGTTGTTGTAACTGGCTGGTGATAAGACAGTTCTTGAGCTTCACTGTGCTATCAGGAAGGTCTGCCCAAGGCAAATGAAGTATGCAGGGTTTTCCCCGTCTTTCTGGGCCTCTCTCTGTCTTGTTCTGGGCCTTTGCTTAGCTGTTTTGGAGTTCCTCTATTTACAGGAGTTTGGTTGTCCCCTCTGCTTCCCAGGAGACAGACCTCCCTCTCCTGGGTATTTGATAATGGCAGGCCTTTGTCCCAAACTGACCACCCCTATAGTTTTTTACTCTCCTTTCATTGTCTCTACCTGCTTTTACCTGGGAGGTGGCTCACCCTGGAGAGGACCTTCCCCAGTCTTTCCCAGACAGAACAGGGCCAGGGGTCCACAAAGGGTGTGCAGACCAGCTCCAAAGTGCCCTGGGGAGGGGATCAGGAAGGGTGCCAAAATTTTCTCTGATAGCTCCCCAAAGCTGAGCCTTCCTGGCCTTTCCTTCAGCTAACTGTCTCCTATAACCCTGAGGAAGCACTGTGACTTTAGATCTCCACCGTTGTCCAGGAAGTGTTGAAACAATAGCTGCCACCACCTTTGCCTGGGGAGGGTTGAAACAATAGCTGCCTTCAGAGCCAGGACCCAGTGATCCAAATTTGCCAATCAGGAGCCATGATCAGTGATCAGCCATGCCCACCCCTGTTCTTGGGGAAGAGGATTTTTATGTCCCTTTCTGTCACCAGCAGCAAGCCAGAGACTGGACCCTGTGGCAGCCTGCCATGAGAGTAGTGGATGGGTGCCAGCAGCTGCTGCAGAGAACATTTACAGTTCTTTACTATAATTTATCTCCCTCTTCCTCCCGCTCTTCCCTGGATGCTGTACAGTACTCTTCTGGTCTCTGGAGTTTCAAAATACTTCCTTCATACAGTTCCTGCCTCTCTAATAGTTGTTTTGGTGGGAGGACTGAGTTCTGGAGCTCTCGGCTCTGCCGTCTTTCCCAGAAGCCCAATTACCATAACTTTTTCATCACCCCAAACAGAAGCTCTGTACCCATTAAGCAATAACTCTTCATTCCTCCTCCCTTTCATTCCTTTTTGACTGTATCTAAAATATGTGTTTTGTTTTTTTTTTAAATTTCAGATATTTTTATTTCTTCAAATTTGTTATTTATTAGGAATGACTGAAATGCAAAATACAATTGAGTCCCACCATCACCATCATGGATATGGCTTTAAGAGAAAGACTGATCATGTGAATATTATTGCTTCCCATTTTCAACCAGTAAATAGTTGCCATTTGATAAACAGACAACCATCTGTTGAGAATGTTCAAGATATGTTATATAATACAACATGCCAGTTCATGGGGTGGGGGTGGGAGACACAAAATAACTTATGAACTTCTTGATTTGAGAAGCATAAAGCACCACCCATGCCCCTGAGGACATTGGACCATGCGCCCTTGAAGAAAGCTTTGGATCCTTCATCTTTGGATCTATAAAATTGTTGAAATAAGCCACTATAAAACCTTAAAATAATCATCCTTCTCCACTTCCACTTTCAAAGGTGAAAATTCACCAGATATATGAACAGATGCACTTAACCTAAAGAAGTAGCAGAATTGAATTCCCAAAATATTGATTTATGGCAAGAAACTAAAAAATCATATGTTCATTGTTGCATTATATATTCAATATATTTAAGGGTTTTATCTCTGCAAAAGGAAAATCTGCTTCTAGGAGAGAATGCTTTCAAAAAAGTAACATGATTTTCAAATACCAAAGTGTAAGTAAAGTGGTAAACAGCAGAATAGAGAGCGTAGAAAACTGAATCATTGAATTAGAAGACTACCTCAGAGCTTTTCCCATAACAATGTAAGAGGATAAGCAAAAAGATAAGTGGCGTGGTGGTGGTTTGGAGCTATGTACCCCAGAAAAACATGTTCTTAAACTTAATCCATTCCTATGGATGTGAACCCATTATAAATAAGAATTTTGATGATGTTACTGCAGTTAAGGTGTGGCCCAACTGAATCAGGATGGTTCTTAATTCTATTACTGAAGGTCTTATAGGGAAGACCACAGAGAGAGAAGCTCTGGAGAGTAGCCAGAAGCTAGAAGTCAATGGAACCAGGAAGCCATGAGAATCTGCCATGTGCACTGCCATGTGACAGAAAAGTCAAGCACCAAGGATGGTTCACAGCCGGTCCCAGAATGCTGCAATCTTCTGGGAGAAAGCATCGCCTTGATGATGCCTTGATTTTGGACTTCTCCTAGCCTCAAAACCATAAGCCAATAAATTCCCACTGTTTAAGAGAACTTATTGCCTGGTATTTGTTTTAGCAACCAGGAAACTAAAACAGACATGGATGATAGATCCATAAGAAGCAATATGAGCATGATAGGAAGAATGCAACAAGAGAACAGAAATATGCAAGAGACATAATCATCTAATACATAATGGAAAGTTTCTGGGGTTGAAAAAATGCTGTATGAATGTGTGGATTTCATGGGTTCATTACACAGGTAATGAAGAAAAGTGGTCTGTCTGTCTCTGTCTCTCTTTCCCATTCTCTCTTTCACATGCACACACACACACATGCTCATACACAAATTCTAGTTAGGGTTTTATATTGGAAAGGTAAAGAAATCTATACATATTTAGACATGGGTGATTTTTTTAAAGTCAATCCACTAAGAAAAGAACAATCAGATTAAAACTCAAAACTAGAAAACAATTGAGAGGAACATACAAAGAAATTTGAAGAAAAGCTTAAAAATGAATTTTCTGTCATTTGTGTTTGAAGGCGTGAAAGGACTGAAAATTATTACCCATATGCCCTTTCTAAAAAAAGCCCTCAAAAAAGTATTTCAGCAAACTGAGAGATGTGTCAAAGTAAAGAATTTAAATATAAGTAAAATGTTTAAAAGAAATAACAATGGGCAATGAAAGCACTTAAGTTCAGAGTTAATAGCTGAATAATTGTTAATATGATTTTAATGTATATATGAAATATAATTCTCAAAAGATAACAAGTTTTATTTCAAAATATGAATCTGAAAACCCCCAAAATAATTAAATATAAGCTAAGAATTGGAGATGGGAGAAAGCAGAAATGTCTACTCTCATGGGAAAGTGGGGGTGGGAAATTAGCCAAAGGTGGTTAAATTATAATTTTGATAGAGAATGACTGATTCAAATATTTTCAATATACAGAGAATGACACTAGAATACAGTAAATACAGAACTTTCAAAGTGGAAAGAAAGGTAAGCAGGAAAGATAAAAAAGGTGAGAGGAAGATAAAAAATTTAAAATAGGGTGGCATATATTTATTGATATATAAAAGATCAAACTGGAAAAATCCAACATTCCCTATAACATAGAACTGATTGAATAAATTGTGGACTAGCCACCCCTGAACACCCTGCAGCCATAGAAATGATGTGCATTTTGAAAAGATGACACCAATTAGTAACAAACATGCATAAACACACACACACACATATACACACCTGACAGTATGGAGAGGTTGACTCCACTCCTGATAAACAAATAGCAGGTGATTTCCAATATATTTGCCAACTTGTGCAGCACAAGCTCTGACTGATCCAAACGAGCCTTAAACAACTGGTCCATCTGCAACATCAGTGCAAACCTGGGGAACGTCAGAGACATATCTGTAGAGAAGTCAGTCCATCCATAGACACTTACAGCTCTAACATAGTTAGAGATAAAAGTCTGGAAGTGTGTAATCCAAAATGGTCACAGTAGTTATCTTTGAATTATAAGATGAAGAGTGGTTTTTCTTTATCTTAATTGATGAATACAAAATAATATGTTTTAGAAAGGCATGGATTTTACATTACTTCATTACCTTTCCTGGAGGCCTAAATCATTTCTTCGCCTATCCAGCAGTGCATGTTTTCAGCAGAGGTGGCTAGAGCGTGAGTGTACTCATCGTTTCTCATGATGAGTCAATTGGCTATTTTTGGAGATGGAATATTCAACCTCTACTCATTGGCATCATTTTTTAACTACAGCTGATGGCCAAGAGATGGTGAGACCTGAAACACAAAGAAAACACAACCTCTTATCTAACCTGTGGCATAGGGTTTCTATTTTAATTCTCTGAAAAACATTTTTTTTTTCAATTTCAGCTTCATAAAGCAATTATTAATGACATTTATTCTTCAGTTTCAGATGGAATTTTGAAGGCTCAGCTCTCCAGGTTTTTAGCCATGCCCTTTTGTATTCTTAAAATCTGCACCACTATTCACTTCTATCAGTCTAATTATGATCTAAGATAATCAACACTCTTTTGCTCCCACATTAAATAAACAATCAGCCCAGTTCTCCCTTTTGGGCTCCGTAGAACACAGCCATATGCCCTGCAGAGTGGAAGGAGAGGAAATCTCCCACGCAGATAAACCCACAGAAGGTCTTCACATGCCTTTCCCAAGGCTGTTCCTAGACCAGCAGGTTGAAGGATTCTGCTGAAGAATTGTTAATCACACATCACAAGCCATGAAACGCTCAAAAGATGCTTTATTTTGTTTTATATTTCAGAAAATAACCTCCAAATTATGTTCACATCAAAATAGAAAATAAGGGTTGATGTGCTGCACTGGGAGGAGAGGGGCTGTCCCGGCCCAGGGAATTGACCTGCAAATCCATCAACTTTCATTTATTGTGCATAGATCAGTGAGCAACACTGTCCTGGCTAACAGGGTACAGACAAAGACATGTTGCATAGTTCTAAATATACACTGAAATATAGTGAGAAAGAAAAGGCATTTAAGAAAGGAGATAAGTTTGGTTTTAGCACAGGTCATCTGCAGGAGGCTTGGAAAACAGTACTGGGGTGCTGGGCTGGTCAGTTGCCTCAGAGTGGAGACTGAAACTCTGGGGAGGGAATTGATCTCAGGGAGGAAAGATTAAGAGAGGGAAGTTGAAGGAGAGAAGAGGAGGAAGATGGAATGGAAGCCCTGGATAAGCGGAAAAGATAAGACCAAGGCTCACTGCTCCGTAAACAATGGTGGTATAACCCAGAAAGGGGGAGAGGACCCCATGGATGCCTCCAGGCTAGTTAAATGCTTAGGTGGCCCATTCAGCCACCTCCTCAACTGAAAGCTCTCCTGGTCCTGGACATTGGTTGTATCTTACCCTTTTGTGCCCTACATTCCATTGACCCTTGTGTTTCCTATTCCCCATCCCCTGTTCTCTTCTCCCCTTACTGCCTGCCTCATTTAGTTTCTTGGTTTGTATTTTTATTTTTCTTTCTTTTTTCTATTCTGCATCTTGGGTATATGATTCAGCTGGGGGGAATGAAGTTAATCCTGGTCCTATTTTTGTTAAGTACATTATCCATATGAAAGATTCTGTAACTTTAGAAAACCTTCAGAAGCACTTGAGTAATATTCCTATGAACTGAAACTATGTGAAGGCTTAGCACAAACGAGGCCCCCACTGCACACAACCTCCTGAGTTAACAGGGTGGGAGGAGAAAGTGGAATCCTACCGCCTAATAACATTTGTGTAGCTCTATACACAGCGCTTTCACTACTGCGGTTTCCTAGCCCCACCAGGCGGTAAAAATGAAAATAATAATGACGACAGTGAAAATAATAATGATGAAGCTGTAAACAACACCAGCAATATTGAGGACTTTTCATGAGCAATCTCTTACACTCTTTGCAACCACCCTCCAAGGAAGGGGTTGTTATTATCCTTACTTTGTAGATGAGAAAAACGATGAGAAATGTGAGGCATCAAGACTGCGAACTTGCCCAAGCAAGGGTGTCGGGAAGAGAGTGCAGAACTCTTGCAGGGAGGTATGTAAATTTGGCGCATCCTTTGTGGAAGGGAGTCCAGTCATGTTTCAAAACTTAAAAATAGGTATCCTTTGAGTCAGCAATTCTATTTCTGGGTATCTGTCCTACAGATCTACTTCCATATGTGCAAATGTTGCATGTACAAGGACATTAATTGCGGTATTATTTGTAATAGCAGAAAATTGGAAACAACCTAAATGTTCACCAACTGGTCATACTACGGAAATCATGCAGGTTAAAAAGAATGAGATAATTCTATATGTACTGATATGTTAAGTTAAAAAGTGTAAGATGCAGACCAGTATTGTGGTAGGCTTTCAACTGTGTGGAGAAAAAAATATGTATATACTTCTATGTTTATAAATGCAGTGACTCTCTCTGGAAGGATACAAATTAGTTGTTGCCACTGAGGAGGGGCCAGGGAGGCTGGGAACTAGGGAACAAGATTCACTTCATTGAATACCTTGTATACCTTCTGAATTTTGTACCATGCACATGTTTATTGCCTATTCTGATTTTTTTTTTTTAATTCAAAAGAAAAGAATTTTTCTAAATGATAAAAATAAAGACCTTGTTTAATGTCACATAGAGAGCAGTTGGGGGGCCAGGGTTGGGTACTGGGCTGACTGCAAAGCCCTTGCATCTACCACCATGTCCCTGGTGAACCCACTATACCTTTTTCACAGAGGAACACACTGAGACCCCCTAAGGTTAAATGACTTGCCCAAGACCACAATGCCAGTAAATGGGTGAATTAGGGCGTGTATCCAAGCTGCCCAGCTGTAGAGATAGTTTTCTGTAATATGCAAGCATGAAATCTCACATGAAGAAGGCACAGTAGAAAGGAACAAGCATGGAGAACTAAAGCAGTTGTTTAATGAAGAAGGAAATGAAGGGATGTTTAAGAAGTGAGGATTGACGTCTTAACCACCATGCACTCCCTCCCTTCCCCTCCTGATGACAGAATATCTCTTAGCACCTACTTAACAATGAAGGCAATTTTATAAATGACTAACAACTATGTTGTCATAACTAGACCAGAGGTTCTTAAAGGTTGTAACCATTCATTCATTCATTCATTCAGCAAATATTTTTTTAATATTCTGAGCAAAGTACTGGAAACACAGATGTAAATCAGACATAGCCCCTTACCCTCAAAGAATTCATAGTCTAATTGGAAGAGACCATTTCCTGTATGCTGCCCACATGTCACTTTATCCCCCAACATGTGTGACTGGGAAGAAGGAAGATATCCAATAAAAATGTATGGAGTAATAGGTTAGTGTGAAGTAGTGACACATCCCAAAGTAATTTGGACAGAGAATAAAAATATATATGCAGGGCCCCCCTGAGGAGCTGGGGGAAAATGCAGAGGTGTTGGGTTTCCTCACCTGGATTGTTGCTGAAGTTCTCACAAACATTGAGGACTGGTGATTTGATGTGCCGAGCCCTCTATCACTGGACTTGCCCTTATGAAGCTTGTCAATGCAAAGAAGAGGCTAAACCTGCTTATAATTGTGCCTAAGCATCTCTCCCTGAGTGCCTCTTTGTTGTTCAGATATGGCCCCTTCTCTCTAGCTAAACCAACTCTGCGGGTGAACTCACTGCCCTCCCCCCTACATGGGATCTGACTCCCAGGGGTGTAAATCTCCCTGGCAATGTGGGATATGACTCCTGGGGATGAATTTGGACCTGACTTCGTGGGATTGAGAACATCTTCTTAAACAAAAGGAGGATGTGAAATGAAATAAAGTTTCAGTGGCTGAGGGATCCAAATGGAGTTGAGAGGTCACTCTGGTGGGCATTTGTATGCACTATATAGAGAACCCTTTTTAGGTTTTAATGCATTGGAATAGCTAGAAGTAAACATATGAAACTATCAAACTGCACCCCAGTAGCCTTGACTCCTGAAGACAACTGTATAGTAATGTAGCTTTCAAGGGGTGACAGTGTGATTGTGAAAGCCTTGTGGATCATAGTCCCTTTATCCAGTTATGGATGGATAAGTAGAAAAATGGGAACAAAAAACTAAATGAAAAATAGGGTAGGAGGGGAGGTGTTTGGATGTTCTTCTTCACTTTTATTTTTTATTCTTATTTTCACTTTTTCTGGTACAAGGAAATTGTTAAAAAAATAGATTGTGGTGATGAATGCACAACTATATGATGGTACTGTGAACAGCTGATTGTACACCATGAATAGTTATATGGTATGTGAATATATCTCAATAAAATTGAATAAAAAATGTATGGAGTAACTAAATCCATGTGTGCATCCCTCCTAGAAATTGTGGAGGGCCTTCTCCTCTCCTACCAATCCCTCCTCACTGCCCTCCTCTCCAACCCCAATGCCCCTTACTGTGTCTCTAAACCTGAATGATATAACTTTTAATTCAATAGCATGAAGTCAAGAAGCTAACTTTGGCTAACAACAATTACAACAGCAATAACAACCTGAAAACATTTTATCCCAAGCTATAGTGTTTGATCAAAGAAATGTGACTCCCTCTCTATATTCTCATTTTATTTATAAGTGTTTGGGTGCAAAGTGAGTGAACTGCCGAGCTCCATGTCACAGCCTGCAGCACAGCAACGTGGCTTTTTCTGAAGCTCATAATGTGATAATTAAATTGCTAACAGGCACCTTAGTGATGGCATTTGCTGAGGATCTGAAAGCCCTTTCACGATTGCACCTATTTGTAGGGGACTCACCAGTGTAAGCACAGTGATCAGCTCAGGGTTTCTTTTTTTATGTATATATTTTCTTCCATGAGTACATTAAATTTTTATGTGGAGTGAAATGGGACAGGACTTGTTTCCCTTCCACTGCACAATGATTTATTACCCAAAAAAGACCGCAGAACTAATTAGCAGAGTAATTAATTAATATAAATTTGCATATTTGCATTTGCAATTAGTGCAGCCGACTGATTAGTCTGAAAATGAGAAGTTTGACTCATTAGATGTTAGTGTCTGCTGGACCAGAAAGCGGCTGCCAGATGAGGCGGAAAAGGGTAGAATAAGCATGTGTGTTTCTTTTGTTAGAAGAATGGAGAATATGCTCAGATATCTGGGGCCAGAAATCAGGGTTCGCAATTTAAAAAAAATAATAATAAATTATTATGCTTCCATTTCTGCTACTCAATGTTCCTTGCCCTTTTGCCTGCAGCAAGTTTTTACAACCAACCCTGGAAGCCACTGGGTCCCTTTGCCCGGGTCCTTCCTATTCCCTCATGGTAGAGTGGTTTCTGTTGTTTGTAGGCAAGCAGAAAAATCTGTCCCGGTTTGATGTCCCAGGAATTTGACTCCTGCACCCAATTCAGTGGTTCTGTCAAAACAGTTCTCCAGTGCTGAGGAAGACCCCCAGGGGACTTCATGAGTAGACTACCTTCTCTTCAGCGGTTTCTCCTGACTGCAGTCTCTTTGTTCCTCCAGATGACTGCTGAGCTAAATCTCTCATAGTTGGCTGACTGAGTGAATCCATTCCTGCAGAATAACACAGAGCAAATAAACTACACACGGACATTTAAATAACAGACATTAAGCACCCATAGTAAAAGGAGGGATTTGCTCAAAAATTTTCAGGGAGTTGCAGAAACAGAATGAATGAGATGAGGTATCTTGACTTCACCAATCTACTTTCAGGGTATGGATTCATTTTGTAGTAGGAGAGAGCCTGAGTTGTCGTGAATGCTTTCTTTAATACTAAGGGATACTTTTCGGATCTAGTCAAGTCAAAAAGACAATAAAGTTATGTACTTGTTTTCTAAACATTCTTTTTGAAAACAAAAATAATTGTTTAGTCTTTCCTTGATGTCTTCATCCCTTTTGCAGATGCTTAAAGGATTTCTGAAAATATGTTCATCTTTGCTCAATCTTATATAGTTTTTGCAGATGAAAAATTACCACCGAGGTTTGTTAATTTATGAGATGACTTTCTAAACCATGCAATTATGTATGCTGTGGGTCAAATCCTGTTCTAGAGATCTGCAGAGATTCTAGAAAGGCAATATGCAGGCCCTTATCTTATGACGTTAGAGTTGTACTTTTATTCATTGTCCCATCCCTTTTTTTTTTTTGGTATTGTATTTTTCAGGCTCAAATAGTATTAAATGCCTCCACCCCATCAAACTCTAAGCCAGTGCCTCTGCATTGCACAATTCCAAGGGGTGTCATTTCCATAGTGGCCCTACCTAGCCTTCAAACCCAGCTCAGGTCAGACCCCACCCCTCCATCTCTGCCCATGGCACAAGATCCTTCTCTACTCTTTGCACTCCAAATCACCTTGTGCATGGCCCTGACACACTGCTTTACAGGAAGTGTTGCAATCCTTTCGCTGTATCTCCACCTCACTTCTTAGACAGAACTTTTTTTTTTTTTTAACATATCTGCTTTATACAGATACATTTTTGGATCTTTGTATCCAGTCCCAGCACACTACCTGGTACACAGTATATAATAAATGAATGCTTGTTAAACCACTGCATGAATGAGTTAATGGAGGGATTTATGGTTTGAGTATAAAATAAATTAATCTAGGGATTTGCCTATCACCCCCACCCAACCACCCCCAAAAGAACTACAAAACGTGCATGAGGAGAATAGTAACTCTAAATGCAGCCAAGTAAAATGAAAGAAAATAAAAATGACCAGTAGACCAGTAGAGTCCCCAGTTAAACTTTTATTGGAGGTGGTGGGGGAAAGTCTGCTCTTCATTTGTCCTGATTTGTCCCCTTTCACTGCTTACAGCCGAGTCCCTGGCACTTGAAAAGTGTTCAACAGATATTAAAATTTTAATTTGTTGGCATTTTGTGAAAAAAAGCACCATTACTTATTCTTCACAGATAGTTTAAAAATAAAACTTAAACAAGAAGCCTGAATATTATTTTCAATCCTAAATTAAAACTGAAACTTATCGAGTAGTTCTAAATGCCTTGGAGTTGGTGAGCAGGATTAAAAACCAATATTTAAATTGTAGTGGTGAGGCAAAGGATTCAATGTGGTATTCGGACCACATTCATACGAGACAAGTTTATACTTTATTCAGTTATCAAGTAGTTATAAAATTTTTGCGTTCACTGATAGTCTTCTCCAACGGATTCCAATCAGGTCTTACCCAGCACTGTATCCTCCTTTTCTAGCCCCAAGGCAGGTATCTAGCAGTGTGTATTATGTGGGTGGCACTTGGTCAAGGTGAAACTGAATTTAATAAGACCACCTGGAACTTTGCTGAGATATTCTTTCAATCTAGTATCCCTGATATTAATGTAGCTTTATTTCCTAAGAATTACTTGGAACAAGTTCCAGGTTGTAACCCTTTTTTCCCTACAAATTTTGGATCACAAATACTATGCAAAGTAGTCACTCATTCACTTATTTGTTGGTCTGTCTGTTTGTTTTAAATTTATTCTCCTTTACCTCCCAGAAGATTTGAGGTAGCAATTGAACTGAACATTTTTATATCCTTTGCAAAGCAATTCACCATCTAAAGAGATTCCTTGTTTCATAACAGTGCCATAATACATATGATGAAATATATTTTTATATTTGTTTTCTATAAACTGCATGGTTTATTTTCTGGAAACGTGTCACAGATATATTGAGAGGATACCAGCAACGATAATACCTTCTGTCTTTATCACTGGAAGAGAGGGAAAATAAAGCCATATCTCAGAAAAAGTACAGTAAGAATAGCTATAATTGTCCATTCCATTTTTGCTTGTTGAGGAAATGAAGAATGATTTTTATACTTGTCTGAAAACATAAATTAAGACTTGCTTATTCATTTAGACGTCTCCAAATGAAATATGAACATACGAGGATCCATTCACTACCGCAGTCCCAACCTGACACTTCTTTTGTGCTAGGACTTTTTTTTTTTTTCCATTTCAATTTCCTCTTGAAACAGTGACCAGACATAAAAGAGGTTTAATTGTTAGGGTTGCTTCTTATATTTAGGAAGTTACTACCCAGAAGGGACATATAGCTCCGGTAATAGCAGAAACTTTTTGTGCCCTAGCAACTTAAACACTGATTTTTTAAAAGAATCATTCCAGATCATTACTCCAATAGGTGAATTAAACACTGGCTAGTTTAGTCAAATGCATTCCAGACTTTTACCAGTTTTTCAAAAAAAGTAAGATGCTTCTGCCCCAGGCAGGGCCCAAGTCTTCTACAACTGCATGTCTCTGTGGTTTCTGCTTCTGGGAAACACTCGCCAACAGGCAGCGTCCTTGTGACCAGGGCCCTTTAACATTTAAAATAGTGCTTGGTGAATTCATCCTCTCTCTATCTTTCACAAACTATAAGGTTTAATAGCGATTAACACTAGACCACAGCACTTTCAAATTAACGATAGCCCTGCCAGTTCTAATTGGTATTCTAATTAGCCCAACCATTCAACTAATTAAGAACATTAAACTTTTTTTAACAAAGGCTATCTTGCTTTGTGTGTTGTAAAATGGAATTTAAGAGGAGTAGAGACGGGGGTGGGTGGGTGGTAAGAATAGTCTGAATTTCCATTACAGACCCAGAGAAGCAGCAAAGAGTTTGGGCAGCTCAGCCTCCAGTGGGAGCAGCTCTGCTGGGGTGAAGGGTCGGAGCGGCTCTGGCTTTCCAGAAGGACTGAAGCAAGTTAATGGGGTGATGGCACCCCTCCACGGTCCCTGAGCCTGCTGAGAATTCCTGTAAGTGGTATTAGAGGACAAGCCAACCCTATGTCGGTTTACAATGAAATGCAGTCACACACCATCCTGCCTAATATACCGGATAACCTTTGTTACATGACGGAGGTTAGGCCTGCAGAATTAAATCTCTGCCATTGCAAAACGAGTTTAACTGAAGATCCATTCCTTTCCTCGAGGGTACTTTTTGCTTTGGTAAACTTTGCAGTTGACCGTCTCCTTGGAAAGAAAATTTGAAATCCTCACCATTGCCCTCCAGGCCCTACACCATCGCAATTTCCTGTTTTCCTCTTCCTCAGTCACTGCACGAGAGGCACGAAGGCTTCCAGAGGAGTATGGAGGGAGGGGGATGGTCCAGCCCCGGAGCAGGTCATAGGTGGTACCATTGTCCGTAAAGAATTTTGAAACATTGAAAACACTGACATAGTCAACAGGCTTTGTATAACCATCATTTGCTAGCAATTCTGAAACACGTCAGTGATAAAATACTCCAAAAAAAATCTTTTGGTCGAAGTCTGCACTAATATGGTAGCAATGAGCACTTGACATGTGGCAGGAGTGACTGAGAAACTGAACTTTTAATTTTATTTACGTTTAATTCATTTAAATTTCAAAAACATATCTGATTCAATTATGAGAAAACGTTTTAGAATGTCTTGGAATCTACTTTTCAGTTGCATATTTTATGAACCCTAGATGTATTTCTGATGAAAATTTAGCATATGAATTGAGATGTGCTATAATGTAAAGCACACATCACATTTTGAAGACTCAGCACAAAAATAAGGAATGTAAAACACCTCATTAATGTTTTATATTGAACACATGTTGAAATGATAATATTTGGTTATATTGGATTAAGTAAAATCTATTATCAAAATTAATTTCATATGTTTCATTTTTGCCTTTTTTTTTTTTACATTGGCTAACAGAAAGATTTAAATTACATATGTGGCTGGGGTTTTCTGAGTCAGGATTTTCTAAGCTTAGCACTGAGGGTGACACTCCAGCAAGGCTGGCTTCCTGGACACACGACCCCAGGTGTCAAACAATTTTGTCCGGTGTCTTCATTTTGTGCCGGGCTCGGCAAGTTATATAGCCAGCCCTGCAGCCCATCTCTATGTGTTTGTCCTTCATTCAAAGATAAGGTCAAATCTATGATTCCGCACTGTAAACATCAGTTCTAATAAACATATCCCAGTCTCAAAGAAAGACTGTAGAATACTCTGAGATAAAATATAGCAAGATGGATTTCACCCTGCTGTGTATTACCCACCACAGAAACCACAGAAGAACAAAACGGGAGAAGAATGTAAAGTTAATCTGTGAGGCAGTTTCAAAATAACCATTACACTAAGCATAAATAGAGACATACCGCCTGTTGGTGGGCTACAAAGTATGCTCCATGTAAAAATTCATTCCTGCAAGAAACTCCAGAAAAAAAACAGAACCACTCAGTGGACTAAGTTTGGGACGTGCCTTTGGCATATCCCGTCCTTGGAGATTCATAACAATCCTTTGAAAGAACCCAAGAGGCCACACAATGAAGAAAACAAACACATTTGACCTCACAACTCTTTTTTTTGTTTTGTTTTATGTGAGTCCTATTAATAGACCACAGAGCATTCTTGAGAAACCCTTTATTAGTGCACAGCATATTAATCAGAAAAATATTTTATGAAGAGACCAATTTGGGTTCCAGGAATAAAGGAGGCACATAGAGTTGCACAGGACACCCAGTTAAATTTGAATTTCAGATAAATAATGAATACTTTTGTAGTATAAGGATGTTCCACGTATAAATATGTCTGAAATTAAAATACCACTGAGCATCCTGCATTTTTCTTTGCTAAATCTGGCAACCTTTGAAGTATAACCTTTCTGCCATGTCTCCAAACCAGGCATATTTTGGATGGAGAGTGAGGGGCTTATGAAAACTGGAAGCTTGGAGGAAGAGGAAGAGACAGAAACTTCCAGAGATAGTTCCCACTGCCATTGTAGATTAGTGGGTAACTCTCATAGCAAGGTTCCCTACTTGTGGAGGCTGGAAAAATGCCTTTGGCCAAGCCTCACTCCCCAGGGGCAGGCCTCATTTGCCCATTAGGTCCAAGGCCCATGTTATATTCTGGGGCCCATGAAAAATCAGAAGTAAAAAATGAATATAATCTATCCTGGATTATATTGGTCTTTATAAGAAAACAATCATAGGATGTAATTTTAAATATATATAGTTTTGAGGATGGGGCCCACAAAAACATAGTGCCCAGGACCCAACGAAATCATAATGTTGTGTTGTCCAGATTTAAACGCCCAGGTATGACATATGCCACACAACCTCAACTTTATAATTTTAACTTTTCAGTTAGTTAAGACTAGAATTCTCATGAAAAAAATAAAAATAAAATACATCTTCCAGGCTTCTGAGGACTAGTTTAAAAACAGGCACTCAAAGCCTTAAGAATTTTAGAATTTTTTCTTCAATCTGTCTTTTTCTTATTGCAGAAAAATTATGATTCTTCCAGACTAAAATGTTAATTTCATCAACATTTTCAATAGGGTATTATGTCTTTACTGCCATCATCACTAAAAATGTCGAGGATCATTTCAGATGTGACAGAGATCATCTTACTCTACTGCACCTTTTGATCTGACCCTTCCCCCTGTATGTCTCCATGAGTCTAAGTTCCCCACAATACCAGGAGACCATCAAGGTCGGGGGCCATGTTCTAGTCGTTCACAGAGGTAGACTTTCAACAACTGCAGCCGTTAAGTATACGCTGTCTTTAGGTGTCCTGTCTGGTCTTTAATTCCAAATGCATAACCTATTCACGTACCTCTATTTCATTTTCTCTGACAGGTTCTCTCTCAGCCCCCTCCCAGCCTGGACTGTTGTAAGAGAGTTGCTAATCTGGAAGAATTTTTGCTTTGGAAAATGGAGGAGCATAACTGTCATGGTTTTCCCGTTACTTATCAGTCTCCCATGTGTTGCACCTCAGCAGCCAAGTCACCAGCAGGGCCAGAGGGAGCATGTCACAGGACAGTCTCTTCTGTTCTCTTCCATGCCAACATCTCCAAGCAGACAGCGGCAGTGGGAAATGGAGAGCTAGTGTGCTACAAGTTAGCATCGCCATCAAGAAGCCAAACTTACATCTTGCTAATGGCAGAAAATCCAGCTTGGGAAATGCTTAATCTTTGACATGAAAGAATAATGACATGTTTCCTACAGAAAACAACAGTGGCCAATAAGAAAATCCAAAGCCATGTGCCGCTATCTTACATTGGATCTTGTACCAGTGATGTTGGCCAAAATGAAATGCAACCTGCTCGGTGAAAAAGTTGCTCCAGCTTTTGAAAGAAATAATTAGCACTAGAGAAGCCTCTTTGGATAAAAAGACAGGAAGGAGATAGCTGGATTCAATCTTCACATGCAAACCGTATAAAATTATGAATCATTACTGACACTATATATATATATTTATATATATATATGAAACAAAAATATATATTTCCTCTTGCTTCCCAAGGGATTTTTACTACTTAAAGAATTATGTAATCTACAATGTAATTTATGGTGTGTGGGACATGAAACTCTTTGTCACTGGCTTATTACCTCATTGCTTAGCTATGGTGTCTATGAGGCAAAGATCACCTATTTGATTGACATACGGGCCTAATTCCTCTAAGGTGTCTGGCGGCCAAATATGCCATATCTGCAATTGATCAGTTCAATTCTACTACTGACAATTACTGAGAGTCTACTATGTGCAAATCAGTGTGTTGTATGATCTAGGGACCACAAAACAAAACGAAACAAACCAAAATTAGAGATAGCTTTTGTCCTCACAATCTAGTGGGAAGACAGATGCATTCACAAATAGCTACATTACAAAGCGAATTATGCTAAGCACTATAACAGAAGCACAACGTGTAGTGGGAAATCAGAGGAGAAAGATTAATTCTAACCCATGAGGTTGTGAATGGATCGCCACAAATTTATCACCACCCCAGGAACAACAACTCACCACATATGTTCTAATAACAGTGGGTTAGGATTGCTATTTTAAAGACAAATGAAAAATATATTATGATTACATGAGATTTGCTGGCAAAACAGAGCAAGCCAACCAAAAGTTGAAAAAGCAAAACATGAATAATGCTTTGGGCTTTTGGGTTTGCTCTGGATTCGTTCGTTAGCTGTTTATTTTATTCCTATAGTTGCAAACCATGACTTTTTTTTTTTTTTTTTTTTAATGATCTGTGGGTTTTAAGATCTATCTACATATGACAAATCCCAGGACAAATAAGTTCACTCCCTAGGGGAAGGATTAGATCTTGCCTGTTTGCCTTTGAATCTGTGGCTTTAGCAAGGTTAGCCTTTCAACCTAAGCTTTAGTTTCCAAAGTCAGCCCACCACCTTATCTTTGCAAACATTAGCCTGGAAAATGCTTTCTGTCAGTTTATCTTCTGGGTGTACAGTGCATTCCCCTCATCA
Source organism: Choloepus didactylus (assembly GCF_015220235.1). Classification (NCBI taxonomy): domain Eukaryota; kingdom Metazoa; phylum Chordata; class Mammalia; order Pilosa; family Megalonychidae; genus Choloepus; species Choloepus didactylus. Next base: position 141,159,936 of record NC_051311.1, on the reverse strand, counting down.
AAGCCACCAAGAGATTCCAGAGTAGGTGGAGTCAAAGAGCAAAGACTTCAGTACTTTCTTAGAAGAGGAATTAGAGTATGCCCAGCAAGGAACTTCTAGTCTCTAACAGGTCTGCAGCATGGTTCAACCTTCCCTCAAAAGTTATCCTTTAAGGCTTTGCCATATTTAGTGGCACAAGGTGCTGAAACTGTAAGCAGAAGTCTACATTATTTTCAGAAAAGTCAGTTTCATCGGCATCATAATGTGTACTCTCTCCCTGTGCTCAGTGCTTGTGGATGACCGGAGAACATCATGGTAGCTGTGAGTCATTCCTTCACAAAATTTGAGAAATTATTTCATAAAAATTCCTTATATTCAACTCTCTCCTCTCCCTCAATTATTAATTTAAAATAATGTTAAACAATGACACAATTGCTTACAGTTTGCCAAGTACTGTTCCAAGCCTTTTATATCCAACAGTCTATGATGTAAGAATGTAATTATCCCCATTTGACAGATGAAGAAACTGAAGCATCGAGAGCTTAAGTACCTTGCTCAGGGACATTCAGATCAAAAGTGGCAGAACCAGGGTGCCCATCTCCAGGCACCACATATACCGCTCCACCGGTTGGCTGTTGTGAGAATTATACAACATATGCAGAAAAGCTGGTACAAAGAAACTACCCAACAAATACTATTCTTATATTAACCATGTATTATTACTATATTTAATCATATAGTACTAATAATTTAACCATTGTGGTGTGAAAGTTAAAATGCCACTAAAGTGCTTTTTAGGTGCAAGTATTTTGAAATGTGTTCTAGAAATGCTACTGCATTATCTTAAGTTTGTACTGCCCTCCTAAAAGATGGTAGATAAATAAAGATAAGAATAGATTTAAAAAAATTTTAAATAGTTGTTGGATTCTCTATACAATAGTTCATACCTCAGGCATCTAGAGATGCTTCATGTTTATTAGTTTTATTTCCGCCTCAAGGAAGAATCCTTGAAGGTAAGGATGGTGACTTCTCTCTTTTCGAACATCTAACACAGTGGCTTGATGCATAGGAATTGTTCAATAAATATTTGTGGATTGGTAATCAATATACTTCTGATTAGACTCCATCAGTCCACAGCTTTGGGACAATGCTATTGATCTTGTGTAATGAGTTTAGAAGGTGTGTGGTTGTCACATGGGTAATGAAAGAAAAACTCTTTCTAAATGTCCCATTTTACATTTCTCTTAAAATCCTACACACAGAATGCACACATGCCTTTCTGTTCGATGTATACTTTGGAATGGAATATACCTAAGAGAAAAACATACACATGTCCACGAATTTATATGTGGTTGAGTAGCAGTATTTATAATAGCCCCAAACCAAAAACCATCCAAATGCCCATCAACAGTAGAATGGAGAAACAAATTGTGGTACAGTCACACAATGGAGTACTATACAACAGAGAGAACAATTTACAACTGCGTGCAACGATATGAAGAAACTGCACAAACAGAAAGAAGCTGGACTCAGAAAAGTATATAGTCAGTGATTCCATTTACATAATGTACAAAATTAACAAAACTAATCTATTCTTTTAGAAGTCAAGATAGCGGTTTCTCCTGGGGGTAGAATGGTGGGTGCCAGGAAGGGGCAGGAAGGAGGCCTCTGGCAGCTGGTAACATTCTGTTTCTTGATCTGGATTCTATCACACAGATGTGTTCAGTTTGTCAAAATTAATTGAGCTGTGCACTTACCTCGCGTGCTTTTCTGTCTCTATTACACTTCAAATATTAAGTAAAAAATTTTCTCCATACACGTTCAACCTTTACTCAAATGTTTTCTTCATCCCCAAATAACAACCTCACTTATCACAGTGAGCCTGCACTGTTTTTAATTATACAATTGTGGACATACTTTAGCTCCCAATTCCTTGAGAACTAGGACTCTGTGTTATCTATTTTTATTTCCTCTCATAATAACTAGAGCAGTACCACACAAAAATAAATGAATACTTTGTTGAATGAATAAAGGAATGAAGGAATCAATGAATAACTCAACTCTCAACTATTCTGTGCAAATGGGATCTGCTTGTCATGACAATTCTAACTGTTGTAATGCGATTAAAACAGGGTCGTCAACTATGTATACTATGAAGCTCTAAGGAAAAATGTAGAGTAAAATGTCTTACATCATCAGATACATTAATAGGATAATTTTCCTTTTTGTGAGTAGAATCATGGTTGAGTTTTTCTAGTTCATTTAACATTTATTATTTATTCACTGTTCTACACCAGAAACAATTCTAGGCAGTTCATTGACATTTGATCATTTAATTCTTAAGGTAGCAAAGTGTAGGAGTTAGAGTAGGATTTGATTTCAGACGCACCACGGCCCAACTCATGATTCTCCCACTTAAAAACTGAGCAGTCTTGGGTAAATTAGTTCATTTCTCTGAGTCACAACTTCTTTACCTCTAAAATGCAGACAGTCCATCTACTTTGTTGCAAGAATGAAATAAGAAAATGGATGCAAAACACTTCTCACTGTTCTTGACAGATAGCGTATGACAAGTACGTGGTTTGTCCTTATCATCATCGTCGCCATGATCACGGATTAAGTAAGTTTCCATATCCAATCCACACCCATCTATCAGTAGGCTCTGTTGATTCTATCTCCAGAGTATATTTCCAGGCCTCCTTCTCTCTCTAGGCCTACAGCCACCACTCTAAACCAGGCCACAGTCACCTCTTCCTGCTTTGCCCACTCTCGTAGGCTTCATAACTCCTGTCCCTATTTCTTCTTTTTTCCCTGCTCCCATCTCTTCTTCTCGTAGCAGCCTGAGTGAGCTTTTCAAATGTCAAGTTGCCTTAAGTCCTGCAATGGCTTCCTATGGAATGCATTCCAAATACTTCACCATGACCTACAATACCTCGTATGATCTGACTTTACTGTCACTCTGTTCAGACCCTTCTGGTCCTAGAACATTAGAAACTTCGTGCATGTTCTTGCCTCTGCTGCTTGTCCTTCCCATCTTGGCTTATGGTTTAATCAAATCGATCTTCCCAGTGCTCTCTGTAGCCTCAAATGTGTAATTTCATATTTGTATATTTGTTCACCTGTTTATTGTCTGTCTCCCTCCTCTAGACTGTAAACTCCCCAGTGGCCTCGTCCCGGCTGTTCCACACATCCCTGAATAACCGTCACCTAACCCTGCACCAGGAGCAATTTCTTCACTCAGCAAGTATGCACTTGCTGTCTCCCAAGTGCAGGACAAGTCCACTCCCTGGGGACACAGCAATATACAAAAGAGGCTAAAATCCTGCGCTGGGTGGTGTGTGTGTGGGGGCGGGGCGGGGTAGGGTAGGCAAGAAAAAGAGAACTGCAGATTAACACAAAATAAATAAGTAATGTATTATGTTAGAAGGTGATAAGTGCTATGGAGAAGAGTAAAGCAGGGTAGCTGGGTAGGGGCAGGCGTTCGATGTAAATTTGGTTGGCCAGGAGGACTGCGCTGAGAGGAGACATTCGAGCAGAGATTTGAAGGATGTGAAATTGAGCCGTAGGGATAGCGGGGGAAGAGCATTCCAGGCACAGGCAGATGCGCTGATGCTGAGGTGGGAGTGTGCTTGAGGGTTCAAGGAGCACCCAGGGGCCAGCGTGACGGAAGCCCAGTAAGAAGACCGAAAGTAAGAGAAGATGAGGTCAGAGGCCAGAAGGAGCCTCTGGGCCTCCGGAAGGACTTGCCTTCTTCTGTAAGGGAAAAGGGAAGCCACTGGAAGGTTCTGAGCATAGATTTACATTTTATATTTTAATCAGATGTCGCTGACTTCTTAGTTGAGAGCCGTAAGCAGAATGTATGCATCATATATATTACATTACATTACAAGAGTGAAAGCAGAGTGCCAGTTAGGCCAGCTGGGGGGTAAGGGTGGTTTGGACCAGGGAAGGAGTGATGGAATTGGTGAAAAGTGGGCAGATTCAGAATTTATTTTTAGGATAGAACTGAGAAGGATTTGCTGGCACATTGGGTGTGGGGTGTGAAAGGAAAAGAACAGTCGAGAATTACTGCAAAATAAATGGTCAATCAACTTGAATGAATGATGGATGAATGAATGAGCAGCAGGATCAGGATTTGAAGCAAGGTTAGGAAGACATCCAAATACTTTCTGATTCTTAGTGTTTTAGAATCTGATAAAGAGAGCCTCTCTGCAAAAATGCACATATTTACATGCATGCCAAAATTTCACAAAAGCTTAGGAGGCTCAAGGAGTTCTTGAAGCTCACCCAGGAGTCACACGCACATCCCCCCTGTATTAAGAGAGCCTGTCTTCTTCATACAATCATCATAATCATAAAACTCGATTTTCAAAAATGCAATTTGCATAAAACTTTTACAATAAAATCTCTTGTATAAAGTGTCTATCCAATCTTACAAAATGTATTAATGTAGCAGGAAAAAGATAATACAACCATAATTTCTAATTCAGTATCATAGAAAGCGGTAATCAAGATTTTTAAAAAAATCATTCTTAGTATTTTAAAAAACCTCAAGGAAACTATACATTTTCTTACAGTAAGATTGCAAAAGCTAATAACTTTTTCTTTTCTTGTGACTCAAATTATATCATCTCAGTCCAGTAATGTTGGTTTTCTCATACTGGTAGATGATTTATCTGGTAGATACAGCTGCTTTTACTTAATAACAAATTAGAAAACAAATTTAGTAAATACAGTTTGGTGAGCAAAGTAAAAAGTATGCTCCATAGAGAAAAAATGATAAAAGGTATTTCTGGAAAGGGCTGAAGTACAGTTTTGAACAAATGCTAAAATAAAAGAGTGAATGTTGCAGTGTTTTGTGAGCCAAGTAAGCGATGATGTAATTTATTACATAATAATACTAATACAATTTAGTCTGATCTTCACCCTGAAGTAAATCTAGAAAAGCAATCTAAATGTTGCCTTCAATGATTTCCAGATTCTGTTTATTCTAAATCGATATGCTTTCAAGCTCTCTAAGTCCTTTGAGGAGAATAAAGCTGTTTTGTGTTTTGTTCTCATAATTTAAATATCTTCATTAAAATTCCAAGCTGTTTTCCAAAGTGGGACCCTGTGCCACAGCCATAAAACTATTTAAAGCCATTGGAGATCAGCGTTAAAACTCTAGGGGCGAACACTGAGCTTGCTCACAGGTTTCCGAAAGGCCCTGAAACATTCATCTAAAAGCTAAAAAGAAAAAAGAGAGAATTATCCAAAATCTGTCACAGGAACTACCCCACATATGGAGGGAAACATTCTGGTCCTGAGGTTTTGTTGCCTGATCCTGAGTGGGTCTCACTCTGTTGCCTTATCCCCTTGGAGAGCTGAGAAAAACGCCTGTCATTTTCTGAGCTGATCTGTTAAACTATGAAAGGACTGTGAAAAAAGGAAGTCAATGGAATTCCCATTTGCTAAGATACCAAGTGGATGACCTAAAATAACAATAATGCTCAAGCCTCAATTTGTGCATACTGTGCAACGGAGTCAAATTATAGCTACATTTTCTGAGGGTCATTATTAAAGTGAAACAAGAGCTTTTACCCAAGCTTTGAAACAAGAGAGAGTCAGACAGGCAGATGTCGGGCACTTTTGAAAAATCTGCTATAAAATGTCATGTCCCCAGAAACAAAAATCAGATCAGTTCAATTAATGTCAAATTGAGCTATAGGTGTGAACTTTGGAGTGCAATGACTGTCGTAAAATGAGAAAATAAATTATAGAAATGGTGGTAACACACCCCCATACTCTGAATATTCACCTCTATTTCAGAATGTATTTCTGTTTGGAGTATTGGTGTGAACATGCTTTCTTAGCAGAGAGTAGAACAGCCGTTATGGTGTATGTTATGAATGCATATTAACATCAGATGCATTTGCATATCTGGAACTATAGTAGAAAATGCGTAACAAATTTCTTTTAAAAGATTATTATACAAATGTACTGACTCCTTGCTAAATCTTGACATAACAGCTTTTTGCACCACCACCCCCTTTTTGGGGGGGTGGTGGTGGTATCTAAAACATTCAAACAATAGGTTAATAGCCATAAAACCTGAATACTGATCCACTCCCACCCAAAGCTTTTTCTTTCATGTTCAAAGGCAAGACCAGAAGAGCCCCCAATGTTTTCATCAATAACTGTTCCTTGTTTGCCTGCAGGTTTAAAGAAAAAGAATAAAATCTATCCCTCCAGTTAGCTATGTTGGTGATAATTTTCCACTATCACACCATGTCATCTACTCCTTGGATTTTGATTTTCATGTCTGTGATGCTCCTAATACAATGTAGATTCTGGAGACTTTGCAATGTTTATACTATGGTGCAATATGCAGAATTCATGACAGGGCTGGCTGCTCTGTAAGCTGGTGATTCTGATATTGATGCTTCCCTACATTTAAAAATTAAACCATATGCGAGAAAAAAACAAAAATTCTGTCTCTGGTCTTCCTAGAGAAATTCTCTGTATTGAATGTCAAACGTATGTGTATTTTGAACCAAAAGCTCTATGAGATATACTCGACACATCATTCCCAGTAATATTCCTTAAACAACACATTTGAAATGATTTAGTGTGTATGACATTATAAAAGACATGAGCCAGGCCAGCCTAACCTCTTTTAACTTATGATTTATAGTCTCACTTATATTTAAAAACTTGTATTTTAAAAATCATCCTCTTTTTCCTAGCATGAGTCCTTTTTGTCAATCCACCCATCTTTTCTGTAACTATCCAGGCAAAGTTGAGCAACTTTCTGAGAGGGGTGGCTATGAATAGGATATGATAGGAGCAAAATTTAATTTAGTTTGAGGACCGTGATGCCAATTTGGATCCAAAGGGCATTAAAGCAGCAGAATTATAAATCTTTTAAAAATGGGATTTATAAGGGGAATGCTAACACAGATTCAACAGTTACAGCTCTGCCAGGGATTACTTTAATACCAAAAGCATACTCACTCACTTTATAGAGAGAGATTACTCAGCTGTCAAACAACAAAGGTTGTGTTTGTTTGTTTTTAAACTTTTAATTTTTAAAGTGCACTTTTTACTTCACAGACAGTCAATTGCGAAATAGAATGTCCCACTTTTCAAGGGGATGGGGAGAGGGTGGCAGGGGAGTAGAGAAAAGGAGAGGAGGGGGGAGTTTGCTACTGGCTTCACAGTTCATTTTATCTATAAGGCTTTGCCAGCTTTGCTTAACTGTTTCTACCCTGCTTTTATTGAAAAGAAACTAAAAGCCGGGTCAGGCAAAACAATAAATATGAAGGAAACCTGGTAGGGAAAAGCAGTTGGACACCAATATAAGAAAGAGAAAATATTGAAATCAGTGTTGGTTGAGACAAAAAGATGTGAGAATAATTTAGGAGAAAGAAAAAAATTCAAAGAAACAGAAAGAGAAAGGAAGGAAGGAAGGAAGGAAGGAAGGAAGGAAGGAAGGAAGGAAGGAAGGAAGGAAAGGAAAGCAAGGCTAATAAGATAATCTTTGATCAGTATACTCAGCAGAATGCCAGGGGGAGGAAGAAAAAAAGCCAAGTGACAATTTTTATGCTTATTGTCTCTGAAACAAAATAAGAAAGAATAAACAAATAAATGTTGGGAAGAGTTAGGGGATCACAGAAGTGTGAAGTTAGTAACTTTCAGTAGAGGACACAAGTATGTAGCTTGAATCTTTAACAGTGGACTTACAGTGCCATATATATTTATATTCATATATTCACACATGTAGATATCTCCAAAAAGTTGTTGAAAGAGACCAGCAAGTGAAGTGGAGCATCTGAGGATGTCTTTCAAAGACCCCAGATGGAGAAACTGTTTCTTTATTCCAAATTCCTAAGAAGTGCAGAAGTCTTCTACGTTAATAAGAGAACATGCAGACACACACCCATAAGTTACATGCCATGAAACAAAACAAGGAAATAAGGAGACCTTTGTTGACCCCTGTTTACCTATACTAATCTTGGTTCAGTTAAGCATCTCAAGACCAGTTTCCTGATTTCAGCTTTTTCCAAGGCTTTCTTTCCCTGGTACCCAGGTGCACAAATGGGATGGTGATCTTTACAAAACAGCTTCAACAACAACAACAAAAACCTCTCGCTCAACACAAAAAGCCCACCCTGTAATGAATGGGAATATTAACAACCACCAAATAGTTGCACCGTTGGCAGGGCAAACCTGAACACTAACACAGCTATTTCTACAAGATTGCCAGTGACACCAAAAGCAGCTCGAGGAGAAACGCACCTACTGTATGGGAAAGGCTGGTGCAGATTTTTCCTATCAGTCTAACCTTCTGGTGTTGATACATGAATGCCGGTACCCACTTACAGGGATGCCAGATGATCAGTGCAGAATGAAGGTCCCAAGAGAGAGGATCACATGGTTCTCTCTGCCCTGTGACGTCACTGGCAGATGGCATGGGTACCAGCTCTGGCAGTTGGCATCAATGTCACTTTTTAGAGATCAATGAGATAGTGCAGATATACACAGATCTAGAGACTCCAGGAGACGATGCGACACTCAGCCTGAAAAGATTTGGAAGAACCAAAATGAAAACTGATTATTGAATGAAATTAAAACCTAAGGTAATATAAATAAAGATATACTTCAATTGATGCTGGCTTTGCATGCAAGTATTTAAAGATACAGTATCACTGTCTTGTATTTATATGCTCTTTGCCATCTATAACTTCTCATCATATTTCATTCTTATGATGTAATTATCACATACTTTCACTGCTATTATGTAACTCTGCAAGTATGTGGACATTACTAAGAGTTTGTGTGTGTGTGTGTGTGTGTGTGTGTGTGTGTGTGTGTGTGTGTGTGTGAAGGGGGCCGAAGATTGTTAAATTGAAAAGTCTCTGTTTTAATGTGCCTGTTTGTTTGAAGACTTTAAATGAAAATACTTCCTGCTTCACCAAACGAAAACCAAAAATGCATTTGAAACATAAATTATTTTCCCTTTCATTCGGGATTCTGAACACACGTGCACAATTGCAGTCGGAATCCTTGGACGGCTCCTGTCTGATATTAGCTAGAGGGAGACTTTTGTGGCTCATAGAACAAAAACACTATGAGTGTGTTTTTGTCCAGGATAATTTGAAAAGCAGTAAACAGACCATTACATTTGGAAAAAAATTTTAATGTAAAAGCAGTCTCAATATTTTCCTTGATTAATAAAAACTTCCAGGGATTTTTTATTTTTTAATTTATGTATGCAGTTTATTTCAAATTATCTTAACACCCCCATTCCTTTCTTTTTGAAGGCTGGGAATATAGTGCTTTTTTACCTAATCTTTTACTGATCATAAAGAAATCAATTTCAAAATGGGTTCTGATTAACCTTTTCTTTAAATGTGCATGTTCCAGCAGCCACTTAAATTCACAGTTGTATGATACAGCAAATAAAGTTAAGGGTTATTTTTTTTCTTCTAAAAAAAAACCATGCAAATTTGTCAGCTAATGGAGAGATAGCACTTTTCATTTAAAAAAAAAAAAAAAAAACAAACGGTTTCTCCTCTCATTTTGCACCCAGGGGAATTAAAATTAATGAAATTCTGCATTGCTATATCATGTTTTGCATTTGCCTGAATTCCACAGTCCTGTTTGTGCATTAGAAGCTAGTTTAAAATCAAAGAGAAAATAGAAACGGTGGTGGCATTACAATAAATGTTTCATTTTTCTTTCCTTTTGAAAATTTGCCTGTATAAGCTAATCCCATTGCATGTGTCAATGTTTTCAATATTACTACTCTGCACAAACTCAAAAATTATATTTAATGTATAAAAATTAGTCCTGGAATCAGACTTTTTATGTGTGGTTTGTTTTTTTTTTTTTTTTTTTTGTATTCTTGTGATTAAGTAACTAAATATATTTTAAGTATTAACTTAAAAAATGAAAACACTTTAAATATTGTGCTGGCATTTTTTCAGGTAATTTAAGATTAGAGAACCATGTTAACGCTACCGTTTGATGAGTCTGTTGTAATGCCAGAATCCCAGATGTGCAGAAAGTTTTCCAGAGAATGCGAGGACCAGAAGCAAATTAAGAAACCAGAAACCTTTTCCAAACAGATTGTCCTTCGAGGAAAGAGCATAAAAAGGGCCCCTGGAGAAGAAACCGAGAAGGAAGAAGAGGAGGAAGACAGGGAAGAGGAAGATGAAAATGGGTTGCCCAGAAGGAGGGGGCTTAGGAAAAAAAAGACGACCAAGCTCCGACTGGAGAGGGTCAAGTTCAGGAGACAGGAAGCCAACGCGCGGGAGAGGAACAGGATGCACGGTCTCAACGACGCTTTGGACAATTAAGGAAAGTGGTCCCCTGCTATTCCAAAACCCAAAAACTATCCAAAATAGAAACTTTACGGCTGGCCAAAAACTACATCTGGGCACTTTCTGAAATTCTGAGAATCGGCAAGAGACCTGACCTGCTCACGTTCGTCCAAACTTATGCAAAGGTCTTTCCCCAGCCAACTACAAACTTGTGGCAGGCTGCTTGCAGCTCAATGCCAGGAGCTTCCTGATGGGTCAGGGTGGGGAGGCCGCGCACCACCGACGAGATCACCCTACTCTACTTTCTACCACCTTACCACAGCCCTGAGCTCACCACTCCCCCGGGGCACGGAACTCTTGATAATTCCAAGTCCATGAAACCCTACAATTATTGCAGTGCGTATGAATCCTTCTATGAAAGCACTTCCCCTGAGTGTGCCAGCCCTCAGTTTGAAGGTCCCTTAAGTCCTCCCCCAATTAACTATAATGGGATATTTTCCCTGAAGCAAGAAGAAACCTTGGACTACGGCAAAAATTACAATTACGGCATGCATTACTGTGCAGTGCCACCCAGGGGTCCCCTTGGGCAAGGTGCCATGCTCAGGTTGCCCACTGACAGCCACTTCCCTTACGACTTACATCTGCGCAGCCAATCTCTCACCATGCAAGATGAATTAAATGCAGTTTTTCATAATTAATGAGGAAAATGAAAATAAACAGTGGTCATTCACCTCCCCCATCTAATTAAGACAAAGCAGATGCTTGTGGGCTGAGTAATTGGCACAACTCTATCTAAGGTGTTTACTAGTTTCTGAAGTGTGTTTCAACTATTGTGAGAATTTTCTATGTAATAATAAATCTCTTTTCACATGAGATTTCCTTCTTTTCCTTTCCTTTTGTCTGTAAAACACTGTGATTCTGTTGCTACTCGAAGGTTTTTTTTCTTTCTTGTTTTATTTTGTTTTAAATTCACTTAATTTGTTTGAACAGTGTGACTAAGAATATACAGTTGAATAAAGACATGCACACAGAATAATTCAATGTCTATTTCAGTTGTACAGTAATTATGAAAATGCATGTTATTAAAATCAAATAAAATGATGTGCTTATAATTACTAGGAATTATATATTATGTATCTCTAAAGAAATGAAAATTTAAAAAACTGAGAATATCACTTAGCTGAAAATGATATTGGAAGGTGCATTTAAAGATGGTACAACAATATAAAAAGCTATGCAATTTTCTTTTTGTTAGGGATGAATCTAAATGCATTCAATTGGTAACTATTCCTCTTCAAATATTTGCAGATGGGGCACCATAATATTTGAGTAGGTGATATTTTAATTTTGCAACAATTATTCAAATCATAAAGAAAAAAAATCAGCACTTGTTTTGTATTGTTCAGAAATTATCTGTACAGGTTTGTTATCACAGTGTATAATTGTGTTTTTCCACCCCACATTTTTAAAGCAATTAAACATAGATATTTCCACTCCTAAAGGACATCTATTAGCTGTAATATTTCTGCATGATACTTATTATTTCCTGGTACACAGCTGCTTTCTGTCTCCAACACTCCCCACTCCCCATTTCAGAAATATTTTGGGATTTCAAAATCATATGAGATAAAACAAATTTCTCAAGCAAAATGGCCAAAGCGCTTACAAGATTTTTTTTTTTTTTTTTTTTTTTTTTTCCTAAGTATCTTAAATGAAAGAAGAGGAGCCCATGAGAGTTAAACATCCTGGGGAAACAATGATAAATCCTGGTAACCTTCAACTCGAGCCTAAATTCATGGCACATTTCCAGCAAACACCAGAGTGGATGTTAAAAATGGAAGGTTTTACTATGCGCCTTTTAAATAAGTCTGGCCGATTAGAAGCTAAATTCCCTGTGATTAAAAGTTTTCTGACAAAAGGCCACCTTTGTAGCGCCTGGGGAGCTACCCCTTTTATACAGGACTGAGTTTCTTGTAGAATATAATCGCGGTGGCAATGACCTCACTTAAGATGCCGTCTTGCCCAGGGAGGGAACAGCTGCGAAGGCTGGTGAGGGTTCAGTGATCGCGGGACGTGGCGGGCCTGGGATGGGCCTGGGGCGGTGGTCGGCCGGCCGATTGTCGCCCACTTTGGGCCCCCCGCCGGCACCTGCGGAATCGGCGCAGGCCCGACGGGGAGGGAGTGGAGCTGGCCCCGCGCCCCCCGCCGTCGCCCGGCTGGCACAGACTGCAACGCCCGTCTCCCGCCCGCAGTGGGCGCCCTGGAGGGCCGGGGGCTGAGCCCGGGCCGCCGCTTGCATGCAGACCTGGTGCGCCCGGGGAAGGAGGGCGCGGCGTGAGGAGCGGGCGACCGCACCGCAGCGGGTGGGCCGGGAGACCTGCCCCGAACCGGGGAGCAGGCGACCTGGCTGGGTCCAGGCCCGGAGAGGCGGGAGACGGGGTCGCGCTTTTCAGCCGCTCAGTCTGCCGCGAGGGAGGACCCGCCGGCGGCGGCAGCTCCAGCTTGCCCAAGTTCTGCTGAGAGCTGAAGCTGTCCCGTTTTTTTCCACGGCTTGCGGAGACCTCTGCAGCCAAGGCTGCGAGGCCTGGGTCACATTCTGCAGAGGGCAAGCGTGCCCCCGTCCCTTGCCTCCTCCAGCTTTAAGCTCCCCAGCTCCCCGGCCTGGGGCGAGCAGGGCTGCAAGGCTCCGACAGGGGCAAAGGGGCGGAGGAGCTGCTGGCACCGGCTCGGCGCGTGATTAACGCGCCCTTCTGAGCGACTGTGTTAGCACCTGTTCATTCAAATCCCACGAGGGCAGCGGAAAAGAATTAGGTGGAAGACGAGGAATTGTGCCCTCCAGGGGTAGAGAGAAGTTTGCCCAAGCAGGGCTACCGTCTGTCCCTCTGTCTTGGCCACAGGCGTGAATCGTTGTTGCTTCTTTCCATATGCGCACAAAAGCTGCTCTCCCTGGAACTGTGTCCAGGATTGTGGGGCTTCTTTAAGGCCCCTCAGACACTGAGGTCCGGGGACTGTTCACCCCATCTGAGAAAATAGCAAGAAAATGAGAAAGCATCCGGATATAGAAGAATATGGTTGAAAAAAAAAAAAAAAGGGCCCATTTAGTTACTAGCTGAGAATAGGTGAGAATGGGTGTGGTCTCCCCCCATCCTTGCTCCAAAAGGACCCCTTGCCCGACTGAGAACAGGCTTATGCCTGTCAGAACCGTGTAGGTTCAGACAGTTTTTGAAAATCGCAGGTTGACAAATTCACATCCGAACCCTAGAAATTGCAACAGGAAATGTATTCTCTGTCTCCCTTCTGGCAATATGGGAGAGCTAAGGAAAGCAGCTGTCAATGTCTGGGGAAGAAGCAAACGTTCAGAAGAAGCTTCTGATCCCAGAGCTTTATTCACAAGGAACTCAAGCAAAAGAGTGCGGTTTTAGGGCACAGACCCCAGAAGAATGTGGCATTTCTTCTACAAATTGGATGCAGAAAACTAGCAGTGCTCCCTGATTCAGTGGACTGATGGCTCACACTGTGTGAGTAGGGTGTGTCAGACTGATTCCTGGGGCTTCACCGTCCTTCAGATCCTGCTGATGAAGCCTGGCATGAGAGTCACGGAGGTGGCCCCTTTACACATCACCATTGGCCATGCGTCTGTTTCCTTCCTCTGCAGGGCTCTTGCTGTTTGTTCCTGTTTACTTTGCAATACCAAGAAATCATATACAGCCTCACAGATGCCATGCCCTGCAAAAGCTTATCTTTTGAGATATCATTCCATTGCAAGGGAAAATACTAGAGTATAGAGAGTGCAGTTTAGGATGAAGGCTTGGGGTCACATAGATTTGGGTTGAAATCCTGCCTCGCCACTTACCACTTAGCACAGCCTCAAAGAGATGGTGTAAAACACCCCAAAGGATGGATGTCGGTATACCTTTGCACCCTACTCTCTTTTCTACACCTCAGCTTCTCTCCTACCCCTGCCTCCCAGGGTGAAAAAGTCTTTCTCTCTTCTGAACCCTTATGATAATTACTTTCCTTCAAATTGATGAGGCATCTCTTCTTTTGAACTAAATTGTTATGTGAATCTTATATTTAACTGCTCACAAGTTTGTCCTTTCTACTTTATCCCTGTTAGGTTTTTATCTATATCTATATATGTATCTATATCTATATCTTTATCTGTATCTGTCTATCGGTGTATTTTTCTCATGTAAAAGAACGTAGTGACAGGGAGCACAGCTGTGTTATGGCTGTTCCACCAGAAGCCTACCTTTCCACTCCACTAGCTTTAGTGTGGGCTTCCCTTCTCAAAGTCAAGACTGTTGCTGGATCTCTAGCCATTGTGTTCTCATCCAAGTAAGAAGGAGGAAAGTGATGGCAAAAGGGTTTCCCACCCATGATCAGTCTCTTTTAGGGAATACTATGGAAGCTCCACACAGTGACTTCCACTTATATCTCACTGACCACTGCTAGATTTAAGAGGAGCTGGGAAACATATCCTTTTATCAGAGCACATTGCAGCCTGGAATAAAATCGGCTCCTGTAAGTAAGAAAGGAGGAGAGAATGGATGTTGTCAGGTAGGAGCCTAGCACTCTCTACCATGCCTCCCATTCTAGATTCTGAATCCTCAGGGCTTGGACCTCATCTTATATACCCTTTGGACCACCTTGGTACTCTGCCTTGCACATTGCAGGTGCTAAATAAAATTTTAATTTGTTCTGAAATCCCTCATGACAGTTCAGGTGGCAGAAGTTGTTCCAGGCTGTCTCTTCCGTCTGTACACGAATGTAGCACAAAACAAATTCAAGCTTCAGTCACGCCATTGCTACAGTACAAGCTCCTTTGCATCCATCCTTCCACAATGCCTCTCTCAGTGGTTGTCTTGAGCCACACTGATATTTTCCATCCCCCTGTACAGTGCCCCTGACTTCCAACACTACATGTACATTCAACCCAAATCTATGTGACCCCAAGCCTTCCTCATCCTAATGTCACCTGCCTTATTCAGAAGGTCCAGTCTATCAGAACCAGAGTTTTTAAAGCTTACTTTCTTTTTAGATCAGCAAGCCCAGTCTTTACATCCATTTTCCCTTCCCAGCTGTGTATCACTAGGTTTGCCTACCTCTTTCCAAGAAAGCTGTCTTCAACTCTGCTTTCCACTCAATTCTTTCCTGCCCTATCTGGGACCTTATACTTTTTCTGAATACTCTCTTTCCGTTTCTATTATGTTGTTCCCCCTTTAACGACACAGATTTGTGTTATCAAATGTTCTCTTAGGCTCCCCCAGCATACAGGATTCTGTGTATGGTTTGTCCGGAGTCTGGATCCCCAGACTCCCACCCCGACTACCACCATCCTCCACCCCTCTGCCTGCAAAATGCATGACCTCAGGCCTCTTACTCTCTGTGTTTCCAAGGTGTAGAAGAAGAGGTCTTCATCTAACATTTTTATTGCTCCCTGTGTCTCTTCTCGGTCATATTCCCCATGCCTAGGCCATCTCCACTGAAGCATAGAGTGGCTGATGCCCTCCCCCAGCAGCCTACCGGGGGCACTGAACCACCTTTGATGTTTGGGCATCTGAACCTTCCATTGAAACCACTGAGACTGCCTTCTCTCTCACACTACCTATCTCTGAGTCTCTGGCCTATAAGGAAAAACAATATTTTGAGGAGAAGGTGGAGTACTTAAGTTCCTGACGATGAGGGTCTCTTAACCACCAGCCCTTTTGGCTATAGAGCACTATTCCACCCTAGGGAACTGAGTTGCGGTGGATTCAAGCGCATCCTCATGTTATACACAAAACTATTGCAGTTTGTCTAACCGTTGAGTGCTGTTTCTGAGTTGGCCTCACTCCTGTGACACTTTCCCACAGGGACCTATTCCTTAATTAGACTCCCATTGGGAACCCAAATTAGAGCAAAGTTCAAGTTCTCCCCTTGAGGAGATATATACCAGGGGCCTAGGAGAGGAAAGGTCCATAAACTATCCTTTTGTACTAAAGAATGTAGCACAGTGCTCTAACCTAGGCAAAGACCCAGGGTATGTTCACAACATATGCTTTAATATTCGCTCTAAGACCTACAATATATTTTGAAAAGAGTATACTGATGCTTTAAAAAATGCATGTGAAAACCACTGATGTAAAGAAATTAGATATCAGGTTGGAAAATCAGACAAGCAATCCCATTGCATAAGGCCTTGGGTGCCAACCCAGAAGCTGTAGAAGACCACCTGAGGGTGAGAGTCTGAGAAACCAACTTTGTCCAGCCATGTCCATTGGCTCTGTGCCCATGGGTAAGTGACAGAGCTTTGCTGAGTCTCAGTTTCTGGTAAAATAAGAACCATGAGAATGAATACAAGTTACTGAAGTCCAATGACCATTCTCCAATCCTCATTCCTTTGCTCTCTCTCTGCTGCCCCTGCACACCCCTGCCTTCCAAGACTGCCGTGAGACCCCTCCCACCTTGTAGAGTCTTCCTGTCTCTTTGGCCAGCTCTTTTCCCTCCTTTCACCTTTACTCAGGACCCAGCCCTCCACACTTCTCTGCATTGTTTTAGAGATCCCAGTCCCCCCAAGTTTTCCATTCCTGTCCCCTCTGCAAGGGGGCTCTACTTCAGCCCACCAAGTAGCCTCACTGAGGTATTCTATTGTCTACTAAAACTCAATGTGACTGTAATGAAACCCTCTCCAAAGCACTGGACTGTACACTCCGTGAGGACAGAGACAGTTTAATCCTCCTTGTGTCTCTACAGTGTCTGCATGCATTAAATTCTTGATTCATTGATTGTGATTAGAGCTATAAGCTTGGATTTTATTAGAAAACAGCCCCAAATCAAAGACAGAGAAGCCTGGACTTTTCCCATCCAACAACTGACACTAAACAACCCCCGTGAGGTTCAGATTTTTCACGTTTAAAGTGAGGATAATAACACATATGTAATAGGGATTTTGTGAAGATTCAAGGTGATCATTTATGAAAAGCAATGAGCTCACTTCCAGATCAGAGTAAGCAAGCACTTAATGCCACCAATTGCTATCTTTTATTAACAGGTTATAAACGTATTAATTCCTGCTAAGTCTGAACAATGTGAACAACACTATTTCTCAAAATGCAGGTTACATCCAGTTAGCATGGTGTGATACAAATTTAGTGAATTTAGTGGATGTGATCTATATATATCTTAATAGAATAAAAAGTAGAATCCCTCACACATAGTAAAAACATGTACTAGTTCATGAAACTTTGCTTCAGATACACATACACACATATAGCAAAATATATTTTATGGTGCCAAATGTCAAAAAAGTTGGAAAGCCACTGATCTGGAAGATCCCTGTGGGGAAATAAATACATTAAAAGTCCAACGAAAGCCCTGGCTCTGCAGACACCTGCACCCAGACTGACCCCACTGCACCAGAAAGGTGGGAAATCTTAGCAGAATCCCCACATGATCACTCTGACAGTCTCCAGGGATGACTTTTGCAATGTGGCTGAAACTACTAAGGTGCCAAGTCAGGAAACTTATTTCTTTCCAGAGTTTAAAAAGGTAGTACTGTTCTGAAAACTCTGAGGGGTAAATGGTAAGAAAGAGAAACCTTTTAATATTAGGAAGGAGAGGAGGAGGCCAGTAACTTCAGAGACCTTATATACGCTATGAAGTAGGAACAAATAAAGCTTGAAGGGCCTATCAGAATTACCCTTGAAAATCCAATCAAGTCTTAGATTTGCTAGGTCAGTGATTCCCAAGTTCTGCTAGGTATCAGAATTTTCCAGGGATGCAGGGACCGTTTTTGTTTTTTTTATTTTTTATTTTATTATTTTTTTTCTTTTGAACATCAATTTCACTATTAAATCACTTGGCTACTTCATTATATGCCCCCCTCACATTTTTGGAATGACAACACAAGATATACTTCACCTCACTACGCAATGAACAGAAGCTTGGGATAAAAGCCTAGTCAAGGCAAAGCTATGAAACCTTAACCAAATCTTACGTCTTTCCAACTCTAAGCAAGATGGTGGGATGCAGATAATAGACTCAAATAAGCAGGGGGTAGAATTTCAGGGACCCGCCAGTATTGACAACCAGAAGGAAGACTGAGGTCATAACATGAGCCTTTGGGAAGCCACAGTGGCCGAGTCCTACCACAGTGTATGACTGCCAAGCCACAGTGGCTGTTCTTGTTAACCTTTGAGGAGTCAGTGCTCTAGTCAAAGAGTTGGAGACACATGGACAAAACTCTGGGATCTTTCATTGGAGAGCAGTGATCCCCAACCATTTTGGCATTCTTCCTGGCTCAATTCTGAAATGTGCCTACTCTCTAATCTCCCTTGCTGAGCTTTTGGTATCTATTTCTCTTCAAAATACAAATGAATTAATATTAGTTGTGAGGGATCGTTGTGTGTGTGAGACACGAGGTAAAAGGGGACATCCTGGTGGATGATGAGCTGGGGCTGTTGCTCCGTGGGGTGAAAGGATCCAGATTTACTGTCAATCTGGAAGCATTAAATGCATCCATCCTCATGGCAGTGTCTTAAAGGCTGTATCACAGGATAGCAGGATTGTGTATGTCATAATGAAAAAATGTGTGTGTTCTACTAGAAATCTCCCAGGCTTGGAATAGAGTTTTTGTTTTATTCTTTAGTGCCTCTGGAGAATTGCAAAATGAGACCCTCCAATCTCTATTGGATGACTAGGCAAGGGGGTCCCCACATCACTTCAGAGGGGATCTAGGCAGGAATCCCAGATGGCTAGCTCTCTCGGGGCAACTGAAATCATGGGCAAGGGAGAAAATATTCCAGCTTCTCACTTTCCTAGATGCATATTTCTGGGCTCTTTAGCCATATGTTTCAATTAGTTTTTGACCTCATGGCCAATGAAGGGAGTGGTAAAAACATTATCAATCCTCCTAACAAAAAACTGGAGCATGCTTGGGCGATTGTTCCACGCCTCCATTTAAACCTCAAAATAATAGGGCTTGGCCTTCATATTTTTCTCTCTCGATTGAGGGAGAAAAATGGAGGATTCAATAAGCGGAACTGTTCATTCATTCAACAATTTTTTTTTTTTTGAGTTCCTACTATGATGATGAATCATTCACTGCTCTGGGCTGCGAGGATACAGTGAAGGAGGAGGCAAGTTCTCTGTTGTCCTGGAGATTCAAGGGTGGTGAGGATGGCTCTGTGTCTTTTCACCCAGGTAACATGTTGTTTGTGAGTGTCATCAGGTACCAGGTGCCACGCAACAAGCCAAGAAGAGGGCACTCAGTAGTGAGCAGGGTCGATGTGGGCCCTGCTCTCCGCGACCCTGACTAATCAAGACCAAAAAGACATCTGTTCATTCAACAAATTGCTATTAGTGAACTACAACTTTTCAGATGCTTCAGTAGGTATGGAGGATGCAAAAATAAGATACAACTCCTACCCTCCAAGAACAGGGAATACAAGATGGGAGAAAACATGTAAACAAATATAAATTAGTAAATCAAAGGCTTTAGTAGTGAAAACACAGATGGAGGCAAAATCCATTCTGCCTGGGCAGGGCCTCGGAGGGGGCAGGGCAAGGGTAACCTGGAGGATCAGACCCTTGAGCTGGGCCATGGCTCATTAGAGTCATTTCACATATGGATATGCTTGGGAAGATTTAAGGTGGGAATGCTTCTTCCCCCTCCTGTTACTTCCTTCTAGATGAAGGTGTGACATCTCAGGCCTCTCGGTACCTCCTAAACCTTTCTCTGTAGGGAAGGAGCACCTTAATCTTGGAGAAGACTATTGGGCATACCCACCTCAGCTCCTCCTTTCCAGCCAGCCTGTTCTTGTGTGTTCCCCACTGCTCTTGACCTAGTTAAGGAACTGTCCGGGCGGGGGGGCTGCAGTGGTCCCATCTCATTTGTGGTTATTCAGAACAGTCAGTCCAATTCCCCTGTTGGGTTAGCAAGCCCAATTAACTCATACCCCAAGTGACCTTTAAGCATAAAGTTGATCTTTGGCTTCTATCTGTCTTATTTCTTATCCAATAAATCAGTTGGATTTGGAGGGCGGAAAGGAGGCTAAGACTCTAACAGATAGGAATTTCAGGCAGAAATGTTCAACAAGAGAAGGAAAGGTGCAAACCACTTTCAAGAATTACAAGTTCAGCCTGATGGAAGTGTTTGGGGTAAAGGAGGGATTTGCATGAGGTGAAACTGGAAAAATTGGCAAAGGCTGTACCCTGGAAAGCCTGGTAGGTCTGTAGAGAAGTGAGCTGAAGGAGCTTATACCAAGGAGGACATCAGCACATTTGCATTTAAGAAGCATCACTGCAGTGGCAAAGTGGGGTCAGGGGTTACAAACAAAACCACGGAACCAATCAGGCAATAGCTCCAATGAATGATAACCAGGAAGATAGTAGGCAGGAAAGGGTTTAAGTGACGGTTAGTCCAGGGAAATAATAATACGTACCTGCCTGATTCTGGAAATTGAGGAAGAGAGGAAGGTTTGAAGAAGAGCTACCACACTTGTGGTTGGCATAAATTGATAGAAAGTGCAGGAGAAAGCAGGTTAGGGGTAAGGGAAGTTAGAAGGACCTCAGTTTTGAACTTGTTGAGATTAAAGCCAAGAAAAAGGATGAGTTCAAACTCAGAGAGTGTGGGGCTTGAAAAGAAAAGACCAAGACCAGAGAGCTGATACTTAGTGTTTCCCTGAGAGTAGCTCCTCTTCAGCCGTAAATATTCCATGGGACAAGTTCTTTGCTTGTATTTGGACTTACTCAGAGTTCCCCCAGAATTACTGTAGAAACTGTAGCACAAGGGATGATACCTGGTCTTTGATTTCTGTCTTATTAAGGACCATTCAGACAAATTAAAAACAGTTTCCTAATTATAAAAATTTAGAACAAGATTGTTGTAAAATTTTTAAAAATTTCTTTGTTGTAAAGTTTTATGTCATGATATCAGTCATGATAACAAGAAAAGACAATAAAAAGGCCCAAACTGACCATTCTATCCCACCCCATCACTTAAGCTGAACAATCAACTTAGGAATTTTTGTGATATTTTTAACTTATATAAGCATCAGTATCCTTATTTGCGGTTGTTGAGATCCATAAGACTTAATTGATAGTATCTGGGGAAGGTTAAGTTAAATATGTAAAGCACTCAGCATGTCTGGCATATAGTAAATGCTCAATATGTAATAGCTATTGTTGTTATTTGTGAAAGAATTCCAGCCTTTTTGGTAATACAATTCCAAATATTTGCATGCAGTTTACCCATGGCAGTATTTTTTTTAAAGTGTTATTTAGCTGGTTTCCCCTATACCGTCTCCTCCTTCTATTGCCAGTGTGTGTTTATTTGGGGAATTCCAACTGATTTTTATATTATTCTAAAAAATACATAATTAGGGAGAAAATTTGTAGTCAATAAAATGGGAATGTATTTGAAAAGTCATGTATAAACCCTTACTATATTATTTGTGAATATATGTTCTTTATGCCACTTTCCCTTTTGTCATATGTCCCCTTTGACATGGGACCTAAGAAAATGGGGTGTAGGTCATCTATCTGGCTTAGCTGAGACAACATCTATTCCCACCCCAAAAATATGCTCCATGCTTCCCATGGAGGAGAATTAAATTAATATTTATTGAACCTATTACTTGACCATCACTGCATTAGACTTCTTCACATGTAAACTCATTTATTCCTCCCAGTGGTACAGAGAGAACAGCTTGGTGTAAGAATTCTATTTTAGAGACAAAGATTGAGGTTTAGAGCAGATAAGCAACTGGTTAAGCTCACAGAGTGAAGAAATGGTGGATCTGGGATTCAACCCAGGCTTGCCTGCCAGCAACTTCACCATCTTCCCCTTCGCCTCGGCTGCCCCCAGAAAATTCCAGTAGCTCACGTTTAATAAGGTGACTTCAAGGCAGGCCCCATCTAAGTGCTTCATGTACTTTCTGCTCTAATACTCCCAATAACCTGAGTGGTGCATAATATTATTAGCACCCTTAGGAAGCTGAGGCACAAAACCCAGCCCAGAGTCACAAAGTTGTTAAGCAGTGGAATGAAAATTCAATCTAATGGAGTCTGCCTCCAGAACCCACACCCTTCAGCACCAAATTAAACTGCCTCACTAACGAGAACCAATCATATTGACTGTTTCGCACTGACACTAAAGCATGCTTAGTTTCAATCCAGCAGGGAAATGAAAATAAGTTACATGACAAAGATAAATCACCTAGAAAATAGGAAATAAAAATACTTGCAACAATGTATTTCCCACTTGGCTGTACCAGGATGCTGACTGCTACTAGGTAGTCACACATCTATTGTTTACCAACTAATTTACCCAGTTTGAGCAAAATAGGTTTTTTCTCTAAAAATATTGGGTATTAGGGGAAATGGTAAATGAACTCTTAAGCTTTCAAAATGATAATCTAGAATTACTTAAAAGTCTACAAATTTGTTCCTAAATGTATTTAAATCTTACCAGTGAACATGATGCTGGTTATTAAAAAGTAATTCTGGAGAAATTAGCTTGCAGCTACAAAATTAATATAATTCATTTATTACTTGCAACCACAAATCAAGATGCTGTTAACACTGCTACACACAATTTAATATGCACAGTAAGTTTCCATATGGCTTCAATTTGGGGTTGCTGGTCATTCCATTGGGTCATTTACTGAATGGACTGGCATATCTAATTATAGGGCACTTGACCTAACCAAAGCATGAAGGAAGGGCTTTCACACTATGGAATTAAATGTTTGGTTTATTTCTTATTTTTATATTTTTATCCTATTAAACAAATATATCTTTAAATCTATAGGTTTATTATTACACAGATATTTACTGATGGAGAAAACCCAAAAGGCACCCCAATCTCCAATACTATCTGAATATTCCATTTATTCTAGTGCCCAGATAATTTTCTTCTTTTCACTATTTTTCCTTAGAAGAAAAAGAAAAGGAGGAAGAGGTGAAAAGGAAACACACACACACACACACACACACACACACACACATATCTTTTTTATTTAAGAAGGTTGAGGTAAGAATTGTTCAGAATTTAAGACCTCTTCTACAAGATCTTGCCAGAACAATAAGTTGTACCTTGGGTTTCATAGCTAGATTTTGTGCCTCCATCAAAAGGAGTTCAAGTTCCTGAATGAAAGAGATGTATACAACTTGCATCATTCCAGAAGAGAAATATATGTGGCAACTATACTTCAAGTCTCAGGCCAAAAAGAGAACCATAAGCCCCAAAATAGGGCTGACATCTCTCACTTGTGCTTTCCTTCTGTGTATCGTTTTCTTGGGAACCCGCTTCATGTGAACTGTATCCATGGAGCTTCTGTGTTTCACAGTGACCAGCTGCTTGTCTTCCTCATCCATCCCCACCACGAAGGCTGGTTGAAGAAAACCAGACAATTCAAGCCACGCTTCCTCCAGAATTTGTCCTGGGAAGGATCTTTTTCATCAATCATTATGAAGTCTGTGATCAAATCACTGCATTTCAATCTATAAATCTTGCCAATTTTATTTTTAATTCCACTCTCAAAAGTTAAACTGACAAGGGAAACCTATGATTCAGAAACAATTAGTGACAGAGATTTAGCTTCTCAACTTTATATCCAGCTACTTCATCTTTTTGTTTCTGTTTTTATATGGGAGAGTGAGGGGGAAGGAAGGAGAAGAGCTGAGAGCATGGAAAGGCACATAAGCCTTTGCTCTGATGCTAGGTGAGGGAAGTGACCTCAAAGGCCTCCTATTCCCAAACTCACATAAAGGCGCACACCTCTGGAAAAGTCTTTTATGTTTGGATTCTGAGCTAGAAAGAGTAGGGCAATTAGTAAAGAAACATCCTATAAAGATCTGTGTAGAAAATCAGAAATAAAACATTGATAACTTTTGGGGACTAGTTTTAAAAAAATGAAATTAGTCAAACTTTATCTAAGACTTTATTACAAAGCTTGTTTTAATAATATCTTCCATCTGGATGATAATTTTAAGTTTTATATTACATGGATTATCACAACAACCCTTCTGACCTAATTGTGGTAAATAAATGTAATTACCTATATTTCATTGTATCAGAAATAGAAAAGCAGAGAAGTTAAGTGACTCACCGAAACTCACACTGTTAGTGAATGGCAGGATTAAAATCATACTCGATTCTTTCAACAACCAGGCCCAGAATCTCACCATCATACTGCTCAAAAAGTCCTGGCTAATATCTAAGTTTAGTTTTTTCAGTGAAGTGATGCTAAAATCTTGCCTTAAGTCTGAGACAAACATGATGTCTGTACTAGCTAGGGTTCTCTAGGGAAACTGAACCAATAGGAGTGATCTGTAAATATGAGATTTTATAAAAGTGCCTTATGCAACTGTGGAGATGCACAAGTCCCAATTCCATAGGGCAGGATGCACGAATCCAAATTCCATAGGGCAGGCAGCGAGCTGGCAACTCCAATGGAGTCTTTGATGAATTCCCCAGGAAAGGCTGGCTGGCTAAAGAAGAAATGAAAGTTCTCTCTTTTCTCCCTTAAATGTCTTCAACTGATTGAATTAAATCCAGCTGATTGACTTTTCTCATTGCTGAAGACACGCTCTTTGTTGATGTAATCAGCCACAGATGCATTCAACTGACTGATGATTTAATAAACCAGCCTTCTGGTTTGTTAACCAGCCACAAATGTCCTTACAGTAATGGTTAGGCCAGTGCTTGCTTGACCAGACACCTGGGCACCATCACATGGCCAAGTTGACACATGAACCTAACCATCACAATGTCTGTTTCCTAGAAAAAGTGTTTCATAATATCTGTTTTAGTGCTTCTGAGGGTTGACTATATTTCCTTGAAAATTTTACTGCAAACTTAACCATATGAGGTGATTAAAAATATTGTAACCTGTCTATCAACTTGAATATAGATTCCAGCCCATGGGAAAGAGCAAATCCTGGTCAGAAACCTGAGGAGGCCCTGACAGATGTGGGTGACTTATTATTGAAACTGGGAAAAGAGACTGATTGAAAAATCCTTAGAGGAAACATAATCTGGGCAATTGAGAGAAAGCATGGATTTGCCTTTGTCCTCCCCAATCTGACCATGCATTGCTCCTCTCGCTCTTGACCTCTGGGATGGTATCTACTCATATTGTGTTGATTTATTTACTTTATGAAGTTAAACCCAATATATGTCTCTGTAGAGCCATATGCTCTCCACCAACTTGTAAATCTGTTTATATTATTGACTTTCACAGCACTCAACACTCTGTCCTGCACTTAGTAGGCACTCAATAAATGTTTGTTTAACTGAATCCAATTATATTGTTCCCAGAAGTAGCTTCTCCATTTACCAAGTGCTATGCTCATTGTAGAAGATAGGATGAGTCTAACTGGGTATAGCATTATTCTGAAATGCTAATTTCTTGTTTGTTTTATGAAGACCAAGTCACCAGGCCGCCATGTGGAGCCTGACATA
The DNA here is from genome assembly GCF_015220235.1 of Choloepus didactylus. Classification (NCBI taxonomy): domain Eukaryota; kingdom Metazoa; phylum Chordata; class Mammalia; order Pilosa; family Megalonychidae; genus Choloepus; species Choloepus didactylus. Next base: position 141,134,205 of record NC_051311.1, on the reverse strand, counting down.
CAAGCAGTGCAAAAAGGCAACCCCCATATGAGTAAAAGATAACTCTATTTTACGTATTATTTTCTTCAGGGGATTCCAGAAGGGAGTGGAATCTCTTTTAATGGCTTTTAATAAGTTTAGAAAAAGCAGCATTGCCCCTTTAAGAAACCATTTATGACAAAAGGTTGGTCAGATGTTGGTCTATAAAACCAAGAGGAGATTAGTAAGAAGTACTAGTGAGTACACTTCCCTAGTTATTTGTTAGTGGAAGGAAAAACTCAGCTCCAAAGGGCAGAAAGCTAGGCAGAGAAATAATGAAGTGGAGGAAAATTGCTCCCATTTGATTGGAAAAGGATCATTAGGAGGGAATCACACTGAGGAGCCCTGGTGGGGCTCTGATGTCTCCCTTCCAGCTTTTCCAAAGCAATATGGGGCAGAAAACTGCATGGAACCGCGAGCTGCACAAAACGCCAAGCCTCTCCCTCTGCTAGCAGAGAGGTAGGGGCCCCGTGGTTGAATATAGAGTACCGAATAGCAAATGAAGAGAGAGAGGCCAGAGGCGAAAGTTCCCCATCATCCGAAGGATTTCTCATCCGATGCTCAGGATACCCTCTTGGAGGTCAACCCCGAGGCCACCAGCTCTCTCAGGGTATGTGCTAGCACTCTTCCTGTTCGGGCTTCTGTAGGGATGTGGAATGGGGTTTAGAGGAAGAGGGTCACACAGCAATTGATTGACAGCAGTTGAAGAACAGAAAGTGCCTGATTGTTTACGTGGTTATATATTTTTAAATGTGTGCTAATTATATCTTTTTCTAAGTGCTCTAAAACCCAAATAATAGTGCCTGGAGTTTTAAATAGCTTTCTAATAAAAAATTCACCGTTTTGCAGATTAACAGAATGCATTTTTTTTCTTCCAAGAATGATTTCTTTTTACTAACATCACAGGTTCTGGCTAGGTGATCAGAAGCACGCAGAGGTGCCATCCCACCTGCTGGAGGTGACCTCGCTCCAAGAACCTTGCGCGACTTACTGTCTTAGCTATCCTAATCCCTACCATTGCGAGCAATGAGGGCATGGGCTTCTACTTGTTTATATCCACTGCTAGATTTCCTGTTCGCAGGAGCCTCCTCCAGAAGGAGGACCGGCGTTCCAAGGGCCTTTTGGGGAACTTGGGGAAACCTGGCTTTTAGTCCCTTTGACAATCAGGAAGCCAAGTGGGCTTTCCCAACACACCAAACTGAGTCCCTAAATTGGTTGCCCAGATGAGGCTTTTAAAGTTGTGTTTATTCCTTTTAACACTGAAGTTTTTCATTATTAGTGCCAATGAGTGAAGTATTGCATGTTCATTGTAGAACATTTGAGTTATAATCCTAGCTAACAAACTATTAACTAAAATACATGCGATCCTCCTGTCTTGACAAATACACCTGCACAGTGACTGGGAAGGCCAGGTTCACACTGAGTATAATCTGACTCCTTGCGGTGTCTCCCTGGAACCGGGTAGTGCGGGGCGAGGGGGGACCTGGCCCCCAGGTGCCCAGTCTGCGCCCCTTTCCTTCCTGCCCCTGCCTCCCCTCTGCTGCTGTCACTTGAGCCTACGTGAACTTGGTCCACACTGTGAGGACTGACAGGCAAGAGGCCCGCACAAGCCCTGGACATGGGCTGAAGGCCACTCAGGACGGGAATCCCCGTCCAGGCTCCAGGAGCCGGTCAGGGACGAGTGCGCGCTGACTCGGGGCGGGCACCTGCCCGTGAGCTCTGCCCTCTGACTTTCTCTCTCTCACGGGGCTGTTCCTGATGGATGGCCTTTTGGGGCCCTGGCTAAGGGAAGCTATATGGGGATATATTTGGTTTGGATTTACTGGGGTGTATTTATGGAGCTCTCAGTAGTTCCATGTTATTGATGCCTGTTTTGATGTAGGAATGGCTTCCCAGAATAGTCTCCCTGCCCACCTGTACCAACCTAACCCTGTACCTACTGAGAAAGGAAGGTGCAGCGCCAGAGATCACGTTGCGATCTGAGTGTTTTCCATGATGTCCAGAAATCGTGGTAATGGAGGGAAACCAAGGAGCCAGAAGCTAGTCTGTGGAACGTTCTTCCAATTATCAGGGATGTAATTGGTAAGTGAAGGCTCCACTCTCATCCCTGCCTGGTCAGAGGGGAAGTTTCCTCCCATCAGGAATGTGCACGATAGTGCAGAGTATACAAGCATAATTGCACCATACGTATTAACCTTTTTTTTGATGCCTGGAAAAAAAGCTCAAAACTACCATTTTAACTGCCATTTGTAAAGACATTTTTGAATGTTCAATAAAATAAGTGAGAAATTACTGAATCTTGATTTGAACATATGTGAAGTATATCTTCTTTGCTAATCATTAAATTTATTTGTAAACACACACACATGCAGGAAATTCAGAAAAAAATTATGGGCCATTAAACAAAAGTGATATTGTGAACAACTGCGGTAGAGAAAAGACTGCTTTAGCTTTCTACTCATTAAAAATTGTATTACCAAATTGTTGTCATATGAAGAGATGATCAGCATTTATGGATACAAAACCACAGGGGAAAAGATATTTTAAAATGTGTGAAGCAGTTATTTGTTTAAAATACTTTATACACACATGCACATATATTTGGATTTTGTAATGTTTGTGTTATTTTCCAGCTTTTAAAAAATCTGTAATGTGTTGTGATTTCTTTCTCATTTTAAATAAATATTCATTTTGGACCTAATTTTGTTTTTGTTTTTGTTTTTTTTTTTTGTATTTGTTTGTTAAAGACGTCCCTCCAAATCATACACACTCCAGGCTCCACAAGCCTTGTTCTGTTTCCTGGTAGAGAAGACTTGAGGGTGGGATTAAGGTTTAGTTAGAAAGAGTTAAGCCCAGAAAGTTTAAAGGAATAGGGAAGATATTTTGCAAATTAGATTAGAATGCATGGACACTGAGTAAAGTCCAAAATATTCAAACTAACTGAAGGAAAAAGTAAATGTGACCTAAGAAAATATTTGACTTATAGATATTTTTTATACAATTGAGTTTTATTTCTTTCAAGTCCAAAAGTAAGCTGAATTGGGCAATGAGATATTTGGGTGTACATATTCTTCCGCTAATGAGTAAACTACAATTCATTTGTTAATTAGGGCCATTTACTATATTCACATATAGATAATAAATATGCATTTCCAAAATTCTAAACTAAAACTGTATGGTTTTTTTTTTTCTCTTTAACACAAACGGTTATAAAAGTATGAAATCTAAATTTGCTCTGCATGAAAGCAAATTCTGACTCCATTGCCCACCATGTGTGTGACCTTGGGCAGGTGACTTATTCTCTCGATGCTTCAGTTTTCTTGCTTGTACATTTAGCCTAAAGTAGCACCTGCCTCGTAGTGTTGATGTGAGGGTAATACATGTGAAATAATTAGAACAGTGTCCAACCCAGATAAGCGCTCAAATCATATTACCTCTTTCTTGCTAATCAAACAACCTTCTTATAGATCATAATAAAATGAACTTCCACCAAGTCAGTCTGAGTTATTAGAAAACCAATTCACTGGTGGCCAAATAGCGATTTGGCTGTACAAATTGTTTTGTCTCTAACCCAGTCACACTGTTGCAAAAACTCTGACAGGTCTTGTAGTGTTTCATTGATGGGGAAACATGGCAAAAAGGATATTAAATTAGTCATGAGAGTAGCAAGTGATTGCTATCATCTGGAACCCTCTAGGACTTCTCTGCATTGCCATGCTGACCAATTTGAAGCACTGCATTCATTCTCTCAGTCAGATGTTTGAATACTAGATATATACTGAGCAAATTCCCTCCACCTGACAAAATACAGAAAGAAAGAAATTACAAAACAGAATAAATCTCTAAGTGGTTAATTGTCATGGCAATTAAACTGAAATAGATTTGTCATGTGATCACAGTACAAGATTCCAAGTGCTGTAACTGATATTCATAAACACAGATTTAAGAATTTTCTGCTCTAAAGCAATTCTTTTGCAAATTAGCAGGTTGTAGGAAGAAAATATTAGTATTTTCTTTTTATCTTTACAACACATTCTGTCACTTGAAAAATTAGTTTAGTCCCTACCATAACAATGTTTTAGAAAAAGAAACAATGGATGTTGGTATTAAGGAAAAAGCTTAGTATTTTTCAGCCTTAGACTCAATGATTGTCTAGAGAATATGAGTGATATTCATTTCACAGAGATTTCTAAAAAGATTACTAGAACCATAACCTTTCAAGGATTTTTTAAAATAACGATTTCCTATAAAAAGACAAAAGAAGTTAATAGAAGTAATTTAAACCATATTCAAATATAAAGAATAGACAAGAATTGAATAATTTTTCTCAATAAGCCTCCAAAAAAAGTAGCATTTTCCTCAATGCTGAGTCAGGAAATGTGGATGGATGGGCAAGTCCACTGTTACGTTTCCTAGTTAAGGTACAGACCACTAGTATTTTATGCAATTAATACTATTTCATTGAACATGTATTTGCAGACCACCTAGCACAAAAAGTATGAACAATGCTATAGTTAAATTCGATTTTGTTAAGTTGCAGTATAAATTAGCTGTAATTAAGCCTAAAGTAAATATTGTAAAAAAAGAATAGAAGTCTTGTAGTTCAAAATGGCTAAAAAAATGTGTTACCAGCACTCTCTCCAAAAATTCCACCGAAGTGAAAACTAAACTTAAAATTTTTTAAAATTAAAATTAAATGCACAGCAGCAGTGGAAAGCTGGAAGTATACCACCAGCAGAAAGAACAGAGAATAATTTTTCAAGTATGTAATGGAAAGAGATGGAATACAACTGAAAACCTATAGCTGCTTCAAATAAAAGAGAAAACTTCCACTTTCACCTCCAGGTGTTTCCCCAGCAGGAACTCTAAAAACTCCAAGATCAAAGGCAGCGGAGCTTGGGGGTAGAGAGAAAAGGGTGACTGGCAAGTTAGGGGATTAACTAGCAATAAAAAAAAGTGAGGGTTGTCACATAATTTCTGAGTTTCTAGGTTTAGCATTTGGCCATAGATTAAATTCTGGAGCAACCTCTCTGTTCAGAATTCTGACATAAGAGACATAACAATTGGTATAGGGCAGGAAAACAAGCAGCATTCCAAGAAACTTTTGGTATTGGTCTCCATATCTAGAAGAAAAACCACTTGTGCTCTTGAAAAGAAAACCTGCCTGTCCCAGCCTGCACATGTTCTTTTCCTCCATCCAACCAGGAGAGGCAGGGCTTTCTAAATAAGAAGAGGAATTCTTGGGCAAACAGGAAATTTCACTTGAGCTGAGGAAGTAACTTATTGCTTAAATTAGGTTCTCATCTGTAATATGAACAGAGCACAAAGAATCACCAAATATCTAAGGAAAATTCCCACATAAAAGAGACATAATACTTAGTGTTTTAGTTAACTAAGCTGCTCAAGCAAATACCATAAAATGGGTCAGATTAAACAGTGGCAATTTATTTGTTACAGTTTTGAGGCTTAAAGAAAGTCCAAATCAAGGCTTCATCAAGGTGATGCTTTCTTTCCAAAGACAGTGATGTTCTGGGACCTGGCTGCTAGTGATTCTTAGTCCTTAGTGTGTAACGTGGCAAGACATATGGTGGCATCTCCTGGTCTCTCCCTTCTCTTTCAGGTTGACGCTCAGTTTCTGGTTGCTGGTCTATGGCTTTCTCTCTCTCCTGTCTGAATTCATTCCACTTCTAAAGGACCCCAGTAATAGGATCAAGATCCATCCTGACTGGGCTGGGCCACATACACTTTAACTGAAGTAGCTTCTTCAAAAGCTCTTTCTTACAATGGGTTCACACCCAGAGGAAAGGATTAAATTTAAGAACATGTTTTTCTGGGGTACATAGAGCTTCAAACCACAAAACTTAGCAAACAGAAGAACTCTACCCAGAGAACACAGAATTAACACAGAAGACAAAAGAAAACTTTAAATTAAGTACATTATTTTCAAGGAGATTTGTAAAGCTAACACATTCATACATTTAAAAAGAAAGATCAAGCTACTGTAAAAAAAATAAGCAGAGAGCTCTTATAAATAAAAGACAGATTACTAAAAAAAATTAATAGATGGTGTGAAGTCCAAAATGTACAGCACTGACTGAACATTGAAATGGAACTTTAGAATAGAACTCAGGTAGTTTCAGTGACCTTCTCTTCTCTTCTGTCAGAAAAAAAAGAGGCATGGAAAGACATGGGGCAGGTTCAGGACAATGAGCCATTTGGTTTGGCTGGATTGGAGGTTATGCGCAAACAGAGTGGCAGGAGATACTGAAGGAAGCGTGGCTTAGGGAACCAGGGAGAGACTCACGTTGTCTCAGGGCTGGCAAAGAGTCAGTAACCAGGAAACACCGCCACAGAGGGAGTGGGAGCAAGGCAGCTGACTGTCTAAGCTTCAGCTGCCTTTATCTTCCTCTCACTCTGATAAGAGCTAATCCCAGGAGAGCCTACAAGTACAACAGAAAACATCTGGCTGGATATTCTGAGTGTAGGAGCCAAAGCAGGCTGTTTTCCAGCAGCTGAAGCTCTCTGCAGGTAAGGGCTAAGGACCCAGGGAAGTTGCCTGACCTGCATGGGAAGGAATGTCCCCATCTTGGGCTAAGTACCACTTTGTGGTTAGGAGCCAACTAACTAGCCACAGGCAAGGGCACTCCTCTGTATGCCAAAGGAATCCCACTCCACAGTATTCCTGCTTCCAGGAACAAATATCATACCCTTGCCAGTCTTAAAATCAACCTGTTTTTATTAAAGATTCAGCAGACAGAGGACATCAGTGAGGGAGATTGATCCCACGGGGACTGCTGGAGCTGTGTAGACAATAGAGGTGACATTTACAGTTGTGTCATTGGTAGACATAGTAACAGTGCTGTGCTAGTAAATGTGTAACAACTAGCTCTCCAGGAGAAAAGCCTTGGTTGTAGCATTTGCCAATTTTTGTGTAAATTGTCCCACTGTGGCCAGTGTCAAACTACCAATGAGTTGCCACTGAATGTGGTGTTGGAAGAGATGCTCAGACCAAGTCCTAAGACCACTGCCTACAGATGATTCCCAGTGTTGTCATTTGTCCTTCCAACCCCGAACAAGCCCCACTACTGGGTGCAATTTCTCTTATCCTATGTGAACCCTCAAAAAAATCAGGAACTTAGACACAATTTATCCTTCACTGTTTTAAAAATATTAAGCAAAATGTACTTGCTTAATACCTTCACTGGTAACTGGAATGGAACTCAGGCATTTAAACAGGTATTTCAGTGAGAATATAGATAGATGTCTAAGAGAATGAGCCATAGAAAACTCAATTCCAAAACCTACTAACATGGTACAAAATAGGAAAAAAAAAAATCCCTCTCAGCTTCTAAAAAGCTGGAGACAAATCTGGACTATATTCCACTGCTTTCCCAGAGCTAGAAAGAAAGTAACTAGTTCATAAATTCCATCAGGAGCTTGGGGATTTTTGATGTAATGAGTTTTACAGTTTCAGAGGAGAATGCTTTGCTAATAATTATGTAACAGTAATTAAATCTGAAAAAGGCTGTACTCTAACTATGTTGATTTATTGCAGCTCCAACAAAGTACTCCTCGAGCGTGCGTTGGAGTGTGTGCAGCCTCCCCCCAGTTTTCTTCGAATTCTCACAGAGCACTGGGTCACAGATGGTCTGAGCTGCTATATTTTCCCTATTAAATTCCTAATAATCTTTTTCTGAGGCTGAGTCATGGAAGCCTGGGGATTTCTCATTTTAATTAGAAGGTTTAAGGAGCTAACTCTGTTTGAAATTTCCTCCTAGGAGAGATGGGTGCAGATGATCCCATTCAGAAGAACGACACAGTATCCTGGCCAGGGCCACATTTCCATATGAGATTGCAGTTTGTTTGGCTCACCTCCGATTTCTGAGGTTGATGATGCATTGTCTGAATTTGAAGAATAAACTTTGGAAAATAAGGTTACTTGGGGATTATTCTTTTTGGGGACATATTTTGGCATTTAGTTCCCATCCCTCCTTTGCATGTGGAGAAGTGATTCAGAAACGTGAATTATTTGTTCTTCCAAATGAAGTTTAAATCATATCAATCTTAGCCAAAGCCACCAGGGAACAGATTTGGGGCCATTTGCCATTCTTTATCCCTATATTTTTGTCTCTTTGGCCACCTCAGACTTAACTTTTAAATCTCCCAAGTTCGATGATAGCCTCATATTAAATATGATCATTTGTATTGTTTTACTAGCAAAAAAAGAGTGAAAATGTGTATGAACAGATAGGCTATTTAGAGTAATACCTAAAATTTGTTGGAGTTTGCAAATGAGTTTGATTATCTATAGAAAACCTGTTATGTATGGTCTGTATGGTTCTAGGCACAGTTCCCTTGATATTATAATGCTAAAAAGAAGAAAAAGAAAATGCTTCTTATAGGACAGCTGTTCAGGTTTCATCTCCCCTAGTCTCAAAGCTGGTTTCTCTGCTTTTGTAAAATGAGTGCCTCATACTTTGAATGTGGCACAATCCAGAGAAGAAGTCAAACTGAATTGCCACTACCTTCGTGGCACCCTGCGGTTTTAACATGCTGCACGTGTTTCTGAGCTGGAAGCCACTGCATTTCATACAAACAAAAAGTATAAGCAGAACTAATGCATCATTTAAAAAATAGATTTTGTAAATGTAGAAACCTGGCTTTTTAGTTAATTGAGACAACAAAAAGGGTATTTTCCCCCTTTTCACATCAAAATGGTGCTCTGCTTTCTATTATTTAATTCTCTGCCCCCTTCAGGTTCAGTTAATCGAGTCATCCCAAGGTTTAAGAAGTATCTTCACTCAGTTATTACTAATCTCCAGTGATTGTATTCGTGGCTTCATATTTTCCATGGTAATTAATTAGGTTTCTAGGACAGATGCTAAACACATATTTTATAAATATATTTATATTTTTATGTTTCATAAATAAATACATATATCTATTTCCCACTGTTAGGATTTAAATGTGTCAATTTTCCATGTGACTAATCATATTAAATTGAAAAGAAAAAGAAATAGCTTCTACACTAAATTCAGGGTAACTTACAATGGAAGGTTAAAAGGAAAGACGTGCAGTTTGAGAAGGCTATGTTGAAATGTTTTTTTTTACAAAAGGCATTTAAGGATTTTTACTCTATAAGAATAAATTTTCTTTCAGATATGGCTGGCCCAAGCTGATGTTCCTAGAATGTGCCGGCTATCACCATATGTTTAGTGACTCCATTTGTGAAATGTGTGGACAAGGTGGCTGGAGGGAATGGGGCTGCCAGACTTCCACTGAGCAGCTTGGCCTGCAGGATGGGTTGTCTTTGCAAAGAAGGTAAAAATAAGGAGAGCAACACCCAGCCCATCATTGCGTGGGAACTCCAACCGCCTTCATTTCCAAAGACCCAACTTAGGAGAAGGGAGCCACTGTTTCCAACCCCATTCACAAAATAGCTGGATTGGGAAGGAAATGCTGTATGAAAATGCTCAAATAAAGGATGCATGTGGATATATGAAGCTGGGAAGAACCTGAAGTTATATGTGTGTATTCAAGTTCTTAAGGAAGAAAGCTTTTCTGGTTATTGCCGGATCTCTTTGTTCCCGACTCAATCAAGTTAAGGAGCCATACCACCAGGGCATTTGCTCAGGAGAGAGGTTAAGGGGACCATGCACGCAGCCAGGTTCTCGAAGGAGTAAAACAAGAAAACGTTGCAGGCTTCTGATTAATGACCAGGGACGTTCCAAGCTGCCTTGCCTAGCTCAGCAGTACATGACTGGTGCAGCAGGGCAACATCTAATAACTAATCTTTGACACAAGAATTAAGTTATTTTGCAAGAAAACAGATCATTAGGAGCCAAATTGAATTATAAGTAATACTACCTCTGTGGAGGATTGTAAATTAATTGGTTTTTAACAATAACATTTCTGTATTTTATTAAAGCAGTGTAAGAATTCGAGGAAGAAACGAGTATAGCAGATAAACAGGCCAGGTGCTAGTGATGCAAATGAAATGGATGACAGATGGTGGGTAGCACGCTCACTCACTGTGTGTGTATAATGGATAGAGGGAATCAAATTCCTTTGTGAATTGGTGACTTTCTTTACATTACAACTTAAACACGGGCCTGTTTACACATGTCTCCGCCCCCTGCTCCTCAGCACACACGTGTACACACACACGCATACACACGTACACACACCCCTCTCTGTGCACACGAATGCATCCTCATCACAGCCTAAGTTACCACCAGAAAGGTGGGCTATACCTTTATCTACATAATACCACCCAGAAATATCATTCCACCAAATCAACCTGTATACACTAAACAGCAGATTTCTCTGGTAAGAAGAGCACACTAAGGAAACAAAGCAACCTGTTTAAAGGAAAGAAGTTCCATTCAGTAAGAAGAGGGATTCTTAGACCAAGAGGCTAGATGTCAGTGGAAAAGAATTACTTCTGTCACATGTATGCTGAGTTTTCCAGGAGTGTCTTCAAAAACGGATGAACATTATAATGGGTTTCCTTTTACCGTCAAAGAGTGGTTTCAGAGTTGCAATACTCAAAGAAAATGCTAATCCAACTCATCCGTTAGATTCATAGATATTACACAAACTGCTTTTTCTCCTCCCTATTCTGGTACCAAAGAAATTCATCTCTTTTACTGCTTCTTTTGATAAATGGAAAACTTTACTTAGCCAATTGAAGGAACCATATTCACATCCCATGTGTAATACAGAAAAGAATTCCAAACAGGGTCATAAGCAGCAAACATACAGTTCACTGAGAGTTGTCTTGTATGTGTTCACATCCTCATTTCCAGTCCTCCATTATCTTTATTTCCCTATTTCTAACTGCTCATGGATGTTTCCACTTAGATGTATAGAAGCCACCTTAACATCAGTGTATCCAAGATTACACTAACAATCATCCTCTCCAAGACCAAGTTCACATGGAAAGTCTCCTTTCTCTGACCTCCCTTTCACTCAGCCATGAAATTCTCAAGTTATCGTTGACTGTCCTCTCTTCTTTACACTCTGTGAGCAAACTACAGAAAGATGTTGAATTTTCTCCTAAAACGTCCAAATGTTTATCATCTCCTCCACAGCACCATTTCTGAGGTCTAAGCTGGCCATCAGGGCTGGACCACTTCATCGGTCCCCTATGTCACCAGTCCTCCCTGTCCACCTTCCCTTCACACTGCTTTCAAGCTCTCTCCTACCTCGTCCTTTGCTGGCCCTTGGGTGTTGGGTGCAGATTTATTTCCCATTGGTTCTGACTGCATGCTACTTGCTCAGTTCACGTCAGTCTTCCACGGTCCACGCAGCCACCATGTTCGCCCCGACCCCAGAGCCTTCACTCATGTGTGTGCCCTTGCCTGGAATGCCCAGCCTTTCCCTAACATTATAGATGTCTGCTCAAGCCCCCTTCTCTGTGGAGATTTCCCTGACTACTCTCTGAAGCACGTACAGTGACCCATTATGGGATACTTAATCATTTGCCATCCTGAATTACTCTCTGGTTGTTTCATATGTGATCATCGCGTCTTCCCTGCTACATTGAAGTTGTTTGAGATAAGGGATTGCATGTTACACATTCTGTGCCTATTCCCATTGGCAAACACTGGGTGGTTCTTTTAGCCTTTGCTTTATTATTACACCGCAGGTACCACCCAAAGAGGTTCTCTAGCACTCTCACTCTTCACACCCTTATCCTCTGTCTGATCACTTCATCACCCTGGATTCAGATTGTTCTGCCACTGCTTTACATCTATGGTGTCCCCCTGGAAAATCCCTGCCATCTTTGGGTATACTTCTGACTGGGTGCCCTGTTTGGGCTCAGCTAGCCTTCGGAACCCTACTTTGGAACCACCACTCTTTCCTCTGTGAGGAATCTGCTCAACTGATCCATCCTGATGAGTGCAAATTAATAAACATTCATCCATGATTGTTTATGGGGAAAATACATTTCTCTGAGCTATTTAGGCCATGGTACAAATCTACCAGACCATGCTGAAGTACACTTGGTTTGCCTTTACTTTTTGTGTATGTGCCTACCAGAGCACCTCCATATACCAGGCCTTAAATTTGATTGCGAGAAGTTAAAATGACATTTGCATCGCAGGATCCTGTGCTAGAGTTTGGTCTGGTGGTACTAATTTCGTGTTGACTCCTCCTAAGGGAATAGTGTGCTTTTGGACTGTTTCTGATTTCCTATTAGATGGCATTAAAGGAAGAATATTATATCCTGATCCTAAAAGGATCAGCTCTTTAATAAACCAAATTGACCTTTCTGCTTTTTTTCCCAAGGGAATTGGGGTCATCCTCCTTGACTTGAAGTCCCCTTTCTTCCCTGGCAACAAATTGATTTTGTCACTGTTTTGTTTGGCTTTTTTACATGACAACCACATATATGGTGAAGAGTAATGACCCAAAGTCATACTCCTGGGCAACTGGATATAGCCAGATGAGGCAATAAATATAATTTGTTGAATTACTGAGGTAGCTCCTGTTCTGCTGGGTGCGTGTTCAGCTTCATCCTCTTGGCAAAGGGATGATGTCACCAGAGTCACAAGGCAAGTGGCAGACCACCTGCTAAGCATCCAGTCTCAAGCCAAGGCCAAGGGCTCAGAGTTTGTGAATATCCCCATTTAATTCTCATGATTCCAGCCTGCAGTTGTGCTGTTGTCAACAAAAATGGTTTTACTACTAAAGCTATATGCTAAGTATAATCAAATATCAGTGAATGTATCACTGCATACTTCTACAAATGACAGCCTTGCAACCGACGGACAATTCAAAGCCCTAACAATTCTTTGGTATGAATGAACTTAATAAATATTGGGCATGAAGACAGATTGGTCCACGTCACTTTGTGTAAGTAAGGGTAACTGATACATTGGGAAATAAAGTTGTGACTTGCCTCTTCTGCTCTAAATCACCATTCTTGTGACCAGTCAAAACGTGCATTCTGACTTACTGCAACAGTAAGGCTCGGTATTAGCACCTTGAGCTCATGCTGAAAATTAAATTTACTTATCTCCCTTAGATTTCCTCTCTCTCCAACAATTCTGGCTTTTTTTTTTCCACAGGAGAAATTCTGCAACTGAGTTCCAAAGCCTCTCCTTCCTAATGCATCCGTAAACAGCTGCAGCTCCCTGTTCAATACTGGCTGCAGCTGCCGTAATGCCCCAGAAGGACAACCAAATGGAAAGAGTCCCCCTTAATTGCCTTGCCACCCCCGACTGAATTTATGTTTTGTTTTTAAGTAACATTTTGTTGCATTTGCATTACTGAAATTACCAGGTTACAGTAAACTATAATCCCAAATCAATGTCCCCCCAAAGAAAGCAGACGTGAACTTGATCACTAACAACAAATTCAATTTTCACATTACCTACTGACAAAGAAGATTGTGCCAGCAACACTTACGGTTTACTGAAAAGTCCGCCAAACAAGAGGAAAACCAACAGATCTTTTACTGTCTCATGGTTTTGCTCTCTATTTAACTAGGTGTTTCACCTACAAGTGAAACTTAATCTCTATATATTGTGGTTTTGTTTCTAAAATCACATGGGATGACGCATAAAGATATTCCCAAGCCATCTAGAGTTTAAAGCTGTTATATATCTTAATGCGAATTCTAGCAAAGTATTAAGAAATAACATGGGTAAAAATATAAGGTTTCAAAGCAACAAAGAGTCTTATCTATATATATATCTCATCTCTATCAAAGATGAAACTAGAACTAAAAACATTCAAGCTATATAGCAATATGAGAGAAGTCTATAAGAAATTACACTGTACCTCTTTGAGTTAAAAAAAGAGAAAAGGGGAAAAAATATTTTGATTGTTTTGATCAATGATGGATGCTCATCTCACCTCAGGGAAAACCACATGGAAAAAACAGTGTGTCCAGGAAAACGTTTTCTTCCCACTTATTCTTGTTTCCAATGTATTCCATTCCTAGGATTTGGGAGAGGAATTCTAAACCTTGAGGAAGTTAGGATTGTCACATGAGGCATATATTCCCACCCCTTAAAAAACATTGTCCGTTCTATGAGGAAGACTGTTTACTTGTCTGCCCACTTTAGGAAAAGTATTTTGGCAATGACAGTAATTAGGTCCACTTCATTTAGTTGCCTTTCCTTCTCCGGCAATCTATGGAGGCGTTCTTTGACTTGAAGTTTTAGAGCATTTGTATGCATCCGAATCACCAGAAGGCTTAAGACGGAGGCCCTAGGTCCCACCCCCAGGAGTTCTGTTTAAGTGGGCCCAGGATGAGGGCCTACAATATACTTTTCTAACCAGTACCTGGGCAGATGCTGACGCAGCTGGTTCGAAGACCACACTTGCAAAATCACTGCTTTAGATAAACAAGAGGAATATAGCAGATGGACTAAACCTGAATGACAGAATGGATTGCATAACTAAGTACTTACGTGTGCATGATATAAATGATAAGACAATTGTACCTTCAGCACAGGTCAGGGATTAATGTCTTCCACTCTTGAGTGAAGACCTTAGAAGGATGTTTTTGTTTATATTTCAAGTTTTTCCTTAAGTATCTTTTTAATACAATATTTAATAAATGCTAAAGAATATCTGTAACCTACACATAAGTTACATAGAAAAATAATGTAAACACCTGTGAATTCCACTTCCCACCCCAAAAATAAGAGCATAATCAACCACTGGTACCTGCCAATGAGTCTTTTTTCCTCTTCTCTCCCTCCTTTAAGAGGTAATCACTATCATTTATTATTTACTTCCTTTTGTATATTTTTGAGATTTGCAAAACTGGTATTATACTGTATATAGTTTTAAATGGTATTTCCAGGCAGGATTTCTTTCCAGACATTTCTTGAGAAACTTACATCTTTTCTGAATTGTAAATTCTGAAAAAAAAGTCAAAGTTTTATAATTTCCATCATATAGATCATGTACACATTTTGTTAGGTTTATCCTTAAATACCTCATAATTTTTTGTTACTGTAAATAGGCTTTTTTCCTTTAAATTACATTTTCCAATGTGATTGGCATTTGTTATTTTTGTAGATTGATCTTAAATCCAACTACCTTGGTAGATTTTCATATTTTTTCTAATAATTTATAGATACTAATAATTTATAGATTTCTGAAAATTTCTAAGGAGATAGTGATATCATCTAAAAATGAAGATTATTTTGCATCTTCTCTTCTAATCTTCATGACTTTAGTTTTTATTCCTTATCTTATTTGTACTGATTTGGATTTCCAGAACAAAATGAAACAGAAACCATGAGAATGGACCTACTTGTATTTTCCTGATATAGAGGGACATCTTTTAAAGTGTTGCTATAAAGAATGATGTTGGCTGAGGTTTGGGGTAGAAACTCTTCATTGGGTTTCCTTTTTATTCTTGATTTGCTAGGAGTTTTTATCACTGAGAGGTATTGAATTTTATCAAATTCAAAGCTTTTTCTCCTTTATTGAGATTATCATATTTCTATTTTAATATATTAATGTGGTGAATTATGATAATTTTATATTTGCTAATATTAAAACTGATAAAATAATGAATGAGGATGATGATTCTAATTCATGTGATTGAAACATAGAACTAAAACTATCACATGCAATGTGAGGTATAATTGGACTGAAAGGGTTCTAAGTCCTTTTTATTTTTTGGAAAGGGGTTAAGCTATTAGAATTTTCTAGCTAGGTATTTATTAAACAATGGGAATTTTAGATATTGGATTCCAAGCATAACTGCTCCTTAAAAGTATAGTTCCTCCCACTTGCCTCGATTACAACAAATGATTACTCTGGTTTTTGATAAGCAAGAGCATATCTTTTGACCTATCCCTCATCCCCACCCCCCACAAAGATGCCACTTACCCCATATTTGAAGGTCATTTACTCTACGGATTTCTCTTGTGTTATATTCTTAAATGTGTAGCATCAGCTAGGGTCAAAGTTGTCCCTCAGTCGCTCTAAAAGGGTTTTGGATCTGAAGTATTTAAATTTTATAATATGTGAGAGAAGAGTTTTAGCAAAATCTACACTTTGAACCACATACTTAAGAATCACTGAATTAATTTCTATTTGAATTTTTTCCAATCATTTTTCTCATTGAGGCACAGACAAGTAACAATTTGGTGTGGAAAAATAAGTCATTGCAGAGCTACAGACAAAGGGACTTCTCAGTTAAAAGAGACTTAAGAGTCCCAACAACCTGGTTTGAGCAAACCAAATATAAAAGACATTTTGGGGACAATCTGGAAAATTTTTAAATGGGATGGATGTTATATGACATTGGAAATTATTGTTAATTTTGTCAGAAGTGATAATGGTTTTATGATTATGTAGGAACATGAAGTTCTTTTTTAGAGATGCCTATTAAAGTTTTTAAGGTGAAATGTCATAATGTCCATAACTAACTATTTTGTCCATAGCTAACATACTTAAACAGAAACAAGGAAATTAATGAAGAAAATATCACAGAATCTTTATAAGGGTTGAAGTTAGGTGCTGGATATATGACTGTTGATAATTTTTCCATACTCTTGCAGTTTCCCAGACAAAAATAAGACAAGATTCTAGGTCTGAAGTAATAAGGGAAAATGTTGTCACAGGCAACCCCTGAGATAACCCCAAAGATCTCACCTCCTAGTACACCCTTGTGCAATCCTCACTTATGGCAGAGGTGACGGTATTTCACTTCCAAGATTAGGCAACATAAAAACTCTAGGTTTTGTCTCACCATCTCCCTACCTCTTTCTCTGCCTCTGTGTCTCACTGTCTCTCTCTGTGTGTCTCTCTGTCTCTTTCTCTGTCTCTCTTTGTCTCTCTCTGTTTCTCTCTCTCTCTCTCTCTCTCTCTCTCTCTCTCTCTCTTTCTCTCTCTCTCCCTCCCTTTCCCCACTTTGTCTCTCTATCTCTCTGGGGAAAGCCAGCTGCCACAGTGTGAGCTACCCTATGGAGAGGACCGATGGCAAGTAGCTGACGCCTCTGGCCAGTAGCCAGGGGGGAGCTGATGTGAGCCGACCGCCAGCAGTGAGTTCTGAAGAGGATCCTCCCTGGATTGAGGGTTAAAATGACCACAGCCCGTGAGAGATCCTGAGCCAGAGGACCCAACTGAGCCATCTTGAGTTCCTGACCTACAGAAACTGTGTTATACTGCATCTTTTGTTGTTTTAAGCTGCTGAATGTGGGGGAAATTTGTAATGAAGCAATAGACAACTAATACAAAGATTACAAGGAAAAAGAGGCTAAACATGTGACATTGCTTGAGACATTGTGAAACATGATGACTTCAAATTACTTGTTCAGTAAGGAGATAACTCTTCCTATCTCAGGAATTCATCAGTTTGGAAGGAAAGAGAGGTCCATTTGGCAATAAGAGACTAACTAAAAGCTAAGCTACCATTCTGCAAGAAAACATGTCCATTAACTTATAATAAAATCAATCGCATTTATAAGACACCTACAGTTTGTGCAGCAATGTTTCAGATGACAGAATGAAAACAACGTAATTAAAAGATAGCCCCTGCCGTTCATTGAACTGGAGTCTATTGATGCGTAAACTACTCACCAAGATTAAGCAAGGCAGATTTTGAAGCCATTTTCATAGTTCCAGGCCATCTGGATACCTCACATGGAAACTCCAAATGGACAGCACAGCTTCTAAAATTTGGTTAGCTTATTTCTAGAAATTAGTTTATATAATAGGAGAAGCAGGAATTAAACACCCACATCTGGCCATGTCTGTGTAAGATGGTGGCATAAGCATAGATGCAAGGGAATCCATCTTCCAACTTCTCTTTAGAATAACCATGGAAATGCACAAATCAGAGAACATCTTCCACAATCATTAATTAAGAAAGATGTACTGAGCATCTACTGTGTGTCAGGGATGGTATTATATGCAGCATAATGGGAAGGAATGAGTGAGACACGGCCCCAGCCCTCCCTAAGTTTATCCTGTGGTGAAACATGTACAAATACATTCCAACTGTTCTAGTTTGCTAATGCTGCCGGGATGCAAAACACCAGAAATGGATCAGCTTTTATAAAGGGGGTTTATTTGGTTACAAAGTTATAGTCTTAAGGCCATAAAGTGTCCAAGGTAACACATCAGCAATCAGGTACCTTCACTGGAGGATGGCCAATGGCATCCGGAAAACCTGTTAGCTGGGAAGGTACGTGACTGGTGTCTGCTCCAGAGTTCTGATTTCAAAATGGCTTTCTCCCAGAACGTTCCTCTCTAGGCTGCAGTTCCTCAAAAATGTCATTCTTAGTTGCTCTTGGGGCATTTTTCCTCTCTTAGCTTCTCTGGAGCAAAAGTCTGCTTTCAATGGCCATCTTCAAACTGTCTCTCCTCTGCAGCTCCTCTCTCAGCTCCTGTGCGTTCTTTGAAGTGTCCCTCTTGGCTGTAGCAAACTCACTCCTTCTGTCTGAGCTTATATAGTGCTCTAGTAAACTAATCAAGGCCCATGGTGAATGGGTGTGGCCACACCTCCATGGAAATTATCCAACGAAAGCTCTCGCCCACAACTGAGTGATCACATCTGCACGGAAACATCCAATCACAAGTCTCCAACCCAATCAACACCAATACATTTCCTGCCCACACAAGACTTCATCAAAGATAATGGCATTTTGGGGGACATAATACATCCAAACCAGCACACTGACCACATGACATGGGGAAGATGGCGTCACTAGGGAAGCCTGATTTGATCTGTAACTGGAGGACAAAAAGAAATGAGAATATTCCAAGTGGAGGGAGCAGCAGGTGCAGAGAACTGGGAAATGGGAAGGAACTTGATCCCAAAGGAACAGAAAGAAGGTCAGGGTGGCTGAAGAGTTGGGTGTGTGGAGATACGAGGTGGCTGGACATGAGGATGGGTAGAGTTCTGTAGCCGGTCTGGAATTTTGTATTTCATCTGAAATGCAATGGGAAGCCTCTGAAAGGATTTAAACAAGGTGGTGACCTGGTCTGAATTACACCTTTAATAGCTTGCTCTAGCCACTCACGGGACATGGTTGGGAGACACAGCAGAGGAAGCAGGCTCTGACCTCTGGATTACATCCACACATTTCATCTCTTGGATTTGTATTTTATATATCTTTTCTTAACTCCCATTATGTTCCTTTCCTTTTTCTTTTCTTCCACGTTCTGAAAGAATTTACTGAACCCATCTTCTAACATGCTAATTCAATTTCCTGAAGTACCCACTTCTCTCTCTCTATTACAGTTTTAAATTTTGCAGTGGTGCATTTCAACTTCCATAAACTTTTCAAATCTCAAAATTGCATTTGCTTCATGTCTGTTTTGCCTAGTTTCATGAGTGCAAGATATCTTTTAAAAACAATTGTGTGTTTTAAAAACAATCCTTATTTATAAAATGCAATACTTGCTTATGTTAGAAAAAAATAGAAAGCACAGTTAAGCAAAAGGAAGAAAATAAAATATAGTTTTAATTGCATACTTCAAAGACAGTGTATGCATAGGAGCTGGTAAGTTTCATGCCCTTTTATGTCTGTCTTCTTTCACTTAAAATCCATCACAAAAATCTTTCCATTTTTATGTTCATTTCCAGTATCTTTTAAAGCTGAATAATACTTCATAACATGCATAATGCTATCATTTCAACTTCTTTTCCTACCTCGCCCTGAAAAGTTGTTGTTCTCAGGGGTCTATTTTTGGCCCTTACTCTTTGTACTTGAAGTAGCTCATCTAACCTCATGCCATCAGGATCGCCTAAAATGGCTGTTGCAAATCACAAAACTATGCCTCTAGCCCAAACCATTTTCTACTCTAACTTCAGACTCATATTTAGCCATACACCCTAATATGCCTATCTAGATATACTTTAGCACAGGTTCTCAAATGTTAGCAGGTATCAGGATCACCTGGGAGCTTATTAAAACAAAGATTGTTGGGCCCTGCTCCCAGAAGTTTTGATTCAGTAGGTCTAAGGTGGAGTCCAAAGATATGCTTTCCTAACAGGTTCCTAGGTGATGCTGACATGGTTTGGGACCACACTTTAAGAACTGCTCACCTACAGACACATCACATTCAAATTATTCTGAATAGTAATCATCATCTTAACCCCTAAATCCTCTCATGCTGATTTTTAACATTTCTGTTGAAATACGAAATGCATATAGAAAAGTGGCCATGTTGTGCGAGTACCCAAAGAGTTTTTCATAAACTGCACACTCGTGTATAATCAACACCCAGATCAAGAAATAGAACATTTCTAGCACCCCCAAAGCCATCTCACAGCCCATTATGATTGGTGTTCACCAAAATGATTTCTAGCAACACAGATTGGTTCTACCTGGTATCGTGCTGGTATCAGTGTAATCATACAACATGAACATCTTTGTGTCTGGCTTCCTTTATTCAGCCTGATTTCATGTGGTGGCTCATCTCACCCCCATTTGTGTTCGGTCAGTCATACAACAAGAAAACTGAGATGCAGTCTAGACCCCTGCTTCCTCCACTCTCGCATCCAATCTATGACCCAGTCTATCAATTTAAATGCCTAGCTATGTTTTCAACCCATCCTTCTAAATAAGGTCTCAAAAAGGCCCTGATCATCTCTCATGGGAACTATTAAGGTGTTCTCCCAACTGGTTTCCTGCCTCCATTCTCTTGTGGTGCCAATTTGGTCATTTAAAATGAAAATTTGATTCTCTCTCCACTCTTGACTTAAAAGTAAGGACATCCAGAATCAGCTTCTCAAATACCATCTTCTATTTTCCTTTCTTTGTGAAGTTTATTCTTTCTCATTGCAGATGGAAAGATTCCACGTGTCAGGGAGCACAGTCAGTAAGAAGCCAAAAACATTACAGCTCTCTTCTCCTACTCAGGAGGACTGACTTGCTTCCTTTGGTTCCAGTTAGAGGAAAACTCCTGGGGAAGGATTTTGGTTGGTCCGGCATGGGTCAGGTGACCAACCCTGGATGGCTTAGGGGTCAAGGTCAGAAAGCATAGGCAGGGGCCTTTACCCCTACTTTGGAAGTTATGCCATCCATGTAACTGTAGGTCCCCAAGACTGAATTTGAGTGGATAGAGGAAAAACAAAGTTCAGACGTAAAAAGAAAGATTAAAAAAAGAGACTTGAGTTATCAGATCTAAAATGTCCTGGGTAGAACCTTTTAGTTATATCATAGTGGCTTTTACAAATTCCAAGCATAAATGATAAATGAGCCAGAAGGGCACTGGACTAAATACTAGAAACAGAGAAATGTTTCCAGAGTTATAAGGAAATAGGCATTTTATTTTAGAATTCTATACACAAAAATGTTGTTCATACAAGAGGGGGAAAGTATGACATTTTTAGATGTTCAAAGACTCTGAAAATATGTCACCCACTTTTGTTTACTAAAAACTTTTAAGTACTAGGGAAAATCATTTTGTCACTCATTCAAACAACAACAACAAGAAAGACAATACAGAACTCAAGACAGGGAAATTAAAGATGGAATAATGAGCAGTGTAACCAGAAAAAATATAATTAAGCTGAAACAATTTTTGTTAATGGAGTTATGAAGTTTAATGCCTTTGTTATGACAGGAACCTTAAACTAAAAGAGCTTTAATTAGAAAAATATACTAAAACTAAAATTCTGAGTTACTAAAAAATTGGGAAGTGGGAGAGTGGAAGGTAAGAAAAGCATAGTAACCTTTTATTTTTGAAGGGATGGACTTATATAAACACTATTAAATTCTATTTTTTTTCAAAAAGAGACATTCTAATACATTTCGTACAAAACTAAAATCAAAATGGCTGTTGTTTGTAAACAAAGTTTTATTGTTCCCAGGCTGGGATGAAGGTGAAGTGAGTGGGGCAGAGTTGTAAAGTACAGGATCAGATCCTGTGTCTATTTATTTATTTTATTTTTTTTTTAATCATCATTTTATTGAGATATATTCACATACCACGCAGTCATACAAAACAAATTGTACTTTCGATTGTTTACAGTGCCATTACATAGTTGTACATTCATCACCTAAATCAATCCCTGACACCTTCATTAGCACACACACAAAAATAACAAGAATAATAATTAGAGTGAAAAAGAGCAATTGAAGTAAAAAAGAACACTGGGTACCTTTGTCTGTTTGTTTCCTTCCCCTACTTTTCTACACATCCATCCATAAACTAGACAAAGTGGAGTTTGGTCCTTATGGCTTTCCCAATCCCATTGTCACCCCTCATAAGCTACATTTGTATACAACTGTCTTCGAGATTCATGGGTTCTGGGTTGTAGTTTGATAGTTTCAGGTATCCACCACCAGCTACCCCAATTCTTTAGAACCTAAAAAGGGTTGTCTAAAGTGTGCGTAAGAGTGCCCACCAGAGTGATGTCTCGGCTCCTTTTGGAATCTCTCTGCCACTGAAGCTTATTTCATTTACTTTCACATCCCCCTTTTGGTCAAGAAGATGTTCTCCGTCCCACGATGCCGGGTCTACATTCCTCCCCGGGAGTCATATTCCACGTTGCCAGGGAGATTCACTCCCCTGGGTGTCTGATCCCACGTAGGGGGGAGGGCAGTGATTTCACCGTTCAAGTTGGCTTAGCCAGAGAGAGAGGGCCACATCTGAGCAACAAAGAGGCATTCAGGAGGAGAGTCTTAGGCACAAATATAGGGAGGCCTAGCCTCTCCTTTGCAGCAACCGTCTTCCCAAGGGTAAAACTTATGGTAGAGGGCTCAACCCATCAAACCACCAGTCCCCTATGTCTGTGGTCATGTTAGCAACCATGGAGGTGGGGTAGGCGAATACCCCTGCATTCTCCACAGGCTCCTCAAGGGGGCACTACATCTTTTTTTTTTTTCCTTGTTTTTCTTTCTTTTTTTTTTTTTTTAACTTTCCCTTCTTTTTTAAATCAACTGTATGAAAAAAAAAAAGTTAAAAAGAAAACAAACATACAATAAAAGAACATTTCAAAGAGACCATAACAAGGGGGTAAGAAAAAGACAACTAACCTAAGATAACTGCTTAACTTCCAACATGTTCCTACTTTACCCCAAGAAAGTTACATAATATAGCAACATTTCTGTGAACTTGTTCCTACTATATCCATCAGAAATTAACAGACCATAGTCATTTCTGGGCATCCCCAGAACGTTAGCTTATCTGTTCTTCTTGGATTATTGTTCCTCCTTCCTTAATTGCTCTCTACTGCTAGTTCCCCTACATTCTACATTATAAACCATTTGTTTTACATTTTTCAAAGTTCACATTAGTGGTAGCATATAATATTTCTCTTTTTGTGCCTGGCTTATTTCGCTCAGCATTATGTCCTCAAGGTTCATCCATGTTGTCATATGTTTCACCAGATCGTTCCTTCTTACTGCCGCGTAGTACTCCATCGTGTGTATATACCACATTTTATTTATCCACTCATCTGTTGAAGGA
This sequence comes from Choloepus didactylus, assembly GCF_015220235.1. Taxonomy (NCBI): domain Eukaryota; kingdom Metazoa; phylum Chordata; class Mammalia; order Pilosa; family Megalonychidae; genus Choloepus; species Choloepus didactylus. Next base: position 141,110,784 of record NC_051311.1, on the reverse strand, counting down.
CATTTGGGTTGTTTCCATCTCTTAGCAATTGTGAATAATGCTGCTATGAACATTGGCGTGCAGATATCTGTTCGTGTCACTGCTTTCCGATCTTCCGGGTATATACCAAGAAGTGCAATCGCTGGATCGAATGGTAGCTCTATATCTAGTTTTCTAAGGAACTGCCAGACTGACTTCCAGAGTGGCTGAACCATTATACAGTCCCACCAACAATGAATAAGAGTTCCAATTTCTCCACATCCCCTCCAGCATTTGTAGTTTCCTGTTTGTTTAATGGCAGCCATTCTAACCGGTGTTAGATGGTATCTCATTGTGGTCTTAATTTGCATCTCTCTAATAGCTAGTGAAGCTGAACATTTTTTCATGTGTTTCTTGGCCATTTGTATTTCCTCTTCAGAGAACTGTCTTTTCATATCTTTTGCCATTTTATAATTGGGCTGGCTGTACTATTGTCATTGAGTTGTAGGATTTCTTTGTATATGCAAGATATCAGTCTTTTGTCAGATACATGGTTTCCAAAAATTTTTTCCCATTGAGTTGGCTGCCTCTTTACCTTTTTGAGAAATTCCTTTGAGGTGCAGAAACTTCTAAGCTTGAGGAGTTCCCATTTATCTATTTTCTCTTTTGTTGCTTGTGCTTTGGGTGTAAAGTCTAGGAAGTGGCCGCCTAATACAAGGTCTTGAAGATGTTTTCCTACATTATCTTCTAGGAGTTTTATGGTACTTTCTTTTATATTGAGATCTTTGGTCCATTTTGAGTTAATTTTTGTGTAGGGTGTGAGGTAGGGGTCCTCTTTCATTCTTTTGGATATGGATATCCAACTCTCCCAGCCCCATTTGTTGAAAAGACCATTATGGCTCAGTTCAGTGACTTTGGGGGCCTTATCAAAGATCAGTCGGCCATAGATCTGAGGGTCTATCTCTGAATTCTCAATTCGATTCCATTGATCTATATGTCTATCTTTGTGCCAGTACCATGCTGTTTTGGCAACTGTGGCTTTATAATAAGCTTCAAAGTCAGGGAGTGTAAGTCCTCCCACTTCGTTTTTCTTTTTTAGATTGTCTTTAGCAATTCGAGGCATCTTCCCTTTCCAAATAAATTGATAACTAGCTTTTCCAAGTCTGCAAAGTAGGTTGTTGGAATTTTGATTGGGATTGCATTGAATCTGTAGATGAGTTTGGGTAGAATTGACATCTTAATGACATTTAGCCTTCCTATCCATGAACATGGAATATTTTTCCATCTTTTAAGGTCCCCTTCTATTTCTTTTAGTATCGTTATGTAGTTTTCTTTGTATAGGTCTTTTACATCTTTGGTTAAGTTTATTCCTAGGTACTTGATTTTTTTAGTTGCTATTGAAAATGGTATCTTTTTCTTGAGTGTCTCTTCAGTTTGTTCATTTCTAGCATATAGAAACATTACTGACTTATGTGCATTAATCTTGTATCCCGCTACTTGCTAAATTTGTTTATTAGCTCTAGTAGGTGTATCGTTGATTTCTCAGGGTTTTCTAGATATAAGATCATATCATCTGCAAACAATGACAGTTTTACTTCTTCTTTTCCAATTTGGATGCCTTTTATTTCTTTGTTTTGCTGGATTGCCCTGGCTAGCACTTCCAGCACAATGTTGAATAACAGTGGTGACAGCAGGCATCCTTGTCTTGTTCCTGATCTTAGAGGGAAGGCTTTCAGTCTCTCACCATTGAGTACTATGCTGGCTGTGGGTTTTTCATATATGCTCTTTATCATGTTGAGGAAGTTTCCTTCAATTCCTACGTTTTGAAGTGTTTTTATCAAAAACGGATGTTGGATTTTGTCAAATGCTTTTTCAGCATCTATTGAGATGATCAATTGATTTTTCCCTTTTGACTTGTTAATGTGTTGTAATACATTGATTGTTTTTCTTATGTTGAACCATCCTTGCATGCCTGGAATGAACCCCACTTGGTCATGGTGTATGATTTTTTTAATGTGTCTTTGGATTCGATTTGCAAGTATTTTGTTGAGGATTTTTGCATCTATATTCATTAGGGAGATTGGCCGGTAGTTTTCCTTTTTTGTAGCATCTTTGCCTGGTTTTGGTATTAGATTGATGTTAGCTTCATAGAATGAGTTAGGTAGTGTTCCATTTTCTTCAATGTTTTGAAAGGGTTTGAGTAAGATTGGTGTCAGTTCTTTCTGGAAAGTTTGGTAGAATTCCCCTGTGAAGCCATCTGGCCCTGGGCATTTATTTGTGGGAAGCTTTTTGATGACTGATTGGATCTCTTTGCTTGTGATGGGTTGGTTGAGGTCTTCTATTTCTTCTCTGGTCAGTCTATGTTGTTCATATGTTTCCAGGAAATTGTCCATTTCTTCTACATTATCCAGTTTGTTGCCATACAGTTGTTCATAATATCCTCTTATAATTTTTTTAATTTCTTCAGGATCTGCAGTTATGTCACCTTTTTCATTCATTATTTTGTTTATATGGGTCTTCTCTCTTTTTGATTTTGTCAGTCTAGCTAGGGGCTTGTCAATCTTGTTGATCTTCTCAAAGAACCAACTTTTGGTGATATTTATCCTCTCTATTGTTTTTTTGTTCTCTATGTCATTTATTTCTGCTTTAATCCTTGTTATTTCTTTTCTTCTACTTGGTTTAGGATTGGTTTGCTGTTCATTTTCTAGCTTCTTCAGTTGATCCATTAGTTCTTTGATTTTGGCTCTTTCTTCCTTTTTAATATATGCGTTTAGTGCTATAAATTTCCCCCTTAGCACTGCTTTTGCTGCATCCCATAGGTTTTGGTATGTTGTGTTCTCATTTTCATTCGTCTCTATATATTTAGCAATTTCTCTTGCTATTTCTTCTTTAACCCACTGATTGTTTAGGAGTGTGTTGTTTAACCTCCAGGTATTTGTGAATTTTCTAAGTCTCTGATGGTTATTGACTTCTAATTGTATTCCATTGTGGTCAGAGAATGTGCTTTGAATAATTTCAATCTTTTTAAATTTATTGAGCATTGTTTTATGTCCCAGCATATGATCTATTCTGGAGAAAGTTCCATGAGCTCTAGAAAAGTATGTGTATCCTGGTGATTTGGGATGTAATGTCCTGTATATGTCTGTTAAATCTAATTCATTTATCAGATTGTTTAGGTTTTCAATTTCCTTATTGGTCTTCTGTCTGGTTGATCTATCTATAGGTGAGAGTGATGTGTTGAAGTCTCCCACAATTATTGTGGAAACCTCAATTGCTTCCTTTAGTTTTTCCAGTGTTTCTCTCATGTATTTTGTGGCACCTTGATTGGGTGCATAGACATTTACCATTGTTATTTCTTCTTGCTGAATTGCCCCTTTTATTACTATGTAGTGGCCTTCTTTGTCTCTCAAAACATCCCTGCATTTGAAGTCTATTTTATCTGAGATTAATATTGCTACACCTGCTTTCTTTTGGCTGTGGCTTGCATGAAATATTTTTTTCCATCCTTTCACTTTCAGTTTCTTTGTGTCCCTGTGTCTAAGATGAGTCTCTTGTATGCAACATATTGATGGTTCATTTTTTTTTGATCCATTCTGCAAATCTATATCTTTTAATTGGGGAGTTTAATCCATTTACATTCAACGTTAAAACCGTGAAGGCATTTCTTGAATCGGCCATCTTATCCTTTGGTTTATGTTTGCCATATTTTTCCCTCTCTCTATTAATATCCTTTATTGTACCCATACCGAATCTCTTTAGTACTGAACCTTTCTCCAAGTCTCTCTGTCCTGTCTTTGTTTCTCTGTCTGTAGGGCTCCCTTTAGTATCTCCAGTAGGGCAGGTCTCTTGTTAGCAAATTCTCTCAGCATTTGTTTGTCTGTGAAAAATTTAAGCTCTCCCTCAAATTTGAAGGAGAGCTTTGCTGGATAAAGTATTCTTGGCTGGAAATTTTTCTCACTCAGAATTTTAAATATATCGTGCCACTGCCTTCTCACCTCCATGGTGGCTGCTGAGTAGTCATTACTTAGTCTTATGCTGTTTCCTTTGTATGTGGTGAATTGCTTTTCTCTTGCTGCTTTCAGAACTTGCTCCTTCTCTTCTGTGTTTGACAGTGTGATCCGTATATGTCTCGGAGTAGGTTTATTTGGATTTATTCTATTTGGAGTTCGCTGAGCATTTATGATTTGTGTATTTATGTTGTTTTGAAGATTTGGGAAGTTTTCCCCAACAATTTCTTTGAATACTCTTCCTAGACCTTTACCCTTTTCTTCCCCTTCTGGGACACCAATGAGTCTTATATTTGGACGTTTCATATTATCTATCATATCCCTGAGGTCCATTTCGATTTTTTCAATTTTTTTCCCCATTCTTTCTTTTATGCTTTCATTTTCCATTCTGTCATCTTCCAGGTCACTGATTCATTGTTCAACTTCCTCTAGTCTTGTACTATGAGTGTCCAGAATCTTTTTAATTTGGTCAACAGTTTCTTTAATTTCCATAAGATCATCCATTTTTTTATTTAGTCTTGCAATGTCTTCTTTATGCTCTTCTAGAGTCTTCTTGATTTCCTTCATATCCCGTACTATGGTCTCATTGTTCATCTTTAGTTCTTTGAGTAGCTGCTCTAGATGCTGTGTCTCTTCTGGTCTTTTGATTTGGGTGCTTGGGCTTGGGTTATCCATATCGTCTGGTTTTTTCATATGCTTTATAATTTTCTGTTGTTTTTGGCCTCGTGGCATTTGCTGAACTTGATAGGGTTCTTTTAGGGTTTGTAGACCTATTGAAGTCCTTATCTCTAATTTATCAGATCTACAGCTTCGTGGAGTACACTTTCTCTAACTAACCAGCAGGTGCCATCCACGAGCCACCTGTTCTCCACAAGCCAGTTCTCCCCTGCTTAGCCTTTTTTTTGGTGAGTGGGGGAGTGAGTCTTGTGGAGCCCAATTGGTGTACCAAGCTTGCGTGTGTAGTTGGTGTTGCCTGCCCTGTATGTGGGGCGTGTTTCTGGGCAGTCGGGGAGGGGGTGTGGCCCTAACAATCAAATCTCCCTGATGATCCTAGAGTTTTAAAGCTGCTGCAATAGTCTAATCCTTCAGTTCAGTCCTGCCACAGTTTGTCTCTGCCACTGACTCACAGGTCTTTGGTATTGGCGTAAGGCTCCTGAGACTTGCAAGTGGTCCCCTCTTCCAGGCCGTGCACCCCGGGTCCTCTGTTGAGGGATGACTGTGCTATGTCACAGGTGAGTGCCATCCCCCCAGGGCAGTTCTGGGCTGCTGGGCTGTGTAGGGAGGCTCCCAGTCTGCTCAAATGATGGCTGAATGGGGCTTTGTTAATTCACACTGCTCCACCTTCCCAGCTCTGGGACAATCAGCTGAGGTTGCAGGGAAGGCTAATGTCCACGCCCAGTTTTGTGGTGTGTGCCTATTATTTGAAGCACTTCCGTCACACTGGGTTGTCTGGGGCAGCTCTGGGCTATGGGGCTGGCGATGGGCAGGAGTGTTTCCTGTCCACCAGGATGGTGGCTGTGAGCGGACACCCCCCTTTTCTTGGGAAGTTGTGGTGTTTAGTGAATTTTCTCAGCCACTGCATTATTGCCTTTTGTCTCAGAGCTCTCTTAGTTCTGCTCTTGATTTGACGTGCCCAAATTGCAATTCTTTGAAGCTTTCTGTATTGGGCTTCTTAGAGTAATTGTTTTAGAAAAAGAAAAAAGGATTAAAAAAAAAAAAAAAAAGGGCCCTCCTCAGAGATCTAATGGGTTATTGAAATGCTAATAGACAAAGCAACCAGGGCCATTAAGGAAAGGTCCACAGGGCAGAGAGATCAGCTTTTCTTCGGGATTTGCATATGAGCCTCAGGGCCTGAGCTCTGCCCTTCCCCTTTCTGTGTTCACCAGAACTCCAAAAATCCTCCGCTTTTATTTTGGAGTTTTTCGTGTTGTTTTTTTTCTATGCCTGTCTCCTCTCTGCTGGGCTGGCTGCTCTCAGATTCTCTGGTGTCTGGTCTCAGTCTATCTATGGTTGGAGTTTGGATCAGTAGAATGAGTTTCCGAGAAGGGCTGCCACTGCAGTTCTCCCTTCTCCTTTCCGGAGCTGGCAGCCCCTCCTCCCACGGGACTGAGCCTGGCAGGGAGGGGCGCAGGTCCCCTGGCCGCAAAAACTTACAGATTTCGCTGATCTCAGCAGTTCGACATTTTCATGAGTGTTGTATGAAGTATGCCCGAAGTCAGATTGCTCTGTGGTGTCCAGTCCATGCAGTTCCTGGCTTTTTACCTACTTTCCTGGAGGAGTAACTAAAACTTACAGCTCACCAGTCTGCCATCTTGCCCCGCCTCCCCTGTGTCTATTTAAAAATTAGATATTCTGTTCATTGTGAATTTTTTTTGCATTGATTTTAATTTTTTAAAATATCACATTAAAATATTATTTATCTTGATTACTAAATTATTTGGTTCTCCCTTAAGTTTTGTGCCCAAGTTATACACATACTTCACCCTGCATCAAAACTATTAGAAGAAAAAAATGAAACTCAGAAACGTGGCTGTATTAGTTAGGGTTCTCTAGGGAAACAGAATCAATGAGAGGTGTCTATGACTATAAAATTTATAAAAGTGACTTACGCACGAGTCCAAATTCTGTAAAGCAGTCAGCAAACTGTCAACTCCAAGGAAGATGTCTGATGAACTCCTCAGGAAATAAACCAGCAACTTTGACGAACTCCTCAGGAAACACTTCGCTGGGCAGCCGAAGAAGAAGTGAAGGTCCTCTCTCTGTCTTGCTTATAAGTCTTCAACTGATTAATTGGATTAAATCCAGCCAACTGCATACTTTCATTGTGGAAGACACACCCTTTGGTGAGTCATCAGTCACAGCTGCAGTCAATTGATGATTTAATAAACCAGCCTGTTGGTTTATTAACCAGCCACAAACCTCCTCACAGCAATTGTTAGGCCAGTGCTTGCTTGACCAGACAGCTGGGTATTATCATCTGGCCAAGTTGACACACGAACCTAACCATCACAGTCCACCCCTTGTCAACTTGGCAGTTATACACATCACCTATAACCATACTTTATCTCTAAGCAGATAATAATAACAGATACATATTTTGCCTAACAATACTCCACTGTGCAGCATACAACTGGAAATGCACTAAATCTCTCCAGAATAGGGTGCAAGTCCTTGGGTGACATTAGCTCTTAAAATTGATTTCCTTTAGCTTAAATACAGCAAAATGAACAGCACGGGTTATGCCATATGGTAAGGGAATAAAACAGAGAAAAAAAGCAAAGATATTTGCTTTACAGACAAATACAAACATAATCATAACAAAACAAGGAGGAAATATTCATGCCATCATAGTCCTCGTTTCTGTAACTGGTCACGTGGCCGTAGTTCATATTTATCACGACCTTCTTCCACTACCTATTCCATGTTCCCTTTACCCTCAGCAAGCACTTCAGCTGGCCGTGGTTCTTCGCCTGGTGGGGTGACCCAAACCTTCATTCCTGAAGCTTCTGGGCCATTGGTAGTCCCGCCTGGATTGGGTTGTTGCAGTTTTCCATTGACTTGAATCACGGGGCATGGTAGTACTAAGAGACGCCCTAAGGGATCTCCTGTATTCCAGGAAAACTCTTCTTTACTTCCATTGTGTAGTTGCAGTGCTATTTCCCCTTGATAGTCAGGATCAATCACCCCAGCCTGTACAGTAATCCCCTTCCTTGCCTGTTGATTCAGAGGCTTAAGAAGACCAAAGTGGCCAGGTGGCAGTCTTAACTTCCAGTTCAATGGAATTATTATTGTGTTTCCTGGTGGAAGCACTCCTCCCTTTGGAACCAAGACCTGTAGACCAGCAGAGCTTAAGCTTGCCAGGACAGGAAGCAAAAATTTACCTACTGGATCACTAGGAATGATAGTGAGTGGTGCCACTCCTGTTTCCACCCCTTGATTCCTGGCTATGGGAGAAACAGCACCATAGAGTGGACGCTGATTCAGAGCATACACAGCCTCCTGGAGAACACTGCCCCAGCCCTGCAAGGTATTGCCACCCAGTTGGCGCCGTAATTGAGTCTTCAACAGGCCATTCCACCGTTCTATCAACCCAGCTGCCTCTGGATGACGGGGAACATGGTAAGACCACAGAATTCCATGAGCATGTGCCCATTCCCTCACTTCATTTGCTGTGAAGTGGGTTCCTTGGTCTGAAGCAATGCTGTGTGGAATACCATGATGGTGGATAAGGCATTCTGCAAGTCCACTGATGGTAGTTTTGGCAGAAGCATGTCATGCAAGGAAGGCAAGCCCATATCTGGAGTATGTGTCTATTCCAATAAAAACAAATCGCTGCCCCTTCCATGATGGAAGTGGTCCAATGTAATCAACCTGTCACTAGGTAGCAGGCTGATCACCTCGGGGAATGATGCCATATCAGGGACTGAGTGTGTCTCTGCTGCTGGCAGATTGGGCACTCAGCAGTGGCTGTGGCCAGGTCAGCCTTGGTGAGTGGAAGTCCATGTTGCTGAGCTCATGCATAACCTCCACCCCAAGTTTCCGGATCCCAGTCTTTTCCAATCAATGCCTTTACTTTAACAGCAGACACCCTGAGAGGTTGAGATTTTAGTTTACGTTGTAAATCTGCTACTTGCATAATGACTCTGCATCTGGTTTTCAGAAGTCTGCAGGCACAGGAAATAAGATTTTCTTTCAGGGCACACATAGAAACTTTTATGTCTGTCATATGGTGTTTAAGTTTTGAATTTGAAGCCTTTAGCTCATCCCTTTCTCTTACAACTTTATCCAAAGTATCTAAGAGCAGCCAACCAACATCATTATACTGCTTAATTCTGCAAAACTCTGTGAAGATGTCGAAAACACTGTCACCCAGAGTCTTGCTTCGTACTACAGTATGATTAGGAGAATCAAACGGTGTTATTTTGCGTATCTCCTTTGCCAACTCATGCCATGGACTGTCAGTGACCTCTTGATTATTGGAAACAGAATCATTAGTGCCTTTGAATCTAATCAGAGTAAAAAACAAATTGTAAAAGCCCATTTTAAGATTCTGTTTCTCAAAAACCACTCCCGATACCAAGTTGTATTAGTTAGGGTTCTCTAGGGAAACAGAATCAGTGAGAGGTGCCCTATAAAATTTATAGTCCAAATTCTGTACAGCAGTCAGCAAACTGTCAACTGCAAGGAAGATGTCTGATGAACTCCTTAGGAAACAACTGGCAACTTCGACAAACTCCTCAGGAAATGAACTGGGATCTTTGACGAACGTGTTCGATGAACTCCTCAGGAAATGAACAGGCAACTTCCACGAACTCCTCAGGAAACGCTTCACTGGGCAGCCGAAGAAGAGGTGAAGGTCCCCTATCTGTCTCGCTTAGGAGTCTTCAACTGATTATTGGATTAAATACAGCCAATTGCATTCTCTCATTGCGGAAGACACGCCCTTCGGTGAGTCATCAGTCACAGCTACAGCCAATTGACTGATGATTTAATAAACCAGCCTCTGGTTTATTAACCGCCACAAAAGTCCTTGCAGGAACAGTTAGGCCAGTGCTTGCTTGACCAGACAGCTCGGTACTATCACCTGGCCAAGTTCACACATGAACCTAAAAAACAGTGGCCAATCATTAAAAATCACTAGAGAAAGAAAAGCAAACAACATGACATACACAAACACAAAACTGGAGAAGGTCATTAGGCAAAATATATCATATAAAATTGGATTGAGGTCAAAATGTGCCATGTAAAAGCTGAAAAGATAGAAGAGGAAGTAGTAAGCTCAGGAAAAAGAAAATACTTTTATCAGACAACAAAAGTGATATTTTTCATTGATAATATACATGTTAGTGTTTTTCTCCTTGAAAAGCAGTAATCATTGATATTTACATAAAACTTTATTCTATATAGAGAGACTAAGCAATAGCGTGTTGAAATTTATAAATCAACAATAGCAGCAAGAAAAGGAAATTGAGACAGAACCTTTGAGGATTTCGCATTGCTCTTAAAATAAAATTAAACCATCTTGTAACCTCTCCATGGTCCTGCGTGACTGTGGCCTGCCCCTAAACAAACTTATTTTTGGAGCCCCTCTTCTATGCCACTCACAGGCCCTTCCCTTTGATGAGTGTGCCAAGCAGCTCCCATGTCCAGCCAGCGTCCCCCTGGACCACCTCCTCCAGCCGAGGCCTTCTCTGCTCCTGGCTCCCTCCCCAACCTGGCTCACTCCAGTGACCCTTCAGGGCTCAGCCAAGTTGTCACAGTCCCAGGGAGGCAGCCGTGGCAAAGATCAACATTTGCATTATATTGTGTCCTGTCAGCCAATCAGGAAACATTTTTCCCCTGTAAAGGTAGCCCCAGGGGTACATGCAGAGCATTCAGTTGGTTGACACATTTTAGGGGCTTTTATTAGTCTCAGGGCATCTTTAGAGTTAGATTTAGGGAGTCAGGTCACACACACACACACACATACACACACACACACACATGCACACCCCACTGAGTGCAATACACAAACATCCCACAAAAGGAAGCTGGTGGTGGAGCAGGCTCGCAGGAGAGCTTTACCTTATGTCACACTGTCCCAGGAGTTCTCCGATTCTGTCCTGCCCATGTGAGCTCATCTACCTTACATGATCTTACTCCAAAGAATCCAAGCATTAGCAGCATCTTGGAGCGCAGGCCTAGTCTCAGATACTACAAGTGTACACACTGGTTGGAGCGAAACAGACGTGCTTCACCTTTACCACCTGAAGCCTAATTTACAGAGGGCTGTAACAAGTCTAAGGTCTGCAGGCACGCATGTTTTCTTAATAACGGAGAGCCTCTAACTCGATTAGCCAGGAAGAAAAGCAATCAAGGCAAGGCAGATGTCTGGCAGTTCTGAACACTCTGCCTTAGGATGCCTCAGTAATGAGTGGGGGAGGGAGCAGAGCTTGACAGTTTTCTGCTTCTTTTGAATCTACTGCACATGCTGTCTTAATATTATAATCCCAAACTCCATTTATTCTGGCCCTACTTTATGTCTTTCAGAAAAATACCATGGTGGAGTCTCATCATAACACAGATTTGGTTTCCAAAATCAGCATTCAAGGTGACAATTGCCTATAATCAAGATTATCCTTGAAAATCATTTAAATTGACCAGAAGAACAGCAAACAGGTACAATATCTTACAATAAGTTTAACACACCCAGTTTTCTCCAGTGCTGAAACAAATTACTTAACTTGAACAGTAAGTGAAAGAGTTGGCTTGTGTTAGGGGCTATAGTATATGAAATAAACATATTTAAAAAGAAAGTGAAGTATGAAGTACATACAATTTAATTTTCTATGATAAACAAACATATGATGTGACTCCAGTATATTGCTCTCTATGTAAATTTTGTTTCTCATATTAAATTTATTCCAAAGTAGTTTATAGTTTCTGTTGCCATTATGAATGAAATCTTATTTTTTCATTTCAATTTTTTGCTGGATACAACTTGCAAGTGGGGAAAGTTACTGATTTTTGTTTTTTATTTTGTACTCCACCACTTTTTCTGTTTGCTTTATTAATAGCTTTAAAACAGATACTCTTGTATTTCATAAGTGTGCAATCATAGAATCATAAATCCTATCAGCAGTAAATAATGATAGTTCCTCTTCTATTTCAATATTTTGTTGAGGCAGCAACTAGCCACAACTTTTAACCCCCCAATCTAAGCCTTAAAATCCACATACCAGGAGAATGACCTCTACTAATCTCCCAGTCCTGGTATTGTGAAAATATTTTCACCAGTTATGGCTATCAAGAGAACTCAGCTTATAATCCAGAGAGAGTTTCCAGGACATGAGACAGGGAGAGGGAACCCAGGCAGAAGCCAGAAGCCTCACTGCATTGAGGAACCACTTCTGGGAGCCTGGGGATCCCACACGGCAAAATTCTTAAGGTAGAGTTATGGAGAGGAGAGAGCTGCACATATAGTTACAGGGAAATGCAGAGGGTGGACCTTGAGTCTTCAGCTCCACGCTGATCAATGCATTATGTGTAAAGAAACTATCCAAGGTTGGAAAAAGAACAATCTGGAAGAATTAGAGGGAATGCGTCTCAAAATTAACACAAGAATTCAAATCCTAGCACCACTATTTCCTGGTTGTGTAATCTTGAGCAAGTTATTACGCTCCCTGAATCTCAGTTTCTTCATCAACAAAAGGAGATAATATCATTGACACCAGAGAGTCTTTGTAAGAATCAAAAATAATGTATATTAAACACATAGCACAGGAACCTGGCACATAGCAGCTGTTCAAAAAAAGAAGGTGTGCCCCACTCACCAACCCACAATAAAACTAACACAGGGATCAGAAAAGTCCATGTTTTCACCAGCCAGAGTGGAAAAATCACGTAATTTATGAGACATTGCATAGAGTACTCAGAAAGATATTGCCTCAGCACTAGAGGAGAAAATAGCCCTAAATTCAATGCTGCTGTGGTCCCATCTAAAAAAAAAGCTTAAAATCAAGCCTTCCAAGTAACTTAACTGCTTTCTAAAACAAAGCTCAAGAATATTTATGGGATCACAGTAATATTGAGCACCCACCAAGGTAAAATTCACAATGTCTAGCATCCAAATTACTAGGCATGCAAAGAACAGGAAAACTATGACCCATAATGAGGAGAAAATTAATCAACAGAAATTGACCCAGAAATAACACATATGATAGAATTACTAGAAAAAGACATTAAAACACTCTATAACTATAGTCCATATGTAAATGAAAGATTGGGCATTTTAGTTGGAGACATGGAAGATATGGAAATACCCAAATCTGAATTCTAGAGATGAAAATTAAAATATCTAAGGTGAAAAATACATTGGATCAGATTAACAGCTGTTCAGACAACACAGGAATAAAAAGACTAGAGAACTTGAAGACATAGCAATAGAAACTATTCAAAATGAAACACAGAGACAAAAAAGTCTAAAATAAATTAAAAGGTTATCAGTGAGTTCTGGGACAACTTGAAGAGAAGCCTGGTATATATGTAATTGGAGTCTCTGGAGAACAGGTTGAGGGGGAAGGAAAAATACTTTAAGAAATAATGGCTGAAGTTTTTCTAAATTTGATGAAATCTACAAACCCACAGATCCAAGAAATTCAACATAAGAAATGTGAAGAAAATTACATCAAGCAACATGATATTCAAATTTTTCAAAACAAGCAATAGAGAGAAAACCTAAAGTGTAGCCAGAGAAAAAACTCAGGTTATCTAGAGGACTAAAGATAGGAATAACAGACTTCTGATCAGAAACAGTATAAACCAGATGCCAGTGGAGCAATGCCTTTAAAGTACTGAAAGAAAAAACATCAACCTAGTATTCTATACCTAGCAAAAAAAAATCTTTAAAAATTGAAGGTAAAGACTTTTTCAGATATACAAAACTGAAATATTTCATCAGCAGCAGAACTGCACTACAAGAAATATTAAAAGACATCCTTCAGGCAGAAGGAAAGTGATACCAAATGGAAATCTAGGCCAACATGAAGGAATGTAGAACATTGGAAGTGGAAAACATGTTACTAAATATAAAAGACCTTTTTTTGACTTTGAAAATGTGTTTAAAAGATAGCTGACTGATTGTTTAAGGCAAAAATAAAAATTATGTATTATATTTATAACATATGTAGAAGTAAAATGTATGTCAACAGGCTAGGAGGGAGTGATAGAAATATACTATTGTAAAATTCTTATATTGGATATGAGGTGGTATAACATGACTTGAGAGCAAGCTATGATAAGTTAAAGATATATACTATAGCCCAATTATAAAATGGGCAAAAGATATGAAAAGACAGTTCTCTGAAGAGGAAATACAAATGGCCAAGAAACACATGAAAAAATGTTCAGCTTCACTGGCTATTAGAGAGATGCAAATTAAGACCACAATGAGATACCATCTAACACCGATTAGAGTGGCTGCCATTAAACAAACAGGAAACTACAAATGCTGGAGGGGATGTGGAGAAATTGGAACTCGTATTCACTGTTGGTGGGACTGTATAATGGTTCAGCCACTCTGGAAGTCAGTCTGGCAGTTCCTTAGAAAACTAGATATAGAGTTACCATTCGATCCAGCGATTGCACTTCTCGGTATATACCCGGAAGATCGGAAAGCAGTGACACGAACAGATATCTGCACGCCAATGTTCATAGCAGCATTATTCACAATTGCCAAGAGATGGAAACAACCCAAATGTCCTTCAACAGATGAGTGGATAAATAAAATGTGGTATATACACACGATGGAATACTACACGGCAGTAAGAAGGAACGATCTGGTGAAACATATGACAACATGGATGAACCTTGAAGACATAATGCTGAGCGAAATAAGCCAGGCACAAAAAGAGAAATATTATATGCTACCACTAATGTGAACTTTGAAAAATGTAAAACAAATGGCTTATAATGTAGAATGTAGGGGAACTAGCAGAAGAGAGCAATTAAGGAAGGGGGAACAATAATCCAAGAAGAACAGATAAGCTATTTAACGTTCTGGGGATGCCCAGGAATGACTATGGTCTGTTAATGGATATAGTAGGAACAAGTTCACAGAAATGTTGTTATATTAGGTAACTTTCTTGGGGTAAAGTAGGAACAGGTTGGAAGTTAAGCAGTTATCTTAGGTTAGTTGTCTTTTTCTTACTCCCTTGTTATGGTCTCTTTGAAATGTTCTTTTATTGTATTTTTTTTTTTTTTTTTACAGTTGATTTAAAAAAAGAAAAAAAAGGGAAAAAAAAAAAAAGGGAAAAAAAATATGTAGTGCGCCCTTGAGGACCCTGTGGAGAATGCAGGGGTATTGGCCTACCCCACCTCGATGGTTGCTAACATGACCACAGACATAGGGGACTGGTGGTTTGATGGGTTGAGCCCTCTACCATAGGTTTTACCCTTGGGAAGACGGTTGCTGCAAAGGAGAGGCTAGGCCTCCCTGTGTTTGTGCCTAAGAGCCTCCTCCCGAATGCCTCTTTGTTGCTCAGATGTGGCCCTCTCTCTCTAGCTAAGTCAAGTTGAAAGGTGAAATCACTGCCCTCCCCCCTACGTGGGATCAGACACCCAGGGGAGTGAATCTCCCTGGCAACGTGGAATATGACTCCCGGGGAGGAATGTAGACCTGGCATCGAGGGATGGAGAACATCTTCTTGACCAAAAGGGGGATGTGAAAGGAAATGAAATAAGCTTCAGTGGCAGAGAGATTCCAAAAAGAGCCGAGAGGTCACTCTGGTGGGCACTCTTACGCACAATTTAGACAACCCTTTTTAGGCTCTAAAGAATTGGGGTAGCTGGTGGTGGATACCTGAAACTATCAAACTACAACCCAGAACCCATGAATCTTGAAGACAATTGTATAAAAATGTAGCTTATGAGGGGTGACAATGGGATTGGGAAAGCCATAAGGACCACACTCCACTTTGTCTAGTTTATGGATAGATGAGTAGAAAAATAGGGGAAGGAAACAAACAAACAGACAAAGGTACCCAGTGTTCTTTTTTACTTTAATTGTTTTCATTTTAATTATTATTCTTGTTATTTTTATGTGTGTGCTAATGAAGGTGTCAGGGATTGATTTAGGTGATGAATGTACAACTATGTAATGGTACTGTGAACAATCGAATGTACGATTTGTTTTGTAAAAAAGAAAAAAAAAAAAGATATATACTATAAACACTACAGCAGCTGCTAAAACAAATGAACAAATAGAGCTTTATCAAATGAGCCAGTAAAGGAGACAATATGGCTGAAAACGTAGGAAAAAAGGAACAAAGAAGAGAAGGGGCAAATATAATCTATTCTGAGGGAATAACCTGAAATACAAAAGTTGGAAACAAAGGTGTTTATTATGGAACTCTATATAATGCAAACTATTTGAAACAACTATCCAGTGATAGGGAAATAGTAAATGACTTTATAGACTACTATGCAGACACTAAAACTGATGTTTATGAAGAGCTTGTAATAACATGAGAAAATGCTTGTGTTATAAAATAAATTGAATTAAGGCAAAATATAAAATTTTATACTGAGCATTACTTCAACTACAAAAACCAAGATAGGAAAAAGATCTGAAAAACATGAAAAAAAATTGGATGGTGTTACAATGCTAGTTTTTTCTCTACTTTATTTTTTTCTATTTTCTATAATAAGCTTATATTATGGCTTTCATTATCTGCAAAATATAGTTTTCAAACTCTTACATGTCATCAGACCCCGTACTGGACCCCATGCTATCTAATGATTCTCTACAATAACTTCACAAGAAAGAAATATTTTCCTGTGCTTATAGATAAGAAAATTGAGGCTCAAAGATTTTATGCCTTGGTTCATGTAACTGATCAGTGTCAGGTTGTTGGCTGTTACCGTTATCCTCTGCATAGGTTTGATTACTTAACCTGGGAATCAGAAACCAGGTATGTCTGATTCCAGACCCCATGGTATATATTTATCAGAGAACTAATAATATGAAAGATAATTCTCTTTATTTGTGAACATTTGCTTTTCAATTTGGGGGATAAAACATAAATAAGATTAGCTAATGGCATTCAATCAGATTTTTAAAAAAACTTGATTGCTGAATGTAAACCAAATTAGGTAAAGTAGAAAAATAACAAAACTTACTTCTAATGAGTACAAAAAGCAAAACGGCATCTATAAAAAAATTCTTCAAGTTCTTACTGGCATTATCTTCTCAAAAACAAAACTAAACCAAAAAAAACCAGATCTTGATTAGGAATGCAAATCATTTGCCTGATGGAGTTGAAGACCTATTAAAAGACTTTATTCAAAGAACAATAAAAACAAAATATCAACTTGCTGCTTAGAAAGTCCCTATGTTCAGTAGCATTAGCTTACTGTTGATGTTTTATACACACTGGCACTCATGTTTACTAATGACATTTATTGTCAATTGTTATCCTTAATCACAGAATAATTTTTTATTTACACCAATGCAATTGAAACTGATACTAAATACTTTATTTATAAAAGCAGAGAAATCCATTTTAAAACTATCTTGGGTATCATACTTGAAAGAAAGCTCTGTTCCATTATGAAATGACCTAAAGAAATCTGTAAAATTGAGGCATCTGTGGCCGACAAGCACAGGGTATTTATATCATTTACACTTGAATTTTCTTAATATGCTGAATCCTCTTGCTAAAGAAGTCTGAGCTGATGCAAAGAGAAAGCAAAATACTGAGTGTGTTTGTGCGTGTGTGTGTGTTTGTTAAATGCTGGTTGCCTGGAGAGCAGACATAGCCTTCTACTCTTCTGAAAATTCTGAAGCTACAAAGATGATTTTCAAAATTAAGGGCAACTCACAGCTGAAAATTATACCTTTGGGCAAAGGGCCAATTTGGGATGTGCTTCACTCTGATTTGGAGCTGTGCCAAAGTCCCTCAGTCCCATTTGTTCAGTTTTATAGTTAATGAACAAAAAGGAAATACTGAGAATATAGATAAAACGTGGCTGTTTGGAAGTCAATATTTAAGGTCTTGCTAATATGGATGTTGACATGTAGAATTGCATGGTGAGAACAAGAATCACCAGACATTTTCAAACAACCAAGTAGAACACAACTATGGAAGGAGTGTGCTTACCGGTAGTGTTTCAGCATCGGTTAGTGAACTAGTCAGAGGGTATTGCAAAAGGAGAAATGGGAGCGACCAGGAAACCTACAGACAAACAGGACCCAATTTTGAGGTTAGCACAAAAATCAGGATTTTTATAATAGCCTTGGAAGTTGACAAGACCTATTTCTGAAATAAATGCATGGTATAATCATACCTGATTGCCATACTAAAATCGTTGTTTATTTTCACCTTACACTTAAATAACTGCTAAAGATCAAGCTAATTGTATTTGACAGTTTTCACAAATTAAATTCCCAAAATAACTTTATTGATACAGCTACTATTTTTCGGGCTGCAGATAAAAAAGTACAGGCTTAATTTTTCATCATGAGTCTAAATTCGGGAAAAAAAATTAGCTTCCTGTGTTTTTCAGCTTTAAAAGAGTTGTCCATTTTGGATTATCACAATTTCTAAAAGAGATGACTGTAGAAAATACAGACAAGCAAAAAGTATACAAATTATTCTGAATCAGTCAGTTAACATTTTCGTATATGAATATCCTGCCATTTTTTCTTTTTTTACACATACACACACACACATTTAATTTTTGTCCAAAAGAGGGTTGTTCTGCTTTGTAATGTGCTTTTTTCACTTAACCATATATTATGAACAGCTTTCCATAAGTTTACTATTTTAAGTGTAGATAAACAAAGACTCTGAGTATCTTTTTTTTAGAATAGGCTTTAAGTGGAATGTAAGACGATTTAGTAGAAATTGCTTCTTCCTCAAATAAGCTCTAGACATGTCTCTTAATGCAAGAAACTTAAATGGTTGTTGTTCTTTCAATATACAGCACAGTTATTGAAATCTTGATTTCTGGAATAAGACATTCAGAACTGTGTTAGAGTTCCAATTCCACCCAGCTGTGCAACCCTTGGAAAATTATTTAACCTTTCCGATCCTTAATTTAGAGTTAATATTTTTGTGAAGATTAAATGAGATAATGCACTTTAAATGCTTACTCCAGATATGCTATCAGCAATTAGCACTTATTTAATGCTACTTTCAAACTCATGTTATTGATCCTGCCCACCTCTTGGAGTAAACTTATATCTTAATAGTAATGATATTGTCCATCTGTATAATAGTCAGTGTTCCCTTTAGGTACATGACAAATTGCTTCAAGAAGTTCCTTATATACTTTGGAGAAGTACACTCAATTAGTCATTTTATTCCATATAAATTATAAATACTTCTCATTATTGTTTTCCATATGTAATCATTCCACTGTTTTAAACAGAATCATTTTTCCCATATATTTTCTACTGATAATTGATGTTATAGAGGAGAACTATTATATTTATTTTTTAGCTTGTTACATAATTTAAGCATCATGTTAGCTCAGAATGGCCTTGTTAATTCTCTTGATAGAAGTTCATATTCTCTATAAATAATGATTTCCTGATCATTCCTTATGATAATTGTATTTATTTCCATTTCATATCTTATTTCATTGGCTAGACTTCACAAAAATGCTCAATAGTAGGGGGAATTTTTGTCTTATTCTCGATTTTAACAGAGGTGCCTCTATGGAATATGAACTAATGGTTTTGAATTAGTATTATTTATCAAGTTAAGGAAGTTTCCCACTATTTCTCATTTTCAGTGGTATATAGTAAATATTATCAAAAGCTTATATAGAACATCTACTGTGATTATTTGGCATTGCTTCTTTTTTTGATCCATTGATTTTAATAGATATCTTAACACTAAGCTATCCCTTCTGGAATAAAACCTTTTTGACTATGATGTTCTATTATATTGATAGACTGCAGTATTTGCTTAGGAAATTATTTATAACAGTTATAATTGCTTGCATTGATATTCATAAGTGTAATCATTTTCTAGTTTTCATTTTCAGACTATCTTTGATATTAGTGTTGTGTTGGTTTCTTAAAAATGAATTAGGAACCTTCCCATATTTTCATTTGATCCGGAATAGATAAATAATTTAGGAATAATATGTTCTTCAAAAACTAGAAACACTGTATGGGCTGTTGACTCTGTACATTTCTTTGCTCTGAGAACTCATATATTTCTTTATGCAAAACTTTCAGCTAGAAAACAGAAATGCCTCCAGCACCTAAAGTGAATTGGTTACTCTGGTGGACTAAGAAAGTGGCCTCAGAGCTTCCTGGCAGCCACGGAGTGAAAAAAATAAAGAAATCTTCAGTTGCACAGTTCTCATGTATGATGAGAGCAAACATGCAGGTTCCTCTATTGAATCGACCCTTTTTATATAAGTGTTAATTCTGTGCTTGTCCCCCACTGTGCTTGGTGCCAGGGATATGAAGAATCTAGTTTCAGCCTTCAAGGAGCTTGCAATCAGCAGGGAAATGTATTCCTGGCTCTGAGCAACAGGATGAACTCATTACAGGAATCTCTATTTGAGGGACATTGGATAACATCAAGGATAGAGTCTTCAAACACGGTTTTCCAAATAAAATTAAACTTTTATGAAGATGTTAACTCATTTTAGATGCTACCTCTAGAAAATGATAATGTTATAGCAATTATAACATTAACTCTTAACCCCATCAAAAAGATTAGGCATTGAGGTAAGATAATGTGTGCATGAATCAATCAGGGTCAAGGTGGTAAAACAGGAACCAGTGTGATGATTTAAAACAGAGGTAATAGGAGGATTGGGTCACCCGCCAGAGGAGAAAGGAGAGGCCCATCAGGGTACAGCAGACAAGCCTAGGCATTATCAAAAACAGGAAGCCATTAGTGCCCCAATGCGGAAGAGACAAAAGAAGAAAGTGATTACTCAGCAGAGCCAGAGAAGAGCTGCCGGAGCTGTCACTCAAAGCAGAGAAGGAGGGACAGACGTACTCTCGCTCCTCCTTCCTCCCGCCCGCCACCCGCCCGCCAGTCTCCTGCCCCTGCCTCCCATTGGCTGGGTCCAGCTGGGTGTCATCTGACATGAGGCACAAAACGGGCAGCCCGCGGGTTCATGCCTTTGGGATACAGAAAAGTCCTAGGAAAGCGCATTCCTTCTTTTTGATGATCATATGCAGAGGGAGCCTTAATTACCAAGCGAGCTCAATATCAAACAGAGTCCAGGTGGCTTTGGGTGTGTAATAAATTTACCAGCCGAGGTTTTATTGTTTTGAGATTTTTTTCATTATAAATTAAAGAAAGATCCCATCTTTTTGGTATTGCACCTGGCAGTGTAGGGGTAACTTGTGAAAATTCAGGACACTGGCTAGTATTCTTACCCACACATAAATAAGTCAGTTCTCTCCCACATAGAGTTTGGCCCTGTTACTTCTCTCTTAAAAGGCATTTTAAATCTGATCAAGTACTTGGACAAATAATAAGTTGAGATCTTAAGGTTTTGCACTATATGAGATGGAAGAGAAAAGATTGAATAAAATACTTACAGCCATTTCAATATTGCTCATATATATATATGTATGTATATTCTAGAGTCTTGCCTTCTATAACCATTATTATCTAAATTGAACACTCTTACATTTCTCCATGGATCATGATTGGATTTAAAATACTTTCTCTTTTATGTTTAGATCTTTTGTTTCCTTTATCAGCTGTATACAGATTTATTTCCTGAGATCCATATTTCAATTTACTAATTCAACATTCAACTGTATTTAAGCTCCCTTTTAACTTCTCTGTTGGGTATTTTTTTTAATTGTTGAGTATTTTTTAATTAATTTTTCAGTGACTATATTTTTTTGTGCTTAGAATTTCCATTTGATTCTTATTCAAACTTGTCTGTTTTTTCTTCATATACCCAAACCTTGCCTTATGAATTCCATTATCTCTTTGAATATTTTAAAAATATTTATTTTATAATCTCATTTGAATCAATCTATCATTTTTTGTTCCTCAAATATAATTTCTCTTTTTATTGTCTCTGTTAACCATCTTTCATGAGACTATTGTGGCATTGGAAATTAAGAAATTCTTCTGGGGACACTCAGAAACAGAGAAGCATACAATTTGGTGTATGTATTCTTAGCCTTTCCATGTCAGGCCTGTTAAGGAAATGACCTAAACTTCTGGTACCAACATCTTCAATCCACATACTTTAGACACCATAGCTGGGGGGTGGGGGTGTGTCTATGAATCTATAACCATCAAGCATTGTTGAATGTTGAACAAAAAAATATACATTTATTTCCATATGCATTTGTGTAATTTCTGCCTCTCCTGGGTGATGATAAGCTCCATGGATGATAGGGACCTTCTTTATAATGTCCTTCAATAAATGCACTCAATAAATGTTAAATGAACTAATCAATGCACAAATTGATTATTTTTTCTAGTTTGCATTGATTGCATTTTTTCCCCAATACCAACCTTGCAAGGTTGCTATTCATTTGTTCTCCCTCATGTAAAAACATATTTGTACATTTTATCACAGTTGGTAAGCTCTCTAGGTTCACTGAGTTATACAGTCCCAGTCTTTACCTTTCTTCTTTCCTTCTGGTGTCCCTTATGCTCCTAACCTTCCTCTTTCAACCATACTTACAGTCATCTTTGTTCAGTGTACTTACATTGTTGTGCTACCATTACCCAAAATTGTGTTCCAAACCTCTCACTCCTGTCTTTTCCTATCTGTCAGTAGTGCTCCCTTTAGTTTTTCCTACAGAGCAGGTATCTAGTTCACAAACTCTCTCATTGTCTGTCTGTCAAAGAATATCTTAAGCTCTCCCTCGTATTTGAAGGACAGTTTTGCTGGATATAGGATTCTTGGTTGACAGTTTTTCTCCTTCAGTATCTTAAAAATATCACACCACTTCCTGTTTACCTCCATGGTTTCTACTGAGAAATCTGCATAATCTTATCAAGTTTCCTTTGTATGTGATGGATCACTTTTTTCTTGCTGCTTTCAGGATTCTCTCTTTGTCTTTGACAGGTGATAGTCTGATTATTAAGTGTCTTGGCATGTGTCTATTCAGATCTATTCTGTTTGGGGTATGCTGTGCTTCTCAGATCTGTAATTTTAAGTCTTTCATAAGAGATGGGAAATTTTCATTGATTATTTCCTCTATTATTGCTTTCCTCCTTTCCTTTCTCTTCTCCTTCTGGGACACCCATGATATGTACCTTCATGTGTTTCATGTTATCATTCAATTCCCTGAGATATTGCTCATATTTTTCCATTCTTTTCCCTATCTGTTCTTTTGTGTGTAGGATTTCAGGTGTATTTTTTTCCAGTTCCTGAATGTTTTCTTTTCCTCTTGAGATCTGCTATTGTATGTCTCCATTGTTTTTTTTCATCTCTTGTGCTGTGCCTTTCATTTCCATAGATTCTGCCAGTTGTTTTTTCAAACTTTAAATTTCTACCTTATGTTTGCCCAGTGCTTTCTTTATAACCTTCATCTCTTTTGCCTTCTCTTCTCTAAACTTGTTGAATTGATTTAGCATTAGTTGTTTCAATTCCTGTATCTCAGTTAAGTGTAAGTTTGTTCCTTTTACTGGACCATATCTTCATTTTTTCCTAGTGTGATTTGTGGTTTTCTGTTTTCTAAGCATCTGGTTTCCTTGGTTACCCCAATCAGATTTTCCAAGACCAGAATGGGTTCAGGTCTCAGAAAGAGGCTATATTCAGTGTCAAGTTTCCCGGAGGGTGTGTCTTGGAAGATTTACAGATTTTCCTGTGAGTCCCCTAGCCGTTGTGCTTTTCCTAACTTGCCCAGCAGGTGGCACCTGTCAGCCTGTCATGCCCCACTGGTGTAAAGAGGTGTGGTCCCTTTAGTTCTCAGCTTAGGTTGTTTCTGTTTTGACTGTTTCCTGCCCCCCCCCCAGGCCCTAGGGTTTGAGTTCTGAAGGGAGGGCAGGCTACAGAGCTGGGCCCCACCTCCTTCCTCTTAGGGAAGACACACCCCTTAGGGAGTTATCTTCTGCATTTGAATTACTCCTTTGTTTCTTTGATTCTGCTATCTACATCCCTTTCTGGGTCAGAGCACTGCGAACTGAAAATGGCTGAGGCTTTCTTCACTGAGCCACTCAGGTTGAGAGAGAAAAAAAGGGAAATAAAGTCCTTTTTCAGAGCCAGTCCTTGGTCTGCCAGCTTCGCCTGTTGACCAGAGAGAGCACTTGTTCTTCGAGGCTCCCTTTCCTGGGGCACAGGTGTTTTCTCTCTATATAAGTTCAATTGTCTCTAAAAGCCTCTGTATATACATATATTTTTTGTCAGTCCCACCTCCTTTCCACAGGGAGCGACCTCAGGGTACTTTACTGCTTGTTTGGGGTTTGTCTATGTTTGTAGCTTGTATTCAGCCACCCACATTTGGTAATTAAAACCCCAGTGGGAGCTAGGTTGTGCTATATTTGCTCGCTCCAGGACTGCTGCTTTTTCCCACAGTGAAGTCTTGCAGCTTAGCCTGCCACGGGGGAAGGGGGCTCCCAGCAAGTTTCCACAGTTTTTACTTACAGATTTTACGCTGCGATCTCAGCCATCCCACCAATCCAGGTTGGTGAACAATGCGTGGACAGTCATGGTTGTCCCCCAGCAGTTGTTCCAGATTATTTAGTAGTTGTTCCTGGTTGTTTATTAGTTGTTCCAGGGGGCTAATTAAATTCCACACCTCTCTATGCTACCATCTTGCCCCTCCTACACAAATTGATTATTCAAGTATATTTAAAATTAATATTGATTAACAATAATAGTATTCATTAACAAAGTTGTCAACTGGGAACTTTAAGGAGTTTTATAAAATTGGCAAATTACAGCCTGTGGCCACCAAAAGCCTTTTCCAAGCTTTCTGCATATTTCTGAGCAACTTGCAGTTTCTAGTTGTAAGAAAAGGGTTAAGTTTAGCTTTCACATAAAGGTGACATGGAATAGGGGAAATGGAAACTAAGCAAAAATAGCTCAAGTTGGCTCCGTGGTTATAGGGAAGAGGAAGAAGGCCACACAAGCATGAGCATGGTGACAAATCCTTGTATGGACATAAGAGTTATAATCAGGGTGGAAACTTGTCTCAAATTGGCATGGGTTGCTCAAATTTGCATGGGTTAGTTAGACCTCTCAGATAGGCTGTAACGTCTGAAGTACCCAGCCAATGGGGAAATAGGAGGGATCTGCATGCCAGGCCCAGGAATAAATTGTGCTGCTTTCTATTGTTCGGTGTGCCAGCCACCACATTTTGGTTGCATGCCCATTATTGCAAGATCATGAATAAATTACTTTCTTCTCCACAATCAGGTGAGCTTTCATTCTCTTTCAGGTACAGCTTTCTTTCTGATATAGTCCACTTCTGCCTTGAGGCACCTGAATCCTTACAGACCAGCTTAGCTGTTAACCATCTCAAATGAAGATGAAACTTATCTCCTTCTTTCATTTTTCACAATCAAAATTCAGATGGATCAAGGATTAGTACATTCACTAAACGTTAGTGAAATTTTTGGGTGGTTGGGGGAAGGTCAAAGGGAAGCAGTCATGTCAGGGAGGAAATCTGTCTTCCCTTTTGCTTCTCCCTCTCCCCTCTTTTCCTTTCCTTTATCTCCTTCCCCACATTCCTGATCCCTTTCATCCTCCTATATAGCCTCCCCAATCTCCACATTGTTCTGTCTGGGTTATGGAGAGCAGTTCCTTCCTTATCAGCCAACATTTCTGCCCTACATATCCCCACCACTGTCCCATTTAATCATCAGGCTATTTTCCCAAAGAGTTCCTGCTCCAAAAATAATTCTGGTGCTAACTCTTTTTTTTAATTTTACTGATGCTAACTCCTAAGATAAAAATTCTCGGTCTTGTTACATTTACTTAGATATTGATATGATTCATGTACTACAAATTGATTTTAAAGTATTACCCAAATTCATAGTAGCCTTTTACCATTATGAATTTTATCAATCAACTGTACCTATTGTGGAGGTGCATCCATGGTAGTCATTAGTGCCATTTGTCCAATATTCCCTGTTTTCCCCTCTGTTTGAGCCTGGGTAGGGTGGCACATCCTGGCCCCCTGGTAGTAAGTGATGCCATGTGACAAGTTCTGATGAATAAAGTGTGAGTAGAAGGGATGGCCTTCACCGATGAGCCAGGCTTTAATTGCCCTGAGAGGCCCCTACAGTTATGCACTTCCTTCTGCTTCAGTGACCAGAGATGAGGGTCGCTTTTTCAGACTGGATGCCAGAGTGACCACGATGAGCAGAGGTCACTTAGACTCAGGCTGGATGTGAGCGGCATCCAGAAATAAACTTGGTGGTTTTAAGCGGCTGCCATTTTGAGTTGCTCGTTGTCACTGCATAGTCTCTCCTATCCTGACTGGTACAAGGTCAACAGCATGTTTTGACATGGAAAGGAGTTTTTCATGCATGAAAAGGTGTGAACCAATCTCCAAGGAGCTGACCACCATCGTACTCTCGGGAATCCTAGGATAGGCCATGGTCCAGGGCACATCCAGCTTCTTTGGATTCACACTGGCCCCAGTCACGAAATATTACTGGAATACCTTCAGGAGCCTGGAGATTCTTTTAATGTGCTTGGATCCTCTAGGCCACCTTTAGTAAATAATGCAGTGATCAGCAGACAATTTTAATGGCTTATTTATAGCTAATTTCTTTCCATTAAAGCTTTGAAATGTGTAAAACCAAAATCATGGACAGAAAGGGAACACAACAGAAATACAAAATTAAGATTATGAAGTAAAGCATATTATAAATGAGAAGAAGAAATAAACTTGTCCCATTCTTCTTTTGTCTTATCTAGTACTAAACTGAAAAAGCAAATTAGAAACCATTTATGTAAATGTCAATTGAGCATTAAACACATAAATAAAGCACAATCACAGGGGATTTTTATTTCCCTTGGCACCAACCACAATGGGAATGCTATAAAATTGCTGTGCATAGCTTGTTAGTGTGTGTGTATGTGTAAGTGCATGTGTGTGCTGTTTTAAGGCAGTTGGGTCAGCCATAAACAATACCAGAAGATAATTTAAATACATTTTTTAAGAAAATAGCTGTATTCTTTTGAAGTTAGGGACTTGAAAGGAAGTGAGGATGAAAGAGAAAAATTAAAACTTGGTAAGAAATAAGTAAAACATATTTAAAGAGAAGTGTTAGCCTTTAAAGTAGAAAGAGGTTGTAAATAAAAAATCACAGAGGTTCAAGGCGAAACCATTTGCTTATTTAACAAGCATTTATTGAGTGTTTACTATAAGTCAGGTACAGTTCTAAGCTCTGAGTATACATCAGTGAACAAAAAGTCGCAAAATCCCTGCCCTCATGGAATTTACATTCTGGAAGACACAAAGGAATACAGACAAGAAACAAATAAGCTATAAAATATGTTAGAAGTTAGAAGATCTAGGGAAAAAAAAGAAACATAGAAGGGAACAGGAGTTGGGAGGGCTGCAATTTGTCCCTGGCATCTAGAGCACTGCCTGGCACAGAGAAGGGCTCAACACGTGTTTGCCGAATGGACTGAACTGTTAGGTGCATAAGGATTGTATTAAATGATATTTAAAAAGGCAGAGATAGTTAATACTTAAGAACCTTAGTCATAAGCACGTGTTTAACATTTGAAACTTTGGAGATATAATATGTCCTTATTTCTTTTATGTTAGCATCTTTTGGGTATCAACAAACCATAAAGAAGACAAGTACCCTAACCTGGAATAAAATTTTGACTTATAGGTATCAGTTTCCTAGAGAAGACTTAAAGAAGTGGAGAGGTTGCTGAGTACCAGAGAATTTGTTTTTGTTTTTGTTTTTCAGTGTACTCAGTGGCTTTTGCCTGCCTGGCATTCATTTACCATATTCTGGTATCAGCACCTTGATTTTTCTTTGGACAACTTCCTTTCCCCGATTCTCTGTCCATGCTGGTTGAGTGGGCAGACTCCACCTCAAACTCCAGAAAGGAAAAGTGACCTAGGCCTCTATTATCATCTTCTGGACAAGAGCATTTGGAGGGATGTGACTCAGGGAACCCAGGAGCCCTGAGCTCTGCTAGTGCTACTGGCAAAGAGTCCTGTCTGCCTCTCTGGATTTTTAAACCCTGAGTGATGTAAGACTTGGGTTGCTAGAAGGAAGCCTCCACTGGAGAAAGAAGATAACTGGGAGGAAAGCAACAGTGAATGGAGGAGAGACAGTACAACAACACTGTATGAGTGCTTGAGCTAGCTATGTCTGACTAGATGTTTTTATTTGAATGAGGCAATAAATTCCCCTTATGTCTTAAGTTTTCTGAAAATATACTTATTAGTTCATTTATTCAGCAAATATTTTTGAGTACCTAACGTGTGTGCAAGGCACTGCTTTAAGTGTTAACAACAAAACAGCGAACAAGATAGACAAAATCCTTACCCCATACAGCTTATAATGAACAGATAACAAACAAATATATCACTAGACATTTAAAGTAGTGCCAGGAATTGATGTGACCCATGCAGACAAACTAAGGCACAGTAATGGAATAGTAAGTGATGGGGCATAGTTTAGGAAGGGAGTCAGTGCCTGAATAAGAAAGGGGTAAACATCCCTCTAAGTATTGGGGGGAAGATTTTTTAGACAGAGGGACAGAAAGTTCAAACTAAGAAGGGAACGTACTTTGTCTGTTTGAGGCCAGTGTGGAGTGGCTGGCACAAGGAATGACAGCATTTCTTTTGGTGACTTTCTATACCACCATTGATCCAGCTTTCTCCAGCTTTCACCAGATGCAAAACCAGTTAGTGCTATTAAGAATATAGATAGAGCTTATGCCAAGACATGGCACAACTGAGAGTAATTTGTGAAACAAATAGATCTTTGAATATAAATGTTGCCTTTTGTTTAACAAGCAGTAGATCCAGAAAGAATTAAAATTTTCATTAATTTTATGACTGAATCCTGTAAGAAGTGCCCTTCATCCGATTTTGACCATAAGACTAGAAATTCTAAAGAGGCTATTTTTGACCCCACACCTTTTGGCATCATTGTGTGATTATTTAACCACTGCTAGTGCTTGCTGCTTGGTAGTTGTGAGCTGGCCAATTTTATAGCCAATCTATTTGTCATTTTGATTTCTGACCTCTGTCAGAGTTACCTGTAAAGTGAAAGAAAGCACAGTGTGCTCAGATGAGGGAAGTTTTGTTGTCATGTTTGGTGTCTTTTGAGAGAAAGCATGCATGTAGAGATATGGTCCTTGGTGAAAATTAATGGGCACCAATTACAGTGAAGAAGATACAATCAAGAAATTTTTGACAAGAGGAGAAAACAGCCAACGTTTTCTTATCAACCTCACATGTTTCTCCCTAAAAAGAAATTATAAAACTTTTAGCTGTTTGCTGTTCCTGCTGAGTTCCTACAACCACCAACAGTATACCAACAAAAACCACTAATGGAGGGCAAGATGGCAGCATGGAGAGGAGTAGAATTTAGTTACTCCCCTGGATCAACTAATAAACAACCAGGAACAATTAGTAAATAATTTGGAATAAATGCTGGGATACAACCGTGACTGCCCACACATCATACACCAACCTGGATTGGGAGAAATGCCTGAGACTGCAGCATAGAATCTGTAAGTAAAAGCTGTAGAACCATGCTGAGAGCCCCTCCCCCATGGCAGTCTGAGCTGCAAAGCCTCACTGTGCTAGAAACTAGCAGCACTCTCCGAGCAGAGAGAATGTATATAGCTCAACTGAGCTCCAGTGGGGTTTTAATTAACAACTGCGGACTACTGAATACAAGCTACAAACCCTCAACAAGCAGGCAGAGGCTTTTAGTGATGACTGATCTTAAAAAACCAGAATACTCATCTGACCTGGGAGGGGGAGCCCAGAAACCCGGTGTTACCTCTGGCTGACGAGTGAATCTGGGGTGCTGTGTACTGGCTCCAAAAGGGGGCTTTCTGTCTCTTTTTCTCTTTCTCAGCCTGAGGGGCTCAGAAGAGAGAGCCACAGCCATTTTCAGTTCCCAGCGCTCTGACTCAGACAGGTGTGGAGATAACAGAGTCAGAGAAACAATAATTCAAATGCAGAGAAAAACTCCTGAGGGGGTTCATCTTCTCTAAGAATAAGGAGGTGGGGCCCAGCTTTCCCTTC
Source organism: Choloepus didactylus (assembly GCF_015220235.1). NCBI lineage: Eukaryota > Metazoa > Chordata > Mammalia > Pilosa > Megalonychidae > Choloepus > Choloepus didactylus. The sequence goes on along the minus strand of NC_051311.1, from coordinate 141,081,144 downwards.
AAAACCAGACCCCAGAGCCTGGGGGAAAACAGCCAAAACAAAAACTGAAGTGGCCCATCTCCTTATACCAGTTGGGAGTGACAGGCTGACAGGTGCCACCTGCTGGGCAGGTTAGGAAAAGCACAGTGACTGGAAACTTCACAGGAAAGCCTGTCATTCCTCTAAGATACACCCTGAATATAACCCCATTCTGAGACCTGAACCCATTCTGGTCTGGGTAAATCTGATTGGGGTAACGAAAGAAACCAGATGCCTAGACAAAAGAAAACCACAATCTATACTAGGAAAAACAAAGATATGGCCCAGTCAAAGGAACAAACTTACACCTCAATCAAGATACAGTTGAGATATGGTTTTCACTTTAATTAAACAACCTATTAAAGATTTTCAAAGAAATATGCTAAATGAAATAAAAAACCAAATCAACAAGTTCAGGGAAGATATAATAGAAGAAACAAAGGCTATAAAGAAAACACTGGGCGAACATAAGGTAGAAATTGAAAGTTTGAAAAAACAACTGGCAGAATCTATGGAAATGAAAGGCACAACACAAGAGATGAAAAACACAATGGAGACATACAACAGCAGATCTCAAGAGGCAGAAGAAAACACTCAGGAACTGCAGAACAAGACACCTGAAATCGTACACACAAAAGAACAGATAGGGAAAGGAGTGGAAAAATATGAGCAATGTCTCAGGGAATTGAAGAATAACATGAAACACACTTATATATGTGTCATGGGGGTCCCAGAAGGATAAGAGAAGGGGCAGAAGCAATAATAGAGGAAATAATCAATGAAAATTTCCCATCTCTTATGAAAGACTTAAAATTACAGATCTGAATAGGCCTACGCCAAGGCACTTAATAATCAGATTATCCAACATCAAAGAGAGAATCCTGAAAGCAGCAAGAGAAAAGCAACCCGTCACTTACAAAGGAAGCTTGATAAGACCATGTGCAGATGTCTCAGTTGAAACCATGGAGGCACAAAGGAAGTGGTGTGATATATTTAAGATACTGAAAGAGAAAAACCACCAACCATGAATCCTATATCCGGGAAAACTTTCCTTCAAATTTGAGGGAGAGTCTAAAATATTCTGACAAACAGACAATGAGAGAGTTTGTGAACAAGACACCTGCTCTACAGGAAAAACTAAAGGTAGCACTACTGACAGATAGAAAAAGACAGGAGTGAGAGGTTTGGAACACTATTTGGGTGATGGTAGCACAGCAATGTAAGTACACTGAACAAAGATGACTGTGAGTGTGGTTGAAAGAGAAAGGTTAGGAACATGAGGGACACCAGAAGGAAAGAGAAAAGATAAAGTCTGGGATTTTATAACTCAATGAAACCTAGAGTGCTCAACAATTGTGATAAAATGTACAAATATGTTTTTGCATGAGGGAGAAAAAATGAATATCAGCCTTGTAAAATGTTAAAAATAAGGTGGTATTGCGGAAAAAATACAATCAATGCAAACCAGAAACTATAGTTAACAGAAACTTTGTATTATGCTTCCTTTAATGTAGCAAAGGCAATAAATATACCAAAGCTAAATGCCTGTAAGAGGGGGACATAAGGGAGGGTTTGGGACTCTTGGCATTGGTGATGTTGTCTGACTCTTGTTCTACTTTAGTTTAATTCTATCTTTCCTTTCATTGCTTTTTAGCTGTCATTTGTCTTTCTTTCATTCTTTTTCTTTTGTCTCTCTACCTTCTTTGACTCTTCCTCCTTCTTTGTGGAAGAAATAGAGATGTCCTTATATAGATAGTGGTGATGGTGGTAAATACATAAATATGTAACTATACAGGGAATGATGAATTGTTTACTTAGGATGGAAAGTACAGTGGGTGAACAAAACCCTCTTTAAAAAAAAGAAACGAATTGGTGAAGAAACCTTGAGGGCACTACCTTAAGTGAAATATGTCAGACACATAAGGACAAATATTGCATGGTCTCACTGATATGAAGTAATTGTAATATGTAAACACATAGACATGAAATATAAGTTAATAGGATATAGAACAAGGCTAAGGAATAGGGAGCAGCTTATCATGAGCAGAATGTTCAACTAGGTTGAACCTAAGTGTTTGGAAGTGGACAGAGGTGACAGTAGCACGTTATTGTGAGAATAGCTAACAGTGTTGAATGGTGTGTGAATGTTGGGGAAAGGGGAAGCTTAGAGTCATGTATGTCACCAGAAGGAAAGTTGGAGGTTAAAAGATGGGAATGTATAAAACATGAATCTTATGGTGGACAATATCCATGATTAGCTGTACAAATATTAGAAATCTCTTTCATGAACTAGAGCAAATGTATGATACTATAACTAGAAGCTAATAATAGAGGGGTATATAGGGAAAAATACACCTATTGCAAACTATGTACTATAGTTAATGGTATTTTAATATTCTTTCATCAACAGTAACAAATGTACTATTCCAATACTATGAGCCAATAATGGAGGGGGGTGGATAGGTGTAGGGAAGGAGTTGAGTTTTCCTTTTTGCTTTTTTTCTTTTCTAGAGTAATGAAAATGTTCTAAAAATTGGAAAAAAATTAATTGTGGTGATGGATGCACAGCTGTATGATGGTACCATGGGCAATTGATTGTACACTTTGGATCTTTGGATGATTGTATGGTATGTGAGCAATCTCAATAAAATTAAATTAAAAAAAATAAACAAGCAAACAAAAAACCACCAAGCCACGTGCATACAGAGTCCTCCCTCCATTAGTAGTGCCACATACAACTCACTCCTTGCATTTTAATATGTAGCAATATCCTTCTTAATCAATTGAGAAAAATGCATTTTAAAAATTTTGTGAATTGTGTTGAAGTATGCAGAGGAGTTGATTAAGCAGATAAAAAGGTGGCATCAAAAAATGGTGGATTGCACTTCTCGGTATATACCCGGAAGATCGGAAAGCAGTGGCACGAACAGATATCTGCACGCCAATGTTCATAGCAGCATTATTTACAATTGCCAAGAGATGGAAACAACCCAAATGTCCTTCAACAGATGAGTGGATAAAGAAAATGTGGCATATACACTCGATGGAATACTACACGGGAGTAAGAAGGAACGATCTCATGAAACATATGACAACATGGATGAACCTTGAAGACATAATGCTGAGCGAAATAAGCCAGGCACAAAAAGAGAAATATTATATGCTACCACTAACGTGAACTTTGAAAAATGTAAAACAAATGGTTTATAATGTAGAATGTAGGGGAACTAGCAATAGAGAGCAATTAAGGAAGGGGGAACAATAATCCAAGAAAAACAGATAAGCTATTTAACGTTCTGGGGATGCCCAGGAATGACTACGGTCTGTTAATTTCTGATGGATATAGTAGGAACAAGTTCACAGAAATGTTGCTATATTAGGTAACTTTCTTGGGGTAAAGTAGGAACAGGTTGAAAGTTAAGCAGTTATCTTAGGTTAGTTGTCTTTTTCTTACTCCATTGTTATGGTCTCCTTGAAATGTTCTTTTATAGTATGTTTTTTTTTTTTTTTTCATACAGTTGATTTAAAAAAGAAAGGAAAGTTAAAAAAAAAAAAAAAGGAAAAACAAGGAAAAAAATATGTAGTGCCCCCTTGAGGAGCCTGTGGAGAATGCAGGGGTATTCGCCTACCCCACCTCCATGGTTGCTAACATGACCACAGACATAGGGGACTGGTGGTTTGATGGGTTGAGCCCTCTACCATAGGTTTTACCCTTGGGAAGACAGTTGCTGCAAAGGAGAGGCTAGGCCTCCCTATAATTGTGCCTAAGAGCCTACTCCAGAATGCCTCTTTGTTGCTCAGATGTGGCCCTCTCTCTCTAGCTAAGCCAACTTGAAAGGTGAAATCACTGCCCTCCCCCCTACGTGGGATCAGACACCCAGGGGAGTGAATCTCCCTGGCAACGTGGAATATGACTCCCGGGGAGGAATGTAGACCTGGCATCGTGGGACGGAGAACATCTTCTTGACCAAAAGGGGGATGTGAAAGGAAATGAAATAAGCTTGAGTGGCAGAGAGATTCCAAAAGGAGCCGAGAGGTCACTCTGGTGGGCACTCTTACGCACAATTTAGACAACCCTTTTTAGGTTCTAAAGAATTGGGGTAGCTGGTGGTGGATACCTGAAACTATCAAACTACAACCCAGAACCCATGAATCTCGAAGACAGTTGTATAAAAATGTAGCTTATGAGGGGTGACAATGGGATTGGGAAAGCCATAAGGACCACACTCCACTTTGTCTAGTTTATGGATGGGTGAGTAGAAAAATAGGGGAAGGAGAGGCGGGGCAAGATGGCAGACTGGTGAGCTGTATGTTTTAGTTACTCCTCCAGGAAAGTAGGTAAAAAGCCAGGAACTGCGTGGACTGGACACCACAGAGCAATCTGTCTTTGGGCATACTTCATACAACACTCATGAAAACGTGGAACTGCTGAGATCAGCGAAATCTGTAAGTTTTTGCGGCCAGGGGACCCGCGCCCCTCCCTGCCAGGCTCAGTCCCGGGGGAGGAGGGGCTGTCAGCTCCAGGAAGGAGAAGGGAGAATTGCAGTGGCTGCTCTTACCGGAAACTCATTCTACTGATTCAAACTCCAACCATAGATAGACTGAGGCCAGACACCAGAGACTCTGAGAGCAGCCAGCCCAGCAGAGAGGAGACAGGCATAGAAAAAAAACAACACGAAAAACTCCAAAATAAAAGCAGAGGATTTTTGGAGTTCTGGTGAACACAGAAAGGGGAAGGGCGGAGATCAGGCCTTGAGGCGCATATGCAAATCCCGAAGCAAGGCTGATCTCTCTGCCCTGGGCACTTTTCCTTAATGGCCCTGGTTGCTTTGTCTATTAGCATTTCAATAACCCATTAGATCTCTGAGGAGGGCCGGTTTTTTTTTTTTTTTTTTTTTTTTTTTTTTTTTTTTTAAATCCTTTTTGCTTTTTCTAAAACAATTACTCTAAGAAGCTCAATACAGAAAGCTTCAAAGAATTGAAATTTGGGCACGTCAAGTCAAGAGCAGAACTAAGAGAGCTCTGAGACAAAAGGCAATAATCCAGTGGCTGAGAAAATTCACTAAACAACACAACTTCCCAAGAAAGGGGGGTGTCCGCTCACAGCCACCATCCTGGTGGACAGGAAACACTCCTGCCCATCGCCAGCCCCATAGCCCAGAGCTGCCCCAGACAACCCAGTGTGACGGAAGTGCTTCAAATAACAGGCACACACCACAAAACTGGGCGTGGACATTAGCCTTCCCTGCAACCTCAGCTGAATGTCCCAGAGCTGGGAAGGGGGAGCAGTGTGAATTAACAGAGCCCCATTCAGCCATCATTTGAGCAGACTGGGAGCCTCCCAACACAGCCCAGCAGCCCAGAACTGCCCTGGGGGGACGGCACTCACCTGCGACATAGCACAGTCATCCCTCAACAGAGGACCCGGGGTGCACAGCCTGGAAGAGGGGCCCACTTGCAAGTCTCAGGAGCCATACGCCAATACCAAAGACTTGTGGGTCAGTGGCAGAGACAAACTGTGGCAGGACTGAACTGAAGGATTAGACTATTGCAGTAGCTTTAAAACTCTAGGATCATCAGGGAGATTTGATTGTTAGGGCCACCCCCCCTCCCCGACTGCCCAGAAACACGCCCCACATACAGGGCAGGCAACACCAACTACACACGCAAGCTTGGGACACCAATTGGGCCCCACAAGACTCACTCCCCCACTCACCAAAAAGGCTAAGCAGGGGAGATCTGTCTTGTGGAGAACAGGTGGCTCGTGGACGCCACCTGCTGGTTAGTTAGAGAAAGTGTACTCCACGAAGCTGTAGATCTGATAAATTAGAGATAAGGACTTCAACTGGTCTACAAACCCTAAAAGAACCCTATCAAGGTCAGCAAATGCCACGAGGCCAAAAACAACAGAAAATTATAAAGCATATGAAAAAACCAGACGATATGGATAACCCAAGCCCAAGCACCCAAATCAAAAGACCAGAAGAGACACACCTAGAGCAGCTACTCAAAGAACTAAAGATGAACAATGAGACCCTAGTACGGGATATGAAGGAAATCAAGAAGACCCTAGAAGAGCACAAAGAAGACATTGCAAGACTAAATAAAAAAATGGATGATCTTATGGAAATTAAAGAAACTGTTGACCAAATTAAAAAGATTCTGGACACTCATAGTACAAGACTAGAGGAAGTTGAACAACGAATCAGTGACCTGGAAGATGACAGAATGGAAAATGAAAACATAAAAGAAAGAATGGGGAAAAAAATTGAAAAACTCGAAATGGACCTCAGGGATATGATAGATAATATGAAACGTCCGAATATAAGACTCATTGGTGTCCCAGAAGGGGAAGAAAAGGGTAAAGGTCTAGGAAGAGTATTCAAAGAAATTGTTGGGGAAAACTTCCCAAATCTTCTAAACAACATAAATACACAAATCATAAATGCTCAGCGAACTCCAAATAGAATAAATCCAAAAAAACCCACTCCGAGACATATACTGATCACACTGTCAAACATAGAAGAGAAGGAGCAAGTTCTGAAAGCAGCAAGAGAAAAGCAATTCACCACATACAAAGGAAACAGCATAAGACTAAGTAGTGACTACTCAGCAGCCACCATGGAGGCGAGAAGGCAGTGGCACGATATATTTAAAATTCTGAGTGAGAGGAATTTCCAGCCAAGAATACTTTATCCAGCAAAGCTCTCCTTCAAATTTGAGGGAGAGCTTAAATTTTTCACAGACAAAGAAATGCTGAGAGAATTTGCTAACAAGAGACCTGCCCTACTGGACATACTAAAGGGAGCCCTACAGACAGAGAAACAAAGACAGGACAGAGAGACTTGGAGAAAGGTTCAGTACTAAAGAGATTCGGTATGGGTACAATAAAGGATATTAATAGAGAGAGGGAAAAATATGGCAAACATAATCCAAAGGATAAGATGGCCGATTCAAGAAATGCCTTCACGGTTTTAACGTTGAATGTAAATGGATTAAACTCCCCAATTAAAAGATATAGATTCGCAGAATGGATCAAAAAAAATGAACCATCAATATGTTGCATACAAGAGACTCATCTTAGACACAGGGACACAAAGAAACTGAAAGTGAAAGGATGGAAAAAAATATTTCATGCAAGCTACAGCCAAAAGAAAGCAGGTGTAGCAATATTAATCTCAGATAAAATAGACTTCAAATGCAGGGATGTTTTGAGAGACAAAGAAGGCCACTACATACTAATAAAAGGGGCAATTCAGCAAGAAGAAATAACAATCGTAAATGTCTATGCACCCAATCAAGGTGCCACAAAATACATGAGAGAAACATTGGCAAAACTAAAGGAAGCAATTGATGTTTCCACAATAATTGTGGGAGACTTCAACACATCACTCTCTCCTATAGATAGATCAACCAGACAGAAGACCAATAAGGAAATTGAAAACCTAAACAATCTGATAAATGAATTATATTTAACAGACATCTACAGGACATTACATCCCAAATCAACAAGATACACATACTTTTCTAGTGCTCACGGAACTTTCTCCAGAATAGATCATATGCTGGGACATAAAACAAGCCTCAATAAATTTAAAAAGATTGAAATTATTCAAAGCACATTCTCTGACCACAATGGAATACAATTAGAAGTCAATAACCATCAGAGACTTAGAAAATTCACAAATACCTGGAGGTTAAACAACACACTCCTAAACAATCAGTGGGTTAAAGAAGAAATAGCAAGAGAAATTGCTAAATATATAGAGACGAATGAAAATGAGAACACAACATACCAAAACCTATGGGATGCAGCAAAAGCAGTGCTAAGGGGGAAATTTATAGCACTAAACGCATATATTAAAAAGGAAGAAAGAGCCAAAATCAAAGAACTAATGGATCAACTGAAGAAGCTAGAAAATGAACAGCAAACCAATCCTAAACCAAGTAGAAGAAAAGAAATAACAAGGATTAAAGCAGAAATAAATGAAATAGAGAACAAAAAAACAATAGAAAGGATAAATATCACCAAAAGTTGGTTCTTTGAGAAGATCAACAAGATTGACAAGCCCCTAGCTAGACTGACAAAATCAAAAAGAGAGAAGACCCATATAAACAAAATAATGAATGAAAAAGGTGACATAACTGCAGATCCTGAAGAAATTAAAAAAATTATAAGAGGATATTATGAACAACTGTATGGCAACAAACTGGATAATGTAGAAGAAATGGACAATTTCCTGGAAACATATGAACAACCTAGACTGACCAGAGAAGAAATAGAAGACCTCAACCAACCCATCACAAGCAAAGAGATCCAATCAGTCATCAAAAATCTTCCCACAAATAAATGCCCAGGGCCAGATGGCTTCACAGGGGAATTCTACCAAACTTTCCAGAAAGAACTGACACCAATCTTACTCAAACTCTTTCAAAACATTGAAAAAAATGGAACACTACCTAATTCATTTTATGAAGCTAACATCAATCTAATACCAAAACCAGGCAAAGATGCTACAAAAAAGGAAAACTACCGGCCAATCTCCCTAATGAATATAGATGCAAAAATCCTCAACAAAATACTTGCAAATCGAATCCAAAGACACATTAAAAAAATCATACACCATGACCAAGTGGGGTTCATTCCAGGCATGCAAGGATGGTTCAACATAAGAAAAACAATCAATGTATTACAACACATTAAAAACTCGAAAGGGAAAAATCAATTGATCATCTCAATAGATGCTGAAAAAGCATTTGACAAAATCCAACATCCGTTTTTGATAAAAACACTTCAAAAGGTAGGAATTGAAGGAAACTTCCTCAACATGATAAAGAGCATATATGAAAAACCCACAGCCAGCATAGTACTCAATGGTGAGAGACTGAAAGCCTTCCCTCTAAGATCAGGAACAAGACAAGGATGCCCGCTGTCACCACTGTTATTCAACATTGTGCTGGAAGTGCTAGCCAGGGCAATCCGGCAAGACAAAGAAATAAAAGGCATCCAAATTGGAAAAGAAGAAGTAAAACTGTCATTGTTTGCAGATGATATGATCTTATATCTAGAAAACCCTGAGAAATCAACGATACACCTACTAGAGCTAATAAACAAATTTAGCAAAGTAGCGGGATACAAGATTAATGCACATAAGTCAGTAATGTTTCTATATGCTAGAAATGAACAAACTGAAGAGACACTCAAGAAAAAGATACCATTTTCAATAGCAACTAAAAAAATCAAGTACCTAGGAATAAACTTAACCAAAGATGTAAAAGACCTATACAAAGAAAACTACATAACTCTACTAAAAGAAATAGAAGGGGACCTTAAAAGATGGAAAAATATTCCATGTTCATGGATAGGAAGGCTAAATGTCATTAAGATGTCAATTCTACCCAAACTCATCTACAGATTCAATGCAATCCCAATCAAAATTCCAACAACCTACTTTGCAGACTTGGAAAAGCTAGTTATCAAATTTATTTGGAAAGGGAAGATGCCTCGAATTGCTAAAGACACTTTAAAAAAGAAAAACGAAGTGGGAGGACTTACACTCCCTGACTTTGAAGCTTATTATAAAGCCACAGTTGCCAAAACAGCATGGTACTGGCACAAAGATAGACATATAGATCAATGGAATCGAATTGAGAATTCAGAGATAGACCCTCAGATCTATGGCCGACTGATCTTTGATAAGGCCCCCAAAGTCACCGAACTGAGCCATAATGGTCTTTTCAACAAATGGGGCTGGGAGAGTTGGATATCCATATCCAAAAGAATGAAAGAGGACCCCTACCTCACCCCCTACACAAAAATTAACTCAAAATGGACCAAAGATCTCAATATAAAAGAAAGTACCATTAAACTCCTAGAAGATAATGTAGGAAAACATCTTCAAGACCTTGTATTACACAGCCACTTCCTAGACTTTACACCCAAAGCACAAGCAACAAAAGAGAAAATAGATAAATGGGAACTCCTCAAGCTTAGAAGTTTCTGCACCTCAAAGGAATTTCTCAAAAAGGTAAAGAGGCAGCCAACTCAATGGGAAAAAATTTTTGGAAACCATGTATCTGACAAAAGACTGATATCTTGCATATACAAAGAAATCCTACAACTCAATGACAATAGTACAGACAGCCCAATTATAAAATGGGCAAAAGATATGAAAAGACAGTTCTCTGAAGAGGAAATACAAATGGCCAAGAAACACATGAAAAAATGTTCAGCTTCACTAGCTATTAGAGAGATGCAAATTAAGACCACAATGAGATACCATCTAACACCGGTTAGAATGGCTGCCATTAAACAAACAGGAAACTACAAATGCTGGAGGGGATGTGGAGAAATTGGAACTCTTATTCATTGTTGGTGGGACTGCGTAATGGTTCAGCCACTCTGGAAGTCAGTCTGGCAGTTCCTTAGAAAACTAGATATAGAGCTACCATTCGATCCAGCGATTGCACTTCTCGGGATATACCCGGAAGATCGGAAAGCAGTGACACGAACAGATATCTGCACACCAATGTTCATAGCAGCATTATTCACAATTGCCAAGAGATGGAAACAACCCAAATGTCCATCAACAGATGAGTGGATAAATAAAATGTGGTATATACACACGATGGAATACTACGCGGCAGTAAGAAGGAACGATCTGGTGAAACATATGACAACATGGATGAACCTTGAAGACATAATGCTGAGCGAAATAAGCCAGGCACAAAAAGAGAAATATTATATGCTACCACTAATGTGAACTTTGAAAAATGTAAAACAAATGGTTTATAATGTAGAATGTAGGGGAACTAGCAGTAGAGAGCAATTAAGGAAGGGGGAACAATAATCCAAGAAGAACAGATAAGCTATTTAACGTTCTGGGGATGCCCAGAAATGACTATGGTCTGTTAATTTCTGATGGATGTAGTAGGAACAAGTTCACTGAAATGTTGCTATAGTATGTAACTTTCTTGGGGTAAAGTAGGAACATATTGGAAGTTAAGCAGTTATCTCAGGTTAGTTGTCTTTTTCTTACTCCCTTGCTATGGTCTCTTTGAAATGTTCTTTTATTGTATGTTTGTTTTCTTTTTAACTTTTTTTTTCATACAGTTGATTTGAAAAAAGAAGGGAAAGTTAAAAAAAAAAAAAAAAAAAGAAAAAAGACAAACAAGGAAAAAAAAAAAAAAAAACAAAAACGATGTAGTGCCCCCTTGAGGAGCCTGTGGAGAATGCAGGGGTATTCGCCTACCCCACCTCCATGGTTGCTAACATGACCACAGACATAGGGGACTGGTGGTTTGATGGGTTGAGCCCTCTACCATAAGTTTTACCCTTGGGAAGACGGTTGCTGAAAAGGAGAGGCTAGGCCTCCCTGTATTTGTGCCTAAGAGTCTCCTCCTGAATGCCTCTTTGTTGCTCAGATGTGGCCCTCTCTCTCTGGCTAAGCCAACTTGAAAGGTGAAATCACTGCCCTCCCCCCTACGTGGGATCAGACACCCAGGGAAGTGAATCTCCCTGGCAACGTGGAATATGACTCCCGGGGAGGAATGTAGACCCGGCATCGTGGGATGGAGAACATCTTCTTGACCAAAAGGGGGATGTGAAAGGAAATGAAATAAGCTTCAGTGGCAGAGAGATTCCAAAACGAGCCGAGAGATCACTCTGGTGGGCACTCTTACGCACACTTTAGACAACCTTTTTTAGGTTCTAAAGAATTGGGGTAGCTGGTGGTGGATACCTGAAACTATTAAACTACAACCCAGAACCCATGAATCTCGAAGACAGTTGTATAAAAATGTAGCTTATGAGGGGTGACAGTGGGATTGGGAATGCCATAAGGACCAAACTCCACTTTGTCTAGTTTATGGATCGATGTGTAGAAAAGTAGGGGAAGCAAACAAACAGACAAAGGTACCTAGTGTTCTTTTTTACTTCAATTGCTCTTTTTCACTCTAATTATTATTCTTGTTATTTTTGTGTGTGTGCTAATGAAGGTGTCAGGGATTGATTTAGGTGATGAATGTACAACTATGTAATGGTACTGTAAACAATCGAAAGTACAATTTGTTTTGTATGACTGCATGGTATGTGAATATATCTCAATAAAATGATGATAAAAAAAAAAAAAAAAAAAAAAAAAAAGAAAAATAGGGGAAGGAAACAAGCAAACAAACAGACAAAGGTACCCAGTGTTCTTTTTTACTTCAATTGCTCTTTTTCACTTTGATTATTATTCTTGTTATTTTTGTGTGTGTGCTAATGAAGGTGTCAGGGATTGATTTAGGTGATGAATGTACAACTATGCAATGGTACTGTGAACAATCGAATGTACGATTTGTTTTGTATGACTGCGTGGTATGTGAATATATCTCAATAAAATGAAGATTAAAAAAAAATGGTGGAGTCAAAATATCTGAGTCAAAAATTGGAGTCTCCATGTCATGTTCCTCTGAACACCAGAATTTGATCCTAATTGTCAGATATTGTAGATGTGGCATTAATTGATCTTAATCATCTGGAAAATTACTTTAGAATATGAATAGCTTGTTTCTCAGTGAAAAGGGTTTAGAAAAAGGTTTAGAAAACATTGAGTTAAAGTTAAGTGTGTTTCTTTTCTCAAAGGTTTTTATATGAATTATGAATAGCCAAAAGATAGAGGATTTTTAATATTTTTTACAGAAAATTTCATGGGATTTTGAAATATACTCTTGGAAATGTTGCTCATCAATAACAAATTATAGAGGAGTTTTAAACCTGGGGTTTTAAATTATATGTAAAGATGTTCAATCTCTTCCACAAAAAGAATAACAAATTAAAATGAGATACCATTTTTAGCTACAGGATTGGAAAATACCAAAATTAAGATAACACACCATGTTGTTAGGCCATGGGAAAACAGGTACGCTCATGCTTCATGACTTTATATTTGGGGTATAATTTAGTGTGAGTTCTGTGAAGAACAATATGACAATGTATATAAAAATACAGTTTCATGTTCCCTTTGACCAAAAAATTCCACTTCTAGAAACTTATTTAACATATATTCTTGCAAATGTGGGGGATAATGCACATATGAAGCTATTAATTGCTTTATGGTTTGTAATAGAAAAAGATTGGAACCAACTTCAATGACCATGAATAGGAAATGTATAAAGAAATGTAAAAATATCCATACCATGGTGTATTATTGTGCTGGTTTGGATATATTGTGTCCCCCGAAAAGTTATGTTCTTTAATGCAATCTTGTGGGGCCAGACTTAATAGTCTGTTGATTAGGGTGGAACCTCTGATTGAATTATTTCCATGGAGGTGTGGCCCCGCCCATTCAGGGTGGTTCTTGATTAGTTCACTGGCGTTTTTAAGAGAGAAACTAAGAGTTGACACAGGCCCAGATGCTTGCTGATACTTGGAGATGCTTGGAGATGCAGACAGAAGGATGTTTCGAGATGCCAAGCTAAAAGATGAAGCCCAGAGTTTGCCTTGGAGAAGTTAAGAGAGGACTCTCAGATGCTTAGAGAGAAACACCCTGGGAGAAAGTTGCAAGGACACACAAATGCTGAGAGAGAGGAGCTCACAGACATTTTGGAGAAAGCCATTTTGAAACAAAACTCAGGAGCACAGGACCAGCAGATGCCAGCCACATGCCTTCCCAGCTGACAGAGGTGTTCCAGACACCACCAGCCATTCTTCAGCGAAGGTATCTTCTTGTTGATGCCTTAGTTTGGATGCTTTTATGGTCTTAGGACTGTAACTTTTTAACCTAATAAATCCCCTTTATAAAAGCCAATCCATTTCTGGTATTTTGCATAACAGCAGCATTGGCAAACTGGAGCAACTATATAGATAAAAAGAGAAGAGGAAAAGGAATTCCACTTTTGATAATGAGGGAATAATTCACAGCAGACCAAAATTCCCATGAAGGACAGCTAGAACAGCCAGATTACAAAAAGTTTGAAGGCAACAGAGAGCTACCATGACATCCAGAATTTGAAAGGTCAAGATCTTGGAGAAAAGAAAAACTCTTTGGGATGATTCAAGCCATTTGCCATTTTGCAAAAAGTAAAGGCAAAGAAGCTTAGAAGATGGGCATGAAGAGAATAACAGACAAAGAACTGAGCAGCTTTCAGCAATCTCAAGATTTGGTGAGGAAAAAAAAAATGGAATTCAGGGCTATGAAGACAACCAGGATTTGAGGGGCTAAGAGAAAGGAAGCAGAGAGAAGGAAGCCTGATGGTGTAAGGATCTTTTCCCCTTGAAGTATTCACTGATTCTTGTATGCTTAGACCAACAGAAGCCAAGGATAAAGTGGCAGCCAAGAGGTTTAGGCCTTTGGGAAGTCTCATGATGATGGGGAGATTTTAAGAAATTGACTTTAGAGCCTACCAAGAATGAGGGATAGTGATTAGGAATTAGTGAAAAGCAGAAGTAAATCAGACATTATGAAGTCTGAAACACAACCTTTAAACTGTTCAAATCCCTGATTGAACTAGGGATGTCTGGCCTATGTAACTGCCTTTTGGAGGGTAAGGGCACATATATTTTATATACAGTGCCTGCCATGCAATCAAAAATTACTAGGCATACCAAGAGCAGAACCAAAAAGGAAAAATAAATAAATAAATAAACAGAAAAAAATAAACAAAACACAGGCAAAAAGAATAGGCCTAAAGGTGATTCTAATGACTATTAAAAACATGTTCAAGCAAGAAAATCAATTAATGTAATACACCACATTAACAATTCAAAAGGGAAAATACACATGATCATCTTGATTGATGCAGAAAAGGCATTTGACAAAATTCAGCTTCTTTCCTTGATAAAAACCCTTTTAAAGGTAGGAATCAAAAGAAATTTCCGCAACATGATAAAGGGCATATATGAAAAACCCACAGCTAAGTTTGTTCTCAATGATGAGAGACTGAAAGCTTTCCCTCTAAGATCAGGAACAAGACAAGGATGCCCACTGTCACCACTGCTGTTCAACATTGTGCTAGAATTTCTAGCTAGAGCAATTAGTCAAGAAAAAGAAATAAATGGCATCCAAATCTGAAGGGAAGAAGTAAAACTTTCACTGTTTGCAGACAACATAATCCTATATTTAGAAAATGTGGGGAGAAAAACACAACAAAGCTACATGAGCTAATAGACAAATTCAGCAAAGTGGTGGAATACAAGATCGACATGCAAAAATCAGTAGGGTTTCTATACACAAGTAATGAGCTATCCTAGGAGGTAATAAAGAAAAAAATTTCATTTACAATATAAACTAAAAGAATCAAATATCTAGGAATAAACTTAACCAAGGATGCAAATGACCTGTACACAGAAAACTATAAAACATTGCTAAAAGAAATTAAGGAAGACCTAAATAATTGGAAAGATATTCTGTGTTCATGGATTGGGAGGCTAAATGTCATTATGATGTCAATTCTATCCAAATTGATCTACAGATTCAATGCAATATCAATCAAAATTCCAACAGTCTACTTGGGAGAAATGGAAAAGCTAATTATCAAATTTATTTGGAAGGGTAAGAAGGGGCAAATAGCCAAAAAAAATCTTGAAAATAAAGAATGAAGTGGGAGGACTCATGCTTCCTGACTTTAAAGCATACTATAAAGCTACAATGGCCAAAACAGCATGGTACTATCATAAAGATAGACATATTGATCAGTGGAATAGAATTGAGAGTTCAGAATTAGACCCTTAGATCTATGGTCAATTGATTTTTGACAAGGCACCCAAATTCACTCAAATGGGACAGAACAGTCTCTTCAATAAATTGTGTACAGAGAACTGGATATCCATAACCAAAAGGATGAAAGAGGCCCCCTATCTCACACCCTAAACAAAAATTAACTCAAAATGGATCATATACCTAAATATAAGAGCCAGTACCATAAAACTGATAGAAGAAAATGCAGGAAAACATCTTCAAGAGCCAGTGATAGGAGGTAGTTTCTTAGACCTTACATCAAAGCACAAGCAACAAAAGAAAAAGTAGATAAATGGAGCCTCCTCAAAACAGAATACTTATATGACTTATATGCCTCAAAGGACTTTATGAAAAGGGTCAAAAGGCAGCCAACTCAATGGGACAAATATTTGGAAACCATATATCTGATAAGGTTTGATATCCAGAACATTTAAAGAAATCCTACAACTCAACAATAAAAAGACAACCCAATTAAATGGGCAAAAGACATGAATAAACATTTTCCCAAAGAGGAAATACAAATGGCTAAAAAGCACATTAAAAGATACTCATCTTCACTAACTATTAGGTAAATGCAAATCAAAACCACAATGAAATATCATTTCATTCCTACTAGAATGGCCACTATTAAACAAACAAGAAACTACAAGTGTTGCAGAGGATGTGGAGAAATAGGAACACTTATTCACTTCTGGTGGGAATGTAAAATGGCACAGCTGCTGTGGAAGAAGTTTTGGTGGTTCCTTAGAAAGCTAAGTATAGAGTTGCCTTACAATCTCACAATCTTGCTACTCAGTATATTCCAAGAAGATCTGAAAACAGGGACATGAACAGACACTCACTGTTCCAGTTTGCTAACACTGCTGAAGGCAAAACATGAGAAATGGATTGGCTTTTATAAAAGGGGATTTATTTGGTTACACAGTTACAGTCTTAAGGCCATAAAGTGTCCAAGGTAAGGCATCAACAAAGGGTACCTCCACTGGAGGATGGCTATTGGCATCTGGGAAACCTCTGTTAGCTGAGAAGGCATGTGGCTGGCATCTGCTCTGGAGTTATGGTTTCAAAATGGCTTTCTCCCAGGACATTCTTCTCTATGCTTCAGCTTCTCTCCAAATGTCACTCTCAGTTGCTCTTGGGGTGTTTGTGCTCTCTTAGCTTCTCCGGAGCAAAAATCTGCTTTCAAAGGCCATCTCCAAAATGTCTCTATAAACTGCAGTTCCTCTCTCAGCTCCTGTGCATTCTTCAAAGTGTCCCTCTTGGCTGTAGCAAAGCTTGCCCCTTCTGTCTGAGCTTATATAGTGCCCCAGTGAACTAATCAAGGCCCACACTGAATGGGCAGAGCCATACCTCCATGGAAATTATCCAATGAAAGATCTCACCCACAGTTCAGTGATCACATCTCCATGGAAACATCCAATCAAAAATCTCCAACCCAATCAACACCAATACATTTTCTGCCCACACAAGACTTCATCAAAAATAATGGTGCTTTGGGGGACATAATACATCCAAACCAGCACCCTTGCACACTGATGTTCATAGCAGCATGATTCACGATTTCCAAAAGATGTAAACAATCCAAGTGTCCATCAACTGATGCAAGGATAAACAAAATGTATACACATACAATGGAATATTATTCAGCAGTAAGAAGGAATGAAGTCCTGAAGCATGCAACAATATGGATGAACCTTGAGGATATTATATTGAGTGAAATAAGTCAGACACAAAAGAATAAATATTCTATGATCTCATTAGTATGAACTAATTATAATAGGTAAACTCTTAGAAATAAAATCTAGAGTATAGGTTACCAGAAGGCCTATATTCCAGATTTTGTTTCTAAGAGGCTAGAGAATGGAGAGTGGTTGCGTAATATGTGCAGAATGTTTAACTAGGTTGAACTTATATGTTTGGAAATGGATAGTGGTTATGGTAGCACTTTATTGTGAGTATAATTAACAGTGCTGAATTGTATGTGAATGTGGTTGAAAGGGGTAGTTTAGAGTCATGTGTCACCAAATAGGAAAAACTAGAGGTTAAAACATGGGAATGTGTAACACAGTGAATGTTGGTGGATGATGACTGTCATTAACAGTTCAAATACAAAAACTTCTTTCATGAATTAGAACAAATGTGTGACACTATTACAAATAGTTAATAATAGAGTGCTATGGTATATGGGAAAAATGAACCTGTTGTAAAATATGGACTATAGTTAACAGTAAGATCTGAATATTCTTTCATCAACAGTAACAAATATACCACAGCAATATGAGGAACAAAAATTGGGTGGGGGATAAGGGATGTGGGATGTTTGGGGCTTTCTTTTATAATGTTTATTAAGTAATGAAAATGTTCTAAAATAAATTGTGGTGATGAATGCACAACTATGTGATACCATGAGCCTTTGATTGTATACTTTGGATGGATTGTATGGTGTGTGAACATATCTCAATAAAACTTCTTTAAAAAACATGTTCAAGAAAATAGAAAAACAGGATAGTGAATTACAAACAGTAATTGGAATCCATATTTTGAAAATCAAATTGAAATTCTAGAACATAAAAGTAAACTTATTAAAACTAAGAACTCAACAGGTGGATTAAATAGTAAAGTTGACACTGCTGTACATAAGATTAGTGATCTGGAAGGTAGGTTAGTAGAAAATATACAGATAGAAGTACATAAAGAAAAATCCTTGAAAATTACAAGGCAGAGCTTATGCATGCACATGAGCCTCCTTCATTCTGGGATATTGGCTTTTCAAGACCTGGCTTCCTTGATAATCTCTAAGAACTTCAGGTGGCTGTACATTTTGTTTGTCAGTTCATGTTCACTAGAACTTTATCCAGCTTTTCTTATTGTTCTCAGCAGGAGGCTAGCTCAGCAACAAGCTAACTCTTTATCATTGAAAGTGGAACACTTTGTTTTATTTTTCCTTTTGATTTTGTTTTGTTTTCAGGAGGGAAGGTGGGATTTGGTTTTGGTTTGTTATAGTTCCATATATTATTCTTTTATTTGAATGTCTCCATCCAGTCTTTACTTATGGAATATAGGGAAAATGTCTAACATATATGTAATTGGAATCATAGAGGAGGAAGAGATACAAAATGGGTATTCAATATTCAAAAAAGATAATGGTTGAGAATTTTCCAAAACTGATAAAAGGTCTTAAGATGGTATAAATTCCAAGTAGGGCAAATATAAACATAAATAAAATCATACCTAGAAACATGATGGCAAAACAGCTGAACACAAAGAGAAAAATCTTACAAACAGCCAGAGAAAAAGTACATATCACTTTCAAAAAAATTAAAATAAGACTGACTGGTGACAATTCAACAAAAGCAACAGAAGACAGAAGACAATGACCAAACTAGAATTCTTTATGTAGAAAAATATCCTTCAAAATGAAGGCAAATAAAGACAATAAAATTAACCTTCCCTCAAAAATAAGAAAATCAATTGCCACCAATTTACCCACATAAAGGAAATACTGATCACATTTCTTTAAGCAGAAGGAATATTATGCCAGCCAGAATGAAAATGCAGGAAGACATGAAAAGCACTGGAAAGAGTAAATATATGGCTAAATAAAAATTGAAAAGGGACTGTATAAAATGATAATAATGTCATGTGGGATTCAAAACATATGTAGAACTAAAATATATGACAACAATAACAAATGGTTGGTAGAGGTAAATGGCATTAATGTGTTTTAAAGTCTTTATGTTATCCAGAAGTGATAAAAGTACTTTAAAATTAATTTATTAATTTACTAATGACTGATAAATCACGATCACACATTGTATTCTCCAAGATAATTATTATTATTAAAACAAGAGTAAAATAATGCATTAAAAACAACCTAGTATGAAAAGGAAAATGGAATAATAAAAATTGGTTATTAACAAAAAAATGGAAAAAGAGAGTAAATGAACCATTTAAAGATGGAATGGAAAAAATAACAATATAGGAGACTTAAACTAAAAATTATCAGTAATTTCTTTTATTATAAATAAAATAAATACTTCAATTAAAGCAAAATATTGTAAGACTGGATAAAAAGAAACAAATCCAGCTCTATGTTGCATAACAGAGACACAATTCAAATACAAGTTTGAAACAGAAAGTTTGAGAGTAAAAAGATTGAAAAAGATATAAGCAAACATTAACAAAAAGAGAGCTGGCAAGGGGAGGGGCAAGATGGCAGCATAGAGAGGAGTGGAAGCTAAGTAGTCCCCCTGGAACAACTACAAAAAACCAGAAACAACTAGTAAATAATCCAGAATAATTGCGGGGGGACAAACGAGACCATCCACTCATCATACACCAACCTGAATTGGGAGGAATGCCCGAGAACACAGCATAAAATCTGTAAGCAAAACCTGCGGATCCAAGTCGGGAGACCCCCTCCCCCATAGCCCGAGCTGCAAAGCCTCATGGTGCCAGAGAGAAGGTCTCTCCCAGCAAGCGAGTATATCTCAGCTGAGCTCCAACTGGGGTTTTAAGTAGCGAGTGTGAACTGCTCACTACGGGTACGCATCCCCAAAAAACAGACAGAGGCTTTGGGTGACAACTGACCTGGGAGAGCCGGAGGGTCACCTTGGACTGGGTCTGAAGGGGACTATCTGTTTCTTTTTCAGCTCAGTGGAGAAAGCCCCAGTCATTTTCAGTTTCCAGGGCTGTGACTCTGGGAAGGGTGAAGACACCACAAGCAGAGAGCCAGACCATTGAAATGCTAATGACCTCCACCTGGGGGCTCTGTCTTCTCTAGGAGGAAAGGGGTGGGGCCCTTTCCATTCAGAACCAGACCCCAGAGCCTGGGGGAACACGGCCATACCTCCTCACACCAGTCAAGAATTATAGGCTAATAGGAGTCACCTGCTGGGCAGAAAAGCACAGTGACCTGAGGCATCAAAGGGTGGAGCAATTTTCTAAGACACACCCACAGGGAAACCAGATACTGAATATTTCTTCCCTCTGGGACCTGAGCCTGTTCTGGTCTGGGAAAACCTGATTTGGATAACCAAGGAAACCATGTCTAGACAACAGAAAATTACAACCTATACTAAGAAAAACAAAGTTATGGCCCAGTCAAAGGAACAAACGTACATTTCAACTGAGATACAGGAATTTAAACAGCTAATGCTAAATCAATTCAAAAAGTTTAGAGAAGATATTGCAAAAAGAGATAGAGGCTGTAAAGGAAGCACTGGGCATGTATACGGCAGAAATCAAAAGTTCAAAAAAACAACTAGTAGAATCTATGGAAATGAAAGGCACAACACAAGAGATGAAAGACACAATGGAAACATACAACAGCAGATCTCAAGAGGCAGAAGAAAACACTCAGGAACTGGAGAACAAAACACCTGAAAGCCTACACGCAAAGGAGCAGATGGAGAAAAGAATGAAAAACTATGAGCAACGTCTCCGGAAACTCAAGGATGAAACAAAGTACAATAATGTGTGTATCATTGGTGTCCCAGAAGGAGAAGAGAAGGGAAAGGGGCAGAAGCAATAATAGAGGAAATAATTAATGAAAATTTCCCATCTCTTATGAAAGACATAAAATTACAGATCCAAGAAGCGCAGCGTACTTCAAACAGAAGAGATATGAATAGGCCTACGCCAAGACACTTAATAATCAGATTATCAAATGTCAAAGACAAAGAGAGAATCCTGAAAGCAGCAAGAGAAAAGCGATCCATTACATACAAAGGAAGCTTGATAAGACTATGTGCGGATCTCTCAGCAGAAACCATGGAGGCAAGAAGGAAGTGGTGTGATATATTAAAGATACTGAAAGAGAAAACCCGCCAACCAAGAATCCTGTATCCAGCAAAGCTGTCCTTCAAATATGAGGGACAGCTCAAAATATTTTCTGACAAACAGACAATGAGAGACTTTGTCAACAAGACACCTGCCCTACAGGAAATACTAAAGGGAGCACTACAGGGTGATAGAAGACAGGATTGTGTGGTTTGGAACACAATTTGGGGAGATGGTAGCACACCAATGTAAGTACACTGAACAGAGGTAACTATGAATACGGTTGAGAGAGGAAGGTGGGGAGCATGTGAGACACCACAAGAAAGGAGGAAAGATAACGACTGGGACTGTGTAACTTGGTGAAATCTAGAGTATTCAACAATTGTGATAAAATGTACAAATATGTTGTTTTATGAGGGAGAACAAGCAAATGTCAACCTTGCAAGTTGTTAAAAATGGGGAGGCATTGGGGGAGGGATGCAATCAGCATAAACTAGAGACTATAACTAATAGAATCATTGTATTACGCTTCCTTTAATGTAACAAAGGTGATATACCAAGGTGAATGCAGATAAGAGGGGGGGATAGGGGAGGCATGTTAGACACTTGACATTGGTGGTATTGTCTGATTCTTTATTCTACTTTGATTTAAGGTTATTTTTCCTTTTGCTGCTTCCTAGCTGTCTTTTTTTTTCCTCTTTCTTTTTTCTCTCTACCTTCTTTGACTCTCCCTCCTGCCTTGTGGAAGAAATGTAGATGCTCTTATATAGATAATGGTGAAGGCGGTGAACACATAAATGTATGACCATGCAGAAAACCATCGATTATTTACTTGGGATGGAATGTATGGTGAGTGAACAAAACCATATTTAAAAAAAATGGGTTGATGACAAAATCTCGAGGGCAATATACTGAGTGAAATAAGCCAGACACATTAGGACAATTATTGCAGGGTCTCACTGATAGGAACTAATTATAATATGTAAACTCATAGACATGAAATATAAGGTACCAAGATATAGGACGAGGCTTAAGAATGGGGAGTGGTTGCTTAGTATGAGCAGAATGTTCAATTAGGATGAACTTAAATGTTTGGAAATGAACAGGGGTGTTGGTAGCAAGATGTGAGAATAACTAACAGCGCTGAATGGTGTGTGAATGAGGTGGAAAGGGGAAGCCCAGAGTCATATATGTCACCAGAAGGAAAGTTGGAGGTCAAAAGATGGGAATGTATAAAACTGAATCCTATGGTGCACAATGTCCATGATCCACTGTACAAATACTAGAAATCACGTCGATGAACCAGAACAAATGTATGACAATACAATTAGAAGTTAGTAATAGAGGGGCATATAGGGAAGAACTATATACCTATTACAAACTATATACTACAGTTAGTAGTATTTCAACATTTTTTCATAAACAGTAACAAACATACTATATCAATACTAGGAGTCAACAATTGAGGGGGGTTGGTTAGGAATAGGGGAGGATTAGAGTTTCCGTTTCTTTTTTTTTTTTTTTCATCTTTCACTTTATTTCTTGTCTGGAGTAATGAAAAGTTTCTAAAAATTGAACAAAAATTAAGTGTGATGGATGCACAGCTGTATGAGGGTACCAGGGGCAACTGATTGTACACTTTGGATCTTTGGATAATTGTATGGTACCTGAACAATCTCAATAAAAATGGAAAAAAAAAGAGAGAGAGCTGGCATTGCTATACTAATGTCGGATTAGTAGAATTTAAGGCAAAAAAAAAAAAAAGTATTACCAGATATTAAAAAGACCATAATTACAAATGTGTTAATTCAATAAGAAAAATAACAAGCATAATGATAGAAGCTTCAAAAATACATAAAGCAAAAATTGATAGAACTAAAATTATTAAAAGACAAATCCAGTTTTATGCTTAATATACTTCTCATAGTAAGAGGTTGAAAATAAGAAATAGAGAGTGATATATAGAAAATTTGAACATGATAATCAAATTTGACATAAATACCATATATAGAACAGTCTAAGATACACATTATTTTCAAATTGTGTTTGGAACAGTTACTAAATTGACCATTTTCTGTAACATAATCAAGCAGAGTATGTTCTCTGACCACAGTCAAATTAAGCCAGAAATAAATTACAAAAATGTAACTATAAAATATCTCAATCTATGGAAATTAAGGAATAATCTTAACAATAACCCAGAGTTAAGGAAGAAATATCAATGGAAATAGACAAGATTTTAGATCGAAACATTGATGAAAATATGACATCAAATCCTATGGGATACAGGTATGATCACAATTTAAAGGAAATGTATCACCTTAAATGCATACTTTAGAAAACAAGAAAAGCTGAAATCAATCAATGAAATACCAATTTTAAGAAATTACAGGAGAACAGCACATTAAACCCAAGAAAGAAGGAAAACATAGCAAAAGGGCAGATGCTACTGAAATGAAAAATAAAAAAAGATTGAGAGAGAAAATCAAGGCCAAATATTGGTTCTTTGAAAAAATCTAATATAATTAAGTCCCTATGCAAAACTGATTTTTAAGAAAAGTGAAAGGAAAGGCTCAATTTCCAATACCAAATAAAAAGAGAATTATATTACAGATTCTACAAACTTTAATATATAATAAATTTTTAACAACTTAATACAAATAAATTTGAAAACTTAGATGAAGAAACAAATTGCTACAAAAACACAATTTACTAAAATTGACACCAGAAAAAATGGAAAATATCAAAAGATCTATATCAATTACAGAAACTGTATCCATGACAAATAATTTGCCTTTAAAGAAATCTCTAGATCAATAAAGATTTTTTCATAAATTCTTCAGAACATTTAAGGAAGAAATAACACCAATACAATGCAAAAATACCAGAGAATAGTGAAAAAGAAGACACTTCCCAGCTTCTTTTATAATGCCAGCATAATCTTAACACAAAATCCTATCAAAGATATTGTAAGAAAGAAAAAAATAGCCCAACATTTTCTACAAAATACAGATGAAAAAAATTTAACATGATATTTGCAAATTAAATCCAAGAGAGGTTTATTCCAGAAAGCATTGGTTTACCATTCAAAAAGTAGTTCGCATTTGTAAAGTAAACTAGAGAATCATATGATCACCTCAACAGATACAGAAGAAGTATTTGATAAAATTCAATAATCACACAAGATTCAAAAATCTTAGAAAACTAAAAATTGAAGGAAACTTTTCTGATACAAGAAGACTACAGAAAACCTACAGCTAATATTATATACAATGATAAATTACTAAAAGCTTTCCCCTTGAGGTCAGAAACAAAGCAAGATGCTTGCTATTACCACTTATTTTTATTCAGCAGTGCATTGGAGGTCCTAGCCCACACAACAAGGCAAGAAAAAGAATATTGGAAAAGGAATGGAAGAAAAAATTAAATTGGCATTATACATAATTGTGTGTGTAGGAAATCCAAAAGAATATGGAGAAAAATTATTAGAATTAATAAGTGAACTTAGCTAGGTTACTGCATCAATATAAAAAAAATCATTTATATATGTAATATAATGAACAGTAAATCTAATGAAAACTACATCATTTTCTTGTGAAACATTTTTAAAAACCTGAAAAAAATGGAAGAATAGAATATATTTATGGTTGGAATACTCAACAGTTTAAAAGCATCAGTTCTTCCTAAAATGATCAATAGATTCAATCCAGTCCTAGGCAACACCCCAGCAGGGATTTTACTTGAGTATATGTAAAGCTCAAATGGAGCCACAATGGCCAAAACCAGCAAAGATGAATTTGAAGATGAAGAGTGAAAAGGAAGAACTTATTAAAAAGCCACAGTAATTAAGGCAGTGCGATAGTTGATACAAGGATACAGACAGATCAATGAACTGAAGAGAAGATCCAGAAGCACACACTCTTCCTTATACAAACACTCAACTACAGAAGGGTAACACTATAGTGCAATAATGAAAAGATAAGTCTTTTCAGTAAAGGGTGCTGAGTCAATTGGATATCCACGTGGAAAAAGAAATTTTTATTCCTACCTCACCTCACATATAAAAGTCAATTCAAGGAGGGTTGTTTACCTAATGTGAAATACAAAACAATAAAAGTTCTAGAAACTACCATGAAAACGTCTTCAGGAAATTTGGGGTTGGACAAAAATTGCTTTAAGTGGACTCAAGAAGCACCAGCCATCATGGAGAAGATTGATACGCTGGACTATATAAAATATTACAGCTTCCAATTATTAAAAGACTCCACTAAGAGAGTGAAAAGGTTAACCACAGACTGAAAGACAACTTTTGCAATAGACATAGGACTCATATCAAGCATCTGTAAATAACTCTTATAAATCAATTTTTAAAAATACAGATAACTGAATAGAAAAGTTGGCAAAGGGTGTTCGCATATCACAAAATGAGATATCCAAATAGCCAGTAAATATATGGAAATAAATTCAGCATCATTATTCATCAAGGACTTGCAGACTAAACTGGAAGATAGAAGTACATAAAGGCAAAAATGTGTAACAAAAATGTGTAGCAAAAAAAATTGTGTAACAAAAATGGAGGACTTATACTGTTGGCTATCATGAACTGCTGGTTGGAGGGCAAATTATCCCAACCACTTTGGGAAACTATTTGGCAGTATCTGCTAATGTTATATGTATATATACTCTACAACCCAGAAATTTCATTTCTAGACTTTATACCAAACAGGTATGTGTATCTGTTTTCACCAAAAGAAATGGAGAAAAATGTTTATAGTGGCACTATTCGTAATAACCAAAAAATATAAACTACAATACAGTAGATAAAAAAACTAGGGTATTTTCTTGGAGAATGGTATACAGTAATAAAAAAGGATAAGTTAATGCTATACATAACTGCAGACATAATGTTGAATGAAGAAAACAGGCAAAACAATTGATGGTGATTGTGGTAGATTGCAAAAACATTCACACTACTCTGCACTGCCTCCCAGTAAGAGGGCCAGTCATGTGACTTGCTTTAACAAGTAGAATGTGGCAGAAGTGAAGTCAGGTAAGTGCTGAGCCTCAACCTCAGGCTGCCTTGAGGCTTCAACTCTTGCTGCTGTTGCAATCCTGCCTCTCTGTGAACAAACCTGTGAATGAACCTTGCTGAAGGGGTTACATAGGGAATGGAAACACTTCAGTCAAAAGTCAGCCAGCCCCTGGGCAATCCAGCCACCAATGCAGATGCCAGAGTGAGCCCCAGAAAAGGTTGGCTGAGCCTAATCCAGGTCAACAGATCTGCCCAGCAGAGCTGAGCCTGAATCACCAACCCAAGCAATTGTAAATGGCTGCAGTTTTAAGCCACTTAGTTTGGGAGTGGTTGGTTATGTAGTACAAGCTCACTGCTACACTGGTGGAAAGACTAGGGGGGGATTGGGAGATCTGATGACGGGGAGATCTGGATTGGGTGTGCGTTAGCAATGTTCTATTTCCTGTTTCTAATGGTGAGTTCACAGATGTGCTCATATTATCAATATTTATTGAGCTGTATAATTATGATACATATGCCCTTATCTCTATATATGTTTATTTATAGAACATATTAAAAAGTTAATACATTTAAAAAGCAAAACTAAAAAAATTTTTTATCAATAGGAGATAATCTTCTAGATACATTGTCAAGGAAGAAAATGACAGCCCAGAAGAGTATATGTGGTATCTACCATTTGTGTAAAAAAAATAAGAATATATGTGTGTACATGTATCTGTATGTGACTGTGTGTTTCTGTACTTACTTGTAAATGCACAGTTTCTATATTTAAATATACATAAGAAACTAGTAACCCTGCATTCAATAGGGAAATGGGTAACTAGGGATAAGAAGG
Source organism: Choloepus didactylus (assembly GCF_015220235.1). Lineage (NCBI taxonomy): Eukaryota > Metazoa > Chordata > Mammalia > Pilosa > Megalonychidae > Choloepus > Choloepus didactylus. The sequence goes on along the minus strand of NC_051311.1, from coordinate 141,053,759 downwards.
GAATAGAAAGACAATTTTCAGTGCATACCATTTTATACCGTTTGAATTTTGAACCACTTGAATTTATTACCTCTATTTTTAAAGTTAATAATAAAATTATAACTTGAAAAGACCATTCTCTTAGATTCCCTGTTATAAAAGACAAAATAAAAATTGGAAGTAGCAAAAGCTGTGAGAAATGCTAGAAAGAAATACTCAGCTTTATGAGATCACAAGGTAAGATTTGGTATGGGAAACAAAAATAAATATACATATTACTTTCATAGCTATAAACTTTCACTCAAATCTGCAATCAAGAAAAGAGAGTCATGGAATTTCTATTGTTTTATATGAAAGTGATATGGGCTTGCCTTCACCTAATGTCATAAGAATTCTCAGAGTCCAGAGCACTGACTCTTGTAAGAGATAATAAAGAAGACACGGGTTTGAGATTTCATATCAGAAGTACAATATTCAAAGAGAATAGAATTCTAATTGGTGCTCATTCATAAGATCAGAGTATAGTTGAAATCTCTAAGGATTAGCAGGAAAGTCACCAAATTTTTTCAACATAGAAAAAAACAAAATCATTTACATCCATGCTTAATTCTGGAAGGAGAATTTTGTTGGCAGGAAATGCCAAGGAGTGCCACCCTAGCTACCTTGAGCTTATCCTCCCTATTCTTTCTTTTTTCTTTAACAATCTCTTCTGCTGCAACCATGATATCAGGCCCCAGCCTTTGTTGGGGTCTCTACTTCCTTGATACCTGAACTCTTTCCAAGGGCAGAGACCCCACATACTGCAGTCTCCAATGTTTTACTGCCTTTCGGATATATTAACCCCTCCCTTAACTGAAGGTATTATCAAGAACAAGCGAGAACTTCACAATGTAAACTCCCCCTTAATCCTTGTTTTCTGACGGCAAAGCACACCTCTTTGCCGTGTAACTGTACCAGAAGTCCTTCAGGTGCTTCTCTGTCTTTGATTACACAGGTTAGCCTGATACCCATTAGAGATCACAGTGGCCTAATTTAATGCAACAGCATAGAAGTCATTTTATAAAATCCATATACATGTTTATTTCTTGAGGGGTTTTATGGATTAATGTTTTACATTCATTATTGTAAAAACTTAAAATATGTCAAAAATAAAGGTTTTTTAAAGGGAGGGGGCAGGATTATTTAAATATACATTGAGCTGCTTATGATTTGTAATAGACAGGGTAGTGTTAGGCTATGTTGCACAACAAATAAACTTCCCAAATGCCAGGAGTTTATCACAATAAATGGTTTATTTTTCATTCATGCGAAGTTCACCATAGGTAAGGGAGCTGTACTGCATGAGTTATGCCCAGGGGCCCAGGCTTTTACCGCATCAAAGCTACATCACCAGAATCACCCAGTCTCCAAAGTAACCGAGGCAGGGGGAGGGAGGGATGGAGGAAGGCCACTGGTCCTTAACCACATTGGCCCAGAAGTGACTCAGCATTTCTGCCTATAGTTGAATGGCCAGAGCTAGTCACACAGGCCCAATCTAAATGTGAGGCAAGCTGGGATATGTAGGGGGTACATGGATATTTGGTGGGCACCTAACTTACTGAAGTTTGGGAAAATGGGTCACAAGTATTTTAATCCTCACAGCCATCCTGTGAGGCCGATGATATTAATATTCTCATTTTACTGATGTGGAAACTGAGGAATATAGAGTTCAAATTGCCCAAAGTACACAGCCACAAAGTGAAAGTGCTACAGTTCAAATCCAGACGATCTTCAAAGCATTCACATTTATTTCCTACACTCTATTGCTTCCCACATAGAAGGAAATCATGTATGAGGGCTGAGAAATTATCAACATTGGTCACTTCTCGTTAGTGGGTTAGATAAAAGCTTGGTGGATATGGGATTTCTTTAAATCATAGAAAAATTTCAGAGCATGTGTTTTGTTTGAGATATTCAGTTAGACTCCCTATGCTGCCAGGAAAAAAAAAAGCCATATAATTGTTGAATCTTGCACTTTGCTTCAGCTGCACAGTCTTGGCCTTGGGTTTCCCTGAACAATTTTGGAGTTGCACCCCATAGTGATTTTCTTACCATACACCTCTTCAGTCAGGTGGTTACTGTAGAGCATATGCATGGCACTGAATCGAAGAAGTAATTGCTCTGACTTAATGAGCAAGTGAAAGAAATTCACGTTTAAAAATTTCAAATGTCATTCATTTCCATACTCTCTACGTGTCTGTGTAAAGTAGATCATAAGTGCAATTAAAATAACATTTCACAAATATTTAAAACCTAAGAGATAGTATCATTGAACAGCAAGTGGTCTCATATTCTGTTGCAGGGAGTCACTACTGCAGGTCCAAACCAGATAAAGATACTCTTGTTTCTTTTATCGACTTCTGAAGAAAGTCAACTAGTACTTTAAGGATTCAAAATATTGTTCAATTTTTAGTTCCACACAAGAAACTGGGATCCATAAGGTGAAGTCTAAACATACTTATTTTTCATGAACAACTACAAATATTGGTAGAAAATGACACTTGTACAAGAAATAGATTAGGGGTCAGTGTTCACTGTGAGACTTTCCAGAGCTACAAAAGTTCATGGATCTTTTTCAACCTAAAGTGATTTTGAACCTTTAGCAGGAAAAAATGAGGCCAGAACTATCATTTATTCATTAACTTTTTTTTAATGAGGAATTTAGTTTTGATTCACTCTGCCTAATGAATCAGAAAAAATAATGCCATGTCTTGAACAGTTGTTTCTATAATTGTGATACATTAGTTGAATTTGGCAATGCATAATGGTCCCCAAATTCATGCTTCTTTTTGAAACAAATAGCAAACTGTATTCAGGGCTACTGGAGCCAGTGAGCTGCAAGACTCCTCAAGGATTATGCAACCAACGTTCCTCAAGGCCCTGGGAGATTTGTGAAGGTTAGGCTGGCAGGCAGGGATGGGAGCTCCATCTCTGCATTCTCAATCCCACTTCCCTCAGTGTCACGGGAAAAGACAAGGTGTTCTTTCTGGCAAGAATACTTTCCTGCCCCTACCTTTTGTCCAACTGTCCTTCAGGACTTGAATAGATATTTCTCTTTTGTAAATTCTTCAAGGAGCATTGTTTCCTGTGCTGTCACTATCGCTTGTACATAGCCTCTTTATAGCAATTGCCTTAATGTATTATAATGTTCTCCCCTGCACTGGAGGCAGAAGCCAGGACGTTTATCTTTTTAAACCTAAGGTCCTGACACATTATGGATGCTTAATAAATATTGCATTTAATAAAGGAATGAATCCAATTTCTATATGGAAACATGAAAAAATATTACATCTGGAAAACAGAATGGACTATAAAGTGTAATAACTAAATTGTGCTTTCTCTACTATTTGAGAATGCAGGCAATATAAACTAATTTCAAATATTAATAGATGGTAAAATAATTTCTATTATACAAACCACACAGTATTTGAATGCAAGTAATTTGATTTTTCTGGTGGAGGACAGAAGACAAACCCTATCTGGGTTTCATGGGCAGCATTGGGAGAAGTCTGTATGATTAAGGTCAAGCAAAAGCTGACAAGAAAGCTAGTAGCATGCTGGCATGCTGAATAGCCAGCTATACAGCCAAAGGCCAGTAGAAACACTCTTCCCCTGATGAAAATCTAAAAGGGAAGGAAGAGGTTTTCTCCTTCAGCCCAATATCACCACCACCAGTGAATTGCAGACAGGACAAAATAAGTGGGAAAGGTTCAGGAGCCAAGCTCACCTGCAGGAGAAATCTGGTGGTCTGCCTGGAGGAAGGCTGCTTGTTTCCAAAATCTGGGAGGATATGGCTCTAAAGCCACTAGAATCAGATTCAGAAGCACAATACCATAATGAGGGCATCCTCATGCTCTTTTTCTAAGGGGAAAAAAAAAATTCCTGCACATCCTAAGGAAAGGAAATGATCCTTTGTTCCTTCTACAGTATACGATGCTTAGTTGAGAAACACATGAATTATACCTACTAGGAAACAAGTTGACCAGCTCTTCACTGAGCTCATGCATTTTTTTCGGACAGCCAGATTGTAATTTCTCATTTCACTTACCCCACCTCATCCCTTTCCACATCTAGAGACAGGAACTTTTCAGAAAACACCTGGGCAAGACTTAGGTGGTGGGCTACCAGCGTAGACGTTCCCAGAAATAAAAGACTATGGGTCTGGGAGAAGATAGAAATAGAAGCAGTAAAAACCAGGGGCTAGAGTTTTTCACTTAGTCCATCTGTTCCGTGTACTGGAGAGCCGGCGGTGGACGTAGGAGTGGATCCCATTTCTGTCTGAGAGACAGAACCAGACAGGAAACGTGTGAGGTGCTGTGCTCACCAACCTACCATCCATCTGTAACTCTAGGAAGGAGATTCAGCCACTGCACAAGTGGCCAGAGAGCCAGGGGGCCAGATCTCCACCCACCTGCTTCCTCTTTGAGGATGAGGCAACTTACAAAGTAGGAGAGATTAAGGGAAAGTTCACACCTCCTGAAAGATTCAGAAAAAGGATACCTATCAAAATTTTTGCTCAAGGAAGCAGAAGAAAAAAATTATAAACTGTTCTCAACAGATCATGAGAAGGGGACTCTATAAAATAGAAACAAGAAGGACTGTGATAAAATAGACCTAAAAGCAGTAAGATGAGAAGAAAGGAGGGCTGATTAACATACAACATGCTGTAAGGAAACAAAAATTTCAAAAAGCAGAATTAAACTCTCATTTAAGGCAGAAATTGTTGAATTGGCACTGAAATACTGAATAAGTAATGTAGAGGACAAACTTAAGGATTATATAGAACAAAGAGGGAAAAGACAAAGAAGCAAATGGTGAGAGAAGACGGATACAGAAACTCAGAAAAAGATCTAATTTATGATCTAAGTGATGTTCTAGGTGGGATTGTTGATAGGTCAATTATAAAACTGGTGCATCAAAATGAAGAATTTGTTCCACAGAGGACAGCATTTAGCAAAGTTAACAGAGAGGAGGTATGTTGTGAGAAGATATTTGCAATGCCTAAAACAGACAGGAGATTAACATCCAGAACAGTAAAGAATGTGTCTAAATTGGCAAGGATGAATAGATAGATAGATAGATAGATAGATAGATAGATAGATAGATAGATAGATAGAAAGACAGACAGACAATTCCCAGAACAGGATACCCAAAGGGCTTATAAGCATATGAAAAGACACTCAACTTCACTGTAAGTAACAGAGTTGCAATTTAAATTAAGATATTAATCTTCACCCATCTGAATGACAAAAATAGGAAAGTGGCAATATAAAGTGCAGGAGAGGATGAGGGGAAAACGTGGGATTTTAGAAGCATTTTTGGAGTGTAATCTAACAGTGAATCCGTGAACTTAAATATGTGAATACTCTCTGTCTCATGAATATCAGAAGAAGCTGCAAGGGGGAAGGGAAGGTGGAGGAAAAAGAAGCTGGGGGTGAGGGGTGGAAGGTAAAGGATGGAACAAAGGGAGGGAGGGGGAAAAAAAAGAAACAATAGCTGATCCTAAAGAAGAAAGTAAAATAACTTGAACAGAATTAGTCAAAGTAAACCACAAATGGTTATTTTGTTTCTTTTTATTTTTCTAAACTTTTCAGTCTTAATAATGCATTTTATAATATATATGCATTATGCATGAATTTTGTAATGTATTATACATAAATATCAGAAAGGAAGTTATTTTTAAGCATCCATAATCCCACCACCCGAGGTTTATTAACTACTGTTAACATTTGGTATATTTCCTTTGGAACATTTTCTATGCAAAAGTGCTTTCCCAAATCATTAAATATTCTTCAAAAACTTATTTCATCATTTGTAAAGATTGCAGAGCATCACATTAATGGAATGTTCTATAATAACTTCTAATCTCCCCATTATGAAAAATGAATGCTATTTCCAAATTTTTAAATTACAATTAAATAATTTTACATAAACTTTGATAGCATTTCTGATTACTTTTTTTTACCATGCATTCATAGATGTGTAATGCCTGTGTTTAAATATTGTTGAGAATGTTATAGCATATTACCCCATTGCCTTCAAGAACAATTACATAATTTAATACTCTCTCCTACCGCATAAAATCTCCACATAACCTCGCCAACCCTGTATTTTTAAAAGTCTATGCCAATTTCATAAGTGAAAAGATAACATTGTTTGAATTTGCTTTTTTTTTTTTTAGTAGTAGTAGTAAGTTTTAAAAATTTGCATTTACAAGCCATCTGTTTTTTCTGACCTCAGAAAAGTCCACCAAATTTGGGCTTAAGCTTCATCTCATGAGGTTTCACTCACTCTATTCAGAACTGCCATCTGCTTACCTCTTCTGCCCCCCACATTCCCAATGCCCTTTACCCATCTCTACTCTTTCTTTTGCCATAGCAAGTATACATTATAATTTACTTATTTATTGTTTCTATTTTTAAAGTTTTCCGTGTGTCTCTCTCCTCCCAATAAAATGTAATCTTCCCAAGAGTAAAGATCATTGTGTGTTTTGTTCTTTGATGCTGCCCCATGGTAGATTCGCCATAAATGTTTTGTTTTGCTTTGATGAACATTACAAGAGTTAAAAAAAGTACCTATATTTCTCCTAGTTCTTCCATGTTTTGCTTCTTTTACGTTTAAAGCTTTAATCCGTCTGTAAATTTTATATAGCATGAAAGAGAAACTAAATTTAATATTTTTCAAATTGTTATCCATTTCAGCAGCACATTCTTACATTTATTTGAAACTCTACCTTTATTTTACATTAAGTCTTTATGTATAAAAGTGCCTTTTTATATTCTCACATCTCTTGGATTATTCTTGCAAGGTATAACACAGGTTTTAAGAATTATAGCTTTTAACTCATTTAAGTAACTGACATTGCTGGTTTCCCCTAATTGCTCTTCTTTATTTCTTTTTTCTTGGCTATTTTTACCCATTTATCTTCCATATGAACTTTAGAAACTCTTTATCAAATTCCAACCCCACTAGGATTTTGATTAGCCTTGTGTTTAATCAGTATCTTGTTATATTCTACAATACTGAATGATCTAATTCAGAAATATGATAGATCTCCTAATTGGTAGATCTTCTTTATAACAATTTTTTTTAAATGTGGATTATTTAGACCATGTAATTTTTGTGTGGTTTATTCATAAGTGGTTAAATTTCTATTGTTACAGTAAATGGAGCTCTATTCCCATATTAGTTTCATCATATTTATTTTTAACATCACTAATATTTCTTTTTACATTAATTGCTTTGCCCAGTTTATTTCCTTGTGTTTTCAAGTTTGATTCATACTATCTGGAAAAGAGTCATTTTGCCTCCTCATTTTCATGCCCCATTTTTTTTTCTTTTTTTTGGCCTTACTGTAATGTCTCAAATTTTACAGAACAACATAAATTATCATGAAGACAAATGCATTCTTATCCTTATTTTGCATCTTCATTTAAAATAAAAGCCAATATTAACTCTTAATGTTTCCCAAACTGGTACTATCAAAGGGTATTAGTTCCATCAGGTATTGCACACACACACATATACCACCACCACCACCAAAAAGAATGAGTAACATATAGTAAATAAGTTTGTTAACAGAGCCTTTAATATGCTAATGAAAATAGTGAATTCTTGAAAGGAATAATATGCAGTATTTTCCACTTATTTAATATAGAAGTGTTGTGTTTTGTTTTTACACAGGACACCTAGTTATATTTCTCAAAAGCAGTGTTTTATGAAACAATGTATTAGTTAGGGTTCTCTAGGGAAACAGAATCAATAAGAGGTATCTATGAATATAAAAGTGACTCACGCAACTGTGGGTATGCACGAGTCCAAATTCTGTAGGGCAGTAGCAAACTGTCAACTCCGATGAAGATGTCTGATGAACTTCAGGAAACAAACCAGCAACTTCGACGAACTCCTCAGGAAACGCTTCGCTGGGCAGCCGAAGAAGAAGTGAAGGTCCTCTCTCTGTCTTGCTTATAAGTCTTCAGCTGATTAATTGGATTAAATCCAGCCAACTGCATACTCTCATTGTGGAAGACACACCCTTTGGTTAGTCATCAGTCACAGCTGCAGCCAATTGATTGATAATTTAATAACCCAGCCTGTTGGTTTATTAACCAGCCGCAAATGTCCTCGCAGCAATTGTTAGGCTAGTGTTTGCTTGACCAGACAGGTGAGTACTATCACCTGCCCAAGTTGATACATGAACCTAACCATCACAGTCCACCCCTTGTCAACTTGGCAGTTATACACATCACCTAAAACCATATATCTCTAAGCAGATAACAATAACAGACACATATTTTGCCTGGCAATACTTCTCCATGCAGCGTACAACTGGAAACACACTGAATCTCTCCAGAATAGGGTGCAAGTCCTTGGGTAACATTAGCTCTTAAAATTGATTTCCTTTAGCTTAAATACAGCAAAGTGAACGGTACGGGTTATGCCATATGATAAGGGGATAAAACAGAGAAAAAAGCAAAGATATTTGCTTTACAGACAAATACAAACATAATCATAACAAAACGAGGAGGAAATATTCATGTCATCATAGTCCTCGTTTCTGTAACTGGTCACGTGGCTGTAGTTCATATTTATCACTACCTTCTTCCACTACCTATTCCATGTTCCCTTTACCCTCAGCAAGCACTTCAGCTGGCCGTGGTTCTTTGCCTGGTGGGGTGACCCAAACCTTCATTCCTGAAGCCTCTGGGCCATTGGTAGTCCCGCCTGGATTGGGTTATTGCAGTTTTCCATTGACTTGAATCACGGGGCATGGTAGTACTAAGAGACGCCCCAGGGGATCTCCTGTATGCCAGGAAAACTCTTCTTTACTTCCATTGTGTAGTTGCAGTGCTATTTCCCCTTGATAGTCAGGATCAATCACCCCAGCCTGTACAGTAATCCCCTTCCTTGCCTGTTGATTCAGAGGCTTAAGAAGACCAAAGTGGCCAGGTGGCAGTCTTAACTTCCAGTTCAATGGAATTATTATTGTGTTTCCTGGTGGAAGCACTCCTCCCTTTGGAACCAAGACCTGTAGACCAGCAGAGCTTAAGCTTGCCGGGACAGGAAGCAAAAAAAAATGGATCACTAGGAATGATAGTGAGTGGTGCCACTCCTGTTTCCACCCCTTGATTCCTGGACCCATGAATCCTGGCTATGGGAGAAACAGCACCATAGAGTGGACGCTGATTCAGAGCATACACAGCCTCCTGGAGAACACTGCCCCAGCCCTGCAAGGCATTGCCACCTAGTTGGTGCCGTAATTGAGTCTTCAACAGGCCATTCCACCGTTCTATCAACCCAGCTGCCTCTGGATGATGGGGAACATGGTAAGACCACAGAATTCCATGAGCATGTGCCCATCCCCTCACTTCATTTGCTGTGAAGTGGGTTCCTTGGTCTGAAGCAATGCTGTGTGGAATACCATAATGTTGGATAAAGCATTCTGTAAGTCCACAGATGGTAGTTTTGGCAGAAGCATGTCGTGCAGGGACGGCAAACCTATATCGAGAGTATGTGTCTATTCCAGTAAGAACAAATCACTGCCCCTTCCACGATGGAAGTGGTCCAATGTAATCAACCTGCCACCAGGTAGCAGGCTGATCACCTCAGAGAATGGTGCCATATCAGGGACTGAGTGTGGGTCTCTGCTGCTGGCAAATTGGACACTCAGCAGTGGCTGTGGCCAGGTCAGCCTTGGTGAGTGGAAGTCCATGTTGCTGAGCCCATGCATAACCTCCATCCCTACCACCATGACCACTTTGTTCATGAGCCCATTGGGCAATGACAGGAGTTGCTGGAGAAAAAGGCTGATTGGTATCCACCAAATGGCTCATTTTATCTACTTGGTTATTAAAATCTTCTTCTGCTAAAGTCACCCTCTGGTGAGCATTCACATGGAATGCAAATATCTTCATGTTTTTTGCCCACTCAGAAAGGTCTATCCACATACCCCTTCCTCAGACTTTTTTGTCACCAATCTTCCAATCATGTTCCTTCCAAGTCCCTGACCATCCAGCCAAACCATTAGCAATAGCTAATCAGTATACAAAGGCACCTCTGGTCAGTTCTCCTTCCAAGCAAAGTGAACAACCAGTGCACTGCTCGAAGTTCTGCCCACTGGGAGGATTTCCCCTCACCACTGTCCTTCAGGGACATCCCAGAAAGAAAAGACTGAAGGCAGGCAAGATTGGAGCCAACTCCTAAAGGGACACCAGTTAGGAAGCTGATGCAGTATCAAGGTAAACCAAGACCACTCATTTGAGAAGGGTTAGAGAAAGAACATAAAGTAATTTCTCTAGCTCCTTTAGGTTCTACTGCTGCATTTAGTTATTTCACTGGACAATAGATGGCTTGGTCTCTTCTCCCAGTCCCCTATAGAAATTACTTCAAGGAACCTTCAACACACTCTAAATCAATTGCTTCTAATTTGCAGACCACATAAGAAATAGAATACAGAGGCCATTTCTCTGTCCACTACAAAATTTCCACTGTGTGTTCCTGTGTCTCTTGTAGACAAACTATGTAACAATTCATATTTAGAGTTAAACCAAAACCAAATTCCTTACCTTATAAAACTTTTATTTCATTTTATTAGAGTAGGACAGAGCTATCATATTTTGCTTTTTGTTTTTGTTTCCAGGAAACTAAATACTAATTTTTAGCTCAATTACACAGGGCTTTCTTAGCTTATCTCTTTGCCCTTTATCATATTTTTGATTCTTATTCTTTTATTTTTATTATTAGATTGTATTTTTAAATATAATAGACCCCAATATTTAATGGAAAGTAGTTGAGATAAGGATGGGGGGAGAGAAAGATTTTCACATACCTTATGTTTTATAGAGTAATAATAATATAATTATTGTTAATAATAAATATTATCCTCACTTGAGATTCAGAGAAGTTACATAACTTGCCCATGTGCACATCTATGGTGAAAGACGAAGCCAAGCTTGAAGTCTATGTCTTTCTGTTCCCAAGTCCATACTATTTTAACACCCCAATGCTTCCAGTGCAGGACGACACGAAGGCTGAATTGAAAGCTTTGACTCTTTAAGGCCATTACAGTTGCAAGAATAAAGACTAATGGAATTAAAAAATTTTAGCCTGAATCAGAGAAATGTGAGAGATGACTTCAAATATATAAAAGATATGTCAGTTGGGTTATTTCAGGTTGATGGAGACAAACACCCAAATTATTTCAATTAACAGAGTTTCTTGTATGTCTACATGAAACTGAACAATATAGAAAACCTTCCCAAGAGCCTCATAGCTAGACTCATGAACACGGGATTGACTTTTAGACACAAGCCAGGTCTAGCTACCAGGTTTCTTTGTCTTCTCAATGGCACGCAAACCTTTCTCCCCGTGCCAGTGATCCACCATTATGGCCACCCAGGAGGCTGCTCTTTGCTGCTAATACTTCTTCTACCATCCCTTACTGACTGATACTCCAATCTCTCTTTTCTTATCCCTATTTCAAGGTTTTTGATTACTTATGGGTTCTCCTATGATCATAGTCATAGGAGACGATGATCTTTGTTAAACTCTTTGAACAATGATCTGATGGAATCCTTCAGTCTCTAACCAGATTCAAGCATCTTCATTTGGCAGCGTTATTTGTCAGGTCACCAGGAGAATTAATGACCAGCCCAGAGGCAGACTGTGGCTCAGTCACCGGCCCCATGTACCTGGCCAAGATCTGGGCACAGAGCATGGCTTCACATGCCTCTCTCAATACTTCACAAACTTCAGAGGAAGGTCATGTTCTACGTATTTTTATGAGAACCTTGAGAGGCAAACTTTAGATTAAAAATAGAAAGAATGAAATGGTTTTCTTAATGGCTAAGGGTAGGTATAAGTAAAAACAAGTCAAGTATTATAAGGAGGCCTATTAAGACATAAAATGAGACTCTAAGGCACGTTCAGAGGTCTTCTCCTTAAATGTCATTCAGATTCGTAGAATTATTCTCTGAAGTGGCATTATTGAAGTCTACATGGAAGATTCCAACTAATCCCACATATCTATTGTTGGCTATATGATAATTATTAATGAAAAGAACATGTCTCAGTAATTATCCAGAGACATCAAGCTCATCTGCCTTGCATGGTAGCCCACCCACCCCCATACTTTCCCCATGCCCAGCACACACACTCTTTCTCCTGATAGGTTACCAAAAAAGCATCCATCTCAGAGACTGGGTCCACACAGGGAAGAGTTTTGTTTGTTGTATTTAAACACTTTTCATTTCCCACACAAAAAAATGCAACAGTGTTTGCAGTTACATATGATATCCATGTAGACCTGTTGTAACAGTGCTACCAGTGATCTACCCGTGTGCTTTGGCCCTCACCGTTTCAGCGCACGACAGCACAGCTTCCACCTGGCACCTGCATCTCTGCTTTCTCTAGCTGCTGACATCCATTCCACCCATAAACCCAGCAGACCAAATTAACAACCTCACCCAGCACCACTGGGAGCAGACTTCAACCAATGATGGATACTTACCTGAGCTCTGACCCTCGGGCATGGTGGCTCCGAGGCACCTGTTCTGCACCATTTCCCAGCATTTCTCAGTAGGGATTGGGGTTCCAGATGTCCACAGTGGCGACTTGCTTTCTTGTCTCATCTCCCCACTCCTCTGCCACTGTTTCCTGGGATCACTTCCCAATGAACTGCTTACACTGCATACTTGACTCAGGGTCTGCCTCCAGGAGAATCCCAGCTAAGACACCCAATGTTACCTTCTTTTTATGGGTTGAATCATGACCCCAGTCTTGTGGATGTGAATTCATTTGTAAACATGATCTTTAAAGATGTTACTAGATAATCTGGGCCAAACTGAATCAGAATGGGCTGTAACCCAACATGACTGGAGTCTTTATAAGCAGAAGAAATTTGGACATAGTAAGAAGAAAACAAGAGGAGGCAGACAGGAAGAGGGACAGCCACCTGACAGAGGCTGAGAATGAATTATGGATTGCCAGCAAGCCACCACCAGACATTTCAATTGTCAGAGAGCACATGGCCCTGCCCACATGTTGATTTCGGACTTCTAGCCTCCAAAACTATGAGATAGTAAATTCCTGTTGGTCAAGCAAACCAGTCTGTGGTATTTGTTACAGTCCTGGCAAACTAAGATGCTGCTGCCCCCCTTGTATTTTACTCAGTGTTCATTTATGGGTTTTTGATTATACAGACGACTGTCTGTACTTAAGGTGACCAATTGTCCTGGGTTACCTAGGACTGAGGGAATTCCCGGGACTTGGGACTTTTCAGCCCTAAAACCGGAGGGCCCTGGGCAAATTAGGATGAGATGGCTGCCCACCTGCACTTTGCCTGCACTGGTGAATACAATTAGCCGCTTACTTCATATAGACTCTACCTTCATCACCAGAACCTTCTCCACAGACAGGAAGCAGCCAGCTGGAGGTGGCTCTGAATCAACCAAGGACAGAACAGTATCATTAGCAAGTGGGTTAATTAACTGGAAAAGAAGCAGAATTCTTCACCATTGTGCACAGTGAGAATGCTGAGGAAGGAGAATTCGGGTCTGAGGGTTGGAGGGAATCAAACGACTGGCAATCACTGCCTTCAGATAGGGGCAAGTTGTCATTTAACTCCTGTTAATACTGCCCAGATGTGCCGCGTACAAGGATCTCACATTTTGTCAAAAGTCCTGCAGCACTTCTTGGGAATGTGAAGAAAATTCTGATGCCTGTTAAACACAGTACAATGTCCAACTCTTTAGCACATCAAGGTACGTTAAGTTCTCCTGTGGCTTTAACTACCTGATTTTCTTACTAACATCTGAAATGGGTTCTCAGGTGTATGTATTCTAATGGAAAAATGTAAGTGCAAGCCATGTGCTTGATGATCTATCCAGACTCTGAAACCAGGAGCATCAGTCCAGATCTCCATGTTGGGTTATACTTGGGATGTTCCAATACTTCTACCAGGAGCTCTGGGTTGTAACGAAGTGTGGAAACATTTTGTGAACCATAAAGCATTATGTAATTCATCCAACACACATCACTGCAACAATTAAAACTTTTAAAATCTTGTATTACTGTGTTGGAATCATTTTAAGTTGGCCTGTGAGCAGGGACATCTTCCATTTTGTCACACAATCCCAGCCCCAGAACTGTGAATGGTACAGACCAGATAACCAACAAATGTTTGCCTCATGAATACATAAACAGACAAATTAGTGCTGCATTCTGAACCCAGAGCTGTGCATTGGGGCATAGCAGGCCTGACTTCCCACTAAATGTGCCCTGGTGGGGATGCTTCCTCCATTCGAGGTTTAAAGGAACAATTTATTTCATTACAGGTCTTTAATTGTATTACAATCTACTACACTGCAAATACTTTGAATTGTTCCCTCCTTCTTCCAAAGGTTAAATCTATGTTAAATTACTTTTGGAATTTGTGTCTGAGGGAACAAATGTGTATCTTTCTGAAAAACTAAAATTCTCCTTCCTTTTTGATAATGAAAAGGTATGCACTTTTCCATGTTTCCCTGTTTGCTTTGGTTTCCAGGAGTTACAATGTTGGAGTTACAATGGTGAATGAAGCAGAAGCTGTCCCTGCCCTTACAAGGCTGGCAGTCGGGTAGTAGAGAGAGATGATTGCACAGAAAAGACTACTAACTGTATGGGAAGTATAAAAGAAGTATAAAAGGAATACCAAACCCAGTATGGAGGGACTCAGAAATATTTCTGGAGAATATGATCCCTACCTTTAGATGTTGAAGCCTGGAAAAAGCTGAGGGGTGAGCAAAAACAAACATTCATTGAAGCTTATACTGTAAACAACACAGAAAGGTAGATTTATCCCCATATAAGGGATGGGGAAAAGCAGAGGCTCAAAAGGTTAAGCAACTTACCCAAGAATATTCTATTTGTAAGTGCCAGAAGCTGGATATTTCAGAAGCCAAACTCCAGGTACCTAATCACTTTATTTTGCTGTCAACATTAAATTACTATTTAAGAGGTCTGAGTACTTAAATACATGATGTAACAGACTATAGCTTTGGCTGCTCTATCAGCCACGTGGGGTTTGGAGCTCTAGCCCCTCAACCAGGAGAGAAAACCTAACCCAAGCTATTAGGTAGACATGGGAGCTGGGCTCGTGCCTGCACTGGGGCAGAAACTAGAACACAGATGCTTTCCATACCCTGAATAACATATTCAAAAAGACTTTCCCCTTGCCTAAGTAGGTCCACTACTGTTTACTAATTTGGTGGAAACACTCAAGTTTGTTTGATTTCAGGAGCCCTAAAGTGAAGAATTATGCTCTGTGCACACCATGTGGTGACATTTAAAAGTATGCAGAATAGGGTATGGTTGATACTTACTACCACAGTCATGGAACAATGCCTTGATAAACTAGACATTTATTTTTAAATTTATAAAATATGTGGCACCAAAAGTATGCATTTTATGTACTGTCTTCAAGGAATATATGGACTGTCTTAAAAGAAAAGTGATTTTTAAAAATCAAGATTAAAAGAACTAAAAAGAAGTTCAATTTGGGAATATGCATACAATTTGTTTCTGGGCTTCCTGGAAGCCAAAGCAAATAGAAAAACATGGAAAAGTGCATACTTTTTTCATTATCAAAAAGAAAGGAGAATTTTAGTTCCTCAGAAAGACACACATTTGTTCCCTCAGGCACAAATTCCAAAAGTAATTTAATATAGACTTAACCTTTGGAAGAAGGAGGGAAAAATTCAAAGTATTTGCAGTGTAGTAGATTGTAATACAATTAAAGACCTGTAATGAAATAAACTGTTCCTTTAAACCTAGAGTGGAGGACACAGTATCTGGCATATAGTAGGTGCTCAATAAATCTAATGAGTGAATGAATGAAAGACCTTGGAGATCTTCTGCTGTAGTCTATTTTCCAGAAGTACCTTAAATTTGGGTTATAGGAGGGTAACCACTCATGGCAATTTCAACCTTTCGAACCTCTACCCAATCCCCTTTGAGCTCTCTAATAAGTGAGTCAGCTCAATTCCTGTGCAAGAAGTGGGGTCCATTTGAGCCCTGCAATGATCTTGGCCTTTTGCTTAAATGCTGGATTCCGAGGGCAAGCCCCCAAATGGGCCAAACATACTCCAGTGAAGGTGGGGCTGGCTTCTGATGATTATCAAAACCATGCCATCTCCAGGGTTGGAAGCGTCTCTTTATCTGCCTTTCCATTTGAGCTCTTCTGAGGCCAGGAAGAAGAGAGGAGGACACAGCTGTCCACTTTAATAGTCAGAAATGCCAACCGCAGGGACACACCAGCCAGGTACCGCCAATCAGGGCTGGGAAGCACATGGGCTGGCCTCTAGTTTATTGGGACAGGTTTATCTGTCCTGATTTGGGTGACTCCTCTTCCTGACAGGAATCCGTGGCCCCTTCCTCGGTTACACTGCCAAAACCCGTCCCCCACCTTGATGCTGGGGCTGCTGCCTCTGCTGCTGCAGCACTTACCAGAGGGGGACAGTGACCCACACAGCCACAGGCACCTCCACAGTTGCCAGGACACTGGTGACCAGATGGCCCACATGTCTGTGTGGGCCAAGCTAGCCCTCCTCAGCTTCTGGAAGATGGGGGTAGGGAGGTAGGGGGTAGGTTCTTACAAATTAAGGTAGACAATTTTGCAACAGATTTAACATTGGTGAAACAGCATTGGGAGATGGTTGGGGACCCTTTACCTGCACCCATTCTCAGACCCAAAAAGCATGCAGGCATGCATTAGGTTGCTTCTATATCTGAATGTTTAGACCTGCCCAGGTGGCCAAATCTCCAACTTCACAAATCGGATAAATCGCTACTTACCATGGGTGAGGGTGAAGAATGCACCTAAAATATTGGCTTTAATCCACCTTCCTCCTGGGGAGTAGAGTGGACATTCCCTCCCCTCTGAGAAAAGTTGGTAGTAGGAGTGTGGCCCAGGGTAAGTCTTTCCTCCTAACAAGCCCAGCTGTTGCTCGTGCAGCTACCACGTTGCAGCCACTGCTCCTGCTACAGAGGTTGTCCAGGAGTGGAGAGAGTAAAGCCAGGGTGGGGCCATCTAACCCTTAGTTATAACTATTGTCCAGGTCCTCAGAGAGGCATTTTTATTTGATTTGTATAACAACCAGTATATGGATAAGGACTTGAAACTCAAGAGGACAAGCTGTCAAATGAAGCTGGTGAGGGGTGACACCAGGACCACAGCTCAGGTCTGTCTGACTCTGCCTTTGGCAGAAGATGGAAGTGGCCCCAGGGTCATGCCCATGTGGCCGACCCAGCAGTGTCTCAACACCCCTTCTGGAATCCCTGGCTCCCTGCCTTGTGCACTTTGCATCCTAGTCCACTACTTCCTCTAGGAAAGAAATCCACAGAGGCACAGGTATATCTGATGCAAAACAACAAACAAAAAAATAAACACTGTTTTTAAAAAAGATTAATTGAGGAGTGGCTTCTACACTATGAAAAGATTCACTCCAGGATTCCTTTAAATAGCTGACTCCCCTAGTGTTTTTATTATGTAGGTCAATTGACCAAAAAAAAATAAATTTGCAAAAACACTTTTCAAGACCATATTTGCTACATAAAGTGAAGCACACGTTAACATGCTCCTGAGTTCTGGGTTGTAATACAGAGATCACGGGGCCAGGCAGAGGGCAGATCCTGCATCGGGACAGGGTCAGGGTGCAAAGGTCAGCTGCACACGCAGCACTGACTACATAGGATTTCAAAAAGCAGGATGCGAACAGGAGACCTGGGCTCTCAGGGAAGTTAGTAAGAGGAATGCTGCAAAGAAGAGGACCCCTGAAAAGTTACTTTCTCAGGGTTGTGACTTTCTTTACTGCCAAAGATGGAGGCACAGTCCCCTTTCTTTTTCCCTACTCAGTAATCACAAGTGTTTTCCAGGCCCTGTTCCCTGACCCCAAGTCCACCGTCCATCACCTGCACCCTGGGAAGAGAGTTGATCTGTTAGACTGACGCTCTCTGCCCTGCTAAATCTGAATAATCAGCATCCTTCCCTGTTCCTGCCACCCTGACTCAATCCTTTTCATCGCCTCCCCCAGAAAGCCTTCCCTGAACCTTCTGTGTGACACCCAAGCTAAGAATCACTTCTCTATGGTCCCAGGACTAATATCCTACCTCATTAACTTAAAGTTACACTTAAGTGTATTTGTCTCCTGTCCTAGGCTATGTGTTTCTTGAGTGCGGGGAATATGTCTTGTTTGATTCATCTTTGTCCATCCTTTGGCCAGCACAGTCCCTGACACACAGGAAGCAGGCAACAAATGTGGTTTGAGCTATTCTGAATTCATAGGACAGGACAAGACTGCAATTTTTCCAAGGTTATTTGATCATTGTTAAGGCTGCATCAGAAGCATAGTTTTAACATGACAACAAGATTTTTTATGTGTTATGTTTCAAACTCGGACCCCACTCCACCTCCAAAAGTTGCCTTAATAAAATCATTTTGTAATTAAAATGTCCTTATGTAATGTTACACTATTAAGGAAGGCATGTCAAAGACATGCATCCCCTTTGAAAGGAGTCCAAAACATAACCCTTCTTGATGCAAATCCATATCCCTTTCATCTTCAACTGAAAAAAATAAACTGATGTGAAAAGTTAAAGTAGAATAATATTGCTGTGTACACAGTTTTTGTTGCTTTTTTTTTTTTCCTTCCCAATGTTTTCCTCCTCAGTGCATGCAATTAGTAATTAAATATATTTCTCTGGTCTTGTGGCCATATGCCTACAATATGTAAAAATACATTTGTGCTTTTTTCCCTCCACTCCTTTTGTTCTCAGTGCTGACTGCTGTCAGAGCTAGCCATCCAGATTCTGTGTGCTGGTATCCATGGGCTCCATCTTGCCAAGCTGCCAGTCTGGAGCGTCACACCTTACTGCCTTTAAAGATTGCCCTGCAGAGATGGAGGGAAATGGCAATTTTTACATGATGCAGTCTGGCGACCCAAGAGATTTGAAGTCAGAACTGGTGCCAAGATTTACCCAGGAGAGCAAGCAGAGGCAAAAACACAGAACCTGGGCCAAAAGAAAAAAAATTTAAAAAATAAAGGAGACTAGGAAAGAAGACGGCGGCTGGGGGATGGGGAACCCACAGTCAACTCTCACCAGGGGCTCTCTCAAAAGGCCTGAACTTAAGACTACTGAGGGGGCAATGGCAGTGGTTTTAGGAGAATATGGGTCCCAAAGAAAGTCAAAGGGAAGAGGTCGGCTTTTTTTTTTTGCATGCCCTAAATTGTAGTAGATTGCAGAATGTAAATGAGACAATTATTACACCAATGCTCATCAAGCTGGGCTGGAAAGACTTCAATAGCCTGATGAATATGCATGCAAATTTGTTAATTAAGTTAATTATTCTGCTGAAAATTCATTTGTCTTCCAAGGACATTTTCCCAATGATTTTAACATGCTAGCGCCATTAGTCATGCTCCATGCTATTTAACATTACTTTTTGTCCACTTTCCTCCCCTCCCTTTTATATATATATATATATACATATATATATATATATATATATATATATATTTTAAAGTTTTGAAAACAGTTGATTGGTTCTTTTAATTGACCCCCGCAATGTTGGAAGATGCCTAGAGCCAGCTCAGTAGGCATTCTCAGAAGCACGTTTCAATTAAATATTTCCTTGATATAGAAAATGTCTGCAAAATGTCACATTGGTGGGGAGGAGAAGAGCTCTATCTGGGATCATTAAAGCTAGAATTTGTGTCACTCTCCATAGTGACTGTAAGAGGTACTCTGTCCCTGCTGTGGGCGATTTCCCAAGCTCCGAGTGTTATTTGATGCACGCATTTACCTTGCTGTGGGTAATGTGGTGATGCCAGTTCTCTCCTCTCGCTGCAAGGCGATACCCAGCCAACATGTGTGTTCAAACAGGAACCAGTCCTGTGATACTTCTCTGTCACCCATGAGGGCCCCTACCCGTTACCATGGCAACAGAGGGGAGAAGTGTGTTTAAAATCACATCTACGTGGCAAATTGAGATATTTGAAAGATACAGCCGAGTTTAGTGTTGGTAAGCCAACAGTAGCCAAAAAACTGTAGTATGTTAGTTTTTTAAAATGCAGGTTATTTTGCTGGGTAAAGCAGTTTTGTTTAATGGAGGCCTTCGTTGTGGGCCTCAAAAATGGGATCTTTTGTGGGTGGCAGTGAGTTTTCTTCAAGCAGATTCTTGATTTTAAGGCACACAGATGCTGAAGTAGCCCATGTAAATCTCCCATAAACCTATGTACAGTGATCATAGCTTCCCATCGCAACTCAAAACTCTGAACATGTGGTCTGATAAACCGAAGTGTTCTTGGTGGGACAGAAAGAAAGAATAGTTGAAATCAAAACTATTCCAGAAAATCGGAGATATATGGCTGCCTACATACATTAGACAATCACTGTTAAAAGTAGAAAGATTAGTTTATGCATCACTCCAGTGGACAGCCATATGTATCTTAAAGGCCCTCTCTTAAGGTCATTTATTTTCTTTAGTAAAAATGTAAATTCAGATCCCCCCTCCACCTTCACTCCCTACCCACCAGCCATCCTAAAAGCAAATTCTCCAATATGGTTTCAGGTTTCAACCTTTATCTTCACAGTTTGGGCTGATCAAACTTGCTTGGAGCCTGGCTAACGGAAAGGGGATTAAATACCGAAGAAAACAAAATTAAATTGTAAGAGTTAAAGAAAAATTAATTGGCATGTGATCTTTTCCAAGCCACACGTATGTATTTTATACAGTATGAATGGCACTATGTGTCACATAGATCGTAAACCAATTAGGATGATATTTTAAACCCTGTAATTTCTATAATTCCATCTGTTTTAGAAGGTTTAATTAGTGAAGTTGCAAAAGCCAAATGTATTTGACTATTTTGAAAGCAGGCCTAACTGCAAAAAATGAAAAGTTCCCATTAACATTTAACCACACATCCAGGTACATTTTGCAAGAATATACTTTAGATTAAAATGATACACACAGATTTTTCTAAATCTTCCCAACAATAAACTACAACCAAGGGGAAATATGGTCGTATGTTCGATTGCGTAAATTAATTCAGGATTTTTTTCCTGTTTTTCGTCAAACTGCCAGAGATTTCTCTTAGTGAAAATCCCATATCTGACATTTAATCTCAATTGTGGGCCCAGAGGCATGACAGCTACATAAAACTAATTTGATTTTACATTGTCCCTTAAATGTTTTGTTTTGTTTTGTTTTGTTTTTTCCTATAAACTTCTACAAAAGAGGCTTCCATGTTGCAAGTAGAAAGAAATATTTTTCAAATGTACCCCAAAATCTTTTTTGGGTATCCCAGTAAACTGTTTTTGAGAACTAAGAGTGCATAGCGGTTATATCATCTTTAAGATTTGAACACAAAATCTAAAGCTACAAAGCTAAAAGTTCGACCCATTTCTCCACTATTGAAGGGAAACATTATTTTAAATTAGAAAGAAAATGGGACAAAGGTGAGCTCTCACCATGCTCTTTGCTTTGGGTGTTCTGCTGAGCAGCTGTGCACGATTCCAGGCCTCATATGGCCACGGTCACCAATGACTGACAGGATGGGGGTGACGACATGACGTGAAATGTTTTCTCTTATCAAAGTGCCTGCTGTACCATGATTGTGACTCAGTGGGAGTCCAGCATTGTCTTTCCTCTCTAGACTGGATTGATGACAAAGAACAAGGTGTAATTAATTTTTATATGCTTGTCTTTTTCATTACCAGCAATACAGTGAATGTAATTTATTAGTAACTCCACTCATATTGCATGCTACTTGATAAAACTACTTTTGTTTCCATTTGTATTGAATAATGTCAAGTGGGAAACAATGGCAAATAACGAATATGAGCAATCAACCTGACTCTTAAATGTATCCATCAGGTTGGGAAATGAACATTTATTGAGTGTCTACTATATGGCACATGTTTAATGTGCATCATCTCTTTTAATCCTTCCGCCAACCATCCAGAAAAGGTATAATTATTCTCATTTTACAAACGAAGAAAGCAAAACCCAAAGAGATTAAGTCCCTTGTCCAAGTAATGAAAAAGAGAAACGAAAAACTCCAACAAACAGGCAGCAGGAGCAACATTTGGAGCCAGAAAACAAATCCTGATGGTTTGCTTGACTCCAAAGTTCTTAAATATTCTGATGTACCTGGTTACCACATTTAAAACTTAGTTTTGGGGAGGCCATGATATATCCAACACCTAATATTTTTATTTTATGACAGCATCTAGTAGAGTCACAAAATACTACCCAGGCTTCCCATCTTTACTTTAATGTATTTTATTAATTTTTACTCTTTAATGGACTTATCTTGTTTTTTAAAGATGATCTGTTCTACTTTGGTGTATTTTGAATTTTTTTAAAAAATGGATTTTCGCAGGTGGAAGGTTATCAGATTTCTGCTGTGATGAGAGAGACCCTTCCTGATAAAGCTTACAGAGAGGAAAGCAGAATGAGAGTGAGAGAGAAAACGTGATGTCAGCACAATTGGCCTGGAACTTTTCAGTGAGAAGAACTTACAAATTCTCTCTTTTAATCCTTCCCTCTTTCTCTTTTCCTCTCCCTCCCTCCTTTTCTTGCTCTCCTTCTCTCTGTTCCTCCTTCTTTCTCTCAGTAGTCCTCTATCAATCTCCCTATCCCCCCCCTTTGCTTTTTGTTTTGTTGTATTTTTTTGTTTAAGCTACTTTGAGTTGGATAACTGTCCCAATTAAGATACGCATCATGCAAAAATCAGAAGAAATATCGTATACCAATTTATATTTTTTTGATTCTGTTTTCCTGTTTTTTTTTAATTAGAGAAGTTATAGGTTTACAGAAAAATCATGAATAAAATACAGAGTTCCCATATTGTACCCTATTACTAACACCTTGCACTTAGTGTGGCATATCTGTTAAAATTCATGAAAGAATATTTTTATAATTGTACCATTAACTGTAGTCTATCATTTACAATAAGATTTACTGTGTTGTGCAGTCCTATGTGTTTTTTCTTTCATTTTTATTCTAGTAACAGATATGCAACCTAGAATTTTGGTAGGACAACATTATGAACATAATTACAGCACTGAATTATATATTTGAATGTGGTTAAAGGGGGGAAATTATGTAGAATTTTTATTTAAATTTCCCAAAGGCAAGAGGGAATCAATATCTGAAAAGATCTGTATGTGCTGATTTTAAAGGGTACACTGCTTACCCATTTTTAATCATCAAAGTCATTTCTAGTTGTAGATCTGTATTTTCCAAGCCTTCCTATGGTCGAGATGAGTCATCCACCACCATAGCAATGTATCAATTTGTAATCAGATGCCTGAGTTGAGTTTCCAGACTAAAGAGATTGGCCGTGAGACAAAATTGAGTCTTTTTACAGTCCATGGCTGTTCGGCAACACTTTGAGAATGGCATTTGGCAATGTTCATTGTGGACTGCTGGCCAGGTAATTTCCACCAAAGAATCCACTTTCGGCCTGAACTGTTTAATTTGCTTGTCTGTGCTGATGAATTGAGTACTTTATGCTGTCTCTATTTATAAAGTTCTAAAAAGGATCTAGAACTTCACTGTAACCTTAGGAGTTAATATTGGTCTACCTGATCAGAGACATTTAAACCATATTTTGTAATAATTTTTAAATCTTACAATTTATTATCAGAGAATTGAATTAGCAAGCAGTATAAATAGTAGAAGGGCATAAAGTTTGGAATCAGACTACACTGCTTCAAAGCTTGGCTCTGCCACTCACTGGTATTTGGAATGACCCTGCACATATCACTTCAGCTCTCTGTACCTCAGTTTTTTCACATCCAAAATTGGGATAGTAGAAGTTTCTACTGTACCGAGTTGTCATGATTATTAGATGAGTTTGTAATTATAAAGTGTTTAAAATGGTACCTGGCACATAAGCAGGGTTCAGGAAATGTTATTATTATTATTGTGTTTTTAATTTACTAATGGAATAGCATTCTTTAGGGTGCTCCTTTCGACACCATTAGCACGATGCACAGCAGTTAGTTAGTTAGTGCTAACAGTGTGCACAATTCTGGCTAAAATTCTCCATATTTCTTAGAAGCTTTGTATTTGCAAGAATTATCCAAACTGACTTCCACACAAATCTATTTGTCTAATGTGGACGTAATTGAGCTCATGTCTGGTCTACCTTGTAAAAGTCCTCATTAATTTTCTTATCATCTTTAAAAAAAAGCATTACATATCTCCTATGTACAAGGCACTGTGCTGAGTGTTTATGGGGTCTACATAGACACATATAATAAAGAAAATATGAACCCTGCTCTCTAGGTGGGAAATTTATGATATATACATACACGAAAATACTAGAACACAAAGTGCTATATTGTTTCAGAGAACTGGAAATGTCCTTCCACCTAGATCACTGGGAAAAGCTTCACCTAGGATAGCTTTCCTAATGGTCTTTCGAGTAAAAGACAGCCACATGGAGCTTGAGGAATTGGACACATCAAGCGCACGGCTGCAGAAAAACACGGGGACTAGCTCTTTAATTAGATTGCACAAGAGAAAATAGTAAAAGTGTAGGTTAAGGACCAACATAACAGGTTTGGACTTTAGGCTGAGGCAATGGAAAGCCATTGAAAGATTTTGGTAGCACTCTGACAAAATCAGAGCTGGGCTTTAAAAAGATTAACTTGGAAGTCATGTGATGACCAGTTGGAGGAGAGAAGTGATTTGAGCTGGAGAAGAGCAGCTGGCAAGCCAATGCAATAGGCTGAGAGCAACGGTCGAGTATGGCAGATAAAGGAGAAAGTTCATTGAAGAGGTATTGGGACCTGGCTGATGGCATTCTATGGGAGGCAGAGGAAAGAGGAGGAGCTAAGAAATAACTGGAAGGTTCTGACCTTGTGGCCTGGGAGGGTGGAATGATGCCACTAATTATAGAAATAGGAAGATAGTGGTAAAATGGGTCTAGGATGGAAAGTGAAGTATGGTTTTAGTGATACTGAGGATTGACAACCTTAAATATTGTTGGAAATGCAGAATGTAGACTTACAGATTGGGATAGAAGTTAGAAATATATATAGAAATATTTTATTTAAAATACATACACATATACACACATATACATATACTTACGCATGTTCATGTACCTATACAAAATGTGTGTGTGTGTGTGTGTGTGTGTGTGTGTATGTGTATATATATATATACTTTGCCTTGCTTTTACCTGCTTAGGAAATTTCCAGTCTTAGAATAAGGGTGGAGATGCAGATTTTGCATCATTTTCGAAGCCATGAGAGGGAATTAAATTGCCAAAAGAAAGAATAGAGAAACAGAAGATACGTTTAGGCAAAGGACTTAGTGATCATTTAGGAGACAGGAATTAAGTGGTGCATTCATTGGCGGGTAGGAGGGGAGCTTATACTGATCAGAAAACTTCCACTCAACCTCTGCAATATCCCCCAGAATCTTGAAAAAAATCTCCTTTAGGGTATACATTCAAATGATACAAATGCACAATGGAGCAAGTTAAAGGATGCCCCCTATTTAGATAATAAAGCAGGTCCATTTTTACTTGCATTATCAGAGGAGGAAACAGGAATCTAGATCTATTCTTAGCTGCAGTAAATCTACATGAAAGTATCCAAAATAAAAAAAATCTGGTGTCAGCCAGTTATTACTCAGCTTAACATTTCCTTTAGGGATAATAAATGTATTTTCATGAAATTTTAAGAAAGAAATATATTCAAATATAGCCCATAGAGTGTTGGTCCCAAAAGTGATCCAATCTGATCTTTCTTCAGTGAAAAGGAAGAATTTCAATCAAAGAACTCAGTGGAGGTTACCTGACTACACACTGGCTTTCAGATGTTCATGCCACCAGCATTTATAGCACTTCTGTCTCTGGTGCATTGCATGGTCTCGTCTCTCTGCTTCTCTCTGCATAGGATGCTCCAAGGCACATGTGTTTAGACATCTTTGGTTATAACCATAGGCAGTGACTGACCAGTGCCCAGCTGATCTGCTGTGGGCAGAGAAGCAGAACCTGTCTCAGGCTCAGACTTAGTTGCCAGGAGCCCACAATTGTGACTGTACAAAAGGTAATGTTGCAGAAAAGATGGGCTGAGAAAGACCCCTAAAAAAGACCTTCTCATTCATTAGGGAACTTGCCTTTAAACACTTACTTTTCATTCCTCAAACCCCTCAAGATAGAGAGAGAATGATGATGTGTTATATAAGTGGACTTATGAACAGTTTTAGTCTTGTATGGCACTGAACTTTCTGTGCAATTTTGGCTATAGCCGAATAAAGGAATTTATACTTAATATCAATTAGTTGAGAATTAAAATATAAAATTGAATTAGGACTTGCACATCAGTAGAGTTCTTTTGTTATTTTTAAGATTAGAGTGAAACATCTATTTTAGTTCCTAATGAGCATTAAATTTTAAAGTGAAAGTGGTCTGAATAAACAAATCAAAGCCTTGGGAACAGTCCTTAAAAATCAAGGTTTCAGAGAATATTTTATCTAAATAACCTCAAACAGAAGGATTTCTATCTAAGGCACTGTACCATGAGGCTCCGTAACATACATCTGTCATGCCTGTTTATATGGCATCCAGAAATAATTAACTATCAATTTAATAAATTAAGAGTTTATTAGTACTGTTGCAATGCCTTTAATAACAATATTTATCAATAATTTATCAACAATTGCATCATTGACATTTTAAATAAGCCTAAAAGCATTTTTAAAATATGTATTTATAGGAAACACAGATCATGTAATGTAATTGAGGAAAAGGTATCATTTTTTTTCTCTCTTGCAAGTGGAAAATCAATGGCTAGGAAAAATTACAGGTTTTGTTTATTAGTATAGGACAGACTAGTTTGATTAATCAAACCAATTCATAATGGTTGACCTTACTGTATCTGTATATCTCTTTCCAAATAAGATTTGAAGCTTCTCTAAACAGAAAGTGTATATACTTTAAGTTTATTATTACAGCAATAGAAAAATCAGAGCCATGATTAGTATAAGAGGGAAAATGTGAAATGAAGGTAAACCTCTCCAGCAAAATCAATAAGCTAGTCATTCTTCTGATGCTTAAGCAGACTTCTACTAGACAGAAGCATAAATTATTAGATCGAACTTCATAATCATCATAACATCATCCAGCTCAACATTTCTTCCCATATAGAGCCTTTCTGAATATTTTTATTTCAACAAAGTGTTGGTGGAATATCCTTGATGGAATTTGTATGGAACCATACTATCTCTTCAAGTTGTGTATAGGCCATGTTTCCTGGTGTCATATTTTCCTTTTAAAAAATGGCACCTTTGAAATTAAGGGTGTATCTACAAGCATCAGTGTCTCAAAGATGGAGGTGTTATAGCAGTAAAAGAGCTTAATATGCATCTGTTAAACAGAAACTAGTCTTAGTTGAATTTTTATCATGCGTGCATTGATGTTACAAGAAGAAAAGATTGCTGGAGATGCTATTTGCATTGGAGATGGGGAATGGGGGTGGATAATTGGGTCAGTTGGGTTCATATATTAAAGAATTGTCTGCTGGCTACTGTGTTGGCTGTCAAAGCCTGTCTCAATCAAGCATAACTTCATATCTCCAGACAGCTGTTATTGGTCAAAATAGAAATCCACATTTTATTTAGGTTCAAACAAAAAGCCAGTGCTGATATCAACTACATATTTGATCACCAAGTGTGTGATTGTTGAAAATTCAATTTTACTGTATCACAGCTTATAAAAATAAAAGTCTCGGTGTCTTTTGATATACACATGGGTTCAAATGGTTCATCTCAATTTGAGAACAGAAAGTAATGTGGAAGGAATGAATGTTTGATGAGGTCCCACCTCCAAAAGAAGAAGAAAACAAAAACGAACAAATAAAAATATATAAACATAGTTGAACCTCTATCAAAATTTCTGGGTTCCACAATCAATCAACATTTCCTGAAGACACATGTTTTTCTCATAGTCTATTTAAATAGCTCAAAAAAGAAAAAAAAAAAAAAACCCACCACAATGGACAGACTGTCTTGTTAAAGGAAACTATTACTTGATAGTATAGGTTATTTTAATGGACATATCACTTTAAACAAAGCCATCACATCTGTTCCGCTTCCTAATTACAAATGCAAAAGGAATATAATTCACCAATGCATCATAAAAAAGTGAAACATAAGTGATTTAAATGCATATGTATGTTTCTTAGTCAATGCAGCATACAATCTGCTATGTTTTTTACATGTTCTGGGCACAGATCAGATGGAAAACCTGTTCTCTGCCGAAATGTGATTTCTTCTCCCTGGATAGGTTTGGTTCTGTGTTGAAACAATGGTTTACACAAATGGTTTACAGTGTTCACTACAGGTCTAGCATGTGTTACTGCTAAACTCCTCCTGGGGACTATTTTACATGATGCCTCACACAGCTCCACTTGATGCAGGTTGAGTACTGAAAATATATTAGTCCGATGTCTAGAAGAGATTTTCACTGTGATAAAAGTAATAATTTTTTCTTTCTTTCTCTGTTCATAAAGGGGGGAAACATCAGAAGTATTTTCATAGTGCTATAACCAACTGTCCTTGTTCTATAGCATTTCCTGCTTCCTACTGACTGTTTAAGGAGATATGTTTAGTTCTCATATTAAATGGTAGGATAGACATTGGTAAAGGGTGCTATTTTCTTCTCACAGAACAATAATATGTTCCTAGTAAAAATAGTCCCATTTCAAGAAAACGTATGTGAATGAGGCTTGTTTTCTGTACCTCTGATTTGAGGAGGAAAGCAGGAATTTGATTAGAGTTAGAAGTCAAGGGAGGCAAACTTCCACACTTAAGATAAATAAATTAGACTAAAGTAGCATAGTCAGAGTGCCATGCTGTCAACCAAAATTGAATTCACAATTCAATCTCAACTGTTAGGAAAATGATAGTTGTTACTACTCTCTCTTTTTCTGATTCAAGTTTGCATTCATCCAGGTACTTTTACCCACTTTCTACCAAGAATGGAGTGTTTGTTGTATGTGGAAGAGTGTTAACCATCCCCATACCAAGCACAGGTATGTCCTATTACTGGCCATAGAACCTGACAAATATTACCTGCTCAGTAAGGGTTTGTTGAATGAATGAATGAACTTGAAGATGTAGACAGGTATTTGGTTGGTTCTGACAAAATTCTGCTTTCAAAGAGTCAAAATACGGAAAAAAGTGTGGAAATATTAAAGCAAGTCTTAATATAGCCTTTCAATCTGAAGGCAATTTTTCTCACCTTGTCTATTATTGCTAAATCTCAGACAAACCCTGTTGGTGTCTCCCTTTATAGGAGTACTGTGAGCATAAAATGAGATAACATACACAAAGCTCTTAAAATGGTGCCTAGTACATAGTACATGCTCAGCAAACATTCGCTATGATTATTTTGTCCACTTTTGTCTATGACCCAAATAACTGAACCAAAGCCTGATCAATGTCCTATCCAATAAACAATTAATTATAAAAAGGCCTTAAACCCTGGATCTGCTGGTAGCATTGGATATAGCCAAAGTTTTTAATGCATTTTAATACACATGCACACACAAACACACAAAATTGAAAGTCAATAGGTAATTATCAGGGTAAATTATATCCTGATATTATTCTTCACTGAGATACAATAGAGAATACAGTGTAAGAGTCTAGGTGTTAGAGCAAGACAGTGCTGAGTTTCAGAACCAACTCTGTCTCTTCTTCTCTGTTTGAGCTTTGCCTTACCTTCTTTAGCTCTGTTTTCTCACCTGTAACATGGGTTCAGTAAAGAGCACCATCTCACTGGGTTGTTGCTGGTGATTAATAAGGCAGTGATGTAAAGTACACTGATTGTTGTAAGTGCTCAGTAAATTTTAGCTATTAATATTGCTACCACTCTCAGCATCAAATTTCACCATGCTGTCAAAACTTTTCAAGCGGATTCTGTCATTTTTATGGGCAAGAAGAAGAAAACCCTGATGGAGTTTGACAAATAAGGGCCCCAAAGTAAATTCTTTCTCCTTCACATACACAACTGACTTCTTTTGATATGAATATGAAATATCCACGTGCATGGAAATGAGGATAGCCAAATGCTCTTCACATCTCTTTGGCTTTCTAACTTCAAAAGCAGAACTCCAAGGCAATCTGTGGCAGCATGTAGACTTCACAGCCTCCTGGCTGGGTTCAGTAATACAGCATCAGACAGAAGCTCTAGTATTCAAACAGCAACTCTCTACTGCTTTATTGACAGAAAAGACACATATACGTGTAGACACCGAATATTCTCCTCCAAGCCTCTGGCCCATCCTCTCTAATCCCACTGCGACAGCTGGTGCAGACAATCATGAGCTTTCAGTCTGCTGCAATTCTCTCCTGTCAGATCTTCCTCCTCTAAATTACCCAAACTTCAATTCACATGTCACCATTATCCTAAAGCACAGCTCCAATAATATTATCTCTGCTCTAGAGTTGCAATGACTTCCCAGCAACTCCAGAATATAGAAACAAATCCTTAGCCTAAGTGCTGGATCTTCTCTCCTGGCCCCTCCAGATCCACTCTGCCCTGTACCAGGAGGCTCACCTCTGGGTGAACCCGCCCAGGAGCCCTTGCTCTCCACCTTCCAGTTGAGTTTAACAAAAGGAAAGCATTGGGACCTCAATGGAAGCGTGAGAGAAGAGAGAGCCACCTTATCCCTTCCTGCCAGAATATGATATTGAAAGTGAGGGCATTTCCCTTCCTTCGAGGCAGTCCTTCTCCCAGGGCTCTAGCTCTTTCCTGTTGCTGGTAACAGTTCCCTTCTCTTGCCCTTGCAGGCCTAAGGGTGACACTAGCTTCCCTCATTCAACTCTTCAATTTTATCCCCATCTGTTTATTGACAGGACCCTGACTAATAGAATTGTTCTAGAAAACAGACCCTCAAAATGGGATTCTGGGATTGAGTTGCCCACATATTTCATGAAAACATAAACAAACTCCAGGGGAGAATACGACACTGGCAATTGACAGTATGCACTATCATCACCATCACTGAAATTATCACCATCCCCTAACCATTCCCTTAGGAAGACATGGAGGATGCTTTTACCAAGGCATCCTGGAGAGCCCCTGAGGGGCTATGGTAGGCAGGAGACAGTGATGGAAGCTGAAGTTGTGCTCCCTGATTTCAATGGAAATATGGAAAATCAGGGCATTAGAAATCAGGTGGCAGTGATTCTTCATCTGATGTAATTACACCCAATAAGCCACAGAAACAAGAAAGGGATCAGAAAAGACAAGTAGAAACAGGCTGACTTCCTGTGGGAGGGACACATGCATACCTTATAAGGGTTCTGTCGATTCTCCTGCCCTCTGTCATATCATGGTCCAGAGGGAACCTGCTGGTCTTAATTTCCCCTGGAAGATTACTTAGTCCAGTTCTTCACTGACATTGTGATAGTTGGATCTGGAGAACAGGGAATGGCAAGAGCTCCAGATGCCTTACTAAGAAAGGTACATGCCAGACTATGGGAGAAAAACCCCCAAATAGTTCAGGGGTCTGCCGCATCGGTGAAGTCTTTAAGGGTCCAGTAGTCTGATCCCTTCTAAGAATGAGATAAATGCTTCACCTTGACCCACCTTCCACAAAGAGGCATGTGGTTTGATGAGCCTCTCTGGAGTTTGGAAACAACATAGGTGTTGTTGGAGCAACATAGGTGCTGCTCTGACCCAAGGTTGGGGTCACCTATGAGGCTGCCAGTTTTGGTTAAAAAGATTCTGAAGGAGAGCTAGGCTGCCATTCAAACTGCTTAGCTACTTGGGCCTTATGATCATATCCAGCAGTACTGGAAGTGCCTGTGGCAGATGGGAATGCCAATTGGAGACTCTAGCAAGCCCCAGTAAAAGAAGCATCGAACACACCCCTTGGGTTCAGGGGATGGCCATGCCATCTTCTGTCAAGGGCAACTCTCCATTAGAGAGGCAGATCCAGGCTTGCTTCTGAGCCTCATATGGCCCACACACCATGGAACACCAAGTGGCTACCTAACCTCTGTAATGAACTCAGGTCATTTGACTGACCAAATCATACGGGATGTACACAGCAGCAGCATTCCATTGTTAAAGGGAAATGGTACACATGAGACCGTGCTTGAACAAGTCTGGAAGGGACAAGTATAGTACACAGGCAGCTTAGACTCCTATACCACCTGCTCCTCTTATTGTGCTACCTCTTCCCCGTCCCAACCTATGGCCTCTTGGAGAGGTCTCTAATCTAATTAGCAGAGGAAGAGAAAGCCTGAGCAGGTTTACCCATGTATCTTCCTGCCTACTGACACCAGCCAAAAGTAGATTATAGCCCTGGTTATGGGTGTCCCAGAAAAACAGTGGGGGAGAAAAATTCTCCCAGAGTCAAAGATGGGTGATGCATATAGCTGTCCACTTTATGAGCAAGAAACATCCTCATAAATCTACCTGGATTCATGAGCAATGCCCAAAGGATTTGACAGCAGGTCAAGTATTTGGAAAGAACAAGATTGGAAAAATGATGGCAAGGAGGTCTGAAAAAGATGCAGGTTGGTAACTTCTAGGAATGCGCAGAATGTGAAGATATTTGCACCCCATATAAGTTTCTCTCCACTGGAGGGGATCCACTGAGGAAGAGGCTCTCAACGATCAGATAGACAGGGTAGGCAGGGGTGGATGTCAGTCAGCTTCTTTCTCCAGCCACCCCAATACTTGCTCAATGGTTCCAAATACAGAGTGGTCTTGGTGGCAGAAATGGAGGCTATGCTTGAGCACAATGACATGGACTTTCCCTCACCAATGCTGATATGGCCACCTCCATCATCAAGTACCCAACCTGCCATATAGCAGAGTCCATTCTGAGCCTCCAATATGACACCTTTCCAGCAGCACAATGAGTAAGACATTTTTCATAAAGCTAAACAGATCCACTCTAAAGGACTGTTCTCGAATCTGAGATTAGGTCCTTCCTACTTTTAGGTGTGAAAACATGTTTTATTTGATTATACGATGATGGTAAAAAAAAAATAGCAGGGTTTCTTTCTTTTTTTGTTTGTTATTCAGTGTTTCTACTTGGCAAGATAAAGTGTGGCTGCTCTATGCTGGTTTCTGAAAATGTTATTAGTCTATGAAATTCAAAGGTCCAAAAACTGCTGACGTATTGGTTAGGAGCACTGTAGCCTCTGGAGACAGACATATACAGGTTCCAACCTTCACCCTATTACTAAGTAACTTGGTGGTTTGGGAAATTTAC
The DNA here is from genome assembly GCF_015220235.1 of Choloepus didactylus. NCBI lineage: Eukaryota > Metazoa > Chordata > Mammalia > Pilosa > Megalonychidae > Choloepus > Choloepus didactylus. Next base: position 141,020,444 of record NC_051311.1, on the reverse strand, counting down.
TTGATCTTTTTGTGCCTCCGTTTCTTCATTGGTCTCATAGCTTGTCTTAGTGTCCTAGGGTTGCTGCAACAAAGGACCACAAACTGGGTGACTTAAAATGGAAATTTATTGTCTCACAGTTCTGGATGCCACAAGTGTTGGCAAGGCCATGCTTTCTCTGTAGTCTGTAGGGAAGGATGTGTTCCATGCCTATCTTGTGGCTTCTGGCAGTGGCTTGCCAGCAATCCCTGGCGTCCTCTGCTTTAGCTGTCACCTAGTGCTCTTCCTTCATCTGTCTCTGTCTGGGTTTCCTCTTTGTATAGACACCAGTCATATTAGTCAGGCTCCACTCTAGTCCAGTTTGGCCTCATCTCAACTAATAATTTCTTCAAAAAGCCTATTTCCAAATAAAGCCATATTCACAGGACTGGGGGTTAGGATTTGGACATGTCTTTCGGGGACCACAATTCAGCCCATGAGATAGGATTTGGGGGCATATAAATGAAGTATGGCATAGAAAGTCTTTCATCCAGTTTCTGGAACCTAAAGCTCAACAACTTTATATTAAATTGTTATGTGTTATTAGTATTATTACTCTTAAAACTATTACAACACTTGACCAAAATATAACAGAAAAGAAGGTGTTGCAAACTTTCCGCACCACTTTAGGTGGGTACCTCAGTACCTTGCCTAAGAATCAAGCAGTGTGGATACTAACCTGGAGCAGTTCTTAAATATCCAAAGACTTTCTGCATCACTTCTCCTCTGCTAAATGAGAGGACAGGAGGAGATGGTCTCTAAGGCCGTTTAAAAATCTCTTTGTTCTAGGAAACATTTTCAAATGATCCTAAACTCTCTGTACTTCTTTGTTACAGAAAGGGAATCAGTGTGAGGGTAGCGTGGCTCAAACATGTTTGCTTTCTAGCCACCTCTTAATCACACCTTATTATTAATAATTTCCAATGTGGTTATTATTTTTTGTTTTTAATTTGCCTCTGCTCTTTTGCAATAAAAGCCGTTTGAGACAATTCAACATACCAGTTAAGGTTAAAAGACTCATATGCAAACAGGGCCTTATTTCCAAAGACATTTTTTGGTGCAACAGCATCTGCCATGGCCCAAATCATCCCCAGTCCTCAGAACATGATGTCACTTAAGATTTGTACCCTAAAAAAAGTCCCAGTGTGCAAAAGGATACCCTGACTTCAAAATCCACAAGTGACTATATATACATAAACAAACAGGTTCCAGAGGGGATGACAAAAATCCAAGGTGGTTCAGTGAAAACTTTGGGGGAGTGGATGGAGCAATCTATCATATTAAGAGAGAATTTTAGATGCAGAAGTGATCCATTTTCATGGCACTCACCTCTGTGGAGCAGGGTGCTGTCATGGAAGAGGTCTACCCTGGGTAGCCAAGGGGCTTCCACCACCTCTTCTACTTCTTTCCAGTCATTCAGTTCCCTCATCAGACCAGTAGTATGAGGACCTCTTCTCTAGTTGAATAATCTATTCCCAGGAAGAGAATGAAGTGTACAGCTCCAAACCAGAGATTATGGGGCCTGCTGAACTGAGTACGTGATTTGGAAGTGAACTACGTCCAGGACTTCTCAAATGTGTTATCCAAATGTAAGGATGTCATCATCACTTGCTTTGAGATGCGTTTTTCCCTCCCACCAAGATTCTGCTCCTTCACCAGATGAGTCCCATCCTTGAAACGGCCTCACCCAAAAATCTGTGTCTACACCTCACTGAGAGAGAAATGGAGATCTGGCAATGATCCAGTTCATTTGATCAAGCTAGCTGGTGGAACCAGATAATTTAAGCTCCAAATTTCCCCATTAATCAAAATAGTCTGATGACGGATACATCTGCTTTTACTTTGGGTTGTAGAGACACAGCCTAATTGTGCATTTCCTAAAAACAGAATTGTATCATCTGTAACATTCATAGAGCTCTTATTGCCCGCATTTCTTTCCCAGCCTGTTTGACTGAACAGATAACTCAGTAATTAAAATTCATAATTAACACATGTTGAGTATTTTTTGCCTCCCTTTTGCTATTCAAACCTTTCTCCTAACTTCCAGGTGATTTGCCAACTGTTCCACTTCTCAGGAGTAAATATTACAGGTCATCTTCTCATGGGGCCACCACACTGACCATTTTTCCTAATCCCTACCTCCTTCCTCTAGTCTCACCATCTCTGGAGGCAGGAACTGCAGAAAAACTAATGGTTTTGACTATACCTCAAAGGCCAGTTGGAGAATGAAATAGCAAGTAGTCTGAGAAATAGGGAAGGGGAGACAACAGAGCACTTGGTTGGAAGCCAGATATGCCTTTGGGTTTCCTGCCATCATTTCCCTTTTCAGAAGGTCCATGCGTCCTAAGCTTGGGCCATTGGAATGGGACCTGACCAAGCAGACTCTGTTTTGAAGAAAGGTTGAAGAAAGGGAAGGATGGGCTGGTGGGCTTGTAAACACTTAGGGTTGCAGTTAACAGGCCTAAGAGGGTCCTTTGTAGAATGTTTGCTTGAGGACACAAAATGGACATATTCTAAAAGGAAGGCCAAGCTCATGAACCTGAATTAGGTTTTTTCAGAGTCGATTAAGCAGGGACCATGTTCAACTTTAGAGAGTGTCCAAGATCGCATGGCTTCTAAAGCAGAACCACCTATCACCAACTGCTTCAACTGGAAAAAGATTCCCTAGAGTCAGTTTCCCTCCTGAACTCCTTACATTCCTTCCTTCAACATTCTGGTAGCTTCATTTCTCCTCAGGACTTAGGAAAGCCTTGCCCATAAACATATCTGGTTCATTCCCCACAACAGTCCTGTTACTCAGTTTTATCAATGAAGCCATGACCAAAGTCACACAGGGGACGGAGCTGCCCGCCTGTCCCCTTTCAACACCCTGCAGCCTTGCTCGGGGCTCCAAGGGACTTTTGGGCTCTGAGAGGCTGCTGGTTCTTCAAAGTTTAAAGCACCCTGATTCAAAAGCTGTTGCGTAATCCAATTAGAGAACCACTTTTAACCAGCTTGTGCATTTCTCCTAGACTCACCTTCAACAGAGTACATAAATGAGGATGCCTCCTCACAGTTCCAGAAATCTGTGAAGCCAGGATGGTATTTTTAACACACCCATTTTAAACAATGTCTGCGCCGCCCCACTTTTGCTTTCACCGTTGGTGCAGGTGAGAGGCTGCACGACAGCTGAGCTCCGGATTAGACATGTGTGGCCCAGGGTGGGCCTTGGATTTTTCAAAGGGTAACGTTTTCACACATGGAATAACACTCAAGTGTTTTCTGTCTTCATGGCTCAGTATAGCTCCTTCATGCGTATTCCGTAGACAAACAAGAGGCATCTAACAATGGAAATTTTACCACCTTATCTATTTTACCCTTCCTCCCATCTGGAAAGCACTCACATACACAAACTTGAGAAGTTCACTTTCTTCTTGAACTCCCAAAACTATTATGATTGTAGACATAATCTCCTCCTTAGAGTGCTCCACAGGGCTCTGCATGCTCCCCAAACCCTGAGGAGAACAAGGTTACTTGACCCCATGGAATTCTGTGCTTCAGCCAGCACCTGGTCTAGAAGGAGTAAAATTTCCTAAGGTTCCAAGATAGCTGGGATGCTGACTTTCCAGCACATGGAAGGCTCCATGGGAACTCCTGTACAATACCCTTTGGCTGTGCCACAGGCTGCCTGTGATTGAGCACGATGGCAATTCTAGGACTCAAGACTACTTGGTGAAGCCGGTTAGCTATCTGTGCAGAGGAGCCTAGAGGTGCCATCTCTCCAGAGTTCTTCACAGAAGCCTGCCAGCCCCTCATGAATCTTGTTGCTTTGAGTCCCTCAAATATGGTGGTCCTGAAAAGAGGAAACTGTGGTCTCTCTACAGTCTTCCACAGGCCGTGCTGCCTTTAGAGGGGTGGGCCTATGCTAGGTGTCCTCCACATGCCCCTTCAGCCCTGGTCTCTGCCATTCTGTTCCCTGCTCTGCCTGGGGAGAGTCACCTGTAAGGACTATACCAATGGGCTCGCTTGTCCTCTGGTTTCCAGCTGGGTTTGGCCAATGAGGAGCTTCCAGCAGGAACTCAGATAAAGAGAGAAGAATGAGGTCATGGTGGTTATTTCCCCAGCTCTGCCACCACTGTGGGGTCACCTCAGACTGTGGACCTCTCCTGAAAGTCCTAGCTCCTGCAAAATAGCCCACATGGCTTTTTTTCTGGCTCAGTTTCTGGTAATTGCCCTCTCCCCTTACTCCTTCTGGCCAAGGGGGGGGTAACGAATTCTAACTGGCCCCTGGGTACTGCAGCTTCCTTCGGGATTTTCCCACACTCTGCCCCACCCGTGCAAATGGGCTCAGATTCAACCCTCTTCAAATTACCCATTTGGGTGTGTGCTTTCCTGCCAGAATCCTCTTTCGACAAGGGGAATGCAGAAGACACCATGGATCTGGAGGCAACCTCAATTACCTCTGAATCTGAGCCCCTTTCTAAGGAATCACTGCACCTCCAGTCCTCCGAGTCCTCTCTCCTGTTTTGGCAGGGTCCTGGCTGACTCATGCTGATCTAGCGCTATGTGCGGACAATTGATCTCCTTATGTTCCTCTTTCAGGAGGAAGTTTATTAAGTCTCCCCAGGCTGGGCAAGGGGACAGTTGGGAAATAGCATCCACTGTGTCTTCAAAAGGGCCCCTCACAGAGACTTCCCCTCAATGTCCCAAGACAAAGTTCCATCTTCCTCACTGTCTTCCCCACAGGAAGGCAAAGCCCCCACCTAAGAGGACGCTTCCCTTACAGTTCAGAGAAAGGCTCTATCTTTTCTTTTTTGCAAGAAACTCAATTCTGATTCCATCAGAGTCAAAGTTTTCCCTGCTTCCTCTCCCCAGTAGATTCCACAGAAATAGGATTCCCAAGGCCCCTCCTGGTAAAGCAAATTTGGGGCCCCAAAGCAGGAAGACAACCACTTGCTTCTTGTCAGTGTTATTTAAATAGGGCTCAATGGCTCCCCTGGCCTCCCTTACTGCCCTTACCACACAATAAACCACACCTCTGATCACAACCAATTCACTTGCCCTGCTTCCCTAGTGCCTAAAAGATTCTCTAAACACCTTGGTTGTGCACACAGGGGCCATCAGAACCTGGCATCAAGCTCTCCCTCTGGGTAGAGTGGACACTCCTGGTCAACTGCCCCATCAGATGCTCAAGGACCTAGAAGGTCAGGAGAGGGGTTCTGGGGGCTGGGGGGAGGTAAGATGATAAGAATAAAAAATCCCATGGACATCAGGGTGGCAGGAGAGCAGAAGAGAATTTAGAAAAGGATGGCCCTGGCCTAAGCTGAGCTGGGTATGGAAAGGAGGGGGAACCAGAGCTTCTTTGGAATGTGACCTTCTGCAAGGTCAGGAGTTGCTGTGAGTGAGCCTGTGTCCCCCTGCAGAGAAGCATGTGGCACTGCACAAGCTGCTGGCAGCTCCCTGGGGAATCTGGGGGTCAGGGTCTCAGCTGCTGCTGCAGCTACTGTGGTGGCCCACCCAACCACTGCACCAGGGAAGCTAGGAAAGGCAGGGGGAGAGAGAGGTTAGAAAAAAGAAAGGCATAGAAGAGAGGCATATTCTTGAAAGTGGAAGTCCCTGGATGTTGTGGTTTGAATTATGTCCCTCAAAAAGACGCTCAATTTCTAAGCCCCTGTCCCATGAAGGTGAGCTTATTTGGAAACAGGGTTTTTGAAGATGGGATTAGTTAAAATAATAAATTAGATTAGTATGGGCCTGAATCCAATATGACGGGTGTCCTTATAAGAAGAAATTTGGACACACATGGGAGAAAGCCATGTGAAGATGGAGGAGGCAGAGTGATGCACCTGCTGGCCAAGGAGCAGCAAGGATTGCTGGCAAACACCCGAAGCTAGAAAAGGCAAAGGAGGCTCCTCTACAGGTTTCAGATGAAGCATGGCCCTGTGACACCTGGACTTTGGCCTTCTAGCCTCCAAAACAGGGAGACAGTAATTTTCTCTTGGTTTGAGCCATCTAGTTTGTGCTACTTGTTAAGGCAGCCTTAGGAAAGAAGACTGGGTTCTGGCAATGTCACACACACTCTCTAATCATCCTTGGCATTCCAGAAACACCGTCAGATCCTGGAGCTGCTGTCCTGGTGGCAGCCCCTGCCCTTCTGCTGGCCTGCCTGTTGAGACACTAGCAAAGCCACCCATTTCTGTTCAAGCCTAGGGACAGTCATAGGGTCCTGGTGTCCAGACTTCAGAGCACCCACTTACTTAAAGATTTCCCAGGTCAGAAAAGAAGACATAAGAGTCAATAAGCACATGGAATGCTGGTAAGCCTACCACCCATCAAAGAAAGATAATTTAAAGCAAGAAATAGTTTTTCATCTATCAAACTACCAGACATTGAGCAAAAGTAATGCTCATTATTAGGAAGGGTTTAACGTGATGGAAAGCGAAACAGCCCTCCTGGCACTTTTTAGCAAGTGTCCCTGAAAAGTGGGCCCTCGGGGTCCCTGAGCCATCTCACATACTACAATTTATCCCAAATAACTAATTAAGGGTGTGACTAACATCCTAAAACTCATAGGCTGATTGCCTTTTGTTCAATCCTCAATCCTCCATATTAGAGAATGGGATATGGTAAGTATACTTTTTAGCAAATAGTTCTTCATTATGCTACCAGCTGAATGAGACAAATGTTGATTTTTTAATCAGAGAAGAAAATAAATATGTATGACAAAAACATTATCTTAGTGACTATGTAAACTAAAGTCCCAAATTCATTAGCTTTCTATTCCATGCCTTTGTGTTTTCACTTTGTTTCTGCTGTTCCATCTCAGAAATACTTCAACTCTTCACATTCACATCTTTTATTTTTAATTAGAAAACCCTCTAATGTATACGACAAATAATTTAATATGAACTTGACCTTTGCTGGTTAGTCAGGATAAAATAAGACACAGTAACAAAAATCTCCTGAGTATGAGTGGCTTAAAACCTCACAGCTTTATTTCTTACTCCTGCTGCCTGTCCTATATTGATCAGGTGGCAGATTTGCTTCACCTCTCCTCACTCAGGACCCAATCCAATGGGGCCTCCATATCTGTAGCATCACTGGTCCCCAAGGCATGGGGAAGGAAACCTGACAGGATATTGCACCAGCAATTAAATTCTCCAGCCTAGGAGAGATGCTCTCACCACTCACAATTCTTTGACCAATGCAAGTTGCATGGCCACATAAATAAGTTCAAGGTTATGGGGAAGTAAAACCCCCTCATGTCTGCCACCCAGGCCCAGGCCAGGGAGTTTCCCACTAAATCCTTAGGGATTAGACTGCAAAATTTGCTCCTGAAATTTTCTGCATGCATTGTGAGGTAAGAGGAAATAGAATCTATCCTATTAACTAATATTTCATTAAGCGACTAAGCAGTAGTTGTGTTCAACAATGTGCTAGGAAATTAGGAAAATACAAAGAAGCATAGTTACAACATTTCCAGGTACTTAAATCTTGTCGAAAGAGGTAATACTTGGCATACAAAATTGCATACAAAACAGAGGGAGCCAGTAATAATGTGTGACAACCATATAAGACTATGGTTTCGTAACATGTTTTAGGCTTCAGAATCACTCAGGAAGCTTCACAAACTGTTCATTCTCAAACTTCATCCCTAGAAATACTGAATCAGAAAATACCTGGCAAGGAGATGGCTGGGCATGTGACATTTTGATAAAACTTCTTGGGAGATTCTGGGCCCACCTCAGTTAAGACTCCTGAAATATGAGATTCCAACAGCTGTGCTCTAAAGGAACAAAAGGGTGTGTAGAGAAGTTAGAGGGGAAAGAGGAAATGTGGCCCTGTGGTCAGGGGAGGCTTCAAGGAGCAGGTGGTCCTTGGGCCCTTGAAGGACGTGTAAGCTTTGGCTAAAGGGCAATGAGGGGTAAGGGGGGCAGGGCTTGGAGCTAGAGAGACTCATACATAAATTACATTAGAGGGATAAAGAGTTTTCCATTCTAATGGGAACTTAAGTCATAAGGATGGTTAGACTCTCAATAGTCTGAAAAGTGGCTACTCCATTTAGACCAATATCCAACTGACAGAGAATCTTTGAATCTGGAATAGTTTCTCAACACTTAGCACAGTGACAGGCAAATGAGTGCTTCATTAGTATTTGCTGAATTAATTAAATTATTAATCAATCAATTCTGAATTGAGTAACTAAACATCGAACTTCAAAACTCAAAGAAAGTAATTAATGGCTGCTTACAAATCATTTCTATCCAACTTCTTTTTTGGTTCTGGTTCTCCCAGAGACTAAAATAAAATGTTTTAAACTTGACCCTTTAGTTCCTTTTAATAATATATGCACTACTCCTACTTCCATAAAGAATTCCCAAAATTCATCAAATGAGGCCATCAAGATCACTTGAAAGACAGAAATGTGTCATGGAGAGGCTAACACAGCATAACAGATTTGAGAATTAATCAGACCTATCTTTGTCACTTACTAGCTGTGTGACCTTGGATAAATTTGCTTTCTGCAAAGTTGGGATAATAGTATCTCACTATAAGAATATTTTGAGGATTAAGTAATGTAAAAACCATTAAGCCAATTTAGAGAAATCTAGTACGAGGGCACACTCAGGGCTAGCACATCTTAACAAGTTTTAACCATCCTCTGACAGATGAGGATAGCAAAACACACCTTTAACTGAAGCAGCAAAAAGACACACGTGATAAAACTTTAAAAATGAAACCACACAGAGGCAAGTGACTACAACTCCAGTTGATATTAGATTTCATATTTTATCAATTTATACAATTGCATTAAAAATGCTGAACAGTTTATCAGATGCTTAAGCTAACTTGTTGATAGATGGCAAAAACTCCCTGCTTTTAGTTTTCACAAACCACCAAGACACAACTGATGTAGCCAACAAATCTTTGCATTGGCCTGACCCATATTTACAAAGTCCTCGTTGGCCACACCACGTCATTCTCTTCCTAGCCCTGTGCCACAAGCCTAAACAAACACATGCATCTGCTCACAAGAAACACACTCAGGTCTTTGTCTCTTCCAGGCTAAGAAACAAAACAAACATGTAAACAAAAAAGGTTTCTATGATAAAAATTGAGCCAACTAGAGTTTTGGCTATAGGACACCAAACTGGCTAAACGAATTTTAAAAATCAAAACAGACTTGTTGGGATGAATACACAATTTTTTGGATACTAATCCATTGGAGTAGGCTCATAAATGGTCAAATAAAAGGAATAATAAGCAGCAGTTAGCACTTGTTAAGTATATACTATGTGCTGGACATTACGCTAAATGCTTTATATTCATTATCTTGTGTTACCAACACAACAACCCAATAATGCAATACTATTTTATCCACATTTCACAGGCCAGGCAGCTGTAACACTGACAGGTTAAGCAACTTATCCAAGGAAGCAATAAAAATCTAAAAGTCAAGATCCACTGACCTCATTTCCTATGCTTGGTTATTACGTTCAAATATCAGGAATGTCATGGACATCATGCATCTGGATTTTAACAAAGCATTCAGCAAAGCTTCCTGAAATTCATGTGGTCAAGATCCAAAAATATAAGCTAGATATTAGCAAAATAAAGTAACTGTATAATTCATTGATCAGCCATGGTCAAGCAGTGATGATTAGAGGTAGAGAGTATTACTATCATTATTATTTTATGGAATTTTATGAAAGATGATGTCTAGTTAGGTCCTACATAACTCCACCTTAAAATACTACCGACTCATGATGAAAACAGGACATTTAACATGTTTTCAAATGGGAGAAAACTTTCATTGAAAAAGAAAATCAAGATTCAAAGACTCTCAATAGGTGCATTCACTTATTCCACATTTATTAAACACCTTTGAAATTCCAGGCACTGAGATGGGCACTAGAAATATGGCTGAGAAACACAGTCTCTGACCTCAAGGAATTCATAGTCTGGACACAAAGACTAATAGTCTGCAGAATTAACAAGCTAGCATTCATGAGAAAAAAGACAGAATCCTGATTTTTGGATTCAAACAATCATCCAATCAAGTGCAGAACAGGGAGTGACGTGGTTCAATGGCTATTGAAGCAAAAAAGACACTGAGGTTTATTTTGCTGCAGGCCCCTTGATTCAAGAGCAAAATTTTGCTATAAGAGACACTAACATATTCCTGGAATGTATTGATGACAGTGTTCAGGAAAAAGCAGATGATAAACTAATACTCTGGGATGATCTGACCCTATCCACAGAACCAGGTCCACTTCTGGGTACCATAATCCAAGAAATGAAGAGGGACATTTACAAACCAGTGATGCTCTAGAAGCTAATGGTGACCAACATAAGGATGAATATGATAATCACGCCCCATGAGGAATGTTTGAAGACCTGCAGAAAAGAATTCAAGGAGCCTTGATAGCCTTCTTCAAATATGTCAAGACAAGTGAAAGGAAGATTAGATGTCAGCCCTTCTCCCGAGAGCAGCCAAACGACCAGTGGAGTGGGGGTGGTTGACTGGATGAGTGTACACAGCAATATCTTTAAATACCACACACACAAAAAAAATGGCAAAGTCAATGGAAAGGAGACAGAAAAGTCCAAAGGCAGTGGTCTATTGTTGGATTAGCTCTTTATTGCTTATCTTGTCCAGGGGGTCTGCATAATAATGATGGTGCCCATGAAAGTCTGCAAGGAGGAGATCATGCAATCTGCACCAGCAGGAAGCATTTTCTCATGCATCCCCTGCACACAAAGCCACTTGAGTGTGGTGGAAGCTTTGTCCTCTAGGAAGCTGCAAGTGGATGATCTGAGGGTGAATAAGGCACAGCTAAACGAGGCACAAAATAACCAAAATCCTTAAGAAGGTCCTGTCCCTTTGGGACTTGAACTTAAGGGAGGCACTAAATCCTGAGAATTCTTCCTTGAAAATATCCTCTGGGGCAGGCTTTTCCTCTCCAGCACCTGCCACCTGATTGTAAACTGAGGCACAGAGAGGTAAAGCCCTGCCTAGAATGTCACAAATAGTTCGTGGTAACCCTTTATCCCTCCACCCCATGCTAACACAGATGATCTAACTCTATGAGTCTAACTATGCTAGTTTGCCATCTAACCACCTAACTTTTTAATATCAATTCAAGGCCTTTAAAACTAATAACATTCATGATATTGAGAAAAAAACATAGTTAAGAAGATTATGTAGAATGGGAAATACCCCTGAATTGAGACTTTCAGGGTGATAACCAGTGGGTTTCTTTTCTTCTCTTTTCTTTTCTTTTCTTTTCTTTTCTTTTCTTGTTTTCTTTCTTCTTTGGGCCTCAGTTTCTTTGTAAGATGAAGGGTGATTAAAAAAAAAAAGTATTGAGGCATCTTCAGCGCTAGTATTCCATGGCTCCTTCATGCAATAGGTTGCAGGAAGCACAAGCAAAAATTAGATTATAGTTTATTGGAAAATATTATTAAGCCGTTTGTATTCATCTTCTTCTCCCTCTATTTTTTTAACATTAAGAACTGAGGCTAATCCTGGCCACATACACAGCTGAAAAATTCGAGTTCCGATTTTGGCAAAACCCGCATTCAGGAAGAAGGGAACTTGCGGCAAAGCCAGCTAAAGCTCCGCGGCGTGGGTTCGCAGCCGCAGCTCGAGGATTCTCGCGGCGGCCGAGCCGGGGGTCTTCGAAACCGCCTCGTCCCCGCCTCGTCCCCCGCCTTTGAGCCTCTTGCAGCTCCAAAGCTGCGAGGATTCAGAAAATCCCTGGATCAGACTGACCTCTAGGGGCAGCGCGGCGATCGGCAACCAGAGCTCCCGCACACACAAAGAGAGCCGCGCGGCGGGGGGGGGGGGGCGGTTTTCAGCTTGGAGCCGGCCAAAAAATCTGCTTCGAGTGTTCTCAGATGCAGACACCACAAAGCCAAAACATTAACATTTTGCTTGCTATTTATTCAGCTTCTCTGTCTTTAATTCCTCCTAGCCAAGTAGCCTCCAAATGTGTCTCTTTGATTATCAAAGTGATCATTTTGGATTAAAATATTCCTTCTCAAAAGATACCTTAATTAAAATGTATGTGGTGGATGGAAGAGGGTGGGGAGAGAGCTCCATATTACAAATTCCTCTATGAAAAAGGAGAGAAATAAAAAGTTAAAGGCAAGAAGAGATGGCGTTTCACAGCACAAGATGCAAAATAAGCTACTTTCAAGCTTTTTATTTGTTTCTGTCAATTGTGCAAACACTTGGTTAATGAAGATAATAATAGTAACAGGTCACATTTTCTGAGTGCTCACTATATGCTAGGCACTGTTCTAATTGCTTTGCATTTGTTATACACATTTTACTATGAGGCAACCAAAACACAGAGAGGTTAAGTGACTTGTCCAAGATCACACAGCTGGCAGGTAGCCAATTTAGGATTTGACCCCAAGCAGTCACACTCAAGACTCTCCTCTCTTTACTGCTATTCTGCAATACTCTTTAAGCTACAACTCTCAAGCACTTTTTCCAGTGCATTTACACTCCCAACATTTTTACCCATTAATAGGAAAGTACAATAAACACTTGGGTAACCCTGCACCCCCAGTTCACAAGGAAAAGTCAAAAGTTTCTCATAGACAGAAAAGGAAGCAGGGTTATCTACAGGGCTGGATCACTGCCACAGGTAAAGGCCCAACACTGGAGGTTCATCCAATCATTTGGGGCATCATTTAGAAGTTCTTTTGAATGAGGTTCTTAAACTCTCTGCCTCAGTTTCTTTGTCTCTAGAATGGGAATAGTAAAATCTGTGACCTTTGTCATAGGTTATTGTGAAATTACATGCTAGGGGTTTAGCACAGTGGCACAAAATAAGCACTCAAAAAAGGTACCCAATTTTTCATTGTGGCTGTTAATGTTTTTGTTTATTAGGCTCAGGATAGTGGAGAAAGAAGAAGTTCATGAAGTTGATCTTGACTAGAAGGCTCCCTCAGGAAGCCCACTACAGAGGAGAAAGGAAAACACACACCTGTAAAGCTCTGATACCAGGTGTGGGAAATGTGTCTCATTCCCTTGGTACACCAGACCGTGACCAGGCCTCAGGGGTTACAAAATGTTTCCTGACATCACCTATGAAGTATTTTTGCCAAAACTTTCAAACATAGACCTGAACAAGTGCATAGACGTAATTACCAATTGATAAGTAATACAAGAGTCAGAAGAATAAGTTAAACCATTCCATGGGAAGCAATCAGCCAAAAGCAGAAAGAATGTGGGAAATTCTACAGGACAAATGACCCAGTTTCTTCAACAAATAAATTACAGGGACATGGGGAAAAATAAAAAAGGCCAAGGGAGAGGTATGGTGGTTTGAGCTGTATGAACTCCAGAAAAACATGTTCTTAAATTTAATCTATTCCTGTGGGTGTGAACCCATTGTTAAAAAGGACCTTTTGATGAGGCTACTTCGGTTAAGGGGTGGCCCAAATGAATCAGGATGGGTCTTAATCCTATTAATGGGGTCCTTTTTAGCCAAACTAAATTCCGACAGACAGAGAGAGCCACAGGAAATAAGAAGCTGAAAACAAAGAGAACCTGGGAAATAAGGTAGAGACCAGGAGATGCCTCCAGGTGCCTTTTCATGTGACAAGCTAAGGACCAAGGATTGCCAGCAGCCTGCCCATAATGCCACAGTCTTCTGGGAGAAAACATCACCTTGATGATTCTTTGATTTGGACTTTCTTTTAGCCCCCAAACTGGAAAATAATAAATTCCCATTGTTTAAGCCACCCCATTGCATGGTATTTGCTTGAACAATCAAAGGAAACTAAAACAAGAGGAAACATAAAAGAGATTTAAGAAACATGTCAACCAAATACCATGGGTGGACTTGTTTGGGTCCTGATTTGAATAACCAACTATGAAAACATTGTTTAAATAAAACTTTTATTAAACAATGGGAGATATTTAAACATTGATGCTTCATATGAAAGGATGGTGGTTCATTTTTCAGGTGTGATCTTGGTATTGTGGTTATGTTTTTAAACACAACACATGACATATTTTTAGAGATACTTCCTGAAGTACTCACAGATGAAATAACATGACATCTGGTATCTGCTTCAAAATAAACCATTCAGCGGTAAAGGTGAAACAAGATTGGCTTTGTAGTAGTGTTCATTGTTGAAGTTGTGTGATGGGTACACAAGGGTTTGTTATATTATTCCTTCTATGTTTGTGAAATTTTCCATATTATCTTTCTCTGAATGGCTGATTTGACCTTGGGTAAGTAAGGAACCAGGTGAAAGGACTTTATGTACATAAGTACAGAGGTTGGAGCATCCGGGGGTATTTTGAAAACGGGGTACAATCCAGACTTTCTGTAAAGGTGGGTACTGGCACACACATTTGGACTTGATTATAAAGAGCCATGAACACCAATAATAAAAATAGCAGTTAACATTTTTGACAGTTACATAAGCCAAGACTATTTTTTATTTAAGCCCTGCAATCACTCTTTAGTGTTAGAGCAACAATTAATCCCATTTCAAAGAATGAGAAAGTGAGGCATACAGAAAGCAAGTAACTCTGCAAGAGCTCCGAGTTAGCAAAATGAGGAACAGTCAAATGCAGAGAGTCTGTCTAAATGGCCCACATTCTTCACCGCTGCTTGTAGGTGAAGTGGAGCCAATGCAGGCCCAAGGTGGGCTTAATCAGAGCTGTGCTTCAGGAAGATGACTTGGCAGTGGCATGTGAGATGGCTCAGAAAGGAAAGAGACCAGAGGTAGGGAAAGCAAAAATTCTTGGAATAGTCCAAATAGGAGACAGTAAAGGCTTGAACAGAGGAAATAGCTATGAGAAAGAAAATAGAGAGACTTATAGGGTCAATAGTAGATTGGATATAAACAATGAGGAGAGGGAAACAGTGAAAGATACTGCTAAATTGGGAGGATATTTACAAAGAAGAATTCCTTGAAATCTCTAGTGCTGGGGGAGAAGGACATGTAATCTGTTTTATTTGATAGAGCTGTTTAGGTCCACATTATTTGCTGTGGGTTATCTTCCAATTTCTATTTACAAAATGATGATTTGCTGCATGATTTATACACCATTATGTATTTAATTTCAACAGTGACATTGAAAATGGATAGCTCTTTCCAATTAAAAAAAAAAAAAAAGCAAGCTTCCATGTTCTTCTGTGTCTCACAATTCCAAAGGTGCCATTTGATACTAGTTTGTGAAAATAGCGCCCCCTGGAGCACGGGCCCTTCTTGACAGGTCTGCACGGAACAGCCTGACCACCTGGAACCCAATGGTGAGGAAGGGGTTAAGCAAGGCCTCGAGTGAGAGGGAGAACCTTCTTGTGCAGGTGGAAAATTGAATCCCTGACCCTACCCAGTAATCGATCCATGCTTTCATTTATAAAAGACGGAATCAACCTTCATCCTACATGAGTGTGAAGCCCAGAAAAGTGAGGTAACGGATGCAAAGTCATACGGTTAGACAGCAAAGCAGGCCTAGAACCCAGGACCAGGGGTCCTGCTGCCCTGTTTTGTGCAGTTTGTACACCATCATCCATCTCCAGGATCCTGAGATCCCTAAAACACAGCATCTGGGGACCAATAACAATGTTCTTCATAATCCCACTACAGAGCTACAAATACTCACATTTTCCAGATTAAGAAACCAAGAGCCCAAAATCACATTAACTGTCAAGGTAGCAGTCTTCTGACCTCGCTGATGGGTCATTGGACCTTACAAGGGTCCACATACCAATTTTAATAGGATGAATGTGATTGATTAGCATTAGTTACTATGGAGAGGGAGCCTTACCCCTCACCCCAAGAACAACATCAGCTCGACATGGATATGATGCCGGGTTGTGAAATAATGACTTGACTTCATCATATCTCCACTCATGACAAGATGATCTTAGAGAGGATTTGATAAGTTTATTTTAAGAGCTTGTGGATAAATTAAAAAGTCCAGATTTGTTAGGCCTTAGAAAGAAGTCTAAGGACACAGGCCATGTTTAAAAGAAAATCCCCCTACTTGGGGCAGACAGCGTCTTGGCCTGACATCCTCATGGAGATGCACTGGGAAAGAATGGCAGTGTCGTCTGGTGCCAAGCCTGCCAGAGTCACTCAAAGACATCTGGTCATTCTTTTGAGAAGGCAGGGACTCTAAACAGCAGGGAAAATTAATTTAAAGGAGCTGCTCCATGCTCAGCAGAATGTGTGTGTTGTTAAAGACAGGCAGAGAGCACCAAGGAAAGGATCCAAGCCTCCTGTCAAAGTCATGATTTTGCATCTGGATCATGTGGAATATTAAGTCCTTGGGGTCTGTGGGGAAGTCAAATGGGATGGAAGCACACAGCAGAGCACCTGGTAGCAATCATCAATAGTACCACTAGGAGCCAGTGCAGCCTCTGCCCCCTTGGCTGCTGGGCTCCATTCATCCTGGAGATTTGCAGAGGAGCAGCTCGGCTTCAGTGACCTCAGTCAATGTGCAGAGCTGATCAATGCACAATACAGATGACTGACCTCACTCATTTATTCACTCACTGGCCAGCCACTGTGCTAAACCCTGGGGACACAAGAATGAAGAGGACTTGGGCCCCTACCCTTAAGGACTCAGTGATCTAGTGAAGGGTACAAAGAGGTAAGCATTAGGGTCTACAATAGAGGCATGAGAAAAGTGCTGTGGGGGCTTAGAGGGGAAAGCAACTAACTCCATTGGGGGTGGGGGTGATCAAGGAAAGCTGCACAGGCAGTGACAACGGAGTTCAGAGGTTGGGAGAAATATCATTCCCAGGAGGAGGAGCAGCAGCATGTGCAAAAGTGCAACAAGTTTGTAAACAGAAGGAATAGAATTTTCCACCTGTTGCTCTGATTTCACATCCTGCCCTCTCAGATGGATAGCTCCGATTGTTGTCTGTGCCAAATGTATGCTTTAAGTCACTGGCATGAGTAGTTTTGTTAGTGCTGACTCATGTAATTTCTTAGTTATGGGCCAGTTGAGTCAATCAGCAAAATGGTAGAAAAATAAGGATACGAGGAAATAAACTTTCAAGAGATGTAGTTAAAATAGCCACTATTAAACAACTCCCTCCCACTCAGCCCCTTAGACACATTAGAACTTGTCAGAAAGAAAGCTGTACCTGAAAGAGAAGTAAGCGCTCACCCGATTGTGGAGAAGAAAAAAATTTATTCACGATCTTGCAAGAATGGGCGTGCAACCAAAATGTAGTAGCTGGTGCACCTAACGGTAGAACATAGCACAATTTATTTCCTAAGCCTAGCACGCAGATTCCTCCCATTTGCCACTGGCTGGGTACTCCAGAGGGTTCAGAGTATCTGAGAGGTCTAATTAGCCCACGTGAGTCCCATTCCCCACATTTCGGCGACCCTGGCCCTTACCTACTTTTACCCAGATAAGGAAGCGGTGCCAATCCTAGGCTCACTTCAGAGGCCCTCTTCTTCTCTCCTCTGACCACGAAACTGGTCTGAGCTGGTTTTGCAGCCTTTTGTTTAGTCATTCCTCCTACTCCACGCCATTTTGTGTGAAAGGTAAACTTAATTCTATTCTTACAAACTTAAGAAGTATTTGTAGCCTCACAACTTGCTCGCCGTCTATCTCAGAATTGTAAGAGAAAAGTTATTGGTAGCTAGAGTTTTCCAGTTTCCCACACAAATTTCCAGTCACCTTGGACAACCACCTTGAATTGTTGTGTCATGCCGTTTTTCAGAAAAGGCTCATTGCTTGCTTATCCCTTCTTGCAATGAAAGGTGTTATGCTCCCTGCGAAATTCTATTTTTATTTTAAATGCTCAGTTGGGAACATTAAACTTTGTTTTGCTAACTCATTTGTAACTGAAGCTGAACAAATAGCATATGATTCCAATTCTATAAATTTTTCTCCTAGCTTCAAAGACTTCCACTCCCAAGAGCTTGAACTCTGGCACTTTACACAGCCACGTGGTTTGTTGGAGGACGAAAGGTAAAAATTTCCATGAGAATAGCATTCAGGGCTAAAATAGTTCCACAGTCACAACTGGGGCATATGCCCCCTGCTCTTCTGTCTGCATTTTTACTGCTCTCACCAGCCATTCTGGTTCTCACAGCTGCCCCGTCAGGAAAGGAGTTCAAAGCAGGAGTGGATAACAGACAGTGAGATTCCCTGAAATATTAAAATATGATGAAAGCTCCCTCCATGGTATCCTTGCATAGAATCTGCCAAATAATATCATTTATTGCGTGCTAAATGCTAAGAATACCAGAGTGGACAAAATGAAGTATTGGGCCTCCTGGAGCATACATTCCTGCAGGGAAGACAAAACATATAGACCATAATGCCAGGCAGTTACGCAGGCACTGAAGGAAGACACAGCTGGCTGTGTGGACAGAGAAGGATGGCGTAGGGGTGGTCTGTTTTTGTTCAGATGATCAGCGAAGCCTCTTTTAGGAGATAATAGTTGAGCATAGATCTGACTGAAGTGAGGAACAAGTCAGATGAATATCTGAGAGATGTTACTGGATCATTTTCTGGGGAAAGAAGTATCTAAGTGTCTAGACCTGAGTGGGAGGGTGAAGGTGGGATCAGGATTCCATCAGAGATGCCTCCCAGCCCTGTGAGACCTCCCGATCTATACTCGAAAAGGCTTGGGAGTGGGGGTGAGGGGCCCTTGCTTTAGCTGATAGTGGTTAAGAGCAGTATGTTCCAAGGACACTGGAGATACCCAAGGGGGACGGATGAGACCAAGATCCTAACAAGATCCTAACACCCACATTCTGCATAGATGAGAGAAGAATCCTTTCAAGGTCAAAACAAAGACATGGAGAATTTCTTTTGATACAAATAGATTTGCATTAATTTATTTTTATCAATAAGACACACATATTACTGATACATCTATTTTACAGAAACACTTTTTGGAAGTAATATTAGTCAAATATTGGACTTACCAGAATGATCCTCTTTGCTTATATTTTAAGTTTCCTATCTCTTTGTTCTTTATTTTCATGTTATGGGAAAAGCCCTCAACTTTATTTTTTGATTCCTTTTTTGAATTTTTAGTTCTGATAAATGAATGTTTAATTTCCAGGAGCTCCTCTTTCTTATTCTTTGGTTCTTCCTTTTTCATGTCACACGGTTCTTATTTTATGGATTCAAAATCTTCTTGAATCTCTCCAAGGATGTTAAGTAAAGGGTTTTAAAACTTCTTCTCCCTGATTTATTTCTTTTCTTCTAGGATTATTGTTCTATTTAGTATTTATTTTTATACTGCTGCTTTCCTTCATTTCCAGTGATAGCTGTTGTACAACTGGGATGATTTTTCAATGTTGCTGGTGATATATTTCCACCTAATCCATCCCCAAGTCTTTTTCAAGAATGGAAATTCTGACTCACTTGATGCATATGGACAGGCTTGCACCTGGAAGACTCCTACTAGGGGAAGGTAATAAGCTGCTGCTTGCACCCCCATCTTGCAGCCTTAATTATCCACCAAACATATTGTGCAATTTTTCTAGAGACTTCTGAAATTTTGCCCAGGGAAGGAGAGGGGAAAAAAACCTAGGCTACTTGCCCTCTGTGCAGAGAGAAAGGGGAGTGTGGGGCCAGTACCATCATTTCTTCCAGTGTTTTTTTTAAATACATTTTTTATTGTGAAATTTAACATATCTACCTAACAGTGATAACTTCTAAGTACAATTTAACAAGTAGATAGAGAGCAAATTTCAAAGAATGTTATGGGTTACAGTTCCACCATTTCAGTTATTTCCTTCTGGCTATTCTAATACCCTAGCATCTAAAAAATATATATTTATATAAAGATTCATTATTTGTAATCCTTTGTTAAATCCCATCTTGTCTGTTGCTACCTCTTCCTCTAGTTTAATCACTTTCTCGATCTTCAGGGGTGTCTAGGCAGTGACTACCCTAACTTGTTCATGTTGAAAAGGGGTGTCAACATTATGAGGAAGGGGGCTGAGTCTGGTTGATGTTCTTAAAGAGGTTGTTGCCTCTGGGTTTTAGGATTTATCTGGCATAGGAGCACTCTGGTGGATTTAAGTTTCTGAAAAATAAACTTAGTGAGTGAATCTTTTACAGAGTCTCAGATACGGACCTAGGTATTTCAGGACTACTGTTGGTAAGGGCTTGGCATGCTGTGAATATGTAGCTGGAGATTGCATAAGAGAAACATCCAGGATAGTCTCTCGAATCTATTTGAAATCTCTTAGCCACTATAACCTTATTCTGTTACCTTTCTTTTCCCTCTTTTGATCAAGAAGGCATTTCAATCCCTTGATGCCAGGGCCAGGCTCATTCCTGGGAGTTGTGTCCCATGTCACCAGGGAGATTTATTCCCCTGGGAGTCATTTCCCTCATAGTGGGGACGGTAATGAATTTATTTGCTGAGTTGGGCTTAGAGAGAAAGGCCACATCTGAGCAACAAAAGAGATTCTCTGGAGGTGTCTCTGAGGCATAATTATAGGAAGGCTTAGTCTCTCATTTCCAGTGCTTCTTAAATGAAGGCAGTACCACTCTTCATTTGGAAACAAATTGGGGCATTTTTTATTTGTTGTTGTTCTCACAATGACCAGGGAGTCATTGGAACTGACGTTTGATGAGAAGGGCCAGGGATGTCAAATGATCCATAGTAGACAGGAATGTCCCACATAACATATCTACCTCAAAATTCCAATTGAGAAACTGCTAGACAGATTACACATTTTCAATTAACTGTGCCCCTCTCCCTAGCACCATTCTCCACCTTTCTTTCTTATTTTTACCAACACTACTCATAAACTTCTGATCCTGGAGTCTCTGATGTTCTCTGTTGTCATGGGCCCTTCTTGGGTATTCTGGGCTACAGCTTCCCTGTTCTATTTTAACCATCAAAAGCCTCTGTCATTTCATTATCCAGAAATTTATTGAAGAACTATTTGCTGCTAATCTCTCTTTTTTTCTTTGCTATATGGGATTATTCCTTTATATTACCATTTATTGAGATCTCAAGAAAGAGGGAGAGATAGTTACTTGGCCTCCCTCCAAAATCTAGACTATTTTTTTGTTCTGTCAACATAAGCCAGTGTCTTAAATCTCTTCTGAATACAAAGCAGATAGTAGCACACTTTCCATTCCTTCTGACTAACATCCTCCCCTTCTACCTTCCACCCTGTAAAGTACTTCCATTTGTCCATTGTTAATTGCATTACCATTTACATTAGTTTCCACAATTGCAAATAAGTTGTCCATTTTTTGTCAATAAGTTGACTCTAAAGGTGGAAAATCATTGTGTTTCATTTAAATGTAAATATTCTTTACAGCTGAGTCACATGGAGTGCTTGAAGTACATTTCCTGTAGACCCAGTGCCCTAACTTCTGGCACTCAAAAGAGAACCTTCACAGAATACAGTTAAATGATCCCTTCTTTTCTCTTTTTCTTTCTTTCTTTCTTTCTTTCTTTCTTTCTTTCTTTCTTTCCTTTCTCTCTTTCCCTCTCTCTCTCTCTCCATCCCTCCCTCCCTCCCTCTCCCTCTCCTTCCCTCCTTCCTTCCCTCCTTTCATCCCTCTATTTCTTTCTTTTTTTCTTTCCTTGTTTCTTTCATTCTTCCCTCAATTGCTCATGTGTAATCATGTCACATTTTAGTTTGCTTTATATTTGGAATATGCATTTTTTTCTGTGGCTTTTAATTTAGCATAGAGTTTCTCATTTTCATTCTTTTTATTCATGTCTGATGAGGTTATCGTCTCCCCAAGTTTTATCTCCTCTCTTTTATACTGTCTTTTGCATAGAGTCCAATTTACCCAAGAGACCTCCTTCTTGGATCCTTCATCTACTGTACAATACTTACCCATCTTTCACTACTTATCTCCCTTCCCTTATTTTTTTGTTTTGCTTGTTTACTCCTTTATGCTTTCCTCAGGTAAATTTCTATGAAAGACCTACGAGAGGCAAATATTCCTAATCCTTACATGTTTAGAAATGTCTTAGTTAAACTTTCCCTTTGGATTGATAGCTTTGTTGGGTATAAAATTCTAGGATCAAAGTCACTTTTTTCTCAGAATTTTGAATGCACACTCCATTTTCTTTTAACATCCAGTGCTACTAATGAGATGTCTGATGCCAGTCCAGTCTTATTCCTTTGAAGGTGACCTGCTTTGTTTTGTTCTTCTCTTTTGAAACTTTTAGGAACTGCACTTATTTCTGGTGTTCTAAACTTTCACTATTTTGTGTCTGTGTCTACATCTTGTTTTCTCACATTTGATTGTGTACTCACATTTGCTTGTGTACTAAGGGAAGCATGAAAACTCATGTTGTTCTTAAAGCTAAGAAATTTAAAATTTTTTTTAAATTATTCCTTTGAAATATTTCACTCCTTCACTTCTCTTATTTCCATACTTTATGTTAGATGGATATTGAACCTCATGAATAAATTCATCAATTAACTTTTATATTTTCCATCTTCTGCCTTTGTTTGATGTTCTAAGAGATGCTTCAATTTTATTTTCAAAACATTCTATTACATGTTTTACTAAAATGGTCATGCTTTTAGCCTCAATAATTCTTTCTAGTTCTGATCCTTATTCATAGAAGTTTATTGTTTTTTTGTTTGTTTGTTTTTGTTTCTTTGTGGGTTTTTTTTAATTTGGTTTTGCATTATTTTTAATTATAATCCTCTTTAAGGATTATAATTCTAATCTTTAAGTTTCTTTTCTTTAAAGTTTCCTAAATGATATGCCTGTTCTCTGCTACTCTTACGTCCTGCCAAACCCCAAAAACAGGACAATAGCACAAGTGCCTAGCGAGCGACGATACTCCTATTTTGGGGTAAGTTTTCTGTTTGTTTCTCTTGGTACTTGTTTTTATGCCACTAGTTTTTTTCTCAACAACTTGGTGATCCTTGATTTTTCACATTCATGAATAAAGGACTGGATTGGTGGCTGGAATGTAGTCCCCTGGGTCTCAGGAAGAGGTATTTTCCTAATAGACTTCTCCGAATGGAACCAAAGGCAAGTCTTCTCCATGTAAGATCATGAGGTAGGCAGGTAGCTGGGCTAGTCCACCCCTGCCTCTACCTACTCCCCACGACAAACAGAGAGCTCTAAAGTGCTTCTAGGAATCCAATTCTCTCAATAGGAGCCACTGTCCTATCTCCACAGATAGTTCAATTTCATTTGAAAGCAGGCTTTTAGTTTTTGCCTGGGGACAAACCCTCTGCAGCCAGGTCCTCTGTAAACACAAGGGCTGGGGGGAGGAAGTGCCCAGCTGCTGCTCCAACTATAGTCCCTTAATTAATTGCTTCCATTAATTTGGCAGCCATATTTGCTCTCTATTTTGGCCCTTTCCACACTTGGAATCTCTGAAGGCTGAACAATACCATAATACTTTGTTTTTTGTTTAAAGTAAAATTGGGTACTTTTATCTTTCAAGACCTAGAATTTTTTTTTAAATTCAGTTTTATTGAAATACATTCACATACCATACAATCATCCATGATATACAATCAACTGTTCACAGTATGATCATATAGTTGTGCATTCACCACCACAATCTATTTCTGAACATTTTCCTTACATCAGAAAGAATCAGAATATGAGTAAAAAATAAAAGTAAAAAAAGAACACCCAAACCACCCCCCCCATCCCACCCTATTTGTCATTTAGTTTTTGTCCCCACTTTTCTACCCATCCATCCACATGTTAGACAAAGGGAGTGTGATCCACAAGGTTTTCACAATCACACTGTCACCCCTTGTAATCTACATTATTATACAATTGTCTTCAGGAGTCCAGAC
Organism: Choloepus didactylus; assembly: GCF_015220235.1. NCBI lineage: Eukaryota > Metazoa > Chordata > Mammalia > Pilosa > Megalonychidae > Choloepus > Choloepus didactylus. The sequence continues at coordinate 140,996,672 of NC_051311.1, read as the reverse complement.
TAGTGAGTTGGAGTTTGGTAGTTTTAGGTATTTACTTCTAGCTATTACAATACATTAAAACCTAAGAGGTGTTATCTATACAGTGCATAAGAATGTCCACCAGAGTGACCTCTCGACTCCACTTGAAATCTCTCAGCCACTGAAAGTATTTTGTCTCATTTTGCATCCTCCTTTTGGTCAAGAAGATATTCTCAATCCCACAATGCCAGGTCCAGATTCATCCCCAGGAGTCATATCCTGCATTGCCAGGGAGATTTACACCCCTGGGAGTCAGGTCCCACGTAGGGGGGAGGGCAGTGAGATCACCTGCCGAGGTGGCTCAGTTAGAGAGAGAGAGAGAGCCACATCTGAGCAACAAAGAGGTACTCAGTGGAAGACTCTTAGGCACAATCATATGCAAGTTTAGCCTCTGCTTTGCAGTAATGAGCCCCACAAGGGCAAGTCCCATTACAGAGGGCTTGGCATATCAAACCACCAGTCCCAATGTTTGTGACAACATCAACACCAGTCCAGGTGAGGAGGTCCAACACTTCTGCACCTTCCCCCAGCATCTTGGGCGGGGGGGAGCTGTAAATATTTTTTTTATTCTTTGCCCGAATTACTTTGGGATGTGTCACTATTTCACTCTAACCTATACCAATGCACCATATCTCACTTTCTATTCAAACCTCCATGCAATCATGGTGTTTGAACAAACTGACTGTAGAGTTATATACTGTTTAGAAAATATAGATCCTGCACCAAATAGACATCTCTTCCCTTGAAGACCTAGAATATTTAATTATAAAAATGTGCATGTATGTGTGTATTTTTAAAATTAATTAATTAATATTATAAGTACAGCTACATTACATATAGAATATAATATGTATATATGTTATATAATGTATATGTTTGAATGTAATGGAAACTAAAATTTACCGCATAATGAATAGGCCATTATTTCAAGAGTCTTAGAGCTTACTTTTCTCTACTCCCTTATCTTTAGTCACTCAAAAGGATTGCTGAAAACTGTTAGAATTCCTGAGCTTCTCCAGTTATGTTAAACATAATTGTGTTATTTACTTCTAAATGAGTGCATTTAGAAGGAGGGTCATTTGCATCAATAAATATCATTGTAATTTACAGGCCTATTATTCTGTTGTCACCTCTATGGATACTGTCTCAGGAATTCAGTTTTGTCAGAGGTGCTTAAATCCCATGCACACAAATTTAGAAGTGAATGATATTAGCTACTGGAATGCCAGTTGATTCATTAACACTGAGAAATTCATTAACACTTTGGACAAGGACTGAGAATTGACATTTGGATTTGGCAACATAATCATTGGTGAGAGCAATCTCGGGGCACTTGATGAAATTTGGTATATGTATACACACATACACACACACACACACACAGTTAAGTCACAGCAATTCCATTTGTAAATATGTAACCCAGAGAAACTCTCTCATGATCACATTGAGACATTTATTAGGATTTTCACTGCAGCAAGGTTTACGGGAACAAGGAGTTAGAAAGCTACCTCAAGGTCCTTCACTAGGAAATGGAAAACCAAAATATGGATTTATGCAGCAATCAAAAATAATGGACTTTTGACCATAGTCAGCCAGAGGACCAGGAGGCTCATACCTGCAGAAAATCATATTAAAATAAAAAACATTTTTTGCAGTGAGTAGAAAGCCAGAGCATAACAATTCAGGTGTTTCTAACCACAAGTCTACATTGTGGTTAAGTTAGCTCCACATATTTCCATCTACTTGTAGAGGTAGCATTGCCAAAGACAATGCTTCTGCAGGTCATCTTCCTTGTGTCTTAATCGTCAGATCATGCTCACACACAGTACCACCCCAGGGATGAAGCTGATGCTTCAGGCTGGGTGAAATCACAGATGACAATTGTTAATGCTCTCCAGCTTTTGTTTGTACACAGTTGCAGAGGCATGAGTACAGAGTCTTCGTGAGACTTCGCTGATGAAGACGAATGCTGCCCCCACAAACAGGACACTCAAGGTTTACACACACCAGATCCCAGGAGAAGTGCTCCATGCTGATCAAGATCAAGAACAAATTCACCCATTGTCCAAGGCAGCAGAGCTTCCAGTGAGGGAAGTGAGAGTAAGTTTTCCTTTTTTATGCTTCTCTCTCTGTCTCTAGTGACTTCTCTCTTGCCGCAAGTACAGTAACGTAGCTTGGACTTCCTCCAGACTGTGAAGAGACTCACCTCAACACCTACTGGAAATTATTCTGTTTGTTTGTTTGTTTTTAATCCTTATTCTGTTTCATTCTCTGTGAGCCAGAGGGTTGACTTGTCTTCTGAGCACTTTTTTCTTGACTCTTGTTTAGGTTCTGTCAGTTTTATCGATGAATGACTTTACTCATTACATGTTGGTATAACTTGTTTAAAGGGGAGGTGGAGGTGAGATGATGTGATTTGCTCAGCCTGTGATTTGCTCAGTGGTCTGACAGTATTAACAATAACTGAAAGCAGATAAGCCACTGTTCTTATAATAGCAGAAATCACTTGTTTTTAAAATTTTCCTTTTATTTTTTAACAGACTTTATTTTTAGACAGTTTTAGATTTACAGAAAAATTGAGAAGGTAATACAGAGTTCCCATATATCCCATACCCAGTTTCCCCTATTATAACATCTCATATTAGTGTGGTATATTTATTACAATCAATGAACTAATATTAATATATTATTATTAACCTAAGTCCATAGTTTATTCAGTTTTCCTTAGTTTGACATAATGTCTTTTTTCTATTGCAGGATCCCAGCCAGGATACCAAATTTAACTTAGTTGTCATGTCTTAGTGTCCTCTTGACTGTGACCATTTCTCAATCTTCCTTTGTTTGGGATGACTTTGACAGTTTTGAGGAGTACTGGCCAGGTATTTTGTTGGACACTGTACTAATTAAATTTGTCTGATACTTGTCTCATGATAAGACAGGAACTGTGGGTTGTTTTTTTGTTTTTGTTTTTGTTTTTTGGGGGAGAGGGGAGACCACAGAGTTAAAGTGCCATTTTCATCATATCATTACATACTGTTGTGATTTATGATTGATGACATTGACTGCTATCACCTGGCCAAGGTAGTTTGTCAGATTTTCCCACAGTAAAGTCACTCTTCCTCTCTCCTCCAATAATGTTCTAATTGGAAGGAAATCATTATGCACAGTCCACACCCAAAGTGGGGAGTTAACTTCCACCTCCTTGAGGGCAGAACTTTACATAAATTATTTGGAATTCTTCTGCATGGGAGAGTCATTTCTTCTCTCTCAGAAATCATTATACAAAAGAAATTAAACACAAAAGAGTATAAAGGTTTTTAAAAAGAAGATAAAATGACATTTGTCCACAGTGTTACTAATCTGTCCCTTTAAGACATGTATTTTGAATCATTCAATTATGCCTACAGATGTCCAAGTGTTATGCAAAAAGCTGAATGATAAACAGTATATGAAGTTCCCAATTAGCAGAGATATGTTAGGAGAATCCTTGGGGAAATACTGAAATGGGATCTGAAGCCGCTAGGGCACCCCTAAAACAGATAAGTAGAGGGTTAAAAGGGGTAAAAAGGTAATCACATACACTGTGATAAAAATTGACATACAAGTATAGTATACAGAGAGTGCTCTGGGGGTCTAAGGAGAGGGAGAGAGTAACTTCCACTTGGAGACATTGAAGGAGGCCCTAAGTGAACAAAAGGTAGAAGGATACATCAGGCATTGGTGGTTGACCAGAAGTCCTTTTAGAAAGATAAAGTTGTTCATGAAGAGGAGGAGGAAGAAAAGGAGATGATGGTGGTGGTGAGGCCTATAGAGGAAAAGAATTTGTGGCAAAGTATCCACCCTCTCACTCTGCCTTTTGTTCCTTAGCTTTTCTATCTCTTGTGAGGATATGGATTAAGAACCTCTGGTAGACAGAAATGAGTTAATCATACTCCTCAGTTCATGGCAATGAACATCATCAGTCCATGTGAGGCTCTTCTTTTGTTTGGTTTTATTTTATTTTTTCCACCAATTCATCATTCTCCCAGTCTCATTCTCCTCACCCCATATGCACCTATTTTAGTGTATTCAAGCCATGGCCTTCCAATTCACCTTCCCAATATACTTGAAAAATGCAAAGCATTGTCTAGAGTTGGTCATTTAAAAGATACGCAATAGTAGTATTATGGCATAAAACACTTTTTCTCACTTAAAATTTTTTTTCTTACTTTATTTTCATTCAATATTATTTTTAAATCTTTCCAAATGTAGTCTATCTGACTGCTGCATTACACTCCATACCTTGCATAAATGATACCTTATTTATCCATTTCCTTTGCCATAAACCTCTAGAAGGCTTTCAACTCCTTGTTCCCATAAAGTTTACTGCAATGAAAATGCTTATAAATGTCTCCATGTGACCATGAGAGAATTTCTCTGGGCCAAATACATATAAGTGGACTTGCTGGGGCTTACTGTATATGCAGAGCAAATTTCATTAAGAACCACCAGATTGCTGTCTTCAGGGTCACCAATGATCATGTTGCCAAATCTCAACAACATTTGTCAGAGTTACGATGACTTCCATTTTGATTTTTTTTGTTCGTTTGTTTTAGTTCCGTGGAACTACCTGGTTTTCCCCCTACCTTACTGGTCACTTCGTCTCTTTTGAAGACTCCTCCTTTTGCTGACCTCCAATGGTGTCAGCTCCAGAAACTTGCCTTCAGAGCCTTCCTCTCCACTATTCATATGCAGCACTGGAGGTGCTTTAAATGCCATATCTGCATTAATGCCACAAAATATTTATGTCCAGTCCTGACTTTTGCCCCCAACTCAGACTGATAGCACTAACTGCCAACAATATCTCCATTTGAAGATCTGACATCTCAAACTTAACATGTCCATAATAAAACTCATGATTTTCCTCCACAGCCTTCTTATCAACTCTTATAAACTGTGTATATATCCTTTACATTATTTTATCTTGTTGGCACCTTGAGATAATCAATATAATCATATTGACTTAGACTCAGCGTTAACAAATCAAGAAATATTGCTGATAACCACTAAGAAACCTCAATTTGCAAGTGCTATACTGGGAAGCCTAAAGTGAGTTACATAAAAGAGATTTCAGCAAGTTAGCATAGAATGGTGATGGATATTTAGGGAAAGGGGCCATCCCTCCAAAGCAGATGTGAAATTAAGCAAAGAAAAAGAAAGCTGAGTCAGACTAGAAGTAACCTTGTTTGCTAATGAAATATATTTGATTTTACTTCTTTTTTTTCAGGGTGATTTCCTGTAAGAGAATGTACTGTTTAAAAAAAAAGGCAAAATGGTATTGGTATTTTCTATGATGTTAATGCAAATTAGGAAATTTAATCATTAAATGCTTAATATAAGACTAGGTAAAAGCAAAACAAAGCAAAACAACAGAAAAAAAACCTTTCACAAAATTTTTTGCAAAAGTTTGTTTTTTGTTTTTTTTGTTTTGTTTTGTTTTGTTTTGTTGCCAAAGAAGAATCTCAACAGAAAACGTGTCGTTATTATGCAAGAAGCGGTTTGTTCTCCAAGGGTTATCTGGCATCAGAAGAATCCAGCATGAATGGCGAGTGAGAGTCTTCTTTGGAAGCACAGAAAGAGATGAATTTTTCTACTTGGAATTCTTACTGCTTTTGATATGTGTGGTTTCCATTTTGTTGCCTGTGTTTCTGCTGGCAGGCTACGCTTGACAGTGTTAGACTAGGGCAATGAAGTTTTGTGGGAAGAAAATGAGCACTGGGAGACTCCACTATTGAATATTGCAAAAGCCTTGGAGAGGCATGCTTAAGAAAAGCCAGTGAGCAATCCTCATTTCCCTAGCCACGTCCGTTTCTATACTCTTCCTGCATCTTCCAACTTCCTTTAGGGAAAAGAAACATCTATTAAATGTCTTTTAACACTGGGTCTGAAATACCCAGTAAAGTGAATCCCAAAAGGTTAAATCTGGATGGCTCCTATAATCAGAATGAATTGGTTTAATAACTTCAAATACTGTTTTCTTTGGCTGTTTTTCTTTTTTTAAAAAAAGAAGATACCTGTTTCTGGATGAAAATTTGTATCTGGACAGGTCCTCAACTTGACACAGTATTTCTTAGACTTTTTTGAGGTTTTGTGTCCTTTTGAGAACCTAATTAAAACCATAGGCTCTCTCCCCAGAGTAACGTGTGTGTATGCACACACACAGACACACATGCCTACACAGATGTAAACAGACCTCACATTAAGCTAACAGTTCCTCCCATTCTCTCAATTTCATAACATTTGGTATGCATTCATACATGCTCATACAAGTTGTAGCAAAAAAAGAAGCATTCCCAAGACTCATTGGAGGTGTCAGTCCTTAGAGCAGATTTGAGTTAAGAAATGAAGCAAGGTCTGGAGAGGCGAGGCAGCAGGGCTTACTTCATAGAATAGGCACTACCCAATGCTGCCAACACTCTGTGCAAGTTAGCAGTTATCACCTGTGTTTTAATTAGCTCAAGGTCTGTGCCCTGTACTCTTTCTTCTCCCAAACCTTATGATTCAGAAACACAGAGATTGGTAAAGGGTAAGAGGGAACTGAGATTCTAGTCCAAGGACCTCCCACACTGGTCTCAGCTGGAATATGTATTATATGACGTCTAAGTTCCAGAATGCTAGAATACCATGGTCCACCACCACGAGTAGCCTTGCTGTCTCTTAAGATAGTCCCTTCCAATTTGGAACAGGTCTATTTCTAAGGACCCTCTTCCTTTTATTAAACTGAAATCTTCCTCTCTCAACCTGCCACTATTATTCCTCATTTGCTCTTTAAAATCATTCAGAACCCATCTTGTTTTCTTTCCCACATGAGAAGTATCCAGAGGGCAGACTCATACTCATCATCATCTCCTGCACATCCTGGCACCATATTCTGGCCCTGCAGTGGTGCTCAGTTTTTTATTGAATTCATTAAGGCTTCAATATTCAAATATTCAAATCTACAGACTTTGAGTGCCTGTCCCTTCTACAAAGCTGATTTCCCTCTGTTTTTCCCAAAATTCCTCATATAACCCGTTTACCCCACCCATTCACCATCTAAGTAGTCCTTAGTTTCAGCACAATATTCCAGGTTGGAGAGGGATCATCATCATCCTTGTTCACTCCATACATTCATTCACTCATTAACTCATTCAACAAACAGTACCTTCTAATCTTGTTCCTAGAAAATTCTGAGAGATTCCAAAATGGGCATTATATCCAATACACAGCTCAACACACTCAGCTGTTGACTAATTATTAAATTTCCCTTTAGGTAAAATCCATGCTGTTTCCTTCTAAATCTGTTCTGACACTAACTTTGGCTCACATGGACCATCAGATCATTTTCTCCTCCTCACTTTGGACACTGAGCTTCTGTTAATTCCCTGACAGCTCTCATTGTTCTCCAAAATTAATTCTAAAAGGAAACTTTCATTTTTTCTCTCTCTCGCTGTTGTAAGTTTCTTACTCCTTGTGGCACGGCTTCTGTTGTCTGTTCATCTTTGTTTTGCCCATCACTCTGTGTGCAGCCTCCGTTACCTCCTCCCTTTTGACATATGTAGTTTCAGAAGAACACGTCAGCCATTCCCAGAGGAACTTAAGCCTTCAGATGCCAATCACCAGGAATCACAGTGACAGGGAAAATGAAAGAAGAAATTTGTTTTGCCAAGAAGAGATTGGGGGAAAAAAGCCACAAAAAAACTGCCTCCATATTTCTGACAGCAAGTCAACTACGAGAACATCTGAAATTATCCTCCCAAGGAATAGTTGACAGGTTTAATTTTAGCACAGTTCTTGAAAGAGCTTAGGGGATAATTGGCTGTCCTATAAATCCATGATCTGATAGGACAGGAGGGGTGTGCGTCCCCTAATAAATATTGATACTGGCTTCCAGACTTTCATATGATGTTTGTTTCAAAAGGAGAGTCTTTTGAAGGATCTGATTGATGAGCATTGATTTGGAAGCTCTTTTATCAACAAAATGGGTGGAGAAACTCTAGCATAATTAATTCTTTCAGCTGCTGATTTTTTTTTTTTTTAACTTGTGACTCCACAACTCTCAACTTGCTAATTCTCTTTCTATGTCCCAGATGGCCAGGCAAGCTCTCCCAACTTCTTCTAAGTCATACTTCAAATCAGTGGGGGCTTGACACTAGGCTTGTCTGAGTCATAGAAGATCACGGGTATGGCAAGTCTGACCTTCCAGGGATGCGGGTGAAGATCTTCTAAAGGAGGGTCAAGAACGCGGTTGTGTGGAGACCTTGCAGAGATCGCTGTGGCTAATCTGGGCGTCTGTTATCTTCCAACAGCATGTGTATATCCATTTGTGAAGGAGAAACTACCAGTACAAATCCAAAGTCAGGAGAAACCGGTGTGTAACCCCAGGGGACTTGAGTAGAAAATTGAAGGGGTTCAATTGATACTTCAATCTCTTCTTTCAGGCAAAGATTTTGACTCTCAAAGAGAAATAGGCTGGGGTAAGTGATCAGCTGGATTGGATTTTTAAGCCGCATTTTACAATGTCAGCATGATGACCACTGGCAAGAGGCAGAGGGCATCCAATGAGAACTGAGAAGAAATTTTTGGCAAGACACTCTTGAATAGAGGAAGAGGGCTTTAAATTGGGCAGGAGACAAAAGCGTCCACATGAAATGGTAAACACAGTATGATGCAAGATAAATAAGCATAATACATAAAAAAGAAGAACATTTGGCTTTTTCAGCACATAAAAAATCCAAAAATTTTTTATTATAATTGTTACTCAAAGTCTAAGTAGTAAAACCTTGTGTAAATAATAGATAGTATGAAACTCCTGACTTGCATTCAGCAGTGGAAGTTGGGCTAAATGTTGTTCATTCCAAACGAACATTGCTATTATTTTTTATGGGACCAAATGAGATAAACAAAGGACCTTCAGTTAAAACTTTATTCATTTATTTATTTCCTAAAGATTTACTGATCAGCCACTGGGCTGATCACACAGAACCTGTGGTAGGCACCACAGCTAGGCAGGAAAAAATAACTACTTCCTGCTCTTAAAATGCTTATTAGCTAGTGAGCTCCCACATAGCTTATGCCATTTCAGAAAGACATATAATTGAAGTCAAAGACGGGGGAAAGTTTTAAGAAAGATTATGGGGAGAAAAAAACCACAATGGACAGAACATTGTGAAAAAGCTTTAGAGTCTGCCAATTAGGCCTTAAATGCAGTACAAGGCAATGATTAAGGGAGTGGGTTTTTCACTGCCCTCCCCCCAACGTAGGACATGACTCCCAGGGGTGTAAATCTCCCTGGCGATGTAAGACATGACTTCCGTGGTGAGCCTGGGCCTGGCATTGTGGGATTTAGAAAGCCGTCTTGGACCAAAAGGGGGAAGAGAAATGAAACAAAATAAAGTTTCAGTGGCTGAGAGATTTCAAATAGAGTCTAGAGGTCATTCTGGAGGTCATTCTTATGCATTATACAGATAACCCTTTTTAGTTTTTAGTGTATTAGAATAGCCAGAAGGAACTACCCAAAACCGTTGAACTGCAACCCAGTAGCCTTGACTCATGAAGACGATTGTATAACTATGTAGCTTATATGGGGTGATGGTGTGATTGTGCAAACCTTGTGGCTCACACTCCCTTATCCAGTGTATGGACAGATGAATAAAAAAATGGGGACAAAAACTAAGTGAATAATAGGGAATATAGGAGTATGGGATGTTTTGGATGTTCTTTTTTACTTTAATTTTTATTCTTATTTTTATTTCTTTAGTTTTTGGAGTAATGAAAATGTTCAAAAATTGATTGTGGCAATGAATGTACAACTATATGATCGTACTGTGAGCAACTGATTGTACATTTTTGATGATTGTGTAGTATGTGAATATATCTCAATAAAATTGAATTTTAAAAAAAAGAGAGTGGGTTTTGATGTCTGGTAGACCTTTCGGATAAATGATTTAATTCCTGTGTGCCTCGTTTTCGTTATCTGCAAAATAGAAATAATGCCCATTCATAAAGTGGTTTCAAGAAACAAATGAGGTTATGTATATAAAATATGTGGGACATAGTAAGTATCCAACAAACAGCAATTTTAAACAAAGGAAGGAAGCTTTTACTTTCTGTATTATATATTTCTGCATTATTTGTATTTTTACAATAAATATGTATTATGACAACCAGAAAAGAGGAGGGAAAAGGGGCCTACCAAAGTACAAAGGCATATGTAAATTAATCCTCAATAAAGATGATTTTTTAAAAATAAAAGGAAGTGTGAGGTGAAATGCTGATGCCAAGAATAAGGACAGAATTATCCAAAACCAATTTCTTTCCTCCAGAGGTCATGGTAGGGATGAAAGTCAGGACTCGTGTGTCCACCCAGCCAGCACCCATGGAGCCCTCTGTGTGCTGCGACCACCATCGCCCCAGCAAGAGGAACTGCCACTCCCAGAGTTGGCCACACCAGAGGCTGAGAAGAGTCAAAGCCAGACCCTCCGGGAAGTCAAGCTGCAGGGACACCTTTCACCCAGGAATCTCTGTGGGCAGAGAAGGTCCTCCTCTCTCATATCCATAGAACTAGGCACTAAGAGGATGCCTGTGCAGCATAAAGGGGGTGGAATATCAGAAACCAGCCTTTCAACCCGAACAGACTGGCCCATGTGACTCATTCCAACCTTCTGCTATTTTGTTCATGTCTATTTTAGTTTTCCAAATACTCTGTGTTCTGCAGTGGAAAGGGTAGGGTTTGGACCCAAATAGATTTGACTTCAAATCCTCTTTCTATCACTTATTAATGTGGTTGGTCCTCTGCAGTTTACTTAACTACCTTGCCTCCAAGTCCTGATTGTAAAAATAGGGATAATACTACTTGCTTGTGAATGTCTTGCAATGAATAAATGACCTATCAGTCTGTGAAATTTCCAATGTCATTCACATAGTGAATGCTCAATAAATGGTGGCTGTTACTACTATTGCCTGGTTTTCTGGATTATGATTATTTGATAAGCCAAATATCAAAAATTTGCCCAAAATTTACCTAAATTTTATTGTATGAATTGAGTTAGAAGATAGTATGGCATGAACAAAATAGTGTGGGTATTTTATGGCTCTTACATAATAACCACTGAGTAGTAAGAACTGCTGGCCTGACTTGTTTAGACTTTTTTATAATGACCTTATTTGTGATTCTTCTTTCACAAATGCAAAAGATCAAATAAGTAGCAGCTTCCAAATATTTTTGTACGTGGACTACTTCAACAAAAAAAGATGAAAATAAATGTCCTAATTGAGTGCAAACTCACTTCCTAACAAACACCATTGCATAGACAGAAGCTGTCTCCCAGGGATGAAGGTGAAAGAGGAGAAAGGAGTATTTTCAGCTTAACAGATACCTTTCTATGTGCCCAGTATTATGCTAGGATCAGAAGAATTACTAGCATAAATAAGATATAATGCATGTTCTCACACAGCTTATTATAATTCAAGGGTGGAGACCTACATGTTCACAAATAGTAATTCATGGCAAAAGTGAGGTCTGAAAAAAGTGTCTGGGTGGAGCGCACCAGTGTTCACTATAGAACTCTTAACTATTCTTAACTATGTTTCATAGCTCTGTCCATCAAAAAGGCCTAGAAACATCTCAGTAACAATGAGCACAACTAGTTACCCAAATCTTGGATTCAAATATCAGGGCTCCTTGAAGAAACAGCTTTTTTGGGTCTGGGGCAAAAAAAAGTAGAAGATGAGAATGTAAGAGCTTATTGTTTAATAAAGTAAGAAAAAGGCTCAAAAAATGGGTGGGGACATGTCAGGAGGCCACGGGGGCTAGCATGAAGGGGCTTCCATGGGTCAAAACTGGAACAGTTTGAACATCAAAAAGGATAGTGGTAATGACATATTAATATTTAATTTTTTAAGTATTTACAATTCCAATAAATCCGTAGTGACACTCAAAAACAGAGAGGAGAAGCTGGAGTGAGAGAAAAGAGAAAGCTCTTCTTTACAAACGAATTCAAACTATTAAAGGTAGAAAGAATGGCAGAATTTTTAAAATACCACGTTGCACCCACTGTTACAATAATCAATTCACATGAGGCACATCAGTGGTACAAGTGTGATGGGGAGCAGGATATTCACAGACTCTAAGCATTATTGCTCTGGTTTTTAACTCATAAAGGGGAGAGAGGTACTCTGACAATGGTAGAACACCCCTTTAACCAAGAATCACAGTTAATGTGTGTGATGCTGGTCAAACTACATCATGGGACTCAGGCGATGCACAGAGGAAGTCACAAAATCATCTGTGCAATAGTCTTGTCAAAAGTGTTTAAATCAACTTATAAGGAACAATTTAATAAATTCAAATTGAGGTTAAAAAAGCAAAAACAACAACAACAACAGAAAAAAAAAAAAACCAAGTGAGCTGGCTTCCAAGAATGTCAGTGTCATGAAAGGAAAACTAAAGTTAGGCAACAGTATGAGGATAGAGTAAATTGCAGCTGGTCTGTTGGAACTCTGTGCTTATCTCCAGGGACACCTGGAGCAGTGGTTCTGTGACAGGGTCTGAGGCAGCCAAGGGATGACCTTCCTCAGCTCATAATCTCTATTTATAGGAAATGTGATGGTCTGCACCTGGCTTTATGATGCTCTCTTGGTTTCTGCTGCCGGGCCTTGTTTCACAGCCTGGTTTTGGCTGTGTGGTCATAGAGCTGTAGACTGTGGCTCACCTGACACCAGGTATCTTGCAAGCATCTCAGTGATGAGATGAGGCTGGTTTTGTGCAACTGAGAAAGGAGACTGGGAGTTGGGCCTGGAAGCCTCCAACCTACCTGTGCTTTCTTTCTCCAGCTCTTCTACTTCCTTTACCTTTATTAAAGCTTTCCAAGAATGTTCCCCATGGACTCTTGTGAGTTCTCTCAATATTTAACCCTGAGCAATTGCTGCAGGAACTGTTCTAGATTAAGGAATGCAATGTGTGATCCTTTATTGGAACCTAGATTGCAAAAAAAAAAAAAAGTGTTAAGGATATTATTGAGGAAATTCCAATATGATTATATTATATAATAGTGTTTTATCAATATTAAATGTAATAATTATATTGTGCTAATGCAGGAGCATGTCCTCATTCTTAGTAGAGACATGCTGAAATAGTTAAGGATGAGGTGTCACCATATCAACAACTAGCACTGAAAGGTTTTGGCATAAATAAATAATACACATCCACTTATAAACAGAGATATAGATCAAATGTGGCAAAATGTAAACTAGTAAATATAGATGAAGCATATATGGATGCTCAGTTCAATATTCTTTCAATTTTTATGTACATTTGAAATTGTTTAAAATGAAAAGTTGCTGAAAACTTTACTGACACAATAAATAAAAAGATGTAAAATTCCATATTGAAAGGCCAAACGAAATGCTGGGAAAATAAATTTATCAAACTTTGAAAAAAAAAGAAAACATCTTTTGGACCTCAGGCAAAAAGACAAAGTCATTGATAAGGAAGAAACATCAGATCGTCATTTGATTTTTGACGGTAATGTGATATGTCAGAAGACAACAAAGTTGCAGCTATAATATATTGAATAAATATACATCAAAGATTTTACATCCAGCGAAACTGACCTCAGGAGTAAAGAACACAGAAATTTTAGCTTTTAATTTTGCATTAATTTTACTATTACAGAATAGTTGCAAAATATACTACGGAGAGTTCCTACATAACTTTTCCCAGGTTTCTCCCTCTAATGTTCCCATCTTCAGTAGCCACAGGGCAATTATTACAGCAGAAAATTAATATTCACACAATACTATGAACTGAAGTACAGCTCTTACTCTAATTTCACCAGTTTTTCCACAAACGTCTTTTCTCTGTTCCAGAATTCAATCCAGGATCCCAAATTGCATTTAGTTGTTATGCCCCTTAGTGTCCTCCAATTTGTGACAATTCCTGTCTTTCCTTGTCTTTCATGACCTTGGTGCCTTTGAGGAATGCTGTTCAGTTATTTCATAGAATGTCTCTCAATTTGGGTTCGTCTGATGTTTTCTTATAATTTTACTGAGATTATGCATTTTCGGCAAGGACACACAGGAGGGATGTTTTTCTTTTCAGTCTTTCATATCAGGGAGCACGTCAGATCAATATGTCTTATTGTCTGTGATGTTAATTCTGAGGGGGTCTTCTCAGCTTACTGTGCTGCTGTAACAAAGGACCGCAAACTTGGTGGTTTAAATCAACAGAAATTTATTGTCTCACAGTTCTAGAGACCAGAGGTCCAAAACTAAGGTATTGGAAGGGTCATGCTTCCTATGAAGTCTGTGGGGAAGAATCTGTTCCATACTGATGGTGGCCAACAATCCTTGGAGTTCCTTGACTTCTGGCATAGCCCAGTGTTTCAGTTTGCTAAAGCTGCTGAAAGGCAATATACCAGAAATGAACAGACTTTTAACAATGGCGATTTCTTAGCTCACAAGGTACAATTCCAAGACTTTGAAAATGTCCCAATTAAGGCATCAACAGAATGATACCTTCTCTGAAGAAAGGCTCTCAGCTCTGGGACTCCTCTTTCATGTGGGAAGGCACATGGCTGGTGTCTGCTGGTCCTTCTCTCCCAGGTTTCATTGCTTTCAGCCTCTGGTTCCAGTGGCTTCCTCTCTCAGCTTCTACGGGTTCTTATTTCCTTCTCTGGGGCTTTTCTCTCTCAAAACTCTCTCAGCTTTTTCTGTCCTTTATCCTCTCATAAAGGACTCCAGTAAAAGGATTAAGAGCCCCCTGAGTGGAGTGGGTCAAATCTCCATGGAAACAACCTAATCAAAAAGTCCCAATTACAATAGGTCTACACCCACAGGAATGGATTAAAAGAACATGGCCATTTCTGGGGTACACAACAGCTTCAAACCGGCACACTTGGGACCTGTCTCTGCCACCACGTGGCCATCCTCTCTTCCTGCCTTTGTGTCTCCTCTCTCCTTCAAATAATGGCAATAGTCCTGTAGGATTAAGGACCCACCCTGCTTCAGCATGGCCTCATTGTAACCTGCCTAATTCCATCTGTAATACCCTATTTCCAAATAAGATCACATTCTAAAGTGCTGGATTAGGACTTCAATATATCTTTTGTGGAAACTCAATTTCAGCCTATAGCAATGTTGGCTAATAAGTTTCTCCACTATAAAGTTACTATTTTTCCTTTTGTAATTGATATATATCTTGGGGAAAATATTTTAACACTAGGCAAATATCCTATTTCCCTCAGTTTCATCCACTGATTTTAGCATCCATTGGAAGATCTTATCTGCCACAAATACTGTTGTGGTGGTGTTTACCTTATGGTGATTTGTATTTCCTGATTTCTTCTACAATTTTTAAGCATTATTCTTCCATAAGGAAGAACTGTTTCTGCTGCCCCCACCAATTTATTTTTTTCAATTATTTTTATATCCATATGGATTCATGGGTATTTATTTTATTCTATGGAGTATAATCAATATTATCTTTATTTATTTAGTTACATAAATTATTCGAGCTTTGGATATCAGGAGCCCCTTCTGATTGGCTCTTGGGTCCCAGGAAATGTCACTGTGATCCATCACTGGGGAGTCTACTCCTGTCACTGTAGTATCTGATTTATTCAGATTCGGTTGGGTTATGCTGTGGTAACAGAGCCCAAAATTTACATCTCACTCACATAAAATCCTCAGAAAGTCCACCACTCTAGATAATCACACTTTTCAAGTTGTGACTCAAAGATCCTTGTGGCTATGTTTCTCAGTTCTGTGGTCACTGTGCAGGAGCAAAGAGAGCATGGAGAACTCACATCTGCTCTTAAATACCTCCAGCCAGAAGTTACCTGTATCTCATCCACATAAAGCCCATTGACAGCATGGCCCCAAACTAACAGCAAAGAAATGAAGACTTCTAGTAAAGGTAACTATTTGAGTAATTATAAAAGCCTGTACTATTGTACTATATTTTTTGATATGTAACTTCTTACTCCCTACAGGTGCTAAAATGCAAATGCATAAAAAGTAATGATAAATATATGGTTTTGGACATACATTGTATGAAGACATGACTTTGTAACAAGTCCAAAAAAAACATGTGGGGGCAGAGGGGTATACAAACAGTGTATGTGTATGCTATTGAAGATAAGTTGGTGTCAAATCAAATATGATTGTTATATATTTAGGATGTTTAATTTTAACCCCATGGTAACCACAAGGAAATACATGAAAAATATATCCAGATAGAAATGAGAAGGGACTCAATATGTACAATACAAAAAAAAAAAAAAAAAAAAAGAAAGAAATATGGAAGTTGGCACTAATAGAAGAATTGAGAGCCAAAAAAAAAAAAAAAAATGTATGACTCACAAAGACTAAAGAGCAAAATGACAGAAGAAAGCCCTGCATTATCAATAGTGACTTTAAATATAAATGGATTAAACTCTCTGGTCAAAAGGCAGAGATTGGCAGAATGTATAAAAAAGCATGACCCAACTATATGTCATTTACAAGAGACTCACCTTAAATTCAAAGACATATGTAGGCTGAAAGTATGAAAAAAAAAATATTCCATGCATGCAGTAACCAAAAGAGAGCTCGGATAGCCATACTAATATCAGATAAAATAGACTTTAAGTCAAAGACTGCTATGAGGAGCAAAGAAGGTCATTATATACTGATAAAAGGGACAATTCAACAAAAATTATATATATATATCTGCACCCAACAGTGGAACCCCAAAATATATGAAGCTAATACAGACAAATTTGAAGGGAGAAATAAATCCACAACTTTTCTGATAAAAATTAGAAAATGAAAATAAATAAACCCCAAAGCTTTGACTAAAATTAAAAAAAAAAAAAGACTTTACAGCTTTCACAGTAAATAAGTAAGTAAATAAATAAATAATTAATTAATTAATTAAATGCACCTACAAAGGCAGCTTGGAAATGTTATATTCCTTTCCTTTGTACAAGGAAGAAGTAAGAAGGTAGTGAGCACACCATGGTGGTCGCTCCTAAAGCTACAGTGGTGATAGAATGTGCATCTGGAGTAGTCAGTGGTCATGTCTCCCATCATGTGGGAAAAGCCCCTATGCAAATGGGAGAACTGAAAATGAAATGAATAATAATGACAGAAAGTCTGACAGCATGTCAGTCTCTGAATCTAGTTATCCTTAAGGCCAGACCTACCTCATCTTTCCAATCAGGGTGTCAGTAAAACCCTCTTTTTTTGCTTTGGCTCATTTGTGTTAGGTTTCTGTTCCTTGCAATCAACAAATTCTGAGCAACATAGTTGGGATGGTTTTATAGGTCTTTTCCTAGTATTTATAGAACACTGAATTCATTGATGTTCATGTTTTTTTGTTTATAGATTTTAAAAATTTAATTTAGTGAGGGAAATTTTGCAGCCCTGTTTTTATCTGCTAATTATAGTTTTGGTAAAAAGTGAATTTCTGATTGCATATGGAGATTTTTAAATCTCTATTAAATCAATCTTATTAATTTTGAATGAATAGATCGCCTACATTCGTATTCTGACTTTGTGGATCTATCAAAGGGTAAGGAAGGCTTGTTAAAATGTCCTAACACTATTGGGTCCTTGTTGATTTGTTCCCATATTTTTAACGTATTTATTATATATGATGCCATGTCACTCTGTTCACAAATGTTTATTATCTATTTTCATTGTGATCGGATCCTTTATCAATGTATTGAGTCTAGTTTTATTTAAATTAGGCTTGCCTGGTGTATTTTGACCCATTTCTTTAAGTTTTGCTTTCCTGAGTCATCACATGAGTTTAGGGGGTTTCTTGCTCATTTTTAAAACCAGTCTTAGTAAGTGTTAAGGGACTAATTTGTTTACATTAATAGCTAAAATGCTAGTTATTAGATTGTTTTGATTTTCTGTTTTGTGATTTCCTTGCTATTTCTTTTGACTGTGATCTTTTGTGACACAGACTTTTTAAAGCTTTTTAAATATTAAGCATTAAAGATTTTAAATCACTCTTTATGTACCACTGTGTCGCATTCCACAAGGTTTAATGTATAATTTCATTGTCATTTAGCTGTAAGTATTTTCAATTTCTTTTAGATTTACTTCTATGATCTGTGAATTATTAGGAAGCGTGTTTTTTCTATTTCTGTATGTGCAATTTAAAATCTTTTTATTATTTTTAATTTAGCTGAGGTCAGAGAATAAGATCTTATTGTTAAAATTACTGTAAATGTTTGTACATGTTTCATTGTGCTTGAGAAGAAAGTATACCCTATTTTCCAGGTGTAGAATTTTTTATAACCTCCATTAGCTCAAGCCATAATACTGTACTGCAGTGTTTAGATTTTTTCTAGCTTTACTAATTTTTTTGTCTGCTTATCTGTAATTGAAAGAACTGTGTTGAAATCTCCCATTTTGATGGTGACTTTGTCAATTTCTCCCTATACTTGTATCACTAAATTTGTAAATTGACATTTATACATTTGTATTTCCCTAGATTTTCTTAGTTGCATAGACATTTTGAATGGGTATGTATTCCTGGTGAATTAAATTTTTTGTATTATTCAGTGCCCCTCCTTGTTCCAAATTATTCTTTTTGTCTTAAATTCCATCTTGTCCAAATTAACGGAACTACCCTAGACTTCTTTTAGTTAGTGTTGCAGGGTATATACTTTTCTATCTTTCACTTTCAACCTTTCCAGGTTCTTCTATTTTTTTTCTTATGAATAGGAAAACAGCTATATTTTCCCTCTTTTAATCCAATCTGACAAATTTTATTTTTAACTGGTGGATTTAGTCTGTTTTTTTTTTGTTGTTGTTGTTGTTTGGTTTGGTTTGGTTTGGTTTGTTGTTTTGTTTTTGTTTTTGGTGATTCTTGATGTATTTTGACTGGTTTCTACAGTCTTATTAATTGATCTATATTTGTCCCAATTTTTTATATGCTCCCACCCCCCAGCCCCCCTTTTCCCTCTTTTTTCTTATTTCATTTTCTCTTCTACTGGCTTGGAATTTTTCACCCCTAGTTATACCTCATTACTTATGAAAATTTACCACACATGCTTAATTTAACATAAGTATAAAGAATTTCTTAGCCACCTCCAGACTAGTATAATCCACCTCCAGACTAGGATTACTCATCCTGACCCACATTATTATTGCCCAGTATTTTAATTCTATCCTTTTCTGAACTACAGTAATTAGACATTATTATTGTTAATTTAAGGCATATTTGTTTCCATTTATAAACTTATCATTTTATTTGCTCACCTTTCTTTCTTACCTCTTAGACCAAAGACCTTCCACATGACCATTTTCTTTCTACCTGAGCCAATGTCCCTTTAATGATTATCTCTTGAAGGTAACTTACTTCTGTTTTTGTTTACCTGAAAATGCCTTGCAAGGCCAGTGTGGCCAGAGTGGGTATACAAAGGCGATGAGTATTAGGAGACATATTGGAAAGGCAGCATTGGGTCAGACAATGTGGGGCCTTGTAGGCTGTGTTAAGAACTTCAGAGAGATTTAAGTGACGGAATGACATTATCTGATTTCCATTTTTCCCACAGCCATCCCTTTCTTCCAGGCATCTCCCTCCAATTCAGGATATTTTATTATAATTCTGCAATAATCTTCATCTCTTGTATCCAAGAACTTTGGATTCCTGAGAAAGGTTCAACCATAGGTTGTTTCTTTGTTGTCTTCCTTAAATCTGGCACTTTCAACATTGCGTAAAATGTCTTTATGCTTCCAGCACTTGGAGGCACCTTCCCTGGTGTCCAGGACTGTTGTATTTTTTTCCCTATTTTATATCTGAATAGCCATTTCACTGAGAATCTGCAAAGAATGCATTACATGCTTGTGTTTACTTCTTCATCTCTTTAGGAAGTCTGATGAACAGCCTTCTCAAATGAATATTGGCTATAGTGAGAGATGTCTTATAGGTTTCCTGATGTAGCAAGGTTATGCATTTAATAGTCTTTCAGGTTATGAAAATCTTCTAACCTACCTGGTAATGAAGCGGCAGACAAACAACATCTGGGCAGATATTTATCTTGTTAAGTTAAACATGCACCTGGCCCCCTAATTATCAACTGTAATTGACAACTTCATCATCTCAGAGCTCTTTTCTGTCCATGCCACAGTGGTGCGGGTAATTAGGTAATAATTAATGATTCTTTAAGTGCACTATTTCCAATGTGTTCAGTTTTCACTGTACATATATTTAAAGAGCAACAGCTCTGTTAGATTTACCTATATAGACAAACGTTAGAATGAATGAAAATCACTGTCATTAGTATGGGTATATCGCAAGAACATCTATAATTATTTCTGACTTTTTTTCAACTCTACATAGTGCTTGCTTTATTTTCATTCAACCTTATCAAATATCCATAAAATATTAGCAAAAACATATATGTGGACACGATTTATGACAATGATGGCTTGCAGTAGGCTGAAAAATGAAATCCTAAAGTTATCAGGTCCCAAAACCTGGAACCTGTGACTGTTACCCTGTATGATGGAATTTTTGCAAAAGTGATTAAGTTTAAGGATTTTGAGATGAGGAAATTATCCTGAGTTATCTGGGTGGGCCCAGAAGGCCATCATAAGAGTCCTTATAAGAGAGCAGCAGAGGGTGAAAAGACACACAGAAGAGAAAGTTACATGAAGACACGGTGGAGACTGGATGATGCAGCTACAAGCCAAGGAAGGCTGGCGGCCACCAGAAGCTGGGAGAGCAGGAGTGGAGTCTCCCCTCAAGCCTCCGGAGGAAGAGCACACTGCTGGCCCCTTGATTTCAGCCCAGGAATACTGATTTGAGACTTCTGGCTTTCAGAGCTGGGAGAGAAAACAACAATTTCTGTTGTTTGAACCACCCGTTTGTAGTAATTTGTTACGGAAGACGTGGGAAACTAAGACAGTGGCACTGTGGAAAATTGGGAGAAGGATGGTCTTTTCAATAAATGGTGCTGGGTCACATGGAGACCCATATGGAAACAAACACCATTGGCCTCTACTTCATATGTTTAAGTATTAATTCGAGATGGAGCAAAAACCTAAATGCAAATGATTTTAAAAATAAACATCAGAAAGATGGGATAACATGTTCATGAACTTGGGGTAGACTAAGATTTCTTAAATGAATCCCAGAAGCACTTACCATGAAAGCAGATTTTGATAAGTTGTACTACATTAACATTAAGAACTTCTGCTCATCAAAAGATAACATTAAGAGAGTGAAAATGGAAGTGCCAAGTTGATTAAGTGGGATTTTAAACTTGAGTCTGCGTGGAGGTCAGGTGTAACACAATAGGAAACCGAGGCCATAATGTGAGAAAAGGTAATTTATTAGTTATGGGTCTGGGGTGAGGGGGAGGCCATAAGTTGATGGGAAGTGTGTTCTGCTCGGTAGCTCATCCAGTGGGGTGAGGAGCACACAGGCAGAGCAGGAGGGACCCTTGGACTTGGGCTTTTATTGTGGTCCAGGGGTGGAGGTTAGTAGATTTCCTGTAGGAGTTAAGGATTGGTTAATTTAAGGCAAATGCACATGAAAAAGGAAAGGTACTAGAAGCCCAAGGCAGTGGAGATGGGTAGCTTATCATTTGGGACCAGCTGTGGGTTCTGGGTGAGGCATGTGTGGCAGCAGATATGGGTTTGGGCTCTGGGGGAGTCTCTGCCCCAGGGCTAGAAAGCTGCTCATTAACCAGGCCAGAGGTCAGTGTGGCAGCAAGTGGCGTAGCCAAGGTGAAGTGGATGCCAGGGAGCACACAGAAAATTCTGATAGTTATAACAGAAGTCATATAGTGGGAGAAGATATCGTCCATGCATTTCCTTTTCTTTTCCTTTCTACGCTCTAAAAGGTGAAACGGCATTGGAGTTACATGTTCATCACGGATATAATAAATTATTTCTATGGAACCATCTGGGCCTGATGTCTTTTGTGGTGAGTGGTGGTAGCTCTCTGGTAAATTTCCCTATCTCTTCTATAGTGTTTGGTATATATATTTTCTAACTCTTCTGGTATCAGTTTTGGTGCTTATTTTCCTAGAACACCAATCAATTTCGTATAGATGCTGAAATATATTTGCGTAGTGTTGAGCAATAATGGTGTTTTTCTGATTCTTTTAATTTCCTCTGGCTTTGCAATTAGTTCCTCATTATTTTTTAAATCTGTGATTTTGTGTTTTTCCCTTTTTCTTTCAATTCATTTACTTGAATTTTTGTCCATTACTCGAATTTTTCAAACAACAAGCATATTTATTTGGAGTTTCTACAAGCTTCCAGTTTTCCAATTTACTCATTTCTGCTTTTAATTCTTTTACTCTGCTATTTGTGGGTTTATTTTATTGTTATTTTTCTAACTTCTGAGTTTGATGCTTAAGTTGTTTGTTTCATTATTTTTTATGACTATAGGTATTGAGGAGATTGTTTTTTAAATTCTTTCAAAATATTAATTGATTATACTATTTAAAAATAAACACACAGGGAGCAAAGTTTTCCAGTAAGGTACATGAAATCCATGATCCATTTTCAAGGTTACTGGCCATTATAAAAGGTGAATGATTATTGACGTCCCATTACTCTTTAGAAATACAGCAGAATAGCATAACGATGGTATAGCTTATATTTTAGAACTTGGGCTCTGCTGCCTGGCTGCTCTGGGTTAAACTTTTGTCCTTCCTATTTACCTGCCTCTTTGGGTGGTTACTTGTTTCCTCTGAACATCTGTTTCCTTATCATAAGCAACAACAACAGGGATTGAAAAGCAAAGTCCCGATTTTATAGGGTAGTTGGGAAGAATAAAGGTGAAAATCTTCATAAAAAATTTAGGACACTGCTTGGCACCAAGTAAGTTCTGTTCACTCCATTTGTTTGTATAATGAAATATGATTACTTCTAGTCTATTTCAGAAGGATCATAGCACACCAATATTTTTCCTATGAGGTCTGAAGAAAAAGGTCTTGTTAAAAATCAGTGACCAAAATGGTGCCTCATTCATTCAACAATTATTTATGCAGCTCCATCACCCCCAGCAATGGCTCTAATGACCCTTAGAGTCTCCAGGGGCTCCAGCAGCTTCACTGGCTCTCCGTCATGCTTAGCAGAGGGCCTGCACTCCTGAGCACAAACCTGCACATGCTGGCCTCTGCTTATGGCTCTAGCCACATCTCCCTCAACTCTTTCCCACCACAATAAAATTATTCCAGTTGCTCAAGAAAGCCATGTTCTCTCACCTCCCTGCTCTGTGCTCTAGCACAGGGTCTCTCGGACTTATCCCTTTTGACATTAGAGGCAAGAAGATTCTTTATTATGGGAAGCTGTCCCGTGCATTGTAGGATGTTTAGCAGCATCCCTGGCCTCTACCCATTAGATGCCCAGAACAAACACCCCCCACCCCAGTAGTGACAATCAAAATGTCCCCAGACACTGTCAAAAGTTCCCTAGGGGGCAAAATCACTGCCAGTTGAGAATCCACTGCTCTATCAAGAATGCTTTACCCTCACTGGCCTGCTTAGATGTCAGGTTACGGCTCAGATATCACTGTTGTACCCCAGTGTCAAGACCTGTGCTTGTGTAATCAAACAAATAGGCAATCAAACAAGTGGCAGCATCATCCAGAGTGAATGGAGAGGAATGATGGATTGAAGAGTCAGAACAAGGTGGAGCAGCATTAATTCGTAGCAGATTGCATAAGGGATGAGAGTTGCAGGAGAAAATAGGATGGTTCCTACATTCCTGAGATGAATGGGCAGATAAGAGGGCTACAAACAAGGACAGGGACTATAACAGGAAGATTAGAATGGGGTGAGAGAGGATGGAGAGAAGGAAGTGATGGAAAAGGTGGTTTGAGTTACCTACAGCACAGCCCATCGGGGATGCTCGAGAGGCTCAAACTGTGAGAACAGAAAGAAGTTGCAATACATTATTTCTTGCCCAGAGTTACAGCTGTGCCCTTAGAGGAGCCATCCAAAATTCTTTTAGTACCCACAAACTCTCTCCCTCCCCATCCCACCCATACCAAACACACACACACACACACACACACACACACACACACACACACACACACACACTGGTTTCCTCTGCGTTTAAAACCATGCTAAAACCGCTGCTGGAAAAATTTAATTTTTCAATGGTGTAGGTAATGAGGGTGGGGAGAAGTGGGAGCGAGAGAATAAATAAGAGCCACAGTTATAGTGTCAGAGAGGAGACGCGGCTGCCCACCTGCTTCACTCACCAAGGGCCTAGTGAGCGCAGTACAGCACTTTAACCTGAACAGCTGGCGCCATCTAGCGGCTGCTTCTCATAAGCAGCGGGACCCTCTGCCGTGAGGACCCAAAGGGTATAAAGACAGCCAGAAGGAGGTAGGGAAGCAGAAAAGGATACAGGAAGTGATGGGAAAAGCAAACAAGAGCTGTTTCTCTGGGACCTGGGACTCACATCTTCTTGGAATAGGACGGATGAACTATATTCAAGCTGCACCTTGGGGTCCTGCATCTGCAGCAGCCTCTCCTGGGACTCCGGCTTCTAGAGCCAGACGATTGCCCGGCAGGCGTCCGCCGTCCCTGGTCCCTGACACCCAAGGACATTTTCTTTGCCGGATCACAAAATCCCTGTGTTATGGTTGATGGCACTTTGCTGATGCTTTTGCCCAATTATTAATGGTCTTCATTACCAGCGCTTGGATATATTATTTCTTATTTGGAAATCCTACCAAGCTTTTAATTAGAGAAGCAACAGGAAACAATATTAAGCTATATTAATGCATCTGAAAACCCAACACAGCTAAAAGAAAGATAGTCTCATATATCATGGCACTGTTGAAAAGTATGGGAACGGATCCAGTAAATAACTAAATGGAAAATCCCAGAGAGGGTCAATTGTGGTTGGTTAATATTTGTAGCTAAGTACAGCACTTAATAATGCAGTTGTTTCTTTTCCATGTGGGAGGCAAGTAACAAGAATAGGATCCTAATTGTGATTCATTTTTAAGGTCCCCAGATCCTACAGTAACAAATATTCTACTAAAATGGGAAAAGGGTCTATCAGTCACAATAAGATAAGATTATGCAACAGAAAGTAACAACTCTGTGCTAATCTCTATGACATAAAACCACAAAGTTTTATTTCTGGCTCAAATGCCTTATCCACATTGTTCTTTACCAGGGCAGAAGGAGAAAGAAATTGGCAAATCTTCCACGGGCTCTTTAATGCTTCAGCGGGAAAGTGCTGCTCACAGTTCAATGGCCAACGTGTGTTGCCTGGTCACACCTAACTTCTAGGACCCTGGGTGAATGTCATCCCACTTTGCTCCCAGACAGGAAAGACCAGAATATTTGTGAACAGCCCTAATAGCAACCCAGTGTGTTATTTTAAAAAAATGAATGCTGTGTGCCATAGGGTTATTCACCGCTGCCCTGGGAATACCCCAACACATGCAAATTAGAGAAAAGTAACTTGGGCTCTGAGATCAGTCTGCACCAGAGTGCTCATGTGAGTCTTTGTGGAGAAGATGAAGTTTTAAATTGGGTGCTGTTTGGATGTGGGAACAGAAGAGGAGATTTCAAAGTTGGAGCTGGTGGAAGATGGGGAGAGAGCAAGGACTAAGTATCTTGACCGTTTACTATGTGCAGGCAGGAGCTGTGTAGTAGCTGCTAGATCTCTCCTGTGCGGAAGCCATCAGCCCAGGGTCACCCACTCTGGCTTTTAAATGCAGGTCAGGCAGCCATGGAGCAGAACAGGCGGAGCGAGGGCACGGAGGCTGGAAGGGACGTGGCGCTTGCCCATGGAGAGAGAACTCCAGCCTGGCTGCTGGGTTCTGGAGGAGCAAGGTGAGTGAGTAGAGATTAGACAGAGCCCCAGAACTTATTGATTTCCACAAACCTCACTGGTCAACCCTGTGTGTAATAGAATTTATTTTTTCCTGTCCCTATGGAGCATAGGAAGATGGATAAAACACAGCTCTCCCTCCAAAAATCAACAGGCCAGAAAGAGAACAACTTCTAAAGCTCCAAACCTTGGGAAAGAATATTGAATTGAAGGACAGTGTGATCCCAGGACTCTGGCATGGAGAATGGAACTGGGATCCCAGAGAGGACCACTTCACATATCCGTCAGGCGGCCACAGGTATTTGCTGTCAGCGATCTTGCAAACTTGCCCCCTGCAAGTTTTCAGCATCCCTGGTCTTCTAGAAGACGTCTCTGCTCTGAACTCAGAGCCTAATGAAATGAAACATGCTTTAAATGTTATTTAGAAAGTCTGGAGAATATTCCAGAATCCTAAATTCAGGCTTTGGAAGTGTTTGTAAAATATTTGGTTTAAAATGATTATCCATAACAAGAATTCAGTGGCAGTTGAAGCTGACTGGAATCTTAACTGTTGGATGTAACGAATTATAACTATTGGAAGAGAGATTGAAATGATTCCCCAATGGTAAGTTTTTGGGAGAATTCTTGGAAAGCTGGTGACATTAATGCATTGCCATGTTTTATTTTCATTCATCTAAATTCATGTTATCATTTATTTGTTTTCTTGTTTATTGCCCCACCTCCCCATAGAATGTAAGTGCCAGACATAATAAGACTTTGTCATATTTGCTGATGTGTCCCCAAGGCCTGGAAGAGTCCCTGGTTCATAGAAGGCATGCAGTCAATATGTGTTTGTGGAATGAATGAACAAGTGTCTCTTACATTCCCAAATCTAGCTTACCCTTCAAGGCACATTTTCCCTGACCTGAAAATGGACATCATCTCTCCTGGGCCTCTTTCATAGCATATGTTTTTTTGTTTGGATTCCCTAGAAGCAAAGCCTGAAATGGAGATTCTGGAGCAAGTAATTTATCCAGGGACTGCCTTCAGCAGAAACCTGTAGTGGGGTGAGGAAAGCAGGCAAGGGCAGGGAAGGAGGCATAGAGTTTGCTTTAGGAGAAGCCAAGCCTCACCCCAATCCCACAGAGAGCACTGGGGTGTTCATTGCACCATGCGGTTGTCTCACCCAGAGGCGGGGAGCTGGGTTCGGTCAGTCACTGGCCACAGGCCAGGCAGGATGGGAAGTCTGTGTGGGAGTGGAGATGGGTGGGAGGGGAGCTGGGGGCTGGGTTGGGGGTGGCTGTTACCCCTCAGGCGTCTCTTAGCTAGCCCCTCCCATCAGCCAGAGGCAAGTGTCCGAAGATGGGCCCAGGTGTAAACCCTTAGCAGAACTGGCTCTCAGATCCTGGGCATATTATATTGGCTGTGACTTGACCTGATCACTGTTTAGGTTAAATGTCTGTGGTTGTGTCGTGACCTGTTTTAAGTTCTTCTCTGCGGTAAAGGAGCCTTGAACTGGAATCAACAGCATCTGCTGCTGCACCTTTCAACGTTTGCCTGTTTTTAAAGTACTTCTTAACTTCTCTATAAACAAGAGGCTCCTTGAGATCAGGTTCTGATGTCTTCCACCTTTGTTTGCCCATAGCCTGGGGTGGGGGGTGGGGGGCTGGGGACATAGTAATAGCTCAGTGAACGAATGGATAGATGAGTAATTTGTGCATAAAATTCAGTGTGAAAATTCTTAGAGGTATGGTCACTTCCTAAATGACACCAAAAACATGTTTCTTACGTCTATATGGGCTTTGGAACCAAATTTTCTGTATGGTCAAGAAAAAAATTTAAATGTGTGTTTCATCATAGGAAATAGAAAGGGTTAAGCCACTGCAAAATCCTCTAATAGGTCATATTCCTTGTATGAGCAATTTAAGATATCAGTTTTTTCTCAGGATGTTAATTGTCGTAAATATTTTAACTTGCCGTTGCCCCTCATTATCTCACTTATGAGTCACCGTGTGGAAACAAAATCGGTGCTCGAAAGCGCTGCGATTTCGAGGTGGTGAAGTGGACATCTCGTGCTAATAACTAAATAACCACCAGAGGGCAGTGCAGACCCGCGCGCTGATTTTCATCCAAGGAACTCAATGGGGAACTCGCCGAGAGACATCTTGGCTGGGGGAGGAATTGACTCTCAGAATCTGGGCATATTATATTGGCTGCGACATGACCTGATCGCCTTTTAGGGTAAATGTCTGTGGTTGTGTCGTGACCTGTTGTGAGTACTTCTCTGCTGGTGATCCGAAGCGGTGACAAAGCAGAGATCGCTTAGTCCGTCCTGGGCAGAGTCCTCCCGACGTGTCTTCTGCCCTGTGGGCCACTGCGGCAGCCTGGGTTCCCGCGCAAGCGCACAAAGCCTGCACACTCTTACATGCGGAGTGTGTGGTCCCAGTGAGGGAAGGGGCTCCAGCCCGCCAAAGCAGAGGAGACCAGCATTCGCAGGGCTAGAGCTGGGTCTGACATTCTGATTGCCCGAGTGGACCACTTAGGGCAGTATTTCCTCAAACTTGCCTAAGGGTAGAAATCATTCCATCCTCAACCTAATCCCTCCCTGCTCAGTCTCTTCCACTCCACTGGGAGGACTGCTTTCCAGCAAAATCCTTTCCTGGAGGCAAATAAGGACCCTTTGCCAGGCAGGGTCTGTTCTACCGCCCACCCTGGTTCTCAGGCCTGGAATCTGTGCCTCCTTCTCCCCAGGAGGTGAGGATGAGGCTTGGGCTCTCCCGGGAGAGCTCGCCTTGGTTTCTACCACAACTGGAGCTTGCCACAGCCGATCCTGGGGGCAAGAGACAATTCCTAAGTGACTCATCCTCCTCCCAGCCCACTGCCAGCTCTTACCCACCTTTTGCACCCTGGTTCTCAGCCCTGAGTCTTGGCCTTCAGGGTGAGAGTTCTCAAATTTTTTAAGGAACTGTGGCCTGCCACTAGAAGCTGGGGTAAAGGAGGACTGTAAAACGGGCAGCCCTTTCCAGACAGCTGCCTGTCCTGGGCCAACAGGTGACTTCTAGGAACCTCTGGGGAGGCTGGGATGAGGCCTGGCCTTTCATGGAGGAACACACTCTGGTTCCTACAAGCACTGAGGCCGGATCTATCGACCCTAGGGGCACGAGAGGACTCCTAACCGGCCCCTCCTCCCAGCCAGCTATGGCTTCTGTCCTAATCTTTGTGAACTTTTAGTAGCATTTGATACCGCTGCCCATTCCTTCCTTCCTTCTTGGAACACTGTTTTGGCTCCCTTCCTACACTATCCTGGTTTTCCTCCCACATCAACAGGCTGGGTTTCTGTTGTCAGCTAGCGTCACTGCTACCCCTTCAGCGGTCTCCTCCACACCACAGAGGAGCCGTGACCTGCACTCCCAGAATCCGTTTCCCCATAAGGCGTTGGGTGAGAGCACACCAGCGAGAGCACAGAGGAGCACTTGTACAAGATCTGGAAGGTGGGAGAAGAGGAGAGGCCATTATTCCATTATTCTCCAGTGGCCTTTGCAGGTATATAGGGGTGGGGGTATTACAGATGAGCAGAAGATGTGACTCACGGCAGCTTCCTAGACACCTCCTGCGAAAAACCTGATTCTATGAACTCAACCACAGCCAGACACCACTTCCTGAGAATCCCCACTTCACTGCAGCAGACTGAGACGGTCTGTGCCACTTCCTAGAGTCTTTTAAAATTTGACTTAGCTTCTGGGTGAGCTCTTGGAAACCACCCATTTTGGTGCTCAGGGCTGAGGGTTCTGGGAATGTTTCCTTTAGCCTCTCCTATGGCCCTATAAGCCTCTAAATCCCTCTGTTAAAACCTTCAGACTTGTAATACCCAGAATGGCTTCTTTTGTCCTGACCCACCACCAACTGACCAAGTCCATGACATTAAAAGTTGACTTTTCTGTAACAGAACTCTCTGTGCCCCTCCCCAAACCTTCCAATCGCCGGTCCTCTTTTCTCTGTTAATGGTGCCACCACCTCCCATTCACTCAAGCCAAGAACTGGATTTTCATCTTCTTACCCCTACCACACCCAATCCCAGAGCCACTCCTGATGGCTCTAACTCCAAATACCTAAATCCAACCATTTCTTATCATCTCCACTACTACAGCTACAGCTACAGATCTTTCTCTCTGGCCTGGAGAGTTGCAACAGCCTGAGTGATTTTTTTTTTTTTAATAATTCAATTTTATTGAGATATGTTCACATAACATGCAGTCATACAAAGCATACAATCAATTATTCACAATATGCCATATACTTGTGTGTCCATCACCAAAATTGATTTTTGAACATTTTCATTACCACAAACACAAAAGTAATAAGAATAAAAATTAAAGTAAAAAAGAACAAAGTAAAAAAAGAAGAGGGGGTGTTTTTGTTTGTTTATTGTTTGCCCCCATTTTCTACTCATCCTTCCATACACTGGACAAAGGAGTGTGTGATCCACATCAGCCTGAGTGATCTTAACATACGAATTGCAGTATGTTACTAGCCTACCTAAAACCAGATGGAGTCAGAGGTGAATCTCCCGAACATTCAAAGAAGAATTACAACCAATTCTTCTCAAAATCTTTCAAAAAAATTGAAGAGGAGGAAACGCTTCCTAACTCATTCTACAAGGCTAGCATTACTCTGATATCAGTGCAAGATAAAGACATCACAAGAAAAGAAAATTACAGACCAATTTCCCTTATGACTATGGATGCAAAAAATCCTCAAAAATATACTGGCCTATTAAAAGGATTATGCACCATGACCAAATGGGATTTATCCCAAGAATACAAGGGTTGTTCAACATAAGAAAAATCAGTGTCATATACCACTGATGAAGGAAAAAAATCACATGATCATCTCAATTGATGCAGAAAGGGAACTTGAGAAAATCCAACACCATTTCACAATAAAAACACTCAGAAAAGTAGGAATTGAAGGGAACTTCTTCAACATGATAAAGGCATTTATGTAAAATTAACAGCTAACATTAAACTTAATGGTGAGAGATTGAAAGCTTTCCCCTGAGGTCAGGAACAGGACCAGGATGCCCACTGTCACCACTGACATTCAACATTGTAGTGGAAGTTCTAGCCAGAGCAATTAGGCAAGAAAAAAAAAAAAGAAAGAAAGAAAAGGCATCCAGATTGGAAAGGAAGAAGTGAAACTATCCCTATTTGTAATGAAATGCTCTTTTATACAGAAAACTCAGCATAGCTTCAGTATAAGATGTTATGAGAAAACACCAGATACAGGCTTTTGGAAAGGTTTTCTGGTAAAGTAAACAAAAGAGAGAAGAGAGCATTCTTTTAAATGTGCATTTCATACAACTGAGATTTTGGAAACCTGCTTGTTTACTTGTGTGTATATGAAGCATCCCTGTTAAACAATGAGGAATTCTCACCATCAAAAAGCATCACCCACCTCAAGAAGAAAAATACCATTCAGTAGACTATTTGGAATGAGGCCAAGTTCCCAATTCATGGATTGTATATGTTATAATGCTACTGAACAGGGAAGAATCCACACTAATTCCACCTAACATGCATTGCTTAAAAAGAGAAAAAAAAAATACTGGAAGTTGTTCATTAAAGTGAGCATTTCAAGTGATGCTTAAAAATGGTGCATGCTTATGTAATAATTCTACCAAACAGTAAAGAATGCATCACATCTACCTCGAGGAGCCTTCTACAGCACAGAGGCACAACATGTAAAGGTCCTGGTGATTTTCAGGACAGCAAAATGGAGTCAAATGTACATGCTCTGCAATGGGGCTGTCTGAACTTGAACCTTTGCTCTGCCACTTGTTAAGCTGTGACCTCTGGAAAATTACTTAGCCTTGCTAATCCTCAGTTTCTTCATCAATACCATTTTACTCAGAGGGCTCTTGTGAGGATTAGCTGAGGTGATACTCACAGGGGGCATAGCATATTGCTTGGCACACACTAAGTGCTAAAGGAGTTTTAAGTGTGATGACTATCTCATGAAACCGAGGATTTCATCGTAGGGTTGAAATCTGGATGCATCTGTGAGTGCACTGACTGTCAAGGAATACAGAGCAACAGAACCCAGTTCCAATCATACAGATCTGTCTGTGATTTTCTGAGGTCACCAGACTTCTCTAGGCTCCCAGGGCTTTGCCACTATTAGTTTCTCTGTCCCAATGTTTTTACTTTCCTCTATTCCTATCATTTTTGCTCATCAGCACTCAGGCTCAAGAGCAAATTCTCCTGCAAATGTTTACTTAATAAACCCCTTCTCCAGCTAGAGCAGACACCTTTGTTTGGCTAGTTATTTTATGTTGCAAGAGACTGAAAACCTAATTCACATCAATTCTTCATAAATACATGGGGACTTCCGGTCAACATGGCTGGTAAGCAAACTTCAACTCCAAGCACTCGGAAATGCTGGAAAAATTATAACAAATATGTGTGTGTGTGTGTGTGTGTGTGTGTGTGTGTGTGTGTGTATGAAACATGGCTGAGTTGAAGCAAAAAAAGGAAATTTTCAGGTGATGGGAGTAAGAAGAGATCTCAAAGATAAAGAAATGAACCTAAATGAAGAAGCAATGATCTACAGGTATAATGGGATCCAGTATAGCTTAACGACTTGAATTTTTAAAGCAGCACAAGGATGCATGTTGAGGAGCTAGATTCCCATCAGTGAGGGTGATCCTGGAGACCTCCAGACACCACCCTGGATAGTGGGTATCAAAGAGTCAACCTCCAGAAACTGGAATCTCAGTCCTGCACCATTACTTGGCATGAGGCTGAATTTGATCTACCTTCATGATACAAGAATCTAAGCCAATACACTTGCCTAAGACTTAGTCTGATGCATATAAGTGACAAGTAGAGGAAAATTTTAAGTTACAAAATAGGAACACCTTCACACTTCAGGGCAATCTTGACAGATTCCCATGAAGTACAATATCTGCTAAAGATGAGCTCAAAGTCCAGATTTACAAAACATGTATGAAAATCCACCCCAATTAGAGAGTCAGCAGATGCAACAATTGGAGACTTCACAAAGAATGGAGATAGTAGAACTAGCTCTAAGGTACTTTGAAGTAGGTATGTTTTATTACTTTTTTTAAATATAAAGGGATAGGATCTATAGTGAAAGAATTGGATGGCTGTTTTTAAATAATTAGATTCAAAAAATGTAGGTAACTTTAAAATGAAATATATTTCAATTTTGAAAGTCTTTGAATTAAAGTACTCACTATTTCGGTTGAATAGGAAACTAGACAAAATTTATGGAAGAATTAGTGTATTGGAAGATAGCATTGGAGAAATCATTTATAGATGCAGCAAAGAAGGAGGGACAAGGATAAAAATTAAAAAGAGCTGTTAAAAGGCATGGGAAAGTAAACCAGAAGGTCTAGTATACATATAATAGACATTTTAGAAGAAGTTAATACGGAGAATGAGGCAGAGGCAATAATCAAAGATACCCTGGTAAAGAACTGTCTGAATTCAAGACCTAAATTGTTGATTGCCCCAGGGTCAGAACAATCAATAATATAATAAAAACAAAATCTTAAAAGCAACCAAAGAAGAAAATAAGTCTCACATCATTTTTCTCATTAGAACAATAAATTTCTGTAGCAATAATAGTGTGATGGTGCTGAAGGGAAATAGCTGCCCCAATAGAATTATATACAGTTTCCAAACATAGTCCTATAGATCACGAGTTCTCATCCCCCCTCCCCCTTACTGAAAGAACTACTTTAAAAGAATAATTTCAACAAGAAGGAAATGCTGAGGATCAAATATTGTAAGCAAAGAAGCATGTTAGAATGGCTCAATAATAGTTGACTGCCACAAAAATGTAGTAACTAAATTTGGGGTTTTAAATAAGGTATAACTAAAATAATAGACAACAATAACATATCCCAGGAAGGGGACTCTTGGGGGAAAGTTAAATATTTTTAGGCACTTGTTCAGGAGGAGGAAAGAGGAATGATTACACTTAATTTTTTTGGAAAAATTAAAAAGTATGCATATTAAAACTTTTCAAGGCAATCCTTAAAGTAAGGATAGACTGTATAGTGTCCATATCAGTAGAGGAAAAGAAAGGCAGGTAAGATCATTCAATCCAAGGGAAATCAGAAAAGGAGGTGTAAAGCAAAGAAAAGTCATGGTATAGAGAAAGTAAAATGGACAAAACAAGCACAATACTTTGATAGTCACAATAAATGTAAATGGGACCAATTATGCCCATTTAAAGGCAGATTTTCCATTTGGATTAAAAGGAAGATTTTTTGGCTATACATTGCTTACAAAAGATACACCTAAAAAATAAAGACATGGAAAAATTGAATGGATGGCTATAGACATATCAAGCATATACCAACCAAAAGAAAGCTACTACAACTATATTACCATTGGGCAAAATACAGTTTAAGGAGAAAGGAAAGATAAGCATTAACAGGAGCATGGGGAGACATCTCTTAATAATAATAAAGAGCTCCCTGCCTCCCCTCTTCCCCTGTGAATGTTGAAAAATGCACACCCTTTCATCCAGCTCTTCCATTTCTAAGTCAAGATAAACTTTTGCACGACAAGACGATTTCATAAGACTATTCATTACAGCACTGTTGTAATAATTTTTTTAGAAAATGGAATCTACCTACAGGTCCACAAATGGGGAAATCAGTATGTCTGGCATGTTCCTGCAATGTAATATGATACAACAGTTAAACAGGAATAATCTAGTCCTATATGTACAACCATGACATGTAAAGTTGGGTAAAGAAACAAATGCAAAATGATCTGCTACCACTTGTGTAACTTTAAAAATATAAAAGCACTTAGCCATACTAAATAATGTTGGTGGATGTTTAGTATAAATGAAGAAACATGAATGGGCAGGATGAGAACTAAGTTCATGTTAGTGGCTGTCTCTAGAAGGAAGGAAGGAAGAGAATGAAACCCAGAAATAATGCAAAGGGGACTTCAAACTCTTATCCGTAATGTTTTGTTTTCTTTAAGAAGAAAAAAATATCTCATTCAAGATAGAATTTTGGTATTTGTTAGTTCCTGGAGTGGCACATGAGAAACTGTTGTTTGGGTCTCTGTTCTTTACTTCATTTATTTAATAATAATAATAATAATAATAATAATAATAATAATAATAAATGTTCCTTCTTTGTCTCTAGGCCATTTAAATAATTCTCCACTAATCACTAGGAAACTCTGTAAGGACATTAGCCCTCAGGTGAGGCCTGATCCAAACGATCACATGAAAGGGTGAAGGACCTGTTTCTCTTTGTTGTCCCATTCTGCCTTCCTTGTTTTTTCTTCAGGATCCCCCACCACCTTCTCCAACAGCTCCTGTTGCTCCCTCATGATTGCAAGTGACTGTGGCACCTGCAAGCCTCATAGTCTCTTGCTACGCAGGAGAGAGGGGATCTTTTCCATTAGCTTCCTCACAAAAGAGCCGTCTCTCTTTCCCAGAAACTCTAGAAATTGACTTTTCACGTGGGCTGGGTGCTCATCCCCAACCCAATCTCCATAGCCAGGGGAGTGGGTCCCGTGGGCCGTGTGGGCTCATTTGTTCATCTGGACCCACCTCTGAGGCTAAGGGTGTGGTCAACTCCTCCCAAACCTGGTGTCTGAGAACCAGGGGGTAGTGATTTTCATAAGGCAAAATTAGCAAACTCTTTGAGGGAGCAGTCAGTAATGGAGGCAGAGGTGGCAATTATAAATATTCACTTTATTGACCCACTCCTGGGATCCCCTAGTACTTTAATTATACCATTATTGCAGAATGGCTGGTTTTCTTTTCCATTTTCTCCACCTGACTGTGAAGGCCTAATGTTTCTCATTCATTGCCAATGCCAGAGTGCCTCCTCCAAGCAACTAACACATAGTTAGTTCTTAATAAGAAGTTTTTGAATGGAGTTGTGGAGCAAGTTGCTATCTGGTGTCATGGTAACCCAAGCTCAGGCACAACAGAAACTTCAGCAAATGACTGCTTTATTACTTACACAGCACAGAGGGTCCGACAGAGCAGGGGAGGAGAGCCCATTGTGGCCGGACTCTTGGGGAGGCCAGCTGTTTGGGTCAGGGTCTATGAATGTCAGCTCTGCATGCCTCACTTTGCAACTTTGCATTGGAGAGGAGAGACCTCCATTTGAGGATTGAGTATTTATACATACAGCTGGGGGAAGGGACCCTGTCACTGAGAATCCCACCCTGATAAGCATGCTTGTTCTCAGTTTCTGGGTTTAAGTTATAGCCAGGCCTTTTCATCAGACCTAACTTCTTCCCCAGCTGTGGAATGGAGACAGACTGAAACATCTGTACATAATAGCAACAGAGGCGGGGGGGAGGGGCCTCAGGGCTAGGAGATGGCTGCCGAGTGTGTGTCTGTGACTTCCCCAGCAGGAGGGGTGATCACCTCCAACCTGATGGGTGACTGAAGGCCTCAGGGTGCACATGACATTATTTGAAGACTAGGACTTCAGAAGTTTCTGGTTCTCTGCATTATGGGCTTTCATCCTTTAAAACTGAGAAAGGACTTCCCGTGCTGACAAACAGGTAACCCTGGTTCACACTCAGGGCTTAGTTTCAGGGTCCCTCACTTGCATGGGACCCAGAATGTGTTCACCAGATTTTATGTTTTTAGAATTTTCAAAAGTAAAACATTTGTCCCTAGTTGGTTAAGAATACTGTCACCCGCCGTCCCAACTTTTTCTCCATCACAATTTCTTCCATGTTGGGTAGTGTTGAACTGGGTGTGAGCATTTTGGAGATCCAACTAAGAAAAAATTAAGTAACAGATATATTCAGTTTGGGTTTAGTGGGCTACATTTAAGTGGTATGCAGTTGCTTCATTTATACATGTAGATTATTATTATCTATCCAGGAACACTCCTAATGTCTACTCAACAAATGGCCAGAGATCACATTCATAGCACCTGGCATTGAGTAGTAGTTGGTAGAGAAGCAAAGTTTAAAGTGTATGGAGCCAGAAGCTAGTTCTGTGGGAAACTCTTCCAGTCATCAGATATGAAAAATTATATAGTATTCTGTTATCATTGGTGCTGAGTTCAAATGATCAATAATAAATACATATTTTATTAACTATGTGACTAAATAATATTTCAATTATCTGAATAGAAAATGATATAAAAATTTTTCAAAGGAAGAGGTGACCAAAGAGTATGTAGTAAAAAAACAAAAAAAAAAAAAAAAAAAAAAAAAAAAAAAATGTAGTCAAAAGTATCAGCATTAATGCAAATATTTTTATTTTTCATTTTTCTGGATTTTGTAATGCTTATGGTAGCCAATTTTCCTTTTCTCATTCTAAAATTAAACCTTTTTTGTGCCTAATTTTGAATTTTTTTTTATTAAAGAATGCCCCCCCAATTATATGAGCTTCAGGTTCCATGAAGCCTAAATCAGCCATTGTTCATCAGATGACTAAGCCACAGGAAGATTAGGCTCTCAGGCAGGCATCGTGTCTTGGAACTGTCTGTGGTGCTGAACCCAAAGTTCACTTGCCTCTCTCCAGTCCTAACCTAGACTAGCCCCTGCCTTTGCCAATAAATTGTGTAGGGAGGTGAACAATCATGGTTATCAACTGAGGTCATAGCTAATGTCATAGGAATTGATGCTTTGATCTTGGAAAGAGCGTGTAAAGATAAAAGGGTTGAGGGGAAGACTACAGGTGATTCCTAAGTGTGGGAGAAAACCAAAGATAGGGGGTCTCAAGAGTGACAGCTCAAGGATACTGTCGACTGTGAAACCATGCCTGAGTCTAGATCAGAGGAAAGAGAAGGATCTGGGCTGAGTGAGAGAGAAGTAATGAGAATAGAGGAGACTGGGGGGGGGGGGCGTCTCTCTGGAGAGGATGAGAGAAAAGAGTAACTGAGAGGGGTGGCCCTGAAAGAAATCCCTCAGGGCTAAAACAAAATCCCCTCCCATTGAGTTGCTGGAAGATAAGATTACTAAGGCTGAGAAGTCTCTCCCAAATCCCCATTCATGTGATTGTCTGTGTGAGCGGAGTAGATGTAAAGTATGGTTTTGTATGAATCTACTGGCATTCATGAAAATGTAGGACTATCAACATTTTTTTTAAAATTTTGCTTTGAAATAGACATTCAATTTCTTTGAAAATTGGTTTGGACAGTGAGAAGAGGTCTGTGTCCAGCCTGCTTGGAAGAGCTGAAGAATTTCCTCCAGCTTCACCAGGTGAGACTGGATCCCTTAAGGATTTGGATGCTGTTATGTGAGCTGTGCTCTGGGAGGCAATGGAATCTCAGGAGCTAGACAATTTCCACCAAACACACGAGAAATGCTCCGAAAGGACCACCCCAGGGTCAGGGTAGGGAGGGTTTGGGATCAGAGTTGACACATATTTTTGGTTGTTTTTGTTTGTTTGTTTTGTTTTCTGGAAATGCATTGGTGGTAGCAAGTGATGAGTGGGAATGAGAGGAAGCTTTAACCCTCTCTATTCATCATCAACTCCTAATCCCTTCCAAATAAACCATCTAAGTGAAAATGCTGTGCCCACTCAACCAGTGCAGCTTCAAATTTTTCTCTCCTTCCTTGAACATGTTAGTTCATGTCACAACTGAGCGCCTCAGTGCATTTACCCTTACTAGTCCCTCCATGTGGAATGCTCTTCCCCTAGATGTTTGCAGGAATCCACCAGAGGTGGTCTAATGAGGCCGGGAGACTCAGAAGCTTAGGTGCTTCAAATAGCCCACCCCAGCCCCAGTTCTCTACACCCATTAACTGCTTCATTGTCTTTGTGGCACTTACCTCTATCTGAAATTAACTTCTTTCTTTCCTTACTTATTGTCCGACTCTCCCCAGTAAAATGTGGACTCATGGAAGCAGGAGCCTTAACTGATGCTCACCAGCACCTGAGAACAGTTCCTGGTACATAGTAGGCAGTCCAGAAATATTTGCTAAATGGGGAGTAGATGCTCAATAAATATTTGTTGAATAAATAAATGAAAGCCACATACCCATGCCACCATCCTCCTTCCAATAAGATTGACACCCCTTTATGGAAAATTAGGGAAGAACTATTTCAGAGGCCAAGAAATATTATCTCTATATAAGCATCTACAAGACCACTGCAAAATTATTTCTGGACTCAAAACCACAAACTACCATGTGCCACAGCCTACATCTGTGACGTAGAATGAGTTATAAGGAAGAGCTCTTGGTGACTGACTTTCACATGTTGAATTCCTAATTTTGCATCTTAGAAAGAGGGGGAGAAAAACCATCTCTGTTTTCAAACCTGAAGAACAAATGCAATGAGCTGTTTACAAGGGAAGTCTAACAAAGCTGGGAAGCTCAGAAGTACTCAAATTGAGTTCACTTGAGGCCAACTTCCAGTCAAGAATTCAAAGACAAAAAAAGTGAACTATATCACAAATAAAAGGCATTCCCAAATTAAAAAGAAATGTATTAAGGTAGAAGCCACCAGGTTGCAGAATCTACCCACGAAATGCAGTTATGCAAGGGCAGGGAGGATTAATGAAGCTGAAAGTGATGCAGATATACCCCTACACCCACCCCTTAAAATCAGACTAGGTTCCAACAGGTGGGAACAAGCAGTTTCCCCAGTTCTGATCAGGGACCCTCCAGAGTCGCTCTGTGGTTCAGGTTGGAGTCTGCACCCCCTTGTTTGCTCCCAATGTAGTAAAGTAAAAGGAATCACCAGTCGTACAGCCACTCACCTTCTGGTTTTTTCAGAGGAGCCTGGTAATCACCAGGACTGCACAAAGATTTGGGGGTTTGAGATGGTAGCACTGGCTGCTGGTTGCCAGCCAATATCTACTGTCTCCTTCAATTTTATTACGGGTGTGTTACATGGCCCAGACAGCCTTGTATCTAGGTGGGGTCATGTGACCAAATGTTGGCCAATGAGATGTTAGTGTATGTAAAGACTTCTTAAAAGAACGTAACTTAACTAGGAGGAGGGCCCATTTGTACTCTCTCACTTCTACCCTGAGTCTGGTGGCATCCAGAGCTCCAGGAGTTATCTTGGACATGAGGTGCCCTTGAGGATGGAAAAGCAAAAAGACAGAAGCCTCATTCCCTATCGACTGTGGAGCCACATACCAGCCCTGATTGTGTACCTCTGGACTTCTCTAATATGAAAGAAATAAACGATCTTCTTTAAGCCACTTTTGATTGGGGTTTGCTGCTGTACTCAGCTGAATTCAATCCTAATTAATTCAGAGATGGTCTTATACTTACTTTAAGTCTAAATAGACATCTATGGGTTTATTTCTTCTTGGGCCTTTCTCTTTCCTATCCCTAAGACATTGGCCTGGGAGAAAAACAACTAAAGCTCATGCTGCTCCTGTCTCCGTGCTTGTCCTCTGTCTCCTGGGAAGTGACTCATTGCCCAGCCCCAAGGCTCACAAAAATAGACTGTGATGCCCAGCCAGTCTCCTTGGGTGGAATATGTAGAACGGTGGTTCTTAAAGTATTGTCACTAGGCCGGAAACATCAGCATGACCTGGGAACTTGTTAGAAATACAAATGCTCAGGTCCCACCCCAGAACTACTGAAACTTTGGAGACAAGCTCAACAATCAACAAGTATTAATAAGCCTTCCAGGTGATTCTGATGCACCATAAAGTTTGAGAGCCACTGGGGACCCAAGAGGAATTATTCACACTACCTGTAGAGCAGAGAAACATTGGGAATAATCAGGGTTGAAGGCATACTTTTAAGGGACTTGGGACGAAGGAGGCTGGGAATAGTCAACGGATATTGGGGAGTGGACAGAGAAAACAGGATTTAATGATTTTAAGTGATCCTACAGACTGAATAGTTTGATGATCTTCACAGCTGCCAAGAAATTCAAGCCTAACACGGAATAAATGTTTTTTAATTTACTTTTGGCTATTTACCTTTGCTTCTTGAATGTAATCCCTCTCTGAGAATGAAGGATAAGGAACATCAAATTATCACGATCATACCAATTAGAATAATATTGTTCTAAACACTAGGAAATGGCTCTGCAGGAGTGGCTAGCAGAGTCTGACACACAAGGAGATTAATTTTCACCCCTCAAAGGTAGATTCCATTTTGGAAGTAGCTCAAGACATTTGCTAAATGCAGCCTATGACTGAAGGAACTGGATCAAAATAGGAAAAAACAGGGGCAGACTCAGGAAACAGAACTAACCAGTCTCCCAACTTGGGAACATCCCGCCAGACACCTCAGTGCGTTTGGTAAGTGGGCTGTCTTATTGTAGGGCTCACATCCTATTGGGTTTAGATTTCTTTTTTCATCAACTTGACTTCTTCAGAGAGGCCCACCTGATGCTGGAGGGAGCTGGCTCTGCAATTGCTGTAGACTCAGGCCTGCCATGGTGGGCATCTGTTATTGCCAGAACTTTTTAATACTATTACTATGTTTAGCAAGTGTCCAGACTTGTGAGTTGCACCTCCCCAAGGTAGAATCCAGGAAAGTCCAATTTCCAGCCTCCCTTGCAGCTAGAGCACAGCCAATCTGATAGACTCATGTGAGGCTTTGATTCAGAAGTGAGCAACTTGAGGAAGGAGGCTGTGTATGGAAACTAATTTGCTCCCCATCCACTCCCTGCCCTCCCTGCCCTCCAGTTCTGTCAAGTTACAGCCACCAGGAAAACTGAGAAGACATTTATTGAGTCATCTACAGCAGATTGAAATCCTTAAAATCCTGGACCAGCTTGCAAGCACAGCATTAACAATGGCAGCAATAGCAGTGAGGTCTGTGGGGCTTATCTTTATTGCGGGAGATGAAACCCAGGCTGTCCAGCTCCCACAAGTGAGCTTAGAACCATGCCTGGGATGGCCAGGTGCTGGACTCCTCACGCCCTCACAGAAGCAAAGCTACAGAAGACAGACATCAGACAAGAAACACATGGCCAAGCACAGGCAAAACCCAGGCCCTCAAGTTCAGGGAATCGAGAAGGAGGGGGCTCACAGCCTATCTGAGGGATGTCCCAAATCCTTGAAGGATTCACATGGGGTGACAGGGAAGTCCCCCCTTTCCCCCTGCCATCCTAACCCTAAGAGCAAACTTAATCAGCTGACAAAGATAAACTGGAATTCTGTGTTCACCGGAGCCCCTGGCCTCCCTCTTAACCCCGATGCTGGTGGTTTTTACAAATGGGGCAAAAGTTAACCCAAGAGGGCTCAAAACAGTAGGCAAACAGCAATGGGTCCCTTTCACGGGGGCTTCACTCTAGTAACTGGCCTGCACCTGTGTACAGTCTTCAATGCACTTTCACTTTCAAGGGTATCTCACTTCAACCTCATTCCTGGCCTGTGGGACAGACCATGCTAATCATGACCTGCCCATTTCTCCAATTAGGAAACAGAGGCCTGGAGGGGTTAAGCCTTGAACCCAGAGCAGGTGGCGAAGCCCATGTTAGAAAACAGGTCTCCCCATGCACATCACAGTCCATTGCTTCTCTGGGACCTGGAGTCCTGAGCGACTTTGTTTAGCCACAGCCTTTCTCCCATGCAAGGCTAAATGTCGATGGTATGGCTGCTATACTGGGTATCTCCTCCTGCTTCAGGTGCAGGGCTGGGTACATACCTGTGGGCCCTCTTGTGTTTTCTCATCAGTCTAATGGGGAAGGTTTGACCTGAAGACCTCCCAAGTTTCTTCCCGGTTCTAGTATCCTGCATGTCTCTCCAGAGTTATGTGGGGAATGAGACAAGGTCAAAACAGCAGGTCAGTGGCAACACTAGGAGGAGCCTGGTTCCATGGCTCCCTGCTCAGGGCTCTTCCAGCTAGCTTTTATGATCATGTCCAAATAGGAATTCGTGATGATAAATTACCCACTGCTTTCACTTTGGAGTAGCCCTGAACAGGGCAATGGTATTCAGAGAATTTCAAAGAAAACCTCTTCTAGCTTTCCTTTGCCAGGAAGGTGAGTCAGTGGCCTTGGTGGGTGATGATGGACTGAAGAGTATTCCAAGACTTGGGCCTGGCTCTAGGTCCCTGGCCCTGCTCCCCAGAGAGCCAGTTCAGGGGGTGTTTAGAGAAGAGAAGGAATCACTTGAGGCCACTGGGTAACTGTCAAGGACTGTGAAGCTGCCCAGGGAGATAGAGAAGGTGGCTGGCCTCAAGCATGATGGGGAATTATGAAGCCCTCAAAGCTGGGGATCACCAGAAGCCACCAAATCGCTCCAACCCCAGGCTCGGACCCTCTCACAGGAGCCCGGGCTTGGAATCCCATTTCCACCTGGGCTGGAGCTGCTCTCTTGACATCACCTGCCCCATGGCCAGACAGTCAT
Source organism: Choloepus didactylus (assembly GCF_015220235.1). NCBI lineage: Eukaryota > Metazoa > Chordata > Mammalia > Pilosa > Megalonychidae > Choloepus > Choloepus didactylus. The sequence continues at coordinate 140,953,534 of NC_051311.1, read as the reverse complement.
GACAAGGGCTGAGAGTTTTTCACCTCCCACCATCTCCCACAGACGGACCTGAGTTCTGTCCCTCAGGATTGCAGAGAACAAGCAACAATCCTCCAGAGACATGGACTCTGGCGATTCCGGGTCTGCTCCTCCCCAGCCCGACCATCCCCAGGTCCCTCAACGCCCCCTTCACAGGCCATGAGTTCTTACCCTTTCCCGTTCCAAGCTAATTTCTCCATCCCGCCTGGAACCTATTCTGAGTAGATGGCTGGTGTTTTGTCAGAGAATTTTGGAGATGCAGTCTTATTGCATTTTACAGATGTGAAAACAGAGGGTCAGAGACAGAAGGATCTTACCTGGACCTCATACTTCACCCCACTGCCTGCAACCCCGAGGGCCTGAACTCCTGGAACATTCAGAGTACATCAGATACATCCACTCTCAAGACTGGCAGTAATTCATACAGACAGGAAAACAAACCAGCAGGAACCCGGAGCCTCTAGGAGGATGCAGGCCCAGGGCTCAGACAGCAGTTCAGTAGATGGGGCTCAGGGTTCATTTTGTTTTTGCTGTTTTGTGATAATGTATCTATAAAGTCAAAGTTCCCTCTTCCACAGTGAAGCAGAGCTGCCGCTGGGGGAGATGACGAAGAAGTGGGGTCCATACTCGAGGGGCTGCTCCTTCAATCTGGAGGTGGCCACTTCCCACCCAGTCATGGCACCCCGCCCCAGCCAGGGAGACGCTGGGTCTATATCATGCCCACGGCACGTGTCCACAGCCTGACCTTTCCCTCTCAAACACAGCTTGCTCCACCAGCTTCCCTTGTGGTGTCCAAATGGAAGAGATAGAAGTTCCATTTCTGAGAAATAGATGATAAAGAGAATCCCCTCCCTGCCCCCTGAAACATATATACACGGACACCTTAGATACGCACAATGATGCATGCCCTTTTACCTGCATTAGTTTTGAACTGGAGAGGCACTGGGCCTGGAGAAGCACTGGAAGTCAGTGTCTTATTTCACAAATGGGGAAACTGAGGCCCCAAGCAGGGAGTGTTGTGTCCATGGTCACATCAGACCATGTAACCTGACTGGGGCAGATCCTAGATCTCTGAATCCCAGGTTGTGGCACCTTCTAAGTGGTTCAGGCACCCTAACAGTGTGCAACGAACATACAAGGTGGATGATAAACACACATGGCTCTCTGAGAGGTGGGGTGAGGTGTGGGGAGGATCGTGGGGTCAGACGCAGGATGGGTGGGCCACTGCACACCCCTTGGCCAGCCTGAGTCACCACGTGTGCCTGAGAAAGGGCAGGCAGCTCCCTTTCTCCCTCTGGTTTCACCAAAGACCCAGGGATCCAACAGTGCTTCACCAGCCAAGGGCACGGGGCTATCACAGAAAGAAGACCCCTTCTCCAGGCACCCTAAGGGCCTCTCCAGGAACATTTCCACAGGTCTCCCAGGCCCCCCTGGCCAAGCAACTTTCCCCTCTACCCAAACTCCCCAAACACTTCCTCCCACCTTCCCCAAACCTGTTGGGCCTTGTTTTAAATTCTTAGGCTGTGGCTGTGCACCTTGCAGCTGGGGAGCCAGGACTCGGGTGGAGAAGTGGCAGCTCCTCTCAGCAGCAGGTGCTCCATGGGTATGATGGGCATGACTTCCTGCCCTGACACCCTGGCGCCCCACTCCTACCTCCACCCACTTTGGCATTTCAATGTCAAGGGCACACAAGAGGGAAATCTTTACAGAAATTTGAGGGATTTCAGTTGTTGAACCCAGGCCCAAGCTGCTGGTATCCAGGGCTCCTTGTAATCCATGGGCTGAGGGTAGAAGTCTTGGGTCCTGGATTTGGGCACATGGAGATGAAGGGTGCTTCAGGATTCACTGACATCACAGAACGGCGGCTGGTTCATCCTGTTCATGGCTTTGACTTAAGGGGAGACGGGAAGGCTCAGGGGCTCCCTGGGGTGGGCATAGTTGGGAGGTTTCCATCTCTCACCTGCTACAGCTGATGCCTGGGGACAAGAGGGGCAGAAGGGAGACTGCCCATCTTGAGAAGGGGTGGTTGCATGTCAAATGACTGAAATGATGGAGATTGGTGAATGTCTTCTTTCATGGGTTCTCCCAAACTCTTTCCACCTCCTTTCCAATCAAATCCACATTTCTGGCTCTCGATGATTCTTCTTGGGCCAAAAGAAAAGCACCAGAACTTTCCCTGACCCTAAGAACCCCCACCCAAGCTGAAGTCTCTCTGAATGGAGAAGCCCTGGAGCTGTCCCACTGCCCTGATGTCCAGGACCCAGGCCCTGCGGATGCCAAGACGCTGGCTGAGCAGGAGGGAGAGCCTCTGGGCTGGCCTGCACTGGAGGATGTTCTTGTCACCCAAGCTGTACCTCTGGCAGGAGAAAGGCAGCCCAGGGTGGTGAGCAGACTCACAGGGAATCCACGTCCAGAGACAGCACTGATGGAGGCTGTAGGGACAGGTACCACCCCAGCCCCCCAAAAGCAAAGACTCTTCAGTCTTAGCTCACGAGGCCTCACCATAGGTCAGGTCATCACTGAGGCTGATGGAGACGTGGTGGAGTGGAGCTGGGGACCTGGCTTCAGGTGTTCAGGGAAACTGGGGCAAAGGGGGAGGCAACCTGGAAACTTTTCCAAATTTGAGGGGTATTTACATATCTGGCTCAGGGCCCAAGGGACCATGGTGGGTGGGGGGCAGTGACAAGAATGGGGAGGGGAAACACTAGTCTGCACCCCGCGTCCTCCTCCCCACTTGGGGGGCCCAGCTTCCGGCCCAGGGCCTGCCCAAGGGGAGAGAAGAGGCGCAAACATGCGTGGGCCGCCACCTGCCGGCAGCCCCAGCCTGTGCTATGGAGGAAAGGAGAGAAGGAGAGGCAGGACTCAGGTGGCCAGGTTATCAGCCGGGAGGCCCGACATGCGGATCTGGGAGCTGCTCTTGCTCAGAATGGAGAGCTGGGTGCCCCCGTTGACCCCGCTGCTGGCCAGGGATGGGTGTCGATGCTTGAAGTCCACGGCAAAATAGCGGTTCACCTTCCAGCTCCGCCACTTCCGCTTGATCTCCGCCTGCACCTGCAGGAGAAACCCTGGGCGGTCACTTCTGGGTGAAAAGCTCTCCACCCAGCAGGCCCTGGCCTGGGACCTTCCCAGGAAAGCACTACTGCCACCTCCCAGCACCCCTCCCACTCCCCTTGAGTCCCAAAATGCAGCCTGCGGCCCTGAGGTCACCAGCTGGGGCCTCTACCTGATGTAGAAAGGAAAACCACTGCAGAGCGGGCTTTAAGATCCCGTTTCCTCAAGTCCTTGTCTGAGCAAGGCTTCTAATGGCTTCCTGTTGTCTGTGGACCTCTGCTTCTGGCATTTAACATTCTAGGGTCAGAGATAAGCCCATAGGATCTTTCAGGGAGTCTTTAAAAAGCAGGCCCTTGGGGCAGATGTATCTAGGAAAGGATCACCACTCTCAGCTGACCATGAGCAGGGGGCCACACATTAGTGTTAAAAAAATCCAGGTGACCAGACCACACCCCAGAAAATTACATCAAAATCTCTGGGGTAAGACCCAAGCATTCACACTTTTGAATATGCAGTCAGAGTGAAGAACCACTAAGTAATGCATCCCCATGTAATGCTTAGCGTGTGAGCTGGGTGCATGCCGAATGTCAGCCCCACATGCCCACTTGGTCAAGCACCTTTGTGCAGTGCACAAACCACACAACTGTAGGTGACACCCCACGTGCCCTCTCCAGTTTTACCTCCCACTTCCACTGCAGGCCCTTGACACTTATTCCCACTTCTATCTTGGCTCTCACCAGCCACTCTCCGGATGTCCCTTCCTGCTTCTCCCTGTAGGGTGTCTTGAAGACCTTCTTATTGCTCAAATGCAAACAAGGGGAGGTCACAGGTCACACAACTAAAATCCAAGCACCAGTGGGATGATTCCTGCAGCTTTCCAAATCCATCCCACCCATCAAGCCACCATCCCTGTCCAGCACCTCTGTACTGAGCTCCCCTCAGACAACAAGGAGCCCACAAACCACAGCTCTGGAAATGGAACCTTATTAGAGGGTTCCAGATCTCTCCCCAGGGCCTCTTCCAATTTGCCACAGTGCCCATTCTATCAGGGGGCTGGTTTGGGGGTCTGAGCAGCATGGAACTTTAGGCAGTTCCCCACTCAGCATCTTTGCCCATCACAGCCTCATGAACTGCAGGTACCATTTCCGGAGCCTTGCTCTCCTTGCTGCCAGCCCCTCCCTAAGGCGTGTCTCATGTCTGATAAGCACTTACTTGCAAGCCTGCCCAGGGAGATCTACACTCAGCAGAGGGGCTGTCTTCACTGGGTGGAGCTCTGCTCTGGAGGCTGGGCCTCAGCTGCACAGCAGGCAACGTGCTTCTGGCACAGAGTGGAGGGTGTCCAGAGACCCCGGCACCACACGAAGCCAGCAGCTGCCCCATCTGTCCACTGCCCATCCCTCCTCTCGGTGCTGGGAGCCTGGCAGAGCCCTGGCCTGGGGGGTAACCCAGTCTGCTGCCTGCTCCCCAGCCCGTTCCCCTCCACTGCTAAGGAGCCAAAGGCCCAGGTCTTACCTCCCCATTCAGGAAACAGTAGAGAACAGCCACCACAAAGCCCTAGGGAGAGAGCAAAAGTAAACCTGAGAATGTGGGCAAAAGGCTTTCTAAATGCTGTGTGAGGGGGGAGTGAGAAGTTGCTAGGGTGAGCTCAGAAGCAGAAAAGTAACAGTCATCAGGACAGCCTGGATGGGGCAACTGCCCAGGGATCCCCGGTAAGATGAGACAGGTTCTGCTCCACCCAGGTGGGCACCCGTGAAGCCAGGTGGCTGGTGAGAGCCCCCTCCCACTCACACCCCCAGCCCTGGAGCTCACATTCCCTTGGTCAAATCCTTCCCATTCCACAAGGCCGGCACTATCCCACGTTCTTTGAGGAGCCTTCCCCAAATGCCCAGGCCTGAGAGGCTGAGCTCACACTCCAGACCACTCTCCGGGCCTGCAGGAGTGGGCAACACCCTGTCTCCTCCTCCTTTGTCCCTCAGGAACAGAACTGAACTTTTTTCAACTTAATCCACCACCACCTACCCATCATTCTTGTACATAGCACACACAGAACCGGACCTGGCACACAGTGGGTTCTTAGCCATCCTACTTATATTTTTTACGTGTAGAATTCTTTCCCCATTAACAAAGTGATAGAATTTTCCTTAAAGCTGCAAACTAGTCCCCATCCCTTGGGCTGTCACCTGGAGGTGCAGGAGGAGTGACGGCCCAAGGTTCCAGAAGTCAGTGAGAGCAGAGCCGGGAGCCTGGGCTCTGACGCTCAGACCAGGCTCTGTCTGCAAAGCAACCAGGGCTAAGAGCCCTGGACAGGCAAAACGGCCTATTTAAAATGGCAGGGACTAAAGTAAGACACATCATCAGCCATCAGGGAAAGGCAAATAAAATGCACAACAAGACACCACTTCACACCTACAAGGATGACTATAACGTAAACAAACAAACAAATAAAAAACAGAAAATAAACAAGTGTTGGAAAGGATGCGGAGAAATTGGAACTCGAGCACATTGTTGGTGAGAATGGAAAATGGTGCCGCCACTGTGGAAAGCAATAGGGCAGTTCCTCAAAAAGCAAAATATATAACTACCATATGATCCAGCAATTCAACTTGTAGGTATAAACCCCCAAAAAGGGAAAACAAGATCTCAAACAGATATTTGTACCCCTATGTTCAGAGCAGCTTTATTCACGACAGCCAAAAGGTGGAAACAACCCGTGTCCATCAACAAAGAAATGGATAATCAAAATGTGGTGCACACACACAATTGAGTGTTATTCAGCCGTAAGAAAGAATGAAATTCTGAGACATGCTGCCACATGGAAAACCCTTGAAAACATGATGTTCAGTGAAGTAAACAAGGCACATAAGGACACATATTGTATGATTATCACTTCAAGAGGTGGCTAAAAATAGCAAATTCACAGAGATAGAAAGTAATTAGAGGTGACCAGAAGATAGGGGCAAGGGGGAGTGTTTGGACAAATACACACAGAGTAAGGGGATGAGGAGACTGGGGAAGGATGGCCGGAAAAACACAGCAGGGTGGGGTGGGGTTTGAAAAAAAATTTGATAAGTAAATCAAAATAAGCAAATACATACAGACATACACAATCAGGTGGTAATTTACACAGCTGGGCTCAGGAGAGATGCTCTATTCCAGGCACGTCGAGAGCTACCCCTGCCTGCAGGGACCCACTCATTCTCCCATCCATTCATTTACTCACTGAGGCATCTTCGCCTTAATCCACTCACTCCCCTGCTCACTGAGTCTTTATTTCATTTCCTCGCCCATCTGCTCATCTACCTGTTCCGTCCATTCAGGTCTTGGTGACCAGGTCCTGTACTGGGAACTCTGACTGGGACAGGATCGAGCTGCAGGCCTCCTGGGGTGCACATCTAGTGAGCCGGTTCACGTGTCCTGGGGTCACTCACTCCACACCCCAGACTGAGGGGAGGGCTGGGAGCTGTCATCCTAGACTTCCCACGGGCAGCCTGGCTCAGAGCGTCTGATGCCCACGACAGCCAGACATTCACGTGTCTTCTCACAGGAGCCCAAATACTAGAGGGCAGAAAGGGCTACCGCAGCTAACTTCCATTCCTGTCCTCTTATGTCAGAGGTGGCAACACCGAGATTCAGAATCTAGTTAAAGAAGATTCTAGAACCACTAGCCCTGGCTCCCTGTGAGTTCTGCCCTCCACACATGCCACGCCTACCTGGAAGGAGCCCAGCCCCAGCTCAAACACGAGTCGCTCCCTCTTGCTGACATTCTCCGGGGAGAAGGCAAACACCGTGTAGTGGATGCCGAAGAGCGGGATGAGCAGCAGGGTGGACCGGGCCAGCCGTCTGTCGGGAGAGAGTGAGACACCTGGTCGGGGGGCTGCCAGGGTTTGGGACCAGAGCCACCATAGAGGGCAGAGAACCCAGCCCCAGCCCACCAGCCTCCCCCGGGGCTGGGGCCCCTGTCCCCCAACCCTGCTAAGGGAGGCTCCAGGCTATTCTGGCCCAGCCAGGGCCCTGGGAGAGACAGTGGCTGACAATAGCCAGGTTTCCCGGACACCCTGAGATGTTCCAGGGGCATCATCTGTGCGCAGGGTGCCCTGTCCTCTAGGCCATGTCAGTGTCGTACAGAGCCACTATGAGTGCACACATGAGTTTGCGACTTACAGACGTTCCTGCGTGCTGTGCAAAGCCCTGGGCAAAGTGAAGTCAGGGCAAAACACAGGGATGGAATTTGTAAGGCTTGAGGGGCCTCAAGCAAAGCAAACATCCTCCTGTTCTGGAAAGAAGCTTCATGGGCCTCAAGAGAGCAGCCCCCGGGGGCCACAGGGGCCATCAGCTTTTCTGAGTCTGGAGCTAGACAGGGCCACATGCCAGCAGTGATGAAGACGGTACTGGAGACAGGGTGAGAGGGGAGCGCAGGAGTGGACCAGAGGAGACTTGGGACAGATCCTGGGAAGGACTTACACTTCTGGGCAAAAAGAATAGCCACCTGAGTGGGAGGAATCTGCCACCCAGGGAACTGAGCTAGAGGAAGAGAAGGATGTCTGTCTGAGGTGGTGAGGCGGGTGGGGGCAGGAGGGGCCCAGAGAGACCTCAGTGCCTCCCCAGGCCAGCTCCTCTGGGGCCCCCGATTTGCGACAGGCTCCTAGGCGGAGGGTGGGCAGGGCTCTTTTCTCAGGGTGCCGGCAGAGAATTCTGTGGCTAAGACTTCAGGATGTGTGGGTGACCATGTGCTTTGGGTGTCCTGTTCTGTGATGGGGGCAGGGGGTGCCCAGAGGCTCTCCGAGGCTGGGAGCCATCTCCACCCACCCAGCATCATACCAGACCCTTCTGGGTCTCCCCAGAGAGCCCAGCCCTGCCCTGACGGTGTTGTCCTCCCTGCCCCCATCTTCCCCCCCAAAACCCACTCCAACCCAGGTCCTCCTGAGGGGCGAGGTGGGAGCGGAGGCTCAGCTTCATCCTCTCCCTGCAGAGCTGGTTCCATGGATGGACAGCTGGGCATGGGGACGGCTGTTTGATTTGGGGCAGTTATACCATGTCTCCCTCCTTGTCCCCATCCCAGCCTTTCCAGGGTTGGGGGAAGAAGGTCCCCACTACATGGCTCTGTGAAATGTGGAGATGACTCTGGATTTCCAGAGAAGTTGAATCCATGGAGTTCGGGTGAGGCCCTTGGCTTCCTAGATTCCACCGAGAAAGAAGAAAGGAGGGAGGGGAAGGGAGAAAAAGAAGAGGAGGGAAGAAAGAAAGGAGGGACAGGGAGCAGTGGCCTGGAAAGGAAGAGGCCCCCCATTCTTGATGCCCCATCCACTCTCTCCTGCTCCCAGCTGGCACATTCTGCAGGGCCTGGGGTCCCTGGACCAGAGCAGGGGCCAACACCATCTGACCAGGCCCTGCTCTGAGCCCGGAGGCAATCCTGAAGTGGTCTGCCCTTCTATCCCTCCTCTTTCTGTCTGTCTGTCCCTCAGACAGTGGCTCCTCAAAGGCAGGGCAGAGCCTCATGTATCCCTGTGGTCTTTGCTGACAAGCATGCACCTGGCACGGAGATGACTCGCAGAAAATGTCTGCTCCATGAAGGAAGGAATCCACGGACCACAGGGGCCTGGAATGAAAGCCTTGGAGTCCGTGAACCTGAATGAGGCCTGGGTGCTCCTGAAGGCGGCTCGGATCTGGCCCATTCCTGGCACCAGGAAGGCAGCACGGAGCGTTGGATGGAGGAATGAAGCCCCAGAGAGAAGACATCTTAGGGGCTCCTCTGGGATGCGGCCAAAGGAGTAGCTTCCACAGAAAAGCTCAATCTAAGGAGCCCTGGAAGTATAGCCGGCCCTTGGGCAACCCTGCAGCAGGGCCCCTGCCTTCCTCCCTCCTGCCTCCACTCCCACAGGTGGGGCTGTTTCCAGGTACTTGTCCCTGCAGTTTGAACAGGGCTGGAAACCAAAAGTTGAAACCTCTCTGACTTTCATGGTGGCACTCGACAAGACGGTTAAATGTGTGAGAGGCAGTGACCTCCCAGGCCTGGGCTCGGGCCCTTCTCAGCCACGGGACAGCTGTGGCAGAGCGCAGTGAGGCTGCCCCACAGTCTAGCTCAAGAGCAATGCCTTCGTTCCCCCAGGGCCCTGCAGCAGCCGGCCTGACCCTGCCAGGTCTCCCCACAGCCACTTTAGCAGGTGAGCAGGGGGGCAGGAGGTCTCTAGGGCCTGGGGTCTGAGACCCTGTACTTCAGAGCCGATCAAAGGCCCTGCAGTGGGAGAGCCTGAGGTGAGCCTCATGCGGTGTGTGTGCTCTGTGAGGACAGCCATAAAACTGCCCACAATCTGATTAGCCTGGAAAGACAGTGACACGGAGGCATGGCTTTCAATGCCAGAAAAGCCCCCAAAATATCAAGAAGAGCTCCCAAATCACAGGAGGGAGGCATCATGCCACCCACTGAAAGGGATGTCCACATGGAGGTGGCTGCTCCCTGTCAGAGATGTAGTGTGGCCTAATGGTTAGGGCTCCTTGGTTTCCAGCCTTGCCCTGCCAAGTATGTGGCCTTGAGGGAGCCACTTAGCCTCTCTGTGCTTCAGTTTCTGTAGCTGTAAAATGGGGGTAACGTAAGTACCTACTCCACAGTGTTGTCGTGGGGATTAAAGAGTTAATACCAACATGGCACATGAAAACAATATCATCACAGGAGTGGGGCCCCCTGCCCTGTGCAGGACAAGCTAGATGCATTCAAGCTCTAAGACTCTTGGAATAATTTTGCATTGGAAGGCTGAAGCCCAGAGAAGTGCCAGACTTAGTGGAAGGCCACACACGGCATCAGAAGCGGCAGGGGCCAGGGAACAGCTCCCTCCTCAGCACAGGCCAAGCCACGAAACTCCCACGATGGCCACAGCTTCATCCCCGCACCCTGACCCCCCACCTGGGGCTGCAGAGAACTCATGAGACACAAAGAACGTCAACATGCAACAGCCAGGGACCGGGCCAGGGCTGGGAGGCTCGGGCTTACTCTCCACGCACCTGCAGCCCGGCAGGACGCAAGCTCACAGTGGCGGTGGCAGCATGCGCCCCCCACCCCTCCAGGAGGCCCCGGCCACAGCCACGGCCACGCACACTTACAGAGTAATGGTGGACAGTTCTGACATCTTGCAAGAGTGCTGCTGAGCCCGCTGTGGCTTGCAGTAGCATTTCTGCACGCAGCTGCTGGGTGTGACAAGATTAGCACTTCTGTCAGCTGGGGGCATCCCAGCGGTGAAGAAACTGAGGTCAACACAGTTCCCAGGCAGGGCAGAGGGGTGTTGGGGAGAGGATGGGAATGGGCCAGGGCAGTCACGTGGAGGAGGAGGAGGAAGCTGCGGGCCAAGATATGGCCGGCTCTGACCACAGTGCACATCCATCCATATGCATGTGTGCACAGACGCCTGCACACACCCGAGCACTCACACAGCAACCACTGGCAGGGGGTGGGTCCGGAGTGCAGGCATGTGCTCCGAAGGTGGGACCTGGGCTGGCCTCCTGTAGAGAGCCAGAGGCAGAAAGTCCAAGCTCAGCCTGTCTCCCTGGAGCTTGCTCCACGAGATGGGCGACTAGACCTCAGGGGCTGCCTCGCATGGGCACACTGAGCTGTGGGTCGGGCTGGTCTGGGGCTTGGTTGTGAGGGATGACTTGGGTGTCCATTGGTCTTGCCCTCGGCACCGCGGTCTCACTCTTCTGTCCACACCATCCTCTCTCTGAGCCCCCCAGCCCTTCGGCATTAGAGCACAGTGGGTAGCGAGTTAGGCCCAGGCCTAGAAACGATTGCTAATTAGTCTGGTCCTGCGATCTCCAATATGGCAGCCACTAACTATCTGTGGCTCTTTGAGTTTAAATTCATTAAAATTAAATAAAATTAAAAACCCAGTTCCTGTTTTCTGAGCCACAAGTCAAGAACTCAACAGCCACATGGAGCTAGTGGTCACCATACTGGAAGGCACAGAGAGTGGACATTCCCACCAGCGCTGGGCTGGGTTTCCTGATGAAAGTTGAATGGGCAGGGAATGGAGGCCGAGAGGAGCACCTTTTGGGCCCTGCCCCACTGCCCAGGGAGCCAGTCTCAGCTTCCATATCCCCAGAGAACTCTCACTCTGAAGTCCAACCTTTCCAGCCCTTCATGGCCCAGCTTACGTCAGGTTGACACAAGCCGTGGGCCCCTCTTTCCCTTTTCTGACAAGTGTGTAAGTGATGGCTTAAGAGCTGTGCCACTCATCAAATGGCAACGCAGAGTTGCCTACTTCACACGTCCTCCTCCAGGATCATGTGGGGCTGCAGCTCCTGGAACTTGCTGGTGGATGGATTGAGCTGGTGTGGATCTGACACAAATGAGAATAGATTTGCACAAAAAAAAACATAGAGCCTTGGCATTCATGGATTTGGTATTTGTGACTGCAACTCACGGAGACTAAGCCTCAAGGTTGACATGTGGTAAGAATGTGAATCACACACTTCAAAGACGGGGTGTGGCTGCCAGTCCCTGAACAAGGAGCAAGCCAAGGGTCCACCTGGCACCTGAGCCTCTGTGGGGTTATTAATAAATGGCATCTTCCATTTCACACCACACCGTGAGGTGGGCACCACACCCCCGTTTTATAGAAGAGGAACGTGAGATGTGTTATAAAGCTTTGCTACCCGGGCTGTGGACAGGGCCTGGCAGCATCTGAAAGACTGAGAGCTTTTAGAAAGGCAGAATCTCCGAGACCTGCTGACTTGGAATCTGCATGTTAGCAAGATTCCAGGGGTTTCCTATGCACATGAAAGCTTGAGAAGCACTGGGTAAGGCACGCGTGTATTTGAGAAGTTCCTTCACATGCCCTCAATGAATGCCAAAGGTCCGTTTATGTACCTACAAAGAGACACACACACACAGATGAGTAGGACGTTCTCAGTAACTAAAGGGGCTTAATTGGGTATTCTGGAATGGACGTTATTCTATACTTCAGATGTATTATCTTTCTTGCCCAGAAATTGAAAGGTCTGCTAGCCACAACCCTGTCCTGGGCAAACCACAGAAATCAGGACTGGGAGCCTGAGAATCCAAACCTCAGATGTTGACTTCCACATGCCAGGCTTAATCCCGAGATCAAATATGAAAGTTGTTCTCTGAGACTTCTCTTCCTCGATCCAAAATTGTCCCTGTCCCTCCTGGACACCGGATACTTCTACAATAAACATAGCCTCCTCTGATTTCTTGAGAGTATTCTCAAGACCACTTGGTGATGAATCTTCTGGGAAATCCTGCCTCTCGGTAAAGAATGCGTGTCTGATGGGGAGGAGAAGGCAGAAGAAGCAGGAAAAAAAAGAAGAGCTACAAGTATCCCTTAAACCTGGGATGCTCTCAGGGAGCCAGATCTAGGGAAAAAGGAAAAAGAAGCCCCTTCTCACCAAACACTCCCCAGCCCCAAACCTTCCATGCTTCTGTGCAAAAGCCACATGACTCACTGAAATGAAACAAAACAAGACAGTGGCAGAAAAGTCAGAGACAGAGCGTGAGAAAGAAGGAGTTGCCAGAAGCTCCGAAGTCAGGACAACAAGCGGAAAGGGGAAAGGAATTTAATCAAGAGGCTCTGAGACAAACCTAGGCTGGCAGCTGAGACAAATTCTGAGTTGGGATCCAAGGCAGGAGGATAAGAAACTCACATGAACATGTTGGGGCTGGGGCCGCCTGAATTGGAGGCTGGAGACCCCACAGCAGGTCCAGGGCCCACACCCACATCTGGAAGTCGGGGAGCCCTGGCTTCTGGGCCTGGCTCTGCCATGGCCTTTCTGTATGTCTGCAGGAAGGTCAAGGCCATTTCCTCAGCACACTCATCTATAATCCTGAGATCTGGCAGGAGGTTTCTGTGGGCCCTGCTTGTCTATGTCTAAGGCCAAACCCCACACGTGCTTCAGTGCCCTTTGTGTGAAGATCTGCCAAGGCTGCAGTTGCAGGAGACACCCAGCCCCAGACAGAGGTACTTGCAGGGGAGCCCCTTGAAGGCTCCACCTCTGTGGTCAGCACAGGGCTGGGCATCCAGCACAGCTCCAGAGGATGGGGTGGTCTGAGCTGAACATGGTCCATAGGGCCCCTCCTGTAGCTAAGATGCTGTGCATCCCCAGCACCCCAGCCCAGGCCCCAGGAAAGCACTTCCCACCACACAGGTACTGCAGCCAGAAACACAGCTCAGCACATGCTGGGAGCTTCCTGCCCGCCACCTCCTCCTCCTCCCATGGTCCTGGGGACCGCTGAGTCCTAAGGGGCTCCCTGCTCAGGCTGGAACAGTCCTGGCCAGGGAGCTGGAATACCTGAGCTCAAGGCCTTTTTTGCCCACTGACTTGCTGGGTGATCTTAGATGGTGCTACTTTCTTTCTCTGGGCCTTGGTTTCTCTGTCTGCAAAACGGGGGTAACAATTCCTTGCTGCTAATCTTTAACAAGGGTTGTGAGAATGGGATGCTCCCAGCCTGGGGAAGAAGGGGTACTTTGGAAGAGGGAGATGGGGCTTCTTATGAACTAGACACCTTTGGCTGTGAGCTGAGTTCTGGGGCTGAAAGCTCCCTGGCAGCGCTTCTCCTGCCTAGCTAAGGAAAAGCCTGTCCTTCGGAGGCAATGCCATCCTTCCTGACACTGGGTACCATCCCAACATTGCTCAACAGTCTACAGACACCACAGCGTGCTCTCTTCTCCTTTCTCTCCCCCAGGGGCTGTGGAGACCCTGCTCAGTGGGGCGCCCTAAGGGGAAGGGGGATGCAGATGGGCTCTACCCAACCCCACCCCAGACACCAGACACATCTTCCAAATGCTCATCTTTCTGTGGGGAAAACCCAGTGGGAATGAACCCAGTTCACTTCAGGGCCAGGGGCTGAGGTGTGCCCTGCACAATTATGTCTGTCCCTCTCCTTTCTGAGCCAGTTGGCATCTCACAAAGAAGAACTCTGGTCCCCAAGAAAAGGCAGGCTAACCCTGTTCTTGACCCCAAGCTAAACACTGACCCCAGCCTTGAGCTGAGTACTGAACGCTGCGCCCCAGACCAAGTCTGATCCCCAAGTACATGCTGAGCCCTGACCCAGCCCCTGACTCAGTCCCAAGGCCACTGCCCAAGTCCTGACCCCAGCCTTAGACCGAGCCCTGACCCCGGCTCAGGCAGGACTAGGAGCATCAGGTTCAGGTGAGAGAGTGTGGACAGCTCCATGCCACCATACCCCTGAAGGGACCCAGCACCAAGAGGTCCTTCGGAGGCTGGGTCAGGAGCACCGACTCATATACCGAGAACAAGCCCTTTATCATCTGAGCAGCTGGAACCAACCTACAGGAAAGGGAGTGAATGCTGGTCTGAGGGCAGAGGCAGGGGATCCTCTCGGGCTTTCTTGGGAATTCCCGGGCTTAAATTTGTTCTGGAAATAGAGGAAAAAACCAGAGAGCTGTTGTGGGCAAAGCTGAAGGGGCTTCTCGGCCCAATACGTAGGTCTGATGCCCCAAAGGCACTCGGGCACAGCCCTGGAATCTCCCTCTCCCACCGTGGCCTGCCCCCTCCAAGCCCCACACGTCCACCAGTGCAGACACCTCCTAGCGCAAAGCCAACCCCTCTTCTAAGCACTCGGGGGGAATGGGGCTGTTTGACACAAGCTGGAACCCAACAGGGCCCTCTTCTCCCTTGGATCCTTATTTGTACACTTATTTTATACCATCTTCTCATCTGTGAGTTCCTTGAAGGCAGGAATAACAGATAGTCAGGCTTGGAGTCAAGGGTTTGCCTAAATTTTAGCTCTGGCTTCACCCCTTCCTACTGGAGTCATTTCAGGTACCTAATAATCAGTCCCTCAGCTGTAAAATGGGGATTATAGTAACACTTGGTTACCTATGCCACCAGATTCACCGGGTGATTGAGAGCATTAAATGTGCATGCACCGAGGTGCATATGTTTTTAAGTGCTGCACAGTCCTTGGCAGACTGTCACTTTCATGATCACCTGCATTTGCGAGGAAGGTCTCCTTGACCCTGGAAACACTTTCACATTTTGCTAAATGTAATGGAATCACGTTGATCCCTTGGCCTACATCAGCTCCCCCCCCAACACCTGACTTGCAGACCAGATCCACTCAAGTTTTTAATCTTTGGGCCTTGACACTAGCAGAGGCTGGGCTTTCTGGAAGGAAAATATTTGCTGAGATTGCAAGATTTCTGAAGACTGTAAAAACAAACCAACCAGCTGGTTTTTGAAATATCTTAGGATTTATGCAGTCCTCCCCTGTATAAACACGTGCTAGTTATAAATGGTTCTTATCTATGCACTAGGAAGGCCTGGCATGACTCCATAAGCTCCCAGTCCATGTATAAATTGAAAGTCATGGCACATAGTTTCCTCCCACCAGCCCCCTGGGAGATCTTGCTGAGCTGGTGGAGTCAGTTTGGGGTTCAGCAGTCTGAGCCCTTGTATGTGTCTCTAAACCGGTAGAGTGAGGGGAAGCTTGGAGGACCCCGGAGAAGAGGGCCCAGGGGACCTCAGAAGTCGAAACAGAGTCTACTATGGAAAGAGGGGGGGTGGGCATTGCAGAAGCTGCTAGAGATGAGGCCAACTTAGCTGCCCACCATCTTCAAGTGCTGGAGGCAACTGACAGTGAGGGATGAAATCCAAATCCAAAGGTCAGGTTCACAATCAAGCAGAGAAACTGACTCTGGAGTCTTACAGGGACACAAGGACTCTTACAGGGATCAAACACTGGACAGGAAGGTAAGGGGCACAACAGTAGCAGGGCTCTGTTTTGTAAATCCTCAAGAAGATGTCAGGAATGACCTCCTGGAAGGTTAGCTGCTGGCAGAGGGCTGGCCCTACTGGTGTCTCAGAGCAGGGCCTCCGGGACCTTCTGACTCTACTGATGAACAATATTCCACTAGACGACATACATATATAAGCACAGAGATTGGTAAAACTTTCAAAAACATGAAAAAAAAAAAAAAAAAGACAGTAAATGTATAGCAAAAAAAACTTTGTCAATGCAATGGAATCATGGTACATGTAGGGAAAAATCATGGAACAATCCAGGCCCTGGGCTGATCACCTGCCCACAGGGGAGGGGTTTCCACAAGGTGAGTACCTGGGTAAACAGACCAAGAGCAAGCTCTCCTTCCCTAGGGGAGCCCCTAGGAGCCTTAGGGAAGGATCTGGGATTTGGTCTCTGGGCAGCTGCTGCCTCTCCCTCCCTCTAGGAGAACGGCTGGGTAGTGACAGGCCTCTGCTGGGATCCTACTCATTATCCCGCTGGACAGCCATCAGGAGTCTGAGCCTCGGGCTGGGGTCTCTGATGCAGACAGGACCAAGTGTCCACTCTTTGCCATGAGATTATCTTGACTCTCTCTAACCTGCTGTCTTTCGAAGGAACTAAAGAAGCAACACATACGGCTTCACCCACGGACAGATCCCCAGGAACTGCCCTCAGAGTCAGACTTGGCCCATCTGGCTCCCTTGGCCAACCATAGGGAACGAACTTTCCCCCAAGCCCCAGAAATATCCCCCAGGCCCCAATCACCCAGCTGGTCACAATCCTGCCCCCAAGGCAAGAGGGCTCAGGTGGAAGGTGCCCTGTCTGATTTCACAATGGAACCAGGTCTGGGAGAAGAGGGGGCAGAGCAAGAAATTCTTCAGGATAAACTGTTAAGGATATGATTGGAAAAATCCCCCTAGGAAATCAAATGGCTGTGAAGTGGAGAAAGCCCCACACTCAATCTTAAAAGGCTGCCTGTAAGCATCACCGATCCCAAACAAACCGATTTCCTCTGCTCAGGGAGGAGGGAGCTGTGGAAGTAGGACCAGACCCAGGAGTACAGCCATCCTGAGGGAAGGTGTTGAAGAGAAGGGATCACCCCTTTCCTACACCGGGACCAGTGAGAATGTCCACCTGATTCTCTAGTGGGATTGGGAAACTTGCAGGGGATGGGCTGGGGAGTTCAGACAAGAGTGTATTCAGTGGTGTTCACTAGCTTCCCACAGAAACAAGATCCCCAAAGGAAAAGCCAGCTTCCAAACAATCAAGATCTTAACTACCCTAGGGAATCTGGTGTTTTCCATCTTGATTTCCTATTGTCACGCAGGATTTGTTGGTCTCTTTCTCTCTCTCTTGTCCCTTCCCTAGAATGACTACACAGATTGGGAGCTCCCGGGTTAGCTGAAGGCTAGAAGGACATTTATATTTTGAAGGCACTTTAATCAGAAGGAATTCTTGCAAATGGCCCATGCTCAGTCACCTTGTTGGCAAAGCCCAGGCCTTCCCTTGCCTGACACCCCAGTGCAGGGCTCACGAGGCCGCTGGGAGTGGCTGCGGCACTGCACAGTGGTTACTTACAAGTAGATGCTGGACTCGTTGCCTCCCATGTCTGGAGACTGAAGTTTCTGCACAAGGATGACGATGATGCCGATGAAAAGCACAAAGTTAATCTGAGGAGCAAAGAAAGAACTATGGAAATGGTTCTGGGAAAGACTTTCCACACCCCTGCCTCTGCACAGGCTGCTGTCCCCCCAAAAGCACATCCCCCCCCAAGCCTGCCAAGAACCTATTTGGATCCAAGATGGCAGCCTGAGCATGTTTATTTATCTCCCCAATTTCCCAAAATATCACTAAAATGACAGAAAACAGAAAAGAAAAAATTATTCCTTAGTAGTGCTGGGAAATGTTAGCATTTCATGAATGAGCTAGAAAACTGAGCTGTTTTTTGGAACAGAAAGAGCAAATAGGAACAGGGTGATGGAAAAAGTACAACCCCAAACAGACAGAGGATACTGCAGAGGTGAGAGCTGTTCATTGGAGAAACTCCGAGTTTAGAGGCATTGAATATGGAGAACCAGAATGGACAGCAATTAGCATGACTAATTCAAGGACCGCCTGGAGAACAGAGATCACAGTATTTGCCTTCAGACAAAGATCAGGGACAAAAGTGTTCTAAACAAAGTGGGAAGTTGTGAGTGTGTGGTGAGAAAGGAAGATGAAGGGGAATAAATTAATAGAAATGAGAGGATTATACATCAACATCTTTGGGATGTGGCCAAAGAATTACTCAGGGAGGAAAAACAAATGGAGTGCCTACTGCTAACATTAAAAAATAGCGGACGTAAAATAAATAATGAAGCATTCAAATCAAAGAACTAGGAAAAGTTCACTACAAAGTTAACTTATAGAAGAAGGAAAGAATTAATAAAGACAAAAATTCATAATAAAGAAAGAGGAAAAATAATAGACTTGATCAATAAAGTTTGGTTTTGTTTTGTTTGTTTGCTTTATAGATCAATTAGAAAGATAAAGCACTCTCCAGAAGGAAAGGATTCTTTCAGGTGTGCTCTTCATTATATGCCAAGTGTCTAATCAGTATCTGCAAGAGAGCTCAGTAAGATGCTGCCAAGTGCATGTGTCAATCACAAAGGAGGAAATGCAATTAAACAATTTTAGGGATAAGAAAGAGGGACAGAGCAAATGTATAGAATATTTTTACATCATAAAAGAAAATCAAACAAAATGAGACAACACAAATTAACAAAATCAACTCCGGATGTGTACAATCTGAGTAGACAAATAACCTCACAAGAAACTGAAAAGTAGCCAAAGTTGTATGCATTAAAAGGCACCAGGCAAAGGCTTTTTTACAGATCAGTTTTATGCCCATCTAGAATGATGTAATGTACATGTTATTAAACTATTTCAAAATAAACAAAAAGAAATTCTCAAATTACCTACAAGGCTAACAAAACCCTGTTACATAAACTTGACCAGGGCCAAACACACACATGGGTACATAAACACAATTACAGAACTTATGAAAAGAAATGCAAAAACTCTAAACAAAATATTTAAAAAGTTTTATCCCAGAAATGCAAAAAAAAAAAAAAAAACCTATTAGCATTTGTTACATTAACAGGTTAAAATAATAAGTTACCATTATCCCCCATAAGAGTGGCAAAAATAAAATGGTCAATTAATACAGATGCAGGAAAAGACATGGAAAATGAGCACTCTCGTACGTGCTCATGGAGGGTAATTTGAGATCCATGAAAATGTTAAATGTACACACCCTTTGTCCCAGAAATTCATTACTGGAGATTTATTCTAAAGAAATATTCACACCTGCTCACAGGTACGCACAAGCATATGCATTACAGCATTGTTCAGAAGGAGGAAAAACTGGAGTACTATAAATGTCCACCACTAGGGGTATGACCATTCAATAAATGTCTCCAAAACACATTTGATAAAATTCAACACCCAATCCTGATTAAAAACACACACACACTGAAACAAGCTGGGAATGGAAAGTCTCCTAGCTCAATGAAGAACAACTTTCCCCCAACTATAGCAAACATTGTTATCAATAAGAACAAGCAATAAAATTAAATAAAAATAAATATTGGAAAAGAAGAGCATAAACTATTTTCATCTACAGATTATTTCATTTTCTACCTGGAAAATCCACAAGAACCAAGAGAAAAAGGATTAGAACTAATAAGAGAGTTCAGAAAGGTAACCAAGAAAAGATAAGCCACGCAGAAACCAATAGCTTCCTACACATCAGCGGTACCCCTTAGAAAATACAATGAAAGAATGATCCCTAGACCCAACAAAAGCACAGACCACAAAATACCTTAGAGATAAACTTAACAAGATCAAAATAGAAAACTGAAAATCTTTACCATTCTTTACCAAAAGGACCCTGTGAAGGAAAATTTAATAAATGGAGAATCATGCCATATTCTTGGACAAGAATACTCAATATTTTAAGAAAATCAATTCTCCTACAAATTACTCTATCAATTAAATGCAATTCCTACAAAAAAAAAAGAAATCTCAGCCAGATTTGTTTGAAACTAAACAAGGCTATTAGAAAATTCATCTGAAAGAGAAAAGGTGCAAGAAAATTCTGAAAAAGGAAAAAGAATAATGAAGAGGAAATTAGCATTCCAGATATCAAAACATGCTACAAGGTTATAGTAACTCTCACAATGGGGAATTTGTCATGGGAACCGGAAATAGATTAGTAACATAGACTAGAAAGTCTGGAACCAAACACAAGTACATTTTATGATAAAATGACATTTCAACATAATGGGGAAAGGAAGGGCTACTCAATAAAAAGAACTGAGAGGGTGGACTCTCTCTATTAATAAAAGTAAAATAAAATTAGATATCACTTTATACAAGACAAAAACTAAAATAAAATTTCAACTGGATTAAAGATGTCCCTGCAACAATCCAATCCACAAAAGTGTTACAAGACAATTAAGGAGAATATTTATCTATTTTAGGTTGGAAAAGGTCTCCATAAATAAAACAGTAAAGCTCAGAATTCATAAAGAGAAAGACTGACAGGTTTGACCGTCTAAAAGCTTGGTAGTCTTGGAAAACCACTTATAACACGTCTAACAAATGAAGGGTTACTATCTTTCAAACAGTAAGAAAGACAACAATTCTCTAGAAAAACGAGCAAAAAAGATAAAACAGGTAATATCCAGAATACAAACAAGTGTTTGAAAAAAAATGCTCAGCATTATTAGCAGTATGGAGAAAAGCACATTAAAAAAATGAGCTACCATTATCTCCCATCCGACTGTGCAAAAAATTAAATGATTGCTATTAAATGTGCAGATAATGGTATAGGGAAATAAACACTCCACTTTTTTGCAGGGGTTAAACCGTTAAAGGTTTTTGGGAAGACGATTTGGTATATGAAATTTTAAACATGTTTTTGAACCTAGAGACTTATTCTAAAGAAATATTCACACATGCTTGAAATCATGCGTAAAAGGGTTCAGAGTAGCCTCTTTTGTAATGAGGGAACATGGAAGACTATAAATGCCCAAAACTGAGGGAATAGTTAAATAACTGATGCAGCCATATTACAGAATACACAGCAGCCGTGGTAAAGCAGGATGTCGGTTTGGGGGATGAGCCTTTCATTTCGCCTTCTCCGTGCCTTTCTGCCCAGGCCCCTGCCTCTCGCTGCTCCCCATCCCGAGGACACTCACCATTATGGAGCCAATCACCGGTCCTTTGATCACCCACCACAGAGCCGTGTTGTCGTTCATATCCCAGCAGCTGAAAGGCAGACAGACAGCGGAGAAGCAGGAGCAGAGAGAGGGAGCCTGGGGCAGGGATGCCCGCTGGACAAAGCCCCTGCAGCCCCTGCAGCCCCTGCAGCCCCTGGGGAGTGGCGACTGGAAGGAGAGCGCTCAGTTGCGCTGGGGACCTGAGCCCCAGTTCTTCAGGTGCCCTTGCTCTGAGCCTTGGCATTCCCCTCTGCTCCCCTGCCAAGGCATCCCACCCCCTCCCACCCTCGCAGCCACTGGCTGGGATCCACAGGAAGGCTCTATGCTCCAACGCGGAGGCAAAGAGCAGGGATGGAAGCAAGAGCCGAGGGTCACCAAGCGGCTCCTGGGAAAGGGCCTTGCTTCCTTTTCAGACCTAGGGCTCTTGGGGGTGCAACTTCACCTGCAACAGTCTTCCTCCCTTCCCTAAAAGGAAAACAGACACTGCAAGCTGGGCTCCAGGAGCAGACGAGGTCTCTGGAACCTTCCACACTCTGTCACTGGGCTCCCCACTGAGACCCAGCTGGAGGCATCCCCCTCCAGTGGGGTTAGGGCTCAGTCGGTGCCCAGGGTGAGAATTCAGTCTGAGCCCAGATTTGGGTGGTTGTTTGGGACAGTGGATCCGAAGTCAGGTCAGCCACTGAGAATTCCTGGCAAGAACCTAACCTGTATTCTGGACCCTGACGCACGAGGTAAACTCACCCTGTGTCATCGAAGTAGAGCCTCAGCACGGCCCACACTGTCACACACACAGTCGGGGTACCTGGGAGAGCAAGAAAAGTGGCCTCGTGATAGCAGGAAAACCACCATGCCCAGATGTCCCCTCAGACTTGGACTCTGACAGGTGGGGGCATGTGTCCTTCTGAGACCTGGTGCTCCAGGGGCCCTAACTGCCCCTCAGACCCAGGGCTCCTGGAGGACTTTCTCCCACTGAGACCCAGGGTTCCTAGGAGCAGGGCCAATCCCACCCCACAGAGGGACTCAGGGGCATGTCTTCTCCCACAGACTGTGGGCTTCCTCAGGGCAGCAAGAGCCAGAGAGGGTCCTGCCATCAGCCTAGGGAAGGGCAGTGCCTCCCACCTCGGCCTGCCCTCTCCAAAGGCGGAACCAAAGCCGTGAGGTGCCTCCTGCCCAGGCCATGAGACAGCCAGTCACCTACCCCAGCCGATAATGGTGTACCAGTAGAAGTATCTCCTCTCAGGGAAGAAGGTCTCTACCAGCAGGGTGAAGAGGTACAGGCCCTCGATGAACAGCCAGAAGTAGTTGGACACCACACAGTAGTGGAAGAAAACCACAATGGCCTTGCATTCCACCTGCAGGGAGAGCCGGGGTCCAGGGAAGCAAGAGCTCCCCCACCCCCAAGCCTCCAGGAGAATCCTGAAAATGCAGCCCAGTGGGGCCAGGGGAGAACCCTGAGTGCCCTTCTTTGGTACAGTGAGGATTTTAGACACCACACAGGATGGGGGAAATTCCTTCTCCCAGACCTCCTCCAAGTGCACCCTCCCAGGACAAAGGCTGTACTCGCAACTGTTCTTCCCGTGCTACCTCATGACAGCCTATCTTCTCCTCGTGCCATCTCCTCCAAAGAAGTGGTCTGGAAAGACCTCAGGACCTCAGCTCCGTGGTGGGCTAGTTATGAGACCACAGACTGGTCCAGCCATCTCTCTGAGCCTCAGCTGCCCACGCTATCAAATGGGACTTGGACTTCCCACCTGAACTTCTGCAATTTCTCGGCCATGTACCACGACAGGAAGAAATGGCTACAACTCACATTTTGGCTACAGGTGACATCCTATAGAGGTACTGTTGGCTAACTCAAAACTTCCTGGGTTCTTCCAGGACTTCTGTGTTAACCGGGGAGGACAAGGTCTTAATCCTGCAGGCAGACCCTCAGATGGTGGCGTGGCAGACAGGGAAGAAGAGCTCGGGGATGGGTGGTGGGAGGTAGCAGGGCCTTCCCGGCAGGGGGCTCAGCCCACTCACGGTGGAGATGAAGCAGTGGTTGTTGTCCTGCTCTGCATACAGGATCCAGTCTTTGATGAAGACGGAGATGGCCCTCAGCATGAACGACACAAACAGGTTCATGTGAATGAAGTTGCGAGTGCAGTGTAGCTTCCTACGAGAGTGAGCCAGGGGAGGGAGAGGTGTTGAAGCAATAAACCCCAAAGCAAATCAGAATCGACTGGGGTATGCTCTGGGCCAATTCCACAGCTTTGTCTCTGAGGTCCCCACCTGAAGGACCCCGCTTTTCCCACCTCTCTGAATCCTTACTTCCAGGCCTCTGTAATCAGGCCCCACTACTTCATGGGGCCAGACTTTCTCCACCTGCAGCCTCTCTAGATCTAGTCTAGCGAGATGAAAGAGGGGTGCAGGTCTCCACGCCCAACTTCTGCCTTGCTGTGTGGCCCTGGACAAGTCAGTCGCCCTCTCTGGGGTATGTTTCCCATCTGCTATCCCAGGGACGGGAGAGATGCCCTCCAGGGCTGACCCCCAGAGGGAGCAATGGGGGTGGGGCCAGGGCAGGGGTGGGCGGTGCTCGCCCCATGCTGCTGGGGGGCTCACCGGAAGCGACACAGGATGACCATGGCAGTGGTGAGGGTGACGAGCGACGTGCTGTAGCCAACGGTGTACAGGGCCTTCACCGACAGGTAGTAGTAGTCCTGGAGCAGGCACAGGACATGTGGGGCTCCACTCTCTCAGTGCAGGTGTAAGGCCCATCCACCCCTGGGCCCTCCACCCCCTTCATCTCCTCCCTCTCTTCTCCTGCTGCCCTCACCTCCTCCATCCCATCAGAGCCTCTACCACCACCCAACCCCTGGCTGAGCTTCTTGCTCCCTTCTGTGCAACATTGGGCATTCTGCCGGTGTTTAATAAATGCATGTTGAATGCATATTTGACAAAAGTACTGACCAATCAGAACAGGCATCAGCCTTAGTGCTGGAGAAGGGTCCACCAGGCCCCCACTGGGCCCAGCATTAACCCTTCAGTTGCCTGATGTCCTGGTAGAGTAGCCAGGGGGTGGGGGGCATCTGGAGGGCTCACGCAGCACACCAGCTGATTCTCAACCCAGGCTGAGTGAATGGCTGACTTGCCCTCAGTGCATCTGGGTTGGGTACACAGTAGGTGCTCAAGAATGCTGGCAGAATTGCATACATTGCCTAGAGAACTGAGTGTCCTGTAGTCCCCTCAGGGGAACACCTTTGCACCCCACATCCTGCCGCCTCGGAGCAGGTAAGAGGCTCACCTGGTCACCGTTCTCGGATCCATAGTCATCAAACCCACAAGCATCAAAGTAATGAGGGAAGGGCTCTGACCAGCCATCTTCCGTGCAATTGCGGCTCACAACCCCCATGTCTGCAGTGAGAAGAGAAATCAGCGAGGCATGGAAATGACTCCAGAGGATCCTGAAATTCTTATTTCTTAAGTGGGAATTCCTAGAAACCCATATGCCCAAATGAGAAGCACAAGAACAGACGGTTTAAGAAATCTTCACTGTCTGGGGAAAAGAGAGATTTCTGACAACCTGGAGCTCAGCCCTTTCTCAGAACACCACAGAGGAACTGTGACCCATGACATTCTTTGAAATTTGCTTTCTATTTACTTGTTAAATCATATTTTGAAAGTTATCACTGTTATGTATATATGTTAAAGTTCACAATTAAAAATGCATTAAAAAAAAAGAACACACAGAGGTTATAGGGTGAGGGTGAGGGTGGATGAGAGGACTAAAGGTGGCTGAATCCAGCATTCCTGCATCCCTCGCTTCTGGGACTACAAACGCTTGCCAGAGAGAGCCCTGAATCCCTCCCCGGGGCCCTTGGTTAGCACTTTCCAACTCCCGTGTGCAGGTGCCGGAAAACCACCTGGGAGGTCAATCACACATGCAGATTCCAGGCCCAACACCCCTAGGCATTCTGATCAGGAGCTCTGGGGTGAGTCCAGGAAGCCCCTCGGGGGTCCTCACTGCACCTGGAGCAGCACAGCTCTAGGTGATGCTTTTCCCAGGAGCCCTGGGCCTCCCAGCAGCTGCACCCACAGGACAAGGAGTGCTTCATGCCAAGGACCAGGCCACCATCAACCTAGCACCAGATCTGATTAAGATGCACGCCTAGGCTTTTTTTTTTTTTTTTTAAGTTTTGCCTTTCAGAGTTTGTGGGTCTGTTTCCTGTCATGAGGATACTTTAATGTTCTTTTGATGAAGCTGAAAGGTCATTTTGTGAGACACCCAAGGGGGCAGTGTTGGTCACAGCCATTTAGAGTTGTTTGCTGCCTGCAGAGTGGACTCCGGGCTGCTGTTCGCCCTGCCTGGGATGGTCTTAGCCTTTAATGATACGCCTTCCATTTCTGTTTCACCCAATGACCTGTAAAGGTGGGTCACTGATGTCTGGGGGAGGGCAGAAGGCAAGCACCCCTTTTCCTCTCGTCCAGCATCTGAGTGTGGCCGCAGACTGGGACCTGTTCCCACCTGGCTTCCTGGGAGTTTGCCAGGTATAGAAGGATGCAGGGAGAGCTCACTTTATAAGCAGTTATATGGGAAGTTATATGGAAATCTTTCACAGGATTCAAGAACCAGGAAACTGTAAAACAACAGACACCTGCAGAGAAGGAGCTCCAGCACCCACACTGCTGGGCAGAATTCTCCCCTCCGTGGCCGAGGGCGTGGAGGTTGACAGGATGAGCTCCAGTGCTGAGTTCTCTGACTCGGGATAAGGAGAAGGTTTGGCAGGCCCAGGGAGAGAAAAGGAGCTCACTGCTGGCCCAGTTTAATGCCAAACCGTTCCTTCTTTCAGCAAATCTGTCTCGGGCTGCTACTGGCAAACCTCTTTCCAAGCCACACTGAACGCTTCTTTGAGAAAGTCTGGATTCCCAGGGGAAATCACTGCCGAGGCCAAGCCCCTGCCCTGGGTCTCCTCTCTTTTCTGCTTTGCCCCCAGCAGGGTGGTGGGAAGAGGGCAGGGAAGTCGTTTTGAAAAACAATAATAAAAATGTCCTAGAGGTAAAAGTTATTTCCTTGGTTTTCATTCCCTTCTTTCTTCTTTTCTTCTTTTTGTAACACGTACAGTGTGGGCTCAGAAAAGTATAAACCTTTTTGTTCAGGACTGTTCCACGAATTCATGACTCGACTGTTTTGACAGAAATCTCTGGGAGAGGGAGTGCCCACCAGACTGAAAACGCGCAGTGACTGAGCCTGCTCCCAGAGAACCACCTAGGCTAATTGCCCCTGTAATTTCAGAGGAACACAGAATCTTAGAGTGGTGGTCTCAAAGTGTGGACCCCAGACCAGCTGCATCAGCAGCACCTGGGAAACGGGTTAGAGATGCAGATTCTCAGGCCCCACCCCAGGCATACTGAATCAGGAACTCTGGGAATGGAGCCCAGGAATCGGTTTTAACAAGCCCACAGGTGACTGTGATGCACAATTAAAGTTTGAGAATCACTGCTCTAGCTGCCAGAGTCCAGAAACTATGAGAGACAACCTAATTTAGGAGTTTTCTACTCAGCGTCCATGAAGGGGCTTCAAGAGATCTGCTGCTTCTGTTAAGCTGTATGCCAAATGTTCTGCTTAAGCATGATTTTCAGTTTGGGGGAGAGAAAATCAATAGCTTTATTACAGAAGGAAACGACTTGCCAAAGCTCACACAGCCTCAGAGGGCAGAACCCGGCCTGGGACGTTGGATCTCTGAGCTTGCGGGTCAGTAGATGGCCCTCCCTCCAGCCAGCCCGGCCGCCCCCAGCTTATCCCGTTACCTGAGAGATCCAGGGTGCTGCTGTCAGCAAAACCAAGCTCTCCTGCAAAACATGGATGTGAGCATGATTTATCAGCTTGCCAGGGCTCCCCATGGCCAACTCTCCACCCTGGAAGGCCAAGACTGCCCCTGCTCTAGAAGACCCAGGGTGGCGGGTGCAGAGGAGAGTCCTAGCCAGGAGGCAGCCTCACACCCTGTAGCTGCACTGCACTTTCTGACACAGCCATCCCCATTTGGTTTGCGTTTCTCTGATGTTAAGGATGGCCCATGACTAAGTTCTGCCCCAGGGACTACAAGGTTATAGGGCATTATCAGGGGAATGGGATGCTGGAGGGCCTTCAAAATGGGGAGCAGAATGGGAAGAATTGAATAAAGATGATTAGGCCTTTTCCAAAAAGGGGTAAGGGACAGAAATATGGGCCCAGGGCTTGCAGTTTCTTGTTTCGTGCTCAAACCTCCATCTCAGTTTCCAAACCTCTCTCATTAAAGGGAACCCAGAACTCCAAGGACTTTATCTTCAGACTTTTTTTTCTCTGTTTCCCCTTAGTCTTTATTCTCACCTCCACCCTTTTCTTATGCCAAATCCCGTTTGCAAAGAACCCCCATTTCCCTCCACTTATCAAAATCCTGATTCCAAGGTCCAGCTGAAATGCCACCCCTTCCAGGAAGCCTTCCCTGACCTCTTCATTATTATGATTAAGTCTATTCTGTTCTCTCACTTGCTGCACATTCCAATTTCTCAGCCACTGGGGATGTCAGTATCTGTGTGGACTCATGCACATGTTCAAGCTTGTACATACATATGTGCATGGGCCGATGCGAATGCGTGGGATTGTTTTCGAGCCCCTCCATTTGTGAGTCTTGTCCTCCTAAACGAGCCTAAGAGTGGCCTGAAGTCAAGGGCTATGCCCTCCATTTTTCTCTGCCTGTCCCTACCTTCAGTATGGCCAAGGGAGTGAACCTGCAAGAGGGGGCAGGTGGGTAGAACCAGATCCCTGGTGAGTCTCCCATTCTCCCCACTGGATCCCAGCAACCAGAGGCTGGGATCTCCTAATGCTGGGTTCCCACTGGGTGGACATAGGGACAGCAGTGTGTCCCCACTAAAGTTCTTCTTACCAATGGTTTTCGTCTCCCAGACTGAAAAACAGAGAGAGAGAGAAGGCAAAGATTAGCAACGGGGCTGGAGTAGATCTGCTCTCACGGGCCCCCCACTGACCACGTCCCCCTTTCCCCACTCCCAGACTCTCGGGATAGGTTCTACTGGGGCCCAGTAGAAAGAGGACTAGAAGGTGGAAACTGGCCAGGCTCTACCTCTCCCTCCACAGCAGGAAAAACAGTTAAAGAGAAACTAGTAAGAGGCCTTTAGGAGGGGAGAGGTCAGGACTCCAGCATCCTGCAAAGAGACAACCGCTACAATGGATCCAAAATCCTG
The DNA here is from genome assembly GCF_015220235.1 of Choloepus didactylus. Classification (NCBI taxonomy): domain Eukaryota; kingdom Metazoa; phylum Chordata; class Mammalia; order Pilosa; family Megalonychidae; genus Choloepus; species Choloepus didactylus. The sequence goes on along the minus strand of NC_051311.1, from coordinate 140,925,235 downwards.
CCCTGAGCTACATGAGAACCAAGAAAGAAAAGGAGAAATTCCACTCTCTCCCTATAAGGGGAAGTCTCACAAATGCAGCTTTGTGAATGGAGGTGTTAAAAGGCCTGCCTTAATGAACCTTTCAGAATCAGGTGCAAGTTAACAGGTTCATTGTGCATTTACCAGAGGGCAGGGACGCAGGCTGCAACTGGAGGGAGGTTTATCTTAAGCAAATCTTGTTCTACTGTTGATTCATTTTGCATTTTTTGTTGTTGTTGAAAAGAAACAGTCTTGGCACAGAATCTGACACACAGTAGATGTTCAATAAACTTTAAATAAACAACTGAATGAAAGGAATACACAGAGAAGGAAGTGATTAAGTTGCTGTCTGTAGGAGTGAATTAGGAATTGGGCTGAGTCACCGGCCGCCCAGGGCCTGATGTTCCACCATTCAGACTGCACCACACTGCTCAGCAAGTCCCCTGTCTCCTTCATCACAATCCACTCCTGTCCCTGCACCGGGTCACACCCAGTCTTCAGGCCCTCGCGATGGGAGAGTTTCAAAGCCACCCTCCCTCTGGGCTGGCAGGAGGTCTTCAGGTGGGAAGTGGGGCTGAGAGGCTCCAGGAGGAGGGGTGGGAAGGAGAGGTGGGGTGCACGCAGGTAAACCTTGCCTTCTCTGGTCTTGGGTGGGGGGTGGAGACGGGGGCCTGGGAGGGACCCAGTGCACGGCCACTCTCTCTCTCCTGCTGCAACCTCCCACGAGCACCTTCCCCACTGGGGCAGAGGCAAGGTTGGCCAATTTCATGGTTTGAAAGAAAATTTGCCTTTTGCCTCTCAGAGACAGGACAGAAGGAGCCTGCCGGGTGAGCCAGCCAGGGCTCCCTGGTGGAGCAGGCCTTGGAGGCTCTCCTCTTCAAGGCCATCAGTCCAAGCCTTAGGCAGGTGAAGGGGTAAGCTGAAGCCCAGGTGGGAAGTGGCTCAGAACCCCTGGGAGTCTCTCAGAAGTTCCTGCTCTCCATGTTCTTCAAGCCAATGCCCCAACCCAGGGCTCGGCGGGGCAGAGGCAGGCCCACCATCTTCCCGTGCCCAGCCCCAACTCGGTGTCCCCAGCCTAGTGCCCAGCCTCCTTTGACACCGTGAGAGGTGATGTGGCTCTTGGCCCGAGTGCCTGGGCATTAGCCTTCTTTGGGTGTCCCTGAGGCTGCAGCCAAACGGCTGGAAGTGGACTCACCCCCAGGGAAGGGATTCACAGCCAGCCCTTGTCCCCAGATCCCTCCTGCAGGATCCGGCCACCAGAGTTTTGTACCTTTGGCCACAGCATTCCTCTTTCTCCCCTGCTCCACACCCCTATGTCCAGAGATGGCAAAGCTCAGCTGCTCTGCCACCCCCAGGGTCTCCACCTCAAGTCTACAGAGCCTCTGGCTATCCCCGCTCCACTTGAACTGCTCCCAGAGGCCTCAAACACACACCAGTCCAGAGTGGAAGTCCTCCTGACACTCACACCCACCCCAGCCCCCAACACGGGTCACCAACGCAGGGCACCCCCAAGTCACTGACCACACTGTTCCCCGTGTGGCAAGTGACTCTCCCTGGAAGCCCAGGAGCCCCCAGATGGCAGGACCCCCAGCTCTCCTCCTCCTGAGCCCTCCCAGCAGGGCCCAGCACCAAGGCTAAGGGCTGCGAGGACAGAGGAAACGCTTTACTTAGTAAGCTTGGGTGAGCCTGGGGCCCTGTGCTGAGGTCTGGGAGCTCAGCTTTGCTCTTATCCACGACGAAGGCATCTGTCTCCACGTGGAGCCGCGCACCACATATGGGGACTGCTTCTGTGACCTTACGTGTGCGTGAGAGTCTGTGGTTCCCTCTTCCCCACCAGCCTGTGAGCTCAGGAACAGGGATGATCACCTCTAGGGCAACCTGGGTGTCCTTGTGCCTCCCCGGAAGGCCAGGAGCTGGAGTTCGGGGAGCCGGCTAGTGAGTTTGTCCTGATGATCCCCCAGGGCTGAACGTACCTTGGTCTGGGTTGAAGATTCGGAAGAGTTCGGGGCAGCTGACAAGGACCATCTCACCCACATGAGCGGGTTTCCAGCACGTGATGTTGTCCCACATGCCGGGGCAGCCTGTGGGGCAGGGAACCATGGTGAGTGTAGGCCCAGCCACACACACACACACACACACACACACACACACACACACACACCAGAGGACCAAGCCCTTGCAAGGGGAGAGGTGCAGCTTAAGAAGAGGGAGGGCTCACCCTGCCCTGGGACGATGCCTCAAAGAGGAGCTGCAACACACACCCATTTCAGGAGCTCTTGGGTGAGGAGAGACCAACCCTGCCCCCCACAGAGCTCCCATCTGATTTTATGCATCCCCACAGTCCTACATCCCTGAAGGATTGTGGGGCAAGGGAAGCAAGCCCAGCACCAGGCCAGGATTGGATCCCTAAGAATGAGTGTTGGGGTCTTTGCGGCCCCTCTTCCCACATCCCCCTGCACCTGCTCCTACTCCTTATCCCGTCACTGGGCCTTGGACCACACTGTATGGTCCAGCTTCAGCGCAGCCTCCTCCGAGGGTCCCGGGGGAGGAGCAGGATCTGGCTAGCCTGCAGGGGCAGCAGGCCGGATGCTGCTCCCAGACCCATCTGCCTTCCAGGGCAGCCTGGGAGCAGGGAGGCTTTTCCCAGGGGAGCTGGCAAGGAGCTAAGGCTTGAAGGATGAGCACACACTTGTCAGATGGAGAAGAGGGAAAGTCACCAGGCAGAGGCCTGTGTGTGCCAAGGCCGGCCTGGAATGACCACAGGACCTGGAGCGGGAAGAGGCAGGAGGCAGGGGCCACTGCAGAGGCCACGGCAAAGTCACAGGAAGAGATAAGATGGTTCCAGATCAGGCTAATGGCAGAGGGATGGGGAGGAAAGACAGATTTGAGAGGTACTTGGGAATCAACAAAATGTGACTCATTGGACAAGAGCTATGGGGGTGAGGAAGATGTCAAGCTTGACAATCATATTTGGTGGCTTGGGGGACTCAGTGGATCCTCCAAACTCTCTGACCACCGCACTCTCCCTCCTGCTGGCCTCTGCAAGCCTGACGACGGGGCTCTCTTCACTTCCTGCTCTCCTCACCACCCTTCATGCTACATTTCTCCTCTCCACTAAAATAGCTCTTGCCAAGGTCACCAGTGACCTCAATCCAGCCCACACTTGCCGCCTCCCCTGCCACACCATGCCCACCTGTCTCGTGTGACCGCCGTGCCTCTGGGCCCTCCTCCTCCGCCAGCACATAAAGGCAGGTGTTTGCCCCGCCCTGTCCTGAGAGCACACACCCCACTCACTTTGAATGAGACCGTGGAGTTCATGGATTTAACAATCACATGTGGCCGACTGCCAATCCTCCATGGACATCCACTCCCTGAGGCTGATGCACCAGCCTCATGCCTGATGAATCACCCGCAGTGAAGGGCCCAAGACTCAGCACAGCATCCTCCTCCTAAAACCTGGTTTCCTGCTTCAATTCCAGCTAAGATCCTGGGAGTCATCCTCATGTGTGTCTCTTTCTCCTTCAAGGGGCATCTCCAATCAGTCAAGTCCTGCTGGTTTCATCTCCAAATATGTATGGAATCCATTCCCTACTCTCCACCATCCCCACTCCCACCCACAAGGTGCTCATCACCTTCCACGTGGACCACTGTTACAGACCCTGAGCGGCCTCGCCCAACACCCCACCCCCAACTATGATGAGATCTTTTCAAAATGAATACCTGGTCATCACTGACAACCCTTCAGGAGCTTCCCAGCATCTTCACAGACCATAACATGGTACCCAAGGCCCTGGCCCCCGGCCCCCTGCTTCACAGATCAGCCCTCCCACCGCTCCCTCTTCACACGGGCACATAGGTGGCGGCTGAGGCCACGGGATGGGAGATTCACCCAGGGAAAGGACGTAAAAGAGCGCCAAGGAGGGAGCCCAGGGGACACCCAAATTCATGCAGTGGACAAAGCAAGCCCACATAGTGACAAAATCAAGAGCCAGTGGCCAAAGGTGCAGGAGGGGAAACAGAAGCGTGGCATGTCAGACAGCAGAGAATGCAGAGTCCCAAGGAATGGGTGCACCTCGTGCTTTGGGTGGAGGACGATGGGCGATGGGGAGTGTTTCTGTGCTAGGTAAGGGGTGGTGGATGACGGTTTCCCACATCACTGGGCTGCTGTATCAGTGAGTTCACATAAGTCAAGCTCTTAGAACAGCACCGGGCTGTCAGCACTCAATGCATGTTCCCTATTGTTATTATTATTAATTCCATTGTTTCAATTAGGTGTCCCTGGGAATCATTCCCGAGGGAGGCCCCAGCTGGGATATGAAACAGAGCCCTGCGAGCTGCAATGGCAGCCCCAGTGTAAGGCCACTTAACGGGTCATGGAGGAAGCCTGGGCAGGGGCCAGGCAGGGAAGGGGGCCCAGGCACCCACGGCCTCCGGGTGCAAGAATCCCTGTTCTTTAGGATTCAGACCATGCTATGTGGAGTTTGCACCCACTCAGGTTGGCTTATGGCACCCCACTCATAGAATGGCAGGTGCACCACAGAAAGCTCCAAGACAACAAACCAAGAACATAAAGAAGCTGAGAGCCAGACATAGGAAGCCGGCCGTAGGTCTCAGCAATGGCCGGTCATCAATCATTCCCGACCACCCATGACAGCAGGCCGTCTAGCCAGCACATGGGTGAGTGACAGCATGTCCTCAGCTGCATGTCAAGTGATGACTATGGACTGCTGCGGAGTGTGATCGTCTGGCCTGGCCAACAGATGCTCCCATAATATAAGGCATTAGGCCCTGGTGCGGCCAGCTGCTCCTATCAGCTGATGCTCTTTGAGCTCACGGGGCACTTTAGATGGAGCAGGCAGAGACCCGAGGGCTGAGGGACAAGGAGGAGGGATGCAGGGGAAAGGTGGGGATGGACTGAGGCGAGCAGGGTGCTCCCAGGATGGAGATTGTGGCTGCCGAAGCAGAAATAGTCTTCCTCCAACTATTTACCGAGCAGGTATGGTCCACCGGGCACTGCTGAGGCACCAGGGCTACACTGGGGGAGAAAACAGGCAACACTGGAAAGTTCATGTCTGAAAACAGAGAGAGGGCAAAGGACAGAGTCTCCCAGCCAAGGGCTCACTGCATGACCGTGGGCAAGTCTCCACCTTCCCAAACCATGACCCAGTTTCCCTGCCTGCACAGTGAGGGCTGGGGTCTCCAAAGATCCTCCCAACACTGAGTGGCCAGATCTGAATTCAGGAGCAGAGATTCCCTCTGGTTCAAAGGATGGCTTAGGGGAGGCTGGGGTTGCTTCCCTCACCTTGCTGCCAAGATAAAACGTCTGCCAAAGTTACAGCCTGGGGATTGTCGGGCTCCACCTACCACACCTCTCCAAGTCCTTGGTGCTCCTTTGGGTTTCCAGCCTGGGCCCCTCCAGACACTAAGAGTCCTAGGGGCATCTCCTGCAGCACCAGCATGGATGGGAAAGTTCTCCCCAATTTATTCATTCAGTTATTCAAGAAATATTAAGTGCCTTAATGAGTCAGACACTGCAAGGCGATACAGGAAGGATGCACAGTCCCTGCCTGCACAGAAATCATAGTCAGGTGGGGGAACAAACACTCAAACACACACAGAAGTTTAAATGCTGATACATACTACGAAAAAAAGCATAGGGCATGAGAGAGAATTACAGGTACATTTCATTAAATTGGGGGATGGGGGTGGGTGTGGGTCAGGGGAAGCCTCAGTGAGAGAGGGATGTTTAAGCCAAAACCTGGGAGTAAGCACTGGCCAAGGAAAGGGAGTTCCAGGCAGAAGAAATGGCATATACAAAGGCCCCAAGGCAGAATCATACTTGTTGCATCAGAAACACTTTAAGAAGAAAAAAGCGACCAAAACTGAGTGAGCCACAGGGATGGTGGCACGGATGGAGCTGGTGCAGTAGGAGACCTAGATGACTGCAGAGATGGGTAGTGTTAAAAGATTTTGGATTGCATGCTAAATGCTAAGAGAAGCCACTGGATGCTGTATGAGCTTCCTGTTGCTACTGTAACAAAGTAAACTGAGTGGCTTAAAACAACACAAATTTTATTCCCACAGTTCTGGAGGCCACAAGTCTGACAAAGGTCTCTCTGGGCTAAAATCAAGGTGTCAACAGGGCTGCATTCCTTCTGGAGGCTCCAGGGGAGAATCTGTTTCCTGGTCTTTTCCAACTCTAGAAGCCACCTGCATTCCCTGGCTCATGGCCTCTTCCTCCAACTTTAAAGCCAACAGCACAGCATCCTGAAATCTCCTCCTCTGATCCTCCTGCCTCTCACTTACAAGGACCTTTGTGATTTTATTGGGCCTATTGGATAACCCAGGATAATCTCCCCATTTCAAGATCCTTAACTGAATCACATCTCCGAAGTTACATTTGCCATGTATCATAACATGCACAGATTTGGGGGATTATGAGGTTGACGTCTTCAGGGTGCCATTATTCTGCTGACTACAGATGGGTTTTAAGAAAAGGTGCCAACATGATCTGATTTGGTTGTGAGTGGAAGACGATATATTTAAAGGACAGAAAAGCAGACATGGGGAGACCTGTGAGAATATGGCAGTGGTCCAGGAGAGATTTGATGAGGCTCAATTTGGCATGTCGGCTGCAGAGATGGAGAGGTGTCTTGGGTAGGATAAAGTCTGGAGCAGAACTGGCAGGGTTTGGTGACAGCAAGTGTGCCAGAGACTGTCAGTACTCACCCATGTCATCATGACGCCTTCTGACCAATGGCAAGTGGATGAAGTGGATGAACTGGCCTCTAAAACACCCCTCGCAGGCTTCCACACCCTGCCTCTCTCATCCCCTGCTGCAGCGTCCTTGGAGCTACATGTGGAGAGGGACAGTATTCCATGGTGGAAGGAGCCTGGATCCCTGAAGGACTGTGTGAAGTGAAGCTCCACCTCCCACCTCTGCTGACCCTACTGGCCTGTGGCACGTGCAGGCAATACATGCCATTGTGCCAAATCTCTGAGATTCTGGAGTTTGTTATTGCGGCACCATCTAGACTACCCTGACTAACACAGAGAACTGGAGAGAGGTACCAAGGTCTCTGGCCTGAGTGTCTGAATGGACGGATATGCCCTCTATCACAGTGGGGAAGACTGGCCGAAGAGCAGATGGTGGGAAGGGGTGGGAAGAGCATTAGGCGAGTTGGGAATCAAGAGCTCAATTTGGGATATGCTTAGTTTGAGATGATGCTAAGAGCCAAGTGGAGCCAGATGTCAAACAGAAAGTTAGATAAGAAGTCTAGAGGCCAGAGGAGAGGTCAGAGATGGAGAAAGCCAGCTGGGAGTGGTGAGCAGGGGATGCTATTCAAAGCCATGGAACCGGAGAGGTGGTCTAGTGAGAGTCTAGATCAAAAGTAGGAGGAAGAGAACTGGCCTGGCCCCAAATTCTGAGAATGCCAACATTTAGAAGAGGAGCTGGCAAAGCAGACAGAGAAGGGGTGGGCAGGGCTGAAGGACAACAGGAGAGGCTGGTGACAGCCGTCAGGAAAGCATGTTTCAAGGACAATGTAGTTGTGTGCATCAAATGCTGTTGAGAAGTTGAGAAAGTTCTCTCCTACTCCTCCTCCTTCAGAGGAGGTCAAATAGATCAGGTCCTGTTCCCTGGAAGACCCCTCCATGCTTGGCACTTACCTACCCCCCCCCCCACAAAAAAAAACCCTATTCATCTCTACCCTTTTTCCACATCCACACTAGCCCTAAGCCTGAGTCCTCAACCCTCCCGTCCCCTCAGTCCACTATGAAACTTGGTCATAGGAATCCAGGCATTGGGGGGGGGGGCTTCCTGCCTTGGCTGGGACATGGCCATGGACAATCTCTGGGTTTGGCTCCCACCTAAGACGTTATCCATAAAATAGCCAAGGAGTGGCGGTGATTTGTGCCTGCAGGGAGAGAGAAAGTCCATTTAAGAAGATTGCACTCAGAGAGAATGCAAAAGCTATTAGCCCTGAGACTGGAACAAAATAGGAGCTAATCTTGGGTTGTCATGGAGATGAAATTGTCAGGTTCCCCCACAGCATTCAAAACTCGTGAGACCAGTGGCACCAAAGGGACTCAGACAAAGCCGTGGTCCTTCCTCTGAGAAGCCACCCGAGGATGCTCAGGTATTGTTAGAACAAGTCACCCATTTTTTAACATACAACCCAAGGGCAGAAAATCATTCAATTCACTGAAATTTGTAGCCAATGCTTCTGTGCCATAAAATGAGGACCACCTGTGAGCACAGGGCTGGCAAAGGAGAGGGAAACACTGCACACGCAATACAGTCCTCCCCTCTGGAAATCTGAAAAGGCTAGAGCTGTGGCTCCCAAAGTGAGGTCCCCCCACCAGCAATGCCACCTGGGAGCTTGTCAGAAACGCAGATGCTTGGGCCCTACCTGAGTACTACTGAATCAGACACTCTGGGGGTAAGGGCCTCACCATCTGTGTTTTAACAAGCCCTCCAGGGAATTCTGACGCACACTAACATTTGAAATCTGCCGAACTAAAGGAAAACACGGTATGGGCAGAAATGGAACTCTGTCAGATGTGACACCAAGCCCTGTGGGATGCACGCTTGTCAGAGTGAGGGTCCCTGCAGACTCTGTGCCCTCCTGAGCTTGATGCCCAGGGCCCAGAGCAGCTGTGAGGCCCATACAAGAAGCTCATCTTGCCCCCTGGACAGGGAAGCCTGGGCCTAGCACTTATGTGGATGCCCCTCCTGCAGGCCTCTCCCCTCCTCCCCAGAAGAGCCCAGGGTGGAGATGGGGCTGGGGGGAGGCCCTGTGCACAATGTATGGGCCACGGGTAGGAGGTCAGAACAGTGATGAGCAGGTTGATGAGCAGACTGCCTCTTTCCAATTTTCTTCCCTCCAGCCCCTGCCAAGGCTACCTCCCTCCTCCACCTTCTCCAGAACGTGGGGGAACACCATGGAGGACTTTCAGCCTCCAGGTTCCAGGCTGATGCCAAGGATGGACGGCAAGCAGAGTCTGGGGCTGCTGAAAGGCAGAGGAGCCATTTCCCACGCGCAGGGCTCCTTTTTCCTCCTCCTCTGGGCACAGGAGCACTGCAGCATGAAGGGGACCTGGGCCCTGGCCCAGGGCTGGCTCTGGCCCTTGGTGTGACTCGGGCCAGTTACAGCTCCCCTGGCCCTCAGCCTCTCCATGCTCCACGTGACAACACTGGACTCAGTGTTGTCTTGAGCCCCATTTGGCTCTCAGGGGTTTGGAATGAGGGACAAAACCACAGGTCCCAACAAACATCTTTAAAGCATGCCAAGCATGTTGCAGGCAAAACAACACGGGCAGAACACTTGCTTTCACTCCCCATGGCCACTTGCCTGCCCTCCTTTTCACCCCCTTCTGGCTACTCCTGAGCTCCAGTGCCTTCCCCTCAGCTTGCATCTGTCCCCGGCTCCTGCTCTGAAGGCCCCTCTATGTCATACCATCCCACCTTCTCTTTGGGGAGGAGGTTGCAGGGCCAGCAAGACGAAAGGACTTCAGGTGCATCCAGGGACTCCCCTATGCCACCACCCCCCACAAATGGTGCCAAGATCACACCTCACCTCCCACAAATCAGCATCCCCCTTTCAACTGACTCACTTAATTGGATTTTTAAATTTATGGGGAGATACAAAATGAATTAAAATACGAAAAAGCAGAAAAACATATAAAAGCTTTTTGTTGTGAGTTCACAAGCAAATCACTTGAATAAGCTATATTGGTTCTTGTTTTCATTTTCGAGTGTATTTCAGGGACTTCCACTGACCTGTGGCCTGGGTTCTGTGCTGAGGTCTTGGTGGGGGCAGAAGGTGCAGGGAAGGATGCTGCGGGAGGACTGGCCTCTCTCAGCCCAGCCCAAGCACAGATAAATAACCTAATGCACGACTGTCGATTCTTTGTCACACTCAAATCTGACCCTTAGCTCGGAGTGAATTCCCAGGCTCCATCTCCGAGTTCGCTCACCTGAGATCACATGAGCATGGTGGAGGCTGTTCTCTCCAAACCAGCGGTCCTCGACCCTGGACACACTTTAGAATCATCTGGAAGCTTTTAAACCATACCCATGTCTGGATCCCCACCCAAATGCTGACCACACTGGTCCAGGGCGGGGCCTGGACACCAGTTAAATGCTCCCCAAGGGGTTCCAATGTGCTGAACGGTGCAATGAGATGAAGTGTCACCCACATTTCAGGAACATGTTTAATTTGAGGCCTAGAAGCCCAGCTCAGCTGGAACGACAGTCGCAGATGCCCCAAGGAGTAGGCCTGGGGCTCTCAGCAGGCAGCACAGGGAAAATCCAGACCCTGGAGGCCAACAGCAAGGTCAATGCTCTCCCAGAGCTGGAAAGGCACCCAGAGCCCCCCTGCTCCTAGGCCCCCTTCCAGGAGGGAGTCCTCCAACCTCAGCTTGCAGGAAAAAGCCCCTGAGGACCACAGGCCTGAAGTGAGCCGGGCAGGCTGGACGGCAATCTGGGGTCAGCCTTCCCCTTCCACCAGAGCTGTGACTGGCCAAGCAGATTGGTAGTGGCTGAGGCCTTATGCTATCCTGGCCCTCAGAAAAACAAACACGCTTTGGCCTTTTCATAGCTAAGGGAAGTGCAGGCCCCTGGGGATGCACTCAAGGCCATACTCTCCCAGCATCTGTCCAGCCGCAACTCAGCTTTCTCTGCTGGATGGCCTCTCTCCCCATTGAGGGGGTTGAGAGTGAGGGTCTGTCCCCTCCCTCCTCTTCTGATCAGAATTACAGGGTAGTGGTCAAGAGCACAAACCCTGGGGACCATTCAAAGGCAAGTAACCTCTCTGGGGGTAAGAACCTACTCAGCCCATAGCTGGTATAAGGTTTCAATGGACTCTATTGGCTGGAGAACCCGGTACCTGGTGTGCAAGTGCTAGCTGTTACAATTCCCACCCTCCAGGCACCAGACTCATGGCCCCTTTCTGCCTTTGCTCACGTCGCCCCCTCCCCACCCCACCCCACCTGGAGCTTTCTCTCCTTCCTTCCCATGCTTCTCCTGCTCTCGAAAACCCAGACCTGGCCTCCCACCCCTCCCCTACTTTTCCAGAAGCCTTCCCAGATTGTTCCAAACTGCAACGACCTGTTTCCTACAGATGCCTCCATCCTTTCCCAGAAGAACTGGGATCTAGCCCAGGATGGAAGACCCTGAGGGCATTAGACACCACGGATGACTATGCTTATTAAACATAGCTGTCGAGGACTCGGCAAACACTATGTGCCATCCCTAGAACTTTCCACGGGTTTTGTCATTTAATGCAATAATTCCATGAGATAGGTATCATTTTTTTCTCCATTTTACAGACAAGAGAAGTAAGGTGTTATGTGCCTTTCATAAGGCCCTGTGGCTAGTGGTCAGGGAGACTGGGACTCAGCACCTGTCATTCTTCAGAGGCCTAGTGGTCAAGGGCACAGACAGTTTGGGTTTAAGTTCCACCTCTGCCTCTTGGTGGACTGTGTCATTAAGTCAAGCAGCATGCATCATCTCCTTGTGCCTCGGTTGCCTCATCTATAAAACAGGCATAATAATAGATGCTTCCCCTTAGGTTGCTGTGGTGGTAGAATAAAACACTAGAGCCGCACCTGGCACGTAGAAAGCCTCTATAGGTACTGGCCATTTACATGATCCATCCTACCCCCCTCAATATGATAGAGGGGTCCTGAAGCCCAGTGCAGGGAAGGACCATGGAGTTGATGGCCCAGTTGGGCCCACTGTCTCTTCCTCTTTTCTACTTGATGAGTGAGCTTTGAGTCTGTTTAATAGGTCTCAGCCTTGCTGTAAAACTCCACCCTCTCCTCTGGGGACCTGTTACCTCACCTCCAGGACAATCCTTCACACCACAACCTCCTCTAGGCCCAGCCTGAATGCTGCTTCTTCCTGGAAGCCCTCCTGGTCCCACCACCTACATTCATCCTGCCCCAGCAGGAAGTGCTTTCTCCCTACACTGAATTCCCATTCAGCACTAGATACTGTTCTCTCCACTGGCTCAGACCTCTCTTGGCTGCAAAGCAGAGGCATTGGAGTACAAATCTCTCTCTGCACTCCCCCACCCCTAGCTTTGCCCCACTCCCCAGCCCAGACACCTTACATGAGTTGAATGAGTGAATCAGAAGGTGAGGGGATGAGTGAGAGAATGAGTGAGTCTATAAATGAATGTATGAATGGGTAGATGAGTTTCTTCCTCAGGCTTGGGGGGTTGCCCACCCAAGTTTAGGTTCTGGGGTAGCCTACAGGTGGCCCTGACCCCTGGGGGTCTCTGAGGCAGGGCTAGAAGAGAACCAGGTGGAATCCTGTGGAACAGGTGCAGAGACGCCGAGGGACGAGCCCATGGGCAGGCAGGCCACTGCTGACCCTCTACGTCCAACTCCAGTGAAGATGGAGAGGAATATAAAGATACTGTGCTCTGAGCCATGTCCCTCTGTAGCCTCACCCCCACCCCCAAGTCCAGGTGCAGGGGGTTACTCACTGCCCCCTAAAATGTCAGTCTCAAGCCTCCCAGCCTCTTGCTCCTGTGATTCTCTCTACCTAGAATGTTCTCCCTGTGGATCCATCCTCAATTCTTACCTGCTGGTCAAATGCCTACCCATCCCTCAGGCCCAGCTCAGGAGTTCTCAGACCCAGCTTCTCATTATGTTCACTCAGGGGCTTTTAAAACTCACCCATGACCAGACCCACCCAAGGGATTTTGATGTAATTGATTTGGCCAGTGGCTTGGTACCTGGTTAAAGTTCCCCTGCTGATTCTAATGTGTGGCCAGGTTTGAGAACCAAGGATCTAGGTCAAATGCCACCTTCTCCACGAATCCTTTCCATCCTCCCAGTGAAGGCCTCATTGTTCTCTCTCCTAAACGCATCAGAATGTGTGAGGCACTGGCCTCCCCCCAGCACCGGCCTCCCCTGTCACGGGACGGCTGTCTATCCGTGCATCTCTCTCATGCTTCTGCCAGTGTGCCCTGTATCTTGTCCTCTCCCCAGCCCAGGACAGCTCTCCCTATCCTCACCCCATCTCCTACCTCTACCCTTCCCTCTTGGATGCTTTTATTTCTCAACCCCAAATGGGTCTAAGTAGAAAGAAAATAAAATGCAGGAAAAAGGGCTCTGGGCCTGGAGGTAGGATGCCTGGGTTCCCTTACCGCCAGGTCCCATTTTCCCATCAAGAGGCCCGGACCAGACGTTCTTTCCCTCTGGGCCCCTGCCTTGGTTCCACCGTGTTTTGGGGCTGGTGGAGCTAGAACATGGCTGGTGGGAAAAGCCAGCATGGCCAAGAGTGGCTCCGTCACCAGGTGATGTTCCCTGAAAAGCAACTGGCCAGGATGGCACCCAGCGGGACCATTACATTTAACTGGCCTGCAGATTAATCAATTATTCAAACAGATGGTGCTGAGAAGAGCTCCTCAGTAAACAGAAAAGTGAATCCCTCTGGCCTGAGTGGAGAGCCCCGCCTCAGCATGGAGCCAGCCCTCCAGTGGTGAAGACATAAGTCCAGCTAGGGAGCCTTGCAGGGATACCGCATCCCCAAATCCTCAACTGCCCACTCAGATGCCTTCCCTGGCCCCAGATGGGAGTCAGAAAGCTCAGGGTGCCCTTGTCCCAGCAGGCCTTAGTTGCCATCTGCCCAATGGGGAAAGTAGGAAAAGAAGGGTTACACAAAACTAGTGGTTCTCAGCCAGGGGCATCTGCAACTGTTAGTTGTCACAGGGACCAGGGGTGTTACTGGCATTTAATGGAGGAAGGGCTAAGGATGCTAAATGTCCTGCGATGCATGTCCCCAACCAGCCCAAGGAAGCCTGATCCTTCCCCAAACACCAACAGGGGTTCCTGCTAGTGCTCTGTTCCCCAGCTTCTGATGGAGTGAGCAAAGGAGGTAGGAAATGACCCCCATCGCCTGCCCGGGGTGGGCCAGGTGCTCTCCAGCTCGGCCACTGGCAACAGCTGTGCTCCTGCTGCCACCAGGCCCAGGCTGCTGCTAACAAGCTCTCTGGCAGCTGCTATGGAGCCCAGGCACCGGCTCTATCCCAGCCCCCGGGGGAGCAGGTATCCCCTTTCAGTCACTCAGATCAGCTGCTGCCAGAGTGAGGCATCCAGGGCAGGTCAGCTCCAAGGGGGACAACCCCAGTGTCACCGCCCAGTGTGGATCCAGGACCCCGTTGTCCCAAAAGGCTTTCGGAAGGACCCAGGGGCCTGTAACCTCCATCTCTTTCAAACACGCCAGGCCAGAGGCTGGGAACCAGTTCTACAGAAGGGTCTGGGAAGCATGGAGCCTGCGACGCCCTCCCCACCCCCCTCTCACCAGGGGAGGAGTCGTTCAAGCCCGTCAGGTCATTCACCCTCTGGATCTTCTCCAGGCACATGGCTTGCTCCTTCTTGAGGATGCAGTCAGAGTGCATGGTGGTGGCCTGCAGAGGACACAAAAGACAGGCAGGTGGGAGGGGCGGGGGCAGAGAGGCCCATCTATGAGCCCTGCTACCTATGCCCAGGGGAGGAGGCAGGCAGGAAGAGGAGAGTGACAGAGAGACTTCAAGGCCACTAAGGGCCCTGACATCCATTATGTCACACATACGACAAGAGATCTTCTCAGTCAGCAACTCAATATGTGGCCTCGGGGGGGCTCAGTTTCCATGTCTAGTAATAGTATTAGCAATCATATATACAACACTTTAATAGGTATGAGCATTATTCTAAGTGTTTCATGTCTATATGTTAAGAGTTCTATGAGGTAGGTACCATTTTTTTTTTAATTATTTCCATAATGGACGTTTAAGATGTGGAAACTTAAGCACAGAGAGGTTAAGTAACTTTCTCAAAGTCACACAGCTAGTAGACAGTAGAGCCAGGATTCAAACCCAGGTGGTCTGGCTCCAGAGACTACTAGACTACTATTGCACTTTAGAGGAGTAAGAAAAGAGTGGGGGAGAGGAAAGCCTGAGAGAACCCCTCCTCTCTCTCCTCTGCAGGCTCAGAAAGGAGGTGCACCCCCCAGGAGTCAGGGAAGTCCAGTGGCAGCACTCAGTGAAGGGCTTCCTTGCCTCTCATTTATTCTTGCCCCCATTTTACTACAGAGGATATTGAGGCTCAGAACAGTTAAGAAACTCCCGCCCAAAGTCACACAGCTGGTTAGTGCAGATAAGGGATCAAACACAGGGCCAAAAGACTTCAAAGCCCATGCATTGCTATCGTGACAGCTGCCTCCCAATGCTGCCATGTTAACTCAAAACTCCAGGGCAGGGAAGGGTCTGCAGGGGAGGTCAGTGAGAGTGGCAATCACAAGCATCTGAGCCACCAAGGGCCGTGTTCAGGATCTAGTCCAGCTCGGAAAATTCACAGATGTGGAAGCGGATTCCAGATGGGGGAGGGAGGGGCTTGTCCATGGTCACCAGAGAGTCAGGGCAGAAGCAGGCTCTGAGAACAGCCTTACCCATTGCTGGTCTGAACTCCCAGTTTGCGTGGTGGGGCCAACGCCTGGGAGCCCAACCCCTGATCCTGCTCAGGGAGAGACATGAGCAGAAAGCAGGCTTCTGACCTCTAACCTGGCAGAGCCTCATGACCTGAGGACTGGGAAATCAAAAGGGCAGAATCGCTGCATGCAGTTGAGCAGGTTGTACACTGCACAACTCCAAAAGTTCCATTTGTCACCATCATAATAGATTTGTAAATCTTCTGACAAAGTTCAGTCAAATCAGGACAGAGTCTCAAGGATGGAACGCTTTTTCTAATTCACACAAAGGTGCTGTATGGTCCAACAGTGATGCCGCCCCCAATCACCCTGGGTCCTAGAGAAAGCAGCCAGGTGAGCAGAGCTTGGCTGAAGGCACTCAGAGACACAGGGGTGCTGGGAGGGGGGTGGGGGTGGGGTTCAGGTGAGCCTGGGGCTCCAGGTGGTCATCAAAGGGAGGGTCCTGGGCCCTTACCAGGGGCAGCAGAAGAAGAGCAGCCAGGCAGACTTGCGCCATGCTGGCCATGATGCTTCTCAGCCAGAGGCAGGCCCAAGCCCGTACTGCCCGCCTCACAGTCACAGCAGCTGCTGGTCAGCCCCCAGGCGTCTGTGGGCTGGAGAGAAAGGAAAGGCATGAACCCATGGGTCCAGAGGGACAGGGAAAGACAGACACAGCCTGGCCAGCCACCTCCTTTCCTTACTACCTCCTCTCCTACCTGCAGCCGGGCTCTCCCCCACCTCCACGCTTCAAGCCATGCTGTTCTTCTGTGCAACAAACATTTGCTGAGCACCTATTCTGTGCTCGGGAGATACAAGACTGGCTCAGGGCTCTGTCAGTCTAGTGGGACACCCCAGAGTGGCTTTCTCCTCTGAGGGAGACAAACTGTCTCCCGTTCTTCCACAGTGGCAGTTTTAGGTGTGACCATGCACGTCCACCTAGAGATGACACTTCCCAGTCTCCCTCACTCTCAGTTATGGGCATGGGATGAAGTTCTTGCCTATGGAATAGCACGTGCCACTTCTGCACCATTTGTTTCCAAGGGCTGCATGTTCTCCACTTCTGTTCTACCCCTTCCTAAGTGCTAGAGCCTGCTTTGACCATGCTGACGAGGACTGCACCTGAGGGGGTGGGGAGACACACTTTGAAAGGAACCAGGATCACTGAGTGATCCCAGGGAGCCGAGCCACCCTTCCTGCCCGGATGGACGACCTACCTCTAGATGTTTACGGAGAGAGAACTGACTTCTATCTAATTTAGCTCACTGCTAGAGAGCCTCTTTGTTACACCTGCCTAGACTGGGACCCTAACAAACACCCTCCATTAAGCCTACTTAGACTCACTTACTCTTCAGGATAAAGCCTTTAATGCTATGAGAGACAAACCAAAGTGACTGCTGAAGAGCAGGCTCAGGCATCAGAGCTGCAGGAGCTCCAAGGGGGACCCCTGAGGAGGGGAACCTCTGGCGAGGACCTGAATGGTTACAGAGAATCAAGTGAGCAGGCTGTGGGAGGACAAACATTCTCCCGGGAGGAGAGTCTGGTCCACTCCTAAAGCGAATCATTAATGCAAATATCCTCCAATCCAGCAACTACGCATCTGGGTATCTATCCTAGAGAAGTACTTGCACTTGGACAAAAAAAAGACGCATATGCAAGGATACTCACTGTAGCACTATTTAAAATAGCAACAATGACAACAAAAAATGAGGATGCAAGACATCCACTGAGCAGTCACTGATGAACACGCCGCAGCATAGCCATCCAGTGGAACACTATGCGGCTGTTACAAAGATGGAGTAGGCCAGTGCTGGGACACTGTCGGCCCACAAGGGCCTGGTTCAGGAGGCACATGAGGGCAGGAGGACAGAGAAACCCCTTCACTTGCATCCCAACCATTAGCCCTTGCACACACCCCACCAGTGGGCAGAGCTGCCGTCAGCCCTGAGTCCTTTGTGCCCCGGCTCTTTGCATCCCCCACAACCCCGCTATGCTCAGCCTGGTGACAGGCAAGCATCCAAAAAGGAAAAAGAAAACCAGCTGCAGGAAGGCTCTTCCTCTGCCTAGTCAGGGCTCCCTCTGAGACGCTGAAGGAGGCCTCGGATATCCCAGGAGATGCTCTGAGAGGCCAGGGGCACATGAAGATGGTGGCCCAGCCTCCTTCGTGCAGTCACGGAGGACTGGGAACGCTGGGGAAGCACTGGCCCCAGGACTTCTGGGCACCCCAAAGCACAAGCTACACCAGACACTCAGGCTTTGGCCCCTGTACCTCACGCAGGTCCCTCCACAGCCCTGGCATGACCTGCAGTTTCTGGCCTCAATGAGCCTCCAAAGGCTTGGCCACCTCCACCACCTCCTGATCTGCCTGGCAGGAGCAGGGGAAGGCATGGCCCCACGGACCCCCAGCAGATGCTGGAGGCCATCCCATCAGAGAGGACAGCATGAGGAGAAAGCCTCCGGGATCTGGGAATGACTCGCCTACACCGTGTATGACCTCAGGCCAAAGGCTGCTGAGGCCTTAGGTCAAGGAAGCTTCTAGCCAGAGCAATGCCCCAACCCCTGGTGCTTCCCATAACCCACCCCTCTTCAGCTTTTCTGGAGGGGGTACAAATACCTCAGCTGGGAGGCTGGGCCTGGGTCCTGGCCCCAGCTTTTGGGGGCCATCTCACAGGAAGATGCTCTCTCCTCATCTCAGTTCCCTTTCTGGCTTGCTTCACAGCCAGCAGAGCTGTGCATGAGCAAAAGGTGGGAAATGACAGCAGTGGACACAGTGCTCCCTCCCTCAGACACCGTCAAGATGCCACCCGACTTGTGTGCCAGCCAACTGTGTCCGTCTCTTGGGAGAGATGGCTGCTCTGGGGCAGAAAGCAACTTCCTGGAGGAGGAGGCCAGAAATCAGAGCTCCTTACTGCCGGAGCCACCCTGAGATGTCAGCAGCACGACCCCCTCAGGACTGGACTCCCTCTAACTGAAAATCCACTGCCTCCTCCCCAGACCTGACCCTGGTCACAGAATGAGCTCTGACCCCTTAGCCTAGCATGCTCAACCGGGCTGTGCATTAGAGTCACATGAGGGAATTCACAAAAATCCAACCCCAACTGAATCAGGGGTTCTCAGGTGGGAACATGGGCATCAGCGCTGTTGAGAGCTCTCCAGGTGACTCGCAAGTAGAGATAGATTAATCAACTCTGTTTTAACCTTTCTTTGGACTGAAGGAGCTGGCACAGCAGCACTAGAGGCTTGAATGGATCTGGCTGTTCTACAGGGAAGCAGGGGGCAGGCAGAGAATGAGTTGGTGTTTTGAGGGCTGGCTGATTTCTGATTTTCTCCTCTCCTACCCACCTCTCTCTCTCTCTCTCTCTCTCTCTCTCTCTCTCTCACACACACACACACACACACACACACACACACACACACACACTCATAAACACACACACATATATATACACTCCTTCCCAGAAATACAGACACATGCACTTTCACAGAACATAGGTTGATGCAGACAAAATCACACAGCGATTTAGATACTCAGATATATTTGTCATACAACAGTACACACATTTTCTGACATTTATCCTGCAAAGGCATTCAGATACAGAGAGGCGATCAGATGTGTTCAGATTCCGATACAGGCACACACACGGAGAAGCCCAGATTTACAGGATGCTCATCTCCACAATAGGCTTGGCAGCAACTCATCCCAGCTGCGGTGGATTCAAAGTAAGCTGGAGCAGACAGGCCCCAGCCCTTCCCACCCCCAACTCTCGGGTTTGCCACCAGGCTGCCCAGGCAAGGATATGGGGCAGGTGGGAGCTCTGCACAGTGCTGCCTCTGGAACTGGGCCCAGGGTTCTTGGTTCCCATGGGTGCCCTCTCTGTGCTCACGCTCCCCCTACATGGTACAAACCACCCCCTGCCCAGCGGGACACAGACACTCCCCAGCTCCGCAGCTAGTTTGAGAGCTAGAACTCGGGAACTCTTGGGCCTTTGTCTTCCTGCTCCCCCGCCTCAGCTGGGGACAGCAGGGTCCATCCTGTCCAGGCCACCGCCACCCCGAGGCCACCCTGCACCGCCCCCTGCTCCACAGTGCCCAGCGTTGACAGCCTTAGGCCACCTGCCCCAAATCCAGAGTTCCTCTGGGCCACACACATAGGACTCTGCTGCCCCAGGGCTGCCCTCTGAGACGTGTCTCCTGGGCCTGCCACCTCAGTCCTGTCAACTGCTCCTCCTTCCCCCTATCCTGGCTGCCTCCCTCCTCTGGGCTTCCCCAAGCTGGGCGTGAGGCCCTCACAGGACTGGGACAGGCCCATCCACTGCAGCCAGGGAGGGACGCTCCTCTCCCTGAGGATGGACACTGGGCTCTTCTGACTCAGTCACACGGTGGCTTGGGGTGACCTGGTCACTGGTATCCCCAGGCTCTCCCTCAGGGCTGTTGCTACAGATCCATGGACTAGCCAACTCTACTTCCAGGCATTCGGTGCAGTGGACTTGGGACCATTTTGCCCGAGTTTTTAGCTTTATGACCCTAAACAAGCCACTAACTTTTCTGTGCCTCAATTCTGTCATCTGTGAAATGGGAATAACAATAATATCTATCTCATGGATATTATTGTGAGGCATCTCAAGTTTATGTAAGTTAACTTTAGAGTGTATAGCATAGCCTTACACCCCCTAAGGCCATCCATGTGCTAACTCATTATCTGACTACTTTAGATTCAGCCTTTTTGTACCCTCTTGTGGTCACCTCCACCCCCAGAGCCCTGTGTTGCATTTGAAATGGGAATGGCAAGCCTGCTGGGCCTCTGCTTGCTAACATTTAACATCTATTAAACACTCAGTATGTGTCAGCCATGCTTCTAAGCAATAAATATGTGTTAGCTAATTTAACCTGCCCCAAACCTTTGAAGCAGGTAATAGCATTATGCTCATCCTATTGATTGGGATAACTGAGGCACAGAGAGGCTAAGCAACTTGCCCAAGGTCACACAGCAAGGACATGGGACTGCTGGGAAGTGAACCCAAGCAGTCTGGTTCCAAAGCTTACGCATGCCATCGCTATGCTTCTGCTGCACTCTGTAACCTGCAAGGAGTGTCAGCACAGAGCCCACTGGTACCCCATTTAGCAAAGCCCCTCACACTCTCAGGGACTTGTTAGGCCCTCTGCCATCCTCTGCCCACATTCTTACACTGAAGCAACCTCTTTAAGAAGACTTGTTATTGACATGGCACTTTAGACTTGAAATAAACTTTAGGGGCCACCTTCTCTTGGTATAGATGGGGAAACTCAAGCTAGAGAGGGGCGCACCCTTCCTAAAGTTACACATTGCAAAGCCCTGGAGTCCCACCTGAAAGAAATGGGATGTGTGACAGATACCTGAACTAGAGGCAACAGGGGAGTTGGGGGTACCCCACAGGCACACCATTTCCCCTTCCAGACTCAGGAAGGCCTGTCCTCCTCAGGTACTATAACCCCAGCACCCGACCCCAGGGAAGGAACTGACAATATCAGTCCATGTCCTCCTGTCACCCAGTATGCCAGGCAGTCGTTCTCCTGCACACAGGAAGACGGCGTCGTTAGCCAGCACACCGGAGCAGTGACTCGCTGGGCTCACCAACTTGCCATATCTCAGTGTGGGAGAGGACATGGAGGTTCTCTAGCCACCCTCCACCCCCTCCCCAAACCAGGTAGGACCCCTTCTGCAGCTCCCCGGCTGCAGACGGCCTGGCTCCTGGCATGGGAAGCTCACCCCTATCTGGCAGCTTGTTCCAAGGCCCTCCATGGGAAGCTCTGATGTCCTTCCACAACCTTCTAGGCTAGACCTGAGCAGAATGTTCCTTTTCCTCTTGAAGCCTCGTTCTCCTTTGGGCTACACAGCCCCAGGTCCCTCGTGGGGCTGGGGTCACCCGAGCCACCACCCATTGGAATCCAGGGGCTGCTCAGCATCCTCCCCTGGACACCAGGCAGAGGACCCAGGGGACATGAATCACCTCCTTTGTTCCCAGTGTGCTCTCTTCATTAATGAAACCTCAGCATGCCCCCCTCCCACTTCCTCCTCTCCCTCCCAGGACAGGGAACTGGGCAGGGAAGCCTGAAAGATGAAACACTGCCAGCCTCCCAAACCCACTAACTCACCCAGGAAAGGGACAGAACAGAAATTGCTTCTGGGAAGGAAGGGGGATTCTGTAGAACCTTTTTCCACCTCAAGGAGGTCAGAGCTGATAACGGGGAGAGCCAGATGCCTGGGTGAGGGGCACCCTGGCTCGCAGGATTAACCATGAATACTAAAAAATGTTTCACTAATGCTGCTACTTCTCTTAGGTGTTCAGACTTTCCTCTTTCGAGTCCCGACAGCAGGTAATAGAAGCCAGGGCACCATCCCGCCTAAGTTCTTCATTTGACACATCAGGGCCAGGCTCAGGGCAGGGGCTGGGGCACACGGTGCACACGTGCCACTGCTGGGGGCTGGAGGCCAGGAGACTGGGAGACTTTCCGAAGGTCACGCTAGGAGGTCCTCCCTGGGAATGTGATCTATGAGGAACCCCCTCCATGTCCTGGAGGATTTGGGTGAGTTCTCCCGCCTGGGCCAGGCAAGCGGAGGGGGGCTGGGGAGGGAGAGAGAAGGAGGAAGCAGAGGATAAAAGATGGGGTGGGGAAGGAAGGTGGGCAGGGAAGTGATGGAAGAGGGCAGGGAGGAGTGGAGGGGAGAGGGAGGGAGAGGGAGGGAGAGGGAGGGCGGTAGGAAGCCAGAGCCAGGAGGAAGCACGTTTTGCTGACAACTTGCAAAATGATGTTTTCTGAGCAGCTACCAGGCAGGGGCTGGGACTCCAGGAGGGGAGAGAGGCTGGACGGGCAGCATCTCTCCTTTCACACTGTGGCCCCGTGTTAACCAGCAGTCTCTGCTGAGTGACGTGAGCCCCTGGAAGGGGGCAGGGCTGTCTAGGCCTCTGGCACCTGGTACGATGTCAGGC
The DNA here is from genome assembly GCF_015220235.1 of Choloepus didactylus. Lineage (NCBI taxonomy): Eukaryota > Metazoa > Chordata > Mammalia > Pilosa > Megalonychidae > Choloepus > Choloepus didactylus. The sequence continues at coordinate 140,902,792 of NC_051311.1, read as the reverse complement.
CCATGGTGGGTACAGGAAAACTCTGATCAGTGCCTGGTGGTTGGGCTGGGAGGGTGATTTGGGGGATGTGAGGGAATATTGTAAAATATCAGAGGGTGGGAGGTGAGCGAAGGACTTGGCAAGAAGTGGAAGGCTGGCACCAATGCATGGGTCCATGAAAAGTAGAGGATTGTTCTGTGGGAAGAGGGGTGGGAACACTAAACAGTGGATTGTTAAACTCCCTATTTAGGGATTATCCCTCAGAAGGCAGGTGAGCGAATGGAAGGGGAAACAGCAGGCAGAAAGCCCATGCTGTGGGCCATTTTCTGGACCCAGAGTACAGGTGATGGGGGCCTGGGCAGGCAAGGGCTGCTGGAATAGAACAAAGGAGACAAAATCCAGAGACTTGGGAAAATGGGAGAGAGGAAAATCTCCTTGGACCACATCCAGGAAGGTGGTAGGAAGGAAATGTCAGGAAGATGGAAGATGAGAAGGCAGGGCCTGGTTCACCACACAAGCCTTAAATCAGAAACTGGATAATTCAGAGGTGTCTGCAAAGAAGCCACGTATTCTCAACCAACCCTCTGTGGTTTCCATTTGTCAGGGGGAAAAGTGAAGACAGTGAAGACAATCCATGAAATCTGGGGAGAGCTGGGCTGAGAGCATCCAGCCATCCTTCAAGGCCAACCAGACCCTAACCCCTCCTCTAGGAAGCCCTCCCTGGCCACCCTCCTCTTCCAAGCACCCCCAGCTCTGATACCATGAGCCCCTTACTCCCACCTGGGCTGTTTCAGGTTCTGTCATGCCCACTGAGAGTTTCAAGTGTTGTCTGGGGCCCACCCAGGTTTTCTCTGTGGCCTGCCTCCAGGTGGGTGCAGATGTGGGCACAGAGGCTGAATGGGAGAGGGACTCAGGGACTGTCTGGGGAGCTCAAGTGAGGGCTTTTTTTTTCACTCTGAATGTTTTTCCAGGTGTCCTTATGTTGGAGATTTATCATATGGATGCAGTGGAGGCCTGTCTGGAGTTCTGGAGAGCTGAGTGCTGAGGCCAGGCTGGGAAGCTGTCCTTGGGCTGACCCATTAAACAGAGGGGCACTCGGGGTCCTGGGAGAATGGGGTGAAGCAGCCAAGGTACCACAGATATCTCAGACGGTCTGCTCTGAGCCTCTCCATTCTTCAACCTCCTTAACCAGTTCTCTTTGCTAACTCAATACCCCAGGGGTTGGCAAACCCTTCCTGAGGGCCAGCCCATTATCTGCTTTTGTACAGCCAGATAACCAAGAAGGGTTTTTACAGTTTTAAACGGTCAGGAAAAAAAATCAAAAGAATAATCTTATTTCATGGCACGTAAAAACTGTGTGAAATGGAAATTTCAGTGTCCATAAATAAAATTCTATTGGAACATGGCCATGCTCGTTTGTTTACTCATCATCTATGGCTGCCTTCCCGCTACAACAGCAGAGGTGACTAGTGGCAGCAAAGTATATGTCCAGCAAAGTCAAAATTTTTTACTATCTGACTCTTTACAGAAAGAGTTTGCCGGCCCCTGTTCTAGCCTCAGGCAACACACACACACACACACACACACACACACACACACACACACTTCCTCTCTTCAACATGCATCTGGACTTGCATTAAGGACGACTCCTGCAGCCTTCCTGGAGCAAATGTCTGAATCCCCAGGTGTGTCCAGGTGTGTGTGAGAGGGGGTGTGTATCTCGTGTCTGTCTGTCTTTCTGGTGTTGTAGGTCTCCATTCTGGCTCTCTGGTCGTAGGAAGCTATCTGCCTCCCTGCCTGTGTGTCATTCCCTCTTTGTGTCACTGTGGAGGTGGCTGTCACTGCGTAACTCTGATGGCACCCACAGCTCATACAAACACGTCGCAGCTGAGGAGTCTCCAGCCTCCATGTTGCCAGGCAGCCGAGCCACCAGGTGCAACCCGAATGGACCCTGGAATCTGTGACTCCTCTATTCAGAGGTGGCCAAGGGTTCCCCAGGCCTCTAGCCCTACCACAGTGTAACAGCTCCCAGGAAGCCCGTCTAGGACATAGGCCTCTGCTCACATACCTCCCCAGGGCAGGAGGCTCCCTGTCACCCCAGGTGTCAGCTGCATGATGGTGGCGCTCAGGTAAACAAAGCCTTCCTGGCACTGAGCTGAGTGCATGCTTCTGCTCTGGGTGCGCTGGTTCTCCCCTCCAGCAGACAGACAGACAGACGCACAGCACAAACTGTTGTCCTCTTTCTCAGCACCAGTCCTCAGCCCATGAAATCTTTATCCTTGGGAGGGCAGCAACTGGGGATGCTCAAGCCAGAGGCCATGTCCCCAGCAGCAAAGGCACCTTGTGGCCTTAACTCATGTCTTTCCTAATCTCTCAGTTACATATATTGGTCTATAAACACCCATTCTGTGTGTTTATTTATCCAACACAAATTGCGGAAGTGTCCCAAAGTAGAAGAGGGGTGGAAAGAGGTGTTAGCAAGAAAATAGATGGTTCCCCAGTGTTTCTCCAATCAACCCCCTGTCAACATGAACCTAAGACAAAACAGGACTTACTGCATCCCTTTAGCCTGGATCAGTCCTTAGAGTGCAGGAGGGGGTCCTTCCAGAGGCTCCGCACAGACACTGCCCCTCACTGAACACACAGGCCATCAGATTTACAGGGGCTGCTGTCCCAGATGCCGAACCATCAATGGGGAAGGCAGAAAGTCACCAAGCCTCCTTCTACCTCACTGTCCCCTCCACCCCACCCCCACCCACTTGTTGATAGATTGGTTGGGTGATCTGGCTTAGGGCCAACCCCAGTGTGTTCTGTCTCTGATTTGTATGTTCAAATTTCGGCTTGTGTCCAGACTAGCACCTCTGCCTGCCCTCCCCAAGGTCAACGGGGAGCAGGAGCCCCAGAATCAGTTTGTGACTGGGATTGACCAGCCCCACCTGCACCCAACACCAAACTCAGATTGGGGCCTCCTGAGAAATCCTGGGTGCGGCCTGCTGCCCTCCACATGGCAAAAACATAGCGTCAGTTCTTTCCAGAAGCCCACAGCCACCCAAAGGCCGCTAGTCTGACCTTCAGGATGTTTTCCTGCCTCTGTCCAAACCACAGTCCCAGGGCAAGCTGCCCTCCACAGACAGTATATAGCACCCTCTCATCCCCAAGCCAGCCGCCCCCTCCCCTAAACACACACTCACAGGACTGCTCCAAGCAGGCATGCACTAAAAGCACAGGAACAGTTCAGAGATTTATCAGGGGTCCACCAGCCCACCCCAAGATCTTCCAAAGGGGGCCTGAGTCCCTTCCAGGGGTAGGGTACCACTCCCCAGCTCCACATGAAATGCAATCAGCTTTCCGCTGTGCTCTCTCTTGAGCATGTAGCTCCATCCTCCATCAAGTGGCGCCCTGGTCCCTTCTGACACCCCCAACCCGCCAAGGTCCACCGAAGATATGCCCCCCACCCGCTCCCGCAGCTGTCGCAGGAACCTGGGCCTTTAAGGTGGCCGGCAGGAGTCTCAGGCGGGCCCACTTCAGCCCGTTCCTCCCGCAGGCCCCTGTAGGGCGTTTCCTCTCAGGACCGCCAAAGCCCAGGCTCCCCGACCCTAGCACCTCCGCGCAGCGGGAAACCGAGAGATGCCACTCTTTTGAACAGTCCGAATGTAGCACCACTGGGGGTCATTCTACGCGTGCCGCTACCCCGCCCAGTATCCATCGCATCTCCAAACGCTGTGAGGTACCCAGCCTCCGGGACCCTCCAGCGTCGCCTTCCCGATCTGCGTCAGCGCGACCCTTCGCCTTGGGGTAGGACACAGGTCACTCCGGGTCCCTCCGACCACAGTGGCTTCCCTGTCCCTAGTTCTCTCATCTTGGCTCCAGGAGAGGCATGAGGTGGCTAGGCCGACCCCACCCCCGAGGGCTGCAAGGATCGGTCGCCCAGGAAAACACGCCCCCCACCCCAGATATTTGGGGAAGGGGGGGTGCGGCGCGGGAATCTGACTGAAGCGCAGGAAGGGGGCAGCGGCGGGAGAGGGCTTCATTTCGGATCGGAGAGGTGTGCCCCATGCTGGCCCTCGCCGGTTCTCTGTCGGTCGAGGATGAGACTTGCCGAGACAGCCGAGCTGGAGGGGGGTCAGAGGTCCCCGAGGGGCGAAGGTTCTGGCGCCGGGAGAGGGGGCCCGTGGAGGGGAAGGGACGGCGGGGGCGGCATTTACCTGGTCACAGCGGGGCCTCGGCACGGGGCTGCTTTGCCGGGGTCGGCTCGCAGCCCGGGATTGCCGCTACTCGCCGGTCTAGCGCCCGGGGCAGATTCCGCGGGGCGTGCGCGCAGCGGGTGAATCCGCGCCCCGAGCCGCGGGCGGATGGGGAGCCTGTGCGCCGCGGAGCGCGCTCGGAGACCGGTTCTCGGCGTCAGTGTGTCCGGTGGCGGCCGGTATCCGTGTGTCGGTGCGCGGCGGCGTGTGCGTGTGCGCACGCGGGCACCGCAATCTCCCGGAGCCCCCGCCGCCGTCAGCCACCGCCCGGGACGAGCACGGCGCCCCAGCCTGCCGTCGCCCGCCCCGCGCCGCGCGGCCGCCCAGCCCGAGTGGGTCCTACGGGAGAGGGGCCGCCTCCGCCGCGAAGCCAGGCCGGGGGCAGAAGGGAGGCGACGGACCACGGTCTCCCCCCGCGGAGTTCTCAGACTGCGGGCGGGGGTGCGGGCCAATGGGCGCCCGGGGGCGGGGTTAGGCGGAGGGGGCCGGGATGGAGAGCCGCGAGCTGCACGCCCGCACCCCACCCGCCGCGCTCGTCTGGGCCTCGCGGCAGACGCAAGCCAGAGCTGCGGTGCAGAGACCCCGGGGGCGAGGATGCAGAGGCTACAACCCCACCTTTTGTCCCCGGACTTCCGGGGCTCTGGGTCTAGCTTTCCCCAGGGCTCAACGCCCTCCTTTCCACACTCCCCAAAATACCCAGAGCAAGAAAACTGCCTTCGTTCTCCCTCCCGTGTCCTCATGATTCCATGTCTGTCAGAATCCGTTTTTCCTCCTCCTCCAGGAAGCCTTCCTTACTGGGCAAGGCCTGAGAGGGTCAGCTAGCTTTGGGATGCCTGCCAGGATGTTCCCAAATGTGATCTCTGGAGAACATCCTTATGGCCAGAAAAGGAGGTGAGGGGTGCTTACGGGACAGAGGCAATTTAAAATAATACAGCTCTCGAGTCAGATTGCCTGGGCTCCAGTCCCCACGGTGCCAAGCCCTGTGAGATTGGGCAAGTGACCTGAACTCTGAGGCTCACTTCCTCACCTGCACATGGAATCATAGTACCCTCCTCCAGGTCTTCTTGACAGAGGCACTAAACAAGAATGGTACATGCATCCCACAGTAGGGGCTGGCCAGCGCTGATGCTGAATAAATTACTATTGCTGATTACTATTATTGTTGTTATTAGGGTCCTACTCCATTCTTTTTAGTACAAATGGGTACAATGAGGCTTAAGAGGGTATCTAAACAGGAGAAGGTAATGTAGGCTGTTGCTGGTGGAGCAGTTCCCACTCCCCGATTATCCAGTGGAATCCTCCACTTCCCACAGCTGCCCCCACCTGCCTTTGATCCACCTGCCACCAAGTTTTGGTCACTGCCCCAGGCTTCAGCATCCCAAGGGCCCACTCCATGGCCCTGCCCCTCAGTTCTGCAAACAGGCCGTGTCCTTTCCCATTCAAGTAAGTTCTTGGCCAGCCTCCCTGAGGGCCCAAGTCCTTGTTGAGGAAACCTCAAGGAGGAGGTAAAGGAGGGAGGAGAAGGAGACTTGGGACCTCCCTTGGAGGGGGAGAGAAGACCTCAGATGGAGCAGAAGTCCATATGGAAACTCTCAAAGGAAGCATCTGAGGAGTACCCTAGGTCACCCGAAGAGCTGATGGTTTCTCTTCTGTGTACAGTGGACACTGGTCTCCATTAGCACTGTCATGTGCATGGCTCACCTTCCTTTCTGTCCAGGAAAGCTTCCTGGAGGAGGAGAATTTCCATCCTTCTCTGAATCAATAAAGAGTGAGAACCCATGAGAGGCACATTGAGGGCTGGTGGAGAGGAGAGGCTGGGTGCTGTTCTGGAGCCTCCCTCTAAACCTGGCTACACCCCTCCCACCCCCCCCGGCTTCGTCCCCTAACTCTTGGAAGTTCACATCCTTCATCAGCTCCAACCTGGGTGTTGTGAAGCCCAAATGAGATGCTGTGTGTGAAAGTGCTCTGTAAACTGTGAGATGTGGTGAGAGGGAAGGAAAGGCTGTGCCGACTCCGAGTCTGGAGGGAAGCCTGGCCTTCAGGATGGGAGCGCCCAAGTGTGGGGAAGGTTGGAGGCTGGGGTCACCTACTGCAGGCTAGCCCACCCTGGAAATGTCGACGGCCAGGCCTCCAAAAGAGTCCCCTTGGCTCTGTGGCTCTGCATTCGGGTTCTTTCTCTTTCCCACCCTGTAGGTATCCCAGGCTCCACTCTGGCTTCCGGCTCCCTGTTCTCTGTTCTGTTGCCCATATGTGTATCTTGGTGTGGGCCTGAGTGGGCTGGCATGGTGGCAGCAGGATGAGGCTCATTCTCTTGGGCACCTTTCCTCTCCGGCTGGTCAGCCAGTCCGGCAGGGAAGACCCAGCCATCCGCTGCTCTGGCTCATTCCCTTCACCTCTTCCTCCTTTGGCTCTGAGTCCATGGCCAGAGGGTGAGCTCCTAGCTGACCACACCTAGGGGTCATTCAGGACTGCAGGTGCATCAGGAGAATGGCCTCTTTCTAATTTTCTTGAAAATTGTAGGCTTGGATTCTAACCCCAGCCCCTACCTGGTAGCTTGGACTTGGGAAATGCACAGAAACAAACAGCAGAATTGGGGTTGAGGAGGGTTGTCCAGCCCCCTTGTCTCCTGGATGGGGTGCCTGAGCCCAAAGGAGCAATGAAAATTGCCCAAGTACACACAGGTAACTTCTTATCAGTCTGGGGACTAGACCCGTTCATCCCGGTGTCCCGCTTCATGTTGTTCTACCCTGTGGGCTGTCCGCATAATTCCAGAGACCCAGGCTGGGCTTTTGTGCCTTAGGCTGTTCTCTATGCCTGTCTCAAGTGTGTGACTCTGGTCTCTCCAATTTCTTGGCTCTTCTGGAGTAGCAGCTACACCAACTCTGTTCCCTCAGTCTGAGCCTCCCTGGGGTCAGGGCTAGGGTCTCTCTCTTCTCTGTCCTCCCCACCTAATGAAATAACAATGCCTAAGGAACCCACTTCACCTCCAAGCTCAGATCAGCACCAGGACCTTCCCAGCCAGCCAGTCCACCCATCCCCACCATAACTTCCTGGTTCTCGAAAGACTGGAGGCCTAGGGACTGCTGCTGGGGGTGGTTTTTCTCCAGAGAAAACTGGCTTCTCTTCCTTAGGGAGGGAGGCTGGGGGTCAGCTCACCAGCTTTCTGTACCGTGCTCATCTCCTCAGCTCCCTCCAGAAGCCAGCCAGCCAACCAAGCTGGCAGGCAGTAGCTGAAAAATATGGGTTTTAATTCAATTTTCTGAGACGTGGCTGAGGGAGATGGATGCCAGGCTGCCCTACCCAGCATTCATCTCTCCTGAGCAGCAGTTCCCTCCACAGATGCCCGGCCCCCCACCCTACCCCTTACGGGCTGCTCCAGCAAGAAGAACAGTGTATGTGAGGACACAGAGGCGCTTTGACAGTTGAGAGCTGACACTTACTGAACATTCATCATGTTTCAGGCCAGTGGTTCTCAACCTCCTGGGGCTACAGAATCCCCTGGAGAGCTTTCTTAAAATGCCCAACCTAGGCCTTGCCTCCAGAGATGGACAGGTGTTCTGTGGTGAGGCCTGCACAAAAGTGTTTGGTAAAGCTCCCCTAGAATTCTAGTGTTGCATATCCACAGCCAGAGTTGAGAATACTGTTGTAGAACCTCTAAGTGCTTTACTGTGAGCTTCCCAGTGTGACACACTCGTATGTCCGGACAGGTTAGAGGTCCCTCAGCCCTTTGGGCAGTCATAAGCAGACTTTTCCATTTTTCCTAGGAGCTGTAGAAATGTTTTCATTTTCTACATTCTCTAGGACATGAAAAGGGTGGGAAGTAATTGCTTTACATGTCTTATTTCATTTAATTCATATTTGGAGAGTGTCATGGGCCTTGAACACCAGGCTGAAAGTCTGTTTCTTTCTATGGAGGAGCAAAATGCCGATGAGTGAATCTTCCCTGGCCCTGGGTTGCATCCCGCTAGTGCCAATGGGAGCCAGACAGCTAGGTAGGGTTGTGCAGCTCTGGGGAAAGATTCATTCAGAAAGCTCTCTGGTCACCTCCTACATCTGTGCTGGGGTTGGATGGCCAGGGAGGCTCTAGCAACCCCTGCTGCCTCAGGGAGTATCCCTGAAAGGCCTAGAAGCAACACAAACAGAGTAAAAGCAAGAAGCAGGGAGGCTTTGGAATGCCTAGCTCCCCAAAGCTGTTTTATCTAGGCCCATTTCCCCAGAAAGGCTCCCCACTGCCCCTAGACACACAGGCCACAGGGACATTCCGGGTGGCATGGCCTGGAATTCCTGGGAGACCACCTACCCAGAACTAGGCCCCTGCAGGTCAGATACACCCTTATCCCCTTCCCTCACAGCCAGGAACCAGGAGGCAGAATCATCATCAGTTGAGCCAACACCATCTAGAGGACTTTCAGTTTCCCCATGGACCCTCATCCTCAGAAGTCCTTAGAGAAACCAAGGGAATGAAAATTAGGCTGCCTAGATCACGGTTTGTATCCAAGAACCCTAGAAATCTTTGAGGCTGCCTCACAGGAGGCCTGGAGGGGAGGAAGAAGACACATCTTCAGAGGGGCCTGAGCACTCCTCAAAGGCCAGGCCTGGGTCCTCTCTGCCCCACACAAAGTGTGGCCACAGATGAGGATGAGCAAGGGGAGAGGACTGTCAGGAGCATGGAGAGGTGGGACCCGGGGAGGAAAGACTTGGAACCCTGAACTGTAGGTGCAGACTTTGACCAATTAGCATCCCATTTCACAGGTGAAGAAATTGAGGCTCGGAGAATGGAAATGATTTGCTCAAAGTTACAAGACTAATTAGTCAAGACTAATTAGTGGCAGAGCAGAGGCCACACCCCAGGTCTCCAGAGAGTCTTCATCCCTAAACCATAACTCCCAGAATGGAAGATGTACCTCTTGGGAGTTGGAAAGTGTAGGCCTGTTGAGAGTGGGGTCAGGGAGAGAAGGCATCTCTCCCTGACCCCAAAGAGAGAAAGAAAAAAAGAAAAAGGGAGAGACGTGCGATCTCCCCTCTCCATGCACATAAACATTCCAAACTCCAGTCCAAATGCACCCTCATGCCCAGATGAACACACACCCACATACACATACACATACTTATCGGTGCTTCATGAGTATTTTCTGCACACATGCACTTGAGCACTCCCACCCAACACATGTGGCTATAGGCACATTTCGTAGGGTTCACGTATGCACACCCACACACCCACACACTCACACACATGCATGTGCACACCTGAGTGCCATCCACAGATTGCAGTGTGAAGGTTTTCTCTCCTGCAGAATCTCATGCAGGTGGTGGGCTTGTCTGCAGAGGCAGTTCCTGTAGGCAGCGACATGTCCCATTCATCTTCCATAGTCCCCTCCCTGGGGACTCAACCATAGACCCATTTACCCATTCTCATCCCCAACTCTTCTCTATCCACAGGACTTTCTTTTCTTATCCCTATCTCCATACCCACCTGTGTCTTCTGCACAGTCTGGAGTTTGTGTGGGGTCCTTTTCTGCAGCAGAAAGGATCCTTCCTAGGTGTCCTGCAAATGGGGCATATTGTGTGTGTTCAAGAGCCATGTTACATGTGCCCTCCCATTGCTAGAGGCCGGTTCACTGCCCTTAGTCTTGTTCCAGCTCCTGTTGGGGTAGACGCTGGACATCTGCACCCCTCAAAGCCAGGTCCCACTTGGTGTTCCTCCAGCTTTCTCACAGCCTGGCTTGGCTGCTTTGAAAATAACAGTAAACGCCAACCCAGCATAAGCCCTGGTTTTAACACACGGTCTCGGCAAGCATGGGAGTGTAGAAGTTACAGATAATCCGTGTGGGAGGAGGCAGCCTGCATGAAGCTGGATGTAGTCATTCCCAGAAAACCAGCTCAGGATAACATGGGGCACATGGCAGGCTCAGCCTTGACTCAGTGTAGTGCAAACGGTGCTGAAAATTATATGAAAAGTAGGGCAAATAGAATGTTTTTTGATGAGCAACTTTGGGATCAAGTTGGCAGCTGATGAAACAGTTGCTTGCCATGGCTGATGGGAGAACTGTCTGTGAGGAATTCACTGGGGCACACAGGCCCTAGGCCCTGAGCTGGGGCTGGGAAGATGGTTTGAGCCTGGCAGGGTGGGGTTATCATGAGGCCTTGCACATGCTTGGGAGACAGATCCTGATGTTAGCTCTCTATTGCTGTGTAACAAATTGATGCACATTTTACAGCTTAAAACAATGTTATCTCATTGTTCCTGTGGATCAGGAGACCATGCATGGTCCTCTGAGCGTGGCCTCACGTGGTTGCAATCAGTGTCAGGCAGGATTGCAAACTCACCTGAGGCTTGGAGACTGCTTCCCAGGTTGCTGGCAGAATTCAGTTCCTTGTGGTTGTAGGACGGAAGTCATCGGCTCCTGGAGACCACCCACCCTTCCCTGCCCTGTGTCCCTCTCCCACGGCACTTTGCTTATTCAAGGCCAATAGGAGAGAGTCTCTGACCTCTAGACCCTCTGATTGGCTCAGGCCTCTCTGTGTAATCTCACTTTTGAAAAACACAATGTCAGTTCATTTGAGAACTCAATTACATCCACAGAATCCTTTCTTGTTTGCCACACAACTAACCTGATCTTGAGAGTGAAGTCCCATCTTGAGTGTGACATCCCATCATATTCACAGGTTCTGACCACACTCAAGGGAAGGGGCTGGTTTAGCAGGGACAGGAATCTTTTCAAGGTTGGGGTCATCTTAGAATTCTGCCTAACACGGTCTGTGTCTTCTGGGTTCTGGGATGTGAGAAGCAGGGAGCGGTGGGAGGAGACCCCGTTGACTGAAGCTCCCTGAGGTCAGATCTTGCGTCAAGCTTGTTCTATCTCCATGGCTTGGCATAAAGTCAGTCCCCAGGATGCAGTTAGTTATCAGATAAGTGACTCACCAACCCCTATTTCTGTTGTACAGGTGAGAAAACTAAGGCCTGGAGAAGGGAAGGGAAAGGACTGTTTCGAGTCACCCAAGGCAACAGACGACAAAATCGAAACAACAGTAAGAGCTAACACTGAGCAGTTACTGTACACCAGGCACTGGATTCCATTCTTTTCTCTCTCCTTGATTTGTTGTATGACTTGGGATTATGATCATCCCAGGTTTACAGATGAGTTCTCAGATAGGTTAAGGAACTTGTCCAAAGATGCTGCTAGCAAAATCACAAAACCAGGACTCAAGCTGAGTCTGCTTGATCCCAAAGTCCGTGATACTCCATTCCACGCTTCATGGCCTGTGTCAGCAGGGAGGGCAGGCTGGTGGCAGACTCGGGAGGACAGGTGTGCGGAGACAGTCGAGGAAGCTTGGCCACCATCCTCTCAAGCCTCTGCTCACCACTCCACCTTCCTTCCCCCGGGGAATTAAGTCATCACTCCTGCTTCACACTGGTCTACCCAGGGACTGACAAGGAGGAAGAGCTGTTTCTAATTGCTCATAATTAGCCAGCCTGATTAGTCCTGTCACAGGGGATTGTCTCTTTCAGCACGTTCCTTTGTGCTCTGAGGACACCTCTCCCAGATGCAAGGGAGCCACCCACAGAGGCCAGGGAGGAGTGGAGACGGAAGTCTGTGAGCAAGGCTGGCAGGGGTACCCCTTTATGACTGCAGAGCCATGCAATTATCTCTGGGAGCTCACTCCCCTCCCACTGGATCCCCACAGAAAACCTTCCTCCGGCCCCAGAACACAGAGAATGCATGTCCTCATTATTAGAAGAAGGGTGCCTGGCTTGCCACCCAACAGTCCTGCCCAAGATGTCCACAAGCACCATCCCATCACCTGCTTTAAGTCCCGGTTCAAATGTCCCCGCGGTCCCTCTGTGAGATAGTGCCCCCACCTCATCATTCTCCACCGTTACCCTGCATTATAACGTGGTGCTGAAGCAAAGAATTGGATCCAGGCTGCTTGGATTCTTCAAATCCTGGTTCTGCCACTTGGGCAAGTTCTTTAACCTTCTGTGCCTCAGTTTCCTCATCTGTAAAGTGGGGCTAATCAAAAGCATCTACTTTTTAGTGTTATCAAATTTACATAATTTAATATGCACACAGAACTTAGAACAGTACCAGGCACATAGGAAGTACAATGTAAGTATTAATTTTCTCTTCGATTGCTCTTTTTCTTTATAGCACTATCACCATCTGGCGTATTGCCCATTGTTGTTGGTTTGTTTAATTTCTGTCTCCTCTAAGAGACTGCAGGGAGCAGGGGCTTTCTCTTGCTCATTGCCCAATTTCCAGCACCTAGAAGAGCTGAATAATGTTTGTTGAATCAGTGAATGAATTGTACCTTCCCTCTCCCCAAGACAACAGCTTCATTCCTTTCTGTGCTCTTCAAAAGTTACAATTTTAAAGAGAATAAAAATGTAGTTCCGCTGGCCCCCATCATCTCTTAACTCCTTCACCCTGCTTCAAGACCACAGACTCCATTCCTGGAATCCCAACAGCTGAGTTCCAGCATACAATTAAAGGGTCTGGGATCCAGGGCATAAACTCCTGGAATTCTAGAATTCATGGCTTCTTAGACTAGACTCCAAGACTTGGAGAATTTCACGGTGAAACTCTAGAATCTTAGAGCGTAATCTGAGAATGACTGATAGGACCCGGGAATCTTGAAATGGAAATCCAGGATTTCAGAAGAAAATATCAGAATAGGATCATTGGCAGAATCTGGTGAAACCAGCTGGCTCTGTGTCGCTGTTTTTTGTTTTTTGTTTTTTGTTTTGTTTTGTCTTGCAGGATAAAAACATAAGTGGTGCTGGTGTGTGTGCATAGCCACGGAGCAGGATGAGGGGCCAGGACGGTGGTGGGAAAAGGCTCCCTGGTGAGGGTTGCTAGGCACTGGTGCTGGCAAGACAGGGGAGCAGAGGACAATGAGGCTGGCCCGGGGTAGGGAGGTCCGAGGGTTGCATCCTAATCAGGATGCCAAGTAGGAGGAAGGAGAGAGGGGTTCGGGGTGGCAGGCAGGGAGGCGGGCATGGCCAGCCCTAATCCCATTACAGCTGATCGCCCAGCTGCCAGGGCTGGCTGGGCCCCAGGCCCTGGCCGTGCCCTCGCCTCCTCCAATTGCAAGCTCAGGCTGCAGAGGGCTTTGGATACAGGAGGTTCTCCGACTTGTTTTGAAGTCCCTATCACATGGCAGAGTGTGGCTGTGTCTTTAGTTCCAGGGGACTAAAGGGTAAAAGGGGGATAGTGGAATACCTCAAGGGCATTGTGGAGCATTGACAAAGGGTAAAATCGTGGGACTTTGTGAGAGATTTTGGATATGACAGAGATAAAACTAATGGGGCCCTGACTCCAGTTCCACACGGAGAACAGACTCAACCACAGCCAGAGTTTTGACATGGAATGAACCCTGAGCTATCTCAACCTGACCTCTAATCCTGGCCTCTGAGCAAGCCTCTGACCTGACCTTACACTGACCTCTAACCCCAACCCAGGACTGAGCCCTGATCCCAGCTACAGATTCCTTCAAATGATGCTTAAATGAATGCATAGATCTCTACAAACAGAATGCAACTCAAGGAATCCAGAAGACTGGGGGGAGTGTGTAAATGGTAAAATAGAGCCCCCTGAGACATGTTGGCCTCCCCCACAGCTACACAGAACCGGGCCAAACTCCCTCTGAACGTCCAGGGCAAGGTGACTCTCACTCTCAGTGGTGTGCGTCTGTCCCAGAAGTAGCTCTGCTCCAGAGGTCCATGCTGAGCTCTTTCCAACATGGAAAAAATCTGGAGTGGTCAGGGGACCAGAGGTTGATCTGGCCCAGGGTCCCTACCATAACTCCCTACCATGACTCCCACCCTAGCTCCAAACATTACCCCCAGCTGATGGTGATGGTGGTCTTGGTGACAACAGAGGTAGAGATAAAGACACTGGAGACAGGGGTGGAGTTGACAATGTTGGAGGAGGAGATGCTGACTTTGGTGATGGTGCTGGGAGCGGTTCTGGAGATGGCCCTGTTGGTAGAGGAGCTAGAGTTGGAGGTGGAGATATTGATCTTGGTGATTTGGGCAAATGGAGATGGTGGTAAAGATGCATATCCCTAAACCAAACAGGAGCTACATACCCCATGTGGGTCTCCCAACTTTTCTTCCCTTCCTGCAACTGAACTCCTTTCCTCCTTTCTACATCTGCTGTTTGGGTTTTGGCTTGGCTGGTTTTAGCATCTAGTTTTTCCTTCATGAGCCTGGAGCTTTCAGAAATAGAAAATAAATCTGCATCTTTGTTGATTCCCTGCTTCTTCTCCTTTTAACATCTCTGGGGTGGAGGGACAGCTGCCTTCTCCCCACTAATATAACTACACAGCTGAACTGGAGACTTCTCATACTTCGGTGTTTCTATGACAACTGACACACATGCTGCTCACTCCCAGGAAGTTCAAGGGACACCAGTCTGGATCGGATCATCCAAAAAGTTCTCAGGTGGATGGAGAAGTGAGAAACTGCAGCCCACATTCCAGTAGAATGTGAGGGACACAGGCCTCTACCCCACCCCCATCCCAACCCCAGCAACCTTCTTTTCAAGTGCCTCCCCCAAATCTCTCTACCATAACTAACTTCCTTTTGGTGAGAAGTGGGAATGTGCATAAAGAGAGCTCTTGTCTGGTGGTGAGGAGACCTGCATTCTAATCTAGGCTGTGACGCTTCTGCCTGATACTCCTGCCACACAATCCCACATTCATTTCTCAAGGAAAGAAGCCCAGTAGGCGTTACGGTCTAGGACAATTCTTCTTTATTGCCAGGTTTCCTTTGCCAAGCAAACTCTTTAGCATCCTTAGTCCAGTCCCCAGTTCTAGATGCTAGTGGCATCACCCAGTCATTGTGACAGCAAAAGCACTCCCCTGCAGTTTCAACATTCCCATGCATTTTCGACCTTGCCCACCCTCTTCCCCATTGAGAAATATTTTGTGAGACTGTCTTTTCAGGGTTTGCAAAGGGGGTGGCCTCAAATCTGCTTTGAAAACATTATTCTTCCAGCCACCTCCAGGCTCTATGCGAGAAGGTGAGGACTTTAGAAAGTGAATACTTACGTGGATACATGTGCTGGGAGCAACCAAGGTGTGGGGGTGATAGATAGGAAGGGCTGCTCCTCTCACACTCGGAGAGCTTGGCAAGTTTACCCTGAACTTGGGTGACCCCAAGACTTATAGCTGACTGCAGAGAGACAGGACACAGCATGAAGAGTAGGCAGAGCTACACACAGTCTGATGGGTCAAGTACAAGAAGAAGAATGTGGAAAGCAGAGCTGGACAGATAAGCAACACTGGGTTGCAGACAGCCATGGATGCTTTATCCATCAGGGTTCTTCGGAGAAACAGAACCAACAGGATGTATGTGTGTGTCTTAAGGAATTGCTCCCTTGACTGGGGGAGCTGGAAAGTCTGAAACCTGTAGGGGAGGTTGAAAACTCAGAGACGAGTAGAGGGTGTGGTCTGGAGGCAGAACTTCTTCTGGAAACCACAGTTCTTGCTCTTAAGGCCTCCAACTGATTCAATGAGGCCCACCAACATTATGGAGGGCGATCGCCTTTACTGAAAGTCAACTAATTGTGGATGCTAGCTGCAGCTACAAAATAACCTCCACAGCAACATCTCAGCCAGTATTTGACCAAACAATTGGACACCATACCTAGCCAAACTGACATACAAAATTAACCATCACAGATGTCAGGCCAAGGAGATTGGATGTATTTGTGAAGGGTGCAGAGACAGAGAAGTGTTTAAAAAGCAGGAGATGTTAAACAGGATCTCTTGGGCTGTAGGATGGAGCATCTATTGGAGACAGACAAGTTAGGAATCTATTGCAGTCATCTAGAGGACAAATGATGAAGGGCTGAACAGAGGACAAATGATGAAGGGCTGAACGGAACTAAGGCAGTGATGATAGACACAGAAGGATGGGGCTGGATCTTAGAAGAAAATAAAATAATGAATGGAAACTGTTTCTGAAAGCTCTGAGAAGCAGGACTCATTAGAGAAATTTTGTTATTATTATTCAGTTCTTAAAAATGTAAAACCCTCTGAAGGGAAAACATTGAACCATCATTAGTCATCCACACTTGAGCATGAATTATCTGAATCAACCATGGAGCAATTGAAACTTGGCAGAAGTAGGGTTTGAAATAATTGGGCCTGGGTGGGGAGAGGAAAAAGGGAAAAGGGCCACCAGGAAAATGAAAGGCCTAGGTGGGAACTCATCTGGATACCTCCAGGGAGGAAGTGATACAGACAGCAGAGATGAGAAGGGATGTCAAACAGGTGTCTTTGGATTGGGGGTCTGAAGATTTGCATTTGAATCTCTGTTCCACAACCTACCAGCCCTAGGATCCTAAGAAAGTCACTTAATTTCTCAGAGTCTCTGTTTCCACATTTGTAACCCAGTGATGGTACTGTCTATCTGACAAGGTCAAGTTCTGTAAAGGACCTTTTAAACTGGTTACCGAAAGTCAACCCTGGAAATGAGTTACCCCTCACCTTTTGCTAAAATGCAGCCAGCCCAGCAGCTGCCTGTAGACTTAAACTTAGTTCAGTTTCTTTCAAGGAAAACTTGTTAAGACATAATGGGTACAAGAAGGGAAGGGCAAGATAAAGGCAGGGAGAATTAGTGCAGCTAAAAATGTTATATTCACCAGAATCCCCTTTAGGGACCTCATTTTCTCCCGATGTGCAATGGAAGTGACAATTGCCATCCTCACTATTTCCAGAAGAGCCAGTGGGATAATTCACATCACTAGGCTTTCTTAAACAACGGGGCTGTATTCTTTCTTCTTCTTGCCACTCATTAACTGTAATCTTGTTTTCCATGTTCTGTTGCCTCAGTTTCCCTAGTTGTAAAATGTGAATAATAATGGTGCATAGGATTGTCTGAAGATGAAATGTGGTTAAATATAGATTGCTTAGTGTCTGGTATGGGTGAGTACTCGATAAACACTAGCTATTGCTGTTACTACCACTACTCTGCTGCTATCACCACCGTCATCATTGATCCCCGCAAGGCCTGGCATTCAGTGGTCCTTCCATAAGTTTGCTGAACTAAACTGGTCCATGGTGCAGAAGCTTGGTGAGGAGTTGCCATGTCGTGCAGATGGGAGAGCCCAGGTTTCCAACACCCTGGGCCGGCTAACTGCTACTCAAAACCTCAGCTTTCCCAACAGTATAAAGGGCTCTCTGCTAGCCCGTTCAAGAATAGAACTCAGTAAGGAGAATTGGAATAGAGATTTCTTCCAGATCTTCCTTCACAATTTCCTCCCCTACAGAGGTGGACACGATGCGATGACCCCCTAAGTGGTTGCCTTTCTGGCATCTTTGACCCACAATAGCCTCGGCACAGATTGATTATTCAATGTCAGTTGGTTCAACTGAGATGTCTTCCCTGAGGTCCTGATTCATATGCCACTAGCCTGCTTGACCCCTTCCCAATGGCTCTTCACAGACACCCCGAACCCAGCATTTCCAATGCTGAACACACAGTCCTCCCCCAGTTTGGGCCTCCTCTGGTGCCCCATCTCTGCAAATGGTATCAAATCCATCTCCTGGGCAAGCCAGAAACCTGGACATCATTCTTCACACTCCTCTATCCCTCAGTGTGCAGCAAGCATTTAGAAGGGATCTCTGATGGGCTGGGCCCAGTGCCAGGCCCTGGGGTGGCGATGTCCCTGCTCTTGGGGTACCCAGAACTTTAGCAATGACCACATGAATCTCCAATACAATCTGTGATATTGAAATAAGAGATGAGGGTGCTGTAAACCTATGTAAAAGGGTAGCCTGGTCTTATCCAGGGGAGACAATGGAGGCTTCCGAGAGAAGTGGTCAGTTTATCTTAGATCTGAAGGACAAGTAAAAGGGGCTGGAGGTTACTGCAGAGGAAGCAGAAAGAGTAAAGGCCGTGAGTAGAGAGGGAGCCCCCCTGGGCTTAGCCCCCTGGACTCAGACCATTGTGAGTGGAGGGCAAACAGCAAAGGAAAGAGGTGTGATTTGAGATCAGAGGAAAGGTCAGATCCTGAGGGCCTTGGGGGCTGATCAAGGTTCTGGAACTTTATCCTAAGAGCAGTAAAAGTGTTGAACAGATGATCAGGTCACATTTGCATTAAAAAATATCACTCAGAATGCAAAGCTAAAACCAGGTTGGAGGATGTGGAGAAACCAGTTTGGAGGCTGTTGCAGTAGATGATAGTTTGGTGATGATTTGGATTCGGGGAGTGGTGAGAGAGGTTGAGAGAAGTAGAGAGGGGAAGATGTAGAGAGAAATGGAGCAACTAGGGAGCATCTTAAGAGATAAAATCAACAGGGGGCCATTTCCTAGCTTTCCTTGCTGCCAGTGGATATGAGCAGAAGTGATGTGAGCAACATCAAGTTTGTGTCCCTAAAGGAAGGGGACCGTTTCAGTTTCCTGGCTGCTAAAACAAATATCATACATTGGGTTGGCTTAACGATAGGGATTTATTGGCTCACAGTTTCAGAGGCTAGAAGTCTTGCTTCCTTTCCTGGTCAGTATCTTTTGGCTATCTGGCAATCTTTGGGGTTCCTTGGCTTTTCCATCATGTGGCAATGCACATGGCGGCATTTTCTTCATTCTCCATGTTCCATTGACTTCCGGCTTCTGGCTGCTCCCCATGGCTTCTCTCCCTGTCTGACATTCACTCTGCTTAAAAAAGGCTCCAGAAATCCAGATTACAGCCCAACATCTTTCAATGGGGCCACACCTTAACTGAAGTAACATCTTGAAGAGATCTTATTGCTAACGGGTCTGCACCCACCAGAACGCAGACCATGACCAAGAACACATCCCAATTGGGGTACACAATTCAATCCGTATCCTGCTCTCTTCCACTTTCTCCCTTCCCACTGGCTGGAATAAAGACATGATGGTGGGAACTAGAGCAAGCATCTTGGACAATGAAAAGAAAACTGCTTGGTTAGGAGAGAAAAACAGCCAGAGTTAGAAGAAACCTGGGCCCCTGAAGATTATGGAGCTCCAATAGCAGCCCTGACTTGCTTCCCAAACTTTTACACGAGAAAGAAACCTCCATTGTGTTTAGGCTCTGTTATTTTGGATACCTTTGTTAACAGCTGCTGAATCAGATCTTCAAAGAGCGACAGATGAGACATGAAGAATATGGAGAGGAGAGGCCAGGCTAGCCAGCCCTTTAGGTTCCTGGGTGCCACTGGGTGTGCAGTGGTCACATTTACAAAGGCAAGGAACTCAGGAGGGAGAAACAGGCTTTGAGGCTGAGTGAGGTAGGGGATGTACAGATGATGACCCTGATGTGGCAAGTTAAGTGAGTAGCTAAGAAGGGAGATTGGAGTCAGAGAGATGGTGTGCTCAGAGGATGAGTCAGCAGTTCTCAACCCTGACTAGCCAAGAATATTCTAAAATTTCTGATTCCTGAGCTCAACCCGAGAGATTAGAATTTGCTGGGTCTGGGATGGGACCTGGCATTGGCATTTTTAAAAGCTGCTCAGGTGGTTCTAACTGACCTGGATGGTAATTGAAACCACAGGAGTGGGTGAGATGGTCTAGGGTGGGGGCATGGAGTGAGAAAAGAATCCATCTTTAGGTCCTGTCTTTCTGTCCCTCTCACACCTCCTGGGCCCTGCTGAGAGGTAAGAAAGAGCAGAAGACACATGGCAACTGCCCAGCCATCCCCAACAGCTTCCCCAGGTAGGATGCGGCAAGCAAAGCCAGATAGGAGGACAACGGTCTACTCATATATGACAGGGCTTTGCAGTGACCAGCTGGTTCTCCTCCCTCTCCTGGGCCACCTGCTGGACACTCATGAAGCTGCCCTGACCTCCACAACCAACCCTACCAGAGGCTGCTACAGAGTGTGTTCCACTGGTCCTCCAGGGCAAGAGCCTCTGCCCAGGGCAACTCCGCCAGACTCTGCCACTGCAGCCGAGGGCCCTGTCCGCAAAGGCCGGGCAAGCCTGCGCTGCAAGCACACAAATGAACAGCTGGGGACAGGGATGCATGCAGCCACTTACTTTCTTTGTCACCAGTCACTTTGTTTTTCTGGGCCTCCCATTGCTCAGCTGTAAAGCGGAATAACTATATTCAACTATACCAAGATGGCAGATCTTTTGTGGGCATCAAAATGGTCATTAATGAGGAAGCAAGAAGTTATTAAGCACTTATTATCTCCCCTATCTCTGCTCTTCTCCAGATTAGGGTGGAAGGAAGAGAGAGAGGGGAAGGCAGGGAGGTGAAGAGGACTTTGAAGCCCCTCCTCTTCTTCGGGTGCTTACAGAACAGGTCTGACACAAGTGAAAGCCTAGAAGAGAAAAAGTCCATAGCACTTGGATCAGTGGGAGCCCACAGTTTATCAGGGCAAGAAGTCAGAGGGAATGGGAGGATGCAGGAAGTCCTACCAGAAGTCTACCCCAATCCCAGCATCACCTTGAGAACAAATATTTTCCTCCCTTGCCTGGGTCCCCACAGCACTTAGCTAGTGTCTGTTCTGGAAGTCCAAGGTGGGTGGTAGCAAGTGTCAGGCAGACCTGAACTTGACTGTCAGTTCGGCTACTCTGGGTTTATGTGCTGCTGGGCAAGTTACTACAAGCTTATCTTTTCTGAGCATTTTTTCTTCACCCGCAAATTACATAGCAGAATGCTTAGGACATAGTAATAATCAACAACGTTAGCTATTGTTGCTGTGAGAAGGATTATACCAAAGGCAGAGGGTTGTGAGCTGACCTGTAGAAGGCCTGAGCAAGAGGAAGTATATTTGCATGTAGATGAGTGAGCTTTCTTCCTTTAACTTCAATCAAGTCAGCCTTCAGTGCATATAGGGGTCAAGCATAAAGACTGTCAACTCCTGTGACTGAGGTTTCTGGCAATGTTAAAGTCTAGTGGGAGAAAGGACTTTGGGAACCAGAACCTGTGGCTTCTGTCCTCCATGGGCAGAGTCAGAAGTTACGCCTGAGGGAGCCAGTATCAGACATGAAAGGTCAGACTCAGGCCCAGAAAGAACTGCCTGACTCAAGGGAACGTCTAGAGGGAATAACACCTCCAGCACGTGGATGGGAATAGAGCCCACTGGGCGAGAAGGAGTGGGAAGACCAAGGAAAGTCTACTAGAATATGTGTTTCTTGGGTGGATGGGTAGATGAGTGGATGGACAGATGGAATCCTGGAGGCTGTGTGTCCCTGGCTGGGACTAGAGGGCCTGACAGACTTGGATAATTGGACACCGAGCTCCAACTCTGATGCTAACCAGTTCTGCAGCACTCCTACCTGTTGCTGCACCCTTGGGCCTGGATGGCCTGGCCTGCCCTGTGGGGGGTGTTCTCCCTACACCCCCAGGGACACCACCCTGCACTCTGAACTAGAGGGTTCTCCCCAGGGCCAGCGGCAGCTGCAGCTCACAACCCCCACTGGAACATGTATAAAGGGCCCAAGCAACTTGAAGGACTCCCCTTTGTGCCCTACATCAGAGCCGCTGCTCTTGCCCATCTTCTCCTTATATTCCTCCCCTTTCTGCTCCCCCAGATGTTAAGCTGGGGGAACGGAGGTCAGAGGTCATGTCTCTCTGAGCTCTGCTTCCTTCTTCATGGTGGCCCAGTCTCCACCTCAGAGATGGAGCCAGCCATGATGTTGAAAGTGCCCTCATCAGGGTCTTGGGGTTCTCAGAGAAGATGCCCACCTGAGCCAAGCATCCCTGGAGGGTCCTTGGTGATGCAGGGGCTTCCAAGTATCTGGACCAGTGAGCTTGTTGCAGGGTTGCAGCCTGAGCCTCTTCTCTGAGCAGGGCTGGCCTTGGGAGGTTGGAGGGAGACAGCTGACACCTGTTTGGTTTGGGGCCCAGGGCACTATTAGTTGAGGCTCCTGAAAGTTCTATCATGCAGATGGAGCTCTACTAATGCTTGTTGGATAAGTTATACCTGGTAGGGACCTTAAATACCATCAGTTCACCCCCCACTCATTTCATAGATGGGGCAATAGAGTCACAGAGAACAATATTGAACTGCTGGGACTTGAACCCACAATGGCTGGTTCCTCTTGTCCCTGCAGAGGCTGTGCCCTTAACACATTACATGCAGAATCACAAAGGCTGGAGGGAATTCCTCGCTCCCTAGCTGCAGGACGTGCTCACTCTCATGTGGCCATCCACGCACCCACTCTAGGTGTTAGCCTCTGACAATGGCCTGAAGGCTTGCCCCTGCCAAGGACCCCTGGGAGCCCGGGGGCCAGCCCCCCAGCCACAGGGGTATGAAGCACGGACAGCTGCCTCTCAGATGGAGACCTGCTTATTAATATTGCCCCCGTTGGCCACCAGGCGCAGGTGAGGGATGGCCAGAAGATCCCAGGCCCTCAGCAGAAGCCGAAGCAATCGGATTGCAGAAATCCATGAAAAGTAATGGATTTCCTTACTGCACTCAGTCTTTAATTTCCTGTGTTTGCCCCCAAAGGGCTTTTTCATTGACAAAGCACTTGGTTCTGTGGGCAGTGCGGTTGAAGAGAAGCTACTGATAGAGAGATTAGCAGGCGGGACACGCAGGGCTGGGGAGCTGGGATGTCGGCTCTGAGCAGGGGGTGGGAGAGCTGAAATCAGGCCTGCGGGGGCAGGGGCAGGAGCAGGGGTGTCCAAAGGGACGTGGAGTGGGCAGACTGAGGACAGAAGCCACTCTGGGTTGTGGTCAGGAGCCAGGCAGCAGGGAGCAGTTTGCCAAACCAGGGACAGTGCTCTTGAAAGCAAAGCCTGCCGCCTGAGGCCTTTTGAATCAGCTGAGAGAGTGCAGGAGGTAGGATGGGAAGGCCAACTGGAAGCTTCCAGAGCCAGAGGCAGGACTAGAAGCTCAGCTCAGAGTCTTACCCGACTGTCTATCCCATGAAGCCCAACCTCTACCCTTATCAGAGCCCACAGCTGACAGGTGGAGGAGAAATGTCTACTCCAGGCTGAAGAAGTAGGAGGAGCCTACTGATGGGCTCATAGCTTGAAAAGAGGGGGCCAAAAAATAAAATAAAATAAAATAAAATAAAAAGCAGCAATTTCTGTCTTCAACTGTAAGACGGATGTATATGAAGAGGTCTGCTTGACTTATCTATGAAGGAGAACTGTAGACTCACTTGAAAGCAGTCAGGATTACAGTCAGACATATGGAAAGACTTCCTGGCCAAGAGAAATGAGCTGCCTGGGTCACCCCTCCCATACCCCGGGGGCATTCCTCTCACCACTGCTGGGGCCACTTGACACAGCCGCTTCCCCTGCTGAGGCTTCAGCTCTATTCTGAGCCCTGGATCAAATCTTACTTTTGGTGGGAGCCCAGGATGCTCAGCTCTGGGCACTCAGCATCAGGCTGGCCAGGAAGCAGGACTCAGGCCCAGGTTTGGACCCAGATCCCCAGGCACCCCGCCTTGGGCTGGGGGTGAGCATCCTACTTTCTTCTTCCATCCCACCAGAGGCTCACAGTCATCCTGAGAAGAGAACTGACCATTTCCTCCTTCTTAAGATGCTTCTTCTCCTGGATAATTTTCCTCTTGCCTCCCTGGCTTCCCTTCTCTGCCTCCTGCAACAGTTCCTTCTCCGTGACTCACCCTCTGAACGGTGTGCTCCAGGACCCCATCCAAGCAGCCTTCTCTTCAACATCTGCACCTCTCTAGATGGTGGCGTGGCATCTCACAGCTTTAAAATCCATAGGCATGCTGCTGACTCCCAAATTTCTCTCTCCACCCCCTGGCATCTCCCTGGGAAATTCAGCTGTCTTCTTGATAGCTCCACATGGAGCTATCTACAGTCGTCTCAAACTTAGCAGGACCAACACAACACTCTTGAACTCCTTTTCTGAGCCCGGTGCTGCCCCAGCTTCCCCATCGCAATCAGCGGCACCACCCTCCACCCACTCATTCAAATCAAAACCCTGCTAGCATTCTTGATTCCTTTCCTTTCCTCACTGTGGCCCCAGATCTAGTGACATTTTGGCCCAGAGCATTCTTTGTTGTGGGGGGCTGCCCTGGGTATTGTAGGATTTTAGCAGCATCCCTGGTCTCTCCCTATGAATGTCAGTAGCCCCGCATGATTCCCAATGGTGATAACTCACAATGTCTTTGAACATTACCAAGTGTCCCCTGAGAGTAAAGTCACCCTGGTTGAGAACCACTGCTCTGCAGCCTCTTCTGTCTCAATTCCTCCAGTGACTTTTCGGTGTGCCGAGGATCGACTCCAAACTGCTCGCTGTGCTTGGCCAAGTCCGTTCATCTGGCTCCCACCTGCTGGCTCGCATCTCCTCCTCGCTCCCCTGCCAGCCACGCTCCTGCCCTCCAGTCTCCTTGCAGTTCCTGAACATGCCAAGCTCATTTCCTCCGCAGGGACTTCACCCAGCTGATCTCTCTACATGCCATGCTTTTCCCCTTGATCTTCACTCGGCTGATTCCTTCTTAGCACTCAGGGCACAGCGGGTCTTGCCAGACACCCCCACCCCAAACCAACATCGCCCTTCACTCACCTTTTGTTAGCAGGGCTGGAGCGTCTGCAAATCACCTGATATTCTTCTAGGTTATTTTTGCCTGTCTCCTCCCTCTAAAATCTAAGCTCATAGGCCACAGGGACCTTGTGTCTCCAGTTTATCGCTGCCTTCCCAGCATCTGAAAGAGAGCCAGACACTGAGCGGGTGCTTGCAATTAGTATTTGGTGAAGGAATCGATGCCCTTTCTGCTCTGGCCTCCAGAGAACTTGGTTCTCCAGTGTTTAGCCACATTTCTGCTTGGCAGGGCTGCCGTGTGCAGCAATTCAGGTTCTGCTCTGCACAATGACACCCCACAGAGGTGATGAGTGACTGAAATCTGCATTGCATTGCAGGGCTATGTCTGCCAAGAGAGGGCTTCTTTTTCTAATTCACACAAAGGGGCCCGTCAGGACTGATAGTAACCTTGTCCGTCAGCTGCCCAATGGTGTCAGCTGCCCACCCCGTCACGGTGCCTGTGTCTTGGCTCTGGATCTAGGAATCTGCTGGAGGTGGGAGGACAGGACCTTGTTCTGTGGGTGCTGGGAACTATTCACCTGCAGAAGCAGCAGTCCTCAGGATCTCTTGTTTCCTCTGCTTACCCCACCTTCCAGAGCCAGCTTCAGCTTCTGCATCCCTCAGGATAGGGATGGAGTGAGTAGTTTTTGTATAGGAGTGATCTGAGTACTGCCTGACTGCCAGAGCCTGTGACTCCTGGGAGCAAAGCTAGCCATGTAAAAGAATCCTCACCAGAAGCATGGAAGTTGGAGCAGAGGCTAGTTTCCAGGTCTTGGAGCTAGCGGTCCTGGAGAGCTTTGCCAGATAAATGCCCTTGAGAGATGTACTCACCGAAGTCCTATAGAAGCAGTTTGGGCAGCTGTCCAAAGAGGCCCATTCTCCAGGTCTCTGACATCCTGGCTAGGCTCTTGTGTCAGGCCATTAGTCTCAGAACTGAGATCTACCCCACCACCACCACTATCATCCCTCCCTTTGATAGATGGGGAAACTGAGGCCC
The DNA here is from genome assembly GCF_015220235.1 of Choloepus didactylus. Taxonomy (NCBI): domain Eukaryota; kingdom Metazoa; phylum Chordata; class Mammalia; order Pilosa; family Megalonychidae; genus Choloepus; species Choloepus didactylus. The sequence continues at coordinate 140,877,095 of NC_051311.1, read as the reverse complement.
AGAGCTGTGAGACTCTAAGGCAGTGTTCTGGAATGCAGGGGTCACTGAGAGGGCAGTGCTGGGAGAAGGAGGTGGGAGGGACAGCCGGGGCCTCTGTGTTACTTTCCCAGGCCCCCTGGCTCCGGCGGCCTTGACACCCCCCACTCAGCCTTTGTCTGACTTGCTCCCTGTGACAGCTGGTGAGGCCGGGCCCAGCCCTGGCTCCTGCCATCAGCCATCTCTGTGTGGCACTAAAGATCTGTGCAGGAGCCAGGTCTCAGCAGCGAGCTTGGCAGGCTGCTCGGCGTTGCCTGGGAGACCACGGAGGAGGGAAACAGCTCCCAAAGGCTACCGAGGGCCAGATGGCTGGCAGTCCAGAGCACCTCTCCCAGGGGCCTTGTACACACCCTGCACGGGTCCCACAGACACCCACTAAGCACAGGGGGACACTGAGGTGTGGAGGTGCAGAGGGCGTGGCTCCCACCTCCCAGCCCTGGGCGCTGGTCACTGCCCACAGCTACATCCCAGGAACTCCCTGCTGGGTAGTGTATAGGTCTCTGCAGCCAGGTCTCTTAGTTCCCCACTGGGCCCCTATGGGGACCTGAAATTCCCTCTGGAGAAACCTTGGATTCTATTAAACCTGTACTTTCAGGCGCAGCTGGGATGTGTAGAGCCACAGAGTCTGCAGAAAACTCCCAGCTCTGGCTGCATGGGAAGTGATGAGCAAACACCAGGAGACAGAAGCTGGTCTCCACGCTGGCCTCATCACCTCCCTCCAGATGAAGTTCTGGGGAGCCAGCAAAGGAGTGATGAACTTTGAGCTGGCTGGGCCCTTGGTGATGGGGAAATCTACCCTTCTGGTCCGCACAGGAGGAAATCACAGTGTGTGTTGTTGGTGGGGGTCGAGGGGGGCAAATGCTCCAGAAAGGCCATCTTTGGCCTAGTTCCCCTCCTTAAAGCTGAAGGCGGAGAGAAGAGAGCAGAAAAGAACCTGCTGCAGCATGCCTGCAGGAATCAGGCCTCCCCCAGACCTTTAGAGACCCACAGAAGGGACACACACACACACACACACACACACACACACACACCCTGCCATGATCCTCAAGGTGGATAGGGTTGTTTTGCTGAAGGTGATTCTAAAACAGCCCTTCTTCAGCCCCGCGGTGTTGAGTCGGCAAGCCTTCCAGCCAGGTGCTCAGAAATGCTTCGCAGGACAGGCCCTGGGTCCCCACCCTGGAGCAGAGGAGCAGGACACCGACAGCCTGTCCACAGAGAGCCCCAAGACTGATGGGTGGCCCCCGCCTCCCCCCTAACTCATGGGTCAGCAAACAGCCTGCTCCCAGCCGGGTTCAGAGCTCGAGTACAAGGCTCAGGCTCTGAGGGCTGCAGGGGCTGTTACAAGGGATGGGGACACTCTGGAAGCCTTCCCAGAAGAGGAGCAGGACAAGGGACAGCCCGCACATGCGCACACGCACACAGTGGGAGGCTGGGAAATGCCCAGCACAGCTTCAAGCACACATCTCGATGGATCTCTTCCAGCGGAGCCAGGGGACGGCTTGATGCTCGTCAGCACTGACATTCAGGAATAAATTAAATGGGGAGAGGAGGCAGAGAGGCTTTCAGGGTTTGCATAACTGGCTAAATTGCTCCACACCCTGCTCCTCTGTGGCACAAACGGAAATCCCCACCTGCTGGGGTTGTCACCCAGGCAGCGTAGGCTCCTCCGAGAGCTTGGAGCTGCCTGCAGTCCCAGGGCCTCCCGCCCCCAGCCTCCGCCTGCTGCCTGAACTGTCAGCCTGACTCCCAAGCAGGCTGATTATCCCCATTTGAGGAAAACAAAACATGTCAGCAGCCTGCCTGAGAAGAGGGCCCTCTTCTTAGTGAGAAGTAATCTGAGTAAACACCCAGCTCTTATCCATACAATAGGAAGTGAATGAGCCTAACGCATCTCAGCCTGGCTGTCACCCGCACAGGGGCCAGCCTCCTCCAACACCTCCTCCTGGAAGCCACCGGGGACCAAGCTGACCCTGCCCAGGTTCACTGCAGGCTGCACACTGAACTCTCCCAGGGCTTGGAATGAATTTTCAGTCAGTATTCCCCTGTGTGGCCTGAAAGCTCTAGTCTGTATTTTAAAATTGGACTATTGGTTGCACTATTTGTTGCTTTGCAGGAATTTTGGAAAGGACTCTAAGCTAGAAGTTATAACTCCTCCAGGAGATCTTTGGTTTGGGAAGAAAAAAATCACACCCCTTCATTCAGTCCACCATGCATGTCCTTGTACTTTTGCCCCACCCCCACCCCCTCTGGGGTTCCCTCCACCAGGAATGCCCTTCAACCTACTCAGCATGCCTAAATTGATTCTTTCTTAGCAGTCCTTCAAGCTCCAGGCAAAAATCAAACCCCGGCTCTTATGCCCCCAGGTGGACTCTTGTACCTCCCCTTGGCATGGGGTTTATTTGAGTTTATGTCTTCACCAGCTGTCCCCAGCCTGGGAACTCCTGGGAGCAGGGACTATTCCAGTCTCTCTGTCTGCCCCCAGGACCCAGCCAGGGACCAGACACAGTTGATGCCCAGGCAAAATGCTGAACAAATGAAACTGAAAGTCTCCTCTGTGCCAGTCTGGCCCCTCCAACTGCCTCCATCTCCATCAGCTGCTGGTGCTGCTGCTTCTGTGGTCTTGCCAAACTTTGAGGAAGATGGATCCTTGTCACGATACAAGGATCTTAGGGAGGAGGGCTAATATTCTCTGGTGCCTCCACTGTGCCAAGTAAAGCAATAAGCATTTTGCACATTATTTAATGCTCACAGCAACACCGTGTGTTTGCTGCTACACTCTCATCTTACAGATGCAGAAACTGAGGCTCAGCGGAGGCAGAGACCTGTCCAAGGTTCTCAGGGGTGGAGCCAGGATCTGCATTCTGAGCATCTTGCTTCCTGGACCAGGCTCTCTCTGCAATAAGCCACCTCATTCAACCAGGAACAGGGTTCCCATGACCAAGCCTCAGGCAAAGAAGGGCAGCACCTGGGAGAGTCCTCACACCACAGCTCCCCTCCCCAGAGTGGACACTGCGCCTGAGCCTTGTTGCAGCCCATTCATGACCATCGGCAAAAGTTGTGCAGCATTGACCATAGGACAGGTGCAGTTCCAAGGGTTCTGCATGAATTCCACAGAAATTCTTTGAAGTTGGTGATTTATAATCTGCATCTTGCAGACGAGGAAACTGAGGCACAGAGAGGTTAGGAAACACCTGTCACAGCTCCTCCGTGGCAGAGTCCATGTTTTTAATGGCATTCAGGCCTGGAGACAAGGGAAGTGAAGGTCATCTGCCTCTAGCCCACAGCTAACCAGAACGATGTCCTGGGGGTGTCTACAATGCTTTTCCCCCACCCTTCAGTGAGTGCCACAATCTGCCATTAGCTCCCTGAGGGTGGGCCCAGAGGTCTGCTTCCTTCTGTCCCCACCTCCCCCCACTTCAAGGACAGTCACCAGCTTCATCCTAATTTATTCCCCACACAGAGGAGCAGAAACCAGAGTTGTCCAAAATGCAGCATAATAATTTTATATATGCATTGATGATATTTATCCTGCCTGCCTCCAAAGCAGATCTAAGGTGGTTTAGATGGTTGCAATGTGGAATTAGGACAACAACATTATTCTTTAAGGCGGAGACATTGGAATTCAATCAGCAGGCGGCATAGTGGAGTTCTATTCAGGCTGCTGGGAGGCACCGGGCTGAGATGCATCAACCTCGGTTTATGTCGCTGGCTTTGCCACAAATGACCTTGTCCTTAACTCTCATTTGACACATTTGTAACACAGGTAGGTCAAATGAGTATATAATGCAGAGAGGTTGAAGTTGATCGATGGTTTTCCACCTGTGCTACTCGGAGCCCTAGGGGTTAATGCTCAGACAGTGGCTGGGGGTCAATAGTGGCCCCAGGCCTGCCCCTTCCCACTGCAGTGAAGACTCCTGGGTTTCATTCATCGAGTTTCTGGGCAAGATTTTAGCCTTGCTGCTGAAAATCTTTGGAAAACCACAGCATCCAAGGTGTTCTCTAAAGGCGTTTCCATGTTCAAAGCCCTCTGCCTCTCCCCATGTGGCTGGTCTGTCAGTCCACACCAGGACCCTACCCTGGGCACAGACTGGCGTTCCTGATCCAGAGGAAGTTTGACCCCAGCGGTAACCCCTGGGGGAGGGGGCTACACACCTAGGTCTCATACGTGGCAGGGGTTGCTAAAAGGGAAGTCAGGGTCCCTTTCCTCCGCAGACAGGAGCTATCCTTCTGCCTCAAGGACCCAAGTCTTCTGCACTGCTCCAGGAAGCCATGAATTTCAGGAGTCCTCCCTCACCCCTACTGGGGACAGATCAGCAGGGCCTTAGTGCTGCAGGAGAGTGTGGAGGACACAGTCCCCTCCAGGAGATCACATCAGGCACTGACAGGCGGGTGCATGGCCCGGATAAGTTCATGTTCCCCAGCAGGGACTAGATGTTCCAGCCCCGGTGGCCATCAGGATGACTCAGTCACTGCCGGCCAGGTGCCTCCTTCAGGGACCTCAGGGGGCTGCACCATCAGCTCCCTGCTGCAGAGGGTGCTGACGGCCCCCCTCAATCACCAGATGGCCATGGGCTCTGATCTTTGACTGATGCAGTGTGGTGGGCTGCACAGAGCCATCCACATGCCCTGGTCCAGTACCCCGATAACGAACTTGCATGGGAGATAGCCGGTAGACCTTAAAACTTCAAAGTCTGGTCCCAGCCTGAGCCTCCTCCCAAAATTTACTCTCTGGAGTCAGCTCCCCCATCCCCTGAGCGCAAGGCTCAGGGGCCCCAGAGGAGCTAAACCCTACAATCCATCCAGGGCAGCTTGGAGACCCTAGCCCACCTATTAGCTGTCAGCGATGGCTTCTAAGACAGGGTTTCCATCACTAATCCACTGCTGCTACTCAGAGGCTCCTCACCAGCCCCTCCTCAGACCTCAACTCACTCCCCCCCCCCCCGCATTACTGGATACCTGGGACCACTCCCCCTGACCACTCCTGCTGCACCTGCCTTGACAACTCTTCTTCCCCCTTCCCTTAAATGATGGTGGAGACACCCAGAGCTTTGGCCTTGACCGCCTTATCATTTTTAACCATCATTAAACTGGAGCCATACCAGAATCCCTGTGGGAGAGGGTCCTATGTGGTTAGAGATGTCCTCTAGGGGACCCGGATTCTCCCACTATCCCCCAACAGCCACCTAATTAATTGAGCACCATTCTATATCCTCTCTCCAAATCTTTCTACTTTCCGATGGGCCCAAATCCCTCATTTGAGCTCCACACCCATTTATCCAACCATCTACAGACGTCTCCACATTGATGCCTCACAGACACGTTGTAGTCAGCCAGTCCAAAATCAAACTCGTGGCAGAGTTCTCTGTCTTTGTAAATGTCACTACCACCCCCCCCCCCCCCACACTTGCCAAAACCAAAATATTCAGTAAAGTCAGCCTCTTCGGTATAGATCATCTCTCATCCCAATCTAATCCACCCTGGCCAGTCCCTCAGCTACATTTAGAAAGCTATTTGTGCTCACCTTTCCAAACACATTGAAACTGCCCTAGGCCAGGCACCATTACCTTTTACTAGTTGCGATAGCCTCCCAACTGGTTACCAGTCCTTTACTCTTACCCATTGCTGTACACTCTCCACCCTGGGGTAAAGTAAGTTTTGCAAACTGCTAGTCTGACCAAGCCATTCCTTGGTCTAAAATCCTCAATGGCTCCCTATTTCCCAGTGTGTCACATCCAAAACCCTCAGCCTAACTGTCTTTGCAATCAACTTCCAGATCTGTTTTCTCTCTATCCTGACTTAATTCCAACTTTCCCCAATCCAACCAGGGAGGGTTTCCTTCCCCATCCCATCCTGTCTTGGTTTGTCTCCAATGCTGCCCAAGCCAGGGCAAGACCATACCTCCACTAGAGGGTTCTTCTTCCTCAATCCCAAAGTCCAGGTCCCATCCACAGAAGCCTCCCTCCTTCCCCACCAATCTCCCTTTTCTGAGTTCTCCTGCCCCAGCAGGCTGGGCCTACCCTCCAGCCCTGCCTGTCACCTCAGCCTGGGCTCTTCTCTGACTGGCTCAGGGGTGAGGTTGGTCCCCCTACCACACAAGGGCTTCCTGAGAGCAGGGCCCAGGTCTCCTCCTTGGCACCCCAGGACTGGCCAAGGGTACTGGATCCAAGTCTCCTATCCCAGTCTTTCCAGCAGGTGAAGCAAGACCAAGATGCATGGGAGGGAGTTCAGAACAGGCCCTGCTCCAACCCCTGAGATGACTGCTTCATACACTCAGGGTCCTACCTGGCCTGGCAAACACTTTTATTCTTCCCAGGGAAAAACTCTGGGACCCCAGTGGTCCTGCGTATTCCTGGACTAGTTTTGTACCATGTCCTGTTGGGGGGAGGGGGTTAGGAGCCTGGATCTTGGGGGCTGGAGGCTGGGATCTAAGTCACCTGACCCCTGGCGATTTGCCCCTCCCTGGCACCTATTGGTGGCTGGGAAGGCTGCTCTCTGAGGCCCTCGCAGTGCTGACATGCTTTGATTCAGAAACTGTTCTCTTCCTCCCTGCCTCTGCACTGCTCACCACCATCCCCTTTTCCTGAACTGTAGGCTGAAAGCTCCAGGCCATTTTAATCCAATTTTCTTCTCAAATAGACAGGTGATTGTGGCATTAAGACCTGGTACGTGCTGTTCAGAATCAGGAAGGGGCAATAAGTGGTACAGATAAGGAGGGTTGCTGGGCAGCACCTCCTCCCTGTCCCCGCGCCTCCAACCCTCCATCAGCTCCCTCCCCAGAACCACACCTCATCCAAGGTCCTGCCTCTGTGTGACCCTGGGCTAACCGCTTAGCTTCCCCGAGCCTCAGTTGCCTGTACAGTGGGCATTAATACCTGCCTCAGAGGATTCAAGGAAGACTGGAAATTTTGTAAAAAGCCAGGGAGGAAGCCAGGCATGGGAAACTGTTACTAGTATCCATTGTCAGCTTGGATTCTCTGCAGGCTGTCTGAGCCGGTGTCATTCTCCTCTGATCAAGTGTGCATCAGTTAGATATTTGCCGATAGCAGCAGCATCCATTCAGAGAGACCCAGGTAATCATGACACATATTTGTGGAGATTTTAGGACATCCCAGGTTTGGGCTTTACTTGGATTTTCTCATTCAAACCTCCCTGATGACCCCATGAGAAGGCAGAGCGCATCTAAGCTGCTTGCCCCTAGGGACACTGGGTGAGCAGCGGGCACCGTGCCACGCCCCCTCCCAGACCACCAAGCCCACCCTGGACCATAGACTCTAAGGACTGGAAACATAGGGACAGAGCGAGTGAGAGGATGGCTGCCATCAGCCTGCTCCCAGAATTTGGGGCTGGAGACCACCTGGGAGCCTGTGCCAGTTTGGATGTATTATGTCCCCCAAAAAGCCATGTTCTTTAATGCAATCTTGTGAGGGCAAACATATTAGTGGAATCTTTGGATTAGGTTGTTTCCATGGAGATTTGACCCACCCAACTGTGGGTAATACCTTTGATTAGATTATTTCCATGGAGGTGTGGCCCTGCCCATTCAGCATGTCTTGATTAGTTTACTGGAGTACGTTAAAAAGAGCCACACAAGCCCAGGCACTTGCTGCAGCCAAGAGAGACATTTTGAAGATGGCCATTGAAAGTACTTTTGCTACTCCAGAGTGCCTGGGAGCAACTAAGAGAACACCCCCAGATGCCTAGAGAGAAATGTCCTGGGACAAAGCCATTTTGAAACACAACCTGGAAGCCAAGGAAGAAGACACCAGCCACGTGCCTTCCCAGCTAACAGAGGTTTTCCGGACACCGTTGGCCATCCTTCAGCAAACATACACTATTGTTGATGCCTTAGCTTGGACACTATTATGGCCTTAAGACTGTAACTGTGCAACCAAATAAACCCCCTTTATAAAAGCCAATCCATTCCTGGTGTTTTGCAAAAGGGCATCATTTGCAAACTGGAAAAGAGCACACAGACAACAGCTGGAAGTTCACAGAGGTCCTCCTCATCCCATTTCTAGATGCGGTGGGTCAAATCAGGCTACCCAGAGATAGTTCCCAAAGGAGGTGAGTTTGAGCATTCAGTACAAATGAGGTTGATTTTGTTTGTTGGGCCAAAGGATGAGGCATAGGGAGAGGAAGGCCTTCCTGGGTTCCCATCTCTGCTTCTGTCTCCCTCCCTCTTGGTCCCTTTCTTGTCTGCAGCTCTCCGCCCTCCACTCCTCTCTCCCTCCCATCCTCTTCCACCTTGCCTGCCTCGGTCCTTGCATGTTTTCCTCCAAGCCTCTACCTGTCTACCTGTCCTACCCTTCCCCAAAGCAGCTCCTCCTCCTGGACGAGGACAGGGCGTGAGGAGTGGACATGTCTCAGGGTTTGCAGTCCAGTGGCATGCCCATCACCCCCACCTCATGCTAGTGGGCAGAAGAGCTTTATCCATTGCGCTGCCCCCTCTCACCCCACGTGTACACTTCCTGCTGGGAGTCAGTGGCACAACTGAGATGAACCCAGGCTTGTGACTCCGGCAGCCAGAACTGACACCCACATGCCTTTCCTCCAGCACCCCGGTCCCTTCTCACTCTCCTCCCTCCTTCCCATCTCCCCTTCCTCCTAGTGCATTCATTCATTCTTTCATTCATCAGCCATTGGGTCAGTGCCTACACTGGGCCAGGTATGATGTGGGGCGCTGGGGATCCAGAGGTGAAAAGGGCATGCACAGCCAGTGCCCTGGGCAGCAGAGGGGCATGGACACATGGACACTTTCCCACAGTGTGCAAACGGCTGTGCCCAAGTTCTGAGCAGAGATGCCTGTGGGAGCTTGAGGAGGGGGCCTGTTCTCTAGGGCTCAGGAGTGGGGACTGGTGGGTATCAGGGGAGGCTTCCTGGAGCTTTCCATGGTTTGTCTGATCTGCCCCTCCTCCCATTTAAGGATGATGGCTGTGACTTCCAAACCTTAGTGCCAGTGGCACGCTCAGACTTAGGGGAGAGCAGGGGTTCCTAGTCACAAGCTCATCCTCCTACCCAATCTCCATCCCACCCCCACTCCTCTGCCCCCACCCAGCATGGCTGACCCCCAGGGAGCTCAGGGTCACAGGCAGAGGCTGCCTCCTCAGAAGGAAGGCACAGGGTCCCCAGGATCTGGTCTTCTCTTCCCAGCTGGGAGACCGTCACCCACTCCCCTCTCTCCCATACAAAGTTCTCCTCCACCCAAGATTAGGTTGCAGCTGAGCTCCTCACCCTGCACCCCACATCTGAGTGCTGTCTTGGCCCCATGGGGTCCTCAGCTTCCTGCTGGGAGGCTGAGTAGAGTCGGGAAATGGAGGACAAGAACAAGGGAGTCCAGAGACCCACCTGGCATACTGCCACCCCTTCCTCACCTCTCCCCAGGCCTTCCCCAGCCCTCTGGACACTTAGCTGCAAATCATTCCCCACCTAGTGATGGGTGAGGGCAGGAGCTGGGTGCTGACCTCCTGGTGCAGGGGAGGAGCACAGGAGTTGGGAGGGGGCCTCTGGCACGCAGGACGGGCTCGAAAGCCTCCCGTGAACAGTGGCTCGGAGCAGGGACAGGAGCAGCTGAGAAGTGGCCTTGCCCTCCTGCTTGCAGCCCAGGGAGAGCTGGGTGGAGAGGCTTCCTCCCTTCCCTCCCACCCCTCAGACGACCAAGCTGCTCCTGAGCAGTAGGAAGGCAGTCAGCCTCTTCATTTCACAGATGAGGATCTAAGACCAGGAGAGGCTAACAAGGTCACACAATGGGTAAGGGTTCAGGGCAAGTGCATCTGATGCAGGTCAAGTTCCGGAGGATGCCCAGATGAGGTGGGTGGTGTGGGCTGGGCATTGCTACCCAGGATGATGGGATCACTCCCACCCAGGGAGTGCAGCAGGAGAAGCCCTGATGGAACCCCAGAGAGGAGGAGTCAGCTCGTAGTGCTGCCAGTTCCTCAGGCCCCTTCCTCCCCCTGCCAGCCCTTCTCCCCACCCCGCCTGGAAGGGTCAGAACCTGGCTAGCAAGCTGCAGGATGCTGAAGGAGGGGAAACGCACAAGAGGAAATACAAAGGAGCCAGCCATGTCCCCCTTGCCTACTGGAGATTCCAGGCCTGAGCTGGGCAAGTCGAAACGATGGACCAGTAAATCACTTTCAGAGTTTTAATTAAAATCTTGGACTAAGGAGTGAGCAGAAATGACATGAGACCTGACCAAGTTTGCATCTAATAAGGCAGGAGAAAGATTCCTCAATAATACTTTGTAAAGGGGCTGATGAATACAAAAATAAAGTCATGTTTTAAATAAACCCAAGCCCTACTTGTTTAACATGTGCATGTAACATGTCAAGGCTAGTACCTGTCTCAATAAACATGAGCTAAAGCTTGTATCATCCACAGGTCCTATTGGTCCCATTTGACCTCCTTGAATGGGAGCACATATATTCTTGGGTAGTTCTTCTGTTTGTCTACCCTGGGTGCCTCCAGCTGCAGCCCTGCCATTAACCCATTCAGTGCCTTTGGCCAGGCAGTTCTCTGGACCCCATCTGAGACTCCTTTGCCCCATCTGTAGCAGAACGAGCTAAATGAGACAGTTTGTGAAGACTGGGCCCATGCTAAGAGTTCAGAGCGAGAATGGAGGCCCTGTTGTCTATGATCTGAAGAAGACCTGGATCAAGGTAGGCACAGGAAATGGAACTGAGCCTGTAGAGAGGCAAAGTGTAAAAATAAGGAAGTCTCACACCATCTGGATTTCTGGCTTCTCTTGAGCAGTTGGACATCATTGCCACCTGGGCAACAGTCAGCTGGAGCGGGTAAGGACAGCTGCCTCCAGCCAGAAGAAAGCTCTTCACTTGGCCTCAGTCCCCACCACTCCCCATTGTTCCCCAGCCCTAATGCCAGCTGCCATTTATCACTGGGCATGTGCTGTTGTTTCAGTAGAAAACGATTTCTCTGTCACTATGTCGCTATTGAAAGTGGAAAAACGAACTGCAGGATGAGAAAGGTATGTGTTTTAAGAAAAATAACAAAGCAAAACTATTTCTTTGGAAAGGAAAGGGTTGCAGCCTGTTAACCATCAAGCACCTGGCCTGTGTGCTTACCTGAGTTCCCAGCCTGAGACTCGTAGGGGATGAGTCTGTCCTCAGGCCCCTGCCCCACTTGCTGCTCCCTGCTGCCCCAACAGGACACCGGGGACAGCACAACTCGCCAGCCCTCTGATGTTCCTCTGGAGGTTTCTTCCCAGTTCCCACACTAGGCCATCCTTCTCCAGACCCAGGACCTCACATGCCAGGAAGGGAGGCCCATGCATGGTGGAACATTTACATGGTGCAGAATCCAGCTTGGAGCCAGGCTGGGCAGGGGAGACTTGGGTTCTCAGGGACCTTTCTCTGAACCCTGAGACTCCATCCTCTATAGCTCCCCACTTGGATGGAGAATCAGCTGACAGTGGAATAAATGCAACCCTCCTCAGGCCCTCTCCCTCCTTCCCTCTGCTGGAGTTGTCATGACAACCAGAGTTCACCCTTGATGCCAAAAACACTGCGAAACAACAAAAACTCTATCCTCAGCTGGGAGGAGAGGCGGGCAAGAGCCGGGAGTCACGCAATAGCAAGGAAGGCACATGAGCGTCAGGATCTATCCCTTCCTCCCACATCCACCCAAAAGAAGCACAGGGCTGGGGATTTGGGAATCTGCAACTGGCCAGAGGCAGGGTGGGGTAGAGGGGCAGCGTTTGAAAGGACCTTGCATTTTCTTCCCTGGGGGCTCGCTCCCATTTTCCCATGGACAGGCCCACAACTTACATCCGTCCCAGCAGTTTCCCCACAGCATCCATTAAGTCGGTCTCCATCCGGGGCAGAGAGGTGGGTGCAGGGGCTCCGGGGACCAGCTATAGCCCTGAGATGCAGGCTGTCTTCATTTGCCAGGGCTGCTGTGACAAATGCCACACAATGGGTGAGCTCAAGCAATGGGACAATATCGAGGTACAGGCAGAGCTGGCCTGCTCCCAGAGTCTGTAACCTGCCAGTCACCCTCTGTCACATCTCTCTTTGTGCCTGCACCTCTGATTTCCTCTGACTTCTGGCTCCTGGCTTCTGCTGACTTACTGTGTCCAAATCTCCTTGTTTATAAGGACTCCAGCCGTGTGGATTCAAGCCCGGCCTGGTTCAACTGGGACCCATCTAAATAGGACCCCGGGGAGCCTACCCACAAATGAGTCCACACCTTAGCTAGTAATAACAACTCCAAAGGTCTTGTTTACAAATGGGCTCATGCCCACAGGAGTGCAAATCAAGACCTGAGCATGTCTTTGTGGGGGACAAGAGTTAATCCCCAACTGAGGTCCGGAATGAGCCCAGGCCACCTCTCTTCAGTCCCCAGTGGTATGGCCTCCGATAGGCCTTTCCCTCTCACGCCGGGAATCCTCATGCTCCAGCCCCTGCACCATGGATTGCTCAGAGCTGTGGTGATGAGAGGACACTGGATCTTATCCCCACTGAGGTGTGAGTGATGAGGGGGCTTCCTCCGGGAGCTCGCCCTTAAGCATGGCCTTGCCCCAAGGAGCAGGCCTTTGATGGCTGCATTTCAGGTCCCGGAGCTAGGCTGGGCCTTAGGGGGCATTCTCTGCTCCTCTGAGATCCCACGAGATGAGGGAGGGAGGGAGGCTGATCCCTCCCTGACCACCCTGGGCTCTGCCCACACCACGGCCATTAGAGGAAGACCCCAAGGTCGCCAACTAACCCCAAAGCTCCCACCACCTTCTCGGCTGCCTGAATGGGCCCTTTTTGGGGTGAAGTCCAGCCATCCAACAAGGCCCTGCCCTCCGTCTCCAAACTCTCGAGTGAACCAAATCATGGGAAGTGGAGGGTGGGTAGCGGAAGGGCCCTGAGTGACTGTGCAAGGAGGAGATGCTGGAGGAGAAGGGGCGATGGGAGAAGGGCAGAAGGCAAGCCTTAGAGACCTCACGTCAGTCCATGTGAGCCCGAGGGAAGCAGGCCTCTATCTGTCCCCAGCCTGCTGTGTGGCCTTTAGCAAATTATTCCCCTCGGCCTCCTCATTCTGTATGATGGGGGAATTGTTACTGGACGATTGTGGAGAGCATAGTTTGTGGGATGTTTCACTGGACTGAGAGCTCTAGGAGGGCAGGACATCTGCTCCTCACCTCTGACCCCCAGGCCTCAACGCTGGGGTGTGCAGAGACAGAAGAAGGGCAAGGAGGAGGTAGGAGAGGAGGGTGGGGATGGAGGTGATGAGCAGAGGCAAGCAGGTACGTTCCTGAGCCCCAGCAGATGGCTGGGCGGCAGCCACCTGGGGCAGGTAAAAGAGCAGAAGGAAGGAAATAACTGTGCCCCAAGGGTTTCACACCATCCCCAAAGCCTTGTGGGGCTCTGATTTCTCACTAACTAACGGGGGAAACTCACAGGTAAACAGACAATTGTGGTTCCAGGAGGCATGCACTGTGATGGAGGTCTCCTTGGGAAACCTCTATAGGGAGTAACGAGGTGGGTGAGTGTGGATGGGGTGCACCCATCCCAGAATTTGGGGTAGATGAACATGGAAGGCTTCCCAGAGAAGGTGATGATGACAGGGCCAAGGCCAGCATGAGGATGCCATGGAGGAAAAAGCAGGGGCAGCATCTTGCAGGCAGAGAGCCCATGAGCAAAAGTCTAGAGGGTGGAAACAGCCTGGTGTATAGGGGATCCCTACGAGGCAGAAAATGGTGTGTGTGCACACATGTGCGTTGTATGTGCACACACCTGTGTGTGCACACATGTGCATATATGTGTGCATGCAGGTGTGTGAGTGCATGTCTGCCACTGGTGCACATGTCTGTTGTGCATGTATGTGTGCAGTGGGAGATACGGAGAGGACAGCAGGGAGGACCGAGGGGGCAGGGTCAGCACAGAGGCAGGGAGGCCAGCAAGGAGGCTGTGGTTGTCCAGAAAAGAGAGGTGGGCTCACCCTCCTGAACCCCAACCCAATTCCACTCAGCAAGTCTCCCTGGGGCACTGCTTGTCCCTAATACCTAATGCTTCCATGAGGGTTATATGTGCCCAGCCACACTGTGCATACTTTCCATATTGTACTCACTGATTTAATCCTTACAAAAATCCTATGAGGCATATCATTTTCACCCACATTTTATAGATGAGAATGCTGAGGCATGGAGAGGGGAAGGGACTGTGGTTTCTATACCCAGGCAGCCAGCTCTACTGTCTTTGCTCTCAGCCATCCCGTTCCTCCCCATGTTTGCCCATCACAGTACAAGGGACCCTTAAAACAAGGTCCCACAGATGAGATGAGCCTGACCAGTGGCAGACAGGGCCGTGGGCACAGGGTGGTGAAAGCAGTGAGGATGGGGAAGGGGCTGGAACATTGCCAGGGCTCTGGGCCCCCAGTGAAGCGGCTCTCCTTCTCCCAGCTTCCCCTCTCCGAGTGTCTCCTGAAGCTGGAGGCGGCGCAGTCTACACACACACAGTGACAGTTTCCCTCCAACCCCCCACACCTGGATCTGCTACCCAGCCTCTCCTGGGTATCAATTAGAGCTGTGGTGGGAGGACTTGCTAAGGCAGAGAGGAGCAGTGGGGAGGGCGGCTCAGTCAAATTAAACCTGAGAAGAGGAAACACCAGCCCTGCTCACTTGGGGAAAGGGTGAGCAATTCTTCTGTCTCCTGGCAAAAACCCTTTTTCTTGGGATCCAGGGTGATTGGCAGACTTGGTCCCACTGAGGCAAGAGCAGAGTGACTTACAGGACTTCTCCATGGGAGTCTCACAAATCGCAGGCTCCTGAAAGCCCTCCTCAGACAGGCTATGTGTCCATTCATTCATGTGATGGTTCATTACTTTATTGATTTATCAAGTATGCATTCAGCACGGGGCTGGACTCTGGAGACAGGGCCGATAGGCGCACCTCTGGATGGTCAGCCATGGGTCCTGCCTTCACAGAGCTCACAGCCTGATGCGAAGACAGGGCAGGTGGAGAGGTCTGGACTTTGCAGTGAGATGAGGAGAGAGTAGGGGCTCCTAACGAATCCCAGTGAGGAGGAGTGGATGCAAAGTCACGAAAAGTTTCCTGGAGGGAGTGACGTGTAAGTCGAAATCTGACAAATAAGAGTGCTCAGGCAAAGGGGAAGAGGGCAAAGGACTAGGGGGAAGGGACAACTAATTCCGAGGCCTAGAGGAAAGAGAGAGCATGGTGTGCAGTGTCTGGAATTTAGGGTACCAGGGGTGAGAAGCGAGGAATGAGGCTGAAGGGGTCGGCAGGGGCCAGACGATAGGACTTTAAGGGTCCAGCTGCAGAGTTCAGGCTTTATCTCCAGGAAGAGAAGCCACCAGAGAGGCTGAGAGTGTGTTGGGGTGAGCAAGATGGTCAGAGTGGGAGAGATCTCTCTGAGCCAGGCTGGGGGAAAGAGGCCAGTTAGGAGGCTGTTGCAGTCCAGGTGAGAAAGGATGTATGAACTAGACGGGTCAAGGTGGTGGTGGAGTGGGTGGATTCAAGAGGTGATAAGGAAATGAAATTCATAATGCTCAGTGGTTGATTGTCTTGGTGGGATGCAGGAGAAGGACATGTCCCCTGGACCACGGGGTGAATGGCAGGGGTATTCACTAGTGCAGGGACACAGGAAGAGGAGAAGCAGATTTGGAGATGGCCATGAGGAGTTCAACGTGAGATGTGTTGAGTTTGAGGTGCCCGTGACTCACCCAAGGGGATGCATCCAGAACTCAAGCTGAACATGTGGGTCTGGGCTGCGAGAAGCAAGCTGTAGATGTACCAGGAGGTCACGTGCACCCCATCAGTTTGACCTTCAGAAGACTTCTGGGTAAACATTGGTTGACCAAACTCACTACATTTCTTACTCCCACCCCTACAAAATCCCATTAAAATGACAGAAAAAGACAAAGACAACCAGAGAAGAGACAATAGGAAACAAAAAATTTGGATAAGGAAAAGTAAATGCAGCAGCAGTAACTGCCTTGAGAAAGCTGAAAACTAAATGTCCATGAAGGGAAGGCAGCAAGATACAAGCTGGTTTCTCTCTCAATGCTTGGAAAGTCTCAGGATGTAGAACTATCAGATACCTCTGAAAGTGAGGGTGAGGCTGAAGCTGAAAACAGCAGAGTGGTGAAAGTCTCTTTTTAAAAGGAGTTAGATGCTACTTCTCCTCACCCCCAAAATCCCTTCCCACCTAACTGAGATGGAAAGTTTTCTAGCCGGAGAAATTAAACCAGTGAATCAGTGTCTGAGGAAGGGGGTAGAGGGTGAGGCATCACACTGAAAACAAGAGGGTCACATGCCTAATTGTGAAACTCCAGCCCCCATCTGCTACTCCCCTCAGAGATGTTAAGGGATCTCTCTGAGTCAGACTATAGGGTGGGAGACTAGAGAAGAAATTAGAGAACTTCTCTCTGGAGAAACTAACCAAAACAAAAGGATAGTCTTAGAGTTAGTGCCATTTGGGCTTGCAATCTGATCATCTACAGGGAGGCCCATCTGAGGATGAGCCTTGTCTGTCTACACAGGGTTTTCCTGCCAGACTGCTGCTGCCTCTGTCTTAAATATGAATTCTTTCCAAGGGTCAACTGACAGTTTAGAAACATCTCTAACATGAAAGACACAAGATGGGGAGGGGAAAGCAAGGAAAGGATTGAATAAGGACATTGGATAAGATAGACAGAGAAAGAAGACAGAGAAACAGACACAAGTAGGGAGTAAAAAAACTAAAAATATGGCTAATATCCTCAGAGAATTAAGAGAAGATGTTGTATCCATTAAAAATAAGGAACAGGATGCAATTATTTAAAGGAACACTTAGAGAATATGAAGAAGCTCTTAGAAAGTGAAAATAAAAATATGGCTGAAATTAAAAATTCAGTTGAAGCATGGAAAGATTAAGTTGAAAACATCTTTTGGAAAATAGGGCAAATGACAAGTTAGAAAATAAGAGAGAAAGGATAAGACATTGAAGGTTCAAATCATAAAGTCTAATATCTTACCAAAAGAGGTCCAGAAAATGAGAACCGAGAGAATAGAGGAGAGAAATATTTCAAGGAGATGAGTCAAGAAGTTTTTCTAGAACCAAAGAACATGAGTTGCCATGTTGAAAGGACCCATGTGTGTCCGGCAACAATGAATCCTAGAAGAGCAACACCAAGGCACATTATCATGAAATTCAGAACACCAGGAACACAAAAAGATTTGATAAATTCAAGGGTGGAGGGGACAGTTCTTGTACAAAGGATCAAGAATCAGACTTGCATCAGACTTCTCAACAACACTGGAAACTAAAAGACAACAAAGCAATGCCATCAGAATCTTTGAGAGAAATTTATTTGCAATCTAGACTTCCATACCTAGCCAAACTATCAATCAATTGAATAAATAAAGGGTAAATAAAGGGTAAAAGAATTACATTTGCAGACATGCAAGGATTCACAAATACCACCTCCCATGTAGTTTTCTTAGGAAGTTCATGGAGAAGGCACTGTGCCAAAACAAGGAAGTTATCCAAGAAATAGAAAGGCATAGTGGAGTCAACTAATGGAGAGGAGAAAAAGGAAAGGGTGGTCTTAAAATGCCAATAGGGGTCAGGCCTAAAATGACGGTGGGGAGTAGCCCATCCAGGTAGAAATATGAGGCTCTAAGGAGCATGTCTCCAAAAAAGAAAAATATAAAAATGAATGGATAGATGACCTGAGAAAGTCAACAGAATTAAGACCAGTTTTAGGTTTTTTTGGTAACTTTGGGAAGAACCCATGGTTGATTCATGGAAAACTAAGCAAGCAACAAACAAATCAACAACTTCAGGAGAAAATGGGTCCTGTGTGTTCTTCTGAAACATTGCTCAGATGCTTCTCTTCCACTCTCCCAGATCCCAGAAGGCCAATAGTCCCCACTCAAGGAGGAGGTTGGACTTTTGCCAGGAAACCTGAAAAGGCCCCAAAAGAAAAATAAGCAAAATTGACATTTGGGTTTCCATCAACAAAAGGCAGTCTTGCCATCTGACCACAGCCAGTGAGGCCCTTCGGTAGCCAAGCCTGGCCCAGGCACACAGGGCTTCCAATCAGCATCTGAAGATCTTTTTCTGAAAAAGGAATGGGCAGCCACGGATCACTTGACATTTGAGAAAATCCTCCAACACTAAAGACAAGACCCAAACAAAGAAACTGAAAAAGGAACATAAAGAAAACAAGACAATGCAGGGAACAGAAGAAAACTTCAACAACAAAAACAACCAAAAACAAAACAAAACAAAGCAAAAAAAAAAAAAAAATCATTGTTAACATTTTTAATGAGAAAAGAAGAAAATACTGCATCCAGACGCAGGGAAGCTTTGAAAAAGAAACAGAAGAAAAGAAATGAGCTATTGTAAATTAAAGAAATAGTAACAGTTAAAAAAATTCAATAGAAGGGTGGAAGATGACATATAAGCAATCTACCAGTAAAAAAAAAAAAAAAAAAAAAAAAAATTTAGATATGGAACATGGGGGAAAATATTACCAAAAAAAAAAAAACACAAAAAATAGATCTCCATTCTAGGAAATAAAACATTAAAGGGAATTCCAGAAAATGAGGACAGAGAAAATGGAAAGGAAATTATGAAAGAAATTACATACATTTACCGGAGCTAAAGGACATGAGTTTCTAGCATAAAAGAGTCCATGCAGTGCCCAACAAAACTGATGGAAAAAAACAAAAGACACATGAACAAGGATATAAAAGGTGATGAAGAGATCTTAGAATCTTCTGAGGAGACAGAGCAGGTGACAAGGGAACAGGAATTAGAATGGCACTGGGTTAGAAAGCCACATCCTTTCATTACTTCATTATCCTTTACATAACAGAATTACCTGCAGAGCTTTTTCCAAATATGCCCTCTGTCTGAGCCCTGATTCCATGGTCTGGGAATGGCCTTTGGGCAAGAGGACTCAGACCAACAGCAACTCTCACGTTAGAAGACAATGGAAAATACTTTTAAAACCCAGAGAGAAAAGTATTTCCAGCCTAGAAATCTAGGCTCTGGAAAACCACCCATCAACTGTGAGAATAGAATAAAGACATTTACAGACACAAAAGGACTAAAAATTTTACCTTGCATGTCCCCTTTCTCAGAAAGCTATTAGAGGATGTATACCAGTAAAACAGGGGGACAGGGGGAAGAAAAGGGATTTGGGAAATGGCAATTCAACATAGAAGAACATGGAGGTCAAGTCTCAGAATCAAGATGAAGAAAATCCTAAAAGAATAGTTGGGTGTCAGGCCCAGCAAGCAACAAGTCCAGATTAAATCAAGAAAATAGATGGGAAAAGGAAAACCAATGTGTTTGACTGAATGGAAACTATTATTCACAGACAAGTGGCAGAAATGTTGGGCACTTGGAAAAAATTAGCAATAGACAGCAGGCAAATTTTTAAAGGCAGTTGTTCTAGTTTGCTAATGCTGCTGGAATGCAAAACACCAGGAATGGATTGGCTTTTATAAAGGGGGTTTATCTGATTACACAGTTACAGTTTTAAGGCCATAAAGTGTCCAAGGTAACACATCAGCAATCGGATACCTTCACTGGAGGATGGCCAATGGTGTCCGGAAAACCTCTGTTAGCTGGGAAGGCACGCGGCTGGCATTTGCTCCAAAGTTCTGGTTTCAAAATAGCTTTCTCCCAGGACATTCCTCTCTAGGCTGCAGTTCCTCAAAAATGTCACTCTTAGTTGCACTTGGGGTATTTGTCCTCTCTTAGCTTCTCCAGAGCAAGAGTCTGCTTTCAACGGCCATCTTCAAACTGTCTCTCATCTGCAGCTCCTGTGCTTTCTTCAAAGTGTCCCTCTTGGCTGTAGCTCCTCTTCAAAATGCCACTCTCAGCTGCACTGAGTTCCTTCTATTTGTCAGCTCATTTATATGGCTCCACTGATCAAGGCCCACCCTGAATGGGTGGGGCCATGCCTCCATGGAAATTATCTCATCAGAGTTATCACCTACAGTTGGGTGGGGTGCATTTCCATGCAAACAACCTAATCCAAATGTTCCAACTTAATCCCCACTAATATGTCTGCCCTACAAGATTGCATCAAAGAATATGGCTTTTACTGGGGGATATAATACATTCAAACCTGCACAGCAGTTATTAACTCTAAAAAAAAAAAGAAAAGTAGCATATATGAAAACAAGTCACAGTCATAGTATATCACTGGGTTCAGCAATGCCTTTGTTCAATGAAAAAGTGGAAAATAACCATGTTGGGAGGATAGAGAAAGAGGTAGCAGGAGGGAAGTGAGAGATTTAAGTCTTATTTACCATGACAGGAAGTCAAAAGCCAATGCCTGAAATTAATAAACCAAAAAATACTGTGCACCTATACATTTTGAAAAATGGACCTAAATACTAGAGGAAAGGTTCAAAAGAATTAAGGGGGATTAGAACCTAGAGGTGGGTCTGAACTTGGGGAAAGGTGGGCCAGATATTGCTCTTCATATGGCCCCTTCTATTTATAATTCAGCTTTCGCTATGTGCTTTTATTAGAGTTCCCCTCACCCATTTTAAGAAATTCAATCACTATATATCTCCAGAGTCCAGCCAACAGCCTGACACATGGTAGGTTCTCAAATGTGTGCTTATGGGATGAATGGGAGAAGATACCTGCAGCCAGAGGGGTTGTAAAGGGTTGAGAAGGGCTTCCTGGAAGAAGGGAAGACCTAAACTGGGCCTAGAAGTAAGCAGAGAGGGGATGCTGGTTATCTGGAGTTGGAAATAGTGGGGCAGAGGGTCCTCAATGACTGAAAAAGTTAATTTCTTGAATTGGTTAATTATTCTAGGAGTTCCTGGGTTTTAAAGACAGCCTACTGAGAAAGCTCCAAAGGAAGGGAGTCACAGGAGCAGAATCCAGTCACATTGGCAAAAGAGGGGTTCCCTCATCTGTGAACACATAACTCAAACAGGGGCAGTCGTTCATGAAGGGATCCCAGAGTACTCCCTATTCCCTCCCTTCTGCAACCCTCAGACAAAGCCACATCCTTTCATTACTTCATTATCCTTTGCATAACAGAATTACCTGCAGAGTTTTTTCCAAATATTCCCTCTGTCTGGGCCCTGAGTCCCTGGTCTGGGAATGGCCTTTGGGCAAGAGGACTCAGAGCAGGGTGAGGTGAGTGAGGGACTCACTCCCTCTCAGGGTCTTGCAAATGCAGGCTCAGATCTTGTATTTATAAAAGTTTGATATTTTGTTCATCATAGATTTTTTTTTTTTTACAAGGATCTGTTGTCCCATAATTAAATACACATGTGACATTGGCAATGAGTAACACTGTTGAGTGAGGGGAGAAAAGCCAGTAAGAAATTTAAACAAACATTTCAATAAGTCCATAGATTTTAAAATTAATTTTGATATTTTTAAAATATTACATCAAAATATTTTTCTTGGTTATTGAGTTTGGGGTACCCCCTTAGGTTTTGCATCCCCGGTGAGTGCGTCACTTGCCTCACCCTAGTCCCAGCCCTGGGGAGGATCAGCACGTTGGTGTAAAGCCCTGCCAGGGCCTGGACCATGAAGCGTAACTGTTGCTCTGAAGCTGCCTCTATTGCAAAGTGGCAGCTCCGCAGCCCAGTAGGAGAATGAGGGCATGTGTGGGCCAGGGCAGTCCTAGTTTCCCAGACTTTCCAGAAAAGAACCAGCAGCATCCTGACTTTGGCTGCCACCTCTGCTTCCCGGGAGCAGCCTGAAGATAAGTGGAATGCCTCTGTTGCCCTTGTTCTGAGCTGGGAATCTTTGGTGGAAGGGAAAAAAAGACATCTGTGCAACCTTCTCTTTCTGGAAAAACCATCCAAATAGTCCTCTGACACAGAACCCTTCCATTTTCTGAGGGAGTAAATTAAATGCCTGCTCGTCGCTTGAAAAGATAATGCTCAGTTCAGTTCACACTGGTTTTAGGAGGAGTTTGCAATGCAGTGGAGCTGAATTTGGGGTGATAGCTAATTATCACTTGCCATGTGCCAGGCACTGGGATGGGGCTTTAGATGGATTATCTTTGTGGGTTCTCACACCACCTTGTACCATTGTCATCATTTTACAGGTGAAGAAATAGTTGCCCAGAAAAGTTGAGTAACTTGCTGGAGGTCACGCAGCTGGCAAAGGGTGGAGCTGGAATTGGCACCCTTTCATTCTGATCCTTATGCCCTTAAACACTCCATCAGTTTGAGTATCTGAGCAGAAATGTCTAGAGTCTAACAGGAGGCAGGAAGCCGAGGTCCCAGCCCGAGTCGCTGCAGCACCCTGGGTAAAGATCCCCTCCCACCCACCATCTCCAGGCCGCATCCGGACGGAGGGGCTTGGGTAGATGCCGTTCTGGTTCTGGCGTGTGGATCCTGGGACTGGAAGCCTCTGGGGCTGAAATGCAGGGACCACGGGGGAGAGGGACAAGGCAGCAGGTCAGCAGACATGGCCTGAAATTCTGAAGGCAAGGACAGTGGTGGCGTTCTGGGCCTGAGCCTTGGATGCCACCTTCACTTCCTTCTTGAGAACCTCCTGAGAGGACTCCACAGCTACCCAAGCCCTGGGGGCCCGCTGCCCTTGCCCCAAGGATCTCCTGAGTCTGCAGGTGAGGACAGGGCAGAATCCAGGCTTGGGAGAGGAGCAGGTTGTTGGAGAGCTGAGCTGGGACCCGGTCAGAGAGAGAATAAGCTTAACTGGAGAGGTCCGGGGGGTAGGGCCTGGAGGGGATGGAGAGCCAAGAATCCCCCAAGTTTTCAGGGACAGGAACCTCCCAGAAATGCTGGGTCTGTGCCTCACTCTGGGGCAGGGGGTAAAGAGTGCAGGTAGAGACTGCCTGAGACTTCTGAGAGGTGAAATGGCTTTATCAGGGAGCCCAGCCTGAGGGGGTGGGGGAGTAAGAGGGGGTTCAAGGAGCTGAAGTGCAGTGAAGCCTCTTTCAGGGGAAGCAGGGCCAATCCTAGAATGCTCAGGGCCACCAGCAGCCTGGCCCTAGTTGTTCAGAGGGTTCTCAGAGCCGAGAAGGGCAGTGATAGCCAGTGTGGGCCCCCGGGCAGGTCAGTGTCGGGGGGCTAGTGGAGAGCCACTGGGATGAGTCCTTCCCTTCTGGACAGGTATGAGGTTGGTCAGTACCTGGGCTGTGCACTGTCTGTGTCCCCTGTGGGTGCCTCTGGGGGAGGATGAGCAGGAGCAACCCCAGGGAGCCTTTCCTGGGTGAATGGAAGAGGCCCCAAGCCTGCTAGCGGCTACTAAGGGTGTCACTGCACTGCCCCTGCCCTTCTACTCTTAAGGGGACACGGGATAACCATCATATTTGTTCTGGTTTGCTAATGCTGCTGTTTTGCAAAATATCAGAAATGGATTGGCTTTTATAAAGGGTGTTTATTTGGTTACAAAGCTACAGTCTTAAGGCCATAAAGTATCCAAGGTAAGGCATCAACAATCGGGTACTTTCATTGAAGGTTGGCCATTGGCATTCGGAAAACCTCAGTTAGCTTGGAAGGCACGTGGCCGGCATCCACTTGCTCCCAGATTGTGTTTCAAAATGGCGTTCTCCAAAATGTTGCTCTTGGGGCATTTTTTCCTCTCTTAGCTGCAGCTTGTCTTCAAAGTGTCACTCTCAGCTGCTCTGAGGTTCCTCTGTTTGTAAGCTCTTTTTATAGGACTCCAGTGAACGTATCAAGACCCACCCTGAATGGGCAGGGCCACATTTCCGTGGAAACATTCAATGAAGAGGTTACACCCCAATCAAAGATGTCACTCACAGTTGGGTGGGTCACATCTCCATGCAAACACTCAATCATAAGGTTCCAACCTAATCAACACTAATACATCTGCCCCCACAAGATTGCCTTAAAGAATATGGCTTTTTCTGGGGGAAATAATATATACAAACCAGCACAATGTTCCATATATTTTCCACCCTGCACTGGAAATCCAGAAGCGTGTCCTCTGTCACCAACTCATTCATTGCCTTCCTGGGTGACCCAATGTGACCAGGGTCAGTTTTCTCTTCTCCAGAAACAAGGTGGTGGCTGTCAGTCAGCCCAAAGGGTTTTTGTGATTCAGGAAGCTGTGACCCTAAGAGGCCCCTTTGTGACCATGCAAAAGGCTTGAGCAGTGTCCTCCAGAGGACCCCTTCCTGCCTCCAACTCTGGGGAACCCCATGACCCCTCACACTCCTTACTGTGAAACCGTGCCCTGTTGGTCACATGTGGTTCAGAAGCACCCGATTCCCATACGATATCTCGGGACTCCAATCACTAGGTGAAGTGAGAGCTGCAGAAGAGCAAAGGCTGACCCTGTGGAAATGGACACACTGGCCACGAAGGAACACAGGCCCAACTCCCTCTGACAATAGCAAGGTCCCAGCCCCTTGCATTGCACCCCTTTCTCGCCCTTCTCCCTCCCTTCTTGGCTCCCTCCTCCCAGAGTCTCTTGGTCCCCAATTACTCAGTGCTGTGGGAGGCCTGCCAGGGAAGAAATTAGAGCTGCACATCAGCTATTCTATATTTACCACCTGACGGCTGAGGAGGATCTATCTTCTGCACAATTAAATGAAAAGAGTTTTAATATCTGCAGGCAAAGGACTCTAGCAACAATGGAGAATTAGGTTAGAGCCAGCAATTGGATTAGCGCCGAGCTGCAAGTGAAATGAGGACTCAGACACAGGCACGGCAGGGCCATCCTTCTTCCTGGTGACGGTTCCTGGTGGGGGTGGGGAAGGTCTAGGACAGGGGGGCCAGGCTGGGTTCCTGAGGAACAAAGGCTGAGATGGGCAGCCTTTCCCAGAATCCGCTGCGGAAGATGACTGCGGCCAGGCATGGTCGACAGTGGTAGACAGAGGTCCTCATGGCCGCCACCAGGAGCCCCACAGCCGATGAGCTGCCACATCCCCAGTGAGAATTACACCCCACCAGAGGCCCCTCATGCATGCTCCTCTCTCCTGCCACTTTCCTAGTTCAGCCCTCCTCACCTTTCCCCAGGGCTACTGCAGCCACCCACCTTGCCGCTTTTCTCCTTTCCCAGCTGTATTAGTTTCCCAGCTGCTAAAACAAATACCACACAATGGGTTGAATTAACAATGGGAATTTATTGGCTCACAGTTTTAAAGGACGTGTCCAAACAGGGGCACACAATTCAAGCCACCGCACCATCTAACCTCTAAGCACAGGCCAGTCAGTCTTCCCAAAGCCAGCCTCTTCCTGACGTGGAGCAAAGGGGTGCCAGGGTACACACTTTCCCAGGTGACAGTTGTTGAAGGCATAGCAAAGATATCAGTCAAATAATTGTGCCTTCCTTTTTTTGTTTCCAATTTTGCACTGAGTTCATTTATTTACATTTGTTAAATTTGAAATGTATAAATGCATCCTCACTTTACCAGGTGTTTAGTCTTTTGAGGGCAGATTCTGGCATGGCCTGCAGTGAGAGGGAGCAGGTGTATTACATTGCTCTTGGCTGCTATTTACCTTCACTAGAGCCAATGATGGTGCTCTGACAAAGCAAACCCAAATCCTCTACTAGAAACAAAGGCACATTCTTCCCATCAGCAACTTGGAGGTGGAAATGTGTGTCATGGCTCCCATTTCGAAGACAACCCCAGAAGGCATCCAGTCCTGCCCGGCCTCCCAAAACATGTAAGCCCCTGTCCTGTTTGTGAAGACCTACAGAAGGGAAGACTCTGCAGCCAGCAGGGTCTTGTCTGGCCACATTCCCCCTTTCTCATTCACAGCAAGTTCTTCCTCCTTTTACCTAAGTCTCTTTGGAAGGAGCCCAAGTTTTCTGGCATTATCTCAAGAGAAGACATGATTCAGCTGGTGATCACCAGAGAACAATATTCATCCTCTCCCAGACTCTGAACTCTAACAGCCCAGAGTGTGAATGGATGATCCCGAATTGTTATCCCCATTGCAGAGCGAAACACTGAGACCCCAGGAAGTAAAACAGCCACTGGATAATTAGGTATAGAGTGAGACTGTTCTGTGACTCCCTAATCTCAAGGTCAATTAGTGAAATGTACAAATGCTAACGAACTGTCAGCCCACTATGTGGGAGTCCAATGCTGAACCCAGGTTGGACGTGTCAATAATAATGAAGCGTCTGAGATTTTACACCATTTACAAGCAAACAAGTCAGCCTGTTACAGTTTCATGGAGGCTGGCAGAAGACACAAGACCCCTGGGTCGGAGAAAGGACTTTATTACTCACAGCAGAAGCAGTAGCCAGAGCTCCAGGTTGGTTTACTTTGGCTCTCCCATGCCACCCAAGTCCCATGGGGGCAATGCAAAGCACCCATGATGGGTGTTTGCATGCTCAGTGGATTGCATTAAGGAGAGGAACACTGAGATTGGGGTTCATTGCTTTCATAGTGAATGAAAGGAAGTCTGCTCTTTGCCTAGTGGGAGATATTACCTCATCTCTCAAGGCTGCACATGGCAAAAAAATAATCCTGAGAAATTGCCCAGGTAGAGTGGTCAAGGCCTTGCATTCTTGGCATACCCTGCAAGAATTTCAGGGGCAGTCATGGCCCATGGAATATTGTTCCTCTCAACAGGGGGATGATATAGGAGAAGGGACAGGCATTGTTCCTTCCCTCAGGCTGCTACAGATGACCATACTCAAAGGGTGCTGCCATGTGCATGCACACTGGGTGTCTCCTTGGAGTTCCACACTTTATCACAGAAGCAGCATCATGAATAAGGCCTGGGTTCCCTGGATAGCTCACAGTAAAAGCACATAGCTGAACAGAATTTTTATCAAGTGAGGTCTGGATGAGACCACTCTAAAATACCAGAGAAATAGATCTAAAAGCCAAGACAAATACTGTACTCATATTACTATTAGTGTATCAGTTAGGAAAAAATAGGTTAGGCTGCAGTAACAAATAACCCCACAAATCTCTGTAGTTTAAAACCACACAGGTTTTTATCATCCTCATGCTACATATTCAATGTGGCTTAGCTGGGGCTGCCTCAGGCCCTGGGACTGATGGTATTCATTGGTTCAGCCAATATCTGGACCCTTTCTAGTAACTGAGGCTGAAGGAAAAGAACGTGTCATGAAACATGTACTGGTTCTTAAAGCTTCTGCCCAGAAGTGACACCCATCACTTCCACTTAAAGTCCACTGGTCAAAGCAAGTCACATGTCCACAACTTCAAGTGGTCAGAGAAGAGCTATCCTGTCCTGTGTCTAGAAAAAAAAAAGCCAGAAAATGTGTACTTTATTACACCCCAGCAAAGTATTTATGCTCTCATTACTCTTTCAAGAAATCAGATGTGGTTTATGAAATAATAAAAGAGAGTCTGGAGCTCCAACCAGCTGAAAGAAGAGACCTTGGCTATACATCAAGTGACTAATGAATTAATTCATTTTTAAAGTTATTTCCAAATATTTAAGGCATGTGTGTGTCTTTTTGTTGTTGTTGTTTATGATTCCTGCTCCTTAACTGATTTTTTAAATTATCTGAATAACCACTAGTTTTGCAGGACTTATCTTCCCCAGACAAAAGACTCCCTGAACCCCAGTGGATATTTAAGTAGTTCTTTACCAAAGGGTTCAAAGGAGGGTGCTAAAGCCACTCCAAATTGGGGGGCAAGGCTGTGGCGGGCAGCCCATGTGACTGCTTCCTCATTCCCTAACTTTTCCCTCAAAGTCTCCCCTTCAGCGTTCTTCTCCATCCATTGCTATTACTCTTCCCACTTGCTGGTGGTTATGACCTTTGACAAGTCACTTAATCTCCCTGCACCTCAGATTTCTCACCTGTAAAATGGGGAGGATGACAGGGCCTACCTGGTAGGACCGTTGTGAGGGTTAAATAAGAAGGCTCAAGTAACATTATTTCAATAATTATTTTAATAATTTTTCCACGGGCTCACAAACTTGCCTTCCAGATTAGGAAGCTTCAGCACTCCACTATACCCTATAGTTTTGTGAACGGTGCTGCCTCTAGCCATTTATGTATTCCTTCTCTTTGTAGACTTTCTGCTGACCCCAGATCGGGAGAAGTCACCTCCTTCCCTTAAATGGTCCCAAGGGAGCCCGTGGGTATTTCGTCTCGGTTGATCTCTGTGTAGTGGCAGTGCTGTGCCTGGTTTTCTCCTAAATTCCTGAAGGCAAATACAACTCACCACTGACAGGACTGGTTTCCTTCAAAGACCCCTTGTCTAGTGGACATGAAGAATATGCACTTCTCCAGCTAGCCCACTTTGACCCTAGCCTGTGGGAAATGTCAGGTCTCGGATCCCGCCACCCTTGCCCTGCTTCCAGGGCCTCCCTGCAACCTGGGAGGGTCCAGACCCACATTCACTTTCTCACCTCCAATCTCCCGCAGCCCTGCTGTCTGATGGGGCCAGAGGGTGAGCTACCAGGGGCATGACCTGGCCCCCTCCCCGCTGACCCTCAGCCCGGGGCTCCTTCTGGGAGCTGACATCCTCACTAGGCCCTGCTGGGGGTGTGGGTGGGTGGACTCGGCCCAGCCTGAGAGGCCCGGGGCAGGAGGCACGGCGAGAAGTCCTGGTGGGAAGCTGGGGACGGGCCAGGCTGGCCCACTCTGGAAGCGATGTTTGGGGTTTGGGAGCAAGAAGAGGCCTGTGAGGCCTGACCCTGGGTCGCTTTGTCCTCCCCATCCCCACTCCTGCCCAGACGAGCCCTGGCCCAGTCCCTCAGTGGGAGAGGATGGCTAACAGATGTTCCAGATGTTCCCAAGAGCTCCTCAGCCTCCAAGTCCTGAGCAGGGCCAAAGGGCAGCCTTGTAATTTCCTGGCACAGAGGAAGCGTGACAAACTGCAGGGGCCAGTGGTTTGTAAAGTTTCCCATGTGCCTCATCCCACTCTGTTTTGAATGCGTTGTTCCCTGTGTCTGTCTCTCTATGGTCTTGACAATTTGCCCTCTGGCTAGTGGTCTCCCAGCAAGAGGTTCTGTAATGGGTCCTGTGGGGTGTAAGGCAGGGACCCTGCAAGTTGTTTTATCTGAGATTTGTGTTTGTTTTCCTTAGTGTATCCCCAGTGAATAGTAGCTGTTCAATAAAAAAGTTTTGAATGCATAAGTGAATGAATAAATGACAAGATAAGCAGACCTTACCTTGGGCCCCTGGTGTGTTGTGTAGATGCAGAGAAGTGGCCAGGAGGACAGAAGTTCCTTCCATAAAGGCAGATAGACAAGAAGCATGTGATGGTCCTTGGGAGCATCAGGTGGGAAAGCAGGAACAGTCAGAAGCAGCTAAGGCTGGATCCAGGGATCAGGAGAACAGAAATGGAGAGACACCAAGAGAAAGTGCAGATAGGTAGTAAGACCCTGCGGTGGTTTAGAGCTACATACCCCAGACAAAAACGTTCTTACTCTTATCCCATTCCTGTGGATGTGAACCATTGTAAATAGGACCTTTTCATGAAGTTACTTCAGTTAAGGTGTGGCCCAGATGAATCAGGACTGGTCTTAATCCTGTTACTGAAGTTGTTTATAAGCAGAATGAAATTTGGACACAGAGCGAAAGCCAGAGGAAAAAGCCAGAAGTCAGTGGATCCTGGAGAAGCCAGGAGAACCTCCATGTGCGTTGCCATGTGCCGGGAAGGCAAAGGACAAGGATCACCAACAGCCAGCCCCAGAGCGCTACAGTCTTCTGGGAGAAAGCATCACCTTGATGAGGCCTTGATTTTGGACTTTTCCTAGCCTCAAAACCATGAGGCAATAAATTCCCATTGTTTAAGCCAAACCATAGTATGGTATTTGTTTTAGCAGCCAGGAAACAGAGACAGCCCCCTTCCCTGGAGGCAGGCAAGGTTAGCTGTGCGCAGGGGTCCAGGCTGCCGCCCCGAGGGGAACATGTGGGAGGCCCTGAGAGAGCAGACTGTCACAGCTGGATGGTGACGCGAGGCTCTGGCTCTAGACCTCCATGAGACTTGGGCCTCTGGGCCTCAGTTTCCTCGTCTGTAGGATAGCAGCAAGAGGGACGACATCGAATTTCTTGACAGCTCCTCTAGCCAAGATCAGGATTCTTGAGCCTTGGGAAAGTCAAAAGGGTGGCCGTGGAGCTGCTCAGAGGGAGGAGGGGAGGAGCCAGGGCCGGGGAGAGCCCTGGTGAAGGCGTGGGAGGGCCGCGGTGAGAACCGGCTTTGCCCCGAGTCTCACGCCTCTAGCCAAC
Source organism: Choloepus didactylus (assembly GCF_015220235.1). Lineage (NCBI taxonomy): Eukaryota > Metazoa > Chordata > Mammalia > Pilosa > Megalonychidae > Choloepus > Choloepus didactylus. The sequence goes on along the minus strand of NC_051311.1, from coordinate 140,846,967 downwards.
CCCCACAGGCCCTTGACCCCAGGGGTGCTGGAAGAGTGGACAGAGGCCTAGCAGGATCAGGGACCGTGGCAGCCTTGAGGAGAAGCCAGACTAGGGGAAGGGGCTCCAGAGAACACATATCTGGCAGTAGGGGAGCCTGGGGAGGCAAGGGGCCTGGTTCTGGCCCCTCCTCCAACTCTGATTCTATGTGTGACCTTGGGAAAATCACCTTCCCTCTCTGAGTGTTGATGTCCTGATTTACAAAGCCTGTGTCTGGACTCCGCTGAGATGGGAGCAGGAAGGAGGCAAGATGAAGCTGATCGACCCAGTCCTTTAACAGTTCACAATGTGACTGACATTTAGGAAAGGAGGAAAAGTGATGCCCAGGAAAAGAAATATAAGAGTACATCGTGATAATCTGTGAGATGGGCTCACTAATTTCTGCCTTACTGTTCTGCCTCCTTAAGAGGGGCAAAAAATGAAAACCAATATCTGTGTATCATTTTTCAGTATGCAAAGTATCCTCCAGTTCATCATCTCCCGTGATCTGCAAATGGACCCACAAGCTGGGTGTCACCATGAGGAAGCGGCTGGAAGCAGGTGAGTGACCTAGGCGGGTGACGCTCTCTCTCTCCGGGACATGCCGCTTTTCTGTGGGCTCCTGGGCATCTGGCTCTTCCCTTCCACACTCACTGCTGTCCTGTCGGCCTCCCCACCAGGCCAGGAGCTCGGGGAGGGCAGGGCAGTGCCTGTCTTGTAGACTTGCATTCACTGGGGCTGGCACAGGCCCTGCACCCAGGGTTGCTCAGAGCACATTTGTGGCAGGCCCTGGTGGAACCAGGCCCTGTAGCAGAGCTGGATCACATCCCAAGAGATACCCAGAGCAAAGCAGGGGCATCAAATAAAGATTTCCTTAGAAGACATTGGTTTCAAAGAATTTGATATGGATGCTTCATGGGAAGTCATGAGAGAATTTAGAATTCTGCACCTCCTACTTCAATTCATTTCCACAAACACTTTTTGAATGCCTACTCTGTGCCAGGCACTGTTAAACAAACTAGACAAAAACTCTGCCCTCATGGGGTTTACATTCTAGCAGAGAAAGACAATAGACAAATAAGAGCCATGGAGAAAATGATGAAGCTGGGAACAGTAGAAGACGTGCTGGGGCTGCAGCTGGGGCTGAAGGCTGCCGTGTGGTCAGGGGGCTTCCAAAGGGGTGGAGTGAGCCATGGGGGTATCTGGGGCTCAGTGCTCCAGGCACCCAGCAAGGCAAGTGCAAAGGCCCTGGGGCAGCATGGCAAGGAGGCCAGCATGGCTGGAGCCAAGTGCAGGAGGAAGGAGATTCCTTGAAAGCCCTATTTAGACCATTGTTACACCTTGGGCAGTTTACTCTGAGGGAGATGGGGAGCTGCTGGGGAGCTAGGCACGTCAGGGTTTATTCTGAGTATACTGTTTCAGAGGGGCAGTTCCACCATATATCTCTCAGAGCTTTGCACCATAAAATGTCTGAATCCAGCTCTGGCTTGAATCCACATCCAACTAACTACAAACTCAGGGCTCACTGTGGTACCCTGTGCCTCGGAGAGGGGAGAGCCAGGAGTGGAAGGGACAGTTGGCATCGAGGGCTGAGCCCTGCCCCAGGGTGCCTGGGCCAGGGCAGAGGCACAGGAGCCAGGGGCCAGAGGGCAGCCTTGCCGAGCTCTGAACAGCTCTGTGGATGGGTACGGAACAGCTCTGTGGATGGTAGTTCACCCTCCCCTGCACAGGAGTTTGGTGTCTGCCCTCGCTGGCCAAATGTTGACTGAGCTGGGAAAACAGAGAAGGAAGAAAGGAAACTCTGGGGCTGGGCAGCTGGGCAGGCCCAAGGTTGCTCAACATGCCGTGCTCAGTCACACCCCCAGCAAGCCTCCTGGGGTCACAGCAGTGGGAAGCTGCTTCCAATCAGGCCCACCGCCTCCCCCAGGGCTCGAGGGAGTGGGCCTCTGGAAACTTGGCAGGGCCAGCTCACAGGACATAGTGGGGGATGGCGGGGGAGAGATAACCTCCGAAATGGGCCGGGGTCTGCTCCCCTGGGGCCCAGGGGCAGTGCCACGGACAGGCGAGGGGATGGCAACCCATGAGTCATTCAGACCTGGATTTGAACCCATTTGTGATGTGTCCGAGCCACGTGACTTTGAGCAAGCAGATTAAGCTCTCTGAGCCTCAGTTTCCTTATCTGTGAAATGGGGAGGATATGGTCCTTGGATCATGAGGCTTAGAAGGTAATACAAGTGAAGTACCTAGCCCAGCGCCTGGCACATGGTGAGTGCATGTTCACGCTGCCTCTCTTGTGATGCCCCGTCAGTAAGGCCGACCACATCCCCTGCATCCCTGACCCGTGCTTGGCTCAGCACTGGGGGTGGGGGTGTAGGGGAGACCCTGGGCTGGCCAGGGCTTGATGCGTGAACCAAGATTGAACACAGGAAGTCAGACAGCGATCTAGAGGAGTTTTTCAGACTTTAGTTTTTCCCTCAGTCATGCTGAGAAATACATTTTCCTTTGTGACCCAGTATATGTGTGGATGGATATAGAAAGACAATAAGTGATAGATATAGAGGCTATAGATAAAGATAATTGAACTGAAAGTTCCATGAAACAATACGTATCCATACTAGGTGTGATGCACTCGGGCATTTTCTATTCTGTTCTATTTCATGAAAAATTTTAAATGCTGGTCACAGCCCAAACACAGAATGATTCATGTGATGGGGTGAAGCTGCAGGCCTGGAACACGGCCGGGCTTGTGAAAGTCTCCTTCCCGGCCCTTTGAGCCGGGTTCAGGGCTGCAAGGGCTGCTGGGTGAGCACGTCAGTGACAGTGTAACCATCCTCTTCACATCCCCGCAGGCCAGTGCAAGGCAAGGCCAGCAGACCCAGGGGGCAGGGAGGACCCGCGGGCAGGCGCCCCTTCACATCCTCCCCACAGAGCCCAGGGTGAGCACCCACTGCTGGAGGCTCAGGCTGAGCCCCGTTGGTGCGTCTCTGGCCTGGGAAGGAGGAAGAGACTTGGGTGGGAACAGCACAATGGCACGGTGTATCCACACAGAGCCTTTGAGGCCAGACTGCCCAGGTCTAAATCCCAGCTCCTTTCCTCCCAGAGGTGAGGCTGTGGGCAAGCCGCTCCACCCCCTGGGCCTCAGTTTCCTCATTGGTAAGAGGGGGTGATGATAATTCCTCAAAGGATTTAATAAATGTGTGTATATGCACATGCATATATACGCTGATATATATATAAACTATATATACATATACATACATACATTAAATATCTGTACATTGTATATACATATACACACACATACACACACACATATATATATATGTATACTGTAGATGCTTATACATACATACATACATACTTATATATACACTATGTACGTATACACGTTTATATATCTGTATTATAGTGTACATATACTATAGTGTATATATATTGTGCTGGTTTGAATGTATTATGTTCCCCAGAAAAAGCCATATTCTTTGATGCAGTCTTGTGGGACAGACATATAAGTGGGGATTAAGTTGGAACTTTTGGATTAGGTTGTTTGCATGGAGATGCACCCCACCCAACTGTAGGTGATAACTCTGATGAGATATTTCCATGGAGGCGTGGCCCCGCCCATTCAGGGTGGGCCTTGATCAGTGGAGCCATATAAATGAGCTGACAAACAAAAGGAACTCAGTGCAGCTGAGAGTGACATTTTGAAGAGGAGCTACAGCCAAGAGGGACACTTTGAAGAATTCCCAGGAGCTGAGAGAGGAGCTGCAGATGAGAGACAGTTTGAAGACGGCCGTTGAAAGCAGACTCTTGCTCCGGAGAAGCTGAGAGAGGACAAATACCCCAAGTGCAACTGAGAGACATTTTTGAGGAACTACAGCCTAGAGAGAAGCGTCCTGAGAGAAAGCCATTTTGAAGCCAGAACTTTGGAGCAGACACCAGCCACGTGCCTTCCCAGCTAACAGAGGTTTTCCGAACACCACTGGCCATCCTCCAGTGAAGGTACTCGATTGCTGATGTGTTACCTTGGACACTTTATGGCCTTAAGACTGTAACTGTGTAACCAAATGAACCCCCTTTATAAAAGGTGTTTTGCATCCTGGCAGCATTAGCAAACTAGAACATATATATAGTATACATATACATACACATACACATTTATATATATACACTATGTACATATACATGCCAACACACATATAAACACATTTATATATCTATATGCTCTATTATATATATGCACACATATACACATTTATATATCTATATATACACTATGTTCATATTCATACCCACATACACCCACATTTATATATATACACTATGTACCTATATGTACATACACACATTAATATGTATGTACTATGTAGACATAGACACAGACACATTCACACATACTCACATCTTTATATACACACACTATAGAGATGTGCACACACAGACATACACTCACCTGCATCAGAAGGAGCGTTTCTGGTGCCTGGTCAGATGAAGGAGCTTCCTGGCTGTGGTGCAGGCAGGTGCCTGTGGGTGGGGCTTTCTGTCTCCCCGCGAGTGGGCCAGGGTCTCCTTGAGGACTGGTGGGGTGGGGGCTGCTGCTCACCCAGAGATCCCAGGCCAGGCAGTGAGGCTGTGGGTGGGTCATGCCCCTGCCCTCTGTAGGGGGTGTTCTCTCCCAAGAAATTCAGCCACGCTACACCCCAGAGGCTCCTCAACAGACACGCACTCACCCTGCTCACTAAGAATTTGCTCGCTGGCCCTGGGGGGTGAGGAGGCTAGTTTTGGGGACCACAGTGGGTCCTTCCAGAGCCAGGAGTCTGCATGAGGCAGAGGGTGCTGGATCCCAAGCCCTGGGCGCAAGCTGAGCTTTGTGCTGTCTGCACCTCCTGCCCCCCACAGGGCCACAGAGGAGGCTCTGGCCGTGGCGTCCAGGTGGGCCGTGCATCTGGAACAGGCTCCTGAAAACCTGGCGTCTTGCTCAGTTCACTTGTGTTTCTTCCCCTTGGGTTTCCACAGGGCAGCAGCACATCACCCTGAAGCGTCAGTGGTCATGCTGCAGACCCTGCAACAGGCTTGTAGTGGGGAGGCTGGGGCTGCTTTCTGATGTGCCTCACACCAAATACCAAAAACCAGAGAATCAAACCGCCTGCAGGACCCATTCCCACTTTACCCTGCAGGGTCTAGAGACTCTCCCCTTCCCTGCTACACAGTCTTAGCCCTGGAGTCAGACACCCCTGCCTTAAAATCCCAGCTCTGCCCCTCACACGCTCCTTGACCTGAGGCAAATCACTTGAATTCTGTGATATTCAGTTCTCTCATCTGTTCAGCAGGAACTGTACCTGCCTTGCAGGGCCATGGTGAGGGTTAAATAAAATAAACGATAGGGACCCACTAGCCCTGTGCTCGATGCTGCATAGGTCCTAACAGATGTCCGTTTGCCTCCCTCCCTTTGGCCTCCTGGCCCACTCACCACCCCCGGCCTCCCCAGAAGTCCCAGCTCCCAGCAGAGCCCCTCCCGAGGCCTCTTCCGGGCGTTTGGCTTGGTAAACAGGCCTTGTGGCGGCGGCAGCAGCCTTAATTTTAGTTCCAGGCTTGGTAATTTCCCTGATTACAGGCCTGTCAGTGCAGCAAGCGCTCCAGCTGCTAGGAAGCCAGCAGGCTTCGGCAGGGCCAGGCTAGGCACATGCTCACACACGTGTCTACCCGTGAAGGGAATTGCGCACACACACACAGGCGTACACACTCACATGCACACCCACGTGCACGCACACATGTGCACACACATGCACACCTATCCCATTCTTTCAGGACCAGGCTCAGCTCAGCCAGGCTGTGGACGTACATGAGCCTCTCTGCCCATGTCGATTCCTGTGAGTGGGGTGTAGACAACCTCCATGCACACAACCGTCCTCCATGGCGGAGGACAGATTTGATAGGAAGGAGGAAAGACAGGAAAGGGAAGATATGGTTTCAGGACAGAGACTCTCACCAGAATCTTCCTTCATTCCTTCACCAGGGGAACACCAGACCTTGGCTGGGAATGAAGAGATGCCCTATCTTTTTCTGCTTTGAGAACTCCAAAGGATTCTGTGTGTGTGTGTGTTTGCACAAGGGGCAGGTCATTGAGTCGATAAATATTTATTGAACACCTACTACGAATCTTGACCTTGACCCTGTTTAGATACTGGGGATACAGCAGTGAGTAAGCAAAGGAATGGCAGACACTATACAGGAAAGCACGTGTGATACAATTACTGTTAAGTGCCATGAAGAGAACAAAGCAAGGACATCCGATGGTGACAGTGAGTGACGTGACCAGCTGGTCGGATGGGCCTGTCTGAGGAGGTGCCAGCCACGGGAGGCACTGGGGGAAGAGTGTTCCAGGCAGCAGTTGTGCTGAAATGAGCACCTGCTCAGGGCTCCAGGGACAGCAAGAAGGCCATTGTGGCTGGAGCAGAGCAAAGGGGAGGAGAGGGAAAGGTGAGGTCGGGGAGGTGGTGCAGGCAACACAAAGGACCTTGGATTCTTTTTCTAGTCAAATTGGAAAGCAGAGGCAGAGAGGATCACTCTGGCTGCCATGTGGGCAACAGGGAGAGGTCTGTTGCGGAGCTCAGGAGAGGGGTGGGGTGGCCTGTCCTGGGGTCACAGCAAGGGGGCCATGAGAAGGTGGAAAGGGCCCAGTAGGGAGGCTGATGGAGTCAAGAATGGCCCCCAGGATTGTTCCAGAGCTGGCGTGCAGCCTGCGGAAGGGGGCACCTGCCAGCCTCCAAGTGGAGCTGTGGAGAGGGGAGCGGCTGGACATGTGTGTGAACCGCAGGTAAGATCCTCAGGGCTTCTGCAAGGCCCCCTCTCAGCTCATCCTGCACCAGCCCTGGCCGGGATTCCACTGAGCTCTGTTAACCTTCCCCCCACCCCATCCAGAGGAGCAGAGCTCAAACTGCAGGAACTTCTACACACGTGGATATTCTATTTTTGAAAGGTCTAACTAGTCAAATAGGTAACGTGCTCCGGCCTCCCCACCTCCGTGCCAGCTGTTCCTCCTCCCTGGAGTTTTCTTTCTTCAAATCCTACCCATCCTTCCAGACCCAGCACTCCCCCATCTCTCCTAGAAGACTTCCCCAGCTGCTCTGACCCCCGACAGACCTCTGACATTTGAACCCCCACAGCCCTGGTGGTCTGAGTCTTACCCACCTCTGTTCCCTCGATCCAAACCTGCCCCTCCATCCCCCAAAAATGTAGGGTTGGGTGTCCTGATCGTCTCCTCCACCCTGGGTGCCTAGCAGGGAGGGCGTTCAGACCAGAAGACCAAGGCTGAGGTCAAGGTCCCTGCTGGGCCCGGGCTGTGCTCACTTAGGCTCCAACTGGGCCCAAGTTAGGGCTGAGTGAGGGGCTGGAGACACGGCTCAGGCTGCAGGCAGGGGCCAGGCTCAGTCCGGGCCAGGCCAGGATCTCCGAGTCTCAGCCATCGGTGTTGAGCCGGCTGCTGTGTGAGCAAGGGTCTTGCTCCCACAGCCCCTGGGCCAAGGGGCTGAGCAGCGAAGGTATGGAGGCCCCTCAGACCTTCCCCAGAGGCTGGTGAAGGGGCAATGCTGCTGCTCCGGGGCCTGTTGCCCCATGCCTCACCCCAAAGGCCACTGGATGCCCAGGATGAGGCCTCCCTGGTGGGGAACTGCCCACTGCGCTCCCAGAGCTCCTCCGTGCCAGCGCCAGGCCCAGCCAAGCTGTGGGCCAGCCCTGTACTGGGCCACGCCGGTGCCATAGTGATGCCACCACTGCCAGCCTTTCCCAGCCCGTAACCATGGGGATGGGCTCAGGGCTGCTAGCTGCTTATGCAATGCCTGTGAGAGAGCCTGGGCCTGCCAATCCACCCTCCCCCCAGGGGCCCTGCAGGGAGCCTGAGCCCAGAGAGGGTCTGTGAACTGGGATCGTGCAGTCTGACCCGTCACTACCCCCAGAGAGGGTGTGGCAGGCCCAAGGTTGCACAGCCTTCCCATGATGGCAGAGCTGGGCTGGGAGCCAAGCTGGGAGCACCCTGTCTCCCAAAGGGATGAGGCAGGTTCGATGGCATGACAAGTCTGGGGAGGTGGGGGGAGGAGAGAGGCACCATGTGGGGTATGGGCAGAGGACACTACAGAGAAAAGAGGCTTAGCAAGGTAGATTCAGACAGATGGGGATATTTGGTTATTTGGATCTCTAGCCACCCCCAGCCTGTCCCAGAACCCAGATGTTTGGTGTCATAGAGACAGGGCAGCCTCCCGACAGGCTGTCATTCCCCTGCAGCTGGAAGCTGGGGTCTCACAAAGAAAAAGAGATGCAGAGAGACAGAGAGAAAAGAGCCGCATGAAGCGATTCACATAACTGAGAGACGTAACAGACTACCACAAAATGAACACCAGTGGCTTCTTGTTGGTTTCCAAGGACTGGCTCTGCCCTGGAAGGCTGCCCTGTTCCTAATCCAGGGTCTGGGCTTCTGGTGGCCCCAAGGATGTGGCCCTTGCAGGATTGCAGAGCTGCACTCACGAGGCTTCCAGAGGGCAGGAGGCAAGAGTCTGGGCCTTTCCATGCCTTCCGGGTCCTCTACACCTCCTGCCTGGCCTTGTACGCCCCTCCAGCTGGCCTCAACTTCCCCACTCAGTGATGGGCCGCCTCACCCCCGAGCCCTCCTCTTTGTAGTTGCCATCACTGGAGGCTCTGGCTGGAAGCCCACCTTCCCCCTCAACCCTGACTTCATCCCGGGGGCCCTCAGTGCCCGCCCCAATAGCCTGGCTACCAACAGGCCTTGCAGTCCCTTCTCTTCCTTCTTTCCAGGATCACCTCCTGAACACCCTCTCCCACCAGAACACAGGGCCTTGCCATTGCTGGAAACCACCTCAGCGGCAACCCTAGGCCTCCTGCCGGTTCACTTCCCAAACACCCCCACCCAAATCACTGACACTTCCACGCCCCGTCCCATCGCCTCCTCTGGCCGTCACACCCCTCCGCTCTGGCTTGGATCCCCCGGGCCGTCGCCACAAGTGCTCTCTTGCAAACTCCGTGAAGTCTCCTGTGCCACTGTCATCTGGACAGAACCCCACCTCCAAATAAGCCCAGCGCGCCTTCTCTGTGCCGCCACCAGGTGGCGCAGCAGACACGCCCACCCAGGAGAGGGGCTTTCCTCCAAATTCCCCATCGCAGGGCCCTGCGGGGCCGTCAACACTGCCTGACAATTTCCCCATATTGCTTACTAACTTGTCCTCCCACCTTCTGCAGCTACGATTTCCAGTCTTCTTCACTCTCCTCAAGACTCCACCCTCTCTCCTCTCCCACCTCCTCGCAGACAAACTTGCCTTCACGGGGAATGCAGGAGCCAGCAACCCGGCCTCCCTCAACCCCCAGCCCAGAGCCCCCACACCCACCTGCATCGGCCAGCAACCCCCGGCCCAGGTGCCGCCCACCTGGGTGCTAAACGCCAGCTTCCCATCCTTTCTCAGCGGCCCTGCTCCATGACTTGCCCTCCCTCACCCTAGAGCCTTCAGTGGCTCCCACACCCATGTCATTAGCATTTATCCATGCACTCGGTGCTCCCCTTAAAATGAAACAAAACGAACCCTCCCTCCTTGTTCCCCCGTTCCCCTCGTTCCCTTCCTGCTATGCTCCCAGGTCTCCTCCCCTCACCGACAAGCATCAGTCAAGGGTTTCCACCTTCCACTTCCACTTGCTCACATCCGTTCACTCTTCGGCACCCTCTAGTCTGGCTTCCGCACCCATCCTCTGCCAAAACTGTTCTTGCTGTGAACTGCGTTGCCAAATCCGATGGACGCTTCTCAAGCCTCATCTGAAAAGGCTGCTCAGCAGTGTTCAAACAGCTCACCAATCTCCCCTCCACGGAACACTCTCTTTGGCCCCCACAAGCCCATATTCATCTGGTTTTCCTCCACCTCTCCGACTGCTCCTTCTCAGCCTCGTTGGGGGGCTCCTTCTCCACAATTGGACTTTGGAAGGCTGAATCCTTCAGGGCTCGGTGGTTCTGGGCCCTCATCTCGTCTCGCTCTCACTCCCACCCCGGACGGTCTCCCCAGGCCCTGGCATTGACGCCACCCACACTGTGACAACTCGCGATGCCTCCTTCCAACCCCGGCCTCTTCTCAGCCACAGCCTGCTCCTCAGCATCCAACCGGATGTCTCACGAGCATCCCAAACCCAGCGTGTCCAAACTGCACTCCTGCTCTGCTCCCGATTCCCTGTCCCTTCCCCTCTGCTCATTCCAGAAGCCTGGGAATCTTCCTAGACACCGCCCTTTCCTTCATCTCACACATGAATTCACGACCAAGGTCTGCAGGTGCCTCCTAGACGTCTTTTGAATCTTCCCTCATCTTTTATACCACCATCACCCTAGTCTAAGCCACTATTTTCTGTCTCCCTCTCTCCCGTTGAAGCCTCCTCCTGAAATTCAGTTTTCACATTCCAGCCAGAGGGATCATTTTTTTAAACATGTGTCTCATTATATCACACACTTGGAAATGTTCTTGTGGTAAAACCTCACCTTCAGATGGCTTATCTGATCCTGAGTAAACTAAATGCTGCCTGCCCTTCACCATCCTCTCGTGCTGCCCTTCTCTTTTCTCTCTACAATCAGCCATAGTGGCTTACTTTCAGCTTGCCCAAATACCAGTCTCCTCCTACCTCAGGACCTTTGCACAGGCTGTTTCTGCTACTTAGGAGTTGTAGCCACCTCTTCCCCTGGCCAACTCATGCCCTTGATTCTAATCTCTGTTCAAATGTCACCTCCTCCAGGTGTACCCCTGGATTAGATTTGGTCCTCCAGATGTTTGTTCTCTCTGTACTCTACTTCTCCTATTGCCATTATTATTATGTATTTGTTTGAGTAACATGCTTGTCTCCCTGTACTAGACGTCTATCCCTTTTGGGGCCAGCCAGCCCATTTCAAATACCCTTCCTGTGTTTAAGGAACTTGCCACACCATAAGGCCCCTTCCCAAGGGAGAAGCCGGAATTGGCTTTCCCAGCCCCCCTTGTAGCAAGTGGGTAGGCTCGTGACCAAGGTCGTGCCCACAGGTGATAGTCCTGTGGGACTGAGGTTTGGAAGCGAGCAGTAGAGGAGGCCAGCACCAGGGGCAGGCAAGACTGTGGCAAATGAGGCAGTGGAGGAGTTTGGCTTTTCAGGACAGCCATATGGCATTCTGGCATTCTGTTCCCAGTGTTACTGGTATGAGCAGTTGTGTCTGCCACCAAAATAAATGATGTGGGGAATTTGCCACATTGGCCCTCATGGTGTGAAGTGGGCACTGCTCCTGACCACATCACCTCTGGGTCTGGGCTCCAGCCCTCCCGGAGACCAGTGAGCTGCATAATGTCCTTTAATATGCTGTGTTTCTGTTTCTGCTTAACCCAGCTAGCGTGGGATCTGTTGTCTGCAACAGAGAGCCCTGACTCATCACCTCCCCAACCAAGCCGTAAACCCCATGAGTAGAGAGATGAGTTGTTCACAGCTGTATTTCCAGACTCCAGCAAGATGCTTACCACCTGTGGAAGTATGCAGTACATACTCACCAAACAAATGAATGGACGGCTCAGCAAAGCCCAAAGCCCTAATGCGAATGCCTGTGAAATTTCCTAGATCCTTACAGCCTGCATCTGATGCCCACTGCCTTGTCAGACTCTTCCTTGAAGCACTGGTCCTCAGGCTGAGATGGTGGAAGGGACCACTGGGCAGCTTGGCCTGGAGGGGCATGAGGGTCCACACCAGCAGCCCCAGTCCTCTCCTCCAGGAAGCTTTCCCTGACTGCTCCGGCCCTTACCCACACCCTGTCCTCTGAGCTCCCACAGCAGAGTCTGAGTCCCACACTCGTGCCCTTCATCACATCCAGGTTTCAGCTCATCTCTGGGGATCTTCCCAATGTTCCTGGGGGCTCCCCCAGGACAGGGAATGGGACCCTCATTTTTATCCTTTCCTCTCCCTCCTCATAGACAGAGGGGCACAAGCTGGTCACAATGGGAGGGAAGTCTCATTCCTTCCTTCCCTTTAGGAAGCTCTCCTCTCAGGACCTGGGGGAGGCTGGCTGGAAGGAAGATTGGCATGGATGATGGGAGATACTGCTTTCCTTGCAGAAAGCCAGGGACCCAGGGAGTCCCATTTTGGTCTGAGTCCTGCACAGAGACTCCAATAAGCACCTGTTCTCTAAGGGTCTCAGAAGGGCATAGGAGTGTCCTGTCCTTCCTTATCCCCCAGACCAACAGCCCCTTCTTCCACCAGCCCCTTATACACTCCGTGCCCCAGGCCAGGCCCTGGGATTCCGGTGTCCATCTTCCTCCCATGTGCTGGCATGTTCAGCCCAGCCAGGGCTCTTGGCTGCAATTAATCTGCCATCTGGTGGCCATGATGAGTATTGCATGTCTCAGCTCATCTCGTGGACTACAATCCAAAGTGTCTTCTGACGACCCTCTCCTGTCCCAGAAGGGGGAAACCAAGACCCTAAGAAGGGAAGGATTTGCCATGATGACACAAGTTGTTCCCTAGTTAGAGAATCTGCACAGGAAACCTTCTTGCACCCTCAGACCAGGTTTCCCCACAGTGGGAGGGACTGGAAAAGTGACAGGAATTCAAGGTTCCTGTGGCTTTGTGAAGCTGAAAGAGAATTTCAAGGAGTAGATTCCAGCCATAGGTGATCCTGCCAGGGGAGCAATGGACAATTCGCAATGCGCACTTCTGCTTCTGCCACCGCCAAACCCACTAACCCCAACGCTAGCCAATGAGATGAACAGTAAAACTACCAGATACCATCTTTGACTATCAGGCTGACAAGGTATTTTTTTATGATAATGACAATGCAGAGAAGGCATCACTGCTTGTGCAACAATATTCTAGATAAACTTTTCTGGGAGGCAATTTGCTTATAGGCATTAAAAGGCAACCATGTGCATTGCATTGGCTCAAAAACTCTCAGTCTGGGAGTTTATCCTCAAGTTTTTATATTTCTGAGATGAGCATGAAGAAATGCATATAGGGAAGCTTGTCACCACAAACATTTATTTTTAAATTATCAGCAACCTAAATATTTAACAGAAGATTTCGTAAATAATTATTAACTAAATAGTGTTATGTAGATTTTACAAATTACGTAGTAGAAAAAAATGTCTGCAAGTATTGTGCAGCAACTATCCACTTATTACTTTTTTAATAACAGCTTTATTGTGATGTAATTCACATACCATAAAACTCACCCATTAATGTGCATGATTCAGGGGTTTTTAGTATATTTACAGAGCTTTTCCATCACCACTATCTGATTTGAGAACATTGCAACACCCCAAAAGGAATCTCCATACCCATTAGAAATCAACCCCCATTCCCCTCCTCCCTCCAGCCTCCGGTAACCTCTAACCTATTTTCTGTCTCCACAGCTTTGCCTTCCCTGGCCATCTCTTACAATGGAATCATATAATATATGATCTTTTGTGTCTGGCTTCTTTCACTTAGCATAAAGTTTTCAAGGTTCATCCATGTTGTAGCTTGTAACAGTACTTCATTTCTTTTTTATTGTGGAATAATAGTCTTATACACACACACACCCCACATTTTCTTTATCCATTGATTGATTAATGGACATGAAGTTATTTTCATTTCTTAGCTATTATGAATAATGCTGCTATGAACACTCATGTACAAATTTTGTGTAGACCAATGCTTTCAGTTCTCTTGAGCATATATGTAGGAGTACAATTGCTGGGTCATATGCTAACTCTATATTTATCATTTTGAATGTCTTCCAAACTGTTTGCCAAAGCAGGTGCACTATTTTACATTTCCACCAGCAATGTATGAGGGTTCCAATTTCTCCACACTCTCACCAACACTTGTCATTGTCTTTTTATTTTAGCCATCCTAGTGGGTGTGAAGTGATAGCTCATTGTAGTTTTGGTTTTCATTTTCCTAATGACTAACGATGTTAAGCATCTTTTCATGTGCTTATTGGCCACTTGTATATCATGTGTGTTAATTTTAAGTGTATAAAAACAAGGTACAGTAGAAGGATTGTAGGAAGATGGCAGAGCAGGAAGTTCCAAGAATCAGTTCCTCCACCAGAAAAACCATTGAACTGGCAGCAACTGCCTAACTCAACTATTTTGAGATTCTAGAGTCTAGTAGAACACTGTGCAGCATCCAGGGAAGAGCAGGAGGAAGAGGCTGGTAACATGTGGTAAACACCAGTGAATTTCACCCTCCATGCAGCAGCTGCCACTCCCGTCACCCAGCCTAGTGGCAGGCAGCAGTGGGGTCTGCAGCCCTAGCTCCTGGGGCAACTTGCAAAAAAAGACCTAGTTCCCTAAAATCTGGAGGTGGGGAGGGAGGAGGGTGTGGTCCAGTCCCTGATCACTGCTTTTGATCAGCTATTCCAAACCACCTCAGGGAAAAGTGGCAGAGGATTCTTAAAGGCAGTATCCTTCCTCAAAACTACAGAGAACAGTTAAAGGTCTGCATTAACTGGGCAAGTGCTGAATGAAGAAACACAGCCTCAAAAGCCATAGGAGAAGCTTCTGGTGTCCTTGCTGGCCCCTCTGCCACTGACTCCCCCATTTGCTGTGGAGCCAGCCTGTGCCCCCATTGTGGGTCCCTGGCCTTGTCCTGGTCAGGAAAGACTGACCTAGGAAACTCCTATCCAGCTCACTCTGCACTCTCCAGAGTTTGCCCTCCAGGCAAAGGCAGCCTGAGACAGCAAAGCAGTATAAGAAACAATTGACTGGGGTGGCCTGGGACAAAGACTTAACTGCTTCAAGCCCTACAATAGAGCACCCAAGGGAGGGATGAAGTTTATTTTATAGGGAGTAGAGGGGGCATTTAATTTCCTGTAAATAGGGGAACTCCTAAGGCCAGCACAGCCCACGACAAGACACAGGCTCAGAGAAGACAGGGAGGACCCTGCACTTTGCATTTGCCTGGGGCTGATCATCTTGCTAGGAAGGATAAACTCTGGAGGAGAGCACTGGCCAAGGCAAAGCCAATTTTCCAAGAGTGTGAAAGGTGTTCTTTGCATTCTTACCTCCTGGCACTCAAGGAAATCTCTGTTACAAGATCAACTTGCAAAAATCAGTAGTGTTTCTATATACTAGTAATGAAAAATCTGAAGAGGAAATTAAGAAAAAAATTCCATTTATAATAGCAATTAAAATAATCAAATATCTAGGAATAAATTTAACCAAGGATGTAAAGGACTTATATACAGAAAACTATAAAACATTGCCAAAAGAAACCAAATAAGACCTAAAGAAATGGAAGGATATTCCATGCTCATAGACTGGAAGACTATTGTCAAGATGTCATTTCCACCCAAAGTGATTTAAAGTCAATACAATCCCAGTCAAAATTCTAACAGCCTCCTTTTCAGAGAAGGAAAAGCTAATCACCAAATTTATATGGAAGAGTAAGGGATCCCGAATGGCCAAAACCATCTTATGAAAGGACAAATTTGGAAGATTCATGCTTACTATAAAGCTACAGTGTTCATAAAAGCATGGTACTGGTACCAAGACAGCCTGATTGATCAATGAAATTGAATTGAGAGTTGAGAAATAGGCCTTCACATCTATGGCCAATTGATTTTCAACACAGGTGCCAAGTCTACACAATGGAGAAAGAATCATCTCTTCAACAAATGGTGCTAGGAAAACTGGATCTCCATAGACAAATGAATGAAGGTGGATCCCTACCTCACACCGTATATAAAAATCAACTCAAAATGGATCAAAGACCTAAATATAAGAGGTGGAAGTATAAAACTCTTAGAAAAAAATGTAGGCAAGCCTCTTCAGGACCTTTTGTTAGGCAACAGTTTCTGAGACTTTTCACCCAAAGCACAAGCAACAAAAACAAAAATAGATAAATGGGACCTCATCAAAATTAAAAATTTTTGTGCATCAAAGGACTTCATGAAAGTAAAAACACAACCTACAGAATGGGAGAAAATATTTGGAAACAACATAACTGATAAGAGTTTAATATCCAGAATTTATAAAGAAATCCTACAATTCAACAACAAAAAGACAAATATCCCATTTTTTAAAAAATGGGCCAAAGACTTGAATAGACATTTCTCCAAGGAAGGTATACAAATGGCTAAAAAGTACAGGGAAAGACGCTCAACATCATTAGCCATTAGGGAAATACATATCAAAACCACAATGAGGTACCATTTCATACCCATAGAGTAGATACTACTTAAAAAATGCGAAATAACAAATGTTGGAGAAGATGTGGAGAAACAGAAACACCTGTCCATTGTTTGTAGGAAAGCAAAATGGTGCAGCTGCTGTGGAAAACAGTTCAGTGTTTCCTCAGAAAGTTAAGTATTGAATTACCATATGACCCGGCAATCCCACTTCCATGTATATACACCCAAAAATTGAAAACAGGGACTCAAACAGATATTTGCACACCAATGTTCGTAGCGGCATTATTCACAATTGCCAAAAGATGAAGCAGCCCAAGTGTCCATCAAAAGTTGCATGGATAAGCAAAATGTGGTATATATACACACAATGGAGCATTATGTAGCTGTGAAAAGGAAAGCAGTTCTGATACGTGTAACAACATGGATGAATCTCAAAGATATCATGTTGAGTGAGATAACTCAGACACAAAAGGACAGATATTATATGATCTCACTGATATGAAATAATTAGAATAAACAAATTCATAGAATCAGAAACTAGCATATAGATTACCAGGGGGTGAGGTGGGCATAAGGAATGGGGAGTTAATTGTTAATTGGTGCAGAGTTTGTTTGGGGTAATGGAAATGTTTTGGTAATGGATGGTGGTGATGGTAACACAACAGTATGAATGCATTTAGCACCACTTAATTATATACCTGAATGTGGTTAAAAGGGGAAATTTTATGTGATATATATGTTGCTAGAACAAAAATTTAAAAAAAGATAACCATAGGACTGTACAACACAGTAAACCCTAATATAAACAATGGACCATAGTTAATGCTACAATTATAGTAATATTCTCCCATCAATTGTAACAAAGTTTCCACACTAATGCAAAATGTTAAAAATGGGGGGAGTATTTGGGAACTTTGTAATTTCTGCATGAGCTTTCTGTAAATGCACAACTTCTCTAATTAGAAAAAAAAAATGTACAAATTTATATTTAGTACTATCTCAAGATGTTTAAAAAATGCCAAGAAAAAAAATTCCAAGAAACATAACAAAAATATGGTGATTTTCTTTGGCTAATGATTTTATGACTGATTTTATTTTCTTTTTTAACCTTTTTTATCTCCTAAATGCCTTGCAAGGAGGATGATTAACTCTGCAACCTGAGAATAAAGGAAGGAGTGCATGATGGGGTTTTCAGACTGGCGCTCTGCCTTAACAATTGTTTGGCCAGGAAGGTGCTGGCCAGCTGGGCATCATGGCCAGCAACTTGACCTTGGGTCTCATCTGGCTGTGACTGGAAGAGAGGAAGATGCCATCAGCCTGGATGTACCAGCATTGCTGAGGGATGCCTGGTCCCTTCTGTCCCCAGTGCAATTGAACCTGGACCAGGGCTGCAGAAGGCACAAGTTGGATCCCTCATGCAGAGGACAGAGCCATCACCCAGGAGTAAAGGGACTGGAGGAACCCAGGCTTGGGAGAATGGCTCTGGGGATCAGTCCTTGTGGGCAGGGGGTAGAGGGTCAGATGTGGACCCTCAGGGCAGTGGCAAAAAGAGGAGTGGCATGGCAGGCTGGTGGGGTGATGGAAGGCTTCCTGGAGGTCAGGGGATGGAGCCGAGCTCTACAGGACAGATCAGCTATGGATAGACAAAGAAAGGGAGAGCTTTATTTCTGACCTGCACAGCGTCTATTTCTGCCTGTATTCTCTGTACTGAAATCTTCCCTCTCTACCCCATCAGCCAATAGCTCCCTAAAGAGAGTGCCCGGGTCTTATTCTCCTCCTTCCTGCAAGGAATGATCTATTACATTAAGGGAGCCACTGGTTGGGGTGTAGCAGGCTAGGTGCACAGGACAGTGCCCATTGGAGAGGGCATCAGAGAAAGATCTAGAGTTGAGGAGTCTCCATCCTAGAAAAAACAGGAAAAGGAATTTTCCAATAGAAAGCAAACCCAAAAGGCTAAGGAGCTCAGGAAGAGATGCTCATATTCATTAGTTATCAGGGAAAGGCAAATTTAAACAACAATGAGATGTCACTTTTTCACCCATTTGACTTGCAAATATTAAAAACCTGGATAATGCCAAGTGTTGGGCTGTGGGATTTAGGAACCTCGTGAGCTGCTAGTGGGAGTGTAGATTTTTGCAGTTTTTCTGGAGAGCAATCTGCCACTACTTAGTTAAATTAAGAAGAGGCATAACTGAGGACCCAGTGCTTTTACTCCTGGGTATGTGTCCCAGAAAAAGGCTCACCCAGGTTCACTGCAGAGGGAGTGGGGGGAGGGGGGGGGGTCTGGACGGAAATGTGGGTGATGACGTCATGGGGTGCTCTGAAACAGATGGAACCAAGAGACCAGATGTACCCTTGGCAACGCAGGTGGATCACAAAAACATTGTGCTGAGTACAAAATGTTTGAAACAGGATGCAACACAAAACAATACATTTATGTACATCTAAAATACATAAACACAAGGCACTACATATTTTGTGGGAACCCACAGAAACAAATATTCACATGAAACATACTGGAATGGCCGTCTGTTGGGGGAGGGGAATGGAGTGGGGATGAGATAAAAGAGAATAAACTCTAAAAACATATAAAAGAGAGGATCCTTGCACAGACAAATGATGGTCAGTGTTTTTGTTTCCCAGATGCTAAAATAAACACCATACACAATAAGTTGGCCTAACAGCAGGGATTTATTGGTCAGAGGCTTGCTTCCTCTCAAGGTTTGCCATCTTCTGCCTGGCTGGCAATCTTTGGGATTCTTTGGCTTTTCTGTCACCTGGAAACTCACAAGGTGACATCTCCTTTCTCCCATGGGTTTTGTTGACTTCCAGCTCCTGGCTGCTCCTGTGACTTCTCTCTCCATCTGACTGTCACTCTGGGTATGAAGGACTCCTGTGATTTGGATTAAAGCACAGCCTGATTCAGCTGGGGCACACCTTAACTGTGAACGTAATATCTGGAAGAGATCTTGTTTGCAATGGATTCACACCCACCAGAATGCAAACCAAGACCAAGAACATATCCAAACTGGGGTACACAGTTCAATCCACCATAACAATGTAACATGATCTGAGGAATACAATAAATGTAACTGCACCTAAAGTCCAAATAAAAGGTGTAGACCCTCTCCTCTTTAGAGGCACATTTATTCACTAAATGTGTGTTCTAGCTTGCTAATGCTGCCAGAATGCAAAACACCAGAAATGGATTGGCTTTTATAAAGGGGGTTTATTTGGTTACACAGTTAAAGTCTTAAGGCCATAAAGTGTCCAAGGTAAGTCATCAACAATTGGGTACCTTCATTGGAGGATGGCCAATGGTGTCCGGAAAACCTCTGCTAGCTGCAAAGGCACATGGCTAGTGTCTGTTCCAAAGTTCTAATTTTGAAATGGCTTTCTCCCAGGACATTCCTCCCTAGGCTGCAGTTCTTCAAAAATGTCACTCTCAGTTGCTCTTGGGGCATTTGTCCTCTCTTAGCTTCTCCAGAGCAAGAATCTGCTTTCAACGGCCGTCTTCAAACTGTCTCTCATCTGCAGCTCCTCTCTCAGCTTCTGTGCATTCTTCCAAGTGTCCCTCTTGGCTGTAGCAAGCTTGCTCCTTCTGTCTGAGCTTATATAGTGCTCCAATACACTAATCAAGGCCCATGCTGAATGGGCAGGGCCACATCTCCATGGAAATTATCCAATCACAGTTATCACCCACAGTTGGGTGGGGTGCATTTCCACGGAAACAACCTAATCCAAACGTTCCAACTTAATCCCCACTAATATGTATGCCCCCACAAGATTGCATCAAAGAACATGGCTTTTTCTGGGGGGCACAATATATACAAACTGGTACAATGTGTATCTATTCATTTACATGTTTGCTGGCTCCCTGGGCCTTGGGTGATAGCCACAAGCTCTAGAAAGAGGAGCGGTGGCCCAGGGCTGCCTCTGGGCAACAGCTTTTGGGGAGTAGGGGGGTTTGAGTGCTCCCCAGGAGCACTGGTTCCTCTCGCTCCCCTGGAGGGTAGAGACCCCTGGCAGCTGCCCAAAAACTCAGGTGTGGACTCCAGTCATGTGAAGTGGCCAGCCTAGCACACAGATGTCAGCACCTTCACCCCCGAGCTAGGGGGCATCGTCCACTTGGCACAGGTCCTCCGGGCTGGCAGAAGCTCAGGGTCATGGCCATGCCACCTCTGGGCGATCTCGGTCCTCACCTCCGGAGACAAGTGAGAGGATGTTAGGGGTGAGTGTGCTGGCACAGGGAGAGACCACATGAGAGAAACAGGGACACGGGTTGTGGTCAAGTTTGGCCAAAGCCACTGCTAAGTACCATTTCTGGAGGATACTACTTCCTCCTTCCTGTGCGTGTTTCTGGCCATTTCCATTAGCTCTTTTCTCTGCCTTTTAGAACTGCCTTTGGGTCCAGTAAAGGACATTTATGTTTTCTTGAGTTGCTGGCCAGACATTCTGTGTCTGCCTTCCACGACTTAGGTCATCCCTGCTCTCGTGTTCACTCTCTGCTGTCCCTGACTTGTGAGCTGAACTGTTGCCACCAGAAACCTGTCCAGAGGAGACGACTGCAAGGCAGAAAGGACTCAAAACTCTGTCTAAGGAGCTGCAGTTGAGTGAAAAGAAGGTCACTGAAAGAAAAGCAGCCTTGGGGAGTACTGTCTGTAATTTCACTTCTCTAAGGGGCTTTTGGGGGCAAAGGGGGCTGACAGGCTGTGGCCTGACAGAGCTGAACTGGGGCTGCGTTGAAAGATGAAAGGGGATAGGTTTCTGTTGAGCATAAAGTTGAGCTACCTCACAGCTGCCCAACAACAGAAAGAGCTATCTTGGAAGGTAGTGAACTCCCTGTCACCAGAGGTGTGTAACCATCTGGTCCCCAAAACTGCTTCCTGGCAGATTCCTTCACAACTCTCTGTGGGAAATCCCTTTCTCAGACCCCAGCAGCCTCAGCCAGGGCTGTTCCTGCCATTCCCAGGGCTCTCAGGGTCCATGACACCCGGACACTGCACTCCTGTGTCTTTATCCCTGACACCAGATAATGCCAGGTGTCAATTCTCCCAGCTGGGGAAGCTGCCAAGTGCAGGGGGTTCTCAGGCACCACTCAGGACCCACAACAAATACATGACCACCAGAGGGAGCCAGGGACCCTGGCCGGTTCACCCAGCAGCCAGTCTGGGGCACTGGGCTAAATTGTCCACCTCTCCCCTCCATGCAAGCCTGTTCTAAGGGAGGAGCTCACCGTGCCATCCAGATGGGATGTATGAATTGCCTTCTCTCTGTCTCTCATCTTCTCATGGTTCTATATGTGCACTGGCATCATCTATTCTGCCTAATCTTAGGTATCTCGTTTCTGTTTGGTCTGTTTGCTTCGTACATCTCTCTCTTCCAACTACTCTCTCTCTGGCTCTGCTCACAATCTCCCTCCCTGTCTCTGCTTCTGATTCTTTTTTCCTAGGTCCCTGGATGTCTACTCTGACTTTCCTGGTTCCTCTATCTCTGTTCCCTCTGACTGTCTCTCTGCAGCTTGTTTACACCCTCCCCCACTCGCTCTTTTGTTCAATTTCAGGAGCATAGACTTGGTTGATCCCTTTTGCCCACCCCTGGATCCCTCCCCTGATCACTGAAATGCCTCCTCTACCCTCTGATGAATGGATAATATCACTTGGCCCAGCCCGGAAGAGGGATGGAAAAAAGATGTTTACAAGAAGTATTCAGGTTCAGTGTGATCCAGGAGCTCAGGACACTCCCCCAAAGGTTCGCAGGAATCAAATTTGGCCTGAGCTGGGATCTACAGAGCCTGGGCAGGGGAAACTGGTGGGAGGGGAGGGCTCGATGAGCAAGAGATAGCCTGAAGAGTCAGTTACACACCTCTTGGTTGAGGAAGCAGTACAGGATGGCAACGATGAAGCCCTGTGGGGCCAAAGAGAATGGACCCCCATCAGAACCCGTTGGCCTGGCCTCAAGCTGTCCACAGTCATTCTACCACCACTCCCACCCACTCCCAGACTGTGGCTTGGGCCAAGTCTGCAAGAAAGGGAACTTAGATACCCTCATCAACTACTGTGTGCCCAGACATATTTTCTCATGCAGAAATAAAGTTATTGCAAGCCTTATAGGGCCATATTATTGACCCCGTTTCTGACTTTATTTCTGCATCTCCCAGTAATAAGCACAGAGCTTGACACATAATAGCCACTCGGTAAATGCTGACTAGACAGAAGGATACACAGATGGATGGATGCACATGTGGATGGAGGGATGGATGGTGGATGGATGATGGAGGGATGAAATATATGGATGGACGGTCAGATGGGTGAATGGGTAGATAGACAGATGGAAGGTGGACAGACAAATGGATAGTTGAACAGATGGATAGGATGGATGGAAGAGTAACTGGCCTAATAGCTCTTGCCCTAGCCATGAAGTCAGCCAAGACCTATAGGCAGAATCACCTCCCTTCTCCCCAAGGACGCAGGGAAGGGGTGCCTACCGGAGCCCTTACCTGGAAGGAGCCCAGTCCCAGCTCCAGGGGCAGGCGGATGCCCAGGCCAGCATTGTCAGGCAGGAAGTTGAAGATGATGTAGTGAACTCCAAACAGTGGGATGAGGAGAAGCGTGGACTTGGAGAGACGCCTAAGGGGGAGGACAAACCCTATGCTCCCAAGGCTGGTATCAGGAACTCCCCAGGGTTGGAGCCCACCATGTGCCCTTGCCCACCGCCACCTCCCACCACTTCTCCTTATTCACTCTAAGTACCAGCTACTCTGGAGAGCTGTACCCTCCCCACACACACCCTGGGCCTCCTTACTTCTGGACTCTGGATCCCACTGTTCCCTTTGCCAAATGCTCTTGTATGAATTGAATCCAGTCTAAGTCTTATGCATCTTTCAAAGTTCAGTTGAAAGACCACTTCCTCCAGGAAGTCTTCCCTGATATCCTCCCTCTCCCATCTAGAAAGCATATCTTTTTTCCTAGGCTCCATAGAAATTGATCCCAGCGTTCAATAGCCTATTTGGCATGGTAACTGGCTATTTGGAGCCCCCAACCTGCATATATTGGGATATTCTGGAGGGCAGGGACCAGATCTTCTTTCTCTCTGGAACACAGGGAGCAGCACAGGGCCAGGCTCACCTGCCAGATGAAACAGAACTGCACTGACTGACCCTCCAGTTGCCATGTCCCCGCATCCTTCTCAACACACACACACACGCAGACACACACACACACGCATGGTACCAGTACTGAGACTGGGTATGGAGGCTTCCCTGAGCCGGCTCCAGTTTCCTCAGCAGGATGCGAATAATATTCAGAAAAAGGCCAAAGTTCACCTGAAACAGATGCAGATGTGCAGGAAGTTGGAAGTCAAGGGTCAGGGGTAAACCCAAATCCTTAAGGCACAGGAATGGGCAGGTGGATGGACGTATAGACTATTGCTCCAGAGCGTGTAGCCTGGAAACTGTAAGCCTGGGAGAGCAGAGGAGGGGCTCAGGGTTCCCCTCCCTCTCCAGTATTGGAACAAGGGTAGGATTCAGGCCTTGGCATCCTACATCCAGCCATGCACAGTTGCTAAATTGGGAAAATTTTCACACATTCACTGAAGCCATGTAAACCAGTCCTCGTTGCCTCTGTTTTATGTGTGGGTGCAGGTGGAGGGTGCTCAACCGCAGGGCTCTGCCTACCTCACACCCAGCCTGACTGCAGCAGGAGATGATCTGAAACCAGGGCTTCCGAGCTGGAAGGGGCTTGAGCACCAGTGACCAGCTCTCCACTTTTACCAGTGGGACCTGGAGGTCCAGAGGGGGTGTCACAGAGTACAACCAGCCGGGCTCGAACCCAGGTGTCCTGACTTCCAGCCTGGAGTTGTGCTTCCTACTATGTACAGCTCCTCAGTGGACCCCAGGAGGTTGATTGAATAAAGCAAAGGGCACTGGCCCCAGGGACTGACCCCAACAGAGAGGACGATGGGTCCCTTGATGATCCACCAGGAGGGGGAGCTGTTGTCCAGATCCCAGCACCTGGGGAGAGGATGGGCCAGGGCGGGTGGAGGTTGTGAATGTAGTTGCTGCAAAGTCCTCTTTTCTGCGGTAACCCATGCCCCCTCCTCCTCTCTTCTCTCTACCTATAGGCCTCCCGCTATCCTCTCTCTGGCATTCAGGCATTCCAGCCACCCCCCAACCCTGACCTTATCTCCTCTCTCAGCCAAAGGGGTGCCCTGCTGTGCTGGACTCACCCTTCTCTCCCTCAACAGGAATGGACTTCTCTAAAATCAGTCTGTTTGTGGCCCCACCCCTGCCCTGCCCCAGGAGGCCCACAATGGTACCCTCTCAGCCTCTTCTGAGCACTGCTCCCCTGCCCAGGCTCATACCCCGCTGTGCAGTGCACTAGCTCCCCTCCTTCCCACCACCCACTCCCAAACCTGAGAGTTCCCTGAGGCCAGGACCCAGCTTGGAGAGGATGGTCCACTCCGCGCCCTTTGCCCCTGGCTGCATCGCAGTGAGGCTGCGATGAAGGGGCCGCTCAGACTCACCCAACGTCCTCGAAAGCCAGCTTGCAACCCACCCACGTGCCGGTGAAGAGCGTGGGAAACCCTGTAAATGCCACAGAGGAGACATGGGTAAGGGTGTCCACAGCCGCAGCTCTGAGACCCACCCCTACCCCCCATCACCACGGCAGGCTGCACTGGGCTCTGCAAAGTCAGGACTGGGGGAGTCCAGAGGCATGCACGTCCCTCTCTCCTGCACACCTGCTGTGTCACTGTGGACTGCCCCTTCACCTCTCTGGCCTCAGGGCCAGCATCGGAGTGGTGACAAGACCTTTGCATGAGCTCCCTGGGTCTTCACAGCCTTCTCCCTCCCCCTCTGGGCCCAGCCTCAGGTCTCGGTGCTCACCCCAGCCAGCCAGAACCAGCCACCAGAAGGGTCTCCTGGCACCGGGAGACGTGGAAGCCAAGAGGCAGGTCAGGTAGACAGCTTCTGCCAACAGCCAGCTGAAGTTGGTCATGGTGGCAAAATGGGAGGCGGCCACAGCGACCTTGCACAGAGCCTGAGGGTCAAGGCCTGGGTGATTCAGAGCTGGGACACCCAGTGGAGCCCTCACCCCAAGCCACCCCACTCCCTCAGACCCCAAACCTCCAGGCCTCCTCCGCCTTAGACTGGGCAATCCTGGGGATGTAGTGGTAGAGTGAGTGGTTAAGAGCTCTGATTTGGGATCCAGACAGATTGGGATCCAGAATTCTGATCTTGGGTTCAGATTCTACTATCTACCAGTTATGGGACCTTCCCTCTGCCCTAGCTTTTCTTCTGGAAGAGGAGAAACTTGCAATCCTATCTCATGACCTCGTCATAAGGATTAAATGGGGACTCTGTGTAAGAGTTGCTGTGATTCACCCTTTCACCCCATCCTTCCTGAGCTCAATCAATCCCTCGTGCAGTGAATATGGAACATTACTTCATGCATGACTCAGTCCTGCAAAGACACGCATCTGTACCCATGCATGCATTCAAGGCATTGCTCGCCATCCCCCAGGGGAGAAGCGCTGAGCTCGGGCGACCCAGCTGGGGACCTGGCCAGATGCCAGGCTCTCGGTGCCTCGGGCCCCTCATCTATACGATGGGGTTAAAGTGATACCTTCTTCAGATCGTTTAGAAGATTAAAGGAGAAAATATACATAAAGCATTTCATTCAATGCCTGACACTTAATAAGTGCTCAGTGTATTGATATTAATTCTTTAATTAATAATTGATTAAGTAAAGTCATTTGTTGGTTTGTCCACTCATCTACCCATTCCCTTCCAGAGACTTTTTAGAGGATTATGGTATGTACTGGGCCTCCACACTCTGCCCTAGTTCCTTTCTCTCTTAGTCTTCTCTTATTCTCCCCACCCCCTTCCCACCAGGACTCCCCAGCTCCTTGGACATGCCCAGTCCTTCTGCCTGTGAGTCAGTTCACTCCGGTCAGTCCATCCGATGTGGTCTCCCCTCCCCATCTCCCTC
The DNA here is from genome assembly GCF_015220235.1 of Choloepus didactylus. Taxonomy (NCBI): domain Eukaryota; kingdom Metazoa; phylum Chordata; class Mammalia; order Pilosa; family Megalonychidae; genus Choloepus; species Choloepus didactylus. The sequence continues at coordinate 140,820,795 of NC_051311.1, read as the reverse complement.
TCGCTGCTGCCCACCCAGCCCCAGGCCGCCTCCTCCCTGAAGCCCACTCTGTTCCTTCCCCATCTCTCGGCTTCTCCCCTCCGTGGTAGGTCTGTAAGCTGTGCCTCGTGTCCCCTGGGACTCTGTGCACCTCTTCAAGGAGAGACCCAGCCAGAGACACAGACACCCAGTGTAGACAGGAGTGAAGGCTCAGAGGAGGGATGAGATGAAAAGGCTGGGAGGAATGAAAAAATGGCATGGATTGGACTACGGAATGCGGAGTGGAGCCTGGAAGGTGGAAAATGGCGTGGGTGGGAGATGGTCCAGGCACAAGGAAGGCAATGGGTGCATGCTTGTTCTGGAACCTGCCATGCCATAGCCCCAGGGTCAGCCCACAGGACAGGGCGGGCGTGGGCAGGCACAGCTAGGTCTTAAATCCAACCCCCATGGCGCCCACCGCCCTCCAACCAGCCCCTTACAGTGGAGAAGCTGCAGTGGTCGGTGTTGTCGCCGTGGAAGAGGGCAGCGTCCTTCAGGAACACGGCTCCCGCCTTGAGGATAAAGGTGACGAACAGCTGGGTGTGGATGTAGTTCCGGGGGCAGCGGAGTCTCCTGGAGGAGAGGGCAGGGAAGGAAGACGGACCGAAGGCAAAGTGGGAGAGGGCTTCCTGTGTGCTGAGCACAGGGGCCGGGCTTGGGGGGCCTGAGCTGGGAGTGAATTGAACTGAATTGAATTGAATTGAGCTGAGCTCGTGGCCTTCAGGACAGCTGACCAAGCATGGCCCTGGGCTCAGTCTCAGGGAGGAGGAGAGAGGAGGAAACCAGGCCCTGTGTTCAGGGAGCTTAGTCTAGGGGACAGAGGTGGATGACCGGATACTATCTACACCAGCCTACCAGATAATCAGAGAGGTTAGACTCACCCCCATGGTAGGAACAGCACAGCAGGGTAAGGTTGAGGGCTGGAGTGTGGGCTGAGACTCTAAAAGCTCTGGGGTCTTAAAGGAGGGTTAGAACAGTCAAGAAAGGCTCCATGGAGGAGGCAAAGAGGATTCTGAGAAGAAGATGGGAGGAGGGCTCTGGATTTTGCCAAAAAAACCCACAATGAGAACAAAGTAGGCAGGTATTCCAAGCAAACAGAAACAACCATGAGCAAAGGTGAGCAGGTGGGAATGAGTTCTGGTGTGTGAAGAGATGTGGCTACATGTGGGGGGAAAGGGAAGGAAAATAGAAATGGACATGGTGCCTAGATGTGGGAACCATTAAATATACGAACTAGGAATCAGATTTGGTCCCCTGGGCAATAGGGAGCCAATGAAGGTTCTTGAGCAGGTGATGAGGCTGGCAAACCTGAGAGTGACCAGGATGGCGATGGCCACGAAGAGGGCCACAATAGAGATGCTATGGCCCATGGTGTAGATGATCTTCACCGTGGAGAAGTAAGATTTCTGGGGAGGATGGAGACAGAAGAGGGTCTCAGCTCCTGGCCCTTTGGGGAGAGGGAGCCTTGGCAATCTAACAGGTGAAGTCTTTCCAATTCCACCCCAAATTTCCCATCTGGCTGCAGGGATGTCTATGCACAGGAAGCTCCCTCTAGCACTGAGGTTTTTGTTTACAGCCTGTCTGCCACCTGACCTGCTGGTGAGGGAGGGGGAGGGGAGATACTTAGGCTCACTGTTGCTTTGGGGATGGGGAAAGCAGCGGGAGAAACTTCACATCCCCAGGGAAGGACAAGAGCTCAAGGAGAAATTGGGCTTGTTTACTGATATCCAGCTTGCTCACCGGTTTGGGGACACAATGTCCCCAAATAAAGGGGAAGGCTGGGGACAGCCCCAGGCAGGCAGAGAGAAGCTCTCGCCATACCCAAGTGTTTGCATCAAATCAAAGTCCATTCTGGCCCCAAGAGGGCAAGGAACTGAGGGTGCGGCTGAGGGTGGGGAGCTGAGGCCCTGGGGTGGGGGGGGCGGGGCTCCAATCCCAGCGTCCCTGTAGGACGCAGCCAATCACAGCCCCTCTCTGACTCAGTCTGTTCATCTGGAAAACGGTCAAACTCATGCTTCCCTTTCAGGCATGGGGTGCGAGAAATGGGATTTTAAGTGTGGGATACCTCACAGAGGCCTGGAGTTTAGAGGGTCTCTGGGATCACTTCTGGGCTTGAATTTCCCCACTCAACCCACACCCCAGCCATGCACACCACGTCACAGGCCAGAGAGGGGAAGAGACTCTCTCAGGGCTGCAAAGACCCTGGGTTTCCCCTGGAGCTCCTCAAAGTATCTCTGACCTGGGGGCCAGGGCGCAGAGAGGGTATGCCGAGGAGACCACGGTCAACAGGTCAACACATTCGCTCCCTGCTCTCGGCCTACCCTCTGCCCCAGAAACTGGCCCTTGTGCCACCTTTGAGCAAATTAGCAAAGGCCCCCTCTCCTCCGACGCTTTACTGCCATCTACTGGAGACAGGCTGTAATTAATATTCCATTCTGATGGCCACAGTGGGAATGGTGGCCCCTACGGTTGTGCAGTCCACCAACCCTACTCACATACTTGGCGACCCTTCCTCCAAGACACAGGAGCGTCTTACCTCCTCAGCCAGCAGCTCCAGGGGTACAGGGCAGGCCACAGGGTAAGGTGGGAAGGGCTCAGACCAGCCTGTGATGGTGCAATCCCGTTTCACAGACCCTGGAAGGCAGTCGGAGGTGAGGAAGCAGAGTCGGTGGTTACAACTCGTCCCTCCCAAGGAGAGATGCAGGGAGCCATGGACCACTGAGTGATCCTGGAAGGATCTGCACAGACAGCCCCTCTTGGGTGGAGGCTGGAGCAGGGAGGCCTGGGTTCCAGGTCCAGCCTGCCCGGTCCACATCCCAGGGCCTTCCCCTCTGACCTTAGAGTCGCCTTCTGTTAAACGGAGAAAATCATTCTCTTGAACTGACTGCAGAGGAGTTGATTGGGGCAGAGAATAGTGAGTTGGGCCCTGATTGTCCTAAGGTCAGGGGGAAGAAAGGAGGCCCTCTCTGCCCCTGGAGAGGCTGTCACCCCAGACACGTGGGCCGGGGAGGTGAGGCAGATCAGCCAGGGATGCTCCACCCCACTCGCCCCCCCAGGGAGACATCCCAGGCAGTCGGTATCACCCTCCACCCTTGGCAGCCAGCCCTCTGCTAACATCGCAGAACATTTCTCAGTGCCAGGCACTGGCCTGCACCCAGATGCTCCCCTCACTGACCTCACCCCCTGTGATGTAAATGCTCTTATTCTCCCCAGTCCACAGGTAAGGAAGCTGACTTCCCATGGTCACATGGGAAGACTGAAAGTTGGTATGCAAATTCAGGTCTGCAGGCTGGGGTGGTGTCCACCCTGTTCTGCCACCACCAGATGAAACCACCTTCCACACACACCACACCTGGGATCCCTTACCTGGCTCGGGGCTGAAGTGAGAGAAGAAATCTGGGCAGGGGAGGGTGACCCACTCGCCAGAGCCTGCCACCGGCCAGCACAGCAGCCCATCCCAGGTCCTGGGGCAACCTGGACAAAGAGAGGGGAGCTGCAAAGACTCAGCCCGGGGGAAGTCTCACCCAGCATTCTGAGTGGTGAGGCTGGAGGAGATTGAGGGATTAGAGAATCCTCCTCCTCTCTTCAGCCCCCACCTCTCTCCCAAGCCCCATACCCAGGGTGGTGTTGGGCATCCCCTCTTCTGCTTGCAGACATGCATGCTCATCCTCTCTCAACTGCATGATGAAGTCACATTCTGGGTGCACAAGGCCCAGCACCTGCAGAAAAGAGGTGACAGGATGAGCCAAGTGCATTGGGTACTTCTTCTGGGTTCTCGGTCCAAACGATCTGAGGGCAGAGACAAAGCCTGACTTCTTTCTGGGTCCCTGATCCCACACACACGGCCTGGCTCACAGCATGCACAAAGTGTATTGGATGGATATTTGGATGGATGGATGGATGGATGGATGGATGGATAGATGGATGGATATTTGAATAAATGGATGGATGGATGTATATTTGGATAAATGGATGGATGGATGGATGAATAATAGATACATGGACAGAGACGTGAATAGAGTAATGAATGTATTGAACACTCATACAACTCATGTAAATCCTTGAGTCCTCCCTATGTTCCAGCAATGGCTGCAGTATCCAGTTCCTTGCGGACTTTGTCCGACTTTATGCACATGCAATTAGGCAACACACAATGCACCTCTCACCTCCTGCCCTGGCCTCATCTGGTGTTACAACATGGGATATCTACAGGAATCCACTCTGCACAAACAGAAGTACAGTGGGGCTGGGAGTCGATAGAACATAAATGCTTCTTCTTTTCACCTCATAGAAGCAAATTATGAGACACCATTAAAATGCCTCAGAAGATCCCATTGAGGCAGCCAACTCAACAACACATCCTCCTTTCCCATTTTACTCCCCCTGTTCTGCTCTCGTGATCACTGGAATCAATTCTGCATTAACTACATACATGGGTTCCCTTGTATCAGACTCTGCGTTCACCTGGGCAACCAGATGGGAGGGACCCAGGGAACTTGCTGCAGCCCAGTGGGCTAGGAGAGGACGTGGAGACCCAGCCCAGGAAGTGGATCCACCCCTACCAGCCCTGCCCTGAGGACACTCCCTTCTCCAACCTGCTGACCCCATTCCCCAAAACCCAGCTTGGGCTCAACTGCTCTGCCATCTCCTGCCTGACCCTTAGGACTCAGGCTGCACACACTGCCCACTGCCCACTGCCCAGACCCCGTTCTCCATTTTCGCCAGTGCCTCAGACTTTTTCTGCAGGGCTAGGTGACCACAGGCCCCAGTCTCATCCCCAACCACCACCTCCCACACAGCATGCTGATCACAGGGCTGGGGGAAGGTGGGGAGGGCCATAGAGCCTTGTTTGGGACTTTCTTACCCAGCAGCCTAATTGTAACCCTGCGATGTCTAGAGAGTTGCTAACCCCATTTGTCCTTCCTCCTCTTCCATCAGCTGGCAAGCCCCCACCCTGCCTGGAACATCTTCTCAGAGCCCACCTGGGAAACTACTGAGGGCAGAGGAACTGGGGCCACTGGCAGGCACCTTCCCACCAAAAGTGTAGACAGAGTGTGCCCCAGACTTCCAAAGAGAGGAATACTGAGGACACTGAATAGCCCAGCTAATGGGCAGGAAGTGTGGTCACAGGCAGGCTGTAAGGGGGCAGGGGTGCACCCCAACCCATACCACACTCTGCACCCCACCTGCTCCTGAGAGAAGACTCCATCTCCCTGGATGTTCCCAGGGTCCCTGGGAGATGGAGCCCACAGTGGTGATTGATTGGTTCTAGCCCAGCTGGAGGCACCAGCAGGTGAAGGCCCACCCCCAGATCTCTGATCTTGCCATGGGGTACACACAGATGAGAGGGATGAGGCTTCCTTCCCTATATACGGAGAGGGCAGCAGAGGTTACGTGTGCTACACCCCTAAGCCCAGCATTGACAAATCAGATCTCAATTGATGCACCCCAACCCTGCAAGCAGAGGCAATTTCCCTTTTTACAGAAGAGGCAAGTGAAGCTCAAGTTCCCCCAGGTCACACAGCTAGTTTCCTGGTGCCAGGATTCCAGTCTGAAGCTGTGCGAGGTGGTGGGGAGGGTGGCAGCCCCCCAGGGGTCAGAGGAGCTGAGGCAGTGGGAGCAGAATGAGACGTCAGTCTGCCTGGTCTCTGAGGAGCTCCCTGCAAGCCCGGCTTCCCCTCCCTGTCCCCGCCATCACACGTAGCCATATCCTGCAAAATACGCTGGGAAATTACAGTGCAGTCACGGAAGGCCCTCTGTCCTGGCGCCCCATGCCTCAGCTGTCTAGACCACAGAGCAAGATTTGGCTGCCAAAAGCTCCTCCAGATCCAAGGTGCACTGTTAGAGGAAGATCCCCTAATGCTGGAGAAGAGCAGCTGGTTCTCTATACACTACCCGGGCCCCCCTCTCTGTCTCATGACCAGACTCTTAAAGGGAAACTAATCACTTGGAGTTGGCTCAAGGGATTGTGGAGACTGGGAGGAAAGTATGTGTAGGAACAGGGGATGTGTAACTTAGAGAAAAAGTAAACTTGAGGTGGGGAGTCCTGATTTTGTCTCCCCAATTCCGAGGCACTGTCTTCTGCCCACAGAGGGCACAGACAGGCCCTGGGAGAAACAGCAGTGGGGCGAGCTCAGCTCAGCACCAGGGAGGATGAGTCAAAGCTGCCCAGGAATGGAACCATCGACCTGGGGATGGGAAGGAGGGAGGCTGCTTGGTAGAGACTCCTCTGCATGAAGGAAGGGCAATGGGATCTCCTGCAGGTTCCGGCTGGTCTCTGTACAGCCCTGTGGCTCCCAGACCTGGATCCCAGAGCGGGAGGCAGGAGGTTCAGAGCTGGCTACTCACGGTTGGCAATGGGCTCAGCAAGCAGAGGATGCAAGTGCCCCACGTCCGACTGTCCATGCTGGGGGCTCGGCAGCGGTGGCCCTCTTCCCTCCCCCGCATCCCCTGCTCCCGCTGCCGCCACCACCCTCTGAGTCTCTTCTCAGGTGGTGTTTGCCTAGGCAAGAACCAGCTGAATATTCATCAGGATTGCCAGACGCGCTACCCAACTCAGCCCCGGCCTGGGCTGGGAGTCCACGTCCACAGCAGGGAGGGGCTGTGGCCCCCGCCTCCTTCCACTCCGTCTTGAATTCTGCCTGTGTGTCTGTCCTGATGGCAAGGACCCAGAGAGGAGACATCCACAGGAACCCACCTTGCCCCAGTTATTCGCCATGCCTACATGGTAGGGGGAACCCCTACTCTCCAAATGAAGGGCCTGCGGAAAAGAGGAAGGAGACCTGGCCCCAGCCCTTGGGGGGCTCCCAGATTGGTTGGTGATCCCAGCCTCCTCCACAGGGCTGGGGTGTGAGAGCAAGCACCCCAGGAGAGCAGAACCTGGCAAAGACACCGGTGTGGGTGGTGAGGGGGAATCTGCAAATTTCCAAGCTCTGGGCTTCACATGCGGGGCTGTCAAAGTCTCTCTGGAGCCCCTGGGGGAGCAGGGAGAGGCGAGGCTGACGGGAGCCTGGGGTGGGCATTAACAGAGCGAGGTTGGCCCGAATGGAGACTGTTATCAGTAGCAGCAATGAGAGGATGTACACAGCCACAAAAATATTCTGAACGTTCTTTGGCTGTTTTTATTACAGTTTTAGACATTAAAATGTGGGATCCCAATTGGCCAGGCTAAAGACAGTTCTAAATTGCCCTGGATCCTGCAGAGCATGTTGGAATTTGAAAGCAGATTTTATCTTTGAGGGCCCTGAGCCACCCAAACCCAGAGAAGCCCTGAGATTTGTCTGCAGCAAGTCATTCCCAGAGGTTGCTGGATGGCTGCGGTGTCACCAGACCTGTTTCCAGGCTGATGCACTTCATGAATGATGCACGGCTCTCCACCCCCGCTACATCTGGATTTAGGGATCATTTTACATCAGCTAGGTTTTATTTTTCCATATTTATTCACTACCAAGAAAATGACGAACAAAAGTATTCTGAAAATAAAATGAGAACAACCCCCAAGCCCCAGCACCCCCCTAGCCTGGGACAAGTGTTTCTGTGTGCTTACTGTGATGGCGCAGGCAGTGCATTTTTAGGACTCAAAGGTTGGAAAAGCAAAATGCTGAGAGGGTGGAACTTAAAGGGAAAGTTGGCACCTTCTATTCCTCAGCTCCAAAGAGGCAACAGCCCAAGTATACATCTTATGATTAATCACTATTGATACTTAGGGTCAGTATCATTAGCATTAATGATGATAATAATTGATAGTGATATGTATACTTAATAATAGTTGCTATTATCTGAATTAGTGGTTCTTAACCAGGGGCAATTTTGCCCCCTAGGGGACATTTGGCAAAGTCTGGAGACATTTTTCATTGTGCTGACCCAGGGTGGAGGAGGGTGGGGGGTAGCAAGGTGTTACTAGTACATGGTGGGTAGAGGCCAGGGCTGCTGCTAAACATCCTACAATGGACAGGATGCTCCCACCACCACCACCAGACAAAAAAATTATCCTGCCCAAAATATCAGTAGTACCAAGGTTCAGAGACCCTGACCCAAAGGTTGGTGTTCCCAGGGCTTCTTCTGGGCCCATTGTTCTTTGCTAACAGCCCAGGGTCATTAGACTCCAATTTCTAGCTTCTGTTCTCTGGGTTCAAATGCTGCCTCCATTGCTTGCTATCTGTGTGACAGTGGGTGAGATTTTTAATCTCTCTATTCTCAGTTTTCCCATCTGAAAAAAAATGGAGATGGTACTATTTTCTTCCTTGTAGAATTGATGGGATAAGAAGGAAAGGCCTCATGCAGAGGCTAGCTCACAGTGGGCAGCTGTTATGGTAGCAGGTGACGAGGATGGACTACCAGCAAATAAAGTAAGGACAAATGCTTCTTTGTATGGAGAAAATAAGATTAGAACTCCTGCTCACATTTACACACATAAATTCTAGTAGTTTTAAAACCCTAACTATAAAGCAACAAAATAATAAGATTATTTCAAATAACAGAAATTTGTTTTATGGCCTTAAAATAAATGAGACTTTCTTATATAAAAAAATATACAAAGAAGGAATGAGGGAAGATGGCCACATAGAGAGGAGTGGAAGCTAACTAGTCCCCCTGGAACAACTAAAAAAAAACTAGAAACAACTAGTAAATAATCCAGAATAACTGCGGGGGTACAAAAGAGACCATCTACTCATCATACACCAACCTGAATTGTGAGGAATGCCCGAGAACACAGCATAAAACCTGTAAGTAAAACCTGCGGATCCAAATTGGGAGACCCCTCCCCCATAGCCTGAGCTGCAAAGCCTCATGGTGCCAGAGAGAATCTCTCTCCCAGCAAGCGAATATAGCTCAGCTGAGCTCCAACGGGGGTTTTAAGTAGCAAGTATGAACTGCTCACTACAGGTACGCATCCCCAAAAAACAGACAGAGGCTGTGGGTGACGACTGACCTTGGAGAGCAAGAGGGTCACCTTGGACTAGGTCTGAAGGGGATTATCTGTTTCTTTTTCAGCTCAGAGGAGAAAGCCCCAGCCATTTTCAGTTTCCAGTGCTGTGACTCAGAGAAGGGTGGAGATAGCACAGGCAGAGAGAGACCATTGAAATGTTAATGACCTCCCCCTAGGGGGTCTATCTTCTCTAAGAGGAAAGGGGTGGGGCCCTTTCCATTCAGAACCAGACCCCAGAGCCTGAGGGAACACGGCCATACCTCCTCACACCAGGCAAGAATTATAGGCTAACAGGAGTCACTGGCTGGGCAGAAAAGCACAGTGACCTGAGGCATCACAGGGTGGAGCAATTTTCTAAGACACACCTGCAGGAAAACCAGATACTGAATATTTCTTCCCTCTGGGCCCTGAGCCTGTTCTGATCTGGAAGAACCTGATTGGGGTAACGAAGGAAACCATGCCTAGACAACAGAAAATTACAAACTACACTAAGAAGAACGAAGTTATGGCCCAGTCAAAGGAACAAACGTACACTTCAACTGAGATACAGGAATTTGAACAACTAATGCCGAATCAATTCAAAAAGTTTAGAGAAGATTTCACAAAAGTGATAGAGGCTGCAACGAAAACACTGGGCATACATAAGGCAGAAATTGAAAGTTCAAAAAAAACAACTAGTAGAATCTATAGAAATGAAAGGCACAACACAAGAGATGAAAGACACAATAGAAACATACAACAGCAGATCTGAAGAGGCAGAAGAAAACACTCAGGAACTGGAGAACAAAACACCTGAAAGCCTACACGCAAAGAAGCAGATGGAGAAAAGAATGAAAAAATATGAGCAACATCTCTGGGAACTTAAAGATGAAACAAAGTACAATAATGTATCATTGGTGTCCCAGAAGAAGAAGGGAAGGGAAAAGGGGCAGAAGCAATAATAGAGGAAATAATTAATGAAAATTTCCCATCTCTTATGAAAGACATAAAATTACAGATCCAAGAAGCGCAGCGTACTCCAAACAGAATAGATCTGAATTGGCCTACGCCAAGACACTTAATAATCAGATTATCAAATGCCAAAGACAAAGAGAGAATCCTGAAAGCAGCAAGAGAAAAGCAATCCATCACATACAAAGGAAGCTTAATAAGACTATGTGCGGATATCTCAGCAGAAACCATGGAGGCAAGAAGGAAGTGGTGTGATATATTTAAGATACTGAAAGAGAAAAACCACCAACCAAGAATCCTATATACAGCAAAGCTGTCCTTCAAATATGAGGGAGAGCTCAAAATATTTTCCGACAGACAATAAGAGACTTTGTGAACAAGACACCCACTCTATAGGAAATACTAAAGGGAGCACTACAGAGTGATAGGAGAAGACAGGAGTGTGTGGTTTGGAGCACAATTTTGGAAGATGGTAGCACAACAATGTAAGTACACTGAACAAAGATAGCGATGAATACAGCTGAGAGAGGAAGGTTGGGAGCATGTGAGACACCAGAAGAAAGGAGGAAAGATAAAGAATGTGACTCTGTAACTCGGTGAAATCTAGAGTGTTCAACACTTATGATAAAAAGTACAAAAATGTTCTTTTACGAGGGAGAACAAGCAAATGTAAACCTTGCAAGGTGTTAAAAATGGGGAGGCATTGGGGGAGGGATGCAATCAATGTAAACTAGAGACTGTAACTAACAGAATCATTGTATTATGCTTCCTTTAATGTAACAAAGGCAATATACCAAGGTGAATGCAGATAAGAGGGGGGAATAGGGGCGGCATGTTAGACACTTGACATTGCTGGTGTTGTCTGACTCTTAACTCTACTTTGATTTAAGGTTATTTTTCCTTTTGCTGCTTCCTAGCTGTCATTTTTTTTCCCTCTTTCTTTTGCCTCTCTGCCTTCTTTGACTCTCCCTCCTGCCTTGTGGAAGAAATGTAGATGCCCTTATATAGATAGTGGTGAAGGTGGTGAACACATAAATATATGACCATACAGAGAACCATCAATTATTTACTTAGGATGGAATGTATGGTATGTGAACAAAACCATCTTAAAAAAAAAAAAAAAAAATGGGTTGATGACAAAACCTCAAGGGCAATATACTGAGTGAAATAAGCCAGACACATAAGGACAATTATTGCAGGGTCTCACTGATAGGAACTAATTATAATATGTAAAGTCATAGACATGAAATATAAGGTACCAAGGTATAGGACAAGGCTTAAGAATGGGGAGCAGTTGCTTAGTATGAGCAGAATGTTCAACTAGGATGAACTTAAATGTTTGGAAATGAACAGAGGTGTCAGTAGCAAGATGTGAGAATAACTAACAGTGCCAAATGATGCATGAATGAGGTGGAAAGGGGAAGCTCAGAGTCATATATGTCACCAGAAGGAAAGTTGGAGGTCAAAAGATGGGAATGTATAAAACTGAATCCTATGGTGGGCAATGTCCATGATTAACTGTACAAATATTAGAAATCTTTTCCATGAACCAGAACAAATGTATGATGATACAATTAGAAGTTAATAATAGAGGAGCATATAAGGAAGAAATATATACCTATTGCAAACCGTATACTACAGTTAGTAGTATTTCAACATTTTTTCATAAACAGTAACAAATGTACTATACCAACACTACGAGTCAACAATTGAGGGGGGTTGGTTAGGGATATGGGAGGATCCAAGTTTCCTTTTCTTTTTCTCTTTTTTCATCTTTCACTTTATTTCTTGTCTGGATTAATGAAAAGTTTCTAAAAATTGAACAAAAATTAAGTGTGGTGATGGATGCACAGCTGTATGAGGGTACCAGGGGCAACTGATTGTACACTTTGGATCTTTGGATAATTGTATGGTATCTGAACAATCCCAATAAAAATTAAAAAGAAAAAATATATAAAGGAAAGATTAATGTTTGACCATATCAACATTAAAAAAAGTATGTACAAGAAAAGACACCATAGATAAAAACTAAAGCAAGCCTTACACTCAGAGAAATATTTACAACAAATATTGACAAACAAAAATAGAATCTCAAAACTAAATAAAGAATATCTGCAAATCAATAATAAAGATGAAAATAACACAACAGAAAATTGAGCAATGAATAAAGCAGGAAAATATGACCCATAACCAGGAAAAAATAAATCAATAGAAGCAAACCCAGATGTAATAAAGATAATGGAAATAGCAAACAAACATGGTAAAATGGTTGTCATAAATATGCTCCATACATTTAAGGAGGAAAAGTAAAACATAACCATATGATGAGAGAAATGGAAGCTATAAAAAAAGATTCAAATCCAATTTATGAAAATGAAAAATACAAAATCTGCAATGAAAAATACACACTGGCTGAGATTAACAGCAGATTAGACATTTCAGTAAAAAGAGCAATGAACTTGAAGAAAGACATCACAATAAAAGGATCCAGAATGAAAAACAAAGAGAAAAAAAGGCTAAAGGAAAAAAGGCTGGGGGGAAAAAACAAAAAAGAACAGAGCATAAGTTACTTCTAGGAAAATATCAGGTGGTCTAAGCTGCATGTAATTGGAGTTCCAGAAAAAAAAAACAAAGGGGTTCATAAAAAATATTTGAAGAAATAGTGACCAAAAATTTTCCACAGTTGATGAAAACTACAAGCCCACAGATCCAGGTAGCTCAGTCAACAGCAAACAGAATAAACATGAAGAAAACCACTCCAAGACACATGATAATTGAACTATTGAAAACTGGTGATAAAGGGAAAATCTTATTGTGCATATAGGAACAAAGATAAGAATTAAAGCCAAATTCTTGTCAAAAATTATGTACTTCAGGAGAGTGTGGATACACTTCTTTGAGGTACTGAAAGAGAAAAAAACCTATAAAATTAGAACTCTTTATTTAATGAAAATATCTTTCACAATGAGCAAAATAAAGAATTTTTCAGTGAAACAAAAATAAGAAAATTCATTGCCAGTAAAACTCTACCACAAGAGCCATTAAAGGAAGTTTTTCAAGCCAAAAAACTTTCAGAATTGCGCTAAGAAATGAAAAATTCTGGAAATGGTGAATAAAAGGATGAATAAGTATAATTTTTAATTTTTTACACTCTTAAAAGTAATTGCCGGCTTAAAGAAAAATTAATGTATTATGGTTTTTTAGCATATGGATAATTAAAAAGAATGAAAATGATAGCAAAAAGTATTGGAGGAGGAAAATGGAAGCATAGAGTTGTGAAGTCCTTGTTCTATAAGAAATGAGATATATTTTGAAGGTACTGTAATAAATTAAAGGTAGATACTGGAAACCCTTGAGTTCCTACAAAATAAAATAAATCAAAGAGATATGGCTACTAAGCCAATAGTGGAGGTAAAATGGAATCATATGAAAACTGATTAATCCAAAAGAAGGAAGAAAGAAGAAATAAAGAACAAGTGGGACAAATAAAGAGCAAATAGCAAAATGGTAACGACAAACCCAACAACATCAATGCATAAATTAAATGTAATTAAATCTAATCACCCCAATTTTAGAGATTGTCAGATTGAAAGAAGGAGCAACCTTTCAATGTGAACAAGTTAAGAGTGGTCACTGCCTAGACACCGCTGAAGACGGAGAAAGATATTGAGTGAAATGGGTAACAACAAACAAGATAAGACTTAACAAAGGTCTATAAATACTGAAACTTTAGAGAGAGAGAGATAGATAGATAGATAGACAGACAGACGGATGGATCCTGGGGTGTTGGAATAGCTAGGAGGAGGTAAATGACATGGTGGAACTATAACCTATAACATTTTTTAAAATTTGCTCTATAGCTACTCATTGAATTGTGCTTTGAAAGTCTTCACCTTTCTGTATATACCCTATATTTCATAATAAGGAAAGAATTGAAACTGTAGAACTGTAACCCATAACAATTTTTGAAGTTACCTATATAACTGCTTGTTGAGTTGTACATTGAAAGTTAACACCTTTCTGTATGTATGTTATATTTCACAATAATGGAAATAGCTGAAGTTGTAGAATTGTGACCCATGACATTCTTTGAAATTTGCTCTCTAACTACTTGTTAAATCGTACTCTGAAAGTTATCAATGTTATGTATATATGTTAAAGTCCACAATTAAAAAATGCATTAAAAATGTTATGTTAAAAAAAAAAAAAAAGATGAAATGCTTATGCCTGAGGTCATATGATCAGTTAATAACATATCCCATGCTAGAACCTAAGCTTCTGACATTAAGCTCTCTTCTCTTTTCTCTTCTTTCTACTCTCTTTTCTTGAGTGCTGATATTAATGCCCTAGGAAATTTTCCTCTATAATTTAAATTAATAAATTTTTTTTTAAAATAAAAAAAAAAAAAAAGAAAGAAGGAGCAAGACCCAACTCTGTGCTGCTATAAGAGACCCACTTTTAATAACAAAAGCACAAATAGGTTAACAGTTAAAAGGATAGAAATAGACAGCATACAGCAAAGGAGAGGCTAGGCCTCCCTATAATTGTGCCTAAGAGTCTCCTCCTGAATGCCTCTTTGTTGCGCAGATGTGGCCCTCTCTCTCTAGCTAAGCCACCTTGGCAGGTGAATCACTGCCCTCCCCCCTGCATGGGATCTGACACCCAGGGGAGTGAATCTCCCTGGCAACGTGGAATATGACTCACGGGGAGGAATGTAGATCTGGCATCGTGAGATGGAGAACATCTACTTGACCAAAAGGGGGATGTGAAAGGAAATGAAATAAACTTCAGTGGCAGAGAGATTCCAAAAGGAGCTGAGAGGTCACTCTGGTGGGCACTCTTATGCACAATATAGACAACCCTTTTTAAGTTCTAATGAATTGGGGTAGCTGGTGGCAGATACCTGAAACTATCAAACTACATGAATCTCGAAGACAATTGTATAAAATGTATAAAATGTATAAAATGTATAAAAATGTAGCTTATGAGGGGTGACAATGGGATTGGGAAAGCCATAAGGACCACACTCCCCTTTGTCTAGTTTATGGATGGATGAGTAGAAAAACAGGGGAAGGAAACAAACAAACAAACAGACAAAGGCACCCAGTGTTCTTTTTTACTTTAATTGCTCTTTTTCGCTTTAATTATTATTCTTGTTGTTTTTGTGTGTGTGGTAATGAAGGTGTCAGGGATTGATTTTGGTGATGAATGCACGACTATGTAATGGTACTGTGAACAATCGAATGTACGATTTGTTTTGTATGACTGTGTGGTATGTGAATATCTCAATAAAATGAATATTAAAAAAATAAAATAAAATAAAAAATAAAAATAAAAAAAGAAATAGCATACAAACAGTAATAAAAAATAAACTGTGGTGACTATATTAATATCACACAACACAAAGTAGTCTTCAGAACAAGGAGTCAGGCAGAAAGAGGGACATTTCATAATGATAAAGGCATCAATTCATCAATCCTAGATGTGTGTGTACCTGATAGCAGAGCTTCAAAATGCATGAGGAAAACACAGAAGGAAGAAAGCGAAGAAACAGACAAATCCAAATTTATAGTCAGAGATTTCAACACTCCACTCTGAGTAACTAATAAAATAGTAGACTAAAATTTAGTGACATCCTAGAAGCAACAACATCCCAGTACCAACAAGCACATCCAACACCTAGGTCTTGGGGTTTGATACCATTCTACAATAAAGAAGCTAGGGTGCCTTGGAGAAATGGCAGTTTCTAGGAATGCAAAAAGATGAAACTGGAGCCTCTTGGAGTTCTAGGAAGTAAGGCAGTTCTCAAGAAAAACCCCAAATAATGGAGGTATGTCAAAAGGACACAGGATATAACTGAAAGAGCTCTTGGTGACCAAATCTGGAACAAATTTGAGCAAGAAAATAAAACAGTATTAGATTACAACCCAAAGTATAAAACATACACTCATGAGTCTATACTGATATAAATAAATGATTGAATAAAAAATAAATAGGGGGAGTAGACAAATTTCCTGTGCAGAAGATTTCCAAATAATTTATGTAAACACTCTGCCCTCGGGAAAGTGGAGCCTACCTCCCACTCTTCAAGCATAGACTATTTACAGTGTTTATAGTGATTTTTATAGTACAGTGAGGGACAGGAGAGGAAAAGTGACTTTACAGTGCAGGAACCTGACACACACTACCTCCGCCAGGTGGTCACTGTTAATAACAACAGTGAATTGTCATACTGATAGTTGAACCAGTGATATGATGTGATGAGAATGGCATTTTACCTCTGTGGGCTTCCTCCTGAAAGTCCGTAACCCAAGCCTAATCATGAGAAAAACATCAAAGAAATCCCAAATGAGAGACATTCTACAGAATCCCTGATCAATACTCCTCAACCGTGAGGGTCATCACAAACAAGGAAAGTCTGAAAAACTGCCATGGCCAAGAGAAGCCTAAAAAGACACAACAAATAAATGCAATAATGTGGTGTCCTGGATGGAATCCTGGAACTGAAAGAGGATATTAAGTACAAGCTAAGGAGATCTGAATAAAGAATAGATTTTAGCTGACAGCAATGTTTCATATTGGTTCATTACGACAAATATACCATAATTAATGTAAAATTTAATAGTGGGGTAGACTGGATACCGATTATATGCAAATGTTCTGTACTAACATTGTGGGTTTTTGGTAAATCTTTTTAAGGAAAAAAGTAAGAAAAAACAAATTACCAACATCAGGACATCACTATATACCCAATGAACGCTGAAAGAATAAGGGAATATTATGAAAATTTTTTGCCTACAAATTAGACAACGTGCATAAAATGGACCAGCTGCTTAAAAGACAGTAACACAGCTCACACAGCGCTTCCAGCTCTGCCAACTGTGCATACCCCGAGCAGCCGTCTCGGGCACGTGGGTGTTGAGGCCGGGTGACGTGCCGTGGCCCTCCAGCGAGCTGCACTACGTACAATGATAGCGTTGCCAACATGTGACTTCCTCTGCATGTCAGACGGTTGGTCCCGAGGGGCGCCCCACTTAGCCAGAAGAGGGGGTGATGGGGTGCCATCCAGCATCTCAAGATCCGTGGGCCAGGGTGGACACAGGCCTTAACCCCCGGCGGCCTAAGACACCCAGACCTGGGAGCAGCCCCTCCTGTGTTCTATGTGGGCCTCTATGGCTTCACAGAACAATAGCAAATTCATTTATTCCAAATTTGCATTGGTCTCAGCCATCCCATGCCTCCCTGCTGGGCCCTAGGCCTTTAATGGATAACACCAGACAGACACAAAGGGTAAAGCAAAGCAGCTCCAGCAAACAGCAGCAAGCGTGGAGCCTCCCTGCATGGCGCAAGCCGCTTGGGACAGCACGTTGGAAAGCCAAGAGCAGCACCTGGCTGCGGTCAGCATCAAATCACCTGTTCACTGCACCAATTGTTTTGGGTGTTAAGTGGAAGTTCTTTGGGTGATGAGGCACAAACACAGATAGCCAGCCAGCCACCAGAGAATGTGTGAAAGGACATCTTTGTTAGACCAAAGGCCCTGGAGGGGGTGAGGGGAGAATGAGGGTGGCGTAGGGGCCCCGGGCTGACCTACCGGAGGCTCCTGTGAGGGTCTGTGGAGGAGGAGGGAGGGAAGAAGAGTAGATGTGGGTCCTGGATTCGTGTCCTTATTGTGACTCAGATGGGAGGGATAGGATTTTCCCCGCAGATACTGGGGAATGGAAGTTTCAAACGATACAGTGTGAAAAGCAGAAGCAGCAAGGGGCCTTTTGGAGAAGCTGAGGGCAGCCTCTTCTCATGGAAGACTTAAGGAAGCAGCTTCCCTGCTAGGAAATTATGCAATACAGAAGAGCAGAAGCAAAGGAGGCCTTTTGGAGAAGCTGGGGGTGACTCTTATCATCCAAACCATACAGAGCTACAGGCCTTGCTAATTGTGGTTACACCCAGGGCAGGGCAAGCTGGGGTGGTCGCCCAAAAGGGAAACTTACACTAAGCCAGGCAGGATGACGAAGCACCAAATACAATTTATGTTGTGCCATTACACTTGGATTTGGGAAAGACTTTTCAGGAATGATACTAAAAGTATAATGTATAAAATAAAAAGTCAATAAATTGGACTTCACCAAAATTAAAAATGTTTGCTCTACAAAAGACACTGTTCAGAGAATAAAAAGACAAGCCACAGAGTGGAATAAAATATTTGCAATCACATATAAAGTACTTGTGTATAGAATATATAAATAGTACCCAAACTCACAATAATAAAACAATGCAATTTTTTAAATGAACAAAAGAACTGAATGACGCTTGATGAAGGAAGAGATGCAAGTGGGAAATAAGCATATGGAAAGATGCTCAGCTTCAATAATCCTTAGGGAAATGCAAATTAAAACCACAGGCTACAAACCACAAACTGCATACCTACTAGAATGGCTAAAATAAAAAATCTGATAAAACCAAGTGTTAGAAGAGATGCAGAACAACTGTAACTCTCTGTTCCTGGTGGGAATGCAAAACGGTACAGTTGCCCTGGAAAACAGCTTGGCGGTTGCATATAAAGTTAAACATACACTTATATGACTCGACAATCCCACTTCTAAGCATTTATCCAAGAAAAATAAGAACATATGTTCACACCAAGACTTGTACCCAGTTGTTCATAAAAGTTTTATTTATAACAGCCAAAATCTGGAAGCCAAGCAAATGTCCATCATTGATGGGTGTATAAATTATGCTATATGCATACAATGGAATATTACTTAATGATAAAAAGGAACAAATACTGCCATATAACAACAACACTGATGAATCTCGAAAGCATTATCCTAATTGAAAGAAGTCAGACTCAAACAACCCAGCAGCAGAAAGAGCAGAGGTTGCCCGGACCCAGGAGAGAGGGTTTGGAATTGACGGCAAAGAGGTAGAGGGAAGTTATGGAGTGTGGGAAATGTTCTATATTGTGATCATTATGGTGTTACACTATGGTACACATTTGTTAAGACTCATCTAACTGTTCACTTAAAATTGGTAAATTTTGTTACATGTAAATTATTCCTCAATAAAGCGGTTTAAAAATGTATGGACTTTTAGTAGAAAAATAGCAAGTTGCAGAATGCTGTAATTTAAAAGAAAAACCTATATTTGTATATACAAAAGTATTTTTTAGTATCTGGAATTTCTCACGTCAAAGTCATAAAACTGAGGAAAAGAGGAAGGGGACAGAGTGTGGAGAGTGGTCAAGAGGAATGTTAGCTTTAACTCCAATATTCCAATTTTTGGAAAAACTTATTTAAAATTTCTTTAAGAAAAATTTATTGTACAATTAGATTTAGGAAATCACAGCAGCGAATGTTATGGTTTTTCCCAGTCACCCAGAGGATGCTGGAGATGGTGTTGGAGTTCTGCTGGCAGCCAGGGCTCCTGGGTCTCAGAAGCCGGTCTGATGCCCCCTGGTGGTCATGCTGAGCAATCGCTGCCTCTTCCTGATGGGAGCTGGCTGGGCCAGGCACTGAAGGCAGCCCCCTGTCTCAGGGTCTCCAGGCTGAAGCCACACCCAGGGCAGGCTGGGTCTCAAAGCTGTTGGATGGATTTGGAGAGCAGCCGTTTCTGGGTATTTGGCCCAGATCTCCCTGGCTCCAGTGGGCCGGAATCAAAGGGTACTTGGGCCAAGACCAGAGCGATCCTTATCCCTGGCTGAGTGTTTGCCCCTCTCCTTGCTCCCCAACTCTGTCCTTCCTTCAGGGGCAGGAAACCATCTAGCAGAAAGAGCAGAGGGTCGGGGACAGCTCCCGGTTGTGAGCTCCCACCTCAGGGTCCCTAAGGACAGACGCCCCATCCTCAGCCCTCTGGGAGGGTAACTGAACCGCAGCTCTGCAGTTCGCCCAGCTCTGGTGCAGCTGGCAGGGGGGTGAGTCATCCGGGGCCAAGATCAAAGCAATCCGCCTCCAGAGTCACAGCCCTGTCTGGGACCAAGGTCAGGGCTTGATCTCTGTCCAGGGTGGGAGCTCAGCCTAGGGACTGTTTCAGTCTCTGAGAGGCCAAGGTCGATGCTCAGACTGGGGTCTGGGTCAGGGTCAGCCTGAGGCTGGAGTCCATCAGAATCAGGATGAGAACCAGGGCAGAGAGCCCTTGGGGTACCACTAACAATGATGCTTCGATTCTTTGGGCTCTGAATGGCAAACCACTATCTGTTATTAGGCCAATCTCCCAGTTCTAAAGTGAATGTTCTGCTGAGTGGAAATTATGAAACAGGGGGAGAGAATTCATTATTTCAGGGCCTGCCCTCAGCCCCCGGGCTGCCTCCGCAGCTCCAGGCCCCTGCGTCACTCCTCAGATGCCCCCAGCATCTTCTTTCCATGGCAGGCTTGGCCCCTCCAGATGGTCTCCCTGGAGCACCTGCTGACTGGGGTGGGGGGTGGGGGGTGAGGCTGGGGGCAGGGCTGGACAGGATGAGGTGCGGGCAGGCAGGGCTGTAGGAGGGACACTGGCCCTCAGCCAGGCAACGTGAGAACAATGTGACACTTTGTTTTCCTCCAACTGAAGAAGGTGCTTTGCTTTGCGCCCAGATAACTCATTTCTTTGTAAACTTTAAACTTCTCGGCAGACTTTGCCCTCCTTCCTCTGGAGTAGGCCTTCTCTTGCCAGGCCTGATGAGAGGGGCTCTGGGGGACACAACCCAGCTGTCCCTCCCATGTGTCCAGGAGGAATAATTGTCCTTATTTTGCAGAAGGAGAAACCCAGGTGCCCAGGGTTGCACAGGAAACTGCTCTCTGACGGGGACCCAGGACTCCAGGCTCCCAGCCCGGGGCGCTGCACAGGGCTCACTCATATGCTGTTAGTCTCTATAAGATTTTAGTTCAAAATGTCAGTGGGCCTGTTTGGGTGTTGAGGGGTTGTTACCCACAGAGTCAAGGTACAGAGTGAGCAGAGCCCCAGAGCACTATGGGGGTATCACCCCAGGTCCCAGCCAGGGAGTAGGGTCACTGAGCAGGGCTGTGCCCCCCATACTCACTGTCCCCACCTGGTCCCCACTCCCCAGCTTCCCCAGTGAGGCAAAGCACCACCTTCAGGGGCAGAAGGAGCGGGACATTGCAGAGCAGGGACTGCCCACTTCAGCCCACTCTCCTCCCTGGTGGGGAGACTGAGGCCCACAGAGGGTAGGAGACTTCCCCCCCACCAGCATCCTACAGCCATCGGAAGCCAAGCCAGGACCCGGGCCCAGGCTCAAGCCTCCCTGGCTGGCCACGTCCCAGCCCAGGATAATATCCAGATGGGAGAAGGGGCAGCACCTGTGAAATGTAGCCCTGGATCTGGGTTGGGACAGAGCTGGGAACCAGGGCTGGGGGGCTGAGAAGGGGAACTGCTAGGGCCAGGGGTGGGGTTGTCGGAAGGCATAGAGCCTGGAGCAGTCAGATCTGTGTTGCACAAAGCTCTCCCGCGCTGCAGGATGGAGGGTGGTCAGGAGGGGGCACGAGTGGCCCTGGAGAAACCAGTGGTGGTAGGTTCCCCACGGGAACAGCTCATAGCAGTGGAAATAAATGAGCTCCTATCACATGCAACAACACAATGACTCTCAGAAACTTAAGATTAAGGAAATTCCTGAAGACTATGTACAGTATGCTACCATTTTTATGAAACTCCCAAATTAGGAAAATTAAACAATATATTGATTAAGCATGCATATATACATTTAAAAAAAAGTCTCTTTGAAAGCGAAGGAACAGTAAACACTAACTTTGGGATAGAAGAGAATATCTAAGGAGTGGGAGAGGAATCAGGGAAAGAAGCACATGTATGCAAAGTATTAGAAATTTGAGTAATGGGTTCATGAGCGTTTATTATATTATCCAACTATATAATTTAGTCCTATAACAATTGATAATGTAATAGACACTTTATATTTATTAACCTCATTTAACCCTCACTTTCCTCACTGTAATCCTATAAGGTGGACCCACATTTTACAGTCGAGGATATAGGCACAGTGGTGTGTCTGGAATCACACAGCTGGTCTTAGACCCCAGCTACCAACCCCGGCAGATTGATTCCCGAGCTCATGCACTAAACCACTATATCAAGGTGTGTGTGCATGTAAAGAAATAAATACCTTATCTTTATAATGCAATAAAAAATTTAAAGTGTGCTGGGAGAAGCTTGAAAGGAAGCTGCCACCATTCCAAGGCAAGAGGGGCGGAGCTGGAGATGGAGAGGAAACTTAGGGGGCAGGTGTCCTCCAGCAGCTCCCACGTCCCCAGGCAGCCCCTTGTTGCCCACTCCTCTCCCCTGCAACCTGGTTCTCTCACTTGCAGTAGGGATGGCCTGGGGAGGGGTAGCGCACAGTCAAGGCAGGCTGGACTCAGCCCTGAAGACGCAGCCCCTGACCCTCCCCAGAGGACCTGAGCTTGGGGCTAGGCATGGGTGCTGATGGAGGAGGACCTGCCTCTGGGAGGACAGACAGGGCTGATGAGGGCCAGGAGGGGAAGGATGTCCTCCAGGGCCTTCTCTCGGTCTCTCCCTACAGCTTAGTCTCCGCTCTCCCCACCCCACCCAGCCCCTTTATTTGTAAACCATGTGTCCCTGTATCCCTGCCTGCCCCTGCTGTTTGTCCAGAGCCTCAGATGCTTCCCCTGATAACCCAAGGACTAAGGCCCTGGGGAGCTGGGAGGGACCTGCAGGCAGGCAGAGTTCAAGGATGCTGTAACCTTCCGTGGCTCCCCATGGACAGCGCAGGGGCTGATGCATAGAGCTTGCTCGAAAATAAGCAGCCATTCCCATTTACGTGTTTCATTTCTGGTGTTGCTCCCAGGAGCAATTCCAGACTGTGTGACCAAGCCCTTCCAACTCATCGGAGGAAATTTAGGAGGAATTGACTTGTTCATGCTCCCACAGCAGGTCAGTGTGGAGTTCTCTCCACTCCACTGCCCTGTCTTCCCGCCCAGCCAGTGTAAACAAATGGAAAGACTATGGCAGCCCAGGCTCTGAATCCTGGCTCTGTCCTGTGCCGCCTTTGGCTGGTTGCCTAACCTCTCTGATTTATAGTTTCTTCATCTATAAAATGTAAGCATTATCTTTCTTGTTCACCCAGCACCCAGGGCAGTGTTTGGTGCAAAGTAGGAGCGCCATACATGAACAAGTGAATCACTAGCTGTCAGCTCTTTTTTGAGTATCAGACCAAGCAATGTATATGAAGTCCCTGCAGAGTGCCAGACACATGGTGGCGACTTTGCAAGTGGGTCTCCTCTTGTCGCTTCACTTACCACACTGGGGACTCCAGCCTCCCTTCTGGCCAGGGGTCTATGAACTCCAAAGCTCAGACCCCTTCTGAAACTGACCACGAACCTTGAGCCTCATGCATCTGCTCAGAGGACCCCTAGGCCAGCCACCCCCCAGCAGCTCCTTGGACCCTTGCTCCCCACTTCTCTATCTACACCATGGCCCCTCTGCTCAGTGCCTGGGGAAACAGCCGCCCCAGCCTCCACCCCAGGTCCAGCCTGCAAGGCCTGGCTCCCCTGGACAGCCGTGTCCTCTCCTCTCTTTTGCCAAATGTTCCCCTCATCCCCGTAAGTGGTGTCTCCAGGAACTCTCTAGTGGTGCTGAGAGGGTTGTGATCAAAGCAGGAAATGAAATGAGCCCAGTGACTGCGTCATGTGCACTGCCAGGTTCAGGGCAGTCCTGGGGTCCATAAGGGTCTTTGCAGAGATGGGTTAGGACTGTGCTAGGAGGACAGGGAAAGGGTGAGGCAAGAAGTGGCCCAGTAAAAGGTAACCAGTGGCAACAGCTAGAGGTGGCCCAGGGCAGCGGAAAGAGCTCCAGTGCCAGATCTAAGACTGAGCCTCCTGGTTATGTCAGGCAGGTCCCTTCTGTGTAATGAGGAAGTGGCTTTGGTCCACTCCCTGTTGCCTCCAACCCTTATCTGGCCCCCACATGCAGGCACCTCGACCCAGGATTCCTGAGTTGGAGAGTTGGATCCCCATGTGCCCCCTTCCTGACTCCCTCCTCAACCCATTAACTCCCAGAACCTGCCCCGTGGGAACCCACACAAAATTCATGTCCAGCAGGAGGAGAGGGGGCAGGGAGTGACAACGCGGGCAGAGCTATGGAAACAGCTCCCTTAGGAGTACTAACCCTGGGAATGGGCTCTGGCGGCTTCCTGAAGAGGTGGGCACAAGTGCTGGGATGGTGTTTCCACTGGGATAAGCCCCAGGGTGTGTGGAATGAGGGCCAGGCCTGGCCATGCTGCCGCAGGTTCCCCCTCCCAGGGCCCATGAGCTGGGGCTGGGTCGCAGCTCCTGTAGCCAGGCCGGACGGGGTGGGCAGGAGGCCACAGTGATCCTGGGGGGCCTTCCTCCAAGGGCCATGTTACAGGGAAACCAAGAGGGGTGAGCCACAGAAGAAGATGAGGGGATGTGGCAGCAGGTACAATAGCATCCCCAAGTTCAGTCCAGTCCTGCACTTTCAGACCTGGGCAGCCAGCAGTGGCTGGCTCGCATCCTGGCTGTGCGGGGTGTCAGGTCTTCCCAGACATCTTCAAGCTGCCAAGGAGAGGCCCGTGTTTCCCATCCCTATGTGTGCCCCCCACAGCAAAGCTGAGCAAGCGTGGGTCCCACAAGGCATTATAGGATAGAGCCGCATGAACATGAGCTGGGATATGAAAGACTAGAGTCTGACACCAACACATTGGGTGAGGCCTGTAGGCATGAGGCTTTGAAAGCCATTTTGGGCAGAATCCTAGACCTGGGAGGGCCATTAGGGTCATTGCACAAATAGAGAAACTGAGGCCCAGAGAGAGGGTGCCTCGGTAAGTCAGCAGGATAGGCAGGCTCAGAACTCTGGGTCCCAACTCTTGGCCCCGTGCATGTTTCACTTTCACCACCTTGCCTGCCGCCAGTGAACTGTGGGATGCAGCGTCTGCCACGATGGCCTGTTTGGGGAGGCTTGGAGATGAGGCTCTGGCCCAGCTTGGACTCCACCTGCTCCACCTCTGTCACCGTTGCCCACAGCCCCCGGGAGCTTGGTGCGGACACCAGCCCCAGCCAGTTCCAACACAATCAAAGGACAGTCAATGATTCATGGAGGTTCCTTCCCTGGGGGCCTTCTCTGGGAGCACGCAGGCACCTGCCGCTGGCTCCCGTTCAAGCTCCCCAGCGTGGCAGCACAAGGCAGGATGGGGGTTAATCGGTGATGAGCACAGAGGGAGTCCAAGACGAGGTCCCCTCCCCCCATCTCCCAGAATGTGCACACAGCCCACCCCACCCCTTGGTCCTCTCTCATACTCTCTCATGTGCACACACACACACACACACACACACACACACAGACTCTTACCCACCTCCCCTCCCCACCTACCCCCTCAACACCCGCTCTCTGAACTTGCTATCCACCTTCTTCACTTGCACGTGCCCTGAGGACAGGTTTTGATAAAGTAAGCCCCCCTGAGGTTTTAAATAGGCGAGTCTGAATGCATGGAGCTAATACCCAGGCCAGCATTTCTAAACTGTTTCGCAGAAAACCAGTTCTCTGAAATGGTAATAGGAGTTAGTTCCAAGAGACACTTCTGCAGACAAGTAAGTTAAATTTAACTGGGTTAAATAAAGCAAGATGAATTTTTATTGCAGGACTTGTCAGAGCCTCTACTATGCTAACTTGAATGGTTTATCTCCAAGGGGCTGAATGTGGTTTCCAAACTCATCACCTGGCCCCCTTGCTGTGAAAACCAGTTAACAGCCCTGGAGCTGGAGTTCTCGCTTTGGGAGGACATGAGGCAGGGTGGGGGGTGATCTACCTAAACCCATTCACTTGGTCGTCGGCCAAGGGCATGGATGGCCCCTCTTGGTAAAATCCCCATGGCTGCTAGACCACATTTCGGATCTGACTCTCCAGGATTTTGTCTCCAGAAAATCTCCCGTGGTGGCTTCACACTCAGGCAGGGGCCTGAGACCACTTGGATTTTTCTGAACCAAAGCTGCGGCCCATGGAGGCACTGCTGGGCTTGGGGCCCCACATTCCTGGAGGCAGATGCAGCAGCTCCTACCAGCCCCGAGGTCAACGGCAGCAGCAAAATTCTTGGAGTTCGTCTCGGATGGAAGGTGCCGCTAGTCCATCCGTCACGATCCTCCAGTGCATCAGCGACTCCCAGGAACTTCACGAACAGTTTAACAGGGTCATTCTCACTTCAGGACTCAGGAATCCCCCCACGGGGCGTGGTGCAGAGACACTGTTTCACGTCTGTGCCGAGGAGAAGATAGAAGGGGAGAGGGGTAAACTGAGGCAGGAGATGAAAAGAGACAGGCATAAGGGAGATCAGGAAATTCCTTCCTCTCCACGTCTTTGCTGCTGAGATGCAGAATTGTGGGCAAATGGACAGACAGATGGAACTCTAGAAAGGGAAACCGTGAAGGCTTATGTCACTTGCAGATGCACTCTTGGCAGCTGGCAACTACCAGGTGGCATGCTGGAATTAAGAGGCCACACCATGTGACTGCGGGGGTCTGAGGACAGCGGCCTTCAAAAGCTGCCTCGGAATGCAGGGGTATTGGGCTGCCCCACCTCTATGGCTGCTGATGTGCCCGCAGACATAAGGGACTGGTTGTTTGATGGGCTGAGCCCTCTACCATGGGACTTGCCCTTGGGAAGATTGTTGCTGCAAAGGAGAGGCTAGGCCTGCCTATAATTGTGCCTAAGAGCCTCCTCCCGAATGCCTCTTTGTTGCTCAGATGTGGCCCTCTCTCTCTAGCTAAGCCAACTTGAAAGGTGAAATCACTGCCCTCCCCGCTACGTGGGATCTGACACCCAGGGGAGTGAATCTCCCTGGCAATGTGGAATATGACTCCCGGGGAGGAATGTAGACCCGGCATCGTGGGACGGAGAACATCTACTTGACCAAAAGGGGGATGTGAAAGGAAATGAAATAAGCTTCAGTGGCAGAGAGAATCCAAAAGGAGCCGAGAGGTCACTCTGGTGGGCACTCTTACGCACACTTTAGACAACCCTTTTTACGTTCTAATGAATTGGGGTAGCTGGTGGTGGATACCTGAAACTATCAAACTACAACCCAGAACCTGTGAATCTCAAAGACAATTGTATAAAAATGTAGCTTATGTGGGTGACAATGGGATTGGGAAAGCCATAAGGACCACACTCCCCTTTGTCTAGTTTATGGATGGATGAGTAGAAAAACGGGGGAAGGAAAAAAACAAACAAAGGCACCCAGTGTTCTTTTTTACTTTAATTGCTCTTTTTCACTTTAATTATTATTCTTGTTACTTTTGTGTGTGTGCTAATGAAGGTGTCAGGGATTGATTTAGGTGATGAATGTACAACTATGTAATGGTACTGTGAACAATCGAATGTACGATTTGTTTTCTATGACTGCATGGTATGTGAATATATCCCAATAAAATGAATTAAAAAAAAAAAAAAAGCTGCCTCGGGAGCCTCCGAGTTCCACGGCTCATTCTGTCAATGATTTGACCAAGGAATAAAACTCAGTCCAACCACACCACGCCTTCCTAGACAAGGAACTCATCTTCCTGGTGCTTGACTTCACAAGGAATGTCAGCTGAGGAAGGGTGATAAATGAAAATAAAGGGTGCCAGCATTATTCAAAATTCTCATTGACCCAATAAAAAAAAAAAAAGCCTCTTGTGTAATCAATCCAAGACGGGAGACTTGAGTTTAGACATCAGCTCTGGCAAACTGGATTCGTGGGGGCATCCGTATCCTTGGCCAGATTGGGCAACTGAGGATGGGGGAGCCTGTACCCCCACCTGGATTTTAAGAAGCTTGCTTCCCCCAGCATAGCAAATGCAGACCGGTCACCTTCATCTCTGAACGTCCCTGTCCGCCCTGTGACTGGGCCTTGGTAAAGTTCCCTCATCTTGTTCAAACACTCAACTTAGATTTAAGGAAGATTTCCTTGGAGTTCAAACAAATAACCAAAATGTTGAGTGACGATTACATCCTCCCCGAGAAGGCAGTAGCATTTTACAAGCCAGAAGGAAGTTGGCTCTCCAGTCAACCCACAGACGCACAGACGCACAGACTCACACCCGCGTCAGCATGCCCACCTTGTGGCTTTGCCATCCCTCTGCGATGAGCCAAAAACACGTCCCCCACACCCACAGTGATACTCATTGTCCTCGCAGGATACGGGCAGCCCCCTCAGCCTTCAACATTAAACTTAAATAATTACAATGGATTTTATTGGTTGTATAGATTTAATTTTTGTTTTTCCATTTGTATTCCTTTAAGGCATCGGGTGTTTTTTTTTTTAATCTATCTAAGTTGCATAATTAAAAAATATAAGCCAAGTTAAAAATAATTGCATAAATAAAACTCAAGTCAAATAAGGTGCTGGGGATATATTGGCCACTTTCAGGAAGTTCCTGGCTGTTGTGAATGGTGAGCTCCAAGCCTTCAGAACTTTTTCATCTTTGTCAAGTCTATTGGTCTGCTTTTTTGGGGGGATTGGATTCATTCATTCAGAGTCTCTCTCTCTCTCCCTCCTTTTCTTTTTTCTTCCCCAAAGACGAAACTCTTCTCTTTCCAAGTCATAGATCTATTTGGCCACTCATCTTGTTGAAAATGTTTACCAGTTCCCCTTAATGAACCACAAGCTGGGTCAGCTTTCTTAAGCCAGTATCCCACGCGAGGGGCAGGCTGGCTTCAGGCAAAAGGAGTGTGGCACCTGCAGTGGCATCTCCTAAGAACAACAGAACTGCGGGCAGCGGATGTTTCTCCCTCCTTTGACTGTGTATAACGAATTGTGCACTTACACCAGTCAGTGCTATGCCCTATCTGTGAGTGAGAATCATCTGGAAGGTTCTAGGACATATCAGAGGGTGAATCTAAATAGAGTATAATAGTAATAAGTTGCCCAAATACACACAAACATTTTCTAACTTGCACCCCACTGGCCTGACACCACTCTTAAATGAATTGGGTGTTTTCTTTCCCACCCAGGGGCGATGTGCAAAATAATAGCCTGGGGTGGCTAGGGCACCAATCCATTTAGAAGGACCCCAGAACAGCAGTTCTGGGATGGGGGGGCCCTGGAGGCCCTCTGCCATGCCAGGGTTAACCCTTTAATTGCTGGGTCATGGGGAGGTCCAGGGGAGGCTGGACGGGGATCAGGGTGGCCAGGGAGGCCAGGGAGGCAACGAATGTACTGGTGGGCTTAGGACAGATGGAAGTAGTTTAATATTTTAAGAACAGGTGAGGCTCAAGATCAGTTGTGCCCTTACCCTATTCTCCATCACCACACTGGAAAGAAGGGAAAAATAAGCAA
Source organism: Choloepus didactylus (assembly GCF_015220235.1). Classification (NCBI taxonomy): domain Eukaryota; kingdom Metazoa; phylum Chordata; class Mammalia; order Pilosa; family Megalonychidae; genus Choloepus; species Choloepus didactylus. The sequence continues at coordinate 140,791,615 of NC_051311.1, read as the reverse complement.
ATCTCTATATGCAGGGAATGGAGTTTTATTGGAATGAAGTAGAATCTCCTAAGCAGGATGAGCTCATTAAATTTGCTGGATGCCCTTCACCATCTGCCCCTCTGTGCCCCCCACCCCTACCCCAGGGCCCAGGGCCCTGATGGGGACTAAGGTCTCTCGAGGGCTGGGAAAGTTCAGCCTCGTAGGCCACCTAGCCTCCCCGCCTAAAGAATTGCCCCCTTTCGTGCACTCAGGACAGGGAGACATCACCAGTTTTGGGTTCTAGGCCCAGAATAAGGCAGCGCCCTGACCCCTAGTTCCGCAGCAAATTCCACTCATCATCCTCATTGTATTCTAAACCTAAAGAAAACAAGGCTTCGTGCCCAGCAGCTCATCCATAAAACATTAATCACTATCCCCCTCCTTGAGAGGCTTCTGTCTGGTGAAGGTATGACCTACAGGAACGATGGAAAAATCCTACTGGGTCAGCACGTGGCCCAGCCATGCCGTGGGTGGGGACCCCTGGCACCAGTTCCTCCAGTGCTTTTCCAGCCCAGCTCCTGGTTTTGGCTCCAGAGACACTGAGGACCCACCTGGGAGCCCCCAAGCAGAGAGAACCCTCCCTGCATCTATGCATCCCCAAAAGGTGTCATGGTTCTTGGGGCCAAGTGACAAGAGGCTCCTTGAACTGCCCCCGCCCTTTCATATGGGCCCTCTTGGAGCCCCCATAAGCTTTGGAGATGGCTAATGATGAGGAGATGAGGGCCAGCGTTATGGGACCCTAACCGCATTGAAGCTTCATTACGTCTGTGTTTGACAAGTTGCTTGATCCTCGCCAAACATGGCTTCAAAGATGAACTCTTCTCCTTATGGACCTCTCAGCCCCTCTCCAGGGCCTAGAAAGAGGAAACCACTGGAAAGAGGAGAAAGTGTTATACCAAAAGGGAAATGTGAGCCTGCAAGGATCCCAGACTCCTGGATGTTTAGAAACCCAGGACTGATCGATTTGAGGCTTGACACCATGTACACATGTGGCTATAATCCAGCCTGGGCTGAAAGGAACATTCATCATGGGGGCTTGGCAAATGTTCCTCCAATAAGGCTCGAAAAGGGTTTTGGAAAATTGTGTGATCTGGACCAGGTTTCCTAGTAAGCTCCAGAATAGGTGGGGGGATCATGCAACCACAACTTTTTGCTCTTGTGAGTTTAATGGAGAGACAAATATTTTAGGATTTGGTGGCTGCTAGATTACATTCTGCTTCCTTCTGGGCCAAGTGCACAGCTATCAGGCCAGCTGAGCCACACCTGGGTGCAGGTCTTGGGGTTAGGAGCATGGGGGAGTCTGGTGGAAGAGGAGACCTGTTGTCTGGCCTCAAGGAGGGTCCAGTTTGAAGGCGGTAATGGGTGTCCCCCACACAAAGCACCTGGCGAGTGCAGTCTTTTGGATATTCAGCAGCCTGGGACAAGCACTGATTCATGGAAGCTTTCAGGGAATTCACTCTCTCCATTAAAGTCATGAACAAAGCAGAAAAGAGTTTATGTTGTCCAAAGAGCCACACCCTAACCCCTACCCCCAGTTATTTCCCCAAACCTTTCTCTGTACTGGGCTGGACAGAACATTAGCAGGGCAGTCAGGAATGGCCATGGGGAGGCTGGAGGTGTGGGGGCTGGACCTGTGACCCCATAGATGGGAAGCTGAGAGGGAGGCTGGGAGAGTCTTGGTCTCCATGGGTATCTGAGGTGCCTTGTAGTGCATCATTATTCCTCAGCATGTAGCACTGTCCTTCCCCTTCTCATGTACTTCTGATGGATGGAGACAAGCTCCAGGTGGGCAAGTTTATCAAACATTTTCCTCCAAGAGAGAGGGGAGGTCAGGCTCTGGAAGGCACTGCGGAGGCTGGGGTGGGGCAGTGCCAGGAGAGTGACCTTGGGCCCTTGGGCCAGGTGGAGCCAATGAGTTCTCAAGCAGAAACCACATCCAGCTGTTCCTGGGATGAATCTACTCTCCTCCCTTCATCCTCCCTCTCATCACCGTGCAGGCAGAGGAATCCTGTCTACCAGACCGGCCCAGAGCTGAACTTAGTGGGGGTCATACAAGATGGACAGCACCATGCAGTGGACACAGCCTGACCTCTGGAGAGCTGGGCTCAAATTCCAATTCTACCACTGACCCACTGGGTGGCCTTGGACAAATCATTTCATCTCCAGGGACCTCAGCATCCTCTATAGAAGGGGGGTAGTCATCTCTGTCTTATAGGGATGTTGTGAAGATGACAGAATATATGAGAAACCCCAGGTAGGTTCCTCACAGAAAGAAGATGCCCAAGAAACAGGAGTCCCCGCTCTCTTCTTCAGGCCCTGCCTCTTGGCTCCAGGATCCTATAAGTTATAACTAGGAAGTACAATAAGAAAGGCTCTGGCATGGGATGGGGGTGGAGGTGGAATGCAGGGGGCAGGGGTTAAGTCAGGGGGTGGTTAGGGCCCATGGTAGAGAATGAGAGGGCTTCATGCCTGGGAGGATGAGACAACGTAACGAAACAAGCCAAGGAGGGCTGTGAGAGATAGCCTTGGCACAGTCATTGGCAGGCCTGGGTTGCAGTGGGATAGTCCGTGTCCTGTCCCCACAGCCCAGCCTTCATTCTCCCATTCTCACCAGCCCATCCTCAGCCTGGAAGTCAGCAGGGCAGTCTGGGTGGACTGAGACAGCCCTGGTACCACTCACAGCCACCCAGTGCTCATTGGAGTAAGACAGCTGGTTCTAGAAGTATTGACTCAGCCTCCACTGTGATGACATAGCCCCTGTCCCACCAGCACTGGCCTGGTCCTTATGTGGTAAGAGAGCTCTTATATCACCATCAGCCAAGCCCTCCACAAGAGGGAGGCAGGAGATATCTATCAGGAGTCGTACTGGGGGACATGAGAGTCAGCAGGAATCCCCCAACACCCCTTTTCTGACAAGGGCCTGTGTGGTCTGGTGAGATTTCCAAAGGATTGATGGTTCTCAGAGGCTTCCAGATGCTGGGCCTCAGGGGAAGGTGCAAGCCTGCCCATGGCCTGCTCCCTATTTCCAGGCATTCAGTTTCCCCATATAGTTGGCCCTGTTTTGAGAAATAGCTCCAAGTGTGTGTAAGGGCTGGGAGGGGGCGTCGGGAGCCTGAGTCCAAGCCTCAGCTTGATGGAAACTTGTCCTGCCACTTTGGACAGGGTCTATCATGGCTCTGAGTAGCCCTCCCCTCTACTGAATGAGGACCCCCATGCCCTGCGGTGGGAAGGGGCTTTGTGAACTCGGGGGGTGGGGGTGGGGGGCTGGACAGCCGCTTTCAGCCCACATGGGCCCCGGAGCTACACGGGGACATGTTGGAAGGCAGATCCCTTCACTGGCTCCCGGTCGCCTCAGGCCCAGCACAGGCCACCCTTACCGCGTGCAATGTTCTCCCCCCCTGGGCAGAACCCTTGGCAATCTGAGGAAAGCCACAGACCCCTCCCCAGAAAAGCGCACACCCTCGCTGAGTGTGTGTGTAGATTCGATGCCCGGGAGGCTAAGAGCCCAGGGACAGAATCTCTCTGCTCCTCTTCGCTGCTCACTGAAGTTCACCTTCATGGCCCAGCTAAGCTTCACGGCCCCTGTCACGTTTCCTCGATGCTCTAAAATCAGAGTCAACTGCCTCCCCTGGGGCCATGCAACCAGGGCACCTTGTAGACGCCCACGTACAGCACTGAGCTCACTCGACTCCGAGGGGTGAGTATCTGTCTCCCCCGCACCCAGCGCCGGAGTCTGTGGGCCCCAGTACTGGGCCCGGGAAGTATCCCCATTAGGGACTATGAGGATAGGATGTGCCCCTCAGAGGGGCTTCCGGGGCGTGCCTGTGTCCACCCCTGAAACCAGGGGTCTGAGATCCTGTCAGATTGGGTCTCTAGGTGTGGGGCCTGATCCCCCCCTGTGGGGACGGCGCCTAGAGGAGAAACCTTCAGTAAGCCTGGGGGACCTTACAAGTCAATTTCCTTTATTTATTTTCTTAACACATAATGAAACTCCAAAGAGACATATGCAGAGCAGACAGATGCAGCGTCCATGTATGCAGCAGCTGGAACCAGGAGGAGAGTGCGTCTGCCCCTCTCCCCTCTATCCCAGCCCTCACCCCTCATGGCTTCTGGCCATTGCCCAGGCAGAAACTAATTGCTGGGGATGAGACAGGCCCATCTCACCCTCCAGGGAGTAGCTGGAGACGTGGCCTGGCTGCTAGGCCTGGCCACTGCCGTTATCTAGCTGTGGGACCATGGGCCTCATTTTCCTTATCTGTTAAATGGGCTAAAAGTCCCTTCGGGGTGATGGAGAGGAGAGTGTGTGGATGTCACGATGCTAGTGTTGGCGACCGTTAAGGGCCTCCCAGGTGTCAGCCGCTTCTAAATACCCAAACACTCCTGTCTGGGTTTTCGTCACCGCCCTGGCCAGGGGCACCTGCCAAGGAACTGCCCTGTAGACGCTGCACCGAGAATTCGGGCCCCGAAAGCAGACTCTGTGCTCTGCTGCAGCAGCTCCAGCGTCCTCAGCTCAGGCTGCCCCTCCCCTCCTGGTGAATTGGAGGGGAGAGGCTGCGGCCTGGGGTCCGTCACACGGGGGCCTCCGCAGGCCACCCAGCTGCTGCCAGGGCCTCCCACCAGGAGCCTGTGGGGAGGGGGACCTTGTACCCACCCCTCCGGGGACCCTGTGATGGCATCGGACTCCAGGCTCCGCCACATCGGGGTCATCTGTGCTCAGCTCAGGGCTTCAGACAACCCAAATGCCCTTCAGGAAATATACACACATACAGTGACTGTCAACACTCTCAAGGGGAGCGGAGGACTGAACTAAGTATCAGATGATGCAGAGATAGGTGGAAAAGACCAACCAAAGCTTAGTTAAGGAACACTGGCCTTCCTCCTCCCCTCTAAATGGCCTCCATTCTGCAGCGGCAGGCTCCAGGCGTCCGGTGACGCTGCTCCCTGGGGACCAGGTCTGCCCCCACTCTGGGAACAGGGCCCTCTACAACCTGGACTGTCTTGTAGGTCTCCGCTTTGAAACACAGGCACACATGGATGCATAGACAGCTAAGTCCTTGGGGAAAGAACTCAGGGCAGGTGGAAGGAGCAGCAGCAGCACTGGTCTAGAACACGTCTTCTAGAACCTGTGGTGTGTCTACACTTACAGAAACCCGGACAGAGGCCCCAGGCCCGTATAGCCCTCCCTGTCCCTACCACTTTGTGGATGGGGTCACCAAGGACCCAAGATAGGGAGACCCTCCTCCTCCTCCAAGGGGGAGGGCCCTGGGAGCAAGCCAAGCCGGGAGGTTGAAGGCTGCAACTTGGCTCCTACCGCTTCACCTCCTGGCATCTCGTCCCCCTCCAAGCCCCCTTGCGGGCAGAGAGCGTTTTACCAAGAAGGGCCATGCCCCAAAGGCACAGAGCCGCGATGGTGGAACCTCAGGCACCCGTGGCAGGCAGGTTGGGGAGCAACTCCGGGATGGGGGGGATCTTTCTGGCACACCTCCCATCACACCTGAGGGAACAACTTAGCAGGGTGGGTCCCTCTCTCTCACCTCCTCCAGTACTTCCAGGGAGAGAGCGATTGGTACATCTTGGCCCCCAGGAAGCTCCAAGGCCAGGAAACAGAGAAAGAGAAAGAAAGTGATAGGAACGCCCCCAAATCAGGCTTGACCCCGAAGTTCCGGTGGCTCTCTGGGAAGTGACGGCAGCCAGCTTGTCAGAGTGTCTGCGATACGGATTTCACCCGCCCCCCCGCCGCCCACCCCTGCCCCCGCCCCCACGGGGGTGCCCGGCCCCGCCGCCTCTATTTGGGCTTCATCTCCACCCTGGAGCTGTCGTCGGCATCCAAGTCGTACTCCTCCACCTGGCCGCTGGTCCACACCTTCACGCGGTCGGCGAGGTCGCTGCAGCGCGGGGCCAGGATGAAGTCGTAGATCAGCACGGCCAGGGCCCCGCCGATGAACGGGCCCACCCAGAAGATCTAGGGGCAGGGCAGGCTTGCTCAGGGGGCGTCCGGCCTGGCCTCGGAAGCCCCGCTGAATCGCCCCCTGCCCTGGAGAGCTTCCCCGGATCTCCTCCCCGCCCCAGCAGCACATCGGAAGGGCTCCCTCCGACCTCCTTTCAAAGAGGTGGGCAGTGCTCAACCCCGAGGCACGGGGAACCGATGGCGGACCCTAACGCCCAGGGCAAGTGGTGGGCGAGAGACACCTGGGTAGGGTCTTTGGGCCTCCGGCGACATGGTGGTCACATTTCAGAAGTGGGAAGGCGGTGCCTGCCCGGGTCCTCGCCAGGACTCCCTGTGGCCTTAATAAACGTGCAGATTCCAAGTGCACCCCAGAGCCAGAGCCAGGGCCAGAGCTTGTGGTAGTGGGCATCTCGTCGCCTCTGGGTGCCCAGCTCCGGGTGCCCGGCATGGTCAGTACCTGCCCTTTCTTGAAGACGGTCACCACCCCCCACCCCACCCTGGCTTGAAGGGCCCCAAGAACAGTGCAGTCTGATAAAAGGTTGGTCTGGAACAAAAAAACCCGAACAATAATAGCTGGAACCCACTGAGCCCTCTGGAATCCACTCTGCTTTGTTGGCTGCTCTCACTTTGTTGGCTCCTGGGAGGTCGATACTACCAAATCCCATCACACCCTAAAAGGAAGGCACAACTCAGGGAGCAGCCTACCCAAGGCCACGCTGGTTGGAAGGTGGTAGGGCCAGCACCCACCCACACTCTCGGGCCAGCTGCTGGGGAGCCTGGGAGGCCCAACTACCCCTGCTCACCAGTGACCCCACCTGGCCCTTCCTTGCAGGCCTCGGTTTCCCCATCTGTGAAACAGACACAGTGCCCAGGCCCGGGTGCTCCCGCAGAGCCTCTGATGGGAGAAGGAGCCTCGAGGTGGGGCCGGGCTTCCCACTTGATGCCAAAGCCCCCCACCCGCCCTCCGCGGGGAGGCCCCAGATGGCTCACCCAGTGGTTGGTGAAGTCGTGGGTGATCACCGCGGAGCCGAAGGACCTGGCAGGGTTAATGCCACAGCCGGTGTAGTCGATCTGTGAGGACAGAGGACAGGCAGGAGGAAAAGAGAGGGAGGAAGTTTAGGATGGGGGAAAGGAGGTTGAGAGAAGGGGCAGAGATGAAGAGAAAGTGAACAAGGAGAGAGAAGAGAGAAAGAAAGACACAGAAAGAAGTAGATGACAGCAGAGAGAAAGAGACAGTGAGGGAAGGAAGAAAGAAGGGAGGGAGGGAGGAAGGAAGGAAAGGAGGGAGGGAGGAGGGGATCAGATCTGGAAACAGTGAAGGGCACTGTTCCACCGAGGTAGCCCACGGCCCCACTGCTGCCCTCTCTGGGGCAGACCCCTGCCCGCAGCTCTGCAGAGCACACCTCCTAGTCCCCACCCCCCGCACCCCGGCAGGGGCCCTGTGGGGGTCCCATCTACTGCCATTGGCAAGGCCCTCCTGGCCGGCAATGACCTTGGCTCTGCCCTGCCCACCCTCTCCACCTGGGAAGGCCCCCCACTCACCGCCAGCAGGTGTCCCAGGGCCACCGAGAGGCCGATGGCCAGGGGGCCCGAGCCACCGAGGTCGCGGCGCCTCCGGTCGGTGGTGGCCAGCACGCAGAGCACCAGCTGCAGGGTGCCGATGATCTCGATGCCCAGGCCCTGCCCCGAGTTCACACCAGGGGCCAGCTGGAGGGGGAGAGGGCCGGGAAGGCCGGTGAATGCGCAGGCTGGGCTGTGTCCCAGGCCCCAGCCCCGGGCACCCAGGCCGGACCCTCCATGCCCAAGCGTGCGCAGCAATAGGGGCGGAGTGTCTGGGACTCAGGCCCGGTGTCCTCACCACACCTGTTGTTGAAGTTCCTGCAGGTGCCCCCAGTACCTGCCCAGACCCCAAGGGAGGCCAGAGAGACCTCCCTTCCCAGCTACATCCAGGCTAGAAGGCCCTGGGGTGGCCAAGGCCATGGAAGAAGACAGTCAGGGATGCTCACAATGGAGGGGAAGCAAATGGGATGGGGCGACACAGCTTCACACCCCAAAACTGGCTCATGCCACCCCATGCCTGCTGCATCTAAAAATCCCGAAGCAGCACTTCTTCAGCTGGCTCTCCTTTGTGCTTGTCTCCCTTGCTGCCTCCACCTCTGGCCCTCCCTCCCACCTCTCTCTGTTTCTTTCTCCCTGGTTCAGTGTCTCCCATTCCTTCTTGGCCCTGAGCCTCTCTCCCTCCCTCCTGGCCCCTGCCTAGACCCCTCCCACCCTCTCTCTGGCCACATCAGCCTTGCCACCCGTCTGTCTGCCACTCACTCCCAGGTCACTTTTAGAAACATGACTCATGGGAAAAGAAGGGAATGGGAGCTGCCTGAGGTCCCTGGAACCCTCCCCCTGCAGTCACTCCAGACCCCTCCATGTGGGAGTGTCCCAGGGGCTGGATGCGCCCATAATAGGGGAGCTGGGCTACACCAGCAAATGTCCACTCACAGAGTTGCCCGGATGTGACCACTTAGGCTGTCATCTCCAGGGCTGAGCTGGTGTGTGCAAAAGCAAGCCTGAGTTGGAAGTCTCACATCTCACCTCCTATCTTGAGGGCATGGGAGTCTCCAAGATCCTAGGGCAGTTTGCAAAATCCTGGAGCGGGCACTTCTCCATCCCTCCAGAGGTTTACCCAGCCCCACCCTAAGGCCATCTTACAAGAACAATTCTCTTCCCGCCTTTGTCTGCTGCCATGGGCTACAGGGAAAATGACTCACATCCCCTCCCCTGCCCTGCAGCCCCAGCTCTGGGCTTCTCTCGGTGGACCCCGCAGCCTGTCCCCTCAGATCAGCCAGCGCACTGGGCAATGCCCGGTTTCCTCGGAGCCCAGGCTTGGGCCATGCAGGCGAGAGCCCTGTGTTCAGGTCCTGACTCTCCTACTGACTGGCTCTGTGACCCTGGGAAAATCCTATCCCATTCTGGTCCTCAGTTTTCCCATCTGCACAACAGATCTGTTTTGATCTGCCATTCCCAGAGCAGCTGGGAGGTTTCAAGGCAATGGGGGCTATCTTGGAGCTTTGGGGAAGGGCTGCAGAGGCAGGAGAGGTCCAGACAGTTGCTCTGGCTCTAGTTCTGGTTCTGTCTCATCTTATCCCAAGGATATGGGGACAGGTAGCAGGGGAGGGCAGGTGGGAGCTGAGGGAGGTGTGGCAGGGCTGGCTCGTCCTATGCCCCACCCACCACCTGTCAGGCCTGCTACCCTCTGTGTCTGAGCCCTCTTGAAAAGCTCATGGCTCCTTCTCCTGCTCTCCCCTCTGCTCTCCAGGGTGGGCCTAATTGCTGGCTGGCAGGAGTCCTGAAACCAGCCCTTCCGCACTGGTTGATGGAGCCAGCGCTGTAAGTGGCTCGTCCACCCACCCAGCCTCAGGCTCCCACACATCAGGCCCCTCTCACAGATGTGGCCTCCCTGAGCTCAGCTCCTCCCCTGGTCTCTAATCGGATCTTGGAGACCCCAACCCCTGCCCAGAGGCACAGCTTTCCATTTAAAGTGAGCAGGACAGAGGGTTATGGGGCAGTGCCCAGAGCTCTGAGCCCACTGGAAGGGGAGGGGACAGGTTCCCTTCCCTGGAAACTCTTGGCTGTGTCCCCTTCCAGACTGCCCAGGGCCTGTGGGTTGACAACCTGTTGTCAGAGTGACTAGAACTTGGGCCTTTCCTCCTCACTACACCTGTTGTCGAAGCTCCGGTTTGGACCCCTAACACCTGCCTAGACCCTCCCAATCCCAGCCACCACCACCAGGAGGGATTCCCAGATTGCTTCAGCATCTATTGCCCTTCCCTCCTTTGACTACCTAATGCACTAGCACTGTCTTACATTTGGAAAAACTAAATAATGCATAATTGGAAAGGGCAGTTAGAAGGGCAGTTGGAAGGGTGCACTGTAGAAAATTAGTGTACAGGTAAAAGCAAGTAGAAAACTCAATACTTATGCTATCATTTACAATCTATTAAATTTGAGCCAATTGCTTTAATAGAACCAATTCCAGCTGTGGTCACCGGCCATTGAAAAAAAAATTCGCACATCCCCAGGCAGTTGCCGGCCCCAAGTCTTATATTTCATTGATAAAGACAAAAAAGGGTAACAACCAGTTTTGTGAATACAAGTATAAATAAAAGCATAACTCATGCATTTTAATCTGAAGCATCAGAAAGACTAGAAGCTCTCTGTACATCTAACCCATTTAAGCTTTCCTGAATTCCTGCCTGGAATTAACGTCTGCTCCCACACCACCATGCCCCCTCCGAACTGTCTTCACCTGGCAGGGAAGTAATCCTCCTGCCTCGTGTGTGGGTGCCTCAGTCCACCCGGCCTGGGAGCTCGGGGAGGAGGGTGGAAGACTGCCTCCATGGCCATGCCCAGACCCCTGAGACAGGCTCAGCCGTGCAGTGCCAGACATAATGGAGGATGCCGGTCTTCCAGAGCTCCCAGCCTCTCTAGAGGCCTCCTGGCTCCAGGGAAGCACTCAGACTCAAGGCTGGAAGACCACAGGCCAGTCATTAGCCTCTCTGGGGCACAGGGCACCCGTGCAAAGCTGGGTGAGACGATGGATTAGGAGAACAAGGCCAGGGAGGAATGCAGCTTGCCCAGAAATGTCCCTGCCCAGGGGCCTGTGCCTTCCCAGACTCACAGACCACAATATAGCCACCTGGCTGTAACCGGCTTGGACTGGGGGGCTGGCAGGAGGTGGCCCTGCGGCTGCCAGCGTGTCCCGGGCTCCAGCATAGCCCAAGGCTAATCTCTCCAGTAACGGGCCCCGAACACTCCCGGTCACCCAGGGGCAGGCTAACCAGCTTCCAAGGCCCAGGGCTCCCAACTTGGCCTGGGCACCCTGGCACCCCACCCCTGGGAGAAGCAGGCTCCAGAGGCAGGCCTGACTGAGGCGCTGAGCACCTGCTCTTGAGAAACATGGGACAGGAGACTTTGAAGCCTGCCCCACCAGCCCCAGTGCTTCCAGGACCCAGCACTCGCAGTGGGGACCTGGTGGACATCATCCCCCACCCCCCACACATCCCCAGCCTCTGTAGCTGCCTCCATGGGCAGTTATGTGTGCATGTGTCCCTGGGAATCCACGAGTTGATGCATCCTTGTAGATCAGTGTGTCCAGGTGGGAATTTCCCTTTTTCTTTTCAGAGATTAAGAGGTTTACTGCACAGTAATTATATGAAGAATCTATCCAAGAGCTATAAAAACTCTCAGCCTATATGGACCAAACAAAATAGCCTTAAAAAGACTCAAAAATTGACAGGCAAGGAGAATTTGATCATCTACCAACAGAGTGGAAGACTTTAATAACCCTGTCTTAGAAACTGATGGAATGAAGCAGTTAAAAAAAATATGAACATGAAATATATATCTGAATGTGATTAAAAGTGGAAATGATAGATTCTATATATGATAACAGAATTAATTTTTTAAAAAAAAATGATAGATTCTATATATGATAACAGAATTAATTTTTTTAAAAAAAATCCATGAAACTACACTACACAAACAGTGAACCCTGAGTTAAACCATGGACATTAGTCAATAGTACAATTATTAAAATGTGCTATCATCAATTGTAACAAATGTTCCACACCAGTGCAAGGTGTTGGTGGTGGGGCGTATGAGGATCCTGTGTTTTATGCATGATTGTTCTGTACAACATCTTCTCTAATAGAGAAAAAAAGAAAAACAATAAGAAGATGGCAGATTTTAACCACATAATTGACATGCTTGATTTAAGGAACGTACATAGAACCCTCAACCCACAAATGAAGAGACTATACACTCTTTTCAAGCACATGTGGGACATTTAGATAAACTGAGTATTGTCCAAAACGTCTCAACCATCTCTGAAAATCGCCGTCAACAGGATGCTCTCTCTTGCCAAGGTGGGGACTCCATGTGTCGGGGGGTCTCTGTAAGGCATTTGCCCTGAATGGCTGCACCTGGGAGTTTGGGTCCACGGATCAGTAGCATTTTGTGAGTGTGTCACTGTGCCCCTGTGTGTTACACCCCCACGTGGTGCTGCTACTCACTGGGAAGGAGAAGGAAGGGGAAGGAAGTCCCCTTGAGCAAGAGAGCAGCAGGTCTCAAAAGTACCTTTATTTGCTCCCAGAAGCCATTTCATCTTCCTGACAAGAAACAATACACAAAGCAATGGCTTCCTCTCTCCCTCCCTCCTTCTTTTCCTTAGTCCAGACAGCCCCCGCCCTCTCACCCTCCCGCCAGGGAAAGGAAGAGGCTCTATTGAGGAGCCCCCACCCCAACCTCCTGGGGTCCCAGCACTTGAGTGTGAGCATTCGGACTTCAGACTGTGTTGCACACCCATGTGTGTGCCCCTTGTGTGCAGTGCTCAGATATGTCCATGTGAGGTATATGTTTGTGTGTGTGCAACATGAGTGCATGCATCTTGGAGCAACAGCAGGAACCAAAGGCTGGGAGGCAGGGGGCTGGGGTCACATCCTGCCATGATTCGCTGTGCAACCTTAGGCAAGTCTCCACTCCTCTGTAGGCCTCTGTTTCCCCATTAGCCTAATGGGGCCTTGGCCCAGATTGCAGCCCCAGAGAGTATCCAGGATTCCTCCCTGCGTGACACTAGGCTGCTCCAGCAGGACCTCCACAGTCACCCTGCAGGTTGGGTTCCAGAAACCTGGAGATTTCCACAGGCCGTCTGAACTGCTGGACTCAACATGCCACAAAGAACCTCCCACACACCCCCACTGCACCCTTATACTGTCAGGAGCCCCAGAGCAGCCTCCCTGCCAGAGAGGTCCACTTGCACACCCCAATGACAGGTCGCTTAGTGACAGAGACAGCCCCTTCCCAATCAAAAAAAAAAAAAATCCCGGGGTGGGAGGGTGCATTCTCCAGCCCTCTCTACCATCTTTTGAATTGGGACTGTTAGCCTCAAGGTGTGCTCACTGCCCCGGATTGTGCTCCTTGTACCCCCTGGCCCCGTGCCGGCACTACGAGCAAGGAGCCCCTCTAAGCCCCCAGGTTGAGACCCCAGCTGAGGGGACCCTGGCCACACCTTAGGTCTCAAAGAGGACATCCCCCTGCCCACATGTGCAGGCCAGCACAGGGGGGCAAGGGTGTGTGGGCTCAGACGCCAGCCATCTGGGAGACCCCAGACCTACTGGAGGGTAGCCAACTGCAGCTGAGGGCTCCGGATGCTGCCAGCAAAAGTTTCCTAAGCCAATCCCAAGGGGTGGGCAGGTGGATGTTTGGCCCGCCTGGGGAAAGCCCTGGTGGGCTAACACTAAAGAAGCACCTGCTGCTGGGTGGGGGCCCTAGAGAAACTGGGGGAGCATTCTCGGCCGTGAAGGTTGGGGAGGGCTGTCTGGAATTGCCTTGTGATGAGCTAATGGCTTCAGCTCACACTGCTGGACGGCTGCCTGCAGTAGAGAGGAGAGGGCAAGGTGTGAGGGGCAGGGCCTGGGTGGGTGGGGGTGGGGGATGAGGCAGACAGGGTTCTGGGCTGGGCTGAGCCCCCTCAGTCTGAAGCACCCCAGCAGGTCATGTCCACTCCCAGAGGGCCACCCCTTCAAACAAGGGTTCCCAGGGCAAGCCCTGGTTGGGACCAGTGTCGGGGTGGACAAGACCGAGGCTGGTGGGGCTGCTCTGAGGGCTCTAATGTACAAAGCAACCCCAGAATTTTCCGTGGCAAGGGAAGCCTCCACCGCAAAGCTCCTGCCTCTCTCTGTGCCCTCCCCCTCATCTGGTTCTGGCTAGAAACAGTAATTATATGTCCCTGCTGTGTGGCACCACCACCCAGCAACCCCCTGGCAGGTCGGGCTGGACAGGGACGTTGGAAACCTCTGGCTCCAGCTTCCCAAGCCCACCCCCAAGCTCTGGAGGAGGAGAAGTTCTCAACCCTGTATGAACTGGTGGCCTGGAGAGATCTCTCCCTCTGTGGTTAGGGAAACTGAGGCACAGGCAAGTGAGGGGAAGGAGGAGAGCATATGCCTGAGGCCAGGCCCCTGTTGGAGCAGGCAGAAGTACTCCCCAGGCAGTCAGGCCAAGAATCAGCAGGGCCGCGAGAAGACCTCAAGAGAAGGTAGATCTGCCCTGCACCTGAGGCCCCAGGGGAAGGAATCATGTGCTCTGGGAGGGCTCAGGAATCCAACTCCTTCAAGACCCAGGCATTGGCCCAAATCCTGAGCTCTCACCACCCTCCAGAGCCCCAACCTGCCACCACAACCCCCCAGCCCCCACGCCCGGGCATGGCCTCCCACGGCCCCACCCCTTGCCAGGGCTTGTGCAGCATCTCTGCCTGGAGCCCCTTCCCACTCCCGGGCCTGCCTCCACATTTGGGCCCAAAGCACCTCTTCCCTGACCCCCTTCTGGCCCTCCAACCCCTCAAGTCCAGAAGTTCCCTAACCCACCTGCCCTCTCCTATCTCTCCCGCCTCCTGCACCTATCACAGACAGCCGTGCTCTCAGCTTATCTTGTGTGGGGCCACAGGCTTCCCAGGCAGGGAGCTGGGCTGAGTCAGCACCCTGCAAGTCCTTGTCGTGTTTGCAGGAAGTGTGCATGGTGGCAAGAGTGTAACAGCCAGGCAATGGTCAGGACTCCCGAGTTGACCAGTGTCTTGCACCCCAAGCTATCTCCCTGTTTTGCAGGTGAGGCCACTCAGGTGAAGGAACGCAGGGTATTCGTGACTGAGCTTGGGCAGGGACAGGCCCAGCTTCTGAGCCTCACTGCCTAGGCCAAAACTGGGGCTTGGCCCTTAGAACCAGCTGGAACCCTGCAGGCTAGACAGAGGAGACCCCTGGTCTCAGACCCAGAGCCACCCTGCTCTCAGGGCATGTCCTGAGTCCTGACTCAAGGAGGAGAAAGTCATCCCCACCATGTCCCTAGGGGACCCCACTGACTCACCCAACCACTTCCTGCCACTTTTTTCTCTATTTTCCTTGGAAATCTCCATGCCAATGACCCACTCCACCCAGTTTTGGCTATGGTGGGCCCTGGGGCCAGAGGAGCTGCAGGAACTGCTCCAAGGGTGTGGGGGAAAAACTGTGTCACCTGCCATGCAAACTGGTCTCTGCCCCATCAAGGCCAGCCCCAGGCCCCTCTGGACCCCAGGTCCAGTGTCCAAAGGGAGACCTCGGTGGGGGGTGGGGGGTGGAGGGGTGAACCTTCACTGTTTCTAGGACCGGGACTTGGGCTTGTAGAGATAACACCTGACCCCAAACTTCCATGCTGTGGACAGGCCAGGGCCTGAAACCCCACCTTGATACTCAGTCCCTTGAAGTTCAGCATTGCCCTTCGTGAAATCCTCTTGGCCAAACCCTCCTGGGAAGGGTTATAAACTCAGCAAACAAAGTGAGTTTGCCAGTGGTGCAGGCATGGCCAAGAGATGCCAAGAGACCTAGAGTCGTTGCTAGATCCCCTCTTTGGGCTTCAGGGTCCTCGACTCCGAGGAAGCCCAACATGTTAGCAGCCGACAGGGCTTGAACCCAGGTCACCTGCCTCCCTGCCCTGGGCCACCCCACACTAGGCTGTGTACCTGTCTCCTTCCCACATCTGCCACCTGCCCAGCCCAGGTATGGGACTGATTCTGAGGAGTGGAGGGTACTGGCACAGGGTGCGATCAGATAAAGACCCACCCTCCCTGTATCTGCCTTGCATGCCCTCCTCAAAGAGGGCAAAGCCCTTTGCCAGCAGATTCATAGGCCCTGCCTGCCCCTTGAGTGGGGGAGACAAGAGGGGGCCAGGAGGCCTGGGGAGGCTCAACCGCTCCCCTCTGGGGATCCTCTGCCCACCCCCATCATATCCAGCCGTGCCCCCCTGTGAGCCTGGGCACACCCAGAGAGCGCTCCCTGGAGTCACCGCCCACTGGCCCACGGGAGAGACTGAGGCCTGGAGGGACGTGGCCAGCCCAAGTCTGTCTCTGATGCCCGTGGAAGCCACGTCTTCTCTGGGTAAAGTCTAAACTCCAGTGGCCAAGCTAATCTTCAATCCTGGGATGAGCAGGGGTTGGCTCTGCAGAGGGACTGGGCAAGGTGTCACGGTGACACACGAGTGCTAATCCCCCGGTGCCGCAGCCGTGCCAGCTGCCCTCTGCACCAGACCTTCACCAAGCCACCCTCCAGCTGCCACCTCCAGGGCCTGACCTTTGGCTGGGAAGCAGGAAGGCTGCTGCTGTCAACACCCTCGGCTGGCTCAGGGGAGCCCTCAGCCGGCTCCAGTTCTCACACTGTCTTCATACACACTAGCCCTGCCCCAGGCCCAACAGCCTCCTTTCTCCATCTCCAATCCCTCCTCTCTGCTCCTTTGCCTCTCTACACCCTGTAAGGACACTCCTAAGCCTGCTTGCCTGTCCCCTGGGGCCCCCTGACACAGCCATGCGTCCCCTCCTCCAAGCCTCACTCAGCCTCCTGTTGCCCCCTGTTGTGGACCAAGCCAGGCCTGAATTTGCACTTGGCGGAAGGTCTGGAAAACCCCAGGCCTGAGACAGCAGGCAGCTACCGCCAGTGGCCAATTAGCTGTACTAAGCAGCCCAGGAGGAATTCTTTTCAGCAGCTGCCACCCAGTTGCCAACATCTGCTTATCCCTAGTGACCCCAGCCCAGATCCCATTAGAGCCAGGAGCAGTGGGCACACAGGTTACACACTCACACCCCCCACACACACACACACACTCCGATGGTGGCACCAATGAGCTCACAGACATAATTCCAGAAACAGTCACATGCACACTGGGGCACACACAACTTATACAAGCCCATACCAGTGTACATGTGCGTGCCCACCTAGATACACACAAACACACGAGCCACACCTCTCAAGGTCTGGGGAGTGGAGGAGGAGGTGGGATGTCCCAACCAGCCCCCACTTCACACTATAATGCAGAAAAACAGCCCCAGAAAGTGTTTTCACTCCTCTGTCTTTGTCTGATTTCCAGGGACAGAGAAGTAGGAGACGGCTTTTTCCTTGAAGACAGTTTGCTTGGGGGTGCTGCATGAATGTGAGGGACAGCAAGCAGCTGCATGGAGAGGTGGGTGCTGTGCTGCTCCCCGTGGGGTCTTGCATGTCGGGCATGGGGTGCAGGGTGACTGGGGACAGCGGGCAGAGCTCCCTCAGGGTCCATGACTTTGGGACAAGGGAGCTGGCTACACAGGCAGGACTGAGCGGGCAAAGAGACTACAGCCAAGGCTGAGAAGCTCACAAGTTAGCTGCCTCCAAAGCTCATTTCCCACAACAGATGCCAGCGGGGGACCTTGGCAAGACCCTTGGGTCTCAGCTTCCCACAGTGCCTGGCAGCAAACAGGCTCTGGGCTACGAGCCTAGCTGAGTTCCAGTCCCAACTCTGACCCTAACTCTCTGTGTGATCTCCGGAAACCTCTTGTCCTCTCTATTCCTTGGTATCCCCATCTGGACAATGGGTGGAAGACAGGACCGGTGACCCCCTCAGCACCCTTCCAGAACCCCGCCAAAGCCCGGGGCCTCCACACTCACCCCATTGCGGCCGAGTGAGTTGCCGGGCAGGGAGGAGGTGATGCCCGAGAGGATGGCGGTGGCGACGATGGCCCCGACGCACTGTGCAACCATGTACAGGACGGCCCGGAGGATGCTGATCTGGCAGCTGAGCAGCAGCCCCAGCGTGACGGCCGGGTTGAGGTGGGCACCGCTGATGTGGCCCACGCTCTGGGCCAGCGTGGCGATGCTCAGCCCGAAAGCCAGTGACACCTTCACGTTGTCCTGGACCGTCCCCGTCGTCTGGTTGCCCACCACCGGGTAGTTGAAGCCCAGGGCGGTACCGATGCTGATGAAGATGAAGAGGATCATGGCCAGGAACTCGGCCGCCACTGCCCTCCAGAAGAGCTTCTTCTTGAACTCGCTGGCCATGCTGGTTGTGGTGGCAGGGGGGCTTGGCTGCAGGCTGCTGCCGGGCGCAAAACTCCCTCTGAGAGCTGAGCCACGGCCCCGGGGTTGGGCCTATTTATAGGGCCCGGAGTGGGTGGGAGCAGGGTGGGGTGCACAAAGGGAGGAAGGCCTCTCCTTACTCCCAGCCCGCCCCAGCCTCACGGGCCTCCTCTCCGCGATGGATGCAGACACAGCTCTGCTGTCGGCCTGCCAACTTTTTTCCCTTCCTCCTCTCCCCCCTCCCTCCCTCCCTCTGGCTCTCCCTCCGCCCTCAGCCCTGCCCAGCCCGAGGAGGCAGGCAGGAGGCAGCCACTGCTCTAATAGGCTTTGGGAAATTCCTCCCAGCCAGCCCCACTCAGGGGGACAGAGAAATCCAGGTGTCCCCGCCCTGAGCACCAAGCTCGGGGGGTGCCCGAGGGTAGAGCCGGGCACACCGGATGGGGCGGGGCTGGTGGGCGGACTTCGGAGGTGGACATTGCCCTCCTGGAAGGAGGCATCGTGACCCAGCCTGGCATCCCCAGCCCACCCCATGGCCGGGTCAGGCCCCGAGTCTGCAGGATGAGGGACCTGAGGGGCAGCCGGGCTTCCTGCCCACCAGCCCTGGCCCGGCACTGGATTTCACTTCTGGGCACATCCTGGAGGCCCCAGCCCTACCAGCCGGGCCTCAGCTGGGGCCCAGGGACATCGGGAGGCCCATCCACCCCTCTGTGGCCACAAAGGGGGCCTGGGAGAGAAGCCCCTACTCTGGAGCCCTCTAGTCTCTGGAGAGCAACATGAGCTGAAGATCTGGGACAAGGTGGGAGATGCAGATAGTTTAAGACTTTCCTCTCCAAGGCGGCCAAGCTGGCAGAGATCGGAGGGACGGCAGCCTAACCCAGAAGGCAGCAGCAGGCCTCAGAAGGAAAGGGAGAGACAGAGAGGAGGGGAGAGCAGGAGAGGAAGGGAGATGGAGAAAGAGAGAGAGAGAAAGAGAGAGAGAGGGAGGAGGGGGGAGGAGGGAGGGAGGGAGACTAGGAGAGATGGAGGGAGAGGGGAGAGAGAAAGAGAGAGAGAGAAGATGAAAGAGTGAAAGGGAGGTAGAATCAGAGCAAAAGCGAGGGAGAAAGAAAGAGATTCCATCCCCAGCCAGGAAGAATGAGACCAGCCAGGACTGAGAAAGACAGACAGACAAATAGTGACAGAGGCTGAAGAGACAAACTGAAAAGAGGGGAGACAGGGTTGGACCCAGAGCCAGGAAGCGAAATGGGGAAGATGTGTGAGAAGAGGGGGACCCAGGAGTCACCCACCGCCACCCCACCAAGCCAGGCAGACCCAGAGGCCCAGCGACAGCAGCAGACCAAGCAAAGATCTGGACTCCTGGGCCAGAAAGCCATCCGGGAAGCCCCCGAGCCCAGCCCACCTGCCCACCGTGCGTTTGTGTCAGGTGAGGAGCCAGGTGGGGCCCCAGGCCCAGGGGAGAGTCCCTCGCGGGTCCTCAGGAGGGGCCTGGATTACAGCTGAGGCTGCCTGGCTCCTGCTGTCTCCTGCCTGCCCCGCTGCAGGCCTGCCCAGGGGTGTTGGCTTCTCCCCATTTGGAGGGAGGAAACAGAGGCCCAGCGAGGGGAGGCTTCTCCGAGCACCCCAGCGTGCCTGGGGCAGGGCATGTGCCAAATGTCCAGGGACCTTCCTGCAGGAAAGAACACTGGCCACTCATCTTCCAGCTGCAGCACACACCACGGCCGCAGAGGCCCTCAGTGTGCCCTGCCCAGGCTCAGCTTGGTGGTTGCTGGGAGTTGGGATCTAACAGCAGAAGGCTGGCCGGGGCCGGAGGGACGGTGTGCACCTACGTGCCCTGAAAGGATGGGATGGAGGGCACCTGAGGCTGGAGTCAGTCTGGTGCTTCTCCTAGGCCCTGGGCGGCCAGCACTGACCTGTGTCTTACGAACATGAACAGCTGGAGAGGGAGACGGCCCCACCAAGCCTCTCCCGGCACCTCCTCCACATCCTTTACTCTGGGCAGTGCTGACTCAGCCTCCCTGCCCCAGGAGGCTGCCTCACGCCCCAGCCCCAGCCCCCAGCACTGAGGCTTCGGGGCTGGGGCTCCCTCAGACTGGGGCTTTGGAGGACAGGCTCCTGCCTCCCCCATGCCACAGGCAACTGTGGTGTGTCCCTCAGACCACGTCCAGTGCGGGCCATGCACGCTGTCCCTCCACCTCTCCCAGCAGCTTCCTGACTCCTGGAAGGGCCCACACCTGTCCCTGCCCTCTGTTTGGGCTCAGGGATGAGTTTGGTCGCTGGCAGGCAATGGACACAGCCAAGAGGACTTGAAGAGGGTGGTGGGAAGCAGGCTGGCACCAGGCCCAGAAGGGCTGCCAGTCCCCTGGTCTCAGGCTGGGGTGAGGCTGCCATGCAGCAGAGCTGGGATATGAGCCTTGGGGGGGGGGGGTCCCAGGCCTGCTCCAGGTGTCCATGATGGTGTCCATGGCCTGGGTCAGGGTTTGTAGCTGAGGGTGCATGACGTGCTGCCTGCATGTGAGTGCGAGTTACCTGGGATGTACTAATTTATCCAACAAGTATTTACTTAGCACATGTGCCAAGTGCTGCTCTGGGCACTAGGGAAAGAGCTCCGCACCAGACAGGCCAGCACCTTACCCTCCTGACGCTGTCCTTCTGGCATGAGAGTCTGCAGGCTGCCGTGGAACCGCATGGCTGACTTAGCAGGGGACTGCGTGGTGCTCACAGGCACACACGTGCACTTGGCAGGGACCCAGGGCAATCTGATCTGAGAGTTTTCAGGGAAACACCCCACCCCCATGCCAGCCTGGCCTCTGCCTTAAATGCCATCGTGAGAGTTCTGTTCCTTTGGGTGCAGACACTGCAGTCACCAGGAGGCGCCATCAGAATTCTGGCATTAGCAGGAAAAGGCCCACCTCATTCACCTGCCATCTCCCATCATGCAGCTGTGAGCTGACCATTGGATGGGAAAGGGGGACGGTCTGCCGCTGGAGCCCCAGACCCAGGAGGGCCCCAAATGCTCCTCCCTCCACCCCCCAAATCCACCCCTTCTCCGTGGTCTGCTGCAAATCCAAGGAAGGCAGGAAAAAAACAAGCAGCATCTGGCTGGGGGCCCGCTCTCAAGTGCATGGGCTTTAGCTGATCTTCACTCCAACCCTGGGGGCTCAGATTGGGATTTGCTGGGAACAGCAGAGCTGGATTAGAACTCAGGACCTCCTAATTCCCAGGGCCCATCTTCTCTCCCTCCCTGCCAGAGAAGGCCCCTGCTGAGCCTGGTTACCAGACAGAAGCCCAAGTCTTGCTGTCCAGGGACATACAGGAGCTGGGGGATCCAGGCCCCATAAGGAGCCAGAATGGGTGGGAGGAAGAGTGAGGGACAGTCTCCAACCTCCCAGTGCATAATGTGTGGGTGGGAAAGGAAGCACGGGGCAAAGAGTAGGCATAGAGGAAATTGGGAGACAGGCGCGGAGCCACCCTCAGTCCCAGCCAGCCCCAGGAGCTTGGGCTCTGAGGCAGGGTGCAGTTCCTCCCCAGCTCTTCCTCCAGTGTGTCCTGACCCAGCAAGGACTGCCCCTTGGCCCTCCACTGGCTCCAGTTTCCCTTCCATGGACAGTGGCACAGGTCCAGCCCCCAGGGTGCACAGGTCTGAGCTAGGCTAAAGAAGGGGAGGCCCATCCCCCATCCCCAGCTCCTGAGTCCATCAGGGCTTGCAGGCTCTCAGCCCGGGCACCAGTTGGCCCTGCTGGCGGCAGTGGTCTGTGGCAAATGCTTTTCCAGATGTGCCTTATTCTGGAGTATGCATCCCAGTCTGAGCTGGCTCTTCCCAGGACAATCTGATCCCCATCTCCACAGGGATCTGGTGGGAGAAGCTCAGCCTGGCTCCAGATGGGGGGTGGGCAGAGCCTCTGATACTGGCCAAGGATCCGGACAGAGCTCTGGCTGTTTGGGGAGAAGACACCCACACATGTGTCCACGCCTGCCACTCTCTAACCAGAAGCTTCTGTTGCGGGCAGGGCAGGGCACACAAAGCTGCCTGGAGCTTGGGCGAATGGGCCCAGCAGGGCTTTCCCACCCACTGGGCCTGGATGTGGGGAAACAATGACTACCTTCCTAGAGGGAGGCCCTTGGGGAGAGATGAGTTTGGGGTGGGAGAGAAGCCGCCAGTCACCATCAGCTCCCCAACAGCTTGGCTGAATTTTCCAGAATTGCTCAGGCTTTCCTGAATTGAGGCTGAGAGCACTAATGGAGGGCAGAAGACAGGACAAAGTCCCAGAAGGTCCTGGAGAGGGGTGGTGGGAATCAGAAAAAAGTCCCCACCCATGAGAATCCCACTGATGCCATCCTCATTAGTACCCCCCCAAGCCCCCACCCTGTCTTTGCTTGAAAACCCTCACTATGTTGATCTAGGACCTACTGGCCACTCAGGAGGCCAAGGGCCAAAGCAGGGATTTGGTTTGGTCAAGTGAGGCAAAGCCAGCTCCCTCTGAGCCTGGGGGAGCAGAGGAGGGGATCAGGCCCAGAGGACAGAGACCCAAAAAGTAAATACATGTGTCCATAGGGCCTCTCAGACTCAAACTCCCTGGCCCAGCTTGCAAGACTCTCCATTGTCCACTCTGTGTAGCCCTCTCCACCCACCCTCCCGGCACTGGACAGGGGCCAGTTTCCAGTGCCACTAAGCTCACTGCCCACCGAACATTCACATGCACACTGGTCCTCCTGCTGCCGTGCCCTCTTTCCTCCTCCAGGAAGCCTTCCCGGCTGTGCAGACCTCCCCTGAGCACCCTCCTCCAGACAGCTCCCACAGGTAGGCTGGGAACCCCTCCGTCCAGACCTGTTCTCCTCTCAGCTGGGCTGCTCCTCACTGCCCTGGGAGTGAGGCTGGGCACAAAGGCAGGGCCTGGGTCTTCTCCCTCCCTGTCCATCACACCCCTCAGCAGAGCCGAGCCCAGGAAGCAGCTGCCCTCTGCCCGGCTGAGTCCCCTCAGGAGACGGGGATAGACTGGGCACCCACCCCCCAACCAGGACAGAAACTGCTCCCTGTTGGACAGATACAGGACACCAGCCATGGAGGTGTCACACGATCCCCCTTAAATCAAAACTGAATTTAGTGGGCCACCAGCGGTTCACCGGAGGCTGAGCTATTTAGTAATTTTCTGGGCGACTGCGTCTCTGTCCAATTCTCTCACGGCCCCCACCCTGTGCCCCCCACCCCCACCGCAGCCTAACTCCTTCGGTTCCCTCCCTGCCCCTCCCTGAGCAAAGCAAGGCGATTGTCCTCAGCAGATGAGGAGTCACATCTATTTCTGGAAAGCAGGAGAGCTTGATGCCTTCAGAGGGAACATGGAGACAGGATGGAAAAAGTTGCCATCAGCTGGGCTGGAGTCCATAAGGGTTTGACATCCCACGTCCAGGGGTGGGGACAGAGATCCGGGAGTCAACCTGGACTTCCAGACTGAGTGAGGATCCAGGGCTGCCACACACACACACACACACACACACACGCACACAACTCCACTGTGGTTGGAGAAAGCTCTCCACAGCAGAGTGAAGTCACCTTTTCCCCAGCCCAGCCCAGCCCAGCCCTGTGGGCGGGAAATCCTTGCAGGGCCAGGACAGTGGGCATCCCTCACTTTCAGAAAATGCTAGTGGTGGTCTTTGTGCTGGGGCTACCAGACCGTGCCCTTGGGAAGGGAAGGGCAGGACAGGGGCCATCTGCCTGGAACCAGCCTCTGCCCATGGGTCCCTGGAAGGAAAGTCACCATGGGTGTAAGCGGTTCTGAGCATTTCCTCACCCTGGGCCCCACACTGCCCTTCCCTCTCACCCCTGGGCTCTGGATTCCTCTGCAGCTTTCCACTTTGCTCTCCAAATCCCCTACTCCTCCCTGCCCTGGGCTTCCTCAAAAACCTCCTACCTTTACCTTCTTAGGTTATAAATTATAAAAATTTGGAGAAGGGTATCAGAAAGCATTGGATGTCATTTTACAGATGGGGAAACTGAGGCTCCAGGTGTCCTGCTGCCCAGGCCTGGTGTGCAGCACTCACGGCCGGCCACACCCAGCCTCTTCCTCCTCCTTTCTTTTGATCGACAAGAACCAAGTGGCTGGACAGTCCAAAAGTATCCACCAGGAAGCCTGCCCCTACTCCCCAGGACCCCAGGACCCAGCATGCTTGTGTTCCCAGGCAGGGCCTCAGCCTCTGTTGAGTTATTTTTTTAAGACCTCCATGAACACTGCAGTTGCTGAACCCCCATGGTTTTTGACGTTCTACTCACCTTTTGGCATTTCTCCTACTCACCTGCCCCTACCCCAATCCCATCCCTCACCTGTGCCTGGTATCCCCAGAGGGCACCTCCACGTGCCCACAGCAAGTCCAGGGGCAGGTTCTCTATGCTGTGTTGATTTCTCCCACTTCTCCTGCTCCAGCCCCCTCTGCTGGAGGCCCCTGTCCCCTCTGGCCAGCAGGCGTCACTGCCCCTCCTCACCACTTCTTGGCTCTGTCCCCTCCTGAGAATCAGCACATCCTCTGGCCACAGCTCCCACCACACCTCCTCGCAGGATCACACTTGCTGGGTGCCGTTGCCACCTCCAGGTACTGCCGCTGGGTCAAGCTGGAAGCCTCAACGTGCTCTGGCTGCCTTGACGTCCCCAATGTGCAATGCCAAGTTGGGTTCCAGCAGAAGGAGAAGGCACCCCACCCTGTACAGAGACTCATGCTCCCTCACGGGCCCTAAAGAGGAGCTGCTGAATGCTGGTGGGTCACAGATTGTTAGTGAAATTCCTTTCAGGGAACTCGTCACTGTTTTCACACAGATGCCACTGCCCCACCCCATCCCCATCCCCAGGGCCAACTTCTCCACGAGGCACAGCAGGTACAGCGCTCAGAGCCCACAACACTCTAAAAGGCCCATGAAAATGCTTTAATTTCTTTTAAAACCAGAAGAAAAAAATGAACCCTTATGTTAAATAAAATGTTCTTTATATCACATGAATATATTGGTCTTTATGCCAATGCAGTCCTAAAATTTAAGTTATAGTATTTTTTAATGCAGGAAGAGACACACAAAGGCAAAAGAGCCCAGGGCCCACAAAATCCTAATTCAGTCCTAACCACCACCACCTCCACCAGACAGCTGTGCCCAGGGCAGGGCCAGAAGGCGGGCATCTCCAGCTGGGCTCACGCTGAGCCCTCCAACTAGGAAAGCCATAGTCCTGGGCTGGGCCCCTCTCCTCGTCCACCATGGTCCTCAGTCCCTCTGCCTTCCCCGCCACCTCACGGCACCTGCCAGTGGTGCCACAAGACAGACCCCAGTTGTCCCTCCCTCCTCCCCAGCAGTGCATGCACACTCACACAAATACACACACACCACATGCTTGCATGCACAAGGACAACACGTGTGCACACGTGCATATACACACACTCATGCCCACACACCCATGTCCACACACAACACGTGTGGGCACAGGCACACATAAACACATGCACACGCACATGGATGCAACGTGGAGGCACAACACACACATGCACCCACAAGCACAGACACATGCACACTCCCAGTCATATGCGTACACGTGTGTGCAAACACACACAGAGCAGGGGTGCACATCATGGTCGCTCACCCTCGGCCACATTCACCATGGCCTCTGCTACTTGGAGCCACGGAGCTACCAAACCTCTTCACTATCCATCTGGGGTCTCTAAGCGCTCACAATGCTGCCACTTGTGCAGCCCACAACCTGGCCACCTCCGTCGTCCCATCTCCTATCACTGAGCTGAATGGAAATGGGGTCAGGGAGGAGCTGTGGGGATGAGGAATACAGCGGTGGACATTTTTGTAACAGCCTTTCTCTGTTGCCACTCTCTTGGGAACACACTCCTTTGCTCTCTGCGTCCTTTCCTCTCTTCCCCTCCAGGTAGTACCCACCACCCTGGGTGGGGAGGGGACTGGGCCTAACCTCGATCTCTGCTCACAGCCAGGTGGGAGCCGGGTCAGGGTGCAGGGCTGCCCAGGAAAGTTTTCAGAGCTGAACTGAACCAGCCGTTGGTCCACCAGCCAGTGTCAGGAGGGACGGGCCTGGGCTCCCCCACAGAGCAGGGACGGAGCAGGGACAAGGCAGGGCCACCCTCTTTCGCTTCCTGGGACCTCGTGATGCTGTGCCAGGGGCTGGTGGGGGCACCCGCCCTGGCCCCGATCCACCCCGAGCCCCCTCCTTCTGTGGTCCGGTCTGGGGATTCTATTCATGTGAAGCCAACATTCCTGGAGCCCGCGGGGCCAGCGAGATCATCTCACACAGGCAGATCACTGTCTCGCCTAATGAGAAAATGATGACATGGCCCCCGGGCCCGGGCCCCAGCCCCCAGCTCCTGCAGCCTCACCCAACACACGCACCTCTGGCTCTGCGGTTTGGCTCTGCATGTGTGCCTGCGGAAGTCAACGCCTAGGGCTTCTCACCACCCCTCCAGGGTCCTGGGGCCCTCCCACCCCTGGGGTTGAGCTCCTCTGAACTCCCAGGCCGTGAGAACGTTGCAGAGAGGTAAACTGAGGCCAAGGGCTGAAGTGGCTTCCCCAGGGTCATATGCCCCAAAACAAACAAACAACAGAGTACCCTGTGAACCAGGAAAGACGTGCTGCATTCCTAAGGCAGGGTCTGCTCCCCCTTTCTCCCTATCCGCCCCCCACCCCGAGTTGCCATCACTGGGACCTTGAAGATCCTGAGCTGGAGGGGTTCAGGCTGCAGCTTCCAGAACTCAGGAAGCCCAGGGCCCCTCACAGAGTCAATCCTGCCTCTGCCCAGGCCCAAGCACCTGAAAGACAGGAAGTATCACCTTGGCAGTAGCCTTGGGGCAGGGGAGAGGCCCAAGCCCAAGCCCTCCAAGTTCGAGAACCAGAAGTCATGGAAGTGACCATTTTTAGGGGCAGTCTGGAAAGAGGGGTCTGCCAGGCCTGCCTCAGCTGCCTGCCTTATCTCCCACTCACCCCCACCCTGCCTCTGAAGAGGGGTGCTCAGGGGGAGAGATGTAGTCTCTGCATTCCCAGGTTGGCGCACACATCTGAGGCAGTCAGGAAGAGCCCCGGGCCAGGCCATGAGCTGGGAGGGAGGGGGTGATCAGTGAGGACAGGAGAAGTCACAGAAGCCTTCCTGGAGGAGGCGTAACTTCAAATCACAGAATCTGGGGATCTGAAGGGATCACAAAGGCTGCCTAAAATATCACATTTCCAGATCCAGGGGGCCCCTTGATTCAATTGATGGCTATCTAATAAGACCCTCTTTATCTTCTCCAGCAGCTGAGCCCAGTGTGGTACAGCTCTGATGGTTAGAGAGCTCCTCCGTATGTGTCACTTCCCCATAACACCGCCACTTTTCCCGGTTTTGCCCTTCAGGCTGCTGACCATGTGCATTCTCTCCATCCAGTGACACAAGCTTGGAAGTCAGAACCCACCATGCTGGGGCTGCTGTTTCTCAGGAGAGCCACCCCCAGCTCTCCTAGGCCCTTCGTGTTCCACCTCATCCTGGTGGCGGCACTGCGCCTGGGCATCCCTTGCTCCGGTACATGCCCACGGCCCTGGAAGCGGCCGGAGCAGCCACCGCCGAGAGCCCAGCACTGCAGGAGGGCGACCTGAGTCCTTGAGGGACAGACTGCCAGCTGGCCCCTGGTGGTCTCCTCCCTGGCATCTGCCCACTGCCTGCCTCGTCCCTACAGATGACAACCCAGGAGGGGCCTCCCATCCCACTGTCCTCAGTAACCTGGCCCTACCAGAGAGCAGAAACAAGGGGCAAAATCACAGCAAGGGCTGGTTTGTTGGAGTTGGGGTCAGGCTTTGGCAGGGTGGCAATGGAAGTCTTAAGTAGGGAAATCAAGATAGGAAAGGGGAGAAGCATTAGGATTCTTATTTTACATGTTTTATATCTGTTCCCAAAGCATTTGAGCATTCTATCAGCATGGCTCAGACTTTAATGTGAACATGAAAAACCGAGGGATCTTGTTTCAGAAGGTCTGGGCTGGGCCCAAGAATCTGCATTTCTAGCAAGCTCCCTACTGATGCCAGGATCACAGTTTCAGCAGCAAGAGGCTGAATTAACAAGAGAAACTTCTGATCACAGTCCAGTTCAAATAAAGCCACAGAGAGGGAGGAAGGTGCTCATGCTACCAGAGAGAGAGAGACTGCAATTGAGCATCAATTTCCAGCTGAGCTTCCTGGAAGCCATGGCAATAAAGGCAAGAGGTGTTTATGGGCTCTTAATCTAGGATAACAAAGACAGCTGCCTGTAATCAGGAGAAAGTCTTTCCCTGATCCTGGATGCCCAGGGAATTGATCAAGCAGATTTTACCTTCAGGAGATCTGAAAAGCAGGCTGTGTTTTCAAGGCAAAACAAGCATTTCTATGGGAAAGACTAAGCCCGAGCATCTCAGTGGGTTGCATCCCTAATACAGCACTAACACAGTGACACTGGTGCCCAGTCTGGGCCAGCGACAGGGCCAGAGCCCAGTAGAGTGGAGACCACCCTCCTAACACTTACTGGCTCCGACATTTGCTGGTTAAGTTCGCCCTGAAAACGAAGGGAAACCGTGGAGCTGTGATGCTCCACATGTAGCCCTGGGTGTTCATGCAGGGCCAAGGCCCAGGTCTGAGCCACAGGAAGGGGTGATGAGGATGTGCGGGCAGCAAAAGAGCCCCACCTCTTCTCAGTAACCAAGAAAGGCTTCCTGGAGGAAGAAGACAGATTAGTTTATGTAAAGGAGGAGAGATGGTTTGGGCAGAGGAAGTTTGGACCAGAAGGGATGGGATAGGGTGAGCTTCTGTCAGGGGAGGGGTTGTCCCTCACTGTCACGGGCAGGAAGCAGTAGCCCCACTGCCCGTCTCCCCACAGCTGATGGAGGGGGGATAATGCACTGCTCTCCTGCCATCCCCAAGTTCAGGAGGTGAGTCTGTCTTCTCTCCGCAGCCTGATACAGAGTCACAGGGCTTCTTTGGTTCCCCCTCCCGAGGGTCACAGATAGAAGAGGAGGTGTGAGGGCCCTGCCTCGGAGAGCCCGTGCTTGGCAGGTGTCACGGTGGGGAAGATGCAGGCTCTGCCCTCAGGGATTCCCACACACCCCCAGGACTGTCAGAGAGCACGAGGGGGACTGGGGCTGCAGGAGGGGCTCAGATGATCAGGGGCTGGGACATGGGAGAGGAGAGGCCTCAGACCTCGTGGGACAAGGCCACAGGGAAGCCACTGCCCCGTCTCACTCGTTGTCAGTTTCTGGGGGCTGCAAAGAAGGCTACAAAGCACCAATTTCCAGATGACTGAAAACAACAGAAATTTATTGTCTCACCCTTCTGAGGGCTGGAAGTCCAAAACCAAGGTGTTGGCAGGGCAGGGTCCCGTATGGGAGAATCCTTCCCGGCCTCTTCCAGCTTCTGGCGTCTGCTGTCAATCCTTGGGTTTCCTCAGCTTGTAGCTTTCCTACTCCCATCTCTGCCACTGGCTTCACGAGGCCTTACTCTCCCAGGTCTGTCTGTCTGCCCAAATTTCCCTCTTCTTATAAGGACATATCTCACGTTTGGTTAGGGCCCACCCTACTCCAGTTCGGTCTCATAGGAACTAATCCCACCTTCAAAGACCCTATTTCCAGGTAGCATCACATTCGTGAGTCCAGGGGGTGGGACCTGAACCTATGTTTTTTTTGCTGGGGGGGGAGGCTCACGATTCAATCTGTAACAACTCGCAGAACAGGAACATTTTTACTAGAGGTCAACCAAGTGGCCTTGAGTGTCATCCCAGCCGGGGATTGGAGGCACCAGAGGGGTCAGGGAGAGCACAGCTGGCCACACACATCCTGGGCTCTGAGCCTCCTGGGGTGACCTGGAGCACACCCCTCTTTTCCCAGCCTCCTTTGTGGTCAAGAGGAAGTGTGGGACCCTGATGACTTTCCAGAAAAGGAAATGGAAAATCCTTAGACAAATAAGCCCAAGGTGTGTCTGCATTAAGGGTGGAAGAAGGAAAAAGGCATTTGGCATTTTCTGTGATTGCCAAAACAGTCGAGAGCTTGGGGGCAATAGACAGGGGGGTTTGCTGGAGACGCTGGGGTTGGACCCCGGCTCCCACCTTGGCTGAGCTAGCTTCCTTCTGGGCAGGGCCAGGCCGGGGGCTCTGACCCATCGTTCTCTCCAGGCTGCTGGTGGGGAGAGATCTGAATTGAAGGAAAGGCTGGGCCAGCACACAATAGCTCTGGGTATAGCAACCAGGACACTAGCAGATATTTCCAGGGCCCCCAAGGCCTCAGGCCTGGGCTAGTGACTGGGGAGGAAATGAGGGAAGATAGGACAGGAGGGGTTTCAGGAAGCCCGCCCTCTTCTCTGTCCTGCTTGGTGGCCTTCCATGATCCCAGTGAGTACTCAGAAGGCAGGGGAGCAAGTGTGAAGAACAGGCCTGTGTTTGGAGGCCACATCTGCCAGCCGTTAGCCTTGAGGCCCTGGGCTAGGACCTCGGCTCATGTAGAACTATTTTTCTTACATGCAGTGCTTTCTTTCTCCCAGAGTGCTCACTGCTGACAGAGTAGGCCCAGCCACAGAATCACCTTGTCCAATCACCTCTTTTACAAATGGAAACCAAAGCCCAGAGTGGGGAGGGAGGGCCTTCTAGGGACCACCAGAGAAGCAGGCATGTATCCTGCCTGCTAGCCCAGGAGCTCTTGTGGGGCTTGGTGAGAGCCATGGGATAGGAGAGGCACTTGCCCTTTGGGTAGGTATGGGTTTGGAAAGTGGTGCAGTGAGGGCCTGATCTCCAGGAGCCTATCATCATGGGTAAGGCCCAATCCCCCTCGCTCGCTTCCTCTTTCCGTGTTTCACATTTCATGAACCTCAGGGAGGTAGACCTGCCTCCCTCCCTCCACTCCCCACCCAGCTCTCACCCAAAAAGCCAGCATTTGTTGAGCACATACTATGTGCCAGGCCTCGGGCTAAGCACGTCACATTTAAGCCTCACACAACCTTATGACGTGTGGACTATTGTTATTCCCATTGTGCAGATAGGGAAACTGAGGCTCAGGTAGGTTGTTTTTCTGTAACTTAACCAAGTACCCACAGCTGAGAAGTCATCACTGAGATCGAAACTCAGGCACTCCAGCTCCAGCTGCCAGCGCGTTATCACTGTGCCTTCCTTCCCAGGCCTGTCCCACAGCGGACTCCCACAGGAGGGGCAGGAGGATCCCCAAAGCCCAGAGAGAACAACAGACAGACAGACCTTTGAGCCTTCAGACCTACAGGTCCTGGAGATCCAGATTCCCTGACTACAGTAAAGGCCAAGAAAGCAGGTGTTCTGTGCCAGGGTCTGGGAGCTCTCAGCTTGCTTTTCCACCTGATGCAGATTCCTGGTCCTCAGGGGATGAGAAGTCTCCGTAATGCCCACTGACACCCCAAATGGCCAGAACTGGGGTGGCAGGCTCTGGGGACACCGATGCAGACACCGAGGCCCTCAGGGGCACCAAGGGACAGCGAGCCACCCTGCCAGTCTGGTCTTGGAGGTGGCTGGGCCCAAGGGAGCCAGCTGATCCAGTCCAGCCAGTTCAAGGTCACCAGCAGCCCAGAAAACAATGGGCAGCAGGTCCAGCCGTGGCCGGGGCCAGAACAAAGGCCTGGCAGGCTTCCTCGCATTGAGGCCCCATCCTTTATGGTTTGCCAAGGCAGGCGGGCAGAGGAAGCCTCCATCATGAGACAGGGATGTTTTGCAAAGCCTGTTCCCGGGAGAGCTGCAGCTGCCAGTACTGACGGGAGCAGACTGAGGGAGCAGGTTACTCCAGGCTGAGAATTGCCTGCGGGAAGCAAGGGACAGACAGGGGCTTCAATTCCAGGCTCAAGCCCCCCACCCCACCTTGCTCCCCAGGCTGAATCACTAAAATGTAGAGTGTCTCCCACTTGCTCCTCCTCTCCGTGGTAATAACTCAGAAGTTGACGTCTTCCATCAACTTGACATCTGGCCCACCCTCTGCACTGTTGTCAGATTAGTCTTTCTAAAATGACTTGGATCGACCACTGCCCTGCTCTGAAACCGTCTATGGCTCCCCAATGCTCACAGGAGGAAGCTCAAGCTCCTTAGCCTGACAGTCAAAGCCCTACAGGATCCAGCCCTGATATCTTTAACCTCCTCACCACCCCTAGACCCACCAGGCCATTCCCCCTCACACATCTGCCCCCGTCCGTTGCCCCCCACCCCAGAATGCCCTCAGCTGCCCTTCCCACCTACCCTCCTTCAGGGTCCGGCTTTAATCCTTTCCCCTTAAGGAAGCCTCCCTGACTTATCCAGTCCATGCAAATTCCCCTCTACTGAGCTCTATGCTTCAGTTAAATCCAGGAAGGATCTGAGCCCAGAAGTTTGGAAGACAGGGTGACAGGAGATCAATCAATAATAGAACATTCTTTTCTTGGCCCAAGTTTCCCACACAGGGCCCAGCCTCTGTTTACACTACTGAGCTGACGTGATTACTCACAGCACCCCCTCGTCTTCAGGCCCCAGTCCAGCTATGCTGGGGCAAGGGAGGAGCGAGGCAGGGGGGACAGGGTCCAGGGACGGGGCTGACCACAGGCCCCCGAATGCCCCAGGAGAGCCAACACGGAGCACCGCGGACAGGCCCTGGTTACTGAGCAGGCACTGTGCTTATCACCAAGGGCACCACAGGGAGGTGGGGCTTTGCTGAACCTCACAGATCTCAACAAGGCCTTAAAACAAAAAATGCCAGATACGCAGCCAGGATCTCCTTTATCAGGGACCACAGGGAAGGCGCCAGGTTTAATCTCAAAACCACACCAGGAACCAACGGTTCAGAGAGGACAGGTCCAGCTCGCCAACCCCAACACCCAGCGAGGGCACTTTATGCCTGGAGGTAGGGCTGCAGGGAGGTGTGGGGTAGGGCGAGAGTGGCAGGGTGAAGAAGTCCCGGGCCCAGGGATGACGCACGTGCAGAGCCACAGGAGGACACTTGTGCCCAGGTGACCGACACCCAGTAGCTGGGATTGGGGCTGAGATGGAGGCGCTGACTGAGGGCGGTGGGTCCTCAAAGGGTGGGGCTTGCACTTTCAGCTGGTAATCTAGGAAGGCTTCTGGAGGAGGGACCCTGGAGCTGGGCCTGGTAGGATCAGGAAGATTTCACAGATGGGCAGGGCAGGGATCCAGGTGGATCAGAGACAGCTGCTGAAGGTGTCAGGCAGCCAGGGGTTCACTGGGGAAGTAGCTGCTGGGATCTGGGGTGGCTGGAGCCTGGAATTGGAGGAGGAAGCAAGAGCTGAGGCAGAAGGACAGGCAGGTTGGAGTTAATACTCTTCCCCTCGGCTCCCACCCCCACATCAGATTTAGACCCTTCAGCCCAAAGTGGGTCCAGTGGCTGGTCTCCAAGAGGCCCCCATGAAAGGGAAATGCCCAAGGAGGGTTCTTAACTAACGATTCCTGTCTGGGCCTCAGTTTCCCCACCTACCGAGAGAAGGCCTTCATTGACTTCCTTGGGGAAACTGGATTTAGGATGGGTCTTTTATGGGAAAGTGGGCAGGAGATTGGGATGAAGAGCCACAATCTGAGAGATGGGCATGAAAGAAAGGGCAGAAAGGACAACTCGCTGGCTTCCATCACCACTGAGCCACCAACCAGTGGGGATTTTGACCCCTGTCTTGTGGAAGGTGCAGGAACTGGCAGTGTTCTGCCCTCACTGCCCATTCGCCCATCCCCTAGTCCTGGAGTTTGCATGAAGCAATCTATTATCGCAATCGCCTGGCATTTTTGCCTGGTCAGTACAGCTCCCACAGCCCCATGAGGATGACAGCATGCTTGGGGAGTAGGGAGGACTCTGGTGGGTAGAGAGAAATAATTGCAAACTGACTTGGCAGCCTGGTTGCCACCTGCAATTTTTAGGATCCTCCAAGAGCTCTGAGGTCACATGATGATCGTCCATGGGGCCTCCAGGAGCACAGGCTGTCAGCTGTCCATCCCCTCCATCCCCATTCACCTCCATCCCCACAGCCTTCTCCCCAAATGACATTCCCCGGGAGCACTACATTAGCCCCTACATGCTCTTCCTGCCTTTGCCCCACACAAAACACCCCTGCCAAGGGTCTGAAGCTCACACTTTGAGGAACAAAGCTCCTGAGACCCAACTGGTGCAGAAATGTCCTACTATTGCCATCACTTCCTTAGCAGGGCAGAGCCTTCGGAGTCTCTGGGCACCTGTGTGGACTAAGACCTGTTTCTTCACCACTTCTGGCCCTCATGAGAGGCCCAAGGTCACTGCCGCCCCTATCCCAGGGCTGCTGCTGAGGTCTTTGGATGAGCTAGGCCCGCCGCTGTTCTCCCACAGACAAGGAGACTCTGGAGAGCAATCAGGCAGAGACTGGATGCACCGCTGCCTTAAAGTCTCCCCCAACACCCCCCACCCCCAGGCTTGGCTCAGCTCTGGCCCCCAAGGAATTCTTGCAGCCCTTCTGGAAACTGCTCTTCTTATTTGTGCTGCCAGTATGCAAAACTTGCAGACAGAGTGGGGCAAATGGCTCTACCAATGTTGGCCCCTCACTGCCCTCCAGCCAATGAGAGAAGGTGAAGAAAGTGTGGGCCTGGAGGTGGAAGAGGTTAGGAGAGAGTGAATACTTCTTTGGAGAAGGCTTCAGTGCACTGGGACCCTCGTCTCGCAAACCATGGTGGTGGAGATTGCATCCTGCCCCCCACAGAAGACATGCTCGAGTCCCAACCACCCAGTCCTGTGCATTTGTGCATAGGATCTTCAGAGATGTTATTGTTAGTTAAGGTGTGGACTCCTTTGTGAATAGGGTCTTCAAAGATCCTAATTAAATGAAGCCACATTGAATCAGGTTGGGCCTTAGTCCATATGACTAAGTCCTTATAAAGAGAGGAAATTGGGCACAGAAGTAGAAGCCAGAAGCAGAAACCAGAGGGGCAGATGCAAGGAGAGAGGGATGGCCAGGTGAGGGAGGATTGCCAGAAAGCTACAGACTCTGGGAGCAAGCGAGCCCTGCAACCACCTTGGTGTTAGACGTCTAGCCTCCAAATCCATGAGGCTAGACGTCCTGTTGTGGGGTATTTGTCATAGCAGCCCTGGTAAGCAAAGGCGCTTGGGGAGAGAAGGGGACGCGTCTCCTCTCCTAAAGCCAAGGGAGGGAGGGTTCAGGAAAGCCTGTCCCTGTAATGTGGGTCACACTCAAAGGAATGGCACCTGCCTCCCTCCTGGGGAAGAGCAAATGTGAGAAGCTGTGAAGATGCTGCTCCCAAAGGGCGGCTGAACAGAGAGATGGGGTGGAGCTGGGAAAGGTCTGTGCTTCCAGAAAGTGGGGGGCAAAGAATTATTGGTGCTGAGTGGTTTCAGTGTGGATCCTGCGGAAGGAAGACTCAGGTCTTCTTAAAAGGGACTGTGGTGAGGGGCTGGAGGGGAGGCTGACCCCGCAGAAGGGTAGGCACCAGAAGCTGGAGGAGAGGCAGGGGCTGAGGGGCCACCACAAGCAGCAGTTAGAAGACAGATCCTCTGACTCAAGACAGATCCCTTTTGCTGGGAGGTTTCCCCATCAGACAAAGAACCAGCTTTTGCTACATGCCCCTGCAGAGGGTGCCCACAATGCCCTACCCCTCCTCCCTGGGGAAGCCAGAGGCAGCTTGGGGGTCCTGGAAGGACTTATGGGCCGAGGAGGGGAAGTGAAACACAGCTGACCACTGCCTCTCCCACGTTGGCCACGTAATGAAAGGGAGAAGCTTTACATTGTATGCGGTCTATTATAGCAGCCTTTTACTATCACATGGAACACTATTCAGAATCTGCCTGCTGTTTCATCCAGAGACCAAGACACTAAGTCAAGAGAGAGAGGATTCTTTGGGAAGTAATGAGAAAGGATGGAGCTGCTTTCTGTTGGCACCCTCCTGAGGTCTGCTTGTTCAATAACCCAGCCCACCATGCAGGTGCGGGGCTGAGATGGGCAGCCGAGCCCAGGCCCAGCCCTTGGGAAGCCACTTAACTCTAGGACATTGTTCTCAACTTTTCTGGCAAGAGGTGGGGGTATTATTCCAAGTTTAAGACCATGAAGAAGACTCTGGACCCTCTCCCCAGGAAACCATGCACATGTAAATGTACACAAAAATCTGAATATAATTTTAGAAGGCTGTGGACTCTTTGCAACCACAGCCTCCCTAGAAAACTATGGGCCCCAGACGGAGAGTACCTACTGTAAGATACGAGATGGGCTGGTATTTAATTATTGTGAGCTTGGATGCCGTGCCGTGGATGCAGTCTAGCTTCTGGGTTTGGGAAAGGATGATGCCAGGCTTTGCTTACTTCCATTCCAGAAGACCCGAGGCCAGGGGCCTCAAACCACGTGCGTACTTGCGTCTTGTCTTCTGGAAACATGCTTTTGTACTTTGTTGGAACCGGACTTCTCAAGCAACGCTGGGAATATTTTGTTTTCTTCAGTCCTGCCGATGGGACCCCTGGTCAGGAGGTTAAGTGAGTTTCTTTGAAAAGACACACTTTTCCTTCCCAGGCTGATAAACAAGTTTGCTGCAGGGAAGCTGACTTCCTCCACCGGGAGCTCAGCTGGGGCGGCCCATCCTTGGCCAAGGAAAACAAATGCATAAACATTTTAGGGATATATAGGAAGCATTTCTGCTGGAAGCCTGCTGTGAATGGCCACTGGAGTTTACATAGCAAACCCCGCTGGGGCCTTTCCGCATGGCCTGGACAAAGCATTCCCTGCCCTCGCCCTTCCCTCCTGGCCTGGCCAGTTCCTCCCAGCACCTCCCCAAAGACCGGCAGGCCCCTGAGCTTGCCCAGGCTGCAAGCGCACAAGACAGGCTCTTTAGTTTTGGGGACCCAATCCCAATCCCCGCCCCCTGCCCCCATCATGCTGGAACCTACAGAGAAGGGGTCTCCTCTTAGCCAGCTCAGCAGACAGAACACCGTCCTCGAGCTACTGCCCACGGAGGCTGATGACCAGGAAGGCTAAGTTGTGGAGCTACTGCAGAGCATTCCTGAATGAAGGTTTTTCCTTTTCCCCATGATTCATTCATTTATTTTTTAAAGTGAACAGTTCCATGGCATTTAGTACATTCACAATGTTGGGCGACCACCAACTCCATCCAGTTCCAAAACATTTTCATCACTCCCAAAGAAAACGTGCTACCCATTAGCACTCACTCCCCATCCCTCCTCTCCCCAGCCTCTGGCAACCACCCACCTGCTTTCTGTTTCTAGGATTTACTTGTTCTGGATATTTCGTGTAAGTGGAATCACAAAATATTTATTCTTTTGTGTCTGGCTTCTTTCACTTAACATAATGTTTTCAGGGTTCACTCCTGTTGTAGCAGATATCAGAACTTCATACCTTTTTATGGCTGAATAATATTCCATTGTTAGCATATTTCACATTGTTTACCTGTTCACCCATTGATGGACACTTGGGTTGTTTCCACCTTTTGGCTGTTGTGAATAGTACTGCTGACCTAAGGTTTGTTTTGCTTTTATTTCATTAGAGAAGTAGATTTACTGAAAAATCATGCATAAAATACAGGGTTCCCATATAGCACCCAACTATTAACACCTTTCATTGGTGTGGTACGCTTGTTACATTTGATGAAAGCATGTTTTCATAATTGCACTATTAACTATAGACCATGGTTTGACCTAGGGTTCACAACTGTGAACTGTGTTGTGCAGTTCCATTTAAATTTTTAAATTTTTATTCTATGTACAATCTAACATTTCCCCCTTTTAACCACATTCAAATGCATAATTCAGTGCTATTAATTATGTTCAATTTGTTGTGCTGCCATCACCACCATCCATTACCAAAACTTTTCCATCATCCCAAATAGAAACTCTGTGCATTTTAAACCTTAACTCCTTTTTCCTCAATCCCACCCCATCCCTTGGTAACCTATATTCTAGATTCTGACCCTATGAGTTTGCTTATTCTAATTACTTCATATCAGTGAAATCCTATAATAGCTATCCTTTTGTGTCTGGTTTATTTCACTCAACATGATATTTCACGGCTCATCCATATTGTCACATGTATCAGAACTTCACTCCTTTTTACAGCTGAATAATATTCCATGGTGTGTGTAAATATATACCACATTTTGTTGATCTATTCCTTCATGGACACTTGGATTGCTTCCATCTTTTGGCAATCATGAATAAAACTACTATAAACATTGGTGTGCAAATATCTGTTTGAGTCCCTGCTCTCAATTCTTTGGGGTAATTACCTAGAAGTGGGATTGCCGGGTCATATGGTAATTCTATATGTAGCTTTCTGAGGAACTGCCAATCTGTCTTCCATAGCAGCGGCACCATTTTACATCCCCACAAGCAATGAATGAGTGTTCCTATTTCTCTGCATCCTTTCCAACACTTGTTTGCTTTTTTTTAAATAGTAGCCATTCTGGTAGGTGTGAAATGGTATCTCACTGTGGTTTTGATTTGCATTTTCCTAATGGCTAATGATGTTGAGCATTTTTTCCATGTTCTTTTTGGCCATTTGTATATCTTCTTTGAAGAAATGTCTATTCAAGTCTTTTGTCAATTTTTAATTGGGTTGTTTTTTTGTTGTTGAGTTAAAGGATTTCTTTATATATTCTGGATATTAAACCCTTATCAGCCATGTGCTTTCCAAATATTTTCTCCCATTGTGTAGTTGTCATTTTACTTTCATGATAAAGTCCTTTGATGCATAGAAGTTTTTAATTTTGATTAGTTCCCATTTATCTATTTTTTCTTTTGTTGCTTGTACTGTGGGTGTGAAGTCTAAGAAACCATTGCCTAACACAAGGTCCTAAAGACGATTTCCTACATTTACTTGTAGCAGTTTGACAGTTCTGGATCTTATATTTAGGTCTTTGATCCATTTTGAGTTGATTTTTGTATGCGGTGTGAGGTATGGGTTCACTTCTTTTGCAAACAGAGATCCAGTTTTCCCAGCACCATTTGTTGAAGAGACTCTTTCCCAGTTGATTGGTCTTTGCCTCCTTGACAAAAATCACTTGGCCATAAACATGAGGGTTGATTTCTGCACTCTCAGTTCAGTTCCATTGGTGGAATTGTCTTTGTGCCAGTACCATGTTGTTTTGATTACTAGGGCTTTGTAAAAAGTTTTAAGATCAGGAAGTGTGAGTCCTCCAAATTCATTCTTCTTTTTTCAAGATGGCTTTCACTTTATAGGGCCCCTTACCCTTCCATATAAATTTGATGATTGGGTTTTCCATTCCTGCAAAGAAGGCTGCTGGAATTTTGATTGGGATTGCATCGAATCTATAAATCACTTTGGGTAGAATTGACATCTTACCAATAGTTGGTCTTTCCATCCATGAGCATGGGATGTTTATTTAGGTCTTCTTTAATTTCTTTAGCAATGTTTGGTAGTTTTCTGTGCACAAGTCCTTGACAGCCTTAGTTAGAGTTCTTCTTAGATATTTGATTCTTTTAGTTGCTATCGTAAATGGATTTTTTTTCTTGACTTCTTCTTAAGATTGTTCATTACTAGTGAATATAAACACTACTGATTTGGGGCTGTTGATCTTGTACCCCACGACTTTGCTGAATTAGTTTATTAGCTCTAGGAGCTTTGTTGTGTTTTTTTTCAGTATTTTCTGTATATAGGACCATGTCATATACAAATAGGGAAAGTTTTACTTCTTCCTTTCCCATTTTGATTCCCCTTTATTTCTTTTTCTTTCCTAATTGCTCTGGAAAGAACTTCCAGCACAATGTTTAACAACAGTGGTGACACTGGTCATCCTTGTCATGCTCCTGAGCTTAAAGGGAAAGCTTTCAGTCTTTCACCATTAAGTAGAATGTTAGCTGTGGGCTTTTCATGTTGAGAAAGTTCCCCTATATTCTCAGTCTTATGTTTTTATCAAGAAGCGGTGCTGCACTCTCTTTATCCAGTGTATGGATGGATGAGTAGAAAAATGGGGACAAAAACAAAATGAAAAATAGGGTGGAAGGGGGAATGACTTGGGTGTTCTTTTTTACTTTTATTTTTTATTCTTATTTTTACTGTTTCTGGTATAAGGAAAATGTTCAAAAAATAGATTGGGGTGATAAATTTGCAACTATATGATGGTACTGTGAACAGCTGATTGTACACCACAGATGATTGTATGGTATGAGAATATATCTCAATAAAACTGAGTTTAAAAAAAAAAGAAGCAGTGCTGGATTTTGTCAAATGCCTTCTCAATGTCACTGGAGATGATTGCACAAGCATGAGTTTTTCCTTCATATAAAACACCTGTTAATGTGGTGTATTACATGAATTGATTTTTTTAATGTTGAACCACCCTTGCATACCTGGGATAAATCCCATTTGATCATGGTGTATAATTCTTTTAATGTGCTGTTGGGATGATTTTGCTAGTGTTTTGTTGAGTATTTTTGCATCTATATTCATAAGAGATATTGGTCTGTAATTCTCTTTTCTGGTGATGTCTTTACCTGGCTTTGTTAGGAAGGTGATGTTGGCCTCATAAAATGCATTGAGGAGTGTTCCCTCCTCTTCAATTTTTTGGAAGAGTTTGAGCAGGAATGGTGTTAATTCTTCTTGGAATGTTTGGTAAAATCCTCCTGTGAAATGATCTGGTCCTGGGCTTTTTCTCTGTCGGTAGATTTTTGATTACTGATTCAATCTTTTTACTAGTTCTTGCTTTGCTGAAAACATCTTTTCCTTCTTCAGTCAGTGTAGGTTGTGTGTTTCTAGGAATTTGTCCATTTCATCTAGATTATCTAATGTGTTGGCATACAGTTGTTCATAGTATACTCTTATAGTCCTTTTTATTTCTGTGCAGTTAGGAACAATGACCCCATCCTTTCATTTCTTATTTTAGTTACTTGTGTCCTTTCGCTTCTTATCTAGCTAAAGGTTTGTCAATTTTATTGATCTTTGCAAAGAACAACCTTTGGATTTTGTTGATTCTCTCTACTATTTTTTGTTCTTTATTTCATTTATTTCTGCTCTATTTTGTTATTTCCTTCCTTGTGCTCATCTCGAATTTAGTTTGCTCTGCTTTTTCTAGTTCTTCCAATTTTTAGGTTAGGTCTTTAATTTGAAATCTTTCTTCTTTTATAATATAAGCATTTAGAGCTATAAATTTCCCTGTAAACACTGCCTTTTCTGCATCTGATAAGTTTTGGTATGTTGTATTTTCATTTTCACTCACCTCAAGATATTTCCTAATTTCCCTGGTGATTCACTCTTTAATCCATTGGTTGTTTGTAATACATTGTTTAATCTCCATGTATTTATTAATTTTTCATTTCTCCCTCTGTTGTTGATTTCTAGCGTCATTCCGTTATGGTAGGAGAAGATGCATTATACAACAACAATACTTATGAATTTACTGAGACTTGTTTTATGACCTAAGATACGGTCTATCCTGGAGAGTGGTTCATGTGCACTCAAGAAGAATGTGTATTCTGATTGAGTTGGGTGCAGTATTCTATACATGTCTGTTAAGTCTAGTTGGTTTAGTGTATCATTCAAGTCATGTACTTCCTTATTGATCTTCTGTCTAGATGTTCTATCCATTACAGAAAGCGGTGTATTGAAATCTTACTACTAATGTAGAACTGTGTATTTCTCCCTTCAAATCCATCAGCATCTGCTTCATATATTTGGGGGCTCTTCTTCTAGGTGAATATATATTTATAATTGTTATGTCTTCTTGTTGACTCCTTTGTCAGTATTTAAAGTCTGCCTTTGTCCCCGGTAACAGTTTTTGACTTAAAATCTATTTTAGCTGATATTAGTGTAGCTACCCCAGTTCTGTTTTAGTTATTATTTGCACAATGTCTATTTTTCCATCCTTTCACTTTCAACATACTATGTCTTTGAATTTAAGATGAGTATTTTGTAGGCAGCATATAGTTAAGTTGTGCTTTTTCTTTTAATCCATTCTGCCAATCTCTGCCTTTTGACTGGAGAATTTAATCCATTTACATTTAAGGTCACTACTGATAATACAGAACTTTTTCTGTCATTTTCTATTTGGTCTTTGTAAGTCCTATACCATTTTTGTCCCTCAATTCTTCTGTTCATGCTAAATTTCATGTTTATGTGACTTTTTGTATTGTAGCATATCTCATTTCTATCCGGATATATTTTTTCATATATTTTCCTCTCATTTCCGTGAGGCAAAATTTAACAACCTAAATATATAACAATCATATCTGATTCAATACCAACTTGACTTCAATAGTATACACATACACTATTCCTATGCACCTCCATCCCCTCACCTTTTTCGTACTTGTTGCAAATTATATCTTTGTACATTGTTGTCCCAAACCATAGATTCATCATTACTCTTTATGCATTTGTATTTTAGCACCTGCAATGGCTACTGCCCATCCATGCCTTGCATCTCTCATTCCATAAAGGAAAATAACCACCACAGTGATCTTGCTGGTGGTGGGCCT
This sequence comes from Choloepus didactylus, assembly GCF_015220235.1. NCBI lineage: Eukaryota > Metazoa > Chordata > Mammalia > Pilosa > Megalonychidae > Choloepus > Choloepus didactylus. The sequence continues at coordinate 140,749,318 of NC_051311.1, read as the reverse complement.
GATGGCAGGCAGTGGGGCTGACAAGTTGTTACCACACATGCATGGTTCGGCAGCTGTGCAAAGGAAGCAGAAGGGGAGAATCAGTGAGGACTGGTCACGGCCCTGGATGAACAAATGATGAGCAGAAGTCTTGGCCCACCATTTGGTGTGCATGTTGGCCTAACCTAGGTTTTTGCCACAACTCTCTCTCCACTTCTTTACCACCTCCCACTGTATTTCTACATCTTCTCACATTGTTTTTTGAAATCTGTAGTATTAAAGTAATGCAAACTTGCAGACTGTATAATTTCCCCTTCACATGGGATTATGGAGTTGTTCCCATCCCACCTATCCCATCCTTGCTGGAATGTGAGGGTCTCCAGGGCTCTGCCCACCCACATTTTCAGTCACCTCTTTTGATACATGCCCCTCTGCAGCCACAGATGGGAACCATGCCCTGCCCCACTGTTCCTTCCCCTCCTCATGCCCTCTGACCCAGAAGCCCCTCCCTAGAAGGCTCCTTTTCGCTGCATACCCTTGGCCAGGTCCAGCTGACAATCCTCCTGTGGCCTCACAAGGATCTAGGTCTGTCCTGAGACAGGCTCCCTGGGGGGCCAGAGCTGCCCCTGGATGTCACAGGACAAGGGAGTATCACTTCCCTGTGGAGACACATCTGGTGACCTCGTAGCTACAGCTCCCTGGGGCTCTAGGGCCTTTCTATCCACCACCACCTCCCACCCGGCCAGGCCCCATCACAGACCTCATGCTCCCTGTACATCAAAAGAACAAATGAGTCTCAGCCCCCAGCATGTGTCTGACTCCTGCTTTATAGAAAGCCAACTCTGAGAAATAACAAGTGCCCAGAATCCCGTATCACAGGCCTTGGCAAGGGGATGGCCCGGCAGGGAACAAGGGAGAGATGTGACAAAAGGAAGCAAAGACCCAGCCACCTCCTTCCAGTCCTTTGGCAGTCCTGGCCCCGCTGGGAGGGACACTGAAGAGCAGCGCCCCAGGCTTCTCATCAGAGTCCTGGTGGGGCCCGTCACAGAAGGGGCAGCCATGCTGGCCCAGGTGGGGCGACATGCTTCTCAGAGGCTCGTCCCTGAGGCCTGGGGTTCAGTTGTCACCCCCGAAGATGAGCGGTGGAGCCATGGGGCTGACCCACATCTCAGGGTCACAGGATGGGGTCTGAGCCATTCCAGTTCACGGACGCCCCCTTCCACCTAAAAGCGCAGTGACAAGAGAAGGAGGGTTAAAGAGACGCAGGGGGTGGGTAGGAGCCCGTCTCTTGCTCTCACTTACCTGGCCTGGGGGCTTGGAAGATTTCAGATTCCACCCTCCCTCCTATAAATATACCACATCTTGATAAACACACCACACCAGTCCCCTAAGAAACACAAATACTCCCAGAGCCCTGGAAGCAGTAGAAGAGACAGAGGGAGAGAGGGGAGTCATTCATTCATGCTGCAAATGCTTCTTGTGAACCTGCTCTGTGCATGGCACTGCTGGGCACTCTGCTGATGTGAGGGACCCACATACATTGGGGTCCAGCCATGTCAGACACACATGGGAAGACCTAGATATGGACGGATCCTGGGGTGTTCGAGGTGCGGAATGAGGTCCAGTGTGGCTGGAGGCCAGAAAGGCAGGGAGAGCAGAGCAGGAGAGGACAGGGGAGCTGGCAGGAGCAGTGCCACCCAGTCTTGTAAGGATTCTAGCCTTGATCCTAAGAGCCACTAGGCTAGTGAAGGACTTTGAGCACAAAGAAACACGGCAGATCTGCAATTTTAAAAATTACTCCATGAATTCTTAAGAAGCAATGAGTATAATTAAACTATAATCCAGGTTTAGACACAATTTAACAATAGTTCAATTCCAAAATAAAAGCTATTGTAGTCAAGACCATGTAATTTCCTAACACTTGATTTCAGTACATGGCACTAATTTTCTATAAAAACTCAAAGGAATAACTATTTGTAGAAGATGGAGTATCTGAGCAAAATCTGACATTAGAAGGTATATAAATATATATGTATATATGTGTGTGTGTTGTATGGAACTAGGAAATTGATGTATATCTCAGCAACAATGCTAAAGTGCAGAGTTTGAGATGGGGATATATAAATGCTTTTCAAGGTGTGGGGTTTAGAGAAGGTGCAGGCATCTTGTTCTCAAGGCAGAAGTCAAAATCATCACTGCCACAGAGAAGTGAAAAAGAGAAGCTTTTCTTGCTTTAATGGGACTTCTCAGAATATCCAGCATTCCCGCGACAGGAACCACTGTAGTAGAAGGGTGTGAACAGCTTCTGCTGCTCCCAAAGGAAGACTGTTTATTGCATTTCCCAGCCTAATGGTGGTTGTCAGCACCAAGACATTTCGGTAATGGTTTATAATAAAACCAACACCCTCCATCTTCACAAAAGAATCTAGCCTCCCACTGAATGTCCACCTTCTTCTCTCAGGCTTTGACAGTTGCTCTTTCTTCAAGTCTGCCATCTGCTTCAGCCACTTTGCTTCAACCTCCCTGATTTTCATATTGAAAGTCACAACCTTCCAGAAGCAGCAGGATTCACACTCACGCTGATCTGCCAACTTACTTTCCTCTTGATCATAGGCAACTGCTTGGTGTCTGTAAAGACTGTTTTCCCCCATTGTGTACTTTGCACACATTCCTCTATTCTATTCCCCTTCAACTGAGCAAAAAGACTTCTTGTCATTTGGAGAAAAAAAAATCTCAGCAATAATTATGTGCTTCTTGCTCCCACAGAAAGGTTTGGTGTAAAGATGATATCTGCATATAGTTCATTGAGGAACAAACAGTGCGATCTGCTCCCAGCTCCACCCAGGGCACTGTGAGGACAGACAGTCCACTACTGCTGGGGAGTATGCAGGCAAAATGCTCATCCCGGTTGGTGCTGGCTCACGTTGAGCCCCCAGCTGACATCCCAAGGCATTTTGATGTGGTCTATATATGAGCATTGAATTGTATCTTCTTGTTTAAAGGTCCCTGGTCATAATGCTCAGTGTGGAAAAAAAAAGTCTGAATACATTTCTAAAAGAAATCTTCTTTTCAGAAGTTGGATGAGCTACCTTGGTAAGATCTATTTCAAGTCTAACCTGGGACAAGAGATGCAAGATAAAGCTCTTGTGAATCAGAAAGTTCAGCCTCAGTGGTATCATTGGCCATGGAAGAACTTAGTGACTCTGTGGTATCTGGGCACCTTAGACTATTTCCCAAGTGCCATGTGTCAAGACTGAGGCAAGTCCAGAGGAATCTATTAATCTGTGTTTGGATGAGCCAGTTTGATGGAATTCATCTCCATCATAGAATTCATTTTTACAGCTAGAATAAGACTGCATTTGGAAACAAGTGCGATGGCTTAGAGAAGTTAAATTGCTACCGGGTGGTGAGTGCCTGCTGCCTGTGCTTTTTTGGTGTTGGTGCCTGATGATGGCTCAGGGTAGCGGATATGGGGAAGATGACTGCTGCTGTGACTTACACAGCTGAGCAGGTCCTGGAGGTGAGACAGGCTGGGAAGGCACTGTGATACGTCATGCCTACTGGATCCGTAGAGCTTTGAGCAATCTGCAGCAACACGATGCAGGGGTTAATTGATTCTACTGTGCTATTTGAGAGTTTCCATGTTTTTTCTGTTCATCATCTCTGTAGTTCTGAAGCTTGTCATCAAAAAGCCTTCACTCTTTTATCGAGATTTGAAGACAGACAACGGGAACCAGATTTGCATTTTTGTTTTTGACAGACATTTTTAAAGAGCAGTTCTAGGTTTACAGAAAACTTGCACAGGAAGTACAGAATTCCCTTATATGCAACTCCACCCCATCCCCACACATAGTCTCCCCTATTATTGACATCTTGCATTACCGTGGAACACTTGTTACAATTGATGAGCTGGTAACTGAAGTCCACAGTTTACATGAGGGTTCTCTCTTTGTGTTGTATATTTCTAGGGGCTTTGACAAATGCATGATGTCATGCATCCACCATTACAGTATCACGCAGAATAGTTTGCCTCCACTGATCTTTTTACTGTCTAGAGTTTTGCCCTTTCCAGAATATCGCATAGTTGGGATCACACAGTATGTAGCCTCTTCAGACTGGCTTCTTTCACTTACCAGTATGCATTTAAGGTTCTTCAAGTCTTTTTGTGGCTTAACAGCTCATTTCTTTTTATTGGTGAAGAATATTCCATTGTGTGGATGCACTACAGTTTGTTTATACATTCACCTATTGAAGGACATCTCAGTTTCTTCCAAAATTCGGTAAGAATGTATAAAGCTGCTATAAACATTCTTATGCAAGTTTTTGTGTGAACATCAGTTTTCAACTCATTTGGGTAAATACCTAGGAGAACAAATGCTGGATCGTTTGGTAAACCCATGTTTAGCTTTGTAAGAAAACTGCCATATTGTCTTCCAAAGTGACTATACCATTTTGCATTCCCACCAATGAGAGTTCCCATTGCTCCACATCCTTGTCAACATTTGGTTTTGCCAGTGTTTTGGATTTTAGCCAATCTAATACGTATGTAGTGATATCTCATTGTTTTAATTTGCAATTCCATAATGACATATGATGCTGAGCATCTTTTCATATGCTTATTTTCCATCTATATATCTTGTTTGGTGACGTGTCTCTTCGGCTTTTTTGCTATCGTGTGTTTTCCTATTGTTGAGTTTTAAGAGTTCTTTGTTTATTTTGGACACAAGTAGTTTACCAAATATGTGCTTCACAACTATTTACTCCCAGTGTGTGACTTGGTTTTTTCCTTCTCTTAACTGTGTCTTTCAAGAACAGAAATTTTTAATTTTAATAAACTCCAATTTATCAATTTTTTTCTTTCACAATCATACCTTTGGTGTTGTATCTAAAAAGTCATCACCAAATCGAAGGTCACCTAGATTTTCTCCTATATTATCTGCTAGAAATTTTATTGTTTTATGTTTTACATTTAGGTCTATGATCCATTGGAGTTAATTTTTATGAAATGTGTAAGATCTGTGTCTAGACTCACCTTTTGCATGTGGATATCCAGTTGTTCCAGCGCCATTTTTGAAGACTATTCCTTCTCCATTAAATTGCCTTTGCTCCCTTATCAAAGAATAGCTGACTATATTTGTGTGGGTTTATTTCTGGGCTCTCTGTTCTGTTCCACTGACCTATTTGTCTAGTCGTTGACCAGTATCACACTGTCTTGATCACTACCATTTTATAGTAAATCTTGAAGTCAAGTAGTTAGTGTCAATACTCCAACTTTCTTCTTCCATATTTTATTGACTATTCTGGGATTTTAGCCTTTCCGTATAAACTTTAGAATCAGTTTGTCAATATCCACAAAATAACTTCCTGGTATTTTGATAAGGATTGCATTGAATTCATAAATCAAGTTGGGAAGAATGGACATCTTAATATATTGTGTCTTCTTGTCAATGAACATGGAATATCTCTGCATTTATTTAGATCTTCTTTGTATTTTTTCATCAGTTTTATAGTTTTCCTTATATAGATCCTGTACATATTTTGTTAGGCTTATTCTTAAGCATTTCATGTTTTTGGTGCTAATATAAGTGGTGTTGTGCTTTTAATTTCAAATTCCAATTGTTCACTGTTGATATACAGGAAAGCAATCAACTTCTGTATGTTAACCTTGTATCTTGTAACCTTGCTATAACTGCTTATTAGTTCCAGGAGGTTTTTTTTGTCAATTCTTTTGGGATTTTCTACCTAGACATTTGAGAACAGAGACAGTTTTATTTCTTCCTTCCCTTTTATTTCCTTTACTTGTCTTATTACATTAGCTAGGAGTTTCAGTACATTGCTGAATGGGAATGGGGAGAAGGGACATCCTAATTGTTCTTGATCTTAGGGGGAAAGAACCTATTTCATCACCATTGAGTTCAATGTTGGCTGAAAGCTTTTGTATATGTTCTTTAAAAGGCCAAGGAAGTTTCCCTCTACCTCTAGTTTGCTGAGAGTTTTTTAAATCAGGAAAGAGTGTTGATTTTGTCAAGTGCTTTTTATGCACCTATTGATATAATCATACGATTTTTTTCTTTAGCTTGTTGATGCAGTGGGTTACATTAAGTGGTTTTTGAATGTTGAACCAATCTTGCATACCTGGAATAAATCACACTTGGTTGTGATATTTAATTTTTTTAATACATTGTCAGGCTTGCTTTGTTTGTATTTTGTTGATGATTTTTGCATCTATGTTCATAAGAGATATCGGTCTGTATTTTTTGTTTTTTGTACCATCTCTGTCTGCCTTTGGTATTCGGCATTCTGTGCCCACAAATTTGACAACTTAGATGAAATGAACAAAGCCCTTGAAAGACACAGCCTACCAGACCTCACACAAGAAGAAACAGCTCATCCACATAGGCCTATGTATATTAAAGAAATTGAATCAACAATTAATAATCTTCCCAAACACAAACTGAAAGGCCCAGATGGTTTTACTGGTCAGCTATACCAGATATTTAAAGAAGAAATGATACCAGTTCTCTACAATCTCTTCCAGAAAATAGAATCAAAAGGAACACCCCTTAACTCATTTTATGAGGCCATTATGAATGGCCCAAGGCAGACAAAGGCAGACAAAAACATTCGTGGGTATAGAATTGCTCATAGTATTCCTTTAACATCTATTTAATGTCCATGGGATCAGTAGTGAGGGTCCCTCTTTCATTTCTGATTTTAGTAATTTGTGTGTTCTTTCTTTTTTTTTCCAGTTAGCCTGGCTACAGGTTTATCAACATTATTGGCCTTTTCAAAGAATAGCTTTTGGTTTCATCAATTTTCTTTACTGCTTTCCTGTTTTCAATGTCATTGATTTCTGCTTTAATTTTTGTTATTTTTGTCTGCTTACTTTAGATTTAATTTGCTCCTCTTTTTCTAGTTTCCTAAGGTGGAAGTTTAGATTATTGATTCTAGATCTTTCCTCCTTTCTAAGTATGCATTCAATGCCATAAATTCTCCTCTAAGCACTGCTTTTGTTGCCTCCTACAAAATATGATATGATGTATTTTCATTTTCATTTAGTTTAAAATGTTTTTAAATTTCTATTGAGGTTTATTCTTTGACCTATATGTTATTTAGAAGTGTGTTGTTTAATCTCCAAATATTTTGAGATTTTCCAGCTTTCTGTCATTGCTTTCTAGTTTAATTCCATTGTTGTCTGAGAGCATATTTTTATAACTTCTAATATTTTAAATTTGTTAAGGAAAATTTAAATTAAATTTGTTAAGGAAAATTTAAATTAAATTTGTTAATGTGTGTTTTATGGCCCAGGATGTGGTCTATCTTGGTCAACGTTTCACGTGAGCTTAAGAAGAATGTGTATTCTGCTATTGTTGGATGAACTATTCTACAAATGTCAGTTGGATTCAGCTGATTGATGGTGCTGTTCAGTTCAACCAGATCCGTATTGATGTCCTTCCTGCTGGATCTGTCAGTTTCTGACAGACGGGCATTGAAGTCTCCAATTAGAATTATGGATTTGCCTTTTCTCCTGGCACGTCTATCAGTTTTTGCCTCATGTATTTTGAAGCTCTGTTCTTAGGTGCATGCACATTAAGGCTTTTTGTCTTCTTGGAGAATTGACCTTTATCTTTATGTAATGACCTTCTTTGTCTCCAATAATTTTCCGTGCTCAGAAAATTTCCATGTCTGAAATTAATGTAGCTACTCCAGCCATCTTATTAGTGATAGTATGGTTTCTCTCCATCCCTTTACTTTCAATGCATCCATGTCTTTATATTTAAAGTGAGTTTCTATTAGAAACTCTGAAATCTGTCTTTTAATTGGCGTATCTAGACCATGCACATTTAAAGTGATTATTGATATGTTTGAATTAATAGCTACCATATTTGTAATTGTTTTCTATGCATTGCCTTTGTTCTTTTTTGTTGTTGTTATCTTCTTTTTTTGCCTTTCCTGGTTTTAATTGAGCATTTTATGATTCCATTTTCTCTCCTCTCTTAACATATTGATTTATCAATTATATTTTTCTAATATTTTTAGTGGTTGTCCTAGAGTTTGCAATATACATTTACAACTAACCTGAGTCCACTTTCAAGTAACACTATGCACTTCATAGATAGTGCAGATAACTTATAACACAGTATTCCCAATTCCTCCCTGCTGTCCCTTAAAACACCAGTCATTCATTTCACTTATCAATAAGCTATAATCACCCAATATATTGTTGCTATTATTATTTTGAAAAAACCATTATCTCTTAGATCCATTTAAGATAAGAAAGATAAAAGATTTCATTTCAGGTATTCCTTCTAGAATGCTCTTCCTTTCTTTATGTAGATCCACATTTCTGACATGTCATTTTCTTTCTCTCTGAAAAACATCTTTTAACATTTCTTGCAAGGCAGGTCTACTAGTAGCACATTTCTTCAATTCTTGTTTGTCTCAAAAAGTCTTTATTTATCCTTTACTTTTGAGGGATAATTTCACTGGATACAGAATTCTAGGTTGGTGTTTTGGTTTTGTTTTGTTTTCCAACACTTTAAATATTTCTCTCCACTCTCTTCTTGCTTGCACAGTTTCTAAAGAGAAGTCCAAAGTAGTTTCATCCTTGTTCCTCTGTAAGTACAGTCTTTTATCTCTCTGGCATCTTTCAAGATTTTTTCTTCATCTTTGATTTTCTACAGTTTGCACATGATATGTGTAGGTGTAGAGGTTTTTTTTTGGTATTTATCCCACTTGGCTTTCTCTGTGCTTCCTGGATCTGTTTGGTGTCTGTCATTAATTTTGGAAAATTCTTAGCCATTATTATTTCAAATGTTTTTTCTGTTCCTTCCTCCCTTCTCCTTCTAGAATTCCTATTACATGTATGTTATACCATTTGTAATTGTCCCACAGTCCTTGTATATTTCGTTACATCTTTTTCATTATTTTTTTTCTTTGCATTCAGCTCTTGAAGTTTCTATTGACATATCTTCAAGCTCACTGATTCATTCCTCTGCTATTTCCAGTCTACTGACTAATGCATCAAAGGCATTCTTCATTTCTGTTATAAAGGTTTTGATTGCTAACATTTCCCTTTGATTCTTTCTTAGTTTCCATTACTCTGCTTACATTACCCTTCTGTTCTTGCATTTTGTCCACTTTTTCCCTTAGAGCCCTTAGCACATTAATCATAGTCATTTTACATTCCTAATCTTATAATTCCAACATATCTTCCATGCCTAAGTCTGATTCTGATGCTTGCTCTGTCTCTTCAGACTGTGTTTTTTGCTTTCCAGTTTGCCTTGGATTTCTTTTTTGTTGAAAGTCAGACATGATGGACCAGGTAAGAAGGAACTGAGTGAAATTCCCTTTAGTGTTCTGAAAACTTATGAGTCAATTACAAAGCTGTGGTCCACTCCCCTAATCTCTTGTCCCTTCCCTTCTGCCTCCTCTCAAGCACTTGCCCAACCCATCACTACCCGATCCTACTGCCTGACTCCACACATGTCAGAGCCTCTTACAGTTTCCAGAGGAAACAGAACATTTCTGCACCTCTTCTCTCAGAACCTCCCAACTCAGGGAAGGGATCACTGTCCCCAGTTGACAGATGAGGAAACTAGGCTCGGAGCAGAACCTGACTTTGGAGAGGTCACACAGTGTGACAGCACCAGAGCTGGAACTTAACTGGGGCATCTGGACTCTCCATCCCGTGCCCTTCCCCCTGCATCACAGTGCAGTGTCCTGCAAACCCAACCAGGTCCAAGAAAACCAGCAGGGGCAGCAGAAGAGGGGCAGGTGGTACAGGCAGTTGCTGCAGTTGGAGCATCTGGGGACCTCTACTTTGATGAAGAGAGGAAATGTGGACAGGAAGCAGTGGGGCAGGAAAGCAGCAACAAGCTCTGCAGGCAGGCAAAGTGCAGCTCAGGGATGGGGGCACACTCTGCTCCAGCCTCCCTCCCCCCTACAACATCTCCTTCCCAGCTGGAATTACATTTCCAATTTCTTTTCTGGGCCTCCAAACAGGAACATCTGTGCCCCAGCCCCAGGCCCCGGTTATGAGTTCTTTCCTCTTTGCTCTGGATTGTTGACAACCGTTTCATTTTCTTTCACTCTAGCCAGGCTAGAAGCCTGAGAGAGGTCACTGGGTGTCTTGTTTGTAAATGACCATGAGTCTGGTTTTGCTGAGATGGTTAGAGAAAGCACGGAGGGTGGGGGGAGTGGACAGGTCCCACATCACTGACACCATCAAAGGTAACAGGAGACTCTCTGAGGCCCCAAGATGTGCGTCACACCAAAGAGGAGAGATGGCATTGGGACACAAGGATGGTTCAAATTAGGATGCTCTTGTCTGAAGGCATAACCAGCAATCTGGGCTTGTGCAACATCACCGTGGCAACAAAGCCAGACAGTGGGAAGTCATGCTGCTCGCTCAGTGACCTTCCACTGGTCTGGGACGGTGAGGGGTGAGGGCGAAAGCTCCATTTCATGCACCACTCATGGCCGTCACTATGGACACTCCAGTCTCCCTGTCTATAAGGGGAGAGGCTGGACTGGGTGACGTTCAAAGGCCCTTCTGAGGGTCCAAGCAAGTTGCCAGGTGGCCAAGCCACTGTGAGTTCTGTGCTGGCCACGTGAGGGCAGGGGCTCCTGCAGGGCGACTGAGCTGGGTTTAAGAGTAGGCAGTGCATCTTTCCCTGGATGAACTCTGAAGAACCGGGCGGATTCTGAACTGACTCCCACTCTTTCTTACATGGGGTCCAGCCCTGGTGGCCTCATGATGGTTGAAGAGATGAGAGGGATACCCCATCTGGCAACCCAGGTTGGCCTATCCTGCTCTCCAGTCCATCCTGTGAGATGAACCAGTTGTCCCAGAGCCATCGGCTGAGTCCAAGGAGGTGTTTGGGATTCAACTCTGACTTTGAAATGATGACCTGAACTCAGGCCATGGCACTTTATGTACCCCCTTCCCAACAAGGCAGGGAATTCCTTAGGGTCATTAGGACTTGTCCCTCAAGAGGCAGGACGCCATCTGCATTGGGTCCACACTGACCTCAGAGGCCACTTTCCCAAGGCTCTCTCTTTGAGCTGCTTGAGAATCTGGGATGAAAACAAAATGCAAAGCCTTTGTAATCCAATCCCGTGGAACGGGCTTCCAGGAGGCTGGGGCTGCTGTTTCCCATTATATCGTGAGATGTTATCTGATGGGTACCAGAGAGGGGGGAAGCAGCATTCCCATATTCACTCACACACTTGGCCTCTCCTGGAACCACACTGGGAAGTCTCCCTGTGTTAACTGCCCGGGCAGACCTGCCAAGGTGGGGCAAGTGATGGGGGAAGTGGACCAGGCTGGGACTGTGGTCAGGGCAGTCCCAGCAGGGTCTGACCCTCCTACTGTGGGGTGGGAGGAGGGCAGGAGCCCGGCCCAGGGCTTCCAGCCACCAGAGGCTGCAAGGCAGCAGCTCAGTTGATGTCTAACGCTCACGGGGTGGCCAGGATGGGGGTGGGGAGCGGGTACTGCCCCACCATTCCCTAGAGCCGCAGCTCTCCATGTGGTCCGGAAAGCATCAGCATCACCTGGAACTTGTTAGAAATGCAAATCTCCAGGGCCCACCCCAGCCCTGCCCTAGAGAGATCTGTGTTTTAACACCCCACCCCACCCCCAGGGTATTCTGATGCACTCAGGTTTGAGGACCACTGCTCTAGAGCAAATCTTCCAAGTAGGTGAGCCATGAACGGTAGGTGGGTGCAAAATATTGTTCCCCTAAGCCATCAGGGAGCTGGGTGGGGTCCACAGGCCAGTTGTCCATACCCCTGTGTGCTGCACAAATGTGAGTGTGTTCTGTCTGTAAGACAGAGCAGGAAGCCCTGCTCTAGCAGATCTCGGAGCTCAGCCTTACCCACACTCAGACAGTGAGCCAGGCCCCAGACCCTCTGCTCACTCCCAGCCTCTCCAGCTGCCCACCTCATTTCACTGTCACCTGCTGGCAGCTGGCCACAGGGGGCAAAGGGGAAGGGGCAGCTGCCAGAAGGAGCCCCAGGCCCATAGGGACACTCCTCCCCTGCCTCTGGGTTGAATTCTTTGTCACACCAGCTCCGGGCGAGGGGCTGCAAGCAATTGCAAATTAGGGCTGACTCCATGAGGTCCAATTCCCGGACCCGTGCCCGGAGGCGCTGGGATGACTCATGCAGCCAGACGATTTTAGTGACGCTTGTGGAAAGAGAGGCACAGAATGGGCAGTCAGTGAGCCTCCAGGGTGTGCCTCCACTCAGGGGGTGCAGAGACAGAGGGGTGAGAGGGTGGGTCCACAGCCCTGCTCGGCAGGCCCAGGTGCAGGGTGGCTGCAGGAAGGATGTCCCCTGACCTCCCACGCCATCCCACAGAAGGGGCCAAGGCCGGTGCCATCTCCCTTCCCCATCGCTGCGCCTTCTCTCAACACCTTGAATGAGTGGCCCTTTGTACATGAAAGGGACGCGCCCTGCATGTGCCCTTAATCCTCCTGATGAAAGACGCGCCGGTGCATGACCCCGCAAGAAGGCTTTGTCCCCGGCCCGGGCAGCGGGCTGATGAATGAGCAAACGGACGGGCCCTGTAACAAGAATGTCCCGGCATCTCTGCCCACTTCCCCTTCCTGGTCTTCCCACTGAGAACATGGAATTCTCTCTCTGCTGCTCCATCCATGGTCTCACCAGCCAGCAGGTGGACAGCAGCCCTAGGCCCTCTGGGGACCCGGGCAGTGAGCGCCAGCAGCCACCATCCATGACCCCAACCACCATCCAGGCCCCCAGCCTGACCCCCACGCCCTTCACGAACAGGGGAGTGTAGATTCAGCCTGACGTCAGGCTGGCCACTAATGGCTGAGACCAGAATGATGCTCTCCAGGCCCCTCTGAAGTACTTAATCCTGTATAAACCTGTGAGCAGGCACTGCCATCATCCCCATTTATAGATAGGTGATGTCCAGTGACTCCAGGCCAGAAAGTGGTAGACCCGGGATTCGAATGCAGGCGGCCAGCTCCAGAGCACACGCCCGTCAGCCCTCCAGGTCCTCCTGCCTCCCCAGAAGGGACTAGAATCCAGGTCACCTCCCTCCCAGCCTGCTCCTCCCACTGCACCTTCAGCCCTAGGCCCAGGCAGTCACCATGGGGGTCTCGGGATGCACCATGTAGTTTGGGCAGTGACCTCCCCTGACGCAAGCCTCAGTCTCCCCTCTCGATATGGGGGGGCTGGGTCGGAGGAGGTGACAGGCGCCTCCACTCAGGGTAGGAGAGCTGCACCCTGCACCAGCAGGATGGCCCAGGCAGCCTCCTCTGGCCCCCTCCCCAGGGCAGCCACCTTGGAGCCACACCTGGCCAGGCCGGGCCATCCACCTGCCAGGTGAGCGTACCTGTCCTTCCTCCTTTGAGCCTGAGCCCTTGACAAGTCTGGCTTCAGGACGCACCCACGTACCTCCCCAACCCTGCCGTGGGTCCATGCTGAGATGCTGTCTGAGGACATGTCTGAAGACACATTCCTCCCTTCAAAGGGCCACAGTGACACAAAACCTACCTACGCACAAGCCTCAAGTGCTGCATCTTTCCGGTCTGTGGGGCCACACCTCACCACACTACACTGAATTGGGGTGATCCAGGAACCCACCCTTCTTCCTGCAGACCCGACCACCCACACCCCACCTCCCAGCCAAAGCCAGAGCTGGGCCTCGCTCACTTGGTCCTGATGCAGAGCTCGAGGGGTGGAATGAGGTCATCGCCGCTGTCTTCAGGGACAGTCTGCGTGGTATCTGGCAGGGAGAAATGGCACATGCACATCAGCCCAGGGCCTGTGCACACAAACTTCCCAGGGCCCTGTACCCACCTGAATAGGAGGTTGGCACGGACACAGTCCCCATCTCCTGGGACCTGACTTTTCCTGTCCCCCCTTCAGCTCCACTCCAGCGTTATCACTTCTCACCTGAGAGACCATAACACCTTCCCCACTGGTCTCCCACTTCCAGTCTCCACCCTGCCCTGTATCCCCTTCATCTACCAGAATATTCTTTCTGAAATATGCAACTCATCTCACCACTCCCCTGCTCCAAAACCTTCTATGGCTCCCCATCACCTGAAAAATAAAATCCAGACTTTCCTGCATGGCATTCAGGGTGATTTCAACTTCACCTTACAACTTACCCCCCTGAAAACCATCCCATTTCTCAAGGCCCAGCTCTGGCCCCTCCTCCAGGAGGCTGCCACTAGCATCAGCCCCCTGGTCCCCAGACCTGACCCTCAAGGCTGCACTGTCCTCTGACTGCCCGGACCAGCCTGGAGGCTCCCCAAGGAGGGGGTCTAGGTCCCCTCCGTGCACACGTGGGGATGGGGTGGGGTGGCAGCGCACCGATGGTCAGCCGGATCTGCTCTTGCTGGTTGGCCAGGCCGTCGTAGTAGTACAGGTCAAAGAGCCGCTCGGTCCTCCAGTCACGCAGCAGCTCCGGCTGCAGGCTGAAGAGGACGCTAAAGTGGCTCTCGCTGCACACCACCCAGATGGGGAACCTCGGCGTCTTCAAGAAGCAGCCCACCTGCACGCATGAGAGGGGAATACAGAGATGCGCGATGCTGCCTGTCATCCCCAGGGAGGGGGCCAGGGCTCCTTCTGTCTAGCTCCAGGGAGGGGCTGACCTCTGAGAGGCCCGAGTGAGGGTCTCAGCCTGTGCCTGACGCTGGGGGGCCCTTGGGCTGCTCACAAGCCCTTCCTGTCGGCTCTGCCTGCCGCTGCTCCAGGCCCCTGCTGCACAGTCGGAGGGAGGCACCCCAGCCTGAAGCCCGTATCACCCTCCCCTTCATCTCCCACAGCCAGCCGGTACCCAATCTGCCTCTAAGAGCTCCCTCATACCTGCCCACTCACCTGCACCTGCAATGGGACCTGGCCAAGGGCCTCCTCACCTTTTCTTTCCATGCCCTGACTGCCCCAACCCAGTCCTCAGAACAATCTCAACACAAGTCTCCCTGAATCTGCATTCGCCGTCCACTGGTCTGGAGTGTGGTTGCACCTCTCCTCCTCTGGGATCACGCATCATCCCAAAGGACCCAATCAGCAAGCACGAATCAGTCCCCACTCCCCAATTCCGGGGGCACACGGCTCTGCACCCACCCACCCACCTGCATCGAGCGCATCCCTCAGCCTCATGACAACGCGTTCACCCGCCTGTTGCACACCAGGCTAGACCTTCACAGGAGAGCAGGGGGATAAGTAAACAGAGGCCAGTGTTTGGTGGGCTTAGGCTCATGCATGAAGTGGAACTCCAGCTAGAACGGTACCTTAGAGTACAGGTAGGACTTGGCACCATGGGGAGAAGACGGGGAGAGCCTTGGGGGAGCAGGAGTGAAAGCCCAGGGAAGTGCAGGGACCCACGGGGAACACAGGAGATGGAGGGGGGGTGGCAACACCAGAATAAGGAGTTTGAACTTTCTTCTACAACTGAGGAGGGATTGCCTCGAGAAGTCCCAAGCAGGGGAGTTTCACAGCAGGAGGGTGTCTGGGGAAGACAGAGAGCATAGAATAAGCATCGGAGCCCCCAGTGTGGTGGCAGCATTCTGCCTGGAAAGGGGAAAGAGGTGGCCAAGGCTCCTCCTGAAGCCCCTGCTGGGATGTTTGGCGACCTGCCCGTCACCTGGGCCACTCTCTGTGCCCGCTCTGTCCCCACACCTCCCTTGGCAGCATCCCTCCCTGCCCTGGGGGCCCCCAATTGATTGGCTCTGTACTCCAAGGTCCCGGCTGACTCAAGCCTAATCCCCACCAGCCCCAGTGAGTGCTTGCATGTGCAGGTATTTACAGCCATAGCTGTGGATTAAGGAAAGTATGGGAATTATTTTTCCAGTGGAGAGAGGGGCATACACAGAAGAGTGGCCGGACAGTCTTCCCGGGGCCCCCTGAAGGCCACCACTGAGCTCACTCTGGGCGAGGGAAGGCTTGCCTGAGAAGGTGCTGAACCAGGTCTCCGGGGAAGGATTTGCCCGTTAAAAGCTACTTCCTCCAGAGGGTAGGCATAGGAGCTTTATCTTTATAGTGGGCTAATCATTTTCTTATCGACCTCATCACCAGGCTGGTGGCAGCAAGAGGGGAGGCTAGCCTCTCACTCCAACAATGTGTGACCTTGGCCAGCCCCTCGCCCCAGCCCTGTGTGACTGTGGTCAATCCCATGTCCTCTCTGGCCCTAGGTTTTCCCATCTGTAACCTGAAGGGCTTGGTTCCATCCCCAGCAGCCTTACAGCAATGGAGAAACAGTCAAACGTGACTGCAGAGCTCGCCCCTCAGTGGGACGTGGGGGAATTAGATGCCTTAAAGGACGTGGCTGGACGTGCCTAAACCCCACTGCAACTTGGCTTCCGTTCCATGTTCAAAAGAGGCTTTTCTATTGAGGGCGTCGCCTGGAACAGGGAGCCCTGCAGACTGGGGGTCCAGTGCTCACTCGCTGCAGGAGAAAGAGGGGGAGGCCAACCAGGAAGTGGTGTTTGCATAATCAGCCACCCTGAATTTTCCAACCCAGGGACAATAGGGCAACGTGCCATATATTCAACAGTCAAAAGATTAAGGGCAAAAAAAAAGCTGCCCAGAGAGTTTATAAATGAGTTTTCTCATCCAGGAGCCCTCTTCCAAGTAGGTGAAATTTTCCAAAGATGAAATTCACTTCCTTCGCATTCTTGGGTAGGCAACCAAAGGCTTGGGGGTGAGGGTGGGCACACTTCCTCCAGCACAGTCTGAGGCTTTCTCCTGGTGGGTGAACGTACAGCACAAGTAGGGATTGCTTTTAAATGGTGATTTTTAATCTTCTGGGGACGTGATGAATGCCCCAAACCCATCTGTGGACTTCCAGGTCAGAAGCCCTAATTGAAAAGGATCAGCATTTGGTTGCTGGCAGAGACAGTCTGTTCCCTCTAAGGATAACATTCCCTCAGTGTGATTTATGCTTTCATCCCAGGCACTGTGTAAGGCACTGGGGACACAGCAGTGAAGGAAACAAGAACAGTCTTGACCTCGTGGAGTTTATCAGATCAATGGGGAAGACAGATGATAATCAAAGAATCAGATGAATGCATTAGCAATGCATGTCACTGAACCTAAGGTGTCACCACCATTATATTTTGGATCACTAGGAACTAAAAAACCTGCCAATCAAAGTCTGACACTATCAACCGTAATAATGCATCAACATTTCAGAAACTTTAAATTGTGGGAAAAGTTGACAACTTGCAAACAATGGAATATGGTATTTAAAATCAAGGAGAGCGCTGTGAAGGACAGAATGAAGACATGACTGAGAATGACAAGGTGGGGGCAGCACAAAAAGTGACCCCTATTTGGAGAGTCTTTAGGTCAGGAAAGGCCCCTCTTTGGAATAACAGGGCAAAGCTTGAAGGGAGGGAAAGCGCAGCAGGCGGAGGGCAGGGTGTGTGCAGAGGCCGGGAGGTGGGATAGAACCTGAGAGAAGCCCCACACATGAGGCAGAGGAGCAGGAGGTGGGGGAGAGAGAAAAGCAGGGACAGACAGGTTTGGAGGGCCTTGTACGTCATGGGAAGAGTTTGGGATTTTGGTCTCAGAGGACTGGGAAATCACTGGAGGTTGTTAAGCACAGGAATGATGTGTTTAAAGATTGCTCTGGCTTCAGTGAAGAGAGCAGGTAGGAAGGGGGCTAGCTGGGCTGTCGTGGTTGCCCAGCCCAGCAAGGCTGGTGGCTTGGACCTGGGTGAGAATAGACAGACTTGAGAACCAATTGAGGATAGAAGCCACAGGGCCTACAGATGGATGGGATGTGCTTCCAGATCGAGTCACTGGGTTGATGGTGCTGTTTGCTGAGCTGGAGAATGAGCAAAGAAGAAGATGGAGCTTTCAGAACCCTCATTGCCAAGTGTCAAGTTCAGTCTTTCCCTAGGCCCCTTCCTGAAGGCAGCAAAGTACATGCCGTGCAGGTCTGGGGTGAAGCTGAAACTACACTCCCTAGCCCGTTGGTGCATTCCCTGGTCCGTCAGTCACCACCCCCCAGGAGCCAGGAGGGCTTGTCCTTCCAGCAGCAGTCTGCAGTTCAGCCAGACCCCGTTTGGTGAGTCCCACCCCAGGCCAGCTCTGGGGTGGGGGTGAGAGGGAACTCAGAGGAGCAAGACCGGACAGCAGGGTTGCCAAAAGAAGGCCCAAGGAGGTCCCGCAGGACCCAGCCAGGGTGTGGGCAGGAGGCTGGCTCCCGAAGGCAGGGGGCACATGCTCTGGGTGTTTCCTCTGCTTCTTCCAGGTGCACCCCGAGTGCAGGTCATCAACCAGCTCACTGAGGCGCCTCTCCTGGAGGAAGCCCCCGCTTCCAACCCGCACATGCTCACTGAGGGCCCTAGGAGCCTGGCTCTCAGGCAGGGGCTGCAGGGAAGAGCCCGGATACAGACTGTGAGTGAGAGGCAGGCCTGGTTCAGCCTCCCGTGGGAAGGAAGCCTCCAGCCTTACAAGGGCCGCCCCGCTGCCCTGGGAGCTTCACACCCCAGGGTGTCCCAAGTGCCAGGCCCTCTCCGTGCCAGGTCAGCGCTGCCTAGGGGAGGACACTAGGCCTGGCCAGAGCGGAGGACCTGGCTCTCACTTCAGGTCTGCACTTGGGCACAGTCCCTCCCTGGATTCCTTCTCCATCAGATGCAGCTCATCAGATAGGACCCAGGGAACTTGGGGACAGAAGGGACAGCAGGAGGAGTTAATGGAGGGGAAAGCACTTTGCCTAAAGCTGCCAGGCCCTGCTTGAGCCTCCAGGGCAGAAGGCAGAGGCCGAGTCCAGCCTCAGAGAGCTTGCCTCCTCAAGGCAGAGGGGAAAAACATCCCACTCTCTGCCGAGCAGACAACAGCAGCGGAAGGTCTGGGTGCATTTATGGAGGCCTCAAGGAGGAACAGATTGTGGTAGGGCCTGGATTTCTTCCACAGTAATTTTATTCCAAGGGAAGGATAACCCCATTACCATTCCATCAATTACCCTCAACAGACAGAAGAAAAATAGTTTACTTTTTGACCAACGCCCTCCACACAAGAATGAACCCAGGGCTCATGGTAAACCTCGGGGTTTCCACAAGCTCGGCCAAGGTGACCTCTCTCGGCCCGTGGAATTTAGGCTGGATGCTCTCGGTGCCCACCCAGGGGTGGTATGTGGGACCTCTGGGTGTTCTCTCCGGCCACGTGGCCACATTCCTGGGCTCCCTCCTGGCATGGGCTCACCTCATTCTTTTCTTCCCAAGTCCCTTGAACCCATGAGTGCTTTCTCTTCACCGTGAAGTGCCCCTCAGAGAGGGGGTTTGGGGATGGGCCCATGCCATTGGCAACAGGGCAGCAAACCCGAGTTCGTGGTCATGCAGGGGTGAGAGGAAAGGGAGCCTGGCTTTGGACACATTCAGTTGAGTGCCTCACTGTGTCAGTCTTTGAGCAGGTTCTGGGGATATACAATGAATGAGGCTTCAGCTCTCCCCCTCAGGACAATCCTCTCCATAGAGACAACTACAAAGCATCAGATTCACAGGAGCTGGTAGAGTTATTTGAAGAAAGTGCAAACCCAGTCTCAGAGAAGTTTCAGCGAGAGGCTGGGACAAGGCCTGGAGGTCCCATACTCCCCGCCCAGCCGTTCTCAGCCCCTGCCTGTGCTCTGGAGACACAGTCCCCCTGTCGCCTACCTGCCTCACCTGGGGGTCTGGCCCCTTCCAAGACCCAGGCTGCAGGGAGAGAGGAGGTGGAGGGGACCACACCCCCAGCAAACAGACCAAGTGAGGCTAAAAGCTCAAATTTCCTGTCCCTGTATGCATGTGAGCATGTGTGTGTGCCCCCAACACAAACATGTGCACAAACACACACATATGCTCACATGCACACACACAGTAGCTGCAGCCACCGTGACCCGCAATCATACTACAAATACCTAAAATAAAATCCCTAAATGCCCCCTTTCAAGCAGCCTTTCACAGAACACGGCATCAGCTAGCTTTGGGCCTGAAGTGTGTGCCCATAAGTATTGGCAGTGAAGTTGTACTTTTCCCCAAACCCTCTGTGTACAGCCTGGACCCAAATTGCAGCCAGCTCTGAGAACCGGAGCTGCCTCCCCCACCCCACCCCATCCCCTTTCCTCTCCTTCTCATGGGGCCAGGTGACCAGCCCCCTCTGATTTTGGAGACCGGGAGCACCTTGGTACCTGGCACACATCGTAGTGCTCAAAGAGGGATAAGAAGCCAATATCACTGCGAGCAGCTATGCCTTTGAGAAGCATGATGTTCCCGTTCCCAGAATCCAGCTCAACCACGTCATTGAAAACATTGGACACGGCTTTCCCGGTCAGGAGCAGATTGACCAGTTCCTGGTGATGAGAGAGAGGAGGAAAAGCTTGTCAAGTCTCTGAATCAGCTGCTAAAAGCATGGAGGTGGGTGGGAGGATAGAGGGGGATTGGAAAGCCAGGAGGAAGAGAAGAGATGAAATCAGAGAGGATTGTGACTTTATTTCCGCACAAACCCTGAGGGCAAAGCTGGCAGCTTTTCTCATCAAATCTACTCTAGGTGTGCCTCACTCTTTATTCAGCATGCATTTATCGAGCACCAGCTGTGCACTGGACCCTGCCTTAAGCCCTGGGGTCCTGCAGAGGCACAAGACGTGGCTCCTAACCTCAGGTGCTGGGGTCTGGGGCAGGGGCCAGGTGTGTGCCTACGCGGCTGAAGCACAGGGCAGGATGTGACTGAGGTGACAAAAACGGTGACAGAACACTCGGGGCTCAGACAGACACGAGAGCACAGGACTGAGTCCCAGCAACTCTACAGGGGAGTGACATTTGGGTGGGTCTTGAAGGAGGTTTTTGTTTTTTGTTTGTTTGTTTTAATTTTGTATTTTGAAATAATTTTAGACCCATGAGAAGTTGTAAAAATATCACAGAGAGTTCTTGTGTGCCCTTTACCCAGCTTCCCCCAATGATAACATCTTACATAACCTGAGTACGTGATTACAACCAAGAAACTGACAATGGGACGAAACCGTTAACGAAAATACAGGCCATATTCAGTTTTGGCAGTGACGGTGGGGCTTTAAAGAGGGGAAGGCACTGCAGTAAACTGGAACAGCTGGGGTAGGGAGGCAGAGGGGGAAAGCCAAGTCTGCGTTCCAGCTCGGCTCTGCCATCATCTCACCACATGGCATCAGACATCCCTGGCCGTTACTCGTGCCGCGTCAGGCGAGAAGCCAGCAAACACTCCAACCACAGAACCAGGGGCACGTGAAGCACCGTTTCTCCAGTGTCTCCTTTAGCTCGGGACTCTTGCATTAGCAACGACCATCGTGGCTGGAACAGCCCTTAAGCAGGGCACCCAGGGGTCCAACCTCCTGTTATGAGTGGGGAAACTGAGGCTCATGGATGGGAAAAGACTTGCCCAAGCCACACAACTGGCTAGGGACAGCACTGCACACCCACCCACCATGTTTTCAGGCTCCCTGTCCAGGGCCCTACCTCTCTCCCCTCACTCACCCCTTGCCTGGCCAGAAAATCAGGACGAAAGGCAGTGAGTGGCCCACTGTGCCACAGAGGAAGGAATCCAGTGAGCCCAGCGTTAGCCCTTCAGCAAGGAGGACTGTGGGGGTCAATTGTACATGTCAACTTGGCTAGGTTAGGGCATCCAGTTGTTTGGTCAAACACTAGCCTAGATGTTGCAGAGAAGGCATTTTGTAAAGGTAATTAGCATCTGCAATTAGTTGACCCTAAGTAAAGGAGATAATCCTCCGTAATGTGGGTGGGCCTCATCTAATCAGCCAGAGTTCTTCAGAACAAAGAATGGAAGGTTCCAGAGAGAAGAAATTCTGCCTCAAGACTCAGCTATCTACTTCTCTCTGAGTTTCCAGATTGCTGGTCTCCTCTGTGGATTTTGGACCCAAGACTTCAGCCTCTTAAACCTGCCAGCCCCCACAACTGTGTGAGCCAATACCCTGTAATAAATCTTTCATATATACATACATATATCCTGGAGAACGCTGACAGATACGAGCAGGGTCCCTCTATCTCACCCTCCTTCTGTCGGGGCTGGGTTCCGGGTGAGAGAAGGAGGCAGGACTCTCAATCAGTGCACGTGGGAAAGGCCATAGACCTTTCCCCAACAAAAAGTCTGGAGGGCAGAGGTTATCGAGCATTTTCCCTGAATTCTGAAAACAGCATCCAGGGTTAGTAAATCCCTCGAGAACACCAACACCTCTGCCCCAGTGACAGTAAAAGAGGCCCCATCTAAGGCCACCTGGGGGCCTCCATTGGAGGGGGAGATTCAGAGGGGGCCTCATTGTGTCCTTGCCAAGGAAATGAGAACAGAATTTGGAGGAAATGTCTATTTTGAGTTATTACATCTCTGGTTAGCAGCTGCCAAGAAAGATGCAGCCTTTACCACATGGGTTTGAGTGTTCCCCATCTGGCTTTCAAGTTAAAGAAGGGCTCCTGCTTCTCCCCATCGGCGGTATGCCTCAGACCCCAGTCTAGCAGGGGCCTTCCCAAGATGGGGGAGGAGGGGCGCCAGGCGACACAGCAGCGAAGGCTGGCAGCCAGCTGGCCCCTCGCTACTCAAAGTGGGGTCCACGGACCAGCGGCGTCACCCCCACTGGGGGAGCCTGTTAGATGTTCAGAATCTGTGGCCCTACCTGGGACCCACTGAATCAGAATCTGCACTTTTAACAAGATCCCCCTGTAGGATTCTTAAAATTTAAGAAGCACTGGTCTAGTCCAGACGCCTCATTTTACAAATGAGGAAACTGACTGAGGCTCCAAGAGGGCAAGAAAGTCATGCCAGGTCATTTTGCGAGGGAGACAGGGTGCACAGCTTGGAACCCAGCCCCAGACCCTGCTTTGGCATCCTCTCCACCCCACTCCACAGCCCACCTCTGGGATGCAGCATTCTCTGCCCTGTGGAAGGGGAGGCTCCCACAGGGAAGCCAGGTGCGCAGTGTGAGAGCTGGGCCACCCCGGGCTGCCAGGGAATGGCCACTCTCCCTGCCTTCCTCCAGAAAGGGGCAGCAGCTAGCCCCACTGTCCTTCAATTCAAAGGCCCCACAATTAAGTCCTCAGCTGGGTCCAGCCTGCCCGTGCTACACACTTTGGCCCCTGAATGCTTCTGACAGTTGGGTAGAACCATGGTCTAGGTGGCCAGTTTGGGAGGCCTTGTTGTGTTGAGACAGGTATGGACAGAAAGGCTGATGTAGGATTTGGCCCCGTCCTGATGCTTACTAGCTAGGATCTTGGACAGGGCCCTTCCCCTGGTATCAGCAGGGAGACAGGGAAGATCAGGGACAAGCCACTCTGCTACGGGCTCCCCACAAAGCCATCTGAGGTTTCCTTTGGGAAGATGCAGAGGGAAGGGCTGCTGTAAAGGCAGCATAGTGGACATATATGAAGGGCCACCACAGCCACCATCTCTCAACTGGGCCGGGACCCCCCAGCCTGTGCCCAGGCTCTGGGCTGTGTGGTGCTCAAGGCTGGGTCCAGCCTCTCCTGCATCCCCTCAGCTTTGAGTACACTGGAGAGCACACAGCAAGCTCCCCAGAAACAGAAGCCAAACAATTCTCTCTCCAGATCTTCCTGACAGAGAAGCCAAGCAGAGGTTGGACTGTAAAAGCTGCTTGGAGAGCACAGGCTGGGAGAGAAAGACGGGAAGGATGCCATGAAGCAAAGAATCCGCGGTGCCCCCTTACCTGCGTGCAGTAGCCATGTGCTCCAATCAGATGGCTGGTGGGGGTGTCGAAGTCCTGGCGAACACTGGAAAACACGAGAGGAGGCTGGGTCAGCTCTCCTCTGCCTAACCCAGGCTCTAGGCTGAGGCCCAGAATTCCAGATTTGGAGGCACCTGGGGCTCTGGGTTCTGGGTCCTCCACGGAGGAGGCTGCTGCTTGGAAGCGCATGGGGCTGGAGCCCAGGGCTCCTCGGGTCTCACCCTCTGGGCAGCAATCTCTACTCAGGCTTCCCCAGGCCCCCTACCCATGCCTGAAGGATGGTGACTGAAAGTGACGCAGCAGAAGGGCTCCTGGGTTTAGCACCCAACCTCCTGCTAAACTCACATCCCAACTCTGTTGCTTCCTAACTGGGGATTTCTTTCTCGGGGCCTGTGCCAGTTTGAATGTATTATGTCCCCCTAAATGCCATTATCTTTGATGTAATCTTGTGTGGGCAGATGTGTCAGTGTTGATTAGATTATAATTCTTTGAGTGTTTCCATGGAGATGCAACCCACCCAACTGTGGGTGATGACTCTAATTAGATAGTTACCATGGAGGTGTAGCCCTGCCCATTCAGCGTGGGCCTTGATTAGTTTACTGGAGCACTATATAAGCTCAGACAGAAGGAGCAAGCTTGCTACAGCCAAGAGGGACACTTCGAAGAATGCACAGAAGCTGAAAGAGGAGCTGCAGATGAGAGACAGTTTGAAGATGGCTGTTGAAAGCAGACTCTTGCTCCAGAGAATCTAGGAGAGGAAAAACGCCCCAAGAGCAACTGAGAGTGACATTTTGAAGAGGAACTGCAGCCTAGAGAGGAACATCCTGGGAGAAAGCCATTTTGAAACCAGATCTTGGAGCAGATGCCAGCCACGTGCCTTCCCAGCTAACAGAGGTTTTCTAGACACCATTTGCCATCCTCCAGTGAAGGTACCCGATTGCTGATGTGTTACCTTGGACACTTTATGGCCTTAAGACTGTAACTGTGTAATCAAATAAACCCCCTTTATAAAAGCCAATCCATTTCTGGTGTTTTGCATTCTGGCAGCATTAGCAAACTAGAACAGGGCCTCAGCCTGCAAGTCTATTAAATGGAATGGTCTCTAATGCCTTCTGGGTTCTCAACTAGTAGCCTCCACTGTCTGAGCACAGGCTTTGTGCCAAGCACAGTACACACATTATTCCCAAAATCCCTCTGGGAAAACCAAGGCTCACGGAAGTGGGCTTGGCTCCCAGGCGACGGGGCTGACGCTTGCCTCCCCACAACCTGCTTCCGCTGTGGCTCCAACCCCAATAGGCCCAAGGCAAAAAGCCCATCTGCCAAAAGAAAAGGATTTCTAGGGCTGAACAGTGTTGGGGACCAAATCAGGGGGCCACAGTCAGCAGCAGTCCTGTCATGTGGCGCATGTGGAGTGACAAGCACCCAGAGGCAAAGGACCCTCCCTGGATTTCCAAACCTTCCTTACCATCTAGTTATGGTGTCAGAAAGTCTACCATTAGGACATCACTCCTTTTTGCTAACCTGGAGTAAATCCCTCTGGGAGATTAACCTAAAGCTGCATTGTTGAACTGAGCTGTGTAAGGGGGAAAACGGGAAAGGAGCCATCTCTATTGAGGATGCTAAGTGAATAGCAATTTCAACCCCCAACCATCCTGCAAGGTAGGAGGTACTGTCTCTGTCTCATAGATGCAGAAACAAGCTCGTGTGGTGAGCACCGGAGGGGTGGTGTGAGACTGGAGAGTGACCCCGAGGTCCCCGATCCCCCCACGGATGCACCCAGCCTTTGGGGAGCCCGCCGCCCACCTGGCACCATGCACGGGGCCTGGTCCACTCCCCCGAGAAAGCACCAGAAGGCGGCCCAGGGGTAGGAAGGACTTAGCCATTATTTTTATTTTATTTTTCCTTTTAGTGAAAGAGATGAGAAACTGGGTCTCGTTTAGGCTTCTAATCTAAGACGTGCCGTTAAGTCCAGAAACTTAAGACACCCACCCTGGTTCTGTACCCTTTCCAAATGATTTAGAAACTCAAGTTCCATGATCCTTGTGGGGAAAATACTTTCTTGTGTTTTTTTAAGTAACTGTGGCCAAAGTGGGAAAGGTTGTGGTCTGCATGAAAACCATTCTATGGGCCTGGCTGAGAACCACTGAGACTCAGGGGTCCTCTGGGAAGTGCCTTTGGGGCTCACCCAGCAGCCTGGGAAGGAGCCAGATGGGGGTGTCTAACGGCCGAGCGTAGCGTTGGGCTGGAGCTGGCTCAGGCCGAAGAATTGATGGAAACCTGCTCTACGGCACACACAAGCATCTTCTGAAGAGAAGAAAATAACCTCAAAGCAGTGCTGGGTGGGCTGATAAGCATCGTTGGGTGTGAGTCACCCTGAAGCTTCCAGAAGCAGTCCGATCTCCATAATCCTACAGCCTCACGTTCACCCAGCGGGCTCGGAGCCTGCGTCAGCTGGGAGCAGAAGGACAAGCAGGGAGGACAATGGCAGGAAATGGGAATTGCATCCTTAGGTGCACACACGATGGGAAGTTCAGACGTAGGGCCCGGATCTTAAAAGGGAGGAACATCTGTCTTGCACATTAGGGCATTCAGGAGATGCCAAGGAAACGCTTATGGCTTAAGAGATTTACAACTTTGGCAAATTTAGATGCCCAGGCCTCCCTGTAAGGGAATTCCCCGGAGAGCTGTGAGGAGTCCTTGAGAAGGAACAACGGCCTCTGCTCCGTCTGGAGAGAAGTCAGTTCGCACAGCATGGAGTACGGGGCTTTAGCCCTGGCTTGCCACGTGACTGCTAACCAGCCCCTCTCCACTCTGGCCTCAGTCTCCCCAAGACGAATAGCTTCCAACAACATTTAGACTCAGAGCCCCTTCTTCAAATGAAATCCTGTCTGCAGAAGCCCTACACAGGAAACATCAAGTCAGTTTCTCCGGCTGGCCCCATGCTCCTCCCCTCCACTGGCCCCTGTGGCTCCTCTGGGAACACCCAGGTGTCCAGGGACACACAGCACCTGGGAGAAGCAGACGCAACGTTGGTGCCTGACTCGGAGGTCCCTGCAGTTCTAGGCTACCAGACAAGCCTGGCATTCCCTCCTCTGGGAATGGTGCCCCTTTCCTTGGTCCTCAGGGTGTTAGACAACCTGGGCCCAGTCTGAGGAACCAAGGCAGCAGGCTGGGTGACGGGAGCCAGGGTGGGCCAGGGCCCAGATGAAATGTGCTCTTTGAAATTGTCCTGCTCTGGGACTCTTGAAATCAGAGTCCTAGAGCCATGGAGAGAGGGGAGCCACCAGCGCCAGCCCCACCCCAACCTTCTTGGCACTCTGGGAGCAAAGCGCCAGCCCCTGACTGACTCTTGCCCTGGTAGAGGAGGCAGCACCCAGCAATCGCCACCAGACTCACTGTCCTCAGAGAGAGGTTGAGGCTCTAGGACTGAGTCTCAACAGGACCCAAAGTGACCCTGGACCAAGGGCCCGGGGTACAGGCCTGACCTTGGGGGTGTCCAGTTTACCCAGTGACAGAGGAGGGGAAACAGAGACCTCTGCCTGGGGACTCCAGCAAGGACAGATGCTCTCACTCCTAACCCCACCAAAAAGTCCAAAGAGGCTGTCAGGTCTGGGAGAGAACCTCCCAGACTCATCATTTTGTGATGGTAAGACTGATGCTCAGGGAGAGAAGATGGCCTGCCCTGGGCTAGTGACAGACATCGGCTCAGCTCAAGGACCTGGAGCCCATCCTAGAGCCTGCTGCCTCTCTGTGCCCACCCTCAGTCACAGGTCTCAGGTGGCAGGCATTCTGTGCCAAGCAGGCTTAACCCATGTGGGCCTTCAGTCCGTACAGGTTCAGACACCTTCAATGCATCATCCTCCCTAAAGCCTTGTGTATCCAGGAGGACAAGAACTGACATTACACTTTACTGACGGGGAAACTGAGGTCCAGAGAGTGGAAAGGGCTTGCAGTTTCATGGTCAAACAGACTCAGCAACGCCAGGACTGTGTCCCCTCTATTGTGGCCTGAGACACGTGACGCTCAGCTCAGTAGGTCAGCCCCAAGCCCCACCCCTGGCAGGGGGTGCTCCAGCCCTGCAGAGGGGAGTCCCCCGGGCCCCACCCTCCCTGCTCAGGTGCAGCCTGTCCCCTCTTCTTAGGCCTCTGTCTTCATGTCCCCACAACCTCACTGGCATCCTTTCCACGTGGTCTGAGCACGTGTATCTGGGCATTTCATACAGAAGTTTCCCAATAAACAAGAAAATGTGTCCTAGTGATCTAGAGACATGGGCCTGGTCTATGGTCATGGCATTCACATGAAAGCAGCGTCCTCCAGGAGGGCTTTGGAGTCAGCTGTTCCTCCAACCATCTGAGGGACCAAGAGCAAGTCCCTTCCTCTCTCTGAGCCTGGTTCCCCTTTTCTAGAACCATAGGACTGGAACAAGGGCTCTCTGGGGACCCTCTGGGATCTGAACAAATGTGCCTGATGCATGGCTTTGATGTTTAAAACCTCAAACGGGCAGCAATTAACCCGAGAGGACCCAAACACCAACCACCCCTCGGCCTGACCACTAGGGTGCCAGGTCCCTGGGGGCAACACCACAGCCCCACAGGGCAGCCCCTGCCCACCCCTCCCAGCTCACCTCACCCCAAGGGACTCCACTGCTCACCTGTGCTTTCATCATTTGTCCCCCTTGCTCCCAGCACCCACTGTGACCTCCAGAGACAACAGCCCTTTGGTGAGTTTCTATTGCTTCTGAGGACACCAATAGTGGAAAGGACAGTGGTAGTACAAGTGAGAGGAGCTGGGCTTTGAAGCAAGGAGGCCTGTGTTGCTTTTTCCAGTTGCCCCCTCTCCGAGCCTCAGTTCCCCCTTTTGCAATATGGATATGATGATGCCTCCTTCTATTACAGGTTGCTGCGAGAACTGAATGAGGTGAACTCTATAAAGTATTTAACATTCTGTGAATGTTACTTCCTTTCCACTCTGATTACAACAACAATAACAAAATTAAAAAAAAAAAAAAAAACAATGACCCAGAGGTCATGCCTCAATCAACCTCAACCATTCATATCATGGCCAAAAAGCCCAGAATAAACAGAGGCCTCTGAATGGCC
Organism: Choloepus didactylus; assembly: GCF_015220235.1. Lineage (NCBI taxonomy): Eukaryota > Metazoa > Chordata > Mammalia > Pilosa > Megalonychidae > Choloepus > Choloepus didactylus. Next base: position 140,720,557 of record NC_051311.1, on the reverse strand, counting down.
AAAGTGTAGCCATGGATATCCGTAAAAGATTTGGATAGAGCAGATATCCAGTTTTCCTGGGAAGGCTGAGAGGGAGTGGACAATGAGTCAGAACACCTGGGTGTCAGCCCCTCTGCCACCTGCACGTGTGACCTTCAGCGAACCTCAGAGTTCTCATTCCCTGATGGGTTGAACAATAGCCACCTCGATAAAGTATAAGGCCAGGAAAAGCCCTTGCAAGTCAAACTGCAGAGAGGTCCACAGGCTTAAGAGAGCAGCTGTTATTTCATTCATCAGAGAGTGAGAGAAGTGGCCAGGAGGAGTCCAGGAGGCAGGGGGACATGTGTGGAAAGCTTTGCAGAATGAAGAGACAGGGGCCTGCCTGGAGGAAGGAGAAAGCAAAGTGGTCCAAGGTCCTTGGCAAGCCACCTTCTGCAGCACCACCCACCATTCCTGCTCCCACGTGCCAGAACCTTCCCTCCAACCAGGCTTTGTGCAGCCTCCACCAGCGGCCCCTACCTCCTTTGTTCTCTGCCTGCCAAACCCTTCCCATCCGTCCCTCAGCACCCAGCTAAATGTTGCCTCCTGCATAAAGAGACAGATCTGCTCCATCTCTCGTCAGCCATCCCGAGTCCTGTCCCTCTCCAGCCCAGGAACGCCCACCAACAGATTTCTGTGTACCCGCCGTGCCACTCCGGGCACAGAGAACCATAAGGGCCGGGGTAGGCTGGGTCTGTCTGGCCCACAGTGTAGTGCAGCAAATGGACCCTACATTAAGCAAGCCTGGCTGCACTCATCCCGTGGAGGCAGCGAGGCAAGCCCTGGTGGAACAGCTTCCAGAAGCTCCCAAGAGGTGTGTGGGGGCAGATGGACGTCGATGCCCCACTCCAGAATCCGAGGCTGGCCAGGCAGCAAAGCCTCTTCCAGAAGGTTAATTACCTCTCTCTTCACGATCCTCTCCTTTTCCTCTGGGCACCTGAGCCCTTTGCAAAAAGAGTCTTGGGGATGGGTGGGGTTTGGTGCACCCAGCACTGAGAGTCAGGAGACCCTCCAGGCTCTGCCACTAACTCCAGTGTGGGTGGGGTGGGAGGTGAGCCCTCCTGCCCAACCCTCAGGCTCGGTGGCTATGGGAAGGTCTCCGTGCTGCCTCGTGCCCAGCTGGCGCTCTCAGCTATGGTTTGCCATCTCAGATGCCTGGGACCTGGCTCAGGCAAGGTCGGCTTGCCTGGGCCCAGACCCTGCCAGCTGAAATTAAATGGGGAGTGGAGCAGGGCGGATAGGCATGTGGGTGGGGGTCCGATCATCCTCTTTTCCTTCTAAGTCAGCAAACACAGCTGAGCTGTACCTACCACCCCTCCTCCAACCCAGGGAGGGGCAAGGCAGGGACAAGGACTTAGAATGGGAGCCAGGAGACTCAGGTATGGGGTCAGATCTGCTGCTAACTTGCCCTTAACCTCAGAGCCTCGGTCCCCTTATCCATGAAGTAAAGTAATGGCCCCTGGCCTCTGGGCCTGCCCCTTGCGTTGCCACAAGACCTCAAAGGCCCAGGATGGCTGTCAGGCTCTCTCTCCTCTACCTCCAGCTAAAACCAAGCATCTAGCCTCAGCAGGTTGAAGGAACCATCTGGGGCCTCCAAGAGCAGCTGTGTGCTTGGTCCCATCTGACCAGTCAGAGACTCACAGGACAGAGCTCTGTTCACTGGGATGGGGTAGAGGAGCAGGGAATCCCAGGGAAGGGTTCTTGGCCTGAACCTTGACATGGGATCAGAGATTGGAAGCAGGGTCAGTTGCAGGAAGCAGAGTCTGGGTGGAGCATCTGCTACTTCCATGAGGGGGGTCCCGCAGTGACAAAGGTACCCACAAGCCCTTTGAGCACCCCACCCACTCCCAACCATCACCCTGGTCTCTTTAGACACCTTTGCCAAAAGTGTTCGCTAGTGCAACCTCTACCCTAATCTGAATCAAGGTTAAAGTTGAGTTGGAGTCAATTGAGGAAGTGCCCTTTGTCCGGTTTCCCAGCTCTAGTCAAAAGCTCTCAGCCTATCAAGAGAGGAAAGGCCCTTACCCCAGCCCAGCTCTCATGTTACGTGCAGGAGACCCAGGCTGAGAGAGGGAAAGGGGTTTGTTCAGTGTCACAAAGCTGTTTGTTGGCTGCATCAAGAGCGGGCCCAGGACTCAGACCCCAGGTCTGGGTGGTTCTGTTGGCACCTCATTAATTGGACTGGGGGAGTTGAGGCGGGTGTCCAGGGAGGATGGAGGACAGGGCTGGCAGACAACCTGCCTGCCCCTCCTGCTCAGGACAGCTCACTGGAACCATCTAGAAGCCAGGAACCTCCACAAATACAAGCCCTGGCTCAGAGCCTGATGCCACAGACCATCCACCCTTCCACTTCCCTGAGATGGCCTCTCCTGCAGTGAGTGAGGCTTGCACTTGCTCGAACCAAAAGCTTTTTATCTATTAACCCTCATTTACAACAGGAACCCTTGGAGGCCTGAATCAAGTTCATATCTGCCTCCAAATTCACATCTGCTCACCCATTGTTTAATGCATCCCAAACTTCTATGTGTCTGGACACTGGCCCATCCCTTTCCTAGCCAGCATGCTGGGCCTCTGTTGGTTTTCACTGTCTTCTGGGGACAACAACCCGTGTTCACATGCCCCATGTTAGGCAGAACCCCGGGCCCTAAAGAGCAGGCTGAGTTGCTGGTGGGAAAGGCTCTCTCCTTAGGGGGTGGAAGGCCCTCCTGAGAACACAGCTGGGACAGAGGCAGGAGGGGCACCAGGTCCCAAAGACACTGTCCAAGTTCCTGATGCATCCATTCCTACAACCCTACACTTCTGCTCTTAATCAAGTAAGAGCTTTGTTTTCTGCATGAGCTGATTAGGAATTGAGTTTCTGTCACTTGCCATTGCATTACCAACACTCATGGCTAGCATTTATTTCTGGGCTATATCAGAAAGAAATAAAGACTTTCCTTGTTGTTGTTTTAATCTCTTGAAGAAAGTTACAAAGAGCCACACAGTCTTTGGTGTGGAAGCTGCCCAGTGCCATCCCCTTGCCCTCAGAGCCTGGTTCCTGCTGTACAGAAATCACTTCAGCAAATGACAGCTCACTCACTGCTGGGACTGTTGAGATTGCCATGTAATGAGTGCCAAGGGTCCACTGAATGAAAGGTTTTCTTCACATGGGAAGTTTCCTCCCCTGCCCTAAACCACTGGGCAAGCACCGCCAGCCCTCCCACATGCCAGGCACATCACTGACCCCACCGAGGGGCTGCAGCATCCACGAGTGGGGCCACCCAGGTCTGACTCGGAGCTGGCCCTAACGCCAGGGCCTCAAGCATCCCTGGGGCTTGAGGGAGCACTCTGGGGAGAGGCTGAGACCAGGCAGTTTGAAAAACAGCTTAGCCAGGATAGTGGGAAAGCCTGCCTGAGATTTACTGTAAGCAATTTGAGATCTTAGAAAATAAAATAAACGACTTGAAATCAAGTGGGCGCAGGGAGGTATAATAAAACCTTCACAAGGCTTTGCACACAGTCCCAGGGTAAACAAACCTCAAAGGCCTGCTTTGTGAGGGGCCTCTAGCCTTTGAGGGTGGAAGCGGCCAGGTAGCGGCTGGGGCTGTGCTCTGCTCACTTTGCATCTGCCCCTGGTGCCCTCGCCCTGGCTCTGCCCGGGCTGGGAATGGCTGATGGGCAGGAGGCACTGACATTGGTGCAAGGGCAGACCCCATGCTCAGAGTGGACCCCTCCAGTGTTCAGGCATGAGTCAGAGAGCACATGCAAGGAGACAGAGCCCCCGATACAAACACACAGACACACACACACTCCAGCCATCCCTTACCCAGTCTCAAACACAGCTACCAATACCCACGTTATCTTGCTCCCAGCCACAGTCACCAATCTCTCCCATCCACACACACATCACACCACCCCATATTAATAAAGAATTCACTCCCTAGCTGAACAGCGTGTGATTTGGGAGACTCTGTTATCTATTTGGCTACCAAACCCTGCTTCAGTTGCCCAGAGAAGTAAAGGATCACTCGGAAACAGCTTCAAAGGGTTCTTTGGCAAAGCTGGGTCAGAACCCAAGCACTTGAATGCCCTCAAGGCTCACCCCCTCCTCTGGCTCTCAAGCTGAGCTTGCAGGGCTGGGCGTCTTCAAAGAGGGTCCCAGGGATCATGGCTGGACTGCAGGTGTTGGTGCCAGGTTGGGGGACGGGCCAGGGGCAGGCAGGGGTTCACTCCCTGCCCCCTTCTGATGCTTTAACCAAAGTAGTTCTGCTTCCTCTGCTTTGCAGAGCGAGATTCAGAATAAAGTTTTATTTGAAAACAAAAAAAAAATGAGACTATTGTTTCACTACAAAAAATGTTTTAAAACCACTAGCCTCCTATCACAGATGAAGCCAAGGCACAGTGACACAGCTCGTGAGTTGCAGACACACAGCCAATGCGGGGCTGCTTTTCCTTGAAACACTGACAGGCCTCCTGGACCAGCCGGTCTCAGCCCAGTCTGACAGCAGGGCCTGTGCTGTGTGGCCTTTGCACCCCTGGTGTCCAAACATCCATAAAGAAAGGCCTTTGCAAGTTGCTAACCCCCAATGGTAGACAGGAATGAGGTGGGTTTTTCACCGACCCAGGGCCGTCCTTGTGGCCCAGTGAGTCCCACAAACCTCAGCCAAGCCTGAGCATCCCAGAGCCGGGCTGGGGCAGTATCAGGAAGTGGAGAGAAGCAACAGGACCAGCAAACGAGGGGTTGGATCATGTCGCGGAGCTTCCCTTCTGAAAGCAAGACCACAGCTTCTTCACGGGAGCCCTCGGAGATGCCAGAAATGCAAGTGTGTTTCAAATAATGGCCATGTGACACCCCTCACACCCTAAGCCATCCCCATCCTTACTATCATTCCATCTTTCCTCCTTGGGGCTGCTGCCCCTTTCAGGAAGGCCCATGGACCTCAGGGAGGACAGCTTGGCTCTACTCCGAGTCCCCGCCCCTGGCAGGCCTGTGGGTCATGGAGTGGTCAGGCCAGCAGGGCTGCCCTCCTGGACTCCTTCTCCACATCAGGAGGGGCAGGGATCTGGGAAGCCCCCAGCAAAGGCACAGCTGCCGGAGGCCTGCCTGGCTCCTCTCTGATGCCTTCAGATGTTCTAACCAAAAGTTTTCTCGAATTTGAACAAATAAGATGGAGTTGGGACTCTGCTGCAAGTGCACGCTCTGGACTGCACACTCCAGGGCAGGGACTGATCCTACCTGCTTTTTTATGCCCCCTCCAAGCCAGGGCACACAGGGCTCAGGAGCCCGTCCATCGCTCGGGAAGTGCTTGTCAAGGGTGAGTGTCCCCGCAGATGGGCTGGTCATGACTTGGAGGCCTCCCCATGGCTGTCTGCCGAGGTGGCACGTGGCCACCACCACGAGGCACCACGTCAAGACTGAGGGCAGGAGAAGACAGGAAGGGAAGACATGGGTCCCCTAGCCAGGCTGCCTGGGGTGGATCTACCAGCTACTCGCTGTGTGACCTTGGTAGGAGCTACTTAACCTCTGAAAGCCCTGGCTTCCGCACCCTAAAGGTAGTGGAGGGAGATAGCAATCATAATAGCACCCACTTAAGGTTGTTATGGAGACTAAATGAGTTTCAAGTGTAAAATGCTAAGGCAAAAGGTCTGGCGCAATGAATGTTAGTTGCTATTATCCTTACTGCCAACTATAATGTCTTCTATTTTCTTCTTAGAAGATGGGGAAGGGAGACTGAAAGGATAAGACAAAAACAAACCAACACCCTTGAAGCCCGTCTCTCTGCAGATCCTCTTGGAAGATGGAGGTCCAGGCTCCCCAAGGCTGCCCTGGGTGCTAGTGGGAGGCCTGAGTGGGAACCCCGAGCCCAGGGCCTTCCCCAAGGGCCTTGAAGACTGCACACATCAGTTTGTGTGACCTTAATAGGTCAGTTAAAATCTGACCTATTCTCCTTGTAATATCAGGTGCTTAATGTAATTTACACCCAAAACTACCTCCTCCCTGAGACTCCCTGAGATACTGTTATCTACAAGATAATCTATAATCCCCCCTCCTCCTTATTGATTACAATCAAACCCTCTCTACATTGCAAGACCCCCACTCCTGCCTTATGCTCTCACACCCATCAGACCATCAAGCCCTTATAACCAGCTTATTCAGCCCCACCCACCCCCAAAGGGTGGAGTATCTTCACATTGAGCTCTGAAACCGCCGCCATTCAGAGCAGCTCCTGAATTCAGGGCAGCGTGACTTGACTTCCACCCTGCAGGTAAGCCCCATAATAAAAGCTCAGAACATGTCTGGTGCTTTCTTTAGTCCTTTGGCTACAAAAGCCCTCTTGGGCTGTGACGGCCTGCAAACCATCTGCCTCCAGGACTGGGAAAGGTACTTAGGACATACCCTCTCCTTCCGGGGGAAGAAGGAGAGAGGTGACTCCAGCTGGACCCTACAGGTGCATGTGCATGGGTGTGTGTTTGGTGGCAGAAGGGGAGGGGCATGGCAGGGCTGTAATTTCAGGCCAATTAGCATGAGGTTGTGCAGATCCAGCCAGGAGCCTTCCCCACACCAGTGCCCACAGGCGCCGCAGCCTCAGGGAGAGGGGGTGACTCCTGCCTGGCTTGGGTGAATGGGGCAGGGGAGGGGGCAGAAGCAACCCCAGCATGGACAACCTGAAGAGTAGCTGGACGTTGGGCCCTGAAGGCCCTCACACGTGTAAACAGGGTGATGGGCTCTGAGGCTGGAGGGCAGGGGTCTATGGCAGCCACCCCAGGGACCACCCGAATAGAGAGACCCCCAAAGCATAGCGTCCTAGACCCCCAATCCAAAGGGGCCGCCTGTACAGATGGGGAAGCTGAGGCCAAGGGGTTCACACAGTGTGGCTTCCTCAAAGGACCCAGCCCTGCCTGAGAGCTCAGCCTCCCCCCAGTCAGCAAAGGGGTCTCTGCATTCACCCAGGGGCCCCCTGCCCAACCCCGTCAGCCCAGGGATTAGCAAACCCAGGCCTGGGGAGCAGGCGTTGCGGCTTATGGTCTCCATGCACGTGAGCCCAGGCCAGGAATGAATCATATCATTATGGCAGGATTAGAAGAAAAACTCTGCTAGAAAATGCTGTGCACACACACGCATTTCATAAGGTCAGTGGCGGCAAGCAGCAGGCAGACCAGCAGGCGGCACGAGCCGTGGAGCCCCACGTCATCCTCCCCCCGCCCACGGCAGAGGCCCAGGATGTCACCTTCTTCAGCTGGGACTCCCCAGCTGCTCATTCTGCCTCCCCACTTCCCAGGACCCACCTGTTTAGGGTTATTCCCCAATCTTCCCTGACCAAGCATCCTCCAAAATTAAAATCCATTCCCCAAGGCCCCATGGCCTCCAGGGTCTGCCTCTGCTTGGAAGTGAATGGGACAGTCAAAGGTACTTTGCAAAACTATTAAAGTGCTATTCATCTGCTTCCCTCCCTGGTAACATAACACCCAGGCGCAGATGCAGATAAGAGGCCTAGAAAGCTCCTGGGAAGTGACTGCAAGGGACCAACGCCAGGCACTGGGGCCAGCCAAGGAGGCTGCATCTGACAAGGATGCTCTGAGTCGCTGTTGCCTGTTGGGCGCCCTGCTACCGGGGGCCAAGCAGGAGGACTCGGGCACAAGCAGCCTTCCCACCTCTCCTGGCACCCACCCACCTCATCCCCTCAGAAGCTGGCCCTGGACGCTCGCTCGCCTCCTCCATGCGGCCTCCAGGACTGCCCCGGCTGACAGTGAGTCCTCCCTTTCCCATGTGCTCAGGGTCCTCACATTTGTGCCCAGTGTGCACCTGCTCTTTTAAGGTGGGGGTGTCTGTACACTCCCTAGCACACGTGGAGGGACCACGGAGAGGGCAGTCCTGAACATGTGGGAATGCAGAATGAAACCGCACACTTTCCAGGCTCCGGTGCGTCCTTCGTCCTTTGCGTCCTTCATCCTTTCGTCAAACGCTGACTAAGCACCCACTTTGCACCAAGCACTGCCCTGGGCTCTGGGGAAGCAGCAGTGAACAAGGCAGGCAAGCCCCCAGCCCGTGGCATTTCCGTCCTGTGCACTTCTCGGAGGGAGGGAGATACTCACAGCTCCGCAGACCTGGACAGGATGGCAGACAGGGTGAGCAGGATGCATCCGTAAGGGCCCACTTCGAACTGGGAGGGAAAGAAAGGAATGAGCCCATCAAGTCTGCACCTCCCTCCTCTCAGACCCAGACCCCGCCGTGGGCCACGCCCCAGGGAGCAGCCCAGCCCTGAGCCAGCCTGCCTTCAGCCGGGCCCCGGAGGTTGCCAGGGGACCCCAGGACTGAAGCAGACCCCCCCCCCAAGGAAAGGAAAGTCTCTGGCCTTGGTGGCAATGGGGGCAGCAGCAGGGGTAACACAGTGGCCCCCACAAAGCACATCGACGAACTCCAAGTCCTCCAGGCTAAAGGTACAGCAGCAGTCGTGGCAGCCTCGGTTACTGTGCTGGTGTCTTACGTGCATTATCACATTTAATGCTCATTACAGACCTGTAAGTACTATAATCGTTGCCCTCTACCACATAAGGAAACTGAGGCTCAGAAGCCAAGCAACTTGCCCAAGGGTCGCACAGTATAGAAGCAGAACAGTGGGATTCCAGGGGTCCACCTGACTCCAGAGCCTTTACTCTGAAGAGCCGGCTCAGTGCAGAGAGAAACAGAGAGCAGATTCGGAACAGACTCGAGGTCAGGGTGGGGCAAGCGAGGTGAGCCATGCAAGTGCAGGGTCAGATCCAGAAATTACAAAAATTTTTACATTTGCTCATCATAGTTTCTTAGGGGGGCATTTTGATTTTTTTAAATATCTCATTAAAATATTACTTACCTAGATTACTGAGTTTTGTGGCACCCCCTCAAACTTTGCATCCAAGGCGAGCACCTCACTGCCTCCCCACCCCCTGAATCCCAGTCCCAGCCCTGGTTCAGCACACAAATTCTGGAGCCTGACTCCCTGGGTTTAAATCCTGGCTCTGCCACTACCAGCTACAGGACCACAGACGTGTTTCTTAACTGCTCTGTCCTCAGTTTTCTGAACTGTAAGGGAAGAATAATAACAGTAGCTAGGTTTCTGTGATGACTACATGACTTTGTCCTTGTAACACATTAGAGCAGGGCCTGGCACCTGTGAATAGCTGTATTATGCTGGTTCCTGCTCACCTGTCCAGTAAGCCCAGCGGGCTGCAGCCTACTGGAATGGACCATGTCATTTTTGAGCCCCCAGAGAAATGCCTTCTCCCGGCTGCATATCAGTGTGAAGGCCTTACTCATCACATTTCGGGAATGATACCACTTCTCTTGTGAACTGTGGTTGAAGATGCTGTGGTTACAATAGCAGTCAGTGTGCCTCATGCAAGGATCTGTGTGATCAGTTTCTTTTTGGACTTAGAACCAGGAAATTTTTTTTCCTTCCAGGTATAATAGTATACTATAATGAGAATTATATACTGTATCATGTTTCCATTTTTACTTTGGCTGCCAGGAAGCTCAGAGCCAAATAGGGTGCTCAATTGTGGTAACCATGTCAGCTCAAACTTCTAACAAAATTCCCTTTTCTTTCCCTCAAAATATAGGCTTTATTTTCATTCAGAGATTCAATAGTTTCTTAGTCATCAGTCATTTAAAAAAAAATGAGTGCATTTTCTGTGCCAAGTAGATGCTCCCTGCTAAGACTATACTTGTGAAAAAGTAGACACAGATCTGCCTCTCAGGGAAGAAAGAAAAATAAGCAATTTTAAAAGAGTGGGGAAGGGGCTCTGCTCTGATGGGAAACGTGGGGTTCTCTGGAAACACACAGGAAGGCCTTTAATACAGACTTAAGATTCAGAGAGGGGAGGACTGTCAAGGAAGGCTTTCTGGAGGAAGTGATATCTAAACAGAAACCCAAGGGAAAAGCAGGCAAGAAGAAAAGCATGTGCAAAGGTCCAAAGGCAAGAAAGGGCAAGTTTACTGTGGCTGGAGCACAGTAGAACACTGAATATATCTTTTTTTATTTCTCTTTTTTCATATATAAGCAACTTCAAATCTTTTTTGGAAGTAGAAGTAGAATGAATGAATAAATAATCTTAAATCAACTCATCTTGATTCTGTGATCTCAGCACAATCACTTTGCATCTGTTGTCCTCAATTTCCCCATTTGCAAAACGAGAACACTGAATATCCACCTTGCACATACCCTTGTGTTATTGTGGACATTCTATGAGACAATGTCTGTGGAATTGTTCCAACAACTTCAGAGTGATGCTGATGTCCACACCAAGGGGGACATGGGCCTGGGAGGACTTGGGCCACCAGCACCCTTGTCATGGCTCTGTTACATGTGCACATTGCCTTGGGGAAGTCACAAAGCTTTGTTAGACTCAGTTTCCCTTTCTATAATGCCCACCTACCTCCGGCAAGGACTTGCATTCCATCCTGGGGAAATCCTGGATATGCATCTCACCTTGGGGAAGTTACGAAGCTCTCTTAGTCTCCATTTCCCCTTCTGTAATGCCTATCTACCCCACCGTGGCCTCACACATTGTCTTCGGGAAGCCACAGCAGCTTCCTTGGTCTGTTTCCCCTTCTGCCATGCCTGCAATGCCTATTTACTTGCAGGACTGCGATGAAACAATGGACACAGAAGCCCGCTATAAGCCCCAACTCTCTTTGTAAGTGTGAAAGATTCTCATTACTACCACGTCAGCCTTTTCCACTGTCCTTGGGGCACCTTCAAGGAGACCGTGCCCTGAACCCTGGATATGCCCATCCTTGTGGACTGGAGGTTGGGAAAGGACCCCTGCTTGGGGCTTCCTGCCTTTGCCGGACACAATGGAATAGCACCAACATTCCATTTTGCCTTAAAAACATTAATTAAATTTCAATTAAAATTCAAGCTGCCAAAACATGGAAGGCCACAGGGCTAGCTGCCTGCATTGAAATACGAGCTCAGGTAGGCAATCGGGCCGGAAACCACAGTTAAGTTCCAGCAAAAATGTCTGGTGCCACTTGGGGAAAAGGTGCCATTCTTCCCACACTGCTTGGAGGCCCCCGGAGAGACCCAAGCCCAATCGGGGAGAGGGGCTGGGGCATCACCCCGGCGCACATGGGGCCAGCCAAATACTTGCCCCGAGGGTGAGCTGTAATGAAATCCTAGCGAGGAGGCTATTTATTTGGGGCAAAGAGGGTTCAGCATTCATTTCCAGGCTTGGCACGAGGAAGCCCTCTTAGGTCCAGGCCATGAAAAATGAATTCAGTTAGGGTAGTGCTGAGGCAGCTCTGCCGCTTCCAGCAGAAACAAAAACTGAACTGCAGGGGGAAAGTGCCACTGCCAGAGCTCGGAGACCAAGTACCGACCACCTCTACATAGGGACCAGAGCTCAGCCAAGAGGGGCGATCCCTGCAAGCCCAAGCCATTTCCGAAAGGAGAAGTCTTCTGGCCCTGGAGCAAGCCCCCTTCTCTGGGCCACTTGCACAGTGACTGCCTTGCTTGGGCTTCATCAAAACCCTGGGGTACAAGCCAGGTGGAAGAGGGGGCCCCCATCTTATAGGCCAATGCTGAAGACCTCGGTTCTGAGGGCCACCCCGGGCCCATCAGTGGTGGACCCACGGCCTCAACCGCGAGTGGTTTGAGCCATCACCACCGGGCTCCCTTTGCCCCCCGACACCCCATGAGTCACGTCTCTTTCCTGGCCACGCTCTGCTTCGCCCTGACAGTGTGAACACAGGCGCTGCTCGTCTCTCAGATGGATCACTGTGTCATCCCAAGAATCTGGATGTATTTAATATTAGCTTTCCTTTCCATTTATTTCTATGGCCTTGTACTTGATTGGAAAACACTCTTTCCCACGTGTTTACAGTTCTTTGTGAAGAACCACAGAACAAGTTGAAAGTTACCACTGCTCCACATCCGGTTTTACAGAGGAGGCCCAGTGACTTTCCCAGGCCACATGTGACTGGGGCACAGAGCCAGAGGAGGTCGCTGGGCCCTGCCCCAGGGATGCTCACCGCACCTGGTCAGGTGGCAGACACGCAGCATCACAGGTGGCCCATCGGGTTATTCCAGAGAAGAGCCAGGGGAGAGCCAGGGACAGGGACCAAGGGACAGCCCTGCCCAGGGCTCCAACACCTAGGCCAGGGCCCTCCCCACACACCAGAGCCCCTTCCTCACACCTCCCTGACAGGCTGGACAGAACAGCCAGGCCAGGAAGAAGTCATCCTGACCTGCACTTGTGGAGGGCCTGAGGCTGCGCCCTGGGCTGAGCCCTGGGCCGTGGCTCTTGCTCTGGGGTGAGAGGACTTCAGCCGGGTCAGCACCTCCAGTGACCTCACACCTCCTCCCCTGGCCCCACAGACCCGAGGCCCAACGCCCTGCCCTGGTGCTGTCGGCCCAACTGTGCCCAAGCCCTTGGGCTAGAACAGGACCCTGAGTCTCTGGGGAAATGTGCTGGGGGCGGGTACCTGGACAGCAGGAGCTTTAGGCCTGGTCCCACATCAGGCAAGATCCCATGCTCCAGGCTCCCCACCAAACCCCCTAAGGCCTTCCTTGGAGCCTAGGAAGGCAGACCCCATGATCCAGAATGTGGAAGGAAAGGCAGAGAGGAGGAACAGACAGTGTGCTCATGCACAGGAGAGAACGGCGTAACACTCTTCTCTCCTTCCACCCGACGCACAGGATGACGAAGCCTTGGATGACAAGGACCTCAGAGGTCATCCCGGCCCCTGGCCTGGCTCAGGCTGCCCCCTCTGTTCCACTTTCCCTTTCATCTGCATGTCTACACCTAACCTGTCTTTCATGATTGCCCATAAATAATACACATAATGGTGACTGTAGCATCAACAACAAAGCCAACATTACTGAGAACAGCAAGCAAAGCAAGGTTGTCCCAGGCACTTTGCACAACGCTATGAGGCAGCCTTGGTTATCGTTCACATTTTGTGGATGAGGAAACTGAGGTACAGAAAGATTACACAAGTTGCCCGAGGTCACAGAGCTAGGCAGGGGTCTAACCCAGATCCACACCCAGGCCAGCCAGCTCCAGAGGCCATGGTCTTTACCCCTGCAACATGGAACTCCCATTTCCAAAGCACCAGTGGCACTACAGCCCTACTCTGAATTCCCACAGCCTTTGACTGTGCTGCTCTCAGGCCCCGGCTGCCTTCCACCCATCTCACAGCCAGCACTAGGTACCCCCATCTCCTCCAGTGGCCTGGGCCCTCCCTGAGCCACCAAGCACTGCCCCATCCTGGGTAGAGTCTCCATCAACACTCCCCAGACTTCCATCCCAGCCCAAGGGTTCACTTTCTCACACTTTCCCTCCAGTGACACAGAGTTCATTACGTCCAGAGGTGGCAGCTTCTCCTCAGACAGAGAGATATCTCCTAGTAGTCGAGGGCATAGCTGCTTCCCCTTATTCCAGCCCCCAAACATCCCACTCTGCTTTCTTCAGCCCCAATTGTGGCTGTTCCCTGAACCTTGTGTCCAGAACCACCCTTGAAGATGCAATGGCAGAGATTAGAGCCCCTGGCCCCGAAGTCCACTCCTCTCCAGCCCAAATCACCCCACTGCTCTCAGCTACTCTGCCAGGAGCCAGCACCAGAGCCTTCCCAGCCTCCTCACCGCCCAGGATGGAAGAAGGCTTAAGTTGTATATCCTACAGAAGGAAGCCATTTTTCATACCTGATGAATGCTTTGTTGGAGAAAAGTCACCAGCTCCTCATAGCAGGTTAAGCTGTGGAGTATGAGCTGAGAAGAAACAAACACACCGTTGAACCACCCAAGCCCCATCGACAGCACCCAGCCTGGATTAACTTCTGGCTTTAGCAGCTACAAAACCCCACTTGGGAGTCTCCCTGCAGGCAGAGGACATCATTCCCCAGGGCTGAGGACAGAGGGACACACCCACACCTGTGTGCTGTTGAAAGTCTGGCCCTGCCCGGCTGGACTTCCTGTGGTTGTCTGCCCTGCAGCAGCTCTGGGCCTACATTTAGAGACCCCGGGATACGAGACTTCGTGGGACTAAACAGAGGATCCAGCACCATGCACGACCCCAACAGGGGTGGACTGGGCTCTGACATCTGATATCTCCACGGGTGGGTAGAGTGGGGGTGGGGAGGGGGTGTCACATCCCAACCAGAAGGGCCAGGCCGGGGTCAAAGCTCCATCAGGAAGTGCCCCGAGTTTAACACCAAAGGAAACAGGGGTTCCGGGCCTCCTTGGCTTTTCCAGGCAGATAAGGCAAAAAAACACAAAAAATTTTAGAGAAAACATTCAATAAAGTGAGGCTCATGTGCCCCAACCTAGGTCCATAAAACACACTAGTCAAAACAAAAACCCTTAGTGAAGAGAAGGCTGACTGGTGAAAAATTTCACCTTTTTTTGCATTTTCATACTTCTCTTTTTCCCTCACTTTGTCTTAGAAAAGTTGGCCTTTGGCAAATCTGCCACAGGGCTAAGTCTGATGTGGCCGGTGCACCAGCCTGTGCATTTCTTCCCTGCTTTCTAAACTCTCTCCCATCACCACCCCATTATCCTCCCATAATAATCCCAGAGTATGCTAAAGGAATATCAAGAGGGGCACAGAGAAGGCTGGAGTTTAACCAGAAGAAGTTCGGGGCAGACTGCCAGTGGAACTTCTGTAAAACCTTGAGGTGATGCAGACCAGTTCAGCATCTTGGCCACACAGCCCAGAGCCCAGCCCCAAAGCCGCCCACCTCTGCCCCTGCCCCCACCCCAGCTGGAGGATTCCACGGGCCTGGGCTGCAGGCAGGGCTGGCCCATCCCCAGTGGAGGAAGGATTTACTTATAAGCAAGGAGACTGTCCCCAAACCAAGCCAAAGCTTGCGTGATAATTTTCCAGAAAGTCGTACTGTTTCTAAGACTCCATCTGCTTTGTATTTCCCCGTTGGACTGAACTGCTGTGTCCCCGAAGCCCTAAAAAGGAAAAAGAGATCCTGAGTCCTTCCGTGGAGAGGAGACACACCCTTCAGCCAGGAGAAACCACATGTGAAATGAGGACATATAAAAAGGTGGCCCTGGAGAAAAGAAGGTAGCCAAGGTGTTCTCGCTTTTCGTCTCTTTGAACTTACCCAACGGGTTGGGATCCAGAGAACCCCACTAGCAGAATATAAAAAATTTTTTAAAGAGTAGTGGAAAAAAGACAGCAGAGGCAGAGCTTGGAGTGACCAAGCCCAAAAGCCCTGGCAGGAGGAAGCTCAAGTCTCACCCGCGACTGACAAGTTTATTTCCAGACTAAGGAATGCTGACTTGCCCTTGGTGTTGAGGGACGGGAGGAATTCCAGCCTCTGTCTTCTCTCGGGCCATACCCCCCACCCCGCTCAGCATCTGTTTACCCAGCACCCACGGTGTGCAGCCCACACAGGCACGGACCAGAAGTAGGTTTGGTTTGGGGCCACAAGCCTGCTGTGTGGCCTTGAAGGAGTCACCACCCCTCTCTGGGCTTCTATTTCCCAATCTATAAAATAGAAGCCGAACTCTTACCCATCTCAGCTGCCAAGCCAGTCCTAAGGGCCAGGGTTAATAAAATAACTGGAGTGAGTGAGACGAAGAGAAGTTCCTAATGGTAATGGTAATGATGACGATGATAGCACCTAACGCTTACATGGGGTTTATTATGTGCCAGACACTCTCCTAAGCACTTCAATTTTATTATTATTACTATATATTATATATAATGTATTTATATTGGTTCATTTAATTCTCACAACAACCTTAAGCAATAATTATCTCCATTTACTGGATGAATAAACAGATGAGGCACAGAGAGGTTAAGTAAATCACCTCAGGTCACACAGGCAGAAAATAACAGCATTGAGAGCCTGATTCTAGCATCCCTTCTCATATCCACTATGCCATACTGACCACTAGGTCCCACCAGACTGTGGTCCTTGGCCCCAAAAGTTGCCAAGCAGCTGGGATAAGGTGATGCCTCTATGCTGAGGGCTAGGCCGCAGGGCTGGCAAACTATGCCCATGGATGGTGTGAGGATGACATCCTCCCAGAAAGGAGGGAGATAGCAGGGAAAAAACGGCCTTGAGTCAGGGTGGTGGAATCCAGCGGTCTGGATGCACCTCCTCTGGGTCTCCTCTCGACATAATGGGGAGCCACACAGGAGAGCAAGTGGGAGCGTGCTTTGGAAACTAGCAAAAGCAGTGCAAATAGGCAATGTGGCAACTGGTCAACCTTGGGGGCTGTTTCCCTGCAGCCTCAGGATGAGAGGAGGAGAGGGGGAACTGGGCTGTAGGGTCAGACGTTGCTCAGACCGGTTACTCCATAGCACCCCAGGGAGGCAGGCGGTGCACGGACGCCCACCCCCACCCTGAGGTAGGAACTGGGAGCCCAGGGCAGGGTCAGTGGCTGGGTGCAGAGTCCAGGCGGCCCCCCAGGCCAGCCCACTTGCTGGGCTCTTCTCAGCCCTAGGCTCCAAGTAGGAGCCAGGATTGTGCCAACACGTTCTCAGCCTGGACAGCCCATGGCAAAGGGCAAGTTCCCCAAGTACAGGACATGGCACAGCCGGCCGGCAGTTCTGCCAACCCAAGGACGAGGACTGGCACGACAGCCCTTGGAACCACTTACAGCGTGACCACAGCTCTCTCTTGGCCCCCAGCCCGCCACAGAATGTCTGCGATGGCCAAGGCAAGGCAGCGGGTCCTGTGGACGTTTGAAGGCTGCAGCTGCCTGAGGACAAAAAAGGGAAAGAGTTTATGCTGATGGAGACACAAGCCAGGGGAAGTGCGCCCTGCCAGCAGATGCCTGTCCTCTCCTCTGCACAGGGATTCCATGGTGAAAGTCTGGGACGGGGGGGCCTCCTCAGATAAGGCAAGGGAAGCCCTTAGAGGAGGGACACTGTGGTGGGGCTAGAGGAGCAGGAGGCAGAGGAGGCCACCCTTGTGAGCCACCGGGGCTCTTGAGGCTTGGCAGGGTCCAGAGGTGTGTGTAAACCCCAGGAAGGCTATTTTGGGCAAATGCATATCATGGCCTGGCCATGGCCAGTCCAGCCACCCAGGACCCTGGAGACAACAGCTCAGCCAGGCAGGTGCTTTTCCCTCCCACCAGCCACTAGGAAGTGAGACCGCCATGCTGAGGGGCAAGCAACCTGACCTGCCAGGGACTTAAACTCAGGGCATGGGCACTTGGGGGAGGAAAGATTCAAGGATGACCTCCGTGTTTCCAGTGGGTGGATGGTGGTGCCGCCCACAGAAATAAGGAACACAGGGGAGGCAGCTGCAGGTGGAAGATGCTGAGTTTTCCATCTCAGACGTCCCGAGCCTGAGGTGTGTGGGGGACCCCAGGCGAAGACGTCGAACACATCTAAAGCCCAGGAGCGGTCAGGGCTGGGGACAGGTCTGCGCATCATCAGCACGTAAGGAGCCCTCCGCGCTTCGTGTGGCTAAGATTTCCCAGGAGGGGCAGAGAAGGCGGCCAAGTATGGAACTCTACAGAGAGCTAATGTATCAGGGCAGGCAGAGGAAAAGAACCCAGGTCAACACAGAGGAAGCACAAAGGGGTCCAAACAGAACTACAGAGAGTGGCATCACACAATCCCAGGAGTCAAGGAGTTCACGAAGTTCGGGCGGGCAGCAGTATGCAAGAAGGCAGACAGATCTCTTAAGATAAAAGTGGTAATTAAGAGGCCCCTGGTGCTTGAAGTGAAGAACAGGGAAGAAGGGTAAACGGCCAAACATAGACTTTTCTTTCAATTTCACATTTCCAGGGGTCCGTAAAGCTATACTTCTCACCTATGGATTCTGTCACTTTTTCTAAATTCTTACAAAAGCAAGCTTGAATGGGTTTCTCTTTCTAACTAGCAAAAGAGACTTGGTGAAGACTGTGGGGGGCTCAAAGGATTACAGAGGGGTGTTTCCATGTTTCCAGTCACCAGATAATACCCAAGCTCCAGGCTGGGCCATGGGGGAGTAAGAAGACCCCGTCCCCATGGTGGGAGCCTGCAGCCAGTGCCCAGTCCTGGGAGGCAAGGTCAGGGACCTCCATCCAGGCCATCTAACACAGCACTCCCTTGGCTTCCCATCCGTCCACTGCAATAAAGAGAGCACCTGCCGTAGAGCTCTGTGCTCTTGAAACACGGTGATGTTTGTGAAGTTCATGACCCAGTGCCTGGCAGAGGTGAACGGTCAATAAGTGGTGACTATTATTATTATTATTGTCTTTATGAAAACATCTAGTCCCCACGTGGGCTGATGTGAAAGTGACACCAAGTCCTTGACACTGGGAAATCCTTCAGAGCTAATGAGACAAACAACAAGCCCTCGGGCACTTGAAAAAATAAAACGCCAGACTGCCTGACATTTCTTCCGTGTCCGGAAGCTCATCATGTTCCTCTGAGGAAATGGTTACCACGCCATCGCCCAGCCGGGCTGCCGGAGCCACTGGAAGCACTGGCCAAGGTCATGGTTCAATATGAAAACAAAGCTGAGAAAATTGTTCTGAGTTTCAGGAGAGGTCACACTAAGGACTAACAGGGTCTGTAAAGAGGAACCTGTCAAACGAGGAAGGATCGGGCATTTATCTCTTTGGATCCGAACCCACGAATGTGGACCCTGTCTTCTCCCACAGCTCGTGTTCCAGGCCCTGCCCACGCCCGGGAATTGCACATCCCGAGTGTCTCACATGCACGCTCTTCCCTGCCCCTGTCCTGGACCAGTATGCAGGGTCCAGGGCACTGTTACGGCCAGTGCTGGACCAGCAAGCGCTTCTGCTTCCTCTTGCCCTGGCTCCAGTCCCCAACTCCACACAGTCCTTCACCAGGAGCTCATCCTACAACACAGGCGTGACCAGGTTACTCCCTGGTTAAAATCCCTAACATGGTTGGGAGTCATGAAAGCTCCTGCCCTGTCTGTATACGCTGCCTAGGACTCCAAGACTGAAAAAACCCCAGATTCAAAACTAAGGGCTCACCTTTCAAACACTCATTGTGTTCTACACTAACTTACTGGAGCAGATAACCATCAGTTGAAAGCTTCTTGGTGTAGAAACAAATAAGATTTAAAAAGCCAACATATATTGAGTACTTATCATGTGCCAGGCAGTGTTATAAGCACTTTGCATGCATTATTTTATTTAATCATTAAAAGCACAATCTTTGAAGGAGGTACTGTTATTATGCCCGTCACAGGCTGGGGAAACCGAGGCACAAAGATTGAGTGATCTATGCAAGATCACACAGTCTGAACAACTGGGGAAAAAAAAATTAAACATTGAGGAAGGAAAGAGAACTTGGAGGAAATAGAACCAACTGCCTTGGGCTCTTGTGCACCTGGTTTTGGAACCAATGACCATTTGCTTTTAGCCTGTATTTCCAGCACCCCAACACTGCCAGACATGTTGCCCCTGCCTTCCTGATCTTACAGGCTCTGATAGACCCTCTTAACCTCCACTTTCCTATACAAAAGTCCTCATTTTTTTAATTGGCTTCTACTTACTAACTCTCCCAGTCTCTCCATCCCTCCCTGGGCCTTCTCCAATTTGGCCTTTTTAGACATCACTTTCCAGAAAATGCCTTGGAGCTGGAAAATGTGCAGCAGCCAGGTGGTTAGGAGGTCTGGGTTCTGTTCCCCGTACACAGGACCTTGGGAAGCCCCTTACCCTGCTGGCCCTCGCTCCCCCATCCAGAAATGAGGCACTGGGTCAGAGGCCCTCTAAGAGTCATTCCAAACTTGGTGTTCTGTCATCAAACCCGCTCCAGGACACACAGGTCTGTGAGCGCGTGCAGGAGGCCTTTACCTATGGATGACAATAAGGAGGAAGGACGTGTTGTGCCCAAATCACCTAGACTCTGACCCTTCACCAGACAACTGGGTCTGTGCCTTTGCTGGAGACATCTCAGTGCCAATAGTGAGCCTGCGTTGCTTTGATCATGTCTAGCAAATCCCTCTCATGAATCTGGCACTGGGCCTTGCTCTTCAAGAAACCAAAAGAAGTTCTTTAAGGGCAGGAAAACCTAAGAGGCAAATTGCTCAAGAAGTACAGGATGAAGACATTTGTCTAGGGATGGCAGGGTGTGTGGGGAGAATAATGCATCCTACAGGCACCCTAATCACGCAGGTGTTTCAGATTGCAGAGACGGTTGTACTCTAATGATCTAAAACAGCCTCACTGTCCACTCTGACGTGCCTGTGGGGCCAGAGCCTAAAGAAGATTCGGGGAAGCTGGCAGGTGAGCAGAGGTGGGTTATCCATTCTCTCTGCTCCATCTTAGGGTCAAAAGCCACTGGAGGGGTTGGAAAGGAGGCCAGAGGCCTGGGTCCCAGGTCCAGCTCTGTTACCGGTGTCCAGAGGGGCCTTGGGCAAGGGCCCGCCTCCTCTGGGCCTCGGATTCCCCACATTCACAAGGGCAATGGGCAAAACAGATGGCTCCCGGGGACCACCCGACTCAGATCCGAGCCTGGACCTTCCCTGCCTGTTGCTCTCTCCAGGCCTGCAGAGGAATCGAGAGCTCAACATCTCTTTCCACGGCCAGCACAGCCCCTCCTCAAGTGGAAAATCACCAAGTCCTGCTGTCTGGCTCTGTTCTTTCTGACCAAGGAGAGGCTGGCTGTGGCCTGATGGAATTAGCCTTAATGAAGCCAGACACTCCTGCAGAAAAAACACCAGCCCTGCCAAGAAGCCTTTATTTCAGCATGACTTCCCTGGAGGCTGCAATCACATCCTCCTTCTGCTTTCACAGAACCGTTTCCCCATCGTGGCGGGGAGCCCGAAGAGGGGGCCTCGACCCTCCCAGGCCTGCAGGCTTCCCCAGGACCCAGAGGCCCAGGGCTGCAGGTGTGTGGCAGCCAGGTACTCGTGGTGTTCCTGAAGGGAACAGAGGAGTTGGCCTTGGTTTGGTTTGGATTTTTTTTTTTTTTCTTAAGCTGGATCATTTCTGAAATCCTGGAATTTCAGAGTCAGAAGGGAGAGCTGAAGCCTCAAACCCAACCCACCACACACAGCCCATGCAGGAGCACCAATGACCCAGTTACTAGATATGAAAATGTCAAAAATAAATCAAAGAAACCAGAGAAGCCAAGCACTGAGACAGGCCCCTGCACAGACAACCAGTGTTATCCCTTGCCAACTGTAGGCAGTGGGTCCTCTGGACTCTTCTGTATTTATTATTTTTTTTCCAAAATAGGAAAAAAGGGGAGGTCTCTTTATAAAACACACAGCCACCGCTTGGTCACTGAGGGTCCATCTGGGTGTTCCAGACTCGCCTGGGGCACCGGCGTCCCACATGCCGCCCCCCCCACACCCTCTCGGTTCTCCCATGGCTTGGTGTCCCTTTCAGAGCTCAGCAGTATGTGTGGCAGCCAGGGCGTCATGTGCCATCTTGGCTCTGCCGTGACACAGGTGCAACCCTGAGCAAGCACCTTTTCCTCTCTAGGCTTCAGTTTCCCCTTCGGTGCTGAGATTGGCTGCCTTAGATGCTCCCACTCATTTGCACAGCCCTTGACAACTTACAAGGACTTTGTTTGCATTTTCTTATTGAATCCAATTTAGGTAGGACAGAGATTGCTATTCCTAGTTTACAGAGGGAGAAAGTGAGGTCCACACTCCCCCAGGGCTGCAGCCTACTCCCAACCCCAGTCCAGTGCTGTCTCCACCACCCCACCAGGACAGGCCAGGGAGGGCAGGGCCGAGCTCACCCCCTCCCACCCCAGCACCAGCACCTGCAGGCTGCACCCGAAACCCAGACTGCAGAGGCCTGGTCTCTGCAACCTGTGACCTGCAGGGTCCCAGCAAAGCAGACTCTGCTGGCTCACCTTCTGACACTTTTCCCAGCCAAGGCACCAGCCCCTCACTCCCATGGCCTCTGCAATCCCCTCTGCACTCCCAGATTCTCTCCAGCCCCTGGGACAGGTTGACAACCTCTGCAAAGGCCAGGGTGAGAAGGAGATGGACGAGAGGGGTGTGGAGGGCATCTGGTGCCCCTTGCCCACTGCCTATCACCAATAGGAAGAGTAGAGTCCTTGCTGCGGTCAGGGGAGACGGCCCCTGGGTCCCCCAGCTTGTTCTTCTTGGAGCCACCTCTTCCCGAGTCCCCTCAGGCTGGATGAGAGACCCTGGAGACTGAACTACACTCTGCTCCTCCCTCGCCGATGGGTGTGAAGAAAGCCCACTGTCGGCCTGCCCCCGGGATAGCAGCCCAAGCAAGCCTCTGCAGAGGGCCCTGGCCATTCCACACCCATGGGAGCAGGAAGCCAGCTGCTGGGCTCAGCCTGAAGGGCAGGCCCCTCTGTGTGCACAGCCTGGGACAGCAGAAGGTAGGAAGGGGAGGGAATTACAACCAGCACCAAGTTGCAGGGCTGCAAAAATGGGTGAGGGCCCTCCTCTATGGGATGCAATCCTTACAGGCTTCATAGAAAAGGAGGCCCTGACTACAGTCCCCGAGGCTCTCCTGGCCGCTCGGCACAGACTTCCTCTGTCCAGCCAGGCAGCTGTCCCCGCCATCCCCGAGTCGGACTCATCCCCACCAGGCACACCCCCATACAAAACCCCCAGCTGGCCAGCTCTCCTTCCTCCCTCTTCTTCCTCTGCCCACCTGTTACCTCCAGGACCAAGCTCAAACAAGACACACCTACAGCCACACACAGACACTACCTCCAAGGGCCATGGATCCAGCCTGGCCCCAACTCCTTTCTCACGGTCCCAGCAGACAGGGATCCCCCGTCACTCCACAATCCCCTCTTCCCCAGGGCTAAGAGTGCATCCCCTCCTCTTTCCCCCTCCCCCAGCAGAGCTGTCTGTCATGTAAGTGCTTGAATGAGGCACCTGTTCATTGGGGCCTCCGTTACCATCGGCACAGGTGACAGGAGATGGGGGAGAGCCTCACATCCCATGGTGTGGTGCAGTTTCTTTCTACCCAGAGACCCCTCAGGTGCCCAGCTGGATGGCTTTCTGACCTTCCAAGCCAGGACTACCCTTTCTGGTCTAGAGAGCAGAGCTCTGCCCAGAGGACATGCCTGCAGAATAGAAAAGCTCTCAGCACCCCCTTAGCAGGGGTGGGAGCTGAGAAAGCAAGCTTGCCGCGTGCCCTGGGAAAAATGGCCCTTCCTGGAACCAACTTAGACATTACGTCCCAACTGTTGGGAAATGATGCACAACTTCCGCTGAGCAGTCCAAAATCAAAGTTCAAAAGCAGTTTCAAAGGAGAGGTCTCCCATGGGGCAAAGGCCAAGGCTTGATTCGAGCAGTCAGCCACCTGAGGTCTGTTCACATCCCACACTGACCCCGAGCTCTGGACCAGCCACCCAGCCCACCCTCAGCTCCTCCCCCTCCCCCTGCCCTCCCTGCCCCCAGGCCTGCCTTTGCATGTGTTGTCCTCTTTACTGGAATTCCCTTCCCACCTACCTCCCTGTTTGTCTGGACAACTCATTCACTTGACACTCCAGGAGTTCATTCAGCAAGCATTGTAAGGGTCCTGGCTGTGGCCTAGCCACTGGGCTGGCTGCCAGGGACACAGCTAAGGGCCAAGCCAGGGCCTGGTTCTCATGGTGTGTATGTTCGGCCGGGCAGAGGCAGACCAGGTAAGCAGACCCATAAACAAGAGGACCAGTGGCGGGGCAGTTGGAGTAGGGACAATCTTTGTTGAAGGCAGGAGCCAGCCTCCCTAAAGAAGTAACTTCTAATCAGACACCTGTGTGATGAAAGGAGCCTAAGAATTAACTTCTAAGCAGACACCTGAGCTCACAAGACCTTATGGGGCTACTTGCTGGAAGGGGGAAACTGAGGCAGAAACAAGAATGTGCAACATTTGTGGGAGGGCAGGGGGAATCAGATCTCAGAAAGAGATGGAAATGTCACTCCCCCAGGAAGCCTTCCCTGACCCCCTTCCTGCCTGGGTGATCCCTTAGCATGTACTGCATGTATGCCTCTTTGTCTGACTCCCTCTTGTTTGACTCTAAATGCCACGAAGCAAGTCAAGCCTGCCCTATTCAGCCCCACAATCCCTGACAAGCACATGGTAAACCCTCTGCAAAGCTTCTGTCCAAGCAAGGAAAAAAGGTAGGTGCACAGTATGTATGTGCTCAGAGAATGTCCCTGCACCATTGGAGGGCAGCCAGAGGTCCCTCACTTAGCAAGTCCCTCCCAGTCAGGAGCCTTCCTCATTTCTCAGGGGAGAGTAAACAGCAAGATCTCTGCCACCAGGTAAAACTCAAGCCCCCGGGCACTCTGCTGGGCAGTGGAGAAGGGATGGATCCAGGGGTGGGGACAAGAGAACAAGGACAAGGTGAGCTCTTGCCGTGGAAATGTTATGTTGCAGGGCAAATAAAGGTTTAGCATTGGCATCTTTCACTTTGGGAGAAAACACCTGGATTACTACTTTGCAAAACTATTATTAGACAAATTATAAAATGCCAAGTGTGAAAAGCTATCTTTTTCATTTGAAAATTTATCTTAGCTAAATATCTGGAGAACCAGTGTCTCTCCTGAGGATCCAAACAACCAGTGGGGAACGAGTCTTGTCTTTATGGGGCCTAGGCTTAAAAAAAAGAAAAGGCCCTGAAACGTCTGTTCCAAAGAATGACTGCCTTTAAATCAACTTCAGGAACTGGCAAAACTAAGCTGTGTTTTTAGAATCTGTTTAATTATAACTTTGGGGAGGAAAATAGGGAATCTGCTGAGCAGGAGCAGAAGGATTTTTCTGGGGTGCTGGAAATACTTTCTTGATCTGGGATGTTTTCACAGGTGTGTGTTTTGGTAATAATTCATCAAGCAGAACATGTATGATTTTTGTACTTTTCTGTGTGCATATTTCGATTAAAAAAGAAGTGCCTGAAGTTCTCTAGCTCTGAGGGCCACCCAATACAAGCTAGTAACTGGGCACACAGGGAGGGAAAGGAAAGAAGGGGTGCCTGCTGGCCCCCATAGCCCTGCCCTCATGTTCCCCCAGAACCTTGCCAATCCCGCTGTCTTAGCACCAACCATGGGGTGGACACGGTTTTCTGTCTGTCCCTCCACCCCACAGAGTGTTTCTGGAGAACACAGAATGCATTTTATTTTTCTCTGTGTCATTGCTCGGGCCTGCATAAAGATGTTCCAGAAATGACTATTGGGTGAAGGAGAATGAGGTGCCCATGTGCAAATACTTAGTGTGTGGAATGGAAAGCGAGTGGAAGAAATTTACTGTGGGCTAGCTGGAATGTGCGGTTATGGATATTGGAAGAAATGAGGGAACCCAGGAGGGAGGGGGTCCTGGACTTAGTCAAAGGGTCAGCAGGGTGGCCTAGGTGTGGAAGGGACTCAGGGAGCTGCTGTGTCCAACCTCACGGGGGGATGAGCCTTCACTTCAATGCCATCCCAGCGGCCACCATAGAGAACATGACTTCCCGACCCTCCCTGTCTTTAGAAATGTGCACAAGTCTGTTTATAAGGGGTCAGCTCCGGCCCTGTCATTTCCCTTTCCTTTCCCTACCCTCAGAAGACGGGACATATCAGGGAACACCCAGGCTTCCTTGCTTGTTTTTTCTGGACACTTCTAAGGAGGCTTGGGAAGAGAAGATATTGCTGGAGTGAGCGGCCAACTTACCGAGCATAGTCAGCGCTGCCGTCTCCCTCAAACAGGAGCTTCTGTAGGACGCAGGCTTGGACGGCTGCCAGAACCCCACAGGGGCCACCCTGCAGAGAATGGCACCCATTACTGCCAGTGAGAACGGCCCCCGGCAGAGATCCACCATGACCAGCCCCCCGCCCACGGGTTACAGGGCACACGAGGCCCGCCGAGAGGCTCCCTCGGAACCAGACACAGCCACCACTTCTACAAAGTGCTGACCCCGCATCAGAGGGAGGGGGTGACAGCGGCCCCAGCACCCATTGCAAGGAGGAAGGAAAGAGGTTGCAGTGTCAGACGGAGGAAAGGGACTCTTTACACCCTGCCAAGGGTGAAGCCAGGAGTGTCACGGCAGGTGTCCATGCCTCGGGGGAGTGTTTCCTTAGGCTGAAGGTGTCAGCTGTCTACCCAGCCATCAAGGCCCCTGCTACAGGTCTCTTCCTCCAGGGAACCTTCCCCAACCACTTCTGCTGGAAGTGAGCCCCTTCAGCGGCCTTCACTTGCTCTTCAAGGCACGCTGCTCCGGTACCCCATCATGCCTGCCCATGTCCCTGCCCACCTTGTAGTGGGCTCCTCCTTGAGGAGCCCATCTCAGCAGGCATGGCAGGGCTTAGCCCAGGCCTGGCAAATGGGACCTGATCAGCCATGCTGGTGGGACTGAGTGGCACAAACAGCCCACAACCAGGTACAGAGACTCACAGAGCACAGGCCGTGGGTACCCTTGAAGTGTGGGCGCAAGACCTGCTGAGCTTGGCTGAGCTAGCGTGGGACAGAAGCAGGTGATCGTGGGGCTCTTCCTCAGAGAGTAGGGGGGCAGCAAGCAGCCTGAGGCTTGAGAAATGGGATCTGGCCAAGCTGCCCTGTTCTATCTGGCCATTCTTTGATCCTAACCTTAGCGTATGTTCTGGTCCTTAATGAGCGTATCTTGAGAAGTGGGTATAAGCCACATTTACAACTCAGCATGGCATTCAAAGCCTGCCACAGCCTATCCCCCAGCTAATACCGCACCCTCCTTCCCACACACCACCTGCTCCCCACATCTGATAGCTCTGCCTTTTCTGGAGGCCCCTAGATGTTCCAGATGTTCCACGGCCTCACCCTTGTTCTTGCTGCCTGCTCCACCTAGAATACCCCTTCTCCTTCACTCTGCAAAATCCTTGCAACCCTCCTAGTGCTCCGCCTAAGGAGGCCTCTCCAATGCCACTGCTCAGCTCGGCACCTCCTCCTGCACCCTCCCACCGAGGACCCCCCGGCATCACGCATCACTTCCAGTCAGTGCTCCCTAAAATACGTGCTGGCCTCGAACGTCTCCAAAGCAAAGGGTTGCATTCCCCAGCCCTGGCTCTGCCAGCCACACTTGAAGTTCCCGAACTGAATGACAGCTCCGCAAATGTGAGGCTGGCGGGCACTGCACAACCCAGGTAGTGCTCGAGGCTGTGCCAAATTGGGCAGCACTCCCATCCCCACCTCACCCAGGATGGGCCCAGCAGAAAGGTCCCTGGGAAACTCAAAAAGCAGCCTGCCTTGTTCTGCACAATGCCATATTTTAACGAAGCTATGTCATTAAAGGAAAAACTCTGAAGTTTCCATTCTTCACTGAAACAGGACAAGCTTGTACCAAATAGAAGGATCTTTATTTCCTGTGAAAAAAGAAGAGAGCATTTTCTTGGTTATTTTGTTTGTTTGTTTGTTTTTCTTTTTTGTTGTTTTTTTTTCTCTTTTTGTTGTTTTTTTCTTTTTTGTTGTTTTTTTACTCTTGGTTATTTTTTTAAAACAAGCAACAATACTATTTTCAGTGTATATGTTTCCACCATAGCAGGACAATCTGTTTTATACAGAATGATCTATTATCTTTTTATTTTGCAAACCCATTCTCATATTTGAGGAAAGAGAAACTCATCCCTGAGGATCTTACCTCTGGAACATTTGTAAACCAAACCAGCCTATGGTGATCAAGGCTGAAATCTTTATCGGTTCCTTATTCGGACCTTAGATGTCCTCTAGTCCCCCACAGAAAGGATGAGACATTTTCAAACTTGACCACCCATTAGCATCACCTAAGGAGCGCTTAAAAATTCTCATGCTCAGGCCACACACCAGTCCAACCGAATCAGAACCCCTGGGGTGAGACTCCGGGATCAGTAGTTCTTTAAAGCTCCCCCAGGTGATTCCAATGTGCAACCACATTCAAGACCCAGTGCTCTAGTGCAAGGTCACTAAACTACAGCCCACAGGCCAAGTCCGACATGCCACCTTTATTTTTGTAGATAGAGTTTCATTGAACGCAGCCATGCCCATTCATTTACATACCGCCTATGGTTGCTTTCACACAACAGTAGGGTTGAGTTCTTGCAACAGAGATCTATGGCTCACAAAGCCAAAAATACACTATCTGGCCTTTTGCAGAAAGTTTGCCGACCCCTGCTCTAGCGCTCCCCTCTATCATGTGTATGAATCCCCTCTACAATTTCACCCAAGAGTGGTCCCCACAAACTCTGCCTGAACACCTCAACCACCCAGTGAGGGGCTTCCACCACCTCCCAAGGCAGCCTCTCCATTTTCTCACACCTCTGTTTTCTCTAAACTTCTGGTGGACTTTGAGCTCGCCATTCATCTCCCACCAACCCAAATACCACCCTCCAGAGCCCGGAAGCACAGCCAGTCCCTCCTTCCCCTCTGTCAGGCGCTGAGATGGGAAAGCAGAGCCTCTCCCACCAGCTCCCCCAGGGTGGTCCTTCCTTGCATAGCACCACCTCCCTCTCTGCCAAGATGCCACATCTGAAGGGTCTCAGACACCACAAGGGAGGCCCAGGACCAGCAGGTGGATTCTGAGATCTCTGGGTCACGCCTTGTCTAGACTCAGATTATGGTTTTCTGGAATCAGAGAACTTTTCATTAAGTATAAGAAAAATCTCTGACAGAGCATTTGTCTACATGTCATCAAATCTGAGCTGGCTGCACCCAGAAAAGAGGCAAGAGTGGATTCATCTGTCAGGGCCCAAGGAGCACCATCATCCATTTGTTAGAACTGAGTTTCCCAAGGGCCTAGAAACTGTAGCAACCTGAGTTTTCTGGCTGAGCCCTATCGTTTCTTTCAAGTCACAGAATGACAGCTCCCAGCTAGGCTCCATGGGGTTGACAGGACACAGGCTACGAGCCTAGAAATCTGGGCTCTGCTCGCCCTGGGGCCATGTGCCCTTTCTTCCTTGTGGGCCCCAGTTTCTCCAGCTGCTTTTAGGGAAGCTACTGCTGAGTGGCCCTTAGTAGCCTCCAAGGGCCCGTCCCAGAATGGGAGTGCCCCCTGCAAGAAATTATAGCCGGGTGGCTACTGACAGCCAGAACAGTTACTCCCAGGTTTGAGGCCATTTAAATGATTATCTCAGTGATTCCAAAAGAAAGAAGGAAGGGAAGTCAAGGAAAGGCAAGGAAAATGCTTCTAGGAAAAACCACTCTTTGATCTATGTGTGAAGTGAATACTCCATAAGTGAGAAGAGAAGACGGCCAGCCATGTCCCCAGGAGTTTTACATTTTCCTCCTGTATCCCAGCGGAAAGGTCAGTGGGGGACAGCGGGAGCAGCATTCCATCCTGCAGGAACCACTGGCCAAGGGAAGGTGCTGAGGCCACCCTGGCAGCTGAGGGTAGTAGGGATTCCAGGACAGAGGAGGAGAAGGAGGCTGCTAAAGCCAGGAACCTGCTCCCTCCCTCCAGGAGGCCGTGAGCAAAAGCCTGATTCCTTGGCTCCCTTGTGTCCTTCCCTTACAGCCATGGTGCCTGAGCCTAGCTTAGGAAACTAGCGCAGGAGCTGGAACCCATCTAATGAGGACAATTAATGGGTTCAGTTATTCTTCTACATCACACCCAAATTTCTAATTTTTTTTTTCATTTTTCTATTAGAGAAGTTGTTGGTTTACAGAAAACCTGAATTTCCATTTTAACAATAACTGAGAGATTACAATGAGAAGGATTAGGCCAGGAAGATCAAAATCACATCACCTACACTACTTCAGCATGGAATTCTACAAAACCACTGAAGTCGATACTTGCCTTTGCTACCGAAAGGTCGATTGGCTTTGACACGACTTGGAGCTTGAGCATCGACGGTGCCGGGGTCAGGATGACGTCTTCCTTCATCAACTCATCCTCCACGTCCTCTGGAAGAAAGGCACGGCCATGTAAGCGCCCTCGTTATGGCTTGTGGAGAACGTGAAATCATTTAGCACCGTGAACACTGATCCGTTTGAAAAGACTGAAGGGAGAGAGGGCTCCTGCACTATCCCTCCGGCCCACCCTCCACTGTGGTGCTCCCAGACCTTCGTCAGAAGGAAAGAAAGCAAAGTGAGAGGGACCTTGCTCCTGCCACAGCCCCCAGGCCCACAGCACGAAGATGTGGGTGGGTGGGATTCGGTTTTGTCCTCTTAGAAAGGTCTGCTCGTGGACACGCAGTGAAGCAAATGCCTAGACCTACCCCACAGAGCCAGCCCAGAAAAGCCCGGCTCAGACATATTCTCACAAAGCTGGGCATGACAGGCAAGTCCATTCCACTGAAGACAAACAAGAGAATGGAATTAGGAAAGAAAATGCCACCATTCCTGATAAAGTAATAATAAATTATTACTATTACAGCTTACTTTTACTGACCACTTGGATTTTCTCCTCTAAGTTCCATAACAGCTACCTCATAGGAGGCAGCAATAATTATTACCCCCATTTACAGATGAGGAAACTAAGGCTTAGAGAAGTTAAATAACTGGCCCAAAGTCTCACAGATGCAAAGGACAGGGACAGGATATAAACCCCGGGCCAGCTCCTAATCACTTTGCCATTCTGCTTTCTCCAGATCTCTAGCCAGAAGGGACACCAAGTCATATTCTGGGTACATTTGTCTTACAGCTGGGGTGACTGAGGCCCAAGAGGGTCCCATGGCAAATCTCTGGCAGCGCTAGCCTCCTGCCCTCCCAGGTGGCAGAGGCTCCCTCTCACCATTTTACCTGCTGCCTCTGTATTTACCAGAACAGTCAGAAGATGCAGTAAAACAATCCCCAAACCATTGCGCAGGCAAAGCAGAGTGAGGGGGCTCAGGGATTGGTAAGGTTTTAGCTCCATCAAGCCTGCCGGAATGGGTGGAAGTGAGGAGGCTGGTGTCAAAAGGCCAGGATCTCCAGAATTCATATCTTACATCTTACTCTACAGCCTCCTTTCCTCCCCTGGGGGGAGAGCAAGGCACAGGACCAGGCAAACTCCTGGAGACATAGTCCACTGCATGAGAAAGCAGACTCTACCTTTGGGCTAAAACAAAAATAAAACACAGGTCTGGAATTTAAATGAGAACCCTTCTGAGTTAGGGTGTCTGAGAAAGCCACTTTGTGACCGTGGCCTTAGAGAAAGTTACCTGAAATAAAGACCAGGTATTCCCCCAGCAGTAGGCATGAAGCTTAAAAACATGATCAACCAAGTAAGAAACCAAATGAGATATGTAACACAATGCTATTTACATAAATTAAAAATGCAAACACAAAGCAACACTATGTAACTTGCAAAAACACACACAAGCAAAAAGATGTAGAGTAAACACAAGAACAGTTGCTTACGGGGGAGGAGGCTCATGGAAGTGTGGGGTTAGGTCAAAGGGAAATAAGGAAGGAAAGGCAGGAGGCAGTGGGAAAGAAGAGAGGGAGGGAAAGGAAGGAGGGAAGGGAGTATGAAGAGGAGGAAGAGAGGGAAAGAGGAAAAGAAGGGAAGGAAGGAAGCCAACAGGCAGTCTTTGCAAAGATCAATGCTAAGAATGCTGAAGGAGCAGAGGTGTGTGATGAATTCAACCCTCTGCTCTGAGATCCAGGGCAAAGGGGAGAGTAACCCGGGTGATTCCAGGAGGGCTGTGGCAGTGCCTTGGGCCAGACCGTTCCCAGAAGCGTAGGTATTTAAGCCTATTTGGAGGCTGCTGCTCAGTCTGAGACTGTCAGGACGGGAGCCACAGCTGAACACATGCTCTGCTCAGCCATGAATCAAGCACGAGGATGGAGGCTGGGGACCCCGGAGCAGTACAGCTCAGGATTGGAGGGGGCAGCCTTCCTTTGGCTTCTGGGGGGAGGAAGTTGCCCCCGTGCAGGGAGTTGGTTCAAGACCTCAACCCGCATGTGGAGTTGGAGCAGAACCCAGGCCCAGATGTGGTGGGTCCGGCATGAGAGGGGGAAAACACAACGCTCCAGAATGACATGTTGGCCATGCAGACAAAACCATCTGCAAATGCCGGTGGTTTGAGGGTGCTATTTTAAGGCCCTGGAATAAATGTCTGGTTGCACATTTTATGTTCCCTTGGAAGTAAAGAAATACGTAATTACATTTCATTTCAAGGGGGAGTTAAAGTCACTGAAGGGAAAGTTTTTTGCTCGATGGATCCTATAGGGAGGACGGCCCTCAGCCCCTTTCTAGGCTCTTGCTCAGAGTTTCCAACTGACTAAGGTATCTTCTCCTGGAGGGGCCCCAGCACCAGAAACACAGGAATCTAAGCCCAGCACCACCTCTAGGCTTCCGGTTTTGATCAACGACCCCATCTCTCCCCCTCCCCTCCACCAGTGAGCCAGGCTGAGGCCTCGGTCCTCTCCTGCCCACCACACCACCACTCCAGCCTCCCTCTCTGCCTCTACGATGTCTCTTATTTTGTCCCTCCTTTCTCTCCCCTGTGTCAGAACACATCATTTTCTATTTGCCCATCAGGGACAACGTGGGGCAGAAAATGTCCAGAGGGGGAGACAGGGCCCCAAACAAATTATAATACAACATGATAAGTGCTACAATGGAAGCTAGTGCACAGATTTGAAGTGTAGAGTGAAAGAGACAATTAATTCTGCCTTAAAGGGTCAGGGAAATGGCCCATAAAAGGAGGCATTTGAGCAAGATCTTGAAATACGCAGAGGATTTCCACTGGTAGAACAGGGGCACCATCACCTCTTTTCTGGACTATTCCAAGAACCCCATTACTATCTTCCAGCATCCAGGTTCTTACCCTAAAATCCATGCTACACACACATTCACACACATCCCTCTCATGAACAGTCCTGGGTATGTTACTCACACCCACAGAAACTTCAAGGGCTCCTTACTGCCTGGCGATGTCCAGTCAGACTCCAGCACAGCACTCAAGACCGTCTTCACCCTCCCCAGCCTTCGTGCCAGCTCCATCGCCCCCCCGCCACCCAGACCTTCCCCTACAGGCCAGTCGCCTCAAACTGATCTCTACTTCTCACACCCTGAGCCTCTGCCCACCATGCTCCTTCCACAACTCCTCCAGAGCCTTGTCCATCCTTCAAAGTCCAGCTTAAAGACCACTTCACCAGGGAAGCTTCCCAAACCCACCACAGACTTTATCTAGCTCTCTCTTGAAGCAATTAAAAACTGTTGATTGTCTGCTTTAGGCGTTGCTAGTGGAGAACAGCTCTCTTCCTCTGCCCCCTCTCAACCTGACCCCCAAGAAGGCAAGGTCACTTTTCGTTCATCTTTACCTGCTTTCAGCAGAGCCCTCCATATGTCCCTGGCATGTACCTGCTTACAAACGTTTACTGAATTGAACCAAAAGAAAAAAAAAACGAATTGTGGTGGGGTATGGAATGTTGTACCTCTAATCAAATTCTATTTTGTTTTCTCCTGAGATTTTTTCTTCCTTGCCTCTCTTCCAGACTTTCTTGGAAGACTGAGTTGTATGATCACTTACCATGTATCTCCTCCATTTCTACATCCTTAGCTGAGTCACTGGTAAAGGAGGCGGTGTGCCTCCCTCTGGAAAACACACAGATACTCACACATACTCATACACACATGCAGACACACTACTCATATACACACACTCATACACACACACACTGCACACTTTCACACACTTGAAGACACACACTCACACAAATACACACTCACATACACACAGACACACACTATGTCACATATACTCTCCACACTCACTCACACACTCTCACACTAACACACACTTAAAACAGCTTCTGCGATCACTAAAAGCCCTCCTTCTGGGAGAAGCTCTCTGGGCTCTGAAGGCCAGGAACTGCTTTGCTTTGTGTCCCAAAAGGCTTTCCTTGGAAACCTTAAAGGGCAGCACTTTACAGTGAGGCTCTGGCCGCCCAGGCTTCCTGGCTCCGTCCTCCTCACTCCTCCAGGGCAGGCTGCGCAGCCCCTCGCAGAAATCTGCCCTTTCTGGGAAGCCAAGTGACCCCACCAGCTCGTTCTGATGACTGTAAAACTGAGGAACTGCTAGCTCTGGAGTTACCCAGAATAAACACATCCCTGTGTGCAGGGCCTGCCCCTGCCTCTCCTTATTTCACACCAGTAACTCCTTCCTTCAGTTTAAAAGGGAGTCCTGACAGTGAGAAGAAAAGTATGTAAACAGCAGCTTTGTGCCAAAACAGTCCAACAGGTAAACTGCTGCCTTTGCCTGTTGCTAAGCCACGGTTTTCAAAGATGAACAAATGCCCATGATGCCAGCCCCACCCGTTCACCATTGGGCGTTGGTGGTGTCCTTCTCCGTTCTCTCTACCAAGCCTCGCAAATGTGTCCCTCACGGCAGGGTAGAGAATGACAGAGAGAGGGAAAAGGCAGCTTCCAAATGAAAGAGTGAGCACTATGCACAATAGCCAAAAGGTGGAAGCAACCCAAGTGTCCATCGACAGATGAACAAAGTGTGGTTCACACGTACAATGGAATATCATTCAGTCATAAAAAGAAATGGAGCCCTGATACATGCAACGACATGGATGAATCTTGAAGACATTAAACTAAGTGAAAGAAGCCAGACACAAAAGGCAACATATTTATGAGCCCACTTACATGAATGATCTAGAATAAATAAATTCAGAAAGACAGAAAGAAGGTTGGAGGTTACTAAGGGCTGGGGAAAAGAGAGAGTGTGGGTTATTACTTGATAGGTATAGAGTTTCTGTTTTAAGTGATAAAAAGGTTTTAGTAATAGTGGTGATGGGAGCATAACAATGTAAATGCAAATCAGGTCACTGAATTATACACTTAAAATGATTAAGATGGCAAATTATATGTTACAATAATGTTACCAAAATAAAATTTTTCTGAAAAAAAAAAAGTATTAAAGTATTAAAAAAAAAAAAAAAAGAGTCGATGGAAATGTTCTATAGCTCTGGTTGGGGGAGGAATTGTCATTAGAGAGGTACACATACCTGAAAAAATTCATTGAGCTGAACGAACACGTAAGATTTGTGCACTTTATGCACTTCACTGTATTTTATACCTCAATAACGCTGTTTATAAATTTAAAAAAAGAAAGGGTTGACCTTCCCAGGCAGAGCTATACTACTATTTTGACCAAAAACTGTCTTCTAAGGACTTCAGTAGATTCCAAATGTTCCTAAAAGAACTTACAACCCCAGAAAGGGTTCCTCTGGCCACTAGCAACCTCACTGCCAGGATTCCTCTGAGAAAGGAAAACAGGCAGTGGACAAAGGCACGTCAGCAAGTGCCTGCCCTACTCGCAGGCCAGCCTGGGGACAGGCGGGGGGAAAGAAGACCCGGCCCTCCCACCCCGCCTGGGGACAGCCCCCCACAGCCTGCCACCCCCTGGACAGGGCACACGAAGACCCTCTCAGACCCCGATGAGCACAGCGTGGGGGCACGAGCCGCACCTACCAAGCCGCAGGACACCCGGCTCGCCTTCTGTGTTGTCGGATGCCAGCGACTGACCTTTCCTGGAAAAAAAAGAAAACATCAGTGTACTAGTAGAGAATGACAGAGAGATACGGATGGCAGAAAAAGATGGAAGGAGCACTGAACGAGAGGTCAGGAGAGGCTCCCCCGAGCCCTGGCCTGCTTGTTGGCGTGGCCTTGCACACGTGCCTTCCCCTCTGAGCCATGAGTTCCATCTCAGAAGGGGCCTGATGTCCCCCAAGTTCCCCTTCAGTTCTGGGTTCTGACAAAGACTCACAGGTCAGCCAGTACAGGACGGTGAACCCCATACGTTCACCCTTGCCAGGAACTGAATGCAAGCATATTTTACTGATGTAATGGTGATACTGCTGAGGAGAAACACACACACACACAGACACACACACACACACAAATAAGTCCGCTCTTGTAATCATGGCACAGATTTATTTTTTAATCTCATCTCTATTTTTTGTTCTTGCTTCCGTCCTTCCAGCTTTCCCATAAAGCTATCAGCAGCTATTTATACACAACCCATGGAATGCACCCGTGTATTTAAAAGAACCTGTCCTGTATCCTTCTGTTACCTGAAAAATTTACCTGTAATTCTGATATATAAATTCAGGTATGTGAATGCAGAACTTGCAGAAAATAGTCCACCTGTATTTTAGCTCTCTTTGGATTGTTTTCCCCTCTAGCAGGCATGAATCTGAACTAAAGTAAAATCATTTTTTAAAAAAAGAATGTATTAAAAATAAAAATATTACATCACTCTCTGAAAGCAGCCCATTTACTATTAAAAAAAAAAATGACAGCTCTTTTGAACATGGCCTTGAAATATACTTTCCTCCAGCATCATTGCAGGGTAAGATATGATTGAAGTAACAATTGTAATCTTGCTATGGCACACTCTATTGAATTGGTTTCCTCTTGAAGATGTAGGAAGGGGCGTGAATGGAAGACGCTTGGGATATGAGGCCCCAGATCCATGAACACACGTCCCAGTTTGGGTCTGGGGAGCCTTTCTCTGCTGCTGGAACTCAGTGCTCCCTCCCTCCCTCCCCGGCAGTCCTGACCCTGCCCCGTCCTCCCCCACGCAGTCAGACTCTTTTCACTCAATTCAAAACTGTGAAATTCCTACGCCCCTGCACTGCCAGGAATTCACAGGAGTTCTTGTGGGAAATGATGGAAGGATGAGCTGGAAAGAGGAGCTAGGGCATGAAGAGGTGGTAGAAGGATGTGAAAGGGGAGTCAACATGGGGGCTGTCTCGGGACCCCCTCCCCACCCCCAAGGAGGGACTGCACTCTCATCAGAAGCTTCTTCCAGCCACACCTCTCCCACCCCCACCAGCCCTGCAGCCAAAGCTTAAAGGCTCAGCTGTGCCTCTGCCTATCCCTTTGTCACAGCTTCACCTGGAGACTGTGGCAAGGTGCTTCCCCTTGCTGCACCTCAGTGTCCCTGTCTGAAAAGCAGGGGCTGAGGGTCTGGTACTAGAAGGCCCCTGAGTTCCCCCTTGAGCCTTTTCAGGGACGGCAGGAGCACAGACTTCTCTTGAACACCCCAAGTCCTGCATGTGTCTCTTGAGTCTATCTATGCTCTCTTCCTCTTCCTCTCTCCCCTCCTAACTGGGTTCCGGGCCTCCAGCATGACACCCCACCCCACTGCCATGCACAGGACTATCAAGGTCATCTTTCTACAAAGCAGATCTGTCTACACCACTGCCCTGCTGAAATTCTTCAAAGGTTCCCTATCGTCATCATCATCAACATCAATAATATTTATAAAAATGACAGCAATAGTAACAACAAACACTTTTAGGCCCCTTTGTGTATTTCAGACTTTGAGTTAAGTGCTTTACATGCAACAAAATCCATGTGCTCCTCAGAACAGCCTTACGAAGCTGTAATTGCATGAGTCTCAGAGAAGTTCACTAATTTTCCCCAGGTAACACAGCACTGGAATCTGAACCCAGGTGATGACTCTGAAGACAATGGACGGAGCGACCATTCCATGCTGCTTCCCTGTAGACTGAAGTCCAGGACCATCAGGATGCCTGTGGTAGGCTGAACGACCCCCGCAAGGTGCTCACAGCTGGTCTCCAGAATCCATGAGTGTGAGCTTACATGGGAAAGAGGACTTTTCAGAAATGATTAAGGGCCTTGAGATGGCGAGAGGATCTAGCATTATCTGGATGGGCCCCAAATGCCATATAAGGGTCCTTATGAAACAGAGGTAGAGGGGAGATTTGACTACAGAAGCAGGAGATGGGATAGCAGAAGCAAGAGACTGAAGAGATGTGGCCGTGGGCCAAGGAATGCTGGCAGCCTCTAGAATCTGGAAGAGACAAGGAACAGATTCTCCCCTAGAAGCACCAGAAGGAACCAGGCCCACTGACACCTTGATTTTGTCCCTATGAGACTCATTTCAGATTGTTTTAAGCCACTGAATTTGCAGCAACTTGTTTCAGCAGCAATTGGAGTATAAGACAGGGCCCACAAGCCTCTCCAAGGCGGAGCGGTCTACACCCCAGCCTCACCTCTCCCTGCCCGCCCCGGCTCTGCCAGCACTTCCTCCAGGCTGCACTTTTCAACCCACTCCTCACTCCATCAGAATGCCCTTTGGGAAGCTCACGCTAATCCCCTAAAGCCCACTGAGGATATTCCCTCCTCTTCAACCCCAAAGCATGCATTCATTCATTTCTTCACTCACTAACCTACCAAACAAGTGGCAGCCAGACCTAGCCCCCTGCCCGGGGGAGCCCCAGACGCGTCAAATGAACAGACACCAATTGCTCTACGGCACTGAAGGCTCGGCTGAATGATGGCCCCAAAGAGATCCATGTCTGAATCCCTGGAACCTGCAAATGTTACCTTCTGTGGCAAAGGGGACCTTGCAAATGAAACTAAGTTAAGGGTCTTCAGATGGGGAGATGATCCTGGCCTACCCAGGTGAGTCCAGTGCAATCACACGACCTCTATAAGAGGGAGGTTGAAGGAGATTTGACCAGAAGAAAAGGCAATGTGATGGTGGAAATAGGGATTGGAGGGATAGACTTCGAAGATGGAGGAAGAGGCCAAGAGCCTAGGAAAAAAGGCAACCTCTAGAAGGTGAAAGAGAGGAAACAGACTCTCCCCTGAAGCCTCCAGAAGGAACTAGCCCTGCTGATACCATGACTTGAGCCCAGAGGAACTGATTCCAGACTTCTGTCTCAGAACTGTAAGAGAATCCATGGAGCCACTAAGTGTGGGGCAATGTGTTACAGCATCAATAGGAAGCTAAAACACATGGTAGGAGTTCTAATCGAGGAGAAAGGACGGCAGGTTTCTTTGATGTCTTCTGTCCCCCAGGTGTCCAGCTGCCACTCATTTCTCCAAGAATGCAGCTGAATGACTGAGTGATGCTCACTGATGCTCAGTGTCTTACACAAGAACACACAACTCAGAAGTGCCAGAGCCAGGATTCAAACCCAGGTCGTGGACTCCAAATCCTCTTTTCTGCTCCCTCCTCTATTTTACACTTCCTTGCCCTGCCCAGAAGCCTCCACGGCTTCCTGCAGCCCATGGGACAAACTCCAAACCTCCCAAGTGGTCCCCTCGGCGCCTGAGGGTGGCCACAAGCCGTGGAGGCAGGGTGGGGTGGTGCTCCTGTGGGGAGGGTGCAACGGGGCCTCCCTTCCCTGTCATGAGACTTCCCCCCAGAGGCCATCCATCAGCTCGAGAGCCCAGCTCAGATGCTTTGTGGCCACTTCCAATAGATGTCATCACCAGAGGAGACCGTCAATTATGCTCACACTTGGAGAATGTGCTTATTGTTCCTTTCATGAGTTCCTTTGTAGTGCAAGCATCACAAAGTTTAAAAGGTCAGTTTAAAAGCTTGTTCTTGCCTTTGAGTGAAAACTATTATGAGCAACAATGGCACAAAAAGATAAATCAAATGGTTCAAAACACTTTTTCAAAAGGTGATTGTGCAGATAACCCAGAGGTATGCGTCAAAGTGGGCATCTGATGAATCCATGGGAGCCAGGCTGCCGGGACCCAGTGTGGCTGCTCTCTCCAGGTCCTGCACCCCCCACTCCAGCTCCTCTCATGCCCCACAGGGAGGGCAAGGGTCAGGGCATGGCAGAAATTCAGGGTGACATGGGTCCAGGGCTCCGTCCCTGGGTAATAGAAGCCGTGGCTGGGTCAAAAGAGCCACGTGCAGAGCAGGATTTTACCCCTGCCCTCCCCCTACTGTGCATGACCTTGAGCAGGTCACGCAGCCTCTCTGGACATCGTGTTCTTCACCTCTCTCCTCAGGGAAGCCTCACTGACCACCCCAACTCACTGCGAGACGTGACCAGGTGCAGGGCTCTGGGAGGGCTGGTGTGCCCCATGTCAGGGAGCAGCTCGTGGTTTTCTTGAAGATGCTTTGGTGAACACACATCCAACACTCTCAGAAATGTTCAGCCAGCTTGAAACATAAAACAGTATTGGTGCTGAATACTTGGCTAATGTAGTTGTGGATTCCAAAAGAAAGGTGCCTCGTGAGAATAAGGAAACCGTGTACTGATTACTTGCCATATGCTATATCTGAAGGAAAATCGGAACCTAGTGTGAATGGAGTCCAAAGTGGCCCTACTCATGTGACAGAAGAATCCAGAATATTAGAAATTGACATAAACAATTTCCTAAGTCAGTAATACCCTGGTATACCCCACCACAGAACCAATGTGAAATTATCTGGAGGGGCATGTACACAAACCAGGTTACACAACATTCCCTGGTTTGGGGGAAGGTGGTTTAAAAAAAAAAAGTCCCTCAGAAGATATGCTCTAGATAAAAAAAACTATTAAACACATGAGAAAATGATGGACCATGAGGGATAGCCAGAAGACACAGAAAAATAGAACCCCAAGAACTTGAGGTAATAGAAAATAATCTAAAAAAGTCTGTAAAATAAAAAGAATTTTTAAAAACAGGGGGGAATAGAAACCATAAGGGAAAAAAGACACTCTGAGAAAATGAGCTTTGAAATGTAAATACAGTCATTGAAATTAAAAACTTATGGACATATTAAAAATGTATGGACATATAATAACAGTAATGGGTATTAACATGTTGGTTACTTTTTTAAAAATCCACCAGTCTGAAACTGAGGGACAGGGGAGCCAGTCAGAGAATGAATGGAAAGCTCTTCTTTATAGAACACTGTCAACTAATAAATGTAGAAGGAAATGATAAAATTATAAAATCACTTTTTACAAACTCCAATGTAATAATTTATGGGTAAAGGTTATCATTGGATGTTAAAACCACAGAAGAAAAGGTATATACAAAACAGGATATTCATATGATCTCAAAGATTACTCATAATTACAAAGGAGAAAGCTATGTTTACAGTGATGGAGAGAGCAGCAGACCCCGCCTTAATCAGGTGATCCAACTTAGCCTCACAAATAATGAAAAAAACCAACAGCAATGTCCTAATACCACATAATAGGAAGTATATAACATCACCTATGTTTTGTCCTTGCCAAAAAATGTTTAACCTGAATCTAACAATGAAACAAATAAACAAATCCAGAATGTGGGCATTCTGTAAAACAATATGCCTGGACTCCTCATGAAAAACTGAAAATAGAAGAACAGCTTAAGATTAAAAGAGACTAGAGAGTCAGGTCAACCAAATGCGATGAATGAAATGTGAAAGGAGCCTGAATTGGGAAGGGAAAAAAAGCCTAAAAGAACATTTTGGGGTCATTTGGGGGAAACTGGGTTATTGTTTATGTGTTAGATGACATTATTGAATCAATGTGAAATTTCTTGGATGTGATGATGGTACAGTAGTTACGTAAGAGAATGCCCCTTTCTTTAGGGGATGAAAGCTCAAATATTTAGGAGTGAAATGTCATGATATCTGAATTTTTCCTTTCAAATGGTTCATCAAAAAAAAAAAAAATTTGTGTGTAAATCAAAAAAGCCAGTCTGAAAAGGCAACTTATTGTATGATTCCAACTATATGGCATTCTGGAAAAGGCAAAACTATGGGGACAGTAAAAAGATCAGTGGAGCGCAGGGCATTTTTAGGGCAGTAAAGCTGTTCTGTATGATACCATAATGGTGGCTACATGATATTACTTATTGGTCAAAGCCCATAGAACTACACAACACAAAGAGTGAACCCTGATGTAAACTATAGATGTCAGTTAATAATAATGTATTGATATTGGTTCATCAACTGTAACAATTATACCACACTAATGCAAAATGTTATTAAAAGGGGAAATTGTATATGGGAGGGGGCATGTGGGAACTCTGTACTTTCTGTGTAATTTTTTTGTAAACGTAAAACTTCTCTAAAAATAAAAATTTATTATTTTTTAAAACAAGTATATACCGCTATATACTGTGTTCACATGCACCTATGTGAAAAGAAAGCAGAAGAAAGAGAGAAAATGAGTGTTACAAAAATATTAGCAATTGCTGAACTTAAGTGTATAGGTATTCATCGTACTATTCTTTCATCTTTTCTGAAAGTTTGAGAATTTTTAAAGTAAAAAATTGGTAAAAACTTATTGTAAGCTTAAAAATAGATTAGACACAGTGAAGAGATTATTAGTTACCAGGAGCTGTCAAATGCTATTACCCAAAATGCAACTCAAGCAGAAATGATATAAAATATATGAGAGCAAATAAAACACATGGAGGAAAGAATTTAGAAGTCCAATATATGTCTAAAAGGAATTCCAGAAGGAGAAAATAAAGAGAATGTGAGAAAGAGAACTTAATGAAAAGATAATTGCTAAGAACTTT
The DNA here is from genome assembly GCF_015220235.1 of Choloepus didactylus. NCBI lineage: Eukaryota > Metazoa > Chordata > Mammalia > Pilosa > Megalonychidae > Choloepus > Choloepus didactylus. The sequence continues at coordinate 140,678,530 of NC_051311.1, read as the reverse complement.
GCAGACATGAATCCTCACAGAAACATAATGAGTCTCATAGGACACGTAACAATAAATCCACACTTAGGCATGTCATATTGGAACTACAGAAAACCAAAGGCAGTGAAAAAATCCTAAAAGAAACTGTAGAGAAAAAGTAAACTACCTACAAATGAATAATAACTTTGACAGCAGACTTCTCAACAGCAACCATAAAGGCCATAAAACAGTGATTTAACATCTTCAAAATGTTGATAAAAAATAATGTTCAACTTGGAAATTCCTTGCTAAGATGCCACTGACATTAAGGACAACTTGAAGGCATCTCGGACAAAAACTAATGAGCTTACTATCACAGTCCTTGGCTCAATGGACTGCTAAAGTATTTATTTCAGGAAGAAGGAAATTGAAACCAGAAGGAAAGAGTAGAATGAGAACAATGGTGAGAAAAGGAATTATTAAACATTTAGATAAATCTAAATGAGAACTGACAATAAAAATAACAACTACAACAAATTTGGAGGTAGTGAAAAACAATGTGAAACTAAAATACTCGATAATAATAAACAGGGAACGTGGGGAGGGGAACTGATCAGAGTTAATCCTTGTGTTTTATCAGGGAATAGAGAGAGTGATTGAGTTTAAACTCTGTTAAATCAATTATGATTAAAATTTTAAGAGTAACCACTAAAAGAGTAAAAACTAACATATAACTTCCAAAGCAGAAAGAGAGTAAATACAATCAGCTAATTAACAAGAAGGCAAAAAAGGAGGGGAAAAGAAGAAAAAGTCTAGCAAAATGAAAGTTTAATATACAACAAGACAAAACAAATTCAAGTGTATTGGTAATTATAACAAAGGCAAACAAATTAAACTTGTCAGTTAAAAGACAGAGGTACACAGATTGGATTTTTTAAAATTAGTTATATGATTTTTCAAGAGACATGTCTAAAACATGACATAAAAGGTTGACAGTAAAGCCTGGGAAAAATACACCACTTGCATACTAATCATTTAAAAGCTGATATAACTATATTACTGTCAGACAAAAATAGACTTTGGAATAAAAAACATTACTACTGATAATCCTTGTTATTAAACAATAACAAAAGGAACAATTCACCATGTACCTAATAACAGAGCCTCAAAATATACAAATGAAAACTTGTCAGAATTACAAGAGTCAATTGTTCAATTCATGAGCATGGTATAAAATATTAATATTTTATACCATGTCAGCAAGAAAACATATAATGTAAAATTATCTGAGAGACCACGTCCACAGACCAGTTTACAGAGGATTCCCAGGTTTTGGGAAGGGGGTAGTGGGGGGGGGTATTTGAAACCCCTTGGGGTTTTGAGGGATATTTGAGTATCACAATAACATACTTCATCTAATACACCCAACTGTTAAATAATATATATTATTTTCAAGCACAATGGCATCCTTATATACATGGCATATTTATAAAAATTGACCACATGGTAGGCCACAAATCATATCTCAAAATATTCTAAACTGTGTTTCTGATCACAAAGTAATAACAGAATTCATTAATAAAAAAGATAGATCCTTCCCACCCCCAAAAAGAACGCACATATTAATAAATTTTAAAGAAATAATACTACCAATTACAAAATATTTCTAAGTGATTAACATTGAAAACGCAACCTACACAAGTTTGTGGGAAGCAGATAAAGTGGTACTTAGAGGGAAATAAATAGTATTAATGTGCCTATTATTTTAGAAGAAAGAATGAAAAGCAATGAGTTAAGCATGTAACTCTAGAAAGAGACCAACAGAGTAAACCAAAAAAGATTTGAAAGGAGAAAAATTAAACACAAGATTAAAAGGTTAATGAAATAAAAAACAGTATGTTCAAAAAATCCTAAACTGGTTCTTTGAAAAGATTAATGAAAAGGCAACCCTTTGGCAAAATGGATAAAGAGAAAAGGAGAGTGCAAATAAACAGAATTAAGGGTGGGGGAGGTATATAACTAAACATTTTTAATAGAACCTTTTCAAGAAGAAGAAAATGAATAAATTCAAACCAATGACAGGCTAGACCATTTTCTAGACAAAAAAAAATAGTTACAGAATTGATTCAAGAATGAAGAGAAAAACTGAAAAGATCTATAGTCATTAAAAAAAAAGAAAGAAAGAATTTTAAGTCTTCCCCAATTCCCACCCCAACACAGACACAAAATTCCAGGCCCAAACAATTTTACTGATGTGTTCCATCAAGAGTAGGAAAATCTCCCCAACTTGCTTTCACAAATATAGTGCAGTGACTCAAAACTGAGACCCTGGAACCACCCAGCCTGGCTATGAGCCCCACTCCACCACTAAACTATGTGCAGCCTGGGCAAGTTTCCAACTGTCTTTATGTTTCCGTTTCCTCACCTATAAAATGAGGTTAATAACAGTCTTACCTCGTAAGAGTGTTGTGAGAAGGAAAGGAGTTAATATACACTGAGTCCTGAGACGAGTGCCTGGCAATATGGTAACTGCTGGGTGTTGGCCAAGATGATGATGATGACTAATGAGGTGAGTATAGCTTGATTCCAAAAGTCTAATGCTTGTAAACATAATATGCAAAAATATGAAATAAAATAATAAACAGCAGCAATAATAGACTCATGCATTAGCTGTGAGTCTGAAGGAACTCACGTAGGAATGCCAGTAAGTTTTAACCTTAGAAAATCTAAGAATGTAATTCACCATACCAACAGATTAGAGAAAACAATATGCAAAACAATCCCAATAGATGCAGAAAAAACAGTTGATAAACATATATAAACATGCATGTTTAAAAAAAATGGGGCTGGGAGAAATGGATATCCATATCCAAAGCATAAAAAAGGAGCCCTACTTCACACCCCCACACAAAAATTAGCTCAAAATGGATCAAAGCTCTCAATATAAAAGACAGTACCATAAAATTCCTAGAAGATAATGTAGGGAACATCTTCAAGACCTCGTATTATGAGGTAACTTCTTAGACCTTACACCCAAAGCACAAGCAACAAAAGAAAAAAATAAATAAATGGGAACTTCTCAAAATCAAAAGGTTCTGTACTCAAAGGACTTTGTCAAAAAGGTAAAGAGGCAGCCAACTCAATGGGAGAAAATATTTGGAAACCATATATCCGATAAGAGACTGATATCCATATATAACAGTAGTACAAACAGCTCAATTATAACATGGGCAAAAGATATGAAAAGACATTTTTCTGAAGAGGAAATACAAATGGCTAAAAAACACTTGAAAAATGTTCATCTTCACTAGCTATTAGGGAAACACAAATCAAAACATAATGAGATATCATCTCACACCAATAAGAATGGCTGCCATTAAACAAACAGGAAACTACAAATTCTGGAGAGGATGTGGAGAAATTATTCATTACTGGTGGGACTGTATAATGGCACAGCCTCTGTGGAAGAGAGTTTGGCAGTTCCTCAGAAAACTAGATATTGAGTTACCCTATAGTCCAGCAATTTCACTTCTCAGTATATACTCAGAAGATCTGAAAGCAGTGTCATGAACAGACATTTGCACACCGATGTTCATAGCGGCATTGTTCACAATTGCCAAGAGATGGAAACAATTCAAGTGTCCTCAACAGACAAGTGGATAAAAAAAATGTGGTATATAAATTTGATGCAATACTATGCAGCAGTAAGAAAGAACAAGGTCCTGAAACATATGGCAACATGGATGAACCTTGAAGACAATGCTGAGTGAAATAAGAGGAGAAATATTGTATGTTATCACTAATGTGAACTCCCTAAACTATGTAAAATCAGTGTCATAACAGAATATAAGGGACCTAGAGATAGACAGAAGCTAGTGAAAGGGGAATGATAACCTAATATGTACAGACATGTTAATGAGGGTGAACTTAATGGTATGGGAGTGGACAGGGGTGATGACTGTTCTTGAATGAGATTGTAAATACCTTTGCTGCAATGAAGGCAAACATGATCAAAAGTGTCTGTGTAAAGGCATGAATCCCACAGATTAGCACTACAAATATAAATCAGTGTTTGCATGATATACTCCTAAGGTATGACACTAGTACAAAGAGTTAACAACAGAGTGGTATATGGGAAAAACTACCCATTACATAACATAGACTATATTTAATAGGAATATCTTACCAGTACTACACAAATATTAGGGATGAACAATTAGGGCTGATAAGAGATTTGGGGTATTTTGTGTTATGATAATTGTTTAAAATTGAGAGTGATGATGATTGTACAACTAAGTGAGGATAATGAGACACTGATTGTTTATTTTGGACAGAGTATATGCTATGTGAATTTAGGAACCCACTGCTTAATAAGTCAAGCCCTCAATCTTGAGGTTTGCTCATGTGAAACTTATGGCTGTAAAAGGGAGGCTAATCCTACTTATAATTATGTCTGATAGGCACCTCCAGAGAACCTCTTTTGTTACTCAGATGTGGCCTTTCTCTCTAAAGCCCAACTCAGCAAATAAATTCATTACCCTCCCTCCTACGTGGGACATGACTACCAGGGGAATGAATCTCCCTGGCGATGTGGGACACAACTCCCAGGAATGAGCTTGGCCCTGGCATCAAGGGATTGAAAATGACTTCTTGACCAAAAGAGGGAAAAGAAAGGTAACAAAATAAGGTTTCAGTGTCTAAGAGTTTTCAAATAGAGTGGAGAAGCTATACTGGAGGTTACTTTTATGTAAGCTCCAACTAGATATCCCAAATTGCCACAGTATGCCAAGCTCTAACCAACAGTAGTCCTGACAATACTAAAGAATACCTAGGTCCCTATCCGAGACTCTATAAAAGTTTCACTCACTAAGTTTACTTTTGAGAAACTTGAAACCCCCAGAGTGTTACTATGCCAGATAAGTACCAAAACTCAGAGGCAATAGCCTCTCCAAGAACATCAACCAGATGCATCCCCCTTCCCCATAATGTCAACATCCCTTTTCAATATGAACAAGTTATGGTGGTCACTGACATCCCTAAATATCACTAGACATCCTTGAAGATCAAGAAAGTGATTAAACTAGGGGGAGGGGTAGTAACAGACAAGATAGGATTTAACAAAGCTTTACAAATACTGAATCTTTACATAAATTTATTTTTTTAGATGCTAGGGTATTAGAATAGCTAGAAAGAAATAACTGAAATGGTGGAACTGTAACCCATAACATTCTTTGACATTTACTCTACAGCTACTTGTTAAATTGTGCTTTGAAAGTTATCAGCTTTCTGTATTTACGTTTTATTTCATAATAAGAAAATAACTGAAGCAGTAGAACTGTAACCCATAACATTCTTTGGAATTGGCTATACGACTACTTGTTAAATTGTATTTTGAAAGTTATCACCTTTCTGTATATATATATATATATTTCACCATAAGGAAATAACTGAAATTGTAGAACTGTAACCCATAACATTCTTTGAAATTCACTCTCTATTTGTTAAACCATACTCTGAAAGTTATCATTGTTCTGTATATTTGTTATATTTCACAATAAAAAATGTATTTTTAAAAAACTAAGAAATAAACCTCTTGGCAAAAAAAGCAAGGGAAAGGTTTTCCTTTAGTTGTTGAATATATATATATTAAAACCCTATAGAATATTCTACATAGCACTGGAGCGTTGGAAGCATTCCTACAAGAGTCAGAAACAAGATGAGGATGTCCAGTATCACTACAGCTCCTCACTATACCAGAGATAAACTGGAGGCAGTGCAATGAGGCAAGTGAAACTGACAAATCCGAGGCCAGACTGTCAAATTCCTGACTCTGAATTCAGCACTTTTGCCCCCACCCCATTCCAAACAGAACACCATCTTGGAACGAACTATTGTCCAATAGTTAGACGGCACAAAGCATCTGAACAGCCCAGACAAGCCACGGGACTAGCTCATGCCCAGAAGGACAGCATCACTGGCGAAGAACTAATGGCCTCAATTGTCAACTTCACTTTTGCCAGCATTGTCTTTAAGGGCTTAAGGACCATGACATCTAGTGACTCTGGGTTTCAGCTCTTCAGGCCCCACCCGTCTCCGACCAGAGACGCTTCTAGACCACGTGTGCAGGGACAGAGGGTAGACCGCGCCCTCTGAGGATCGCCTGAGTTGATTTCTCCTGCTGCTTTCCCAACATGGGGACTTTCCACAGCCCCTGGCACGCACAAGGCTCTCAGTTAAGACTGGCCTGCCTTTGTAAGCCTTTGCCTGAGGGCAAGCGGATTTTCAAAGAAATTTTTTAAAAAAAAATCTGAGTTCTCCATAAAAGAAAGAATTTTTTTTTTTTTTTTACTCTCCCACTCTCCAGTTCCCTTCGGCTTTCCACAGAGCCTCAACCAAGCTCTCCAGACGAAGATGAGTTACAGAACCATGGTGCGTTAGATTTGGAAAGGCTGAGACGTCACCTGGCATAAGCTTTGGTTTAGAGATAAGAAGCTGAGACCTAGTGAGAGAAAGGAAGTCTCCCTGTGTCCACCTCCCAAGTGCCAGCCGGGCAGGGGTCAGTCAGTGGGGGTCAACAGGTGTTTTTAAAATCAAGCCACAAAGGACACAAGGGCTCATCAGTGTTGGGTTATCAAGAAGCCATCGTGTGCACCAACTATCACCATATGTAGCAACTTTAACAGATCTCAATTTAAACCTACAATTGCCAGTTCTCAATCTGTTGACCTTCAAAATATAAAGGGAATTTTGTTTTGTTTTGTTTTTCCGTCTCTCTTTTCTTTTCTCCTAAGGATGTGGAAAACTTGACTAGAATTGCCCGGTCTGACATTTCCTGTGAGAACGCTTTCTGCTTGGAATGCTGCGAAAACAATCTGCCTTAACAATTCAACCCAGATAAATTATCTTCCTGAGACTGGTGAAAAGCCTTAATTGGCCATTGGGCTGCTCACCCGAGCCTCTCATCCCGGTCCCTGATGACGAAAGTTGGACAAAGATAGGGATCGGCCGATGAGGGCAGATGTGGGGGAAAGTGGGCCTGCGGTGACCCTTGCATCCTCCTGGAAAAGCCGGCCGTCGGCTGGAGAGAACACACACAGTGCTCCAGCCTCCCGAGCCATTGTTCCTGGAGGTGATGATTGCCCAGCTTAACTCTCTTTCCGTATGGCTCCGTCCCTGCAGACTCTGACACACGCCCTTGGAAAGACGTACTCAGAGCCAGAGCAAGATCCAAAATTAAGTCTAACATTTCCACTTCCTGTGTATCTATTCTGTGGGTCAGGCTGGATTCTGGGACATTCTAGGAACAGAGAAGAAACGTATCCTGGTCACCAGGATCTAGGCCTGGGAGGGTTCCTTTGAGACCACACACTGGTGTTCCGGGGGTGCTCCCTGGGGAAGCTGGGAGTGCTCGGAGGACGCAACGCACCCGTCTGGAAGGGCTGGAAGGGCTGATTCAGACCTTCTAGTCTAATCCTGAGGCCCTCATGTGGAGGGATGGGAGGCTGTGGGGGGCAGGGGAGGGAGGAGTTGGGGGGGAGGACAGGGGTTGGTGGGGGGCACTTCTCTCAAGGCCCCTGTTTAGTAGGCAAAGCCAGGACTAGCACTTAAGGCTCAGGACGCCCATCTCCATGTGTTTTCTTCCATCTTCCATCTTCTTAAACATTTAAGGGACAGGTTGCTCTTGCTTCGAGGGACTCAGACAAGCAGGGCTCTGTGGCTCTCCCCACTGGTGTCTCCCTGCCTTCTCTAGGGCTGAAGTCTCCTAGGTGTGGCTGCACCCAGCTCTACCAGGCGACTGGTGCCAAGAGGCAGGAGTTGCTCAACAGACATGAAGAGATGGGTAGAGATGACGTTACTCAAGGAAAAAGAAAAATATCTTCTGGAGGGAAGCGTGGTCTCTGTGGAGCATGTCTCTGGAACATGACCAAATCCACTGAGTAACCATTCTGTCGTCTCAGCTATGCAGCTCCCAGGCCAACTGTTGCCAGCCCGTGACCTCCCTTCACCATAGTCTCGCCTCCTCTCCTCTCCCCTCCACCACAGGGCTGCCTGGCTCAACCAAGCTCACCCATCTGAGGAGCCAGCGAGACCCAGGACCAGACCAGGACCAGAGTCTGACCTGGTGCCGGACCCCCGTCCTGGGGGGTTCCAGGTGCATATCCTGGGATTGCCAGGGCTGACTCCCACCATGCCCAGCCTCACTCCCGGGGTGGGACCCAGTAGGGATGGCTCCATCAAATAGCCCCCCGGCCCTGTCCTCTGAGGCTGGCATGCAAGCCTGGGATGGAAAGGGTTGCCTCTACAAACTTGGCCCTGCCCCAGGGAGTCTACAGTCATACTTAGAGTTATAAAAGGGAAGGTTCTAGCGTGGTGCCTGAAAGACATTACATAAGAGCTGCCACCGGACCGGTTTCCATAGTGGATTGGAAAGCTATTTGGAGATGTTTACTTAGCTGCTAGGAGAAGCCACTTTTTTTTGGCACAAACCCTGCCCTTTACTGTCCTAATAAAGGCCGACATCTCCAGGGTAGTGAGCTGCACCAATGTGAAGGCCGGCTTTCTCTGAGTCCCACTAAATATTAAATCCACTTGGCTTCTGTTTGGTTAAATATGCCAACACGTGGCTTAAAAAAACTTGTGGGATGAAATATTTTTCATTTCAAACTCAAAACATTCCCCCACCTAAGCACTAATAAAAGAGCTAAGAGCAGCATGCTGGAAACAGCACTGTCTGGTTCTAAGGTTAACTTCACAGCAATTTTAAAATAAGGAAATTTGGGTTCATTTACCCCTAGAAAAGGGAGGAGGCTTAAACTTCAATAATGCTCATTTTTACTATGTCATTCTCCAGGTGGCCTTGGGCAAATGCCTTCTCTGGGCTTCCACAGCCCCTTCTGTGACATCCTAAGCATTCAGAATGTTCTCTAGCATTGCTCTCAGAATAACAATTGCTTATCTAGGTAGCACTTTCTAGTTTCCCAAGCCCTTGGAAAGCTCTTTTTTTAAAAAAAATTAATTTCTTAAAAGTCCCGCGTAGAAGGCAGAATAGGGACTTCCTAGGATTATTTTTACAAATGGGAACACTGAGGCCCCCAAAATTGGAAATGATCCACCATAAACAAATCCATATCATACAGGTCCATGGTGAAGTGAATAAAATTAAAATTTAAAAAAAAAAGTAAAGTTTTCACAAAACTTAATTTTTTCATTTAAAAGACTGGCTCTGCCTTTTTTTCAGGTTACGTCCATCCCAATTTTTTGAAATTGCATGAAGTTGTTTTAATGTCCTTTCTTTGCCAGGGGGGAAAAAAAAGCAACCTGAACAGCCTCTGATTTGCCATGAAGCTAATGGGGCTTAAGCTTCAGGGACCCTGCCAAAGTTCTCACAAGTCCTCATATTTTTGTAAAATGTACAAAAATAAGATATATATATATATATATATATATATATATATATATATATATATATTTTTTTTTTTTTTTTTTTTTTACCATTTTTTGTCTTAAAGAGGCCACCCAAATTGTCTAAGTTTTAAGCCCACAGAGTCTGGATCTGCCCCTGAAGTTGGTCAGAGGTTGGTTCCCCAGTTTTTAAATTTATTTCTTTCCTTCATCCACATATTCCCAAATTCTGTAACCAATAGTAACAAATGGATGACCCAGAGACTGTGATTCTCCGAATTGTCCCAGACCGGACAGAGAAAGTTCAGGCCAAGACTGGCTCCTGGCCCTTCTCTTCCTTCCACCCTGCATTGCCCCAACACACACACAAAAAAAAAACTCCAGGAAATTCTGACCTACTGCAAAGCACAGAAGACCAATTGTTTTCTGGACATTTCTTAGAAAAAAAGAGAGAGGAACATGTTGCTTTTGACCCAAGTTGGCTTTGCAAACTTGGAGCATTTCACCACAATTACACATAAAACCAGAGCATTGTGGAATTTCCATGGGTGAGCCAGCCCCAGCACAGGACAAGCACACCCTGGGCTAAAATTAGATATGTCCCTGGGTGAGCAGGCAGCAGCCGCCTGCCTCTCCTGGAGGCCGTACGAGTGAGGGTCCCATCCCTCCTCGCAGGGGGTACGTGCCTCCTGCCTCTAATGAGGCTCCGGAGCTACTCAGTACAGGTGTCTCGTGAGCGGGAAGCTGGCAGCTGGAGGCATCTGTTGAGGGAGCCAGGGTGGGGCTGCAAGCACAGCTGCTCAAAAGTGCACAAACTTTCCCCCGTCCCCAAGGCAGGGGAGCACCTTGCAGGAGAGTCAGGATGTGGAGAGAGAAAATGTCAGCACAGGGCAAGTTTTCCCTCCCAGATTCTTGAGAGGCAACATTTCACGTGAGTTTGTAAGAAGGGGGAAATTCAAAGCAGCACAAGCCGTTTTCTTCTTAATAGTGAAATGTCTGCAGATGTGGAATGTAGGCCTTTGGTCAGGCTCTGGTTTCCCTGGTTTCTAAAGATCTGAACGTAAACAACCCAGGCATGAGGCTAGACGTACACCACCCCCACCACTACCCAAATCCTCTGAGTCCTCGCTGCTCCAGGCTGCACCCTCCTGCCGCTACTCCCCCTCCCCGTTCTTCGCCCCTTCACCCCCTCCTCCAGTGCCACTGCCCTCCCCAGTGGGGCAGGCACAGATCCTGAGGGGTGTGTCAACTGCAGCCCCTTCTGCATAGCGTAGGCGAGACACGGCCCCAGACACACGGCCGACAGGAAGAGCTTTGACCAGAAGTATCTGGAGCTTTTTCCAGAACAAATATAAAACCATCTGAGGCATCTGGACCCACGTCTGGCAGTCTCCTGTTGGAAATGTCAGGGTGTGATCAAAGGCTGTGGAGTTTGGAGAAAACTCTCAGAGGCTCAGGAGAGGAAGGACATGGCCAGCTTGTCCTGCCAGTCTGTGGATGGCCACTGGAGACCCCACCTGTGTGGACGGGGGTCCTAGCAGGGTGTGGGGGTTAAGGCTGGCTCTGGTGAGGGAGGGCGAATCCGCTTCCCAGCTTCCACCGGGACAACCCTGGAAGAAGCGGCTTTCTATGCGTCTGGAAAATATTTGTAAGCTTTCGTTTCTGTAACAGCCACGGGGGGTGGGCGGCAGGGGAGTGTAGGGGAGCTTGAGGGTACCCATATAGAACCAGTTAGGGACCACCACTCTCCCGCTTAGCCCGAACGTCAGCCGTCCTGAGGTGTCCCCTCGGAGCGGCCTGGGCCAGCCTTGTGCTTTATGCCCTCATCGCGTCCAGATTCCAGCATCTAGTGACACAGAATGACCTTGTCATACTGTTTCACAATCCTTACCGAGAGATAAGACATGCATGCTATTGACTGTTCATTTTTCCTGTCTTTTCCATGTGTTTTGTAGTTCCCTTTTTGAAAGACTAATACAATGAGCATCAGAATACCTGTCACTTACAGTGACAAACCTACAACATTTTCCATACTCTCTCGCTCTCCCCCTCTTTCTCTGTCTTCAAATACACATGCATACATGGACACACACACGCACCCTTTTTTTTTCCTGAGCCATTTGAAAGTAAGTTCGATTATCAAGGTACCTTACCCTAACCCTAACTACTTTAGCCTGTATCTCAAGACAACATCCTACATAATCCCTGTGGGGTTTACTTGTATGACAACACTTTTTAAAACCAGAATCCTTGTTTAAGCTCTCCCACATCCTTGCATCTAGTAAGTGTACCCTTTTGGACCTCTTTTCTTTAAAAAGAAGAATAATAAATCAGCTGTAATGTCTTTATTAAATATTAAATGGGCTAGATTTGCCTTTGTTTTTGATCTAAAATGGGTACTTTCAACTTTTTCTTCTTTTAATACACTCTAGGAGTGTACTGGATTTTAAGGATGTCTGATCGTCCATATCTAGGCTAGGAAGTGACTTGCAATTTGTTAGGGAGGTGAGCAGAGGTGGTGGGGAGCCTCTGAGTTGGAGAAATCTCTATGGGAATGGGTTGCTTTGGCAGCTCTTGGGATTGGCTCTTTGACATCCATCAAATGCCTCTGTAAGTTCAGTTATCTGCTGGAGAGTAGCTTCTGGTACATGAATCCTCCACGTGCTACTGTTCTCTGGCAAAGTGGACATGAAACAATGGAGGGAGCTCTGCATTCCCAAGACCGGAGTGTTGCAAAACAGCTTCCAGTCCTCAGACAGCAGCAGAGTATTTAGTCTTGGTTTCTTTCAGTGACTTTTTTAGTTTGCTTGATTTTCTTTTTTCATCCAAAAGAAATTTTATCTGAAGGGAGAATGGCTTAACAAACAAAACGGGCCAAGGGAAGCAACATCATCAATCGTGGGAATGCTCTGCTCCTCTCACGGACTTCCCATTTCTCTTTACTCTGCCAAAGTATCTCACGAAGCTTGGGCCCAGTGCAGAATCCCAGAAGCAGTGGGACGGGCTGACCGCAGCCAGGTGGGCCCAGGGAGGAGCAGCTCACGGCGCCAGCCCACTGGCCAGGCCTGACCGCAGAAGGACGTCTGGAAACGAGGAAGGCAGGAAGCCACAGCTACGGGAACCTCCAGAACCTTCAAATGGACTCAGCCTCGCCTTGACCTTCACTGCAAAGTGGAGGAAGGGCTTCAAAGGGGCACAGCCATGTACCTGACTGCAACACCGGAGACAGCGGCACAGCTGGGTCCAGAAGCCCAGGCCACGTTCCTGTCCTCACTTCCCTTGGCAATGGTCCACACAGCGAATCCGAGCACTTCTCTTTGACCATCACCATCCTCCATTATCTAGCTCCGTCCTTACTTCCCATCCCTCTCCTGCAAAATTCCCATTTATTCATTCAATTAAGGAACAGGTGTATGGGCTAACCAGCTAGTGAGAGGAAAAGCTAATATTTATTGAGGTCTACTGTGGGCCAAATATTTTATATACAGCATTTCATTTATCCCTCATAACGATTCTACACAATAGGTATTATCATCCCATGTTATAGAAGAAGAAACTAAGCAGCAGAGAGTTAAAAAAAAAAAAAATACTTTTTGCCCAAGGTCGTCCTGTGGTAAGTGGCAGAGCTGGGTCTGTCCAATTCGGAAGACCAGGCTCTTTCATCCTCACCATGCTCAGAGTTACTAAATATGTTAAAGATGGAAAGCCAAGATTCAAAGTCTCAGAATACAATAGGACACAATGTTTCCCAAATAGTAATTCTCAATAACTTGACTAAACAAAGCTTTGTTTAATTGAAATAAATTTCAAATAACTTGAAAACTCTCCTGAGCAGAATTGGCTCTTTCACTGGGGATTTAAAAGGCACTTTGGGAACTTGCAATGTCGCAGGCCCATCATTACAGATGTCAGTTATCATCAGGGAGCGTGGCAGAAAATGAATCTGGTTATTGTCCGGGGTGCCCCCCTCCCCAGCCTTACCCACGCACACAAGCCCTGCCTCCACAAAGACTCTGGCAACGATTAATTTCTCCTCTCCGCTGGCTCCCGGCCCTTGGCTCCTTGGCTTAGGAGCATGCTCACATCACTCCCCCGTTGTATTAAACAACAACGACAAAAAACTGTTTCTTAACCCTCTCCCCTCTCGAGCTGCCAGCCAGTCCCTAGGCTGCCCTTCACCTCTAACCATCTGTAAAAGATGCCCCGTGTTCTCTTCATATGTCTTCACTCCCCACCCCTTCCTCACCCCCTACAGTCTACCTCCTGCCCCTAGCACTCCACTGACAGTGCTCTTCCCACGGTCACCCGGAACCCCCTCCACCACACCCAACGACCTTCCCAGTCTCCCCAAAGCTGCCGACCTCCAGCCCCTTCAACATTCTCTTCCCTCACCTTGGGGAGAACGCCACCAAAAACATGGGTCTTCTACTAGAGGATTCTGACCTTGGTGCTTCTCTCATTCACCCTTGACAATTTCCACCCGCCAAGGGCTTCAGCTTCCGCCCCATGCCAGCACGTCAGCACTCCCCTCGCCACACGCCAATCTCCCTTCCACCATCACTAGGGTCTGCTTTCTGCTCCACTCCTGACTTGGGAAACAAAGACTCCTCTGCTTCCTGTCTAAACCAGTGCCTCCCCCTTCAAATTCCCTATCTCTACTAGCTCCATGCAGCCTCCCGGTCCCCAGCCCATGACCCCCTAGGACTCCAAGTCCCGAGCATTCACCCCCTTGGGGTCCCCAGTACCTCCCTACTCTGTTACCCTCAGGCTCTGCCTTTGGTTACCATCGGCCTTCTAGGATGGGTCTCCTTGCTCGGTCCTGCAATCTCCACCATTAATCTCCCTGAAGCACAGTTCTCACAGGTTAAACAATGTAAAGCACTTCTCTATTCCTCTCTATTGCCTAGAGAAGACAGTTCAGGCTCTTCTGCCTGGTGTTCAAGGCTCCAGTCTTACCTTCCTCCTGGCCCCTGCCATGTAGGATTCCAGCTGCACCGAGACCCCCCTGACTCACCTCCAAGGCTCCCACCTCTCTGCTTTTAATCACATGGTCCCCTCAGCTTGGGATGCTTTGAGTCCCTGAATGAGCAGACTAACCTCCTAAGTCCTTGCAAATGTCAGTTCTTTGGCTGTCCTTCGTCACCAGGCAGGTGGCTGAGGGTAGCAGTTAAGACTGAGGACCCGAGAGCCAGGCTGCCTGGGTTCAGGGCCAGGCCTCACCATGTGTTAGCTGCAGTGAACTTCAGACTGGTTGGTCATTCTGTGCCTCAGTTTCCCTACTTGTAAAATAGGGCCGCTACCCCTCATAGTGTTGCTGTGAAGATTAGATGGAGAAATACAGCTAAAGCTCTTACAAACAGGGACTGCCAAATAATGAGAGCTTATAAAATGCCAAGGGTTTAGTTATCCCTGGACTCACCACCTGAAGCAATCCAGAGTCTGACGCTGTGGCACTCTGCCCTTGTCCCCTTGTCACTCATGTCATTTTTCTTTTTAAATCTTGTATTCAGGTATTTGTATGAGTGTCTCAGCCTCTGGAGGGAAGAAATCTCATCTTCACCATCTCTCTCCCCAGCACCATTCCAACAACCAAGAGGCACTCCATAAATACTTGTTGGACTGAATTAAATTAAATAGCATGTATTTAATTGAGATCAAAAGCTATTTACTCTATCAGGAAAAGCCACTCTTCTGAGGGACCCATGGCCACAAAATTAGTCTCAGTAGGAAACAGAAGAAATCCCATGGCTTTAGTAACTTCTTGTGGAATGAGCAGAGAAAACAAAGTAGAATTTTCTGGAATGAGACACACTTACAGACTCTAGCTACACAGGAAGCAGCCCTGGAAGGTCATCTTTGTGATACAAGGAACTCTACCCAAAATGCTTGCGACAGAACTCAGCATCAAAGACCATCTTTCCCAAGAGGGGGGCAGCAGCCCCAGGAGTGAGTGATGGCAGCATTCCGTCTCAACTGCCACCATTAGGAAAAACCACTGGGGAATCATGAGGGAAGGTGTCCACACTCCAGCGAGATGAAACAGGATTTGGCAGGGGGCAGACATTAGCTCTCACCCTACCCCAGCCCTCAAGGCATACAGCACATCAGAGTTATATTCAGGGTGGGAACAAGGATACCCATCTCTTCCCTAAATCCATGCCCTTTTCCAAACCTTAGGGAAAGCTATGAGCTTAGGCTCTTTTCCATGAGCCACCATAAATGCTTGTCATGCAAAAATGTCTGGCAAATATGGTGGAACCCAGGGCAGGCCCCCAAAATGAGGGCCAAGGAAGAGTGAGTGAGCCGCTTCAGTCTTAAGGATTGAGACCCCAGGAACACCAGAAAAATTTTTCCCCACAAACCTCAGGCTGGGAGGAAGGTGGAGAAGGGCACAGAAGTAAGAACTCAGCTGGCCTCCCAACTGAGCTATTCAAACTCCACTAAGTCCTCGAGGCTCAGCCTAGCCCTAGTTCTCATCGAGGAACAAACCCCTCTTCTATGATCCTATGGCACCTTAATTGGCACCATCCACCTGGCCTGGTTCAGATACTGTCTGATATTTCTAGGCCACTTTTCCTAAGTCACTGATCCTGTCCTTCTGTGAGCTACTTGAGTAGGGAGAAGAACTTGGTCCTCACATCCCCACTCCTAGCAAAGGCAATAATTCAGCTCCTTCATTCTTCATTGGAACAGCGCTGAGCAGCACTTGAGGAGGCAGCACTGCAGGCAACTCATCCCATATTCTGACAGCTGACAGTCCAGTAGGAGAAACAAGTTGGCCTCGCAACTCGTTGCAGTGTGACATAGACAGTAAGAAAGACATGAGGAGAAGGAGCAATCCCATCCAGGCACAGAGGCAGATAAGAGATCAGGGAAGGCTTCCTGAAGAAGGCAACACTCAAGATGACTTAAACATGGGAGATACACAGTTTGTGCTGTTTGTTTCTTTGCTTGGTTGGTTGGTTAATTGGTTGATTAGTTGGTTGGTTAGTTGGTTGGTTCATTGGATTGCTGATTGGTTGGATGGTTGATTAGTTGACTAGTTGATTGATTGCATGGTTAGTTGGTTGGTTGGTTAGTTGGATAACTAGTTGGTTAAATGAATGTATGAATTTCTAAAAATGAGTGAATGAATGAATGCCAACATGTAAACTTGAGGACAAAGTTTGAATTGTTCTAATTACATTAAAGACTATCAGCTTAGATTTCATGTCCCAAACAGATCAGCATCATTTTTCCTTCTACTCTCCATCCCAACTGCATTATTTTATTTGCTCAATACTTATTGCCAGACCCAGGGATATAACCAGAGGAAAACACAAAAATAATGCCCAATTCAATTCCTCAAAGAATTCATGGAAATAAACTTGAAGGTTTCCCCTGATGCCAATGGAACAAAAGAGAAGTCACCAGACTTTTTACCAGGGCAGGGATTAGGGTGAGTCAAGCAAGACATTTAATGGTGCAAATTTTAAGGAGGCACTCACTCTCAATTCATATACGCACCTACTCTGCACTTAAACAACCTTGAGAGTGGGTACCTCCTTAAGAAGAGGGTCTCCTAAATTTTGCATCCTAGATGCCTCCCTTGCCTCACCATGTCTCTGCTGTTGACCTCTATGCAGACTTCTGTTTGGAATTCTGGTGGCCAGACTTGTTTGGCTGGTTGCTGGTTTGGCAGTCCAGCAGACAACCATCCTGGAGTGAGAAGAAAAGCACTAAGGGAAGAAAATACTCCATAACACTCCCCTGTTCCCCCAAGCATCTCTCAACAGTTTCCCTCCACCTAGCAGCAGCTGCTCCCCCTGCCCAGATCATCTCCCCAGCCTGCCCTGCATGTCAGAACCCAGTATCCAAGAGCAGGGTCTCAGAGCTGCCACAATGGTATCCACAAATGGACAAGGCAAGGTCACTTGCTCTTCCAAGGAGAGGTGGGTACACTCTCTTACCTCATAGCCACACTTTCTTATCTCAAAGAAAATCTGTGAGTTATTCGAAGTTGCTTTCCCCTGGGAGGTGTATTGGATCAAAGGTTAGGAAGCTCTGGAACTGAAAGTACCTCAGAGACATAGTTATCACGCAAGAGTAGAGGTCACTGATCCCATCCCTGAAGGGCTCCAAGTGGCCTGTACTGTGCACATTTAATCTCCTGCACAGGATGGGGAGGGGCCAGCACTCAAAAGGAGAGAGACCGGTGTTCAGCTGTGGACGGGGGCACACGTTCAGGGTAAGACATCGCCCCCAAGATGAAACAGGGGCTGAGCATAAGACAACAGTGACAGTGTGTGAAGGGCAGCCAAACCCCCAGCAGAAGAGTGGTCCCCAGAGTCAGTCACGACCACAACTGGACAGGGGATCGGGAGCCAGAAGCCCAGGCAGGCTGCCTGATCGCTTGGGGGATACTGGTGCACAGGAAAGCAGTTGAGTGTTGTGCATGTCTCAAGCACCAGCTAATTTCGAGCCTCTATGGTCTGACATAAAGGCCAAACAATATCCAGAGACAAATTAAAATGTAAATTCTACCCATTACTCGTCTCATGAGGGACAGATGTTGTCAGACTCGGGATGATTAGCTATGGGAAATAATCAATAAACCACAAGTACCACATCCTCCGCTAAGCCTCCGCCAAGCCCCAGATGGAATTATTTATTCCCTCTCAGGGCAAAGACAGACATCTGTGTGCCTGTTAGCCGCCCCTCCTGATTTGGGGGCCCTGAGAGCAATGGGGACCCAGGGAGATCTGGATTCACCCATCTCTTTCCCCCTGGCGTGGAATGGAGCATCCATAGGGGCCTGGCAAACATCAGCAGAATGGAATGATGCAACAAGGGCAACCAGACAGCAGGTGCTGGAGCCGCGAGGATTGACGAAGCTCTGCTGCCACCTACTGTCCATCTCCTGAAAAACCTGAACTGTCAGGCACATTGCCCAAATCAGAGGAACTAGACCCACGTAACTGACTGCTGGTTTCCATGCGAGGACAGGGGCACCATACAGGAAGGCTTTGGGGCTATGGCTGTGCCAAAGCTGCAGAGAACCGCGGAAGACCAAGGCAGGTCCATCTGCTCCTGCATCTGTGAGCTGACGTCACAGCCATTCCTCACCCCGTGTTACTGGTTCACCAGTAACTGCCTCTCCAAGCCCAGGACCCTGCTGCCCCTTAGCAGCACTCCCTAATTGGCCCCCCAATATCCCACTCCTTTGGGAGGGCCACAGTTTAACCCTCAATTACACAGAGCCTCATTGTGGGCCCCAAGCTTCAGAAGGTAAGTAGTCATTTTATACTTCTGCACCCTCTATCCTCACCTCTAAATGATCCCAGCTTTGCCTGCCTCACTGTGGCATCATGTGCCCCATAGGTGATGTCCACGAACAGCCTTTGTAACTGATTTGTATTATAACACCCAGGGACTGGATGATATAGAAGGAGCCCTGAAAACTGATGTGGAAGCTACTGGTGCCCCACCCAGATCCCTTTAATCGGATGCTTCTACCCGCTGTGAATATTGGCTGCTTGCAGCTCACAACCTCATCCTTCCCTGGAGAATTGTCCTTAGTCAAGGGGAGCCACCTTACCCCCGGGAGGCTTTGCACTGCCCACCCCATCCCAGACTGGGCAGCCCACAGCCACTGACTGATGCAAGGGATCAACTCTGATGCAATTAATGCTCCACATCTCCCTATGGGATGAGGCTAAAACCCCACAGCCATGCTGAGCCCCTTCCTGCCCTGCCCTGCTTCTCTCACTCTCTTCCTCCTGAGAGCACCTTCCCAGTATATTACATGCAACTGGATCCCTATCTCAGGCTTTGCTTCCGGCACTGGTTCCAAAAGCTTTGCATGCAGCAGACCACCTGGAGGACTTTTAAAATGCAGATTGTTCCCAATATGATGAAGCCCATATCTGAAAATCCCACAGCTAACTTCATGCCCAACAGTGAAACACTGAAAGCTTTCCTCCCAAGATCAGGAACAAGGTGAGGATGCCCACGGTCGCCACTGCTGTTCCACACTGTACTGGGAGTGCTAACCAGAGCAATTAGATAGGAAAAATAAATAAGAGCATCCAATTTGGAAAGGAAGAAGTCAAACTATCTCCATTTGCAGATGACATGATCCTATATTTAGAAAATAAAAATAAAGAACAAAGCATGCAGATTTGCTGATTTTCACCCCCAAAGTTCTGATTCAGTAGGTCTGAACTATATTCCTAAGAAGTTCCCAGGTGATGCAAATGCTGCTTGTCCAGAGATCACAGTTTGAGAACCACTGTTCCAGGGAACCTGACCCAAGACAGAAATGATTCAACAAGTAATAGGCAAAGGGGTTGGGGATGATAGGATTTAATGATGCAGCAGTTGGCCCTGTCTACTCCCAACACTGTCGCCAGGAACAGCAGAACATCGGGCTTCCAGTAACACCCCCATGCCTTAGGCTGGGGGTGACTCCAAATTGCTGAGCCCTATATCAATTTACTGTGCACCTATGGAAGATCAGAAGAGCCCACAATCTAGAAGGGACTCCAGAGGCTCAAGGCCCTGGGTTTATGTGTCCATCCTTTACACAAGATGAACCTCAGAGCTCAGCCGAGTAGACTGGGATTCTTGGATCAGAGAGAAGTCAGCAGGAGAGGTCTGTGCATCCCTAAGTCCACGTATAGAACATAAGGTGAGGGATGGCAGGGATGGAGGAGCCCCCAAAGAGCACTCCTTCTAACCCCTTCATTACAGTCAAGAGAATAGAGGCCTGGAGAGGGCTGGAGAACTGATCAAGGCAGAAGCTCAACTGCAGAACAGGAAAAATAAATGCTCCCCTTAAAGGCAAGACAGGAAACTGCTTTTACTGTCATCAGAGAATATAGCTGTGAGTGAGCCTATTAGCATGGGCTCGAATGATGGTGGTGGTGTGAGAGTCCATCCCTTAACAGCTTAACAGAGCCCAGAGGAGAACCGTCCCATCAGCAAGAACAAGAGGCTGAGATGGGAACTGTAGGACAGCCCATTGCTCACATCTCTGGACTCCGAGCCCATGGCCCAAGGCCCTCAGGCTACAGGAAAGCCAGTCAACAAGGATAGGAAGTATCATGGCTAAAGAGACATGGACTGTGCTCCAGTGACCATGGCCTAAACCTGCCTCTCCACAGTCTCCCCAACTCAGGGAATAGCCACCTGCTTCTTCCAATTGTTCAGCCACAACCTTGGGAGCCATCCTTGGCTCCTCTGTCTACACAGCACAGCTAATCCATGGGCAAAGCCTGTGGACTCTCCCTCAAATGTGTGTGTGTGTGTGTGTGTGTGTGTGTGTGTGTGTGTGTGTACTTATGAACCAGACCATGCCTCACCACCTTCATCACCATCACCCTGAGCCAAGCCACCATGGGTTCTCCTCTGGACTCTTGCAGTCGCCTCCTAACTGGTCTTCTGCTTCCACTCTTGCCTCCTTGAGTCTAATCTCAACACAGCAGCCAGAGGGATCACTTCAAAACAGATCATGCCATGCGTCTGCTCAACCTCCAAAAGCTCCCATGTCCTTTTGGCAGTTTCCAAGGCCCTACGTGACCAGGCCCTTGCTCCCTCTTGACTCCCACTTCTCCGCCCCCTTTCATCCACTCCGACCTCCAACCAACCACCCCGCTCCCACCTCATGGCCGTGCATGGCTGCTCTCTCTTTGCATTTGCTCCCAGGGATCAAAGGTCTTGTTTCCTGACTTCCTTCTGGTCTCCTCTCCAATGTCACCTTTTCAAAATGCTTTCCACTTGTTATCTCTTTATAAAATAGCAGCCCCACCTCCAGGGCTCCCTGTCTCCCTTTCCTGATTTATTTTTCCTTACAGCACTTACTACCTTTGGGTGTATTATACATTTGCTCGTCTTGGTGGGGGCTGCCTCTCCCCATCTGAAGTGTAAGCTCCAAGAGGACAAGGACTTGGTGCTTTATTCACACTGAGCCCCTGGTGGCTACAGTTGTGTCTGGCACATAGTAGGTCCTTACCAGTCGTGTGCTGGAAAATGTTTTTAAAAACTGGCTCTCTGGGAGATGAGGACCCTGATTTGTAACATCTGCCAGTTTCTCCAGTGTAAATATTTCTACCACAACCAGTTTCAAGCTCCCAACTTTATGACTGCAGGCAGAGTTGAGAAGATACGCCAACAATCAACCGTCAGAACCACTGTAACAAGCAGGCTCTAACATGCCACGAGCACTTACAAAATAGTTGTTGAATAAATCAGTTGAATAAACAAGTATGACAATGAATTGATGGCTTCTTTTCTGAGGCCTTCACTCCAAGAATTCAGGGTCTGAAATCTTCTCCCCGAAACCGAGAGTTATTACATGATGAATGGCACTTTATGTCTTGGTTAATGACAGTTATGACGGAGGTTTTAAGAGAGCCCAGGAAGGACCACATATATTTAAAGCAACAGCTTTAAGTGTTTGCTAGAAGGTAACAGCGGAGTTTATGAAAGAACTCTGCTATACCCGCAGAGGCTCAATGAGTCATTTCCCTGCTCTCTGGAGCTCCATTTCTCATCTGCCAAACAAAGGGCATGGATTCCAAGGATCCTTCCAGGCCTGGCAGTCTATGAATACATGAAGTTAAGAAATTCAAATGGCTCCTAAAGAAGCATCTATTCCAGTCTGCTTTTTAAAGACATCTGATTTAAAATCTCTTTTTTAAACTCCAAATTATTATTCTAATTGAAAATCCAGGGACTCTATCATACTCCAAGCCTGCATTCTGGGAAAGCATCCCCTCACCAGGGCAAAATCAATTAGTGTTCCTGCAATTAACCCCTGCCCAAGCCCGCTGGCACCCCCCACGGCCTGCGGCATGCTGGGCATCCTCCACTCGCTGAACCTGCAGCTCCCAGGGGCCACGGGGCCATGGGTTTTCCTTCCCATGCATGACCCACATGAAAGAGAGAGAGAGACACACCATCAGGCAGACAGAGGAAAATGTCCAGAGAAGGTGGGAAAATAACAAAAATTCTTCTGGGAGTGGTAGGAAGGGAGACTGAGAAGATACAAGGAAAAACACTTTAACAACTGTAATGAGACCAAAAAAGAAAAAAATAAAGTTGCTGCAACAAAGAAACAGCTGCCCTCTGCGGTTGGCAGAATAATGCCCTCCCCCCACCCTCATCCCACCCAAAAATGTCCACATCCTCATCCCTGGGAACTGTAACTATGTCAGGTTACAGGGAAAAGGGGGGCTAAGGCTACAGAAGGAAAGAAGGTTGCTAATCAACTGACCTTAAAATGAGGGAATTTTCTGGGATTATCTGGGTGGTCCAATGTAGTCACAAGGGTCCTTTTAAGTGGAAGAGGGGGCAGAAGAGGGAGAGGCAGAGAGATGGCAGTGTGTGAAGGACTCTGCCCAATTTGCTGGCTTTGAAGGAGGAGGAAGAGGCTGTGAGCCAAGGAATGGGGGCAGCCTCTAGAAGCTGGAAAAGGCAAGAACAGATTCTCTCCCAGCACTTCCAGAAGGAAAACAGCCCTGAAGACACCTTGGTTTTAGCCCAGGGAGATCCATTTGAGATTTCTGATTTGCAGAATAGTAAGATAATAAATGCATGGTGTTTCAAGCATCTGAGTATGGGCAACTTGTTACAGCAGCCACAGGAGGCTAACATACCCTCATACTTGCCCCCACTGCCGGGCCATCTGGCCCTGGGCCTAGATAATGGCTGGGTGAGCCTGGGGAGGCCTGTGCCCCTCTCTGGTCTCAGTATCACTATCAGTGGCATAAGCCTTCGCATCTCAGTGCCCCGCCTCCCGAGGCCCCATGACTCATAGTGCTGGAGGGGCAAACATTTGCTCAATAGTCCTGACAGTTCGATGCAGCTGATGTGGTCAATGTCATGGGTTGAATTCCCAGGGAAGAGAAACAAGTCTTCTCAATTTAATGAACGCAGTCACATCCATGTGTTCCAAGAAGACTAGGCAAAAGTAAGTGGCTGAATTTTGTGCAACCCATGCTCCCAGCTGGAAAATATAACTTGAAGCCCAGTCCTTGTTGCCAGATGCCCAATGTGACATGTTTCAAGCCAACATGCAGAAAATCAACCACAATAGGGTCCATATTCCCATCTGAAGGTCCAGGAACTCATTCAGAGGGACTCTTGGTGTGCCCAAGAGAGAGCTGTTAGCAACATACCTGAGGCCACCTCAAACCACTGTCAGCCTCCATCCAGTGCCTTGGGGAGCCTTCAGGCTTGGAACACCCAGCTCCAGTGACTTATAAATACAGAGCTCACTCTCCCGGGCTCTTAGTCCTGCAATTACTTTCTTGATGGTCTACTCTGTGCCAGGTGTAATCGATAGAAAGTTGATAGAAAGAAAAGATGCAGGATGTGTAAAGGAAATCTGCCCACAACACAGCACCACGAGGGGCAGGGCAAGGATTGCAGGGCAGTCACTGCCATATCCCAACCCTCAGGTCAGGCCAGAGTCCCAGCTGTTCCAAAAGATCAGGAGAGGAACCCAATGATGGCAGCCCTGACAGGCCAGGGACAAGTGACAGTAGGTCTCAAACAGCTACATCCTCCATAATGGGAGCCCAGATGACATCTTTTCTAAGCATCTTCTGAGGTCAAATAGGATCAGATATAAGGAATTGGAGTCAGAGGGCCTGACTGCAGATATGCATGCCCCCAACAACTCAGCAGGTCTCCCCTCTCCTGTCCTACCCCCAGGACAAACGTATGCTCCCTCCCCCAGCCCCTGCCCCTGGGTGTGACTTCCACGGCCACCCGTGAGCCTCACGTTGCAAGAACCCGAGAAGGCTACAGGCAGCCACCTTCCCCTAACCTTCCTTAGGGCAGAGTATGGAGCCAGCTCTGTTGTCATCTCACTGCACTTTGACATGTTTTAGAAAAATGATACATGCGCATGTTCATTTGACTGGGAGCACCTCAAGCTCACAGGCCCTAGTATACCCTGGCTCAGAACTGTATTCATTGAATTGAATAAAAAATGATCAGGGTGGGGGATCCACTGAAGCTAGGAGGTGAGGAGGGTAGGGAGAGTGTGACACCTAACATCATACTCAATGATGAAAGACTGAAAGCTTTCCCTCTAAGATCTGGAACAAGACAAGGATGCTCACTGTCACTACCGTTACTTAACATTGTACTGGAAGTTCTAACCTGAGCAATTACACAAGAAAAAGAAATAAAAGGCATCCAAATTGGACAGGAAGAAGTAAACTTACCTTAGTTGAAGATCTCTGACCCTATTTATAGAAAGTCCCAAAAAATCTACAACAAAACTACTAGAGATAATAAATGAATTCAACAAAGTGACAGGGTACAAGATCAATGTGCAAAAATCAGTAGTGTTTCTATACACTAGTAATGAGCAAGCTGAGGAAGAAATCAAGAAAAAAAAATCCATTTACAATAACAACTGAAAGAATCAAAGATCTAGGAATAAATTTAACCAAGGGTGTAAAGGACTTGTACACAGAAAACTACAGAACATTGCTAAAAGAAATCAAGCAATATCTAAATAAACGGAAGGACATTTTGTGTTCAGGGATTGGAAAACTAGATATCATTAAGATGTCAGTTCTACCCAAAGTGATTTACAGATTCAATACAATCTCAACCAAAATTCCAACAGTCCATATTGCAGAAATGGAAAAGCCAATTATCAAATTTGTTGGAAGGGTAAAGGGCCCAGAATAGCCAAAACACCTTGAAAAAAAACAAAGTTGGAGGATTCACACTTTCTGACTTTAAAACATATTACAAAGCTACACTGGTCACAACAATGTGATTTTGACACTAGGATAGATATATTGACAAATGACATTGAATTGAGAATTCAGAAATAGACCTTCACATCTACAGCCAATTGATTTTTGACAAGACTGCCAAGTCTTCTTAATTGGGAAAGAATACTGTCTTCAACAAATGGTACTGGGAGAATTGGCTATCCATATGCAAAAGAATGAAACAGGACCCCTGTCTCACACCACACACAAAAATTAATTCAAAATAGATCAAAGACCTAAATATAAGAACCAGGACTATAAAACTCCTAGAAAAAAATGTAGAGAAGCATCTTCAGGATCTTGTGTTAGACAATGGTTACTTAGAGTTTATACCCAAAGCACAAGCAACAAAAGAAAAGACAGATAAATGGGACCTCCTCAAAATTAAAAACTTTTGTGCCTCAAAGTACTTTGTCATGAAAGTGATGGGAGAAAATACTTGGAAACCAACTATCCAATAAGGGTTTAATATCCAGAATATATACAGAAATCCTACAATTTAAAAATAAGACAAACAACCCAATTTAAAAATGTGCAACACTAGGCAGGTGAACTCACTACCCTCCCCTATGTGGGACACGACTCCCAGGGGTGTGAATCCCCCTGACAACACGGGAAATGTCTCCTGGGGATGAGCCTGGACCCAGCACTGTGGGACTGAGAAAATCTTCTTGACCAAAAGGCGGAAGAGAGATGAAACAAAATAAGTTTTCAGTGGCTGAGAGATTTCAAATGGAATAGAGAGGTCACTCTGAAGGGTATTCTTATGAGCTGTATAGATAACACTTTTTAGTTTTTAGTGTGTTGGAATGGCTAGAGGGAAATACCTGAAGCTGTTGAATTGCAACCCAGTGACCTTGAATCTTGAAGAAGACTGTGTAACTATGTAGCTTGCACAGTGTGACTGTGTGATTATGAAAACCTTATGGCTCACACTCCCTTTATCCAGTGTATGGACAGATGAGTAGAAAAACGGGGACAAAAATTAGATGAAGAATAGGGTGGGATGGAGGGGATGGAAAGTTTTGGGTGTTCTTTTTTGCTTTTATTTTTATTTTGGTGTAAGGAAAATGTTCAAAAATTGATTCTGGGGTGAATGCACAACTGTATGATGGAGCTGTGAATTACTGATTGTACACTGTGGAGGGCTGTAGTGCATGTGAACGTATCTCAATAAAACTGTATTTTTTTAAAAAAATGGGCAAAAGACTTGAATAGACATTTCTCCAAAGAGGATATACAAATGGCTAAAAAGTTCATGAAAAGATGCTCAACATCACTAGCTATTAGGGAAACGTATATCAAAACCACAATGAGAGATTTCACACCCACTAGAATGGCTACTATTTTTTAAAAAAACAAAACAGAAAACCGCAAGTGTTAGAGAGGATGTGGAGAAATAGGAACACACGTTCATTGCTAGTGGGAATGTAAAATGGTGCAGCTGCTGTAGAAGACAGTTTGGCAGTTCCTCAGAAAACTAAGTATAAATTACCATATGATTTGGCAATCTTGCTACTAAGAATATACCCAGAATAACTGAAAGCAGGAACTCAAACAGATATTTGCACACCAATATTCATAGCAGCATTATTCACAATTGCCAGAAGATAGAAGCAACTCAAGTGTCCATCATCCAATGAATGGATAAACAGAATGTGGTACATACGTATAATAGAATATTATTCAGCTGTAAAAGGGAATGAAGTCCTGATGCATGCAACAACATGGATGAACATTGAGGACATTATGTTGAATAAAATAAGCCAAACACAAAAGAACAAATATTGCATGATCTCACTGATATGAACTAATTATAGCAAGCAAACTCACAGAGTTAAAATCTAGATTATAGATTTCCAGAATGGGGAATTGAAGTTTAATTTGTACAGAATTTCTATTTAGGTTGATCATAAAGGTTTGGAAATGGATGGTGGTGATGGTAGCACAATATTGTGAGTGTAATTAACCGTGCTGAATTACATAGGTGAATGTGGTTAAAAGGGGAAAGTTTAGGACATATGTTATTAGACTAAAAATTAAAAGATAAAACATAGGACTGTATAACACAGTGAACCCTATCATGATGATAGAGTATAGCAAATAATACAAGTATAAGAATGTTCTTTCATGAAATATACAAATATACTACACTAATAGAAGGTGTTAAAAGAAGGTGGTATTAGGGGGGAAAACACCTAATATAAACTATGGACAACAGCTAACAGAACTATTTTAATTATCTTTCATCAATTTTGACAAAGGTAACCACCACTAAGGAAAATAGTACAATTGCAAAAAAAAAGTGCTATCAATTGTAACAAATGTTCCACACCAGTGCAAGGTGTTGGTGGTGGGACGGTGTATGGGGACCCCGTATTTTATGCATGATTGTTCTGTAAACCCACAACTTCTCCAATAAAATAATTTTTTTTTAAATCATTCAATGTAGGACCCATCAAAGCGATGGTAAAAGAACAAAAGGAAAAGGAGTAAGGACAGGGAAAAAAAAAGAAAATACTGCCCAAAGGGAGCTTTGAGGGGCTGATTCATCACCACCACGTGGGAGCAATGAACCCCTCACCTTTTGGTTTCCCACAGAGACACCTCTTGTGCCACATCAGCCTGGTCATGTTGCAGCAAGTTTGCTTTGGGACCATCTGCTGAAGACTTCTTCAGCTTTGGGTAGAAGGGAGGAGGGTCAAGGACTTCCTTCTGGCCTGGAGCCTGGGCTCCATCTCACCCCTGGTAGATGGGCCACAGTCAGTGCCATCTTGCCTATTTCACAGACTTGCTACAAGAGACCAAAGAGTTTGGGAAGGCCCCTCAGAAGCCACAAGGCTTTTCATTTTGAAACGCCATCACCTTGGCACAGCAGGCTCACCTGAGGGCTGGGGGCTGGCCTCCCTGCCGTTTGAATGCTCTTTCCAGTCTCTCCTGGGTCGTCCAGGAATTCCCACCAGGCAAGGAGAACTTCAAGGGCGTCCTGCCTGCCGCTGTGCTGCCGTCCACTGCTGGGCTGCCCGCTGAAGGCTCTTTCAACCTGGCCCTCTCCCGCTGGGGCAGGCCTTTGCCGGGCAGGTGGGCCGGGCTGCTGGGAGTGGTTTTCCGCTTCTCTGTGGTCAGTTCACTCAGCTGACCCAGGGGGTTCCTGGAGGGGGAGCCGTTGCTCGTGGCCAAGACCTCCTGTGGGGCTGGACAGACGGGGGATCCCATGGCGAGCTCGGGCACCTTCTGACTCTCTTCTTCTGGGGGCTGAGTACTGCTACTCAAGCCCGGGGACCGCCTCAGAGAGCGTTTGCGGAAGGAATCCTGAAAGGGGCAAGGACGAGAAGCAGTGAGGACCCCTCTTAGCGAAGATGGAAAAACAGTGTCTCTTGCCTCAAGCATTTGCCCATGATATTCCCTCCCCTGGGAACGTCTTCTCCCAGCCCCACCTCCTTCTGTTAAGATCTTACTTATTCTTGGAGGTGATCCTCAAATGCAAGCATCCCTATGCTGCTTCCACAGGTACGTATCCCACCTGCATAAAGCCCCTCAGCCTTTCTCCTACCCCTTACAGACAGCAGCCTCAGGGAGCAAGGAAAACTGTAAATCCTGAGTCAGATGCTGTTCTAACTCCAGCATCACCCCCTTCCAGCCATGTCGCTTGTGGCAAGTTAACCTCTCTATTCCTCGTTTCCCTCACCATCATCCAACCAGTCCACAATCCACTATGTGTAATTTCTAAATCCCAAAACCTCTGAACATGAAAGTTTCTTTTGGAATCCTGTGGCAAATTCTTTTTGTTTACTGTTGCGAGGTTTACTCACAATTTAGTTGTAGAAATGTTAACGGGTTTGCTTATACAGTGCTACCCCAGACCCTACTGCAGGCATTACATTGTATATGATTTACAGACTGTATTTCTAAAATTAAAAAAAAAAAATCTGAATTCCAATACAGATTTGACCCAAAGATATTAGATGGGGGATTATGGACCTGTAATATCTGTTCCCCACAAGATTGGGGTGAGGTCTCTCTGAGAGAACACGAGGAAGGCAGTGCATAGAGCCAGGCACATTGCAGCGCTCAGCAAAGGCTAGCGGCTGCCATGCTTATTTGCTCCTCTCCCCACTTATGTATGGTCTTAACCTCCTCCTGCCGGTAGATCAGGGATGGCAGAGGCCATTTCTCACTGTCTCTGGTGTCTTCAGATCCAATACCTAGAGAGTGCTGAAGATTTGCTTAGTTTTAGAAATGAAGGAATTCCAAGAGTGAACTGAAATTTTCTCACTTACTATAAACCTATTAACTGATAAAATGGGAACTCACATGGTTACCAGTCAGTGGAGGGGAGAGCAAAAACAGAGCTGCTGGGTTTTTCCTTCATTTAAAATTCCAAACCTCTCAGCATTTCCAGAAATAATCCAGGGCCGAATGGTAAATCTAAGCTGGAACAAGAAAAGCTAATTGTGTAGTGTTCTGGCCTAGTGGAAATTACTAGGCACCAAAAAAATTTCCTCAAAAAGCTACCCAGGGCATCCCCTGCCACAAAGTGGGGAAGACATTAGTCACCATCCCCAAGAAGACTCAGACTTCCGGCCAAGGGGAACCCAGTCCCTCACCTCATCCTTCAGTGACTACAGAGCTGCTCCGGTAGTAAACTGATGCAATACCTAGTAAGTTTGGGCTCTTTTCTCTTGAGCAACCAATAAATATGGCCAAGGTACACAGAAGCTCATAAAATACCTTCCAGAAAATCTGGGAAAATTCCACAGCAACCCATCCTTCAATGTCCTTACAGGAGTCAAATATCCCAGGGAAAAACTATACCTCCCAAAACAACCACTAGAAAAAGTTTGCAACAGTGCCCTTGGTAGTAAAGCATATGCAGCCTGCTCACATCCCAGTTAAGAAGCGGTCCCACTTACACACATTTGATGATTAGAATCTCGCTGTAGGACAGGATCCTAGCGTTACCTGGTCCAGGATGGCCCATCAACACCATGGGGCCCCAAACCCTTTTAGGGGGATCAAAACTATCTTCATCATAATAATATGACATAATGTGCCTTTTTCACTGTGTTGACATTTGCAGCAATGGTACAAAAGCAAAAGTGGGAAACACTGCTGGCCCTTAGCATGAATCAAGGCAGTAGAACCAAACTTCACCAGTGCTCATTCTATTCTTCACTGACACACACATGCAATAAAAATACATAAATAAGAAGCTAAGTTCACTTAGAAATGCCTTTGCTGGAGCATTAAAAAATAATAATTATATTAAATAACAGCCTAACAACACATATTGTTTTAATAGTCCGTGTGACAAAATGGATGCATATATATAAAGCATTCTGCTGGGTACGGTAGTAGGGTGGTATCTCAAGGGAAAGTACTTGTGTGATTGTCTGAGTCGTGAGCTGAACTAGGTATTTTTTCATGGAACCCAACTTTTACTTGAAAGAACAACTGACAAACTATGGTTATTTGCACTTGGGTATTTGGTAGACATTTTCTTGGAAATAAATTGAGCCTATCACTTCAAGGGAAGCAAATTGATATTAATCATCTGTCAATGATAAAATGCAAGCTTTCGGATAAAAATTAGAATTTCGGAAAACTTGTACTTACCACTGTGAACCTGAGGGCTTCCTAATACTTAAAATATTTTCTGTTGAGTTGGGTGGTGTGCAAGTTTGAATCTGTTATGTACCCCAGAAAAGATTATTTTCTTTCAATACAATCTTGTGGGGCAGACCTATTGCGGGTGGGACCTTTTGATTAGGTTGTTTCCATGGAGATGTGACCCAACTCATTCAAGGTGGGTTTAATCCCCTTGCTGGAGTCCTCTATGAGAGGATAAAAGGCAGAGACATTTAGGAGGGAGTAGAGACAAGCTAAGAAAGAAAACACCCTGAGAAAAGCAAGAAGGACCCACAGAATCTGAGAGAGCCATTTTGAGACAAGGAGAAGAAGGGCCAGCAGACTCTGGCCATGTGCCTTTCCATGTGACAGAAGAACCCTTTCCTCAGAAAAGGCATCTACCTCTTGATGCCTTAATTTGGGCATTTTCATGGCCTTAGAACTAAATTTGAAACTTAATAAATCCATTGAAAAAGTAAGCCCATTTCTGGTATATTGCATTCCAGCAGCTTTAGCAAACCGAAACAGGTGGTATCATCAACAAACATGATTTTTTGATATTGTATAATGAAATGTGACAACACTTGGAATATCTGTATAACTTAGTAAACCAATCTTTTCCAAATGATTCACTCAAAGTGCAAGACAGATCAATGGAACTTGACAAAGTATGAAAAGTTTGTTGATAAGTTTTCAGATTCCACTTTAAGAAACTATCTCATGTTAAATTTTGGTGGAGTATCAAAAAACAAAAAGGTTATTAAAACACTCTTCCCATTTCCAGCTTCATATCTGTGTAAGGCCATATTTTCTTCATGTACTTCAACCAAACTATATCACAACAGATTGAAGGCAGAAGCACACGAGACTCAAATTGTCTTCTACTGAGCCAGGCATTAGAGATTTGCAAAAATATAAAACAATGCTATTCATCTCACTTATCTTTTGTTTTGGAAAATAAGCTATTTTTTCAAAAAAATGTTACTCATGTTAAATGTAATAGGTTTATTATTGATATTTTTGATGATTTAATAAGTAGATATCTTTTAACTTTTCAGATTTAATTTCTAATACAGTAAATATCAATAGACATAATGCACATAAACAAAAGCTTTTGGGGCCCCTCAATTTTAAGAGCATAAAGGGATCATGAGACCCAGAAGTTTGAGAATCACTGATCTATTTGAAACTCTCACGTACACAGGAACCTCTTCTACAGCAAGCCCACCCCTATCCCCAGCAAGGGGGCATCTAGCCTCCCTCACCATAACCAGTAATGTCTCATCCCTTCCAAAAGGGCCCATTCCACTGCCAAGGGGACTCTGATTCTCTGAGAGCCCCTCATACCACCCCTCCCCACTGGCCCCAGCTATGCTTTCTGGAGATACCAGGCAAGTCTAGACCATTCAACATAACAAACACACACCAGGCACACACATGACAGGGTCCCTGCTCTCAGGAGGCTGTCGTCTCACATGCCACTTCAGTCCGTCCATTTGGTAGTAACTGCCCAAGACGTCCTTGAGGTTCTGAAGCCACATCCAAGCTTGGTAAGAAACAGAGCACCGAGATCAACTAGCAATGTCTGCCCTGAGCACAGCCTCAGGGAGTGGCAAGAGGCGACAGTCTGGAAGCCACATATTTGCCGTCCTGGGGCTAGGCTATTCCTACCTCCATCCTTGAAGAAACCTCTTATACCCTTCCCCACCTTCAACAAGCCTTCTCTTCCCAAGGTTAAACATCTCTAGATCTTTCAATTTCCTCTGAATACTTCACCTTCCTAGTCCATTTCCTCTGGACACAGTCCAGTTTATGAACGTTCTTCTTCAAGTACAAGACACCGAGGATGGGTGGACCCCCAGAGTGCATTACCCTCTGAGAGCCATGAAATCCCAGAGCGAGGACAGACCCAACACAACTGGACAAGCAAAAGAGACTGAGGCCAAGAGGAATAAAAGCCTTGACCAAGGATGTATGAGATCAAGGCAGAGATGGAGAGAGGATTCACTTCCCTCTGTCCTCATCCAAATGAATCGGGAGCACAGAACAGGCATCTACACCCACAAGCCACATCCAAACATAAAGCATGCACCTGAGAGTGCGGCAGCCTGCCTGGGACACAGCACTGCCTCCTTGGGTTCGCTCGGGCTCCTGACTTGAAAGAAACTACACTTTGAGTTTGATTTTTGTGTTCGCTTTGATGTTGCTTGTTCATTTTTTGCCAACTCCTTTTACATTTGTTCTCCCATGGGGTTTAGTTTCTCTGCCTAATGGGACCTAACCATGGTCTCTCTTTAAGGGAGGTCATAAAACAATGATATCAGATTTTTAGGATACCTTTTCTGAAAGAGAATAGCAAAAGCAAAACAAATGAAACTACAAGGATTGGGGTTCCTTTCCCTTTTAACTCTCATGTTTTAAAAAAATAAAAATGTAATTTCTCCAGATCCTCCACTCCTGCAAGGCAATGACAAAGCTAGGTAGATGTGTTCTCACTTGGCAAACGTCCATAAAACCATGGTGCGCCAGAGACAGGACCCTTGGGGAGCCCTCGGCCCATCTGCCCTGTTGACAAGATAGGTAAACTGAGGGCAGGGAAGGAGCGGTCCCAAGGCCCAAAGTGCATCAACAGCAGAAGTGGGAAGAAAACAGGGGCAGGTGCTCTCCCCAACCTACCACACAGACTCCCCCTGCTTTAGGCTGTCTTGTGGCATCTTAAGCCTTGCTCCATCCTCTCTTTCCACTCTCATAACCAGAGTTAGAGCAACAACCCCACCTGTGGGGAGCTGGCGATGGGCCCAGCCATCATGCCTCGGACAATCAGGCCCGACTTCGGCCTGGTCTTCTCTCCCATCTTCTTCATGTCCAAGGAAAGCTCTGGCGATTTAAGATCTTCCATCTTCTCCCATGCAGGAGCCAAGGGTGGGCTTTCACCTTGGACAGTCTGCAAGGGCTTACTTTTGTATGGGAGCCTTTTGGACGACACAAAATTACCAAGTGCATCCCCATCAAGATTGTCATGTCTGCAAAAAAAAAAAAAAGGAATATTTATATTAAAACCAATTCCCCCAAAGGAATTAGTAACAGCAATCATAAATTCAAAATTCAAAAGGCACTCAGAAAAAAAATATATTTGCAGGGCCCCCCCCCCACCTCCGAGGACTGGGGGAAAATGAGGAAGTGTTGGACTTCCTCACCTGGACTGATGCTGATGATCTCACAAACATTGAGGACTAGCATTTTGATGTGTCGAGCCCTCTATCATGGGACTTGCCCTTATGAAACTCATTACTGCAAAGGAGAGTCTATGCTTGCATATAATTGTGCCTAAGAGTCTCCCCCTCAGTACCTCTTTGTTGCTCAGATGTGACCCTCTCTCTCTAGCTAGGCCACCTCAGCAGGTGAACTCACTGCCCTCCCATCTACGTGGGACCTGACTCCCAGGGGTGTAAATCTCCTGGTAATGCAGGATCTGACTCCCAAGTATGAATCTGGACCCAGCATCGTGGGATTGAGAAAATCTTCTTGACCAAAAGGGGGATGCGAAATGAAACAAAATTTCAGTGGCTGAGAGATTTCAAATGGAGTCGAGAGGTCACTCAGGTGGACATTCTTATGCACTATATAGATAATACCTTTTAGGTTTTAATGTATTGGAATAGCTAGAAGTGAATATCTGAAAGTGTCAAACTGCAACCTAGTAGTCTGGACTCTTGAAGACAATTGTATAACAATGTAGCTTGCAAGGGGTGACAGTGTGATTGTAAAGTCTTGTGGATCACACTCTCTTTATCAAGTGTATGGATGGATGAGTAGAAAAATGGGGACAAAAACTAAACGAAAAATAGGGTGGGATGGGGGGTATGATTTGGGTATTCTTTTTTACTTTTATTTTTTATTCGGATTTTGATTCTTTCTGATGTAAGGAAAATGTTCAAAAACAGATTAGGGTGATGTATGCATAACTATATGATGGTGCTGTGAACAATTGATTGTACACCATGGATGATTGTATGGTATGTGAATATATTTCAATAAAACTGAATTTAATTTAAAAAAAAAAGGCACTCATAGGTAGAAAAATGGGGACAAAAACTAAATGAAAAATAGGGTGGGATGGGGAGGATGATTTAGGTGGTTTTTTTTTACTTTTATTTTTTTTACTCTTATTTTTATTCTTTCTGGTGTAACAAAAATGTTCAAAAATAAATTGGGGTAATGAATGCACAACTATATGATGATACTGTGAACAGTTGATTGCATACCATGATGATTGTATGGTATGTGAATATATCTCAATAAACTGAATTTAAAAAAAAAAACCAATTGTCTATAAACAATTTAAGGGTTTATTTCTGGACCCTCAAATCTATTGCATTGATCTATTTGTCTAGACTTATGGTGCTACCATACTATCTGGATTATTATAGATTGCAGTGAGTTTTAAAATTGGGAAGTCTGTGTCCTCCAACTTTGTTTTTTTTCCAAGACTGTTCTGGCTGCTGGGTCCCATGAATTTGTTATGAATTTTAGGCTCTGCTTGTCAATCTATGCAATAAACCTAGGGGATTTTGATGGAAAAAAAATTAAAATAAAAAATAAAAAAATAAAAATAAAAAAGGCACTCATATTAAGCCTGTTACCAAAATATATGATGATTGCCAACCATACAGTGTATTATCATTAAAAGTAAAAGACAGAAAATACTTTGGTGTCAGGGCAAGTCCAGCCTACAAAGCAAGCAAATGAAATCCAGGGTCCTTCTTCCCTGGGGATCCTTGATCGGACCCTCGAGTCCTCAAAACAGAGAACTCTTGGGTCTCGTGGATTAATCTTGAGTGATTAAGGAAAACTGCAGCCCCTCAATGCAGCCCCCGTCTGTGAGCTCAGCCTCACTCCTGCCATCAAGAGAGAAGCAAAAAGAACCGCAGCCACTTTGGCACCCCCTGACTGTTCAGTGAGGGGTGAGTCAGGCTTGCCAACAGCTGGTTTAGTTGGGAGGCTTGGTACTGAAAGAGAAAATGAGTGAGGGGGTGAGTGAGAGAGAAAGCAAGTAAGAGAGCGAGAGAAAAGAAAGTGAGAGACAGCACATAAGACCAAACTAGAAGCAGTGAGAGAGAATAGAGTGAGAGAGAAACAGAGACAAAGCAAGAAGTCCAAGCAAAGAGGGATCTTACCTGCCATCACCTAGAACCCAGCCCTGCTCCAACACAGGCTGGGGTATTTCCTACCAGCAGACTCGGGCATAAACGGGTACTGACACCCATCTAGGCCAAGCAGGCACTGGGTCACATATGAAGAAGCAGCACGTGTGCTATGACTGGGGAGGGGTCTTGAACCAGGCTGGGGAAATCTAGAAGGATTTCCTGGGCAGGCAGCCCCTAGGTCTGAAAGAATAAGTAGGGCGAGGTAGCCAGGAGAGGGTTCTGGGCACTAGCACCAAGTCCTGTAAAAGCATGACATGTTCAGGTCACCATAGGGGCTGGATCATGGAAAGGACTTTGTGGGTTATCCTAAGGAGTTTGGATTTTATCCTGAAAGTTAAGGGGAGCATTGGAAGGCTGTTCAGCAGGGAGGCAGCAAGGCCAGATTTGTTTGGTGGAAAGCTCACACAGTCTTACTAGAGGAGATTACTAGAGGTCTGGAAACCAGTGCAGAGCCTGTGGGAGTTTTCCAGAAGAAAGAAGATGAGGGCCTGCCCGGAGGCAGCTGTGGTAAGGACAGAGAAACAGGGAGAGAGCACAGTATCCGTGGTGTGGTGAGGGGCACACAACATTGTGAATGTAATTAATGCCACTGAATTCAGTGTATACTGAATTGTACCCTTAAAAATGGTTCAAATGGCAAATTTTATGTTATATATGTGTTACCACAATAAAGGTTTTTAAAAAATGAAAATTAAAATGAAAAAAAAAGAGTGTCATTAAGGATGAAGAGCTGATGGGACTTAAAGATGTAGAAAATGATAGAGCAGGAAAAGACAAGGATAACACCCAAGTTTGGGGCTTGGCTAGCTGGATAGAGCTCAGAAGGTTCAGCTACCACGTTGCAGGTTTTTACCGAATCGGGGATATTTCATTTCCTAGGCAGGCAGTGAGTGCCTTGAAGAAGAGACCATCTTCTTCATATCACCCTCATTACCTCTCACTTCTTAAGTCTGGAGTAAATTTTTTTTTATTGGCCTCCCTCTTTTTGGCAGCTTGACCCTAAGTTTTGGTTACCCTGAAGCAAGAGAAAGCTTTCCCACAGAGCTGGGAGAAGACCCCCGTGCCCAGGGAGCACTGCTCACTGTGGTGGCTGCGTGCAGAGAGACGTGTGGAGAGTGTCATCTAATCTCCCTATTTCCCTGGTAATAGAGTCTCCATCAAGAATGCCAACTCATTTTCCTAGTAAGAACTCCAGAAGCCATTTTTTCATAGATTTTTCCATCTCTATGGTATTTCACTGCCTTTTAGGATTCTCTACCACTGTTTTTAAGAAAAGACAGACAAACAAACAGCCCCTGAGACTTGCAAATCATGGAATTTAAAATAAACCCTTTGAATCATAGGTATTCTCCTTCACAGAGTGGTCCGTTCCCTTGGCCTCAAGAAAAACAAGCACCTCATGGCCAGGATTTAGGCACAGTGGGGTAAGCAGATTGATGGCCCCAAAGATGTCCCCAAAGGCCTTAATCCCTGGAACCTGTGCATGTCACCTTGGGTGCAGAAGGAACTCTGCAGATATGAGTGAGCTGGGGGGATTATCCAGGATTACCCAGGAGGGCCCAGTGAAGGAGGCAGGAGGATCAGAAAGAATAATAGATGAGAAACAGAAGCAAGAGGTTGGAATGATGCAAGAAAGGGGCCACGAGCCAAGGAATGTGGGCAGCCTCTAGAAGATGGAAAAGGCCAGGAAACCCATTCAACTCTAGGGCCTTCAGAAATAACCAGCCCTGCCGACACCTTGACTCTAACCCAGTGAGACTGATTTTGGCCTGCAGGCCTCTAGAATGTAAGATTTAAATTCTCTAAGTCACTAAATTTATAGTAATTTGCTACAGCAGCTACAGGAAACTAATATACAGAGTCAATGGGAAGGACTACCTGGCTTTGCTTGTTTCTGACAACGATGTTCTCCATCCAGTGTCGTCATCTGAAAGGTCATATATATTTACCAGCGTGGTCTCTGAGCATCTCAATGGCAACTTATTGCTTTTCTTTGGAATTGAGAGTGCAGGAATTGGTGTTTCTAAAGTGAAATTGTTAGCAGTATTTCCGAAGTGGTCCAGAAAGTATCTGGTAATGAGTTCCAGGTTTGTTTTTAGAGGATTTTCCTTTGCCTATTATTGGGAGAAAAAAATCATTGTGTTTATTGATGTAGGAAAAGGGTGCAAAAGACAATTATTCTATTTCTACAAGTTTATCAACTTGCCACTCACTCATGAGTTCTTCAGCAGACATTTACTGAATCCCTGTATGTTTCAGGCACATGTTAGATAGGGACACAGAGATAAAGACAAAACCTCTATCCTAAAAGAACTAGCAGATAATACAGGAGTCAGACAACTCAATGAACAATTACAATAAAATGGTATATTAACAGAGGAATACCTTAGCAAATTTTCTTTTTTTTTACCTCCTAGATGTAACTTCATAAAATACATAGACTTTCATCTAAACAAAATTAACACTTTTATGGCTTACTAACGCTACAAGTTTATAAACATTCGGGACCTGGGTATTTTCTTAGTTTGTGTGCTCTGCATTATTTAACACTGGATGCCAGGGTAAAGCAGACCACAGAAACAGAAGGTTACTGTAAAGAACATAGAGAGGCAATCAGGACTGATGCAGTTTACATTCCAACCGTTAAAAAAAAAAAAAAAAAAGGTAAAATAAAAATAAAATTCTTCAGTAGTAGCTGGAAATAAATGGTATCAGTATTTCTCAACCCTCACTGAACCAAACATCATCTTTGGAGGTCTTTTTAAAAATATCAGATTCCTGGGCCCCACCAAGCTTTACAAAGCCAGAATCTCAAAGGCGGAGGCCTTGATTTTTTTAGAACTCCCCCAAGTGATTTGACAGACGCAGCTACCGAAGTGCTAATCCACAGGTGGGCCTCAGGGATCCAGACCGTGTAACTGCATCAATCCCAACCCAACCCACCTGGAGACACCCAGGCCCTGCTGAGCCGTGGTCACATGTGGGGCGATCTTCATGATTAAGCTATAGACCTGACCAAACAGTCTGCACAGAGGGGACCCTCAGGGCCGTCGGCACCCTCCCCTTTTCTATTCCCCTGATTTATGCAGCAGAACTCTGGCACCAAGACCCACAGCCAAAGGAGTTATGACCAAATTCAGATGTTTTGGACAGTTAAAATCAGGGGATGTTTTTATTTTTTTAGTTTGGGACCAACAACACTATTTTGTCTAAGTCTAAATGTAGCTTACAATGAGGAGACTTGAGGGCTAGGGGAAATGTTATACACCCGTGCAGAATAGAATTAAATTATTTGATTCCGCCTTCCCACTTTTTCTTTTTCTTGACCAGTAGACCAAGATGGCAACATAAGGTGCTCCAGGGTGCTGTTCCCCCACAGCATCTTTGAACAGCTAGCAAAAACTGGCAGACTCTTTGTTGCTCAGATGTGGCCCTCTCTCTCTAGCTAAGCCAACTCGGCAGGTGAAATCACTGCCTTCCCCCCTACATGGTATCTGACACCCAGGGGTGTAAATATCCCTGACAATGTGCAATATGAATCCCGGAGAGGAATCTGGACCTGGCATCATGGGATGGAGAACATCTTCTTGAACAAAAGGGGGATGTGAAAGGAAATGAAATAAGCTTCAGTGGCAGAGAGATTCCAAAAGGAGCCGAGAGGTCACTCTGGTGGGCACTCTTACGCACAATATAGACAACCCTTTTTAGGTTCTAATGAATTGGAATAGCCAGCAGTAAATACCTGAAACTATCAAACTACAACCCAGAATCCTTGAATATTGAAGACGATTGTATAAAAATGTAGCTTATGAGGGGTGACAATGTGATTGGGAAAGCCATATGGACCACACTCCCCTTTGTCTCGTTTATGGATGGATGAGTAGAAAAATGGGGGAAGAAAAAAAAAAAGGCATCCTTTATTCTCATTATTTCTGTGCGTGTGGTAGTGAAAACGTCAAAAATTAATTTTGGTGATGAATGCACAACTATATAATGGTACTGTAAACGAATGCATGCTTTGTTTTGTATGACTGCACGGTATGTGAATATATCTCAATAAAAATGAATTTAAAAAAAGAAAAAACTGGCAGAGCCATCTTCCTCAAAACTCCGGAAAACAGTTAAGGGTTATCGTAACTGGGCAAGTGCTAAATCAAGAAAGCACAGCTTTAAAAATGGTAGTAGAAGCTCAAGGCACCCTTGCTGGACCTCCCTACTCCCCCCTGCAGTGTGATGTGGAGCCAGCCTGCACCCTGTGATGGGTACCTGGCCCTGTTCTGGAAGGAGCAGAGTATCCCCTGTGCACATACCAGGTGCCCCTATGTCAGGGCCAATCTATTGGGTAGAAGCCTGAAAGACTGAACCAGGAAACTTGTCTTGGGCACACCCTCCCAGAACTTGTCCTGCAAGCAGAAGCTTAAGGACAGGTAAAGCAGTGTAAGACATAATTAAATCAAAGCAGCCTGGGGCAAAGGATTACCTGAATTAAGTCTTACATTAGAGCACCCCAAACAAGGGAGAAAATCTATGATACAAGGAGTAGAGGTGCATTCAAATTCCACTAAGCAGGATTCCTAAAGCCACCAGCAACCCCAAGCCCAGGACAAGCAGCAGGCTCCATCTAGGTTCAGGTAAGACAGAAAAGACCCTCCACTTTGCATTCACCTCAAGCTGATTTTCTTGATAGGAGCACTAAACTCTGAAGATGAACACCAGGTAAAGCAGAACCAATATTCAAAGACTGTGAAAGGTACTTTTTGCCTTGGTTTGTTTTTTTTCCTTAGCTGTTAGCACTCAAGGAAATCTCTGTCATATCACTAGTTTGACACAAAGTTAAAGAGCAGATAGCTCAGAGACTACATCCCAGAGTTAACGCTTTAAAATATTAAAATGTATAGTGTGCAACAAAACATTACAAGACAAACAAAAAAACAGGAAATGATGGCCCATCAAGATAAAACAAGATAGAATCCAGAAACTGTCAACAAATAGGGCCAGATTTTGGACATACAGATTTTGGAGGATTTTTTTAAAATCCTCAATATGCTCAGAGATAAAGGAAAACACAAAGAAAGAACAAAAGGATATCAGGAAAACAATGAGGGAACAATATGAGAATCACAATAAACAGATAGAAATTTTTAAAAGCAACCAATCAGAAATACCAGAGTTGAAAAACAAAATAACTGAAATGAGTAACTCCCAAAAGGGTTTCAACAGCAGATTGAAGCTGGCAGAAGAAAGAATCCATGATATCGGAGACAAGACAATAGAGATGATTCAGGCTGAGGAGCAGAAAGAAAACATAAGTTTTAAAAGGCAAACAGAACAGGGGCTAAGATGGCACATAGGGAGTTGTAGGGTTTAGCCCATCCTCCAGGGCAGCTAGTAAATAGCCAGGAACTGTATGAAGCAACTGTTTGGGGGACTTCAGAGACCAGACACACATTGAACACCAGCCAGGACCAAGAGGTATTGTGAGACTGATAAATTGTGGTGAAATACTCTAAGTTAATCATTCCACGCTGTGGAGGCTGGTTCCCCTCCCCCACTGGCATGGCAGGCTGACTCGGAGTCACTCCCTGGCAGAAACAGAAGCCCTCTCTCCTGGCAGCAAGGAAGGGGAACTAAGCCAGGCACCAACGGCTGATTTGATTAATGGATTTGGATGGCTGAATGCCAACTCCAAGAACAAATAAATTTACAATGCAATCAAGAAAGAAACCAGTAGTTCTGTTTCAACCCCACTCCCAGCAGGGAAGAAGCAGGTGAACAAAAAAAAAAAAAAAAAAAGAATAGAGTCTTCTGGAGCTGGCTGAGTTCAGAGTGCTAGAGGAGGGCTGTGACCCAAGAAAAGGGGCACATAGCGCCAGTAACAACTCCGGCTCTTGATTGGTGAACCCAGGTTGCTGGGGTCCACATCTGACAACAGCTACTTTTTTAAAGCAGTCCATTAAATAAAGCAGCCAGCAGTCTCTGTTTTTGGCCCTGCCCTAGGCAGGAGTGAAATAGGATTGTCTGAGAGACAAAGTTACTAATCAGATGGAGGAGATAGTTCTGTAAAGGGTGGATCTCCCCCAAGAAAAGAGGGGTCAGGACCCAGCACAAGTAGTGGCTGCCATTCAGAGAATTTAGGTCCCAGGGGCTGGGATATCAGCAATGGTTTCAACCTAAAAAGGGTGGAACCCAGCCTCTGTCTGAAACATGCTCCGGCAGGGGGGGATGTGGGGCTGCTTAAGAGCCACTGTGGCTTTTCCAGCCTGCAGGGAACAGAGGGCTGAGGAGCAGCTCCTCCCCAAGAAAATGTTGGGTGTGGGGGGCAAGGCCCAGCACAAGTAGTGACTGTTATTTAGAGAACTCAGACCCCAAGGGCTGGGAAAACAGGAACAGTTCAAATAGCTTTCTCCCTGCAGCCTCTGTCTCAATCATGCTCCCAGCAGGAGCAGGTTTGGCTGAGAATTAAAGGCAAAATACCACCCTAGGCCTGTGGGGACCAGCAGGCTGAAGAGCACCATCTTCTGGGCAGGACAGGAAAAGCACAGAAAAAGGAGGCTTTACAGGAAAGACTGGCACCCTGCTGGCCTCATACCCAGGGAACCTGGACATTGAACTATACCCCGTTCGTGAGCCCTGGACTTGTCTTGTCTGGGAAGAACTGACTGGGGTGGATCCTCTCTAGGGGACCCTCCTCCCAGAATCAGCCCTCCAGATAGAAGTTGCTAGAGGTAACAAAAGGAGTGTTAAAAACATATAGATGCAAAATAAGTAAATAAAAATAAAAATAAAACAAAACAAAATAGCAGATCAACATTCCCTGAGGTGGAAGAGGAAAGAGATAGCTTGTTCCTGGGGGTGAAACAACTGCACACACAAAAAAAGTCAATCTCAAAAATCATTCCATATATGCTGGGAAAGAATCAGATAAATAAAAGCTAAAAAACTTCTGATCAGCTAGACAGAAGCTACGCTAGAGGTGTAGAATAAATTGAACCACATGTCAAAGAACAGTTAGAGCACAAAGCCAATCAAGAATAAAACCTAGGCAAGAGAGAGAAAATAACCTCCAGCATAAGCTAATCAAGAAAATCAGATGCCCAGACACCAGCAAAAAATCATGAGTCACAGTAGGAAGCACAAAGATACGGCCCAGTCAAAGGAACAAACTAAAACTTCAGACAAGATACAGGAGATGAAACAACTAATTAAGGATGTTCAAACAATCCTTCTAAATCAATGAGTTGAAGGAAAATGTAGCAAAAGAGATGAAGGATATAAAGAAGACCATAAAGAAGAACTCGAAAACTTGCAAAAAAAATAAAAAAATAAAAAAAAAATTAGACAGAACTTATGGGAATGAAAGGCACAATAGAAGAGATTTTAAAACACAATGGAGAAGAGATATACAACAGCAGATTTGAAGAGGCAAAAGAAACAATTAGTGAACTAGAGGGCAAGACATCTGAAATTTTACATACAAAAGAACAGATAGGGAAAAGAATAGAAAAATTTTAGCCGAATCTCAGCAAATTGAATGACAACACAAAGCAC
The DNA here is from genome assembly GCF_015220235.1 of Choloepus didactylus. Taxonomy (NCBI): domain Eukaryota; kingdom Metazoa; phylum Chordata; class Mammalia; order Pilosa; family Megalonychidae; genus Choloepus; species Choloepus didactylus. Next base: position 140,635,008 of record NC_051311.1, on the reverse strand, counting down.
ATTGAATATACATGTTATAGGTATCCCAGAAGGAGAAGAGAGAAAAGGGATCGAAAGAGTAATTGAGGAAAAAATCACCAAAATTCCCTAACTCATAGGAAAGATATAAAATTACAGGTCCAAGAAGCACAACGTATGCCAAACAGAATAGATCCAAAGATACCTACTCCAAGACACTTAGTAATCAGATTGTCAAATGTCAGAGACAAAGAGAATTCTGAAAGCAGCAAGAGAAAAGCAATCCATCACATACAAAGGACGCTCAATAAGACTAAGTGCAGATTTCTCAGCAGAAACCAAGGAGGTGAGAAAACAGTGGTATGATATATTTAAGATACTGAAAGAGAAAAACTGGAGATAATTCTGTATCTGGCAAAACTGTCCTTCAAAAATGAGGGTGAATTTAAAATATTTACAGATAAACAGACTCCGAGAGTTCACAAACAAGAAACCTGCTCTACGAGAAAAGCTAAAGGAATTCTACAGGCTGAGAGAAAAAGACAGGAGAGTAAGATTTAGAGGAGAATGCAGACATGAAGATCATCAGTAAGGGTAACTAAAAGGGTAAAAAGAGGGGAAAAAATAAGATACAACAGAAAATCCAAAGGACAAAATTGTTGAAGAAAGTACTGCCTGCAAAGTGATAGCACTGAATGTTAATGGACGAAACTCCAGAATCAAAAGACAGACTGGCAGAAAGGTTAAAAAAAAAAAAAAAAAAAAAAAAAAAAAGCCAGGATCTATCTTTATGCTGTCTACAAGAGACTCATTTTAAAACCAAGGACAAAAATAGGTTGAAAGTGAAAGGTTGGAAAAAGATATCCCATGCAAACAAAAACCAGAAAAGAGCAGGTGTAGCTATATTAATATCAGAAAAATTAGATTTTAAATGTAAAACAGTTAAAAGAGACAAAGAAGGACACTGTGTAGTCATAAAAGGGAAAATTCATCAAGAAGAAATAACCATCATAAATATTTATGCATCTAGCCTGAGTGCCCCAAAATAAAGGAGGCAAACACTGGCAACACTGAAGGGAGAAATAGACACCTCTAAAATAATAGTTGGAGACTTCAATACACCACTCTCATCAATGGAAAGTACATCTAGATGGAGGATCAATAAGGAAACAGAGATCTTGAATAGCGTGATAAATGAACAAGACTTAAAAGACATTTACAGAACATTGCACCCCCCAACAGCAGGATGTACATTCTTCTCAGGTGCTCATGGGTCATTCTCCAGGAGAGACCACATGTTGGATCACAAAGTAGGTCTCAGTAAATTCAGAAAGATTGAAATTATACAAAACAGTTCCTCTGATCACAATGGAATGAAGCTGGAAATCAATAACAGGCAGAGGGCTGGAAAATTCAAAATATCTGGAGGCTAAACAACACAATCTTAAAAAACCAATGGGTCAAGAAGAAATTACAAGAGAAATCAGTAAATATCCTGAGGCAAAAGAAAATGGGAACACAACATATCATAACTTATGGGATGCAGTGAAGGCAGTGCTGAGAGGGAAATTTATTGCCCTAAACACCTATATTAAAAAAGAAGAAAGAGCAAAAACCAAGGATTTAACTGCACATCTGGAGAAACTAAAAAAAGAACAGCAAACTAACCCCAAAGCAAACAGAAGGAAAGAAATAACGAAGATTACAGGAGAAATCAAGAACATGAAAACAATAGAGAGAATCAACAAAACTAGAAGCTGGTTCTTTGAGAAAATCAATAAAATCTACGGACCCTTAGCTAGAGTGACAAAGATAAAAAGAGGACGCAAATCAATAAAATTAGAAATGGGAAGGGGTACACTACTACTGACCACCACAGAAATAAAAGAGATAATGAGAGGATACTATGAACAATTATAAACCAACAAACTAAACAGCTTCAGCAAAATGGACAACTTCCTAGAAAAGCACAAACAACCAACAATGACTCGAGAAGAAATAGATGACCTCAACAAACAAATCACAAGGAAAGAGATTGAATCAGTCATCAAAAACCTCCCAAGAAAGAAAAGTCCAGGACCAGATGGTCTCACATGTGAATTCAACCAAGCATTCCAGGAAGAATTAGAGCCAGTCCTGCTCAAACTCTTCCAAAAAATTGAAGAGGAGGGAAAGCTACCTCACTCATTCTATGAAGTCAACAACACAGTAATACCAAAGTCAAAGATACTACAAGAAAAGAAAATTACAGACAAAACTCTCTAACGAATATAGATGCAAAAATCCTAAAAAACAAAAAAAACAAAAAAAAAACTTGCAAATTGAATCCAGCATCACATTAAAAGAATTATAAACATCACAACCATGTAGGTTTTATTCCAGGTATGCAAGTGTGGTTCAGCACAAGAAAATCTAGTAATGTTATACAACATATCAACAAATTGAAAGGGAAAAACCACATGATCATCTCAATTGATGCAGAAAAGACATTTGAAAAAATTCAGCATACTTTCTTGATTAAAAAAAAAATACTTTAAAAGGTGATAGGAATAGAAGGAAATGTCCTCAACATGATAAAAGGAAAAACCCACAGCTAACCTCATACTCAATGGTAAAACACTGAAAGCTTTCCCTCTAAGATCAGGAACAAGACAAGAAGGCCCACTGTCAACCCTGTTATTCAACATTGTGCTGGAAGTTCTAGCTAGAGCAATTACATAAGAAAAAGAAATAAAAGGCACCCAAATTGGAAAGGAAGAAGTAAAACTTTCACTGTTTGCAGATGATATGATCCTATATGTAGAAAGTCCTGAAAAAATCTACAACAAATCTACTACAGATAATAAACAAGTTCAGCAAAGTGGCAGGGTACAAGATCAACATGCAAAAATCAGTAATGTTTCTATACACTAGTAATGAGCAATCTCAGGAGGAAATCAAGAAAAAATTTCATTTATGATAGCAACCAAAAGAATCAAATATTTAGAAATAAATTTAACCAAGGACAAAAAGGACCTATACGAAGAAAATTACAAAATATTGCTAAAATAAATCAAGGAAGACCAAATAAATAGAAGGATACACTGTGTTCATGGGTTGGAAGACTAAATATAGTTAAGAAGTCAATTCTGCCCAAAATGATTTAAAGATTCAACGCATTACCAATCAAAATCCCAATAACTTACTTTGCAGAAATAGAAAAACCAATAATCAAATTTATTTGGAAGGCAGGGTGCCCGAATAGCTAAAAACAACTTGAGAAAGGAAAATGAAGTTGGAGGTCTCACACTACCTGACTTTAAAGCATATTACAAAGCTGCAGTGGTCAAAACAGCATGGTATTGGCATAAAGATAGATATACCGACCAATTGAATCGAATTGAGAGTTCGGAAATAAACCCTCTCATCTACGTCTTGATTTTTGACAAGGTGTCCAAGTCCACTCAACTGGGACAGAATACTCTCTTCAAATGCGGCTTGGAGAACTGGATAGCCATATCCAAAAGAATGAAAGAGGACCCCTGTCTCACATCTTACATAAAAATTAACTCAAAATGGATCAAAGACCTAAACATCAGAGCTAAGACCATAAAACTCTTGGAAGAAAATCTAGAGAAGAATCTTAAAGATCTTGTGATAGGAGATGGTCTCCTGGACCTTACACCCAAAGTGCAAGCAATGAAAGAAGAAATAGACGAATGGGATCCTAGGGGGCAAGATGGCGGACTGGTGAGCTGTATGTTTTAGTTACTCCTCCAGGAAAGTAGGTAGAAAGCCAGGAACTGCGTGGACTGGACACCACAGAGCAATCTGACTTTGGGCATACTTCATACAACACTCATGAAAACGTGGAACTGCTGAGATCAGCGAAATCTGTAAGTTTTTGTGGCCAGGGGACCCACACCCCTCCCTGCCAGGCTCAGTCCCGTGGGAGGAGGGGCTATCAGCTCCGGGAAGCAGAAGGGAGAACTGCAGTGGCAGCCCTTATCAGAAACTCATTCTACTGATCCAAACTCCAACCGTAGATAGACTGAGACCAGACACCAGAGAATCTGAGAGCAGCCAGCCCAGCAGAGAGGAGACACGCATAGAAAAAAACAACATGAAAAACTCCAAAATAAAACGGAGGATTTTTGGAGTTCTGGTGAACATAGAAAGGGGAAGGGCAGAGCTCACGCCCTGAGGCTCATATGCAAATCCCGAAGAAAAGCTGATCTCTCTGCCTTGTGGACCTTTCCTTAATGGCCCTAATTGCTTTGTCTCTTAGCATTTCAATAACCCATTAGATCTCTGAGGAGGGCCCTTTTTTTTAATCCTTTTTTCTTTTTCTAAAACAATTACTATAAGAAGCCCAATACAGAAAGCTTCAAAGACTTGCAATTTGGGCAGGTCAAGACAAGAGCAGAACTAAGAGAGCTCTGAGACAAAAGGCAATAATCCAGTGGCTGAGAATATTCACTAAACACCACAACTTCCCAAGAAAAGGGGGGTGTCTGCTCACAGCCATCATCCTGGTGGACAGGAAACACTCCTGCCCGTTGCCAGCCCCATAGCCCAGAGCTGCCCCAGACAACCCAGTGTGATGGAAGGGCTACAAATAACAGGCACACACCACAAAACTGGGTGTGGACATTAGCCTTCCCTGCAACCTCAGCTGATTGTCCCAGAGTTGGGAAGGTGGAGCAGTGTGAATTAACAAAGCCCCATTCAGCCATCATTTCAGCAGACTGGGAGCCTCCCTACACAGCCCAGCAGCCCACAACTGCCCTGGCGGGACGGCACTCACCTGTGACATAGCACAGTCATCCCTCAACAGAGGACCCGGGGTGCACAGCCTGGAAGAGGGGCCCACTTGCAAGTCTCAGGAGCCATACGCCAATACCAAGGACTTCTGGGTCAGTGGCAGAGACAAACTGTGGCAGGACTGAACTGAAGGATTAGACTATTGCAGCAGCTTTAAAACTCTAGGATCACCAGGAAGATTTGATTGTTAGAGCCACGCCCCCTCCCTGACTGCCCAGAAACACGCCCCATATACAGGGCAGGCAACACCAACTACACACGCAAGTTTGGTACACCAATTGGACCCCACAAGACTCACTCCCCCAGTCACCAAAAAGGCTAAGCAGGGGAGAACTGGCTTGTGGAGAACAGGTGGCACGTGGATGCCACCTGCTGGTTAGTTAGAGAAAGTGTACTCCACGAAGCTGTAGAGCTGATAAATTAGAGATAAGGACTTCAATTGGTCTACAGATCCTAAAAGAATCCTATCAAGTTCAGCAAATGCCAAGAGGCCAAAAACAACAGAAAATTATAAAGCATATGAAAAAACCAGACGATATGGATAACCCAAGCCCAAGCACCCAAATCAAAAGACCAGAAGAGACACAGCACTTAGAGCAGCTACTCAAAGAACTAAAGATGAACAATGAGACCATAGTACGGGATACAAAGGAGATCAAGAAGACCCTAGAAGAGCATAAAGAAGACATTGCAAGACTAAATAAAAAAATGGATGATCTTATGGAAATTAAAGGAACTGTTGACCAAATTAAAAAGATTCTGGACACTCATAGTACAAGACTAGAGGAAATTGAACAACGAATCAGTGACCTCGAAGATGACAGAATGGAAAATGAAAGCATAAAACAAAGAACGGGGAAAAAAATTGAAAAAATCGAAATGGACCTCAGGGATATGATAGATAATATGAAACGTCCGAATATAAGACTCATTGGTGTTCCAGAAGGGGAAGAAAAGGGTAAAGGTCTAGGAAGAGTATTCAAAGAAATTGTTGGGGAAAACTTCCCAAATCTTCTAAACAACATAAATACACAAATCATAAATGCTCAGCGAACTCCAAATAGAATAAATCCAAATAAACCCACTCTGAGACATATTCTGATCACACTGTCAAACACGGAAGAGAAGGAGCAAGTTCTGAAAGCAGCAAGAGAAAAGCAATTCACCACATACAAAGGAAACAGCATAAGACTAAGTAGTGACTACTCAGCAGCCACCATGGAGGTAAGAAGGCAGTGGCACAACATATTTAAAATTCTGAGTGAGAAAAATTTCCAACCAAGAATACTTTATCCAGCAAAGCTCTCCTTCAAATTTGACGGACAGCTTAACTTTTTCACAGACAAACAAATGCTGACAGAATTTGCTAACAAGAGACCTGCCCTACTGGAGGTACTAAAGGGAGCCCTACAGACAGAGAAACAAAGAAAGGACAGAGAGACATGGAGAAAGGTTCAGTACTAAAGAGATTCGGTATGGGTACAATATAGGATATTAATAGAGAGAGGGGAAAAATATGACAAACATAAACCAAAGGATAAGATGGCTGATTCAAGAAATGCCTTCACAGTTATAACGTTGAATGTAAATGGATTAAACTCCCCAATTAAAAGATATAGATTCGCAGAATGGATCAAAAAAAATGAACCATCAATATGTTGCATACAAGAGACTCATCTTAGACACAGGGACACAAAGAAACTGAAAGTGAAAGTATGGAAAAAAATATTTCATGCAAGCTACAGCCAAAAGAAAGCAGGTGTAGCAATATTAATCTCAGATAAAATAGACTTTAAATGCAGGGATGTTTTGAGGGACAAAGAAGGCCACTACATACTAATAAAAGGGGCAATTCAACAAGAAGAAATAACAATCGTAAATGTCTATGCACCCAATCAAGGTGCCACAAAATACATGAGAGAAACACTGGCAAAACTAAAGGAAGCAATTGATGTTTCCACAATAATTGTGGGAGACTTCAACACATCACTCTCTCCTATAGATAGATCAACCAGACAGAGGACCAATAAGGAAATTGAAAACCTAAACAATCTGATAAATGAATTAGATTTAACAGACATATACAGGACATTACATCCCAAATCACCAGGATACACATACTTTTCTAGTGCTCATGGAACTTTCTCCAGAATAGATCATATGCTGGGACATAAAACAAGCCTCAATACATTTAAAAAGATTGAAATTATTCAAAGCACATTCTCTGACCACAATGGAATACAATTAGAAGTCAATAACCATCAGAGACATAGAAAATTCACAAATAACTGGAGGTTAAACAACACACTCCTAAACAATCAGTGGGTTAAAGAAGAAATAGCAAGAGAAATTGCTAAATATATAGAGATGAATGAAAATGAGAACACAACATACCAAAACCTATGGAATGCAGCAAAAGCAGTGCTAAGGGGGAAATTTATAGCACTAAACGCATATATTAAAAAGGAAGAAAGAGCCAAAATCAAAGAACTAATGGATCAACTGAAGAAGCTAGAAAATGAACAGCAAACCAATTCTAAACCAAGTAGAAGAAAAGAAATAACAAGGATTAAAGCAGAAATAAATGACATAGAGAACAAAAAAACAATAGAGAGGATAAAAATCACCAAAAGTTGGTTCTTTGAGAAGATCAACAAGATTGACAAGCCCCTAGCTAGACTGACAAAATGAAAAAGAGAGAAGACCCATATAAACAAAATAATGAATGAAAAAGGTGACATAACTGCAGATCCTGCAGAAATTAAAAAAATTATAAGAGGATACTATGAACAACTGTGTGGCAACAAACTGGATAATGTAGAGGAAATGGACAATTTCCTGGAAACATATGAACAACCTAGACTGACCAGAGAAGAAATAGAAGACCTCAACCAACCCATCACAAGCAAAGAAATCCAATCAGTCATCAAAAATCTTCCCACAAATAAATGCCCAGGGCCAGATGGCTTCACAGGGGAATTCTACCAAACTTTCCAGAAAGAACTGACACCAATCTTACTCAAACTCTTTCAAAACATTGAAAAAAATGGAACACTACCTAACTCATTTTATGAAGCTAACATCAATCTAATACCAAAACCAGGCAAAGATGCTACAAAAAAGGAAAACTACCGGCCAATCTCCCTAATGAATATAGAAGCAAAAATCCTCAACAAAATACTTGCAAATCGAATCCAAAGACACATTAAAAAAATCATACACCATGACCAAGTGGGGTTCATTCCAGGCATGCAAGGATGGTTCGACATAAGAAAATCAATCAATGTATTACAACACATTAACAAGTCAAAAGGGAAAAATCAATTGATCATCTCAATAGATGCTGAAAAAGTATTTGACAAAATCCAACATCCGTTTTTGATAAAAACACTTCAAAAGGAAGGAATTGAAGGAAACTTCCTCAACATGATAAACAGCATATATGAAAAACCCACAGCCAGCATAGTACTCAATGGTGAGAGACTGAAAGCCTTCCCTCTAAGATCAGGAACAAGACAAGGATGCCCGCTGTCACCACTGTTATTCAACATTGTGCTGGAAGTGCTAGCCAGCACAATCTGGCAACACAAAGAAATAAAAGGCATCCAAATTGGAAAAGAGGAAGTAAAACTGTCATTGTTTGCAGATGATATGATCTTATATCTGGAAAACCCTGAGAAATCGATGATACAGCTACTAGAGCTAATAAACAAATTTAGCAAAGTAGCGGGATACAAGATTAATGCACATAAGTCAGTAATGTTTCTATATGCTAGAAATGAACAAACTGAAGAGACACTCAAGAAAAAGATACCATTTTCAATAGCAACTAAAAAAATCAAGTACCTAGGAATAAACTTAACCAAAGATGTAAAAGACCTATACAAAGAAAACTACATAACTCTACTAAAAGAAATAGAAGGGGACCTTAAAAGATGGAAAAATATTCCATGTTCATGGATAGGAAGACTAAATGTCATTAAGATGTCAATTCTACCCAAACTCATCTACAGATTCAATGCAATCCCAATCAAAATTCCAACAACCTACTTTGCAGACTTGGAAAAGCTAGTTATCAAATTTATTTGGAAAGGGAAGATGCCTCGAATTGCTCAAGACACTCTAAAAAAGAAAAACGAAGTGGGAGGACTTACACTCCCTGACTTTGAAGCTTATTATAAAGCCACAGTTGCCAAAACAGCATGGTACTGGCACAAAGATAGACATATAGATCAATGGAATCGAATTGAGAATTCAGAGATAGACCCTCAGATCTATGGCCGACTGATCTTTGATAAGGCCCCCCAAAGTCACCGAACTGAGCCATAATGGTCTTTTCAAGAAATGGGGCTGGGAGAGTTGGATATCCATATCCAAAAGAATGAAAGAGGACCCCTACCTCACCCCCTACACAAAAATTAACTCAAAATGGACCAAAGATCTCAATATAAAAGAAAGTACCATAAAACTCCTAGAAGATAATGTAGGAAAACATCTTCAAGACCTTGTATTAGGCGGCCACTTCCTAGACTTTACACCCAAAGCACAAGCAACAAAAGAAAAAATAGATCAATGGGAACTCCTCAAGCTTAGAAGTTTCTGCACCTCAAAGGAATTTCTCAAAAAGGTAAACAGGCAGCCAACTCAATGGGAAAAAATTTTTGGAAACCATGTATCTGACAAAAGACTGATATCTTGCATATATAAAGAAATCCTACAACTCAATGACAATAGTACAGACAGCCCAATTATAAAATGGGCAAAAGATATGAAAAGACAGTTCTCTGAAGAGGAAATACAAATGGCCAAGAAACACATGAAAAAATGTTCAGCTTCACTAGCTATTAGAGAGATGCAAATTAAGACCACAATGAGATACCATCTAACACCGATTAGAATGGCTGTCATTAAACAAACAGGAAACTACAAATGCTGGAGGGGATGTGGAGAAATTGGAACTCTTATTCATTGTTGGTGGGACTGTATAATGGTTCAGCCACTCTGGAAGTCAGTCTGGCAGTTCCTTAGAAAACTAGATATAGAGTTACCATTCGATCCAGCGATTGCACTTCTCGGTATATACCCGGAAGGTCGGAAAGCAGTGACACGAACAGATATCTGCACTCCAATGTTCATAGCAGCATTATTCACAATTGCCAAGAGATGGAAACAACCCAAATGTCCTTCAACAGATGAGTGGATAAATAAAATGTGGTATATACACACGATGGAATACTATGCGGCAGTAAGAAGGAACGATCTCGCGAAACATATGACAACAGGGATGAACCTTGAAGACATAATGCTGAGCGAAATAAGCCAGGCACAAAAAGAGAAATATTATATGCTACCACTAATGTGAACTTTGAAAAATGTAAAACAAATGGTTTATAATGTAGAATGTAGGGGAACTAGCAATAGAGAGCAATTAAGGAAGGGGGAACAATAATCCAAGAAGGACAGATAAGCTATTTAACATTCTGGGGATGCCCAGGAATGACTATGGTCTGTTAATTTCTGATGGATATAGTAGGAACAAGTTCACAGAAATGTTGCTTTATTAGGTAACTTTCTTGGGGTAAAGTAGGAACATGTTGGAAGTTAAGCAGTTATCTTAGGTTAGTTGTCTTTTTCTTACTCCCTTGTTATGGTCTCTTTGAAATGTTCTTTTATTGTATGTTTGTTTTCTTTTTAACTTTTTTTTCATACAGTTGATTTAAAAAAGAAGGGAAAGTTAAAAAAAAAAAAAAAGAAAAACAAAGAAAAAAAGATGTACTGCCCCCTTGAGGAGCCTGTGGAGAATGCAGGGGTATTTGCCTACCCCACCTTGATGGTTGCTAACATGACCACAGATATAGGGGACTGGTGGTTTGATGGCTTGAGCCCTCTACCATAGGTTTTACCCTTGGGAAGACGGTTGCTGCAAAGGAGAGGCTAGGCCTCCCTATAATTGTGCCTAAGAGCCTCCTCCCAAATGCCTCTTTGTTGCTCAGATGTGGCCCTCTCTCTCTAGCTAAGCCAACTTGAAAGGTGAAATCACTGCCCTCCCCCCTACGTGGGATCAGACACCCAGGGGAGTGAATCTCCCTGGCAACGTGGAATATGAGTCCTGAGGAGGAATGTAGACCTGGCATCGTGGGACGGAGAACATCTTCTTGACCAAAAGGGGGATGTGAAAAGAAATGAAATAAGCTTCAGTAGCAGAGAGATTCCAAAAGGAGCTGAGAGGTCACTCTGGTGGGCACTCTTACGCACACTTTAGACAACCCTTTTTAGGTTCTAAAGAATTGGGGTAGCTGGTGGTGGATACCTGAAACTATCAAACTACAACCCAGAACCCATGAATCTTGAAGACAGTTGTATAAAAATGTAGCTTATGAGGGGTGACAATGGGATTGGGAAAGCCATAAGGACCACACTGCACTTTGTCTAGTTTATGGATGGATGAGTAGAAAAATAGGGGAAGGAAACAAACAGACAAAGGTACCCAGTGTTCATTTTTACTTCAATTGCTCTTTTTCACTCTAATTATTATTCTTGTTATTTTTGTGTGTGTGCTAATGAAGGTGTCAGGGATTGATTTAGGTGATGAATGTACAACTATGTAATGATACTGTGAACAATCGAAAGTTTGATTTGTTTTGTATGACTGCGTGGTATGTGAATATATCTCAATAAAAAAAAAAATCCCTAAAAAAAAAAAAAAAAAAAAAGAAATAGATGAATGGATCTCCTCAAAATTGAGTACTTTTGTGCCTCAAAGGACTTTATCAATAAAGTAAAAAGGTGGTCTACTCAATGAGAGAAAATATTATTCAGAAACCACATATCTATTAAGGGTTTAATGTCCAGAATATATAACAAGATCCTACAACTCAACAACAAAAAAGACAAATAATCCAATTTAAAAATGAGTAAGAGACAAAGAGGAAATACACATGGCTCAAAAGCATATGAAAAGATGCTCAACTTCACTAGCTACCAGGGAAATGCAAATGAAAATTACAATGAGATACAATCTCACACCTACTAGAAAAGAAAAAAAAAAAAAAAACAGAAAACTACAAGTGCTGGAGAGGATGTAGAGAAATAGGTACACTTATTCACTGTTGTGGGAATGTAGAATGGTGCAGCTGCTCTGGAATGCAGTTTGGCAGTTTCTCAGGAAGCTAAGTATAGAATTGCCATATGTTCCAGCAATCCCATTACTAGGTGTTTATTCGGAAAAACTGAAACCAGGGACATAAACAGACAATTGCACACTGATGTTGATAGCAGCATTATTCACAATTGCCAGTGGATTGAAACAACCCAAATACCCATCAACTGATGAGTAGATAAGCTTATTGTGGTATATACATAAGATGGACATTTGTTGCTGTAAGACAGAATAAAGTCATGATGTATGCAACAATGTGAATGGACCTTGAGGACATTTTGCTAAGCAAAATAAACCAGAAACAAAAGGACAAATACTGTCTGGTCTCACTAATATGAACTAACTATAATGAGCAAAGTCTGAGAGTTCAATTAGAGAGCACAGATTATCAGGAGATAGAAGAAGGGCAGAGCTTGGGCAATCGATGCTTAAGGAGCATAGAATACTCAGTAAGGTTCATTGTAAGGGTTCAGAAATGTATAGCACAATATTGTGTGAGGACAGCACAATATTGTAAATACAATTAATAAAACTGAGTATGAGTATGGTTGAAAAAGGAAGGCTAGAGTCGTGAATGTAACCAGAAGTAAAGCTACAGGATAAAAACTGGGACTGTATAATTTAGCAAAACCTAGAGTGGACAAAGATGGTGGTTAATTGTACAAATATAAGATAGTTTTTACATGAATGAGAACAAATGCATGTCTCTATTACAAGGTGTTAATAATAAGGTATTATATGAGAAAAAATACAATTAATGTAACTAAGGTCTATAGTTAACAGTAACATTGTAATATTCTTGGCATTGATGGTAACAAAGGCACTATACCAAAGCTAAATGTCAACAATAGGGGGATATAATGGGTATGGAATTTTCTTCCTCAGAAGAAATGAGAATGTTCTCATATTTACTGTAGTGGTGGATGCACAACTATGTGATTATACCAAGAGCCACTGATTGTACACTTAGGATGTATTGTATGGTGTGCGAATAAAACTTTAAAAAATAATAAAAGGAGAGGATAAGGGGTATGGGATGTTTTAGGTTTTCTTTTTTATTTTTATTTCTTTTTTGGAATAATGAAAATTTCTAAAATTTTATTGATGAATGCACAACTATGTAATGATACTGTGAGCCACTGACTGCGTAATTTGGATGGATTATGTGGAGTGTGAATATATCTCAATTAAAAAAAAGGCAAACAGAGCCTAAGAGCAGTAGGGAAACATCGAGCATACCAATTTACACATTATAAAAAGTCCCAGAAGGAGAAGAAAGAAAGGGGCAGAAGGAATATTCAAAGAAATAATAGGAAAATTTTCCCAAATTTAATGAAAGACCTGAATACGCACATTTAAGAAACCCAACAAAACCCAAACAGGATAAATTCAAAGAGAAACATGCCCAGACACGTAGTAGTCAAACTGTCAAATGCCAAAAACAAGGAGAGAGCTCTGAAAGCCACAACAGACAAGCAATGTGTTATATACAAGGGAGTCCCAATAGGATTAAGTTCCAATTTATCTTCAAAAACCATGGAGACAAGAAGGCAGTGCAATGAAATATTTAAAATGCTGAAAGAAAACAACTGCCAAACAAGAAGTTTATATCCAGCAAGACCGCCTTTCAAAAATGAGAAAAGTTAAGATATTCCCAGATAAATAAAAGCTGAAGGAGCTCATCCCCACCAGCGCTGCCTGCAAGCCACGCTAAAGGGAGTTCTTCAGACTGAAAGGGAAGGACACTAGACACCACATCAAAGCAGCACAGAGAAATAAAGCCCTCTGGTAAAAGTAACCATACGGGTAATTAAAAATGCCAGTCCTATAGTATTGTATTTTTTGGTATGCAACTCCACTTTTTATTTCTTAGAGACCTTGGACATGACATTTTCTCTAGGTCACAGCGCCCCATGTGGGGTTCCCACTAAGTCAGGTTCAAACACTGTTTACCTGGGCCCTAAAGGGCTGCCGCAGCGGGGAAGGGAGGTAGGCTAAGAAGGCAGCACTGCCTCACCCCTCTTCAAAGGAGAAACTTCCCTTCTTTGTTTTTCATATTACACTTCTTCATGAGATATTATTTATGGCTTTTGAGGAGTAAAACTGTGATAAGTACTGAACTACATAAGCATCAGCTTCTTTCCAGCTCTGACACTGTCCAACCACAAGGCAACGTCTTCTGAAGAGCCCATTCTTAGATCTAATGAGGATTCTGTATTCACAACAGAAACAGCCATTAGTTCAGAAGTATAGTTCCATTAACTCATACATTCACTCATTGATCTATTATTCCACAGGGACACTATGCATTTGTTATGTCATTAGGCACCATGTTAAGGATGGGGACAGAGTAACGAGCAAAACAGACAACATCTCAAGCCTCCCGCTGCGTCCAAGGTAGTGGCAGAAGAAGATGCTAATTAAGCAATCACACAAATACTTTATTACAAACTTGATAAGCACAGCAAAGGAAAACTATAGGGTGCACGAGAGCCTGTAATAGTGGGTGTGGGGAGCAAGCCTGGGAGATCGGGGAAGGGGCTCCCCAGCCATGAGAGGCTACTCCGTTCACTCTCTCAACTCCAGTGCACCTGGGTTAATTCAACCCAACCCCACTTCTGCCCAAATTACATGTCACAGTGGACTTAAGAATAAGGCATTACTCAGAACCAAAGAAGGAAAATCTTACACAGTCAGGGAATGGAAAATTTTAGCATATCCACTGTATTTTTAAGTACAGTCTGACTAAAGCTAGCCTCGAGGGGGAAGGAGGGAGCACGGGAAATAACTGTTTAGGCTGAGCTCAGTCAAAGGCCCTGGTTCAAAATGAGCCTGACGACTGCACACACACACACGCACACGCTCTGCCAATGGCAGGGCCCCAGCCTGACGAATGCTAGAAAACCAGCTCACACTGGGGATTTGTCAGCACTTGGCTTGGCCTGTTTTTCCCCAACCACAGACACAGCTAGACAGAAGCTCCCCGAGCCTCCCCCACTCGTCTCTGATGGTCTGGCGGGGCCCACGTGTGTTCTGACATCACTAAACTCAGTTCCAGAACGCCACACGACCCCTTAAACGCACAGACCTTGTTCTCTTTGTAGAGAAATTCAAGATGCAGAACCTTGCGCAGATCATTCCTGCTGTTTATGCTGAGATCAGAACGTGGCCGCTCCTGGTCCATGACCAAATACGTCTTCTTTAAGCCCTGAGGGAAGAAACCCAAATCATCTATCACTGTGTCAAATCAAAACCTGCAGTTCTCTGACGTGGAGTAGAAACAAAACACTATTAGTGTTCACTATGATAATTCTCATCCGGCCTTCCTCACAAGGATATGGAGAGGACCAAAACTGACTTAAGAACTGACTTTTACATAACTTTTATATTTGGCATCAACTTCACGACAATTATTCTGGTTCTTCTAGGACCCTGTAGGCTAGGGTGAGGCTGGAATTTTTGCCCTGTTTTATGGATAAGGAAAGTGAAGTTCAGGTAAGTGAAGGTCGGGTCAAGAACCCTGGGTTTGGCCCTAGATTTGGGGTCACAGGCTGTGACGATTGATAAATAAACAAAAGAAAAAAAAAAAATAAACAAAAGGCCAATATCCATACCCTTCATTTCTCAGATAGGGAAAGCAGGAGACACAGTTGATTTACCCAAGGGAACCAAGTGGAATCAAATAGCTGGGGTGTGTGACCATGCCAGTCTGTGAGTCAGAGATTTTGGGTCTCAGCCCCCAGGAAGCACATGATAAATGTTTGCTGAGTCCCCAGTGAAGCCGCCCTCCATTAGCTAACCCTGACCTCCCAGAAGACTGAGGTTCAAGGCCAGCTGAGAAACATACTGGTGGTGGGAACCTGGGCAAGTCAGGTCCCCTCCTAAGAGCCTGGCTCTTCACTTGGAAAACAACAACAGCTGCTGCCAACCCCCCTGCAAGGCCATCCTGATCATCAAGTGTGATGGTGGCTGGAGGAGGAGTAGATACCTCCCAAAAAGTTGAGCCTGGTGTTAAGGAGTCCCTGCCTCCTGATGGATCCCAGAACTCCAGGCTTCAACTTCTTCCCTAGCCTTTGTGTTCACAGTTTTATAGAGGCTCTAACTGATGGAGAAACAAAACAAAACCTGCTGCCTGCCATGAATTTAGGTAGGCAGGTCAATTTGGGAAATGAGAAGTAGGAATGCAGCCTTGAACCAAAGAGAGTAAAAAGGAGGTCTTAGATTGGGGAACAAAAAGAAATATGTCTTGGAGAGCTTTAAAAAAAAAGATAACACAAGGGTCCCACCCCTAAGTGGTCACTGTGTCCTGGGCATCACGCCCCTTGCTTCTAAGAAGCCGCAGAGATTGAGAACCACTAACCTCGTTAACTTCTGGACCTCAGTTCCTCATCCAGAAAATGAATTATTATTTTTATGAATGTAAAGGTGTATAAATTATTGGCATTTCTGGTTGGAGATTGTTTAATATTTACTTTTTTGTTAAAAAAATAAAATTGTATTTGTAGCCAAAAAAAAAAAAGAAATAGTGTTTGTGTTGGAGAAAGGGGGCGACGGGATGCCTGGGTGCAAAAGGGAAGAGTCAGCTGGAAAGAGCAGCAAGGCTCAAAAGCAGCAATCTGCATTTCATCTGGGCTTAGCCATGGTGCTCCCACCAATCAAGGTGACATAGGACAGGGTATAATGGGAGTCCTTCTCTGCTAGATAATTCTTTACATCTGTCAGCAATTCAAAGCAGCAAGTCTTGATACATTTAAGAATCCCCCAGGACTGTGATACACACAGCCAGTCTTCAGTCCAATCCAGCCTACCTCATCTCCAGTCACTCAACAAACATTTGCCGTGCACCTACTATGTGCCAGGCTCTGTTCTAGATGCTGGAGATACAGAAGGAAAAGCACAAAGCCCCACTCTTATGGAGATGACATTCTGTTGGGGAAGCAGACTACAAACCAATGGGTGGATCTATAGTATGGCAGCTGTTATATGCAATACTAATAAAACAGAGGGAGGGAGATGAAGATGAAGGGCACATATTAGATAATCAGCTATTTATTAAGCATCATCCATGTGGTCACTACTGTTTTCTGCTTCCTCTACCTGTGAACTGAAGAGAATGAATCACCTACCATGTGCCAGGTACTACCCAGCTGCTGGAGACAGAGGAGTGAACAGATCAGAGTCCCTGCCCTCATGGAGCTTACATTTTATGGGTGAAAAGACAATAAATATAATATGCTATGGGAAAAAATATGGCAGGATAAGGTGACAGAGGGTGCCAGAAAGGAGTATGGGGAAGGGTTACTACTTTATAAAAGGCAACCAGGAAAGGCATTCTTGATTAAGTGGCATTAGAGTAGAGACCTGAGAGAAATGAGGAGCAGGCAGGACAGACACTTGGGGGTAGGGTGTCCCAGACCAGGAGAAGCAAGAAGCATTTGCAAGGAGGTCAGTGCAGCTAGAGTCACGTGTCCAGGGAAAGGTGAGGTGAGAGAGGGCACCAGGAACATGATGAAAGGCCTTGTCAAGCTTTCATGAAATGGGGAGCCACTGGAGGGGCTGAGAAGAGAAGCATCAGGATCTGATGCATATTTTTAAAGGATCACTTGATTACAAGGTAGAGAATACATTGCAGAAGGCAAGGGATAAAGCAGAAACCAGCTAGGAAGCTATTGAATAGCTCACATGACAGATGGGCGTGCCGTGGAGCAAGGTGACAGTGGCTATGTTTTCTATGTGCTCTGACAGTAAAGCCTGCAGATTTGATGACAGATTGGATGTGGGTGCAGGACAAGAGAAAAAAACCAAGGATGATTCCAAAGTGTTTAGCTTGAACAATTGGAAAGGTGGAGATGCCACTTACTGATGTTAGGGAAGGTTGCAGGAGGTAGAGGGAATCAAGAATTGAGTCTTGGACATTTTGAGTTGGAAACACTTCTTAGAAATCCAAGTGGAGATGCAGAATAGGCAGCTGGAAAGAATTTAAGGGTTCATGGAGAAGCCTTTGCAAGAACTAGAAATCTGGGACTTGTAATGAAATCCATAAGACTGGAAAATGAATGGCGAGGAGGAGAGAAGAGGTCCAACGACTCAGTTTTTGGGCCCATCAACATTCACAGGTCAGGGAAATGAGGAAAAACAAGCAAAGAGCCTGAGAAGCAACCAGAGAGGTAGGAGGGAAACCAGGAAGAGATGTTCTCCTGGGAGCCAAGCAGAAAGTTCCTAAGAAGGAACTCAGTCATTACATCAGGGACAAGGACGGAAAATTAGAGGTCATCGGGGGCCTTGACAAGACTTGTTTCCATGGATTGGTGGGGACAAAAGCCTGATTAGATTGAGTTTGAGAACTGGGGGGGAAGAATTAGAATAAGAGAACACACAGCTCTTTCATGGGGGGTTGCCATTAAAGGAGGAAAAAAAACAGACTAGTAGCTGAATGTGTTCGGGGGTCAAGATGGGATTTTGGGGGGAGCCTGTATGTATGCTGATAGGAATAATGCAGGAGAGGAAGAAAATGAATACTGCAATAGAAAGAGATGGTGATAACTGGAGCAGTATTCTTGAGCACACTGAGGGTACAAGCACATGTGGAGCGGCTGGCATTACTCAAGAGTATGGAGAAGTCATTCATAGTAACTGCAGGGAGGGAAGAAGGAATAGTTCAGGCCCAGGAAGGTTAAGTGTTGTTGAAGCTTCCTCGTGAAATAAGGGAGGAGATTGGGGGTTTGACAGAAAAAGTGAGATTGGTCTTCCAGGAGTTGAGGGTGACCCTGGTGGAGAGATGGAATCAGGTTGGCAGGAATCACTGGGGCTGAGTAGCCATGAATTTAATGTGACGTTGGTCAACGGGTCATGGGTTTTTCTCCAGCCCCATCCAGCTCTGTGGGTGCAGCATGGGGTAGGCCAAGTTAGAGTCCAAACAGTTGGAGGGGAGGGGTATGATGAAAGGAGAGAAGGGCATGATTATAATGATGGACGGGAAGAAAGTGGGAAAGACAACAGTGGGAATGAGGGCTGTGAAAAGTTGGTATGAAAAATGGGATGCAGATGGGGGTGATGTTGAAGAATCTTGGGCCACTGTGGGTGATAGGCTGGAAACGTAGACAGGTGGGTTGCTTGGAACTGAGATTATGGAAAGGGTGCAACATTGGTAAAGACAACATTTAGGGCATGACCACAGCAAAGGGTAGAGGAGTTGGGATGGAAGGCCCTGCAGGAGAGGGGCCCTGGACCTGAGGGGCTGGGGCACAGGGAGGGTCACCTCGGTGGACACTGACATTACCAGGTGACTATCATGACCTCTCCCTGAGGAGAGGCCGACGGCACTGGAGGGTGGTGAGTGGAGGAGGCCATGGTAGGAGATGAGGTCCGAGAGGCAGCCAGGAGCCAGGCCACATAGGGCAGTGTGGGCCATGGTGAGGCCTCCTTTGGGGTTTTTTGAGCAGGGGCAAGACATGATCTGACCTACTCACCCTGGGCAAGTTTCTCTACTTTCAAGTCTCTTAATAGTCCTACATGAAATGGGAATAATCATACTATTTTCAGGACTGTAGGAGGATTTGAGATAATGAACAAGGCACCTGGAACCAGGGAGAAATTCAAGGAAGGGCCACCCCTGGTGCAAAGAGCTATGGGGAGCTGGTCTCTGTCCTGGAGGAAAAGGCAATGAAAACAGGGATAGACTGGGGATGTAGCCCTAGCTCCCCACTACTCCTGAGTGACTGTGGGCAGTTCTCATCTACCTCAGGTCCTTGGTGTGCCCAGACAATAAATAGGAGGGAGAGGACAGGTGAACCTGATGATTTCCAAGATCTCATCCAGTTCGGGTCAGCTCTGTGGTTCTGTCGAGGTGAGACAGGCGCATATATCAATATCTACAACATAAGCACCAATGAGAGAAGCCCAGAAAAGATGAGCTGGTAAATCCAACTTGAGCTGTCTAAGAAGTCCTCTTGAAGAAAATGGGCTTAGGGTAGGCCTTGGGTGGAATGGGAAAACATATGGGAGAAGGAGAAGCACGAAATGAGAGTGGGGCAGGAAGCCGGGGTCAAGGTATAGTGGAGCCTTGAGAGCCAGGGTGAGGACTCAGGATTTCATCTGTAACTAAGAAAGGAAAGGTGCCAAGAAGCTCTCTCTCAGAGTTCTGCTCCAGGAACCAAATGCAAAAGACATGGTGGGGGAGGTCAGCCCCACGGGGTGGACTTGATATCCAAAATGTGGCCCAGACTTTGTGCTCGAAGGACAGTTAGCCATTAAAAACAGGGCAGGGACATTCTAAATGTGATTAATCCCACTAATGGAATGCTAGGGAGGGGGTGGAATGGGAAGATTTAGGCTGTATATATGCTTCCACAACTGAAATAAAAAATAAAAAATAAAAAAAAGACAGTCTAAATAGATGACAATTAAATGCCAAGGTTGATCCTGGATGGGATCTGAGGATGGAGGGCAGGAGGCTCAAAGGGACACAGATGGGACACAAGAAAAAAAAAAAAAAAAAGGAAATATAGAATGTAAGCTTTATATCTATGTTGAATTTCTTGAACTTCTTAGCTGCGCTTAATGAGATTGCATAAAAGAATGTTCTCGTCCATGAGAAATTATATGTGAATTATATTGTTTGTTCAAAGATATGTGCAGCTTGCTCTCATATGTTCAGAGGACAGAGCAATAGATGATGGATGATAGATAGGGAGGAAGGGAGAGAGGGAGGGAAAGAAAGAAATGATGGTGTGACAGGATGTTAAATGTGGTGTGTAGAGGTATCGGGGAAGGGGGGTTGGAGTATGTGGAGTTCTATGTATGGGGTTTGTACTGTTTTCGCAACTGTTCCTGTAAGATTGAATTTATTTCAAAATAAAATTTATTAAATTAAAAAAAAAACAGGGCAGGGACAATGATGCCATTCACATTAACTTTATATGTGTGTGTGTGTGTGTGTGTGTGTGTGTGTGTGTAGATAGATAGATAGATATTAAGCAAACAGAGGCTTTTCAAAACAGGTGCACATTCTAAACCAGCAAAGGTTATGTCTTGTTATTCTTGTTTTACAGATAAAAGAACTTGTGGCTCAGAGGCCGTGAGTAGTGCAAGCTCACACTGCTAACTCATAGCAGGTATTTGTAGCTCCTCCATCTGACTCCAAAGCCCTTCCCCTTTCTTCCACTCAAAGACATGTTTATTTTGTGTGTGTGTTTTAGTCCCAGACAAGTGCCCCTTACCTCAGCCCTGCATGAACACAGAGCACAGAGCATCACTGCGTGATGAATGAATAAAGGGGTGCTTTCCCCGCAGGCCCCACAACCTCCCTTCCCCACCCATGTCTTCGCGGCTGCAGGAACCGATGAGCTAAGGACCTCCCCAACTTTTGAACCTCAAAAACTGTTCTGACAAAACAGTACGAAAACTTTTTATAAAAATAAGCGAAATGGCTGAAATTCCCACTGTTGAGTAAAATAACTGAAGGGTTCGACCTTAAAGAACTTTTTTTTAGCCTTTTGGGCTCCCTTGTAAGGGAAGTTCTTTACTCGTGGAATATTTCTTGGGACAGGACAGCCCTGGAGCCCGGCAGCCAGGCTGAGGCTGAGGCCTGCATGCGGAGCTGAGAATTCAGCTAAGCACCAGAGAAAACGGAGGGGAGCTCCCCACCCCAGGAGCCGCCACCCACCCGGAGAGAAAGATGCTTCGTGGAGGGCCGCTGGCTGGGCAGCCCTGCCCCGCGCTGCAGGAAGTGCCCGATGACAGAAATGGCTCCTGGGAAACGTAGTTTCCCCTGTCCCAGCAAAGGGGCGCTTTTGTTGGGGCATCTCGGGGGCGGGAAGCGGGAGGGGAAAGGTCTCCCTCCCCGGAGATGCAAAGGTTCCAGGAGTTTCCCCTAGACTGACCCCCAAAATCAGAAAAACTGTCTCTCGGAGCTCTGGAGGGGCGAGGCGTTACCTTTCTGCTGAGGAACTCCCTCACCAGGGAGGCGGCCACCTCCTCCACGAAGAGGCTGTCCATGCTGCCGGCTCTGCCCACGAGGCCGGCGGGCCGGCCCTGCAGCCCCAGGCCCCTCAGTCAGTTGGGGCCAGTATGGCCGGGTTGCCATGGCAACCGTGTCATCAGAGCCGGCGAGAACTCCTCCCCTTCCCTGGGAGCCAGCGGGCTGGCAAGGCGGGAGGAGAGGGGAGGAGCATCCTTTCAACTCACTTCTGAGAGCCGGAGCCGGCAGTGGAGGACCTAGCTCTGCCCCTTTCCAGCTGGGTGGCCTGGAACAAGTCACATCTCCTACCTGGTTCTCCATTGCCCAAGACGTCAAATGAGAAGAACTTCTGCCCTTGTATGCCTAGTGTTATAAACCCACAGAGAAGTGGTCCTGTCCTCGAGACCCCTGCTGATTCCGGGGCTCACCAAAGCCTACTGACCTTGGCCTGGAGACCAGGACCCTGAGCTGAAATTAAAGAGCAAATACTCTCCCCCCTTGGTGCCTGCTTTCCCATATGAGCACCAAGCATTTTACACACATTATCATGTCTCTAATCCTTACAAATCCAGGCACAGTAATTATTATTAGTCCCACTGTTTAAAATGTGACAAAGATTTTGCTAAAGATCCACATGGCTAAAGCTGGCAAAGCTGGGATTCGAAATGAAACTACATCTTTGCCCAGAACCACTTTTCCCAAATGCAATCATTTGGGTACTACTTTCACAATCTTTGCCACAGCTGCACATCACCTAACCGTTGCTGCATGTTGTTTTCTTAAAAACGACTTTAATGCTTTTGTTGCATGCTTTTACATTTATTTTAACACGAAAGTGTTTCCAAGGAATAATATTCTCAAAATCTTGGGTGATGTGCTTGTTATATTTCTACTACACATTCAAATAAGTACATACTCAGAAAAATGAGCTTTTTTCATCTGTGTGCCACCTAAAGTCATCTTGCAAACCCCCAGAGTCTCACAGGCCGCACTTAGGAAGCATGGCACCACGTCATACAGACTCCTAAGGAAATCACTGTGACGTGAAGATTGCATCATAACCTCTAGGTGTCTTCCCCCTTCTGATGCTCAGTGATTCATTGAGAAGCCTCTTTTGAGCCTCTGTGTACAGGGGTGAGGGCAGAGCTGCAGGGGGAGAGGGTGTGATGCTCAACCCCAGGGACCTTGTGTTCCAGCTATGAAGAGACACTCATGGGTGTTTAATAAGAGAATAAGAAGACATATTTCTGTTCAGTCCAAGATTGCGTATCACAGATAGTAGGTGTTATGTAGTAAGTCAGAGGAAAGAGAGATTTCCTTCCGTGGAGGCAGATCAGAGTGAAATGAGAGTGACGAACAAAAATTCATTCATTCATTCATTTATTCATTAGTAAATACTTATTGAACCTTACCATGTGCCAGGTTGTATGGATGCTGGGGGTTTAGCACTGTAAATACATGCCCTTTTTAGAGGGAAGAGAGTAGGGTGGGATGGGGAAAAGAAGAGAGATTAAAAAAACAAATGAGTAAAGTATAGAAAACACACACAAAGCATAGCATTTGTTTAAAAAAAGTCATAGATTTTAAAAAAACAGGAGTACAAGAGGGCTTTTGATGAGAAGCAGAGATTATAATTTTTTGAAAGGTGATCAGTTAAAATCTCCCTTAGTGGGTGATATCTCACCAAACATCTGAAGGAAGAAAGGATGTGAGCCATGCAGACCCTCCAGCAGAGTGAGCTGTTAAGTGCAAAGGCCCTGAGGCAGCATCAAGCCTGAGTGTTTGTGAAATAGGGAGACCCAGGGGGAGCAGAGGGAGTGAGGAGAGAGTCGCAGGAGGTGAGACTCAGAGCGGCCACAGGGTGCTCAACTGTGAGACTGTGGCCATCATTAGGGCTTCCACTTTCACTCTGAATCCTGTGTCCTTTGAAGGGTTTTGAGCAGAGGAGAGACAGGATCTGACTCAAGTTTGACAGGATCCCTCTGGCTTTTGTGTTGAGAATAGAATGTAGAGGGGCAGAAAGTGTGGAAGCAGGGAGACCAATTAGGAGACAACTGTAGCAATCGGTAATCCAGGTAAAATTTAGGCTAGACATATTAAATGCATGTGTGGGTGTGGGTGTTACTTTCTTGACTGTAGAACTTTTTTTTTAACACACTGGAATAGAACAGTTAAGCAAGAGAAGCACAGGAATGCATTCTTTTTCCAGACACATTGATGGCCCCCGGGGATACAACAACCTTAACTTGTCTAGTGAAAGCGAACAGTTGGTGTCCTGGCAAAGGTGTCGTGCCAGGAATCTGGAGGAGAGCCTGGATGACATCCTGGGTCCCGTTCTTTCCCACAGATCCCCGGCAAGTCCCCCTGGTTTCTCTACTCATGTTCCTGGGAGCTGGGACAGCCTCAGAGCATTGTAAGGGAGCTTACAGGAGTATGAATGGAGCTTGGGCTTCCCGTAAATAACTAGCTGTAATTAACAAGCCAGGGATTCAGATAGCAATGTCAGAAAATAAAGATGATCATTATAAATAGCGATAATCTTTTAAAAAGGAAAAAAATACTTTTCCGCGTTCCATAAAACAGGAATAAACCCATGGAGCCCACTGAATAAACAAAACCTGTAGAGTGTGCTTTCCCAGTACCTAGTAAACTCAATTTCTGCATGTCACACATTGACCTAAAACCAGCTTTAGCCAAGATGAGTCTTGCCCTCACTAACATTTGGCAGTCACTCCATTCACATCTCAGAAATTCAATGGACTACACTCTGGATCTTAGCAATAGAATTGTGATGGTGAAGGGAAATCCCAAAAGATAATATAAAGTATAATATCTTAATACTTTAAAACAACTTAAACCAAAAAATAGTCATAACTTTCAGGGTATATATAAAACTGCAGTAAAGCCGTATAAAACTGAAAGCAAGGGAATGAAGATCACGTAATTTGGGACAGTGGGTCCCTCAGGACAGGGAGGCAGGAGGGTAGGGGAGGGGAGGGCTGCAAAGTAAATATAGGTAATTGTCAGTGTCCCAGGTCTCGTTAGGGTATTTGTTTCATAAGGGTTTATTGTGTTTTTATTGATTCATTAGTTAACAAAAGACGGCCTTACAGGAGCCGATAATTAGAGGATATCATGAACCAAGGCTTATTTTTATTAATTCTGTGCCCCTGAGGTCCAGAAGGAAGGGAGGGAAGAAAGAGGAAGGGAGAGGAGAGGAGGGAAGGAGAAAGAAATTCAATGGGCTTCACATTGGAGGGGCAATTTAGATCGCCTCGCTTCATAACACAGCTTTCATGGAGAGGAGAAAGGATTGTGTGTGTCTGCTGGTGTGTGTGTGTGTGTACGTGTAAAATCATACACATCACCGTATAGGAACTAAGCCTCCATGAACCTGTGAGCTGCTACATCTGTGAGCATAGCCACAGGAACTTATGGAGCCTCCTGGATTCTGTCTGGTGCCCCATTTGGTTCTGGCAGTGGATGCATCAGGCATAGAATATGCTTAGAACAGGAAGGTGAGGCCTGCTGCATTTGGGGGGCCAGGGGTTCTATGAAAGCATGTACAGGCCATGCGTTGCCTCCTCCAGGATGCTCCAAGGAGGGGAATGCCTGAGTGGATCGCCCTCCAACCTACCGATCCCTGAGACCAGGGTGGGGCTGGGCCTCTTATCTGGGTAGGTGGGTTCCAGAGGGCAGGGGCACGCACAACTGTCCCCATAACCATGTCCTCCCCAGGGACTGGCTGTCCAGGTTAGAGAAGTGGGAGCACGGATATGACCAGGTGCAACATGTCGAGACCAGCTGAGTTGGAAGGACAATGTGAAAGTCCTACTAACGACGTGACCCTCAGACTTTCCCAGCTGTCTAGCCATAATCCTCAGAGGTCAGGATGAGGGGTCCAGCCCAGGCCACTGTCCTTGGCAGCATGAAGGAACAGCTTATCCACCCATTCTTCACGCGGTCCTACCTCATTGGCCACCTCCCAGTCTCTCCTCGGCTGCACCCACATGGCCACCAATGTGAGGCCCCAACCCGGCCCCAGCCAGGCCCCAGCAGAATGAGGGGAGCCAGCCACAACCCCAGTGAGGCTCTTGGCCTTTCGCTCAGCCCAAAGCATCCCAGGCCTCTTCACTGTCAGGAGTGATGGGGCTTAGCTGTAGGACTGTCTAGTAGGAGCTGTGGAGGCAGAAGTTGAGGGGGAAACAGAGGTACCCAACGGAATATTAAGACTGTGTGTACTTTAAACAAGAGGCATGCTATTATCCTCCCATCTCCCCAACCCACCTCTCTGCACCCTCACCCTGGAATGGCCCTGGGAAGTTCTTGACCAAAACTCCATAGATGCCTCCAAGGTAAAGATGTCATCCTTGCTCCAGGCTGAGATGCTTGGCAGTTTCTCCACACCCTGGCGTTTTCACTTTCAAGTGCAGAACTCAGACCCCCAGAGGTAGCTGTGAGCAATTCCTGATTGAGACAATATGATGACATATTGAAATTTAAAGATTTGGAATCTTTGGATTCAAAGAACATAATATCCCCCAAGAAATCAAAGAGTATAATATCCCCAAGAAAGCATTCTGCATGAAAATTCTGGTTCAGGTCCTGTAAATGAATGGAAATTTCCCACAAAGCACTGTGGTGAAGTCCACTGATTGTCCACCAAAATCCACTCTTTCCTTCATTCATAGTAATATATTTGGAGCTGGGAAAATGGCATCCCAGCTGCCCTTTTTTCCCAGCCTCCCTTGCAGTTGGTTGTAGCCATGGACTAAGCTGTCACTGTAAGAAATGTGTTAAGTTTAGCTTTTACGTAAAGGTGATGTGAAATAGGGGAAATAAAAACTAAACACAACTAGCACAAACTAGCTCTGCAATTAGAGGGAAACAAAGGGCCTCTGACGTAAGCCTAGAGATAATGCCAGTAACAATCAAGGTAGGTCACTGAAATGTGAAAGAATATGAGGTGTAATCAAAAGCGGTTAGTCACCTCTCTCGGATAAACTGTAACCTCTGGAGTACCAAGCCAATGGGGAAACAGGGAAGGAACCTGCATGTTAGGCTTAGGAAATAAATTGCTCTGCTTTCCTTTGTTTGGACGACTGACCATTTCATTTTCTTTTGGTCGTGAGACCACTCTTGGAAGAATGAAAATAAATTTCTTTTCTCCTCCACAATTGGGTGAGCCTTTGTTTTCTTCCAGGTACAACTCTGTTTCTAACATCACCAATGGAATGAGAGGGCACCATAAAACCAGGCTCTCTCTCTTCCATACTCATTCTTTTCCTATAAAGCACAGCACAATTGCACCTGTAGGCAACACCCTAGGGCAGTGATTCTCAAAATGTAGTCCCCAAGACAAAAGCATCAGCATACCCTGAGAACTTAGAAATGCAAATTCTCAGCCCCCATGTCAGATCTACTGAACCAGAAATTCTGAGGGTGGGGCCCAGCAATCCGTGTTTACAAGACCTCCAGTTGATTCTGAGACACACTCAAGTTGAGCAGGTAGGTACCTGTGTCAGTTTGTATGTATTATGTACCCCAAATGCCATTATCTTTGATGCAATCTTTTGGGGCAGACATTTTGGTGCTGATTAGATTTGCATGGAAATGCACCCCACCCAACTGTAGGTGATGACTGATGAGATATTTCCATGGAGGCGTGGCCCCATCCATTCAGGGTGGGCCTTGATCAGTGGAGCCATATAAATGAGCTGACGGGCAGAGGGAACTCAGTGCAGCTGTGAGTGATGTTTTGAAGAGGAGCTACAGCCAAGAAAGACACTTTGAAGAAAGCACAGGAGCTGCAGATGAGAGACAGTTTGAAGACGGCAGTTGAAAGCAGACTCTTGCTCCGGAGAAGCTGAGAGAGGACAAATATCCCAAGTGCAACTAAGAGTGACATTTTTGAGGAACTGCAGCCTAAAGAGGAACGTCCTGGGAGAAAGCTATTTTGAAACCAGAACTTTGGAGCATACGCCAGCCATGTGCCTTCCCAGCTAACAGAGGTTTTCCAGACACCATTGGCCATCCTCCAGTGAAGGTACCCGATTGCTGATGTGTTACCCTGGACACTTTATGGCCTTAAGACTGTAACTGTGTAACCAAATAAATCCCCTTTTATAAAAGCCAGTCCATCTCTGGTGTTTGCATTCTGGCAGCATTAGCAAACTGGAACAGTACCCTTGGGGATGGCAGAAATAAGATGAAAGGAAACTGGTTCCCTGAATGACTGCATGGAGCAGAGCCACCTGGTAGCCTGGAATTCAGGCAGTTAGGAGCGAGAGAAATAAACTTTCATCTGGTTTGGGCTTTGCTGATTCTCCCCGGTTTCCTAGACTTGGTCCTTTGCAAAAACGAAGCTGCTTTAGAGTAGGCAGCCATCAGGGCTCCCTCAGTTCCCCTCTGGCTTAGGGGTTGTTGCTTCATGGACCACCTCATGCCCCAGGCAGGCAAAGTGCTGGAGCTCTAGGGCCAGAGCCAAAGAAGGCATCCCTCGACCCCGCAGGCCTTTTCTTTTATTCTCAGGCCTGATAATATGGGTTTGCCTTGGGTTCAGATGAAAATGACAGGAAACCCCAAATAAGAGTGACTTATAAGTACGATGGAGACATGTCAAAAGAACACAGAAACCAGCTTAAGGGGACTCCTACTGACAAATCTGAGCATCAAAGTAAGTAATGAGAGAAACAGACTATAACCCATTGAATAAAATAAGAATCCATAAATCTATATATATGTAAATAAAGAAATTAGGTAAAGGGGAAAGTGCTTCCTTACATTTGAATGCCAACTAATAAATGTAGATAGAATGGTGGACTTCAAAAATCACCATTTGACAACCAGCCTAATAGTCATTGATTCAGGAAAGAATCATCCACGGGTGCTAAAACTAGTGGGTGTAAGTTTGAGGCATTAACAGGATATTTCTATAGTCCCCAAGTATCTCTCCGTAAGATACTTATGAATTACAAAGGGGAAAATACTCACTTTGCAGTGGAGAAAGCTGGCTGACACCAAACCAACCAAGGGATAAAGGTAGCATCACCAGTAAGGGGACAAATTGGCATCATGTGTCTCCTTACATGACTCACTGAAACTGACACAACACAACCTCTGCCATTTTCCTGCCAAAATAATAACAATAATAAGGACAACAATGATTTCAGTGACCTAAACAAGATGGATGTTTATTTCCCTCTCACGTGAAAGTCCAGGGTTCACATGACGTTCCATACCATTAGGCTCCCAGTTTCCTTCTATCTTGGTTCTGCACCATGGGTGGCCTTTGTCTCACAGTCCAAGATGGCAGCCACATTGCCAGGTACCAGGATACAGTAAAGGAGGAAGAATAAAAGGCAAAGAATCCATGCGCACCCTGTCCTAGGGAATGTTTCCAGAAGCTGGCACAGAACCCTTCTCCCTTTGATCAGAGCTTAGTCACTTGCAGTCACCTGCTGCAAAGGAGGCTGGGAAATGTAGTCTTGTTTGGGGTGGCCACATGCCCAGCTAAGACTTCTAACACTATGGAGGTGGGAGGATGACTAACAATCTCTGAGATGCTGGTGGTCAGAGACTTCAAAATGACGTGTTTCCACACCTTCTTCTTTTAGGGGCTTACTCACAATGCCCCCATACACTTACTACACAGCCACATGTAGGCGCAGACATGCACAGAGCTCAGAGCCCGTGTCCTGCAGTTGCTAAGCCTGGAAAAGGCCCTGGCCCGACCCACTTCTGTGCCTGTGCACAACTTTAAGTCCTAATATCATTCCCTGCAAGGAGGGGCAGTTGCCTAGGGGAAGCTTCTCCGGGCCCTCTATGCTGGCAAGTGAGCTGATGGGGTGGTTAGAAGAGCTGACCCCTGCTCCTTTCCTTCCTAGATAAGCACATGAACATGCCTCCAGGAAACAGTCGTCCTCTGACCTTGGGTTTTATTCAGAGCTCTGTTTTTGAGACGAGCATGGGGCAGCAGATGTGAGCCCCCGTGGGTGTTTCAGATGGAGTCTGAGCATCACCACTTATCAAGAGTGAGCGAGAATGACAGAGACCTGTGCTCATGGGCAAAGGGCAAAACAGAGACAGTTGAGCTTCCTCATTTGTCTTCCCAGCCCCACCCACCACCTCCAGCAAAAGGCATGTGGGGTGTTATAGTCAGGTGTTGTGGAGGAGACTGGGAAGCTAATAATGCTTTCGGAGTCTATACAGTCTTTGTGAAAGCCTCTCTCCAAGTCCATTACTTGATTCCCAGAATGTGGTGGCAGGGATGGGAGGCACTAGGTGAATAATAAAATCTCCTGGGATTCTGTAACCAACAGCCTGTGTCTTCTGTTTTCTAATTCACGGTTGCTCCGGCCCAGAGGGGCTATGTCTGTGAAGCGGGGATGGGTCCTAATCAGCCACCATACCACTGCGTTCTTTCTCCCTGCCAAGAACGGCGCGCCTCTTCTCCCCATTAGACTGCAGTGGATGACTCCGTCTTAGAACCCAGCCCAACAGTCACCTCCTTGAAGCCTTCCTGGACTTCCCCAGGCTGAGAGAGCCACTCCCCCGGCACTCCATGAGATGGCAGTGTGGTTACAGGGGAAGCTCTCCTGCCCTTGAGCTACACTGCCTGGGTCCACAAGCCTGGTTCAGCTGCTTTGGAGCTGTGAGAGTTTGAGCAAGTCTTTTAACCTCCGTGCCTCAGTTTCCGCATCTGGAAAAAGGGCGTAAATATTATACTTTTTGCCTAGGACTACTGTGAGAGTTAAAAGAGGTTTATTTGTTTTTAAAAGTACCACGAGGGTGCTAATATTAGCAAATGATTTCTGTGTTTATTATCTTCCCCTCCTCCATGATGGGCACTAAAGGAATTCAGTCCTGGTGTAATGAGCGCCACAAGAAAGGGCCAGTGGAGGACTGAATCTGCAGAATGCCTGCAGAACATATAAAAGGGTTAGGTGGAGTCGTTGTGGGGAGGGAGACAAGTCAGGGAAGATCCCACACCAGAGCAGCCCCCAAAAAGAGGTAGTGAGGGATAAAATGCACCCGCACCAGGTGGGCTCAGGGAGAGCTCAAGAGCCCCTTCCAGTTGTCATTTGGGCATACCCTCTCCCCATCTTCACACACTGGTATCCAAGAAGCAGCTGTCCCCTGGGGAACAAAGAGTACTGAGAATGGGGGTGGGAGTCACCAACTTCTAGAACCTCATGAAAGTGGGCTGAGCATGAGGGTGGGTGCACACAGGCCCTTCTCATGTCCAGTTGAGTCCAGTTGAGTCCTAGGAGGCCCGGTGGGCCATGCCACAGTTAGGGTACATGCTTTCTGTCCAGAGATGAGGGTGCTGCCTCCAATCCAGGGGGCTCTGATTGGAGGGGAAGACTTATCCACCAGGAGGCTGATGATATTGACCCTGGAGTCTCCTGGTTTCTTATTCCTGCCAAATCCATGGACATCCTCAAGCTGCCATGGAGAATAGAATGGAGGGGACAGAAAGGGCTCCAGAAAACCAGGTTTGGAGTGAAGGAATAAAGGGTGGAGCTGGCTATGCTTAAACCAAAAAGAATGTGACAGAGGCTGGTCACTCATGTCAACCTACTTCTCCTTGGCCCACCTCCACTATACAGACTAGAAAGGTAACATAGTTCCTTTTCCATTCTGCCTTGCAGCCTAGTGAAGAGGCATAAGATACCATTGAAGTTTGCTCAGAGGTTCCTAGAGTGGCTTTGGCTTTCCTGATGAGAGGGACAGAGATCATTGTGAAGTCCCCTTTCTCCCCATCTCCTTGCCTGGAACCCAAGCATGATGCCTGGTGCTATAGCAGCCATCTTGTGGCCATGAGGAAAGGCCAAGTTAATTGCAGAGATGCTAGCTCTATTACCATTGAGTCACTGAACCAATCCTGGGCACTATTTTATGAGAAGTTAAAAAAAAAAAAAATTAGTAAAGCCACCATGATTCAGTTTTATATCGTTTGCACTCCAACTAATTCCACAGGAGACCTACCCCATCATCCTCAGTAGGTGGAAGTTTAGTGAATCACTACATAAAAGCAGTCACCAGACCCATATAAACAAAATAATGAATGAAAAAGGTGACATAACTGTAGATCCTGAAGAAATTAAAAAAATTATAAGAGGATATTATGAACAACTGTATGGCAACAAACTGGATAATGTAGAAGAAATGGACAATTTCCTGGAAACATATGAACAACCTAGACTGACCAGAGAAGAAATAGAAGACCTCAA
This sequence comes from Choloepus didactylus, assembly GCF_015220235.1. Classification (NCBI taxonomy): domain Eukaryota; kingdom Metazoa; phylum Chordata; class Mammalia; order Pilosa; family Megalonychidae; genus Choloepus; species Choloepus didactylus. Next base: position 140,602,895 of record NC_051311.1, on the reverse strand, counting down.
CCAACCCATCACAAGCAAAGAGATCCAATCAGTCATCAAAAATCTTCCCACAAATAAATGCCCAGGGCCAGATGGCTTCACAGGGGAATTCTACCAAACTTTCCAGAAAGAACTGACACCAATCTTACTCAAACTCTTTCAAAACATTGAAGAAAATGGAATACTACCTAACTCATTCTATGACGCTAACATCAATCTAATACCAAAACCAGGCAAAGATGCTACAAAAAAGGAAAACTACCGGCCAATCTCCCTAATGAATATAGATGCAAAAATCCTCAACAAAATACTTGCAAATCGAATCCAAAAACACATTAAAAAAATCATACACCATGACCAAGTGGGGTTCATTCCAGGCATGCAAGGATGGTTCAACATAAGAAAAACAATCAATGTATTACAACACATTAAAAACTCGAAAGGGAAAAATCAATTGATCATCTCAATAGATGCTGAAAAAGCATTTGACAAAATCCAACATCCCTTTTTGATAAAAACACTTCAAAAGATAGGAATTGAAGGAAACTTCCTCAACATGATAAAGAGCATATATGAAAAACCCACAGCCAGCATAGTACTCAATGGTGAGAGACTGAAAGCCTTCCCTCTAAGATCAGGAACAAGACAAGGATGCCCGCTGTCACCACTGTTATTCAACATTGTGCTGGAAGTGCTAGCCAGGGCAATCCGGCAAGACAAAGAAATAAAAGGCATCCAAATTGGAAAAGAAGAAGTAAAACTGTCATTGTTTGCAGATGATATGATCTTATATCTAGAAAACCCTGAGAAATCAACGATACACCTACTAGAGCTAATAAACAAATTTAGCAAAGTAGCGGGATACAAGATTAATGCACATAAGTCAGTAATGTTTCTATATGCTAGAAATGAACAAACTGAAGAGACACTCAAGAAAAAGATACCATTTTCAATAGCAACTAAAAAAATCAAGTACCTAGGAATAAACTTAACCAAAGATGTAAAAGACCTATACAAAGAAAACTACATAACTCTACTAAAAGAAATAGAAGGGGACCTTAAAAGATGGAAAAATATTCCATGTTCATGGATAGGAAGGCTAAATGTCATTAAGATGTCAATTCTACCCAAACTCATCTACAGATTCAATGCAATCCCAATCAAAATTCCAACAACCTACTTTGCAGACTTGGAAAAGCTAGTTATCAAATTTATTTGGAAAGGGAAGATGCCTCGAATTGCTCAAGACACTCTAAAAAAGAAAAACGAAGTGGGAGGACTTACACTCCCTGACTTTGAAGCTTATTATAAAGCCACAGTTGCCAAAACAGCATGGTACTGGCACAAAGATAGACATATAGATCAATGGAATCGAATTGAGAATTCAGAGATAGACCCTCAGATCTATGGCCGACTGATCTTTGATAAGGCCCCCAAAGTCACTGAACTGAGCCATAATGGTCTTTTCAACAAATGGGGCTGGGAGAGTTGGATTTCCATATCCAAAAGAATGAAAGAGGACCCCTACCTCACCCCCTACACAAAAATTAACTCAAAATGGACCAAAGATCTCAATATAAAAGAAAGTACCATAAAACTCCTAGAAGATAATGTAGGAAAACATCTTCAAGACCTTGTATTAGGCGGCCACTTCCTAGACTTTACACCCAAAGCACAAGCAACAAAAGAGAAAATAGATAAATGGGAACTCCTCAAGCTTAGAAGTTTCTGCACCTCAAAGGAATTTCTCAAAAAGGTAAAGAGGCAGCCAACTCAATGGGAAAAAATTTTTGGAAACCATGTATCTGACAAAAGACTGATATCTTGCATATACGAAGAAATCCTACAACTCAATGACAATAGTACAGACAGCCCAATTATAAAATGGGCAAAAGATATGAAAAGACAGTTCTCTGAAGAGGAAATACAAATGGCCAAGAAACACATGAAAAAATGTTCAGCTTCACTAGCTATTAGAGAAATGCAAATTAAGACCACAAGGAGATACCATCTAACACCGGTTAGAATGGCTGCCATTAAACAAACAGGAAACTACAAATGCTGGAGGGGATGTGGAGAAATTGGAACGCTTATTCATTGTTGGTGGGACTGTATAATGGTTCAGCCACTCTGGAAGTCAGTCTGGCAGTTCCTTAGAAAACTAGATATAGAGCTACCATTCGATCCAGCGATTGCACTTCTCGGGATATACCCGGAAGATCGGAAAGCAGTGACACGAACAGATATCTGCACGCCAATGTTCATAGCAGCATTATTCACAATTGCCAAGAGATGGAAACAACCCAAATGTCCTTCAACAGATGAGTGGATAAATAAAATGTGGTATATACACACGATGGAATACTACGCGGCAGTAAGAAGGAACGATCTCGTGAAACATATGACAACATGGATGAACCTTGAAGACATAATGCTGAGCGAAATAAGCCAGGCACAAAAAGAGAAATATTATATGCTACCACTAATGTGAACTTTGAAAAATGTAAAACAAATGGTTTATAATGTAGAATGTAGGGGAACTAGCAGTAGAGAGCAATTAAGGAAGGGGGAACAATAATCCAAGAAGAACAGATAAGCTATTTAACGTTCTGGGGATGCCCAGAAATGACTATGGTCTGTTAATTTCTGATGGATATAGTAGGAACAAGTTCACAGAAATGTTGCTATATTATGTAACTTTCTTGGGGTAAAGTAGGAACATGTTGGAAGTTAAGCAGTTATCTTAGGTTAGTTGTCTTTTTCTTACTCCCTTGTTATGGTCTCTTTGAAATGTTCTTTTATTGTATGTTTGTTTTCTTTTTAACTTTTTTTTTCATACAGTTGATTTAAAAAAGAAGGGAAAGTTAAAAAAAAAAAAAAAAAAAGAACACAAGGAAAAAAAAAAAGATGTAGTGCCCCCTTGAGGAGCCTGTGGAGAATGCAGGGGTATTCGCCTACCCCACCTCGATGGTTGCTAACATGACCACAGACATAGGGGACTGGTGGTTGGATGGGTTGAGCCCTCTACCATAAGTTTTACCCTTGGGAAGACGGTTGCTGCAAAGGAGAGGCTAGGCCTCCCTATATTTGCGCCTAAGAGTCTCCTCCTGAATGCCTCTTTGTTGCTCAGATGTGGCCGTCTCTCTCTGGCTAAGCCAACTTGAAAGGTGAAATCACTGCCCTCCCCCCTACGTGGGATCAGACACCCAGGGGAGTGAATCTCCCTGGCAACGTGGAATATGACTCCCGGGGAGGAATGTAGACCCGGCATCGTGGGACGGAGAACATCTTCTTGACCAAAAGGGGGATGTGAAAGGAAATGAAATAAGCTTCAGTGGCAGAGAGATTCTAAAATGAGCCGAGAGATCACTCTGGTGGGCACTCTTACGCACACTTTAGACAACCCTTTTTAGGTTCTAAAGAATTGGGGTAGCTGGTGGTGGATACCTGAAACTATCAAACTACAACCCAGAACCCATGAATCTCGAAGACAGTTGTATAAAAATGTAGCTTATGAGGGGTGACAATGGGATTGGGAAAGCCATAAGGACCAAACTCCACTTTGTCTAGTTTATGGATGGATGTGTAGAAAAGTAGGGGAAGGAAACAAACAGACAAAGGTACCCAGTGTTCTTTTTCACTTCAATTGCTCTTTTTCACTCTAATTATTATTCTTGTTATTTTTGTGTGTGTGCTAATGAAGGTGTCAGGGATTGATTTAGGTGATGAATGTACAACTATGTAATGGTACTGTAAACAACCGAAAGTACAATTTGTTTTGTATGACTGCGTGGTATGTGAATATATCTCAATAAAATGATGATTAAAAAAGCAGTCACCAAAAGGCCCAAATCCATCACCCCTGCTCCCAAACAAAAGGCTCCTTTCTCCAACCACAATGGGCTTTCTTCTTCAAAGACTCTACAGGCTCATCCACATATCACAGGTTCTGCCCATTGGTTAAAGTGAAACAAAGTGTTTTATTAAAGCATATGGGGAGTACAAGTTGTCTTGAATGGCAGGTATATAGCACAGTCACTCAGCCAAGCTGGCCCAGTTTAAGGAGCCAGGCAGCTCTCTGGAACCCCTGCACTTTTCCCTCACAACTTTGCCAACCCTCTTCCCCCAAGACAGCCAGCCAGCTCTTCACTCTGAGCCCCACAGGGAGCAATATCTCTGTTCTGAATCCTCTGTCTTCTGTCTGTGTCAGGACACATCACCCTCTATGGGAGATCCTGGTACATTAAGGCAGGACCAGTTTGTATTTCCTTTCCTTCCAGGCTCTGTCTGCCTGCTGCCTTGCAGAAACTATCTCATTTCTGCCGCAGCAGAAACTTCATCTGGGCTCAAAACCCATCCTGCTTGCCAAGGTCTATTTTCTCTGAAAGACCTCATTTTAGCCTCCATCCTTCTCCGGTCCCTGGACATGGGCTCTTAGGGTCTCCTAGTCTACTAAACACCCCTTTCCCTCTGCCTTGAGTGAATCTGAAACTTACACAAATCTGATGTCCCTCCAGCTAAGTCCAGAGAGGCTTCCCCTTAAGCACACATTTGGAGAAGAGCTGGGGTCCATACTCTCCCTGGGGTAAAACGTGACCTGGCAAATGAAGTTCTGCTGCTAGGACTCGTGTTGCTGGGACAACCCTGGGCTGGGAGAGACCCAAGGGAAAGGGGGGCTTCCCGAGCCCTTCCAAGCCTGGGGGTCACCTAGTGGAGTTGGGAAATCTGGGTTCTCATCCCAACTTTGACCCCAATTTACTGTGTATCTCTGGGCAAGTCACCCAGTCTCTCAGGACCTCAGCTTCCTGGAATATAAAACAAAGGGACTGGACAAGGTAATTTTAAAGGGCCATTCCCTTTAGGAAAATAATGTCAATTAGGTTAATTTGTGCAAAGCCTTTAACTTTTCAGAGCACTTTCACATCAATGACTTCCTACTCCTAGAACTCTTTTGTAGATTATCAAATTAAGTCCCACTCACCCCACTTCACAGATCGGAAAAGTGAGTCCCAGAGCAGTGAAAAGACTCACCCAAGGTCACCTAGAAAATTAAGGGCAGAACTGGGACTGGAATCTGGGTGTCCTGACGCTTATCAGGGCTGCTTGCCATGTCCAGCTGTGCACGCCGTGTCCCACACAAAGGTGCCAGTGGGGAGACAGGAGGCGGGCTGATGGGTGCCCATGTGCTGGTCTTGATGAAACACACTTTTCTCTACTTGATCTGACCAGAAGGGGCACCTTGTTCTCATCCCAGAGGGGCAAGAAGCACTTTTTCTCAACCAGCACAGCCATTCGTCCATCTCTGGGAGTGAGTGCCTTTCCCTAATTTGCACAAAGCCCCCTCCTGTGCTATCCACAGCACTGGCTCTTGGGTTGAGTTCTGGAATAGAGTCACCAGATAAAATATAAGACATCCACTAAATTTGAATTTCTGATAAATGATGAATAATTTTTTAGGATAAGTATGTCCCATGCAATTTTTTTTTTTTCCCTAAATCTGGCAACCTTGGTCTGGATGCAATGGTGTGAAGGAGCTATCTCATATCAGCTTCTGAGAGCCAACTGTTCAGTTTTCAAGAATTTGGTGAGCCAGCTGTTCAACCATTGGTAGCTTGAAATCAACCCTTGTGGGAGTATTTACACTACAGAAACTGGCAATTGCCCCAAATCAGGTTGTTGTGGGGTTTTTTGTTTTGTTTTGGTTTTTTGTTTGTTTGTTTTTAGCTTTGTTAAACATTTACCAACCCACCACCGCCTGGAAGCTTTGTTGTCCCTTACATACTGGGTAAAAACACTGAAAGCCTGGGAGTCAGATAGCATCTGAGAGAAGCCGTAAGACTTAGTGTTCCAGAAAATGGAATATTCCACCTCTAAGATCCTAGAATAAGATACACTGGCAGCTTAGAGTTCTAAAACAAGGATGTTAGAACCTCAGAATTTCAGATGGAGTATTGGTATTGGAAGCAGGGGCTGCTTGGCCTGACCCGATCCTAACCCCTCTGCACAGCATGTAGCTGGGCCATGGCCTCAGGGCTTGGCCAGACCCCCGGCGGCCCCCCTGGCTCAGGGCCCAGCCCTCTTGCGGGCCACGATGAAGCAGATCCCACTGTTGGCAGCATTGGCCACCGAGTAGCAGCGGGAGCTGTGCAGGAGCTGCTCGATGTGGAAGCCGGCGTCCAGGACAGCCTGCTCCACCTCCTCCTTCTGCAGGACCACGCAGGAGAACTTGCGCTTCCCCACCATGTAGGAGGAGAGCCCCAGCGTCACCGCGGTCACCAGGTGGCCGCCCAGCTTGAGCAGCGAGGCGAGGTTGCGGAGCGCGGCGCGGTAGGCGCCGAGGCTGCTGAAGGCGCACTCCATGGCCAGCAGGGTGAGCACGCAGTCGGCGGGAGGCAGCGAGGCCGGCGCCAGCGGGTTGCCCAGGTTGGCATCACATTTGAGCACACGCTTCACCACAGCCCGCAGCTTCTCCTCCTTCTCCTGCCACCGGCCGCTGCAGAGAGGGCAGGGCACAGCGAAGGCTGGTCAGCCTCCCGGAAGGAACTCTCGGCCCACCCTGACCAACATCCAGTCGAGGGAGTGTCTCTCTCTGATTCCATGCAGGTCCTTTCCCGTTCTTTCCCTAGGATTCCTGGGTAGGACAGGAACCCCCCGGCATGGACTGGGAGTTCAGTAAACATCATTGGATGCATGGATGAATTAATGAATTATCTACAGATAATATATAGATGTATACAGCTTTAAAATTGTAATGTTGATCAAAAAGCAAATACTGGTAGACAGCGCAGAGCCAATTACTGTGTCACAAAGTTCAAAGGTGATTAAAACTAAACAATAGATTGCTTAGACATCCATAAATATAGGCTAAAATTATATTTAAAAACTGAGTGATAAATTCATAATTCAGATTAGTGATTACTTCAGTTGGGGAAAGCAGGGGGCAAGGACTGAGGAGACAAACATGTAAGTCTTTATCATATTTGAATACTCAGGTTGTGTGGTGGGTTCTGTCACTGTGGGTTGATGACAGAAGAAGGAAAGAGAGAAGGAGAGAGAGATGATGGATACAGAGATGATAGATATGATAGATAGATAGATAATAGATGATAGATTAGATGATAGATGATAGATAGACAGACAGACAGACAGGAAGAAGGGAAGGCAGGATGAGTCCTAAAGTCTGGTCTTCATTGGTCAGGCCTAGCTGTATCACATCTCAACACACAATCAGAAACGCCCCCAAACGTCCCCTCTCCCAGGCATCTGGTCCCACCCTTGAGGTGCCTGCTGTCCCGGGTATGTCAGGGACAGCAGAGGGGCCTGAGAGCCCTCCGAGAGCAGGGACCAACGTCCAGCCCCCAAGGACACCCCACGCCAACCCCCGCACCCTTACCTGCTCCCTTCCAGCTCACAGGCAAGTTTCACCGCCGGGGACCAGTCGTAGGCCCCTGGGTCCTTCTTCAGCCACTTGTCCAGCTCCTCCCGGTTGCAGTCCGTGAAGTCTGAGAGGGTGATGTCCTGGAAGGACTCGCAAGCAGCGAGGACCTGGTAGATGGTCGGGCCCGAGCCGATATCGATCAGGGTATCCCCTTTGAGACCCCCTGTGGGAGGGAAAGAGATCCCTGAGGCTGGTGAGGGGCAGGTGAAAGAAAGACGCAGGCCAAGCTGAGGTGCCAAGAGGAGTAGACCTGGCCCACCCACGGGGTAGCAGCCCAGGTGTCAGTTATCGGGGACTGACAGCTTCCCACATGCCAGGCACCATGCAAAGGATTATATATGCAATAACTTCCATTGGCCCCTTAGAACCAGCCTGTGCAGAGACTATTGTTTTTATTTCCATTTTACAGATTTGCAAACTGAGTCTGAGAAAGGTTAAACAAACAATTAACCCAATATCTTTCAGCCAGGAGCATAACCATGGTTCCTCCTGGACAGACCACATGGGCCGTGGATCTGCTCTGGAGAAGATTCTGGCTGGAGCATTCAGAGAAGACATCTGGGGCCAGAGCCCTTTAAGATTGGCTGAGAGCCAACCCTGGATGTCCAGCCTGGATGGGTTCCTTTGGGTGGGAGCAGGCAGGAGCAGGGGGCAGGGGGCTGAGAAGCTGACGACCTTGGAATCTGGCCTTAGGGTGGAAGATGGAATGAGGCGTGACTTCCACTGTTCCATCTCCTGGCCTGTGGGGTCACACCAGGTCAGGCTGCTCTCTGATTCCCCCCTCCCCAACTGGCCTGATCCACCAAGATCAGGCACTTCTTAACCTCTCCTGTCCCAGGGCCCAGGCTGGCTCCTCACCAGGACACTCACCCTGGCTACTCCCCAATCAGGTGTTCAGAGTGAGGGCTAGAGAGCCCGGGAAGCACAACCGATGGGCAGGTTATTGTCACAGGGAGGCTGGCCGACGCTAGGCTCCATTTCACAGATGGTTCAGCTGAGGACCTTGGAGACTGTGGGCCTTGCCAGCAGGTCTGGGACAGAGCTGAGACCCCACCCACCACTCCAACTGCTGCATGAGGCTTTCCCACACTTGTCCCAGCCACATCTGAGATACACTTTCTTGGTACGGGGGAAACTCTGCCCCTGCCCCATTCCTGCTCTTTGCCCTGGTTCTCAGGGGCCTGGCTGCACCAGGACAGGGCTGGCCTGGATGACCTTGAGAACCTTCCCTACCCCACTCCTCTAGGGGCTATGGAGAGCACTGGGGACATTGCAAGTTTCTGTAGACTTCCCCACCCCTGCATGTCCTGATCTCTGGTCCAACATGCAGCTCCTGAGCTAAGGGGGACAAACCCTGCCTCCTGCATAACACTAGCCCAAAGAGAGTGGTGGCCCCACCAGCTCCCCTACCTGGGCTCTCCCACCTCCACCTTGCCCCCTACCACCCCTGAGGGACCATGCGTCCACCTTGTCCCCCATGCAGTGTCCCTGGAGGCAGGTCCTCCCTCCACTCACCGGGGCCAAACGTCTTGTGGAGACACTCCAGGTTAAACTTCAGCATCTCAGCCTCGGGCGAGGGGCCATGGTCAAAGTTGTAGTAGGTGGCCAAGTAGTCCTTGGACAGGAAGTACTTCTGGTACTCATCTCCCCCAGTGAAGCTGCCCTCCATGACAGCACTGTGCACCCCCTCCTGCCTGCCCAGGCCTTATGAGAGCTCCAGATGCTCCAGACTCCACCCCCAGAATCCTGAACTCACCCCTCACTCCTCCCGTGCCGGCCCCACCTGGTCTGGGGTGGGTGGAAGGGGGGCTGGAAACCCTCACCCTGGCAGCTGCACTAACATACGCTTTAACCTTGACAGCTGAGGCTGCAGCCGTCTGGCCCTGCTTCCTGGGGGACGGACCCATGTCTGCCAGGGCGAGTTGATGGAGTTGATGAACCTCAACCTCCCCTTTCGCTTGCCCACTTCACTGGCTGTGAGGGCCGACGTCACTCCCCGGGCCACAGCTGTCATGGGCCTGCGTGCACAGTCCTTTGGTGGCCTATCTGCAGGACAGAGTTCAGATCCCAGGGCACAAAAGGACAGCTCACACTGCATCATTGTGCAACCCCACTGTGTTCTCCATCACCTGTGAGGGCACTGGAACACACCCAGGTGTCCTCCATGAGCGGGACGAGAAAGCCCAGTCCTGAAGTATAAACTGTCAGAAGAACCCTGGCTTCTTGGCTGCCAACTTGCCATGTGCTCGCATGAGTCAACGCTGGGCCTCAGTTTTCTTCCCTTTAAAATGGGAGTGAGCTATAAATCCTCTCACAGATAGGAAAGCTCAGCCTTCTTTTTCTGGCACCAGCAAATGCCTCTGACTTGGCCACAAACCAGGCGAAATGAATCTGCTCCCCTCGAGGTCTAGGCCTCCTGCCCTGGAAGTGGGAAGGACAAGAACGTCTTATTCTGGCTTTAAGCAAACAAACAATTCTGACCCCTGCACCGAGCAAGGCCCGACAGACTGGGGCCTCCACAGAGGCCAGAACACCCAGCAGCCACCCTCAGGGCCTGGTTTCCAAGGGAGTTGGGGGTGAGTCAGGGGGAGGGGGGATGGATCCTGGGCAGCTTCCAAGGAGGCCTGGGGCCATGGAGCCAGCCCGCAGAAGGCATGCTGTATGCTTTAAGGAGCGTTTAATAAGAGGATGGTATCAACAAATGTGTGGGCAGGGTTGAGGGGAGCCACAAGCTACCAGGGGCTAGCAGCAGGGCGGGGCTGTCTCACCCTTAGGCCGGAGAAAAAGGTCACCAGAAGCAGAGGCGGAGAGACGTGTGGAGGGGAGCTGGAGGAGCAAATAGCCAGGCCTCACTCTCCTACCTCTCCAGTATCCTGCCAAATCCAGCTGAAATCCAGAGGGTGAGGCAGCCAACCCCCTGGTCCCTGTGGGTCAGCCTCCTGGGACGTGCAGCGGGGTGGGGATGGATAGAGGGTGGATACAGAGAGGCAAATGGAAGATACCCATTAATGTTTGTGGAATTGAGCTATGGGCATGGATGCACTTTCCAGGGAATGCCCAGAGCCTCTGCAGTGGGGGTGGGCGTCTCAGGATCTGCCCAGGGCTGGTGGCCATTCTACCCCAAACCATCTACCTTAATGCAACTGGATGGCCTTGAGATGGCCTTGATCCAAGGAATCAAATGGGAGCTCCCCTGGCATTCCAGAGCCTCCACCCTCTGGCTTCACTCTGCCCCTCCACCGCTTCTGCCCTCTCGATCCCAACACACGCCAGGGCTCTAGCCTGGCCAGGGGTCCTCATGGGACTAGGTAATCTGCTCACAGTTGAGTCTCTTACGGATGTCTTCTAGGAAGCGTTTCTCAACCTTGGCACCATCGACATTTCGGGCTGGATAACTCCTTGCCCTGGGGGCTGAACTGTCCTTGTCGCGTGTTTAGCAGCATCTGCCTCTACCCACTAGCTGCCAGTGTCACCACCCCCAGTTACAACAACCAGACGTGGCCTCCAGACATTACCGAACGTCTCGCAAGGGGCAAAACCTCACCCCAGTTGACAACCACTATCTAAGTTTTGTGTTCAGCAATCTGACAACCTTTTGTTGGTGTCAGGGCAGTTTCAGTCCCTTTTAAGAATGTCCACATCATTTTGGGCAACTTTCTATCGGGTGGCTTTTGAATAGCTCAAGGAGATTTCCAATTAAAGGAACTTCTGTCTTAATTTCAGGCAAATGAGCACATTTCAAGCTACGTCTCAAGAAAATAAGGACTTGAAAAATCAACCAGATAAGAAAACAGACAATCTCCTTCTTGAGATTAGAAAAATTAGCATCTCAGCCTTCCACACTCTCCGATACTCCGCCTTACCTCTTCCTGCCTGGACTGTGGAGTGAAGAGATGAGTCCAGAATGTGAAACTTGCAATTATAACAAGACTCTTTTCTCTGGTAAATTAGTTGCAAGCAGCCCAGCTGAGCTTCATCTCACACCACATACCAAAATAAAGGTTAAATGTCTTTTTAGAAATTAGACATAGAGACAGAGACAGAAAGTAGGTTAGAGGTTACCAGGGGCTGGGAGATGGGTGGGAATGGGAATTCCTTAATGGGTAAAGACTTTCTGTTTTGGTGATGGAAAAATTTTAGTATTGGAAGGTGGTCATGGTTTAAAAGCAGCTGAGGCCACTGAAGAGAACACTAATAAAAATGGTTGAAATGGCATATTTTATGTAACTATAATAAAAAGTCAATTAAAAATAAAAATATAAATAAAAAAATAAAACAAATAATACACAAAATGTTCCTGTTGGTGGGGAGGAGGAAAGATAAATGGATGCAGTAAAGGAGGAGTAAATTGGCAAATATACATTATGATGATTGATTCCATGCATCAAGTTGGCTAGGTTATGGTGTCCAGTTGTTTAGTTAAGCAAGAGCTGGCTTGATTGTTACTATGAGGGTATTTCATAGACGAGTTTGCATCTATAATCGCTTGATTGCATCTACAATGAACAAAAGAGATTGCCTTCCATAGTTTGGGGAGTCTCCTCTTCCAAGCAGTCAGAGGTCTTAAAAGTCAGAACTGAGGATTTCAGAAATCAGAAAGAAGAATTTCTGCCTCAACTTCAGTCACCTTCCACTGGGGAGTATGTACTTGCCAGACTTAGGAATCACCTTTATTGGAATTTCCAGCTTGCAGTATGCCCTACGGAATTCAGACTTACCAGCCCCTGAGGTGTGTGATCCAGTTCCACATAATAACACTCTCTCTCTCTCTCTCTCTCTCTCTCTCTCTGTCATACATTTATATGTACTCCTCCTTTATTCCATCCCCTTGCCTTTCCTCCATCTCACCAACAGGAACATTTCATATATTATTCATTTGATTTTTTTTATTTATATATCTGTCAGTTCTGTTTCTCTGGAGGACCCTGACTAATATATAAGTTATAGGTAACATTCAAGTCCAGGGACTAATATATTTTCCATAATATATTAGTCAATATATGCCAACATAAACCAATGGTGACTGTGTAATGGAGCATGGTTGTCATTAATCCAGTTCTATGTATCTTAAGTGTTATGATGTCAATTTCAATTATTAATTAAAATAAAATTTCAAATAAAAAATCAATCCCAGAAGCTATCACAATTGAATAGTTATGAAATTTCTGGATAGGAAGGGACTTCCTAAGCTTAGAATAAAGTCCAGAGAAAAAAATCAACACATTTTATTAGAGAAAAATTAAACCAATATTTGTCCTAAAAAGTTAAAGGGCAAAAAAAAAAACATTTTTTATTCCTTTTGGAAAAATAGTTTGGTAATTTGTACTAAAAGTCTTAAAACTTTGACCTAGTCATCCCCCTTCTAAAAATCCAGTCTAAGGACAGAATCCAAAATACAGAAAAAGCCTGATGCACAAAGATGTTTATTGCAATGCTACTTTCAACAATGAAAACAGTGCAAAGCCTCCTACCTGTCAACCACTGTGTTCTCGCAGGCAGTCACCAAAACTGGCATTTCTGGATCTCTTAAGATGACATGGAGAAGTGATGCTGACCCAGTACTGGAAAACAAAAAGTTACGGGATGCACACTAAGGCTACACCTCTGCAGAAACATTTTGGAAGTTGTTTTTGCATGAGAAAGTTGATGGAGTTAAAAAAAAAAAAAACTCAAGACAAATATAATATATCCAATGTCACCAATTGTTTTAATCCCCCTACAATTTATTTCATTGGATTCTAACATGAAATTCATTTTTTCTTTTGATTTTATTGTGGTAACATATATAACATAAAATTTGCCATTTTAACCCTTTTTAAGTGTACAATTCAATTGTACTAATTACATTCACAATGTTGTACAATCATCACCTCTATCCATTACCAAAGCTTTTTTGATCACCCAAAACAGAAAAGTCTTCACCCTTTAAGCAATAACTCCCTAATCTCCTCTTCCCCAAGCCCCTGGAAACCTCTATCTCCTTTCTGTCTCTATGGATTTATCTATTCTAGATATTTCATGTTAGTGGAATCCTGCAATATCTGTCCTTCCGTGTCTGGCTTTTTTCACTTAGCATAATGTCTTCAAAGTTCATCCATGTTGTCGCATGTATCAGAACCTCATTCCTTTTATGGCTGAGTAATATTCCATTGTATGAAAATTCCACATTTTGTTTATCCAGTCATCTGCTGATGGACACTTAGGCTGTCTCCACCTTTCAGCTCTTGTGAATAATGCTGCTGTGAACATTGGTGTACAAATATCCGTTCCTGTCACTGTTCTCAAGTCTCGTGAGTATAGACCTAGGAGTAGAGTTGCCACATCATATGGTAGTTCTGTGTTTAACTTTCTGAGGAACCACCAAACTGTCTTCCCCAGTAGCTACACCATTTTACATTCCCACCAGCAATGTGTGAGGGTCCCTACAGAATTCATTTTCAATAAGTTGAATAGAAATCTGAGTTTATTTTCTTCAACTGGACAGGCAGTTCTGCAATGACTATTTATTATATAATCTACCCTTTCTTCACCAAATTGAAATGCCACAGAGTACAGGCTCTATTAATTTCAAAAAAGGGGGAAATTTACATTTGACACAATGAAATTACAAGAATTATGATGAAAGGTTGATTGGAGTTTAGGTTCCAATTGAAATATTTTCCCTCGAACACCAACTCTGAAACTTGAAAAATGAAAGTTAACGGTCTTTGATTTGAAGTGGGAGGAGAGAGGCCTTCTCACTGAAAGCGAGGCCTCCTCCAGCGTTACCTGGAAGCCCGTTAGCAATGCAGACTCGGAGGTGGACCCAGAAGCAGCGTCTGCCTCTTAGCCAGGTCCCCAAGTGGCCCTGGGCATGCACATTTGCACAGCACAGCTACGGGGCATGCACTTCCATGTATGATGCCAACAATGTCTTCACTGGCCATGTTGAGCGGAGGTGACTTCAGCAAAGGGTGGAGACACAGGTAGACTAGGGAGGGAGAACAGTGTAGTCTGACGGGTAGAGGATGAGGTTTAGTGTCTGTGCCAGTTTGAATGTATTATGTCCCCCAAACACAATTATCTTTGAATCAATCTTGTGGGGCAGACATTTTAGTGCTGATTAGATTGGAATTCTTTGAGTGTTTCCATGAAATGTGCCCCACCCAACTGTAGGTGATAACTGATGAGATATTTCCATGGAGGCGTGCCCCACCCATTCAGGGCAGGTCTTGATCAGTGGAGCCATATAAATGAGCCGACAGGCAGAGGAAACTCAGTGCAGCTGAGAGTGATGTTTTGAAGAGGAGCTACAGCCAAGAGGGACACTTTGAAGAAAGCACAGGAGCTGCAGATGAGAGAGAGTTTGAAAACAGCTGTTGAAAGCAGACTCTTGCTCCAGAGAAGCTGAGAGAGGACAAATATCCCAAGTGCAGCTGAGAGTGATATTTTTGAGGAACTGCAGCCTAGAACGTCCTGGGAGAAAGCTATTTTGAAACCAGAACTTTGGAGCAGACGCCAGCCATGTGCCTTCCCAGCTAACAGAGGTTTTCTGGACACCACTGGCCATCCTCCAGTGAAGGTACCCAATTGCTGATGTGTTACCTTGGACACTTTATGGCCTTAAGACTGTAACTGTGTAACCAAATAAACCCCCTTTTATAAAAGCCAGTCCATCTCTGGTGTTTTGCATTCCAGCAGCATTAGCAAACTACAACAGTGTCTAAGGGGACATATTACTATTTCTCTACCTTTCCCATTGTTGAAAGAGAGAGGCGATGCCCAGCATGCACTAGGTACTAAGGTGTTCAGGCCTTCCAAGGTGACTTCCTTCACTGTCCTCTTTACAGCCTCTGCAGGAGAGGCTGCTCACTGCTAGCCGAGGCCCCAGGCCTGCCCATTTGCAAAACATACTAGGCTTTGCTGCCTGAAATCACTTTGCTCTTAAGCGATTCTTGGAAGAGATTTAGCAATTTTTTTAATTAAACTTTTTTATTTTGAGATCATCCTAGATTCACACGCAGAAGTAAGAAATAACAGAGAGAGATCCCACGTGCCCTTTACCCTCTTCCCCTAACAGTAACAGCTTGCAAAGTCATGGTATAATAGCACCACCAGAATAGTAACATTGATGGAATCCATCGACCTTAGATTTCCCCAGTTTTACTTGCACTCATTTGTGTGTGTACATTAAGTTCTATGAGATTTTTATCATGTAATTTTCAGGAGCCCTGGTGAAGTTTAACTTCTGCCCTAATCAAAAAGGGCGTCTTCACTCTTGGGGTTTGATGGGAGCAGGAAGGCCCTGCAGGGAGGGGAAGCAGGACTCAGATTTCAAGATTTCACAAACAGGGTCACTGAGCTTATCTTGGAAACAGTTTGACCTTAACTTGGTTAATTATTCCCATCTGTCTTTGATCCTGTTTACTCCATCCACTTGCTAATCAAATAAAGTTTCAGTGGCTAAAAAATCTCAAATAGAATCCCAGGGTCATTCTGGAGGTTACTCTTATGCAAGCTTCAGCCAGATATTGCAAATTGCCACAGTACATGCCAAGCCCCAACCAACAGTATTCCTGAAAACCCTAAAGAAAACTATGGGCTCTATCTAAGACTCTATAAAAGTTTTACTTGGTAAGTTTATTTTTTCAGAAACTTAAAGCCTCCAGATTTTTCCTATACCAGATAAGCCCTGAAACCCAGAGGTACCAGTCTCTCCAAGAACAACAACCAGTTCCATTCCTCCACCCCATAAGGTCGACACCCTTTTCCAGAACAAAAAAATTAAAATGGTCATTGCACAGATACCCCTGAAGATTAAGAGAAAGATCAAATGAGAAGGAGTTGTAACTGAGAAGTTAGGATTCAACAAATGTTTATGACTACTGACTCATACAGATGTTTCTTTTTAGTTTCTACTATATTAGAATAGCCAGAAGGAAACACCTGAAATTGTTGAACTGTAATCCAGTCGCCTTGATTCTTGATGATGATTGTATAACTATATAGCTTTCATTATGTGACCATGTGATTGTAAAAACCTTGTGACTGACACCCCCTTTATCCAGTGTATGGGCAAATGAGTAACAAAGACATGCAAAGGAAAAAAAACAGAAAGGATTGATTAGCAAGTGGATGGAGTAAACAGGATCAAAGACAGATGGGAATAGTTAACCAAGTTAAGGTCAAACTGTTTCCAAGATAAGCTCAGTGACCCTGTTTGTGAAATCTTGAAATCTGAGTCCTGCTTTCCCTCCCTGCAGGGACTTCCTGCTCCCATCAAACCCCAAGAGTGAAGACGCCCTGACCTATAGCAGCCTCTTTGTCTCTCGTACCAGTCTCTGTCTCTTTGCCCCCTTGTCCCTCTCTCTTTTTTTTGGTCTCTCTCTTTCTCTGCATCTCTGTCCTGTGTGTTCTGCCACCCCGACCCCCAGCAGGGCCCCAACCCCACCTCTCAGGAACCAAGAACACCCCACGAGGCCCGTGCTGGGACCCTGGTGCTTTCTCCTGTGCCTGATGATTTGCCAACCAGATACCTCCAGCCAGTACAGCTAACACCGTGGCCATGTGTGCAGGGTCTTAGCTTCCCCGAATGAGGGAGGGCCTGCTCCTGGAGGATTGCAAAACCCGTGGTGGTCAGGGGCTGGGAGAGCAGGGCGGGTAAAGCCGACTGAAGGGAAGGAAACGGCAAGGATGGAGGGCAAGCTGCACGCAGTGGGAGAGGACCACAACAAACAGTTCAACCCCCGCGACCACTAAATGACCTACTACGTCTTCGACGTAGACACTGCGGCCAACAAGGAAATCCTCAAATTCAGCCTGGAAAACCTCTTCCAAACCCTTCAGGTGAGTGGCTGGTCTCCACCTCCAGGGTAATGCGGGCTCCACCTGAGGGGAAGAACGGCGTGATGGGGCCGGGGTCCCCACCCTCCTGGGCCACTGGCCCAGCAAGGAGGCCACAAAGTCCGAGTCACAGCCACCAGTGTGAGGCCACAGGGGCCTTAGCCAGCTGCCAGAGAGCAGGGCCTGAGTCTACCACAGTTTCTTCACCTGTAAATTTGGGGAAGGGAATACCAGACCTGCCTGGCTCACAGTCTCACTAAGCTTTGTAGCCCTTAGGAGTCATGAATCTCTATGAAATCTGATGAAAGACCCTCTTGAGGGGGTGGGAGGAATACACACACACACACACACACACACACACACACACACACAACTGCTCATAATTTTTACGCAAAATTGAGAGAGTTCTTTACACAAAATTGAGAGGATACCCAAAGCCAAACTTCAAAGCCGAGGCTACAAATCCCTACTTGGGACTTCAGAGCTGGGTGAGCCAGCAAAGATTTTTGCCCAAGTTCCTCAGTGCCCACAAGGGGAGACTGAGGCTGGGAAAGTGCCCAGTCTGGGTCAGATGGCCAGTCAGTGGCAAAAGCAAGACTATACCTCAGGTGGTTCAGAGAACCCATGCACAGTTGTGCAGGATGTGTACTGTACAACTCCAGTTGTACAGTTACCCTTCTGAAATCTGACGAAACTTGTTGGAACAGGGTCATTGGCACTGGGCCTCAAAAGATAGCCAGGCGGTTTCAGTTAAGAATGGAGCAGGGAGGAAGCAGGGAGAAGAGGAACTGGACACAGTTTCTGAGGCAAAGATCATTTCTCCCCAACTCCTCACTGTACCCCCACCCCACCCAACCCCGCTTGGCTGAGGCCAGTTACAAACCCACTGGCTCAGTTCTCAGTTCTCACCTAAAGCTCTATCCTTTTCTGCAGCAAAGACGATGTCACTTCCCATGTCGTTCTAAACCCAGAGTTAGAACATCACTGGAAACAAACAAGTTTGTGCCAGGAAGTCAGTCCTAAGGCTTTCCAAAGAGCAGAACTTATCCTTCCAGGCCCCCAATAGCAACCCTGGGGGAAGCAAAAGGGACATGGTGTGTATGTCAGGCCATGCCCACCCTCCAGCCACTGCTCACTGCAGGCCCTGCCCCAGCCCAGGTGTTGGGTCTGGTCTCCGCACACAGCCTGGGAGCCACCGGAAGGAAGGGTCAGGTATCCTCTAGGGCACCATCCCCAGGGAAGGGCAGGGCCTGGGGTTCTTCTCCATTTGCCCACAGCACAGAGATGGGGTGCCCCCCAACCCTGCCCAGACCTGGTTGATGCTGTTTCCCACAGGAGGGAGGGGGGTGGGTAACATCCTGGTTGACATCCTCTAGGAGCTCCAGAAGTGACAGCTGGAGGAGCCTGGGGTCCTCCTTCTGGTCCCCGGCCATGTGATACGTGTATGAGTCAGAGGGAGGCAGGTAGCCTACAGGCTGTCCCCTCACTGCCACTGCCCTATCTCCTACAGAACAGAGCCCGGGCCCACTGGCCTGCCTCGCCCCATCTCCCTGTACTCTCTCTGCATCTCCCTGATCAGCCTGGATCTCGTCAGCTCACATCCCTCTCCCTCAGAGTCAGTCCCCACTCTGGCTGCACTACCCTCCTCTCCACATCTTCACATCCTGCTCACCCAGAGGGACAAGATTCAGTCCCACCTCCTCCTGCATGGCTTCCCTGATTGCTCCAGCCCCACAGACCTCACTTGCCTCCTAACACTAGCAATTTAGGTTCTCCTTCAATCTCATCATGGAAGGGCACAGGCTGCATGGAATCCCCCACGCTTGTCTCAGCACAGTGGCCAAGGCTCCACCAGCCATCAGCACTGATCCCCTCCTAGCACTGTCCCCGTCCTGGTGCACAAGGAGTGCATTTGTCCACTGAAACTGCGCAGGACCCCAGGGGCACAGATGAGGAAACTGAGGCCCTGACCAGAAAGCAGCCTTTTAGTCCACCTAGAGCCAGGACAAAGGTAGAGCTTAAGATTCCTGCCCTACCCTGGGACTGGGGCACTGCCCAGCTGTGGGGGTGGGGGTGGGGGGTGAGGCACGCAGCATGAAGTGGGACAGGACTGGAGGCTTCCTAAGCACAGGGGCCTTGTGGTCAGCCCAATCTGGGCATTCATTCATGCTGTCGATCAATCAGTGAGCCACATAAGGCTCAACAGATACCTCAGCAAGCAAGACAAAGTCTTCCCCATGGAGGTCATATCTTAATAATAGAGATGTAAGTGTAGATATAAGTAGGTACAGATGTTAGATAGAGGTATAGGTGAGATATAGATTCAGATGGAGAGAGGTGTTTTAGAGGAAAAGGCTCTGCCGTGTGGGGTCTAGAGCACAGTCGGGTGCTGTGTTAGGGTGGACGGTCAGGGAAGGCCTCTCTGAGGAGGGGCCCTTGGGGCAGCCTCCTGGGCGAAGTGAGGAAGAAGGCACAAAAGGATCGGGGAAAGGGAGTGTCAGCCAGAGGAGCAGCGAGGACAAAGGCCCCTGGTGAGACTGAGCTGGCTGAGCATTTGAGGACAGTGAGAAGGTCAATGGCGTGGAACAGAGTGAGCAGGACCAAGTCGGACATCAGAGGGAGCAGCCGAGGGTACATCCTGGGGGCCTGGGGCAGCCCTCCTCCGGTGGGAGCTAAGGCGGCCCCAATGGGGTGCGAGCAGCGGAGGGTGGGCAGAAGCTGGAGTTTGGGGTTACCGCCAGCCTTGCTGGTGGTTTGGATGGGAGGTGTGAGAGGGGAAAGTAGAGTCAAGGGTCATTCTGCAGTTTGGGGCCAGAGTCACGGGAAGGGTGGGGTTGCCAATGGGAAGGAAAAGACGTGGGAAGGAGCAGGTTTGGGATGCAGATCAAGATGTCTCTGTGTTGTTTGACATCGAAGTGGAGATTCCTGGCAGACAGCTGGATGTGCACATTCGAGGCTCTGGGGAGACCTAAGTCCAGGAGTTGTCAGTGGGATGGCTGAGGGTAGAGCAGGGAGAAGGGGTGCAGAACCTAGAAACCCAGGGCCTTGTAGAGTTCTCAGGTCAGGGAGAAGAGAAGGAGGCAGTTGAGGGTGACAGCCAAGAAGTGAGAACCATGGAAGGGTGGCACCCCAAGAAGCCAAGTAAGAAAGTGTTTCAAGAAGCTGGGAGCAATCAAACGCCAAACCCCACTCTGTCGCCTACCCTCTGTATGAACTTGAGCAAGTCACTCACCATCTCTGAGCCTCAGTTTCCTCATCTGTATAATGGGGGCAATAATGTTTCCCTCAAAGAGTTGCTGAGCAGGTTAAATGACAGGCCTTTCTCTCTCTCTCCAAGCCAACTCTTCAGGTAAACTCACTGCCCTCCCCACTACGTGGGACCTGACTCCCAGGGGTATAAATCTCCCTGGCAACGTGGGACATGACTTGCAGGGATAAGCCGGGACCTGGCATCATGGGATTGAGGAATGAAACAAAATAAGGTTTCAGTGGCTGAGAGATCTCAAACAGGGTCGGGAATTCATTCTGTCGCCTGTTGCTGATGTGGAAAGAGGAGGACTGGCCTGTCTCTGACCTCTGACACAGGACCCCCCAAAACCATGATGGAAGCAATTTGGAAACTATTGGATTTTAGTCACAAGATGGCAAATAGAGGCTGAATTTTTTTTTTTTAATGACAGGCCTTGCCCACGGGAGGCACACCGGATGCCAGCAGGGCAGAGGGTTACAATCACCACCAACCCCTCACTCTCTGAGACCCTCCCCGAGGGAGCATGTGGCAGGAGGAGGAGGCCCTGCTCCCTGGGACGTTACCAAGCCCCACCTGCCAGGGCCCCCCCAGGTGCTGCCAGCTGACTGAGTGCTGGCCTGTCCCGACATGGACACTCGCCAGGCCACAACGGGGCACCTTGCCTGCCTGCCAAAACCACATGGGAACCTGGCCCCCCGGCGGCCCTGTGCTGCCGGCAGGACATGGTGGATTCCAAGAAGTTCCTCAGATCCTACTTGGGGACAGTCGTGCAGGAGAGAGGCTGCCAGGTGCTGGACATGACTTCCACCCCCTCAGCTCCTCCAAGACCTACCCCATCAGCCAGGGCATCTGCTTTGGGGTCACCTGCAAGGGCCCCAGGGCCTGAGGCCAGCTTGGCAGAGGAGGGGACCAGTGTAGAGCACATGCCTCTGAGTTACCCACCACAGGAGCTGGGGCACCTGCCCACCAGGTCCCATCATCACGGGGCAGTGCTTCTCCTGGGGAAATTAATTCCGCCACATTTTCAACCTTGCCTTTACCTGGGCAAGGTGCATTACTGAAGGCAAAGACTTGCAGGTGCTGGCTGTCAGAAGCTGGGCCAGCACACAGAGGGGACAGGAAAGAGGCACTCAGGAGCACTTGCCACAGGTGCTAACGGTCCCATTGGCGGGAGGCTGGGGTGGATCAGGCAGCCTGGCCACTCTGCAGGAGGGGCAAGACCTCAGCTTCTTGTATCCTGTAGCCCCCACACAGGCTCCCTCAGCCAGTCACCTCCTGCCTGCATGTGCTTGCTAGAGGACTCCTTCCCACTCCCACTGGCCCGTGCTCCACCTCAGAACAGCTTCCAATGTGGCTCACAGGGAAGAGAAGCAATGGGCAGAAGCATCACAGCTTCCATTTGTCGTCCTGTGACTAAAATCCAGTATTTTCCAAACTGCTTCCATCATGGTTTTGGGGGTCCTGTGTCAGAAATCAATGACAGGCCAGTCCTCCTCCTTCCACCATCAGCAGCGGGCGATAAGCTTCATCCCCGGGTCCTGTGTCCTGGCTGCAAAGAGAGGGCTATGTGAGGCGGCAATGGCTGCTAATGGCCACCAGAGGGCAGTGCAGGTCAGGAAGCAGCCTGCAGGAGTGCCGGGGAGCGAGGGCTGGCAGGAAGCATCCTTAGGAAAGAGATGTCCGCGCTCAGGCCACCTTTTCACTCACTGAGGTCCTACCAGGTCCCACCTGGCGGAGGAGCCCTGGGCCGGCCCACCCAAGGGAGCCTGGAAACCCTTGCACAGGCAGGGCCTCCATGAAGCCAGGACCCCGCTGTCTCTTTGATCCTGTACACTGCCTTTCAGCCAGGGCCCAGTAGACGAGGGCTTCCCAAACTTTGCTGTGTGTGCAGATCACTCGGGGATCTTGTTGTAGTGCAAATTCTGATCTAATAGATGTGGAGCCTCAGATTCTGCATTTCCAGCAAGCTCCCAAGTGACACAGATGCTGCTGGCCCAAGAACCACATTGAGTAGCAAGACAGTAAGGAATGCATCTTGAATTCTGAGTTTTCCCCGGGGTAACGGGCATTCCTGGACATACCCCTAATTTCTCTGGCTCCTATCTCCAGGCAAGGGAGGGAGAAGGACCCAGCGCTGCTCAGACACCACTATACCACCTCTAACCCCAAAGCAAAGCAAGGGGGTCTGCTCCCTCTGGTCTTTGACAGTTTCCACCACCAGAGGGAACTCCCTGGGCGAGTACTGCCCCCACCCCCAGCCCTCCCTCAGCAGCTCCCCTCCTGGGCCTGGCAGGTAGGAGGCAGCTGGGGAAGGTTTGCTGCTGCTGAGCCTAGGCAGCCCCAGGCCTCCCCTGTGGAATTCCCGCTAGCTCTCCAAGGCCATGGGGTCTGGTCCTCTCAACAGCCTCCCACCTCACCTGCCCTCCTAGAGCTTCTACCAGGCAGATGGGAAAGGGGGTTTTTGCTGCAGATTTCCAATGTGAGGCCCAAAGATGCAAAATGACTTGTGCAAGCCCACTCACCTTCCACATTCCAGGCTCTAGTTAGTCCCAGAAGGCCGGGTAGGGCCTAGGGCAGGGGTCCTCACCCTGGATGCTCTAGAGACTTGCCCAGGGTGCTTTAAAGATCCTGATTCCTGGGCCTCACCCCAGACTCATTAAATCAGAAACTCTGGGGGTGGGACCCAGGCGTAGATTGTGCATAAAGCCCTCCAGGTGATCGCAGTGTGTAGCCAAGACTGAGAACAACTGATCTAGACCAGCGCTTCTCTAATTTTAACGTGCTCATGACTCACTTGTGGTGAGGTGGTGGGGGTGGGGAGGTGGATTAAAATGCAGATTCCAATTCAGTAGTAGGTCTAGGGTAGGCAGAGAATTTGCATTTCTAACATGTTCCCAGGCAATGCTCATGTGGCTGATCTAAGAACCACTCTGGGTAATAAGGGTCCTCTGGAGAGCGGGAACCTCCTCTCCACCTACCCCCCAGCCTGGGCTCCACACTAGTTGGGGGAGGGGACTGAGGGGTACAATAAAAAAAAAATGTCAAAGTGTAGGTTGATGACACCTGGCAGAGTAGGTCTGCAGGACCTGGGACCCTGAATGGATCAGAAGGACCTTCTGCATCATCAGAGACAGATCCATCTGCACCGCCTCTCATGATGCATCGTCGAGAGAGTTCCAAGAATCACTCATTCCTTCTAGAAGTTCATCCAGAGAGCAACTCTCATACCTATTTTGGCCTTGCTCACTCTCCTGCCCTCCTACTACAGGGTCCACTCCTCCACAATGGCCTTCAGCCCCTGTTCTAGTTTGCTAATGCTGCCGGAATGCTCAACACTGGAGATGGATTGGCTTTTATAAAGGGGGTTTATTTGGCTACACAGTTACAGTCTTGAGGCCATAAAGTGTCCAAGGTAACACATCAGCAATCGGGTACCTTCACTGGAGGATGGCCAATGGTGTCCGGAAAACCTCTGTTAGCTGGGAAGGCATGTGGCTGGCGTCTGCTCCAAAGTTCTGGTTCCAAAATGGCTTTCTCCCAGGATGTTCCTCTCTAGGCTGCAGTTCCTCAAAAATGTCACTCTTAGTTGCTCTTGGGGTGTTTGTCCTCTCTTAGCTTCTCCAGAGCAAAAGCCTGCTTTCAAAGGCCGTCTCCAAAATGTCTCTGTAAGCTGAAGCTCCTCTCTCAGTTCCAGTGCATTCTTCAAAGTGTCCCTCTTGTCTGTAGCTCCTCTTCAAAATGTCACTCTCAGCTGCACTGAGTTTCTTCTGTTTGTCAACTCATTTATATGGCTCCAGTGATTTAATTTAGACCCACCCTGAATGGGTAGGGTAACACCTCCATGGAAATTATCCAATCAGAGTCATCACCCACAGTTGGGTGGGGCACGTCTCCACAGAAACACTCAAAGAACTACAATCTAATCAACACTGATACATCTGCCCACACAAGATTACATCAAAGAAAACGGTGTTTGAGGG
This sequence comes from Choloepus didactylus, assembly GCF_015220235.1. NCBI lineage: Eukaryota > Metazoa > Chordata > Mammalia > Pilosa > Megalonychidae > Choloepus > Choloepus didactylus. The sequence goes on along the minus strand of NC_051311.1, from coordinate 140,578,426 downwards.
GACATAATACGTTCAAACCAGCACAGCCCCTCAAACTTAACAGGTCCAGAGCCAAATTCCCCATCTCTCCCCAGGTCTGCTCCTCTTCCCATGTCTCCCTCCCAGTGAGGGCACTTCCATCCACACCTGTGTCCAAGCTGGACACATGGGTGTTATCACGATCTCCTTCCTCTCTTGTCCTCAGTGCCCAGCCCCACTCACTCAGGCTTCTTGAATCGCCTCCTGAACAGCTCTGAAATCCACCCACTGCTCTCATAGCCCCAGCGCCACCCTGACTCTGGCTAGATTCTCTCCCACTGAAATTCTGCAGTGGGCCCCTAACTTGTCCTTCTGCCTCCGAACCCCAGCATTTTGTGCATGCCTATGTCTTCTCCACCAGCCAGTGACCTCTTTGGAGACAGTGGGTGTAAACTGTGTGTGCAGAGGCTGCCACAGAGTAGATGTCCAATAAATGCTTTTAGTGAGAAGGAATGAGTAGGAGACATGGTGTCAAGTAATGGTTCTGTTACCCTCACTCACGGTGATCTTGGATGAGCCCCTTCTCTCCCCCTCTCCCCCGCTGAAAATAGGACCCACGATCACAATTCTGTTACCCGTCGGGGGGCTGTGATGCCCTTGTGCTTATGTTCCCCCCCTCCAAGGGCGGAGTGGACGTCTGAGTGGGCTGAGTGTCTTGGGCTGCTCTGGGGCTCTCCTGAAGGTAAATTAGGATCGGAGCCTTTTTTCTCCCTCTCCACTACCCTCAGCTCATACCCTTTCCCGAATCTGGGATTTCTGGATCTGAAAACGGTCCGTGCCTCACCTCCACCCCAACCCAGGCTCTTGCCACGTAAAGTATGGTCCACAGACCAATAGCATCGGCATCCCCAGGGAGCTGGTTAGAAATGCAGAATCTCAGGCCCCAGCACAGAACTACTGAATCTGAACCTGCCTTTTAGCAAGATCCCCAGGTGGATTCTTATGCACATTAAAGTTTGAGAAGCACTGATCTACAAATCCAGAGGTGAAGACAGGAAAAAAGAGGAGAGGAGAAAGAAGAGGGGGAGGGAGGCCCCTCTCCCGGCCACCTCCTGTTCTGTATCTCTGCTCAAACGTTACCTGACCCAGAGTAGATTCTCCCTCCTACAGCCCTCCATCCACTGTCCATTCGCTGTCATCTCTCCCCTTTTATTTCCTTCATGTCACATGTGATTCATTTCTTGTCTCTACCCTCTTCCCGCACTGCAGTATAAATTCTAACAGAGCTGGAAACCCGCTCTCCAGTTTGTTGCTGTATCCTCAGTGTGCAGCACATAGTAGGTGTTCAGTAAGTATATGTAGAATAAATAAATTGAATACGAAAAACATATCACTATTGACTTCTTGCTGCTGCAGCCTTCACCCTTTGCTAAGAAGTTCTTGAAGCCACCTAATCCAAGGCTTTTTTTCATTCTTTGTGTTTCAAATGAGCCATCCTCAAACAACTTAGTGCTTCAGAAAGAACATCAAGAATTCACAAAGAATGTACCAGAGTGGGGGTGGATTGCAAAAATGGTCACTATTCTTCCCTTCCCAGTGGTCACGTGTCCTTTGAAATACGACTTTGCCATCCCTGCCACAAGAGGTAGAGACTATTTCTCCCCCAAACCCCAACCTTGAATCTGGGCTTGGCCATGAAACTTGCTTTGGCCAATGCAACATCAGCAAAAGTGACGTATGCAGAGGCTTGGAAAGTGCTTGCCCACTGAGATTGCACTGGCTACTTCCGGAAAGTGTGGGGAGTAAGGTGAAGGTAAACTCAAAACAGGAGGACTGTTGAATATTGTTTAGGGAGCAGCCAGGCTCTCCCACCCTGGCCATCGCCCAGTGCCGCTGGTGCTCCTTCCCCACCTCACAGTCATCCCTGGGCCTCCATCACTGCCCAGAATCCTGCTTCATCTCCATAGCTTATCTGGTCACCCCATGCTCTCAGCAGCAAATCCAGAACCACCCAAGTCAAGTAATTAACCAGTTACACAGAGATTCCCAGAGGAGAATCTGGGAAAAGCTGGGAAGCAGGGCCTCGGTTACTAGGACACTGTGAATGGCTGATTAGGTCTGTGCCTGGTGGCTGGTCAATTTCCCCTCCATTCATGTCAGTTTTGATGAATGCTATTTTGAGTGTGTAAAATATTGCCATGGTTCTAAGAGTCAGAACTGTACCAAACAGCACACTCAGAGAAGTGTCCCTCCTCCATCCTATCTACCCACCCCCACCCTGTGGGGCACCGAAGTCTGGTGATCCCTCCTGGGTTTCTTTTTTTTTAAATGACTAGATACATGTCGGTTTTCCATATCCCCTTTTTCTTACCTGGGAAGTAGCAGACTATAGACATTCTTTTGTACTTTGCTCTTTTTTTCTTTTTCCTTTTTTTCCATTTAAAAAATATATCCTGGAAGTTGCTCCCAACAGTTCATGGAGCTCGTCCTTCCTTTCATAGCTGCCTTGTCCTCCACTGTGAGGCTGTCCCACAGTTCAGCCATCACTCCTCTCTGTTTGGGCATTCAGGTTGTTTCCAGGCAGAGACTTCTTGGTCATCCTTTCTCCAGTTCCAAGGCAGGGAACAGCATTGCAACGGCACCGAGGAGCAAAGCCAAGGAGCAATGTCAGGAGAATGGAGAGGCTCACAGGAAGTCCTGGGCAGCCCCAGGGCCCTGGCAGCAGAGGGAAAGGCAGGCACTGTCCATGCACTGTCATGTCTCCCCCTTTATTTCCTTCATGTCACACGTGATTCATTTCTTGCCTCTACCCCCTTCCTGCACTGGAACTTCCCACTGCATGCCCAGGTCATTTGTTCCCCTGCTTCTGGAAAAAGTGCCCAGGAACTGGCCTGGGCACCAGGAGGCCTGGGTTCACGTCCTGATTCCACCAGTGACTGCGGCATGACTGAGGCAAGTCACACCCTCTGGGCCTCACACCGCGTGCCTGGGAGACTCGCACGCTTCATTGGTGCCCCAGCGCCCTGCTGGCACCCTCCTGCTGCAGGCCCTCCACCCCAGCCCCAGATCCAGGGCCCTGGTTCTTTTTTCCCAAGACAGACAACCTTGTTTCTGCCCCAAGCACCCTTCTCTTTTCTCTGAGCTCCCAGGTATACCTGCTCCTACCCCAACAACCCCACTGCTGATGCACACAGCTACCTCACACTCAACACGCAGGCTCTGATGGCTGGGATGCTCCTGTCACTCTGCTGCTCGCTCACTCTCTGTCTCAGCCTCCCCCCTCCCATCACTGCCTCTATTTCCCCAGCTCTCTTTCTCCCTCTGCTCTTTGTTGTCTCTCTGTGTTTCTCTTAGCATTTTCACCCACTTGCTCTCCATTTCTCTGTCTCACCCTTGGACTCACCATCTCTCTGTCTGCTCAGTGACTCATTCCCTCAGTCCTTCCATTACTGACCCCCATCCCAGGCCTGTCCCTTGCACTCCAGGGACTCTTCTGCCCCAAGAGGTTTCTGGAGCCTCAAGGACAGCCCTCCCCTTCCACACGCACCCTGCGCAGGCCAAGCACCTTTCCCAGGCTGGGCTCAGCTGCCATGCCCCTTGCTCTGCTCTTCGTGCCCCTGGCGCTACAGGCACTGAGCCATATGCCATGGCTGAGCTGGGGCCCCTTCTCTACCTCCACCAGGCAGCCAGCCCATCCCTTCCGGGAGGTTCCTCAGGCCCTCTTCAGGATGCAGCTGCCCTCTCCTTGGCTTTGGCACCAGCAAGGAACAACTTCTGCCCTTCTGGAGCCAAATCAAGGCTCAAAATATAAGGAAATCTGGAAATCCAGGAAAGGAAAAGGCAAGCTTCAGCTGAGAAAGTGGGAATTCAGGAAGGGAAGGGACCTCCACCCTTGCCTCATACATCTCAGACAGGCAGAAAACAGGGATGACTCCAAAATTTTTCAGGGGTCATATTCTATCTGCATACCCCAAACACTCCAACTATACTGAACTCATTATTTCCCGAACCTCAGCCCTCCCTGCCTCGGTGCCTTTGCACATGCTGTTTGCTCTGCTGTGCATGCCCTTGGCCTTGCTCGCAGCCATACCTGGCAATAGCCATCTCTTTCCTAAAGGCCCAGGTGGGGCATCAGCAAAACCTGAGGTGACCCCCTCTTCTTCTTCACTACCCCACAGCAGATGAAGAATAGCTCACAAGTCCAGGAATTATTGAATCTAGAATCCAGACTGGGAGTAGCAAGTATTCATGGAAAACTTGACGAGAGTCTTAGAATACAACCTAAGGGTTCATAAAAGCTGAGCATCCTGGAAACTTCCAGGAGCTGGGACGTTCAAGGCTGGCTGATTCTTTCCCAGGTTTGATCTGTGTGGTAAGAATCTAGTCCAGAATAGACCAGAGAATGATCTGGTTTTCCGATTTCTTCTGAGCAAATTAGGGCCTGGGCATGGATAAGCTGTGAGGGCCCGCCCTCCCCACATACCTAGGTGATGGGGGGTGCACTTTGCATGGCTTGTGGTGAGTCTTGCATGTACACAAGTAATTAAGTCCTGATCCTCACCTGGCTCTCCCCATCTGTTGACATGTCCAGAGCTCAGGTAGACAGTACGGGGCATGTCAGGGAGGCCCCAGGCCCTCTGCAGCCTGGACTGCTGGAGAATTTGAGCAACAGGAAAGGGTAGTGAATGTATTCTCAGAAATCCTGCCCTGGCATGACGGTGAAGGCAATGACCTCCTGCCTGATCTCCCAACAGGTAGCACTGCCTCCCTCCCATCAAACTGTGACCACTGTTGTTCAGGTGTCTTAGGGGACAGGAGGAAGCCCAGATCTGGGAGGCTGTTAGAACTCGAGAGCTCTCTATTGGAAGCTGACATGCTCAGACTGGACTGGAAGAGCAGCCACCAGGGGTCGGGTGAGGTGGCTCTCTCTGGGTTGACGTGCAGCCCCAATCAACATAGCACAGAGGCGGTGGGATAAGGGATAGGAAGGCAGATGTGGGCTTAGCACACGTTCCCCATGCACACAGTTGTCGGCAGTAGCAGGGATGCCTAGGGAGATAGGCAGGTGTGTGAGTAAGTGAATGAGCAGGCGAGTGAGTAAGCGAGATCCCCATCACTGTGGGGTGTGCAAGCAGAGGCTGAGTTAACTCTTGCGAGGATGGTGAATAGGGGCTCCTGCATCCTGGTAGTATCCTGAAGACCAGAATATTTAGGCTGGGGGTGGGAGTGTGCTGTAGGTGTGGACCTTGACTCAGATGCAAGTTGTTGTCTCTGGGGGCAAGGGGTGGGAGGTGTGTTGTGCTGGTTTGAATGTATTATGTCCGCCAGAAAAAGCCATATTCTTTGATGCAATCTTGTGGGGCAGACATATTAGTGGGGATTACGTTGGAACGTTTGGATTAGGTTGTTTGCATGGAAATGTGCCCCACCCAACTGTAGGTGATAACTCTGATGAGATATTTCCATGGAGGCGTGGCCCCACCCATTCAGGGTGGGTCTTGATCAGTGGAGCCATATAAATGAGCTGACAAACAGAAGGAACTCAGTGCAGCTGAGAGTGACATTTTGAAGAGGAGCTACAGCCAAGAGGGACACTTTGAAGAAAGCACAGGAGCTGCAGATGAGAGACAGTTTGAGGATGGCTGTAGAAAGCAGACTCTTGCTCTGGAGAAGCTGAGAGAGGACAAATACCCCAAGTCCAACTAAGAATGACATTTTTGAGGAACTGCAGCCTAGAGAGGAACATCCTGGGAGAAATCCATTCTGAAACCAGAACTTTGGAGCAGACACCAACCACGTGCCTTCCCAGCTAACAGAGGTTTTCCGGACACCACTGGCCATCCTCCAGTGAAGGTACCCAATTTGGACACTTTATGGCCTTAAGACTGTAACTGTGTAATCAAATAAACCCCCTTTTATAAAAGCCAATCCATTCCTGGTGTTTTGCATTCTGGCAGCATTAGCAAATCAGAACATGGGTCCAGCCAGGACAAGCAGCAAAAGAGGGGAAGTGAGCAGGGCCAGCTGGGAGAGTCAGCCAGGGCTGCTGGAGAGGCTGATGTAGGCTTGGAGGGGTTTCAACGGGCAGAGGTGACGGGCAAGTATTTGGGGGATCAGGGTGGGAGAAGGGACACACGGTCCAGGCAGAGGGACTGGTGGGAAGGTGGCAGGAGAGCTGGTGGAGAACCCACCTAGGAAGGCCAGGAGGCTGGAGGATGGGAGGCTGGAGAAGCAGGTCCCGGCAGAGTAAATGGGGAGTGTCTTCGCCGCTGCCTCTTCTGTGGGAAGGGGAAGGTGAGGGGCAAAGAAAGGTGGGGTGCCTCTCTGTAGGCTTTGGAAAAGGGACATGGAAAACTTCCAAAGTGGAGGCAGATGCAATGGGCCTGAGCCTGGGTGGGCAGGAGAAGTGTGTGTGCTGCAGGTGGGCGTGGGGAGGCCTGGGCATGCCAGGAGGAAAACGTCACCTGCCCCCCTGCTGGAGAGCTCGGTCCAGCTAAGACCCAACAGAGCCTGCCTATAGCATGTCCTGTAATTGAGAAATCCATTTTCTGCTGTTGTCAAATCTCAAACTGACTACCTGTTAAGGTGAAAAGAAAGCAAATGCTTTTCTTCGTAATGATATCTCCCAGAGCCGAGAAAGATGCTGGCTCTCAATTCTGCTGACCAGCAAAACACCCTCTCTGCCTTTCCCCTGGAGTTACGGTGCCCATTTTAGATCTCAAAAGACATAAAAGGCATAACTGCTTGCTTTCCCCTTCTATCTATAGAGGAAATCTTTTCTACCGCAGTACCAGCAAAAGGAGAAAGCTTCTGGAAGCCTATTAAGAGAGCAGAGCTATTTGGCTCCGAGACAACCAAATACTCTGCTCACTCCTGCTTTTCTTGGTGGGGGGGTGAAAATGTGTGATGGGAATCCTGCCATCGTGGGGCAGGCAGACAGCCACCACCAGGGGTGACTGGCAGGAAAGAGGAGCCCCATTGCAGGACCTTGGAGATGGTGGTGAACCAGCTCATTTGTAGATGGGAAACACAGGCTCAGAGAGGGAGGTCTCGGAGGAGCCATGCACAGCATCGCCTCAGCCAGGAACGAGGAGAGCTGGATTCTAGGCCCGGCTGGAGCACATGTTGCTTGTGTGGCCATGGGTGAGTCCTGCCCTTTTTGAGCTGCAGGTGGGAAAACTAAGGTGCTGGGTGGGATTTAGTCCTGCAGGCCTCTTATTCCAGGGCTTCTCCACATCTCACAGCTTCACAACCTGAGCAGCTGGAGGTGTGGCCTCCCCCAACACAGTGCCAAGGACGGTGGGGGGGGGGAGGGACATGGAGGGCGGGAGCCGTGTAGTCAGACGAGTCCCAGGCACATTCCTTGCCTCAGTTTCCCCATCCACACCAAGGAAACAAGGCTAAGCAGGAAGCTAAAACACAAGGAGTCTGGGCATGGTCAGAAACCAAGTCCTGAGCTCTAGGCAGGATGTTCAGCCATTTCCTGGCTCGAATGTTCCCTTCTTCTGGGTCCTCATTCCAGGGAGGGGCCTCTGCCCCTACTTTTGCTCACCTTTTGGCCTCACTCTGCTTCTAGGGGCAGGTTTGCAAGGGAGAAGGCACTTAACATACTGAGGTCTATATGCTGAGACTGGCTTGCATTTCCCCCAAGCCACATGATGCACAAAACAAAGCTGAGAGGTGCTGAATTTTGCACTCTTGTCATTATTTAATTATTTGGAATTGTTGGTTCCTGTTAGCCTTTCCCACTAGAACACACAATCCCTGATGTATAGACTATGTCTGTCATCAATGCTGTGTCCCCAGTGCCTGCCACAGGGTCTGGCACATACAACGTGCTCAGTAAATAGTTGCTGAGTAATTAAAATTATTCCCACTTTACAGATGTGGTTGCTGAGGCTCAGAGAGGATAAGGAGCCTGCCTAGGGCCACCCAGTATGTGGTGGACTGGGTTTCCACTCAAGCCATGCCTGACTGCAGAAGCAGCACGCCATACAAAGCAGGATGGGCAAACAGAAGAGTGCATGGTTCATGGGCTCTGTGCCCAGATGATGCCTTTGTACACCAGAGTGCAGAGGCCAGGAAGGCAGCAGACAGACAGACAGACTTAGGTTTGAATCCTGGCTCTGTCGTGCAAGCATCCCGACTGAGCCTTCAGTTTTGGCATCTATAGAAGGTGGGTAATCATAACCACACCCCCCTTAGGTTGATGTGAGGATTCAGTGAGAGGATGTGTGGACGTGCATAGCCTGGCACACAGCGGGTACGCAGTGAGGAGTGGCCCCGAGCCCCCGGGTTATCCTAGGTCTGGGGAGAGACTCACGGAACAGAGGGGCTGGAGAAGGACTTGAGTCTTCCTTCTAGGAAAATTCCCTCCCCTTCCAAGAACTCCCCCTCTGCTGTGACAAGGAGAGGTGGTCTTAAAGCAAAGGATCCGCCCAAGCATCCTGTGCAGTTTTCAGCATGGATGACTTTGCTGCAGGACAGAGCCTAAAGTCCGAGTCCTCCCCTGCAGCTCCCCCCACTCCCTCAAATGGGCCACTCAGGTTCCCCGGATGCCCTGCGGGCTGTCCCACCCCCATGCCTGTGCTCACGTCACTGCCCCTCACCTGGGCTCCCTTCTCTTCCTCCTGTCTCTAAACCCTACCAGGCTGTCAACACCAGTTCCTGCCTTGCCCACACCAGGAAGCCTTTCCTGAGCCCCGCTCTTGGCAGGAGGTGCCTTTCTCTGCTGCCCACAGCACACACAGCTGTAGCAATACTTACTCCACGCATTCATTCACTCGCCAGCTATTTATTGAGCACCTATTGTTTGCAGGCAATGAAAAGAGAAACTTGTAAGTAGGAAGGAATCAACAGCAAGCAAAAGATATAAATAAAATAGTGTATTAGGAGGTGATAAGTTAGGAAAAATAAAGCAGCAAGTCCAAAATGGAGTGAGGATGGGAAACGTAGGTGAAGGATGGGATTTGCAGTTTTCTATAGTGTGAGCCTTAGAAACGAGGATTCTTGTGCAAATGGTGTCTTGAGGGCACGTTGACAGTAGGGAAGTGAAGGGAGCAGCAAAGAGCAGGGGAGAAGCTGAGTGAGGAGGTAGCCTCAGCTGGAGTCTCGCTGCAGCCTGGTCCCGTGGGGAGCTCAGGAGCATGAGCTGCACCACAGAGTCCATCTCGCCTTGGAGCCCCTTGCACCCCACATGGGCAGTCACTGACTATGCACTGCCCCTCGGGTAGAAAGCAGCTTCCATTCCCCAAGGGCAATGTCTAGAGAAAGGGGCAGCTGCAAACCGTAAGGAGCTCACATGCACAGCAGCTGGAGGAACCAGGCTCTGGGTGGGCACACAGGCACCCACTGCGGAGAGGCTAGGGGGGGCCTTGATGAGGTGACACTTGAGGCAGGAGGAGTGGGAGTGAGGCCTGCAGTGAATGGGGTGGTCCTTCTAGGCAGAGGGAGAGCCAGGGTCAAGGGTCTTCAGTGGGAACATGGCTGGCCAGTGCCAGGAACGGCAAGGGGGCCAGTGCCCTGGAGCAGAGTGAAAGAGGGGGAGCACCGTGGAGTGAGGGGGAGTGTGAGGGAGTATATGTGAGGGTGTGTGTGTGAGGGTGGTAGGGGTGTGAGTGTGCATGCATGAGTGTGTATGAGTGTGTGAATGTGTGTGAGGGTGTATGAGGATGTGTGAGGGTGAATGTGTGAGGGTGGTGCATGTGTGGCAAACCCATAAGCCCCGGTAAGGCCCATCTTACTTATTCCAAGTGAGATGGGAGCCATTGGAGGCTCTTGAGCAGAGGAGTGACATGATCTAATATATCGTTCAAGGTCCACTGAAGGGGTTGAGCATGGAAGACTGGAGACCCGGGGTGCGTGGGCACCCAGCTGCCACCCCAATGCAGAGCTGCCAGGTCTGGGACTGCACTCAGCAAGGGGGAGCCAGGGCCTGCCAAAGCTGTATTCCCCGAGATGGGACTGATGTGATGGCTTGAAAGTGGGGGGCGGGGATGCGAGGAGCTGTGGGCGACAGGGGGTGGGTGAAGCAGCACTGTTGGGATCTGTCCGGGCCCTCGATAATTTCTTGGATATATTATTGTGGAAAAGCAATCGGGAGAGAACTCACTGGAGATTCAGAATCACTCTGGGTCTTGGGATCTGCTCAGGCGGCTTTGTAAATAACGCCCCAAATAATTAAAAAGAGATTTTGTGGGCCCCCATCCTCCTGCCTCCAGGGAGGGATATACATCTGCAAATAAATTAAAACTAAGTCTAGCAATTTGCATGACTCAAGCGCTAGGGCCACATAAGCTGCAGGTTCCTTGTAAAGGATGCTGGTGGCCCCTCGTGGCTGCTGACATTGGCATGCAGACGTGCAGCCTGTCTTCCTGCCTGCCTGCCTCAGGCTCTCAGCCCTGAGCTCACACTCGAGGCCTGGAGCACAGTCCACACCAACTCAGGCCAAGGGGTTATCCGGGTCCCTAGACCCACATCGTCACTCAGAGACATGCTCCTGAGCGTGGCTGTGGGCAGGGCTGTCTGTACAGTCTACTTTAAAGGGCCCCGTGTCTTTCAAGCTCCTCTGTCTTGCTGAGTGGCCCGGGCCTTGTGGGGCCTCAGTCTACCATTTGGGCACCAGGAAGTAGGCTCTGGATGATCTACACTGCGGGAGGAGGGGCTGGCATTTGAAGGGATTGGTATGACAGGGCTTCATAAAGAGAAGGAAAAATGGCTATGCAAATTCAAGGTGGAATTACATTATGCAACCTAAAAATATCAACAGATGCCAGGCTGAGCCCTGCTTCTGGGTAGCTGGTGCACCAGCCTAAATCCCAAACTTGTCAGTCCCTGAGAGCTGTTTTTCTCGGGGAGAAGGGGCTGTTTTCTTGAACATTAACAGGAGTCCAGGCTCCTGGGGTCTGGGTGCCCCTCCCCCGAGCAGGACCCTGCCAGAGGTCTCTACCCCAGGTCCCCTCGTGTGGGTGGCTTTGGCCCAACTGCTTGCTAGAGCCTAGAGGGCTCCGTCCTGCCTGCTGGGGGAGGTGACCTGCCTTCCAGGGGAAAATGATCTGGCCCAGAGCAGGAAATGCCCAGCCCAGTGCCCCTTGCAGCCCTCCTGAGGCCCCACTGCTGCTGCTAATGGCAGCAAAATAACTTGTTCTGGGGCCCATGGCCTCGCCTTGCTGAGATCCGTGGCACCCTATATTGTCCTGAGATTCCCAGAGAGGAGAAGGAGCCTGTTCAACTCTCCCTTTCTCACACACACAGGAAAGAAGCCTCTCGCCTCTCTCCCAGCCACCTTCCCACGGGTGTCCCCACACAATGCACTCCATCTCCTAGAGCCTGTGACCTCCCCATTCCAGCCACAAAAAACAATTACCAGCACCCAATTACTCAACTCTTCAGGAGACAATGGCCTCACAGGCAGAGAGGGCAGGAGACTTGAGGCCTTTGTGGAAGCATGAAAGGGTATTGGTTTAAGTGTTCTGAGCTGTGACTGGATTTACCCTCCCTTCTCATCGCTTAAAGGGACAGAACTTTCTAGAATCCCGTATCCCCAGCCGTTCAGTGGGAGCTGGACTCTGATCCCCTGGAGTTGCTCCCCAGCCACCTGCCCAGGGGAGGATTGACTGAGCAGACTTTGCTTTCAGGTTCTCAGGTACCCATTGGTGGGTAATGCGTGGGTCATAGTAGTAACAGCTGTCGTTTATGAAGCACCTACTATGTGCCATTATCTATTCACTCCCCACCGGAGTTACCTGCCATTATCCTGATTTTACACACCAGGCAACACTTTTGAATGAATGAATGAGTGTATGAATAAATAAAATGACAAAGTGGAGATTCAAAATGTGATCTGCAATTTAACAAGTAGGTATAGAACAAATTTCAATGGCTGCTATGGGTTACAGTTCCACCATTTCACTTCTTTCCTTCTAGCTATTCTAATACCCTAGCAACCAAGAAGAAGAAAATTATATAGAGATTCAGCAGTCATGATTCTTTGTTAAATTCCATCTTGTCTGTTGCTATCCCTTCCTCTAGTTTAATCACTTTCCCGATCTTCAGGGATGTCTAGGCAGTGACCACTCTAGCCTGTTCATGTTGAAAACGGGTGTCGACATTATGGGAGAGGGGACACATCTGGTTGATATTCTTGTTAAATTGCACTTGGAAAGTTATCATTTCTATATATACATGTTATATTCTACAATAAAAAAATAGGATTAAAAAAATAAAACAAAAACAAAGTAATCTGCAAGACTCCAAAACCACTTACATGAGGCTTCCTTGATTTCTTAGAGTCTGAAGTTTAAGTAACTTACCATTTTTATTTTTGGAAATACTTTCCTGAACAAAGTATGGACTTTAGTTCTTATCAAAGTAATGTATCAATATTGGTTGATTAATTGTGACTATGTGCCATACTAATGTAAGATGTTAGTAATAGGGGAACTGGGTGTGGGGTAACTGGGAACTCTCTGTTCTATCCCTGCAATTTTTCTAAAAATCTAAAAATGTTCTAAAATTTAAAGTTTAGTTTGAAAAAAAAGGAATGACATTTTCTTAATCTAATCATGAGAAAACATCAGAAAATTCCAAATGAAGAGACATCATATGAAATAACTGACCTGAACTCTACAAATGTGTCAGGTCACTGAAGAGCAGGAAGGGCTGAGGGACTGTTACAGATTAAAGGAGAATGAAGAAACACGACAAGAAAACACAGCACACGATTCTGGATCTGATCCTAGACAGGGCGGGGAAAAACAACTATAAAGGACATTATAGGGATAATTGGCAAAATTTCGAATATGGAACCCATGGATTAGGTAATAATCCTATATCAGTGTTGTATTTCCTGATTTTAACAATTGCACTGTGGTTATATAAAAGAACATCATTGTTTTTAGGAAGTGCACACTGAAGTATTTAAGGTTTAAAGGGCACAGTGTACACAGAGAGAAAGGGAGAAAGCAAGTAAATGATAACACATTTATGGCAAAATGTTAATAATTGGTGAATCCGAGTTAAGAGTACATGGGAGGGGGGGGGCAAAAAAAAAGTACACGGGAGTTCTTTTAACTTTCCTCACAATTCTTCTGTAATTCGAAATTATTTTTAAAAACACTAAGTTTAAATAAGTTCACACATAAACATGTAACAAAACCCAAAATGTAGAAATGTTGCTGGCCTCTTGGGTGTCCTTGTGCTGTTTACTGCGCTCTGACGGCCAATACAAGAACTCCCAGTGGCAGCAGAAGGGGTGGGGGCCGCGGAGGGGCGGGGGACAGAGCAGCTCTGGGGGGAAGAGGGAGAAGCTGACATGCACAGTGGTGAGGGAGGCTGCCAGGGCCTCTGCTGCTGTCCTGGGTGTGGGAGGTGCTCCTGAAGCCCCAGGTCTGGCAGCCCACCCCTCCAACTCCTGCTCCTGATGTTCCTCTACATGTCCAGCCACTACCCAGCCCCGCCGGCCACAGTTCCCATCAGTGGTTCTCTATTGTGGTTCACGATCAAAATGCCTGGGGTGTGCTACTGGCATTAGTGAGCCGGGCAAGGGACACAGAGAGTCCCACAGAGTGAGAATCTGTCCCCCACCCTCACTCCAATGGCAGCCCAGGGGACGCACAGTTACTACAGTCACTGGGTCATACCAGGTCTCGCCCCCATGGCTTTGCATGTGCCCATCCCTCTGCTGAAGGAGTTTAGACTTCGTCTGCAGGCACTTGGGAGCCATTGAGAGTCCCAGGGCTGACCTTAGTGGGTGTAAGGCTGTGCCCAGCTGCCTGGGGTTCGGCTGTTGCCCAGCACTTGCTTGGAAAGAGGAGCTTTCATGAAAAGCCTTTCACAGTGGACTTTTGCTGGCGGGCTCCAAGTCAATCGGCTGCCACAGGGAAGCCTTTCCAAGGAAAATTCCCTGAATCACTGCAGCCTGTCCAAAGGAAAATAAAGAGTAACTTTTACGGAGGACTTACTGTGTGCTCAGCCCTGTTCTCAGGACTCAGTGAGTGTATCTCATTTAGTCCTCATCACAATGCCATGAGTAGATTCCATTATATTTCCATTTTATAGGTAAGAAAATGGCACAGAGATGTTAAGTAACTTGCCCAAGGTCACACAGCTAGTAAGCCTTTGAGTGAAGACACGATTTCCCATTCACTGTGCCAGATATCATGTTCTTAGGGATCTCGGCACAGGTCCTCCATCTGGGGTTTCTGGCCCACAAACTCCCAACCTAAAGCTGAAACTCATCCTGAAATATCAGTTTCCAGCCCAGCTCCCAGTTTTGAAGCATTTGGTATGGATCATCCCTTGCCCTTGAGCAGGCTGGAGTACCCAGGTGAGACCCCACAGAGGCACCCTGTTTTGTCCTTGTGCCTTCACACCCAGACCAAGCAGGCTGGAGGCATTCTTCTCTGGGGGTTGAAGGTGGCTATTGTCCCTGCCATTCAAAACCATCTCAACATTCTCCCCTCCAAGGGCCTCCCAGCCTGCAGAGAGCCCATCACAGTCCCTGAGGGACCGATTCTGCCCCAGAATGATCGGACAAGGATATGAGCCTCTCTCTCCCCCTTGTATAAAGCCCTCTGTGGCTCCCCATTGCTTCCACCATTCCAAACCCTCCAGTATAGTGTGCCGACCCCGGTAGCCTCAAGTCTGGATTTGCCGTGCTCATCCTCACTTCTGGGCCTTTGCATGTGCTTTTGCCTTGGCCTTGAACTCCTCTCTGCCCCTGGAATCAGAAGTGGGAAATATGGAGTGTATCTGGGGAGAATCAGGTTGAGAATGGAGAGGGCATAGGGTGGGATGGAAGATGGGGCCAGATGAGGGCAAAGGGTCTAGAAGGTTTAAACACTCTCCTGAAACAGAGGAGAGTATCAGGGCTGTCGCTGATAATCTTGGAGGGGAGAGGGTCTCCCTGCACAAAACCACAGCTGCCTTGACCCTTCTTAGCCTCTCAGACTCTACCCCCGCCCTGAGGCCAGGCTTCCTCAAGCTGCGTTCCTTTCCACTTGTTACCCTGCCCGCTCCTTCCCAGGAGGCTGAACCAGACCTATAAGTTCATTCACCACCTCAGAGGTGAGTGGCTGGTCGGCCTCGCCAAAGCTGAGCAGCCCCAGGCAGGAAACGGTGGTCTCTGCTGCCAACAGAGCCCATGAGACAGGGCCCCTGCCCTCAGCCCTACAGAGCCAGGGCGGCCCCCCTCCGTTCCAGCCTGGGCTGGTGGGCGCCAGGGAAGGCAGGGCAAGCGGCGGCCAATGGGGAGCACCAGCCCCACTGCTCAGAGGAGGGAAAAGACTTGCTCGGGGTCTCCCAGCAGCAAGCAGGCGGCAGCGTGGGAACCAGCAAGGAGGAAGAGAGGAGAGCAGGAGTGCCTCGTTCCCACTACCCACAAGCAGAGCCGAGGGAAGGAGATGAGGGAAAGTGGTTTACTGTGGTCCCTGCGGGTGTAGGGAAGAAAGGGAACAGTGGGTGCGTGGGGTGTTGTCCTGCTGGGGGACCCTGGGAGCCATGGTGAAACCCCCTTCTCCCAGCTACCCCACCTGAGGGGAGGTGGTGTGAGCGTTACACACACAGCCCTGTGGGCCACAGGCCGAAGGCAGCTCCGGAAAACTTCATACCTCTGGCGGGTGGCCTGGCAGGCTGAGGAGGAGTGGGCTCAGGCTGCCAGACAAGCCGGCAGGCAGAGAGATGCAGATGGAAAGGCCCCAGCTGGAGGGACCAGAACTGCTGCAGGGAGTCGAGGCCGGAGGGAAAGGGAAATGGCCCAGGGGAATTTCCTGGTCTTCTGCCTTTTCCTGGTCTTCTGAAGGATTTCTGACCATTTGAGGCTTTGCAGCCTGTGAATTGAGCCTCAAACTTTGCCCACTTTGAATGATAGCAGCAGCCAGGCTCACACCCAGCAGAGGCCCAGCCCAGCTTCCAGGAAGTTTGTGTGGAAGCAGGAGAGGGGCATCCCTGGTGGCCTCCAACACTGGAGTGACAGTTCCCCAAGACGAGGCTGTTGTGAGACAGGCCCCAGCCTGACCCACTGCTCAGGTGACACCAGGCTGCCCTCCGCCAACAGACCACCCCCTGCTTCAAGGGATCTCCTGGACCCTGAGATGTTGGTGCTGAAGGGCTCTTCAGCCAGCCCCTACTGCATGGATGGGAAGATGGAGAACCAGAGAGGGAAAGTGGCATTTCCAGGGTCACACAGCTGGCCAGAGAGGCTGGTGTGCTTTTGCAGGTTGTCCACTAACTAAATAAGAGTGGCCTTGCACAAAAGGTGGGTACAGCCCACATGCCCATCAACAGATGGACAAATAAACAAAATGTGGTATATCCATATGGGGTAATATTACTCAGCCATAAAAAGGAATGAAATTCTAACACATACTACAATATGAACCCTGAAAACATTCAGCTAAGTGGAATAAGAGAGACACAGAAGGACAGATACTGTATGATTCCACTTACATGAAATACCTAGAATAAGCAAATTCAGAGACAGAAAGTAGATTCAAGGTGACCAGGGACTGTGGGGAGAGAGAATCTCAAGTTATTGCTTAAAGGATAAAGAGTTTCTATTTGAGGTGATGGGAGGGTTTTAGGAATAGAAGATAGTGATTGTAGCGTAATATTTGTAAACATAATTAATGTCACTGAATTGTACATTAAAATAGAATGGCAAATTTTATGATATATATACGTGTGTGTGTGTGTGTGTGTGTGTGTGTGTATATATACATATATATATATATATACCACAATTTTAAAATGATAATAATGGCTCTGCAGCCAATCATCAGGGAACAGTGATAGAAAGCATAGCGACAAGTGAAAAAGGCACCGACTAAGTGATATGGAGGTATGAGTTTCCTCTTGCCACAGTAACAAATTGCCACAAGCTCAGTGTCTTAAAACAACACGAAGTTATTATCTGTTCTGCAGGGCAGAAATCCGAAGTGGGTCTCACTGGGCTAAAGCCAAGGGGTTGGCAGGGCTGTTCCTCCTGGAGACCCTGGAGGAGAATCCATGTCCTTGCCGCTTTCAGCTTCTACAGGCCACCCAGACTCCTTGGCTCACTGCCCCTTCCTCCACTCCAAAGCCAGCAACATTGGGCCGAGTCCTTCTCTCACTGCCATCTCTCTGCTCCTCCCTCATCCATTTATAAGGACGCTTCAGATTACGTTGGCTCCACTTGGATAATCCAAGATAATCTCCCTACTTTAAGGTCAGCTGATTAGCAACCTGAACTCCACCTGCAATCTTCCTTTCCCTCTGCCATGTAACCTAACGGGCTTTGGGGATTAGGATGGGGACATCTTTGGGGTCTATTATTCTGCTACCACAATGGGGGACCAGAGGCCCAAGAGGGATGGGCAGGAGGGGAGCACAAAGCAACACCAACAGGCAAGGACTGGTTCAGAGATGCTGGCAGAGAGAGGGCGTGCCCTGCCCAGGGAGAGGCAGATGTGTGTGCACGTCCCATGTACATGTATATCTGGGTACACAAGCGTGTCTGGGTGTGTATGTGTCTGGAGAGTGTGATCCTTTCTTACCCTTCTGGCTGTCTCATATTGAACTTCTCCAAGGAGGTGAAGCATGAGCAGGGCTTTGACGGGATGGGCAGGGCAGTGAGCTGGGCTGGGAGGTCAAGGCACTATCTCTTTTTTCTTCTACAAATCCATAATTCTGTCCCCCACTTGGGTGAGAGACAGCTACTTCTGCCCCCTTCAGGCCTCCATCTCTGCCTAGGTGGGCAGCCCACACCCACATCAGCCCCTGGGCAGGGCTGAGCTCCCCAGGCACGGATGGGGTGAGGGTTGGAAGTGAAGCTCCTCTCCACACCGGGCCTGGTTTCTATGGCAGCGGGCTCGATGCCCCCACCCAGGGCTCACACAAAGGGAAGGTGGCAGGGAACATACTCATGCTTCTCCACGCACAGGGCAGAACAAGGAATTCTTTGTTGGGCACAACAAAGCACCACCTCCCACCCAGGCCTCCAGAAGGAGCTGGAGCCACATATGCAGCTGAGATTCCTCCCCAGGAACCATCAGCAGGCAGCAAAGCAGCCCTGACCTTACCTTCCCTGCTGCAGATGAGCGTGTCCTACAGCCAAGGCACCTCAGAGTGGGCAGGGGACTACAAGGCTAAGCCTGTCTGGAGACAGGCAGAGAAACTGAGGCTCAGAGAGGCCATGGAACTGGTTAGGGCAGGGCTGGAATGGAATCTGAGGCTCCTCTCCAGTTTCTGCTGCCCTTCTCCACTGAATAAGAAAATGACAACAAGAAACAATTGAGGGGCCCTGGTCCTGCCTGAGTCCAGGCATACAGGAGTGAATGAATGCTGAATGGATGGGTGAGAGGGTGGAGCAATAGAGAGGAGGAAGTGGGTGGGAAGGGATGGAGGGAAGAGGGGATGGGTGGATGGATGGACGGATGGATGGATGGATGGATGGATGGATGGATGGATGAGTGTATAGATAGATGGATGAGTGGATGAGTAGAGGGAGGGAGAGAAGTGAATGAATGGATGCGTGGATGGGTGGATGGATGGAAGGGAAGGAGGAAGGGAGGGAGGCAGGATGAAGGGTGTTCCCTTCAGCAGCACATATACTAAAATTGGAATGATACAAAGAAGATTAGCATGGTCCCTGCTCAAAGATGGCATGCAAATTCGTGAAGCATTCCATATTTTTGTTTGATGGTGGGCGAGTATATGGGAATCCTGTATATCATGCATGATTGTTCTGTAAACCCACAATTTCTCTAATAAAGAAAAAGGAGTGGATGGATGGATGGATGGACAGATGGTTGGATGGATGGATCCTCATCTAAAAGAGGCTGAATAAGGTCAGGGCATGTGCTATGTTCCTTCATCTTGCAACTGAAGAGACATCTGGTAGGGATGCCATGTTTATTAATTCAAGGCAGTGTAACTGGTGGTCCAGAGTGTAGCCTCAAGTTACCTAATTTCTTTATCTATGACTTGCTAACTATGTGACCTTGGGCAAGGTACTAAATCACCCTTAGTCTCAATTTCCTCATTTGTAAATGGGGATACTGACAGTACCAACTCATGGGGTGGCCGTGAATACTTAGCACAGTGCTTGGCATATGGGAAGAGTGAAAAAGAATATTAATGATTATTATAAATAGTTATTAATTTCATGGTCATTTATCATGCACTTTTCTTTACTAATGACAGCAAGATAGCAGTGGAACCTCTTCAGTAGCTCCCCATCTCACTCGGAGCAACAGTCGAAGGCCTTCCAATGACCCACAAGCCATCATATGACCTTGCCTCCTCACTGGCCCCATCTTCTGCTTCTCTCCCCCGTGCTCACTCTGCTCTTGCCACACTGTACGGACCGATATGCCAGGAATGCTGCCAGCTCAGGCCCTTAGCACCTGCTCCCTGCCAGCCTCTTCCTCCTCACACATTCACGGCTCGCTCCCTCAACACCTCCAAGTCTTTGCTTAAGTGTCCCCTTCTCAGTGAGGCCTTCCCTTGCCCCTTTTATAAATGCCACCATCCTGCCCCACCCCTAGCACTGCAATCCCCTGCCCTGCTTTATTTTACCCCCAGCACCTGTCTCTGTCTGACTTAACTGTGCATTTGACTTACTCATCTTGTCCATTGCAGGAACTCACACAGCAGGAACTCAGCTCCATGAGGGCAGGGAATTTTGTCTCTTCTGTTCCCCAGAGCAGTACCTGGCACCTCTGAAGCACTCAATACATAGCTGTTGAATGAATAAATGCTGTATGATGAGGGTGTGCCAGGTTTTGATGCCAGTGCCCAAAATACCAGTGACACAGGTCAGAAGGAGAAAGATGTCCAAATGGAGGTAGAAAGGGCTCTCAAGGGAGCCTGAAGGAGGCATCGTGGAGGAAGTGGCCTTTGCTCTGAGCCTTGGAGGGTGGGGAGGATGTTCTTAGGTAGAGCTGGGGGTGGGGTATTCCAAGTTTGAAACGACATCAGCCAAAGCCCTGCAGAGAGGATGAAGGGTCTGGGGACCAGTAGCACAGGGGTCTCCAGAAGCAGGCCAGTCCCTGGGTAGGGTCGGGAAAGCCATACAGGTGCCTGGGGGCCACAAGCCTTTTACATAGGCTGTAGGGGAGGGTGCAGGGTCAGAGGTGGCCCTGGGGGGTCCCATCCCAGCAGAGCAGCCAGACCTCTAATCTGGGAGATATAAGGAGCCTTCTCATCAGAGCTGCCAGCAAGATGGATTGCCTTCATGGAGGAGGCCTGAGACTCGGGGGCAAGCCATCCCTGTCTGCCTCACCCAGGGCCTCACAAGCTCCAAGTCTCAGCCCATGCCAGAGACGGAGCAGCAAGGCAGAAACCAGGGTGCTGAGAGCTCTGCAAGCTGGATAAATTACAGCTCCGAGTGTCCCTCCACCCCACGTGGCAGAATGTCACCCCTCCAAGCAGGGAACAAAGGAGGCTGCTGATTAGGAGGAGGCCTGGTGGTTGGGGCCGGCCTCACTGGGCTCCAGAGATCCATGCTCGGCAGGGCTGGGGGAGGCAGAAGAGAAGAAGACATGAGCACTCAGAGGCAGCCTGGAAGGAGCCTTGGCTCTGGAGTCAGATCCCAGTGCTGCTGCTCACCAGCTCTGGGCAATTCATTCCAAGGCTCTGAGCCTCACTTTTGGCATCTGGGACAACACCTGGCCCAACCTGGACCAATCAGATTCTCTGGAGTTTGGAACTGGGATTCAGAAAAACTCGAGGTAGTTGAGGACATGGGGGCAGCTCACAAACACGGAGAAGCCCAGAAAGCTGGCAAGCAGGGAGAGCAGAGCAAAGCCTAAGAGAGACCATGGTCTCTCAGGGTCTTCATTTCCAGGCTGCTAGGACAAACATCACACAATGGGCTGGCTAAACAACAGGAATTTATTGGCGCACAGTTTTCAAGGCTGGAAGGCTTGCTTCCTCCCAGGATCGGTGGTGGGCTGGCTGGTCACGGTCCTGGCTTGCATCTCTGCCCCATGTCACATGGCAAGGTCTTCTTTCTCTAAGTTTCTGGCTTCCAGCTCCTCCCCATGGCTTTTTCTCACTATGCCTGCATTTTTTTCTGATTATAAAGAACTCCACTAACTCAGATTAAAATCCAGTCTCTTGTGATGATGACTGTGAATAATTGATTGAACATTTTAGATGATTGTATGGTATGTGAATAAACCTCACTACAATTGCACTTTTTAAAAAAACCAATCTCATTCCATTGGGACATACTTTACCTGAAATAACATACTTAAGATCTCCTATTTCCAATGGGCTCACACCCACAGAAAGGTGGACCAAGACGGAGAACACGTCTGAATTGGGGTACGCAATTCAATCCACCACATCCAGGGAGGCCAAGAGAGACGCAGCCTGGGTTACTGTCGGGTTTTCCAAATCCTGACCTTCCCTAGGCTGCCATTTCTGGCCTGGGGTTCTCTGAGACACTCTGCATCCTTATAATAAATTCTCTTCTTTGTTCTCAACCTGTCCTGAGAAGATTTCAGTTGTGTGGTAGATTGTGTTTCCAAAAAAGGCCACAGCAATCTCTCCCAGCCCACATGCTCTTTTGCAGTGGGCCCTTGCAACACCCCAATCAAAAGGTGGATTCAATTTCCCCTCCCCTAGAATCTGGGCTGGTCCTGTGACTGCTTTAGCCAATGGATAAGGTGTTTGTGACATTTTGGGACTTCCACGTCCAGGCATTAAGTGGAATCTTTTGTGCTCTGCAGGAAGCCAAGTGCCATGTAAGAAGTTTCACTATGTGAAGCCGTGGTACTATGAGGAGGCCTGAGCTAAGGCAAGTGGAAAGGACATACACGGAAAGAGAAATGTCCATCCTGGTCCCAGCTGGTCCGTCCATCCCAGCTAGGCTCCAAACATGTGAATGAAGAAGGCTTCTTGAATGTTCCCAGCCCAGCAGACAACTTATGGAGCAGGGCTGGGCTGTGTTCCCTGAGCCCTCGCCAAATTGCAGAAGCATGAGCAAGTAAAAGATCATTGCTCTTTTAACCAGTATGTTTCAGTTTAGTTTGTTATGTAACAACAGATAAGCATATTGCAGCCAAAGAGCTGTAATCCTCGCTACCCAAATCTACTGGGTTCCTGAGTTCAGATAGAATTCTGATAGTAAGGAACATTGAATTATCTGAAATTATTTGGTTTTCACATTTTGGAAAGTGAAAAATGAGAGCTTGGAAGGTCAGAAATTTCTAAAAAAAAAAAAAAAAAAAAAAGTGTCCCAAGTTATTCGGTTGCTGAGTTTGGAAGTGACAGTCCCAATACTGAGAGACACCCAGTTAGGCTGAGACCTTCCTGCAGTGAGGCGGGGAAGGCTTTGGGGTCAGGCCCCAGCTCTGTCTCTGGCTGCGTGACTCTATGTTTCCACCTGTCAGACACGCCTTCCTCACCCTGCCTGCCTCCGTCTCCTGCCAGCATCCCTCCTGGGCCAGCTCAGTCAGGGGTCTGGGACTTTACAGAGCAGGCTGCCCAAGCTTGATTGTTTGTCTCTTCTATATTGAGATCTTTACTAAGCACTTAATTCAGTCAATGAGTGTTTCCTGTACAAATGGCCAATGACCATATGAAGTGTGTGCAACCTCATGAGTGACCAAGGCAATGCAAATTACAGCAAGAATGAGATTCACCTTCCTGCTTATCCGATTGGCAAAACTGAAGTTGGATAAAACTGCTGTGGACAGTGAGGAAGGAAGCACTGGGTGTCTCAGGAGAAGAGAAATTGCTTAATTTGGAGGGCAGTTTAGCAGCATCTATTAAAATACAAAATGGTGCATCCTTCAATTAGGCAATCCGACTTCTGGGTTTATATCCCAGAGAAATACCCACACATATCACACAAAGAGACATGTGCTAGAATGTTCTCCACAGTGCTGCCTGTAATTGTGAAACTTTGGAAACATGCCACAATCCATGAATAAGGGCCCAGTGTTTCCCTGCTCTGAAGCACAAGGCAGCCTTTAGCATAACTGACATACGTGTAGGCCATAAGGGACACCCATAGATATATATAAATGACTCAGAAGTCCGGCACCGAACCATCTCTAATGGATATTGTCAGGTGAAGAGAATGTATGCACATCATGTTAGTTGTGTAAACAACCACATAAAACACAGAAATATAAAAATTTCAAATTAAATGCAACATCAAAATTATGAAATGAACTCAGGAAACTGATAAAAAGTGTTCTCTGGAGAGGCACATGGGATTGGGAAGGCCAAGGGTGGGGAGGGGAGTTTGTCTCTCTTATTTGTATTTTTTAATCATGAGAATGTATTTGTGTATTTCTTAAGTTATGAAAACAAATTTTTAAAGTATTTACGAACGCCCGTGGGAATTTCCAGTTGATGGGGGAGACCGAGTCACACAGGGGCAGCTGAGAAGAGCCCAGACTGGGGTGAGAGCAAGGGCTGGTGTAAAAGGCTCAGACTTGGGGGCCTGTGGGAAAACAGCAGTGGGCAGATAACTGGGCCCGAATAGTCAGGGGAGGCAGCCAGGAGAAGAAACCCACTCCAATGGCCGGTAGGACCTGGGTAGCTGAAGAGGAAGGATGTTCAAGCAGAAGCTGGGTTGCTACATAGAGAGCTTCCTGCTCAGACAAGAAATGGGTTTGGGTAACCTCTGGGAGCTTGTCCTGCCCCTGGCCTTACCTGTGCTCTGATTTCTCAGATTGCTCACAAGTCCAGTGGGGCAGAGCACAGCAGAGCAGGTGCAAACAGAGAGGCAGGACTCCTTCAAGCCCCTGGACCACACACATGGACCACGCCTCATCTCCTGCCCCACAGGAAATCTTCACACTCACCTGCGTGTCCCCTTGTTGGCTCATTCATACATTCATGTATTCTTCTGTTAGACATCCGTCTATTTCTCCACCCATTCATTCATTCACTCATCCAGAAATGAGTGAGAAGTCACCATGTGCCTATGGGCCTAGCCCTCAGGGTCACCCCAGCCTCCTCTGGAATCTGAGGTCATTAGAGCTAGAAGGGTCCTAAGAGGTCATCTAGTCCAAACTTCACCCATTTCAGAGAAAAGAAAACAAGGCCCAAAGCGGGAATATGACCTCCCCCGGTCAGGGAGTCAGGACCAGAACCAGGCCCAGGAAGGAGCTCTGCCCTCCCCCTCTTATCCCCGGTCCAGCTGCATCTTCTCTTCACCTCTGTACCCCACCCAGCACCTAGCATGGCAGCTGGCATGCACACAGTGCTCAAAACACTTTGGTCCAACAAACAGTCAAACGAATGAATGAGTGATAAAAAACTAAAAGGTGCACAATGCTAGATTTCTCATCAGAGATTGGAGAAGGAAGAGTCTTCTCTACTGGTGTAGAGATTTCTGCTCATTCTCTTCAGCCCCAAGCTTGGGTGCTGTGTCTGGATGAGGAGGGGCTGGGTGGTGCTGGGTGGGGAAAGGGGTCTGGGCAGTTGGAGGCTCTATTTGAGCTTCAGCAGATGTTTACAGTAGACAGTGCACCTCTATGCCTATCGGACCAGCCCTGAGCAGTGCTGGGTGTCTAAATGGACCCTGATTTTGAGGAAGTGAATCTAGGGCAGTGGTTTTCAAATTTGAGCATGCATCAGAATAACCTCAAGGACTTTTTTTAAAACACAGAAGGCAGAAACCACAGTGCTTCTGATTCAGTGAGTCTGGAGTTCGCATTTCTAGAAAGTTCTCAGGTGATGCTGATGCATCCTTGACTGCAAATTAGAACGACACTGGGATGCCCAGGCTACACCTTTGACCAATAACATGAGAATTGATGGAGGAGAAACCCAGGCAGCAGAACTTCTCAAACTTCATCTATGGTGAAGGACCACTATTTCCTTCTTATTATCATCAATCAATTGTGAGTCAATACAGTAAAAAGAGATTACTAGAAAAAATGAAATAAAATGCAAAGATATACAAAATGTATATCCACATTTTTTTGTTATTAGACTCAGCAAGCATAAAATTGCTCGGTCAATTGCCATGAACGTTTCTAAATGCATACACTCAATTTCTGTTCTCGTGGTCTGGGAGCAAACAGCTCACAAATTGGCCTCATCTGGGGATGCCCCTTATAACTAGTGCTCAGGGCTCAGGTCAGACAAAGAAGACTATCTGCTTAACTTCAACCTCTCCCAGGTGACATCTTTTACCCTAAGTCGGGATGAGCATTAACTCCTCTCTCCTATGTCTACTCAAAGGCCAGAGTTGAGAGACTTCATGGAATATTCTTAAAACACTGCTGCTGAGAAAATCACTAGGCAGAAGCTTGCTGTGAGAGATAACCATTTCCTCACTGTTGGAGTCTCAGTCGGGAAGTCAGCAATTCTAGGTTTCGGTTTTAAATCTACCACTAACTAGCTATGAGGCAAATATTTCTCAGGGTGTCAATTTACCTCTCTGTGAACTGGGCAGAAAGGTGTTTCTGGGTCGTGCAATAGCATCACTGTGATTTCAATAATCTGGGAAATACATATTGTTCAGTAACCAATAGCTGAAACATAAAGCATAGTGAGAGCCGCTTGGAAAGAATCCCCCGTTTAACTGGTTAATCAGTTAAACGGCTAAGGGGTCTGCTCATTAAACTGATGGCTGCTGTCTCTCCACACTAGTGAATCCTGGCACCTCAGTGACAGACTTGCTACCTGGAGTTGTGTTCACTTCTCCCCAAAGGCAATCTGCTGGCCCTTTGAGATCCAAAGGATCTGCAGCCGTCAATAGAGAAACCAGTCTGGAGAAGCCATGCAGCCTCCACCTGGGGGGACTCACATCCCAGCTCTGATGGGGACACAGCTCAGAAGGCCTGAGCAAGCCCTGCCCCTCTGGGCCTGTTTCCACATCTAAAAAGAAGTTTTCTAAAGTCTCTTGCAAAGCTCTCTGGTTTTGTGTATTAATTTGCCAATTATCACTAGACTTTCACCACATTGCAAGTATCTGTGACAGATCGATGTCACTTGTGCTTGGGAGGAGGGAGACATCTGCAGAGTGGCCAGCGTGACTTCCTCCGTCTGGCCAGGTCTTCCACTCGCTTTCCCATGTGAAGCCAGTCCCTGTGGCAGCTGTTTGGTTGGGGTGTCCCATGGGCCGGAGCTGAACTAACCACAGGACATCGATTAATGCTGTAATTCTCAGAGCAATCCAAGGAGGGTGGTCCTATCTATCATAGGTAATATCATTAGTCCCCTTTACCGACAAGGCAATTATGACCCAGAGAGCCCAAGGTCACACAGCCAGGACGCGACAGACAGCCCTCTAACCCAGGCAATCTGGCTTCAACCAGTCCTACTGAGCCCCTATCATGTGCTTATGATATAAGATCCTTCACTGAGTCAATGTTTGGAGACACCTGTGATAGTATTCACGCTATTTTCAAAATCCAATTTCCCCTTCTCTCTGAGCAACTGGGGGGAAAGCAGGATAATTTGAATTTCCTTTGTCAGTATTCTCAATACACGCCAGAGGGAACATTTGCAGATTATGAGAGGCAACGTGGTTCTCCACACAAATACCTCCTATTATCACCCAAATCAAAAATGGCTCCAGTGCTGAGTTTGAGAGCACTATGCTTCCTAAGGAAAGAAGAAGCTTTCGAATGAAATTACAATTTTTCCTCCACAAATAGGCATCTGGTAAGAGCAGCAGGTGGAGTGGGTGGCTGACGGCCAGGTGGGCTCTGAAATTCAGAGGGAGGGCTGTGGGGAGAAGGGGACTTGATGCACCCCACCCTGGGTTCTCATTTTGTAGCAAGCCCTGGGGAAACAAGAAAGGAGTTTTCTAAGAACCTGCGGACTTTCCCACAGAAAACCTCTGTAGCATGGTGGTTAAAATCATGGACTCCTGATCCAGACTGCTAGGGTTCAAATCTCAGGTCTACCTCTTACTAGCTCTGTGAACCTGGGCCCTGATCTAACTTCTCTGTGCCTCAGTCCCTCAAACATGTACAACAGTAAAGTTACATGAGGATTAAATAAATCCATACAAAGGGATTTAGATCATGCCTAACAGGAAACAAGGCTATAAATGCATTAGCTATTATTACAATTTCAGGTAACTCACAATTTGACTTGGACATGCAGAAGTAAAGGGTTTGGGGATGGGTTTTAGCTTCCTCATTAAATGTGTTTCTATCTAAGTATAGTGTGTTGGCCTTCCCTAAGCACAAAGCAATGGGAGACCTTCTTTCCCTTTTGCCCCCCACCATCCAATTGTACCCATCCTTCAGTTTTCATTCCTCTACTCCCCACCCCACTCCCTTGCTGGGAAGCTTTTGCCGACAGTTCCAGCCCCATGACCTCCAGACTCCAGCTCGGAGTTCACACCCCAGTCTAAGCTGTTTCCTGACTGTGGGTGAGTCACCTCCCCGGAAACAGGGCCTGCCCTGGCCCCGGCTTATTCCTCTGCTTCTCCACCCCCATCCTTCATCCCCCTAAATCAGCAGGCCAGTGAGGGTGGGCCTAAGTCCCCTCTTCCTGTCTTCCCTGGGCACACAGAGGGAATCAGGGGAAGAGCTAACTCGTTATTGCCTGACCACAAGGGCAAGTTGTTGGGAAGACAGTCTGGGGAGAAACCCTGGCCACAGCTCCTCAGCAAAGCGGTCCACAGAGTACGATGTCCCCAGCCGTGGTGGGAGGCCTGTTCTTTCTGAGGCCTGCAGAACACTGCAGAAGCCTGGCTTGGGTTTGACCTCTGCACTTTGTCCTGACCTGACCCTGGAGCACATCTCCCAGTATCCCTCTCCCACCATGCCTGGGGGGCTTGTACGTGAAGGGGAGCCAGGTATCCCAGTCTCCAGGCTCTGAATTAACCAGAGGCCCTGCTCTCCCTGCAGCCTGCAGCTTCCACATCTCCATCTTGAACGGGCCTCAACAACCTGTCCCCTATCGTCCCGCCAAGAGACAGAGCCGTGAGGTGGGGGAAGGAGGCCTGGTCACTCTCCCCGGCAGCCCTGCTTACTCTCTCAGCCTAACTCACACACCCTGGGGGCTAAGGGAAACGCCCTCCTGCCCCCCAGAACAAGCCACACCTAACCTGCCCCCTAATTCTTACATTTTTGAATAAATTTTCCCTACTTTAAAAAAATAATATATATCCTTGCAAAATTTTGGAAAATACTGAAAAGCACAAAGAAAAAGGTAAGGAATCAGACACTCCCCTGACTCAGAGTTAGCTGTCTCTAATAATGGCGTTATATCATCTCCTAACAGGCACACTAGACACAGGAGCTTCTCTGTGGCCAGAGGAAAGAGCTGGGCATCCCACCCCCACCCATTAGCTGGTAGCATCTGTAGGTTCACACGTGCTCCAGGGGATTCCCGGAAAACTCCAACTGAGCTCACACTTGGGTTGCAGACAGTCAAGCCCGTGTGATTCACAGGCATGGGCCTGCGAAAGCTAAATGGCCAGACTGCTCTGAGATCCTTGACAAAGTCCGTCACAGAAGGCCAGAGGGCCAGAGGAAAGCAGAGGGTCCTAAAGTCCACAGCAGCTGTGATTTGAACTGTCTCAACCTTGCCTCTCTGGTGGCCCATGGGCACAGCTATCCATTCCAAGAGCCGTCCCATCCAATGAACCCTGTAGCATTCAGCGCCCAAGCAAGCCTGCTGTGGGGCCCCTAACTGAGGAAAATCAGAAGGGAGGAGACTGTTCTCCCTTTCTGTTTCCCAGCAGACTGCAGGGACTTCAGTGGCCTGAGTGGCCAGCAGGTGGCTACGGTCTCTGTCCCCCTGGCAAGGGCGGGTGGGGCCTGGGCCTGGCAGGGTTAAGGCTAGAGGCAGCAGATCCAGGCACGGCCAGCAAGGAAAATCAGGGTCTTGACTCAGCAAGGCAGAGAACAGTCTCACAGCAGAGCTTCACGTGGCAGGAGCTGCTGCACCCCTGCCCCAGTCGGGGAGCTGTGGGGGAACCCATGTGTGGGTCTGTGTGAGCCATAGAAAAGAGACAGGAATGGGGGCAGAGGCCAGCAGAAGTCGGGACTGACAAGAGGTGGCCTTGAGAACATGAGCTCCCTGGGCTACAAAAAGGCCAGGGGAGGTCACTGACCCTCCCCTGGGATGCAGGATAGCGTGATCACACCAGCTCGGCTTAGATCTCAGGGGACAGCTGCCATCGTGCGATGAGAGATGGCTGGGGTTGCTGAGGGGAAAGCAGCCCTCACACGGGGACGTGGCTTCTCTCCTTCTCACGGACCAAGGCCTGGTGGCCGGAAGTCATGGCAGACAGCGGGCCCAGCGTCCTGCCGCCGGCCTCTCTCTGAGCTTTGGTTAGGTAAATGTCTCCTTATTCCTGGCTTACTTCTAGCCTTCAGCACTGTTGACAGCTTTTGTATATACTGGGAAGCTGGGATGGGGTGAATCAGGAAGTGCTAGGTTTTAGCTGTCATAACTTTGGTGTCTCCTAATTTGTGCTTTTCAAGGCCTTGTCTTATTCCAGGAAAAGCTGAGGGAATAGCCGAGTTGGGCAGACAGAGCAGAACAGAGCTGCCCCCTCTAGCGGACTGACAGCTGTCAGAGAATCTGTTCTGAGGGGTCGTCGGCCCCCAGCCCAGAGGGTGGCTACATAGAGTGGGGGAAGCCCTGGCAGGAGGCCAGACCCCCAAGGATCTTCACTTCTCCAGCATCTTCCGTGACATGGGGACATGATTTGTGACCCCATTGGACAGGTGAGTGGCCCAAAGCCCAGAAGTGAAGCCTGTTTCCAAGGGACTGGAATCTGGTCACCTCCCGCCCAGGCCTGGCTCAGAGGCCATGCGAGGTAGGCAGAGGACAAGCCCTCCCAGCCGCTGGCCACAGCACCACATGCTCTGCCCCGTCCTGCTGGCCACCGGGAGGACAGTCCAAGCAGATGTGGCGTCCGGCTCTGGTTTCCTCTGGCTTACGTCTCTGTCCTCCTGTGGCCCAAGCGGAAGGCAGCCATTCTGGAGTCAGGCGACTGCATTAGAAAAGCCACCTTCCTTCCTCGCCAGGCTGACCCAGCCTTTGGCCTCATGCCCACGTCCAGTCTCATACCCCCAAGCCACCCAGCCTCTGGGCCGGATCTATCCCCAGCTCAGCTCTGAGTCCCCAGTCCCGCCATCCAGGCAGACATCCTACTATCTGGGGCTCCTGCCCCCTGCAGAACCCCGAGCTCAGAGGCACCACAAGTCACCTGCAGCAGAGAAGTTCTTGTCCAGGAGAGGAGGAAGGATGTGTCTCCTTGGCCCATCTTGCTCTGAGGGGACCCAAGTCTGGAGGCAGAGATGAGCAAAGGAAGGAGCCGGCTGAGTGGCAGAGCTAGAGACCTTCAAGAAGAGGCCTCCTGCGAGTGTGAGGCTCAAGGCCCTGCTGGGTCTGAGTTTCTCCTCCTGTCAAATGGGACTGTGCTCTGGTTAGCAGCAGCAGGACCAGAATTCAGGCCACCACCGCTTCTTACCTACAGAGCCTCCTGACTGGCCTCCCTGCTTCCAGGCTTGGCACAGCCAATCCCTGTTCCACACTGTTCTTCCCCAAAAGCCAATCTGATCATATCCCTCCAATGACTGATATGGCAGTGGCTGCCTTCTCTAGCCCACGTCCCCACAGCCTGAGCTCTCTCACTGCTCGATCTCACCACTCAATAATCCCCCCACCCTATCTACAATCTACCTGCAGGTCCACAAAACCATCTCGCTCTCTTGCACCTCTGGGCCTTTGCACGAGTCCTTTCTTCTGCCTTAACCTCTCCCTCCACTTGCCCCCACACCTTCACCCTCAGCCTTTTATTCTGCCCTCCCTGACCTCGCGCTGGCTCCCATGGCACCCATGCCCGCTGCCCTCTCAGAGCCCTTCTCCTGCTCTCTTGCCTGTTCACCTGGTGGTAAGCTGGGAGCCTCGTGGACACAGCCACTGTGTCTTCCATCCCTGCTCCCCACACTTAAAGGGTGCTCAATAAATCTGTGTTGACATCACAGCAAGCACACTCATCTGCCTCCCAGCCCAATGCTCCCGCAGGAAGAAGCGGGTGGGGATGCCCAGTTCTGCCCTCTGACCTGGACCACTCCCTGCCACCTGCCCAGGGACTCCCGCAGTCATCCCCACTCACTGAGTCACTCGGCAGACGTGTGTTAAGAACTACTCTTCTAGGCACTCCTTGGCCATGCCTGGCACAGGGTCTTGCACACAATAGGTCTTCAATGTTTGTTGACTTTGAACCATAAGAAACAAAATAGCAATAATGATATTCACTCAGATTCCTATGAAGCAGATGTACACACACATGCTCCTGTGATCCTCCCAGAGGCCCTCCAGGGTAGGTGTTACCATCTTATTTTACGGGTAGGGGAACTGAGGGGCAAAGGGTGGTGGGAGCGAGATATCCATCATAGGGTCACAGCAAATACACAAACACAGGAGTGAGCAGAGGGGGCCCCACAGGTTGCCCCTTCCCCGGGGACAGCACTGGCCTGCCCCACGCCACCCTTGGGATCCCCTCCGTGGGTTTCTGTCTGGCCCAGTCCACAGTGCCTGCTCTCGAGAGAAGGCTGCACACGGGATAGAGGAACAGCTGTGAAGCCATAGACAGGATGACCAGGAGCCGGGGACCCCAGGGCCAATGGGCACTGCAGCCAGGCTCTTCTGGAAAATACCAACCCTCCACTGCTGTTCTCTAGGCATGGAGTTTAAGGCTCCC
Source organism: Choloepus didactylus (assembly GCF_015220235.1). NCBI lineage: Eukaryota > Metazoa > Chordata > Mammalia > Pilosa > Megalonychidae > Choloepus > Choloepus didactylus. The sequence continues at coordinate 140,546,838 of NC_051311.1, read as the reverse complement.
TTCATAAGCAGACATAAAGCTCTTCCAGAGTTGACTTAATCTCTGTTAATCAAACATGAGGACTTGTTTTTCTTTAGAGACAAGTGACGACAAAGCCTCCTCCTAGCTCATGCTTGTAACTGGGCTCCCTGAACCAGACGGATCAAAGTAACACCCCACAGAACCCACAAAATAAATACACTAAAAATGAGCAAAATCAATGCATGTGCTTTCAACAAATGCTATAAAATTGTGTTCCAAAATTGCCTCGCATGAGCAGATGCTGCAGTCAGAGGCTAAACTGGTGCAACCACAGCTAAAATAGGGAGACGGCCTCATAAACTGGGGACGTCATCTGGCCACCAGGTCCGGGGAGGGAGCTCTGCCTGCATGACTCCAGGCATCTCATCTGCAATGGCGCTGAGTCTGCACAGTCCCAGCCCAGAGGAGAGACACGGTCAGGGTGGTGGCCCAGAAGGCAGGACAGGGAGTCTGGCTCATGTCCCCTTCTTCGTGTCTGCCTTGCCTTTCTCTCAGACCCCTACCTGGACTCTTGCCTGACTGCAAGTGACATACTCTGCTCCCCTAACTTCAGACTTGACACCTCCAGCCCAAGACCACCCTGCTGCCCGAGCAAGCCTTCTAAAAGCAGATCCAACCCTGTCCGTCCCCTGCTCAGAGACACATGCAGCCTGTGTCCCTAAGCCTCCAGCCTTCAAAGTCACTCTTTTCTTTCATTGTCACCCACAATGACTCCATTGCCCCAACCATTAGGTTTGCAGAAAGTCTGGACTCTCCCCAACAGTTCTGATTCCCAGAAACGGGGACGTGATGTCACACATTTTCCTGGTCACTTTTTACTCTGAATTCTGTTCCTGTTCAATTCTGGATCCTTTCTGTGTTGGTCAGAATTCCTTGAGTAGTTAGTGGGAGAAGAATGTTTCCCACTGGCTTAGGCATAAGAGAAGATCTTTTAGAAAACTCCCATCATGAAGGCAGAGGCAGAATTGGCTTCAAGCAAGACTGCAACCAGAACCTAGAAGACTTTTTTCCTCCTCTCTTCTCTGCTGCCCTCTGGGTAGAAGCTTCATTCCCTCAGCTTCACTTTCTCCAATCAGCAACAAACATCCATGCAAGCTCCTGCACTTGGCACCACTCAGTTCTCCCAAGAGAGAGGAAGAAGGTTTGCCTCTTTGGTGCAAAGTTCAAAAATCCCAGGGAAGGACTCGGACTGAGTCAGTTCGGACTGGCTGTCCATCCCTGAGCCAATCAGCTGTGGTCAGTGGGGTGAAGCACTCTCCTTTGTCCAACCCTGTCAGTTGCGCTGGGCCAATCAACTGTGGCCAGCTGTCAATCAAATCACAGAGTTGGCATAAAGCATGCCCTCTTCGTGGGGGTGATGGCGAAAATTGATTCTGGGGAGGGCAAAATTTTATTTAGATACTACAATGTTGTGTGGCCCTTTAAAGAGCATCAATGCATATGCAATATAACTTGATATTAAAATTTCATAGAGGTGGGGCAATTAGGAAAAAAGTGTCTAAACCAGCTCCTTAGGGAATCGATGGTGAAAAGAAGGTTGAGAAACACTGGAGTGGAGGAGGGAGCATTTCTCAGAAGGACAGAACCATTCTGGGACAAAACAAAGAAATGTGTACTACACCCTCCCACTTCCGGCAGCTGCTGACCTCTCTCCAGACTTTGATCCACACACAGGTACAGCACCTCCTTCACCCCCCAAGCATCACTGACACAGGCTGTTGTGTGTGATAGACTTTTCCTGAAGGTGGGGGTAACCAAGGATAACTCTAGCTGACATCCATTGACTGTTCTCCCTTTCCCCACCGTAGGAAGCTCTTCCAGCCCATCCCTCCTTAGACCTGGCCTACCACGGCATTCCTTGTCCCCCTCTTCCCATCCTTTGCTTTTCCTGGATCCCTGGGACAAGCCCCAGCCCAGGTCCTAGCCCTACCACCCCTTCTCCATTTTGGGATGCCAAGCTGAATCTAGGAATTTCCATTATTTTGTAAGCAATTAGTTCTCTTTCACCCACCTCCTTTCTAGACCAGCCTAAGTTTGTCTTTCATGACCAAGAAGGGGCATGAAGGCATTTTCAAAAATGAGAAGTCTCCTCTGCCCTGGAGCCCACCCTTAGTAACACAAAGCTATCAAATGACAACTGTTTATCACCCTGCTCCAGAGCACATCTGTGGGCAATGTTTCCTCCACCACCAGCTGCCTCCAAAACCAGAGGACTGCTCAGAGGAAACTCTAGGCTCACAAGTTTTGTCTGTCTTTTTATTGTCATTGTCATTGTCGTTATTGATTCTCTGAATGCTACTCTTTGCCAGAGACAGCATGCGTATCTGTTCAAGTTCAGAAAATTGACGGAGATTAAAAAAGTTCAAAGACTCCATAAAACATTTGTCTTGTGAAAATCACACACTGGTGAAAGTTCCTTAATTAAGAAAGCTAATAATTTGTTACTTAATTTCTATAAAAGCTTCCAATGCAAACAAAATCCAAATTTTGCCAGTCAGCATAGTGTACTAGAATGACAATGGGGCTGGAAATTAGAAGTCAGAGTTTCTAATGTAGACTCCATCAGTAACTTTCTAGAAGGAACAGCTCCTCTGGAAGTTCATTAGTAAAACTGAAGGTGTTGGTGTGTGACCAATTCCAGCTAATTAAAAAGAAATCCCATGATTCTGTACTTATATCATAATGAAAGCCCAAACAAAAAGATAATTCACATCTCAGGATCCTGTTTACACTCTGGTATTACAGGGTAATCACTTATTAGATTCAGTGAAACTTCTTACACTGATTCTGTCTTCATGTGAAGTATTTACCCTTCCAGCTCCTGTTGGGTAATAGCATGCAAAATGTTTGCATACTTAATAAATCCCAACAAGAACTCATCTGTTGAAGTTAAGATTTAGAGATGATAGGTGTAAATTTCCAATGAGGACAAGACCCTAGATTTAAAGATAACAAACACATAGGATCTGTGGATCGTACAGCTCAGTAGATAAGCAAATACCTTAGAGCAAGACACTATTTCACCATGTATTAGGTGGGGCTTGCTGGGTATTTGCTTTTTAACCCCATTACATTTAGAAAGATCAAGTCCAGACTTCCCTGACCTTCTAGGCTGTCTTAGGGCGGGTTCCCCAGAGATGAGATAAGGATTCAAGTGCAAGTGATTTGTTAAGGAAGTGCTCCCGGGAGAAGCTGGTAAGGGAAGGTACAAAGCCGGCCAGAGAAGGGAGAGCCGCCCAGCTCTACCAGGCTCTCAGGCCAAGCCCGAGCCTCAGCCCCATCTCACAGGGGAGTAGAGAGTTTCAATTACACCTCCGAGTTCCTTCCACCTTAAGGCAAGAGAGACAAGTCTGTCTTTGGCTAAGGATGCTGGGGAGTGGGGAGGGGTGGTGAATGGTAAACTCCTGGGTACTTAGCAGGAAGGCAGTTCCCCCAGGAATTCTAGGTTGGGGGTGGGAGGAATCAATTTATAAGCACAAGGGAGGAAAAGACCCCACAGCATCTAGCTCTCACACACCCTCCAGCCACATCTCTCACCCCAGGACCCTACACTGCCCCCCACCTCAGTCAGGCCCTCAGCTGAGCCAGCCTGCCCTTGCCCAGCTCCTTGCTTCGGCTTACCCTGACCCCCCTATCTAGAATAAAGGACACTCTCCTCATCCATCTGTTGAAATCCTTCAAGGAGCTCCTGCAGCCGCTTACCCAGGAAGTCCCTTCCTTCACTCCCCTGAGTGCCCCAGCACCTTGCAAGATCTCTCCCCTCCCAGCCAGCTCCCACCCCCACCCCTACCCCCACCCCGCAGTCTGTGAGATTGGTCCTGGGGAAGGGCCTTTGCTCTCGGCTTCCCACTTCTGGATTCCGGGTGCCGGTAGAGATGTCCTACAAACACGTGTTAACGACTGTCAGAGCTCGGACTGTCCCACAACACTTTCAGAGTCGGCCCACCCCTTCAAAGTCCTGCTGGGGGATCACCTCCTACAAGGAGCCCTCTGTGGCCAATAAAGGCCTTGTCTTATTCCAGGACAGAGGATGGGGTCTCCATTCTGTCACCTTCAAAGATTCCCCTGCACCTCTGGGGCTAAGCTCTGTGCAAAAGAGGAAAGGGTGAGGGGAGAGAGAAAGAGGCAGGGAGATCAGGGATCTGCCCTCAGGAAGCTCCTGGCCAGTTGGAGGACCAGCCTCAGCCACAGAAAGCAGTTAAAGAACAGTCCACACAGTGGGAGAGACAGAGGCCCAGTCTCCAGCTTGTAAGATTTCAGCCTGGAGGCTCGGGAAGTGAGGAAAGGCTTCCTGGAGGAAGAGGCTCTGAAGAACAAGGAAAGGAGGAGAGAAGGAGACTCTGAGGACCAGGAAAGTGTCCCAGGCCAGGAGACCAGAGGGAACACAGAACTCAGGCTGAGTTCTCCAGGAGGCAGGTTCTGAACCCTCCAGGAAAAAGCTCAGGACCATTAATCACATTCCTCAAATGCTTTTACCACAGATCCTAACAACAAGGCTGCAACTGCCCGCCTAAGCTGCTAAACTCCTTGCACCAGACCTGCCCTGGTGCGGGAGCCATCAGGAACAGTAACAAGGTGCTCCTTGAGAACGGACCCCAGGCTGGACCTGTCCCCGCCCGAGACCAGAACTGCCTGACTTCAGGATCACTGGGCAGTTTACTAAAACCTGCCCACCTATGTAATTAGGACCTTTGGGGTGGACCCCAGCCTTGGCGTACTCATTGTTGCCTTTGTTGTTTTCAGGTTATTTTTTAGCATTTCATTTTGGTATAATTTCAAACTTACAAAAAGTTGCAAGAATGGCCCCAATACCCTTTACTCCGATTTACCAATTTGTTACATTCTGCCCCATTTGCTTTTTTTCCCCTCCCTCCCTCTCTCTCTGCATGTGTATGTGTGTGTGTGTGTGTGTGTGTGTTTCTGAAGTATTTGAGAATAACTTAGAAAGATGGTCCTTTTTAACCCTAAATGTGTGTTTCCTAAGAACAAGGGCGTTCTCTTACCACAGCGCAATTACTGAAATCGGGAAGTGTAGCATTAATAGGGTACTATTATTGAATTCGACATCCACGTCCAAATTCTGTCCACCCATTGTCCCAACAGGCAAGAGTGCCTGTCAAAGCTCTGGAATGATTGTGATATGCTCGTGGGGTTGGAAGCCAGTGGACCAAACAAGACCCCCTGCAGCCCCACTCTGTGCGCTGGCCCTTTCCACAGCCTGAGGCCATTCCTCCCTTTCTTGCCCCACCCCTCACGAGTAAGTAGGTAGCTGCAGCCAAAAGCCCATGGTGCAGGCAGATAAAAGGCATTAACTCCTTCCCTGCATGCCAGGGGGAGAGTTTGGCCCCTTGGCTGCCGGGCAGAAGCGCCTGCCCAGCACCAGCTATAAATAACCTGGGTGGGGTGGGGGGGAGCTATGGGGCAGTGTGTCACCGCTGCCCGCTGGTGGGGCGGGTGGGGAGGGAGAATACCTCCTGGACCAGGGCCTTACCTTGGCCTCCTCCGGGCGGAGCAGGGAGGCAGGGGCTGCGTCCGAGCGCTCTGGCCCTGGGGAGGGACTCGGCAGGGCGAACCCGCTGTGCTGGCGCGCGCCTGCCCCTAGACGCTGCCGTGGGCATGGGGGGTCCCACCGGAACTCCGCGCCTCTCCCGCGTCCCTCACCTCCTCCTGTGCCTGCTCTGCCTCCTCCCACTGCTGCTCAAAGTAAGTGTGAGGAGTTAGGGAGGGGGTCGGTTCTGAGGGGCCGCGGGAGTGAGGGGCGCCAGGAGGAGGGGCTCAGCGCTCTCCTGCCTGGGAGGGGGCTCTCACTGCCCGGCTATCCTGGAGCCATTTGTCAGCTGGAGGAGGGTGGTGGTGTCGCATTTTGGTGACCAGCTTGGAGCTGGGGATCCCCGTGTCGATGATGGGCTGGAGATCCCGTGCCCAGATAAGGGGGACAGGAGGAGGGGAGCAGAGGGTTCTGGGGTGGTGTCCTAGTGATCCAACATGCCTTCCTCAGCTAGGGTCCAAGAATTGTCTTTCCCCTACCAGTTTCCCCCTACTCTCACAGCCCCTCCCCCTCCAGGATCCTCAGGTCCCTTCCCCAGCCCACCCCAGTTCTGGCCCTTGCCTCTGCCAACCCCCAGATGGCTGCCACCCACCCACCCGACCCCACCCCTCTTCATGGTGCCTGGAATCAGCCTGCTCTCAGGACCAATTGAGAAATGGGGCCACCCTGTCCCAGCATTCCTCAAAAACATGCACCCCCCCCCCCCACCCCTGCTGCCCGTGCCCTTTCACCAGCATCAGAGTTTACAAGTGGGGGATGGAGGTGAAGGGATGGTGAGAAGCTCTAAAAGCTGGAGGAGGGGGAGTGAGGCTGGGAGGGACTGATTCCCAGAAACAGATAAGGGAAAAATCTACCTCAAGCTGTCTCTCTATGTTATAGAGGGGGAAACCAAGGTTCAAAGAGGGAAAGTGACCCGTTTTAGGTCACACTGTTAATGAAGAGAGCTGCAAAGGCCACACGATGCTGGGGACAGAGTCTAGGCTGGGAGCCAGGAGGCCTGTCCTGTCCTAACTCTGCCACAACTTAGCCTCAGAGACCATTTGCAGGACCTTGAGGTCCCCCGTATGTACAAGATGGACTCATTCATTCAACAATCATTCAGCAAATATTATATTGTGTGTCTACTGATTGTGGTAAAGTGACTCTGCAGACAGACCCAATTCAAATCTCTGCTTTGCTGCTTACAGTGTGACCCTGGAAAGGCTGCATTGATTTTCCAGGCCTCAGTTTCCTCATCAGTAAAGTGGGGATGATTTGGATGCTTATTGAATAGGACTCACGAGGAATAATTGGGATCATGCATAGAAAGAACTTAGCACAGTGCCTGGCATGGAGTAAGCACTCAGTGAATGCCAGCAGTTGTTTGTGCCCTCCCAGGGTGTCTGGTCCACAGAAAACAGGGGTGAGACACGTGGGCAGATAGATGGGTGAGGGGCAGATGGGTGAGGGGCAGAGAGCCCTAGACCTGCACATCCTTTTAATAACATGGCAGAGCTGCATTTGGGATGGGCAGAAGTGGTGGAATGGATTCATGACCCCTGACATCCTGGGCTTTGAGCTCTTTCCTCCCACTCGTCCCCAGGAAAGATGCCTGCCCAGGGAGACAGGTGTTGGGGCAAGGGGTGCCATTGGCCATCCTCTCTGGGGACCATGAGGCCAGCCACCCAAGTGGATTAGACAGAGGGCCTCTGGCTGCTGCTCCAGAGCCAGACCAGAGGTGGGGTCAGTGGGAGGGTGCCTGGGTTCTGGGGACCTCAAATGCCACAACTGCTCAGAAGCCAGCCTCTGCCCCTAGCTCACTCCTTGATCCCAGGCTGAGACTAGATAGACCAAAGCACCCAGCATGTAACCAGCGGGATAGGAACTAAGGCTTCTTCCTGGCCCCAAAGCCTAGTCTTTCTCCCACTGGGCCATCATGGGGATGCAATTTGTCTTCTGGGTCCTCATCCAACTCTTCTGAGATTGCTGCTCACTGTGAAATGAGGATTTGAGACCCAGGGCAGGCACTGGGGAGGAAAAGGAAACTGGAGGGGGCCTGGCTTCCAGCCCTCGCATTTATTCACTCCACAAACCCAAGAAGAGATCAGTGCGAGGCTGCAGAGGGCCATGATGGGACAGGGCCACAATGTGGTTTTTATCCCAAGGGCATGGGACTGGCTAGGCAGGGGAGACCTGATTAAATGTGCAATTGTGAAAGTTCCTGTAGCGGTTTTGTGTGGGGAGGACTCCCTGGCCCAGTCTGCACTGTGAGGAGCTAGAGGAGTCCAGCTGTGAACCTGATGCTCCCTAGTTCCCCTTGGAGGCCTCTGGGAAGCTGCTAATGAGGACAGTGTTGCAGTAGTGCAGCCTTCCTGTGCACCAGCACTGTGCTAAGTGCTGCACTGAAACACCCTCACGTATTCCTCACAATTTCCGGGGAGGTGAGACATTTATCTACAGACAGGAAACAGGCTCAGCTTGGTGAAGCAAAGCAACAAGTCTGCCAGACCCTAAACCCCTCAATTCTAACCTTTGAGCTACTTGCCTCTCCCTCTGTGAAGACCCCTGGAGTCCAAAAGGCCAGCGGGAAACTCTCCAGGGATCTCAGGACAGAGCTTCTGGGGCATCCCGCCCCAGGTTCTGGCTTCTGATGAGGCCGGTTCCCAGGAAAGGCTGCACATCTGCCCAGAGGAGGCTCAGCAGCAAGAGAAAGTGGGCAAAAGGGTGGACACAAAGAAATCCCCACAAGACCCAGCCCCAGGAGCCTGGACAAGCAGTGGGAGAGGGGACCCTGGTCTTGGCCCCTCCCTAATGCAGCCAGCCCTGCCCTCCCATAGACCAAGGCCCACAGACCTCATGTGCATCCCCACACATACTCACACACACACACTCATAAACCCACACTCACACATGCATAGCCATGTACTCACACATACACACACACACACACAAGGCAGGATACTGTCCGCAGGACAGGATACTGAGCCATTTGTCAGAAGCTAATTCGCCTAATGACTTTTCCCAAAAATTCAGCTCCCGTCTGAGTGTTTTCTAACCTAATCAGTTAATTTTTTTTTTTTTTTTTTTCCGGCCACTTTGTTGGTGTTTCAGGGTTTTTTAAAAATCTATTTGGCCAACGGCACTGCCTACTTAATTTTCTAGACCTAGTTAAGTTTCAAATTTGTAGCACTTTACAAATTATGGAACTATTCTGCATCCCCTTACCTGTCATTTTCTATTTTCTCTAATTTTAACCACTTAAGGGCTTCTCAGCCAGGTTGTCTAAAGTTACTCTTCATAATTCTAATTTTTTAAGATGTCATTTCAAAGCAGTGGGAGGAAGGATAGATTATTCAATAAGCAGGCAGACTCCAGATTCCACCCCTTAAAAAAATTTAACTTTAATATTATTTCATTTTAACGTCAGGTTATTTTTAGGGACAGACAGACAGATGCCAAAACAAATTAAAAGAGGGGTGACTTTTAAGCAAGCTGGGCGTTAGATGAGTTGATAATTAAGAGTTCATTTAGGCCAAGTGGCCTGTTGCAAGGGCTCCTGCCCACCAGCTCCCTCCCCCCTTCCTGGTCAAGGTGCTCCCTCACCTGCTGCTCCTCTCCTCCACCTCTCCTTGCCTCCCTCCCCTCCCTCCCTTCTTCCTCCTTTCTCCCCTTTTCCCTTCTTCCTCCTTCCTTGCCTCCTCCTTCCGGCCCTCAGACATCAATCCTAGCTCCTGCTGTGTATTGGCTCAGGGTTTGGCTCAGGAGAGAGGGACAGAGGGGAGAGAAGGAGCCAGGGGCTTACAGAGGTGAGAGAGAAACAGCAGGGCAGGAGCTCAGCAGGGAGGAGAACCCACAGAGGAGAGGCCTGGAAGTCTCCCATGGGGGAGCTGGGGGCTGAGTTGGGACTTGAAGGGAGGGGAGCAGCAAGAGCATCCGGGAGGAGGAATGTTCTGGAGCAAAGGCGCCGAGGCAGAGAAACCCCCACCTGAGGCTGCCCGGGGACTCTTGGCGTCCTCCCTCGAGGTCTGACACCCTACGAGTTAGAAGTATCTAAATTCTCCTCTTCCAGGAAGCCTGCCGTGACCCTCCAGAAAATAATGACGACTTCCTTCCTATGGCTTCCAACCCCTCACTGTCTGCCAGGCTCTGCTCACTGCCTCCTCTGTGTTTGGCGAGATCAGGACTCAGCCTCCTCCTCCCCACTCTTCCTTCCCCTCTCTTTCTCCCCCCCCCACCTTCCTCCCCCCTCCACTTTCCTCCCCACAGCCCCTCTCTTCCTTTCTTACCCCCCTCCTTCCCTTCCTTTCTCCTCATTCACTCCTCCCCACTCCCCTCCCTCTCACCTCCTCCCTCTCCTCCTCTCCCTCTTTGCCCCCACCTCTCCCTCTCCCCTCTTCCTTCTTTCCCGCCTCTTCCTTCCCTCCGACTGTGTGTTCCTTGAGGGGCAGGACCTGCCTGCGTTTTTCCCTCCTGTGTCTCCTGGACCTTGAGCCGGTTCAGGCTCAATGAAAACCACTGAATGAAAGAAAGCAGTGGGCGGAGCCCTGCCCCCCCCCCCCCCAGCTGAGTCCTTCCCTGACCTTGGGCGGCAGGGGCTGCAGGGGGGGCTCACCCCCTTTCCCCTCTGGTCACTGGCGGCAGTGGCCGAGGACCCGAGGTCCCGTAAATCTCCAGGCTTAGAGCAGAGGCTAAATTTAGAGGGAAGCTTTGTCACCAAGCCCAGGAAGGAGCCCTGGGCTGGGCCAGACCCCTGGCTCCAGGGAGACGGCTCCTTGCAGGCCTGTCTGGACCCTGAGAGGGCTTGTGTGTGGAGAGGGGAAGCACAGGTTCTCTCTCTGGGAGTGGAGGAGGGGCAGCCGGCATCTTGGCTCTGACCCACTGCTGCCTCCTCCCGCCAGGGCCTCTCCCGGCTGTCTTCTGAGGGAGACCCTGTGCCCACGCCCCCCAAGTGCTTTACTCGCTAAGGAGACAGCCACAGCCTCAGGCACAAGGCTGAGGCCAGAACAGCCCAGGGAGGGGCCCGAGTCCTGGAGGAGGACGCCCCATGGGCTCCCCATGGGCTCCCCATGGGCTTGGAAGCCTTCAGACCCCACCTCCGGGGCCCATAGTGGCACAGCTGAGGGCCTTGGAGAGAAGGAGCTTATAGTGGGGCAGAGCCAGAGGACGCCTGCAGACCCTCCAGCTCTGAGGGGCAAGGCCCGCATCTGCCGGAGGGCCCACCAGCAGCACTCCCCCTGGGCTGAGCACAGCCTCTGCTGGGGCCTCCAGAGCTAGGCAATGTGCTGGGAATTCAGTCCCTCTGAGGGAGGGCTGCCCAGCTGCTTCTTAACCCGGCCAGGAGGCCAGGCTGGTTGGAAGGGTGGCTGGGAAGAGAATGTGGAGGGAGAGAGGGATGGTGGGGAGATGGGGCAGGCTTAAAGCCCACAGTCCCCTGACCCTGCTGGGGGTGGGGCCTCTGAAGACTTCTTGGAGCACCCCAGAGCCCAGGGCCCAGAGCCTCCCCACTTCCCCACACCCCCTCAGCCCTGGTTGGTGGCTCCCTGGCCCACAAGGCCTTCCTGATGTCCCCATCCTATCCCCCGGCCCTTCAGCTAGGCAGCTCCAGGCAGCCCCCGGGATATGTGGACAGCAAGATGGAGCCCCCGTCTTGAAAGCTCGGGCAGCCCCTCACACCACACACAGCCACACACACACAAACCACACATGCACCTGCCCCCCAGCCTTCCCTCTGCAGGTTGTTGGCAGGAGTTTGGCAGAACACAGGTGCAGTGAGTGCCCATGAGTGGGGCCCACACACCCCTTCCACCCCACCCAGGCTCCTGCAGGGGTCAGGGAGCAGTGCTCGCGCATCACACCAGGTGGGGTCATTAATTAGAAGTTCTGGGCCAGCGCCGTCAGGCCGAGCGTGCGGCCTCCAGGAAATGGCCTGAGCCCAATGTGGGAAACGTGATGTTTCAGGGCTGTTGGGCTCTGGCTCACAGGGACATTCTGGGGCAAACATTGACCCAGCCGCCAGGGAGGGAACATCTGACAGGCTGGGGCCCGGCAGGGGAGAGAGGAGGGGCTGCCTGCTGGTAGGATGGTGCCTTCTGGAATCCCAGAACCAGGAATGTCAGGACTGGGAGGGGCACAGCCTCATCTCATCCACACGCACGCCCATGCATGCACACGCATGTGAGCACTCACACACACACACTGTCTGCAGAACAGAAGTGGTGGTCTTGGGTGGAAGGGGGGACAAGGGTTAGAATTTAGAGGATGCTGCTCTTGCTGAGTTGCACACTATCCTTCCCTGGCCTCTTTGCCTGAGTACATGCTGTGGTCTCTACCTTCAGTGCCCTTCCTGCCCACCATGCTTATCTGCTGGGCAAACTCCTATTCACCCTTCAAGGCCCACTTGATCTCCTCTGTGATGCTGCCCCCACCACCCTTAGCTCATTGTAGATGCTGCAGCAAGCTGGTCACCTATCCATTTCTACCCCCAGAAGGTGGTCCCTTCAAAGGCAGAGACCACAGCTACTTTATCCTTCCACCCCTGGCACCCACTCTGAGATGAGATAGGTGATTTTTGGGGGAGATGGGATCCTGAGTGGGTTCTGTCTTTTGGATATGACTATCATTGTTGCATCAAGCACATCTGTTCCGTGGCAAGTGTCTGCACGGGCACAGTGGTCCCTCCTTTAGCCCTGCTCATCCTGCTGTTTGTTCCTGAGAGTCACCTCTTGCAGGAAGCCTTCCTTGCCTTCCCAAGTTCAGGTTAGGCATCCATCCCATGTGCTAACCTAATGCCTTGTGTTGTAACTGTCTGTTTACCTGTGACAGGGAAACAAAGTGGAAGCATTGGCTCTCCTCCCTTCCCTTCTGTGTCTTCCAAGGTCAAGCTCCCTAACTGGCCTGGAACTACCCTGAGTCCCCCAGTCAGGGCCTGACACACAGTAGGTCCTCCACAAATATTTCTTGGGTGGATGAACAGCTGGTGGACCACCCCGTCTGGCTCTGTTGATAGAAGGACATGGGCTCCATCACTGGGGTGCATCTCACACTGAGGAGGAGATGGTCTTGGGGGCCTAGGAATGGGGCAGAGCAGATTCCTGCCTCAGAGGTGACATGGCACTGGACCACCTCTAAGGCCTTTTCGAGGCTGCTTGTTCTTTTGTGTGTTCTTAGGCCCCTCCCTCACCCATGCAAGCCTCATTTCCCCCCCTAAGCAATAAGGCAAGGGGAAGAGATGAGTCACAGAACAAGGCAGGGGACACACAGTATGCTGCCAGTGGCCAGCCAGGGTCTGACCTCTGACCCTCATCCTCCCGTCCCCTAGGCAGCCAGGCCGAGCCAGGTGCCCAAAGCCCAGTCCCTGCGGGCACTGCTGGAGCAGTTCTGCGGTGCAGTCCCGACCCTCGCCAACCTCTCAGGTATGCACGCCTCCTGCCACCCTGTGGTAGACCCTAGGAGACAGTGGTGGGCCCGAGGGCCTGGGGGTAGAAAGAGGCTCCCCCAAGCTATCCCAGGTCTGTGGGACAGTGGCTGAAGCCCTGGCTTCCAGTCTGTGCTGTCTCTGCCTTGCTGGGGGTCCTTGGGCACGGCCCCTCTCCCTGGTGACCAAGGGCTCGGCTGGCAGTTCTCTCCCAGCATCCTGCTCCCTGTGTCCGCCTCCAGAGACGCTGGCTGGGCTGGCGTTCAGGAGCCCAGGGAAGGTACTCTTTGCTTTCAAACTCACGGAAGACTGCACAAGGTGTAAAACACATCCTCCGGTTGCCGTGGCTACAGGTGTCGCTTCCTGGTAAGGACCTGCGAAGCAGCAGCCGGCCCCTGAGTTCTGACCTCTCAGAGTTTCTCTGGCAGCTGATTCACAGGGTCAAGGTCAGCCACTGCAGAGCACAGATGACCCTGGTCTCTCACGGGCCCCAGAGAATTTTCCCAGGGCCCCGTCCAGCATCCTGACTCTCCCAGGTCTGCAACCACAGAAGCAGTAGGGAAGAGGGCAAGGGTGGCCCTCGACTGGGAGCTGTGGTGGGAGGAACGGAGACAAGGGTACAGCCAGCACCTGGCAGCTTGAGTCAGGAATTCAGAGGAAAGCTGCTTCCCGCTTTCCTTCTGGTGGAGTGGTCAAGAGCTTAGAGGTTGGGGTCAAACAGACCTGAGTTTGGAGCCTATCTGCTCCACCTAGGAGCTGGGTGACCCTGGACGAGTCATCTAACCAGTCCAAGCCTCAGTTTCCCCATGTTAGAAACAGATCTAACTCAGAGGGTGACTATGAAGACACACCAAACAGCCGTCAGTCAGGAAATGAAGGCCCCTCGTTTCAGACGGGCTCCCAGGCCTCCGCTCCCCGGAGCCCCTGCCCTCAGAGGCGCCGCGGGGTTACCAGCAGCCTACTGCCCTCCGCCTGCCCTCCGTCTCTGCCTGAGTCCAGCAGAGAAGGTCCGAGCTTCTCCAAATACAAGTACCCCTCCCATCCTTGCTTAATTTCTAATATAATTCATCTGTTTACACCAGGGATGTATATTATTTGCATGAAATTTGTGAAAACATTTTAAAAATCAAAGAAGAAAACATTAAGTACTCATTTTCCCACAAAGATTTTTTCCTCCCTTTTTAATAGACTTCATTTTTTAGAGCAGTTTTAGGTTTACAGAAAAATTGTGCAGAAAGTACAGAATTCCCTTATCACCCCTCTCCCCTGCACAGTTTCCCCTATTACCAGCATCTTGCATTACTGTGGTACATTTGTCACAATTGGTGAACCAATATTGATACATTACTATTAGCTGAAGTAATAGGTTTTCGTTAGGGTTCATTCTTTGTGCAGTACAGTTCCCTGGGTTTCGACGAATGCTCAATGTCCTGCATCCACCATTATGGCATCAAACAGAATAGCATCACTGCCTGAAAAATGTCCTGTGCTCCACCTAGTTTTTATAATGTTCTATATCCCCTTCTGAGAATTCATCAATCCATAGAGCCTCATGTTTTTAATTTTTAAAATTATTTCACAAGATGGGATCATACTGTGTTCACAGTTTGTAACCTTTTTCCTCTTACAAATCAAAGTGAACATGTCCCATATATTCCTGTTGCTGATGACACTGCCTCGCAGCCATCGTGAGGATGCCCCTTTTGACTACAGAAGCAGTTTCTCAGGTGCCCACATGGCAGCAATCTCCTTTGTAGTGTCCAGTCATTGAGAAAATGCATGACTAACACTAAGTCCAAAAACCAGCACAACCAAATATTGTTTAGACATACGTGTATTGTTTAGACATACGCATATTGTTTATCACATACATGCATGTGATAAAGCTGAAAAAATAAGAGCAAAGGAATGATAAATGCATTATCCAAGAGACCGTTCCCTCTGGGGAAGGAACATATAGATAAATACATGAGTGATTGGTAATAACCTAGTTTCGGATTGGGTAGTAGGTTCAAGGGTGTTCATTATGTTTACTACATTGCAAGCTTGCACCCACACAAAAAAAGAGTAAAATAAAATAAAGGCAGGCTGTGCAAGGACTGGTGATGAAAAGAGGTCATGAATCAAGGATTATGATCAATCCAATTCTCTGCCCCTAAGTTCCAAATAAAGGAGAATGCACAATCTCAAGAGCTTACTATGACTTCAGGCAGGCTTGAAATGGATTATTTCTATTTTCTTCATCACAGCAGCATCTACATATATTTGAAAAATAATAAGACATATATTGTGAGGCATGTTATTTATGCAGTCTATAGACAATAGAGGGGGATGAGTGGATTCAGGTGTCCCTTGAGATAACTCCTAGTCCAACACATCCACAATCACACAGACACACACACAGACACACATCTACACACCCCACACTGGAGCTGGTAAATGGGAAGAAAGCCCTGCCTGGGAGACAGGAGACCTGGGTTTTAGCCCAGCTCTGCCTCCAAGGCATTTGTTCTTTCACTAGTGACTCCCTGAGCATAGGATGGAGCCCTCTGATGGGTGCAGGGGACCAGTTAGTGAACAGGCATCCAGCTTGCCCTCAGGGAGTCACAGGCTAGTCAAGAGGATCTCAGTGTGACATCAGTCAGCCCTTGGCACATGGGGGCACTGGGAGGACCACACAGTACAGACAGATGAGAGGCGACAGCCCAGCTAGGCTTTTGAAGGATGAGTAGGAGTCAGATAAGTAGGAGTCAGCTGGGCCAACTCGATGTAAAGTGGTAAGGGCATTCCCAGCAGAGAGAACAACACATGCAAAGGGACAGAGGTATAGAATCATTCCAGAGAACAGCAGGTGGTTCAGATGGGCATCTCAAGTGAAACAGGCAGGAGAGGATGGTGGACAGACGATCATGAAGAGTCTTCCTTGCAAGGTCAAAGAGTTGGTTTCCATCTTGGGGCAATGGGAAGCCACTGAGAGTTTTGTTATCATAATTGTGTCTTGGGAAAAATCTGCTATGTGGAGGAGACTGGAGGCTTCAGAGATGATGATGGCCTCAAAGGGATAAGAGGAGAAATGTTCCTTTTCCTTTCCTGGGCATCTCTTTGCCCACCTGCAAACTAAGAACATGGGATTGGGTCTCGCTCAGGATTCTTCCTGTTCACACAACCTGGCCCATGGCTCCATGTGCAAACACCAGGGAGGGGAGGGCAGTGTCTGACCTGGGGGCACTGTCCCCGTGCCACAGGGCAAGGGAGGGACCATCAGGTCCCTCCTGAACTTCCAAGGCCTCAGGAGCCCCAGTGTAATGACCATAAACCCCACAGCTTCATCCTAGCTCTGCACACTTCCTTTCTATTCCCTGGGGCCCAGGACGGCCCCTCAGAGATGCAAAGACACTCTCTGTCCCCTTATATCTTGGTTTCCTGCTGATTATTGAAATGGGAAATGGATGAGACAGAGAGTGTGCATGTGTGTGACACCGTGAAGATGTGTAACTACGTGTGATGCTCTGTGTGCTTCTATTGTGCTATGCACTCCTGCTTGATGCCAAGCATAGGCTGTCCTCTGGGAGCATGAGGTATGTCTGTGAGCTTGCCTGGAACTGGCTACCACCACCACAGCTGAAATCAGAGGTGGGCCGAGGGCTGAGACCCAGGGCACCAGGCACCGCAGCCTCACCCCATGCCACTCACACAGTTGTCTTCCACAGCACCTGCCACACTTCCCTGTACTTATTTGCCAGCCTGTCCCTGACCCCACCAACGTGGGAACACACAGACTGGCACAAACACTTCTCTCCCAGAGCCTAGCCTGAGACTTAGAAACCCACCTGTATCCCCTCATTTAGGCAAAAAGCCCAGATTTTTTATTATTGTAGTTGAATTGAACGTAATTGAAAAAAGTTTGGGCTCTTTCCAGTTTCTTCTTTATTTGCCTATCTGCAAACGAAAAACGTTTTCACATCTGGAATAGCAGACAATCATGCCGACAGTGAATAGGACCCGTGAAGAAATGGCCCTGCATCTGGAAACCAGGGAACCATGGGGTCCGTGGATCTCTGCTCAGGTCCTGATTGTGTATACAAGATGCAGAGCAAACTTTAGTTTTGTCACCAAAAAATCACTTCCCAAAGGAACCTTTGCCATTCAGGCTCCCAGGCCAACCCTTCTATTCTGCAGAAATCTGCCTGTAATATGAGAAGTCCTTGGCTTCTGGTCCCTGGGAGCAAATACCTCCTGAGATAGCTGCTTCCCCTGGCCGGCAGCTCTGGGGATGAGCCAGTGAATAACTTAAGCTTGCCCTGATCTCACCCTTTTGCCCTGCACATGATCTGGTGTGTAAAGGAGGAAACTGCTCCCAGTGAAGACACGGGCTGATTCAGCAAGCCACACTGGCCTGGGTGGGACCCTGTGGGACAGAGCTCAGTCTGGGGCTGGGGTTGGGACTCCACTTATCCTCCCCTACTCCTGGCACTGGATTGTGGAGACCTAGGGACCTCTGCCTCAGCAGCTGCCCACAGCTGAGCCAAGGGCTCTAACTGTCCATTCAAGAGGCAGAGGACAGAGCTGGCTGGCTGGTCTGCCCCTTGTACCTGCCAGTCAGTAGGCCCTGGAGAGATTCCAATGCTCAGCCCTTGTCTTCTCTCTCTCTCTCTCTCTCTCTCTCTCTCTCTCTCTCTTTCTGCCTGGGCAGCATTAATATGGAGGCTGGTGAGATTGGAACACACAAAGACAGCCCAGCCTGCCTCTTCCCCTCCCCCTTCTCAAGGCATGGTACTGGTTCAAGGTGGTCCCAGGTAAAGCAGCCTTCTCCAGCAACTTTGGCTGGCAGACTACATCCAGCTCTCCCTGCCCTCAAATGATGGAAACATCACACACACACACACACACACACACACACACGCACGCACATTTTCCCCAACCTTCTGCATCTCAGAACCAGAGCTTCTCAGTGCTGGGAGGGGCCTCAGAGACCATTTCACTGGTGAAGAAGCTGCCACAGAAAGGGCAAGAGTCCTGCCTGGGTAAGGTGTCAGGGGACTAGAGACAGAGGCAGGACAGGAACCCAGCCTGAGTTGGGGCATGGCACACCCTGGGTCATGTCCCTGAGCTCACTCAGCAGCCACCCCAGGGCACTCTGAGGATGCAGCCAGAACAAATTACAAGCAGACAGCCCTCCCAGGGGACCTGGAGCAAATCCCACGTAACGATTTTTAGCTCCTCCATACTTGCTGTAGGGCCTGATTCCCTCCTCCTCTCCATGGTGCAGGAACCAACCTCCAACCGCCCTGCCCCTGCAGGAAGAAGAGAGATGCATTCTCACTTCTCACTTGATTCTCTCTGGTGCCCAGGGCCTAAGAGCCAGGTGTTTTAAATCCTCCAGATAATTTCAACCAATTTCTCCCCTAGATTTCAGCATCTCATTAAAGGGCGGTACTATCCCCACTAGCCACCCATGCGGGAGATCTGCCTTACCCTTGCCTCCTGGCTCCTGCTCAAAGCTGCTCCAACCCCCACCCCCACCCATCCCACCCCCCACCCCCACACATTCCAGTCCCTGCTCACCACGTCTGGTTCTCCCTCCTCCATCTCTCTCCATCCCAGCTCCTACTACTTGGTCCAGTGGTGAACCACTTCACTTCGGACCACTTCATTAATTAGACTTTCGTGGCCTCCCTGCTTCCCTTGAGTCCCTTCCAATCCATTTTTTTTTCTCAGAGGCCAGAGGGGAGTTTCTAAAGCGCAGATCTGCACGTGAACTCTCCGTCCCCACCCACTGCAGTGTCCTCATTCAGGGAGAAGAAACTCAGGCGCAGAGCCGCCCGACTCTGGTTGGAGCGCGGGTAGCTGTCCCTCGTTTAGGGAAGCTGAAGTGTGTGCCCCCCGCGGGTGGGCGCGATTTGCTGCCCCCTGCGGCTCCGGGGCCAGCGATCGTTGGACGGGGCATTCACCACCCCAGGCCCACGCTCTGCACCCCAGCAGCCCTCCTCGGGACTTCCCGGCTGGAAGGGAGCGGGAGCCTGAGAAAGCTGAGGCTGGCCAGGGCCAGGGGGCTGGGGGGCTAGGGGGCTGGGCCCCGCTGGGAGGAGCCGCCCGGCCCCGCCCCCTGGCGCCGCCATTGGCCGTGGCTGAGCGGGTGGAACCGCAGCTGGGTGCGCTCCGCAGCTCCTCACCGGGAAGGTCCTGACTTGGCAGCTCCGGGAGATCCGGCGCGGCGCCCGGAGGCTGCCCGGCAGGACGGGGCTGGGTCGCCAGGGGCCGGAACCCGGAGCGCCCTCCGCCGCTCCCTCTCGCACCCACTCTCCGGCAGCCGCGCCAGGCGCGCACTCACTCTCTCTTGGCGCGCGGCTCCAGGGCGCGATGGAAGCGGTAGTGCTTCAGAGCTTGCTGGAGGCCAACTGCAGCCTAGCGCTGGCCGAAGAGCTGCTCTTGGACGGCTGGGGGTCGCTCCTAGACCGCGAGGGTAGGCGGACGGCAGGCGGACCCGGGAGGCGTGGGTACCTTTTCTGGAGCGCTCGGTGCGCACAGGGCCCCGCGCTCCCAGCGCCTCCCAACCTGCGTCCGGTGGCGCCCTGCGACCACCCTTCTAAGTCCCACTCCTCTCTCTCCCGTCGCCAGGTCCCTATTCCTACTGCAACACGACCTTGGACCAGATCGGGACGTGCTGGCCTCGAAGCGCTGCTGGAGCCCTCGTGGAGAGGCCGTGCCCCGAGTACTTCAACGGCGTCAAGTACAACACGACCCGTGAGTGCCCTCGGGCCCACCACTGTGGGCTCTGCACTACCTCCCGGAAAGGAGGTTTAGGGAGTGGGGAGGGCTCCGGACCGAGTGACGGAGACCTGCTGAAGGCCGTGGTACCGTCAGTCCACTGGCGGGCGTTAAGGATCCGTTATAATGTTGGAGTCGCGCCCTCTATAGCTTTGGATCTCAGTAAGGGAATTAGTGCCCACAATTCCCGTGCTCCGTGCGGTGAGAGCAGAGAAACGGGAGAAGGAATACTTCCTCCTCTTTGAGGGGTAAACCCCCCTCTCCCATGTCCTGTGGTCCGGGTGCCTGAAGTTCCCCCATTAGGGGTCCATCTCTTTGTTTTGATGATGTCACCACGGGGAGGACAGAGCAGACAGTGCATACTTGGTCCCCAATCCCCAGGATGAGTGCAGTGAACAGACTACCACAGGAGGGGAGGGCAGGAGGCAGGAAGGATAGAGTAAGAGCTTATGTTGGGGTGGAGGTGGGGTGTGGAAGGCCATGCGGAGAGAGCACGGAGGCTGCAGAGCCACTGAGTGTGGGGTGCCAGCTGACCGTTCCCCACAGGATGACCCGAGACTGACTTGCTGGGCTGCAAGTCCAGGGCCTGTGGGCAGCATTTCTCTTTGCACCCGGGTAATGGTGGTGTTTGAATCAGGACCACCACCCCCCTCCCCACCTCCCAGGGAGAACAGCCTGTGTGCTCCTTCCTCCCCCAAATCAGACTGCCTTGAAACTCTGGGGAAGACAGCAGCAGAGGCTGCTGGAGGGACGCAGCACGGAGGTGCAATTCTTCCAATGGCTTCTGGCTCTGGTGCATTTGGGTAGGGGAGGGGTTCTATGTCGGGGCCTGTGGAAGGTCTGATCCAGCCAGGTGGGAGGGTCTGTGTGTTGTATCAGCGTCTGTGTGAGGCTGTGGAACTGAGCAATCACTGGCCAACCCTGAAAGCTCCCCATATCTCTAGCCCATGGGTCCATCAGTGTCTTCCGAATGCCTACATGGAGGGTGGGGGGGGCTCTTTGCCCAAAGCCCCTCATCCTGGGAATAGCCTAGCAACCCCTTTACTTGTATCTGTGGCTAAACAGTGGTCTAGCTCCCTCATTACTGCTAACATCTTACACACACACACACACACACACTTGTACACACACATGCCTTTCCAAGCTCTGGAAGGCTGAAGCTTCAGAAAGGAGAGATGGTTTGAGGGCAATCAACACGGCGTGCGTTCAATGGCAGGTGGCATTCCCCAGGCTGCACCACTGGGGGTTCTGGTGGGCCCAGGGAGCAGCTGTGCTCCGATGAATCCAGGGGCAGAGGTGAGCCTACTGGAAGGGGATGGTAGGGTAGTGGGACCACCGATAAACATTTCTGCATAAACTGAGGACATACTGCTGCCCACAGTTCAAACCTGGCCCCAAACCCAGGAGATGCACAGCAGAAGGGGTGACTTCCATGCTCCTGCCCAGTCCAGAGACTATAGAACTGTATTTTTAGGATTCTGTGAGCCGTATGGGATGGGGCTGTGGGGATCAGAGAATGAGGGCCATTGGGGAAGAGTGGGTTGCTGGAGCATCTCCACCTCCAGAGCCTGAGAACCCAAAGAAGCTCTGCTCTCCAGCCCTGGCTCTTACTCCAGCCTGGGCTGTCCCCTGTTCTCCCCAACTAGCCTGGGTCTCCTCGTCTTCTTAGCAGAGCCAAGCACCATATTTATCCAGTTTACTGAACAACCACTATGTGCCAGCCACTGCCTTGGCATCGATATCCTCCCTCACAAACACAACAAACAAAAAGGATACAGATGATCCTGGTTGAGGGGACTATGGGAATGGGAGTGGAAGGGCACACAGAGTAGGCTTCCCAAAGGAGGTGATGGCACCCCTTCCAGATCTCTCCCATCACATCAGATGAAAAGCTGAAAAAGAGGTTGGGCTCAACCAAGGTGGGCAAATGTAGTGCCAGTTAGCTCCTGCTGTCTATTGGACAGTTTTCTTCATTTGGACTGAAGTGTCTGCACCGTAACTGCAGGGGAACAGGAGGGGTGGGGTAGGAGGCTGCGAGGCAGAGCTGTGGACAGTCAGCCAGGCCAGGCAGAGCAAAGGCAGCAAACGGCAATGGAAATGAGATGATTGATTTCCCTCCTCCCCTGCCTCCCAGCCGCTGCTTCCTCCTTCTCTGTGTGTCTTTTCAGCGGGATCCTCTCCTTTACACAGAAAGATACAGGGAGGAAAACGGTTCCCATGAGGAGGAGGGAGAGCTGAGACACCTCTTCCCTGCCCCAATTTTGTCACACTGCAGCCAAACCTCCATTGGAGCCTCCTTCCTTCAAGGGTGGAAATTGCCTGAGTGGGGTTAGCAGCTTAGACAGACTCTGCAATCTTTCACCAACTCAGCCGAATTCAGAGCCGAACCCGAGTTGGATACAAAAGAGCTGGGGTGTCTGTACTTGATAAGAGTTGCTCAGGAGAGGGGGAGGTGTGTCCGAGCCCCTCCTGTGTGTCTGAGCCCCCTCCTGTGTGTCCAAGCCCCCTCCCGTGCTCTCTCCACCATCCCTGCTGTGGCTTTTGTGGCCAAGGTGCCTACAGGTTTGGACTGTCATTTCATGTGGGTTAACTCGTTTAATCCTTTATAGTCACCCAATGAGGGAGGCATCATATTGCCCGCATATTACACATGGGGAAACTGAGGCATGGAGATCATAAATGACTTTCCGAAAGCCACACAGCTCATGTGTCGCTGTTGGGGACAGGCCTAGTGCAGGGGTGCAAGCTTCAGGGAGAGGCCCAGATAGACCCTGCCTTCTGGGTTGAGGAAGTAGAAGCCATGAATCTGGAAACTCAGGCCTGCATTCTTAGTCCCCAGTGAGACCTGGGCCCCATGTCTGCTCACACCCTGATCCCTATGTGTGCCAACTGTTTCCCTGCTGGAAGAGAAGGAAGGTGGGAAGAGGCCTGCCTATCACAGAGGCTGGTTGTCTAAGAGGTGGAGGAAGGAAGAAGGAAGAGCTGAATGCCTCTCCTCCCCGCCTCTTTTGGTTGGGAAATGACTGTTGCCCAGAGAGGGAAAGATGCCATCCCAGGGTGGCACAGTAAATCAGGGCCTTGAAAGGTTTTGGCTGGCTCTGGGAGCTCCTGGCCCATGCTCGAGCATTTTTCCACCTCTGCATGCCTGGGACCCAGTTGGCAAAGAAATGTAAAGTCAGAGTCCTTCATCTCAGGGAGGACCAAAAGTGCAGCCACCCTCTGGTCTCCCACCCCTCTCTCTCAGAAATCCCCCAGCCACTTAATTGGCCTTCTTCTGTCCAAGCCCACTGCTTACTGGTCTGTGGGTATATTTCCCCTTTCCTTTCAAAGGTGGGTCAGACCTGAGCCTGCCTTCTAGGGGCTCCTGTTCTAGAGAGAGAGACAGAATCTTAAAGAAAACTTTTTGATACTTTCTCTTAAATGAAAAGCACAATCAAGGCTGTAGGGGCATATGGAAGGAGGTTAATTCCAAAAGGAGGGGAAAGTTGGGAAGATTTCATGGAGGAAGTGTTGAAGAGGACCTTAAAATATCAGGCCAGTGATGGTCTGCTGGAAGGGGAGCAGAGTAGAGATGGAGAGAGAGGAAGGTAAAGGGGAAGGCCTTGAATGTCAGTCAGGGACAATGGTCTTGACTCTGTTAGTTTTAGAGACCTTGGCTGCTTTCCAAGGCCCCCTGGTACAGGACCAGAATCCTGATTTTCAGTATATACCATCTAAATCTAAATAAAGAGCTGCCCGAGATCTTGATCTTGTCCCTCCTGTCTCCTTGCTCCTCAAGTCAGAGGCTGCAATGTCCCTCTCTGCCCACTCCATCCCCCAATAACCACAGAAGAGTCTGGAACTCTAAAGAAATACTGAAGGGGAGGCCTAGCCCCCAGTGACCCTCGGGGGTCTCGCCAAAGTGCTCCTGTTCAGCTTGGCCCGAGTATGGTAATTGGGTTCTGCTGACCACTCACCTCAAACCAGATGCTCCAAAGTCTGGCAGGTGGCTCCTTTCCCAGCACCAGCAGGGCTGGGTGGTTGGGGTGAGAAAGAGTGGAAGGAGCTTGAGCCCAAATTCAAGGGGATGGTATTTAAATATTTGCTTTGCCATGAGTCGCTGAGTGATTGGCAGGTGCTCCTCATCTAAGCCTGTTTCCTTCTCTGTGTGAAGGGGACAGAATACCATTGACCTTGTGGGGCTATGTCAGAAATGGGGAGACATCACAGCTTGGGGCTCCCTGTGGACAGCTAAGGCATTGTCAGCAAGGGAGCAGGAGGGGAAGGAATTAGAGGTGGCCTGGGCCAGAAGGGGGAGCAATCAGGTCCTAGAATCTGGGGGAGTGCTGCCCTCTCCAAGGATGGTTGTCCCTGTTCTGGGGCAGTGTGGTCCTCTGCCAACTCTGTGGCCTCTACCATGGTGTCTTGTGCAGGGGGCCATCTAGAGGTCCATCTAGACTGAAAGGGTCTGGTTCCCAGTGGCCTCTGAAGGGACAGTCCCCTTTCCCACAGAGGGTGCTGCTGGTGTTTGGGTGAGGACACATGTTCTGCCAGCTAGAGATGTCTTCCCCTAACATTACTTCATAGAAACTATGGGCTGACAGCCAGTTCTAATTCTGGCCATGCCACCGACTGCTTGTCTCACCTTTGGACTGTTTTTTTCCCCCCTCTTTGGACCTCAGTTTCTCTGCACCGTGGGGGAATGACCTTGATGAGTTCCAGTGGCCCCCTTCCCCCGATGTTCTTCTGTTCTATAGCAGCCTCAGGGGTCCCCCTGTTTGCTTTCTCCTCCCGCCCCCTCCACAGGCTGGCGTCATGGTGACATTAAGCCTATTGAGTGTTGCTAGGGATGACTGGAGGGAGGGAGCCCTTCACAGTAGAACTTGGAGCTCAGGGAAGGTGCCTCCTCCCACTTCCAACTCTCCTGGGGAAGACGATGATTTCACACAATGAGCTGGATTCCAGCCATGCCCCCTCTCTATGTCATGGGCCCAGCATGGTCTCCATTAAACCACTCAGTGCCTCCATGACTCAGTTTCCCCACTGTCTCCTATGAATATGGACAGTTATCCCTGCTGGGCCTATTCAAGGATGGAAAGGCATCATGAGTAAAAAGTCCTTTGGGAATGTGGAGCTGAGGGTTTCTGGAAGTCCATAGTGGACATTTGAAGCCCAAAGAAAAATGTCCATACAACATTGAAGAAATGCAATACAAGCTTGCTGTCCTGTATCTTAGCTGTCGCAAGCCAATGGCTTTGAGGAGGCCCTGCCCAAACTGAAGATGAGGGAGGGTTGGTGGTGGCAGGTTTCCAAATACCTCAGCCCAATGCCTCTGCCAGGTCAGGCTGGTTTTGAACTCAGGTGAGCATCAGCAGCCTGCACCACCAATGTGCTATTCAGATTGAGGCAGGACATGTGCAAGCTGGAGCCTGGAGCTGGCCAGCTCTAGTTAGCCTGGAGTAGCTTCCATGCAATGCAGGTTTATTAACTGAGGGAGATGAGCCTCATTTGCAAGCTCAGGGAGCTATGCTGGGAGCACCATGACCATGCCCTGACCACCCCGGCCCGGGCCACAACTTCTCCAAATGGAACTAAGTAATTAGTCATTTTCTGTTATGTGGACATGCCACTCTATGCTGAGACACTGCAGAAGCTGGAACACAGTGTATAGGCAGAGCATCTCCCTTCCCGCAACACTGATCCCAGGGTTTCCCATGAAAAAGTGCATCCCAGGGGAGAGAGATCTTGTTCTACCTCTTCACTACTGGGTGACTAATTCACCCTCTTTGGGCCCCACCAGATCAAATGAGGAAGAAGTTACCTCCCCCTCCTAAAATCCTAAGGAGTTGCCTGCTGACTCAGTTTCCAAGTGTTTTCCTTGGAACAGTTGAGGCTTTCTTGCCTAGAATCTGGAGAATGCTGAGCACAGGTTTTCTCTTTTAGATGGAACCCCTCCCTCTGCGGGGTTGGATTTGAAGTGTCCACAGTTCTGGCAGTGGGGCTCAGCCTACCTGTGGTACATGTGTGTGAAAGACCCTGGATGCCTCTTGTTTTGCATTTACCATGCAGCTTGGTGGAGCATGGGCATCTAAGATGGCAGACAATGTCCTCTTGGCCACTCTGAACCTCACCCTCATTCTGAGTTTCCATAATAACATAAACAACAGCCTTAGCATGGTCCATCCCGAGCCCCTTGTATGCTAAGGTCTGTGCAACCCTTTGGAAAGGGTCAGAGACAAGGGGGAACTAGACCTTGCACTTTGGGGCCCTCAGTCTCATCAGGCAGAAGAAAACCTACCCAGGTAGCCCCTTGATTGATTGGGAAGGCATGAGCCCTTTGCAGGGGTCAGTGAGAGAACAACTCCTGTCCAGCATGAGCCAACTGGGAGCGAGTAGTTGGGACCATCAGGGCTGCGAAGTGTCAGAGCTGGGGAGGTCAGCGGGGCTGGGGCAGTCATGGATACTACCTGGAGGAGCTGGGGCTGAAGCCAGGCCTTGAAGAGAGGCATGAATTAGCTTAACCTCCTTGGGCTCGGTCTGAATGTGGGATAGGAGGGCCGGCCTCCTAGGAGCTCTCCAAGGTCCCGCACCTGCCGAGATGGTGGGGGCGGTGAGCGCGAGTGTTCTGCTGTCCGCGGTACTGAAACGTACAGGGACCGCATTGGTTTCCGCGATTGTTTCTGACCCTTCCACTCCTCTAACAGCACCTGCTCTCCTTCAATTCTTGCAGGTTTCTCTCCAGTTATACAATGACCACGCTGCTGCTCCTCCACCACGGTCACACTCACTTCTTCCTCCACACCCAACTTGTCTCTTGCACTCTTCCTGATTACTAGCAAAAATGATCCTTTGTGCTTTCTGTCTCTCGTGGCACATCTCACCAATTAGAATGTTGGAGATGTAGTACCACCATAGGGTGCATTTGAAAATGATGTTGCCCTGTTTGGGGTTGCCGGCTGTCACAAGGACGTGAGGAGTGCTTCTGGCATTTAGCAGATGGAGTAGTCCCACACAAATAATTGACCACCTGGGTGCCAAAAGCAACCTCATTGAAAACCGATTTGCATTACTTTTCCTGAGAGAAGAACTGAGGCCCAGGGTGTAGGGGATTAACCAAGGTCACTTGGCCAGCCAGAGACAAGACTACAGCTCAAACATGGACCTCATCTCCTAGCCAGGCCTCTAGACCACCCCATTTAGGAGGCTGCCTGAATCAGGAACTTCATCAGAAAGGGGCAAAGCCCATTGTAATGGGGTCTTTCCAGAGGTTGGGGAACTCTGGGGGGCAGAGTCCTAGCACACTGCTGGGGATAAGGAACAGGCTTCCCAGACCACAGAGCCCTGGAATAGAAGACCCTGTCTGCATCATCCAGCTCCTAATGCCCCTGGCAGGCCACACCACACACCATTGGCATTGATCCTTGGCAGGGGCACCTGGGTTGCTGTGGTAACAGGCACCCATCTCCTTGCATCCAGCCCCATGATTCTGTCCTGGTCACCTGCCCTCAGCCTTCCCATGCCCATCCTCCCGTGGTTCCCGGGGTAGTGGGGGGGGGGAGCTCTTCCTGTCTTACTCTCTCCTCTTCAAGACTGTGCCCAAGGGCTCAGCACCCTCATTAGCTCCAGCAGACAGCTCCTCTGTGGAGCTGGGAACATCTGCTGTCCAGTCCCCTGGTACCCAGTGTCTGCAGCCAGAACCTTACCCTAGGGCTGTGCTCTCAGAGGGAAGCCCCCTCCCACCACTACCTCTCTCACCTCAAGCCCTGCTTCCCAAGGTTCTAGCAGATCTGAGTCAACTGGATTCTGCCAACATGGGCTTGATGGTTCTGTGTCCCCACTCACTCTGAGGGGGACCACGTGACTCCAGTATTGTCTCTGCCTGGGAGTTCAAGTCCAGTGGGGAAGAGAAGGAGGACTGGGTCCAAAGAGTTAAGGTGGATTATGGAAAATGCACTAAAAGAGATTTTTGTTTTTTGAACTATGGATTGTGGCACAATTATGGGTTGTGAAATCAGTTTAGTGGGTCACAACAAGCATTTTTATATAGAATGAATAAAATAGATTAGGATAGAATTTAAAGAAAAATATTATAGCTATGGTCAAATTAAATTTTCTATTGCAAAATTGGACTCAGTTATGTGGGGTGTGTATGTGTGTGTGCACATATTGGATTGTGATATAAAATGTATAAAATGTGTATGTCCCTGTGGTTCAAGGGGGAAAAGTGTGAAGGCCTCTGGGTCAAGACATGGGAAGACACAGAGGAGGTGCTTAGAGGGAAAAAGACCTAGGCTTTTTTTTTTTTTTTTTTCTTCAGACCTAGGCTGTTGGAGAAGTCTCCCTGGAGGAGGTGGCCTTTGAGCTGGGGCATAAAATATAGGAAGGAGTTTGCCATGAGTGATGGTGAAAGTGAGGATGGTATTTCAAGGAGTGGAATCAGCACAAGGAAAGGCATAGAGCATGGGATATGCCAGCCTGTTGGTGCAAATGTCAATAGCGGGGCTGCCATGTGGAGGGTAGAGATGGGTCAGGAAAGGAAGGCTGGGGCCTGGGTGCCAATGGCCTTGAATATCACTCAGAAACTTGCACTTTATTCAAGAGCAACAAGGAACCACTGCTGGCTTTTAAGCAGGAATCTCACGGGCAACCTTTGAGGATGGACAGAGTCAAAGGGGCAAGAGAAGAAGCAGGGAAATAAGATAAGAGGCTCTTGTGCCAGTCCATGCAAGAGGACTAGAGAGAGGGTGGAGGGATGGGCAGGTGGGAGATGGATTCTGGAAAAAAATGAGGAGACAGAACCAGGGGACATGGGGTCCCTGGGCATTGGTATGAGGGACAGGGAAGCCCTCAGCTTTGTAGCATGTCTATCCTGACCCCTCTCCCACCTGCAAGCCCACCCCATGGTCCGTACCACCTTGAGATATCATACTTGGGAAACAGGCAACTTTTTATCTAATGGGATTGCCAATAGGTCAGAGTTGTTTGCTTAAAGGGGTCCCTTCCATTCTGAGGGCCTAGCCTCAGGAATCCCCCAGATTGATCAGAGACAACAGACTCACCCACCTGAACATGGCCATGTCATGAGCAAGAGCTGGAGTGTGGGACTCAAGCTGTCAGCAGGGAGAGGGCTCAGGAGGGAGAGATCAGTGGGATGGGAGCAATCAAGGAGGACTTCCTGGAGGAGGGAGCCTAGTGCTGAACTTCAGGAAAGCTGGATAGTATCTATAAACACTTTCCAGAAGGTAAAACTTTTCTATCCTCTGAACCACAGCAGGATCAGGATCTGTCTCATTTCACACAGACTTGTTCAAAGGGACTCTAAATCCCCAAAGGAAAGTATTGTTCATTATATTCAAGATACTTTAGGAGGTCCTTTTGGCTTCACCCCACGCCCTCTCTTTTTAGTTCAGTGGTGTCACATATTAAGGTAGCACTTCTCTTGCAGGAGCATGAATATGAGGAAAGACAGTCCTATTTATCAAATTCTCCTAACACACAAACTTTCAAGAGTAAAACAACCCCGAGGAGGGGGAGGCCCAGTTGGGGGATTGGGTGCCAAGGACAAAGGAAAGGACCTGCTGTCTTCATGCTGGGGATCAGGTTCCCCGTCAGACCAGGGGGATCTCCCAGCACCCTGACACACTCCAGCTGAAGCAAGAATAGGCCAGTAACAACCCTAGTTTGAAAAATCTGTGAGCTCAAGAGCACCAAATTAAAAAACAATAAGCTAATAGAATCTCCCCATTCTTTTTGCTCTTTGCCAAGTGCTCCTTAATGATTCCATTGCTTTTAACTCACTGTCGCTCAACAGAAGTGGGTTTTTAAAGTAACTTAATTATCCCAGAACTCGGCTTCCAAAAACAATCTAAGGTTCTCCTTCCAGCTCTGCGCCTCTGTGCTCTGTGAGCTATTTATTTTAATTAGCTTTATACTGTATATCTAACATAGGCCAAAAAAGAAAAATCCACAAACAACTGCCCATTAGCCAGGGAGCAGAACCCTGTTACAAATCATCCCCTAACAATGGATGGTTCGGAATTTGTAATCAAGTCATGGAGGAAGGACACATACTAATCGAGTAATGCAGAGCAGATGGGGACAGCGGATGGGGACAGCGGGCTTTGGGAGTTGGCAAGTGGGAGGGTTGGAGATTGAGGGTAAAACTGACTACCTGAAAGGGGCAGCTTAGGAGCTGAGCCTTGACAGCTAGGATTTGAAGAAGGGGAAGTATGAACATTCTTTGACTTTGATATATTCTCCTTTTTGAAAACCTGCACTTTTGTACATCAGACACTGATGTTCAGAAATGTCTTCTCACATATCACATTCCAACTAATGCAGAAGCCAGTTCTTGAGCATTTAGAGATATCACATAGTGTCCCCCAGGTGGTAGCAGCCCAGTGTCTGCAGTACGGCCCTGTCTCTCCAAATTTCCTTCATTCCTATTCACCTTGAGAACATAAAACCTGAAGTCAGACCCTTCTGGGTTTGAATCCTGGCTCCTCTACCTCTTGCCATCGTTGTCAGCGAGTAACTTAATCTCTTTGTGCCTCAGATCCCTCCTCTGTAAAATGGGCTAAATATTAGTGCTCACCACAGAGTGTTGTTGTGAGGATTGAATAAACAAGCGTATATAAAAGAGTTGGAAGAGAACTGATGTGGTAAGCACATGCTATGTAGATGCTATTATTAAAATTAAAGTGCTGATCAAATTGATGAAAAGAAGTATGGGTCTCATCAACATAAAACGATTGAGGTAAGGATTGAAATCATTAGGTAGGCTGAAAGCAGTGAAATTTCACCCACGACCCAGTGCTCATGATTAGATTCAATTTTGAAGTAAAGAAACAAAATTAAAGAAAATATACCATATGCTAGTTGATGATTGTGTCTACAGGGGGTTTTATTATACTTTAGCTACCATGTCTGGTAAGCCTTTTGTTCATTTTTTTCATATAAGTGACTTCCACGTGAACTTTCAGATATGCATTGTGTTTCCTGGTGCAGGGAGGCTGAGGAGAATGAACCTTATCCTGAGGGCACCAGGGAGCTAAAGAGGGTTCTTGAGGAAGGTAGTGACCTGACTCTTGGCAGTGGGCATGTTTTGCAGGGAATGCCTACCGAGTGTGCTTGGGGAATGGGACGTGGGCCTCACGGATCAACTACTCACAGTGTGAGCCCATCTTGGATGACAAGGTGAGTGGCCTGGTCTCTGTACAGGTATTCGGAACTCAAGCTGGGCACAGGGGATCCCAAGGGTGGCAGAACCAGTTCTGTGTCACCAACCACTCCTTTCTGTACCTCCTGTCCTGCCCCTGGTGCCCTGCTCTGCACTCAGTGACACTGTGGTGGAGGCAGTAAAGGGGACATGGAGACCCACCTTCAGGAGAGCTCGGGCTGATGGAGGACACAACCAAGGAGGGGTGAGACCCAAAAAGGGGAATGACCACGTAGCAAGTGCCCCCCAACATCTAACAGGCCCTGGGACAAGCACCTTCCTTCCTTCTCTGGGCCCCAGTGGCACCATCGGCATTCCAGTTCTGTGACTCCACATGGACACAAATGCAGCCCCAGAAGGGCAGCTCCCGGGCACCTGGGCCCTGCTTGCACCTTGCAGCTCCACTTTTGCACTTTCCCTGGTGCTGGATTCTGTGCTGCCTGTGGGTGCTGGTCTCCTCTTTGATGCTACAACTCATTCCTAACCCAAGACACTTCCCAGCTCCATCCCTACTCATTCGTCCAATCCCTCAGTGGAGCTGGAATATCACCCCAAATGAAGCCCAGAGTCAGAGAAAACTATTTGCCTACCTGAAAACGTGATCCTACAAAATGTGAGCCCAAAAGGTCCTGCGGCAAGGGCCACAAGAGTGGCAGGTAGGAAAACCCATAAGGGTTTGGAGAGAAAGGAGAGCCCCCTGACCTCTGTCCTCACTCTCCCTTCCTACAGCATTTCTGAGCTTTGGCGAACTAAAGTGGGGGTGAGATGGTGCTGATCTGCCTTGGCAGGAAGGAGCCAGCACACGGTGACCAGAAAAAGCAGACTGAATTTAATTCAGCTTTAATATTGTTCTTAAATTCTCTATAGACAATGCACCCCCTCCTTACTGCACCCAGAGCAGACCGAGGCCAACACCCCCTGCCCAATGGGCCCCAATGGGAGGACAAGCAGGGCATGGATGGTTGCCCCATTGCACAGTTGTCCAAACTGAGCTCCAGAGATATAAATCAACTCACATCCATCGCTCCACCGTTTGTGGTCTGGACTGAGATTAAGCCCAGGTGTGGCAACTCCCAGTCCAGAATTAAAAAGCAAATACACACAGATACATACCCTGGCATATCTCAGAATAGGCTGTGTCCAGATGTGCACCCAAACTTGCCTATTGGAAGCATGACTATAGTCAGTTATGACAAGAGCCACCGAGGGCCCTGCAGGAGTTCCAGGAGCCTGGCCTGGCAATGCCACTTTGACCCAACTCTGCCCATCAGGGCTAGAGTGCTCAGCTTCACCCCCCCCCCCCCCACCATGTGCCCTCTGCCTCGGTCTGCCTGTGTGTCTGTCTGTCTGTCTGTCCAGCAGAGGAAATATGATCTGCACTACCGCATCGCCCTCATCGTCAACTACCTGGGCCACTGCATTTCTGTGGCCACACTCGTGGCAGCCTTCCTGCTTTTCCTGGCCCTGCGGTGAGTCCGCCCCTCCCCTCCCTGCTTCTCCTTGGTGCCTCCTCCCAGCACCCCCAGCCCCTTCCCCAGACTTTCTCAGGGCAGTGACAGCTGGGAGGCATTTGGGACACAGAGGGGGAGCTGGGGTCAGAGAAGCCCAAGCAAGGTCACGGGTAAGAATTTGGCTCCTGAGGCAGCCCTGCCCTCATCCCAGGCTGAGTCTCTACCTTGGCCTCAGGGGGAATTGGGAATCCAGTCCTAGCTGACCCCTGACCCTGACTGAGCTCTAACCCTGGACAGAGCTGACCCTTGACCCTGACTGACCCCCGACCCGGGCTTCCCACAGGAGCATCCGCTGTCTGCGGAATGTGATTCACTGGAACCTCATCACCACCTTTATCCTGAGAAATGTCATGTGGTTCCTGCTGCAACTGATCAACCACGAAGTGCATGAGAGCAACGAGGTGGCTGTGTGGAGACAGGGGGCTGGGCCTGGGGGGCTCTGGGATTTGGGGGGCATCCGCCTCTCTGCCCAGTCCTCAGGTGCACAGCCACACATGAGCTCATCTCCACCCCAATCACTGTCCCACCAGAGCCAGTGGGGAGGCGCTGCCAAGGAGGGTCTTGGGAGCAGTGCAAACCTGATATGGAGCTTGATCCCCATTTCACTCCCCATCCTGTTCATTAAGGTCCCTCTACTGAGAGAATAGGAGGCTACAGCCAACCTCCAATGAGCTGCATCTCATTTAATCCAACAAGAGACCTGGAGGGATTATTTTCCCCGTTATACAGACATGGAAACTGAGGCTCAGAGAGGTGAAATAACCTGCCAAGGTTGCCCAGCCTGCAATGGTGGCTCTCCCTTGTCGGGTAGCAGTATCTCGAGCAGGTCACCACGATGTGAGCTGTCCACCCAGGATTTGTGCCGACCATTGCTGGGCTGGGTCTGAGTCATTGTAAAACCTGAGCACAGCATTAGAAACCTCTCAATACATTTTCTTTGGAAGGTCTGTGCTTTAGACTGAGCAGACTTCCAATCCGGTTTGACCCTTAACTTGACCCCAGAACTTGGAGCTCAGAACCCAACCAAGCGCCATCCAATTTTGGGTGAAAGAGATAAGATAGCTCTTAACTTGGAGAAAAAGCAGGGTTAGGAGAAGGGGATCGTTGACTTTGCACCTCGGCAGGACCTTCTCAGAGCAGAGGCGGCTGACAGCCACCACGGCCCGCAGGTCCATGGGGGGAAGCCACGGTGGCAGCACCCAGCCCAGTGCCAGGATGACTGAGTCAGGGCTGCCAGGGCTGAAGGGGGCATGGGCCATACGCAGAGGGCTCCCCGAGCCAGCGCTGCGGGTCCCAGCCTGCTGCCTCCACCATGCTCCATGTCCTGCCTCAGCTCCGAGGGTGTTGGAGAGGAACCCGTGAGAAGGGTGACCGGGAGGGCCCACTGTGCAACCCTGGGCAAAAGCCCTTCCCTGCTCTGTGCCCCCATCTCCCCTGTGGCCTGTGAGCTCAGAAGGGCAACCCTGCTTGGAGGGACAGGGACAAAGTCTGCGAGCAGGGGGCTCTCCCCTCCTGGGATAGCAAATAACAACACCACAAACACAACCAAAGCAACAACTCACATTTATTGGCATCACTCTCTGCATCCTTCCGTGTCACTTAACCACCCTGTAAGGGGCCTTTCCCACATGACAGTGAGGCTCCGAGATGTGAAACGACCTGCCAGGGTGAGTCTCTCTCTGGAGCCAATGATGGTCACACTCAGTCCAGAGTTACCCAAACCCAGAGTATTTTGAGAAGCCCCCATGACCGCAGCCCACCTTCACACAGCCTGGAGAAAACATCACAGGTTTCTTTTAAATGACTCACCTTCTGTTTCTAAATGAAATTTCATATTCTGTCCCTAAATGGAAACCAAGATGTGAGGGTCACCCTCCAAAAGAATACAGTGAAAACATAACGATGATATTCCATTCTAGCCTCTGCCCACAGAAAGCTCACAACCAGACACTCCTTCTTGCTTTATTCAAAAGGGAATTTAGGAAGAGTTGGAGAGAAATCAAAGAAACAGTAGTGCCAGTGTGGACTGGCTCCTTAGCTTAATTATAAAGATGGGAACAGAATTGGCAAAGGAAGAGCCTTCTCAGAACGGTCCGCTTAGATGACCGTCCCTCCACCCTGTCGGCCGCGCTCCCAGGGAAGCCCCCCACCCCTGCCGACCTGGGTGGAAGGGGCCCTGGTCTGTCCCCACACAGCCCGCTGACCCCACCCCCGGCTGCAGGTCTGGTGTCGCTGCATCACCACCATCTTCAACTACTTCGTGGTGACCAACTTCTTCTGGATGTTCATGGAGGGCTGCTACCTGCACACGGCCATTGCCATGACCTACTCCACTGAGCGCCTGCGCAAATGGCTCTTCCTCTTCATCGGATGGTGTGAGGGTCCCCAGGGGCTGGCAGGGGCTGGTGCAGGAGGGGGCGGGCACTGCTGACAAAGTCCCCTCCCTTCAGCTTGGGTCCAAGGAGCACATCCCCAGTCCAGTCCCAAGGACACAGCTACTTCCCTCCATGCCGAGTGAGGAAGAAGCAAACCCAAAGCAGCAGCAGATAGTCCTGGCAAGGGGATGTTCTTCTTTCCCCTGCCCGGAATGACCGCCCCAAAAATAATTGTCCATAGCTTCAAAAGAGAAACTGGGCAGCTCCTCTTCTCTATCTCAATCTCTGTCTGAAAAGCATGCCATCACCTTCCCCCTGGTCTCTCTGACCTGCTGGGAGAGGACGGCCTGGAGCTGGAGGAGAGTGGGGTTGGAGACAGGGGTCAAAGGACAGGGTATTGCCTGGGTCATGGATGATCTGAAACATGATCCCAGGCCCCTGGTGGTCCCCTCCACTCTGAATTCCTCAAGAGTACTTTGTCCATCTGTCTGTCCACTGCAGCCCATGTCTGTCTTCTTTCAGGCATCCCCTGCCCCATCATCATTGCCTGGGCCATTGGAAAACTCTACTATGAGAATGAACAGTAAGTGGGATGGGTCACCCAGGGGCTCCGGCCAAGCCAGGGGGCAGGGACTGCAGCAAGCCAGGGCCACCCTCAGCCCTCACCCTGGGCTTGAGAAGGCAGAGCCTGATCTCAGAGGGAAAGGGAAGGACCAAGGACAGAGGATGAGGGTCAGATTTGCTTTCCTGCTGTCCTTGAGTTGATAAGGAAATATCCCCGGTGCCAATGGTACCCACATGGTACCACATTCAACTGTCTGTTGAGTTGAATTAGGAATTATGGTTCCTTTAAGTGCACAGCCCCTTTGGCCTTTGGAAAGGCCTTCCGAGAGGTGGATGTGGCTCCTCCAGTGCATATGGAGGGGGCCAAGGGCCCGCGGCTTACAGCTCAGGCCACGTCCAAGGCTGTATTAATGGGCAGTTAACCGAGTCCCAGGGCAGGGCCGTGAGGGCGTGTGCTTTTCTCTGGCATCCCAGTCTCTGCTGAGGTGGGTGAAGGACAGCAGAGGATCCTGCCTGAGGTGAGTGAAGGACAGCAGAGGATCCTACCTGACGTGCAGCGTCCCCTCCTGGGGCCCTCCCCCAGCACTGTGCCAATGCCCAGACAATGGCAATTTGATCATGGGTTGGCCAAGGAGCAGCTGGGAAATCCGGGTGCCACCAGCTGGGAGAAGAGGGGAATAAGGTGACTCACTCTATGGTAAATCTCTAAGGCGTCTCAAATCTAGAGAGCTCAGTGGGAGGTGAGGGGTGGAGGGAAGAGAAATGGGAGTGGAATTCCAGGTCTCTGCTCAATGTAATGAAAAGAGCTGCCCCAGAATAAGAGGGCTGCCTTGGGAAGTAGTGAGCCTCCTGTCAAAGGGGGTGTTCAAGCAGAGAACCCAATGCTGGGGGGCAGCAGGGGAGAGTACCATCCGAGGCGGGCAGATGCTGGATGACCTCTGAGGTTGCAGAGGACACAGGCAGAGTTCCAGAAGCTGAAGAGACTATCCAAGGTCCCACAGGGGGTCGCTGGCAGACCCAGCCTGGATCCTGGCCCAGCCCTTCCCTCTGGACTTCCTCTCCCCAGAAGCTTCTCCACCCACCAGCATCCCAGGGAATAAACCAAGCCTTTGGCAGCCAGCAAGGCGGACCAAACAGTGGGCTCCTTTCTCTGGGTTGAGGAGCCTCAGCTTGGAGGAAGGCTGGGTTTTGGAGTGGGAGTGGTGCTTGCCTCCACATCTGCTGGCTTTGTGCCACTGCCGCCACCTGGCACATGGAGTGGCGGCTCCTCACCACACAGGAACAGGTAGTATCAGGCAGTGGGCCCTGGGCCAACAAAGGGCACTTGGCTCTCCCTGTTTGCATGGGCCTGCTGCATGCCCAGCTCTGTGCCCAGCAGCCCCAACAGTGTGGGGACCCAGCAGGAGGAGGAGACCCAGGGCCTGCTGGCTGGGGAGACCAGAGCCGCCATGCGGAGCGTCAGATGGGTGGGCCAGGGTGGTCAGTGGGGCTAGCGCTGTCCACAAAGGCCATTTGGAAAGGGGCAGCCCTGAAGTTTGGGAAGGGTCAAGCCAGGGGTCTCTGGGCCCAAGTCTGGGGGTGCTTACCCCAGGCTCCAGCTCAGCAGGGCTGCCCACAGGAACCCCGTCTTTGCAGGTGCTGGTTTGGCAAGGAACCAGGTGACCTGGTGGACTACATCTACCAAGGCCCCATCATCCTCGTGCTCCTGGTAGGTCTGTAGTGGGGGCACGAATGGGGCTGGGGCGGGGGAGAGCAGCAGAGGACCCACCAAGGCAGAGGCACTGGGGACAGATGTGACCCTCTGCACACACTTGTGCACACTGCCCCATGCCCTGTACATGCCACCCACTTCCTGACTCTCTCTTCCCCTCACTCTGTGCCCTGGGGAAGTTTCCACCCTTCTCTGGACCTCAGGTTCTCTCTCTGGGTATGAGGGTGTCTGACTCACGGATTTCTAGTGCCCTCCCACATCTGACATCCCCTCACTGGATACAGTGCTGAGACAGCCAGGCAAGGGGGCAGCTGGTGGCAAGAGAAGAGTGTGGGGGCTTCCTTTCAGCCCAGGCAATGTCCCCTGCCCCCAGAAACCTCCCTCTGGGGCTCAGCCCACCCACCCGCCCCCAGCTGGGAGCAGCAACATCAGAGAATAGTAATGAGGAATTGTACCTTGTCCAGCTCCCCGCCCTTTGCCAAATGTATTCACGCACAAGGTATAATTGCTGCCACATCTTTAGTCCACAACGGAGCCTTAATTAAGGTAGTGTTTAAGTGGAGGCTGCATTCTGCAAAAATGAACCCATTATATATCATACATTAAAAAAAAAAAAAACAGCATACAAAAAAGCCCCGTAAGAAACTGGCATTTATGCAAGACTTATTTCAGGCTTGGTAATTTCAGGCTCTGGTATATACCAGCTGCTTTAAAGGGCCACCCACTCCTTGTGGAAACGAGAGAACCGTCCTCCTCTTGCACACAGCAGGTGCCTAATGGGGGTTGCTGTCATCTCCATTGGAGACCATCACAGTTTCTCTCTTTTAATTTCCTTCCTCTCCTCCTATTTGTGACATCTTGAGTGTCCTTGACACAGAAGATGACTAGGAAGGTTTTTACCCACTGCCTGAAATCTCAGCATCAGGTCCTCATTCATGTCAGAGATGGACCCAGTCCTTGTCAGCAATTAGTGGAGAAACGATTGTCCTTGGAGCTCCCAGCTGCAGCAAGTCACTCTCTCCTCAGGGTGAATGAAAGCCCGGGAGATCCTTTTCCTTCTGGCCAGCTGCTGAGAGCCCATCGTGGAGGGTTAGGGGTTTTGATGAGGTTAGCATACAGCCAAGGAAGGCTGGCCTCGATGGGGAGCCAACGGTGGCGGGAATGAGCCCCGGCAATGAGGATGCTGGGTAGGTGATGAGGGAGAGGACGGAGAAAGGGGATGAGCTGGAGAAGGGCGTGGTTTCAAAACCCAACTCCCCAACCTCCTCTTCCATACCCCTTTCCTGTTCCACCCCCTCCTCTCAGCTCAAGACCCCTTTGCTGATCCCTCCCTTTGCTCCTGCACCCCTCCCCACTCCAACAGGGGCTTCCAAGTCCCAAGCTGAGCCCTTCCAGAAGCTCTGTCTTCTTTACTTCCAATCCTTACATCCCTAGTGCTCAAGGGAAATAGGGGTGAGAGATGGAAAGGCTTGCCCAAAGTCACCAACTAAGAGCTGGCTAAGCTGAGTTTCAGGGGCAGGTCTCCTGCCCAGTCACCCAACACTCGCCCACCATCCTCCTGGTGGGATACATGCTTTGGTGTCCCTGTTGCCCAAAGGGGCATTGCTGCATTTCTACTGCTAAGAGATACTCACTGATTTCTGGGTCCTAGGAAGTGAGTCGTGCGGCTGAGCTTTCAGGAATCCTGATTTCTCACTGGTTTTTTATCACTAAGATTGTTCTGGGAAAGGGATGCAGCATTTATTGAACCCCTTCTGGGCCAGGCACCAGGCGTAGTGCTGATTTACTGTGTGGAAAGACAGGCCATCCGCAGTGGATGGATGGGGAAGAGGGAGCTCAGAGAGGTTAAGCAAACTGCCCAAGGCCACATGAATGCAAATTGGAGCAGCCAGAATTAGAACCCCAAGACAAGGACCCTGTGCAGAGGTGATTCCAGGAAGCATGGTGAGGGGTTGGGGAGAGAGGACCAGGAAAGGGAGAAAAGCTGCTAAAGGGTGGGGTAATGAGCAGGTCATCACGTGGACGACTGGCTCCAGCATTCCCATGTCTCCCTGTCTGGGAACTGAGCAAGCTTCCATGCACCAGAGAAACCCTTCAGGCTGGGAACTGTCTCCTGCAGCCACAGGTGAACACAGGTGGGCCCAGGGAGCCCAGGCTGGGTGTCAATAGACCTGTCGCTTCATTCCATGGAATAAGTCTCCTAGCTGACTCTGCCCCAAATGCAGATTCCAAGGCCCCCCAAACGTGTTGCTGTGAATCCCTGGGGTAGGCCCAGGATCTGCATTTGCTACCAGCGCCCCAGGTGCCTTTGCTGTGCACACTCTAGTTGCAGAATCACGGCATGCAGGGGTCCCTGGGTGGGTTCTCTGCCTGGCAGGGACGTGTGTTGTCCGAGCCCTCTCCTTGGCCCCACCAGGGCCCTGCAGGAATCAGGACCGGCACAGTGAATGCAGCTTTCCTGCCTGGAAAATGCCAACAGGAAAGGAAAACTGCAGGCATCCAGTGGAGGACCAGTCTCCCAGGGGCTGTGAAACAGACTGGACAGCGAGCTGCCAGGTGTACCCTGAATTCCAGCTTGTGGGGAACCCAGGTGCCTAGTCACCAGGCTCTGCAGACCCACATGGGATGGCCAGGCCTCAGAGGGTGTGCTGTAGAGAGAGCTGAGGGTCAGGAAGGGATAAGAAGAAATACCTCAAACTCTTTGTGGCACCCCACAGAAACCTGCCCACCACCCAGAACCGGAGAGGAGGAATGGGGGGGGGGGACTCCCCAAGGGCCAAGACCTCCTCTCCCACCCTGGGCTTAAAGGGAAAGAGGAACTGAATCTGAAGCTAAGTAGGGAGAGATGAGCCAAGGAACCCAGTTGTCCCCACCATTTCCACCATCACCTCTCTCCCTCCATCCCTCCTTTTCTCCTTCCCTTCTGCAAATGTATAGACAGGGAAGGTTTGGGAACAAGGAAGGGGTCCCACAAGCACTGGGATTTAGCAAGCACCTTCCGGTGCAGTTGGAGGAAAGTCACTAGAGCCTAAGATCCAGTGAGCAGGGTTCTGTCTGTTTTCTCTGGCTTCACCTCCCGAGCCGGAGCCCTGGAGGGAGCATGTGCAGAGTGGATTATGGGCTGAGCAATGCTGGGAGCCCCCTAGGATCTGTGCTGTGATCCTGAGTGAGTGCTTTGCCCTCTCAGAGCCTCCATTGCCCACCTCTAACATGGGGTTGCCAATCCCTGCCTCCTGTGAGAACGGGAGGTGGGCCCGGGATGCCACGTGGGTGCCCTGGGTGTCTGGTGCCAGCGGTTCCTACAGCATCTGGAGCCACAGATGCAGGACCCCATGCTGATGGTCCTTCCAGCACTGACCTTCTGAGCTCAGATCCCTGGCTTGGAGATCCTGAAGGCCACCCAGGTTCACCAGGCCTAGCTGTGCAAATTCAGCCTCATGTTTCATTAACTCCTGCTGCAAAGGCATGATACAGGGGTTAGGAGATAGACACTGAAGCAAGCTGCCTCGGCTCAAATCCTGACACCAACCCCTACTAACTGTCTGCCACGGGCAAGTTATTTAGAAACCCCACTGCCTGATGCCCCCTGTCACTTACCAGGCCTGGGGTCTGGGCAGGCTCTGCCCCCACCCCACCTTTCCTCATTGGGACCAAGCCAGTTCCCCTGAGGCACTAAAATGCCCAACAGTAGCCTGAGCCACCAGCCTCGGAGCATTGGGAAAGGCTCTGCAGGGTGATGCAAGGCTGTGGCTTCTCCAGGGAAGCTTCTCCAGGGGGTCTGTAGCCCCCTGCCCCCTGCCCAGAGCCCACTGCATGCTGGCTGCACTGTGAACACCCAGCCAGCAAGGGTCCTGTAGGGGCTTGTTCTAGATGGAGACAGTGTTTACTGTTTTGGCTCCCAGCTGGCTCCACCCCTCTCTGGCTTGCTGATGCCTTGATCATCACCCTCTGCAGCTCTGGCATCCACCAAGGCCATCCGCTGCCCACCCAGGGCTCCTCCCTTGGAACGCTCTTCCCCCACTCTTCACCAGCTGGCAGCTTCTCATCCTTCAGGTCTCAGCCACGTGCCACTTCTTCAGGCCTTTCTGATCCCTTAGGAGAGATGCATCCCTTTAGCCACCCACCCCTCCTAGGTTGTGAGTCCTCTGATAGCAGGGAA
Organism: Choloepus didactylus; assembly: GCF_015220235.1. Lineage (NCBI taxonomy): Eukaryota > Metazoa > Chordata > Mammalia > Pilosa > Megalonychidae > Choloepus > Choloepus didactylus. Next base: position 140,505,591 of record NC_051311.1, on the reverse strand, counting down.
AATGTCTGTCTCGCCCACTTCTCTATCTCTGGTGCCAGCTCAGAGCCTAGCACAGGGTAAGTTGATTCATTGAATAAATGACTGAATGAATGAATGAAAATAGAAACCAGAAACCAGGCTGTACAAGATTAGGGTGCTCATTGAAGAGCTGGAGAATTTTTGGGGGGTGGTGATAGGAGTTGGGGTGGGGAAGGGTGGAGTTCAAGAATGGGGAGCTGGAGAGCTCAGAGGGGGCTGGGGTGGTCAGAAGCTTCCTGAAGGAAGGAGGAAGGGCTTGTGGCGGGGCAGGTACAGACGCTGTAAAGGAGGAGGCTGGGAACCATGCTCAGAAGGAAAGAATGAGTGGGCCCCAGTTCGGGTTGCACAGACCCAGGCTGAGACAGGATGGGGCAAGCATCACTTTTGCCTTCCCAGAATGAGGACAGGGGTGAGGACTTGTCTTCCAGACTCTTCACACGGATCCCGTCTGAGTCACCTGTACCTCTGTCCCCACCCTTGCCTCTGCACACTGAATGGGGTCCGGTACCCAGGGTGTGCTCAGGAACTGCTTGTTGGATGGATGGATGGATGGATGGATGGATGGATGGATGGAAGGAAGAGGATAATTAAATGAATTGGTCAGTGGCTTGATGGATGATAGGTAAAGAAGATTTAATGCAGAGACATGTGACAGAAATGAGAATACATTTTGGTCCCAACAGTCTCCACTCCCAGAGAGGTCAGGAAGAATCCACAAAGGCCAAGTAGTTGGTTTCACTTGTATGAGAAAATGAGAATTGACCTGCGTGTTAAGGTTGCCCTGTGCCCTGTGATGCAAGGGAATATACCAGAAACCCAGGAGCTGGAAATTAGATGAGCCTTAAAAGAATGAAGGGGGCTAAAGAATCACTGAAGGCTTCCCACCCCCCGCTTCACCCCAGTTCACCAGGCCATAGCCTTGTTTGGCTGAGGAGGAGGCCAGGCCCTTTCCTGCCCCCGGAACCATCCTCAGGCATGGGGATCACGACTGGCCCATGATGTCTGCCTCTACACCCCACCCCCACCACTGCTACCTGGGGATCTGGGACTGAGGAAGACCTGGCACAAGCTTAAGAAGTGATGGGATCTCTACACAGTGATTTGGAGGTGTCTGTGTGTGTGCATGCATGTGTGCATATGCACGTACTCACACGAGTCCACACACAAGCCAGCAGACCGCCCTGGGCTTATGTGTGTCCTCCCACTGGCCCAGCGTGTCAGGCACACACACACACACTCCTACCCGCTCACACGTGGAGACAGATGAGTAACACAGGCACGTGTCACAGGTAACACACTTGCATGTAAACACATTCTCAGAGGCAAGCACACACACCAGTGCAAAGAACAGACCCACAAACTCACAGAGGAGATTGCACAGTCACACAGACCAGCCGACACAGGTTAGCAGACACCTGGCAGGCCCACTGGGACCCCCAACGCCAGGAAGCTGACTCAGGTTGGCGAGGGCGGGCCCTGATGCTGAGGGAGGCGGAGAATGAAGATAAACGAGGCCATCCCGGAGCCTGGGAGGCAGCCCAGCAGCCCATTCATCTTCATTGCCTCTGGGGTGTTTACGAAGGCTCTGGAGTTTTTTTCCTGGGCACAGAGGACCGGATGGTGCAAGATTAATTACTGCTCGGGCAACTGAGTTATTAATCACTCCATCTGGCCCCATCGGCCCCACCTGGGCAGGGCTGTCCTCCGTCAAAAGGGCCACAGGCCGACCTAGAGTAGAGACAGTGTGAGGGCCTCCAAGAGACCCTCAGCCAACAAATGGGGACACAGAGGCAGAGACAGGAAGGGGCTTGGGTTGACCCCCACATCAAGCCATGCAGAACACTTGGGCCTGGCTCTTGTGGGGTCTCTGAGCCGGGCAGGTGGTTTGAGGACTTCCTGAGGAGTTGGACCCTCAGGAACAGTGGTCTGTATTACTGTTACTCAGGAGGGGAGAAACAGGGCCTGGAGCCCTCAGGTGACAGGGAACTGAACAGATGGGGGTGTCTACCTGCCCTGTCCAGGTGCTGGGGTGGCTGGGTAGGATGGGTGTGGGGGTCGGATATAAGTTTTCAGTGGATACAAGGGGGTGGTCGTCCCTCAGTCCAACCCCAACTCACGGTCCTTCCTTCTCCCCTCTCTGCTTCCCTCCCTCCAGATCAATTTTATATTTCTGTTCAACATCGTCAGGATCTTAATGACAAAGTTACGAGCATCCACCACATCTGAGATGATCCAGTACAGGTATGTGAACAGGTGCCTTGACCCCCAGCAGGGAAGAAATGAAGAGGCCATCTGGGCCATGCCCCTGCCTCCACAGGCCCCTTAATCCTTACCTAGGGAGCTAGTGCACGCTCCCAGGTGAAATAGCATCAGTGTGTCTCCCGACCCCCCACCTGCGAGGGGCCTCGCCTGCAGCACCAGCTCAGCCCCTCTCATCACCCTCACCCCAGGAAGGCGGTGAAGGCCACCCTGGTTCTTCTGCCTCTGCTGGGCATCACCTACATGCTCTTCTTCGTCAATCCTGGAGAGGACAACCTGTCGCAGATCGTGTTCATCTATTTCAACTCCTTCCTGCAGTCCTTCCAGGTGGGGTGAATGGCCAGCTGGGGGGTCATGCAGGTGGGGGCTGCAGGGAGCGTGCCTGACCTGGTCTGCAAGAGTCAGCCACACAGAACCATGCACGCGTGGTTCATTTACGTGCACACTGAAATACAAGCTCGTGCATAGGCTGAGTCTGCCCCGGGCCCAATCTCAGACGCTGCCTGAGTTGTCCAGAACTGAGCCCTGTTAGGCCCATCCCCTATGACTGTTCTTAGGGTTCATGGCCGCCGGGATGCTGGAGGCTGGAGGCCTGGCTCGGAGCGTGCCCTTGGTGTGCCTGCGCCATGCGGTGGGGCCATGGGCATTTCCAAGGCCCCGCCCAGCTCTAGCTGTCCTGCCCTCCACTCCACCCTCCAGGCAGAGCGTCTCCCCACAGGTCCCTGACAGCTCCCCCTTCCTTTCCAGGGTTTCTTCGTGTCTGTCTTCTACTGCTTCTTCAATGGAGAGGTATGCCTCTCGCCCTCCTCAGACCCCACTCCAGGGCGCAGCGGGCTAGCCATCGCGCCTTTGGGGAGGGCTGGGGTCCCTGGCTCTGCCCAGCTCTACCCTGGAAGAGGGAGGGGAAGGCCAGAGAAGCCACCCAGCCTTGAGGAACAGGAATCTTCCAGCAGGGCCTTGAGCCAGTTTAGAAGGTCAACTAGGCAGTTCTGAAATAATCTGACAGAACTCCCCAGGTGTGCTCCGAGGAGCGGGGCAGGGGTGGGGGCTGCAGGTCTCTCAAAGAGAGGAAAGCCGCTGGGGACAGAGCAGACGGGAGCCTCACATCCGAGCCTGTACGGACTCAGGTTGCAGAAAAGACAGGCGAGCGCTGCCTCACCCGCCCACCCCTAGCCCGGGCCCTGAAAAGGCCTAGACCTCTGGTCGGCTCCCGGGGAACCGGCACTGGGAAAAGCCTGTAGCTAAGTCCCAGAATTCTAGTTGCAGGATTGACGCACGCCCAGGACTACGGTGCTGGGAGGATGTGGTGAGTTCTGGAGCAAAAAGCAGACCCCATCCCCATGCCACACCGGGGTCTGAGGGCCTCCCACCACTCCACAGGAATACAAATGCGTTCCTGAGGCCATTTCAGGTGCCGCCTCTGTGAAAGCCGACCTGGGATAGCAGCAGAGAGAGGCCGTGCGCTGGAGGGGAGGGAGAGAAGGAGCCACTAAAACAAATAAAGATCAATGTTCGCAGAGCCATTTATTCTGTTCAGCCCATGTGCTAGGTTAGGATGTCGGGGAGCATGACCCATTTTACAGAAAAATTCTTCTATTAAAATACAAATGAGAACAAGATGGTACCAGATCAGATCAGGTTTTGAAATGAATATAGCTGTTGAGTTTTTGTTTTGGGCAGTTAATGCTTTGGTAAGTAAGGCCGGGGAGGGATCTATCAGGAAAGACTCCTTGGAAGAGGAGAGGGCTGCAGAGGAGTGAGAGGGAGGTATTTCAGGAGGGAGACCCTGGGCCACTGGTGGGAGCTGAGCATGCACTTCCCAAGCCCTGCTGGAGCAGGTGCCTGGGAGAGCAGGGGTGACGTGAGGTGGCAGAGCAAGTCGGCACGGGAAGGCAGTGTGTGCAAGGGAAGCTCTGGGTAACTGGGCAGGACAGTGTGGCAGGAAGGAAGCGTGCTAGGTCAGGCTTTTCCAGGGGAGGGATAAGGAAGGAACACCCCTGGAGAGAGGCTGCAGAGAAGAGGCACAGGCTTCAGGGACCGCAGGGTCAGACAGAGATGGGAAGGACTCCTGGCTGGTCCCTGATGAGGACCCTTGCTGCAAATCAGTCAGTCCTTCAGTGAAGGTGGCAGTAGGGAAAGTCACCCTAGCCTCCCTTAGCAGCCCTCTGAGGCCCGTGGCAGAGCCCAGCCAGCAGGCAGAGAGCAGGCGAGAGGACTGTCCGGAACCTGGCACGGCCCGGCTCAGCCTCTGCCTCTCTGCAGGTCCGCTCGGCCATGAGGAAGAGGTGGCACCGCTGGCAGGACCATCACTCGCTCCAAGTCCCCGTGGCCCGGGCCATGTCCATCCCCACCTCTCCCACGCGCATCAGCTTCCACAGCATCAAGCAGACGGCTGCCGTGTGACCCCCACTCACCCCCACCATCTGGGCATCCTCCCCGTCCTCCTCTGCTTTTCTCTGGGCTCTCCTTGTCATGCAGGCCCCCACAGGGCCTGGGAGAAGGGAAGGAAGGGTCAGTTCTCTAGCCTGGCAGAAGACAGGCCTATCACTGTGGAAGGGGACTTGGGGGACCAGGGCTGGCCGGGCCCGGAAGTCTTGGGACAAGAGGGAACCAAGCAGGGGACGAGTGAACATCACGAAAGACTGAGTCAGATGCCTTTGGGTGTTGGCCCACATCAGCCTCTTTCTCCTGATCCTTGCTGTGGCCCCTTTCACACATGAGGAAACTGAGGCCCAGAGAGGGAAAGAGCCTGCCCCAGGCACACAGCTGCTAGTAGCAGGTGCAGGGCTCTTCTACCTGGCCTGGTGATGGTTCAGCCCTGCTCCCTGCCTCCTGCCTCCATGCTTGCTGGCACCCTCTGCAGCTGGGGGAGGCACACCAGCTGGAGCAAAGGATTCATTCTCAGGCTTCATCCCAAGGGCCCGCTTGGAGAATCTTCACCTGTCCTCCATCCCTGACCAGGCCACCCCTCCCCACTGGAGCCTCTGAGAAGGATGCTTGGCTTCAGGGCCTGGGAAACACCTTCTGAATCTAGTCCACAGATCAGGGGCTTGGGGAAGAGCAGGCCAGGGAGCAAGATGGGGTCAGAGCAGCCAGTACTCTCAGGCCAAGCAGATATATAGTATAGAACAAAACAGGTACAGAAGAATAAGTGTGAGGGGGTGGGGGTGGAATACCAGAAGCCAAAGGTCTTTGGTGATTGGAACTAATCTGCTAGCCTGTGAAAGAAACCGTGCCTCCATGGAAATGGCCTACACTCAGGGCAAGATGACCAAGCTCCTGCAGGCATGGGGTTTTGTATCGAGTCTGAGGATAGAGAGGCATCTGTGCAAAGATGGGTGGCTCTCCTCCCAAAGAATTTCTGCAACCAGGCTGGGGTGTTTGCAAGCCCCTTCAGGTTTGTACGGATGCATCCTTGCTTGCAGAGACGCTGACCTGGCCTCAGCTGAGTCTCCCTCTAGGTTTGGAGCTCAGGCCAAAGCCCCTGTGGGCCTGTCCCTTACCATCACCCACCCCCACCCCCACGCAAGGGCGGTTTAAGTCAGCGTGTAGAGGTGGACAGCTCAGCCGGCACACCCAGGGACTGTCCCAAAAGCCAGGGTTCTGGAATCTGTAGGGAAGTGTAGACAAGACCTGTCATCCTCCATGAGCAACAACCGTGGGACAGTTTCCCAGCTCGGCTGTCATCCCTGCACCCCTCCTGGAGAGCGGACCAGAGTCAGGGAGCAGAGACAGAGAGCCATCAGACTTGCAAAGGAAAGGGCTTTTGCTCTAATACTGCCCCCACCCAAATAAATTGTGGAAACTGTGTATCCCATCTTGCACGTTTTTGAGTTGACATCTAATATTTTTTACATTGTTTTTAAGACTTGCAAAGGATGTAATTTCTGGCATTTGGTAAATATTTACATTTTAAAATAAAACTGTCACAACACTTTCAAATACATCAAATGGAATCCAAACATCGTAGTGATTTATTACCCATCCTCATCTATTTAAAAACAAGTTGTTCAACAGTGGGAAATCTTACACTGTTCTTTTTCTTTTCAAACTCAGATTTTCATTTGATTTCCCTGATAGAATGTTATACTAATACAGTATATTTTTATTGTTCACCTTGTCGTACTTCGCTGCCACAAAATATATTTATAAATTTAATTTCCTGTAACCAAAGGGTCTGAGAGTTTGGCTTTTTTTTTTTTTTTTTTTAAGTCTTCTGGATTGAGTATTGTTAGTGTATATATGTATATATACACACACATATAATGTAGTATACAATTGATAAAAACAACATGGATACTACACATTTTTTATAATTAATTGTTAAATATAAAAAGGAAAAATTATTGAACACACATCTTAATGAAATGGATAGGAATTTAATTGCAAATCTGGATGAATATTGCTAGAATGAATCAGAGCTTGGCATCAATTCTTTTCTTTTTCATTTTTCATAGCCATGTGTGCTGAGCCTTTTCACATAAACAAGTAGATGTTATAGCAATGTCACTCAATTCTCCTAACTCCACAGATGCCAAAAACTGTGTAGTGATCTGTCATCAAAAAACAACCTATCAGCTGGCCCTCTTTAAATTTGGCTGAAAAAGTGAATTGAAAACCATGGAATTTCCAAAAGGCTCTGCTACTCCAGTCATGCAACCATCCACTTTCTCTCCACCGGCACCTGTATGTCAGATGTGCTTCGCTCGGGCTGGAGAGGGGTTTAAACGCTAAGCTGGGCGTGTGCCCTGCTTTGCTTCATTGGAGGAGGGGAGGCAGAATTCATGCCTATCTTGGAAAGTCTTCCTGTGCATCCAGAGGCATTATGGCCAGCCCATTCGCATCATCCAGGGCTCTTGCAGAGCAAGGAGCTGCAAACGGCTTGTTCCCAAGAGGTCACTTGGAGAGCTCTGCTGGCTGGAGAGGCTATGAGCCAGTGCTCAGCAGACGCTGAGAGCTCAGGCCTCCAGTACAGCCTCAGCACCAACTCCCCACCACTTGTCACTTTGTCACTCAGCACTGCTTCTCAGATACAGCCCTCAGCTCATTATCCCACCTGTCCTCTGCTTCCTGGAGTGGCCAAGGGCCTGTGATCCCTGCAGGAGGCCAGGGCTGCCCAGGCACCAGTGCTGTGCAGGGCAACAAAGTGGCTAACTTAGGCTCAGCAGGCTGAGTTTGACCTGTTCTCTCTCCAGCAGGAGGCAGCCCTTGTCTCCCCTCCTCCATGCTCCCTGTTGGTCCCACTCCGTCCCTGCTCATTGCTCTGGCTCCTGGGTCATGGCCCTGCGAGCTCCAGCCTTGAAATGCCACAGGAGCTATTAGGCCATCTGTCTTGTCCCCGTGCTCACTCGTTAACCTTGTCGGGCACCTGTTCCTCGCAGCCGAGCCAGTCTCATTAGCATCTGCTTCAGTGTTGGCCACGTCTAGCCAAGCTGGCCTTCCTGGAAAGTGGCCTCATTAGCAGAGTCTTCTAAGATCCAGCACCCAGCCCCCACAGCCCTTGGGCTTTTCTGTTTAACCCTTTCCCCCACCCTGATTTGAAAAGCTGAGCCCCCAAGGGTGTTCCTCACACCAGCCTCCTGGCCCCACTTCCAGGAGCAGACCACAGAGAGAGCCTTGACCCCAGCACCACTCCAAGCCCTTGACCCATAATCAAAGTGGGCAGTAAAGTGCCTGCTGGGGAGGGAGCTTGTGGATGACAAATATGCCAGCAGGAGTGGCCGGTCATGGAGCATACGAGGGGTGGCAAGTGACAGGTGAGAACGAGCAACATTCTCCTCCCAGGAGCTCCTGCTGGGAGGGCCCATGGTGGAGATCGTACCTGAGAGACTAAAACCACAGGACCCCTCTTTTCCTGAGGAGGAGCACCAACCAGCAGCAGAAAAGAAAACGGACTTAACGTGGGATGAAGACACTCACAGAAGCTGACCTCTGACACACCACTGACACAGCGACTGGGATGCCCACGGAAGCTCCCAGACCCGGAGCAAACCCTCCTGGGGCACAGAGAGGCGGCACAGACAGACACACACATGTGCAAGAACACAGGTGGAGACTCCTGGGAACACCCAAGGGCACACCCAGGGACGGAGATCCACACTCATCCATCTTCAATCATTCCACACTTGTGGCACACTGCGTGCCAGTTAGGGAAATAATAATGTGAATAAAACAAGGTTCCTTGTTTCAAGAAACTCAAAATCTGGTTGAGGAGAAACAGATCCAAAAATAATACAACACAGGATGGGAGCAGGAAAAAGGACATGTGCCTCCCCGTCGCTATGGGTGGGTCTCTGTAAGGGTGTGTTTCTTTATGTAATGGAGGGGAGAAGAGGGTCAGGCCTGAGGACTGAAAAGCAAGCCAGCTCCTGCAGTCTGCACCCGTCTTCAGCCCCCCTTCAGCCCATACCTCCTAGCCCATGTCCATGGTGGCCCTGACCGAAACAAGGCTTATGGGACACAAACACTACAGCCCCGTCCCTCACTTCTTTCCCACTCTCCACCACCAGGCCTGGGACCTCTTGGACTGCTGCAGAGACAGATAAAACTGGGAAAGGGGCCAGCCCTTGCTGCTCTTAGTTCCTGGCACCTTCAGAGCTCCAGGGGCTGATGGGGTGTGCAGCAAGGCAGCTAGAACGGGAAGGGGCTGTTGTAAGAGAATCAGTGAAGGCACTGGAAAAGGACAAATTAAGGGAGGGCATGTTATCGCTGTCACACACCTGAGGCTCTCACGGGGCACAGGGGCATGCCTGCCAGAGGTCAGGGAGGGGTTTCTGATAAAGAGCTGTCCCCAGTGGAATTCGTGGAACTGGTGACAGGGAGCCTAGGAGAGGTGTGTGAAGTAGCTGGACAGCTCCAAGTAGGAGATGCAGAGTGTCGTCTGCCCTCTGAGGACACACCTGGGTTTCTTATTGGAACCAGCTGGGTTGTTTGTTGAAAGCAGACTTTGGGAGTCAGTATTTCCAGGCTTGGTGGGACCCCAGAATCTGCACTCTTCCCAAGACCCCCAGGTGATTCTGAATGCAGTCAGTGTGGGAGCCACTGAACAAGGGGATGTCTCCTGTCCCTTTCTCCACCACATACATACACATAAACACACACTTTTGTACTGCAGAAAATGAGTGACCTGCCTTTCTGGAAACCTCTAAGGGAAGGCAGCTACAGCAGGAGGGAAGGGAAGGCAGATTTAAAACATGTAAATGTATTCATCAGTATGCTCAGTGACGTTTCCAGGCTCTGGCCCTAAGGTGCCGCTAATTCTCCTGAGGGGGCTTCACCATTGAGCAATGCTAATTAGCAGGAAGGGGCAGAGGCTGGGCTGAGATTACTGTTTTTTTTTTCTTTTCTTTTTTTTTTTAATCATCATTTTATTGAGATATATTCACATACCACGCAGTCATACAAAACAAATCGTACATTCAATTGTTCACAGTACCATTACATAGTTGTACATTCATCACCTAAATCAATCCCTGACACCTTCATTAGCACACACACAAAAATAACAAGAATAAAAATTAAAGTGAAAAAGAGCAATTGAAGTAAAAAAGAACACTGAGTACCTTTGTCTGTTTGTTTGTTTGTTTCCTTCCCCTATTTTTCTACTCATCCCTCCATAAACTAGACAAAGTGGAGTGTGGTCCTTATGGCTTTCCCAATCCCATTGTCACCCCTCATAAGCTACATTTTTATACAATTGTCTTCGAGATTCATGGGTTCTGGGTTGTAGTTTGATAGTTTCTGGTATCCACCACCAGCTACCCCAATTCTTTAGAACCTAAAAAGGGTTGTCTAAATTGTGCGTAAGAGTGCCCACCAGAGTGACCTCTCGGCTACTTTTGGAATCTCTCTGCCACTGAAGCTTATTTCATTTCCTTTCACATTGCCCTTTTGGTCAAGAAGATGTTCTCCGTCCCATGATGCCAGGTCTACATTCCTCCCTGGGAGTCATATTCCACGTTGCCAGGGAGATTCACTCCCCTGGGTGTCTGATCCCACGTAGAGGGGAGGGCAGTGATTTCACCTTTCAAGTTGGCTTAGCCAGAGAGAGAGGGCCACATCTGAGCAACAAAGAGGCATTCGGGAGGAGGCTCTTAGGCACAATTATAGGGAGGCCTAGCCTCTCCTTTACAGAAACCGTCTTCCCAAGGGTAAAACCTATGGTAGAGGGCTCAACCCATCAAACCACCAGTCCCCTATGTCTGTGGTCATGTTAGCAACCATCGAGGTCGGGTAGGCCAATACTCCTGCATTCTCCACAGGCTCCTTAAGGGGGCTCTATATATTTTTTTCCTTTTTTTTTTTTTTTAACTTTTTTTTTTTAATCAACTGTATGAAAAAAAAAATTAAAAAAAAAAAAACATACAATAAAAAAACATTTCAAAGAGACCATAACAAGGGAGTAAGAAAAAGACAACTAACCTAAGATAACTGCTTTACTTTCAACATGTTCCTAGTTTACCCCAAGAAAGTTACCTAATAGAGCAACATTTCTGTGAACTTGCTCCTACTATATCCATCAGAAATTAACAGACCGTAGTCATTCCTGGGCATCCCCAGAACGTTAAATAGCTTATCTGTTCTTCTTGGATTATTGTTCCCCCTTCCTTAATTGCTCTCTATTGCTAGTTCCCCTACATTCTACATTATAAACCATTTGTTTTACATTTTCCAAGTTCACATTAGTGGTAGCATATAATATTTCTCTTTTTGTGCCTGGCTTATTTCGCTCAGCATTATGTCTTCAAGGTTCATCCATGTTGTCATATGTTTCATGAGATCGTTCCTTCTTACTGCCGCGTAGTATTCCATCGTGTGTATATACCACATTTTATTTATCCACTCATCTGTTGAAGGACATTTGGGTTGTTTCCATCTCTTGGCAATTGTGAATAATGCTGCTATCAACATTGGCGTGCAGGTATCTGTTCGTGTCACTGCTTTCCGATCTTCCGGGTATATACCGAGAAGTGCAATCACTGGATCGAATGGTAACTCTATATCTAGTTTTCTAAGGAACTGCCAGACTGACTTCCAGAGTGGCTGAACCATTATACAGTCCCACCAACAATGAATAAGAGTTCCAATTTCTCCACATCCCCTCCAGCATTTGTAGTTTCCTGTTTGTTTAATGGCAGCCATTCTAATTGGTGTGAGATGGTATCTCATTGTGTTCTTAATTTGCATCTCTCTAATAGCTAGTGAAGCTGAACATTTTTTCATGTGTTTCTTGGCCATTTGTATTTCCTCTTCAGAGAACTGTCTTTTCATATCTTTTGCCCGTTTTATAATTGGGCTGTCTGTACTATTGTCATTGAGTTGTAGGATTTCTTTATACATGCAAGATATCAGTCTTTTGTCAGATACATGGTTTCTAAAAATTTTTTCCCATTGAGTTGGCTGCCTCTTTACCTTTTTGAGAAATTCCTTTGAGGTGCAGAAACTTCTAAGCTTGAGGAGTTCCCATTTATCTATTTTTTCTTTTGTTGCTTGTGCTTTGGGTGTAAAGCCTCGGAAGTGGCCGCCTAATACAAGGTCTTGAAGATGTTTTCCTACATTATCTTCTAGGAGTTTTATGGTACTTTCTTTTATATTGAGATCTTTGGTCCATTTTGAGTTAATTTTTGTGTAGGGTGTGAGGTAGGGGTCCTCTTTCATTCTTTTGGCTATGGATATCCAACTCTCCCAGCCCCATTTGTTGAAAAGACCATTATGACTCAGTTCAGTGACTTTGGGGGCCTTATCAAAGATCAGTCGGCCATAGATCTAAGGGTCTATCTCTGAATTCTCAACTTGATTCCATTGATCTATATGTCTATCTTTGTGCCAGTGCCATGCTGTTTTGACAACTGTGGCTTTATAATAAGCTTCAAAGTCAGGGAGTGTAAGTCCTCCCACTTCGTTTTTCTTTTTTAGAGTGTCTTTAGCAATTCGAGGCATCTTCCCTTTCCAAATAAATTTGATAACTAGCTTTTCCAAGTCTGCAAAGTAGGTTGTTGGAATTTTGATTGGGATTGCATTGAATCTGTAGATGAGTTTGGGTAGAATTGACATCTTAATGACATTTAGTCTTCCTATCCATGAACATGGAATATTTTTCCATCTTTTAAGGTCCCCTTCTATTTCTTTTAGTAGAGTTATGTAGTTTTCTTTGTATAGGTCTTTTACATCTTTGGTTAAGTTTATTCCTAGGTACTTGATTTTTTTAGTTGCTATTGAAAATGGTATCTTTTTCTTGAGTGTCTCTTCAGTTTGTTCATTTCTAGCATATAGAAACATTACTGACTTATGTGCATTAATCTTGTATCCCGCTACTTTGCTAAATTTGTTTATTAGCTCTAGTAGGTGTATCGTTGATTTCTCAGGGTTTTCTAGATATAAGATCATATCATCTGCAAACAATGACAGTTTTACTTCTTCTTTTCCAATTTGGATGCCTTTTATTTCTTTGTCTTGCCGGATTGCCCTGGCTAGCACTTCCACCATAATGTTGAATAACAGTGGTGACAGCGGGCATCCTTGTCTTGTTCCTGATCTTAGAGGGAAGGCTTTTAGTCTCTCGCCATTGAGTACTATGCTGGCTGTGGGTTTTTCATATATGCTCTTTATCATATTCAGGAAGTTTCCTTCAATTCCTACCTTTTGAAGTGTTTTTATCAAAAAGGGATGTTGGATTTTGTCAAATGCTTTTTCAGCATCTATTGAGATGATCATTTGATTTTTCCCTTTCGAATTTTTAATGTGTTGTAATACATTGATTGATTTTCTTATGTTGAACCATCCTTGCATGCCTGGAACGGACCCCACTTGGTCATGGTGTATGATTTTTTTAATGTGTCTTTGGATTTGATTTGCAAGTATTTTGTTGAGGATTTTTGCATCTATATTCATTAGGGAGATTGGCTGGTAGCTTTCCTTTTTTGTAGCATCTTTGCCTGGTTTTGGTATTAGATTGATGTTAGCTTCATAAAATGAGTTAGGTAGTGTTCCATTTTCTTCAATGTTTTGAAAGAGTTTGAGTAAGATTGGTGTCAGTTCTTTCTGGAAAGTTTGGTAGAATTCCCCTGTGAAGCCATCTGGCCCTGGGCATTTATTTGTGGGAAGATTTTTGATGACTGATTGGATCTCTTTGCTTGTGATGGGTTGATTGAGGTCTTCTATTTCTTCTCTGGTCAGTATAGGTTGTTCATATGTTTCCAGGAAATTGTCTATTTCTTCTACATTATCCAGTTTGTTGCCATACAGTTGTTCATAGTATCCTCTTATAATTTTTTTAATTTCTTCAGGATCTGCAGTTATGTCACCTTTTTCATTCATTATTTTGTTTATATGTGTCTTCTCTCTTTTTGATTTTGTCAGTCTAGCTAGGGGCTTGTCAATCTTGTTGATCTTCTCAAAGAACCAACTTTTGGTGATATTTATCCTCTCTATTGTTTTTTTGTTCTCTATGTCATTTATTTTTGCTTTAATCCTTGTTATTTCTTTTCTTCTACTTGGTTTAGGATTGGTTTGCTGTTCATTTTCTAGCTTCTTCAGTTGATCCATTAGTTGTTTGATTTTCGCTCTTTCTTCCTTTTTAATATATGCGTTTAGTGCTGTAAATTTCCCCCTCAGTACTGCTTTTGCTGCATCCCATAGGTTTTGGTATGTTGTGTTCTCATTTTCATTCGTCTCTATATATTTAGCAATTTCTCTTGCTATTTCTTCTTTAACCCACTGATTGTTTAGGAGTGTGTTGTTTAACCTCCAGTTATTTGTGAATTTTCTAAGTCTCTGATGGTTATTGACTTCTAATTGTATTCCATTGTGGTCAGAGAATGTGCTTTGAATAATTTCAATCTTTTTAAATTTATTGAGGCTTGTTTTATGTCCCAGCATATGATCTATTCTGGAGAAAGTTCCGTGAGCACTAGAAAAGTATGTGCATCCTGGTGATTTGGGATGTAATGTCCTGTATATGTCTGTTAAATCTAATTCATTTATCAGAGTGTTTAGGTTTTCAATTTCCTTATTGGTCTTCTGTCTGGTTGATCTATCTATAGGAGAGAGTGATGTGTTGAAGTCTCCCACAATTATTGTGGAAACATCAGTTGCTTCCTTTAGTTTTGCCAGTGTTTCTCTCATGTATTTTGTGGCACCTTGATTGGGTGCATAGACATTTACGATTGTTATTTCTTCTTGTAGAATTGCCCCTTTTATTAGTATATAGTGGCCTTCTTTGTCTCTCAAAACATCCCTGCATTTGAAGTCTATTTTATCTGAGATTAATATTGCTACACCTGCTTTCTTTTGGCTGTAGCTTGCATGAAATATTTTTTTCCATCCTTTCACTTTCAATTTCTTTGTGTCCCTGTGTCTAAGATGAGTCTCTTGTATGCAACATATTGATGGTTCATTTTTTTTTTATCCATTCTGCGAATCTATATCTTTTAATTGGGGAGTTTAATCCATTTACATTCAACGTTATAACCGTGAAGGCATTTCTTGAATCAGCCATCTTCCTTTGGTTTATGTTTGTCATATATATTTTTCCCCTCTCTCTATTAATATCCTTTATTGTACCCATACCAAATCTCTTTAGTACTGAACCTTTCTCCAAGTCTCTCTGTCCTTTCTTTGTTTCTCTCTCTTTAGGGCTCTCTTTAGTATCTCCAGTAGGGCAGGTCTCTTGTTAGCAAATTCTGTCAGCATTTGTTTGTCTGTGAAAATTTTAAGCTCTCCCTCCAATTTGAAGGAGAGCTTTGCTGGATAAAGTATCCTTGGTTGGAAATTTTTCTCAGAATTTTAAATATATCATGCCACTGCCTTCTTGCCTCCATGGTGGCTGCTGAGTAGTCACTACTTAGTCTTATGCTGTTTCCTTTGTATGTGGTGAATTGCTTTTCTCTTGCTGCTTTCAGAACTTGCTCCTTCTCTTCTGTGTTTGACAGTGTGATCAGAATATGTCTCGGAGTGGGTTTATTTGGATTTATTCTATTTGGAGTTCGCTGAGCATTTATGATTTGTGTATTTATGTTGTTTAGAAGATTTGGGAAGTTTTCCCCAACAATTTCTTTGAATACTCTTCCTAGACCTTTACCCTTTTCTTCCCCTTCTGGGACACCAATGAGTCTTATATTTGGACGTTTCATATTATCTATCATATCCCTGAGGTCCATTTCGATTTTTTCAATTTTTTTCTCCATTCTTTCTTTTATGCTTTCATTTTCCATTCTGTAATCTTCCAGGTCACTGATTCGTTGTTCAACTTCCTCTAGTCTTGTACTATGAGTGTCCAGAATCTTTTTAATTTGGTCAACAGTTTCTTTAATTTCCATAAGATCATCCATTTTTTTATTTAGTCTTGCAATGTCTTCTTTATGCTCTTCTAGGGTCTTCTTGATTTCCTTTATCTCCCGTACTATGGTCTCATTGTTCATCTTTAGTTCTTTGAGTAGCTGCTCTAGGTGCTGTGTCTCTTCTGGTCTTTTGATTTGGGTGCTTGGGCTTGGGTTATCCATATCATCTGGTTTTTTCATATGCTTTATAATTTTCTGTCGTTTTTGGCCTCTTGTCATTTGCTTAACTTGTTAGGGTTCTTTTAGGATTTGTAGACCAATTGAAGTCCTTATCTCTAATTTATCAGATCTACAGCTTCGTGGAGTACACTTTCTCTAACTAACCAGCAGGTGGCGTCCACGAGCCACCTGTTCTCCACAAGCCAGTTCTCCCCTGCTTTGCCTTTGTGGTGAGTGGGGGAGTGAGTCTTGTGGGGTCCAATTGGTGTACCAAGCTTGCGTGTGTAGTTGGTATTGCCCGCCCCGTATATGGGGCGTGTTTCTGGGTGGTCAGGGAGTGGGGGTGGCTCTAACAATCAAATCTCCCTGGTGATCCTGGAGATTTAAAGCTGCTGCAATAGTCTAATCCTTCAGTTCAGTCCTGCCACAGTTTGTCTCTGCCACTGACCCACAGGTCCTTGGTATTGGCGTATGGCTCCTGAGACTTGCGAGTGGGTCCCTCTTCCAGGCCGTGCACCCCCTGGTCCTCTGTTGAGGGATGACTGTGCTATGTCACAGGTGAGTGCCCCCCAGGGCAGTTCTGGGCTGCTGGGCTGTGTAGGGAGGCTCCCAGTCTGCTGAAATGATGGCTGAATGGGGCTTTGTTAATTCACACTGCTCCATTCCCAACTCTGGGACAATCAACTGAGGTTGCAGGGAAGGCTAATGTCCACGCCCAGTTTTGTGGTATGTGCCTGTTATTTGAAGCACTTCCATCACACTGGGTTGTCTGGGGCAGCTCTGGGCTATGGGGCTGGCGATGGACAGGGGTGTTTCCTGTCCACCAGGATGATGACCGTGAGCGGACACCCCCCTTTTCTTGGGAAGTTGTGGTATTTAGTGAATTTTCTCAGCCACTGGATTATTGCCTTTTGTCTCAGAGTTCTCTTAGTTCTGCTCTTGTCTTGACCTGCCCAAATTGCAAGTCTTTGAAGCTTTCTGTATTGGGCTTCTTAGAGTAATTGTTTTAGAAAAAGAAAAAAGGATTAAAAAAAAAAAAAAGGGCCCTCCTCACAGATCTAATGTGTTATTGAAATGCTAAGAGACAAAGCAATTAGGGCCATTAAGGAAAGGTCCACAGGGCAGAGAGATCAGCTTTTCTTCGGGATTTGCATATGAGCCTCAGGGCCTGAGCTCTGCCCTTCCCCTTTCTATGTTCACCAGAACTCCAAAAATCCTCCGCTTTTATTTTGGAGTTTTTCGTGTTGTTTTTTTTTTTCTATGCCTGTCTCCTCTCTGCTGGGCTGGCTGCTCTCAGATTCTCTGGTGTCTGGTCTCAGTCTATCTATGGTTGGAGTTTGGATCAGTAGAATGAGTTTCCGATAAGGGCTGCCACTGCAGTACTCCCTTCTCCTTCCCAGAGCTGACAGCCCCTCCTCCCATGGGACTGAGCCTGGCAGGGAGGGGCGCGGGTCCCCTGGCCACAAAAACTTACAGATTTCGCTGATCTCAGCAGTTCCACATTTTCATGAGTGTTGTATGAAGTATGCCCAAAGTCAGATTGCTCTGTGGTGTCCAGTCCACGCAGTTCCTGGCTTTCTACCTACTTTCCTGGAGGAGTAACTAAAACATACAGCTCACCAGTCCGCCATCTTGCCCCGCCTCTCCTGAGATTACTGTTGATTGGGTCTTCTCCCAATTTTCTCATTAGGGTTTTATTTTGCTTAGGGCCTCAGGCCCTTCACATGCGTGGACCTGTAGCATGCCTCCCCCATCCCAGAACCTTTGTAGGGGCTCATCCTCCAACCAGCGAACCCCACCCACCCTACAGGGCCCAGCTCAAATAGGCCCTCTTCCAGGAAGCCTTCCAGCCAGCATCAGTTGATGTGTCCCCTCTGGCAGATCCTGGGGCAGTCCCTGCCAGGTTCTGCTGCCAGGCTATGCATTCCTGGGGATGTGTGCTATTGCTTCTCCACATAGCAAGATCCCTGCCTCCCTACAGGGAAATGCCAGAAGCTGTCAAACTGCAACCCTGTGACCTTGATTCTTGAAGATGATTGTATAACTATGTATATTGCATAGTGTGACTGTGTGATTGTGAAAACTTTGTGGCTGACACTCCCTTTATCCAGCGTATGGACAGATGAGTGGAAAAATGGGGACCAAAATTAGGTGAAGAACAGGGTGGGATGGAAGGGATGGAAAAAGTTAGGGGTTCTTTTCTGCTTTTATTGTTATTTTGGAGTAAGGAAAAGGTTCAAAAATTGATTCTGGTGATGAAAGCACAACTGTATGATGGTGCTATGAATAATTGTACACTGCGGATGACTTTAGGGTGGGTGGATATATCTCAATTAAACTATTAAAAAAAGTAAATGAACAATGGGCAGAGGAGGGGAATGGGATGTTTTGGATATTCTTTTTTATTTTAATTTTAATTTTATTTTTTGGAGTAATGAAAATGTTCAAAGTTTGATTGTGGTATTGAAAGCACAACTATATGATGATATTGTGAACAACTGATTGTACACTTTGAATGATTGTATGTTGTGTGATCATATCTCAATAAAATTGCATTAAAAAAAAAATCCCTGTATCCAGGAGCTCTAGGAACATTTGTTGACTCCACTGACCTTTCCTGTTGGTGCCACCCAGAGCTGGTGAACCACAGGCCAGAGTTCAGTATTAACAAAAGACCAAAGCCACAAAGAGAAATCCCGGAGGTCTGTTAACTTTGCATAGAGAGAAAACCCATCCTCTGGCCCTGGACCCACCAGTAACGCAGCCGCGATGCCAACTGCAGGATGAGGGCACCCCTCTCCACTTCACAGGGTGGGAGAGCCTCACTCACCTCCTTCCAGACTCCTCTGCAGGTGTCCACAGATAACGCTCACCCCACAAGTGATTCTGCCTCCCCTCAAGGCCTGACCTTCACCAGGTCCTTAAGGTACGGTGACCAGACACAGTGTGCCCCGATTGTCTAGGTTTATAGCTGTGGTCCTAGTGTAATGAACATCATCCCTGTCACTCTCACTATGTTCTGGATTGGAGCCCTACCTAAAGTCCACATTTGTCTGAGTACACAGTAGGGGCCATAAATGGGCTAGAATAATTGAATGATGAAAGTCAGCTCCACAAAAAAGTGGGAATGTTAGCTAATGCACTTTGGGAAGAGAACCTGAGTCGAAGGAACCCTCTGAGGCTAAGACCAGAGTCCCATCTCAATATCCGCTTGTTGGACAAATGAATGAGCAGGGGCAGGAAGGAGCTAGTGATTCTAACTCTGGAAGAAAACTGTCCCTCAGCCTCTGATGCAAATACAACAACATAATTAATTGTGCTTCTTAATTAGCTCTGCAGGACACTGAGTAAGGCCCCCTCTGTCTCGCTGTGGCCTAGCTGCAATAAATAGCTGAGGCCTAGCTGCAATAAATAGCCAGCTCCATGGATCCCCACGGAGGCCTCTCTGCCCAGGAAGGCGGAGAAACTTGGAGACCTCCTTCCTCTCCCAGTTCTAGTTTCCACTGTCTCTGGGAAAGGCCGGAAGAAGGCCCGTGAACCCTGCTGCTGCCTCCTTTCCTACTTATTCTTCCTGCTGGGCCCAAATACCTTCAATTTACAAGCAGAATTCATATTCCCATGTGGTGGTTTGAAACTGTATGTACTGCAGAAATCATGTTCTTAAAGCTAATCAAGTCCTGTGAGTGTGGACCCACTGTAAGCAGAACCTTTTGATGAGGTTATTTCAGTTAAGGCATGGCCCAGGGTCTTAATCCTCTTATTGGAGTCCTTTACAAACAGAATGAATACAAACAGAGACAGAAAAAGCCATGGAAGCAAGAAGTTGAGAGTAAGGAAACTTGGAAGAGAAGAGAGAGACTAGCAGATGCTGCCACGTGCCTTGCCATGTGGCAGAGGAGCCCAGGATCACTGGCAGCCAGTCTTGGGGAAGAAAGCATCATCTTGATGATGCCTTGATTTGAACATTTTCATGGACTCACAACTGTAAGCTTGTAAGCTAATAAATTCCCATTGTTAAAATCTAACCCAGTTCATGGTATATGGCTTTCAGTGGCCTATACCATCCCACTTGCCCACGTGGAGGCATGTACTATGGAATCTGTGCCTTTGTCCCTAAGCCAATGAACCATCCCAGGCCCTGTGCCTCCAAGTTCACCTCAATCCTCAGCTCACAACAGATTCTGGGCTATCTGAATGTTAAGATCTTTACATGTAAAGGAATGACATGCCAGTGCTGGTGTGTTTTTCCAAAAAGGAGCTCCTTCTGGAGAAAGCAGTCCTCTATGACCTGCAGTGGGAGATCTTAACTCCATTTGGGTAGCTGAAAATGTGAAAATGTGATGAATCTTTTTCCCTAGAAATATCTAGATTTATATAAAATAATGCATGTAATTTCTTCAGAAATCCTTGAAGGACCAATGGAACCAAGTTTAAGAGCCCCTGACCTACAGATAAAATACAAATGCTCTAATTTCCTGAATAAGAATGCCCAAA
Source organism: Choloepus didactylus (assembly GCF_015220235.1). Taxonomy (NCBI): domain Eukaryota; kingdom Metazoa; phylum Chordata; class Mammalia; order Pilosa; family Megalonychidae; genus Choloepus; species Choloepus didactylus. Next base: position 140,485,324 of record NC_051311.1, on the reverse strand, counting down.
AGGGGTGGTTTCTCAAGCCTGGCTGTGTAGCCTGGCCGTGCAGGGATTTCTAAGTGCCGCCCCAGACCTCCTGAGCAACATCGCTGGAGGTGTGAGCTTACACATTTCCCAGGCTGCAGGAGCTGTTCTCATGCAGGAGGGCCCCTAGGACCATTGGTACACAAGCCCTTCACACCTGTCTCTCATGGCCATGCCCACCCCACTCCCCACTCCTTGGACTGGGCAACCCCACCTTTCCAGGCTGGGCCATGCTCACCTACTGTGGCGAAGCCTAGGTCTCCTGCACTGAACTGTGAAAGGTTTGAGGACAGGCCCATGTGTGGCTCAGTATTGAATTGCAAGCACCCAGGACCCAGGGAAATCAGGGGGTCTCGCCCAGCCCTGGGAACTGTCCCTAAAAGACCTTGAAGTCCAGGGATAGTGTCTGTCTGCCTGGAACCTCTTCCCAGAATCTAAAAGTTGTATAAGAATTTTAAAATTCCCTGCTTTCAATTTTGTGATATCTTTAATATCTTACCTGTTACAAAACATCTTTTTCATATAGTCAATTGAAAGTTTTATAGGACAAAACAGTTACCATTAGATTCAGGCTGAGGTTCTGGCCTGGAATGGAGACTAGCAGCTAGACCACGCCCCTTGATTACCCTGGCCACGCCCTGATAAGGCCCCCAGCAGTCACCCCAGTCCTTAGTAACACCCTATTCTGCCCAGTTCCCTGATTTTCACTTTTGCCTTATCAGTTGGTTCAAACTGGACAAAATCAGAAAATTCTTGCTACCTCTACCTACAAATGTGCAAAACAACAAAATTCTGACCTAAAGTTACCTATGACTAATTATAATACTAAAATCTCTGTCCCTCCTCGTGCTGTCATTTGTTACGCGATGTATGAGCAGGCATGATCTTCCACTGCGCATGCTCCACTTAACCCTGCCTGCAAACATACGTCATCTCACCCCATCTGCTTCACCTCATTCCACCACCCTAAACCAACCTCTTCCATATCATATAAAAATCCTATACCTTTTCAGCTTGGGGAGCCAGATTTGAGCCTTGCCTTCCGTTTCCTTGCTTGACTGACTCGCAATAAACTCTTTCCTCGAAATCTTGGTGTCATAGTTTTGACTTCTATGCACATCGGGCAATGAGCTCGCTTGCTTGGTGACATCGGTGGGTTTTTTTCTTTCCCAAGATTTCATTGTACATAATCTTGCTGTCAATTAACTCACATTCAGATGCAGAACAGTGGATTTGATGAGCCAAAAAAAGGTTTTAATTAGCCTAAACTGTTTTAGTTAGCATAACTGCTTTTGCACTAATTGTTGGTGATTGAGTTTTAAGACCTAACAAATGCAGACACTGGCTGGAAAAATTCCACACTGGCTTCCTTCTGCACTAAGTCCTATAAAAAGAGAAGGCAGAGAGCTCCCAAAGAGAGAACTCTTTCTTTCCAGTCTCAAGCTTATGGAACTACTATTAGATTCAGGCTCAGGCTGTGGACTGGAATGGAGACATGGAGGGTTACAGTGGGGCTATTGCAGCTAGTTTCTAGAAGATTCAAGACTAGAATCCAGTTTACTGTATTCCCAGCACAGAGCTCACTGCACCCCTCTGCTTTCCCTTCTCTCTCATATGGCAAGAATGCAGCTTCAGATAAAATTACCCACGGAAATTGAAATCCCCACTGCTGCCTCCCCCACATCCGCTTTTCTAATTGTTTCATTGGATATGCAGACAAGTGATAGGTTCTTCCAAATTCATATTTTTGAAGGAAAACCCCTTTCAGGAGAGCAATGGGTCCAGAATTTCACATTGCAAGCAAGTTCACAGCAGGGCAATAGTAGAGGAAACACTGAAAAGAACAACTACCCCCTCTGAGGAGTCCCCTACGGCTCATCTTGATTGTATTATCCCCTTCCCCAACATACACCATACACAGAGCCAATATCCAGTAAATATTTGCTAATTCAAATTGGATCTTTTTCTCTTTCAAATCCAGTTGCACATGGACTGAGGCCTCTCCATCCACTGTCCAGAGCTGTAGTTCTGCAATGTCCCCTCTGGCCAGCTTGAAGAGGCCTTAGATTTAAGAAAAATCAAGCCAGAAATGGCTAGTCCTTTAAATAAAGCTTCATGTTAACTGAAGCTTTATTCAATTAACATGAGAGCCCACTGGGTCCCAACACAGGTCTGTTTGCCTAAAGCTCTGCTGATGGGGAATTTCTTTCCTTTTTAAGGAGTTCTGTGAAGTGTATTTAATGGTGATGGATATCAGTTTTATGTAATGCAAATTGCCCAAGGTAGTGTCAGAGCCCGGTTCACCTCTGTATGTGTCAACCTCCAAAGTCTATGCTTTAACTATCAATGCCTCACAGTAGGAGGAAATGGCATTGGGGCAGGAAAACAGAGATGGTTGCAGATTTTCAACCCAACTACTAAAAAGCACAGAAAAGCCAGACAGGCCAAGGACAGCAGCCTCGTTCTCACAGTGGATGCAGGAGTGAGGGTAAAACACATTAATTCTACTCAGTTGTTCCATGGGTATACTTATTAAAAATTGAAATTATTCAGTTCAGCCACCTTTCAGAAAAGGAATCCTTGAAGAAAGTAGAAAAACAGACTACATGACTCAAGTGACAACTCAGCTCTCCCTCCTTAAGCAGGGGCCCTTCCTTACAGTTCTGATATTATCCCCCCAGTTTTGATACTTCTAGCCATGCACAGGCTTATGCCCTTAGTGCCTTATGAAAAGCTGACTCAATTCTCTGACACACTTTAGAAGGGACGTGCCCTCAATTCATAACCCAGGCAAAAGAAAGAATCTTAAACAGCTTCACAAATGGTGCATAAATAGTTTTGGTAAATCTAGGTATCAAGGCAAACATGGATGCTCTGAAATAACCTCCTGATGCCAAATAAAAATTCTATGTGCTTTGTGGTAAATATCCTAAATGGACCAATGTTGAATAGGCAAGGGCCAAATCAGAGAGAGAGAAGAAAAAAGGGGAAAAAAATGAACTAGATAGACATTAAGCCAAATTATTTGTTGAGAACAAACATGGCTGTGTGGAGACAGAAGATACGGAAACCGCCACCTACTTACCCACTGTTACTCTAAGCAGCCCCTCCCTTACTAGTTTGCAGAAGTTTCCACTCCTTTCTCTTTGAGCTTTCACCTTCTCAGGTTTATTCTTAAGAAGTTTGCTTCACTGCAAGATAGTTTCCTGTTTTCCTCTCCCTTTGCAGCACCTGTTAAAGCCAGTTCTGACTGATTCTAGCCACAAGCACATGCACCATCAGGAAAAGCCCCGACCTAATTATAATAGTAAAAACCACACCCACAGATTATACTAAGCTGCCATTTTTGAGCATGGCACCACACAAAGTAGCATGATTTGGAACTGCGTGCGCTCCACTTGACCCTACTCCTTATCCCATGTCACCTCGCCTTATTCTAAACCACATCCTTGGAGCCACCTACCCCAAATACATAAATGTCTCAAACCTTTTCAACTCAGGGAGACAGACATGAGGCATGCCTGGCAATAAACTCTTTTCTCAAAACCCTGGTGCCAGGACATTAACTTCTGTGCTCATCAAAAAACAAGCCCACTTAGGTGGTGGCAATCTCTGTTGTGCAACCCAACAGTGAGCCTACTAATAGGCTGCTTTCACCTTCTCTCACTTTTCCGTCTAGTGTTATCAACCCCTTCCTCAAGGACAAGTCTATACACACACTTCTCTCGAAGTCAATCAAGGAAAAGCAGGCTCCTTAATCTGGTTGAGAACCAACTCCAAAGTGTGGGACAGTAAGGAAAGGTCTTGGGTTGTGGGACAAGGGATTTAGGTTAACAACTAAATTTAGGTTATTCATAAGTGTTTTCTGAATACAGCTCAGGTGTATTTAAGACTGCCAAAGACAGAAGAGTAAGTTAGTAGGCTTCTCCAGGCCCCTTCCTCTACAGATCTAGGAACCTGCTCCATTAGACACAAAATCAACTCCAAGATTCCAAGATTCCAAGATACTGATTTAACTGGCTGTCAGCTCAAGACAGCCATTTTGATTTCAAGAGCTCAGGCTTCCCCAGCATTTGAGAAGGTAAATTCCACTGCTGTCAGGGAACACATGTAATTTCTTATTCACTAGGGCTGAGTAATCTGGAGCACTTCTCTTTTTAAATGAAAGATTTAGACTCTTCAAGACGTCTTTCTCGAGTCATCTTCACCACTATTCACAAAAGGTAGAAACTAGCAAAACATAGATGGCAGCAGAGTATGATATGATTGAGAACTTTGAACTTGGTTCAAAACTGTTTCTGGCTCCAGGTGGCCAAGTGAACTTGAAAAGGTACAGCTTCCTTTTCCTTTTATGTAAAAGGACAATAATGACACATTATTGTAAGAGTTATATATAACAAACATAAACTGTCTTAGAATAGCCTGGCACATGGTAGGCACCCGAAAATGTGCCTTTCTCCTTACAAACCCTATGCAATAGTCTTCACTAAAATCTCTGGGGAAACAGGGCAGGCTGGGCTTATGGGGCAGAGAGAAATCCATCTGTCAATGCGATACAAGGTAGGCAGGACACAAGCTGTATGATGCTTGGAGTTACGAGAGCACATTTACAGTCATCTCAGTGGAGTAACACAAAAACAGTGCCAGATAAATTCACCTTTTCTGGAAACTTTGGTGTTACACACACGGCACCTATTGTCAGAAGAAACCCTTCTCCATTCCGCAGATCCTTCCCCACTCCAGGGCGTCAAGGATCTTCACGACTTGAGCTGAGAGGCATCTCCTACAACAGTTCTCCTTAAGTGCTTTCAAAAAAGTATCTGTGCCCAGGCCCCCTGAGAGCAATTCATTAAATTAGTTTGAGTTGGGGTCCAGACACAAGCATTTTTTCAAGCTCAAGTGATTCTCATGTGCAGCTGGAATCAAGAACCACTGCCTGAACACCTTTTACTAAAATGCAGCAGGCTTAAAAAGGTGTGTCCCTCTGACATGGTATGTGCTATCATCCAGCTGAGAGAAGAGCAGCACATCACCAGCACAAGGGAAGGAGCTCTTGGATGGGAGAGTGGAGCTGGTCTCCTCTCAGGCAATCCCGGGCGAGGCTCCCAAATTATATCCCAATTTCCGAAGAAGACGTTAATTCCATCTACATGAATTTAACACAATTACTGCCTGGAGGCAGCCCAATAACTAAGAATTACTGAAGAGGCAATAAGAGGTGAATTTTGAGGCAGAGCAAAATTATTCATCCATTCACTCACTGAAACTTCAACTAAATTTCATTCTGGTGGTGAAGTCTGTCTGCTGGGCAGATGCCAAAAAAAAAAAGAAAAAGAAAAAGAAAAAAAGCTTTCCTTAAACATAGCCAGACCACTAGCAAAGATCCTAGTGCAAGGCTTTTTAATCTGAGCCCCACTCAAGAGATACAGACAAACCCATTGTGACAGGAGGTTAATTTATGTGTGGCTATATCCAGAGATAATCCAGATTTATCTGCAGGGCATCTGATTCTCCCATGAATAGACTCCACTCACTGCCATTAATTATCCTCAGCTTATACTGGCTAAGGGGACAGTAAATAAAGGTCTAGAACAAATCTATTTCAAGTGATTTATTAAACAAAATAATTTTCCAAGTCCTTGTCATAATGAACCTTGGACATCTGACATCTGAAGTACCATTCCATGCAATTAGTAAGATAATTTCTCTAGTTCCATAATTAATTGGTGATAAATTGCTTTTCTGGAATTCCAATCTACATTCAGTATTTGCCATTAAGAACTTTTAAGCAATATTAAGGTTCTAGCCTCTTGCAGAAACTGAGCAAAAACCTCACTTTATACTTGACTGAATGCCTTGTATTTCAACCTAAGATATGTTTTAAAGAATCTAACATCTGTGTTCTTACGTACATTCCATGGAAACCAGTTAGAATCTGACTCTCCCCCACCACTATATTTTTGGGGAGTGATGAGCAAGAATAATTTCTGCAAGAGACAATGCTATTTATCTGGTTCCTGTTTACCTAGCCCACAGTTCAACACACACAAATACTGCACATAAGTAATAAAAAAGGCCTCATAGAATATCAAATCAGAAAGACTCTCGCTTCAAATATATATTGGGCTTGAACATGACAAGCAAACTCTCAAGTGTAACTTGAGTGAAAACTGCTCTTTTCCTGGTTGTGCTTTGAATTAAGCAAATACAGTACAAACAGAACCAGAAAACTGCCGCTGGGCCATCTTCCCCCATAAGGAAATCAATCACTTCAGAGTGATCCTCTCAGGAGTGATTTCTCTTAGGAGACATCATGCATTGCCACCTAGGGGATGAACAGAGAAAGGGAGGGCTTGCAGAATTAATATCTAGCATCTAACTAATGACAAATGTATTCACCAATGAAAAGTGAAGAGAGCTTTGGTTCTAATCCCTTTATGACCCAAAGTAGACAAATTCCTCTATGTGTTTTATTGTATTAATGAGTTCGTAACAGGGTCTGAGGTTGTGGTGATTTTTCAACTATGGAGGCAATCACTGTAAAAGGAAGTAAACAGGAAAAGGTAAAGACAACCCTCCAACACCATGAGAATGCTCCCACTTACGTGCTGTATTATAAGGAATTTGAGGTGAGAGGAATCCCTGGAAAGCAAAAACTTGGCTCATTTAAACTCTAGCTCCTTCAAAGTTAATAAGCACTTGGCAAAAGAGGAATAAACTTTACTATAAGGCTTTCTTCCTCAAAAGATCTGTTTAAAAATTCAAGACTCATCCAAAGTCTAGGAATACCTACTATGTATAGCACTGTCATAGGCATCACTGGAGATGACATAAAAATTGGAACACCCCTGGGAGATTACTTGTGCAGCTAAGAAATCACAACTTCAATTGCTTTTGATACCCGAGTAAAAGGAAAACATTCTGGAGACCACCCTTCCCTTTCCCCATTCCATATGGAAGTAGAAATACTAGATTAGCTCCTAACTCCGCAAATAAATAGCTGTTCAGATTTGTGCATCCCTGAATTTTTCCCTTACAATTAAACATTCATATTCTGAGTATTCAATAAAAATATAAGAAAGTCTTTCAAATGCTCAGCCAAAACTACCAGGGCTAGAATCAAGATACTGGGGATGGTTGAGAAGAACTGCTAGTCAGACATGTTCCTCTATCATCATGCGTGCAATGACTCCAGGGCTACCTGTGAAGCCAAGTCTAAACTGCAAAGCACATCGTAAAACAGAGGCTTTCTGTCAATGCAGCCCCTCTTGCAGGCTATAAAGAGCCAAGTCACCTGTCAGCAGAACATTAGGGTTAGCTGCCTACACCCCCATGCCAGTACCCCTCCTTCTCCACTGCTCCTGCCATGCTGTTCCCACCTCAGCCTCTCTCAGAAACCATTCCAACTTCTCGGAGGCTGTTAGCACAACACATCACTTGCTCAGAAAAAGAGAGAGTAAGCATAAAAAAAATTTTCTTAGAAGAGCAACTGAATGGATGGAGAGGCCACACCACTGCACCTGTTACAGGTTTAGGAACATCAGCTGCTTTAGTGTTCACAGGTCATGCTGGGGAAAGGAGTTTTTCTAGAATTTTACTAGAACTTTTTAAATGAGAAAAAGAGAAATGCTCTCATATTGTGTTAAAAATAAACACATTAACCATGTTTACATATTGTATGATTCCATTTATATGAAATATCCAGAAAAGGCAAATCTACAGAAATAGGAAGTAGATTAGTGGTTGCTTGGGGCTGGGGTAGCAATGGAGAGTGATGGTAAATGACCATGAGATTTATTTTTGCGGAGTGGAAATGTGCTAAAATTAAATGTGGAGATGGTTGCACAACTCTGTAAATATACTAACCATTGAACTGTTCCCTTAAAACAGGTGAATCTGATGGTATGTAAATTACATCTCAATAAAGCAATTAATAAAAAATACATGGTGTTTAACATTAAGCCTTAAGTGTGTCTACCCAAAGATGGGAAAAACAGCTTTGATGAAAACACAGGAACACAAGCATATGGATTACAAAGTTTTGTTCAGAATTCCTTCAACTTTAATTGTGAGGGTTTGGATAGGAAGGGAAAATCAGGCAGCCACTGAGGATAAAATACAGTCCCTGGGTACAATCACAATGCTGTTTTTTTTTGTAAAGTGGACATGATAAGAATTATTTTTTTATTAGCACAAGTGGCAAAAGACTCCAAATTGTCCTCACTCCTCAATCGTTTCTTTTTTACCAGTCTCTTGCCCTTCAAACAGAGGATATCTGGCCTCCACATCAGCCCACGTGATGCTGCCACTGGCCAGATCGCAGATTACACTGGGAAGTTCAGAGACCTGGGGTCAAAAAAAAAAGAAGTCTAAGAATCAACAAACTTGTTTAGATTTTCACAAAGAATATTTACCCTGAACCCAGGAAAACTTACATAGAGCCAAAACAATGTCTAAATCATAATAGGATCCCTCTATCAACTGGCCTCAAATAGTGATCCAATCTTGTTTCTTGGCACTCCCACCAAAGCCTCCTTACATAATTCTCCCCCTCCCAAGCCTTTGTTTATATCCTCTCCCAGCCTTGAATGCCTCCCAGCTTCACTGGAGCATCCAATTCTTCTATGAAGCCTTCCCCAACTACTCTAAATCTCGGTGTCTCTTGAAGTTCCATCAGGAGTGTTAGATTTAACTCTTACAACAGGGGCCAGCTGCTCTTCAGCCATAACCAGATGTTGGCGGCCATGGAGCGGAGGTCCTCAAACTTGAGTGTGCATCACAGTCATCTGGAGGTCACGTTAAAACAGACTCTGCCTCACTTCCACCTAAGTGATGAGTAGGTGTGGGGTGGGGCCTGAGATTGTGCTTATCTAACAAGTTTCTCGGTGATGCTGCTACTGCTGGTCCAGGGACCACACTTTGAGAACCGCTGCCATATGGGAATGCAGGTCCGGAGCAGCCAGATTTGATTTTGTAAAAGATAAACCAGAAGTCTATGATTTTGGAATTAAGGCCATAAACTCCTCTGGAAAAAAGCAGTCTTTTACTTCTGTTCTCCCTGTTATTAACTCTCTGTATCAAGTTGAGTACATACTGGGCACTGTATAAAAACACCTGCTCAACATTAATAAATTAGTCAGGCAGTCGTCAAAGTGGCTACCACTCTATCCATTCCATTACCACCTTCCTTCCCTTTCTGTGCTCACACATCTCCATTAGTCCCTTCCCAAGAACTAGAATTACTGAGATATTATTGTCTGTTTTATATATAAATACAATTATACAAACGTCTAAGCCCCCAAAGCCTGCCAGTAAAATTATGGCAAAAATCTCTTGGGCTCATTTTCCCTTGCCCAAATAAACAAACAATGACAAAAGCAAACTACCTGAGAATGAGTCCACAGCTATTCAAATGGCTCTACAATATTAGAGAAGAGCTAATGGATATTTTCATAATTAAACCAAAGGGACTGGGGAATCTAGGCTGTGTCTGATACAAACCTATTACTGAAATTAAAAGGAAAAATAAAAGAAGGAAGATCACAAATACATCAAACTCCAACTCAAATCAGGAGGAACCGGTACACATTTCTATCCCTGAGAATAGAGAAGCTGATCACCTCTGCTCTTATCTGCCGCATGGAGTCTCGGTCTCTCAGAGTTGCAGTGTGAGGGGTCTTGTTCACTGTATCAAAGTCAATGGTGATGCCAAAAGCCACACCAATCTCATCAGTCCTGGCATAACGTCTTCCAATAGACCCAGAGGAGTCGTCCACTTTGTGAGAAACGCCGTTTCTGGTCAGGGCATCAGCTATCCAAAATAAATAAAGCAAATTAAAAATAAAATAATGAAGAACATCCCAATGTCATCTAAATGTCATCTTATATGCTCAGGAAACTTTTGAAAGGGTCTTATGCAAGACAGCAACATGTCACAGTTGCCAGAGAAAGAAAAACCCCAAGTTTAATTGAGCCCAGACCTCCTCTCACCTGATCCAAATGCAGCACTGGACCGAGAGCCAAGACCAGGAGACTGGTCCTGACTCTGCCACCTCCAGCTGCATGACCCTAAGCAGCTTAACTCTTCCCACTTCCCAACTCTGAAATAAGTGGCCACACTGGACGACCACTAGATCCCTTCCAGTGGTGACGAGAGTCGGTGGTGGTAGACCTACTAGGGTTGCTACACTCTACTAGGGTTGCCCTGATGAAATGGGCATCAAGGGCAATATGAGAAGCAAGCATGTTTTAAGTATGACTCTTGGGTCCTACTTTGACTCATTCAAATATTAGGAAATAAGAGCAGAAGCTAAAATCACTTCAATTTATTCTTAATTCAATAATGTTTAATTTTTATTGAAATAAATGATACTTTTTCTAAAATTCAGCCTACTTGAGGGTGTTCACAAAGAGATTACACAATTGGATTTGCTTACATAATTCCTTGACAAACGGCATGAACTCCTGATTCTGGCTCAGTGGAAGAACGGAACATTTGAACGGAGCTACTACTGCAGGGAAACTGAAGAACTAGATGGTTTAAAAAGAAAGAAATCCAAATACGTTAGTTTTTAATTATCTAAATAATACCTTGCCCTGTTAATGTCCCAAACCAAAAGAGGTTAAAATTCAATGGACGTCCAAGCATAACTTCACTATCAAGATGCCAGAAAACATGCTATGAAAAGTAGTATGATAAAAGAGAAGAAACAGGACAACCAGAATCAGAAATACATGGTTTTCAACTCTGAATCTGGACCAACTTGGTGAACCCTCTGAACCCAGTTTCTCCGTCTACAAAGTAGGTTTCTACCGCTTACTTTATATGTCTGTTGAAAAAAAGTCAAATGATGTGAAAGCACTCTGAAAGCTACTATATATATATAAGATGGTAATTTAATACCACACAAAAGCCTTACTTCTTTCTGTGAAGATCACCTTAAGAACTTTCCCCAGATCATCAAGTAACAAGTGGTGGTACCAAAAAAAACCTCACTATCATTTAAGAGATTCGGCATAGCAGAAGAATCTAGGACCCTTAATGACCACGTAAAACAGAAAACTTTAATTAGCTCACAAATATATGCCCAAAAGAAACAGTACAAAGCAAAAAGATGTTCTATATACCTATACTGAAGAGTGTAGCCCTCCTGAACTGTTCCTGAAATAGGTTTCTGAGTTACTCAGAAATTTACAAAAGGCAAAGATGTACTGTGGAATGCCAGAGCCAATCTACCAATTTAGGTTGGGAATGAGAGCTGAAGGCACTTCTTAAATATCTGCACAACAGGCTCACTTGAAGGGCAGAATATGCAACTGGGAATGAATTCTTTCCACAAAAATGATAAATGACACAAGGTTCTAAGTTAGCTCCCAAAAAGCTTAGTTAACCTTTCATGCCAAACAGCAGGGAATAGGCCACAGTAAATAAATCCTGGATTCTACTAATATGGTTGCCTCTATCACACAAAGTACAGAAGTCCATTCCCCTCCTCCATCTTGTGATAATTCCATTTAAAGTGACAGAGGAGCAGGAATAAATTTATTAATGTCATTTACAATGTTTTCATTCCAAATTTACAAAATTTATAAAAATGGGTTGAGGGACTATGTTCTCGTAATTTAGAAACATTTTTAGTTTCCTACAACTAATCAAATTTCTCTTCATGATGGGAATCTCAATATAATAAAACACTGTCCTAACTTATTCTTGCTTAGCCTTTAAGAAATTCCTATTAATACTCATTATATCAATATTGTTAGATTCAAAAGAACAGCTAAAAGATTTTTTTAGAAGCTATTAGAAAAATAAGTAGGAAAAACGTGAAGCTAGCTTGACATTTGAAAAGAATATATTCAGTTATTTTGCGTGGAATAAATTCAGTTATTTGTCTTCTGTTTATATGCCTGGTGCCTAGCCCAGGTTTTAAACAATCTTTTGAATGAAGGAAAAGCTGCTCCTTCAATACCAGGAAATGAAGATGCAACTTTAGGGCAGAGATTAAAATAGTGACGTTATTAGCTACATACTACCAAAAGCATGTTAGTCTTTTTAAACAGTAATGCCAAAAACTCAGCAGTCCATTCTTCAAGGTTAAATATCCTAAAAAGAACTACAGAATTGATGCCCAACATTATGTGCTCTCTCATGCTTTAGAATGATCATGTAGATGAGATTGTTCCTCTCAATTAATTTCACATAATCAACCTCTCCTTTCTAGCCAGTCTTCTTCTGATTGGTTTTCCTGGAATTTTTGCAGGCCCGAGGCTAGATGAGAAAGGTGAAGGGACAATGTGGAGATAAAGTGGAAGGTATAAAGGTGATCCAGAAACATCAGAGCCAAAATAAAACTTCAGGGAGTTGAGTTCTTATAAACTCCTATCTTCAGCAACGCCTGGATGCCAGAAAGGGCTATACTTTTAAATAGTAGTGCCTAATTTATGATCTGTCAATCTCCCATTTCGGAATCACCTGGGGTTCTTATTTAAAAATGCAGATCCCTCGGCCTCAGACCTAATGAATAAGTAACTCTAGAATGAACCTAGGAATTAACATCTTAAACAAATACCCCAGACAATTTTAAGCACTTTGAAAAGGATCCCTTTAATGTTATATCAGTGCATATATACAGTTTTTTGGTTTGGCCAAATTCTGTGAACCATCTTGTCTTTCCCAGCTTTCTGAAAATAAGAGTACATGCAGAAAGTAACAATCTTTCTGTTGCTGCAAACTCCCCAAATAATATGTTGTATCTCAGAATTGAGAGCAACAGGCAAGTATTATTTTGCTTTAAAAAGAATGGCTTCTAGAATAACCTATACATTCTCAAGCTCAAATGAGATTACATAAGAAAGCATTTTGCTTTGTAAATAGCATCACTAATGCATAACAATAAATAACCACAAATTGATCATTTCAGAGTACTTCAGTAAATTTTATTCTCTGAAACCGTAAGAAAACTAATAACACACTGGTCAGGGGAGCTTACCGTTCTTTGTTCATCTCCCTCGCGTACATGGAATGTATGCTCTAATACTGTATACATGATCCTTCCCAGGCCAAAGGAGGGTTCAATTACATTTGGAACAACTTCTTCCACTGTAAAAGAGATAGAAATTCAATAACGTTCTCACAAATCCTAGATAATGCATCTCAGATTCTCTTCAAACAATTCTTAGCACTAAAAATATCTCCATTCTAGACAGATTTTGATCTCTGTACATCAGAACAAAGAAATCAGAATATTCTTAAAAGCTATTTGCTGGTGGGAAACATAACACCTTTGAAGAGAAGGTTGGAGTGAAAAAATTTTCACTAAATTAGATAATTCTTTGTTTAAAAAAAGAGTTAAAAAGAACCTACAATGTATACCTTCCCTTGCTGGTAAACATATGAACAACAGCAGCTATATTCCTTTATGACCTGCCCTGTCAATAAAGAAAAGTCTACCACCATAGCTGGCAAGAAATTGGCAAAAACAATTCCTTCAGAAATACTGGAAATTGTTGCACTGTAATCCAGTAGCTCTGATCTTTGATAATGATTATATAGCTATACAGCAAGAAAAAAAAAAAAAAAAAAAGTTGGTTGCCTGTGTTTGTATGGATCTACTTCCGGATGTTTTATTCTGTTCTACTGCTCTATATAACTATCTCTGAGAATACTACACTGTATTGGTTAACCTACCTTTATTGTAAGTTTTAAAACTGGGTAGAGTGCAATACTAGGGGTCAATAAGGGGGTGGATAAGGGGTATGGGATGCTTGGGGTTTTCTTTTTTTCTTTTTATTTCTTTTTCTGGAGTAACACAAATGTTCTAAAATTGATCATGGTGATGAATGCACAACTATGTGATGATACTGTGAACCACGATTGTATACTTTGGATGGCTTGAATGGTGTGTGAATATATCAATAAAATTACACCAAAAAAAAAATAATAACAATTCCTTCATGCAACAAGCAGCACATGGTTCGTGTTTACTTTCTTTCTTGCTATCTAGATGAGAGCTCTTAAGAGAGTCAAGTTACTGCCATTGCTGTTTCCAAGAGAAGAGTCTGCTCAGGGATCAGCACCCAATCAAAGACATTTCTTCCACGGGCCCCAGAGCTCTTCCCATGGGGGTACTACACCTGTGATACACACAGGAAATACTTATTATTCATAAAGGAAGCACTGCTAAGCACTGTCCCAACAGACGGTAATCGACCCTGACCTTGGAGAGTACACGTTAAAGGAAATGACAAGTGATATTTGGAACCAAATATCACAAATGGGAGCAGGGAGGAGGAGATGTTGCTTCTTTTCTCTGTAATAAAGAGTAAGAATAATATTTTAGAAATATGATCAAGGTATTTTCTGCCCATCTTTCTGTTGCAGTTCGAGTAACAGTGAAGTACAGTTGTGAACTCTGCCATAGTGATGGCTAAAAAGCCCCAAAGCATGAATAAGAATCCCCTTTTACTCTCATCTCTGTTCAGATTGCTTCTACCACTCAGTGAAGCCTGGCTACAATGAAGCAGGCCAAAAACAAATGGACAGGTAGCCCTGCTCTCTCCACTGGCAGCAGCTTCCCAAATACCCACTACTCTCAGCTTCAATTCAGCCATAATTAACTATCAGTATCATTTGTAGATGCTGCAAAATATTCAGTTCCCAATTCACAGAATTTCTTCTACAAAAAAAAAAACACATAATAATAATAATTATCATTTCCTTGGCTTTTAAAAAAGCATGAAAGATCACTGATCCAAATGACTTTAATTTGCCCAAAAAAACCCACACGGGGTGGTGTGATTTTCCTCTTTTGCTTAAGAAACAAAAGTTCAGTTCTGCAAAATGAAAAAACTATTTTAAATAAAGACATATTTTTTGCATGTACCTTGGGCCACAGGAAATATAAAGATGGTGTAACTATTCTCTAGTATAAGTACAATTATGTTAAGAAAAAAACAAAACCCAAGATAATGTCTTAAACAATATTCATCAAATTTAGGGTTGTGGCATTAAACATTTTTTTCTTTCTCTCTTCAAATTTTCTGTAAAATGGCTGTCTAATAAAATATTAAAAAAAAAAAAAAAACTTTAAGCAGCAATTTTTTTGTTTGTTTCACTTATTTTTACAAATTTACCATGCAGTGTTTTCTGGAATCTCTTCACACTGACCATGTCTTTTGTTAACTGAAATGTTTTCCCTTCAGTTTCAATAGTGAATTCCCTATGAAAAAACAAAACACATTATATTAGTGAAAACATGTACCCTTTGCTTTAACTTAAAGGAGTTTTACAGACTGCTAAATTGTTTTTTATTTTAAGTGTAATACAACTAATTTGACTCTCCAGATATAATACCTAAAGCCAAATTTAAATTATTCCAGAAGAAACACCAAATCAGACACTACTCTAACTATGGCACCAAACAGTATTCTGGGGAAGCACCAAAAAGTCTGACTAGTTTTATAAAATTCCACAAGTGACTCAATGACACTAAT
Source organism: Choloepus didactylus (assembly GCF_015220235.1). Classification (NCBI taxonomy): domain Eukaryota; kingdom Metazoa; phylum Chordata; class Mammalia; order Pilosa; family Megalonychidae; genus Choloepus; species Choloepus didactylus. The sequence goes on along the minus strand of NC_051311.1, from coordinate 140,469,814 downwards.
TCCTCTGATTTGAGATCAAGGTAAAGACATAAACAATTTTTAAAATACAGTTTCAGAATAACAATAAACTCGTCAGATAGAGGCCTGCTGGTAAAAAGTGGTAAAAAGACCACTGTTTTCATTATTGTCCCAACAAATGTAAAAAATGAGCTGGCTCGTCATCTTATAGGAAGTTGTTTCAAAACTCCCAGCCTGTGGTGTTTTCCTCCACCTCACCTGGCCCTTGGATGTATGCTCAAGTGAATTAACTTGGCCGAGCCACACCGTCAGTGTCCAGCACTCAAAAGTCAAATGAGTCCCTCCCAGCTCCTATCCTGGCTGGCAGCATTCATGGGTGGCCAAAGCCACAGGAGGCAGTGACCATGGAGTTATGCCCCCATATCTGCCTCCTCAGGCAACATTTGTCAATCACCCATTGCAGAAGCAGTTTTCGAAAAACTTGTAACTGATCAAAATATTTCAGATGATTGGATACAGTGCAGCAATATCCATATAGGGAATAAGAAAGCCAGATATGGAATAAGAAAGCCATATATGGAATAAGGAAGCCTCCTGATTATCGAGGGCAAAATCATATGAACAAGCATGATATTCCAGTGAATCACACTGCCTGGCAGGTTACCAAAGCAGACTGTGAATAGAAAAAGTAATCAAGTTAAAAACTTCAAAGCTTAAATCGAACTACTTGGGAACTATGATCCACAAAAACAACTTAGCACTGAAGACTCCTCTTCTGGGAGTGACTCCGACTTTGAGACTGTTTATCAGCAGTGTGTTAGGTGCTACAAAGCACTTTTGGAGAACTCACAGTAAAGCTGCATCCGTTCATTGCTGAAGGCCAAGAAAGATGAATATCTTTACAGTGATGCTCTATGTTTTTCAATCAATCAGTGTGTTAAAGTGTAATGTTTCATAGCTCAAGGCCAGAACTGTTTTGGGGTACATTAAATGTTCTTAAACTAACTAGACCTCCCACCTTGCCACAATTACAAAAATAGTGGAACAAAGTAATAGAACCACAAAATATATTATTTTGTGTGTGTTTTTGTAACATAATCATTTCTTTCCAATGTTAAACTTTAAGGTACTAATCCAATGACTACCAGCATTCTGCTATACTTAATTATGATCTTAATAAATAATGAAGTAAAACATCACTTCAAGGCTCAGGTCAACATCTGAGCCCACTGACTTAAACACGATCCACTCTACCTCTGCAGTAAATTGATAGGGATAACTTGATGGACAAATGTCCTCTCTTCACCTATACTACCTTTCATTTTTTTTAACTCCAGGGCCTTTTATCAAATTACATAGCCCCAGTTTCAGGTATTCACAATCTTGATTAGAAAAGTATTTGAATTCACACACACCCATAGTGCAAACCTATATGTTAAAAAGATAGAAAAGATTGGATTTATGGAATTAATCTTTAACACCTTTGATAATTCTTCATTTTTGTTTATCTAGTTTATTTCACAAAGAAGTCAGCTTATTTGCTCCCACTTGGACCACTTTAGCTCCGAAAATTTAATTATATCCAGAAAGGACACTGCATGCTGTTTTATCTTATGCTCACTTTGACAAACGTGTCCGGTTTTATATGCACATATAACTCAAATGTCAAATATATATTGGCTTAGATAGGGAAAAAATAATTTTAAAAACTGGAAAAAGAGAACTCTATTTTTTTGAAGTCCGTAAATAATATGTGAAGTGTTCTTTCATTCGTGTTTCATTTATAGGAGAATATAGGTAATTTCTGTGCAATCTGAGATAATTGTAATCTTTGGATCAATGTCCAGAATTTTTTAGTTTGCCAGACATTGTGTATTTTATATTGTTTTAGTACTAGATTTTGCTGTATTCCTTTAAAGATTCACCTCTATAGTTTTTACGTTTCTGCTTAAAATAATTACAGAGACCACTGCAACTCCCCAAGAAAGAACAATGACTTGAGATAGGAGATTGTAGCTTCTAATCCTTCTTCACTCTATCCCTTGCACAAGTCTCCTGCTCTAAGGAAGTTATTAGAAACATAATTATCTTCATAGTCCATTTCAAATCTGTTTTTAGAAATCCTAGCAGACAGTTCTCTCAATGTAGCCAAATTCAGTACTTACCTACAATAAATGTCTAAAGAAACCAATCTCATCTTAACTTTCAGAACCTGGCAGAGAGGACATACCTGGTGGAAGCCCATCTTAAATCTTACCCTTTCTCATTCAGCAGATTCTCCATTTCTGTAATGTAACACTCATCACAGATGGCAAGGTATTCCATCACGAGCTTTGCATCCTTCTTATATGCCTTACCAATTGCTCCCTTACTGGGTTCAAACTGAACAACATTGACTGTTTTGTAGGAAATAGTCAAGGAATCCCCAAAAAATAGCTTGAGAACAATGATCAACTTTAAAACAGCTACCAGTTCTCTATTAATATCCCACATGCTGTTTATGTTGGTTTCAAATGTAAAATGAAACAACTATCTAAAAAGTCATTCAAACAAACCTCATTCAAAAATAAGTAAACCCCATCAATAGACTTTTTCAGTTATAGTGAGATAAAAGGGATACAATCTAATCAGCAATATAATCCAATCTATAGCATAATAACCTCTGATAACCCTTTATCCATTTCTAAAATGTCCCAACAGCACAGAATCTATATCCTGTCACTGGCCTAGCCCTAAGAAATTGGCTCGCAACCTCAGTGCTGGTAAAGGAAAGAAATTTCTAGCCTGCTGATTTAAATATCAAGTGAGTTAAATTATTTCATCTACCATAAAATGGTACTCATTTTTTAACAGAAACAGTATTCACCAGGTACCCTTTATATAAAGAGCATGGAGGTAGGTGCAGGTGTGGAGAAATGCATTTTGGAAATGGCTAAGGAAAACTGGTCCACACCTTGAAAGACATTCAGAGCATTCCTCTCAATACGCTTCTTTAAAGGACCACATACTGAGTGGGTATATGTCACACTGTAAGTAAAGAGACTAGGAAAGGACTAATGAGATGTATAATATAAGAGGTTTAAACAAGTATTACCAAAGTATCTAAAACATCTCCATTTATGGATTTATATATTACCAAGATGTTTAAACTTCAGTTCTGAGTACCAGGATCTGGATTTCTAGAATAACCAGAAAGGATATGGGTTCTTTCAGAGGTTTCTCAGCCACAAGTGGAACTTTGGTGGCTCGTGCATGACAGGAAAGGTCATAACAGGATCGGTCAGCACATCCAACAATCTCAATCCAGCCCTAAAAAGACATGATCAATAAAAACATCTGTCATTTACACTGGATTCATTAACATATGCAGGAGTATATGCTAAGTTGTTCACATATTCAAGGATAATTCAATTACAGAATCTCCAGTCATATTTTATAAATGTTTGGAATAGGAATAGTTTCCTAAGTCAGGCAGCTAAGAAGCCTATAAAATATAATCCACACATGTACACAAAGTAGCCTTCCTATTTTGTGGTCAGATTTACTTTGCCATATTGTAAATGTAGAATATACTTACTAATGTATTATAGGATTCAATTATGGAAATATAATGTGAACCTAGACAAAATCTGGAAATTTGGTTCAAAATGAATTTGGCAAAAACCAGCACCCTCTTTGGATAATAGGCATCATTACTGTTCTCACAACCTGGCACCAGCTGGCTGTATAAATACATCTCAGCTGGTCATGAACATGGGCATTTGTACTCAACTCAGTTTCATTACTGAACAAAGGAAAACTCAGTAGGGAGCAGGTCTAGTTTAGATCACAGAATACAACTGTATTACAGGGTTACTATTGCTTTGGGGCCAGGTTCTTTTTCTTATAATACCCAAGATATTTTTCAAAAGCAAGATTCAGGCTGTTTTCAAAGACCCACAAGAACCTGTTATTTGAGTAAGAACAAATGAATTAAAAAAAAAAAAAAAGGCTTACCTTAGTAGGTATCTAGTTGGACCTTTTCATTAATATTTATTTTTTGCCTTTGATCCAAATAGTTTAGGAAAATTCAACCATTACAACTACTGTTTTCCAAGCAACTGTTACCACTTGGGGCAATTTGAAGAGGGCAAATATAAAACTCATACAGTCTAAGAAACCCCAACTGATAACAACATAAAAGGAATTAAAGAAAAGAACAAAGTCTGAAAATACATAACTTGATAATCTAACATTCACTAAAGATGTCAACTTTTGCATTTATATACTAAAAAGTAAAATTATTTAAATGTCTTGAACTTGAAAATGGCACTTAAGGCAGTTACAAAAGTGAATATCCCTGTTCTTGGGAAATGTACATAGCAGTACTAAGCATTCAAGGAGCATGATGTATGGAACTTACACTCAAGTGGTCTGAAAACAGATTGACAGATAGGTAGGTAGGTAGGTAGATAAAATGTTGTGGTAAATATGGCAAAATGTTAAAATTTCTGAATCTAGGTAGTGTGGGGGGAGGGTAAGAGTATGTTAGAGTTGTCTGTATGGGGTTTGTATTATTTTTCTAACTGTCCCATCAGTTTTGAAAGTAGTTGTGCTGGTTTGAATGTATTGTGTCCCCCAAACGCCATTGTCTTTGATGCAACTTTGTGTGGACGGACCTATCGGTGTTGATTAGATTGAAATTCTTTGAGTGATTCTGTGGAGATGCACCCCACCCAGCTGTGGGTGATGACTCTGATTGGTTAATTTGAATGGAGGTGTTGGCCCACCCATTGGGTGGCTCTGAATTAAATTACTGGAGCACTATATAAGATTAGACAGAAGGAACAAGCTGCTACAGCCAAATGAGCTGACAAACAGAAGGAACTCAGTGCAGCTGAGAGTGACATTTTGAAGAGGAGCTATAGCCAACTTTGAAGAAAGCACAGGAGCTGCAGATGAGAGACATTTTGAAGACGGCCATTGAAGGCAGATTTTTGCTCTAGAGAAGCTAAGAGAGGAAAAATACCCTAAGTGCAACTAAGAGTGACATTTTTGAGGAACTGCAGCCTAGAGAGGAATGTCCTGGCAGAAAGCCATTTGAAACCAGAACTTTAGAGCAGATGCCAGCCACATGCCTTCCCAGCTAACAGAGGTTTTCTGGACACCATCGGCCATCCTCTAGTGAAGGAACCCAATTGCTGATGTGTTACTTTGGACACTTTATGGCCTTAAGACTATAACTGTGTAACCAAATAAACCCCCTTTTATAAAAGCCAATCTATCCTGGTGTTTTGCATTCTGGCAGCATTAGCAAACTAGAAGAGTAGTTCAAAATAAAAAGTTAAAAAAAAAAGTGAAATTATAAAAATGTGCCTGAGAACGATAAGTAACAACCTTGGGATAGTAGTTACCTCTCAAGAGGGAGAGGAAAAGGGTGTGGCCTTGACTGTGTCAGTACCATTATTTTTACTAAAAAATAAAATAGAAAGCACATTAAAAGAGAATATTAAAAGTCTTCAAAGGAGTTTCTCCCCTTTCCTTAGAAGTTTCTGCTGTTTGGAGCTTCTGGTTTTGATTAATCCTGTCTTCCAATGATGTCACACAAAATGATGTAGCCTAATCTCAATGCTAGGCCCAAATTTTCTGATCCCCCCCCACCCGCACCAACCCTTTAAGGTTTAGTCACAGCTCACAATGGCACTCAGATACAAATTAGCAGGGTTTACTAAAGCAGTGTAACGTAACAGTTAAGATGGGCCTGGAGTCAGACAGTGTGGTGCATGTTCCAGCTCCACCACTTGCTACCAGCTATGAAACCTGAGCAAATTACGTCTCAGCACCTCAGTTTCTTCCTTTGTAAAATGAGGAAAATAACAACCATGAATAGGGTTACTGTGAGAATTACATAAGATAATACATATAAAACACTTACAATGGTACTCCGTCCCTTAACAATCACGAATGCTGAAGGAACAAACAAACAAAATAAATGAAAGGAAATCCAGGCCAGATTTAGAATCTAAATTAAGAGGAACAAGAACTGCACCTGATTTAACCTGAAATTAGTATTAGAGAAAAAAAAAGAGAGGAACTGGTATGGAAGAAAAAGGAAAGAAATAATCTTTTCTCCTACAAAATGAAAAATATTTTATTAGTTTGATCTGAATATAAAACAAAATTCCAGAAAATCCAAAAACTGTAAAGAAATTAATGCTCACCCATATAATTATCATTTTGGCATATGCCAAGCAAGCTCGCTAAGAAAGTGATAAGAAAAACATAATAGATTATAATAATCATTTCCTAATTCCACAAAGAAGAAAGAATACATTAAAAACAACACCAGTAACAACCACTATGAACTTAAGCAAATCATTACACATTTACGTGGGTGTGTATGTTTGTAATGCATGTCTGGCCTGTTTTGTACAGTCAGCAAGCTAAGAACGGCTTTTACGTTTTAAAGTGCTGTTTAAAAAAAGCAAAAAAATAAAGAAGATATGTGACAGAGACCATATGTGGCTTTTCACAGAAAATGTTTACCAATTCCTGATCTAGAAGAGACTTTTGGGGAGAGACGTGTGATTGAAAGTTTTACTTTCTACATAACATTCTTCAGAACTTTTTTTTCCTTTTCTTTTAACAAAAAGGAATCATTTCCTTTTTAAATTACTAAGTTTTATTTTTAATTTTTAAAAATTGAACCCATTGGAGTTGGGAGGAGCTAAGCTGGCAGCATAGAGAGGTGTGGAAGTTAGTCAGTCCCCTGCAACAACTAATAAACAACCAGGAATAACTAGTAAATAATCTGGAGTGACTACTGGGGGACAACTGTGACTGTCCACACATTGTACACCAGCCTGGATTGGGTGGAAAGGCTGAGATTGCACCATAAAATCTGTAAGTAGAAACTGCAGAACCATGCTGGGAGCCCCTCCCCCCACCACAGGCTGAGCTGCAAAACCTCACTGTAGAGAAAGCAGCACTCTCCAAGCAAGCGAATATAACCCAGTTGAGCTCCAACTGGGGTTTTAATTAACAAATGTGGACTGCTGAATTCAAGCTACAAACATAGACAAGCAGCAAAGTACCCTGAGGTTGCTCCCAGTGGAGAGGAGGTGGGGCTGATGGAGAGGGGAAAAAATTAATTAACAAAAGAAAAAAACAATACAGAAACTTTCAGAGACTGACCTTAGAGAGCTGGAAAACACCTGTTTCCCAGGAGGGGGAGTCCAGAAGACCAGGTGCTCTATCTGACTGACGGCGAAATTGGGAGGCCATGGACTGGCTCTGAAAGGGGGCTTTCTTTCCCTTTTTCACTCTCTCAATCAGAGTGGCTCAGTGAGCCTCAGCCATTTTCAGTTCACAGCACTCTGACCCAGACAGGGGTGGAGTTGACAGAGCCAGAGAGACAAAGGAACTAGTGAAATGCTGAAGATAGCTTCTTAGAGAGTATATCTTTCCTAAGAGGAAGGAAGTGGGGCCCAGCTCAAGGGCCTGCCCTCCCCTCAGAACTCAGACCCCAGAGCCTGAGGGAAGACAGCCAAAACAGAAACTAAAGGGGCCATACCTCCTAACACCAGTTGGGAGTGACAGGCTGACAGGCTCCACCTGCTGGGCAGGTTAGGAAAAGCACAGAGGCTACAGGCCTCACAGGAAAGTCTGTCAATCTCTAACACACATCCGCAGGGAGACTTGAAACTGAATATAACCCCACTCTGAGATCTGAACCCATTCTGGTCTGGGAAAATCTGATTGGGTAACTGGGGAAGCCAGATGCCTAGACAACAGAGGACTACAAACTACACTGGAAAGGGTGGAGATATGGCCCAGTAAAAGGAACAAACTTATACCTCAATCAAGATACAGTTGAGATATTGTTTCACTTTAAAGAAACAGTCAATTAAAAATTAATGAAGAAATATGCTAAATCAAATAAAAAACCAAATCAATGAGTTCAGGGAAGATACAGCAAAAGAGATGAAGGATATAAAGAAAACACCAGGCGAACATAAGGTAGAAATCAAAGTTTGAAAAAACTACTGGCAGAATCTATGGAAATGAAAGGCACAACACATGATCCCATCTCTTATGAAAGACAAAATTACAGATCCAAGAAGCACAGCGTACCCTAAAAAGAAAAGATCTGAATAGACCTATGCCAAGACACTTAAAAATCAGATTATCAAATGTCAAAGACAAAGAGAGAATACTGAAAGCAGCAAGAGAAAAGTGATCCATCACATACAAAGGAAGCTTGATAAGACTATGTGTGGATTTCTCAGTAGAAACCATGGAGCAAGAAGGAAGTGGTGTGATATATTTAAGATACTGAAAGAGAAAAACTGCCAACCAAGTATCCTACATCCAGTAAAACTGTCCTTCAAATATGAGGGAGGGTTTAAAATATTCTCTGACAAACAGACAATGAGAGAGTTTGTGAACAAGATACCTGCTCTACAGGAAATACTAAAGGGAACACTACAGACAGATAGGGAAAGACAGGAGTGAGAGGTCTGGAACACAATTTTGGGTGATGGTAGCACAGCAATGTAAGTACACTGAACAAAGATGACTGTGAGTATGGTTGAAAGAGGAAGGTTAGGAGCATGTGAACACCAGAAGCAAAGAGGAAAGATAAAGACTGGGACTGTATAACTCAGTGAAACCTAGAGTGCTCAGCAATTGCGATAAAACGTACAAATGTTTTTACATGAAGGAGAACGAATGAATGTCAAACTTGCAAGGTGTTAAAAATGGGGTGGTATTGGGGAAAAAAATACAACCAATGCAAACTAGAGACAATAGTTAAGAGAAACATTGTATTATGCTTCCTTTAATGTAACAAAAGCAATATACCAAAGCTAAATGCCTATAAGAGGGAGACACAAGGGAGGAGTATGGGACTCTTGGCATTGGTGATGTTGCCTGACTCTTACTGTACTTTAGTTTAATCCTATCCTTCCTTTTGTTGCTTTTTAGCTGTCATTTTTTCTTTCTTTTCTTTTCTTTTTCTTTTGTCTCTACCTTCTTTGACTCTTTCTCCTCCTTTGGGGAAGAAATGGAGATGTCCTTATATAGAAAGTGGTGATGGTGGCGAATGCATAAATACATTATTATACAGGGAACATCGATTGTTTACTAAGGACGGAATGTATGGTGGGTGAACACAACCATCTTAAAACAAAAACAAACAAAAAAAAGGGATGATGAAGAATCCTTGAGGTCACTATATTGAGTGAAATAAGTCAGACACAAAAGGACAAATAGTGTATGGTCACACTGATATGAATTAATTATAATATGTAAACTCATAGACATGAAATATAAGTTACCAGGATATGGAATGAGGCTAAAGAATGGGGAGCAGTTGCATATTATGAACAGAATGTTTACGTTGAACTTAAGAGTTTGGAAATGGACAGAGGTGATGGTAGCACGTTACTGTGAGAATAACTAACAGTGCTGAGTGGTGTGTGAATGTGGTGGTACGGGGAAGCTTAGAGTCATGTATGTCACCAGAAGGAAAGCTGGAGGTTAAAATATGGGAACTTATAAAACATTGAATCTTGTGGTGGACTATGTCTGTGGTTAACTGTACAAATATTAGAAATCTCTTTCATGAACTAGAACAAATGTATGACACTATGACTAGAAGTTAATAACAGAGGGGTATATAGGGAAAAATATACCTATTGCAAACCATGTACTACGGTTAGAGTAGTATTTTAACGTTCTTTCATCAACAGTAACAAATGCACTATACCAATACCATGAGTTAATAATGGAGGGTGGTTAGGCGTATGGGAGGACTTGAGCTTTCTTATTTGTTTTCATTTATTTTCTGGAATAATAAATGCATAGCTGTATGATGGTACCATGGGCAATTGATTGTGCACACTGGATGATTGTATGGTATGTGAACAATCCCAATAAAATTGAATTAAAAAAAAAATTGAACCCATTAAAAGCAAGCCAGTTAAAAAAGTAAAGCTTTAGTGGAACCAAAAGCATACAGAAACCAATGACCCTGGGCTAAAGTCTCTTTCCACATGAGTGAGGAAGTGTTGCTAGCACTCAATAAGGGAAATGCAAGAAGGCTCCCAGCTACCTTGTTTTGGATGCCAGCTTGTCCCACTGCCACCAATGCTGAAAGCATCTCCTATATTCAAATGCCTTTCAATCCTAAGCTTCAGTACTGATGTTCATGTTTGGGTGCTGGGAGGGAAGAATGGAGAGGTAACCTGGGGGTTTTCTGTGAATTTTTATTAAATACATAGAATTTCAGGAAAGGTAGTTCCTAATCAAGAGATCAGAATCTACCAGTCTATCTCAAAAATCTACCAAAATAGCTCTCTAACCTAAGAGCACTAACTTTCTTTACTCAGCCCCATGACCACTTTCAACATTTGCTGGGGTCCTTGTCAAGAAGGAGCCACCCTAACTTAGCTCCACCAGTAATACTGCCCACTCCAGGAACTTATGTATCAGCACTGCCCCATCAGCTATCCTCTCTCTTCCTGAGAAAGCTGTGCAAGTCTACAAAAGGGGCCCTGGAACACGAAGAATAGCCCTCTCCTTATAAGAAGGTGGCTGGCAACTGCCTTCTCTGTTTTGATCAGGAAAAGATTTTTCTTTTTGTTCTACTCTGACACAGAGTACCCGCAAAGCAATTCTGATACCCATGCTTCTAAATTAACAACATGAAAACCACATAATAACCATTCCACTCTCCTTACATAGGAAGTTTTGGATTCGGCATCCCAACAGTCACAGGCATAATGGGCCATCTCGTTCTCCATGTGCTGTCGGAAGCGGAGTTTATCTGGAGATACTCCAACCTTCACGAGGTAGAGGTAGATGCGGCCAATGAAATAGCCTAATACTGAGTTATTAATCACACCCTAAAAAAAAAAAAGAAAGAAAAAGAAGAAAAAATGCACACATACTTTTGAAGGCCAAGGCATCATTTTCTACAGTTATTAATAATCTTCTGAAAAATATTTGAACCACAACGTAAACTCGTTTATCCAGCTTTCAGAACAATTTCAAGTAGAAAGTGAGAATGTGATCTTTGCTATTTTTAAAAGGGTCAATGTCAATTTAACAAGCTGATAATAATAGAGTTATTCAAAATCTTTCCCCTTGTATTTCACAGGGTCAGCAAAAATTCAGCCAATTCCTCATGGCTTCTAAATCTACAATACTAAATATGATATTTACAATAAGGGCCCTAAAGAATGGCAAAAAAAAACCCTTCTGAATTAACAAAAGATGTTGACGGGATTTTAATGTATCCATATTCACTAAAAATTTGTGAAGCCCATGCAGTATATGTAATCTTACAATCTTAGTACTGGAGGAATCTTAGAAATCATCTAGCCCCATCTCCTACCTGCTGCAAGGGTTTCTCTGATATATGGGTGAGAAGTTATCACCCAGGCTCTACTTGAATATTTTCAGGGCCAGGAAGCTCATTGCTTCCCAGGACTACCCCACTCTACTACTGGGCAGCAGGTATTGCTGGGAAGTTCTCACTTAATCATTTCTCTAGGTAAATATTTAGAGAAATTCTCCTATATGCAAGGCTTTATCCCAATTATTATGGGTATTACAGAAGAGTTTAAAATTCAGAGGGCTTGCTTTCTAGGAGTCAAATTCTGTCTCCCCAAAATTTATTTCTAAGTGTTCTGATAAACATTTTTTTTTTCATGTTAGCCCCAATGGTCCACAAGTTGCTATATTCAGGTGATTTCCTCTAACTATAATAAATAAAAGGTTATAATAAATTAAAAGATTATCAATACTGTATAAAAATAAAATGGCTGTTAAAATAAAAGGTTTTATCATCCAGTAAACAGCATTTGCTTAACTGCTACAAACTCTGAATAGGTATAACCTAAAAAAAAATTATTTAAGGTCTTTTACCTGTTCTACAGCATCTCCTAAGTGCATTTTCCGAGCAGACTGTCCACTGATCTGGGCTTTTGCTGAATACAAATAAAGATGGAGGTCTGCCACATTTTGGAACTTGGGATGGTCTTTCTCATTGGGATCTACAAAGTGTTCAATTTCTGCCATTGTGAACTCTCTGAAAGCAAAAACAAAGGATAAAAATTGTTTGTTATACTATTAAAAAATCAATAAACAAGGCCCCTATATTCAAGTGCAGGGCACACTGACAAAAGTCCCATGCTGCATAAATCTCTTATCACTAAATAGCAAATTGGTCTCGTAAAGGAATGGCCAAAATAAAAAATCCCCAAACTTTGGATTTAGGTTTTTCTGGGTGGTTGTTTTAAACATATTGATGAAAACTTCATTATCTCACATTTAAAATAAATACAAACCTCTCTGAAAAATTAATTCCTTCTCTCTAGCCAAAACCACAGATTATTACTTTTAACAGATAATTTTTAAAAGAAGAGATAGTTTTAAAAATTATGAAATCTTCAAATGTCACACAAAAAAAGAAACTAGATATTGAATAGTGATGTCAAAAATTGGCTTTCCTTAAAGCATTAGCAACTCTTTATAAATATACACCAAAGGAAGCTCCTGATGTTTATATATTTACTTTTCATAGAATAGGAAATTAAAAATGAATTAAAATTTGTTCTTCAGCTTTTAAGCAGTTTGATTTCTTCTTTTTTATTGCTCTGAACAAGTAAATGGCTGATAATGGCACCAGACAGCTGGTTTCTTTAGAATAAAAAGCTTTTTAAATAAAATGTTATTCAAGGCAAAGGACATGAGGCATTAACTGAACAAGCTAACATCAAGCTAACTACATGGCGAGGAATAAACATGCACATAGTAATGGTTTCCAAAGAGATTTCTCTGAATGGCAATTTAGAAGCTATTGGGGGAAAAAGTGTTTTAAAATTAATTTTGTGAGTCAAAATCAAATTTCTCTCCTTTAAAAAAAAAAAAAGAAAACCACATATTCACACTCTGAAGATTATCTTAGATGTTTTACAAGTAATGCAAAATTGCTTAAGTGGGTCCTAAAACACAGGAAACGCATTGCAAAAGAGTTCTGATTTTTAAACTTTATTCTTTAATAGAATCACTTGTTTGGCCCATAACACTGATTTTTAATCATTATTCAACAACTATAAAACATCTTCTGGGTGAATAAAAATGTGAGAGAACAAACAAACATGGTTTTGCCCTCATAAACCTTATAACTGCAATGATAACAAAAGACTGTCTAAAATGCAGGGCAGAGAAAAACAAGAGCCCTATTATAAAAAAACAAACATAAAAAACTACAAGTGTTGGAGAGATGTGGAGAAATAGTAGCACTTATTCACTGCTGGTGGAAATGTAGAATAGTGCAGCCACTGTGGAAGACAGTTCGGTGGTTTCTCAGGAAGCTAAGTATAGAACTGCCCTATGATCTGGCAATCCTGCTGCTAGGTAAATACCCAGAAGAACTGAGAGCAGGGACGCAAACAGATATTTGCATACCAATGTTCATAGCGGCATTATTCGCAGTTGCCAAAAGATGGAAACAGCCCAGCAGTCCATCAACCAATGAATGGATAAACAAAATGTGGTATATACATATGATGGAATATTATTCAACGGTAAGAAGGAATGAAGTCCTGATGTATGCAACAACATGGATGAACCTCGAGGACATTATGTTGAGTGAAATAAGCCAGACACAAAGGACAAATATAGTATGGTCTCACTAACATGAATTACTTATAATGAGCAAACACTTGAAATTAAAATCTAGAGTATAGGTTACCAGGAGACAGAATGAGGGCAGAGAACGGGGAGCTGATGCTTACTTTGTATAGAATTTTTAATGAGGTTGATTATAAATGTTTGGATATCGATAGAGGTGATGGTAGCACATTACTGTAAATGTAATTAACAGCGCTGAATTATGGGTGTGACTATGGTTGAAAGGGGAAGTTTAGGGTCGTGTTTGTCACTAGAAGGAAAGTTAGAGAACAAAACATGAAGGTGCATAGCATAGTGAAACCTGTTGTGGACATGACTGTGGTCAACTGTACAAATATAAGAATGTTCTTACATGAACTAGAACAAATGTACATTACTCTGGTGTTAATAATAGAGTGGTATATGGGAAAAAATACAACTAGTGCAAACTATGAAGTATAGTTAACAGTAATATTGTAATATTCTTTCATCAATTGTAACAAAGGTACTATAACAGTGCCAAGTGTCAATAATAGGGGGTTATAAGGGTTATGGGATTTTTCTTCCTGGAGCAATGAGAATGTTCTCAGGTTGGCTGTGGTGATGAATGCACAACTCTGTGATTACACCGAGAGCCACTGATTGTACACTTTGGACAGATTGTATGGTGTGTGAATAAAACTGTTTTAAAACAAAAACAAAACAAATAAACAAACAAAAAACAAGGGCCCTAGTACAGAATCTCAAAAGAAGCTGCTGCCAACATCTTTCCATTTGTTCTGTCAAGTAATCCCAGCAAACAGATATCATATGGGAATCAACAGTGATTTAACCAGTTCTGCCTCTAGTCTTAGAGTTCAAACACCATACCTGAATCTGTGGGCAATTGAAATACATGTAGGAAGACAGAACCAATCAATCAAAATAAAATAAAATAAAATAAAAATCATCATCTGAACAAGCTAATATCCCTGTAACTGAGAGTTAACAGTTAACAAATGATTATAATTACTAAGTCATTATATAGATGCTTTCTTACTTTCTGGTATATTGTAGAATAGCCAAAAGGAAATACCTGAAATTATTGAAACCCATTGAACTATAACCCAGATGCCTTGATCTTTGATGATGATTATATATGTATACATATAATAACAATTATTATCCTCTGACTGGGAAATCCTCATGACTGGCCCTGCTTGTACCCCCCTATCCTGTTTTACAACTTTCAAGTCTTATGAATCACAGACAAAACCTAATGTTAATTAATGAAAGAACTTGAGTCAGCCCAGAACTAACTAACCTCAATTCCTAAATTATCTTACTAGACAAAGCTAGATCTAAACAAATACCTATAAGTGACCTATACCTCATTATAATAATAAAAATCATGCCCATTATGTTAAGGCTACATTTTTTTATACATTCTGTGACTAAGCATTTAATCAATCTGCACATGTTCAATAATTAGACTATCTCTAACTTGTCACCCAGAGCCCTTATACTCATTATCCTTTCTTTGAATAGTATAAAACTCTCAGAGAGTTACTGCAGTTTGGAGAGACAGGTCTGAGCCCAGAAGCCTCCTGTTCTCCTTGCTTTGCCCATAAGACTCCTCTTCTCCTTGCTTTGCAGTTTGCAATAAAGCCCTTTCTCACTTTGAAACCCTGGTGTCACAGGATTGGTTGTTGTGTGCAGCAGGTAGAGAACCCACCCTTTGATCGGTATCACCCCCAACCAAAACAAAAGGCTCTACAAAAACTAATCACAATGCTAGGGCTTCAAGAAGAAATCATAACATTAAACAAATAAATCCTATCCCTACCATGGAATAAAAATCATGGGGATGTTTACTCATGCAATAAGAGTAGAATTCTGGTCAGGAACTTACAGAGGCATAAAACAAAATCTGCCAAATTCAAGTCCACAGAGGAACACTTTGAGGTGAAAATGATCAAGGAATAAAATGTTTGAATGCCCTAAGGACCTTTCTGCCAGCTAACCTCTGGCTTTCTTACTTAACATTTTGTATTCCACTGGTCCCAGGCTTTGCATTACCTCCCATTCCTTTTTAAATATGCCTATAGCTATCTACTCTACTCTGCGTCTATCCCTTCCTGAAACAATGGCAAGGTCAGTTTTACACAGCTTCCTCAGTAATTCGAAAGCATGCTTGCTAGACACTATTGGAACAGAAAAGCCAAAAGGCAAAATAGAGTAAAAAAAGAAAAGAAAAAACCTAGACGGTGATAAATAAAACATTCAAATCTGATACGTTTTTCACTGTCAAAATAACTAGTTAAAGTTTCTGACTGCCTCTTCTTTCCATATAAAAGCTCAGAGTGGTCTTTCCTCATTCTTTTTTTAAGTTGTGTAAGCTTTCCTCCAGGAAACCTGAAAGCACTACAGGCCTCAAGATCCAGTTTCAAGAATAAAGAGGCATTTCCTCATAGAGGGCATCACGGTGACTAGTAACATTAGGCTGGTGCTTTGGGGGCTATGATCTAGTCAGTGGCTGGGGTACGCTATGAATGAAGTCTGTAATTACAGTAAGTAAGAAGAGAGGCAAGGAAAGGAATGGGGCCGGGAGCTGGCAAAAATACTTTGGAGCCTAAGAAAGTTAAGGTTAGTGACATATTCTATTTCTTATGTGGAATTTATTACTCTTAGAGATATTAATAGGAAGAAAATTTACGGAATTCACAAAAAAGCCTGGTCCTAAATAGCAAAGTCATATTAAGTTTCTAAAGAAAAGTAGAACCAAATTGTACCAGTATTCCTTCCCATACATTCCTGGGTACATCTGACAAGGCAGTGTTAAAAGAAATAAACAAAACAGAGTTACTACGGCTAAAAGATTTAAAATGGAGTAGGGAGATCAGTCTGCAGGTTACTCTTATGCAGACCTCAGCCAGATATCACAAACTTTTGCCAACGTATACAAAGCCTCAAGCAACAATGTTCCTCAAAACCCTAAGGACATCTGGAACATAAACAAACAACAAGATAAAGGACTCAGTAAACTATTAACCTGAAGGACTTTTGGGGAACCCCAAATGTCCACCAACCCCAAACAATTTATCTAATCTTCTTTTCCTTTATAAACTCTTGCCTGGACCCTCTCTGTCTAACTAAGCCATTTTGGCAGGTGACCTCACTGCCCTCCCCTCTATGTGGGACCTGACTCCCAGGGGTGTAATCTCCCTGGCAACGCAGGCTATGACTCCCAGGGATGAATCTGGACCCAGCATTGTGGGATTGAGAACATCTTCTTGACCAAAAGGGGGATGTGAAATGAAATGAAATTAAGCTTCAGTGGCTGAGAGATTTCAAATGGAGTCAAGAGGTCACTGTGGTAGACATACTTATGCACTATATAGATAACGCTTTTTAGGTTTTAATGTATTGGAATAGCTAGAAGTAAATATCTGAAACTACCAAACTCCAACCCAGTAGCCTTGACTCTTGAAGACAATTGTATAACAATGTAGATTACAAGGGGTGACAGTGTGATAGTCAAAACCTTGTGGATCGTACTCCCTTTATCTAGTGTATGGACAGATGAATAGATAAATGGGAACAAAAACTAAATGAAAAATAGGGTGGGATGAGGGGGATGATTTGGGTGTTCTTTTTTATTTTAATTTTTTATTCTTATTCTGATTCTTTCTGGTATAAGGAAAATGTTCAAAATAGACTGGGGTGATGAATGCACAGCTATATGATGGTACTGTGAACAGCTGATTGCACACCATGGATGACTGTATGGTTCGTGAATATATCTCAATAAAACTGAATTAAAAAAAAAACCTCTTGCCCAGAAATGCCAAGAAGGAACGCTATTTGGGTTGCTACCTGAATCTGTGCTCCCTATATTGCAATTCTAAGACCCCAGATAAATGCTTTTGTTGCCTTGCAGCTTAGTTTGTTATTTCTTGATTGACAGCAGGTTATTAGAAAAGAAGCAATAGAATTGGAGTAGATGAGGGTAAGCTTGCTAGCTGGCCTTTCTGTCTTATTAGCCCCCCGCAAATAGTTGGAGGTGGTATCCAGAACCCAGTTGGTTACTGAAATACCTGACCCCACCCAAACCCAGCAATGACCTTTGCCCTGGACAACTAGAATGATCCTCTTGTCATAACCACCCTGCCATCCCAACCCACCCTACACTTACATCACCATGCCCAGAAGCTGTCCCGGTTTAGGCAGTCAAGATCTTACCATCCTCAAAACAGACGATGAACAAGGGAGAGAGCTAATTTTGGTGCAGGTGAAAAACTGAAGCTATTCTTAACCCTCTGTTCTTTCCCTTCAAATTCATTTCTGTCACTTCAAACTGCCTATCATCTCAGAGATTACATTTGGACATTATGAACAGTAAAGCACTGTCATACCAGGATAAAGCAGAATTGTTTCAAAACAGTAAGCTTGCATTTCCTACCAAATGCCAGGGTCATTCACTAGTTTTAGCAGAAGAATAACATGGGCAGTACCTGACTCGGATCAGTCCGGATCGAGGGGAGATCTCATTTCTAAAAGAATTTCCAATCTGTGCAGCAGCAAAAGGCAACTTTCCTTGGTTGAATTCCAAAAGTCGTTTGAAATTCAGGAAAATCCCCTGTGCAGTTTCTGGCCTCAAGTACCTATAGATTAAAGCAAATCAGTCTTATAAAGAGAAAAATTATGTTTTCCAACAAATTTTAATTCTAGATACAAGTCCTAAAAGTCCTAAATATACCATTTTCACAAAAAGTTGTACAGGCTTTAAAATGAAGTTTTAGAAATCGACATTTTCCTGGGGAAAAAAAAAAAGGGTATACATGAAAGTACTGGAAAATGTCTTAGATAATTGGTATGGCAATACTACTGCTGGAAATGTCATTTTTGTTATCACTCCAGTGGGTCAAAATACTTCCTCTCTCATACCATCTCTGAAACCTCTGGTATCTTCCTGACTAATCATTTATATGAAGGCAGATGACAATTTTAGATCCTTCTGAAAATAAGGCTAAGTATACCTACTAATCTGCACATTAAAACAAACTTTGGGGATAAACAGAAGCCAGTATGGGGTAACATTTAACATCAGAGCTCAATCATCATAAGCAATCATCCTACCAGGGCAGGCAGTTATCATGGTGTTTTTTTATTTTCTTGCTTGTGATATTTTACATTTTCAACCAGAGGCTTTTCTGCATTTCTTCATATTTTAAACATATTCAAGCAAATCCTCTCCCTAATTTCACAGAAAATATTCTATGGAAAATCATCAACTCAGAATGTGTTCCCAAAGGCCTACTTCAAAATAAATATTTTATTAAAACAACATTAAAGTCAAGGAAAAAAACCTAAAACTTTACCCTGATTCTCATTCCAATACTAACTCTCTTCATTTTTGTGGTTCTTTATACAGATTTCACCCAAATATAACTACAGTTTATCCACATATTAATAAGTAGCATGTATAAAATTACATTATTTCCCCTTTCACTTATACTTTACCATTTTCTGAAAAATTATAAAAACTTCTCATATTTAATAGTTGCAGAATATTCTACTAAAATGATGTATGTTACTATAATTTACTTAACCATCCTCAAAATTACTGGATATATGTTATTTCTACTTTAAATTTATATATATATATATTTTATAAATATGGATTCCTTTCCTTTCAAATTATTTCCTTAGATAAATTCCCAGGAGTGGGATGACTCCATAAACAGGGCCAGATGGTATGGCCCTCTTTACATAAAATACTCCAAATCAACCTGGTGTCTTAAAATAACTCTAATAACAGTCTGTCACGATTAATTGTTATCACTCTTTAATTTCTACTTCAAAAACTAAGACCTAGCTTCCTCTAACAAAAGCTTACCCTTTCTTACCCTAAAACGAGACCATAAGAAAAATAGCTGAAGCTACAAAATGGAATACTGGCTAAGTTTAACAGTAGACAAGAAATACGGAGATGCAGATTCTAGTTCTGGATCATCCTGTAAATTGTTCTGATTTTCTTTATTCCAATCTGTGAAAATCACATCTTTCTAGTCAACAGGCTAGACTTACACTGTCCAATACAGTAGACTACTAGCTGCATGCCTATTTACATTTATGTTAAAATTAAATAAATTTTAAAATTTAGTTCCTCAGAGGCCCCATTTCAAGTACTCGACAGCTACATGTGGTTAGCAGCTACCATATCAGACAGCAGTTTATAGAACATTTCCATCATCACAGAAAGTTCTACTGGACAGAGCTGTGCTAGACTAAATGGCTTCTAAAGTCTCTTTCAGCAATAAGCTTGATGCCTTTCAAAATCATTCTTCAACTGCCCCTCGTCTTATGTAGCTATAGCCAGAAGATATGATGAACACAAACTTTTATAATTTATATTAATGCAAAAAAAAAAAGTATCATGTGCTTAAAAAAAAACAAAATAAAATATTAAGAAAGAATTAGAAATACAATCCAAGAATATGTCTGTCATTATTTCTTCTTAATATATTTATTGGGACTTTCTATAAATCATTTTTCAATGTTTTTCCTTCAGAGCATTGATATTTATCTTTTACTAAGAGAAATTTTAACAACCTTGTTGCATAAATAGATTAACAGTAGGTGACACATACCCAGGCATGTTCCCTCCAGGCCCAATGAAGGTCTTGAACATTAAGTTAAAAGATACTGGTGGGGATAGATCATTTCCCGTAATGGGAGATTTTACATTGTAGTTCACAAAAAGATCCCCAAGTTCTTGCTGTCCATAGTTATCGAGCTAAAGAATATGTCAAGAAAATAATTAGTATAAAAGACTGAGAGAAAACAAGGCATAAGATAAAGTATTGTAAATAACGTCATCCCTCCATTGTTAAAATCCACACAAAATAAGAATATCATAATTAAACTAACCTTCAGGATATCCACATTAAAATCATAACCAATTTATACATTTTCTATACCGTCAGATAAATGAAGTACCTGTCTGGAAAAGACCCAAAACTCATACATAAACCATTCCATCATGAAAAATAAGGCAAAATACCTTTTGTTCAATTATATTCATTGGTTGGCAAGCATCTGAAATCACATAATTAAGTTTCCAAAGATGAGTTTTACTACTCTGTGCAAATTTAAAAGTCAGGTACATTTCTTTGTCTAGTAATTCAATGTGCATTTAACTTTCCTTTCACACTAGATATTAAGCTCTTTATTCATCTCTGCATTTCCCACTGTACTGTACATTCTATACATTGACAATCAGTGCCAAACCCTTTAAAATGATGTGTGACCTCCAAGAATTTCAAATAACAATGATAAACCATTTATTAGTAAAGAATATATAAAACATTAAAAAAAAAATTTCCTAGTAAACTTTCCAACTGTACCCCTTACAGGGAGTATGACTTGGGATTAAATTCTTACCTAACTTTTGTGAGCTTCAGTTTGCTCATCTGTAAAATGTGGAAGAGAGAATCTACCTTTCAGGGATACTATGAAGATTAAATGAGATAATATATGTAAAGCACTTAGAGCCTAGTGTACAGTACCAACTCAATAAAGGGACTGTATATATTGTAATACTACAATATATATTTGCTACCTTCATAAATACAATGCGCATTTTCCCTCCACAAAAAGGTAACACGCTCACACTAATCATATGTTCAAAATCTGAATGAACAATTAAAAAAGTATTAAGCCTTTTTGGCTCAAGCTCAATTTACAAAATTGAACAAAACAAGCATGCGCTATTTTGCTATGACAATTTCTATAGACTTTCTAGAGGGAATTTAAAAATGCTATACTTCATACAATAGGAGGGTGGAATCAACAGGAAACTGTTCCAATGACCTCCAAGATATGAATAGCATAAATACAATAAACTGGTCTCTCTATTTGAGGAGAAAGTCAAAGAGCCTTATGGACATCTTTACATTTTCCAGATAATTCAAGAATATATAACACTTTTCAATAGAACACATAACGAAAAAGGAAGTCAGGAAGAAAGATTCTGAAGATATAGAGAGCAATCAAATTCCTATGGAGGGGAATTTGTCAATATCTAGCAAAATTACATTTGCATTTACCTTTTGACCCAGCAATCCCACTTCTAGAAATCTATCTCAGAGACATAATAGCAAAAATAAGAAAAGATGCAAGTACATGGCTATTCATTGCAGCACTATCTGGAATGGCAATTTCAACAGAGGCCTGGTTATATTATCTGGTACAACCACATAATGGAGATTTATAGAGCCATAAAATGGAATGAAGTATATTTCTATATATTACTGTGGAGCAAATGTTAGGATTTTTGTGTGTGTGTGAAAAAAGCACAATGGAAAACTGTGTATGGCATGCTATCATTTACCTACAAAGAGGGCATACAAATATCTATATGCCTTTGCTTATATTCTGAAAAAAATTTAAAAATAAAAAAAGGAAGTCACTTTTAATTTAAAAGTTGGTTACCTATGGGGTAGGAAGGAAATAGGTAAAGGAAATAGGGATAGAAGCTAGACTTATTCGAATATGCCCTGTTTTACAGATTTTAGTTTAGACCTATGAAATTTTAAGATAATTATAAAACAAACTTAAATTTCTATAAACGAATTCCTAAAGACTGAAACTGGAACAAAATACATGAACTAACTGGGTATCTAGCTGGTGACCTAACAACATGGAAAGAATGACTCCAAGTGATGTTAAAACACATTTATGATCAAAATGGATCAAAGACCTAAATATAAGAACTAATACCATAAAACTCCTAGAAGAAAATGTAGGGAAACATCTTCAAGATCTAGTGATAGGCAGTAGATTCTTAGAATTTACACCCAAGCCACAAGCAACAAAAGAAAAAATAGATAAATGGAAACTCCTCAAAATCAAATACTTCAAGGACTTTAAAAGGGTAAAAAGGCAACCAATTCAAAGGGAGAACACATTTGGAAACCACATATCTGATAAGTGTTTGATATCCAGAATATATAAAGAAATCCTACAACTCAACAATGAAAAGATAAACAACCCAATTAAAAAATGGGTAAAAGATATGAATAGACAGTTTTCCAAAGAGGAAAACAGATGGCTAAAAAGCATATGAAAAGATACTCAGCATCACTAGCAATTAGAGAAATGCAAATCAAAACCACAATGAGATACCATCTCACACCTACTAGAACGGCTGCCATTAAACAAACAGGAAACTGCAAGTTGATGAGGCTGTGGGGAAATTGGAATACTTATTCACTGCTGGTGGGAATGTAAAATGGTACATCCACTGTGGAGGGATGGTTTGGTGATGCCTCACGAAGCTAAATATAGAGTTGCCTAATGACCCGGCAATCCCACTAGTACAGATATACCCAGAAAAGCAGGGACACGAACAGACATTGGCACACCGATGTTCATAGCAACATTACTCACAATTGCCAAAAGATGGAAACAACCCAACTGTCCATCAACAGATGAATGAGTAAACAAAATGTGGTATATATATACGATGGAATATCATTCAGCAGTAAGAAGGAATGAAGTCCCAAAGAATGTGACATGAATGAACCTAAAGTGAAATAAGTCAGACACAAAAGGACAAATATTGTATGATCTCTCTGATATGAACTAATTATAATATGTAAAACTCATAGGCATACATAGAATATAGGATACCAGGATACAGTATGAGGCTAAATAATGGGGAGTGATTGTTTAACATATGCAGGATGTTTAACTAGGTTGAACTTAAATGTTTAGAAATGGATAGAGGTGATGGTAGCATGTTATTGTGAGAATAATTAACAGTACTGAATGATGTAGTAGAAAGGGGAAGATTAGAGTCATGTGTGTCACCAGAAGGAAAGTTGGAGGTTAAAACATGGCAATGTGTAACATAGTGTTGGACAATGTCTGTGATTAACTGCACAAATATACAACAGTTCTTTCATGAATTAGAACAAATGTACAACACTATTACAAGGAGTTAACAAGAGGTATATGGGGAAAAAATCTATCTACTGCAAATATGTACTATAGTTAACAGCAATATTTCATATTCTTTCATCAACAGTAACAAATATACCACACCAATACTATGGGTCCATAATGGGGAGGGGGGGCGGATAGGGGGTATGGGAAGATTTTGGTTCTTTTTTCTATTTTTATTTCTTTTATGGAGTAATGAAAATTTCTAAAATTGATCTTGGAGATGTTTGCACAACTATGTGATGAAACTGTGAGCCAATGATTGTATGCCTTGGATGGTTTGTATAGTGTGTGAATATATCTCAATAAAACTGCAGTCTAAAAAAAGCAAGTTATCAGACTGTGCATTGCTGGTGCATCCCTAAGGAAAAAAAGAGCAAAACTTTAAAAACTATTTTCAATCTTAATATTGTTGATAGTAGCATTGGTATCATTATTCCAAAGCTGTTAATGTGCATAATGTGGGATAAAAGCATATCAAAAGTTATGTTTGCATTGTTAAGAACTGGGATTTTTGGTGTGAGTAAAGGTGATAAAGATTTAAGATTAATAAAATAAAGTAAAACCCCCACAGACTTAAAGTATAAGGATCAATATGAACTCATGATAATTTTACCTTTTAAAAAATACCAATTTCCCAGCTCTGTCTAGAAAAGGCCCAGCACCGGTGACCAACACCATTCCTTCTGCTAGGTACCAGGGCTCCTTGGAGAAATGGCTGATTCCAGGTCTGGGACAGGAAAGATCCACTATCTTGTCACACCAAAATGCAAGGAAGTTATCCAAGACTACCAGGGCTTTGTCAGTGGGACTCAATAGCCAATTCCTGGTAGCCAAAGAGTGGACAATTTGACCATAAATAAGGATGATAACTACAATTGATTGAAAATTATCAAATGTTTTAACCCATAAATTCATAACAGTAGAAGGGAGGGAGGGAGAAAGAGGCAGACAGGAACTCATTGCGTAATTTTGACAGATGCTAGAGAACCAAATAATTGAAAACAGGTTGAAAAAAGGGAGGAGTAGTTAAACAGTGCCTCAGAAAAATCAAATAGCTGATGACAGTAAGTTTTTCCTTATGGAAATATTCTAGCTAATAAACAAAGAAGGAATAACAGAGTGAGAAAATCAACATTTTAAAATCCCTAATCAATGAATGGAGATAGACAGTGATCAACAGATTCTAAATCACAAAAGAGATAATCAGGCATATTGTACCTCCTAACACCACTTAAGAAGTATCCTGCCAAAAATACCTGATCAAGCCTCTAGATCTACAAATTTATAGGAAATACACAAACAGAGGAACATGTTAAACATTACCACAATGCAGTCAACCAAATATAAATGGTAGAAAACAGTGAAGAACAAGTCTCAGCTTCTTTAACAAAACCATTTTAAAATGAAAATGTAAGGGGGAAAAAAGATAAATAACCAATAGATTGAAAGAGATTTAAGAAACATTTCAAGCTATACAAAACATGGACTTTATCTGGATCTAGATTCAAACAAAAAAGATTTAAAACAACCAGGGAAATGTTAACACTAACTGAACATTTGATGATGCTACAATTGTTAATATTTACCCAGATAACAGCGCTGAGGTCCTCTTTTAAAGAGTTCTTATCTTTCAGAAATATATAATAAAACATTTACAGATTTAACAAAATGAGGGGGGAGGCAGGGGAGTGAGTGGGAGATAGTTAGACAAAACTGGCCATGGTTTGATAACACTGAAGCAGGATGATGGGTATGTACCACTTTCTAATTTTATATGTTTGGATTTTCCATAACAAAAAGTTAAAAAATTATCTTAAAAATTGGTACATCCAGAGGTGTGTCAGCAAAAAAGGACAGAAGAGAAACAAGAGAAATAATTCCGTGCTGGTGAATTCATATAGCAGGAGTCAAGCTCTTCCTGACCCAGGGGATGATTCAGAGCCTTTTAAAGAAACAGCACAGCATGCTTCATAAAGCTGAAAGGAGTCACGGGCACTACAGGTGCAGAACATACTATCACTTGGTCAAGCAACAGATGGGCCTTTAGCCACTGATTCCATGGGGGCCATTTCTGAGTATCAGACCATCTCCCGTGGGTCCCTCACATTTCATTGAGGATTATACTGACAGCTGTATATAGATATGACATGACAAATCAGAGAACACACCATCCTCCTAGAATATGGATCCGAGAAGGAACAGAAAAACAGTGCTCCAACTATAAATCATGAGTTATCAAATCAACCAAAACTCCTGATTCTGATAATTTACTTAGAAATGAACAAGACTATTAAGATCAAAGACAAACATACAAAACCTTAGAATGTGTCTCTCTAGTCAGTCTGAAATCCCAAATGGGAAACAGAAGAATTCAGGGGGTAATTAAGAGGCATTTTTCATTTCTTTTTTTCCTAATAAAGGTCATTCTGCTTTTCGAAAAGGAAGGAAATGAGAAAAAAATGTGAGGTTATAAGCGTCAAAATACAAGACTGACTTTTTAAATCTTGAGTAACAATACTAAAGCATGAGCTTGAAGCAAGTGATCAAATATGCTTCACAAGGACCAAAATAAATCAGCAGATGACTCAACAGTCAGATTCGGAAGGTTTTATTTAAATAAGGAAGAAGAAAAACTCTTAGCTAATGTTGGAAAGCTAGATACCATAGAGAAAAATTACCCTGTCAAAAAGATTTAGGATAACTGAAGAAGTTTCCAGTAATTCTCATGAGAAAAAAGCAAAGAAGCAGGGAGTCTTACATTCTGCCTCAGATATTTATATATCAATGTAAAGAAAACAGGTCATAAAGAAAATAGGTTATAAAAATGGTACTGGGAATTTTTACCGAAGGACATAAATAAAATTTAAGAGATGAGCCTTGGTAGACCTCATAACTAAACACGGTATTGGAGAAATGTACTTTGCTTAAATAAAACAGCTGATTGACAAGGTGAGAAAAGAAGTACAGTTATCATTAATACTCAAAGTGAATTTTCTTGATCCCAAGGAAAAAAAAGGATATGAACTATTTGTGATACACAGGTTTGCCTGTACCTGGTAAAAGGTAAGAACAGATTATCTCTATGGTCTCTTTTGCCTACCCTAAAATTTGTCAATTTAAGAAAGATTATAAAATTTTAGGTCTACAAAGAAACTGGGAAAAGGAGGGGTAGAAAAGCAGGGATCTGCCCATCAGGTTTTCAGAATAATAGCAAGTAGTCAGGGACAGCCTCAACAGACATAGATCAGGTGGCTGACGAGACAGTGTCCATAAAGCTATCTGCCCCCAAATCACCATACCAACACTGACCACCATTCATCATTAGCCTCCTCCGGTTTAAGCTATGAAATCCAAAAAACTGAAGTTTCTGAGGACAGAGAACAAATTTAATGCCTCTTTATGCTGACTTCTTAGCTTTGGCTGAAATAAATGGTTAGCCACCAAAGAGAGAGAGAGAATAAAATAAAATAAAAATAAAAATAAAAATACACAAAGAGAAGCTATGAAACAGAAGGTCAGTTCCACTTCTTTACAACTGTGGCCAGGGTCAACACAAGCTGGAATTCAACAGTATCAAACACTGAAAGACAGACCATGCCCACCTAGGTGACTGATATAACGTCTCTAAAGCACTCACCTGGGCCAAGACACTTTCCATCTCTGATTTCTTCTCAGCAGAACACTTCTTATCAGACATTAATTTCTGTAAATGAGCTAGAAGAATGGTGTTGATACATGTCAATTTCAACCAATAGGAAAAAGGACAGTGCACTTTTGAGTTAAACACCGGACAGGTTAAAAAAAAAAAAAAAAAATCCAAGAATAACACTCAATTTACATGAATCCCTTAGTTGATTAGCAGAGATTTTTTTGCTGGCTTGGAATTTCTGATTATCTGCATATAACTTAAAAAAAAAAATAAATAAATAAGGGACCTGCTACGAATTCTTAAAATCTGTACACTTTACTGCTGGCAGGTTGTATCTCAAAAAAATTGAAAAAATTAGGGAGAAAAGTTTAATGTAACCTCTTTGTTCTGATTAATCCGACTTGAAAGATATTCATTCATGTAAGATGAAGAACCATACCTTTTAATAGATGGTCAGCACGAAAACATTCTCCATTTTTCACGTCTTTCACCATGAAGTCAGCAAATTTGTCTACATGGCCGGAGGTCCTAAGTTAAATGCCAAATCAATTTATCATTCTCATACAAATTAATATATAGATTTTACCTTATAAGACAACCCCCTTCTATGTTTAGCCACAGTTTATATTTATGTATCTGAAAGATGGAAGCTCCCACATCTACAATAGTCACATATCCATGGAAGATGATAACATTTGCCAGAGAAAACTCATCTCTCCAAGTTCTTCCTCCCCAGAAGAAATAAGACATTAACTATATTATGCTTTTTCACAGACTGTCATAGAGTTTGTACTATTTTGCAGGATCAATTAATCCATATCTATGCCATTATTATTAGTGATCTAAGCAAAGGCCACAACTATTGGGAATTTGACTAGCCAAGAATTCAGGATAGCTCAATAAAGACACTGACCCTAAGGGAAACTTTTCTGCCCCCGACACTTGTATGGACATTGGTATTTTCTCTATACAGCTCTTATTTATGGAGCAAGTAGCTAAAGAATAAGTGGTCCTAATTTTTTAGATCCATCACAAAGAATTCCTCTCGTCTTGAAATTAAGAGAGAGCCTAAAGGATGCAGAAAGTGAAATTTAGTTCTTTATCAGACAGCATTAAATGAGGGAAGTGATGAGACATAAAATGGTAAGAATTCTTCTCTCACAGCTTTATATTCATTCCATATAATCCTGCTACTTTCAACAATGTTGGTAGGAATAATCTAAGTTTCTGCACTGAAACTTCAATATAAATAGTAGTATTTGATTGAAGATGTGCACACATCTTTGCCCAAAACTTCTACGAAATTATAAGGAAATAATCAGGGATATACATAAAAATTCACCTATAGGAATGTTCGGCAAAGTCAGAAGTCACAAGCAACTTAAACACCTACAATATGGCTTTAGCTATATATATTATGGCACATCCATAAAACAGAGTACTACTCTGTCATTAAATAAAAATGCTTTAGAAGAAAATTTAATGACATGAGTAAATGTTCACCTACAGTATGTGAAAAAAAGTAATGTGTTGCTAACACTGAAACATATAGGGACTTACAGTGTAAAAGACTGGAAGGATAAACACTTGAATTTTAACCTGGATATCTGTGGACAGTATTTTCTTTGTTTTTCTGTACTTTTCAGATTTGCTACAATGAACATGGGTAGATTTAAAAAAAATACATATTAAAGAACTTTAGCCCTCGAAGTAGGGATCTTACTTTAAAACTGGCTCAGGGGTGAGCATGGTACAATCAATCTCCAGGATCTGTTCCTCTTGGATAAAGTGCTGCCTCCAAGTCTGAATAATATTGTTTTTCAAAGCACACCCAACTGGCCCAAAATCATACAGACCACTAACACCTGTAAAATACGGGTGAGGAAAACATGCACTTTACTTTGTACTCTGCACAAATGAAGGAAAGGAGACATGTAAAACTGATACCTGTAAGACTTTACGTACTCCCCGAAAATGTATTAAAGCCAACAATTCAAATCCCTCAACACTGAGGAGCCTCACTTTCAGCTAGTTGACAGAAGTAAAACTCCAAATGAAAACAGAAAAAAGTTCTCCCATATACAAGAAACAAAATGAAAAAAAAAACAAACAGATTATAGTTTTGTCACAGAATTAAAAAATAATTTGTCACATCAGTGACAACAATGATCTAAAATTTCAATGTCCTATCACCTATTCTTGAGTAATTCAGCAACTATTTAAACCTCAAGAAGTTAAACATTCAGAGATCTGCTTAGCCAAACTTCAGAATCAAATTTCAATGGCAAAGTACACGAAGCCTAATATTGTTACAATGATCTCTTTTGACTATAAAAAATGTATTTCTACATTTAATCTACAATTATATTCATCTATATAATAGCTTCATGGAGCATTCCGAAGTTACAAAGATTGATCTACTTACCTAAGAAGAATGTTCTTTCCAGAAAGCTGCCAATAAATAATCTAATAACCCTTACCACTGCTCTTGTGTGGAGAGGCACAAATCTGTTAGCCAGAACTATGCTAGCCTTCTCCTGCTAAGTCTCCACTGCATTATAAACAGTCTGTAAGTACATGGACATATTCAGTTTTTAATACCTAGACCCCCACCAGTTGTTCCTCACACCTTAATGGAAAAAAAGCAGTCTTCAAGTATAAGTAGGATAGAGGGAAGAATAGGTATTCCATCAAATGGCTACTCTAAACAAAATATCCATCCTTTGCTTTATGTGCTACAATTAGACAGCTATTGGCAAGTTATGTTCTTGATTTAAGAACATTTAAAGCCATTAATAACAGAATTGTGCTTTCTATCATTAATCTCCTACCTCCATAAATAGCAAAAGCTTGATCGTAGAAAAACCTCCTTTTCAGGGTATCTTCCATTTTTGCTCTGTCTACAATGTCATCTTTGGGTTGTAATGCCAGCTCCTGTAAGGGATTTTTAAATAAAGTGTTTGATTGAGGTATGTACAACAGTGTTGAGAATTTGAACTTATATATGTGAATTTAGTTTACTACTCAGCAAAATTCAATATAAATGTTATCAAATAAGTAAGATTTTGATGCCTTTTAAAAAATAGAAACCTTAGATTTCTTTTCCCTTTGAGTCAGAGAAAAGACACCTTTGCTTAATTATTTAAGAAAGCATATGATCATTTCCAAGATTACAAGACTAAGCTTACTTAGATGCACATAGTGAAAAGCAATGTCTGAAGTTTTGGTGAATCACTATAGCAAATTGTGACTCATAAATGCAAACTATTTCAGATTGCTGATGGGAGGAGGTTTATCATTTGGAAAGTTTGGGAGCAGGTATCAGATGAACAGATTTTCCCCTATAAGAAAAAAATTTAAAAATACAACAAACCATTATTGTTAGGCATGGAAAAATTCATAAAGAAGAGCACAGTGCCTTCTGGGGACAAGAAATCTACCACATAGAGGAGGAGAAGGCCGCTGAAGAACAGAGATAAACCAAATGATACTCATTCAGAAACTTTTCTAGGTCTCTCCCATCCAAGAAGACTAAAGAGGAAGAATCCTAAACCTACTTACATTCCTATTATAGAATCCCAAGACTCACCTTTGCTTCCAGAACCCTCTTCCGGGCTTTGAGTTCAGCTACTGCTTTGTCTACATCTACTTGGGGTGCTTTATCTTCTTTCAGTTTTCGTACAAGATCTCCCTAGTCAACAGAGAGAATTTATATTCAGGATTGGTTTCAGAAGTCAAGAGAAGTTAGGAATATATTGTTTAAAGATGGTTTTAAAAAGTTATCTGTTTAAGAATGATATAATTCAAATGTTTATTATGTGGGAGGTCATTATGAATCACTGAGCGTTTCTGGCCTCAGCATTTATAATCCTGCAGAATATACACAAGTACAAATATTCCTATTTTTTCCTTTTATTGGGGAAGGTAAGGGAGAAGAGAAAAGAATTGTTACAAGTAGGAAGGAGCAAGATTTGTACAGAGAACAAAGAATCAACAAATAGACCACTCTCTCCTTAAATCTCTCCTCTCTTACTTAAAAAACAGCTCTCTTAGTTGTCCACTCACTTCTGTGACCATTTCTACTCAGTCTCTGCTGACTCATTTTCCTCTGCCTTCTTTTTCCTTGTTAATTTCTCTGGACTATTTCATTCACTTCCAACAACTGCCACTTGTACACTGATTCCCACACTTCCAGCAATGTGGTGGAACAGTTTCAAAAACAACTATTTTCCAATGTATAACAAAAGTAGCAAGAAGTATGGCAGTTTCATATTTTTGCAAATTTCTTTAATGTCTAGCTTAATAGAAGACAACCTGATTCTTGTCTCTGCTTCTCCTGCAATATGGTGTTTTAACTGAAGTATATGAAGAAAATCATATGTAGTTGGAACAGTGAGTATTTTAAGAGTCTTTCCAGATAATTGTGGATGTTCTTCTTTGATACTACACCAAAACTCTACAAGCAGTAGCTTCTTAAAGGTTAGCTGCAATGTGGAATCTGAAACCATAACAACTTTTTGTACTGTTACATCAAATCCACTGATCTACCTTAAAATTTTAATGGATCTTTTACCAATGCTTGACTTTGTAACAGCAGGCATTAGTCATTTGGAAAATATTGGTTAACTAACTTCTGCAGATCTTCCAAATATTGACACATTTGTTACATGGTATCAAAATTTCATATTCATTAATATCACCATTCATCTCATCAAAAAAGTTTTTAAGTATTGGGAAGTTGTCAAGTTCCTATTAGCAGATTCAGGTTTCTGAAAATTCCCTTTTTTCCCCAAAAGCTTGAATTTTATTGTTGGCCACAAATACTACCAGATGCTTACTTCATTCATTTTCAAGAATATGAATGCTCAATACCCAATGTGAATAACAATAGTTTGTCAGAGATTTTACAAATAATGCTCCATGAAAAAAAAGCAGATAGTTCAGGTTGTAACTCAAGCAACTGCACAGTGCTTTTCTTGAGACAACCATCAGATTTGGTATGCTCTATGCACACTTCCCATTTCATCAAACAAAATATTAAAAAGATGTGTGCTCAGGAGTCTGGATTTAATAAAATTAGTAATTTTCACTGCTTCATCAAGGACATTCTTAATCATAACTGACTTCTGTTTTTAACTGCAAAGGTGTGACAAGAGAATATAAAGACCACTAGTATGATTTGGTGCCTCTGACTTGACTGGTGTTAAGATTACAGCAATTTTACCCACCACTGCTTTTGCACCATTAGTGCAAATATCAACACAGTGAAGACCCATAACATCTTAGTTTTATTAGGAAAATGGTTTTGACCTTGAAAACCTGCAGGAGTTTGCATAACACCACTGCCCTAAAACAATGTTTCCCAAACAAGACAGTCCAGGACAAAGACAGTTTTTACCAATACATGGCAAAATGAGAAAAATAAAGACAATGTATTAGACCTTTTTCAAAGCTAAACCTACTAAATGTAAAAGACTGTTCTTTATTCTGAGTTTATGGTCTGACTTTTTTTTTTTTCCTTTTGTTACTAAAATATTCTCTCCCTCTCTCTCTCTGTCTCTCTTTAACAAAACGTTGGGGGAAATTAGATGGTTTGTTGTTTGTACTGGGTTTTGTTAATTCACTCACTTGACAAAATAAAGGATAGCCACCCTATGTTAGTTCCTAATTAAAAAAAAAAAAAACTGTCCTAGGCAGCCGTTCACAAAACAATCAATACAGTTTCTAGATGCTATGAAGCCATCTTACAAGTTTCATAATTAATTCTCCAGGAAATAACTAAGAAATGCTGTGGGAAAATACTACATTTCAGTAAATCAACAAATCAAACATTTAAAAAGCAACTACATCCAGGTAGGAGAGCAGAGCAGAGCAGCAAGTTTATATCAAGCATATGCCACTAAGAAGACCAGTCATTAAACACCTTAAAAAACACACTCCATGCATGTCTTCAATTGCACAAACTTTACAATGGAATACATAAAACAGACAAAGTTGACAGTGTCTCTCATTTCCTCACATGAAAAATGAAGGGGTTAAACTGGAGGATCTTTAAATTCCCTTCCAGCTGACACTCTGTGATTCAAAGTTCCAGGTAGTTAACTTACATTTGTGTGGTCCTGGAAAATTAGTAAAAGAACCCAAACTAACTTACATGATCTAACTTACATATTCAGAAAATGAAGTACAAAAAAAAAAAAAATGATCAAGCCAAAATAAACAATATACAAGATAGTAACAGCATCAGAAGCTGTTCCATGATCAAACTTTACAGCAGTTAACTAGTTCCATTGGATAATTTGCAATGCAGTTCCAGGCTAACGTGGCAGAGGGAGGGGTTGGGTGTGTGTTTTTTCCAAATTAGATGTATTCTCTCTTGTAAAGGGAGGGAGATTGAAAGAAAAAAAAAAAATGGGAGTTACCGAAAAGACAAAGAAACCACATCTAATTTTATTTGGGGAAAATGAGTGGGGGAAGACGGAGACTAACCATGCCCAGTATTCTTGATACCAATAATGGAGGAAAAAAATAAGCCTACAGTGAAATTTCAAAATAAAATACTATTAAATCAGTCAGGCTCAAACTAGAGAGGAGCAGAGATTGTAAAGTGGCAGAATTCGCGGCTGCTCTGCCCCAATAAATTGTTTCCGAGAGAAGGTCCCACCCTCGCTAGCGTAAGGCAAGTTATTGCATCAGGCGCCGGTGCAGGAGAAACCCGTTTGGCGTTTACTACTAGGTCATCAATCCCGGCGGTCCAACTGCAAGCTTGTGGCTCTACCAGAGTGGCTGTGAGGATCCATCTGAAATAATCTTTCCCCTGTCCTTTCTAAATTCTGATCTCCAGGAAAAAAAAAAGGTCTTTTTTTAAAACACCAAGTTCTTCAGCCCATGAAACTCCCTCCCTTCCTCAAAATCAGATTTCAAAATGTTCCATACTAAGGATGGCCGATTTCACTGTAAAGTCAACAATATTTACAATTTCCCAGGCTTACACATTCTGAAAGTTCACTCATTCTAAATGGACCTTACTCTCCGGTCAGTTCAGAACCCAGAAAATGAAACAGAAGCATAGGATAACGAATTCACACAATTATTAGAAAAGAAGGTTGGACACCTCCCCATATCCTCGTTTCAACTATTCTTATTTTTCTCAACCGATCATTCGGCTAACTAAACACTGAATGAAGGAGATGTAAAGGAGGAAGCACTATTCAAAGCATCCTGGATTTAAAAGGGAGCCTCAGCTCATCAATAATCAGGGAAGAAATCAGAATCCTCGCCAGCCAGGGTGCACAAAGAACACAGCAAAGACTGGAAAATGAAGTTCAGGTTATTCGGCTAGGACAGAAGAACCAAAGGGTGACAGATCTCATGGCAAAGCCCCATCGGAGAGAGAAGAGGCGCGGTCAGTAACAGGGATAGAGAAAGAACAGATCGGAAGGAAAAGGACTCAGAATATCGAAGGAGACCCAAGTGAGTCACCCAAAGAGAAGGGGAGAAGGGGGTCCGCTGGAGGAAAGGGGGCTGACGAATGCGGAGACCTGGGTCCAAAGTAGGGGAAGCAAAGAAGACTCCAGGAAACCGAAGGGCTTCAGAGGATGAAGGGAAAGGAGGTAACCTTCGAGAGGTAGATGGATGCCGGGGAGAAGAGAGACGACCACCAGGGAGAAGGGCCGGGGGCTGCGGAGGGGGCGCGCCGCGCCGGCTTACCTGCTGGCGCACCGCTAGTCTGAGAGGTGCCAGCACCTCTTCAGCCCCGGCGCCGTCCATGCTGCTCCGGGAGACGGCGGCGGGGAATGAGATCCGGGAGCGGGCAGGCGTGCTGAGGGGCCGGAGACGCGGGAGCGGAGGCTGGGGCTGGAGGCCGTGCGGCAGCGGCAGCGGCAGCGACAGGAGCAGAGCAGCGCGGGCGGCTCTAAGCAGCGCCGGACGCGAGGAGGTCATGAGCCGGCAGCCCACGGAGATCTGGAGGGGGCGGAGGCGGAAGCGGCGCGCGCGGCCGGGTCCGGAGCATGATGAAATCGCCGCGTAAACGCCGCGGCGCGCGCGCAGCCGCATGTTATTCATCCCACGACGTGGCGCCGGGCTGCCACCGGCAGATTCGACAGAACACTACGGAAGGACCCGGAATCGTTTCGCCCTCCCACGCGGCTTACTCTACTCTTGACACCAGGGAGAGCTCCGAGGTTGCAGGTAGTCCCATGGGCTCAGATTTGCACAACCCACCCCTATAAGGGTGGACATTCAAGAACGCTGCTTCATACGAGATAACGCAGACTGAGACGTACGAGGACCTTCAATGTATACCGTTGTACACGGGCATCGACAACTCGAGCAGACCCACCAGGGTACAAACTTCTGTTTCTATTTTTTCACCCCAGGGCCTTAAAGGGTCATAAAACGTCAAGTCAGATAGAGATTTCGACTTAGTGTTGCTTGAGCTTCTCAGCTGAGAAAACAGGTCCAGAGAGGTTAATGATTTGCCTGAAGTCACACAGCCATTCCCTGCCAATGTCAAGAACAAAACAAGAACAAAAAGCCACGGAAAGGAGTAGAAGGAGTGAGGGGTTGGGATCACGAAAGATTTTTTTGGAAAAGGTAAGTTCTGGTCAGTCTTTGCAGATGAGCAGGATTTGGATCAGCAAAAATGAGGAAAGGCAAGAGGTCCCAACAGAAATAAGAAGAGGTGGGAAACAGGCTAGCCCAGGGGTTTGAAGATGAGAATTCAGGTGCCTGGTAAATCCCTCTGCGCAGTCTTGCCTCAACACACCAGCCTTTAGAGTTTAGACCCCAGGGAACCGACCATCCTGAGCTGGCTTCCTCATTTCCTCTCTCCCTCCTGCCCGAAGGGTGGGTTGGCTGGGGAGTCACGGGAAAGAAGATGGAAAAGCTGGATTTGCCCCCAGGGAGAGAATAGAAAAATAGAGAATTTGTTGGTTATAAAAACAGCATTGAACACACCCACCAGAAAGCCTAAAATGAAAATGACGGAAAATACCAACTGGCCGCCTGGGACTCGCCTACACCGTTGAGGGAAGTGTCCTCAGGTGCAGCCACTCTGGAGAACTCTTTGGCAGTATCGGCTGAAGCTGACCATACACCCTTCCTGTGACCAACAATTCCACTCCTGTACAAACTTCTCTCAGAAGTCCCGTTTCCCAGGTACCCAAATCCATGTGACTTTTCTTCCTGTTCCAATTTATGGTTCCAGAGGCACAGTTCCACATTAGCCCGGCTGGCAGCTGAAGAATATTCTGCAGTATCAAACAATTCATATTTTTAAAACTTTTACTTCAAAATTTGATATTCATTATAACTTTTATTTGGCTCTTATTTTAATAGGTAATTTTGAATATTTTAAAATGTGAAATACAATTTTAATTTTCAGCTTTTACATTTACTTTTGTTTGCATTTTTATTAAAGTTTATGCAAATTTTGTATACTCTAAATGCAATTATATTTTATTTTTTTAATTCTTCAGGTAAATAATGTTTCATCCATTTTCACATTAGGATAGTCCTCTCACTAGTCTTCAAATCCATTGTTTCCCACTCACTGCTGCCTCAGTGATTATTTCTGAAAGGCAAATCTGAGCATGTCAGGCCTCTACTTTTTTCGTGGCCCTTAGAATTTTCCAAGCAGTTTTCTTTAGTAAACTAGGTCTGCAAGATAATAATAATTGCTAACATTTGTTGAGGAATTAACTATATACAGATAATATTCTAATGTAATTTATTTATCGATCCAAATGAGATAGGTTCTATGATTATTACCTTTTTACAGGTGTGAGATTCAAGGCACTGATATGTTAAACCTGTCCAAGGTCACAAAACTACTAAGTGAGTAGGGGACCAGAATGTGAACCTGGGGAGCAGAGGCAGCTTCTCCATGAAGCTAATGAAGCTTTAAGTGAGCTTCAGGGCCCCTCACTTG
Source organism: Choloepus didactylus (assembly GCF_015220235.1). Lineage (NCBI taxonomy): Eukaryota > Metazoa > Chordata > Mammalia > Pilosa > Megalonychidae > Choloepus > Choloepus didactylus. Next base: position 140,432,624 of record NC_051311.1, on the reverse strand, counting down.
GATGGGATTTTTCAAGGCTCTGCCAGAGGCCCTAGCGTTGTGTTCACATAATTATATTTTTTCTCTTTATTTCTTTTCTTCTTTTCTTTTCTCTGTTTTTTTTCTTTGAGAAAGGTGAAGTTTGCATTTCTTGAACTGCACAAATCTTAAGTATACAAGTCAACGGATTTTGACAAAGTATACCGACCTGTATCTCCACTGCAATCAAGATATAGGGTGCTTCTCTCACCTCACAAAGTTTTTTCATGTATCTTCATAGCACACTGTCCCTACCCCCAACCAGGCACCCACTATTCTGATTTCTTTCCTCTTAGATTAGTTTTGCCTGTCCTAGACTGTTGTATAAATGGAATCATATAATATGTATTCTCTCAGACTTCTATCACTGAGGATAATGTCTGAGAGATTAATCCATGTTATTGCATATATCGTAATTTATCCTTTCGATTGCTTAGTGGTATTCTATTGTATGAATATACCACAATTTGTTAATCTGTTCAGTACATGATGGACATTTGGGTTGTTTCCTGTTTGGGGCTATTATGAATTAAGTTGCTTTGAACATTCCTGAACAATTCTTTGTGGACATATGTTTTCACTTTTCTTGGTAAATACTTAGGAATAGGTCAAAGGGTAGAAATTTAGTCAGTTTTACTACAAATTGCCACAACTTTTTCCCATGTGGTTGTATAATTTCACATTCTCATGGGCAATATATTAGTGTTCCATTGTGCCACATCCTCGTCAACATTTGACAATGCCAGTCTTTTCGATTTTAGCTCTTCTAATGGGTGTAGTGGTATCTCGTTATGTTTTTAAACTGCATTCCCCCGATGATTAATGATGTTGAGCCTGTTTCCGTATGTTTAATAGCCATTTGTATATCCTCTTTTGTGAAGTGTCTTCGGATTTTTTGGTCCATTTATATTGGGTTCTTTGCTTTTCAATATTGAATTGTAGGAATTTTATATATTCTGATATGTCTTTCATCAGATATGTTTTGTGAATATTTTCTTACAGTCTGTGGCTTGCTATTCATTGTTTAAGAGATGACTTTTGTGAGCAGAAATTTTTTATTTTGATGAAGTCTAATTTAGCATTTTTTTCTTCTGGGTCCTGTCTAAATAATCTTTGCATACACTTGGATCACAAAGATATTCTCCCAAATATTAATCTAAAAGTTTCATAGTTTTGGCTTTTATGTTTTGGTCTGTGATCCATTGTGAATTAATTTTTATATATAGTATGAGGTAGGGGGTCAACATTCATTATTTTCCTATACAAATATCCAGTTGGTCCAGCACCATTTGTTGAAAAGTCTTTCCTTTCCCCAATTGATCAGCTCTGGTGACTTTGTCAAAATAAATTGACCCTGTAAGTGTGAGCCTATTCCACGGATCCAGCTATCAATTTTTATGCCAATATCATACTTCCTTGGTTTACAATAGCTTTGTAGTAACTTTTCTTCTTTTTCATAATTGTTTTGGCTATTGCAAGTCCTTTCCATTTCTATATAAATTTTAGGATTGATTTGTCAATTTAAAAAGTTGCCTCCTAAGGAGAGGCTAGACCTCCCTATAATTGTGCCTAAGAGCCTCCTCCCGAATGCCTCTTTGTTGCTCAGATGTGGCCCTCTCTCTCTAGCTAAGCCAACTTGGCAGGTGAAATCACTGCCTTCCCCCTTACATGGGATCAGACACTCAGGGGAGTGAATCTCCCTGGCAACGTGCAATATGACTCCCAGGGAGGAATGTAGACCCAGCATCATGGGATGGAGAACATCTTCTTGACCAAAAGGGGGAAGTAAAAGGAAATGAAATAAGCTTCAGTGGCCGAGAGATTCCAGAAGGAGCCGAGAGGTCACTCTGGTGGGCACTCTTACGCACAATTTAGACAACCCTTTTTAGGTTCTAAAGAATTGGGGTAGCTGGTGGTGGATACCTGAAACTATCAAACGACAATCCAGAACCCGTGAATCTTGAAGACAATTGTATAAAAATGTAGCTTATGAGGGGTGACAATAGGATTGGGAAAGCCATAAGGACCACACTCCCCTTTGTCTAGTTTATGGATGGATGAGTAGAAAAATGGAAGGAAACAAACAAACAAACAAACAAAGGCACCCAGTGTTCTTTTTTACTTTAATTGTTCTTTTTCACTTTAATTATTATTCTTGTTATTTTTGTGTGTGTGGTAATGAAGATGTCAGGGATTGATTTTGGTGATGAATGCACAACTGTGTAATGGTACTGTGAACAACTGAATGTACAATTTGTTTTGTATGACTGCGTGGTATGTGAATATATCAATAAAATGAATTCAAAAAAAGTTGACTGGTGTGATTTTGTAGTTCTCAGTGTACAAGGCTTGAGTGTCTTTTGCTGAATTTTTTCTTAAGTATTTTATATTATTTGACTCCTTTGTGAGTGTTATTTTATTTTCTAATTGTTTGTTACTAATGTATAGAAATATAATGGATTTTATCCAGTGATATTGAGTCCTGATACTTTCACTTACTAGTTCTAATAGTTTTTGTAGATTCTTTGGGATTTTCTATGTTAATACTCATGCCATTTGTAAATAGAATCAATTTTAATTCTTCCTTTGCAATGTTTATCCCTTTTTTCCCTTACCACACAATGCTGAATAAAAGTGGTGAGAGTAAACTCCTTGCCTTGTTCCTGATCTTAGAGGGAAAAAAATGTTCAGTGTTTCTCTAAGTATCATGTTAGATGTAAAAATTTTTAATGTCTTTATCAGATTAAGGAAGTTCCTGCCCATTCATAGTTTGCTTAAAGATTTTGCCATGAATGGATAGTGAGATTTGTAAAATGCTCTGTATGCATCTATTGAGATAATCATATGTTTTTTCTCCTTTATCCTCTTAATATGTTGAATTGCATTGTTGGATTTCTCAAATGTTAAGTTAACCTTGCATTCTCAAGACAAACCCCAGTTTGCCATAATGTTTTATCCTTATATTTTATTGGATTAGATTTGCTAATATTTTGATAAGTATTTTGGCCTCTGTATCATGAGCAACATTGGTTTGCAATTTTCTTTTTATATCATTGTCAGGTTTTGGTATCAAGATAGGCTAGATTCACAAAAAGAGTTGGGAAGAGTTTCTCCTCTATTTTCTGTAATACCAATCTGTGTAGAATTAACAGATTTCTTCTGTAACTGGTTGGTAGAATTTCACCAGTGAAGCTACTTGGGCCTGGAGTTTTCTTTGTGATAAGGTCCTTTCATAGAAGTTGAGCTATTCATGTGTTCTATAAATCTTTTGTCACTTTTGGTAAGTTTTGTTTTTAAAGGAAATCAGTCCATTTCATATAGATTGTCATATTTGTTGGCATAATATTCCAATATTGTACTTAAAATATATGTACAAGATCTGGAGTAAAATCCTCTCTTTCATTCCTGACACCAGTTATATGTTTTTTCCCTCACTTTGTGTTTCATTGATCAGCTTGCTGAACATTTACCAATGATATCAATAATTTCAAACATATCACTTTTGGCTTTGTTAATTTTTCTCTCTTGTTTTGTCCATTTTCTATTCCATTGATTCCCACTTTTATGTTTATAATTTCTTTCTTTATACTTAATTTGGGTTTAATTTGCTCTTTTTTTTCTGGTTTCTCTGGTGGAAACTTAGATAATTCATTGTAAGCCTTTCTTCTTTTCTAAAACAAACTTTGAAAACTATGTATTTCACTCTAAGCACTGATTTAGTTGAATCACAAAATTTTTAATGCATTAAAAATGTTTTCATTTTCCAATTAAAGGGTTTTCTCTATCATTTAGTTAAAAATATTTTCTATTTTCACTTATGATTTCTTCCTTGACCCAGTAGTTATCAAGGTATGGGTTGTTTAATTTCCAAATATTTGGGGCTTTTTAACATATACAAATATTATTATTGCCTTCTAGTTCAATCCCATGGAGTCTAAGAAAAACTTTTGAAATGTGTTGATTCGTTTTATGGCCCAGTATCTGGTATATCTTGCTGAGAACTCCATGTGCACTTGAAAAGAGTGTGTCTTATGCAGTTGTTCTATGTAGCGTTTTTTAAACATCGTTTAGATCAAGGTGGTTGGTGATTTTTTCAGATCTTCTCTATCATTACTAAATTTTTGTCTAGTTGTTCTATCAGTAACTGAAAGAGGATGTTAAAATCTCTGACTATGATTATGATTTTTCTTTTTCTCCCTTAAGTTTTGTCATGTTCTGCTTCATGTATTTTGAGTTTGTTTTAAGGCACATACATATTCAAAATTGTTCTATCCTCCTGCTGAATGACACTTTCATTGTTATGAAATTGCCTCTTCATCTCTAACTATAACTTGTGTCTTTAAATATGTTTAGTGTAGGCTAATATAGACACCCCAGCTTCTTTATGCCTGGTGCCAGTGGCCATTGAGGACTGAGGCCTTCTGCCGGCAGCCTATGCACCATCTCAGAAATGCATCCTCCAGTCCTGGTCCCACCTTCAAGTAGCTGCAGCCCCAGCCATCATCTTGACTGTCACATAGTAAGCACCCTGATCCAGGAACTAAGCTGCTCCTGAATTTCTGACCTACAGACACTGTGAGTTAACAAATTGTTGTTTTTTTAAGCTGCTAAGTATGGGGATAATGTGTTACACAAACATAGATAACCGATAGAGAGTTCTTCCCTGAATTTGGTGTACGATCCCTTCCCTTGAGAAGTGTCTGACCGAACTGTTGGCCTTCCAGGGAACTCTTGGGGTTTGGACAGTGAGTATCATAGCAGGGAGGTAACATCCCCTGCATCTTCCATACTGCAGAAGGGCCCTGGCTCCTGTCATCGAGTCATTCATTTACTTGAGAAGCAGAGAACTCCCAGTCTTGGTTATTAGGGGCATCTTCCCTGGGGTCCAGGCATCGTGGTCAGGGCTAAGCAGGGAAGTACTCTGAAGAATATTCCAAATGCAGGATGCATGAACCAGCATTGCCAGCCAGGTGATCTGGCCCCTCCTTTCTGACTCCTGAAACATTAACAAAGTTTTGCCTAAACTTCCAGCCTGCCTTAGCAAAGATTTGTTTCTTCCTCCTTCCCTCTCAAAAAATGAAGAGACAAAGTCTTCTGGAGCTTGAGTGATGTCTGTGGCTAAGACAGGGTAATTCATGACAAGATTAATTTGTTTTTATATCACTTGTGTAGAAGCATCAGGAGGAAAGATGACTGTTTCCTTTCCCTTCCTGTCTTGACACCCAGGGCACAGTTAAAGAAAGATTTTATTTTCTAAAACTTAAATTAGGAATCAGAGAGAGCATGCATACTCAGGGGCTTGGAAGTGGGAAGCGGAAGTAAATTGAAGCAGAGGGGCAGGATTTTCTCTGTGACAAGAAAGACTGCCAAGGTCTGTGGATCCCAGAAGAAGTGGAGACCTGCAGCTGTTCCTGCATAGCAGCTTGGGAACCATGCCAGCATCTCAGAGAGAAGGGTCATGCCATGCCCCTAGGGAGGCCGTATCCAAGTGCTAGGACTCCTGGCCTTCGAAAGGACTCCTGTGTGTCAGCATGGAGCACGAATGACCAGTGACTGGCTTTCAAGGGACCTCTTAGGGCTTGGACAGTGAGCGTCACAGCAGTGAGGTACTCCCATCCCTGAGTCTTCTGTACTGCATGCGTGCCCTGGCGTGTGTCAGATAACCATCATTCAGTAAACATTTACCAAGCAACCACTATGTGCCAGGCATTGTCCTAGGCATGGGAGGGATAGCAACAAACAAAGCAGGCAAGTTCTGCTTATATATTACAGGATTAAACTGGCAATATAAAAATAAGGTGATTAATATAAAAATCAGATAAAGAGTCTAAAAAAGAATTAAGTAGGTGAATTTGAGAAAGCCTGATGGAAGGTGAGAGTGGACTTTAAATGGGCCTCTCTGAGGAGGTGACATTTGATCTAGGACATGAGGTTGACAAGGAATCAGCTGTGAGAAGATAGGGTAAAACAGCAGGTGCAAAGGCCCTGAGGCAGGAACCTGCTTGGCCTTTGGAAAGAACAGTAAAAACACCCATGTGTGTAGAATATTGTGAGCAAAGGGGAGAGTGGGATAAAGTAAGGTGAGAGAGGTAAGCAGAGGCTAGATCTTATGGATCTTCTATACCATGGAGAAAATTTTAATTCACTTTCAGTGCAGTGAGAAGTCACTGAAGGGTTTTAAGCAGGGGAGTGAATGGTCTGATGTCTGTTTAAAATGATCATTCTGGCTGTGTGTGGAGATTGGATTGTGTGCCAGTTTGGATATATTATGCCCCCCAAAAAGCCATATTTTTAAAAATTTTTTTTTAAATTCAGTTTTACTGAGATATATTCACATACCATACAGTCATCTATGGTGTACATCAACTTTTCACAGTACCATCATCACCCCAATCTGTTTTTGAACATTTTCCTTACACCAGAAAGAATCAGAATAAGAATAAAAAATACAAGTAAAAAAGAACACCCAAATTATCCCCCCCATCCCACCCTATTTTTCATTTAGTTTTTGTCCCCATTTTTCTACTCATCCATCCATACACTGGATAAAGGGAGTGCAGTCCACAAGATTTTCACAATCACACTGTCACCCCTTGTAATCTACATTATTATACAATCATCTTCAAGAGTCAAGGCTACTGGGTTGGAGTTTGATAGTTTCAGGTATTTACTTCTAGCTATTCTGATACATTAAAACCTAAAAAGTGTTATCTATATAGTGCGTAAGAATGTCCAACAGAGTGACCCCTCGACTCTATTTGAAATCTCTCAGCCACTGAAGCTTTATTTCATTTCATTTCACATAACCCTTTTGGTCAAGAAGATGTTCTCAATCCCACGATGCTGGGAGTCATATTCTGTGTTGCCAGGGAGATTTACACCTTTGGGAGTCAGATCCCATGTAGGGGGGAGGGTAATGAGATCACCTGTCGAGGTGGAAAAAGCCATGTTTTTTAATGCAATTTTGGGGCAGATTTATTAATCTTTTGATTAGGGTGGAACCTTTTGATTGAGTGTTTCCATGGAGAGGTGACTCACCCAACTGTGGGTGATACTTTTCATTAGATTATTTCCATGGAGTCATGCCTCCCCCCATTCAGGGTGGGTCTTGTTTAGTTCACTGGAGTATTTAAGAGAGAAGCTAAGAGCTGACACAGGCTCAGATACTTGCTGACTCTAAGAGATGCTTGGAGATGCGGACAGAAGGACTTTTGGAGGTGCTAAGCTAAGAGTTGAAGCCCAGAGTTTGCCCTGGAGAAGCTAAGAGAGGACTCCCAGATGCTTAGAGAAGAAAACCTCTGGAATTAGAGGCAGAAAGCAACTCAACCCGGAAGCAAAAAACCAGCAGGTGCCGGCCACGCACCTTCCCTGCTAACAGAGGTGTTCTGGATGACATCGGCCTTTCTTCGGTGAAGGTATCCTCTTGTTGATACCTTAGTTTGGATGCTTTTATGGCCTAGGGCTTTAAATTTGTAACCACATAAACCCCCTTTATAAAAGCCTGTCCTTTTCTGGTATTTTGCATAATGACAGCATTAGCAAACCGGAACAAACTGTAATGGGACATGAGGAGAGGCATGGAGACCAGTTATGAGGGTATTGCAGCTACCAGTTAGAGTGCTTGGATTAGGGTAGTAATGGTGGAAATGCTGAGAAGGGGTTGGATTTGAGAAACTTTTTGAAGGTAGAACAAAGCAGACACGCTCATGGGTTAGATGTGTGGGGAATGGACGGAAAGTCAGGGAAAGGAAAAAGAAAGATAGACTTATGGGTATTTTTTTATTGGGGGGGTATCAGATGACTGTCCATCTTATTTTATTATGTGAAAATTTTTTTATCTTTTAATTTTTATTCTGGTAACATATATGACCTAAAATTTCCCCCTTTAACCACAATCACATCTATAATTCACTGCTAATTATACTCACAGTAACGTGCTCCCATCACCACCATCCATTTCAAAACCTTTACAATCAGCCTAAACAGAAATTCCATACAACTTAAGCATCCACTACCCATTCTAGATTTTCACTCTATGAGTTTGCTTATATAATAAGTTCATAACTGTGGGATCATGCAGTATTTGTTCTTTTGTGCCTGGCTTATTTTACTCAACATAATGTCCTCAAGATTCATCCATGTTGTTGCATGCATCAGGACTTCATTCCTTCTCACAGGTGAATAATACTCCGTTTTATTTATATACCACATTTAGTTGATGGACGCTTGGGTTGCTTCCATCATTTGGCAGTGAATAATGCCACTGTGAATATTGGTGTGCAAATGCGCAAATGTCTGTTCGCATCCCTGCTTTCAGTTCCTCTAGGTTTATTCCTAGTAGCAGGATTGCTGGATCATATGGTGATTCTATACTTGGCTTCCTGAGGACCTGCAAAACTGTCTTCAACAGCAGCTGCACCGTTTTACATTCCCACCAGCAAATGAATGAGCATTCCTGTTTCTCCATATCCTCTCCAACACTTGTAGTTTTCTGTTTTTTACTAGTCACCATTCTAGTAGGTGTGAAATGATATCTCATTGTGGTTTTGATTTACATTTCCCTTATAACTAATGATGTTGAACAACTTTTCATTTGCTTTTTCATGCAGCTTTTAAAAATTTGTTTATCTTCTTTGGAGAAACGTCTATTCAGATCTTTTGCCCATTTTTTAATTGGATTGTTTGTCTTTTTGTTGTTTAGTTATAGGATTTCTTTATATACTGTGGATATTAAACCCTTACCAGATATATGGTTTCCAAATATTTTCTCCCATTGAGTAGGTTTTCTTTTCACTTTCATGATAAAGTTCTTTGATGCACAAACATTTTTCATTTTGATGAGGTCCGATTTATCTATTTTGTTGTTGTTGTTTGTGCTTTGGGTGTAAAGTCTAAGAAACCATTGCTTAACACAAGATCCCAAAGATGCTTCCCTATATTTTCTTCTGGGAGTTTCATAGCCCTGGTTCTTATATTTAGGTTTTTGATACATTTCAGGTTAATTTTTGTATATGGTGTGAGGCAGGGGTCCTCTTTCATTCTTTTGCCTATGGATATCCACTTCTCGCAGCATCATTTGCTGAAGAGACAATTCTTTCCCAGTTGAGTGGACTTGGCAGCATGGTCAAAAATCAATTGGCCATACCTAAGAGTACATAGACTGAGGAACAGAATGGTGAACTGTGACGTATGCATACAATGGAGTATTGAGCAACTACAAGAAGGAGTGAAGCTGTGAGACATGCAGTGAGGTGAATGGATCGTGTACACAGCATTTGAGTGAAGTATGCCAGAAATAAAGGCAAACACTGTAATGCCTCACCAATATGGACTAACTACAATGTGTAAACTCAGAATTGAATCTTAGAACACAGCCTAACATGGAAATGATTATTGTACTGTTCCCTAGATTGTAAGCTCTTACAGCAGTCAACTCTATTCCTGAATTGTAATGGCTATCACCAAACATTGAGATGCTGATCCCTTAGTGTATAACCTGATTGGTCTCTGGAACAATGGGTATCTCTGAGACACCTGAAACTCAGAGCTAGAGCTCAACAGTTATGAATGTCCATATTAGTGCATACAGTAACTGTTAAAAAAAAAGCTGAAAAAGAGCCCAGACTTCAATTAGTGACATGAATGAAGCAGATCTGGTTAAGACTAGGGCAAACTGGGCCAAAGGGTAAAGGTCAAAACTGACTGTGTTTTAAAACTTCAACTTCCATGTGAGACCAAGGTAAGAGATGTCTATTTGGTGCAGGATCTATATTTTCTAAACAGTATAACTTTACAGTTGGTTTGTTCAAACACCGCAATTACATGGAACTTTAAATAAGAAGTGAGATACAGTAGGTTAGTATAGGTTAGAGTGAAATAGTGACACATCCTGAAGTAATTTGGGCAGAGAATAAAAAATATATTTACAGCCCCCCCCCCCAAGGAGCTGGGGGAAAGTGTGGAAGTGTTGGACTTCCTCATCTGGACTGATGATGATGTCACAAACATTAGGACTGGTGGTTTGATGTGCCAAGCCCTCTATCATGGGACTTGCCCTTATGAAACTCATTACTGCAAAGGAGAGGCTAAACCTGCAAATAATTGTGCCTAAGAGTCTCCCCCTGAGTACCTCTTTGTTGCTCAGATGTGGCCCTCTCTCTCTGTCTCTAACTGAGCCCCTCAGCAAGTGAACTCACTGCCCTCCCCCCCTACGTGGGACCCAACTCCCAGGGGTGTAAATCTCCCTGGCAATGCAGGATATGACTCCCTGGGATGAATCTGGACCTGGCATTGTGGGATTGAGAATATCTTCTTGACCAAAAGGGGGATGCAAAATGAGATGAAATAGTGGCTGAGAGATTTCAAATAGAGTTGAGAGGTCACTATGGTGGACATTCTTAAGCACTATATAGATAACACCTCTTAGGTTTTAATGTATTGGAATAGCTAACAGTAAATACCTGAAACTACCAAACTCCAACCCAGTAGTCTAGACTCCTGAAGATGATTGTATAACAATGTAGATTACAAGGGGTGACAGTGTGATTGTGAAAACCTGTGGATCACACCCCCTTTATTAGCGTATGGATGGATGAGTAGAAAAATGGGGACAAAAACTAAATGAAAAATAGGGTGGGATGGGGGGGTGGTTCAGGTGTTCTTTTTTACTTTTATTTTTTATTCTGATTCTGATTCTGATGTAAGGAAAATGTTCAGAAATAGATTGTGGTGATGAATGCATAACTATATGATTATACTGTGAACAGTTGATTGTATACCATGGACAATTGTATGGTATGTGAATATATTTCAATAAAACTGAATTTAATTAAAAAAAATCAATTGGCCATAGATGTAAGGGTCTATTTCTAAACTCTCACTTCGATTCCATTGGTCAGTATATCTATGCATGTGCCAGTACCATAATGTTTTGACCACTGTAGCTTAGTGATAAGCTTTAAAGTCAGGAAGTGTGAGTCCTCCAACTTTGTTCTTTTTCAAGATGTTTTTGGCTATTTGGGGCCCCTTAACCTTCCAATGAATTTGATAAATGGCTTTTACATTTCTTCAAAGTAGGCTGTTGGAATTTTAATTGGTATTGTGCTGAATCTATGAATCAATTAGGGTAGAACTGACATCTTAAAGATATTTTCTTCCAGTCCATGAACATAGAATGTCCTTCCCTTTATTGAGTTCTTTTAACAGTGTTTCTTAGTTTTCTGATACAAGTCCTTTACATCCTTGGTTAAATTTATTCCTAGATGTTTGATTCTTTTAGTTGCTATTATAAATGGAAGTTTTTCTTAATTTCCTCCTCATATTGCTCATAACTAGTGTATAGAAACACTACTGATTTGGGAGTACTGATCTTATACCCCACCACTTTGCTGAATTCATTAGCTCTAGTAGCTTTGTTGTAGATTTGTTGGGATTTTCTATATATAGGTTCATGTAATCTGCAAATATGGAAAGTTTTCCTTCTTCCTTTCCAATTTGGAAGCTTTTTATTTATTTTTCATGCCTACTGTCCTGACTAGAACTTCCAGTACAATGTTGAATAACAATGGTGACAGTGGACATCTTTGTGTTGTTCCAGATCTTAGGGGAAAAGTTTCAGTCTTTTACCATTGAGTACAATGTTAGCTGTATTTTTTATATATACCCTTTATCATGTTGAGGAAGTTCCCTTCTATTCTTACTTTTCTAAGTGTTTTTACTAAGAAAGGATGTTGGATTTTGTCAAATGCCTTTTCTGCATCAATTGAGATGATCATGTGGTTTTTCCCTTTCAATTTATTGATGTGGTATAATACATTAATTGATTTTTTTGTGTTGAACTACCCTTGCATGCCAGGAATAAAACTTACTTGGTCATGCTGTATATATTTTATTGTGCTGTTGGATTAGATTCACAAGTATTTTGTTGAGGATTTTTGCATCTATATTCATTAGAGAGATTGTTCTGTAATTTTCTTTTCTTGTAGTATCATTATCAGGTTTTGGTATTAGGATGATGATGGCCTTATAAAAAGGGTTAGGTAGTTTTCCCTTCTCTTCAATTTTTTGGAAGAGTTTGAGCAGGATTGATATTAATTCTTCTTGGAATGATTGGTAGAATTCACCTATGAAGCCACCTGGTCCAGGGCTTTTTTTTTGTTGGAAGGTTTTTGATTAATGATCACATTTACTTGTAATTAGTCTGTTGAGGTCTTTTATTTCTTCTAGAGTCAGTGTAGGTTGTTGATGGGTTTCTAGAAATTTTCCATTTCATCTAAATTTTCTAATTTATTGGTGTACCATTGTTCATAGTATTCTCTTATGATCCTTTTTATTTCTGTGGGATCAGTAGTAATGTTCCCTCTTTCATTTCTGATTTTATTTATTTGTGTCTTCCCTCTTTTTCTCTTTGACACTCTAGCTAAGAGTTTGTCAATTTTATTGATCTTTTCAAAGAACCAACTTTTGGTTTGTTATTCTCTTTTTTTTGTTTTTTATTCTTGATTTCATTTATTTCTGCACTAATATTTGTTATATCTTTCCTTCTGCTTGCTTTGAGATTAATTTTCTGTTTTTTTTCTAGTTCCTCCAGGTGTGCAGTTAGGGCTTTGATTTTAGCTCTTTCTTCTTTTTTAATGTGAGCATTTAGGGCTATAAATTTCCCTTTCAGCCCTGCCTTCACTGCATCCCATAAGTTTTGATATATTGTGTTCTCATTTTCATTCGCCTCAAAATATTTACTGATTTTCCTTGCAGTTTCTCCTTTGACCCACTGATTAAGATTGTGTTATTTAACCTCCATGTATTTGTGGATTTTCTGGTTCTCCACCTGTTTTTGATTTCCAGTTTCATTCCATTATGGCCAAAGAAGATGCTTTGTATAATTTTAATCTTTCTAAATTTATTGAAACTTGTTTTATGAACCAACATGTGCTCTATCCTAGAGAATGATCCATGTGCACTTGAGAAGAATGTATATCCTGCTGTTTTGGAGTACAATGTTCTGTATATTTCTGTTGGGTTTAGTTCATTTATCATTATTATTCAAGTTCTCTGTTTCCTTATTGATCTTCTTTCCACATGTTCTCTGTATTGATGAGAGTGGTATATTGAAGTCCCCAAGCATTATTGTAGAGGTGTCTGTTTCTCCCTTTAGTTTGCCAGTGTTTGCCTCATGTGTTTTGGGGCACCATGGTTAGGTGCATGAATATTTGTCATTGTTACTTCCCTTTGGTGGATTGCCCCCTTTATTAATATATAGTGTCCTTCTTTGTCTCTTGTAACAGCTTTTTACTTAAAGTCTATTTTGTCTGATATTAGTATCGCTGCCCAGCTCTATTTTTGGTTACTGTTTACATGGAATATCTTTTTCCATACTTTCATTTTCAACCTATTTGTGTCTTTGGGTCTAAGGTGAGTCTGTCATAAATAACATATAGTTAGATAATGCTTTTTTATCCATTCTGCCAATCTGTGTATTTTGACTGGTGAGTTTAACCCATTAACATTCAGTGTTAGTTCTGTAAAGGCAGTACATACTTCAGCCATTTTGTCCTTTGGTTTTCATGTCTTATCTTTTTTTTGTCTCTCTTTTCCTTTATTGCAACCTCCTTCTTTGTATAGTTGATCTTTTGTGATGTATCTAACTGATCCCTTTGCCATTTCTGTTTCTATATGTTTTTTAAATACTTTGTGGTTACCCTTGAGTTCATATTATACAACCTATATCTATAACTTACTAATTTGAAAAGATACCAACTTAGCTTCAATAGCATACATGTTCTCTGCCCCCATAACCCTCTGTTTCCTCCTTTTATGTCATTTCTCTCCCACCTTCCCACTTTATATTTTGCATGTGCGTTATCAAGAAATATGCCTTTTTCTTGTTCAATGTATTCTGACTCTTATAGGAATTAAAGAGTAAAGCTGTATATTGAGGATACAATATAATAGGGTTTTGCATTTACCCTTTTAGTTATCCTTACTGATGACTTTAATTTCTTCACACTACTCGAAGCCACTTTCACCTGTCTTTTCCTATCAACCTGAAGAACTCCCTTTAGCGATTCTTGTAGGCCAGGTCTTTTGTTGATGAACTCTTTCAGTTTCTGTTTATCTGTGAATATTTTAAACTGTCCCTCAGTTTTGAAGGACAGTTTAGCCAGATAAAGAAATTTGGCTGACAGTTTTTCTCTTTCAGTGCTTTAAATACATCATACCACTGCTTTCTCGCCTCCATGGTTTCTGATAAGAAATCAGCACTTAGTCTTGTAGAGGATCCCTTGTACATGACTAATTGCTTTTCTCTTGCTGTTTTCAATATTCCCTCTGTCTTTGGCATTTGACCTTCTGATTAGTGTATGTCTTGGAGTAGATCTACTAGGATTTATTCTCTTTGGAGTACATAATGCTTCTTCGACATGTTTATTTATATCTTTCATAAGAATTGGGAGGAAGCAACCAGGAGGGAAGGCCACAGTGAACTCTCACCTTGAATGAAACAGAGAGGGAGAGAAGGTAGGGTGGAAGCACCCTGACCTGCCATATAGGCTAACGAAGTTTCAGCAACACTACTGGGGAGTCCTTGAGCCAAAGTTGGTGATACAAGATTTTTTTGTCCTCCCAGGAGTGATCTGCCTCAGTATCCCTGCTTTACACAGTCATTGGCCGGGAGCACCCTGTGAGAAGCATGACTTTGGCACAAACTGTTATTTATTTCAAAGAGCATTTGTTGGGGCTCTTGGTCAGTTATGCTCCCTGTAGTAGGCAGTCTGTGAGGTGCATTCCTGAGGTGTCACAACTCCCATGAGATCAATATCTAACCCAAGTTTGTGCTTAGTTTTTTGTTGTTGTCATTGTTGTCTGTTTTTCTTTTGCAATCTAGCCACAATAAGAGGACTGAATTTGATGTAACCACATCCCAGCCTGGCCTGTTAGAACTCTCCTGTGCTATCCTCCAGGCTGTTTCCTTTTCTGTTGATTGGATATTGATGCCCAAGATAACCTTGGAAGTCAAATGTTAAAGATGAAAAGCCTGGGTCCCTGAATGACTCTGTAGAGCCCCTTGCCCTACTCTTTCTGAAACCCTCTTGAACTGTTGACTTGAGCAAAAATTAAACTTCCATTGCATTTGAGCTATTGTATATTTTCAGTCTATTACAGCAATAGGCTTATCCTAAGTACTGTGCTATCACTGCACCATGTGTAATGAAGAGCCACAAACACTGCATCTGGAACACAAAAGATGGAGGCAAGGAGTAGAATGATAATTTTATTTACAAAAGTTCTGCTTATATGTGACTTTTTAGGAGTGTGGTGTTAGACAAAGCTGGGATCCCTCACACAGCCTAATGGAGACTGATCCTAAGTGAATTGACTGAAGTATTGTGCCTGATATACTTCTCTGGGTCCATGTCTCACCACATTTCTGATGTGTCTACTTAAAGTAAGGTACCTACCTTTCTCCTTTGCTTTTTTTTTTTAATTTTATTTTGAAATAAATTGAAACTTACAGGAACAGTTGCAAAAACAATACAAAACCCATACACAGAACTCCAGCATACCCTGGCCCCCCTTCCCCAACACCCCTATCCACCAACTTTAACATCCTGTCACACCACCATTTCTTTCTTTCCCTCCCTCCCTATCTATCATCCATCATCTATTGCTCTGCCTTCTGAACATATGAGAGCAAGCTGCACACATCCGTGAACAAACAATATAATTCACATATACAATTCCCATGAACAAGAACATTCTTTTATGCAGTCCCATTAAGTGCAGCTAAGAAATTCAAGAAATTCAACATTGATACAAAACTTACATTCTGTATTTCCTTTTTTTTTTTTTTTCCTTATGTCCCATCTGTGTCCCTTTGAGCCTCTTCTCCTCCATCCTCAGATCCCATCCAGGATCATCCTTGGCATTTAATTGTCATTGCCTATTTAGACTGTCTTTTTCTTTTTCTTTTTTTTTTTTTCAGTTGTAGAAACATAATATACAGCCTAAATCTTCCCATTCTGACCCCTCCCTAGCATTCCATTAGTGGGATTAATCACATTTAGAATGTTGTAATGCTATCACCTTCCCACCATCCATTACTAGAAATTTCCCTTCACCCCAAACAGCAACCCTACACTCATTTCTTAACTCCTCATTGCCCCTTTCCCCACTTCTCATAACCCATACTCTACTTTTCATCTCTATGGTCATATTCTCTGATAATTTCTTTGTGTTTATCGTGGGGCTTAAATTTAACCTCTTAAATCTATAACAATCTTGTTTTTCTTTGATACCAACTTAACTTCAATAGGACACGTAAACTATGTTCCTATACTCCTCCATTCCCCCACCTTTATGTAGTTCTTGTCAAAAATTACATATTTTACATTGAGTCCAAAACCACTGATTTGTCATTAGAGTTTATGTATTTTAGATCCTGTAGGAAGTAAATAGTGGAGTTACAAATCAAAAATTAGTTGACTTCTATTTGTATTCCATTGTGGTCAGAGAATGTGCTTTGAGTATATTCAATTGTTTTGTTTTTTTTTTTAATTTATTGAGGCTTGTTTTATGTCCCAGCATATGGTCTATTCTGGAGAAAGATCTGTGATCACTAGAGAAGAATGTGTGTCCTGGTGATTTGGGATGTAATGTTCTATATATGTCTGTTAAATTTCTCTCTCTCTCTCTCTCCTTTCCTTGTTTCTCTGTTGGTAGGGCTCCCTTTAGTATCTGAAGTAGGGCAGGTCTTTTATTAGCAAAATCTCTCAGCATTTGTTTGTCTGTGAAAAATTTAAGCTCTCCCTCAAATTTGAAGGAGAGTTTTGCTGGATAAAGTATTCTTGGTTGGAAATTTTTCTCCCTCAGAATTTTAAATATGTCATGCCACTGCCTTCTCGCCTCCATGGTGGCCGCTGAGTAGTCACTACTTAGTCTTAATTGTTTCCTTTGTATGTGGTGAATTGCTTTTCTCTTGCTGTTTTCAGAACTTGCTCCTTCTCTTCAGTATTTGACAGTCTGATCAGAATATGTCTTGGAGTGGGTTTATTTTGATTTAATTCTTTTTGGAGTTTACTGGGTATTTATGCTTTGTGTATTTATATTGTGTAGAAGATTTGGTAAGTTTTCCCCAACAATTTCTTTGAATACTCTTTCTAGACCTTTACCCTTCTCTTCCCCTTTTGGGACACCAATGAGTCTTAAATTTGGACATTTTATTTTATCTATCATATCCCTGAGATCCATTTCAATTTTTTTCAATTTTTCCCCCATTCTTTCTTTTGTTCTTTCATTTTCCGTTCTGTGGTCATCGAGAATGCTGAGTCATTGTTCAGCTTCCTCTAATCTTGTATAATGAGTATCCAGAGTCTTTTTAATTTGGCCAACAGTTTCTTTTATTTCCATAAGATCTTCTATTTTTTTATTTACTCTTGCAATTTCTTCTTTATGCTCTTCTATGGTCTTCTTTATGTCCTTTATATCCTGTGCCATGCTCTTCTTCATGTCCTTTATGTCCTGTGCCATGCTCTCGTTTGATTTTAGGTCTTTGATTAATTGCACCAAGTACTGTGTCTCTTCTGATCTTTTGATTTTGGTGTTTGGGTTTGGGTTCTCCATATGTCTGGTTTTATCATATGCTTTAAGATTTTCTGTTGTTTTGGGCCTCTTGGCATTTGCTTTACTTGATACAGTTCTTTCTGGATATAAAAAATACCGATCTCTAATTTGTCAGATCTATAGCTTGGTGGGGTATACTTTCTCCAATTAGCCAGCAGATGGCGTCCGCGGGTCACCTATTCCCCTCAAGTCAGTTCTCTCCAACTCTGTGGTGTGTGGGGATCTGATTCTTGTGGGGTTCAGTTGGTGCACTATGTTTGGGTGTGTTGTTGGTGCTGTCCGCCCTGAATGTGGGGCGTGTGTCTGGGCTGTTAGGGAAGCAGGGCAGCTTTAATAATCAAACCTCCCAGGTGTTTCCGGAAATTTAAGGCTGTTGCAAGAGTCTAAGCCTTCATTTCAGTCTTGTCACAGATTGTCTCTGCCACTGACCCACAAGTCCTTGGTATTGGCATAGGGTCCCTGGGATTTCCAAGCGGTTCCCCCTTCCCAGCTGTGCTCTTCCAGGACCCCTGCTGAGGGAAGGCTGTGCCATGTCACAAGTGCGCGCCGGCCCACCAGGGAAGCCCTGGGCCACTGGGCCATGCAGGGGCGTTCCCAGCCTGCTTTAAAGATGGTTGAATGGGGCGTGTTAATTTCCCCCATTTCGCACAGCTCCGCCTTCCCAGCTCTGGCACTATTAGCTGTGGGTGCACTAAAGGCCACTGTCCATGGCCGATATTGTGGCGTGTGCACGATGCTGTGGGAAGCACTTCTTGTGTGGCTCTGGGTTATGGTTCTGTCCCCGGGCAGGAGTGTCTCCAACCCGCCGGGGAGATGGCTGCAAGGGGCGCGGTTTCTTTCTCATTTTGGCTCTCCTCTGTCCCCCTAGCCCCTAGACAATCAGCAGCAGCTGTGGGAAGGGCTATCCTCCACGCCAGACACAGGTGTTGGCTACAGCCTGCTCCTGCCATGCTTCACTGTGCAGTTCTTACTGCCGTATCTGCAGCCACTCCCGGGTTTTTTGTTTTTTTTTTTTAAAAAGAACTAGTCCGTCTCCAAACACCAACCTGCGGTTTCCCCACACCACAGTGCGGCTGCCGGACTTTCAGCTGGCTTACTCAGTTGTTTCAGAATGCAGACTCCCAGTTTCTCGAAATGTACAGTCCCTGTGGATTTAGCAGAACATGTCTGGCTGGTGCATCGCTGGAACTGGTGTTCTGGGTCACTTTCTGGCTTTTATCTAGTATTTTTCACGGAGGTGTTGGTTTTTTGCCCTGTCTCACCTAGCCGCCATCTTAGGTTCTCCTCTCCTTTGCTTTTTCTTTCCCCTCTAGTCTGTCATCCAAACTGAGATGTGTGCTGCTTTCCCAGGTCTTCTAGCCCACACCTCCAGGATCCTGGGTGATGCTTTACAGGGGAAATATCCTGATGTGGTAGGGAAGGGGGTGCATTTCTAGTCCCAGATCCTCCTCTAACTCTCTGTGTGACCTTAAACAAGGCCTTTCCCCTCTCTGGCCTCAGTAGGCCCATCTGAACAATGAAGGGGCCTGGACTTAATGACCTTCTGGCCCCATTCCAGCTCTTCCTATAAGTTTGAGATTTAGGGAAACAGAATCTCTAAGAAATGAAAAGGGAACAGGTTTCACTTTGTCCAGTAGAGGGGAGCAGCTACCCACAAATCAGCACCAACAGCCCATGGGCAAAGAGAGGGCTATAGTGGAGCAGTGTGCAGGCTCAACCTTCAGAGGCCTTCAGCACATGGACCGGCCTCTGAGAAGGAGAGACTCTGCTCCTGGAGAGTGACCAGGGGAAGTCCTCCAACCCCTTCTCTGCTTTTACCTTGGGCATCTCAGCCCCCAACTCCTCTTCTGCAGAGAGAAAGTATGTCCAGCACTAAATATTACTGGGACTCTGGCCTTGCCAGTTTGGAGGAGGAAGCTTATTCAATCTAGGAAGACAAGACAGGCAGAGCCAGACAAACAAACAAAAAGCCCCATCAAAGCTTGGAGTTACAAGTTTCCAGCTGGATGGGACCCCAGACACCCCTGCGTCTCCACCCTCCACACAGAGGGTGTACATTGACCAAATCCCACCCCTACATCAGGTTTTGTTTGGATCGCAGAGTGTTTATTGTGGCTGCCATTGGTTTTCATCTTCAACTTGCATGCCTTTAGCTGGACCACTCCTGCTAATGAATCAGCTGGCTCCTCTGCACATTTGAGTGGTGGGCCCTACTCCATACTTCCCTGGGAACTGGGGTGGAGGAGTGGATGTTCATTCCCTCCCCAGGCTCCTTGTCCATGCAAGACAGCTCCGACCAAGAGAAGATTCTTTGTATTGGACAAAAATCTGCCTCCCTTACAGCTTCAGCGCAAAGTCCTTGCTCTGTACTCTAGGGCCACACAGAACACCTCTGCACTCTTGGCCTTTAGACATTTTCCCACAGGAACTTTATCCCTGAGTCCGTTCTCTCTCCCTTTCTCTCTCTTTCTCTCTCATTTTATTTACAAACTGTAAACAAACTCTTTTAAACTGCCTAGTGCAGGTCCCTCTGAACTTCCTCATTAGTTGTGGTTTCCTGATGGTCATCTTATCTGGAGAAGCTCCAGTTTGTTAAAATCCCCCTTATGATTTTGGGACCAGAACAGAATGCAAACATCTGGTGTGCTCTACCTAGAGTCACGAGGTCAGAAGTGTCACCTCCCTGGTTCTGCACTCACTACCCCTGACGATGCAGCCTGAGGTCAGTCTGAAAGACTGCAGCCATTGTGACTGCAGGAGAGGGATGAGGATGATGGTTCTTTGGCTAACAGGAATACTTCCAAGTGTACAGGGATGTGATTGTGAGGATGATAAACAGCTTGTGGAGGAAGGCATGGATTCTGAACTTGACACCCCCTTCTCCTTTAACCATCAAATACAACTCTTGTCTATCTTTCCTCCAAAATTCTCTAGAATCTATTTCCTCAATGCCTCCATCATCTCTTACCTGGATCCCTGCAACAGATTTCGCTACTACAGACTGATTCCTTGCAATCCTTTCTCCTTGCTATACTTACAGTGAGCTCCCCAATTTGTAAATTTGATTGTGTGATCACACACACACACACACACACACACACACAACACACCCACTCACAACTCCCCATCTTATTCAGGATTAAGTCCAGGCTCGCCATTGCCTACCTTCACATCTAGCCAGTCTTCCTTCACACTCTGTCATGCAGCCTTACTAAACTATAAGATGTGCAGTCTTTGGCCCCTGCACATACTTGTACCTCTCCTGGAACATTTTCTTTCACCTCCACCTCATGCCCCCTGACCCTTTATTCCCTCTCATGGCTCATGCCATGAGAATCGGTGAGGATCCTTGGATGCCAAGAACAAAATCCCACTCAGGCTAACCCGAATGAGAAAGCTTCCAATGAAGGGATATCAGGGAGACTCACAAAGACAATGGGAGCTTAGGGGCAAGGCCGCGGAATGCTCAAAGATGATCAAGAAGCAGAGAACAATGTATGAGTTAGGAATTGTAATTGGCTGCAACTACCAGAGACATCAGAAGCAGAGGGGTAACAACATAGTGCTCTATTTTTCTCTCATCTAAAAAGAAGCCAAAAGGCCAGAGGTCCAGGGTGGGTGTGAGGCTTAAGATGTGGGATTGAGTTTGTTGAGTTTCTCTTGGCCTTTCCCTCAGGGCCAGTCTCAAGATGACTGATGAAGCACCAACCATTAGGTCCACATTTTGGGCAGGAAGGATGAGGAAGAGGTAATAGGAAATGTGCCAGCCTAGCACTTTGCATTAGTGGTACATTTGTTACAACTGATGAAAGAATATCATGATTGTAGTATTAACGATGGTCCATCATTTACATTAGAGTTCACTATTTGTGTTGTACAGTCCTGTTTTTTTTAAATGTTTATTCTAGTAGCATATACGTAACCAAAAACTTTCCCTTTTAACCACATGCAAATATATAATTCAGTGCTGTTAATCACATTAATTCAGTGCTGTTAATTACATTCACAATGTTGTGCTACCATCACTACCATCCTTTACCCGAAACTTTTCCAACAATCTAAATACAAATTCTGTACCGATTTAGCATTAACTCTGCTTTCCCTACTCCCACTCTGGCTCCTGGTAAACTATATTCTAGTTTTTGACTCTAAAAATTTGCTTATTCTAATTATTCATATCAGTGAGCTCATGCAATATCTGTCCTTTTGTGTCTGGCTTATTTCCCTCAACACAATGTCTTCAAGGTTCATCCACATTGTCACATGTATCAGAACTTAGGCAGAAGCATTTTTAGATAATATTTCCATGTGGGAATTCCTTCTAAGCATTTGTCAAGAAGTGTATATGTTTTTATGAATCCTGGATCACAATAAAGATCTGTTGAGAAATCAGAAAAATCGGGAATAGTACTAAAATTCTGCAAGAATTAAAGCTTAATAAACATAGAGACATTATTGGATTGAAGGAGTTTGCTGACATCAAGTTGAAAGCAAGAACAGGAAATGCTGACACTTAGAGACAAAGGTTAAGATCAACATTTCTGGGAAGTGGCACAGGAGCAAGTAGGAGAGAAACCATCACCATCTAATCAGTCTTTGTAGCTGTTGAATGTACAAGTGTGAGCCTGCCCCTGTCTGCTGCCAACAATGAGTTATTCTTACAAATAAAATAAATATTAATAAGTTTCTATGTGTGTTGTACTTTATACAGATCCCATGAGTAATCTTCAAGAAATAACAAGTTTTGGAAGCAAAATAAGTCCTTACATGAGCGCTTTTGACATGTTATTCAGTGTGGTGGTTAGGATCTCTTACTAGGAGATCCAAATGTTACATTATTTGGATACTACCCAGTAATGTTCACAGATGTTTTCCAGGGTTATAATATTTATGGGCTACTGCTCTAAAGCAGACTGTTTTAGTTTATTAGCTGCTAAAACAAATACCATACAGTGGGCTGGCTTAACAACAGGAATTTTTTAATTCACAGTTTCAGACGCTAGAAGGCTTGCTTCCTCCCAGGGCTAATATCTTATGGCTGCCAGCCATCTTTGGGATTCCTTGGCTTTTCTGTCACATGGCAATGCACATAGCAGCGTCTTCTCCTTTCTCTTCTGGGTTCCGTTGGCTTCCAGCTTCTAGCTGCTCCCTAAGGCTTCTCTTCCTGGGTCTAATTTCTTTTGCTTATAAGGACTTCAGCCCTATTGGATTCAGGCCCATCCTCATTCAGTTTGGGCACATCTTCACTAATAACATCTTCTAAGGTCCTAATTACAAATGGATTCTGTTCTAGTTTGCTAATGCTGCCGGAATGCAAAACACCAGAAATGGATTTGCTTTTATAAAAGGGGGTTTATTTGGTTACACAGTTACAACGTTAAGGCCATAAAGTGTCCAAGGTAAGTCATCAACAATTGGGTACCTTCACTGGAAGATGGCCAGTAGTGTCCAGAAAACCTCTGTTAGCTGGGAAGGCACGTGGCTAGCGTCTGCTCCAGAGTTCTGGTTTCAAAATGGCTTTCTCCCAGGACGTGCCTGTCTAGGCTTCAGCTTCTTTCCAAAATGTCACTCTCAGTTGCTCTTGGGGCATTTGTCCTCTCTTAGCTTCTCTGGAGCAAAAGTTGGCTTTCAAAGGCCATCTCCAAAATGTCTCCGTAAGCTGAAGCTCCTCTCTCAGTTCTAGTGCGTTCTTCAAAGTGTCCCTCTTGGCTGTAGCTTCTCTTCAAAATGTCACTCTCAGCTGCACTGAGTTCCTTCTGTTTGTCAGCTCATTTATATGGCTTCAGTGATTTAATTTAGACCCACCCTGAATGGGTGGGGTAACACCTCCATGGAAATTATCCAGTCAGAGTCATCACCCATAGTTGGGTGGGGCACACCTCCACGGAAATGCTTAAAGAATTACAATCTAATTAACACTGATAGGTCTGCCCACACAAGATTACATCAAAGACAGTAGCGTTTGGGGGGACATAATACATTCAAACTGGCACAGGTTCATACCCACAGAACCAGGGATTGGAATCTGAACATGCCTTTTTTTAGGGGGCATGATTCAATCCCTAACACAGACAATATATTTTCATTTAAAAAAGGAAATGAACTTATATGAAGCAACCTGTACCTAATTTAAGATTTCAGGAACTCCCCAGAATTCCTTTGAAAGTTGATTTCTCATACCCAAATCCCAAAGATTAATATCTGTTGGGAATTTGGAAGCATTGTATTGGAGGTCACAAACTACAGTACTGAGACATGGATCAAACTCGTTCATTCATTCATTTATTCAACAATTATTTTTTGAGTTCTTAATTTTCAGACACTGAGACATACATTGAGAATGCCATGGTGAACAAGAGAGACAAAAACACTTCCGTCTGGGAGGTTATATTTTAGTGCAAAGAAAGGAAAACAAAAGTGCTTAATGCAATGTAATGTCAAGTGGTAAAAAATACTATGAAAAAAATGAAGCAGGGAAAGAATAGTGTGAGTGAAGGTGCTATTTTATGTAGGGTTGTCATGGAAGGCCCCTCTAAAGAGCAGAGGGCTGAATGAAATGAAGACATGAGCTATACCAATACCTGAGGGAAGCTAAGTCCAGACAGTGAAATGCCCTGAGACAGGCCTCTGCTTAAATCGGAGGGAAGCCAGTGCATCTGGGGCATGGATCAGTGAGAAGGAAAGCTGTGGGAAATGAGATTGGAGAGGTAGACAGGAGCCAGAGTATGTAGAACTTTGTAATCACATTCAGTTCTTGGGTTTTACTGTACATGTGAATGGGAAGCAATTTTTGAATAGGGTGGCATGATCTGATTTACATTTCAGAATGATCACTAGAGCCAATGTGTGGAGAAGAGAAGCAGGAGGCCAAAAGCAGAGGCAGGGAGACCAGTTAGGAGGTTATTGCAGTAGTCCAGACGAGATGATGGTGGCTCGGACCTCAGTGGTATTGTTGCAGCAGATGAAAAGTGGTGAGATTCAGGATATATTGTGAAGTTAGAGACAACAGGAATTACTGATACTCTATACGAAAGAAAAGGAGGAGTTAAGGATGACTCCTGCTGTTTGGCCCTAGCATCTCGGTGAGTGGTGTTGCTACTTACTGAGCTGGGGAAGACTGTACAGGAAACAAACCAGGAAAAAAATCAGTAGTCTGATTTTTGGGCATTCAATATGAAATGAAGTGAAAGTACTGAGTAGGCAGTTGGATGAATTAGTCTGAAGTTCATGGGAGACCCCAGGATATGATACACAGATTTGGGAAATAACTGAAAATGCTGTGAGAAAAACTGAAAATAGGAAAGAAAATGGGTCCAAGGAATGAGACCTGGGATAAGCCAACATTTGATTAGATCCCGTTTATCCCACTATCATCCTTGTAGCCAAAGAAAAAAAAATTCTGGACCAGGATCCAATTCAGGATTACATATTGCATTTAGTTGTTACATCTCTTTAATTTCCTTTAGTATGCAAAAGCTCCTCTGTTTTTCTTTGTCTTTTATGGCCTTGACATTTTTTAAGAGTAAGGGTCAATTATTTTTGCAGAATGTCCCTCAATTTGAGCTTGTCTGATGTTCCAAATGATTAGATTCAGGTTATGCATTTTTGGCAGGAATACCACAGAGGTGGTGTTATCTCCTTATCTGTACATTATGTTAGGAGGGACATGATATTTTCAAAATCCACCAGTCTTTGTTTATTAGTTCACATTATACTGTAAGGAAAAGGTTTCCCTTTTCCCATTATTTATTTACTTATTTATTTATATTGGTATGGACTCATGGGTTCTTATTTTGTTCTACAAGTTATAGTCCATTAATGTCATTATTTATTTTGGTGCTCAAATTATCCCAGTTTGGGTCAGTGGAAGCTCCTATGTGCTTTTGAGATATCCTCATCCTTCTTTAAACATTTTCTTGCTTTCTGACATGACAAGATATTCCAGGCTCATCTTATAGTTTCTCTGCCCTAGTCCTGGAGCTTTGGTGACTTTTTATGGAGAATGGTATTTAGAAACCAAAATCTGAGTGCTATGTGTGCTGATCAGTTTATGTATAATATTTAAATGTGTAGTAGGGTTAGAGCCCCCTTCATAGCTCTCATAGATTTTCTTTCATATTTGTGTTTCCATATGAACTTTAGTATCAACTTGTGTACCTCTATATAAAAAATATTAGTGTTTTTATTGAAATTAAATACATAAATTAACTTAGGGAGAACTGACATCTTTATGATTTTGAGTCATCTTATCTAAGAACAAGAGTTTTCTTCCATTTGTTCAAGTCTATTTTTTTTCTCTAAGGAATGTTTTAAGGTTTTCTTCATATAAATTTTGCACATTTCTAGTTAAATTTATTCCTCAGTATCTTCTTTGTTGCTATTATAAATGGTATTTTCTCTATCATTATATTCTCTCACTGGTTAATATTTGTGTGTTTAAGGGCTATTCAGTTCTGAATGTCAATTTTATATTCTGCTACCTTTCTGAAACAATGAAGTTTGAGTTAGTTTTATCATGGATTCTCTAAGGTTTTCTAGGTATATCATCTGTAAACAGAGATAGTTTACTTCTTTTTCAATTATTATGCCCCTAATAGGTTTCTTTTTTCTACTTGTATCAAATACCCCAATATAATGTTAAATAGTAGTAGGATGATAGGAGACATCCTTGCTTTGTTTCTGATCTTAGTGGAAATACCTCTAGTGTTTCTGCATTAAGATGCTGACTTGAGAACTAAGGAATATGTGTTTATCATGTTAAGAAAATATCCTTCAATATCTTTAATCAGGAATAAGTATTGAAGTTTGGCAAAGACTTTTTCACCATCTATGCAGAAAAACATATGATTTTTCTACTTACATATATTGATATGGTTTATTATATTAATGGAATTCCTAACAGTCAAACAACCTTGCATTCCCAAAATAAAACCTATTTGGTTTTGGTGTATTGTTTTCTTAATGTGGTATTCAATTCTATTGACTAATATTTTATTTAGTATTTTGTGCCAACATTCCCAAGTTATAATTACCTCTTTTTTGTACTATCTTTATCAGGTTTAGTATCAATGGTATACTTTCTTCATAAAAAGAAACAGCAAGTTTTCAATATTCTGGAACAATTTATAGAGTTTTGGTACCATCTGGTCCTTTTATCTGAGATTAAAATTGCTACCCCTGCTTTCTTTTGGCTGTAGCTTGCATGGAATATTTTTTCCAATCTTTCACTTTCAATTTCTTTGTGTCTCTGGGTCTAAGATGAGTCTCTTTTAAGCAACAGATTGATGGCTCATATTTTTAAATCCATTCTGCCAATATATATCTTTTAATTGGGGAGTTTAATCCACTCACATTCAATGTTATTACTGTGAAGGCAGTTCTTGAATCAGCCATCATATCCTTTGGTTTTTATTTGTCAGATGTAATTTTTCCTCTCTTTATTTCCTTTAACATACCTTTACTGAAACTCTTTAGTTCTGTGCCCTTCTCCAGAACTCGTTCTCCTTTCTTTTTTTCTCAGCTGGTAGGGCTCCCTTTAGTGTTTCTTATAAGACAGATCTTGTTAGCAAATGCTCTCAGCATCTGTTTGTCTGTGAAAATTTTAAGCTCTCCCTCAAATTTAAAGGAGAGCTTTCTTGGATAAAGACTTCTTGGTTGGCAATTTTCTCTTTCAGAGTTTTAAATATGTCATACCGCTGCCTTCTTGCCTCCATGGTGGCTGCTGAATAGTCACTACTTAGTCTCAGGTTGTTTCCCTTGAATGCGGTGAATCACTTCTCTCTTGCTGCTTTCAGAATTTGCTCCTTCTCTTCAGCATCTGACACTGATCAGAATATGTCTCAGAGTGGGTTTAATTCTACTTGGAGTTCATTGGGCATCTATGATTTGTGCATTCATGTCATTTAGAATGGTTGGAAAGTTTTCCCAAACAATGTCTTTGAATACTCTTCCTAGTCCTTTACTCTTCTCTTCCCCTTCTGGAACTCCAGTGATTCTTATATTCTTGAACTTCATGTTGTCCATCATTTCTCTGAGCTCCATTTCAAATTTTTCAGTTTTTTCACCATTCATTCTTTTGTGCTTTCACTTTCCAACATACTTTCTTTGTTTTCATTTATTCGTTCCTCTGCTTCTTCAAATTTGGTGTTATGTGACTCAAGAATCTTTTTAATTTGATCAAGTTTCTTTTATTTCCATAAGATTGTCTATTTTTTTAAATTTACTCTTGCACATTCTTCTCTATGCTCTTCCAGGATCTTCTTGATGTCCTTTATATGCTGAGCCATGATATTGGTGTTTGTGATTACTTCTTTGATTAATTGCTCCAAGTTCTGTGTCTCCTCTGGTTTTTTAATTTGGGCATTTGGGTTATCCATATTTTCTGGTGTCTTCATATGCTTTATAATTTTCTGTTGTTTTCCACCTCTTGGCACTTACTTATCTTGATAGGGTCCTTTTAGGATATGCAGGCTTATTTAAACAATTATCTATAATTTGACAGAGCTACAGCTTCGTGGAATGAACTTTGCCTGAACTATGAGCAGATGGTGCTCTCGAGCCACCTCTTACCCTCCAGCCAGTTCTCCCCAAATTCATCTATGCACTGAGTGGGGGCCCAGACCATGTGGAGGTCTAATCTGTGCACCAATTATCTGTGTGCAGTGGGCACTGACAGCCCTGTGGGTGGGGGGCCATGCCCTGTGCAGTTTGGCAGGAAGACAGCTCTAAGACACAGTACTCCCAGCTGTTCCTGGGGCCACAGGTAGAATACCCTGGGACTGCAGAACACATCTAATCCTTCAGCTCAGATTCCCCGCAGTCCCTCTCTGCCATGGGCCCGCAAGTCCCTGGGATTGTTGTAGGGCTCCTGGCACTTCCATGCAGTACCTCTGCCTCTAGGCTGTGCACACCAGAGGCTTCTGCAGAGGAGGAGTTTGCACCATTACAAGCCAGCCAAAATCTGAATTCCCTCAGGGAAGCTCTTGGCTGCGGTGCTGCAAAAGGGTGTCTCCCAGCTCACTGCAAAAATGGCTGCACAGGGCATGGAAACTACCCACTTCTGCGATCATCTGCCTGCTGCAGCAGCCTGCCCCTGGCATGGGGGTTGTTAGCGGCAGGTGTGCGAAAGTTTATCACCCACACCAGATACTGAGGCAGGTGCCCAGGGCATGGAAGGTACTCCCACCATGCTTGGACTGCAGGACCGGCTGCTGGTTCCCCGGTGGCTTTCTAGGTCTTACACTAACCCGCCTCTGAACACAGTCTCTCAGTTTCTCCGCACTGTACTTGACTGAGGCTCCAGCTTCCTATTCCCCAACAGCTTTCCAGGTCTTACACTAACCTGCCTCCGAACACTCTCTCTCAGTTTCTCCGCACTGCACTTGACTGAGGCTCCAGCTTCCTATTCCCCGACAGCTTTCCAGGTCTTACACTAACCTGTCTCCGAACACTGTCTCTTGGTTTGTCCCCACCGCACTCAACTATGACTCTGCTGCCGTTTCAGTGGTTTTCTGGACTGAACACTCACCTGTCTCCAAACATAGTCTCTCAGTTTCTCCAAGTACACAGTCACTGTGGGTGTAGAAGTCCCTGCCCAGCCGGTAGAACCCTGGAACTGCTATTCTGGAGCACTTTCTAGTGTTTTTCACGGAGGAGAATTTTGCTCTGTCTTTCCTAATCCACCATCTTGGATCCCCCTCCTCCCTTCTGGTCTTTAAAGGTGTATCAGAACTCCCCGTGAGCCTGGCACTTTTTGATAACTTTTCCATTTCTCGTATGGAAATTTGTCTAAGATTTTTGTTTCTAATGGGGTCCATTTTGGTAAAATGTATTCCCCAAGAAAATTATCCATTTCACCTAGGTTTTCAGATTTATTTACATAGAGTTCTGCAAAGTAATCTCTATGATTTTAAAATTGTTTTCTGTTTCAATGCTTATTTCCTCCTTGTAATTTTTTATTTTGTTTATTTGTGCTTTCTTCCTTTTTTGTTGTTTGTGGTTGTTGATTACACATTAACTTGGGGCTTTGGTAATTGTTTTACATAAAAACAAGATTTGTAGTTAGATTTTTAGTTATAATTTTTAGGTCCAATGTTAATTGTTCCTTCATTGGTTGCTGATTTTATTTTTATTATTTTCTTCTTTGTGCTTTCTCTTGGCATATTCTGTTCTTCTTTTTCTAGCTTTTTGAGCTGGGGAATTTAGTTTATTTTTTCATTTTATTAGAAAATAGTTTCTAGGGCTGTGAATTTTTCTCTAATCATTATTTTAAATGTACACCCATTAATTATGATATGAAGTGTTCTCATTATATTTTTATAAATTCCATAATTTCAATTACTATTTATTCCTTCACATTTTTATTGTTCTTTATTAATAATGCTTCATATTATTGCATTGTTATCAGAGCTTTGTTTGAAATATTCTTTGTGAAACTTACTAATATTTTCTCTTTGACCTAATATTTGATTATTTTTGTGAATTAATTTGTCATATACCAAAAGAGTATGTTGCTTATTTTTCTGTATTCTTACTTATTTTTAATCCACTTGATCTGTCTTGTACTAAGAGTGGTATGTTACAATCTACTGTTAATAGTGTATTTCTATCTATTTCTCCTTCTATTGCCTATAGTATTTGCTTTATAAAGATAGTCACTTTGTTATTTGGTGCATATATATCCTTAGTGCTTGTGTCTTCATTGAATGTTGTTACTTTCAGCTTTAAACAAGTGCCCTTCTTTATCACATTTAATGCTTTTTTTAACTTTGGTTCTATTTTGTCTGTTATCAGAACACTACCATTGCTCATTGTTTATAAATCACTTTATTTTAGGTGTATATTTTGTATAAAGCATATAGTGAGGTCTTGCTTTACAAGCCAAATTGAGAATCTTATTTTTCCTTATGAATCTTATCATATTTATTGATACAACTGATATTTGGTCTCCACTCTGTCACATTATTTTATAATTATTATGTGTATTATGTTATATCTGCTGTTTTTTGTTTTTCCATGCAATGTGTTCTTTCATTTTAAAAAAAAAACAACTTGTATTTAGGAATGTTTGTAATGTTATTCTAATAGTTAACTTTTGTGTATCTTTTTAATGCTCTTAGTCTCCTGTTTTCTTATTTAAGTGTTTACTATCTGGTTTGTTGATTCATAATTGTATTTATCTCCCATCAACTGGCCATACAGCTATCAAAGAGTTTATCATGCTTTTCTCTTTCCCTCTTTTCTCCCCTCACTTTTTAGATGCATTATTTCCTAGTCTTCTATTTTTAGATGAAGCTCCTCCTCTGGTACAGGGATCAGAAAAGTTTCTGCAAAGCGCCACATAATATTTTTGGCTTTGCAGGCCATACAATTTCTGCTGCAACTACCCAAATCTGCCATTGTAGAGCAAAAGCAGCCATAAATGATAGGTAAACAAACAAGCATACCTGTGGTCCAATAAAACTTCATTTACAAAAACAGGCAATGGACTGGACTTGGCCCACAGGCTATAGTGTGCAAACCCGTCTTAGTGTAGCAGCAGACAAGGGGATGGAAAGGACAGCACAGGAAGTGAGAAAAAGCCAGCACAAAAGCTTACGAGATACTGGCAAAAGAGGAGCCCTTTAAATCTTAGAGACAGAAAAAAGGAGGCAATTCTTTTATATTCCTCAACAGTTTACCTTCCTGGAAGAAAATGGTGAAAAGATCTGTGTAGCTAGAAAGATGCTTCTCCCATATCATGGTTGGCATGGCATCCATCCTGCTGAATGTTACAGATCATGCTGGCCATATGCCAAAGTTTGATCAGCTGAATGTGATTTGTTCATCCTGAAAACAGCAGGTGGATAAAGCTCTCTCTCAGTGCCATGGCAACTAGAGTGTGTTCTCCAGTAACTGGGGACTAGCCAGTGCATCCCTCCAGATATTAATCCATTAGTGTGCCCTGAGCTCCTTTCACAGGTCAGGCCCTGTGCTAAATGCTTGAAATACAAAGACGCATAAATGTAATTCCTGCTTTTAAGGAGCCTACAGGCTAGAGGAGGAGACAGACATGCAAAGCAAACAGCATAATAAGTAATCAAATGAAAGGCCCAGCAAAGCACTACAGGAGTAGCAACTCTTCTTTGAGAGCAAAGAATTGACCTGTTGAGCCTCTCTGAAGAGCTGAGTTTGAGCTGAATTTTGGAGAATCAGCCAGAGGTTGTCAAGAGGTTTGTCTTAGTTCCCAAGGGCTGCCCTAAAACAGTACCACAAACTGTTTTAGGGCAGCCCTTAATACAACAGAAATTTATTGTCTCGGTTCTGGAGGCTAGAAATCTGAAGTTAAGGTGACAGCATGGCCATGCTTCCTCTGAAACCTGTAAGGGAGAGCCCTTACTTGCTTCTTCTAGCTTCTGGTGATTTGCTGGCAGTCTTTGATATTCCTTGGCTTGTGGGTACAGCACTCGAATCTCTACCTCCTTCTCCACATGGCTGTCTTTCTTGTCTCCATCTTCACATGGCAGTTTCTTCTCTGTGTCTAACTGTGTCTGTGTCCAAATTTCCTATTTTTATTAGGACACTGGTCATATTGGAATAGGGCTCACCCAGTTTGGCCTCATCTTATCTAATCACATAAAAGAGCCTATTTCCGATATGGTCCCATTCACAGGACTGGAAGTTAGGACTTGAACGTAGTTTTTTGGGGGACACAATTCAATCCATAACAAGGATGAACTGAGGTGGGCCAGAGAAAACAGGGAGGCTTGAGAGATGTGACATCTCTGGGGAACGGCAAGTATGGCTAGAGCATAGGGCTCTCCCGTGTGCAGGAGATGAGCATGGAGGGGCATACAGGGCCTCTGCCGATGCTGCTCTCAACCACAGCCTGGTGCACAAATCCAGGGGCCAGTTGACAGCCCACTTTAACTCCTTCCCTTCTTTGAAAATACCCTCTATGTACTGTGATTATCATGGTATCATGATACCACCATCTTCTGGTGGTTTTTTTGCTCTGTCTCACTCCCTTGCTATTTTAAATTCTTACCTTCTTCTGATGCTGCACTCCTCAGTATATTAGTAACCTCTCCAATTCTCTTTGCATATTGCTCTCAATTTCTCCTACCAGAAGAAAATACTGGTTGAGGGGTTGTGGCTTCAAGAACCCCCGTGTAGCAATTCTAATGGGAAGAGTTTTTTCCCATATTCATTGATCAATCTTGGAGAAGTACTCTGATTGGCATTAGTTAGGTCATGTGTCTACCCTGGGTCACATCACTTTTACCTGAGTGATGAGGCAATATGATTTATGATGAGAGAAATGAGGTTACATGATTGACCTCATCAAAGTCACATGGAGTGAAGGAAAGGCAGTTCCCAAAGACAGGTATATCAATCAGGGGCCCAGTCAGGAGACAGAAATTTTATAATGTCAGGGAGAGTTTAATATAAATAATTATTAATTTGCACCCCAGGGTTAACCACTAAGGAGTAAATAGAACTCTAAAGAATACGGGAATAATGGATATAGGGAGCAAGCACTAACTTTAGGGCTGAAGCTAAGTATCTAAGGAAAACCATACTTGGAAAGGCCCTCCTCATAGCCGGGATCCGGACCCTGATGGAGAGGGAGTAGCTGTAGCCCACAGAGTAGCAGAGAAGCACTGAGGGACTGCAGGCCAGGGCTGGCAAGCAGGAAAACCTCCCACCAGGTTGCTGGCAAAACTCACTAAGAAGCTACCCATGGAGTACCCTGACAAATCTACTGGGAGGCTAGGAGGGTACTGGCAACTTGTGGGATGCTGCCTATTCCAGTTTTCTAATGCTACCTTTTTGCAAAATACCAGAAATTTATTGGCTTTTATAAAGGGGGTTTATTAGGTACAAATTTATAGTCTGGAGGCCATGGAAGTGTCCAAATTGTGGTATTAACAAGAGATACCTTAACTGAAGAAAGGCCGATGGTGTCCGGAAAACCACTGTTAGCTGGGAAGGCACATGGCTGGCATCCATCTGCTCCAGAGTTCTGGTTTCAAAATGGCTTCCTCCAAAATGTCTCTTATCTTGTCTCTCTTAGTGTCTTTGGAGCAAACTCTGGGCTAGCATCTCCAAATATCTCCAAGCATCTCTAAGTGTCAGCTCCCAAGCGTCTTTCCAAAAGTCTCTCTCAGCTGCAGCACTGAGCTCCTTCTTTCTGTGAGCTCTTATAGGATTCCAGTGATTTAATTAAGACCCACACTGAATGGGCAGGGTAACACATCCATGGAAATAATCTAGTCAAAGGTATTACCCACACTTGTGTAAGTCACATCTCCATGGAAACACTCAATCAAAAGTTTCCACCCAACAAGGCTGGGTTAAAAGATTATGGCTCTTTTTGGGGGACATAATATATCCAAACCAACTCACTGCCCTCTAGAGTACCAATGGAACTCACTAGGAATCCACCTGTGGGTGTGTTGCAGAAACTCTCTGGGAGCCAACTGCTGTGAAACCTGTGAGACTCACTGGGCAGCTATCTGGGCTTCAGCAGAACTCACTGAAAACCCACCTGTGGGGTCAGTGCTAAATTTGCTGGAGAACTGGTTGAGGTTCTAGCAGAACTCATGAGGAAACCACCCATGGGAATGCCACTGAAACTCACAGGAGGCACTGCTTGTCCCATGCACCAGTCAAGCACCCCCGGAGCAAGAAGAGAGGAAAGCATATCAGAACCTGCAATGTCCCTCCAGTACCCTCCACTGACAGTGCTTAATATCATGCCAGCTGGCAAAGAAATGTTCACAGGATCCAGCTCCGGTATCACAAAGCAGGGCTGAGGATAGATTTGGAATTGAGAGGCAATAAATTAATAAATGGCACAGTCCACCCCTTTTGCACCCTCCTACATCTAAACTTCTGCACAACAATAGAAAAGCTGTTCCCCCTAAAAAATATGCAGATATCCTTCTTACAAGTGAACAAGTTCTTACCCTTTCCCCAGAATGAGGAGAGACAATCCCAACAGTCACTGGGTCCATCCTGGCCTATATTCATTTCTCCTTGAATTCACAGTCCCACTGAATACTCTGCTGCCTAAAGACTAAATTGTAAAGTTAACCTCCAACATCTTGTATCTAAAGTAATGAAGAAGGAGAGAGAGAAATAAAATGTTTGGTGTTTCCCCATAATCCATCTGTCAGTCCTGGGTTGGCCCCCCTTGGGTCACGTGTGTCAGGACCTGTGAAAGGTCTGGGCTTCTACTCTACCTACAAGCTAGCAAATTAGCCTTTCGCTGTTTCATTGATGCTGGTGGGAGACATGAAACTGGGTCAGACAAAGGGCTTTATTGTTCATGCACAGCAAGCCTCATGAGCTTCCTGTTCGTTTGCATGGGTTCCCTATGCCCTCAAGTCCAAAGGGGTACCATGGAGGGGCCAAGGTGTATGCATTTAAATTAAGGCACCAACAGGACTTCAAGCAGCACAGTGAGGCCAATCTGTAATATTGATCTCAACCATGCCCATCAGGATCCCAGGCTTAGCCAACTGTAAATTTGTCCAGGGTGGGGTTGGAGGAGGTGTACCAGTAGCTCTGATTTCAGGCAGCCAAGGTTCAACCTAAAGACAGTCTATTATCCATTGTAACCCACTCAAAAGAAATCAGACTGACTGATGTTTGATAACATTGCAAGTAATTACAGAGAGCAATAGAGAGGCAAAAAAACCTAATCCGATGAAGAAACATTCTAGGACCCATTCTCCCTCAAATACAAAGATATAATTCAAAGAGGCATAAGTCACTCCAGTTTGGGATTTGTTGTTAAATTTGATTTGGATAGCAACTGAATTGTTTGGTTAAGGAATTTGGACAGTATCACCAAGAGGTTACACCCTTGATTGCCATACATGGCATAACCCAAAAACAACTTAGACATCAAAGACTGACGTCTATCAGTCAAGTTTGAAACAATGTTGTGCCACTCTATGCATCTGAACAAGCAGATGGAGGCATGTTCAGGAACTGCTATTGGTGGCATCAGGCACAGAAGAACAGTTCAGGACTGGCCATGTCCACATGAATTTTTCTGTTCATAGCATTTGGACAGTGATGAAAAACTCCATAGAGCTCAGATTATCAGCAACGGCTGCCACTTAACTCAGGTGGACCATGTCATTGTTTTACCAGGCTGCAGTGCTGGATCTAGTGGACAAGCAAAATTTCCTCCTCCCTCCTCACTGCAAAACTTCCCAGCATCTAAGGAGTTTTCTCCCCAGACGTTGGGGTTGTTGTTCTACCTCCACTGCCACAAAATAGGCATGTCCTATCCAAGTACCTATAACATCATCTTTCCTCCAGTCATCCCCAGTGTGTACCCAGACCTTTTGTCTAGAAAGGTTAAGTACAAGAGTGATAAGGACAATTTTACAAAATTTACAGAGACCCATTACAGTGGCCAAATGGACCACTGTAGGAGGATTCAGCAGTAAGTGTATTCAACCAAGTGGTCATTATCTTTATGATGTAGGAACATGTTGCTCTAACAGGAAAACCCAGGCAGCTGAACCACAATTGAATCTGGATCCCCTAGGTCCCTTTTTGGTTGGGCTGCCATCTGAAGGGTGTACAATTCAAGCTGGCCTACTAATGGTTTAAGGGGAATAAAGAAGCATCATGTCCAGAAATGGTCAGGGTGGAATCCCAAATCTTCAAAATAGATCTTATTTCAAAACATCCTGATCATTACTCAGGAAGCAACCAATGGATGGCCACATTCAGTGACCATGCTGTTTTACTAAGGTGTGTGGACCAGGAGGAGGTAAGGGAGGTGAAGTTAGAAATCTTTGAAGTCAACTTTTGAGGAAGCTCTTCCAATGCTCAATAATAGCAGACACCTTCAGATGGTAGGGAGCATTGGAAGTCCATTGCATATCTTGACTATGACCCTATTGTTGGTTGGCCCTTGCAACAGACTGTAGATGGCCTGGAAAACTGAAAACATGACACAGTTTAGTTTCACGGGCCACAGTGGTATTGCCAGAGTCCATTGATCAGAATGCAACAGCAGCATCATAACCTAAAAAATGTCAACAACAGTGAGGCACCACCGAGAGAGGGGGGTCCCAAAGGTCCAAAGTGGTCAATCTGCCAGGAGTGGGTAGGGCCCATGCCCCTGCCATGTGGCTTCCTTTACTGCGTGACAGGTGGCCCAAATGCTAGCAGGATTCCAGTATGCAGTGGAAGCTTTTGCATCAGAAACATGTATTCCTTATGTGTGCCCAGAACATGATGGAAGATGTGTTGCCATGTCCGGTGTAATGATGGCTCCAGGTGGTAATGGTGATGCGAAAGCACTCCAGCTCACCCTTCCTGATTGCTTCTTTATGCTTAGATTCTTTCTGAAAGAGATTCCTATGTGTTCTTTCCTCATAAAGATTTCTGTTTCACTGCTTTGCATTTTTCTTTATAATCTGACAAAGTTTAAAGTACTTTTTTTTTTCTGAGAAATTTTTAAGCCTTAGCTCCACCTGTTGTTCTGTTACTTGATAGCTTCTTCTATCTATAGAATGGAGAACTTCCCAAAGAAAGTACTTACACATTGTAAGACCCTCATGCTTCTTAGCCTACTTAGTTCCCAATAAGCAATCTCTACCACCCTGTCTAAACCCTCTCCAAGCACTTCTCTTCTAAAGTATTTTTGTACCTGGTCCAGTCCGTTTCTCCGAAGCTGGGCAATGACCCCTTGTTTATTGCCTTCACTGTTGTTTCCAGTTACAGTCATTCTTTGCCTCAATTTCTTACTGTTCCACGGGTCTTACAGAGTGTTTTTCTTCTGTGGATTCTGGAGGAACCAGTGGGACATGTTGCTCCCTTGAAGGTTGTTTGTATGTAACCAGGGTGTCATCGACATTGCCAGAGTAAGTGATGCCGGGATGCAGTCGAAGCCTCTGTTCTGACTCTCCAGCTTCTTGCAGCTAGAATTTGCAAAGACCTCTTTCCTTGAGGAACCTCCACAGATTGGAAGGAGGGAACACAAGTCTCCAGCTGTCCCATCTTCCTCATGCTCCTGGGTTAGAGCTTTTAACACTCCACATTTCTCAGTGAAGGTGATTGAGAGATCTCAAATGGCACTCTCCACCATGGAAGACCCAGATATACCAGACATTAGGGCTCAGAGCAGCAGGTGAGTTAGATGAGCCCAAAGCTAGACGTGGAGACAGGCAGAGGACCTGGAACATTCAAGATTGGGGCCACTGCTCCCCAGAATGAAAGAAGGAGAAAAGAGGAGACAGGTAGGAAACTGGATATTAAGGTTTGGGTGGCAGACTCAGAAAAGATCATGGGGGTAAGAGTTGACTCCTGAGTTAGAATCCAACTTCAAGTGGGTGGGAATGACAGGAACCAGGAGAAAAACAGCTGGAGCAACATCTTTCTGCATTAGGACTTGCCTTTGTATGATCAGGTCCTAGAGTCTGGCCTTTTATCACTCTCCCTTGCCTAAAACCGTCCTAGTCAATCCCCAGCACCCCTCCATTCAGGTCACAAAACGGACCTCGCAATATTAACACCCCACATCACTCCAATCCCACCCAGTGATTCCATCCATGGAAATCCCGCTTGCTTTACTCTCACCCTGATTGCCTATGTTCCAGAGGGACTCATCCCAGTGACAGCCTTCCCCTCTTCCCAGAACCTGCCTCCCTCTCAGTCCATCCCACCTGCCTTCTTTCCCCAATGGCATCAGGAGACGTCTCACAATTTACAGGTGAAAAAAACTGGGGACTCAGAGCTGGCAGCTTGCATGAACCACTGTATTTTTAATGTAATAAAATCAGCACTTTTTTTTACATTATTTTTGTTGTATGGTCTGTGCTTTAGGGATTTTGTTTAAGAAGTCACTCCCAACCTCTAGGCCATAAATGTACTTTCTTACACTTTATTCTATTAATTTTAGAGATTTTGCTTTCACATTTAGGTCTTTAATTCATTTGAAATCCTCCTTTGTATGTGGTGTTAGGTAAAGATCCTATTAGATTTTTTCTCTCCACATAGTGAGCCCATCTTCCCAACACTATGTACTAAAACACCACCATTTGTGAGATATCTTTGTCTTGATCCTAAAAGGAATACTTCCAAAATTTCACCAGTAAGTATGAGATTTCCTATAGCTTTTTATTTTATTTTACTTGATATCTAATACTCTGCTTAAGAATATTCTTTTCTTTTCCTTTTACCAAGAATTTTTATAATGAAAAGATGTTGAATTTTATCAAATAATCTTTTGAACCTAATGTGTTGCTCAGTTATTATTTCATATTAATTGATAACAACTCCTTGTCAATTATATGTATTACAAATAAATTCTTCCTGTTTGTAACTTGTCTTTTCACTTTCTTTAAGGTATCTTTTAATGAACAAAAGTTCTTAATTTTATTACAGTCAAATTTATACTTTGTGCATTTTGTATCTTAAGAAATCCTTCAAGATTTTTTAAAAATCACCTTTATCTTTCTAATAAAAATTAGATTTATTTTTGACATTCAAGTCTTTGATCAACCTGAACGTGATATTTGTGTATTGTGTGAGGTTGGAATCCAATTTCATTTTTTTCTATATGGCTAACTTTTTTTTTTAATGCAAACAATTTATTATGTTTCATTTTATACATAAATGCCTATATTTCTGCCCTCTAACATACTTTTTTAAAATGCAATTATGTTGAGATATATTCACATAACATAGTCTTCCAAAGTGTACAATCAGTTGTTCATAGTATCATCATATAGTTGTGCATTCATCACCACAGTCAATCTTTGAACATTTTCATTCCTCCAAAAAATAAAAATAAAAAAGAACATCCAAAACATTCCATTCCTCTCTTTCCCCCATTGTTCATATACTTATTTACTTTTTTTTAACTCATTCATTGTTTTTATTAACTTTATCAAAAAATTAAAAAACAAACAATAAAAAAACATTTCAAACAAAACCAAAACAAAGGAATAAGAAAAAACAACCTAAAATAATTACATTGCTTCCAACATGTTCCTACCATACCCCAAGAAAATAAACAAACTATAACCAAACAAAGGAACAAGAAAAACAAATAACCTAAAATAACTACATAGATGCCAACTTGTTCCTACCATACCCCACCCCCAAATTAACAAACCATAGTCGTTCCTGAGCATTCCCATAACATTAAGTTTTCCCTCCATAACTTATCTGTACTTACCAGATTATCGTTCCCACTTCACTAGTTGTCATCTATCGCTAGGTCCCCTACATTCTACAATATAAACCATTTATTTTACTTTTTTCACAGAGTTCACATTAGTAGTAACATACAGTATCTTTCTTTTTGTGTCTGGCTTATTTCACTCAGCATTATATCTTCAAGGTTCATCCATGTTGTCGTATGTTTCACGAACTCGTTCCTTCTTGCTGCAGCGTAGTATTCCATCGTGTGTATATACCACATTTTGTTTATCCACTCATCTGCTGAAGGACATTTGGATTGTTTCCATCTCTTGGCAATTGTGAATAATGCTGCTATGAACATTGGCGTGCATATATCTGTTCGTGTCACTGCTTTCCGATCTTCTGGGTATATACTGAAAAGTGAAATTGCAGGATTGAAGGGTAACTCTATATCTAGTTTTCTAAGGAACCGCCAGACTGTCATCCAGAGTGGCTGTACCCTTATACACTCCTACCACCAGTGAATAAGAGTTCCAATTTCTCCACATCCTCTCCAGCATTTGTAGTTTCCTGTTTGTTTAATGGCAGCCAATCTAATTGGTGTGAGATGATATCTCATTATGGTCTTAATTTGCATCTCCTTAATAGCTAGTGAAGCGGAACATTTTTTCATGTGTTTCTTGGCCATTTGTATTTCCTCAGAACTGTCTTTTCATATCTTTTGCACATTTTATAATTGGGCTGTCTGTATTATTGTCATTGAGTTGTAGGATTTCTTTATATATGCAGGATATCAGTCTTTTTGTCAGATACATGGTTTCCAAATATTTTTTCCCATTGAGTTGGCTGCTTCTTCACCTTTTTGAAAAATTTCTTTGATGTACAGAAGGTTTTAAGTTTGAGGAGTTTCCATTTATCTACTTTTTCTTCTGTTGCTTGTAAAGTCTAAGAAGTGATTTCCTAATACAAGGTCTTGAAGAGGTTTCCCTACATTATCTTCTAGGAGTTTTATAGTACTGTCTCATATTGAGGTCTTTAGTCCATTTTGAGTTAATTTTTGTGTAGGGTGTGAGGTAGGAGTCCTCTTTCATTCTTCTGGGTATGGATATCCAACTCTCCCAGCCCCATTTGTTGAATAGACTCTTATGTCCCAGTTCAGTGGTTTTGGGGGCATTATCAAAGATCAGTTGACTGTAGATCTGGGAGTCTATCTCTGAATTCTTAATTCAATTCCATTGATCAGTATGACTGTCATTGTGCCAGTACCATGCTGTTTTGACTACTGTAGCTTTATAAGCTTCAAAGTCAGGGAGTGTCAGTCCTCCCACTTCGTTTTTCTTTTTTAGTATGTTTTTAGCAATTTGAGGCATATTTCCCTTCCAAATAAATTTGATAACTAGCTTTTCCAATTCTGCAATGTAGGTTTTTGGAATTTTGATTGGAATTGCATTGAATCTGTAGATGAGTTTGGGTAGAATTGACACCTTAACGTCATTTAGCCTTTGTATCCATGAACACAGAATATTTTTCCATATTTTTAGGTCCCCTTCTATTTCTTTTAGTAAAGTTATGTAGTTTTCTATGTATAGGTCTTTTACATCCTTGGTTAAGTTTATTCCTAGGTACTTGATTTTTTTAGTTGCTATTGAGAATGGAATCTTTTTCTTGAGTGTCTCTTCAGTTAGGTCATTTCTGGTATATAGGAACAATACTGACTTATGTGCATTAATCTTATACCCTGCTAGTTCGCTAAATTTGTTTATTAGCTCAAGTAGCTGTGTTGTCAGTTTCTCAGGGTTTTCCAGATATAAGATCGTATAATCTGCAAATAATGGCAGTTTTACTTCTTCCTTTCCAATTTGGATTCCTTTTATTTCTTTGTCTTGCCAGATTGTTCTGGCTAGCACTTCTAGCATGATGTTGAATAACAGTGGTGATAGGGGGCATCCTTGTTTTGTTCCTGATCTTAGAGGGAAGGCTTTCAGTCTCTCACCATTGAGTACTATGCTGGCTGTGGGTTCTTCATGTATGTCCTTTATGAAATTGAGGAAGTTTCCTTCAATTTGTACCTTTTGAAGTGTTTTAACAAAAAAAAAAAAAGGATGCTGGATTTTGTCAAATGCTTTTTCAGCATCTATTGAGATGATCATTTGATAATTCCCTTTTTGATTTGTTAATGTTTTGTATTACATTGATTGATTTTCTTATGTTGAACCATCCTTGCATGCCTGGAATGAACCCCATTTGATCATGTGTATGACTTTTTTTATGTGTCTTTGGATTTGATTTGCAAGTATTTTGTTGAGAATTTTTGCATCGGTATTCATTAGGGAGACTGGCCTGTAGTTTTCCTTTCTTGTAGCATCTTTCCCTGGTTTTGGTATTAGAGTGATGTTAGCTTCATAAAATGAGTAAGGTGGTGTTCCATTTTCTTCAATGTTTTGAAAGAGTTTAAGTAAGATTGGTGTCAGTTCTTTTTGAAAAGTTTAGAATTCCCGTGAAACCATTTGGCCCTGAGCATTTATTTGTGAGAAATTTTTTGATGACTGATTGGATCTCTTTGCTTGTGATTGGTTTGTTGAGGTCTTCTGTTTCTTCTCTGGTCAGTCTAGGTTGTTCATGTATTTCCAGGAAATTGTCCATTTCCTATACATTATCTAGT
Source organism: Choloepus didactylus (assembly GCF_015220235.1). Taxonomy (NCBI): domain Eukaryota; kingdom Metazoa; phylum Chordata; class Mammalia; order Pilosa; family Megalonychidae; genus Choloepus; species Choloepus didactylus. The sequence goes on along the minus strand of NC_051311.1, from coordinate 140,390,170 downwards.
TTGTGGGTGTACAGTTGTTCTTAGTATCCTCTTATAATTTTTTTAATTTCTTTGGGATCTGTAGTAATGTCATGCTCTTCTTTATTATTTAGTTTATTTGGGTCTTCTCTCTTTTTTATTTTGTCAGTCTAGCTAGGGACTTGTCAATCTTGTTGATCTTCTCAAAGAACCAATTTTTGATGTTATTTATTCTCTCTTTTGTTTTTTTTTTGTTCTCTATGTCATTTATTTCTGCTTTAATCCTTGTTATTTCTTTTCTTATATTTGATTTAGGATTAGTTTGCTGTTCATTTTCTAGCTTCTTCAGTTGTTCCATTAATCCTTTGATTTTAGGTCTTTCTTCCTTTTTAATTTATGCATTTAGAGCTATAAATTTCCCCTCAATACTGCCTTCACTGCATCACAAAAGTTTTGATATGTTGTGCTCTCATTTTCATTCATCCCTAGATATTTAGCCATTTCTCTTGCTATTTCTTCTTTAACCCTCTGATTGTTTGGGAGTGTATTGTTTAACCTCCAGATATTTGTAAATGTTCTAAATCTTTGATGGTTATTGACTTCTAATTGTATTCCACTGTGATCAGAGAATGTGCTTTGAATAATTTCAATCTTTTTAAATTTATTGAGGCTTGTTTTATGGCCCAGCATATGATCTATTCTGGAGAAAGTTCCGTGAGCACTACAGAAAAATGTGTATACTGGTGATTTGGGATGTAATGTTCTATATATGTCTGTTAAGTAAATTCATTTATCACATTGTTTATGTTTTCAATTCTCTTATTGTTCCTCTGTCTGGTTGATCTATCTATAGGAGAGAGTTATGTGTTGAAGTATCCCACAATTATTGTGGAAACATCTATTGCTTCCTTCAGTTTGTCAATGTTTGTCTCATGTATTTTGGTGCAACTTGACTGGGTGCATAGACATGTATGATTGTCATTTCTTCTTGTTGCATTTTCCCTTTTATTAGTATATAGTGAACTTCTTTGTCTCTTGTAACATCCTTGCGTTTAAAGTCTATTTTATCTGAGATTAATATTGCTACTCCTGCTTTCTTTTGGCTGTAGCTTGCATGGAATATTTTTTCCATCCTTTCACTTTCAATTTCTTTGTGTCTCTGGGTCCAAGAAGAGTGTCTTGTAAGCAAGATATTGACACTTCATATTTTTTTTTTATCATCAACATGTTGGTATATTTTATTGGAGATTTTTAAGAAACAATGTTGTTGCAAGTTATTATTTTTTTTCTTTTTTTATCTTCATTTTATTGAGATATATTCACATACCATGCAGTCATACAAAACAAATCGTACATTCGATTGTTCACAGTACCATTACGTAGTTGTACATTCATCACCTAAATCAATCCCTGACACCTTCATTAGCACACACACAAAAATAACAAGAATAATAATTAAAGTAAAAAAGAGCAATTGAAGTAAAAAAGAACACTGGGTACATTTGTCTGTTTGTTTGTTTGTTTCCTTCCCCTATTTTTCTACTCATCCATCCATAAACTAGGCAAAGGGGAGTGTGGTCCTTATGTTTTCCCAATCCCATTGTCACCCCTCATAAACTACATTTTTATACAATTGTCTTTGAGATTCATGGATTCTGGGTTGTAGTTTGATAGTTTCAGGTATCCACCACCAGCTACCCCAATTCTTTAGAACCTAAAAAGGGTTGTCTAAATTGTGCGTAAGAGTGCCCACCAGAGTGACCTCTCGGCTCCTTTTGGAATCTCTCTGCTACTGAAGTTTATTTCATTTCCTTTCACATCCCCCTTTTGGTCAAGAAGATGTTCTCCGTCCCACGATGCCAGGTCTACATTCCTCCCTGGGAGTCATATTCCACATTGCCAGGGAGATTCACTCCCCTGGGTGTCTGATCCCACGTAGGGGGACAGGGCAGTGATTTCACCTTTCAAGTTGGCTTAGCTAGAGAGAGAGGGCCACATCTGAGCAACAAAGAGGCATTTGGGAGGAGGCTCTTAGGCACAATTATAGGAAGGCCTAGCCTCTCCTTTGCAGCAACTGTCTTCCCAAGGGCAAAACCTACGGTACAGGGCTCAACCCATCAAAACACCAGTCCCCTATGTCTGTGGTCATGTTAGCAACCATTGAGGTGGGGTAGGCCAATAACCCTGCATTCTACACAGGCTCCTCAAGGGGGCACTACATATTTATTTCCTTTTTTTTTTTTTTTTAACTTTTTTTCTTTTTTAAATCAACTGTATGAAAAATAAAATAAAAAACAAACAAAAAAAAACATACAATAAAAGAACATTTCAAAGAGACCATAACAAGGGAGTAAGAAAAAGACAACTAACCTAAGATAACTGCTTTACTTCCAACCTGTTCCTACTTTACCGCAAGAAAGTTACATAATATAGCAACATTTCTGTGAATTTGTTCCTACTATATCCATCAGAAATTAACAGACCATAGTCATTCCTGGGCATCCCCAGAACGTTAAATAGCATATCTGTTCTTCTTGGATTACTGTTCCCCCTTCCTTAATTGATCTCTATTGCTAGTTCCCCTACATTCTACATTATAAACCATTTGTTTTACATTTTTCAAAGTTCACATTAGTGGTAGCATATAATATTTCTCCTTCTGTGCCTGGCTTATTTCGCTCAGCATTATGTCTTCAAGGTTCATCCATGTTGTCATATGTTTCACGAGGTCGTTCCTTCTTACTGCCGTGTAGTATTCCATCGTGTGTATATGCCACATTTTATTTATCCACTCATCTGTTGAAGGACATTTGGGTTGTTTCCATCTCATGGCAATTGTGAATAATGCAGCTATGAAAATTGGCGTGCAGATATCTGTTCGTGTCACTGCTTTCCGATCTTCCGGGTATATACCAAGAAGTGCAATCGCTGGATCGAATGGTAACTTTATCTCTAGTTTTCTAAGGAACTGCCAGACTGACTTCCAGAGTGGCTGAACCATTATACAGTCCCACCAACAATGAATAAGAGTTCCAATTTCTCCACATCCCCTCCAGCATTTGTAGTTTCCTGTTTGTTTAATGGCAGCCATTCTAATCGGTGTTAGATGGTATCTCATTGTGGTCTTAATTTGCATCTCTCTAATAGCTAGTGAGGCTGAACATTTTTTCATGTGTTTCTCGGCCATTTGTATTTCCTCTTCAGAGAACTGTCTTTTCATATCTTTTGCCCATTTTATAATTGGGCTGTCTGTACTATTGTCATTGAGTTGTAGGATTTCTTTATATATGCAAGATATCAGTCTTTCGTCAGATACATGGTTTCCAAAAATTTTTTCCCATTGAGTTGGCTGCCTCTTTACCTTTTTGAGAAATTCCTTTGAGGTGCAGAAACTTCTAAGCTTGAGGAGTTCCCATTTATCTATTTTTTCTTTTGTTGCTTGTGCTTTGGGTGTAAAGTCTAGGAAGTGGCCGCCTAATACAAGGTCTTGAAGATGTTTTCCTACATTATCTTCTAGGAGTTTTATGGTACTTTGTTATATATTGAGATCTTTCATACATTTTGAGTTAATTTTTGTGTAGGGGGTGAGATAGGGGTCGTCTTTCATTCTTTTGGATATGGATATCCAACTCTCCCAGCCCCATTTGTTGAATAGACCATTATGACTCAGTTCAGTGACTTTGGGGGCCTTATCAAAGATCAGTCAGCCATAGATCTGAGGGTCTATCTCTGAATTCTCAATTCGATTCCATTGATCTATATGTCTATCTTTGTGCAAGTACCATGCTGTTTTGACAACTGTGGCTTTATAATAAGCTTCAAAGTCAGGGAGGGTAAGTCCTCCCACTTTGTTTTTCTTTTTTAGAGTGTCTTTAGCAATTCGAGGCATCTTCCCTTTCCAAATAAATTTGATAACTAGCTTTTCCAAGTCTGCAAAGTAGGTTGTTGGAATTTTGATTGGGATTGCATTGAATCTTTAGATGAGTTTGGGTAGAATTGACATCTTAATGACATTTAGCCTTCCTATCCATGAACATGGAATATTTTTCCATCTTTTAAGGTCCACTTCTATTTCTTTTAGTAGAGTTACGTAGTTTTCTTTGTATAGGTCTTTTACATCTTTGGTTAAGTTTATTCCTAGGTACTTGATTTTTTTAGTTGCTATTGAAAATGGTATCTTTTTCTTGAGTGTCTCTTCAGTTTGTTCATTTCTAGCATATAGAAACATTACTGACTTATGTGCATTAATCTTGTATCCCGCTACTTTGCTAAATTTGTTTATAAGCTCTAGTAGCTGTATCGTCGATTTCTCAGGGTTTTCCAGATATAAGATCATATCATCTGCAAACAATGACAGTTTTACTTCTTCTTTTCCAATTTGGATGCCTTTTATTTGGATGGTGACAGCGGACATCCTTTTCTTGTTCCTGATCTTAGAGGGAAGGCTTTCAGTCTCTCACCATTGAGTCTATGCTGGCTGTGGTTTTTTCATATATGCTTTTGATCATATTGAGGAAGTTTCCTTCAATTCCTACCTTTTGAAGTGTTTTTATCAAAAAGGGATGTTATAGTTTGTCAAAAGCTTTTTCAGCATCTATTGAGATGATCATTTGATTTTTCCCTTTTGAATTTTTAATGTGTTGTAATACATTGATTGATTTTCTTATGTTGAACCATCCTTGCATGCCTGGAATGAACCCCACTTGGTCATGGTGTACGATTTTTTTAATGTGTCTTTGGATTCGATTTGCAAGTATTTTGTTGAGGATTTTTGCATCTATATTCATTAGGGAGATTGGCCGGTAGTTTTCCTTTTTTGTAGCATCTTTGCCTGGTTTTGGTATTAGATTGATGTTAGCTTCATAAAATGAGTTAGGTAGTGTTCCATTTTCTTCAATGTTCTGAAAGAGTTTGAGTAAGATTGGTGTCAGTTCTTTCTGGAAAGTTTGGTAGAATTCCCCTGTGAAGCCATCTGGCCCTGGGCATTTATTTGTGGGAAGCTTTTTGATGACTGATTGGATCTCTTTGCTTGTGATGGGTTGGTTGAGGTCTTCTATTTCTTCTCTGGTCAGTCTAGGTTGTTCATATGTTTCCAGGAAATTGTCCATTTCCTTTACATTATCCAGTTTGTTGCCATACAGTTGTTCATTGTATCCTCTTATAATTTTTTTAATTTCTTCAGGATCTGCAGTTATGTCACCTTTTTCATTCATTATTTTATTTATATGGGTCTTCTCTCTTTTTCATTTTGTCAGTCTAGCTAGGGGCTTGTCAATCTTGTTGATCTTCTCAAAGAACCAACTTTTGGTGGTATTTATCCTCTGTATTGTTTTTTTGTTCTCTATGTCATTTATTTCTGCTTTAATCCTTGTTATTTCTTTTCTTCTACTTGGTTTAGGATTGGTTTGCTGTTCATTTTCTAGCTTCTTCAGTTGATCCATTAGTTCTTTGATTTGGCTCACTCTTCCTTTTTAATATATGCATTTAGTGCTATAAATTTCCCCCTCAGCACTACTTTTGCTGCATCCCATAGGTTTTGGTATGTTGTGTTCTCATTTTCATTCGTCTCTATATATTTAGCAATTTCTCTTGCTATTTCTTCTTTAACCCACTGATTGTTTAGGAGTGTGTTGTTTAACCTCCAGGTATTTGTGAATTTTCTAAGTCTCTGATGGTTATTGACTTCTAATTGTATTCCATTGTGGTCAGAGAATGTGCTTTGAATAATTTCAATCTTTTTAAATTTATTGAGGCTTGTTTTATGTCCCAGCATATGATCTATTCTGGAGAAAGTTCCGTGAGCACTAGAAAAGTATGTGTATCCTGGTGATTTGGGATGTAATGTTCTGTATATGTCTGTTAAATCTAATTCATTTATCAGATTGTTTAGGTTTTCAATTTCCTTATTGATCCTCTGTCTGGTTGATCTATCTATAGGAGAGAGTGATGTGTTGAAGTCTCCCACAATTATTGTGGAAACATCATTTGCTTCCTTTAGTTTTGCCAGTGTTTCTCTCATGTATTTTGTGGCACCTTGATTGGGTGCATAGACATTTACGATTGTTATTTCTTTTATTAGTATGTAGTGGCCTTCTTTGTCTCTCAAAACATCCCTGCATTTAAAGTCTATTTTATCTGAGATTAATATTGCTACACCTGCTTTCTTTTGGCTGTAGCTTGCATGAAATATTTTTTTCCATCCTTTCACTTTCAATTTCTTTGTGTTCCTGTGTCTAAGATGAGTCTCTTGTATGCAACATATTGATGGTTCATTTTTTTTTGATCCATTCTGCGAATCTATATCTTTTAATTGGGGAGTTTAATCCATTTACATTCAACGTTATAACCGTGAAGGCATTTCTTGAATCAGCCATCTTATCCTTTGGTTTATGTTTGTCATATATATTTTTCCCCTCTCTCTATTAATATCCTTTATTGTACCCATACCGAATCTCTTTAGTACTGAACCTTTCTCCAAGTCTCTCTGTCCTTTCTTTGTTTCTCTGTCTGTAGGGCTCCCTTTAGTATCTCCAGTAGGGCAGGTCTCTTGTTAGCAAATTCTCTCAGCATTTGTTTGTCTGTGAAAAAGTTAAGCTCTCCCTCAAATCTGAAGGAGAGCTTTGCTGGATAAAGTATTCTTGGTTGGAAATTTTTCTCACTCAGAATTTTAAATATATCGTGCCACTGCCTTCTTGCCTCCATGGTGGCTGCTGAGTAGTCACTACTTAGTCTTATGCTGTTTCCTTTGTATGTGGTGAATTGCTTTTCTCTTGCTGCTTTCAGAACTTGCTCCTTCTCTTCCGTGTTTGACAGTGTGATCAGAATATGTCTCGGAGTGGGTTTATTTGGATTTATTCTATTTGGAGTTCGCTGAGCATTTATGATTTGTGTATTCATGTTGTTTAGAAGATTTGGGAAGTTTTCCCCAACAATTTCTTTGAATACTCTTCCTAGACTTTTACCCTTTTCTTCCCCTTCTGGAACACCAATTAGTCTTATATTAGGATGTTTTATATTATCTATCATATCCCTGAGGTCCATTTTGATTTTTTCAATTTTTTCCCCATTCTTTCTTTTATGCTTTCATTTTCCATTCTGTCATCTTCCAGGTCACTGATTCATTGTTCAACTTCCTCTAGTCTTGTACTATGAGTGTCCAGAATCTTTTTAATTTGGTCAACAGTTTCTTTAATTTCCATAAGATCATCTATTTTTTTATTTAGTCTTGCAATGTCTTCTTTATGCTCCTCTAGGGTCTTCTTGATATCCTTTGTATCCCGTACTATGGTCTCATTGTTCATCTTTAGGTCTTTGAGTAGCTGCTCTAAGTGCTGTGTCTCTTCTGTTCTTTTGTTTTGGGTGCTTGGGCTTGGGTTATCCATATCGTCTGTTTTTTTCATATGCTTTATAATTTTCTGTTGTTTTTGGCCTCTTGGCATTTGCTGAACTTGATAGGGTTCTTTTAGGATGTGTAGACCAATTGAAGTCCTTATCTCTAATTTATCAGATCTACAGCTTCGTGGAGTACACTTCCTCTAACTAACCAGCAAGTGGCGTCCACGAGCCACCTGTTCTCCACAAGCCAGTTCTCCCCTGCTTTGCCTTTGTGGTGAGTGGGGGAGTGACTCTTGTGGGGTCCAATTGGTGTACCAAGCTTGAGTGTGTAGTTGGTGTTGCCCACCCTGTATATGGGGCGTGTTTCTGGGCAGTCAGGGAGTGGGGGTGGCTCTAACAATCAAATCTCCCTGGTGATCCTGGAGTTTTAAAGCTGCTGCAATAGTCTAATCCTTCAGTTCAGTCCTGCCACAGTTTGTCTCTGCCACTGACCCGCAGGTCCTTGGTATTGGTGTATGGCTCCTGAGACTTGCAAGTGGGTCCCTCTTCCAGGCTGTGCACCCCCTGGTCCTCTGTTGAGGGATGACTGTGCTATGTCACAGGTGAGTGCCGTCCCCCCAGGGCGGTTCTGGGCTGCTGGGCTGTGTAGGAAGGCTCCCAGTCTGCTGAAATGATGGCTGAATGGGGCTTTGTTAACCCACACTGCTCCACCTTCCCAACTCTGGGACAATCAGCTGAGGTTGTAGGGAAGGGTAATGTCCACGCCCAGTTTTGTGGAGTGTGCCTGTTATTTGAAGCACTTCCATTACACTGTGTTGTCTGGGGCAGTTCTGGGCTATGGGGCTGGCGATGGGCAGGAGTGTTTCCTGTCCACCAGGATGATGGCTGTGAGCGGACACCCCCCTTTTCTTGGGAAGTTGTGGTGTTTAGTAAAATTTCTCAGCCGCTGGATTATTGCCTTTTGTCTCAGAGCTCTCTTAGTTCTGCTCTTGTCTTGACCTGCCCAAATTGCAAGTCTTTGAAGCTTTCTGTATTGGGCTTCTTAGAGTAATTGTTTTAGAAAAAGAAAAAAGGATTAAAAAAAAAAAAAAGAAAAAAAAAGGGCCCTCCTCAGAGATCTAATGGGTTATTGAAATGCTAATAGACAAAGCAACCAGGGCCATTAAGGAAAGGTCCACAGGGCAGAGAGATCAGCTTTTCTTCAGGATTTGCATATGCGTCTCAAGGCCTGAGCTCCGCCCTTCCCCTTTCTGTGTTCACCAGAACTCCAAAAATCCTCTGCTTTTATTTTGGAGTTTTTCGTGTTATTTTTTTTTTTTTTTCTATGCCTGTCTCCTCTCTGCTGGGCTGGCAGCTCTCAGATTCTCTGGTGTCTGGTCTCAGTCTATCTATGGTTGGAGTTTGGATCAGTAGAATGAGTTTCCGATAAGGGCTGCCACTGCAGTTGTCTCTTCTCCTTCCCGGAGCTGACAGCCCCTCCTCCCACGGGACTGAGCCTGGCAGGGAGGGGCGCAGGTCCCCTGGCCGCAAAAACTTACAGATTTTGCTGATCTCAGCAGTTCCACATTTTCATGAGTGTTGTATGAAGTATGCTCAAAGTCAGATTGCTCTGTGTTGTCCAGTCCACGCATTTCCTGGCTTTCTACCTACTTTCCTGGAGGAGTAACTAAAACATACAGCTCACCAGTCCGCCATCTTGCTCTGCCTCCGACAGTTCATATTTTTTAATCCATTCTGCCAATCTATATCTTTTAATTGGCGAGTTTCATCCATCTACATTCAATGTTATTGCTGTGAAGGTATTTCTTGAATCAGCCATCATCTCCTTTGGTTTTTATTCATCAGATACATTTTTCCCTCTCTCTTTATTTCCTTTAATGTCCCTTACTAAAATTCTTTAGTTCTGAGCCCTTCTCCATTCCTCTCTCTCTCTCCTTTCCTTTTTTCTCTGCCAGTAGGTCTCCCTTTGGTATCTCTTGTAGAGCAGATCATTTGTTAGCAAATTCTCTCAGCATTTGTTTGTCTGTGAAGATTTTACAATTTTTCTTTTTCAGAATTTTAAATATGTCATGCCACTGCCTTCCTGCCTCCTTGGGGGCTGCTGAGTACTCACTACTTAGTCTTATGCTGTTTCCTTTTATGTGGTGAAGTGATTCTTGCTTGCTGCTTTCGGAACTTGTTCCTTCTCTTCAGCATTTGACAATCTCATCAGAATATGTCTCAGAGTGGGTTTATTTGGATTTATTCTGTTTGGAGTTCATTGGGCATCTATGATTTGCGTATTTACATCATTTAGAAGGGTTGGGAAGTTTTCCCTAACAATGTCTTTGAATACTCTTCCTAGTCCTTTACCCTTCCCTTTCACTTCTGGAACACCAATGATTCTTATATTTGTGCACTTCATGTTGTTCATCATATCCCTGAGATCCATTTCAAATTTTCCAATTTTTTCTCCATTTGTTCTTTTGTACTTTCACTCTCCAAAACATTTTCTTCCAGTTCGCTTACTCGTTCTTTAAGTTCATCTAATCTGCTGCTATGTGTTTCCAGGATTGTTTTAATATGATCAACAGTTTCTTTTATTTCCATAAGCTCATCTATTTTTTTATTTACTCTTGCAAATTCTTCTTTATGCTTTTCTAGGGTCATCTTCATATCCTTTATATCCTGAGCCATGATCTTGTTGTTTGTGATTACTTTAATTAATTGCTCCAAGTTTTGTGTCTCCTCTGGTTTTTTGTTTTGGGTATTTGGATTATCCATATCTTCTGGTTTTTTCATATGCTTTAAAATTTTCTGTTGTTTTTGGCCTCTTGGCATTTGCTTATCTTGATAGGGTTTTTTTAGGATATGCAGGTTTTTTTGAACAATTATCTATAATTTGACAGCTACAGCTTGGTGGAGTGCACTTTCCCTGAACTACCAGCAGATGGTGTCCCCCCCCCCAGCCACCTATTGCCCTCAAGCTAGTTCTTCTCAACTTCATCTATGCAGTGAGTGGGGGTCCAAGCTTTGTGGAGGTCCAATCAGTGCATCAATTTTCCGTGTGCAGTTGGGACCGCTGGCCCTGATGGTGGGGGGTGTTCCCCATGCAGTTAGGCAGGGAAGATGGCTTTAAGACCCAGAACTCCCAGCCATTCCCAGGGCTGTGACTATAATATCCTGGGGCTGTTGAACAAGCCAAACCCTTCCGCTCAGATTCTCCACAGTCCCTCTCTGCCGTGGGCCCACAAGTCCCTGGGATTGGTGTAGGGCTCTTCACACTTCTGTGCGGGATCCTGTATATGGGTAACTCTTAAGTTTCCTGATTACAAAAAGAGTGATTCTAACATTTTCTCATTGTGATGATTTTTTTTTAGGTCTTATTGCTAATTTTTAAAGAAAAATATTTTATTCATTTCATGTTAAATTTTATCAATTACTTTTTCTAATTTTTTTTGAGATGATCATATGCTTTTTCTTTATTCATCTCTTAATGGGGTAAATTATATTTATATACTTCTAACAGCAAGCTAGCCTGTCCTGTCATTCCTGGGATGAAACCTTGTTTATAATATATTTATAGTCTCTTAGATTTGGATTTGCTACTGTTTTATGTTTGAGTTTTTACATTTATATTCATAAATGAAATTGACCTGTAATTTTCCTTTCTCATATTAAGCTTGCCCAGATTTGGAATCAAGGTTATACTGGCCTTATAGAGTGAGTTAGGGAGAATTTTATAAAGATGGTTATAAGATTAGGATGATTTAATTTGCTAGAACTTGTCTATAAAAACCATCTCATCTTGGTGTTTTCTTTGTGGAGATTTAAATTACTGCTTCAATTTCTTTCAATGTTATAGCCCTGTTTAGGCTTTCTAATTCTTCTTGAGTGAATATAGCAATATATGGGCTTGGTTATTTTGCCATGATTTTTTTTTTTTTTATTTTAGTGCCTTAACAAGAAGTTTTATTTATAGTAAAGTGTCTGCCTCCATTTTTTTTAGTTCAGTTTTACTGAAATATACTCACATACCATACAGTCATCCATAGTATAGAATCAACTGTTCACAGTACGATCATATAGTTATGCATTCATCACCACAATCTATTTCTGAACATTTTCCCTACATCAGAAAGAATCAGGATAAGAATAAAAAATAAAAGTAAAAAAAGAACACCCAAACCATCCCTCCCATCCCACCCTATTTGTCATTTAGTTTTTGTCCCTGCTTTTCTACCCATCCATCCACATACTATACAAAGGGAGTGTGATCCACAAGGTCTTCACAATCACACTGTCCCCCCTTGTAATCTACATTATTATACAGTTGTCTTCAGGAGTCCAGACTACTGGGTTGGAGTTTGGTAGTTTCAGGTATTTACTTCTAGCTATTCCAATACATTAAAACCTAAGGGGTGTTATCTATATAGTGCATAAGAATCTCCACCAGAGTGACCTCTCAACTCCACTTGAAATCTCTCAGCCACTGAAAGTATTTCATCTCATTTTGCATCCCCCTTTTGGTCAAGAAGATATTCTCAATCCCATGATGCTGGGTCCAGATTCATTCCTGGGAGTCATATCTCGTGTTGCCAGGGAGATTTACACCCCTGGGAGTCGGGACCCACATAGTGGGGAGGGCAGTGAGTTTGCCTGCCGAGGTGGCTCAGTTAGAGAGAGAGAGAGAGAGGGCCACATCTGAGCAATAAAGAGACACTCACGGGGAGACTCTTAGGCACAATTATATGCAAGTTTAGCCTCTCCTTTGCAGTAACGAGCCCCACAAGGGCAAGTCCCATGATAGAGGGCTCAGCACATCAAACTGCCAGTCCCAATGTTTCTGCCTCCATTTTTTTTTTTTTTAATCATCATTTTATTGAGATATATTCACATACCACGCAGTCATACAAAACAAATTGTACTTTCGATTGTTTACAGTACCATTACATAGTTGTACATTCATCACCTAAATCAATCCCTGACACCTTCATTAGCACACACACAAAAATAACAAGAATAATAATTAGAGTGAAAAAGAGCAATTGAAGTAAAAAAGAACACTAGGTACCTTTGTCTGTTTGTTTGCTTCCCCTACTTTTCTACACATCGATCCATAAACTAGACAAAGTGGAGTTTGGTCCTTATGGCATTCCCAATCCCACTGTCACCCCTCATAAGCTACATTTTTATACAACTGTCTTCGAGATTCATGGGTTCTGGGTTGTAGTTTAATAGTTTCAGGTATCCACCACCAGCTACCCCAATTCTTTAGAACCTAAAAAAGGTTGTCTAAAGTGTGCGTAAGAGTGCCCACCAGAGTGATCTCTCGGCTCGTTTTGGAATCTCTCTGCCACTGAAGCTTATTTCATTTCCTTTCACATCCCCCTTTTGGTCAAGAAGATGTTCTCCATCCCACGATGCCGGGTCTACATTCCTCCCCGGGAGTCATATTCCACGTTGCCAGGGAGATTCACTTCCCTGGGTGTCTGATCCCACGTAGGGGGGAGGGCAGTGATTTCACCTTTCAAGTTGGCTTAGCCAGAGAGAGAGGGCCACATCTGAGCAACAAAGAGGCATTCAGGAGGAGACTCTTAGGCACAAATACAGGGAGGCCTAGCCTCTCCTTTGCAGCAACCGTCTTCCCAAGGGTAAAACTTATGGTAGAGGGCTCAACCCATCAAACCACCAGTCCCCTATGTCTGTGGTCATGTTAGCAACCATGGTGGTGGGGTAGGCGAATACCCCTGCATTCTCCACAGGCTCCTCAAGGGGGCACTACATCGTTTTTTTTTTTTTTTTTTTTTCCTTGTTTGTCTTTTTTCTTTTTTTTTTTTTTTTTTAACTTTCCCTTCTTTTTTCAAATCAACTGTATGAAAAAAAAAGTTAAAAAGAAAACAAACATACAATAAAAGAACATTTCAAAGAGACCATAGCAAGGGAGTAAGAAAAAGACAACTAACCTAAGATAACTGCTTAACTTCCAACATGTTCCTACTTTACCCCAAGAAAGTTACATACTATAGCAACATTTCAGTGAACTTGTTCCTACTACATCCATCAGAAATTAACAGACCATAGTCATTTCTGGGCATCCCCAGAACGTTAAATAGCTTATCTGTTCTTCTTGGATTATTGTTCCCCCTTCCTTAATTGCTCTCTACTGCTAGTTCCCCTACATTCTACATTATAAACCATTTGTTTTACATTTTTCAAAGTTCACATTAGTGGTAGCATATAATATTTCTCTTTTTGTGCCTGGCTTATTTCGCTCAGCATTATGTCTTCAAGGTTCATCCATGTTGTCATATGTTTCACCAGATCATTCCTTCTTACTGCCGCGTAGTATTCCATCGTGTGTATATACCACATTTTATTTATCTACTCATCTGTTGATGGACATTTGGGTTGTTTCCATCTCTTGGCAATTGTGAATAATGCTGCTATGAACATTGGCGTGCAGATATCTGTTCGTGTCACTGCTTTCCGATCTTCCGGGTATATCCCGAGAAGTGCAATCGCTGGATCGAATGGTAGCTCTATCTCTAGTTTTCTAAGGAACTGCCAGACTGACTTCCAGAGTGGCTGAACCATTATACAGTCCCACCAACAATGAATAAGAGTTCCAATTTCTCCACATCCCCTCCAGCATTTGTAGTTTCCTGTTTGTTTAATGGCAGCCATTCTAACCGGTGTTAGATGGTATCTCATTGTGGTCTTAATTTGCATCTCTCTAATAGCTAGTGAAGCTGAACATTTTTTCATGTGTTTCTTGGCCATTTGTATTTCCTCTTCAGAGAACTGTCTTTTCATATCTTTTGCCCATTTTATAATTGGGCTGTCTGTACTATTGTCATTGAGTTGTAGGATTTCTTTGTATATGCAAGATATCAGTCTTTTGTCAGATACATGGTTTCCAAAAATTTTTTCCCATTGAGTTGGCTGCCTCTTTACCTTTTTGAGAAATTCCTTTGAGGTGCAGAAACTTCTAAGCTTGAGGAGTTCCCATTTATCTATTTTCTCTTTTGTTGCTTGTGCTTTGGGTGTAAAGTCTAGGAAGTGGCCTCCTAATACAAGGTCTTGAAGATGTTTTCCTACATTATCTTCTAGGAGTTTAATGGTACTTTCTTTTATATTGAGATCTTTGGTCCATTTTGAGTTAATTTTTGTGTAGGGGGTGAGGTAGGGGTCCTCTTTCATTCTTTTGGATATGGATATCCAACTCTCCCAGCCCCATTTGTTGAAAAGACCATTATGGCTCAGTTCGGTGACTTTGGGGGCCTTATCAAAGATCAGTCGGCCATAGATCTGAGGGTCTATCTCTGAATTCTCAATTCGATTCCATTGATCTATATGTCTATCTTTGTGCCAGTACCATGCTGTTTTGGCAACTGTGGCTTTATAATAAGCTTCAAAGTCAGGGAGTGTAAGTCCTCCCACTTCGTTTTTCTTTTTTAAAGTGTCTTTAGCAATTCGAACTGCCTCCATTTTTGATATTTGATAGCTGACAGCTTTCAAGCTCCACCCCTCTATGTACCCTTTCTGCCCCATGTCTAGGCCAGCTGATGAGAGAGCCTGCATGTTTCCTCTTTTGGCTCCAGTGGGAAGTCCTGGCCTGCTCACAGGAACACTCACCCCACTCTCATTGCCTCACCACCCTAAACTCCCAACAAGTCTCCTGTCCCTGCTCTCTCAAATCATTCCTGGACCTGGTTGGGAGCCACCCTGCCCTCCCCAGAGAGCCTCATTATGTGAGTAATAAACCTCTTAATACCTGATTGTTGCATGTGTGGTGTCCTCAGTCCTAACATCTGAACCCCTGCCTCTGTGGGTGACTGCAACTTTATTCCTCACTCATTTAACATACCCATGCTACATTGTCCCCCTCGGAAACCTGAGATGGAAGAGCCTTTACCTTCTGGGTTAATGTTGGTCATGTGGCAGAGAAAGAAACCACACACCCAACTCATCTTTCATTGGACAAAACAAGTTACACAGACATGCCCTGTCCAGAGGTAGAAGAACTGGAAATGTATTTGAATCGCTAAGGATCACCACAGTTGATTTTAGAACACCAAATTTTTCTAGGAATTTGCCAACTTTATCTAAAATTATCTAAAATTTATCTAAAATTGCAAAAATATTTGGCATCAAATTGTTACCAGTATCTTTTAGAGTCTTTTAACCCCTCTTTAATGTACAACTATATGTTTCCTATTTCATTCTCTCTCTTTTTCTGGCAGATGTTTATCTTTTTCTGTTCATCTTTTCAAAGAACCAACTTAGGTTTTGTTGACCTTACCAAGTTTTTGTGTTCATTGATTTCTTCCTGTATTTTATTTTCTCCTTCCTTCTATTTCCCTTTAGATTATTCTGTTATCTTTTTCCTAATTTCTTAATATAGATCCTTAAGTCATTGTATTTCAATCTTTCTTCTTTTTTTCTATAATAAGTATTTAAGACTCTGTGCCAGTTTAGATGTATTATGTCCCCCAAAATGCCATGTTCTTTAATATGCAAGCTTGTGGGGGCAGACGTATTAGTGTTGATTCAGTTGGAATCTTTGGATTAGGCTGTTTCCATGGTGATGTGACCCACCCAACTATAGGTGATACTTTTGATTAGATTATTCCCATGGAGGTGTGGCCCCACCCATTCAGCATGGGTCTTGATTAGTTTATTGGAGCCCAATAAAAGCTTACAAACAGAAGGACCTCAGAGTAACTGCAAGCTTAGAGAGACATTTTGAAGACTGCTGTTGAAAGCTGATGCTGGCATTTTGTAGAACACCATATTGAAATGCAACCTGGGAGCAAGCAGACGCCAGCCATGTGCCTTCCCAGCTAACAGAGGTTTTCTGGATGCCAATGGCCATCCTTCAGTGAAGGTACCCTATTGTTGATTCCTTACCTTGGACACTTAATGGCCTTAAGACTGTAACTTTGTAACCAAATAAACTCCTTTATAAAAGCCAATCCATTTCTGGTGTTTTGTAAAATGGCAGCATTAGCAAACTGGAACAGGCTGTTTATGCTGTATTCCTCAAGTTTTTATATATATATTTTAAAATTATCATTCAACTCTAGGTAGTTTTTAAGTGTCCATCATGATTTATTTTTGAGTAATGAGTTATTAAAACTAGGTTTTTAAAATTTTTTTGAAATGTTTGCCAATTTTAATTTATCCTTTTCATATTAACATTACCTTGATGGGATGTGGTCAAAGAATGTGGTTTGTATGATACTTCATCTTTAAAATTTGTTGAACCTTGCTTAGTTGTTCAATAAGTGATCCATTTTTTATAAATATTCAATATGTGTGGAAAAGAATATGTGTTCTCTATTTGTTGCATGTAGTATTCTATATTTACTGTCTATTGAATATCACCTGTTAATTTTGTTTTTAAAATCTGCTATATCTTTGTTGATTGTTTATCTGCTTTACCTATCAATAATTGAGAAAGGTGTATTGAAATCTCCTACTATGATGATGGATTTGTCAATTTCTCCCTGTAATTCCTTATAATTTGCTTGGTATAATTTGAGAATATTTTATTAGTGGTATAAAAGTTTAGAACTTTAAGATCTTCTTAGTGAATTGATGCTTTTGTCATCATGTGCTGGCCTTCTCTTTCCTTAATAATACTTTTTGTGTAAAAGCCTATTTTGTCAGGTATCAATCTAGTGCCACCAGCTTTATTTTTGTAAATATTTTTCCTGATAGATACTTTTCCATTCTTTTACTTTCCAGATTTCTGAGTCCTTATGCTTTACCCGTGTTTCCTGCAAAAAAAGATACAACTGGATTTAAATATATCCTGTCTTTTAACTGATAGGTTCAGCTTTTCCTTTCTACTTGTCTCACATTTTCATGATCTTTTAAAACATTCGTTAGTCAAAAAAATTTTTTCCGACATCTGTATTTTTCATCAACAGAACAGGTACTGGTTAAGATATTTGGTCCCCTACCCTTGTCCCATCTTGTCATATTATATTGAAAAGTGTCTAGAAATTTAATTTGGGTTTATTTATATACTTTTCCTTGCTTCTTTCTTGTTCTTATCTCTTTTAAAAGGCAACAATAAATTTTGCCAAGGTATCTGATAAACCTTATTTTGCATATCACTTGTGACATCTAGATTTGTTTATCTGCTTAATCAAGTTGTCTTCAAAATAGTTTTCAAGACAAACTTTTCAATGGCAAACTTTCTGAGGCCTTCTATACCTGAGAAGATGTGTTTTATGAAATCACAATTGCATGTCAATTCAGCTCAATATAAAATTCTAGGTTCAAGGTTCTCTTACTTCATTAATTTAAACATATTTCTCTTTGAACCCAACATTTCAGTTGAAAAGTTTTATGTCAGTCTTATTCCCATTCTTTTGTAGGTGGTCTCTTTATTTTTTTCTAAAACCTGTTAGAATTTTCTCTATGTCTTTAATATTCTTACATTTCACAATAATGTATGAGATTGTTCTCCCCTGTTTGGCCTTTACTGGTCCTGTGGATCTAAAGTCTTACATCTTCATTTACTTCTGAGAAATCTACAACTCTTTCTTCCTGTCCATTTTCATTTCTCTCTCCTGTGACTCCTATTAAGAAATGATTCCACTTCTACATTTAACCTCCAGGTCTCCTAACCTTTCTTTTCTATTTTGTCCTGCACTTTTAGATACTCCCAATAATTCCTCCGTCTAAACTTCCAAATTATTAATTCATTCTTCAGCTCTGTGTTCTACTATAATCTCATCTATTGAATTCTCTATTTCAACTCTTATTTTTCTTTTCTTTTTATATAATGCTTGTATTTTTAATAAGCTTATTATGCTTTTATTAAATTCTTGGTCCTTCTGTTCTAATAGCTCTACTTACAGTGGTACTTATGATCCAGTTTGTTATTGTTTGGAAGTAAGTTTGCCTCTCCAATTTAAGATTATCTTGTCCTGTGAAATTCATATTCTTCTGGGAATCACTGATGTATAAGAAAGGGCCAAAGTCCAGATCATTTAAGACAGCCAAGACCTAGGGTGGAACTCTGTTTCCAAAAAACCATCATTATTGCCCCCCACACACCAGTTTTCAGCTTCACCTCCATCCCCCAAAATGAAATGGCATTGGGTGGCAGTGCCCCTTGTTTGTAATCCACAGCCCTGCCTGGCTGCCCTCCTACCCTGGTTTCAGCCTCTCCACCACACTCTCAGATCAGTACAAACAGCCTTTCAGCTCCCCAGGGTTTTCTTTCCGCTTTTCACATTCATTCCTAGAGTCCCAGTGGGGGAGACAGCAGCCCTTGCACATTCACCATCTTGGCAAGGTCTGGAGCCCAAAATTCCTTGTTTATTTTATTTTATTTTTTTGCATGACAGCTTTCTTGAGATATAATTAACATATGAGGCAATTTGCCCATTAATGTGTACAATTCAGCAGTTTTAGTATAAGTGTTGTGCAACCATCACCACTATCTAATTTTGGAACATTTCTATCACTCCAAAAAGAAACCTGGTATCCATTAGTAGTCACTCCCTATTTCCCCTTTTTGCCAGCCCTTGGCAAACACTGACTTACTATCTCTAAGGATTTGCCTACTCTGGACATTTCATATAAATGGAATCATACAATATGTGGCCTTTTGTGCCTGGCTTCTCTCACATAACATGATGTTTTGAAGGTTCATCCACATTGTAGCATGTGCAGCTTTTATGGCTGAATCTCCTTTTATTTTCAACCCTTCTAAATACTTTTGATTTTGGTGTTCCCTGTGTACATCGTAAAGTTGTAGCTAACATAAAAGTCTTTTGATAGATAGGTTTAGTTCATTTGCATTTAATTGATATAACAATATACTGGGACTCAGTTTTATATTATTTAATGCTGTTTTCTGTTTTTTATGGATTTTTTGTTAACAATCTTTCACTGCACGGGCTGTGTGGTAGGACAGACCTCCTGTAGATAGAATAACCGAGGACCACACCCTCACTGGTGGTCTTTACAAACCTGAGATGCAACTGTGTCGTGTACCGGACATTGTCACACAGTGGTAGACAGTATAGCGAGACGGAGCTCCTGGCTTGGTAGGAATTTGTACCCAGAATCCGGATGATAAATTCAGGTGCTGTGCCTGGCCGAAGGCAGTATTCTCCCCGAGTTCCCAAGTGACAGGATTATAGGTATAAAAGGCTCGTGATCCTCTTTTAGGATTTCAGCAACAAGACATCATCCTGGCCGAGCAGAACACCATTACCCAGTCCCAGGAAGAGGACCTGGAGCACATTTCCCCCATTTTGACATTCTTGGGAATGCTCTGCCCAAAGTATGTCATTTTGTTGGTAGCAGTAGAATGTAACTTCTAGAAGCTCCTTCCTTGCTCTATTTTTCTCCATAGCTCCCATCACCATTGTATACTTTATATAGTATTTATGCATTTATTTCTGTCTCCTATACTAGAATGTTAGCTCTTTGACCACAGAATTTTGCCTGTTGTTTTTCTTTCACTGGTGTATTCCTAGTGCCTAGAATAGTGCCTGGTATATAGTAGATTCTCAATAAATTAATAAACCTTGGGTTTCTTTGCCTCTCCTCTATATGTCATTTTTTTCTCCAATTATTTTAAACTCCTTTATTTCTACTTCACTTTGCTGGGTTTTCTTCTTCCTGCATTCTATGTCCTTAAGATATTTTCAGCAGTATTTTTTATTCTCCCTTAGGCTAATTTCCATTTTGCCTTCATTTTATTTTCTTTTTTACTGAGTTCTGTCAGCTCATGTTTTACTGCCTGATGTCTTACTATCTTTTTCCTAAGCTTGCTTGGTGCTCTTTCTTCTTGGAGGCAATCATTCCATTAAGTTTTTTTTTTAAATGCTTGGCAATTGTTTGGTTACAACCTTTTTTCTGCTCTGTGGCAGCATTTCCCTGCTGAGGATCCTGCATCTGCCACTGACTTTTCCTATTCCTTACCTGTGTTTGTGTAGATCCTTTACAGCTTGCTTCTTGATTACTCATCTTTGAATGAGTGGAGTTTTTCCTAGACCAGCTCTTTGCCAGCCAGAGCATCATGTGGGAGGAGTCAGAGCAATGTTCCTAGTTAGCTGGAATTTTTCTCGTGACCCAGGGTTTTGGATGCTAGCTTGATCAGCTTTTACTTCTCAGTTTAAGCACGTCTGGAGATACTGGCCTGTGCAAAGGAGGTTTGCACAATTTGATTTTCATTTATTTATTTGTTTGTTGCCTGAATTAGGAGAGAGGAAATTTATGTCTGGGTGCCTGGGGGCAGAGACAGGGGGTGAAAAGACACACCCTCAAGAGAACCAGGTGTACACAGTGTGGAGAGAGGGGCAGAAGGGGCTCTGTTTGGGGCTGGATGCCTGGGGTGATGTGGAAGCAGGGCAGAGAGGGTAGCATCTTCTTCCCCACTCCTGTGGGGAGCAGGGCTCAGAGCAGGGGAAGAAGGGAATGCAGCTCTGCTTTGGCTCCACTCCAACTGAGATCTGAGGTTACAAGGCACGGAAACCAGCCCTGGCCAACTCGTGAAAGCACCCAGCGTTCCTCTCCCCTTCCACTTTCCTCGTGATCCTGATGGAGCCGTGAATTTCGGAGCGCCTCCTAACCACCCCAGCTGAACCCTGGCTCCAAGCTAGGTCTAGAGCCCATTAAGGCCCAGTTAGGCATCTACATAGTCAGCCATCCTAAACAAGTATGAGTTCAACCAGGATCAGGGATTCAAAACAGGAACTGAATAGCCAGACTCTGTGTAGACGGGGCTGCTCTGGAGATTTCCAGGTCTCACAGACCCTGCCTCTCTGAGTTGTAATCAGCTTTGGACTCCCCTCCAGGTTCAAAGTCCCTGGAAGGAGAGAGCCTCATGTTTACCAGTAGTGTGAGGAAAGAACTAAAAAATGTCAGCTGACGAGCTAATGACATCGACTTTGATGATGTGCCTGTCCTCCCTAGAGAAAGCCTGACAGGTTTCACTCGCTCAGCTATGACCAAAGGAACCAAATGACATCAACAGTTAAGCTTCGTCATCAGAACTCCCTCTTCATCATAGGTGAAAGCCAACCACCCACTTTATCATGGGTTTCTATAAACTGTGAAGTGTCTGTGGAAACCTCTGTTTACTCCCTTTTAGAATCTCTTCATATAATCTGGGTTACCCTGGCCCTTGGGTTTTTATTTGGCTACTAAAGAGATTTGATCTCAACTCAATGCTCCCATCCATATCCCCCTCCTGACAGGGTTCTGTAGAACTCAGGAGAAATGCTCTCTGTCTAAGTGGTCCTGGAGGAATTGTGATGGGGAAAATTTGGTGAGCTTGCTGAAATAGATACAGAGGACTAGAAATTGGACCTATGTGGAAAAAGTGGAAAAAGAGTGTTCTTGGAGAACAGAAAGATATTTAGTTACACTAAGAAATTAAAACCTAATTATTATTATTGAGATTTTATCCAGGAAATGAGTATTGACTACCTATTCTGTGTCAATGATGTGTTTAATGTTAAAAATACAAAAATAGATAAGACGTAGGCCCACTCCCGCCCCACCCCCCCTCACCCAGAACTCATTGAGTAGTGGAGAAACTATTTTAGTGTTTCAAAGGAATCATCAACAAGTAGAGTCAATGATCTATTATTTTATTGTAAAATATTGTGTGCTTATTGAAGAGAATTTGGAAAACAATGAGAAAATTAAAAATCATCTCTGATACTACCACCAGAAATAATCACTATTAACAAGTGTTATAATAATACTTGTTCTAATAATGAGTACTAACATTTATTAATTGCTTTTCTGTATGTCAGGGACTATGATAGACTCTCAGTTAATCATATGTCAGCCCTAGGAAGTGGGTACCACCACGGTCCCCATTTTATAGGTGATGAGACAGAGGCTTTGAGAGGGTAGTCAGCCCAAAGTCTCATAGCTGGTGAGTTGCAGGGGTGGAACCCACTGAGATGTGTCTTGTCCCCAAGCTCCAAACCAGGTCAGGGAGGACCCAGCAGCAAAGCCTTCGTCATCAGAGGGCAAGGCATTTCTGAATGCAGCCTGGTGGCTGTGACTCAGATTTGCCTTTCAATGGACTATATCCCATGGAAAGGTGGGGATGAACAAGCTGTGTCCCTAAAAAAAAAAGCTGGTTTCTTTGGGAACTTTAATAGAAAGTGATGAGAAAGGACTGTCACACGCTGGGAGGAGTGGCATCTGAAGTGAAGGCTGCACTGGTGATGCAGTGCTGCCACCTGGTGGAGTTTATGAGGTAGGACACTATATCCCTCCAGACAAACTTAAAAGACACTCCTTGTAACGAATGAGAACTTTCCGAGAGGAATCTCGAGAAGTTGGAAATCTTACATTTGCAGGCGGAGACAAGAGTTATAATTGCTATTGTAACCCCATCTCTCCCCATATCCTAGTAAGGCTTGGAGAAATGCATATTATGTGTATTTTCCTGTGTAATTTAAAAAAAACATTTTTTTTGCATGTGAAATATAACATACAGAAAAGTGATAACTTTCAAAGTACGGTTTAACAAGTAGTTGTAGAGCAAGTTTCAAAGTATGGTATGAATTACAGTTCCATAATTTCAGTTATTTTCTTCTCGCTGTTCTAATACACTAGAGACTGGAGGCGGGGCAAGATGGCAGACTGGTGAGCTGTATGTTTTAGTTACTCCTCCAGGAAAGTAGGTAGAAAGCCAGGAACTGCGTGGACTGGACACCACAGAGCAATCTGACTTTGGGCATACTTCATACAACACTCATGAAAACGTGGAACTGCTGAGATCAGTGAAATCTGTAAGTTTTTGTGGCCAGGGGACCTGCACCCCTCTCTGCCAGGCTCAGTCCCATGGGAGGAGGGGCTGTCAGCTCCGGGAAGGAGAAGAGAGAACTGCAGTGGCAGCCCTTATCGAAACTCACTCTACTGATCCAAACTTCAACCATAGATAGACTGAGACCAGACACCAGAGAATCTGAGAGCAGCCAGCCCAGCAGAGAGGAGACAGGCATAGAAAAAAACAGCACGAAAAACTCCAAAATAAAAGCGGAGGATTTTTGGAGTTCTGGTGAACATAGAAAGGGGAAGGGCAGAGCTCAGGCCCTGAGGCTCATATGCAAATCCCGAAGAAAAGCTCATCTCTCTGCCCTGTGGACCTTTCCTTAATGGCCCTAATTGCTTTGTCTCTTAGCATTTCAATAACCCATGAGACCTGTGAGGAGGGCCCTTTTTTTTTTTAATCCTTTTTTCTTTTTTCTAAAACAATTACTCTAAGAAGCCCAATACAGAAAGCTTCAAAGACTTGCAATTTGGGCAGGTCAAGACAAGAGCAGAACTAAGAGAGCTCTGAGACAAAAGGCAATAATCCAGTGGCTGAGAAAATTCACTAAACACCACAACTTCCCAAGAAAAGGGGGGTGTCCGCTCACAGCCATCATCCTGGTGGACAGGAAACACTCCTGCCCATCGCCAGCCCCATAGCCCAGAGCTGCCCCAGACAACCCAGTGTGAAGGAAGTGCTTCAAATAACAGGCACACACCACAAAACTGGGCGTGGACATTAGCCTTCCCTGCAACCTCAGCTGATTGTCCCAGAGTTGGGAAGGTGGAGCAGTGTGAATTAACAAAGCCCCATTCAGCCATCATTTCAGCAGACTGGGAGCCTCCCTACACAGCCCAGCAGCCCAGAACCACCCTGGGGGGACGGCACTCACCTGTGACATAGCACACTCATCCCTCAACAGAGAACCCGGGGTGCACAGCCTGGAAGAGGGGCCCACTTGCAAGTCTCAGGAGCCATATGCCAATACCAAGGACTTGTGGGCCAGTGGCAGAGACAAACTGTGGCAGGACTGAACTGAAGGATTAGACTATTGCAGCAGCTTTAAAACTCCAGGATCACCAGGGAGATTTGATTGTTAGAGCCACCCCCACTCCCTGACTGCCCAGAAACATGCCCCACATACAGGGCGGGCAACACCAACTACACACGCAAGCTTGGTACACCAATTGGACCCCACAAGACGCACTCCCCTACTCACCACAAAGGCTAAACAGGGGAGAACTGGCTTGTGGAGAACAGGTGGCTCGTGGACGCCACCTTCTGGTTAGTTAGAGAAAGTGTACTCTACGAAGCTGTAGATCTGATAAATTAGAGATAAGGACTTCAATTGGTCTACAAATCCTAAAAGAACCCTAACAAGTTCAGCAAATGCCAAGAGGCCAAAAACAACAGAAAATTATAAAGCATATGAAAAAACAAGACGATGTGGATAACCCAAGCCCAAGCACCCAAATCAAAAGAACAGAAGAGACACAGCACCTAGAGCAGCTACTCAAAGAACTAAAGATGAACAATGAGACCATAGTACGGGATACAAAGGATATCAAGAAGACCCTAGAAGAGCATAAAGAAGACATTGCAAGACTAAATAAAAAAAGAGATGATCTTATGGAAATTAAAGAAACTGTTGACCAAATTAAAAAGATTCTGGACACTCATAGTACAAGACTAGAGGAAGTTGAACAATGAATCAGTGACCTGGAAGATGACAGAATGGAAAATGAAAGCATAAAAGAAAGAATGGGGAAAAAAGTTGAAAAAATCGAAACGGACCTCAGGGATATGATAGATAACATAAAACGTCCAAATATAAGACTCATTGGTGTTCCAGAAGGGGAAGAAAAGGGTAAAGGTCTAGGAAGAGCATTCAAAGAAATTGTTGGGGAAAACTTCCCAAATCTTCTAAACAACATAAATACACAAATCATAAATGCTCAGCAAACTCCAAATAGAATAAATCCAAATAAACCCACTCCGAGACATATTCTGATCACACTGTCAAACACGGAAGAGAAGAAGCAAGTTCTGAAAGCAGCAAGAGAAAAGCAATTCACCACATACAAAGGAAACAGCATAAGACTAAGTAGTGACTACTCAGCAGCCACCATGGAGGCGAGAAGGCAGTGGCACGATATATTTAAAATTCTGAGTGAGAAAAATTTCCAACCAAGAATACTTTATCCAGTAAAGCTCTCCTTCAAATTTGAGGGAGAGCTTAACTTTTTCACAGACAAACAAATGCTGAGAGAATTTGCTAACAAGAGACCTGCCCTACTGGAGATACTAAAGGGAGCCCTAAAGACAGAGAAACAAAGAAAGGACACAGAGACTTGGAGAAAGGTTCAGTACTAAATAGATTCAGTATGGGTACAATAAAAGATATTAATAGAGAGAGGGGAAAAATGTATATGACAAACATAAACCAAAGGAAGATGGCTGATTCAAGAAATGCCTTCATGGTTATAACGTTGAATGTAAATGGATTAAACTCCCCAATTAAAAGATATAGATTCGCAGAATGGATCAAAAAAAATGAACCATCAATATGTTGCATACAAGAGACTCATCTTAGACACAGGGACACAAAGAAACTGAAAGTGAAAGGATGGAAAAAAGTATTTCATGCAAGCTACAGCCAAAAGAAAGCAGGTGTAGCAATATTAATCTCAGATAAAACAGACTTTAAATGCAGGGATGTTTTGAGAGACAAAGAAGGCCACTACATACTAATAAAAGGGGCAATTCAGCAAGAAGAAATAACAATCGTAAATGTCTATGCACCCAATCAAGGTGCCACAAAATACATGAGAGAAACACTGGCAAAACTAAAGGAAGCAATTGATGTTTCCACAATAATTGTGGGAGACTTCAACACATCACTCTCTCCTATAGATAGATCAACCAGACAAAGGACCAATAAGGAAATTGAAAACCTAAACAATCTGATAAATGAATTAGATTTAACAGACATATACAGAACATTACATCCCAAATCACCAGGATACACATACTTTTCTAGTGCTCACGGAACTTTCTCCAGAATAGATCATATGCTGGGACATAAAACAAGGCTCAATAAATTTAAAAAGATTGAAATTATTCAAAGCACATTCTCTGACCACAATGGAATACAATTAGAAGTCAATAACCATCAGAGACTTAGAAAATTCACAAATACCTGGAGGTTAAACAACACACTCCTAAACAATCAGTGGGTTAACGAAGAAATAGCAAGAGAAATTGCTAAATATATAGAGAGACGAATGAAAATGAGAACACAACATACCAAACCTATGGGAGCAGCAAAAGCAGTGCTGAGGGGGAATTTATAGCACTAATCATATATTAAAAGGAAGAAGAGAGCCAAAATCAAAGAACTAATGGATCAACTGAAGAAGCTAGAAAATGAACAGCAACAAATCCTAAACCAAGTAGAAGAAAATAAACTAACAAGGATTAAAGCAGAAATAAATGACATAGAAAACAAAAAAAACAATAAGTAGAGGATAAAAATCACCAAAAGTTGGTTCTTTGAGAAGATCAAGAAGATTGACAAGCCCCTAGCTAGACTGACAAATCAAAAAGAGAGGAAGACCCATATAAACAAAATAATGAATGAAAAAAGGTGACATAACTGCAGATCCTGAAGAAATTAAAAAAATTATAAGAGGATATTATGAACAACTGTATGGGAACAAACTGGATAATGTAGAGGAAATGGACAATTTCCTGGAAACATATGAACAACCTAGACTAACCAGAGAAGAAATAGAAGACCTCAATCAACCCATCACAAGCAAAGAGATCCAATCAGTCATCAAAAATCTTCCCACAAATAAATGCCCAGGGCCAGATGGCTTCACAGGGGAATTCTACCAAACTTTCCAGAAAGAACGGACACCAATCTTACTCAAACTCTTTCAAAACAGTGAAGAAAATGGAACACTACCTCATTTTATGAAGCTAACATCAATCTAATACCAAAACCAGGCAAAGATGCTACAAAAAAGGAAAACTACTGGCCAATCTCCCTAATGAATATAGATGCAAAAATACTTGCAAATCAAATCCAAAGACACATTAAAAAAATCATACACCATGACCAAGTGGGGTTCATTCCAGGCATGCAAGGATGGTTCAACATAAGAAAATCAATCAATGTGTTACAACACATTAAAAATTTGAAAGGGAAAAATCAAATGATCATCTCAATAGATGCTGAAAAAGCATTTGACAAAATCCAACATCCCTTTTTGGTAAAAACACTTCAAAAGGTAGGAATTGAAGGAAACTTCCTCAATATGATAAAGAGCATATATGAAAAACCCACAGCCAGCATAGTACTCAATGGTGAGAGACTGAAAGCCTTCCCTCTAAGATCAGGAACAAGACAAGGATGCCCGCTGTCACCACTGTTATTCAACATTGTGCTGGAAGTGCTAGCCAGGGCAATCCGGCAAGACAAAGAAATAAAAGGCATCCAAATTGGAAAAGAAGAAGTAAAACTGTCATTGTTTGCAGATGATATGATCTTATATCTGGAAAACCCTGAGAAATTGACGATACAACTACTAGAGTTAATAAATTTAGCAAATTAGCGGGATACAAGATTAATGTACATAAGTCAGTAATGTTTGCATATGCTAGAAATGAACAAACTGGAGAGACACTCAAGAAAAAGATACCATTTTCAATAGCAACTAAAAAAATCAAGTACCTAGGAATAAACTTAACCAAAGATGTAAAAGACCTATACAAAGAAAACTACATAACTCTACTAAAAGAAATAGAAGGGGACCTTAAAAGATGGAAAAATATTCCATGTTCATGGATAGGAAGGCTAAATGTCATTAAGATGTCAATTCTACCCAAACTCATCTACAGATTCAATGCAATCCCAATCAAAATTCCAACAACCTACTTTGCAGATTTGGAAAAGCTAGTTATCAAATTTATTTGGAAAGGGAAGATGCCTTGAATTGCTAAAGACACTCTAAAAAAGAAAAACAAAGTGGGAGGACTTACACTCCCTGACTTTGAAGCTTATTATTAAGCCACAGTTGTCAAAACAGCATGGTAGTGGCACAAAGATAGACATATAGATCAATGGAATCGAATTGAGAACTCAGAGATAGACCCTCAGATCTATGGCCGACTGATCTTTGATAAGGCCCCCAAAGTCACTGAACTGAGTCATAATGGTCTTTTCAAGAAATGGGGCTGGGAGAGTTGGATATCCATATCCAAAAGAAGGAAAGAGGATCCCTACCTCACACCCTACACAAAAATTAACTCAAAATGGACCAAAGATCTCAATATAAAAAAAAGTACCATAAAACTCCTAGAAGATAATGTAGGAAAACATCTTCAAAACCTTGTATTAGGCGGCCACTTCCTAGACTTTACACCCAAAGCACAAGCAACAAAAGAAAAAATAGATAAATGGGAACTCCTCAAGCTTAGAAGTTTCTGCACCTCAAAGGAATTTCTCAAAAAGGTAAAGAGGCAGCCAACTCAATGGGAAAAAATTTTTGGAAACCATGTATCTGACAAAAGACTGATATCTTGCATATATGAAGAAATCCTACAACTCAATGACAATAGTACAGACAGCCCAATTATAAAATGGGCAAAAGATATGAAAAGACACTTCTCTGAACAGGAAATACAAATGGCCAAGAAACACATGAAAAAATGTTCAGCTCCACTAGCTATTAGAGAGATGCAAAGTAAGACCACAATGAGATACCATCTAACACCGATTAGAGTGGCTGCCATTAAACAAACAGGAAACTATAAATGCTGGAGGGGATGTGGAGAAATTGGAACTCTTATTCATTGTTGGTGGGACTGTATAATGGTTCAGCCACTCTGGAAGTCAGTCTGGCAGTTCCTTAGAAAACTAGATATAGAGTTACCATTCGATCCAGCGATTGCACTTCTCGGTATATACCCGGAAGATCGGAAAGCAGTGACACGAACAGATATCTGCACGCCAATGTTCATAGCAGCATTATTCACAATTGCCAAGAGATGGATACAACCCAAATGACCTCCAACAGATGAGTGGATAAATAAAATGTGGTATATACACATGATGGAATACTACACGGCAGTAAGAAGGTACGATCTCGTGAAACATATGACAACATGGATGAACCTTGAAGACATAATGCTGAGCGAAACAAGCCAGGCACAAAAAGAGAAATATTAAATGCTACCACTAATGTGAACTTTGAAAAATGTAAAACGAATGGTTTATAATGTAGAATGTAGGGAACTAGCGATAGAGAGCAATTAAGGAAGGGGGAACAATAATCCAAGAAGAACAGATAAGCTATTTAACGTTCTGGGGATGCCCAGGAATGACTATGGTCTGTTAACTTCTGATGGATGTAGTAGGAACAAGTTCACAGAAATGTTGCTATATTAGGTAACTTTCTTGGGGTAAAGTAGGAACAGGTTGGAAGTAAAGCAGTTATCTTAGGTTAGTTGTCTTTTTCTTACTCCCTTGTTATGGTCTCTTTGAAATGTTCTTTTATTGTATGTTTTTTTTTTGTTTGTTTTTTATTTTATTTTTCATACAGTTGATTTAACAAAGAAAAAAAGTTAAAAAAAAGAAAAAAAAAAAACAAGGAAAAAAATATGTAGTGCCCCCTTGAGGGGCCTGTGGAGAATGCAGGGGTATTGGCCTACCCCACCTCGATGGTTGCTAACATGACCACAGACATAGGGGACTGGTGGTTTGATGGGTTGAGCCCTCTACCATAGGTTTTACCCTTGGGAAGACGGTTGCTGCAAAGGAGAGGCTAGGCCTCCCTATAATTGTGTCTAAGAGCCTCCTCCCGAATGCCTCTTTGTTGCTCAGATGTGGCCCTCTCTCTAGCTAAGCCAACTTGAAAGGTGAAATCACTGCCCTCCCCTCTACGTGGGATCAGACACCCAGGGGAGTGAATCTCCCTGGCAACGTGGAATATGACTCCCGGGGAGGAATGTAGACCTGGCATCGTGGGACGGAGAACATCTTCTTGACCAAAAGAGGGATGTGAAAGGAAATGAAATAAGCTTCAGTGGCAGAGAGATTCCAAAAGGAGCCGACAGGTCACTCTGGTGGGCACTCTTACGCACAATTTAGACAACCCTTTTTAGGTTCTAAAGAATTGGGGTAGCTGGTGGTGGATACCTGAAACTATCAAACTACAACCCAGAACCCATGAATCTCGAAGACAGTTGTATAAAAATGTAGCTTATGAGGGGTGACAATGGGATTGGGAAAGCCATAAGGACCACACTCCACTTTGTCTAGTTTATGGATGCATGAGTAGAAAAATAGGGGAAGGAAACAAACAAACAAACAGACAAAGGTACCCAGTGTTCTTTTTTACTTCAATTGCTCTTTTTCACTTTAGTTATTATTCTTGTTATTTTTGTGTGTGTGCTAATGAAGGTGTCAGGGATTGATTTAGGTGATGAATGTACAACTATGTAATGGTACTGTGAACGATCGAATGTACAATTTGTTTTGTATGACTGCGTGGTATGTGAATGTATCTCAATAAAATGAAGATAAAAAAAGAAGAAGAAAAAAGAATCCACATAATACACTAAAGACTAAAAAAAATCTATAGAATAATTCAGTAGTCAAATCCTTTGTTAAATCCTATCTTGTCTATTGCTACTCCTCCCTCTCCCTAGACCACTGTCCCAATTTTCAGGGATATCTGGGCAATGACCGCTCTAACTTGTTCATACTGAAAAGGGGTATTGACATTATAGGGAAGGGGGATGCAGCTGGTTGATGTCCTTGAATAGACTGGTGCCTCTGGGTTTGGGAACTTATCTGGCATAGGAACACTCTGAGGGTTTTAAGTTTCTGAAAAGTAAGCTTAGTGAGTGAAACTTTTGTAGAGTTTCTGATAGGGATCTGGGTATTCTTTATGATTTTCAGGAATATGCTTGGTTTAGGCTTGGCTTACTGTGGCCATTTGCAGTATCTAGCTGAAGCTTGCATAAGAGTAACCTCCAGGATAGCCTCTCGACTCTATTTGAAATCTCTCAGCCCCTGTAAACTTATTCCGTTACCTTTCTTTTCCCCCTTTTGGTCAAGAAGCATCTCAATAATTTGGGCAGATAATAAAAAATATATTTACAGCCTCCGCTCCCCAGCCCCGAGGATCTGGGGGAAGGTGCGGATGTGTTGGACATCCTCACCTGGACTGGTGTTGATGTTGTCACAAACATTGGGACTGGTGGTTTGATGTGCTGAGCCCTCGATCATGGGACTTGCCCTTATGAAGCTTGTTACTGCAAAGGAGAGTCTAAACTTGCATATAATTGTGCCTAAGAGTCTCCCCCTGAGTACCTCTTTGTTGCTCAGATGTGGCCCTCTCTCTCTCTAACTGAGCCATCTCGACAGGTGAACTCGCTGTCCTCCCCACTACGTGGGACCCGACTCCCAGGGTTGTTAATCTCCCTGGCAATGCAGAATATGACTCCTGGGGATGAATGTGGACCCAGCATCTTGGGACTGAGAGTATCTTCTTGACCAAAAGGGGGATGCAAAATGAGACGAAATAGTTTCAGTGGCTGAGAGATTTCAAATGGAGTCGAGAGGTCACTCTGGTGGACATTCTTATGCACTACATAGATAACACGTCTTAGGTTTTAATGTATTGGAATAGCTAGAAGTAAATACCTGAAACTACCAAACTCCAACCCAGCATTCTGGACTCCTGAAGACAATTATATAATAATATAGATTACAAGGGGTGACAGTGTGATTATGAAGACCTTGTGGATCACACCCCCTTTATCTAGTGTATGGATGAGTAGAAAAATGGGGATAAAAACTAAAGGACAAATGGGGTGGGATGGGGGGATGATTTGGGTGTTCTTTTTTCACTTTTATTTTTTATTCTTGTTCTGGTTCTTTCTGATGTAAGGAAAATGTTCAGAGATAGATTGTGGTGATGAACGCATAACTATGTTATCATACTGTGGACAGTGGATTGTATATCATGGATGATTGTATGGTGTGTGAATGTATTTCAATAAAACTGAATTTAATAAAAAAAAAAAGTGATGAATCTGAAAAAAAAAAAAATAGCATCTGAATCCCATGATGCCAGCCAGGGTCATGCTCATTCCTGGGAGTCATGACCCGTATCGCCAGGGAGACTCACACCCCTGCAAATAATGAATTTATTTGCAGAGTTGGGCTTAGAGATAGAAAGGCCACATTTGAGCAACAAAAGAGATTCTCTGGAAGTGACTATTAGGATAATTATAGGTAGACTTAGCCTCCCCTTTACAGCAGTAAGTTTCATAAGAGGAAGCCTCAAGATTGAGGGCTTTACTTATCAAGTAGGGGGTCCCAAATTTCACCTAGCATATATTCTGTCCAAAATAAACAATCAGTGTCTCACATTATCCTCGCTTAGCTGTACAATCATCATCACTCTCAATTTTAAACAGTTATCATAACCCAAAATACCCCATAACTCTTTTCTCCCTCTCCCAATTGCTTACCCCTAGTATTGGTATGGTACTAGAAAGGTATTCCTGTTAAATATAGTCCATAATATACAATAGGTAGTTTTTCCTGTATACAACTCTATTGTTAACTTTGTACAAGTGTCATACCTTAGAAGTAGATCGTGCAAGAACTTATTTATATTTGTAGTGCTAATTGTGAGATACATGACTTTAAATAATTATTTCAATCATGTTCGCCTTTAATACTGCACTGATATTTATAATCCCATTAACAAACTATCATCACCCCTGTCTGCTCCCAGACCTTTAAGATCAACCTTGTTAACAACTCAGTACATATTAGGTAATCATTCCCCCTTCTCTAGCTTCTATCTATCTCTAGGTCCCCTATATTCTACATTTTAAGACACTAATATTACATTATCCAGGGGGTTCATATTAGTGATATCATACAATGTGTCTCCTTTTGTGTCTGACTTCACTCAGCATTATGTCCTCAAGGGTCATCCATATTGTCACATGTTTCAGGACCTCATTTCTTCTTACTACTATGTAGTATTCCATTTTTTTTGTATATACCGCATTTTGTTTATCCACTCACCTGTTGAGGATAGTTGGATTGTTTCCATCTTCTGGCATTTGTGAATAATGCCACTATGAACATTGGTGTACAAATGTCTGTTCATATCACTGCTTTCAGATCTCCTGGGTATCTACTGTGAAGCAGAATTGCTGGGTCATAGGATAATTTGATATGTACTTTGCTGAGGAACCGCCAAACTGTCTTCCACAGCAGCTATAACATTATGCATTCCCACCAGCAGTGGATAAGAGTTCCAATTTCTCCACATCCTCTCCAGCATTTGTAGTTTCCTGTTTGTTTAATGGCAGCCATTTTTTTTATTAAATTCAGTTTTATTGAAATACATTCACACACCATACAATCATCCATGATATACAATCCACTGTCCACAGTATGATAACATAGTTATGCGTTCATCACCACAGTCTATCTCTGAACATTTTCCTTACATCAGAAAGAACCAGAACAAGAATAAAAAATAAAAGTGAAAAAAAACACCCAAATCATCCCCCCATCCCACCCATTTGTCCTTTAGTTTTATCCCCATTCCTCCACTCATCCATACACTAGATAAAGGGGGTGTGATCCACAAGGTCTTCACAATCACACTGTCACCCCTTGTAATCTACATTATTATATAATTGTCTTCAGGAGTCCAGACTGCTGGGTTGGAGTTTGGTAGTTTCGGGTATTTACTTCTAGCTATTCCAATACATTAAAGCCTAAGAGGTGTTATCTATATAGCGCATAAGAATGTCCACCAGAGTGACCTCTCAACTCCATTTGGAATCTCTCAGCCACTGAAACTATTTCGTCTCATTTTGCATCCCCCTTGTGGTCAAGAAGATACTCTCAGTCCCACGATGCCGGGTCCACATTCATCCCCAGGAGTCATACTCCGCATTGCCAGGGAGATTTACAACCCTGGGAGTCGGGTCCCACGTAGGGGGGAGGGCAGCGAGTTCACCTGTCGAGATGGCTCAGTTAGAGAGAGAGAGGGCCACATCTGAGCAACAAAGAGGTACTCAGGGGGAGACTCTTAGGCACCATTACATACAACTTTAGACTTTCCTTTATGGTAATGAGCTTCATAAGGGCAAGTCCCATGCTTGAGGGCTCAGCACATCAAACTGCCAGTCCCAATGTTTGTGACAACATACGCTAGGGGATCAGCGTCTTAAAGTTTAGAGATAGGCCTTACAATTCAGGGATAGAGTTAACTGCTGTAAGAGCTTATAATCTTGGGACTATTACAATTATTGTGTCCACGTTAGGCTATGTTCTAAGATTCAATTCTGAGTTTACACAGTGTAGTTAGTCCATATTAGTGAGGCATCATCCCTCTCACCATGTTTTCTCCAACACTTTTACTCCTATATATGTATTTTCCTACAATTTTATAGAGTTATATTCACATACCATACATTTATCCACAGTGTACAATCAGTTGTTCATGGTATCATCATAAAGTTGTACATTTATCACCACAATCAGCATTTGAACATACTGATTACTACAAGAAAAATTGTTTTTTTTTTTTTTTTAGCAATAAGAAAAAATGATAAAAAGAAAAATAACATGTCATACAATACAATATGCTACTAAGGACAGCAAATAACACCACTACCAAGAATCCCATATTACTCTCCTATATCCCCTTCTCATATACATTTAGCATTGGCGTATTGCCTTTGTTACATTTAATGGAGGTATATTACAATGTTACTGTTGACCATAGACTCCAGTTTGCTTTGATTATGTTTTTTCCTGAATACCATCCCTTTTTCAAATTTCTACATGGTTGACATTCATTTGCTTTCCCACATGCAAAAACATTTTTATATTTGTATATTTATTAACAGTCATTGGCCACTCCAGTTCTTGCCACGTTATACAGTCCCAGTCTTTATCATCTATCTTTACCTCTGGTGTCATACATTCTCCTATCCCACCTCTTTCAGCTTTACTCACAGACATCTTTGTTCAGTGTACTTACAATACTGTGCTACCATCACACAGTATTATTCTATCTATTTCTGGATCTATGCAATCAATCCTAAACATTCTGTAGTCCTTCAGCATCAAATGGCTGATCTCTGCCCTTTTTCTATCTCCTGGTCACCTGTGTTCTCAGCTTTTAACTCCCAAAGTTTGTTCATTAATGTCTGTTCATATTAGTGAGACCATACAGAATCTGTCCTTTTGTTTCTGGTTAACTTCACTCAACATAATGTCCTCAAGGTTCATCCACATTATTACGTGATCCATGTCTTTGTTCTGTCTTACAGCTGCATAATATTCCATCATGTGTATATACCACAGTTTGTTTATCCACTCGTCCTTTGATGGACATTTGGGCTGTTTCCATCTCTTGGCAATTGTGAATAATGCTGCAATAAACATTGGTTTACAAATGTCTGTCTGTGTCTTAAGTTTCAGTTCCTCTGAGTATATACCCAGCAATGGAATAGCTGGGTCATATGGCAAATCTATATTTAGCTTCCTGAGGAACCTCCATACTGTCTTCCAGAGTGGTTGCACCATTCTACATTCCCACCAACAATGAATAAGTGTGCCTCTTTCTCCACATCCTCTCCAGCACTTGTCATTTTCTGTTTTTTGGATAATGGCCATTCTGGTAGGTGTGAGATGATTTCTCATTGTGGTTTTGATTTGCATTTCCTTAATAGCCAGTGAAGTTGAGCATTTTTTCATATGCTTTTGAGCCATTTGTATTTCCTCTTCAGAAAACTGTCTGTTCATGTCTTTTGCCCATTTTTTAATTGGATTGTTTGTCTTTCTGTTATTGAGATGCAGGATTCCTTTATACATTCAGGATATTAAACCCTTATCTGATATGTGGTTTCCAAATATCATCTCTCATTGTGTAGGTTGCCTTTTTCCTTTTCTGACAAAGTCCTTTGATGTACAAAAGTGTTTAATTTTGAGGAGATCCCATTTGTCTATTTGTTCTTTGGTTGCTCGTGCCTTGGGTGTGCAGTCTAAGAAACCACCTCCTATCACAAGATCTTTAAGATATTGCCCTACATTTTCTTCTAAGAGTTTTATGGTCTTGGTGCTAATGTTTAGGTCAAAGACCACTTTGAGTTAATTTTGGTATAAGGTGTGAGATGGACATCCTCTTTCATTCTTTTGGAAATGGATATCCAGTTCTCCAAACACCATTTATTGAACAGGCTGCTCTTTCCCAGTTGCTTCGGCTTCACTGCCTTATCAAAGATCAGTTGTCCACAGATGTGAGGGTCTACTTCTGAACACTCAATTCGATTCCATTGATCAGTATATCTGTCGTTATGCCAGTACCATGCTGTTTTGAGCACTGTAGCTTTGTAATATGCTTCAAAGTCAGGTAGTGTGAGACCTCCCACTTCACTCCTCTTTCTCAAGACATTTTTGGCTATTTGGGGCATCTTACCCTTCCAAATAAATTTAGTTATTGGTTTTTCTATTTCTGTAAAGTAAGTTGTTGGGATTTGAATTGGTATTGCATTGAATCTGTAAATCAGTTTAGGTAAAATTGCCATCTTAACTACATTTAGTCTTCCAATCCATGAACATGGTATGTTCTTCCATTTTTTCAGGTCTTGTTCAATTTCTTTTAGCAGTGTCTTATAGTTTTCTATGTAAAGGTCTTTGGTGTCCTTGGTTAAGTTTATTCCTAAATACTTGATTCTTTTGGTTGCTATTGTAAATGGGATTTTTTTCTTGATTTCCTCCTCTTGTTGCACATTACTTGTGTATAGGAACACTACAGATTTTTGTGTGTTGATCTTGTAGCCTGCTACTTTGCTGTATTCATTGACTAGTTCTAGTAGCTTTGCTGTAGATTTTTCTGGATTTCCTACATATAGAATCATGTCATCTGCAAATAGTGAAAGTTTTACTTCTTCCTCTCCAATTTGGATGCCTTTTATTTCTTTTTCTTGCCTAATTGCTCTAGCTAGAACTTCCAGCACAATGTTGAATAGCAATGGTGATAGTGGGCATCCCTGTCTTCTTCCTGATCTTAGATGAAAGCTTTCAGTCTCTCCCCATTGAGTGTGATGTTAGCTGTGGGTTTTTCATATATTGCCTTTATCATATTGAAAAAGTTCCCTTCTATTCCTATCCTTTGAAGTGTTTTCATCAGGAAAGGATGTTGAATTTTGTCAAATGCCTTTTCTGCATCAATCGAGATGATCATGTGGTTCTTCTGCTTTGATTTATTGATGTGGTGTATTACATTAATTGATTTTCTTGTGTTGAACCAGCCTTGCATACCTGGAATAAATCCCACCTGGTCGTGGTATATAATTTTTTTAATGTGCTGCTGGATTCGATTTGCGAGTATTTTGTTGAGGATTTTTGCGTCTATATTCATTAAAGAAATTGGTCTATAATTTTCTTTTTTTGTAGTATCTTTGCCTGGTTTTGGTATTAGGGTGATGATGGCTTCACAGAAAGAGTTAGGTAGCTTTCCCTCTTCTTCAATTTTTTTGAAGAGATTGAGCAGGATTGGTACTAATTCGTTCTTGAATGCTTGGTAGAATTCACATGTGAAACCATCTGGTCCTGGGCTTTTCCTTTTTAGGAGATTTTTGATGACTGACTCAATCACTTTACTTGTGATTGGTTTGTTGAGGTCGTCTATTTCTTCTTGAGTTAATGTTGGTTGTTTATGCTTTTCTAGGAAGTTGTCCATTTCATCTAAGTTGTCTAGTTTATTAGCATATAGTTGCTCATAGTATCTTCTCATTATCTCCTTAATTTCTGCAGGGTCGGTAGTTATATTTCCTTTCCCATTTCTGATTGCATTTATTTGCATCTGCTCTCTCTTTTTTTTTTGTTAGCCTAGCCAGTGGTCCATCGATTTTATTGATTTTCTCAAAGAACCAACTTCTGGTTTTGTTGATTCTCTCTATTGTTTTCCTGTTCTCAATTGCATTTATTTCTGCTCTAATCTTTGTTATTTCTTCCCTTCTGCTTGCTTTGGGGTTAGTTTGCTGTTCTTTCTCTAATTCCTCCAGGTGAGCAGTTAACTCTTCAATTTTTGCTCTCTCTTCTCTTTTAATATAGGCATTTAGGGCAATAAATTTCCCTCTCAGCACCGCCTTTGCTGCATCCCATAAGTTTTGATAAGTTGTGTTTTCATTGTCATTTGCCTCAAGGTATTTACTAATTTCTCTTGTAATTTCTTCCTTTACCCACTGGTTTTCTAAGAGGGTGTTGTTTAGCCTCCATATGTTTGTGAATTTTATGACCTTCTGCCTTTTATTTATTTCCAACTTCATTCCATTGTGGTCTGAGAAAGTGTTTTGTATAATATCAATATTTTTAAATTTGTTGAGACTTGCTTTGTAACCCAACATGTGGTCTATCCTAGAGAATGTTCCATGAGCACTGAGAAAAAAGTGTATCCTGCTGTTATTGGATGTAGTGTTCTATAAATGTCTGTCAAGTCTAGTTCATTTATCATACAATTCAACATCTCTGTTTCTTTAGTGATCCTCTGTCTAGATGTTCTATCCATTGATGAGAGTGGTGTATTGAAGTCTCCAACTATTATTGTAGAGGTATCTATTTCTCCTTTCAGTGATCGCAGTGTTTGCCTCATGAATTTTGGGGCATTCTGGTTTGGTGCATAAATATTTATGACTGTTATGTTTTCTTGATGAATTGACCCTTTTATTAATATATAGTGTCCTTTTTTGTCTCTTTTAATTGTTTTGCTTTTGAAGTCTAACTTGTCTGATATTAATATAGCTACTCCCGCTTTTTTCTGGTTGTTGTTTGCATGAAATATCTTTTTCCAACCTTTCACTTTCAGTCTATGTTTGTCCTTGTGTCTAAAGTGAGTTTCTTGTAGACAGCATATAGATGGGTCCTGTTTTTTAATCCATTCTGCCAGTCTGTGTCTTTTTATTGGGGAGTTTAATCCATTTACATTTAGTGTTATTACTGTAAGGGCAGTACTTTCTACTACCATTTTGTTTTTTGGAATTTATATGTCATATCTTATTTTTTCCTCTCCTTTTACCTTTCCTGATAATCTTCATTTCTGCACTCTTCTCCAACTCTCTCTCTCCTGTCTTTTCCTATCAGCCTGTAGCACTCCCTTTAGTATTTCTTGTAGTGCCTGTCTCTTATTCACAATCTCTTTCAGTGTCTGTTTGTCTGAAAATGTTTTAATCTCTCCCTCATTTTTGAAGGAAAGTTTTGCTGGATATAGAATTCTTGGTTGGCAGTTTTTCTCTTTCAGTATCTTAAATATATCATGCCACTGTCTTCTTGCCTCCATGGTTTCTGCAGAGAAATCTGTACATAGTCTTATTGACTTTCCCTTGTACGTGATGGATTGCTTTTCTCTTGCTGCTTTCAGAATCCTCTCTTTGTCTTTGACATTGGACAATCTGACCAGTAAGTGTCTTGGAGTAGGTCTATTGGGATCTATTCTATTTGGGGTACGTTGTACTTCTTGAATCTCTAATTTTCTGTCTTTTATAAGAGTTGGGAAATTTTCAGTGAGTATGTCTTCTATTACTCTTTCTGCCGCTTTTCCCCTCTCTTCTCCTTCTGGGATACCCATAACACGTATATTTGTGCATTTCATGTTGTCACTCAGCTCCCTAAGACCCTGCTCATATTTTTCCATTTTTTTCAACATCTGTTCTTTTGTGTGTATGAATTCGAATGACCTGTCTTCCAGTTCACTGATCCTTTCTTCTGCCTGTTCAAATCTACTGTTGTGTCCCTCCATTGTGTTTTTCATCTCCTCCATTGTGGCCTTCATTCCCATGAGTTCTGCCATTTGTTTTTTTAAGTTTATGAATTCTTCTTTATGGTCAGCCAGTGTCTTCTTTATGTCCTTCAGCTCTTTTGCTATATCTTCCTTCATTTCATCAAATTTATTTAGCATTAGTTGCCTCCACTCCTGTGTCTCAGCTGAGCTATTAGTTTGTTCCTTTGGCTGGTCCATGTTTTCGTGTTTCCTGGTATGGCTTGTTATCTTAAGTTGTCTAGGCATCTGATTCTCTTGATTAGTTTATTTTGGAGCTTGTTTTCTGTCTTTTACTTAGTGGTTTTCTTGTTGGTTGGCTTTGTTTTCTGGCCTCTGTTATTCAGTTCAACTTATTCTAGACCTCTAACTTAGGTTCTATTTAGTTGATCGGAATTTTTCCCCTCTTGTTTTTTCTGTTTCTTGCTCTGCCTCTATGTAACCTTTTTGTGAGTGGGTCTCCTCAGATATGGTCGACCCTAGTCAGATTTTCCCAGTCTAGTGAGGCCCAGGTCTCATTGGGAGGGTATGGAGTTTTCCTGAGAATGAGACCCTCCTATGAGGCCTTTAGAATTGGTGCTTTTCCTCCCCTGTCCAGCAGGTGCGCTGGCCAGCCCGCAGCTCCCCCACCAGTGTAAGGAGGTATGGAGCCTTTAGTTCTCCTGGTGACTCTGATCCTGTCAGGGGCGTGGCTGACTGAAGCTGGAATCTGAATTCCAGCCCCTGGGGTCTGAATTCCCAGAAGGAGGACTGCCAGTTGAGCTGGGCCTCCCTCCACTCTCCCAATCCTCAGAATTCCAGTTGTCTCTCAGGGGCACTATTCCCTTCTCCTCTCTCCTCTTTGGGGCCTCTCCAGGTAGATTCCTTGGTCAGCCTGAGTTGCCAATTAAAGACGGGGGTGGAGGCCTTCAGTAGTGAATACGGAATTCAAAGACACTGTAGGTACTGTGTCTCCCCTCAAGCCCAGCCTAGTCCCTCAACCTGGGCTTTCCGATAGAAAATAACCACATATATTACTTTTAGATTAAAAAAAAAAAAGTAGAAAAGAAATAAAGAAAAAGAAAAAAGGAAAAAAAAAAGAAAAAAAAAGAGTCTCTTGTAAACGTTTTTCCCCAGCCTGGAAGTTTTGTCAGTGTCAGAAAAGATCATTTAAAGATATGCTTTGGGCTATTGTCTGATAATTACTCTCCAACTGCTTCAGTTCCACCCCTGCCGGGGGCTATTGAAATGCAAAAAGGTAAGGGATCAGTGAGAAGCCAGAAGGGACAAAATGTAAGGGAAAATAAATGGCTTTTTTGGAGTCTGGGAATGGGTGCCTGCTTTTACG
Source organism: Choloepus didactylus (assembly GCF_015220235.1). NCBI lineage: Eukaryota > Metazoa > Chordata > Mammalia > Pilosa > Megalonychidae > Choloepus > Choloepus didactylus. Next base: position 140,348,883 of record NC_051311.1, on the reverse strand, counting down.
TGCCCCCACTTCTTGGAGCCCAGCCCTTCTTTAGCACCCCAGCTCCCAAAGTTAGTTAATTAATTTGTTAATTAATTCTGCAGTTGAGGCTGGTTTGAGCCTCCCTTCTTGCCCTCAGCAGATTGCTGTTTTTGTTTTTTTTTCCCCCCCTTTCAGGGAGCCAGCTGCAAGGCAGTCTGTGAGGTCTGGGTGGGGAGGGGCGCCAGACTCCTGGTCCGGGAAACTTACGATGTTCGCTGCAATCTCAGCTTTTCCTCCAATTCCAAACTTGTGTCCAATGTGTGACTGGTTACTGGAGACCCCGAAAACACTGTTTCATATAGTTCTTGGGTACTTGCCAGCTGCTCTAGGGGAGAGACGAAATTCTGCTCCTCACCACTCCGCCATCTTGCCCCGCCTCGGCAGCCATTCTTATAGGTGTGAGAGGATATCTCTTGTGGTTTTGATTTGAATTTCCCTAATAGCTAAAGAAGATGAACATTGTTTCGTGTGCTTTTTAGCCATTTGTATTTCCTCTTCAGAAAATGTCTTTTCATATATTTTGCCCATTTTATAATTTGGCTGTTTGTACTTTTGTCGTTGAGTTGTAGGATTTCTTTATGTATGCTGGGCATCAGTCCCCTATCAGATACACGGTTTCCAAATATTTTCTCCCATTGAGTTGGTTGCCTCTTTACCTTTTTGACAAAGTCCTTTGAGGTACAGAAGCTTTTGATTTTGAGGAGTTCTCATTTATCTATTTTTTCTTTCGTTGCTTGTGCTTCGGGTATAAGATCTAAGAAACTACCTCCTGTTACTAGGTCTTGAAGATGTTTCCCTATATTGTCTTCTAGGAGTTTTATGGTACTGGCTTTTATATTTAGGTCTTTGATCCACTTTGAGTTAATTTTCATATAGGGTATGAGGCAGGGAGTCCTCTTTCATTCTTTTGGATATGGATATCCAGTTATCCAAGCCCCATTTGTTGAAGAGACTATTCTGTCCCAGTTCAGTGTGTTTGGGGGCCTTGTCGATAATCAATTGACCATAGATCTGGATGTCTACTTCTGAATTCTCAGTTTGATTCCATTGATCAATATGTCTATCTTTGTGCCAGTGCCATGCTGTTTTGACCACTGTGGCTTTATAGTAGGCTTTAAAGTCAGGAAGTATAAGTCCTCCCACTTTGTTCTTTTTTTTTTTTTTTTCCTGAATGTTTTTGGCAATTTGAGGCCCCTTTCCTTTCCAAATAAATTTGATAAGTAGCTTTTCTAAGTCTACAAAGTAGACTTGGACTTTCTTTGAATCTGTAGATCAATTTGGGTAGAATTGACATCTTAAAGACATTTAGCCTTCTTATCCATGAACACAGCTATCTTTCCACCTATTTGGGTCCTATTTGATTTATTTTCTGATTGTAAAGTTTTGTAATTTTCTGTGTAGAGGTCTTTTACATCATTGGTTGAGTTTATTCCTAGATACTTGATTAGCTTTTTTAAATAAATTCTCTCAGCATTTGTCTGTGAAAATTTTAAGTTCTCCCTCACTTTTGAAGGAGAGCTTTGCTGGCTAAAGGATTTTTGACTGGTAATTTTTCTCTTTCAGAATCTTAAACATGTCATACCACTGCCTTCTCTCTCCGTGGTGCTCACTGAGTAGTCACTACTTAGTCTTAGGTGGTTTCTTTGTATGTGATGAATTGCTTCTCTCTTGCTGCTTTCAGGACTTTCTCCTTCTTTTCAGTATTTGACAATCTGAGTCTGATTAGTATGTGTCTCGGAGTGGGTCTATTTGGATTTATTCTATTTGGAGTTCTTTGGGCTTCTTTGATTTGCATATTTATGTCTTTTATAAGGGTTGGGAAATTTTCCCCAACTATTTCCTTGAATACTCTTCTTAGCCCTTTACTCTTCTCCTTCTGGGATACCAGTGATTCTTATATTTGTGCACATCATTTCCCTGAGCTCCATTTCAAATTTTTTGATGTTTTCACCATTTGTTCTTTTGTGCATTCGTCGTCAATTGCTTTAAACTCTAGTTCACATATTCTTTCTTCTGCCTCTTCAAATCTGCTGTTGCGTGTCTCTAGTATATTTTAATTTGATCTACAGTATCTTTCATTTCCATAAGCTCTGCTATTTTTCTTTTTACTCTTTCAAATTCTTCTTTATGTTCTTCTAGTGTCTTCTTGATATCCTTTATGTCTTTAGCCAACCCACTGAAGTTGTTTTAGAGATTTGTATGTACTTCTTTAATTAATTGTTCCAAGTTCTGTGTCTCTTTCAGCTTTGTAATTTGGTAATTTGGTTTGGCCATATCTTCTTGGATATTCATATGCTTTGTGATTCTCTGTTGATTTCATGGCATTTGCTTATTTTGATAAGGTTAATTTGGAAGATGCAAGTCTATCTGGACATCCACATAAAATTTAGCAGAACCACTATTTGCCAGGGTGCATTTTCCCTGTCTTCTCAGCAGATGGCACTCTTGGGCCACGTCTTACCCCCAAGCCCACTTTTCCCTAACTGCAGCTACATGCTGGACAGGGTCCAAACCAGGTAGAAATCCAATCAGCACAGCAGTCCTTCATGCACACTGGAGACTGCAAGCCCCGCAAGTGGGAGGTAGGCATTGTGTGGTTTGGTGGAGCTGCTTAGGGGCACAGTGGGTCTGGTGACTCCCAGACCTCTGAGTGGATCAATCTTGGGCTGTTGGTCTGCGAGTTTCACTTTCTCCAGCCCTCAGTCAGCTCAGAAGTGCTCTTTTAGTCGGCCCACAAGATCCCTGCCTACTGTGCATCTGTGGGCCTCTGAGGTGGGGGAGGGGCTCCTGGTGCTTCCATGTGACGTGCTCCCTTGTCCTCGCCTCTCGCCCATGCATGCCACGGGCCTCTGTGGAGAAGTGACACAGCAGAACACAAACTCTCTCACCTGCCAATTGTCAGATCAGCTCTGCTCAGCTCTGTGTCCCCTCTCTTCCTAAGGGGAGGCCCCCCAATCCTCCCCAGAGCCAGGCCCGTGCAGCAGCCCACCTCAGGGCTGAGGGGTAGTCACTGCGCACTACAACAAGGTGTCTGTATGTGGCCAACACAAGTCCACTGGTCCTCATGGGAGCTCCCAGCTACGGGACTGAGAAGGGTTATCTCCCCAGCTGGTTGCTGAGCTGGGATGCAGGAGTGTGGAGCTCCTCCTTCTCCCACTCCAGCCTGCATGTAGCTGCCAGCCCTGGTGGCAGTCATAACTGAATAAATACCCCGTCCTTTCAGGTGTCATATTTCTGTTTTTTCATCCAGGTCCACCCTGTGTATTGTAGAGGTCCTTCTCTGGGCGCTTGTACCCTGGAACCACTGTCCTAGTTGTTTTCTGCCTTTCCACTAGTTATTCCACAGGTGAGAAGTTTGCTCTGCCGCTCCTATTCCACTATATTCCCAGAAGCCCTAGTAAGACTGGCAATGACAGGGAAACATGGTTACCCACAAACCAGAGATGCCAGTAGGACACTCATTCCAGTGTGGAGATGGGGTGGGATTTAGACTACATCTTCTGCCTGGATGACCTCCCCAGAAAATGACCTGCCTTTGTTTCTCCACGGGGAATTTAAATGTGCTCCTGGCTGCATGTTCTGATGAATTGGCTAAATGACAGTCTGCCAAAAATCTGTATTTTTTTAAAAAATGTTTTTCTCTGTTAATTGCAATGAACTTATCTGATGGAGTTTACAGACCTTCAATACTTAGGAGGCGACAGCTAAATGATAAACTAAGTCATCTTCAGAAGTTAGTTGACCGCCATCTACAATCAAGAACAGAGCACAGATTATATGATCAAAAAGTGCTATTGATTAGCTTTGTGTATTTCATGTTTTGCCTATAGAGGACCTAAATCATTTCCTGCCCATGGATATCGACTACTTGACTAAATTCTCCATATCACTCCTTTTTCCAACATAACGTGGAGGATTATGGTCACTGTTTTATATCTCCATTAATAAGATAAAATAATTTAAAATAAAAAGAAATATCACACAGATGAAAACTCTACAAAGTTTTTGTTATTCAGATTTTCTGTAAAATATATGAAAAATCCTGTTCAGGATGTCTGTGGAGACATATATATATATATATATATATATGTATGTGTGTGTATATATATATGTCTGTATATATATGTGTATATATATGTGTGTGTGTACATATATATATATATATATATATATATATATATATATATATATATATATATGCTGTCGAACAGGAGAACTTAATCTGGAGCTCAGAGATGGGCTTCAAGGAGACTATACACCTCCTAAAAATTAAGCAAAATGGAATGTGTCTGAAAGTGTGTGCATTTTTCTGAAGAGAGGGTCCAGAGTTTTTATCAACTCCTCAAAATGTTCCATACCCAAAGAGAGGGCTCAAAACCATGGCCTGCCAGCCCTTTAGCCAGTCCTTCAAATCATGGGCTTCTGTAACGTTGATCAACACCAGATGCATTAGTATTATCATTAATTATTAAAATAATTTGTTTAGAACTGCCTTGAAATAACTAGCCTTTAAACAAATGTTTTGATTTTCACAGCTTTGACTGAGGAACCACACCAATGACGGGCTCAACCAGAACACTCCTGGAGCAGTCACGGAGCAGAGACAAGCAGCCAACGCCACGGAGTGAACCCCGGCAGTGGATGGGCCATCAGCCAGGCCTCCTTTCCCCCTTCAGACCTGCAAGCAGAACTACAGGTAATTCGAGGGTGGTGGGAGAGCCCTGGGCAACAATAAGGGGCCCCATCTGCTGAGCTTGGCTCTGCCCATAATAGCTTGGTGGCCTGGGGTACCCTTACCTGACTATTAAATAAACTGTTTGATGACCTAATTAAGTCCCTTTGCAGCATGAAAACTTGATTTAGGAGAATGGTTTTCAAACTTTTTCAGTTGAAAGTTCAGTCTTAGGTCTCTGCAGATCTTCTTGGGCCATATCCAAGGGTATGATTTACATTTGAAATCCTAAGGGTTCCCAAGGAACACAGATTGAAAATTACTGTCTTTGGATAATCATGTAAGTAATTAAATTGACACAAGTAAAGGTAATTAACTTTTTTTTCCACTTTTTTCTGTTTTGGTAATTAACATTTTTAAAAGAAGGTTTTGCAAAAATGTTGTATTTAAATTGAATTTGGATGACCTAACAATTGTTTCCTATTGATTTAAACTGAGTGTACAATGAGGAGTCCCCGTTTCCTTTCCAACTGACAATGGATTAGTAGAGGCTCCTAATTTAGTATTTTGTTTTTTTTGCTTCCCCAGCTTGCCACATATCTTATGAAAACAAAGAACTAAAGACTACTGTGGAATAATTTGGCAACTTACGTAAAGAACTTCTTGATTTCTGTTTTTGTAAATTCATTGGTTTATTTAATAATATATTAAATATGCAAATTAAAACCATAATAAGATACCATCATATGCTTCTCAAAAGGGTCAAAATTAGAACTGATAATGCCGAGTATTGACGAGAATGTGGAGCAGCTAGAACTTTCATATATTCCTGGTCAGAGGGTAAATTGGTACAATCGCTTTGGAAAATTGGCAGTATGTTCTAAAACTAAAACTGTGTCTGCCCTTTGATCCAGCAATTCCACTCCTGAGTATATAATCAAGAGGAGTGAGTGCCTGTATTCACCAAAAAACATGTTTGAGAATGTTCATAGCAGCTTTATACATACTAGTCTCCAAACTGGCAACAACCCAAAAGGCTAGTAACAGCAGAGTGGATAAATCATGGTATATTCATAAATAGAATTTAGCAATGAAAAACACAAACTATTGCTACATATAACATGGATGAATCTCACAGCCATAATGCTAAATGAAAGAAGCCAGACACAGAAGAGTACATAGCGTGTGACTCCATGTACAGGGAGTTCAAGGACAGCCAGAGCTAACTCATGGCGATGGAAGACAATATAGTGGTTGCCCTTAGGGGGAGATTGACTGGGAGGGGGCACAAGGAGCTTCTGGCATGTTGGAAATTTCTATATCTTCTTCTGAATGGCAACTACAAGGGTATATACGTATATAAAGATGTATTCAGCTGCAGACTTAAGGTGTATGCACTTTGTGTAATTTATTAATCAAAAACAAAAAATAAAAATAAAATAATGTATAAAATCTATCAAGCTAATGGGTAGTAATTGTTCTGTGTCCTAGAAGTGTCAAGCATGGCTCGTCTAGTGTTCCCTTTTGGATGACGCTGGCCTGCTCAAAGAGTCTGCCCAGGGAAGCAATGAGGTACTGTCCTAGGTGGAGGTGGGTGTGGCATCTACAGCACCAGGCCTGTCAGGACCTCGGCCAATGCAACGGCCTCTACTGGCATTTAGGCTGCAGGGAAGGGAGGGATGGGCTAGTAAGGAGCAAGGAGAGAATGGGGCCAAGAGCAGCAGAGATTCTAGGAGGGTTGACCATTCGGCCTGAGAGGCACAGGGAAGGGGGAGGGAATAACCATCCCTACCCTTGCTTGGCCTGCAACAACTCTTCCACTCTGGATCTTGTCCAGATGTAGAGTGTTCTTGTAGCATCTGCTCATGACAACCTGACTATCTTTGATTTTTCAACCAGGAGCCTAATAACAGCACGCTTTCCCAAGTGAAGACAGCTACCTTAGTCAGGTTCTAGCAGGAAATCGGTGACTCTTTCAAACAAGGTAATGGAAGAGAATTGAATGAAAGGATTGTTTGTAGAGGTGTGGACAGCTTCCAGGGACATCTACAAGATGGCTCACCTCCACCTGCACCCCACCCAGGACTGGTCTGCCAGCTACCGCCTCCCTTTCTGTAAGTCATGACCAGCCCTTTCCCTCCTCCATCCCAGTCCAGGTGGCCCTCCCATAGTGCCTCTGAGGGTGATGATGTGAACTTTGCCAATGGTTCTCAATCCCAGATGGGGAACCTTTGAACACATCAATATCTGGACCTCACCCCTAAAATTTCAAATTTAATGGGTCTCAGGTGGGGGCCTTGGTGCTATTTACAAGTTCTCAGGTAATTCCATTGTGACCAGACCAATTAATTCAGAGTCTCTAGGGTGCAGGATCTGGGCATCTGTAGTTTTTTATATCTCCCTAGGGTTAAAGAGCTCTGTTCTGTTTCTGTTTTCTTTCAAAATCTATTATTTTGGCCTAAAGTCAGGCTGTTTTCCTCAGATCTTCCCTTTTAATTTTCAAAGCGTATTTTGGAATTTAAAAAATATAATTGAATTTTAAAACTGAACATTGATTGTTTTTACCCTAATAACATTACTTGAGGCAAAATGAGTGTTTCTGGCGAGGAGGAAGTCAACAACAAAGGAATAAAGAAAAGAAAAGCAGCTATATTTAAATAGTTCTAATTTTATCTTCTTACACAAGCATGACTAGAAAAAGTCCCTGTCTTTTCCCTTCCACATCCTTCTCCTGAAGTGAACAAGGGGAGAACAAATTTTTATATCTTCTTCTTCTCCTTAATTTGGACTGGTTGGAAGATATAGTTGGGTCTAAGATTATGAACTAGTAATGAAAAACAACTGTACTTTGCAAGTTTCTGCTAATTCTCCTTGTCGTTATGGAGGGTCCTGAGTGAAAGGGTTGGCTATTTGGAAAGGTGCTGGCAGAGGCTCCATCCCTGAGAGACAGGAAGACCTGGGACAGGTTTGGGAAATGGAGGAGCAGAAAAGCAGAAGTAAAACTTCTGTGTGAATAATGTAGATATTGTCCCCTTTCTGGGAAGAGGATTTTTTTTTCCAGTTATGCTGCTGTAGGAAAATACTCCTCTTCCTTAACATGGGTTTCCACTGTACCATCTCCGAAAAGTATTTATCCATGGAAGGTGTATGTGTGGGCTTCTGTCTAAGAGTTATGGGAGAGGAGGGTTGGGCTGGAAGATTGCAGGAAAAAGGAAGGACCTGGGTGAGAGATCTCCAAGGGAACCAGTCTTGGGGAGCCAAAGTCTACTTTGGACTTTTCTGTTGAAGCTCCTTGGTGATATGATTTTAACTAAACTCACACTTGGGAAAAGGGATTCCTGTGGATTACCATTGTGGAAATAAATGAAGAACACCCACATGAGAACATCCAAAGGCTATTTATTTGGAGCTAGCTATAGCAAGGAAGTCAGCCACCATCACTGGTGTTTGGCAGAGATGCAAAAGCGGGCAGAGGAGTGGAAAGCTTTATGTTAGAAATAAGGGAAGGCTCTGGTTATGCCCTGATTGGAGGCTGCTGGCATAGGAGAGCTGGAGGCAGGCTAACTAGAGGGGTGGCATTCTATGTGATTAGTTAGGGGAGCATATTTGGCTTTCTCTGGTTGGTCCTAAGTTGGAAGTGGGGACAAAAATTAGGGAAGCTGTCAGTTATCGATTAAGCCATGGCTATTTTAAGTTGCTTGTTGCAGGTAGTGGGCCAGACTTTGCTGGTTTGGTTATAGCTAATAGTGGGTGGGAGTTCCCTAGTCATTGTCCATTTGGTTATTCAGTCTCTCACCATACTCCTTTGCACTGTTCAGGATAGATGTACAGAGACTAGGGCAAGACCAGCCTCTCTGGGAAGATCATGTGGCTTCTCTAACAAAGTTTATGGGATTGAAGAGAAGGGTTGAATTTGAGAAACCCAAAGTGAAGCTAAAACTAATCATGCCCATTAACTAACCCTTATAAAAAGTTTTAATATCCCCCCACCCCTGTGCCAGTTTGGATGTATTAGGTCCCCCAACACGCCATGTTCTTTGATGTAGTCTTGTGGGGTAGACATATTAGTGTTGATTGGGTGGGAATCCTTTGATTGAGTGTTTCCATGAAGATGTAACTCAATCAACTGTGGGCAAGATCTTTGATTGGATAATTTCCATGGAGGTGTTACCCCACCCATTCAGGGTGGGTCTTAATTGATTCACTGGAGCCATATAAAAGAGTTGACAAACAGAAGGAACTCAGTGCTGCTGCAGCCGAGAGAGTCATTTTGGAGATGGCCATTGAAAGTAGACTTTTGCTAGTCTGGAGTTTGCCTGGAAGAGACTAAGAGAATACCCCCAGACACTTAGAGAGAAACATCCTGGGAGAAAGCTATCTTGAAACCTGAACCCTGGAGCAGATACCAGCCACATGCCTTCCCAGCTAACAGAGATTTTCCGGACACCATTGGCCATCCTCCAGTGAAGTTACCTATTATTGATGCTTTACCTTGGATACTTTATGGCCTTAAGACTGTAACTTTTTTAACTAAATAAATCCCCTTTATAAGAGCCAATCTATTTCTGGTATTTTGCATTCTGGCAGCATTAGCAAACTGGAATCCCCCCACCCCCACCCCCACTTCAATTCTGGAACTGAATTTATTGACCAGTTTAAAAGAATTTTATTTTACCTAACCTTCTGTATTTCACCCTGACAGTCTAGTGATGATGACGTTGTAGGAGCAAAAAGGGACAAGCAGCAAAAGGAAGTGCAGCCTTCTTTGTCTCTCTCCTCCCTCTGCTCAAGCCAGTGTGGCAACAGCAATCTCAGCACAACAGAGACCAAGGTTCAGAAGTTCCAGGCGTGAGCACTATCAAAGCTGAAAGCTGGGAGAAACGCTGACAATGGGGGAGCCACTGCCGTGTGGACCAACTCAGGGCCCTCAGTGAGGACAGCCCCTTTCCCCAAATACCTATGAAGAAGGGCTCTCTGAGGCAGACGTGTGTAAGTGTGTAAGTCCAAGTGTATCAGTGGAGCAAATACCCAGAAAGCCTAACAATTTTACAGAATACCTAATTATTCCTGACTTTTTATTTCAGAAATAGTTTGCCATTGAAAATTATTTGGATAAGCTGACATTTCCTAGCATTGAATCTGTAAATAGCTCCTTTGCTGCCCCTTCTCTGCCATCACCTGACCCCCAACTTGAAGTGTAGAAATCCTTTTCAACTTTTAAAGTCATCCATAGTATTTGGCTTACTATTCCCTTATAATTCTTTGCTTGCTGTATGTTTGATGATATTTGTATTTACTTCTCTAAACCTTCACCGGACTGTAGTCTCCTTTTTATCCCCGGCACTGCTGGCACACGCACTCAAAAAACATTCAGCTGATCAGAACATTCCTAGGACAGATGGCACATTCATTCACAAAATATTAACTGAGCAGCTTCTTTGTGCCAAACTAGAAAATAGGTGCTGGAGACACTGCCCCTGGCCTCAGGGTGAGAGAGAAGCAGCCAAACAATTACAGTGTGTTAAGTGCTACATGATAGAAGTACAGAGTGCTTTGGGAACACAAATAAGGTAGTGATTTAATTTGATATTCAAGTCAGGGAAGGTTCCAAAGGAGAGGTACAATAGGAAGGATAAATAGAAGTTTTCCTTGCAGGGAAGGGGTGAAAGAACATCCATGCAAAAAGAAGTACAGAGTTGGAACAGAATGTGAAATAGCTCAGGTGATATAGCACAAGGTGGGGTGGAGGCAATGCAGATGGAGATGTGGTTAGCCATGTCTACAGGAGCCAGTTTTGCACTTATTTTATTAAATTTATTCCTAAACATTTTGTTTCTTATGCTATTGTAGATGGAATTGTTTTCTTAACTTCATTTTTGGATTGTCCATTGTTGTGTATAGAAATACAATGGATATTCGTATATTGATCTTGTACCCTGAAACCTTGCTGAACTAGTTATTAGTTCTAAGAGTTTGTTCATGAATTCCTTAGGATTTTCTGTATACAAAATCATCTCATATGCAAATAGAGGTAGTTTTACTTATTCCTTTCCAATCTGGAGGCCTTCTGTGGTGGTTTGGAGCTGTTGGGATGTTATGAACAGAAAAACAACTCCCAAATGATTGTTAATAAAAGAACTTGAGTCAGCCCAGAACTAACTCACCCCGATTCCTAAACTATCTTACTAGACGAGGTTAGATCTAACCAAAATTGGCCTGCCTGACATGTGCATAATTTAAACTTCAACCAATAAGTGACTGATATCTCATTACAATACTAGAGATCACGTCCATCATCATGTTAAGGCTGCCATTTTCTTACATACTTTCTGTGGCTAGATATGTAATCAGTCTGCACATGCCCTATAATTAGATGATCTCTAACTTTGTCATCTTGAGCCATTATACTTATTATCCTAAAACCTGCCCATCTTTTGATACTATGAAACTATCAGAGTTACTGCAGTTTGGGAAGACTGATTTTAGGCCTGTAAGCCATCTGTTTCAGTTTGCTTAAAGCTGCCAGAAGGCAATATACCAGAAATGGATTGGCTTTTACAATGGGGGTTTATTAGTTCACAAATATACAGATCTAAGGCCATGAAAATGTCCCAATTAAGGCATCAACAGGACGATACCTTCTCTGAAGAATTGCCAGTCGCATCCAGGGTTCCTCTGTCCATGGGAAGGCACCTGGCTGGCTCTGCTGATCCTTCTTTCCTGGGTTTGGCTTCTGGTTTCAGTGGCTTTCTCCAAAATGTCTCTGGGCGTTTCTCTCTTAGCTTCTCTGTGGGTCCTTCTTGCCTCTTCCGGGGAATTTTCTTTCTAAACTCTTTTTCCATGAGCACTCTTAAAGGACTCCAGTAAAGGATCAAGACCCACCTTGAATGGGCGGGGTCACATCTCCATGGAAACAACCTAATCAAAAGGTCCCACCCACAATAGGTCTGCCTCCACAAAATTGGATTAAAAGAACATAGGCTTCTCTGGGGGGTGCGTAATAGATTCAAATCAACACACCATCTGATTTCCTTTCTTCACATAGCAATAAGCTCTTTCTCCTTTTGAACCCCCAGTGTCATAGACTGGCTGTTATGCGCATCAGGCAGAGAACCCTGTGTTGGAAGGGTATCGATATTGGAGAGTAGAAATTAATGAAATAGAGAATCAAAACAAGAGATTTTAAAAAAAACTGTAAATTGGTTCTTTGCAAAGATCAACAAAATTGACAAATCTTTAGCTAGACTGATCAAGAAAAAAAGAGAAGACTCAAGTTACTGACATCAGAAATGAAAAGGGGGCTATCACTTCTGACCTTGCAGAAATTAAAAAAGGATTATAAGGAGAGATTATGAACATCTTTATGCCAATAAATTCTGAGAAAATTCCTGAAACTGACTCAAGAAGACATAGAAAACCTGAATTATCCTATAGCAAGTAAAGAGATTGAATTAGTAATTTTTAAACTTCCCACAAAAATGAGCCCAGGACCATATAGCTTCACTGGTGAATTCTACCAAACATTTAAAGAAGAATTAATACCAATCCTTCCCAAACACTTCCAAAATATAGAAGAGAAGGCAACACTTCCCACCTTATTCTACAAGGCCAGTATTATTACCCTGATACCAGAACCAGACAAAGACATCACAAAGAAGGAAAACCACAGGCTAATATCTTTTAAGAACATGTTTGCAAAATCCTTAACAAACTGAATCTAGCAAATATAAAGTGAATTATATCCCTTGACCAAGTGGAATTTATCTTAGGAATGCAAGGTTTGTTTAACATCTGAAAATCAATAAATATAATATACTATGTCAATAGAATAAAAAACAAAACCACATGATCACCTCAATAATCACAGAAAAAGCATTTGACAAAATTCAACACCCTTTCATGATTAAAACAATCAATTAACTAGGAAAAGGAGGGAACTCATTCAACTGATAAAGGGCATCTATGGAAAACCCACAGCTAACATCATACTTAATGGTTAAAAAAAACAAAACAAAACTGGATGCCTTCCTCCTAAAACAAGGAGCAAGGCAAGGATATCTGCTCTTATCACTTCTATTCAGCATTGTACTGGAGATTCTAACCAGGGAAGTTAGGCAAGTAAATAAGATAGAAGGTGTTTTAGTTTTCTCGTTGCTAAAGCAAATACTATGCAATGGGTTGGCTTAAGCAATGGGGATTTATTGGCTCACAGTTTTATGGCTTGAAGTCTAAATCAAAGTGTCATCAAGGCAGCTGATGCTTGCTTCCCAAAGACTGGCATTCTGGGGCTGGCTACTGTAGTGCATATGGCAGGCTCTCCTGGCATCTCTCTTCTCTTCTGGGTTCTGTTGACTTTCAGCTTCTGGCTGCTCCCTCTGTCACATTTTTCTCTCTGTGTGACCTTGCCTATAAAGCCTTCAGTGATAGGATTAAGACCCATCCTGGGCCACTCCTTATCTGAAGTAACCCCATCGAAAGGCTCTATGTACAAGGGTTCACACCCACAAGAATAGGTTAAGTTTACAAATGAATAGGGGTGGCTTAGTTCTGGGCTGACTCAAGTTCTTTCGTTAATAAACATTAGGCTTGTGATCATAACACTCTAAAGTTGTAAAACAGGATAAGGGGTACAAGTGGGCCAATCACCAAGTTTTTACAATCACAAAATAAAGGTTATCGAAGATCAAGACATCTGGGTTACAGTTCAGTGGGTTTCAGTAATTTCAGATATATCCTTTTGGCTATTTTACAATATACTGGAAAGTAAGAAAATGGCATCTATCTAATGATTCAGACATCCTAATTATTTGTTAATTCTTAATTTCTCAGTTACAATATTTATTATTTCCTTCTTTGTTCTGGCTTTACATTAAGTTTGCCCTTCTTTTTCCAGTGTTGGGTTAGGTTATTACCTTGAGATCTTCCTTCATTTTAATAGAGGTGTTTACAGTAATGTTTTCCTCTAATCACTGACTTAGCTGCATCCCATAAGTTTTGGAATATTGTGTTTTCATTTTCATTCATCTCAAAATAGTTTCTAATTTCCCTTTCATTTCTTCTTTGACCCATTGATTTACATTGTTTAATTTCTGCATATTTGAGAATTTTCCAAATTTTTTCCTGCTGTTTATTTTTAATTTCATTCCATTGTGGTTGAAGAACATACTTAGTATGACTTCAGTCCTTTAAATTTTACTGAGGCATGTTTTATGGTTTAACTCTTTCTTGGAGAATATCCCATGTACATGAGAAGAACGTGTATTCTGCTGTTGTTTGGTGGAGTGTTCCATTGATGCCTGTTAGGTCTAGCTGATTTACAGCATTGTTCAAGTCTGTCTAATATGGTAATCACTTTCTTGCCTTTAGGCACCTATGACTTATGCTCTTATCTTTATACATGCTCACATCTCCTCTGATAACTTTTTTATTTTGCTTTTTCTAGATTCAAGCCCTAAATTCAAAAGTAATAAATTTGTTAAAATATCTTTAGCCATTTTGACACTCCTCAGATGACTACTGGGTAGCACCAAGATTTGCTTCCCCTTTTTAAGGTAAGATGCTAGGGATTACTTAGACATGTTTGTTTTTTCCATATTTTGCTTAGCTCAGTCACTGAATGAATCACTAAAACACATGCTCCAGAGCACCCCCCCTCCTTGGGATCCAGATGTTCAATAGGTCTTTTCTTTATTACAGAAACCCTTGACTTTGGGCAACCTAACATGCTAAACACTTTTCATTGCATGGAAAATGCAAGATTGTGTTTAGGAGTGCTTATATACAAACTGAATACTCATCACAAGCCTATTGCCTATTGCCTACCTCAGCAAGGTTTATCCTCTTTGCTTATTGCTATAGCAGAGGCAACTAAGCTAGCTGATGTCTCAGCGGGCATTATTCTAGCCCCACTTCTCACTCTCTGCCCTCTTGCTCTTTCAAGGATATTGCTTCAAAGCAATGCATTTCACCTATGACATTTGTTCATTGTATGTTTCCCATGTAATTGATAAGTACTACTACAACCTAAATAAATCTACCCCGCCTAAAAAAAAGTGAGTAACATGATTGTTGAGCAGCTCTTCAAACTCTCAACATTCCCTGTCCTGACATATTCCTTTGGATAAGGCTGATATACTACTTTTTGATGGTTCGTATCTTAAAAATAATCAAAGTACATTTTGTGTTGTATGGCTGTAACTTCTTAACATTCTGCCTCTTAACAAGAGCATGCTACCTTACCTTGTAAAGTTTCAGGAAATCATAATCACTGATAGTAGATGTGCCTTTGGGTTGTTTAAGATTTTGTCATGAAAGCAAATGGGTTTTCTAACTTCCTCAGGCATCTTAATCAAAAATGGAAAATTAACTTCTTATTAGAGATAATTCAACATTGGAAAGAAATATCATTTTTTAAAAATTGAAGCATATACTAGAAATAATACTTTTAGAGCTAAAGGAAATGCCTAGCTATCTACTATGCAAAACAAGCAGCCCTTACTGATTTACCCAAAATTGGTATTACAAGGATAGTTGCCTAATCTGAGTTCATCAGTCCAGAAGGATTTACTCAAATAAAAGATGCTGGCTGTATCAAACTCAGGCAGCACTTTGGACTTTGGTTTTCCAAAGATGGCCACTTGGTGGCTACCAAGTACATCTCCAGACCTTTATTGCAAAAATGAGGGTGAGGAAATTTTATCCAAGAGGCTCAACAGGTAACTGAAACTTCCCTTATCTATAAGTATCAAAATCCAGGAAAAATATAAAAGTAGCACAGGGTTCAGAAGCCCACCTCATGAATCACTTGAACATTTACAAATAGATTCACTCAACTGTCCAAAGGACAAAGCTTTAAATATGTTTCACTAATAGTTGACAGTTTTTCTGGTTGGAACAAAAGCTTTCTCTTGCTAAAAGGATAATGCTTTAACTTATACGAAAAAGCTTGGGATTTTGTTTTTCCTGCCTGAAGCTTACTTTCTCTGGTGATGGAAGAACTCACTTGACAAGTGAAATACTTAAGGAACTATGTAAGGATCTTCAAATAAAACAGAAACTTCATTTCCATATTAGCCCTCAAGTTCTAGAAAGGTAAAACAAACTAAAGATATTTTTAAATCAAAACTGTCTAAATTTTTAGAAGAGCTTAATTTTTCTTGGCCTAAATTTCTATGTTTAGTCCTAATAATGATGTTATATATACCATAAAACCTCAAACTCTCACCATAAAAATTTATGTAAGATCTGTGAGGCTCAATTGACTTGTTCTTCAGAAGACTCCACTTTGTTACATTCCAATCTTGTCAGGTATTGTCAAAACTGATATCATGTACACAGTCACGTGCACAACAGTTGAAAGCTGTACTTCAAGAGAGACACCATCGGATACAGTCCTACGTGATATAAAATAAGGATATTGAGTACACCGAAAAGGACACCAAGATGTCAGCCTTAAAACCACACTGGAAAGGTCATTTCAAGTACTTTTAAGCACAAATATTGCTCTTAATCTTTAAGGTATATACTCACGTATTCATGATTCCCAGTATAAATGTGCTAAGAATCCTAAAGCCTAGGCACCCAGTTCTACTGGTAATGTATAATCCTGGGCCTTAGTAAAAAGCTTTTAGAAGGATATAACTTTTGGAAATAGATAGCTACTGCAAGAATTCATGGATCAAGAAGATGGTATGAGATGTAGACAGTTTCCACAGGGGACTTTCAGATTAATATCCCTGATAAGGACTTGCATTTTATTATTTGTCTCCTTGTCTTACTTTTATTCTTTCCTTTATGTGGGTCAAGGTATTAGATTGTAAAATGACTTCCATAGTCCTTTCTGTCCTTCTCCTGGCTGTCTCCTTTCCTAAAAACTCTTTGAATTCCCTAGATCACCTACCTCAAATAATTGCAATGGATGACAGTTTTTCCAACCAATGGATCTGCCATCCAGCCTTAGGCCCCTCTGCAGAGACCCCCTAACATATCCATGCGTCTTGACTAAACTCTAGGATCCCAAACATTAGCTGCTGCTTGTGACATTTCCAAGATCCTCAAAAGAATTCAAGGAATATCAGAGATTTTTTAAAAAAGACATGAAACTTACCCTCTAGGTTAAGTGTAGGTCAACTAGAAAACTGGGTACAAAGTGTGTACCAAATATTTCTTATTATATTTGGGATTATCCTCGTATTTCTTGAGTTTTTCCATTGTCTGATATCCAGATGCTTAAATGTTACCATTAGCTATTATCTCAAGCCAATATCCAGAGGATAAAACTGCATCAAGAAGGTACTAAAGTCTTCATGGTCAACCTGATTCCTCTTGGAGCTGAGTTTGACCATGATGGGGGAAAGAGGAATTATTAAGAGGGAAATGGGGAAGTTCTGGCTTAAGTGAGGTATAGATGCCAAGGGAAGGACATCAGCAGCCAATACCAAAGGTGAGCATACTACCTAACCTACAACTGAAATCACAAGGTTTCTTGAAAAATCACTGGTAACTGAAATTGCCTTCCCTGATATTAATACAGTCTGCTTAGGTGCAAACTGCTCCCTTGATGGTTTTCAGCCAGTCAGCATACCCAAGGACAAAACAAAGCAAAAACTCTCATAGTTCTGCTGACTGACTGAGGTTTTTCCCCTTGTAGACCTACCTTGCCCATTTGGTGACTATCTACTTATGACTTATCTCCCTCATATATGAGTAAATGTCAGCTGTGCTTTAAACTTAATCAAATGTCTCTGAAATATTCTTTGATGATGATGTGAACATCCAAGATAGGGAATAAAAGCTGTGAGACTGGTCTATAAGAGAATTAATGTTTGGAACATGCAGAGTTTGTGGTACCTTAGGGCCCTCAGGAGAAGATGCCTTGGCACTTAATTGAAAGGAAAGGTGGAGGCTGGAGCAGAAATTAGGAGTTATCAAGATTGAAGTAGTATAGAAGATTTCATAGTATATTACCCAGGCAAAAAAGATGAATCACTGCCAAACTATCTACACCCCATCTGAGGGCTGTCTGAGGAGTAACTGAAGAAGACTGAGTAGAGCTACCAGAGAAGAAGAAGGAAGACCTGTCTACAAGGACAACTTTTCACAAGGTTGGAGAGTTTCCTGGAGAGGAAACTGAGCCATGGTATGAAATGCTGAAGAGAAGCCAAACATTTTATTTTATCAAATCTTAAGTGCCACTGATTGATTCTAAGACTTCCTGATCTCTGGAATGTTAAAGATTGCATGCCTTAGAATTGATAACATTTAACAGAATGTGAGCTGAAAAGAAAGCATTGGATTTGGAAATTAGGAAGTCATTGGTGACCCTACTTAAAGAAATCCATTTCACTAGACCAGTAAATACAGAACTAGATGGCTGTGAGTTGGGGCAAATGGGAGGTGTGGAAATAGGGATAGTATGCAGACCACTATTTCAAGAAGTTTGCAGTGTTGGGAAATTGTGATGAGTTTTGAGAGGAGGCAGGATTTAAAGGAAGGTAATTTTTGGATGAGGAAGATTTGAACCGTTTGATGGCTAAGGAGAAGCAGCTGATGGAGAGGTAGAGATTAAAGGTACATCTGGGGTTTGTAGAATAGATTAGTAGAGGCAGGGAACAAGCTATGGGGTCAGTTAAGACTGGGTTCAAATGATAACTTTTCTACTTATTAGTTGTGTAACAGTTTTCACACTTAAACCTTCTGAGCCCTGGTCTCCTTATTTGTAAAAGTATGATAATCTTACCCTACCTCTTGGACTTACTGTATGTATTAAATGAAATTATCCACATAAAGTGCTTGGCACAGGGGCCAAGATATATTAAATGTTCATTGAATGGGATCTGCTGGTGAGAGGGCATAATTGATTAGCCAAGTCCAGGTTGAAAAAAGAGGGGATCAAGCTCACAGGTGGAGGAATTAGCCCTGAAAAGGAAGAATGACCCTTCTCTGGTGATTCTAAAAGATGTCCACAAATTCTTTGATACATCTTCCTTCAAAGGATGGAGCATAATCCCCCTTCTATTGTGTGTGGGTGGCACTTAGTGACTTGCCTCCCACTAATAGAATATGGTAGAAGTGATAATACGCAACTTTTGAAAGTAGATTATAAAAGCCATTGTGGCTCCTTCCGTATCAATCGGAGGAACGCCAGCTCAAATTTCATGAGAACACTCAAGCAGCCCTACAGAGATGCCCATGGGTGAGGAGCTGAAGCCTCCAGCTAATGGCCCTGTGAGGGATTCATCTTAGAGCTTGATCCTCTAGTAGCCCTAGTCCAGCCTTCAGTTGACTGCAGCCTCACGAAAGACCCAGAGCCAGAACTACCCAGCAAAACAACTTCCAAATTCGTGACTAGAGAAACTGTGAGAGAATAAATTTTGTCCTTTAAATTGGCTAAATATTGGTGTAATTTGATACATAGCAATTGGTAACTAATACACTCTTTCTCTGAGACAAATCAGACAATGATATGTGAAGACATGCATAGTATGGAAAGGAGAGAAGGTAGAACAAGGCCTAAAGGTCTCTATTTTTCCTGTAAAATTAAAACAGGAGGCATGTTGTCTGTTGACAGTGAGGAAGATGGGGGAGGACACTTAAGATCTGAAAAGAATTGGGACCACCATGTAGAAAATAAGAAAGGGAATTGACTAGGAACACAAACAATCTTGATGATTTTCTTTTGAGACTACCTTCTTTTATGCCAAACCCAAGCACAGAAATCACAGTTGCTAATGGAACTAGATCAGACTCTAGTAATAAACTTTGGTCTCCAGTGTGCAATTCAGAGGCAGGGCAGCCTGTCTGAGCTAACCCCAGAGACTGTCTGTGTGGCAAACTGCTGATGAGTGAGTTCAGGGCTGATGATGGCTCAGCTTCATCCTGGAAAAGACTCCCTACTGTCAAAATGATTTGCAATAGCTATATGCAGTTGAACTCATTATTTATGAAGGGGGATAGAATATCAGAGGGAAGCATTAGACAAATCAACAAGTTTTAAGTATTCTGCAACAAACATATTGCAGTAAAAGGGAACCCCGCAGTCTTTCAAATGTCTCTAGCTTGCATTATTCTTTCCTCCTTGGCCCAATTCCCCCACAGCTCACTCTCTCCCTCTCTGCCCTCTGGTTGTCAGCAGGGGAGTCCCGGGAAATCTCCTGATTTGGTCAGCCCTCTAACTTTATCTCAGAACAGGTTGAACTCCAGCACATAAAAATGGACCAAGCCAGGGCTGCCCTTCTTAAAATTGCACTATCTATTTATAGCCCCAGTTTCTCTAAACCCTACAGGCCCACTAGGAATTCTTTGCAGAATGACAAATCCTGTTCTCTTTGGAGCTTAACTTCCTCTCTGAGTTGATTCTGGAAATTTAAACTTCACTGGATACTGATGCCCTCTCCACTTAAGACAATAGGTTCCATTCATTCATTCACTCACTCAGTTATTCCATTATTTAGAAACCCATTTTTGAGTGGCTAGTCAATAACGGGACAAGGATGTACTAAATGTTGGGAATAAAAACACTTTTTTAATCTTTATTTTCCTAAGACCGTAATAGTATGGTCTTAAGTAGTAGCAAAATACGCTACACAAAGTAAGCACTCAATAAATATTTGTTGAATGAATTCTTATCCACTATGGGCATCATAGTCTAATAGGGGAAGGAGACAAGTAAACAAATAATTTAAGTTAAAATTGTTTTAGTGTAATAGTATAGGAACCTATCAAATCCTATAGAAGACATACCTACCTAGAAGTTATGGAAGGTTTGACAAAGGAGATGATATTTGGTTGGTTCTTGAAGGATGAGTTAGAGTTTGACATAAAAGAAAGTAAGAAAGGTCTTTGAAGGTAAGTCAAGACTACTCACAGGTATTATTTCTAAAAGGATTCTTTTGTCACTCCAGTCTAATCCTGATTTGCTAATCTAAACATTTACCAATATTTTGCTAGGTTTCAATTCTACTGAGTTCATTTTTGCTTTCATTCCTAACAGTGATAACTTGGCTGAGTCAAATGCAAAACAGCTCTACAAAAAAGGTGATCATTTTGACAGAGTAGATGAAATTAATCCAAGAAAAAAAAAAAAAAAGATGTGTTCTGTTTCTTCCTGAAATAATTGTATAATTTCTTCTCATTTCTAAGCCACATAGAAGATATTCTTACATAAAATGGTCTTATTGCCCAAACTTCCTCCTTGATACCTGGCTAAGAAACTGGAAAACATGGCCCGGTTGCTGGCCGTACCAATACTGGGTGTTATTTTCTCACCTTGGAACAGTTCAGCGGATGATCTGATATTGTACCCACTAAACTAAGGACTTGGAACGGCCAAATGCAGTGCTCTAATTTGCCATCATCAATTCATTAGTGATTAAATATATTGAGAAAATTCTTAATTGCATGACAGCATAGAAAATCACATAACATCAGGGAGTAGAATTTGGTAAACTAACAAACTTCTCTAAATTGGAATTTAGAAAAACTTACTTGCATCAAGGAGCATAGATCAATACTGACACATACTAAAATGCTTTAATGTATAACCTCAAGCATTTCATTCCAAGAAGCTACTGAAATTAAAACATCTTCAGAAAACTAAAGCTACTGGCCTAAAACCTTCTCTCTATATAGAATATAGTGTTTTCCAGCTCATTTTTTATGAAAAAAATATATATAGAAGCCATTTTTGAGGACCATACAGTGGGACTGATGTCCCACAGATGATACTTCAGGAAATATTGCTGTTGAAGCGTAATTATTGTGTTGAACACCCGAAATGTTAATGGAGCAATGGACACTGTAAGAAGAAAACTCCAGAGGAGTTAAGACGCAACACGTTAGTAGTGATTGATTTTCTCTTCCAACAACATCCACTGAGGTACTACTATGGGCAAAGGTTTTCACACTGCTCCTTTCAAAATGTTAATGCCTCAATTACATGAATGCAGTGTAAACTGGGGGTGGGGGTGGGGGTGGTGATCACTTAGGCAGACACTTTTAAACAATTCATCCCCACATCAAATCAAAGGAACCTGCTGTCCAATTAGCTACTGTGAGCAACCTGCCATGACTTCTCACAACTATTGATCATAAGCCCTTGGAAAAAAGTTTTTTTTCTTTAGGTGAAATTCATATAACATAAAATTAACCATTTTAAAGTTAACAATTCAGTGGCATTTAGTACATTCACTATGTTGTGCAACCACCACCTCTGTTTAGTTACAAAACAGTTTCATCATCCCCAAATAAAACCCCAAACCCATTAAGCAATGACTTCCCACACTCCCCCTTCTCCCAGGCCCTGGCAACTACCAATCTGCTTTCTATTTCTATGGATTTACCTATTCTGAGTATTTTATATAACTGGAATCATACCAGGTGTGGTCTTTGGTGTCTGGCTTCTTTCACTTAGCATAATGTTTTCAAGGTTCATCCACATTGTGGCTTGTATCATTACTTCATTCCTTTTTATGGCTGAACCATATTTCATTGCATACCACAACTTGTTTATCAGTCCATCCATTGATGTACATTTGGGTTGTTTCCTCCTTTTGGCAGTTGTGAATAGTGCTGCTATGAACATCTGTGTGCAAGTATTTGTTTGAATACCTGTTTTCCATTCTTTTGGGTATATGCCTAGGAGTGGAATTGCTGGGCCTTGGAAAAAAAGTTTTGCACTATAATTTTGTGGCATCCCAAGGTAAATCAAATAGAACATATGATTTAGATAGCTTGAGACATAGTTTTTAAAGCATTTTAAAAAGATACATATAAAATGCGCTATTCTCAGGAAGCTTAGAGAATGATCCACTGAAGCGAATTTCTTCTTTACACACAAAACTTACCTATTCCTCCCGTAAATAATTGTTCATTTTTAGTCAGCTATTTGAGTTTCTGTTACTCAGCTATATAGAGTTTCTATTGTCTTCTCAACCAGTGAGAGCTTAACAAAGACAATAAGCAGAGATGCCTTTTGGGAGCTCTATCATTGGGAAGTGTTGTATTTGTGTGAAAGCAGAGAATACTGAAGGAAAAAAAGTTGACACCAGTGCTAGATCAGCTACTCTGGAAAGATTTTGAAACATCCAGAGTTGTTTTAAAGTTAATTAAAGCACTTCATCTGAGTGTATGTCTCTGAGAAGAGTTAATTATTGATTAAATATTGTTGAATATGCTGAAACCATGAAATCTAAATATATTAATTAAGCAGGGAACTCAAGCATAGGTCTTAGCTTTTAATAAATGTCTACTAATGCTTAAACTGGGCCTCATTCCAAAGCCATTCTTCTTATGGGGTCATTAAGAAAACTCTTGGTGCTCTTCTAATTATTATACATGATAATTAAGAATTTACTGAGTTTAAATTTCTTTCTAGAAAGAAAAGAATGAGGACTATAACCAAGGGAAATATTGGGATTTTCATTTAAATAAATCTACATTCACGTTTGAGATTTTGTTATTTATAGTACTGCTATTGTTAGCAAGAGATACATGCAGCAAAATTTTCTTTTACACTTCACTTTTTTTTTTAAATTCAGTTTTTTTGAGATATATTCCCATACCATACAATCATCCATGGTGCACAATCAACTGTTCACAGTACCATCATATAATTGTGCATTCATCAACCCAATCTATTTTTGAACATTTTCCTTACACCAGAAAGAATAAAAATAAGAGTAAAAAATAAAAGTAAAAAAGAACACCCAAATCACACACACACACACACCCGTCCCACCCTATTTTTCATTTAGGTTTTGTCCCCATTTTTCTACTCATCCATCCATACACTGGATAAAGGGAGTGCAATCCACAAGGTTTTCACAATCACACTGTCACCCCTTGTAATCTACAATGTTATACAATCATCTTCAAAAGTCAAGGCTATTGGGTTGGAGTTTGATAGTTTCAGGTCTTTACTTCTAGCTATTCCAACATATTAAAACCTAAAAAGTATTATCTATATAGTGCGTAAGAATGTCCACCATAGTGACCTCTCGACTCCATCTGAAATCTCTCAGCCACTGAAGCTTTTTTATGTTTCATTTCACATACCCCTTTTGGTCAAGAAGATGTTCTCAATCCCATGATATCGGGTCCAGATTCATCCCCCAGAGTCATATCCTGCATTGCCAGGGAGATTTGCACCCCTGTGAGTCAGGTCCCATGTAAGGGGGGAGGGCAGCGAGATCACCCACCAAGGTGGCTTAGAGAGAGAGGGCCACATCTGAGCAACAAAGAGGCACTCAGGGGGAGACCCTTAGGCACAATTATAAGTAGGTTTAGCCTCTCCTTGCAGCAACAATCTTCATAGGGGCCAGCCCCAAGACAGAGGGCTCAGCACATCAAGCCATCAGTCCCCAATGTTTGTAAGAACATCAGCAACAATCCAGGTGAGGAAGTCCAACATGTCTGCATTCTCCCCCAGCTCTTCAGGGGTGGCCCCGAATAAATGTTTTTATTCTCCACCCAAATTACTTTAGGATGTGTTGCTATTTCATTCTAATCTGTACAGACCTACCATAGCTCACTTCCTATTCAAAGTTCCATGTAATTGTAGTGTTTGAACAAACGGACTGTAGAAGTTATATTGTTTAGAAAATATAGATCCTACACCAAATAAACATCTCTTCCCTTGATCTCACGTGGAATTTGAAGTTTGAACACAGTCATACACTTCACTTTTAACTGAACTTAATGTGTTACAAATAACATGAACATATAAGCTGAGGAAATGAATATATTAACTAAGATGCAGTTTGTCAGACTTTAACATCAACAGTAGTAAATCATGGGATTAGTACATGTCAATCTAACATAGATGTGGCATAGAGATGCTTCCTGAATTGCTGTATGGCCAGGACCTTCAGGAAATGACTATTAAAATTGGCAGTGGAATATAGCAGGCCGTTCTCCCAGAACACATGCATGGCCTTCTCCTAAACCAGACGGGGCAAATATTCTGGTTATTGGTTCTTGTATGCACTGCCATTTTAAAAGGCAAAGAGGGAATATCCAGAGAGGCTTTGTGAGATTCTGCAGCTGCAGGTTTCATAGAATGAGATTGCATTCTTCCATACAGCGAGGGTGACTTGATGTGGCCTATTATTTGATTGATGTATTATTGGGAGGCAGACCTACTTGGGAATGTGTATGTTCCACCTATTTTGTCTTTGGACAATTTATTTAGTCCTTACCCTCTGTGCAAGTTTGGATGTGTTATGTCCCCCAAAACACCATGTTCTTTGATGCAGTCTTGTGGGGGCAGATGTATTAGTGTTGATTAGGTTGGAACCTATTGGTACAGTGTTTCCATAGAGATATGACTCAATCAACTGTGGGTGAGACCTTTCATTGGATTGTTTCCATGGAGGTGTTGCCCGACCCATTCAGGGTGGATCTTATTTGGATCATTGGAGTACTTTAACAAGAGTCACACAGGCCCAGATGCAGAGCAGCTGCAGCTAAGAGAGGACAAAATGCCCCGAGAGCAACACTTTAGAGAACGCCGTTTTGAAACGCAACCTGGGAGCAAGCGGATGCTAGCCACGGACTTTCCAAGTTAACAGAGGTTTTCCGGACACCAATGGCCATCCTTCAGTGAAGGTACCTTGTTGCTGATGCCTTACCTTGGACACTTTATGGCCTTAAGACGGTAACCGTGTAACCAAATAAACCTCCTTTACAAAAGCCAATCCATTTCTGGTGTTTTGCAAACCGCAGCACTAGCAAACAGGAATACCCTCTGTTTATCCTTCTGAGGTTAGATCTCTAGATGTTGAACTAAAATTCCATATATATGCATTTTTTCCTGATTTTAATAAATTTGTAAGCTATATGTATTTTAAACAATTAAAGTAATTCAATATAGGCTTAAAAATTCAAACACTGCAAAAGAATACAGAATAAAAAAAGAAAGCTTTTTTTTCGACTTGCTTCCCCACTCCCCATCTCCAATTGCATTTCCCTTCCCATAGGTAAACACTAATTGTAACAGTTTAGTGTATACCTTTCCAAAGTGTATAAATATAGATATGGCTATTAATATAGAGATAGACACATCAAAGGAGACTATTTACTAAGCACTAAATAATAAATTATATTGGAACTACTTTTCGTAGTTACTCTCAAAACAAGAATATAAATTATCTGTCAGATGTTCTGAGGAACTACTGCCCACTGGAATTTTAATATATTCTCTTTTTCCCCCAGAACATTTCTGATTTCATATATTCTGGCATATTTCCCCGCCACATGACAGACCATAAGTTGGAAGGAGATGTGAATAGAAATACCACTACAGCTAATATAATTTACTCAGAATCCCATATGCTAAAGCATTAGTATAATTTTTAAAACCTTAAATTGGGGCTAAAAGGACAAGTGTCTCTTAGTAAATCAAGGAAAGTTGGAAAAAATTATAGAGAAAAAAGGATTTGGGAGCCTATGTGAAGGGTACAGATTTTTGTCTCTGGTTCAATTAAATCAGCAAATATTTATTAACCATCTATGCTGTGGGAATCACTGTGGACAGACAGAAATTCAAGGTGTAGTCTCTACCTCCAAAGAGTTTACCATCTAGTGAGAAATCAGGCTAGTCAGACAGAATAGAATCAGATAATAAAGGGCTTGCACAATAGCTTGAAGTTGATAAAGTAATAACAATAAATAGCTTCTACAGGCTTTTGCACAAAAGAGTGATAAAATGAAAGCAAATTTTAAAAATGTCTTCACTCCCTTCCATGCCTTTGTGTCCATTCCATAACTAGCTCAGGCTTTTATGACCTTCCCTTTTTCAGCAAACTTGTATCCAGCACTCTGCCGACTCACCATTCTACCCCTTCACAGGCTATCTTGCACAGTCACAGGATTGATTTTCCAAAGGTGCAGGAGAGCCCCCTTCCCTGCTCAAAAGCCAAAACTCCCCGTTGACCACCAAATGAAGTCTGAGCTTTTTAGTGTGAAATGCAGGGCTTTCCCATAAACCATGCTAGCCTCCTTCCAGACTTGTCTCCCATTTCCTAATATGAACCCTTTGCTCTATTGAAACTGAACTACTCTCCATTTCCCAAACACACCCCAGCGTCATCTTTGGGTAATTCCCACCCTCTTCATGTCCTCTCCTGCCCGGTAATTGTAATAGTAAAAGGGTGTGATTTGATGACAACAGGGATAGGGTGGAGAGTGTGAGAACATAGAGGCTTAGATAACTAAGATACAAAGGGAGTATCAGCAGAGCTTATTGGCTGATTGTATATAGGCTTTGAGGAAGAGATGAGTCAAAGATAACTAACTCATTTTAGCTTTTAGGCAGCAAAAGAAGGCAGTAAAGAGAATTCTTTCTCCATAACTTATTCCATATCCTTGTAATTGTGGACGGTAATTTATTTCATACTGCCTGTGTAACCTGGGACCATAAATAGTTGATGACAATATTTCCATACTTTAGATGACTAATGTAAATTTATTTTAAATATACAGGTATAATAAAATACTTTAGGAGCTAGAAGTCTTTAAGACACTCTAAAATAATTTTGTGGGATTAAATTTAGTAAGAATCTTTTATTTCATTACCAGCATAACATGGAGTATAAAGCTATGAGAAGAGCATCCTGTGAAACCTAAAGTTAGAAATTCAGCTGGACCTTGGAACAGCTGGAACCAGGCACTTAAATGTCTCCCTGTCCCCTCTTTGCTTTAGCTGTGGTCTATTTTCTTTTCTGTTGCTCAGATCATCTTCTGCTGTTCCTCATTCCATCCTTCTAAATGTGGCCAAGGCGAGCTGAAGAGTTTTACAAGTTACGGTCTAGGTTCCCAGAAAAGAACGGACCCAGGCCTCTTAGACTTAGGTACAAATTCTCGGGATGAAAACTAGAACTAACAGGAAAACCTGTGTTCTCTGATCAGTGCTTCTTTCCCCAGAAGGAAAATCTATTTACCAGACAAATTAGAAGGTTGTTTGGTAAATGTGGAATCACACATCCAATCCCTTATCAAGTCTGATCTATTCTGCCGTAAATATGTATTCCAAATCAGTCTTTTCTCCAGCTTCACTCCCATTACCCTAGTACAAAGCCACCATGCTCTCTTGTCAAAACCTCAGCAACAGCTTCCTTATTCATCTCTTTACTACTGTTTTACCCCCTTAGAATCAGCTCTCCACTCAGCACCCAGATTTATCTGTTGAAATGTAACTCAGATCATAACCCTGCCTGATCTCTTAGAATATATATATAATTATATATACAATTATATATATTATATTATATATATATTATGTGCTCAAAATTTTTAATGACGACATATACAATTCAAAAACTTGAAAGACCACTGTATTAAAAGACGGCATTTTGAATAAATATAACCAATGCATTCACTATCTTTATTATCAAGTGACTGAAAGCTAGAATTATTTCATCATACTCTTAATAGATAAGATAGAGATTATACTTGAAAGTGGGTTATTAATAACCAGTTGTGCCTAGATCACCATGGTTTTACAATTGTGAGAAATTTAGGAACCAGTAATGGTTAAGAGCCAGACCCCTGGGTAAGACTGCTTGGTTGTTAATCTCTGCTTCTGTCATTGCTAACCACAACCTGGGGCAAATTAGTTAACCTATTGCACCTCAGTTTCCTCAACTGTCAAATGACAATAATATTAGTACTTTCTGCATAGGGCTATTTTCGGGATTCAATGAAAGATATAAGAGTTTAGACCAGCACCTGGCATTTAGTAAGCGCATAATGAATATTAACTATTAGTAACCTGACTGGTTAAATTTGAAGGGAAAAAAAAATAAAACTAACCTTGCTACCTACCTCTCACTGCTGGGGTCAGTACACTGCAGTCTACATGGAGAAGCTAAATAAATGTTTACGGAAGTAAGGAAAGATTTTCAGTGCTTGAGGAAACATCAATGCTTAACTTCAGAAAATTTTTGCAAAATGGTATTGAGCAAAATCAATCGCCATTAAATTAAGCAATTAGTGAGAAGCACAGGAAGAGAAAAGAAATCAAATATTTTAATTTTATTTAATTTTAAATATCTAAAAGCAATTTAAAATGCAGAAGGACATTTTAAATCGTAATGCTCTGAAGCAGAAAACTTGAGACTTCATGGTGCATGACCTTGCCAAGAAAAGCAACTTGCTCACCTAAATGACCAAGAACATATTTCAAGTTCTGCCCTGATGTTTGGGGGTTGGGAAGAGGAATGAACTTTCCTATTTACACATTATCCAATAATAATGTTACTGTTTTTTAAGTGCTTACTATATGCCAAATGTTATACATATATCACCATTGTTCTTTTTCTGACTATTTAACATGAAAATATTCAAAACTACAGAAAATAACAAATAGGATGATATCTTGAATATCGATATATACATCATCCAGTTTGTTAATATTTTCCATATTTTTATTTTTCTGAAATATTAAAAAATGTAGATATCATTTCACCCCTAAATATATCAGTATGCATGCCTAAAAAGTACATTTTTCTACACAAGCACAATACCATTATCACACCTAACAAAAAAACAATAATCGTCTAATATTGTCTAATACCTCAGTCTATTATCAAATTTTTCCAAATGTCTGTAAAATATCTTTTATGTCTGGTTTATTAAACCAGAATCAACTAAGAACATGATAACTGCACTTAGTTCTTACATTTCTTAAGTTTCTTTTATGCTGGAACAGTTCTCTTTCAGTCCTGCCTTTTTCTTTCCTTAATGACACCAACTTATCTAAGAGATTGACCATTTGTTCTGCAGATATCCCACCTTCTGAATTTTTCTGATTCTTTCCTCTTGGTGTCATTTTATTCTTCTATCCTTACAGTTCCTGAAACAGGAAGAGAGATTTAAGACTTGATAATAGTGAGGTTAAAGGTGTTTGGAAACATATTTCACAGATGATGCTGGTGCATGGTCAAGAGGCCCATAATGTCAGGGTAGGTGGTTAGGGCCAGACTTCTTCATTGTCAGGTTATGTTATTCCCAGATAATCGACAAGTACTTTGTTGGGAGGATAATTTGGCATCAAGTAAATATTGTGTTCCCTATCACCCTTTCACCAAATAGGTTCAGGATCCACTGATAATTCTGGCATGAATCATTTATTTCATTAGGGGCTGCAAAATGGTGATTTTCTAATTCTATCATTCATTTTACCTCATTTAGCTGGCATGCTTTTGTAAGAGGACTGTTTCCTCATCAATTGGGGCTATTTGGTTCCCTGAAATAGAACTGCTAACTAGAAAGGCAGGATCAATGTTTATTTTCATAAATTATCACTTTTCAAATAAAGAGTTGGTGTCATGGTAACCACCAATAGTGGAATATGAGATTTTTAACACTTGTTTTTGTTTATTTGGCTTTCTCTTTTTGGGGAATGACTTTTAGATGTAATTGTAATTGTTCTTTTTGATGCTCAAATCGTCCAAACTTTGGCCAGAGGGAGAAAGGACCTCATTTTTCTCAAGATACTTCCTCAATTTCTGGCACAACATAGTCCAAGCACTTCTTCATTCCCTGACCTGGCATCAGCCACTTCTCCAAGGACTCCTGATACTTCTTAGTGGGGAGTGGTATTTAGAGATCAAACTCTGGGTGCCAAGGATAGTTATTGCTTCTAGGCCAGGTTCATATTCATATTTTCAAGTCAAAGTTAACAATATAGGGTTTTTTTTTTTGAAACTTAATTTTGTCTTTTTACTTGTGTATCTTTTCTTTTACACTGTTTTCGCTCCTAATAACATTAACAAAGTTATTCGTTTAATTCTGACACCAACCTTCTTAGGTAGGTCTTTGTAATCACAACTTACGTTATGATCCCCATTTTTGAAAGGAGGAAATGGAGGCCAGAAGTGCCCAAGATTAAGTGGCCATAAATAGGAGCGTCAGAATTTGAATCAAGGCACGTTACTTCCATCAGGGAAGGGAGCACCAAGCATGCCGAGGAGCTCCTCCAGGGAGCGAAGCGTCCTTACAGAAAGTACCGGGGAGATGAACAGGAGTGGGAATGCGGGAACGAGCGGGTGAAGTGAACAGACCACTCCTGACCCGCTCCTCTAAGCCGGGAGCACGGAATTGCGGGGCAAGGGAACTGTCGGGGACGTGGCCAGGGCCCAATGTTTCAGATCTGACCAGGGCTCACTTAAGGCGCAGACACTTTTGGCCAAGGAACCACAACAGCAAAACCCCGAGGCGAGAAAACAGAGCACGGACGTGACCTTCCCCGAACACCCACTCTACCTGCCCACAGCGGCCCCGCGGCTCATGCCTCGCAGCCCCGTCTCCACGTAGTGCCCGCCCGCCCTCCAATCAGAGGAAGCTGTGAGCAAGGGGGCGGGACACCAGAGAAGCGTATCCACTGAGGAGCCAGCCCCGCGTCGCCTCAGGACCGGGCGTTTCAGAGTCCAGGTGGTTGGCGGAGAGATGGTAAGGCGGCATCCAATGAGGAGAGCGCTGGCCTCCGGATGCGCCCGCCCCACTCCTCCTTCCCTAGTCTCGGAAGCGGCTGCGTGGCGGCCAGCGGGCTCCGAGCGGCGCTCCTGTGTGCTTCTCACCCGTGCTCCGGAGCCCCGGGCCGTACCGGCGTCTGGAGGGACATGGCGAGCCCGGGATGCGGTAACTGCCCGGGAAACGAGGAGGAGAGTTTTCTGTACTTCGCCTACGGCAGCAACCTGCTCACGGAGAGGATCCACCTCCGAAACCCCTCGGCCGTCTTCTGCAGCGTGGCCCGCCTGCAGGTCAGTGCCCTCTGGCGCGTCGTGCCCTTTTTGCGGGCGAGGGAGCCAGAATTCAGAGGAGTCGCTTACTCAGGGACATGCTTCGGCAGAGCTGGGCCGGGAATCCAGTTCTATCGGATACGAGTTCAGCAAGGCCCTCTTAATGATCTGCCTTTGCCCTCACGGCAAATTCAGCCCTGCAGCCGTTCCCTGCTTTGCGCTTGACCCTACCATGCGACCCCAGCCACGGGCTGTCAGGCTGCCCTGAGCTTTCCCCATCTTCACGTTGACACCTGCTGCTTGTTCTCCACGGCTTTGGCCTCCTCTCTCTTGTCCTCTAACCCACGGGCATCCTCACAGAACCCATTCAGTTAGCACGTCTGAGAAGCCTTGTCCGACCCAAGTCAGGGGATTAACTGCTGTCTGTTATGTATACACCTTTGTCATAGGAGTCAGCTGGTATTTTAGAACTCTGTTTACCCGTCTTTTGTTCCTACTCTGGGAGGTCCTGAAATCTGGAAGCATATCTGATTCACAGTATTCCCTGTCCTCGGTTAAGTCAGGTGGATGAACATACCATCCATCCTCTGTAAATCATTGCTCTTCAGTACAGTACAGTCATTCGTTTAAAAGAACTTGTTGTTCCAGCACCTATCTGGAGATACAAAGATAACTAAATAAAGTTGCTGCTTCCAGGACCTCCCAGCCTGTAGGAGAGACCTACAAATGATTTGTGTACAGATCATCTTGACAATGTTGAACTAGACCAACGTGGCCTCTGGAACTCAGCAGGGTTCTTAGTGGCAAGCAACAGAAACTGGCTGATTTAAGCAGAAAGAGAATTGTGTAGAAAGGCTGTTGGAGAGCTCACAAAATGACCAGGAAGGCAGGAACACAAAGCTGACAAAACAGGCAGGCATAAAGGGAGAGGCAGCAACCATGTCACGGCCAGCGTCACATGACAGAACCAGTCCAGAGAGCCGCTGCTGCACCACTGCTGAACTCGGTAAAGGTGGAGGCGGCATCGTGCATCACCGACACTGCCTGCATGGTCCCTGCCTGCCACTGGCACTGTATCCCCTGTAGTCTGTGAAACACAGATGTGGCCACCAGTGGAGTCCCTACTGTCTGTCACTAACTTCTATTTCAAAGCCTCTGGTTGGTGTCCTGATTGGCTAAGTCTCAGCCATATGCCCATGCTCTGGCTGCAAGTGGAGCCAGGAGAAACAAATTCTGGTCTTTGGAGCACTTCTAAAGTGGGAGATGGGCTCTGACATTTCCTATCCCCCCAACTTATAAGGTAGGGAACTCTCCAAATGTAGAAGAGAGTTCAGATGTTTATGGTAATAGGGATGGTGGTGGTGGTAATGGGGACAGGGAGGAAGAGAAATCAAATGGATGACTATTCAGTTATAGATATGAGCAGTCTTAAAATGGAGACATGCAAGTTGCCATGGGAGTGTGTGACTGGGGATCCGACCTGAATGGGATACTCAAGAAAGCTTTCCCTGAAAGTGTGACTTTTAAACTGAGACCTTGAGTTCACTGGGAAGGAGAGGCATGAACAAAACAAAAGGAACAGCATGTGCTAAGGACCTGAGGAAGAAAAAAGCTGGATCTTCCAGCCAGTGTGGCTGGAGTTCATTGAGGGAGGGGGATGTGGCCTGGGGACTGGAAAGGGAGGGAAGGGCCAGATCTTACAGGACACAGAGGCCAAAGAAGACTTTGGACTTTGTCTCAAGAGCATGAGAAAGACCCATTGCAGAATTTAAACAAATGAAAGGTCAGATTTTCATCTTTGAAAGCTCTTTGTGGTTGTAGAAAATGGATTGGAAGGGGGCAAGAGTGCATTGGGAAGCTTTTGCAGCAGTCTATGCTAGATAAAGGCATCTTGAACTTAGGGTTGTGGCTTTGGAGGGTTGGTGGGTTTGAAAGAAATTTAGGAGATAATATTGTAGGGCTTGGTAATTGAGAGAGGAAGGGGGAGACTTGATCAAGGATGACTCAGGTTTTTGGTGTAATAGAATGGATTATGCTGATGTTTACTGAGAGAAGAGAAGAATCAGGTTTGGAAAGGAGTAACATAAGTTCAGTTTGAAATCTGAGTTTGAGATGCTTGCGAGACATTCAAGAGAAAAGAAAAAAATTAATGAACATTTATTAAGTACTTACTATGTGCTAGGCCCTGCTCTAAGCACTTTTGAAGCCCGGAAGATCTGAGATGGATCAGATTATTAGGTAGTATTTGATGGGGATGAAATTGTCTTGGGCAAATTCCTGAATGAACAGAGAAAAGGACCTAATCTGAGTCCTGAGAAACTCCAACATTTAAAGATCCAGTAGTGGATCTTTGTAATTTGTAATTACAAATTACAAACAAGTTTATAATTTTTACATGTTTTTATATAGCAAAGGGAATCGCGGAAAAGCCTGAAAGTCCCCAGAAGCTATTGAATAGATTAAGAAGAGGAATGACAGTTTCCATTGTGTTTAGCAATAGGCAACCTGTTCCTATTGTGGATCATAACTTTTATCCAATTTATTTCTATCTTGCCAGAGGATACTGATCCAAGGAAAACAGCCAATACGGCAACTGAAAGTACTATTGACTCTAGCCAACCTTTTTCCTGAAATATCTGACAAAGTTTTTGAGAAAATGAAGGTAACAGGGATGAAATATAAACCTGAAAGGGACTTTAGAGTTATCATCTAGTCTACCTTTTTTTATTTCACAAATAAGGAAACCAGGCTCTGTAAGATGGGATGAAATCTTACAAGATCAAAGAAGCCACATGAAGATTTTTAATCTTCCCTAGGATACTGTCCCCTGATTGCCCATCTCTGTTAGAGAAGAAGCTAAACTAGAAACCTGGCTCCATTACTAATTTGTTACAAGACTTTAAGCACATCGTTTTTCTTGTTGTAAAATGAATGCAATAAATTAAAGTTGTTGGCAGAATAAAATGAGATAGTCTCTGTAAAGCTCATAGGACCCTGTAATTTTTCAGTGTTAGTTCCTGTTATGATTATTGTAGATCTATTAGTACAACTCATGAATATTAGATGAATATTCATAAATATACAAATCACCCACAAATGCAAGCTTCCTTAGGGCAAATAGGGTACTATATGCTAGCAGGATACAGTCTACATACATAAGAGTAGAAATAATAGTGTAATAACCTCCATATATCCTTCACCGAGGTTCAATAGTAAAATAACCTCCATGTATCCTTCACCCAGATTCAATGATAAGGTATGCTCTGATAGTCTCTAAGTAAAATACATGTGTATGTGAGTAAATTGGAAAGCAGTTTGCAAAATGAAAACAGTTGTGTTAAAAATATGAAAAGAAAATAGTCCTTGAGATCTGGGTCCTTGTCTATTTTTTGTCTTTTCCACAGCATCTTATATATAGAAGGCACTCACAGTTTGTTAGATGTTTTAAAATTGTATTGAGTTCAAGATAAATCCTTTTTATTTTGAGGAGGGAAATTTGGGTTCAAGTGGGTATTGATCATATCACTTTGATTTCCTTTATAGGATTTTAAGCTTGACTTTGGCAATTCCCAAGGCAAAATAAGTCATACTTGGCATGGAGGAATAGCTACCATTTTTCAAAGTCCTGGAGATGAAGTATGGGGAGTAGTATGGAAAATGAACAAAAGCAATTTATGTTCTCTGGATGAGTAGGTGACTTCTAATTATAAGTTAAATAATTGCTAATTCAGAAAGTGGATCATATGCAAGGATGTGTGTGTGTGTGTGTGTGTATGTTAGTTTGTCAAAACAATTTACTATGGACATGTTCTTTATATTTCAAAGTCAACATAAAAGATATAATATGATTTTGCTAAAAAGCAAGGCATAAAAAAAAGAAAGGCGTAGAAGGTACACACTCTGGTTGAGATTTGGAGGGGTGTTTGTAATCACTTCTGTAAAAGATGAAAGCCATATTGTACTCTATTTATTTGTCTTGTATACAAATCTTTTTGTGGTTTCATATTATGAAAAGACTTAAGATTTTTGTAATGTCTACATATTTTTATTGATTTTTAAAATTATTTGTTCAGTTTTTAGTAGAGTGGTTTAAAAAAAAATAATTCTTTAAGATAGCAGTTGAATCAGTAAATAATATTAATTTTTAAAACCCTCAACAATATACTAGAAATGCTCTAATACCTTTTATAACTTGAACTTTCTGAGTTGTGTGGCAGAGCATTTTATACAAAGAAAGTCACCAGGAAAGAGGAGGACTTGAGAAGAGCAGATGATTTAGCGTGCCTGAAGCTTTACCTCTCTTGTCAATGAGAAAGAACCATCCACCCTACTTTTCTCAGGGTAGATATTGGTTTGCTGTCAGGACACATAGTCCATTCCTTTTTGGAGCCTAAAGAACAATATTTCACGGATATAGAGTACAATAACTACACTGACATGTTTTCAGATAGGATAAATGTAGAGAAGTTTGCTAGAAGTATACCAAGTAATATTAAGTCTTAGTTTTTCTAATTGAAATGCTGTTTACTTTTGATGTGATGGTATTTATAATATGTTCAACTATATCCCAAAACACATAGGGAGTAACAACTTCCATATTTAGTTAAATTTCTAATTCTATACCCTAACCTGACTAAAAGACCTTACCCAGAAAACCAAATTGTGTAAATCCAGTGGTTTTAAAATTTGGCTGTCTGGTTTCAGGCAAGAAGGAGTTGTAAGTGGAACATATGATCCAATAGAAGTTAATGTTCACACTCAAGAAGGAGAAAAAATAACCTGTCGAAGTTATCAGATGAAAAATTATGTGAGTGCTCCCCCATCACCACAGTATAAAAAGGTAAGCTACTTACAAAGTAAGCTACTTACAAAGATATTTGATGATTTCTTTTTAATTTTCACTAAGGAGATAGACTAAAAATATCTTGTTTTTAAAAGGCTCTATATATTTTAAATTCTACATGAACAACTTTTTTAAGTAGAACTGCTGTTTAATTAAAAAATGATAGTTATTTGCTTAAAGTGCAAATTCAGATATATTGTAAAGAATTATGTGTAATGGTAGAACTATGTTTCTAAAATTTTATTTATTAAAAAAAAATGAAAAAAATATGCAGAGCCCTCTTGAGGAGCTGGTGGAGAATGCAGGGGTGTTGGGCTTCCCTACCTTGATGGTTGCTGATGTGCTCACAGACATAGGGGACTGGTGGTTTGATGGGCTGAGCCCTCTACCACAGGACTTGCCCTTGGGAAGACGGTTGCTGCAAAGGAGAGTCTAGGCCTCCCTATAATTGTGCCTAAGAACCTCCTCCTGAATGCCTCTTTGTTGCTCCGATGTGGCCCTCTCTCTCTAGCTAAGCCAACTTGGCAGGTGAAATCACTGCCCTCCCCCCTTCCCTGGCACCGTGAAATATGACTCCTGGGGAGGAATGTAGACCCGGCATTATGGAATGGAGAACATGTTGACCAAAAGGGGGATGTGAAAGGAAAAGAAATAAGCTTCAGTGACAGAAAGATTCCAAAAAGAGCCAAGAGGTCACTCTGGTGGGCACTCTTATGCACAATATAGACAACCCTTTTAAGGTTCTAATGAATTGGAATGGCTAGCAGTAGATACCTGAGATTATCAAACTACAACCCAGAACCCATGAATCTTGAAAACGATTGTATAAAAATGTAGCTTATGAGGGGTGACAATGTGATTGGGAAAGCCATATGGACCACACTCCCCTTTGTCTAATGTATGGATGGATGAATAGAAAAATGGGGGCAAAAAAAAAAAAGGAGTCACCCAGTGTTCTTTTTTACTTTAGTTGTTCTTTTTCACTTTAATTTTTATTCTTATTATTTTTGTGTGTGTGCTAATGAAAAGGTTCAAAAATTAATTTTGGTTATGAACACACAACTATATAATGGTATTGTGAACAATTGAATGTATGCTTTGTATGAGTGCATGGTATGTGACTTTATCTCAATAAAAAAATAAAAATTAAAAAAAAAAGGCTTTTAGAAATTAGAAGGGAACTGTGAGCCATAATTGCAGCCATGTATTTCCTTTTTTGAAGTAGGAAATATTATGTATGAGTGTGTTTTTAATAGATTTATTCTTTACATACTCTTAGTCCTTTTTTCCCTCTAAGAAACAGTATTTCATGGACACCAAGATTCATTTTTATGAGGGAAAAATGTATTTCCTGTGCTGAAATGTTTTCCATCTATAGATGGAAAAAGAAAAGTCACACTGCCTATCAGAATCGAGGAAACCACGCCTGCAAATACAGAAAAGAGTGTGGGAAATCCAAACTGTAGGTATCCGTCGTCAGGCCCAATCAGGAAATGGCACCTAGGATCAGTGATCCAGTTCCTGGGCCTAATTTGGCATTTTCTAGTTAGGGGCCTAGCAGAATTAGCCTGGTATGGATCTTGGATGTGCCACCAAACATGCTGCATGTCTAATTCAGAACAAAAGTTTCTCCAGGATTGAAACCAAAACTGCTCCCTGTAAACTTTAAAATTTTTTTGCAGAATGATGTTTTTTTCTTAAAAGGTCATGCAAATTCTAGACCATAAGATGTATTTTTGTCTTACTATTAAAAGTTTTGAATTATTATTGAGTAAAATAGATATTCTATGAGAATGTATCATGTGACTGTGAAAAGCAATAAAACCTTCATGTTTGATCTTTTCACAAAAATCTGATAATCATGAAGAATTTCATATTTCCAGTTGTTTTCAGGGTAATACCACCAAATGTCATATGTAAGGGATTTCTGTTTCTGCCAGTGATTTTGGCCTCCTTGCCACAAAATGCTCAGTGTGAGAGGAATGGGTGTATCTCTATTTTGTGCTGTAAGTATTTATTCTCGAGTTATTCTAGAGTTATCTGAAAGCTAATGTTTCAAACTTTCACCATTCAAATACAGCTGTGGTATGCTAAATTAAATTATGTTTCTAACTAAAAGGATTTTTTGTTTTTTTGTTTAACCATTTCTAGGTCATTTGCATGGGTGCAAAAGAGAATGGTTTACCACTGGAGTATCAAAAGAAGTTAAAAGCAATAGAACCAAATGACTATAAAGGAAGGGTCTCAGAAGAAATTGAAGATATTATCAAAAAGGGAGAAACAAAATCTAATTAAAATATAGACTATATCTTAGGATATTCTCTCTGTATGCTAATATAAAATATTTTTGACATTTGAGAACACGGATCTTCGATGTTTAATATATTTTCAATGGTTCTCTGAAGGGATATCTCACTTGGGTGGGTCCTTGTTTTCAGACTATATACAGAAACTGGGTTAGGAATTATATGATTAAAAAGGGGGTTGTGAGGCCCTGGAATGCATAACAAATGGATGTGGGTACTCCTTCTCTGAATACTTGTATCTGTTTTCTTGAGTTGATTTTAAGTGTATTCCTGCTCTGTGGCAAAGGATAAATTCGCAACCTGCTTAATGATGACGCTACTGAATTGCTCTACTTGGACCAGAATTTTTTTATCCAGCTTAATAACAGCAAGCAAACTGTAGAGACAATTGCTAATGAAACTTAAAATGTGAAAGATGGTATAGTGTTCTTAAAGGTATAAATATATTTGTATTTTAACTCATTTTCCCCCACTAAAGTACTATATATCATTGTGTTGTTAGAGTGACTGAAACCATTGTGCATACCACATCTGGTCTTGGCCATATACTGTCTATACTAGGGAAATAATACCACAGACTCTGGAGCCAGACAGAATGAGATCAGTTGTTCCTTCTACCACTTTCCAGCTATGAGACTTTGGATTACCTGACTCTCTGTGCCTCAGTTTCCTCACATGTAGAGTGAGGATATTCAGAATACTTATGTTTAGGATTGTTGTGAGGAGTAAATGAGTAAATATTTCTCTGAGCATAGAAGAGAACCTGGCACATGGATTGGCAATCATTATTGTTCCTATTGAAAAATTAGGTTTGTACAGGGCTACCCTTGGAACAGGCTTTTAAAGTAGAAGGTCAAGATCATGAAGGGAAAAATAGTTTTTTGAAGCTAAAACGTCTTGGCTTATGAAAAAATTGTAACTTTCATAATTTACTGAATCAATGGAGAAAAGAATCATGAAGCATTCCTGTTTATCAAAAAAATCTCTTATGTCTCTGTGGAATGCAGTGAGCTATACCTTTGAAACAGGTCACTGGAATGAGAGTGAACTAGCTGCAGTAGGATAAAATAAAGGTTTATTTTTTCTCTAGGAAAAAGTGACAAAAGGAGTTTTCAGGTTAAAACTGCAATTCTGTAGTGAGGCTGAGGACTTAAGTACAGGTTTTATAGCTGTCACATCTCACAATTTCCATGTACATCCTCCAGTATTCTTGTTTTCTAATAGTTGTTATTTAACTCCTCCCGAGTTTGTCGGTGATCCAGAACTCAGTTATGGTCATGAGTGAGCAAAGCCTAGTTTTGCTGTAGATGTATTAGCTATTATTCTAATAATCTGTTTCACTTACTAAAAATGACATCTTTCATTAAGGAATTCAGAACAGAAGCAATAAAACCTTCATATTTGGTCTTTTAACAAAAATCTGGTAATCATGAGGAATACTATATCTCCAGTTGTTTTCAAGGTAGTACTACCAAATGTGATATGTAAGGTATTTCCGTTTCTACCAGTGCTTTTGGTCCTCTTGCCATCATACGACCAGATCCTGGGTAAATTATAATAAAGATAGCTTTTGCAAAGCATTGCCGGGCTTGCATAAAAGTAAGGAAAATTTTCAAGGTGTACCAACCCCAACCCTCTCCCCCACCCCGTCCCACACAAATTAAAAAAGAAGGAAGATGAACTCCGTGAGTTGAAATGGACAGATAGTACTAGTAAATAAATGACCCTGAAGTCCTTGAATACAATGGCAATAATAGCACTGGAATTAGACTTCTAACCCTGGTGTATTCCTGCTACAGGATAGGAAAACCTGACACTTCTGTATGAAGCCAGGACCTTTGAAGAGGACTAAAATTGTTTTAACTTGGTAACTCCTGTGACTTCCAGCAGAGGTAAATACAAATTCTTTATAGGGAAAGCAGTTCTAATATAGGTCTATTAAATAATTTGATAATAAGGAAAATAATACATCATGAGTGAGAACAGAAAAACCAAATTTAGAACCGTAAGGTTCT
This sequence comes from Choloepus didactylus, assembly GCF_015220235.1. NCBI lineage: Eukaryota > Metazoa > Chordata > Mammalia > Pilosa > Megalonychidae > Choloepus > Choloepus didactylus. The sequence continues at coordinate 140,308,288 of NC_051311.1, read as the reverse complement.
CAGATACTGACGTTATCAAAAACAAAATACAATAACTTTATGGAGACTTTGACTCCTAGGAAGATGAAGTAGACATACTTTTCCCTATTCCTCTTACTAAGTACAACTAAAAATCCCTGAATATTACATATAAACCAACAGAAGAAGACTCTGAAAGGTAGAGAGAAGAAGGCAGACCAGCCAGGGACCTCAGGACCCAAGGAACAACAGGGTGCTGAGTTCCCTGGGTTTTCTTTCGCCTCTTAAATCTCAGACTTCGAACTGAAGATGCCAGTGACCTGGAAGAACCAATGTATATGACAAAAAGCTTCAAGATAAAGTCTGATCTCTGTAGTCAAAGAGCCAGGAAAGGGCCAACCTAGCAAGTCAGAAAATTTTAGAGAGTAAACCATCTACTCCAGCCAAACATACTGAGGAACTGTGGCCCCCACCCTCATGCCAGCAAAGGCCAAGAGGGGACCCTAGATTTCCTCCTTCACAAGGCTGTAAAAAGGCACCACAAGCCCCCACTGGGGTGGTGTCAGAAAAGGCTGGTAGGGAGCTGAGACCTTCACTCCCACCTGGCAGTAATGAGGCTCCCTCTGCTCCTGTGGGGTAAGTAGTGACCATGTGGGGAGCCTGGATTTACTCCTCCATCTAGCAGTAACAAGGTGGCCCTTCTTTCTGGGGCAGTGTCAGGGAAGGCTAAGTGGAGGAGAGTCAGGACTTTCATCCCCTCTCCCAGGTGTCAGTGGAGACCCCATGGGGAGCAGTAATGAGGCACTCCTACTCCTCCCACCCAAGAAGGGTTAATAGAGGCCTGGTGGGGAGCTGAAACTCCTGCCCCCACTCAGCAGTAATAAGGTGCCCCCCACTTGGGTGAGAACAGAAGCTGAGTGGGAACCTGAATTTCTTCCTTCACCTGACATTAACAAGGCAGTGCCCCACCCCCTTCTCTTGTTGGAGTGGTGTTCTGGTATGCTAATGCTGGTGTTATGCAAAATAACAGAAATGGATTGGCTTTTATAAAGGGGGTTTATTTGGTTACAAATTTACAGTCTGAAGGCCATAGAAATGTCCAGTTTAAGGCATCTACACGCATGTACTTTCACCGGAGAAGGCCAATGGCTCTGAAAAACCTATTAGCTGGGAATGGATGTGGCTGGCATCTGCTGATCCCAGGTTGTGTTCCAGCTCCTCAGCTCCTGTGCATTCTTCAAAATGTTGCTCTTGGGGTGTTTTGTCCTTTCTTAGCTTCTCTGGAGCAAACTCTGGGCTAGCATTTCCAAAGCATCAGCAAAAGTCTGCTTTCAGCAGCCATCTCCAAAATGTCTTGCTCAGCTGCTCTGAGGTCCTTCTGTTTGTGAGCTTTTTTATAGGACTCCAGTGATTAAATCAGGACCCATCCTAAATGGGTGGGGTCCATATCTCCATGGAAATAATTCAGTCAAGTGTTTCACCCACAGTTGATTGGGTCACATCTCCATGGAAACAATCAAAGAATTTCAGTCCAATCAACACTAATATATCTGCCCCAACAAGATTACATTACAGAACATGGCATTTTGGGGGACATAATACATCCAAACCAGCACAAGTTGTTTCAGAGTAAAACAGAAGATTTAAATAAGATCCAGAGTCGCATATCAGAATCTCCAAAATGTCCAGGTTTCAATTAAAAATCATTTGTTATCCCAAGAACTAGGAAGATCTCAAACTAAATGAGAAAAGTCAATAAACAGATGCCAATACCATGCTGCCAGGTATGTTAGAATTATCTAACAAAGATTTTAAAGCCATCATAAAAATGCTTCAACATGCAGTGGGAGACACTTGAAACACATGAAAATATGGAAATTCTCAGCAAAGCACTAGAAGATAGAAGAACCAGATAGAAATATAAGAAGTAGAAAATACAATTACTGAAATGTTCAAAAAAAAAAAAATAGAGGGGCTGAAAAGCAGAATGGAAGGGACAGAGGAATCAGTAGAGCTGGAAGAGAGAACAATAGAAATTACCCAATCTGAACAACACAGAGAGAATAGACTAAGAAAGAATACTTAACAGAGTCTCAGAGACTTGTGAGACTTTAACAAAAGATCCAATATTCATGTCATGGGAATCATAGGAGAGGAGAAAGGGCAGGCTGAAAAAGTACCCAAAGTGATAATGGCCAAAATGGTCCAAATTTGGCAAAAGATGTAGATTCAAGAAACTGAATGAACTTCAAACAGGATAAAACCAAAGAAATCCACACAAAGACACATTCCAAATTTCTGAAAACTAAAGACAAAGAAAAAACCTTGTGAGCCAGGCTCAGCACCTGCTCCAGTGTGCCCGGCAGAGGAGGGGACAGTCCCATCCCCTGCTCTGCTTTCAGCCCTAGAGCCCTGGGGAGGGGGCTCTGGGCCCATGGGAGTCATGGAGCTGCCGTCTGTGGGCGGGAGTGGTGGCTGGAAAGTGGGGGGGGGGGGGTTCTATTTAGCAGCAAGAGAGCAAGGAACATTTCCTACAGGAAAAACATAATTTGAACAACACCAGATTTCTTATCACAAACCATGAGAGCTTGAAGATAGTGGCACAACATATTTCAAGTGCTTACAGAAGAACTGTCAACCCAGAATCCAGCAAAAATATCCTTTGGGAATGAAGGGGGAATCAAGACATTATCAGTTAAAGGAAAGCTAAGAAAACTTGTCACCAGTAGACCTACCCTAAAAGAATAGCTAAGGGAAGTTCTCTAAGCAGAAAGGATACGATAAGAGAAGGAACTTTAGAACATCAGAAGTGAAGGAAATACGGTGAGCAAAAATATGGATAAATGCATTATACTTTCCCCAGAGTTTCCTAAATTATATTCTATGTTTGAAGCAAAAATTATAAGATTGTCTGATGTGGTTCTAAATGCACATAAATGTAATAATTAAGACAACTATATAAGAAAAAGTAGAGGGTAAAGGGAGGTTAGTCTTCTATATTTCACTTAAAGTGGTAAAATGATGATACCAGAAGACTGTGATAAGTTATGTGTATATAATCTAATACCTAGAATGTTCAAGTAACCCACAGGAAGACAGGGAAAAGAAAACAAATGAAAAAACAAAGATCAAATAGAAAACAAAAAATAAACTGGCAGACTTAAGTCCTAATATAGCAATAATTACATCAAATGTAAATGGTCTAAATACACCAATTAAAAGACAGAAATTGGCAGGGTGAATTAAAAACATGCCCCAGCCTTATATTGTCTATAGGAAATTAACTTCAAGTATAATGATGTAAGTAATTTGACAGGAAAAGGATGGAAAAAGATAAACAATGCAAACATGAATCAAAGGAAAGAAGGAGTGGATATATTAATATTAAAAAAGTAGACTTCACAGCCAAGAAAATGACCAGAGATAGAGAGGGGTGTTATGGAAAACTTCCCAATTCATTTTATGAAGCTAGTATTACCCTGTATTAACAGGATGTGTGTGTGTGGGTGTGTGGGTGGGTGAGTGGATGTGTGTAAATATTAAGAGATTTACTATAAGAATTGGCTCACATGACCAATTGATTCATGTGGGGATTGGCAAGTCCAAATCCTGTAGGGCAGACCACTAGTTGGAAACTCCAATGAAAGTGACATTGAATTCCTCAGAAGCAGGAGGCTGAAATCCTCAGTTCTTGCTTTAAGGCCCCCAACTGATGGATGAGGAAACTCCTCTCATTGCTGAAGGCAATCTTTGTTGATTGTAGATGTAATCAGCTATAGATGGCAAGCAACTGACTAGTGATTTCAATCTATTTTTGAAATAACCCTCATAGTAACGATCAGGCCAGTACTTGTTTGACCAAACAACTGGATACTATAAGCAAACCAAATTGACACATGGGTTTAACCATCACATACCCTGATACCAAAACCAGAACAAGACAGTAACAAACAAACCCCACAATCTACAGAGCAATACCTCTCATGAATATAGGATGTAAAAATCCTTAACAAAATATTATCAAATAGAATTCAGACCTTTATAAAAAGAATTACACTGCATAACCACCTGGGGTTTGTTCCAGGGATGCAAGGCTGGTCCAATACTCAAAAATATGTAATCCACTATATTAAAAGGCTAAAGAAGAAAAGTCACATGATCATGTCAATTGATGCAGAAAAGCATTTGACAAAATTCAACACTCATCCATGATAAAAACTTTCAGAAAAATAGGAAGAGAGGAGAACTTCATCAACTTGATAAACAACATCTACAAAATACCCACATCTAGCATTATCTGTAATAGTAAAGGACTGTGTGTTTTTCCCTCCACAACTGGAGGGCAAGGATGTCTGTTCTCACCATTCTTAAGTGGAAAAAGGCATGACAAGGAAATAAAGGTTGTATCAGTCAGAAAGGAAGAATTAAAACTGACCCTGTTTACAGACGATGATATGATTATGTAGAAAATCAAGGAATCATGTGCATGTGTGCACGTGTGCACACACACACACACAAATCTAGAACCAATAAGCAAGTTCAGCAAGACTACAGGATACAAGATAAACATACAAAAATCAATTGTATTCCTATATACTAGCAGTGAACACAAGGACACTAGAATTAAAAATAAAATTCCATTTACAATTGTTTTTCTAAGATACGAAATTAGTATAAATCTTACAACACATATGCAGGACTTGTATGGTGAAAACTACAAAATAAAGATGAAGGAAATCAAAGATCTAAATATATGGAAAGATAATGTTAATGGATTGGAAGACTCAGCATAGCAAATACGCCACTTCTCCCCAAATTGATATACAGGTTTATCCCAATTCCTACCAAGATCCCAGTAAGACATTTTGTAGAAATAGACATGATTTTTCTAACATTTATATGAAAAGGGAAATAATCTAGATTGGGTTCAGCAACTTTGAAAAAGAACAAAATGGGAGAAATCATTTTACCAGATTTCAAGACTGTAGTATTGATGGAGGGATAGACACACAGATCAATGGAACAGAACTGAGAACCCAGAAAGAGACTCATGCAAATATGCCCAAGAAATTTTTGGCAAAGATGCAAAAGCAACTGAGGAGAACAAATGGTTCTAAGAGCAACAACTGGATATCCATGGGAAAAAAAATCCAATTAGACAACTAGGAAATGGGCAAGTGACATGAATAAGCAGGTGAAAAGATGTTCAACATCATTATTCATCAGGAAAATAGGAAAATGCAAATTAAAACCACAATGAGACATCATTACACATCTATCAGAATGGCTAGAATAAAAAATTGTGACAGCACAAAATCCTGGTGAGGATGCTGAGAAACTGGATCACTCATCCATTGCTGGTGGGAATGTAAAATGGTACAGCCACTCTGGAAAAGAGGTTGGCAGTTACTAAAAATTCAACAATCATATGGCCCAACAATTGCCCCCTGGGCATTTATCCTAGAGAGAGGAACATTTATGTTCACACAGAAACTGTACATGAATATTCATAGCAACTTTATTCAAAATAGCCCCAAACTAGAAATAACCTATATGTCCTTCAACGGGTAAGTAGTTAAACAAACTGTGGTAATCCATACCATGGAATACTATTCTGCCATGAAAAAGAAAGACCAATTGATACATACAGTGACCTGGATTAATCTCCAAAGAATTATGCTGAGTTAAAAAAAAATCCAATCCCAAAGTGCTACATACTGTAGGATTCCAAATATATAACATTCTTGAAATGACAAAATTATAGAAATGGAGAACAGATTAATGGTTGCCAGGGGTTAAGGAGAGGATGGGAGTGGGTAGAAAGTAGATGTGGCTATAAAGGACAACATGAGGGATCTCAGTGGTGATGGGGTGATGGAAATGTTCTGTATCTTTGCTGTATCAACGTCCATGTCCTGGTAGTGATACTGTGCTGTGGTTTTGCAAGATGTTACCATTAGGGGAAACTGGCAGAAGGGTTCACAGGATTTCTCTGCATTATTTCTCACAACTGCATGTGAATTTACAATTATCTCAAAATAAGAAGTTTAATTAAAACCAAACAAAAAATAGCTGAACTATTTTTAAAAAATAAAACAATGGAATCAGCAAACAACAAGAGACTATTAAAAATGACTAGGAATGGAGAACATCTTCTTGACCAAAAAGAGGATGTGAAAGGAAATGAAATAAGCTTCACTGGCAGAGAGATTCCAAAAGGAGCCAAGAGGTCATTCTGGTGGGCACTCTTACGCACAATATGGACAACCCTTTTTAGGTTCTACAGAATTGGAATAGCTAGAGTAAATACCTGAAACTATCAAACTACAATCCAGAACCCATGAATCTTGAAGATGATTGTATGAAAATGTAGCTTATGAGGGTGACAATGTGATTGGGAAAGCCATATGGACCACACTCCCCTTTGTCTAGGTTATGCTTGGATGAGTAGAAAAATGGGGGAAGGAAAAACAAACAAACAAAAAAAAACAATGACAAAACAACACAAAAGAAAAGGCACCCAGTGTTCTTTTTTACTTTAATTGTCTTTTTCACTTTAATTTTTATTGTTATTATTTTTTGTGTGTGGTAATGAAAGTGTCAAAAATTAATTTTGGTAATGAATGCACAACTATATAATGGTAGTGTAAACAATTGAATGTACGCTTTGTTTTGTATGACTGCATGGTATGTGAATATATCTCAATAAAATTAATTTAAAAAAAATGAGCAGGAATTGGTCCCTGGAGCTTTGGGTGCCTGTGTGGCACCTGGGCCTCAGAGCCAGAGTTCAGCAGCTGTGAGTGTTGGCATTGCCCCATGAATCAACTGCTAAAGAGGCTGAAAAGGAGATCAGACTTCGATTGGAGATATGAATGAAATGGACTTGATTGAGATTGGGGTAGATCCGACTAAAGGGTACAGGATGATACTAACCATGTTTTAAAACTTTGACTTCTGTGTGGGAGCAAAGGAAGAGATGGTTATATGGTGCAAAATCTATATTTTCTGTAGCACACTATATAATTTAACTTGTATGGTAAGTGTATTACTTAGGGCTCTCCTTGGAAACAGAAACAATGAGAGATGTCTCTTATTATCAAATTGTAAAAGTGACTCACGCAACTGCGGGAGGGCACGAGTCCAAATTCTGCAGAGCCGTCAACAAGCTGTCAACTCCAAGGAAGACGTCCGACGAACTCCTCGGGAAACGAACCGACAACTTTGACGAACTCCTCAGGAAACGAACCAGCAACTTTGACGAACTCCTCAGGAAACGAACCAGCAACTTTGACGAACTCCTCAGGAAACGAACTGGCAACTTCAACGAGCTCCCCAGGAAAAGCTTCACTGAGCAGCTGAAGAAGAAGTGAAGGTTTCTCTAACCGTCCGGCTTGTAAGCCTCCAACTGATCACCCGGACCAAATCCAGCCAATTGCATTCTCTCACTGTGGAAGCACGCCCCTTGATGAATCATCAGTCAGCTGCAGTCAATTGACTGATGATCCGACAAACCAGCCTGTTGGTTTATTAACCAGCCTCAAATAGCCTCACAGCAATCGTCAGGCCAGTGCCCGCTTGACCAGACAGCTAGGCCACCTAGCCAAGTTGACACATGAACCCAACCATCACAGTCAGTTTACTCAAATGTCATAATTACATGGAACCTTGACTCTAGGGAGTGAGACCTTGTTGTTTGTACAGGTTAGCTTGAAGCCCCAAAACAACCCAGAGTAATTTGGGCAGAGAATTAAAAGTACTTACAAAGCTCCCTTGAGGGACTGTGGAAAAATGTGGAGTTATTAAACTTACCCATCTGGGGAATTCCTGATATTCTTGCAAGCATTGGGGACCACCAGCTTAGTAGGCTGAGCCCTCAGTCTCTGGGCTGGCCCTTACAAAGCTTGATACTGCAAAGGAGAGGCTAACCCTACTCGTAATTGTGTCTAAGAGTCATCCCCAGAGGGCCTCTTTTATTGCTCAGATGTGGCCTCTCTCTCTAAGCCAACTTGGCAGGTAAACTCACTGCCCGCCCCACTACGTGGGACATGACTCCTGCAGGTATAAATCTCCCTGGCAATGTGGAATGTGACTCCAGGAATGAGCCTGGACCCTGCATCATGTGATTCAGAAAGCCTTTTGGACCAAAAAGGGGAAGAGAATTGAAACAAAATAAAGTTTCAATGGCTGAGAGATCTCAAATGGAGTTGAAAGGTCATTCTGGAGGTAACTCTTATGCATTCTATAAATATCCCTTTTTAGTTTTTAGTTTATTAGAATAGTTAGAAGGAAATATCTGAAATTGTTGAATTGCAATCCAGTATCCTTGATTTTTGAAGACGATAGTATAACTATATAGCTTATATGGTGTGACAGTGTGATTGTGAAAACCTTGTGGCTCATTCCCTTAACCCAGTGCATGGCAAATGAGTAGAAAAAATGGGGACAAAAAGTAAATGAATAATATGAAGGAGGGGAATATGGGATGTTTTGAGTGTTCTTTTTAATTTTATTTTTATTCTTATTTTTATTTTTGGAGAAATGAAAATGTTCAAAAATTGTGGTGATAAATGCACAAGTATATGATGATACTGTGAACAATTTTTTTATACTTGGATGGTTGCATGGTATGTGACTATATTTCAATTTAAAAAAAATGGGAGGAGGGGTATGGGATGCTTTGAGTATTCTCTTGTACTTTTATTTTGTTCCATTTTTATTTTTTGGAGCGATGAAAATGTTCAAAAATTGATTGTAGTGTTGAATGCACAACTATATGATGAAACTGTGAACAGTGGTACACTTTGGATGATTGTATGGTATGTGAATATATTTCAATAAAATTACATTAAAAAAGAATGACCAGGAAGAGCAAGCAGGACATCCAGTTTCTGAGCAGGGATCTTGGTGCACGAAGAGAGAGAAAATTCAAAATGGGAGAGGTTGAGAAGGGCAAGATTTATTCAGAAGCATGCCCAGTGCCACACTGCGGAAAAGGGAGGCAAGCACCAGAGTGGGCCAAATCAGCATGCTCTGTTTGGATGAAAGACAGGTAGGCCCTTGGATTCTCTTACACAGATGGGGAGAAGAGACACTGATGGAGTATTTGGAGAATCCCAAGAAGTCTATCCCTGCAACAAAAATGATCTTTGCTGGCATTAAGAAGGCAGAAAGGGCAGACTTGATAGCTTATCTCAAAAAATCTTCTAATGAGTAATAGTTGGCCACTGTATTATTTATTCCAAAACAGAAATGTCTTGACACTGTTTAACAAGTACCATATTTAAATTGCTCTCATACCAAAAATTCAGATCATGAATGGCTGATAGGATATTTTTGTTGGACAGCCCTGAGTTAAATAAGATTGGCTTATACTTAAATGAATATGATCAAGCTTTTTGAATTTTGACAGTAATTCTGGTTCGGCAAGTGTTATTACTTGTTCCCCCTTCTAAAGATTTAATTGGATTTGGAGGTTGAATTATTAATGTTCAACTTTTCACCAAGATGGTGAATGTCAACTCACAACCTATAGGAGATTGGTTTTATATTTAGATTTATGTAACTGGTTTTATGACTATATTTAAATACCAGGGAAAACCCTTCATTGTCTCATAGACTAGAACAAGTCTCACCTGTGTTTCAATTGGTGCTCCTCAGCCTGTTTAAAGGCAGGTGCTGAAAATAAGGTAGCCATGTCCACTTTATCTTTTTGGTCTTAACTGTGTCAGTCTAATTAAAATTCCCTGCATTTGAAATGTTGCCTTTTAATTAACAAAAAGTATTTTGGTGTGGTTTATGTATAATTCCAAATAAAGAATGCTGAACACTTCTCACATAAAAAAAAGTAATCAGGAAAACTAGAAATGGAACAAAAAAACTTTTAAAAAGTAAATACATTATTGTTGAAATTAAGAATTTAAATGAAAGGTATATTGTTTCCTATCGCTGCTGTAACAAATTACCACAAATTTAATGACAAAACAACACATTTATTATCTTGCAGTTCTGCAAGACAGAAGTCTGAAATGGGTTTCACTGGGCTAAAATCAAAATGTCGGCAGGCTGCGTTCCTTCTGAAATTTCTAGGGGAGACTTCTTCCTTTTCCAGCTTCTAGAGACCACCCTCAATTCTTGGCCGCTTCCTCTAACTTTAAAGCCAACAATGTTGGCAGAACCCTTCTCAGGCTGCCATCTCTCTGGGTTTCTCCTTCTGCCTCCCTCTTCCACTTAAAAGGATCCTTTTGATTACATTAGGCCCACCTGGATAACCTAGGGTATGTCCCCATCTCAAGGTCATCTGATTAGTGACCTAAATTCCCCTTTGCTGTGTTACCTAAATAGTCACGGGTGCCATGGTTAGGACATGGACATCTTGGGGGGTGGTGATTATCCTACTACAGATGGGTTAAACAGAAGATTAAAACCTCTAGAAAATAAATAGATGAATTGAAAAGCAGAACTGAAGAAATTACTCCAATGCAGCTAGGGAAACAAGGATAGGGAAAATATGAGAGATCAAATGACATGGAAGATAAAATTCAGAACCCTAGAAGAGAAAAATATTAAAAAAAATTTTTTTTAGCAGAGGTTCATATAAGGGTAATCTGGAGGAATTTGTATCTTAGATTCTTCATTTTGGTGTTTACAGGTTTGCACATTGCATCCCAACAATTTTATATTTGCCAAGTTTCACTTCTGAGTCATGGACATACTTTCACTTTCTCAGAAAGCTGTCTTTGATGGGAATTTTAATATTATGAGAGCATATGTGGTAATATGATTGAATATGAGGTAACACCTAACTTCTTAAGTGTGTTAAGTAACAACTTTTCAATGCCTTATGTAGACTTTCCCCATTTAAAACTTTAAAAAGTGTATTGGGAAATTCACTAGCACATTAAAAATTTCCTTTACGAGTCATTTCGGCATAATGTACAGAATATAAAATGAACGCTGTCAAGAACAAATTAAGAGGGGAAGAGACCCTTAGATTTTAAAAAGTATAAATTGAAGCATATGCTCTTAGTGAAAAGTTTGATTAACTCGAGCTCGTTTCCATCCGAGAATATCACGCTTTAACATTGGCTTTGGTTGCTGGCGCTGGGTTGGCACTTCTGAGGGGACGGGCCTGCGCTGACCCCTCGGCGAACTCTCGAGCCTGCCCACACGCCCCTGCGCGCCGCCTCCGCCGCGCGTACTCGGGCAGGGGGTGCCCTTTAGGGCCGCCGGAGGCAACTGTCTGCGCGCTCGCCGCGTCCCCGAGATTCCCCCACCCGGCCGGGACAGCGGGACCCGGTCTCATCCTCGCAACCGCCTCGGCCTCTCACCGCAGCTCGCCGAGGCTCGGGGGCGCGGCCCGAGAGGCGCGGCCGCGGCTGCCATCGGGACCAGTTCCCGTTCCGGGCCGGCCAGGCACCCGCTCAGGCCCTGCCCCTCGCGCAGCTGCGGGCGCGGCGTGCTCCCCGGCCACGGCGTTCCCGGGCCACGAAGCGCTCCTCGTCAGGTGCGCTTCCCGGCGCTGTCCCTTCCAGCTGCTGGTGTCCTGGAACCTGGTGGCCAAGTAAGTCCCAGCGACTGGGGGTTCGCGCGGAGCAGACGTTTCCCGGGGTCCCGGGGCGCTGGGAGCTAGGAGGCGCGGGGTTGGGGGGCGGGATGCTGCGAGCCCGCGGAACGCAACACTGCTGTGGAAGAGCTTGGGTGGAACGCGCCGGAGAAACCGCGGAGTTTTCGAAGTGCAGCGCAAGTTCAGGGAGATGAACTTCAGCGCAAGCGAATCTGTCTGCTCTTGTTTGAAGCACGGGTTCTCAGTCCTGGCGGCACCACCGTAGAATCACCTGGGGCGCGAGCCAGACCAATTCCATCAGTCTCTCCGGTGGGTCCCAGATCTCTGTACAGCTCGCTGCTGTTTCCACTGTGCAGCCAGGTGATCCAAGGGTGACCACCAAAAGAAGGTGGATATACAGGGCAGAGGCCTGCAGACGGGCCGGGCACTGCCAGAGATCTTAGTTCAAAGGGTTGGAGGATGGACTTCCCTCCGATTTCGTGAGACGCAGAGAAGGAATGAAGCGGTGCTTCGCGGCGTCCCCCGAAAATCGCTTTAGAAGAGCCTCGAATGTGCCCAGTCTTTAGGAACATTGTAAATAACGTCAAGAATGACGGATTACAATGCCACGTTGGTTCTACATTTTGAGAAGTGCCCCTGTCGGCTTTTGAAATTAGGTCGGGAGAAGCCAGTAAACCCCTGGCCTTGTGTCTGCTTCAAGCATGAAGCCAGAAGATTGGCATGCCAGAGCTGGGCTTTTCCCTCCTTCTAAAAGCCCCCTGTTTAGGATTTCCCATGTCCAGGGAACAGAACTCTACTGTGGATGTTAGAGAGGAGTGGGTTTCACAGGATGGCCCTGCTTCCTGCTGTTTTCACCAGAGGTGGATGCTGGGCAGGTAGCTGGGATCTGGGCAAGAGGGGCCACTGGGCTAGGGACAGATTGCTACTACATGTGCCAGGCAGCTATAAAACAAACAACAGCAGAGAGGTAGGAGAAGAGGGAACTTTTCAAAGGGTCTAAGAAGAGTAGTTTTTATTTTTGTGGAATGGAGAAATAAAGTCAAGCTTTGGAGCCTGTCAAACCTGGGCCCAAATGCTGACTCTGTCACATCTGTGATTAGTGCCTTGGGCAGGTGACTTGTCCTCTTTGAGCCCCTGTTTTCTTCCCTGTAAAATGGGAATGAAAATAGTAACTCTCTCTTGGTGCTAAGATGGTTAAAAGAATGTGTCAAATGGCTGGCAGGCCTAGGCTCCATCAGAGGTGGTTGTCAGCCATGCTAGTGGTGATGAATGTCTAAAGTTGTTCATTTCCTCAGCCACTGAGGGAGAGTGCTTGTTCAGAGCTCCACCTGCCTGCCCTTTCCTGCCCTGCTGCCCCGTAGGGGAGAGTTCCCTGCTCCTTCCCCCTCACTCCTCGGTGATGAGAGGTCTGGGATCTCAGGCCACTGGCTTTTTCTTTTCTCAGCCTTCAGAGGGCTGATTAATGGTTCTGGAATATGGTTTCACCCCATGTGACGGGATGGGTTTCTTGATGAAAGAAATTTGTATTTAAAAAAAAAAAAAATGGGTTCCAGGAATGCTGGGTTGTCTTTAGGGTCTCAGAGTTGATGTGGACACACACATGGGTCTCCTGTGGGCGGCATCTTCAAACCAGGCCCCTGCCATTCCTTCTTTGCTCCTGACTCTTAGAAGCGTGAGATTGTCCTTCTGCAGTGAGCAGGGACAGTCAGGAACCTGGGGCTGGGGTAACCCAAATCCTACAATTGCTGATGCTCCATCTCAGCTGACCCGCCTTCTGTGTAACCTGATCCGGAGTGGTGTTTTAATTTTTGTTGCTCAGCAGCAGATGGGTGTTCCGTGGTCACTGATGGTCAGTAAGGTGCTCGGTCATTTTGATCGTAATAGCAGCACTGTTTAGATTAGACAATATAAACAGTGAGGTAGTGTAGGTATAAAGATCAAGTGTTTTTAAAGTGATATTTGCTCAAATGAGAATATCGTCTTGTCTCTTACCAAAAGAAAAGTGTTCAATATTTGTTTAAAATCTAAACAAACCTAGAATTTGAGGTTTGTTATTAGCTTTTCCCATGATTTTTTTTTGGGGGGGGGAGTGGGGGTGGTTTAGGCAAGATGAAGGAATTGGAAAAGCTGAAATTTGTAATCGTGCTGAATTTGTGTCATTCAGAAGTTGTAAGTATTTCCTAAGTTTTGGGAGGTACTGTTATTTTCCTCCAAGTTTTCAGAAGCACTGTTTCCTTTTGGCTTTTGGAGAAAGTCAGTAGCATGTCACACAAAGGGCCCCCTTTCATCCTATCACTAAGGTCTGAACTTGTTTCTAGGAAACCCCATTTTGGCTCTTCAAATGCTCACTGAGGGCGTTTCTTCCAAACCTTGACTCCTTTAGTGAGAGTTAAGTAGTCACTTTCCATTTCAATTAATTATTTTTACCCAGTGCTACGAAGTTTGTCAAAGCAAGACTTCTTGGCTTGAATTCTTGTTGAAGCAGGTGTTTTCTTTACAACGGCCACAGGTTAACCTGTGGGCAGAGACTACGATGCAGGAATGTTCAAGGCAAGCTTGCCACCACCCGTGCCCTTCGCCATCCTTCCAGCCTGGGAGCCCCTGGACCAGCTTACACAGAGGGCTGGGGATGCTGTCCTGTGAGGCAATCTTACCTTGGCCCTCTGATGGGGCAGAGTTCCCTAGTGAATAACGCACATCTTCAGAGTCAGCAAGGCAATTTTCATTGTCTTACACTTTGTTAAAATCAACAGGTTACTCTCTAGTAAACTGCCTCTTTGGAATTTGTTTTGCTGAATAGTCATTTTCCTGTAAATTATAGAAAACTGTAGTTTAAAGGACTAAAAAGTAGCTCAGTGTAAGGATCCAGTAATTGCAAAGTTAGCGCCAGGTTTGGGTAGGTTGATATTTTAATAAAACATGAAATTCACCACACTTAAAGGTTTGTTTCAGAATGTTGATGGATAAACCTTCCCTTCCTGTTGTATCATGGCCTTGTATAAGTAAGCGTCAGAAGGATTGGGAGCATGTGGTGACTTCGTAGATATTTTCAGAGCCACATGGGAGACTGGGCAGGTCAGTCACATGTTGGTAACAAAAACCTTTACATGGTGGAGAAGCTGTAAGCAGATGATGATTTTCTTGGGAGGATATTTGTGATGTTATAATTCCCAAAAGGTTAAAGGTTTAATAACTAAGAACTTCCTGTGCTTCATTTGAACACATTTCCAAATTGCTGCCTATGACCCCCAAACCGAACCTCCTAGAAGAACTTGGGTGGAAAGTTAGGGTTTTCTTTGAGGACATCCTAACTCCTTACCAGTGATGAAAGTGGCCCTCTTCATTGAGAAGGCCGTTCATGAACTGTTTAATAAGACCACAGCTTTATCATTGGTATGAAATCAAGCATGTTGATTATTTTAAGTGGAGTTATGAGATCTAGATAAATACCAGACAGGCAGGACTTAAAAGGAAGAAACTTTGGGTTTCAGAGTCTGTCAGAACTAGGATCAAGCCCTTAGTCTGTTCCTTAACTTACTGTGTGACCTTGGTCAAGATATTTAACTTCTCTGAACCTTTGTTTCCTCCTTTGTAAAATAATTAAAATTATTTCCTTATAGGGTTATTTTAAGGATTTGATGAGCTAATGAACCAAAAGTGCTTAGCGCACTGTCAGGCTTTCAATAAATGGTAATCACTGTGATGATAATAATTATGATACTTATTTGGGTTGAGGGCCGGGCGTACTGTCTCCTAGCTGTGTGACTTTGGAGAAGTTCCTTAATCCTCAAGAGCCTCAGTTTTTGTATCTGTAAAATGGAGATAACTCTACCTATTTGGTTTGAGGCTTTAATTAGATTAAATGAAAAAAATGATTCACCTGGCCTGGTAGACCCTAGATAATAATAGCAAACACTTTCTGTGAACCGGCACTGGTCTAGATGCTTTAAGTACTTTTTAAGCTCATTTAATCTTTCTAGCAACCCTATGAGGTAGTTATCGTGTTCCCCATTTTGCAGATGAGACAGCTGAGGCTCAGTGAGATTAAATAACTGACTGAAAGTCAAACAGATGGTAAGGCTGTACCTAGGATTTGCATGGGATAAAGAGTTCCTAAGGCTGATGGGGCTGCTCAGTGAGTGCTCCTTCCTCCTCCCTCCTCCGTCTTCCCTCCTGCAATTGATGAGCTGATATGCTCACATTCTTTGCAGAGCTGTATTTCTGGAATCAGAGCTCCAGTTGAAAATGTTTAAACCTCATCAATGATTAGAGTGGTTGATCTAATATCAACTGAAAAAGGATAAACCCTGATACTGGTATTGACTGACATTGTTAGAGTAGAATATGTGTTTGTTTATTGTCATTCTTAGTGCACTGAGATTGTTGGCCGGGGTGTCATAAAACCTGCCAGGTGTGCGGGGTATTTGGGAAGACAGAAACCTTCCCTGGAAGTCCACAGAATTGGGGGTTCACATGTACAGCGACAGTATTTAAAACATTTTATTGAAAGTGGGGTGGCATGTCCAGGTGTGCCACCATTTCAGATCTTACTTGCCTGTCTCCCTCTCCCTTCCGCCCCTGGTGGCTTTTGCCTCTTCTGGTGCTCCGGCCATCTGCCAAAGAGAACTGGGCCAGTGGAACTCGGGGCCCAGAAAAGCAAATTCTCAACTGAGTGAGTTGTGGATGCTTTAACATTTCTGATAATAAGGTGGTAATTGTTTTCCTGGCTTTCCCAGGGGTGTGAAGTGCTTCGCTGGCTCCCCAGTCTGGTGTTGAAGGCTATTAGAAAGCTATGTGTAGTTCTTGGTTCCTTCTGGCTCTTTGGGGCTTCAATTCTTCAAAACAGTAGTTGGATAAATATTATCAGAAAACCTTCCTGGTGCCAGGTGTCTACTAAGTATTTGGGATACAGCATGAATGAAACAGACCCAGTCCCTGCCCAAATGGAGTTTGTAGGCCATGGGGGAGTGAGGTGGCAGATAAACACGCAAGTAAATACATAATTGTAAACTGTGGTAAGTGCTTCAAGTGACAGGACATAGATCATCAGAGGAGCTCAGTAGGATTGGGAGTCTCCGATTGCCTGTCCAAGAAAGAGACTTTCCAACTAGGACTTGGGAGATGAGGCTTTGGAGCACTCCAGACACAGGGAACAGTGTGTTTGAAGACCCAGAGGAGGCAGAGAACTGGGCATGGTGAGTGCTTGAGAGGCCAGAGTGGTGAATTCAGGGGGTGGGGTGGGGGCAGAGAAGAGAAGCTGGACAGTGTGCAGGGTGCAGACCAAGCAGAGCCTTCTGAGTGGGGTAGGGATTTGGAATTAAGTGGGAAGCCATTAAGTAGTTTTACCTTTATTTTCCCTTTCAGCGATTGTATTAGACAGCCCCTTAGGATCAAATTCCCAGGTATGTATGGCTGAACCCTGCAGTAGTTTCGCATCCCAGCCTCCTGCTGACTTTGCGTCGTACGTGTTCAAGTGGGGTTAGTAAGTCTCCAGCGAAGCCTGTTGGCCAGCAGTCAGCAGAGCATTTATTTGCTCAATGCCAAGTTTCAGCTCAAGCTTCTGTGGTGACTAATATTCTTTGTTCTTTTGAAGTGTCTCTCATTGGAGAAACCTCAAACACTCTCTGTGTCAGACCTAAATCCCATCTCTGTGTGTCTCTTAGCTTCTGAATCTGCTACCTATGTAGCACTTTCTTCTGCATAAGCACTTAAACCCACTTACCAAGTTCCTGAAACTGGGTTTCTGATGCAAGGCTCTGCTCTTTTCTGTTGGCTTTTTTTATTAAGGTGTTTTCATCAGCTGGCCCCTTCTATGTCAGATATGAATACCAAGCAGGGTGGTTTTGGAACTTTGTTTTTCAAAACATGGATAAACCAGGAAAATGTCCATCGACAATTGCTTATCAACCCCTTTGGCACTGTGGGGCATCATCACAAAGCAGCAGGTGTAATGCAAAGGCCCTGCTTTGGAAATTGAGGGTGGTGCCCTGGTTAAACTTTTTAAGGTAGTGGCTAATACTGCCTTAGGGCAATAGAAATGCTAGTGCCTGCAAATCTGAATTCAGTCACTAATAAATCTACCCACTGACATTCCCTGAGTCTTGAGTTGTGTAGATGCACATATTCATTCAGTGAGCACTATTTAAGTGCCTCTATTAAGCAGTAAGTTGTGCCAGAATCATGCACTCTGTAATTTTTTGCCTAGTGTCTCCTGTGTGCTGGGGATACAGGGACAAGCAAGATGGACCCCATTCCTTGTAGTCAAATGCAAGGCCTTGATGAGCCACACAGACCTAGACCCCATCTCCTTGGTCATGACAAGTGCGTGCTCTGTGACTTGTTTAGTTCTGAACACTGTGTATGTATTAAGTCATTTAATCCTCACAGCATTACTATGAGGTAGATGCTGTTGTTACCTGCATTTTACAGGTGAGGAAGCTGAAACACAGAGGGGTAGAGTTAATTTGTCCAAATCACACAGCTAATGATTGGAACGGTATAGCCTGGCTTTACAGTTTTTGCCCTTCACTGGCATCTCTGTGAAGGGAGAATAGTCAGTTTAGGGAAAAAAGCCCCCCATCCTTTGAGAGGTGGCAGTGCCTGCGTGGCTGGGGTTTAAACTAGATGGTACTTTTGCATGAGAGAGAAACATAGGAATAGGGATAGGGAGAGGCATAGACAGACAGACAAGAGTTATTGAGAGAGCCTGAGACAGACTGACTTTTGTATCTGTTTTGAAATTGTGAGAGATTAAGTAAGTGTTTTCAGAACCTTAAAATAAATGAGTGTTAATGGAGCTTAAAATCTTCAAATAATAGTTGTAGCTTTATCCATCTGCTAAGTTGTTTCCAGATGGGGCTGTCAGGGATTTTCTGGTGTGGCAGAAGCATTCAGGACTGGGCTTCTTTTCCAGGTTAAGTTTCTTAAGGAATTAAAAACAAACAAGAAGAACGAATATATATTTTTAAAAGCCCACATAAGATAGGGTTCCGTGTAGACCCGTTACAGAATGGTGGCTGGGACTTATCTAGTTTCTAAAGCCTGGAAGCAGAATTTAGCTGATGTTTTTGTGGGTCACACAGCAGCAAAAGTAGGACCCAGTTTGTTTTGACTAATTTTGTATGCTCTCTGTGCAGCTCTACCAAAATTGTATAAACGTGTGCTTGGTCATAGCTTCATGTTACTGTTGAGATAGGTTCATCTACCCACATCATTTGTGGGCACCTTGAAGAAGGGTGCACATCATCACTTTATCCCAGAATACCCATATGGTTCATATTAACAAATACGGTATAGTTATCTTCATCACTTGTAAAACTGGTCTGAGGAGGCTGTGGAGTATGCCCTCCAAAATGAATCTTATTCAAGAAAGAAGTAGTTTCCCAAAGGAGAATCCAGGTCTTGCCTCAGCATTCATGGAAGTTTGTTGTTCAGGTTCTCATGGGGTTTATGATCAGGGTTGGCAAAACCTATCCTGACATTTTGCAGTCTGGGTAATATCATCTCTGAGGTATGCAGATACCAACCTGAAGTAGGAAAGGAATGGTGGCTTAATTTTAACTTATCTTAAATCTTCATTCAGTAAATAAATACCAACTATCCACTCCTCCAGGACAGTGGTGGACAGAATGTTTTAGAAGCTCATGCTGTGTTTGGCAGGTTGTAGCTTTGCTAGAGGTGGGCACTGTATTTGCTGAGTTAGACTTTAGTGATAGGATGTGCTTTTAACATGAATGGGGAAATAATCTAAAATGATTTCTTTGGTAGTGATGACAGTTTGGGTGAGGACCAGATACTGCGTGGGAAACATCGCTTCAAGAACATCCATCTGCTGCTGAGCAATAAAAATTAAAACACCATTCTGGATCAGAATGTTACACAGAAGGCAGCTGAGCTGGTACTGTTTTAAAGGATTCAGGAAATTGTGTTACAGGAAAGGAAGGGGAAATACAAGAGAAAAGAAGTGATGAAACATTTGATAATTGTAGAGCATTTCCTAGATATTGTAATGCTCGAGGAATGTGATTTTAAAAACGTGCTTAAGTTTTGTTGACTCTCTTGCTCTGTACTGTTTTTACGGAGGTTGATTTTTTATGTTGAGCTCTTTATTGTCAAATCAACAACTCATGGTGTTTTGATGGCCTTCTACCAAATTGAAAACAAAATATAACTTTCCCCACCTATAGACTTATCAGATATACTAGTATATTGTATTAAACCAGGAAGAGCTTTTCATTTTTGTTCATGTTTGCAAAAAGAATCAACTTCTCACCTAATCTTGTTTGGTTTTAATGAACTCCGATTTACTTTAAAGGGGCATTGTCTTTGTCTCGTAAGCATTTTCTTTCTCGGGGGATGGACTCTTTGAATTGGAAGCTAGAGTTCCTTGGAACACGTTGTGTGCTGCGAATGTTGCATTGACTTGCCTCAAGATGTCCTGAGATGCTCAGGTGATTAAAAAGACTAAAATGAATTTTAGTTATGTAAGTATAAAGAATACATTCGTCCTGTAAAAAAATTAAGACATTACGGATAATGTACCACTCCAATCCTGTTGTCCTTCCCGTTCTTTCCAGAAATGATCTTTATATTCTCATATTGTGTGCTTTCTTCCAAATCATTTTCTTTGCATTTAGATCCATAGATATATGCCTGTGTAAACATAAAGAGAGATGTGTGTGTTAGTAGGGCAGATGGTATGGGCAATTTTTTAAATGATATTGTACTCTATTACTTTCTGCAACTTGCATTTTTCAAGTGATGATTTGTCTTGAAGATCTGCTTTATGGTAGTTCATATAGCTCCCTTGTGTTTGTTTTCATTGCTGATAATGTCTGTTTCACTTTAAATGATACTTACCTAATGATTCTGAGATAAATGAATGATGTGGACTGGGCTGAGATGGTTCTGGTTCTGGATGGGAGCCAGTAGCTGGATGGAATGAGGCAACAGGATCTGGGGTCTTGACCTAAGGGAGAGCAAGGAGATGCTGTAACCTCTGCACAAATCAAGGGTATGCATGGCTTAGTTGTCTGCCTGTACTTCTGCCTTTTTCCCCTTGGAGAAATTGGTATTTCCTTAACAGATTACTTCCAAGTTTGAGGTAGGCTGGGAATGATGCTTTACTTTAACTTATCTTAACTCTCAATTCAAAAAACTCTCAGTTTTATGATATCTGATTAAATTAAAGTGGTTTAACTTTGCTAAGAGTAGTTCTTTAATGCAGTTGGTTTCTGGCTTATAGAAACTGTGCTGTCTTTGGAAGGGAGGGAGAGGGCTGTGGGAGCATCCTGGACCAGGAATGTCGATAGTTCCTGCTCTGCTTCCGAGAACCTGTCAGGCCCTGACAGCTCCTGTCACCCCTCTAGGCCTCAATCCTAAGTGCTCAATGCTTTTCTCATCCAAAGTTATTGTATCAGTCAGGTTGGGGTTAAGTTGTGCCACAATAACAGATAATTCTGAAGCTGCAAGTATTTATTTCTTGCTCACACTCCATGTCCATCCTGACTTGGCAAGAAGCTGTGCTCGCTGTGGTTCACTCGTGGGTCCAGCCTGATGGAGCAGCTGCTGTCTTGAGTGTGGCTGATGATAGTGCCAGAAGGAAAAAAGAGAGTGATGAATTTGCAAGGATAAATTACGCATCATGCCTGAAGTTTCCAGCCGACAGCGACTTGTCTGCTTCTGTTCATATTTCATGAGCAAGAGCAAGTAATTTCAAGGAAGCAGGGAGAAGTTTAATTGTTCCAAGTACCAAGGAGAAGAATCCAAACTGTTTAATGAACAGCATACTTCTGCCGCTTTGTTTTTCGAGGAAAACCTATAGTCAATAAAGTCATACCCTTTAAGCCAACTCTTTCTGTTTATAAAATCATGACCTTTTCCTTTTGCCTCCAAGTTGGAGAGAGCAGCAACCTATTTGAATATCACATTTCAAGAAGTGAACAGAGCTGGGGGAGGGGAGGTCAACACAGGAGCAGTGGCCGGTGGTACTGGGCCAGATTCCATAGAACCTGGACGCCAGCAAAGCTTGTCTTTTTTGAGAGACTTATTTGTGTTTGTTTTCCACCTATATGCTGCAAGTAGCAGCAGCAGCAGCAATACTTGTAAAATGGCCTGATTGCATAGAGCTCCCTGCTTAAAAAACTTTGGGTTTTTAATTAAGTTAGCATTTACTACGTTGTTAAAGAATATTTTAAGGAAAAAGGCTCAGATTTGTTAGGAATCTTATCAACTGGTATTTCCACATCAATTTGCAACAGCTGTGCCATTTATTTTGAAACATACAAAGGAAGAGTGAATAATGATTGCCAACATTTCCAACAATCAGGTGGCTAAGAGAAGAGTGAAATCACGAGGCCAGTGTGGAGTATGGGAAATGATTTTCTTGTGGTTGCTGTTCTTGATCTAGCCTCCCATATGTTGGAATGGAGGCCGAATTCTGTCTCCTTGTCTTGGGATTAAATGTTCATATTCTAAATATTTCATATTCATACTGTCAGCAGGGTGACCTCTGAGCTCTGGCATGCCGGAATGATTTTTGCACAGAACAGACCTCCTGCTAATCAGACCGTGTTCGCTAGTTGTTTTGTTGTTTGTTTGTTTTTCAGTCTGCAGGAAACAGGGGCACATTAAAGTTACCTCTGTTCTTGGGCAGGATGGGGGGTATCGTAGGATACATGGGAAGGAGGGAGGAAACAGGGAAGCAACTTCCATGGCCACCCTGACCTATCACCCCCCAGCGGGGGGCAGCTCAAGCCCACAACTCACCTGGGGTGGATTATTGGGCCTCGATATCTCTGGCATCCCACAAACTCCCTAAGAGGGGGGCTGTGATCGGTTCTCCCTTCCCATTCCACTGTGGAGAGCTCCTCTGTGGCTGGGGAGACTGAATCCTAGGAAGCCCTCTGGAGAGCTACATACCCACCACACTTGTAATTTCTTGCCCCGTGTCTGCTCTGCTAGACTGTAAACTTTGTGAGGGTAGCAGGCTACTCCACCTCGGTGTGCCTCAGTTTCCCCACTGTAAATCGGCTTGTAACAATGACATTTGCCACTCACAGGCATACTGAAGATTAAGCGAGATAATACGGAAGGGTAAACGAGATGATGATTCTTGAGTATTTACTCTGTGCTAGCCCTGGTCTAGGCACTTGGCATATATTAACTCATTTAATCCTTAAAACACTGTCACTTTGAGGAAATAAGACCCAAGAGGGGTCGTAACTTTCAGGGAGTTGTGGAGTCAGGATTTGAACTCAGCCAGGCTGGCTCAGAGTCCACGTGTTTAACCCCCGTGTTATTCTGCCTCTCACAGTGTGTGTAAAGTAGTCAGACCAGTGCTGGTTCCCTGGAAAAGCACTTAATCTGTGTGAGCCATTACCCTCCTGTGCCCTGCTGGGACAAGTTCTCACAGAACCTCTGCGGAAGGAATGAGTCTGAGGCTGTGGCATCCTGTGCGCCTCCCAGCACTCCCTCCCCCACGCCCCCCTGGCTGCCACTCCTCGGGCTCACGGTGGTGGTAGGATGTTATTGTGTAACTTTTGGCAGCTGGTGAAGGCTGCTGGGCCAGGCATCCAGATTCGCCATGGTTGAGGCAAGGCAGGGCAGGTTCAAGGGCTGGTGTTGGCTCTTTATCAAGGAAGGTGCTACCGTGTGGCATTATCTTTGATTCTCTGATGGGTGCATGGAATTTCTCAGGTGCAGGGCTTTCAAATAGCAAAGAGGGGAGTAGGGTGCATTATTAGTTTTCTTTACAAAATAAAAGCCAGGTAAATCAAAGCATTCTGCTTTCCAGAAGCCAGGTCAGTCCAAAACAGCTTCTCCAGATCAAAAGAGCTTGGCAGATACAAAGAAACCTGAGAGAATGGTAAGGAATAGAAGCAGGGTCCAAAAGTGTACATACAGTGTAAAACCAAAATGTAAAATATTAGTATACTCATAAATTCCCATCGATAAAAGGGGAAAGGAAATACTCCAAAATGCTCATAGTGATTGTTGCATGGGGCAGGGTTCAGTTTGCTAAAGCTGCCGGAATGCAATATACCAGAAATGAGTTGACTTTTACAATGGGGATTTATTAGCTTACAAGTTTACAGTTCTAAGGCTGTGAAAATGTCCCAATTAAGGCATCAACAGGATGAGCGATACTTTCTTTGAAGAGCAGTTATCCTGAGCTGGTGCTCCTCTGACAGATAGCAAGGTACACAGCGACATCAGCTGGTCCTTCTCTCCCAGGTTTCATTGCTTCAGCTTCTCACTTCTCTGTGGCTTTTTCTCTAAACTTCTCTGGGTGTTTCTATTTCATCTCTCTTTCTCTATTTCTCTGGAGCATTTACCCTCTTATAAAGGACTCCAGTAAGAGGATGTGACCCACCCTGGAGCACTCTAACTGAAATAACCTAACCCAAAGGTCCCTTCTACAATAGGTCTACACCCACAGGAATGGATTAGCTGATCTTTTCTGAACATGGTCTTTTCTGGGGTACATACAACTTCAAACTACCACAGGGGGGATAGGTGACTTCATTGTTTTCTCTAAACTTTTTTCTCATTTCCCAAGTTTTCTACAGTGAGCATGTAGTGCTTTTATACTTAAGGGAAACATTGTTAAAACATAGAAAGGAATATCTGGAGAACCCCCTTATAAAGTGATTTTTTTTTTAATCTTAGCATCTTAATTATGAAGACTGCAGGTTTCCTCTCAGGATCTTTTGGTTTAGTAGAGAGGAAAGAAAGAGGTAGGGTGGGGATAGATCCCTTTTTAGAAAGTGAAACTGAGTGTGTCTGTGGTTTCTCCAGGGCCTCCCCATGCTTCTGGGTCAGAAATAGAAATAGAAGCCAGCCTCTGCCCAGGAGCCCCAGTTGCTCTCCAGGGGGCAAGACTTCTTAGTTAATCATTTCTTTTATTTGTCCCAGTTACCTCCTTGCATGAGGTGACACTGCATTCTGACATCCTGTTCAGGCCTCACCTCCCTTCTCCAAACTTCTGGCCTGCACAGACCATTCTAGGGCTCCACCTTCCTCCATTCAAGACCTCTTCGTTTCCTCCATTGTCAGCCCTTTTCTTTTCTTCTGCTGTTTTGGGTTGTTTTCTTTGCATTTGGTGGTCTTGTAAGATTTCTGTTGGTTACATTGTTTGTCTTGTTTTCCATGTCCCCTGAGGGCAGGGGTAAAGTCTGCTTTATTGACCCTGGTTGCTTGAAAATACATAATGAGTAAAAATGAACTAATGAATGAGTAACAGTGAACTAATGAATGAATTCCGAGGCCGTATCCTTTTTAGGAGGCCTGCTGACCTTCACCTTGCTCTCCTTCGGCTGTGAAAGCACCCGCTCTGACCTCTTCCTAAGTGGGACCACCTTTAAGTAGCTCTGTCCTTGGAAGGTGTGGCCTTCTACAAATCCAGATCTCCTTTCCCTCCAGCTTCTCTTGTGAGGACAGGCTCCTGGCAGCTGGCCAGCGTGGGAGAGTGCAGTTGCAGCCAGGGAACACAGGGACCTGCATTGTCTCTTGGGCTTGTCCTCATCTGCTTGCTGTTTCTTCTAAACAACTAAGCTGCTAGGATACAGAGCTGTTGAATAGCTATGGACTTGACTGCAGACTCAGAAACCAGTGAAATGTCTGCAGTGTTGTTCTTGATAATTAAACCCAAGTATCAAAATTACGGTATGGGGATAGATTAAAATATTAATTTTTTCTCATTTTAAAAACAAGACCAACCCCATTGAAGATAATTCAGAATTTACCCCCAAAATCGAAGTAATAAAAATTCTCTGTAATCCCATCACTCAGAAATCACAAAGTTTTGGTAGATGTCCTTCCAATCTTTTTTCTTAGCGTGTATATGCATATTTATATGATATGTATATATATATGCATATGTGTGTATGTGAACAAATTAGGATAATCTGTATGAACACTATGCATAAGATGAAATTTTATGTATCCTTTAAAAATGTTTTCAAAGAATGTTTATGAACAAGAGTAAATACCCATGGTATAACAATAAATTAAAAGCATGATGCAAAAGTACATGATTTAATTAGAGTGCTGGTTGCCAGGGGCAGGAAGCAAGGGGGATGAGGAATTAATGCAAAATGGGTGTAGGGTCTCTATTTGGGGAGATGGGAAAATTTTAGTAATGGAAGATGATGAGGGTCCCTCAATGTATGAATGTAAATAATCATACTGATTGGTGTGCTTGGGAGTGGGCAATGACAATTAAAGGCAATGCATGATCCTGGACAGGATATAACAAGGGAAGAGAGAAGGCTCAAAAGGACATTATTGGGACACATGAAAAAAATTGGAAAATAGATTGTAAACTTTGTTTGTATCAATGTTAAATTTCTTGAACTTGACAACTGCATTTAAAATGAATATAAAAATGAATATCCTTTTTCTTTGGAAATGTACATGGCAGTATTAAGTGTTCAAGGAGCATGATGTATGCAACCTACACTTGAAAATGAATAAATAGATAGAGGGACAGACAGATAGATACATAGATGGATTGATAGATTGATAGCTAGATGGAATGATACGGTCAATGTGGCATAGTGTTAACATTAGTGGATCTGGGTAGCTGGGGGATGGGGGTGTGGGATAGAGGTATATTGGAGTTCTCTGTATGGAGTTTGTGTTATTCTTGTAATTTGTCCTGTAAGTTTGAAATTATTTCAAATAAAAAGTTTTAAATTATTTTTAAAAACTACATGGTTTAATTGTCATTGGTTTTTTCTATTATATGCATACAAGACTATAAAAATCTATGACTTCTTTAATTGTATCCTACAGATTTTTATGTTGTATTTTCAATAACGTTAAGTTCAAAATGTATTCTAATTTCCATTTTGATTTCTTCTTTGACATATGGGTTTGGGGATTTTCTATTATTATTGATTTCTAGCTTAATTCCACCGTGGTCGAGAATATACTCATTAAGGTATAATTTCATACAGTAAAATCCACACAGTTTAAATATATAGGTTGATGATGACAAATCATGAGTGTGTGTGTGTGTGTGTGTGTGTGTGTTTCTATGTGTGTATCACTCTATTCAAGATACAGAACATTTTTATCACCCCAGAAATTTCCCCTGTTATTTCACAGTCAGCTTTTCCCCCACTCCCATCCACCCTGAGTCTTCGGAAACAATTGATTGGATTTCTCTACCAGGGTTTTAGAATTATATGAATGGAATCATGAAGTATGTACTCTTTTGTTACTGGCTTCTTTCATTCAGCCTAATATCTGTGATCTTCATTTATATCATTTAATTTGTATGTATTAGTATTTCATTCATATTTATTGTTCATCAGTACTCTTTTGTACAAATATACCTCTGTTTATCCAAGCACTTGTTGATGAACATTTGGGTTGTTCCTGGTTTTGGGAAGTTATGAATAATGCTGCTAAAACATTCTTGTAAAAGTCTTTTTTATTTTATTATTATTTTTTTTCTTTAATAGAGAAGTTGTGGATTTACAGAACAATCATGCATCAAATATAGGATACCCATACACCCTCTCCTTCACCAATACCTTGCATTGATGTGTACCATTTGTTACAATTGATGATAGGAAATTTTAATAATTGGCTTGTACAAGTCTTTTTAGGGACATATGTGGCATTGTATGATAAGTATGTGTTTAACTTATAAGAAATTTCCAGTTTTCCAAATGTTTTGGCATTTTATATTACCCCCAGAAATGTATGCGTTTTCGTTGTGCCACATTGTCAGACTTTTAAATTTTTAGCCATTTTTATGAGTGTGTAGGATTATCTCATTGTGGTTTTAATTTACATTTCCCTGATGATTAATTATATTGAGCATCTTTCAATTGCTTATTGACCATTGTATAGTTTCTTTTATAAAGCTCTGTTTATATCTTGGCCCTGTTTTTCTGCTGGGTTGTCTTATTATTGAGATGTAAGAGTTCTTTATATATTTTGGACAAAATTCTTTTGTCAGATCAGATGTAAGTATAGTGACTATATCTTCCAGTTTAAGACTTGATGGTGTCCCTTGAAGAACAGAATGTTTTGATTTTAATAAGGTTCAATATATCAGTTTTTTTTCTTTTACTATTAGTGACTTTTGTGTCCCATAAATGAAATCTTTGTCTACCCTAATGAAGCTTATGAATATTTTCTCCCATGTGTTCTACTAGCAGTTGTGTAGTTTTAGTTTTATATTTTGGTCTGTGATCCATTTGAATTATTTTTTATGTATGGTGTAATGTAGCCATCAAGGATAATGTTTTTTTTTTTCTAAGCAGAAATTCCAGCACAATTTGCAGAGAAGACTTTTCTTCCTCCATTGCTTTGGTACCTTTGTTGAAAACCAACTGGCTATATATGTTTGGACTGATTTCAAAGTTGTCTGGCTCTTCTAGGACCTTTATATTTCATATACATTTTAGAATTAATGGGTCAATTTTTACAAAAACGTCTGCTGAGATTTTTATTGGGATTGATTTGAATTTTCAGATAAATTTGAGAAGAATGTACATCTTAAAAATAATTGAGTTTCATTCCCTGAACTCATTCTGTATCTCTCCATTTACTCTTAATTGAGTTTCATTCCCTGAACTCATTCTGTATCTCTCCATTTATTTAGGTCTTCTTTGATTTCTCTCAGCAATGTTTTTTAGTTTTCGGTGGAGAGGCTGTATGCATTTTTCATTATATTTATTCCTGAGTATTTTTTGTTTTTCATTGTTCTTGTAAGTCATCTTGCTTTTGTCATTTCATTTTCCAATCATTTGTTGCTAAGATGTAGAAACACAATTGATTTTGTATATTGACCTTGTAGCCTCTGACTTTTGATAAATTCACTTGGTTTTAGTAGGGTTATTTTTGTTTTTGTAGATTCCTAAGGATTTTCTGATAATCATGTCTGCTGCAACAAGGCATTTATACTTCTTTCTGTCAATATTTATTTATTTTTCTTCTTTTTATCTTATTGAACTATTTTTACTTTTGAAAGATCTGTTTGCTGGTATAGAATTCTAGATTGGCGGTTATTTTCTTTCAGCGTTTCAAAGATGTTCTTCCAGTGTTTTCTGGCTTCCATCATTTCTGTGAAGAAATCAACCCTTTGTCTTATTGTAGTTCCTTTGAAGGTTATATATTTTTTTCATCTGACTGCACTGAGGATTTTTTCTTTGTGTTTGGTTTTACACCCATTTTGCTGTGATGTTCCTGGAAGTCTTACTGCTTTTATTTATCCTGATTGGGCATTTTAGGGTTTCTTGAATATGTGGGTGAATATCTTTCATCAGTTTTGAAAAATTCTTGGCCATTATCTTTTCATATTTTATTTCTGCCCACTTCTTTCTCTCTTCCACTTCTGAGATATCAATTACATGTATGTCATATCTTTTCACTGTGTCCCATATGTCTCAAGCTCTTTGCTATGTTCTGTTTCTTTTCCTCTCTGTGCTTCAGCCTGCATATTTTGTGTTAGACCTGTTGCTGAACCCGTCTATTGAGTTCTTACTTTCAATTATTGCATTTTTCAGTTCTGGGATTTCCTTTTGATTGTTTTTATATATTTTAATTTTTGGTGAATTTCTCCTTCTTGTCACATGTCTTATTGAATATATTAACCACAGTTATTTTAGCAGTTCATGTTTGAACACTCCAGTAACTGCATCATCTCTTGGTCTGTTTCTGTTGTCTCATTTTATTCTTGTTCTACTCTAGATACTTTTTGTTTAAATGCTAGACATTGTGTATGAAGAAATGTAGAGTCTCGTCCTCCAGAGGAGCTCATTTTAGACAGACTGAGTTGAGGCTGATCACCTTTACCCATGCAGGGACTGAGCTAAACTAAGACTGGGTCACAGCTTTTGTAAGGCTAGGGCTACTTTGGTTTGCCCTACTCTTGGGTGTAACTCTCCAGAAGCCCCACAGAGGGCCTGGTTTATTTATTTACTCTGGTCCTTTCTCCTGGTTGGTTTTTGTCTCCAGTTTTTGTCTTTTTAGTGCCTGAGACTTTCAAAACCTGCTCTTTTCTTTAGGAGCTTTCTGCGTAGTTTTGTAACCCCTTGCTCTAGGCAGTTTATGAATCTGGGAAATGTTCTAAGGGGGAAAACACCGAGATATCAGGCTCAGTTCTTGAAGTATTCCTTTTCTCTGGGATCTTGGCTCCTCACATCTTGGCTGTCTTAGAAGCCTCAAATTTCATTTTTTGTCTTTTCAGCTCTGTTAAAAAAGATCAGCTGGCTTTCTCCTCTTAGCTGCAGCCTTCTGCCCAGTTTCTGAGACCCTAATCCTGCATCATGAATTGGCAAATTCCCTAAGAGGGAAAGTGGCTTATGGAAGCCTGTAGCTTGCCTCTACAGTTTCCTTCTTTCTAGGATATTGGCCCCTCAAATTCTGGTTGCCTCAGCATCTGTCTAATACCTTAACAGGTGCGTGCATGTGTGTGTGTGTGTGTGTTTGTGTTTGTGTTTAATCTGGCTTTTAATATGTTCTCTGTTGAAACCTTTGTTTGTAACATAGCTAAAAGCAAAAATCCTTGTTGTTGTTTTTTTAAACTATCAGGATCTTGGATTCAGTTTTTTTGGAAGGCATATTTCTAGGGAAGTTACTCAATAGAAACTTTTCACAGCTATTGATAAGTGGGTTTCAGAAGCTTTCCACCAATTTATAGTCCCACCAGTGGTATATGAGGGTCCCTTTCTTACCATACTATCTATGGCATTTTTAAATCTTTTCACTTTGCAAATGTGCAGTGGTGCAAAATTACATCTAATAGTTGAAAGGAATTTTCCCTTGACTATAAACCAGTAGGTTACATAATTATTTTCTTTTAGTTTGCAGTTATTATCTCTTCTTCAACTGTACTTCTTACTGACTTTCTGATGAAACAAATCTGACAAGCCAATTCATGGTCATTGTTGTATCAGTATTTCAAATGGATGGGGTGGGGGAGGGTAGAAACTCAGATGACTCATCACCCCAGCCTTGAGTGATTGCTCTATAGCTGCACTGTCTCTAATACAGTAGTCATTGGCCTCATGGCTACTGAGCACTCAAAATGTGGCTGGTTCAAGTTAAGATGTGCTGTAAGTATAAAATACACACTGATTTTCAAGGACTTAGTATGAAAAAAATGGGGATGTGAAATACTTAATTGATAATCTTTATATTGATTACATATTGGAAAAACATTTTCAGTATATTGAGTTAAATACAAATAATATTAAAATAAATTTACTGTCTGTTTTTACTTTTATTAATGTAGCTACTGGAAACTTTAAATTACACATGTGGCTTGCATTTAATTTCTATAGATGCTGCTGTATAGTCTTACAGAATTACTCTTCTCTACGACTTTCTTCCTTTGAATGTTTGACCTCTAATCCCCACTCCATTTTCTTCAAAGAAACTTCCCCTGAATCTTTTCTTGGAGGCTTTGCGTGTTTTACATTTAGTCCAGGAGACCAAATTACAAGTTGGGAACTGGATACAGATTTCCATAAGGAGCCTGTGGTAGTTTGATCCTGGGCTTCCCTAACCTGGGAGTTAAACCTCCCTGAGGGCAGGCAGAACAGTGGGCTGGGGAGAAGAGGAGTAAGGTTGGGGGGATGCCTCCACAAACCCCTCAGCAAATTTAGGGGCTCCGTCTCTGCCAAGAGGCTCACCCCCACTTGTCCTTGTCTCAGGAGATGGCTTCAGGTAGTGACTCCCCCACCATACCTTTTTGCTTCCTTTTGCCTCTCAGTTTCATCTTTTATTCTGATAGAAGTCTTGTTTCCTAACCACCTCCGTTTGCTTGATTTTTTTCTTTGGTTGTTTCCTCCAGCTTCACACACTGGCCCTGGTACAGCTCCACTCATTCCTAGAGGAGGTCCAGGTCCCAGAAATCTGGTACTGGCCCGACTCGGGTCTCTATTTGCCTGGAAGGGCCCACCAGGAGCACCTGCCCTCCACCAGGTGAAGAAAGTGAAGGCTCTCCTCTCAGGGTGTTTCTGATAACAGGATGCCCATGAAATGTGAATTTCTCTACAGTGTCCCATGGTGCAGATTTCGTCTGCCCTGGGTTTCTGTTCACTAGGGCAGTGTTCAGCTTTTTTTTTTTTTTTTTTTTCCAGCCAGCTATACCTTGTAAATTCCTTCTTAAGTTCAGCTAACTCTGCAAACGTGATTAAATCTCAAGCCAGGGATTTGAAAATTACAAAACAACAGCTGCCTTTACAGCTCACTGACATAATGTATTGCTTTGTTGAGGCAGCCATGAATCAGGAGACTTTCCTTAAGTTGCTGCCTTTGACAGAATGAGGTAGAGATGTTTGTGTGGTTATTATGGGAAAAGGTTGGGAATATAAATCACTAAGTTACGGGAAGCCCATGCTTGGAAGAGACAGATGCAATGAATAAAATGGGACCCTCATTGCAGACAGAATAGGATTACAAAAGGAAGGAATGTAACACCAGTTACAGAACTTCCAAAGAATGGATTCATGCCTTCTGTGGAACCCAAGATGTGTTTCGCTGATTCAGTGACTTGGAATTAAAAAAAACAACACTGTATCACAAAGTGAAAAGGTGATTCCCTTTCTAATTCTCTCTCAGACTTATTATTATCTCAAAGACAAAGTCTGTTTTGTGCTAGTAAGCCTTTATCACTTCTCAAATGCTTTTTTTTTTAAAAAAACTTTATTTTGAAATAATTTCAAAATTAAGGGAAAAATGCAAAAATAATACAAAACAACCCAGAGAACCCCAGTATACTTCTCCAGATACCCAGATTTACCAAGTTTTAACATTTTCAACATTTGTTGTATTGTTCTTTCTATCTGTGTGTCTGTATCTATCTCCCTTTCTGTCTATCTTCTAAACATTTGAGAGTAGGTAGCATACATCAGTCTCCTTTGAAGCTTAATTCTTCCATGTATGTTTAGTAGGAACAGGAATTTAACCACATTAGGTACACTTATCAAGTTTAAGAAATTTAGTATTGCTATAAAGCATGCAATTGCTATTCCAATTTTTCCATTGCCCCAAAAGTGTCCATTGGGTACTTTCTCCTTCATTATTCAATCCAGTTCAGAATCATGTATTGCATTTAATTGTCATTGTCTCTTTAGTCTTGTTAAAAACTTGTGGTAACATATATACAACATAAAATTTCCTATCTCAACCACTCCCATGTATACAACTCAGTGGCATTAATCACATTCACGATGTTGTGGTACCCACACCAATCATCCATTACCAAAGCATTTCCAGTACCCCAAACAGAACCCTGCGCCCATTATGCATTAACTCTCCATTCCCACCCCCCAACCCCCATAGGAGTGGAATCATACAATATCTGTCCTTTTGTGTCTGGCTTATTTCACTTAACGTGATGTCTTCAAGATTCATCCATGTAGTAGCCCGTATCAGAACCTGACTCCTTTTTATGGCTGAATAATATTCGATTGTATGTATATACCATGTTTTGTCTATCTGTTGATGAACATTTGGCTTACTGCCACCTTTTAGCTATTGTGAATAATGCCACTATGAACACTGGTGTACAGATATCTGTTTGAATTTCTGCTTTCTGTTCTTTTGGATTTGTACCTAGAAGTGGGATTGCAAGGTCATAGGGTAGTTATATGTTTTAACCTTTTGAAGAACCACCAAACTGTTTTCCAGAGGGACTGTATCATTTTACATTCCCACCAAAAATGTACAAGGGTTCCTATATCTCTGTATTGTCACCAGCACTTGTTATTTTCCATTTTTAAAATAATGATCATTCTAGTGGGTGTGAGGTGGTATCTCGTTGTGGTTTTGATTTGCATTTCCCTAATAGCTAATGATATTGAGCATCTTTTCATGTGCTTATTGGCTGTTTGTATATCTGCTTTGGAAAATGTTTATTCAAGTCCTTGGCCCATTTTTTTTTTCAGGTAAATAAGTATTTCTTAAATACATACTGTGTGCCAGGTATTGTATCAGGGAAAAGCAGGCAATAGTTAAAGGCAGATGAGGGAAAGAAAGGTACATCTTGGAGGTCAGTGAATGTTAGTGTGAGCTTGCTGGAGCTTGCTGGGGCTGGGGTGAAAGCTCTGGAGCTGTGAGGGAGGAGACAGATGAGCAGCAGAAGCCCTGTGAGGGATCCATTGTAGATGAGCTGTGAAGCAGAAGGTCCAGGTCAGGGTGAAGGCAGTGGGAATGGAGAAGAAGGGAGGAATCCAGGAGACCTCAGGAAATTGAAATCGTAGCTCAATCACGAGAAGCATCAATCGAAGAAGGAGGATTTAGAGAGATTCCATTGAGAGCAGGGGTGATTTCCTTGGATATCTTCCAGACATTTTCTGTCTTATGTTCTCACAGTGTCTCCAACATGGCAAGTAATCAGTACTTTAGTTTGGGTGGATAATAATAACTAGAATATAGCTTTAGGCATTATGGAACATCTTTTTTGTTCTTTAAAATTTTTATTTTGAAATAATTCCAAACTTACAGGATAACTGCAAAAATAATACACCACCAGACAGAAAGCTCCAACCCCTCCCCACAGATACCCAGATCCACCAATTTTGCCACTTTTGCCATATCCTTTTATCAATCGTCATCTCTTACTCTCAGTCTCTCTCTCCCTCCCCCCCCCCATGTATAAATATCAGCCTCTGTTTTCTGAACATTTGAGAGCAGGTTGCACATATCACACTCCTTGACACATAATACTTCCATGTACTTTTCCTAAGAATAAGGATATTCACTTATGTAACCACCTTAAGTGCAGTTATCGAGTTCAAGAAATTTGATATAAGGCTTACATTCTGTATTCCAGTTTTTTCATATGTCCCAGTAATATCCTTTGATCCTTTGAGCCTTTTCTTCTCCGTTCCTAGATCTCATCCAGGATCATGTATTGCATTTACTTCTCATTAATCTCTTTGGTTGCTCTCTCTTTTTTTTTTCAATTATTGCAACACATAGAAAGTGTATATCTTCCCATCCCAACCCCTCCTAAGCATATCACTCAATGGGATTAGTCCTAGTCACAGTGTTGTAGTGCCCTCGCCGACATCCAATACTAGAACTTGCCCTTCACCACAAATAGAAACCCTATACCCATTTTGCATTAAGTCCCTATTACCCTGCTCCCCGCCCCTGGCAAACCACACTCGATTTCTGTCTCTAGGAATTTGCGTATTCTCCGATATTTTCTTTGCAGTTACTGTGGGCCTTAAATTTAACGTCCTAAATCTATAACAGGCTCGTTTGGTTCGGCACCAACTTCTTTTCAATAGCATACACAAACTATGTTGCTGTATGCCTCCATCCCCCCATATTTATGTAGTTCTTTAGTTCTTTCTCTGTGTTTTCCTTCATTTCATTGAGCATTTTTATGATCATTTTTAAAAAGCTTCAGTCAGGATGTCCAAATTCTTGTATTCTTCATTGGTGTTTTCTGGATTTTTGTCTTCTTCCTTTGGATGGGCCATCATTTTCTCTAGCTTTGTTTGTCTTGTACTCTTTTGTTGCATACTGTACATTTTCATATTTTAAAGTGTTAACTTTGAGATTTCTTCCCTGAGAAGTCTGTTTCTTGATTTTGTAACCAGCTGGTGACAAGTCAGAGATTTTCTTGAGCTTTGGTTTTCTTATCAGGAAGGTCTGCCCAAGGCGCATGCAGTGTGCAGTTTTCCCTTTCTTTCTGGGCCTGCGTTTTGTCCTGGGCTTTTGCTTATTAGGTGTTTTGGAGTTCCTCATTTTATAGGAGTTTGGTTGTTCCTCTGTTTCTCAGGAGACTGACCTCCCTCTCCTGGGTGTTTCAAGCTGACACACCTTTGTCCCAGGTTGTCTGCCGCTATAGTTTCTTACAGGCTTTTCGTTGACCCTAGCTGCTTTTGCCTAGAGGGCAGATTCAGGGAGAAGGGGCACCCAGGAGGACTTTCCCAAGTCAGTCTTTCCCAGCAGAAATAGGACCAGGGACCCATGCAGGGGGCGCAGACCAGCTCCAAGGTGTCCTGAGGAGGGGGTCGGGAGGGCTGCCAAGAGCTTCTTCCATGACTCCCCAAAGATGAGCTTTCTTGGCCTCCCAGCAGATGCAGCCCTTCAACTAACCATCCCCCACAGCCCTGAGGAAGCACAGCATCTTTGTCTCCTCTGCCCTGGCCTGTGTCTGGAGTGGATTGAAACAGTGGCTTCAGCCCTCAGAGCCAGGCTGCCCGGCAATCCAGAGTGGCTAACCAAAAGCTGGGATCAGTGATCAGCTGATTTTCTTGGGGAAGAGGGTTTTTTGGTCCCTTTCTGTCACTAGTGAGCTAGCCAGGAGCCAGGCCCCATGGAGGTCTGCCAGGAGAGTGGGGGATAGTACCCGCTGTACGGGGAGAGCAATTTACTGTTCTTTACTGTACTTTATCAGCCTCTTCCTCCTGCTCTTCCCTGGATGCTGTACAGTGTTCTTCTGGCTTCCTGAATTTCAAGATGGTTGTTTCAAACAGTTTGTGCCTAGTTTAATAGTTTGTTCTGTCAGAAGGACTGAGTCCTGGAGCCCCTACTCCATCATCTTTCCACAGTCCTTGCTTTTTTCTTGATTCAGCTCTCACCCTGTTACCATAAAAAAGATTCAGAATATATAAAAAGGTTCTGCAAATCAATAACAAAAAGACAAACAACCAAATTTAAAAACGGACCCAATCAAGCTGGCAAAATGAGATACTTCAGGGCTCCATCCCCCCACAGAAGCTTTGAACAACCGTTAAAAACTGGCAGAAACAGCTTTCTCAAAGCTCCAGAAAACAGTTTATTGATTTGTAGACTTTAAAAAATATATTCTGAATATTAAAACTTTATCAGATATATAGTTTCCAAATATTTTCTCCTATTCTGTTGGTTGTCTTTTCACTTTCTTGATGATATACTTTGTACAAAAGTTTTTAATTTTGATGAAGTCCAATTTATGTGTTTTTCTTTTGTTGCTTATGCTTTTGCTAAAAAGTCTAAGAATCCATTTCCTAATGGAAGATCAAAGATGATTCCCTATATTTTTGTCTAAGAGCTTTATGGGTTTTGCTCTTATATTTAGGATATTGATCCATTTTGAATTGTTTTGTGTATGGTGTAAGGTAGGGGTCCACTTTCATTCTTTTGCATGTGGAGTTACAGTTTTCCCAGCATCATTTGTTGAAAAGATTATTCTTTTCTCATTAAGTGGACTTGGCATACTTTTCAAAAGTCACTTGGCCATGTATATGTGGATTGATTTCTGAAACATCGATTCTATTCCATTGATCTATATGTCTGTCCTTGTGCCAGTGCCACACTGTTTTGACTACTGTAACTTTATAATAAGTTTTCAAATCTGTAGGTCCTCCAGCCTTGTTCTTTTTCAAGATTTTTTGGCTATTTGGGTCCCCTTACTGATCCATATGAATTAGATGATTAGCTTGTCCTTTTACACAAAGAAGGGTTTTGGAATTTTGATTGGGATTGTGTTGAATCTGTGTATTGCTTTGGGTAGTATTTACATCTTCATGATATAAAGTCTTCCAATTCATGAGCACAGGGTATCTTTCCATTTGTTTCGGTCTTCTTTAATTTCTTTCAGTGGTGTTTTGTAGTTTTACATGTACAAGTCCTTTACATCCCTGGTTAAATTCCTAGATTTTTATTCTTTAGTTGCTATTGTAAATAGAATTGTTTTCTTTATTTCCTTTTTGGGTTCTTCATTTCTGTTGCATAGAAACACCACTGATATTTGTTATTAATTTGTACTCTGTCACTTTGAAGAATTCATTTATTAGCTCTAGTAGCTTTCTTGTAAATTATTCAGGATTTTCTATATATATAGGGTCATGTCATCTGCAAATAGATAGTTTTACTTCTTCCTTTCCAGTGTAGATGCCTTTTATTTCCTGCCTAATTGCTCCAGCTAGAACTTCCAGTACAATGTTGAATACCAGTGGTGAAAGTGGGCATCCTTATCTTGTCCCTGATCTTAGAGGGAAAGCTTTCAGTTTTTCACCATTGAGTATGATGTTAGCTGTGGATTTTTCATATATGCCCTTTATTGGGGTGAGGAAGTTTCCTGTGATTCCTAGTTTTCTGAGTGTTTTTATCAAGAAAGAGTGCTGGATTTTTTCAGATGCCTTTTTGGCATCAATTGAGACAACCATGTGCCTTTTTTTCCATCATGCTGTTAATGTGGTGTATCACATTAGTTGATTTTGTTACATTGAGACATCCTTGCATTCCTGGGATAATTCTCACTTGATCATGGTGTATAATCCTTTTCATGTGCAACTGGATTTGGTTTGCCAGTGTTTTGTTGAGGATTTTTGCATCTATATTCATAAGAGATATTGATCTGTAATTTTCTTTTCTATGATATATTTATCTAGCTTTGTTATTAGGATGGCCCTGGCTTCATATTATGAGTTAGGAAGTATTCCGTCTTCTTCAATTTTTTGGGAAGAGTTTTAGTAGGATTGATGTTAATTCTTCTTGGAATGTTTGGTGAAATTCACCAGTAAAGCCATCTGGTCCTGGACTTTTCTTTTGGGTGAGGTTTTTGATTGTTGATTCAATCTTTTTGCTTGTTATTGGTCTATTGAAATCTTCTATATCTTCTTGAATCAGTTTAGGTAACTGGTGTTTTTTTAAGAAATTTGTCCATTTCATCTTGGTAATGTAATTTGTTGATGTGCAATGTTCACAGAACCATCTTATAATCCTTGTTATTTCTGTAAGGTTGGTAGTAATGTCCCTCCTTTCATTTTTGATTTTTGTTACTTGCTTCCTCTCTGTTGTTGTTTTGGATGTTATGTGGAAGTTGTTCAGGTGATGAGATGCAAACACAGAGAGCCAAGAATGCCTGAAAGGACTGTTCGAATTTGTTAGATCAGAGGTCCTGGAGGGGGAAAGGGGAGAATGAGGGCAGCGAAGTGGCCCAGGGCTTACCTAACCGAGGCTCCCACAAGGGTTGGTAGAGGGAGGGGAAGAAGGAAAATGTATGAGCCCCAGGTTCTTGCCTTTATTGTGACCCAGAGATGAGGGGTAGGGCTTTCCCACAAATGCTGGAGATCAGCAGCTTTAAACTATATGGCCCAAGAAAGCAGAAGTGGCAAGGGCTGTTTGGAGAAGCTGAGGGTGGCTCTTATTGTGCCAGTTTGAATATACTGTGTCCCCCAAACGACATTATCTTTGATGTAATCTTGTGTGGGCAGACATCATCAGTGTCAATTAGATTGTAATTCTTTGAGTGTTTCTGTGGAGATGCGCCCCACCCAACTGTGGATGATCACTCTAATTGGATAATTTCCATGGAGTGTTGGCCCACCCATTGGGTGGGCCTTGATCAGTGGAGCCATATAAATGAGCTGACAGGCAGAGGGAACCCAGTGCAGCTGTGAGTGATGTTTTGGAGAGGAGTTACAACCAAGAGGGACACTTTGAAGAAAGCACAGGAGCTGCAGATGAGAAAGCAGACTCTTGCTCCGGAGAAGCTGAGAGAGGACAAATATCCCAAGTGCAACTAAGAGTGACATTTTTGAGGAACTGCAGCCTAGAGAGGAACGTCCTCGGAGAAAGCCATTTTGAAACCAGAACTTTGGAGCAGACGCCAGCCACGTGCCCTCCCAGCTAACAGAGGTTTTCCGGATACCACTGGCCATCCTCCAGCGAAGGTACCCGATTGCTAATGTGTTACCTTGGATGCTTTATGGCCTTAAGACTGTAACTGTGTAACCAAATAAACCCCCTTTTATAAAAGCCAGTCCATCTCTGGTGTTTTGCATTCTGGCAGCATTAGCAAACTAGAATACTTATCATCCAAAAAATAAGGAGGTACAGGCTTTGCTAGTTGCATTTATGCACAGGGCAGGGCTAACTGGGGTGGGCACTTAGAAGGGAACTTATGACTAAGCTGGGCAAGATGACGAGGCACCAAATATAATTTCTTTTATGCCATTACAATCCACCCTCTAGTGTCTTGGCGTCAGTTTTTAAGATGACTATGGCCCAAGTAGTTGATATATTTAAGTACATGTTTAAGCTGTTCATACATGATGAAAGCTCCTTGCAG
This sequence comes from Choloepus didactylus, assembly GCF_015220235.1. NCBI lineage: Eukaryota > Metazoa > Chordata > Mammalia > Pilosa > Megalonychidae > Choloepus > Choloepus didactylus. Next base: position 140,268,722 of record NC_051311.1, on the reverse strand, counting down.
TCTCTTCTACCACGACTAAGGAAGAGGCCAGTCTTCAGGCAGATGCTTTTATTATCGCCTGGCTGCCCTTGGAAAAGTCTGCACATAAAGCCACTTGAGGGAGCTTCACTGATATTAAGCCATGGCCACCAAGAGAATGCCAGCTCCCATGCCATGGCCCTGACCTGCAAGGCCTCTATACCAAGGGTGCCAGGCCAGTGCTTGCTTCTTGGCGGAGAAGGTTTTTCAGGCGTTAAGGCACTGCATAGGCCTGCTGGGCAGGCAGTTGGCAGTCTCTGTGGGGTATACTTCCAAGTCTGACTCCAGGGCTGCAAGCAGCGCTGTAAGTCCTGTGCTCCAAGTCCTGTGGAGGATTCATCTGGAGGTGAGCTCATCTCCAGTGACAAGGTCGTGTGCTGAGGCGATGTCGCTGAGATGAAGTGGTGATTGCCAGGGCCAACCCTCCCAAGTAGCAGTCCATAAATTATGAGACATTTTCTCATAGGCTTTTAAATACCATTGGACAACTCTAGTCATGATTTTGTAAAATGGTTGTCATCACAGAGCACCATGACTTTTAGGGTTCATCTGGGACATGCCTAACAAAGGCTTTGGCTGCGTGTTCCCATGCAGACCATTGTGGTTTCCTTCAAAGGAAAAATATGGTTTGTCTACACTTGTATGCCAATTGGGTGTTGATTTTTTGTAGGCTTTCTTTGCAGTCTAAGCTCTTATTTTAGAATAGTATGTCTGGCAGGCTGGGGTGAAGGACAATTAGCCAAGCAGGCTTATTTGATTACACTTGTGTGGCCATTGGTGCAGTAGGAGAATCTCATTTATGTTACTCCTGGGTCAAGAATCATTTATGCATTGGTGCGTATATATTTGATCTATAGGTTGGATGCCTTTCGGTCCTCAGCTGTGCTCGATGGTATGTTGGGCACAGAGGGTTGAGAAGAGCAGCCAACCTTCTGCGCTATCCCATCCCTGGGTACAATTTTGGCATTAGCTGACTCTTGTGTGAGCTTCCCTGGGCCTGCCTAGGGAGGCCTTGTGGGTCGGTGAGGAAGCCCAGGACCCATGCAGCCAGCAGCAGTACTGAATCCCAGAGCCAGGGTGAGTACTGGCATCGCGCCAGTCGGCAAGGATCGGCTTGGGGGGCTGCTCTTTGAATCATGACAGCCATGCCTGGTGACTCTGCTCCCTTGCTGAGAGATTCTATAATACTTTCTCTGTGTGTCTGGTGTTTGTAATGGGCACTCATGGCAGGGAAAAGTAGGTCATTTTTCTATGTGACTGGCATCCACCAGATGTAGTTTTCTTCACCTTGAAAGGTGACCCAGACCATTCTGCTTGGCTTGGGAGCTTTAATCTCGACTTCCCGGTGTCTCCGGTAGTGATGGGAAGTGGTCCCATGTAATTAATATAGCAATGGGAGAAGGGTTTTTCCTGTCCCATGGAATGACCCCATTTGTGAGATGCCAATTTTTGGTTTTAGAGTACAAGTCACGGCCTTTGGTAGCTATTTGGGTCACTGATGGGATGGGAGGCCATCCCTGTTACATGGCCACTCCATCAGGACAGAGGAGCCTCTGAGCCTGAGGTGCTGTAGGACCGGATCGCCAGTTGGTAGAGGAAACTTGGAGGTGTGAGTGCGCAGTCTCTAAGGGGCCCACCAGATATGCTGTGTAAGAATGACTTTTAGGTGGTTTCTCGGTAGTGTCATTAAACAGTGACTTTGGTGTGGTGAGTGGAGCATGTGTGGAAATGGGTGAGGCTGTTAGCTGTTTCCAAATGTGGAGTTCCCCACAAGGGCCTTTTTCTTTATGAGTGGCCTGACACCCCTGCCAGCCCTTTGACCACTGCCCAAGGATAATTGAAGATTCAGTGATTGGGCAGCTGGCAGCTCAGAGCATCCTGGAGGGCTAACTGGACTGCTTCCAGCTCTGCCAGCTGTGCAGACCCCGAGCAGCCATCTCGGGCACGTGGGTGTTTAGGCCGGGTGACGTGCCGTGGCCCTCCAGTGAGCTGCGTTATGTACAATAATAGTGTTGCCAACGTGCGGCTTCCTCTCCATGTCAGACGGTTGGTCCCGAGGGGCGCCCTCTTGGCCAGAAGAGGGGGTGATGGGGTGCCATTGCCAGCATCTCAAGATCCGTGGGCCGGGGCTGAGCAGGGGGGAAGCCACATCCTCCTGTAATTTGGAAAGGCCTCATCAGGTTTAGCCCCCTACTGTAGGTGCCATTTCCATTTTACCAGTGAGGCCTCAGTGGCCGTGCTGAGCGCCTGCTGGGAGTGCCCTCGCCCCCATGGCATCACAGGAATCCGCGCTTGCAGGCTGACGGGTGTGGCCCCATGAACTCCCTGTTTCAGAAGAGTCCAGTGAGCAGCGGATTTGCCATCTTAATGAGTATATCAGGCAGCAGGCAAGGGGAACCTCTTAGTCTAAAAAATGCATAGAGAACCATTGTTTGCTGTGCTTAGTTCAAGGACTCCAAGAGCATATTTGGAGGTAGCCAAGGCCTCCAATCTAAAATCCGTTCCCAGTGGGACAAAAGGCAGGGTGTGGGAAATGGCCGAGTGTGCCAGTTCTACGGCACATTGTTGGGGCTCTCCCCAGTGGAAGGCAGCAGCTGTGCGTGTGATTTCATATATGGGTCATGAGAGTGGGAGATGTGGGGTGTGTCTTCTCTAGACCATGAATAACCCTAGTGGGTGTGCGCATCCCTTAGTGTCTGAGGGGGTGGGAATCTGTCCGTCCTTCGAGGACCAGATACTGCCCTGGAGTTTGGCAGTTTGATGGTCCTTGTATTTAACAGGGTGCTGCTGCCCAGCCTTGTTTCTGTAAATGATGTGAGTGTGGCTAGGTCCTTTCTGAAGAGAGTCACCCCTTAATCGGATGTCAGCTACATAGTGACAGGATTAAGAAGTTTTTGTTGTTGTTTTTTAAGACCATTTGTTAAGGTCTTGGCAGTAGTGGTTAGAAATTATTTTGTGTGGGTTTTTTGTTTGTTTGTTTTTTTATTTGCACTGAATGAAACAAGTTGGCCAAGTTAGTTATGGCAAAGCAATTGCCCGTGCTCCCGTGTCTATCTTTGATTAATTAGATGATTGAGGAATAGGAGCTCAGTGGGCAGGACTTGTGCATCAGGGTTAGTGTAATTGATGGTTAATCGCCCTTCATAGGTGGATGCTTTTAGAACTGGGGGCCTAGGGCTCCTGGAGGGGGAGATAGTGGATGTAATGAATGACTCCCTCCTTGAGATCCTGGATTACAGGCCAGAGCCCCCACAATAGCCTGTTTCAGGCAATTTTGTGCCGTTTGTCAGCTTGATTGGCAGGAGCAGTTCCACAGGGGTTCTGTTTGGCATGGCCACCAAGGGAGCCAAAGATTTTATCCTATTTCAGGTGATGTGTTAAAGCAAAAATCCCTGTGGTGGGGCAAGTAAGAACAAAAGTGTCACCACTTGGGGTAGCTGTTTAATAAGAATTTTTCCAATGATGGTAACTCACAGAAGGGCGGGGGACTGGGCCTTTGACATACGGGAGGAGGAGCCAGCCCTCCAGGGGTCTGATAAGCCAGGATTTGTGATCTTATATGCCCCCCTCAAGTCCAGCCAGTGTAGCTCATCCTGACCATAGCTTTACTGATATTATGAGTCCTGCCAATAAGGCTGAGCAAGCCTGCTTTTGGGAAGGGACTCCTTGTAAGAAAATGTTCCATGACTCATTGAAGGAGGCCTCTCGGACCAAAGACAAACTCTGGATCTCTTTGCGTGAATGTTCAAAGAAATGCCATGCCCACTGCTCCATCTCAACCTTCTAAGGAACAGTGGGTCCTTATCAGTTGTCTGCCAGTGGGCCTCTACATTGGGCGTGACACCTGCTATGGACACGTGTGTCTTTTTTTTCTTTTAATGTCAGTAGGGGAGGGGCTTGGCATCTGTTATGTAATTTGGAGTCCTTGGCAATGCCCCCTAATTGTCTCATCTCCTGGGGGGAAGGAGGGGATACTAATAATTCTGTCTATATTGAATACCATTAGCAACCAGTCAGCTGCTGTTTATTCCTCCTGCTGAAAAAAATCGTTAAGCATGGTTTGAATTTCTAGTCTGGTAAAATTTCTGGTTTGGGTTGCAGTTGACCTTGTAGGACATTACAGGAAAAATTTGGGGGGTGGGGGCTTCCCTGCACCCTGTCTCCTATTCTACCGCCTCTCTCTCCAGGGTGTCCCAGTTGACCTCAGAGGGGTTAGGGTTCACAGCAAGAATCGGATCCTCTTAACCCATGGAGTCGGGAGACAAAGAGTGACAGCAGCAAAGATGGAATCCTAGACCCTTGAGTCCCTTTGGCCAGTGGGGTGCCATGTTATCCTGATCGGGAGTATCCCCCTTCCTGTGTGCCCTGGCAGGGGAAATATTCCCTAAACCCAGAGGTGGTATAATGTTCTTGGACCAGGTCTGGCAAATGCAGCTCAGACAGGATGGGTGGTGAAGGGTCCGTCTCAACACAGTGCTGTCCTCATGCTTCTGGGTGATTTGGTAGAATAGTCAACGGTGCACCCACAAGTCCTTACCTGCAGGGTGGCCTAAAACACATAGACCAGGAAACAGCCCCTCCTGTATTTTTTGTGGGCCTCTATATTTTCACAGAACAATAGCAGATTAATCTATATCAAATTTTCTCTTGTCTTACTCCAGTCCTGTACTCTTTTGGAGGAGTGATATGGACTCTTGTCCACCCTTTTGTCCTACTAAGGCTGGTGGCCAAATTAAGTGGTTTTCAGGAAGCTGGCCTGTGCCTCTCTGCAGGTGCCCAGGCCTTTAATGGATGTGCATTTTGGGTGGTTAACCTAGGGAACACCTGACACACCTGAAGGGCAGCTGCACAAAGGCACGCCAGAGAATGCCAGCAAACAGTGGAGCCTTCCCAAATGGTGCCAGCCACTTGGGATAGCATGTTAATATGCCAAGAGTAACATAAAGGCATTCCCATCTGGCTGCTATCAGTCAGCATAAAATCACCCTGCTTGCTCTGCCAATTGTTTTGGATGCTATGTGGAAGTTCTTCAGGTGATAAGATGCAAACACAGATATCTAGATAACCAGGAGTACATGAAAGGACAGCTTTGTTAGATCAAAGGACCTGGAGACTTGAGGGGAGAATGAAGGTGGTGGAGGGGCCGAGAGCTTACCTAACCTAGGCTCCCAAAAGGGTCCCTGGAAGGGGGAAAAATAAGGTAAGAATCCTGGGCTCTTGCCTTTATTGTGACCTAGAGCGGGAGGAACAGGGCTTTCCCACAGATGCTGAGGATTGGCAACTTTAAACTATATGATTAAAAAATCAGAAGCAGCAAGGGTTTTTTGGAGAAGCTGAGGGCAAACAGCTCATGGCTCTTATCATGCAACCCTATGGAGGTACAGACCTTGCTAGTTACCATTACACCCAGGGCAAGGCTAACTGGAGTGGTCACTCAAAAGGGGGAATTTATGACTAAGCCACTGTGCTGGTTTGTATATATTATGTCCCCCAGAAAAAGCCATATTCTTTAATGCAGTCTTGTGTTGGCAGACTTATTAGTGTTGGTTAGGTTGGAATCCTTTGATTGAGTGTTTCCATGTAGATGTGACTCAGTCAACTGTGCGTGTTTGTTTGGATAATTTCCATGGAGGAGTTACCCCACCCATTCTGGGTGGGTGTTAATTGGATCACTGGAGTTGTATAAAGGGATTCACAGAAGAAGGACCTCAGACCAGCTAAGAGTGACATTTTAGCAACTGAGAGTGAGATTTTTGAAGAGGAGCTGCAGCTAAGAGGGGACAAAATGTCCCAAGAGCAACATTTTGGAGAATGCCATTTTGAAACGCAACCCGGGAGCAAGCAGACACTTTTATGGCCTTAAGACTGTAACTTTGTAACCAAATAAACCACCTTTATAAAAGACAATCCATTTTTGGTAATTTTGCATAACAGCAGCATTAGCAAACCAGAAGAGTCAGGCATAATAAGGCACCAAATATAATTTATTTCATGCCGTTACAATTGCATTGTCACTTTCATTATCTTAAGATATTTCCTGATTTCTCTTTGACCCATTGTTAGAGTGTTTTGTTTAATTTCCACATATTTGGGAGTTTTCCAGTTCTCCCTAGTTCATTGGTTTGTAGCTCCATTCCATTGTGATCAGAGAAGATATTTTTGATTTCAGTCTTTTTGTATTCATTGAGACTTGTTTTGTGACCTAACATATGGTGTCTCCTAGAAAATGATCCTTGTGTACTTGAGAAGAATGTGTATTCTGCTGTTGTTGGATTAAGTGTTCTATATGTGTGTTAGGTCTAATTAGTGTATCATGTTGTTCAAATCTTTTATTTTCATTTTGATCTTCTGTCTAGATATTGAATCCATTATTGAAAGTGGTATATTAAAGTCTCATACTATTAATATAGAACTGCCTATTGCTCCCTTTTGTCATTGCTTCATTTTATTTTAGTGCCCTTTTGTAAAGTGCATATTTGTTTATAACCATTATATCATTTTGATGAACTGACTCTTTTATCAATTTGTCCATTTTAACAGTTTTTGACAAAGTCTATTTTATCTTGTATTAGTATATCCATCCTTGTCTCTTTTCATTGCTGTTTGCATAGATAGAATATATTTTCCATCCTTTCATTTTTAACCTACTTGTATATCTGAATTTAAGGTGAATCTCTTATAAACAGTGTATGGTTGGATCATGCTTTTTTTTGATTTAATCAATTTCAACAATCCCTGTCTTTTGACTGGAGAGTTTAACCCATTTACATTTAAAGTAATTACTGATAATGCAGGACTTACTGCTACCATTTTGCTATTTGATTTTGTCGGTTTTATACCCTTTTTGCCCCTCAATTCTTCTATTACTGACTTATTTTTTATTTAGTCTATCTTTTGTAATGGGCCCTTTAGAATCTCTTCTCATTTACATGTGTATATTTTTTGTGGTTACAATGGGGTTTAAATTTACTCCTAAATCTATAATAATCTCCTTTGATTTGATACCAGTTAACTTCAGTAGCATATACAAACTATGTTCTATACCACTCCTCTTCCCCCACTTGTTTACAATGGTGTTTCAGTTGCTAAAGCTGCTCGAATGCAATGTACAAGAAATGGGCTGGCTTTTTCAATGGGGTTTTATTAGGTTACAAATTTACAGTTCTAAGGCCATGACAATGTCCAAATTAAGGCATCAAGAGAAAGATATCTTCTCTGAGGAAAGGCTGCTGGCATCTGGGGTTCCTCTGTCCCATGGGAAGGTACACATGGCAACATCTGCTGGTCCTTGTTTCCTGGTTCTGGTTTCAATGACAGTCTCCAAATGTCTCTGGGTGTTTATCTCACAGCTCTTTGCTCTAGTTGATGCCTTAATTGGGACATTTTCATGCCCTTAGAATTGTAACTTGTAACTTAAACATTTTAATAAATGTTAAAAGCCAACCCATTTCTGGTATATTGCATTCTGGCAGCTTTAGCAAACTGAAACAGATTGTGGTCCTAGAGAAGTGGAGTGCTGCAATTTGCAAATACCAGAAATGCTGGACCAGCTTTATAAATAGATAAGGGGAAGATTCTGGAAGAATTGTGAGATTCTTGAATAGAAAAGCCTAGATTGTTTTGAAGAGACTGTTGGTAGAAATATGGACACTAAAGGCACTTCCAAAGAAGCCTTAGATGGAAATGATGAATGTGTCATTGCCAACTGGAAAAAAGCCATCCTTGTTTTAAAGTAGCAGAGAATTTGGCAAAGTTGAGTCCTGGTGTTGGATGAAAGGCAGAATTTGAAAGTGATGAGCTCAGATATCTAACTGAGGAAATTTCCAAACTAAATGTAGGAAATGTAGCCAGGCCTCTCCTTGTAGCTTATAGTAAAATGTGAGAGGAAAGGGATAAGCCGAGAATAACTCTTGGGTACAAAGAAACAGAAATTAATGGTTTGGAAAATTCTGAGTTTCTGGGAAGTGAGTCCCCAGAGAAGAGAACCCCATGTGAGGATTTAACCAGCCAGCCATTTCAGTGCGAGACGGGCTTGCAGATGGAGTTATCCAGAAAGGATTTGTGGAAAGTCCTATTGTCTGACAGTTGGGACCTTGTGTGCTGCGTGCCATACTAAGTTTTTGTGAGCTCTGTGTGAATGGAACCACTGCCAGCCTGGACTAAAGGAGACAGAGAAAGGACAGATTGACGGAAAAATGACTTCAAAGGCAGAACCATGGGAGCTAAGGTCTGGAGTCAAGAAACCTTGGGCCTGGAGAGCGGACCCAGCTATGCATGGGGAGGGGGTGGGTTTAGCTTGGAATTTGTGGAGGGTGGGACTTCCTCCCCATTGTTCAGGAAGAATGTCACCATCCCAGGGCTCTCAGATGCCTGGGGAATTGAGGGGAACTAGGCTGCTCTGTTGTTCAGGATGAGGGTTGGTACCCCAGGCCTCAGAGAGGGTGGAACACATTCCCCAGGGGTTGGGGAGAGCCTGGCCACCACACCCCTGGTCTAAGCGGGTTGAGAGTGTGCCCCGGAGAGGGCAGAAAGTGCAGGTGCTGCCTCAGTGCTTGAAGAGGGTGGAGCCAAGAACATGGTGTTCTCCCCAAAGCTTGGAGATGTTGGGACCCTCACCCCAGTGTTTGGAGAGAGCAGGGCCATGCGTAAGCCCTTGGAGAGGGTGGGACTGCCGTTCTCTAAAGCCCTGAGGATGAAACATCTCTCAGACTTTAAAATCTAATGGGGTTTGCCCTGCAGGTTTTTGGAACTGTTTGGGTCCAATGACCCCTGTTTTCCTTTCAGTTTCTCCCTATGGCAATTGGAATGTTTACCCTATGACTTCCTTCCTTTGTATATTGGAAGCAGATAACTTGTTCTATGTTTCACAGGCCCACAGCCGGAGGGGAATTTTGCCTTAGGATAGACCACTCCTATAACTGATTTTGATGAGACTTTATATTTACTTATTGTTAATGAAATGATTTAAGTTTTTGTGATATTGTGATGGAATGAATGTATTTTGCATATGGAAAGAACATGTCTTTTTGAGTTCCAGATGGTGGAGTATGCTAGTTTGGGACTGTTATGTACCCCAGAAAACACCATGCTCTTTTAATCCATTCTTGCGGGTGCAGATGTATTGTGGGTGGGATCTTCTGGTTAGGTTGTTTCAATTGGAATGTGACCCACCCAATTCAAGATGGGTCTTAATCCTTAATGCTGGAGCCCTTTATGAGAGGATAAAAGGAGAAACACACAGAGAGGAGAGAGATGAGAAACACTCAGAGAAGCAAGAAGGACGCACAGGAGCTGAGAGAGAGCCATTGAAACCAGAACCCAGGAGAGAAGGACAAGCAGACGTCGCCATGTGCCTTCCCGTGTGACAGGAGAACCCCACATGCCAGCAGCCTTTCTACACAGACATCATCCTCTTGTTGATGCCTTAATTTGGACATTTTCACAGCTTTAGAATTGTAACTTGTAACTTAATAAATCCCCATTGTTAAAAGCCATCCCATATATTGCATTCTGGCAGCTTTAGCAAACTAAAACAAATGGTGATAAAATTTTCCTTTTAAATTAATGTATAGGGATTTTTAAATAAAGTTAATTTAAAGCAAAAATGTAAGTAATTAATATATATATGTATTAGCTGGGACTCAATTATACCCCCTTCCTGCAAAAAAAGTGACTCTGGGGCCTGAATGACTGACATTGGGAAAACACTGCCCTGTAAGGAGAATGTATAGAGAGTACTCGGAGATGCTAGAGTTCTGAATAAAACCTATCTGGTCTTTAACTTCATTCATTCATCATTCAACACAATAGAATTTTCAAAGAAACCTTTCTTTTCTTTGATTTTGCTGAGTCCAGAAAGAATCTGGAGTTGAAGGTTTAAGGAGTGAATATTGTTTTAAAGTATTCTGACATGCTTCATGGAACAATGCCAGAACCTTAAAATGGTATTATTAAGTACTAATTTAAATTTATTTTTATCAACTGGTATTTTTTAAGGAAACTGCTTTTCTAATATCATGGAACTTAAAGGGACAGTGGAATTGACTAAAATAAATAAGGCTTAATTAGCTTCCAAAAGATTACCATACGATTAGTGGAATTGAAACCTATTTTCATTCCTTTAAATTCTTTTTGCTAAGCATTGTTTACCCTTCTGTTGCTTAGAATGTTAAACTGTGCTGTTGGTTTCTCAATCATTTAGCTTAAAAAAAGAAAGCTGTGTGAGTTCCAGCTGAGAATCTCTGTAAGACTTGTGGTGTCTTGGCAATTTGAGATGTATAAGAAAATAAATGTACGTGTGTGAAAGAGCAGGAATCTCACATGGGACTTGGAAAAATTTGAGAACCACTGGTTTTGAATTTTAACTGACTTGGGCTCATGAACATCTAATGATGCTGACTGTGGTTAGAGGTCTTTGAAAACTTTTTTTGAGCTCAACAAAAGAAATTAGGAAGCTATCTGTCTGGAATGTGTGGGGTTTCCTGCCTTAGACAAAGGACTAAGTGGCCAGTTCAAAGTCTTTCCACTTTTGAGATTTTGATCCACTTAATATACACAAAGCTGGCTGGAAAGGAAGCACTGGAAGGATCTTTTGTTGTTATTTTAGTTACAAGAAAGCCAGTCAGTGCAATTTTGGGGCAACTCAGATGAACCCAAGTGTTTTGTTTTGTTTTGTTTTGTTACTCTTTATATTATTGCGATATTTTCACATACCACGCAGTCATACAAAACAAATCGTACATTCGATTGTTCATATACCATTACATAGTTGTACATTCGTCACCAAAATCAATCCCTGACACCTTCATTACCACACACACAAAAATAACAAGAATAATAATTAAAGTGAAAAAGAGCAATTAAAGTAAAAAAGAACAGTGGGTGCCTTTGTCCGTTTCTTTCCTTCCCCTATTTTTTCTACTCATCCATCCATAAACTAGACAAAGGGGAGTGTGGTCCTTATGGCTATCCCAATCCCATTGTCACCCTTCATAAACTATATTTTTATATAATTGTCTTCAAGATTCATGGGTTCTGGGTTGTAGTTTGATAGTTTCAGGTATTTACCACCAGCTATCCCAATTCATTAGAACCTAAAAAGGGTTGTCTATATTGTACATAAGAGTGCTCACCAGAGTGACCTCTCGGCTCCTTTTGGAATCTCTCTGCCACTGAAGCTTATTTCATTTCCTTTCACATCCCCCTTTTGGTCAAGAAGATATTCTCTATCCCATGATGCCGGGTCTACATTCCTCCCCGGGAGTCATATTCCACGTTGCCAGGGAGATTCACTCCCCTGGGTGTCTGATCCCCTGTAGGGGGGAGGGCAGTGATTCCACCTTTCAAGTTGGCTTAGCTAGAGAGAGAGGGCCACATCTGAGCAACAAAGAGGCATTCGGGAGGAGGCTCTTAGGCACAATTATAGGGAGGCCCAGCCTCTCCCCTGCAGCAACAGTCTTCCCAAGGGCAAATCCTGTGGTAGAGGGCTCAGCCCATCAAACCACCAGTCCCCTATGTCTGTGGGCATGTCAGCAACCATTGCGGTGGGGCAGGCCAACACCCCTGCATTCTCCACCAGCTCCTCAAGTTGGCTCTGCATATTTTTTGCCTCGTTTTTTTTTTTAACTTTTTTTTCTTTTAAATCAACAGTATGAAAAATAAAAAAAAAAATAAGAAATTTTAAAAAACATATAATAAAAGAACATTTCCAAGAGACCATCACAAGGGAGTGAGAAAAAGACAACTAACCTAAGATAACTACTTTACCTCCAACATGTTCCTACTCTACCCCAAGGAAGTAACCTAATATAGCAACATTTCTGTGAACTTGTTCCTACTATACCCTTCAGAAATTAACAGACCATAGTCATTCCTGAGCATTCCCAGAACATTAAATTTACCCACGATAGCTCATCTGTTCTTATTAGATTATTGTTCCCCCTTCCTTAATTACTCTCTATCGCTAGTTTCCCTACATTCTACATTATAAACCATTTGTTTTACATTTTTCAAAGTTCACATTAGTGGTAGCATATAATATTTATCTTTTTGTGCCTGGCTTATTTTGCTCAGCATTATGTCTTCAAGGTTCATCCATGTTGTCATATGTTTCACAACATCATTCCTTCTTACTGCTGTGTAGTATTCCATCGTGTGTATATACCACATTTTATTTATCCACTCATCTGTTGAAGGACATTTGGGTTGTTTCCATCTCTTGGCAATTGTGAATAATGCTGCTGTGAACATTGGCGTGCAGATATCTGTTTGTGTCTCTGCTTTCCGATCTTCCGGGTATATACCAAGAAGTGCAATCGCTGGAACGAACGGTAACTCTATATCTAGTTTTCTAAGGAACTGCCAAACTGACTTCCAGAGTTGCTGAACCATTATACAGTCCCACCAACAATAAATAAGAGTTCCAATTTCTCCACATCCCCTCCAGCATTTGTAGTTTCCTGTTTATTTAATGACAGCCATTCTAATTGGTGTGAGATGGTATCTCATTGTGGTCTTAATTTGCATCTCTCTAATAGCTAGTGAAGCTGAGCATTTTTTCATATGTTTCTTGGCCATTTGTATTTCCTGTTCAGAGAAGTGTGTTTTCATATCTTTTGCTCATTTTATAATTGGGCTGTCTGAACTATCGTCATTGAGTTGTAGGATTTCTTTATATATGCAAGATATCAGTCTTTTGTCAGATACATGGTTTCCAAAAATTTTTTCCCATTGAGTTGGCTGCGTCTTTACCTTTTTGAGAAATTCCTTTGAGGTACAGAAACTTCTAAGCTTGAGGAGTTCCCATTTATCTATTTTCTCTTTTGTTGCTTGTGCTTTGGGTGTAAAGTCTAGGAAGTGGCCGCCTAATACAAGGTCTTGAAGATGTTTTCCTACATTATCTTCTAGGAGTTTTGTGGTACTTTCTTTTATATTGAGGTCTTTGGTCCATTTTGAGTTAATTTTTGTGTAGGGTGTGAGGTAGGGGTCCTCTTTCATTCTTTTGGATATGGATATCCAACTCTCCCAGCCCCATTTCTTGAAAAGACCTGTATGACCCAGTTCAGTGACTTTGGGGGACTTATCAAAGATCAGTCAGCCATAGATCTGGGGGTCTATCTCCAAATTCTCAATTCGATTCCATTGATCTATATGTCTTATCTTTGTGCCAGTACAATGCTGTTTTGACAACTGTGGCTTTATAATAAGCTTCAAAGTCAGGGAGTGTAAGTCCTCCCACTTCGTTTTTCTTTTTTACAGTGTCTTTAGCAATTCGAGGCATCTTCTCTTTCCAAATAAATTTGATAACTAGCTTTTCCAAGTCTGCAAAGTAGGTTGTTGGAATTTTGATTGGGATTGCATTGAATCTGTAGATGAGTTTGGGTAGAAATGACATCTTAATGACATTTAGCCTTCCTATCCATGAACCTGGAATATTTTTCCATCTTTTAAGGTCCCCTTCTATTTCTTTTAGTAGAGTTATGTAGTTTTCTTTGTATAGGTCTTATACATCTTTGCTTAAGTTTATTCCTAGGTACTTGATTTTTTTAGTTGCTATTGAAAATGGTATCTTTTTCTTGAGTGTCTCTTCAGTTTGTTCATTTCTAGCATATAGAAACATTATTGACTTATGTACATTAATCTTGTATCCCGCTACTTTGCTAAATTTGTTTATTAGCTCTAGTAGCTGTATTGTCGATTTCTCAGGGTTTTCCAGATATAAGGTCATATCATCTGCACACAATGACAGTTTTACTTCTTCCTTTCCAGTTTGGATGCCTTTTATTTCTTTGTTTTGCCGGATTGCCCTGGCTAGCACTTCCAGCACAATGTTGAATAACAGTGGTGACAGCGGGCATTCTTGTCTTGTTCCTGATCTTAGAGGGAAGGCTTTCAGTCTCTCACCATTGAGTACTGTGCTGGCTGTCGGTTTTTCATATATGCTCTTTATAATATTGAGGAAGTTTCCTTCAATTCCTACCTCTTGAAGTGTTTTTATCAAAAAGGGATGTTGGATTTTGTCAAATGCTTTTTCAGCATCTATTGAGATGATCATTTGATTTTTCCCTTTTGATTTGTTAATGTGTTGTAATACATTGATTGATTTTCTTATGTTGAACCATCCTTGCATGCCTGGAATGAACCCCACTTGGTCATGGTTTATGATTTTTTTAATGTGTCTTTGGGTTTGATTTGCAAGTATTTTGTTGAGAATTTTTGCATCTGTATTCATTAGGGAGATTGGCCGGTAGTTTTCCTTTTTTGTAGCATCTTTGCCTGGTTTTGGTATTAGATTGATGTTAGCTTCATAAAATGAGTTAGGTAGTGTTCCATTTTCTTCGATGTTTTGAAAGAGTTTCAGTAAGATTGGTGTCAGTTCTTTCTGGAAAGTTTGGTAGAATTTCCCTGTGAAGCCATCTGGTCCTGGGCATTTATTTGTGGGAAGATTTTTGATGACTGAGTGGATCTCTTTGCTTGTGATGGGTTGATTGAGGTCTTCTATTTCTTCTCTGGTCAGTCTAGGTTGTTCATATGTTTCCAGGAAATTGTCCATTTCCTCTACATTATCCAGTTTATTGCCATACAGTTGTTCATAGTATCCTTTTATAATTCTTTTAATTTCTTCAGGATCTGCAGTAATGTCACCTTTCTCATTCATTATTTTGTTTATATGTGTCTTCTCTCTTTTTTGATTTTGTCAGTCTAGCTAGGGGCTTGTCAATCTTCTTGATCTTCTCAAAGAACCAACTTTTGGTGTCATTTATCCTCTCTTGTTTTTTTGTTCTCTATGTCATTTATTTCTGCTTTAATCCTTGTTATTTCTTTTCTTCTACTTGGTTTAGGATTGGTTTGCTGTTCATTTTCTAACTTCTTCAGTTGATCCATTAGTTCTTTGATTTTGGCTCTTTCTTCCTTTTTAATATATGCATTTAGTGCTATAAATTTCCCCCTCAGTACCACTTTTGCTGCATCCCATAGGTTTTGGTATGTTGTGTTCTCATTTTCATTCGTCTCTATATATTTAGTAATTTCCCTTGCTATTTCTTCTTTAACCCACTGATTGTTTAGGAGTGTGTTGTTTAACCTCCAGGTATTTGTGAATTTTCTAAGTCTCTGATGGTTATTGACTTCTAATTGTATTCCATTGTGGTCAGAGAATGTGCTTTGAATAATTTCAATCTTTTTAAATTTATTGAGCCTTGTTTTATGTCCCAGCATATGATCTATTCTGGAGAAATTTCCATGAGCATTAGAGAAGAATGTGTATCCTGGTGATCTGGGATGTAATGTTCTATATATGTCTGTTAAATCTAATTCATTTATCAGATTGTTTAGGTTTTCAGTTTCCTTATTGGTCTTTTGTCTGGTTGATCTATCTATAGGAGAGAGTGATGTGTTGAAGTCTCCCACAATTATTGTGGAAACATCAATTGTTTCCTTTAGTTTTGCCAGTGTTTCTCTCATATATTTTGTGGCACCTTGATTGGGTGCATAGACATTTATGATTGTTATTTCTTCTTGTTGAATTGCCCCTTTTATTAGTATGTAGTGGCCTTCTTTGTCTCTCAAAACATCCCTGCATTTAAAGTCTATTTTATCTGAGATTAATATTGCTACACCTGCTTTCTTTTGGCTGTAGCTGGCATGAAATATTTTTTTCCATCCTTTCACTTTCAATTTCTTTGTGTTCCTGTGTCTAAGATAAGTCTCTTGTATGCAGCATATTGATGGTCCATTTTTTTTTGATCCATTCTGCGAATCTATATCTTTTAATTGGGGAGTTTAATCCATTTACATTCAAAGTTATAACCATGAAGGCATTTCTTGAATCAGCCATCTTATCCTTTGGTTTATGTTTGTCATCTATATTTTTCCCTCTCTCTATTAATATCCTTTAATGTACCCATACCAAATCTCTTTAGTACTGAACCTTTCTCCTTGTGTCTCTTACCTTTCTTCGTTTCTCTGTCTGTAGGGCTCCCTTTAGTATCTCCAGTAGGGCAGGTCTCTTGTTAGCAAATTCTCTCAGCATTTGTTTGTCTGTGAAAAATTTAAGCTCTCCCTCAAATTTGAAGGAGAGCTCCGCTGGATAAAGTATTCTTGGTTAGAAACTTTTCTCACTCAGAATTTTAAATATGTTGTGCCACTACCTTCTCACTTCCATGATGGCTGCTGAGTAGTCACTACTTAGTCTTATGCTGTTTCCTTTGTATGTGGTGAATTGCTTTCCTCTTGCGGCTTTCAGAACTTGCTCCTTCTCTTCCGTGTTTGACAGTGTGATCAGAATATGTCTCGGAGTAGGTTTATTTGTATTTATTGTATTTGGAGTTCGCTGGGCATTTATGATTTGTATATTTATGGTGTTTAGAAGATTTGGGAAGTTTTCCCCAACAATTTCTTTGAATACTCTTCCTAGACCTTTACCCTTCTCTTCCGCTTCTGGAACACCAATGAGTCTTATATTTGGACGTTTTATGTTATCTATCATATCCCTGAGGTCCATTTCGATTTTTTCAAGTTTTTTCCCCATTCTTTCTTTTATGCTTTCATTTTCCATTCTTTCATCTTCCAGGTCACTGATTCATTGTTCAACTTCCTCTAGTCTTGTACTATGAGTATCCAGAATCTTTTAAATTTGGTCAACAGTTTCTTTAATTTCCATAAGATCATCTATTTTTTTATTTAGTCTTGCAATGTCTTCTTCATGTCCTTTATATCCCATGCCACAGTCTTGTCGTTCATCTTTAGTTCTTTGATTAGTTGCTCTAGGTACTGTGCCTCCTCTGATCTTTTGATTTGGGTGCTTGGGCTTAGATTATCCATATCGTCTGGTTTTTTCATATGCTTTAAAATTTTCTGTTGATTTTGGCCTCTTGGCATTTGCTTAACTTGATAGGGTTCTTTTAGGATTTGTAGACCAATTGAAGTCCTTATCTCTAATTTGTCAGCTCTACAGCTTCATGGAGTACAGTTTCTCTAACTAAGCAGCAGGTGGCGTCCACGAGCCACCTGTTCCCCTCAAGCCAGTTCTCCCCTGCTTTCCCTTTGTGGTGAGTGGGGGAGTGAGTCTTGTGGGGTCCAATTGTTGTACCAAGCTTGTGTGTATAGTTGGTATTGCCTGCCCTGTATATGGGGCATGTGTCTGAGTGGTCAGGGAGTGGGGGCAGCTCTAACAAGCAAATCTCCCTGGTGTTCCTGGAGTTTTAAAGCTGCTGCAATAGTCTAATCTTTCAGTTCAGTCCTGCCACAGTTTGTCTCTGCCACTGACCCACAAGTCCTTGGTATGGCCCCTGAGACTTGCGAGTGGGTCCCTCTTCCAGGCCATGCACCCCCTGGTCCTCTGTTGAGGGATGACTGTGCTATGTCACAGGTGAGTGCCATCCCCCCAGGGCGGTTCTGGGCTGCAGGGCTATGTAGGGAGGCTCCCAGTCTGCTGAGCGGAAGCCCCCCTTTTCTTGGGAGGTTGTGGTGTTTAGTGAATTTTCTCAGCCACTGGATTATTGCCTTTTGTCTCAGAGCTCTCTTATTTCTGCTCTTGTCTTGACCTGCCCAAATTGCAAGTCTTTGAGGCTTTCTGTATTGGGCTTCTTAGAGTAATTGTTTTAGAAAAAGAAAAAAGAAAAGATAAAAAAAAAAAAGGAAAGGACCCTCCTCGCAGATCTGATGGGTTATTGAAATGCTAAGAGACAAAGCAATTAGGGCCATTAAGGAAAAGTCCAGGGGGCAGAGAATTCAGTTTTTCTTAGGGATTTGCATATGAGCCTCAGGGCCTGAGCTCTGCCCTTCCCCTTTCTATGTTCACCAGAACTCCAAAAAGCCTCCACTTTTCTTTTTGGGCTTTTCTTGCTGTTTCTTGCTATCCCTATCTCCTCTCTGCTGGGCTGGCTGCTCTCGGATTCTCTGATATCTGGTCTCAGTCTATCTGTGGTTGGAGTTTGGATCAGTAGAATGAGTTTCCGATAAGAGCTGCCACTGCAGTTCTCCCTTCTCCTTTCCAGCGTTGATGGCCCCTCCTCCCACGGGACTGAGCCTGGCAGGGAGGGGCACGGGTCCCCTGGCCACAAAAACTTACAGATTTCGCTGATCTCAGCACTTTGACGTGTTCTTGAGTGTTGTATGAAGTATGCCCAAAGTCAAATTGCTCTGCAGTGTCCAGTCCATGCAGTTCCTGGCCTTCTACCTACTTCCCTGGAGGAGTAACTTCTTCTGATACCAGACTATGGTATCTGTGACTTTGGACGCCATTTATTCCACTGAAATCACACATTAGTGATTTTAGGCGTAGGAGCGGGCGCCGCGCCGCTAGGAGGCAGCTGGGGTGCACGTGGGAGACACTGGGGCGAGCGCCACTGTAGCCACGGGAGCCGGAGGAGTCACCCCAAGTGTTTTTAAATACCCAAATAAAGAAGCTTGGGCCCCCGTTCCTATCCAGACAGTAAAGTTCAGCACTTGCACATGGTTTTCACGATTTTCCGGGAGGTGGTTTCCCAGTCATCTATCACTCTGAACTCCCATGCCAATTCTCTGTCCTTTCTCCTGGGCCTTTGCCATCCCTCTGTCCCATGTCACTCCACAGGTGGTCACTGCTTCTCCTCCAGTCCCCAGGTTGTCATATAGAACAGATACTGCTGAGAGTATGACCACAGCGGGGCTTGGAGGAGGGCTATGATATACCACAGAATAAGTAATGACAAATGATAAGTCACCTTCCCAGGTTCCCTGGCTCTTGGTGGCTGTCTCTGCAGGCATTTTTTTGCTTAGATTTTTTCTCCCCTGCACCCCCCACAGTTCCTCTTCTCCAAAATTCTGGGCGCTCTCCCCTTTTGCAGCATGTGAAAACCTCCAGTTCCAGTTAACCTTATTACATAAAGCAATAAAACTTTGAACTCCATCCCAGTCTGGGATCTAGGCACACTTTGCCTTTAAAAAAAAAAAAAAAAAAAAAAATGAAGTTCTTCTAAACAAAAGGATTGGCTACCTCTGGTTGCCTCCTTTAGCAATGTAACCCACAAGTGGAAGCATTTAAATTAGAATTTTCTCTTAGTGCATCTCAGATACAATTCTTAAGCAGAGGAGGAATCCCAGAGCACTGCGAGGTGGGGGTGAGGGGTGGATCCTTGCCATGCCTTTGTTTTGATGGTGATTTGTTTTCTCAGGGGCTGTGCTGAGGGGCAGGGGCCCTGGATCCTCGTTGCCCTCTGCTAGGAAGACAGATGCCACCAAAGATGAACTTGGGAAGAGTAGCTGCTCGCTGCTTTAACCATGGAAAAGCAGGCCCACAGTGAGATGGAAATAATCCCATCTGAGTCGCACATTAAATTGTTGAGAATCAACCGGGAGCTTCTGGTCACTCACATCCGCAACACGCAGTGTCTGGTGGACAATTTGCTGAAGAATGACTACTTCTCGGCCGAGGACGCGGAGATCGTGTGTGCCTGCCCCACCCGGCCGGACAAGGTGCCCAGGCCCAGGCGGGTTGACCGGTCCCTCTTCACCTGAGCAGGGAGCTTTGGGAATTTAGTGTCTGGGGCAGCATTTCACTTTGGGGTCCCTATAGGCCCTAAATGCCTGAGCTCTCGGCTTATTCCATAACTTCTGTGTTTATGTGCTAGAGTAAACTCATATCTCAGCTCCAGCTGCTCATATCTCAGCCAACTGTGTTGGCTCCCAAACAATTCCTTTTTAAATTCACTTTAAACTACTAGGAGAGAAAGATAAAATGAGCATTAAACATTAGCAGGAATGATCATTCACCATTTTTAAATTTGGAGAACTGCTCATTGCAGGGTAAAACTCAGAATGGACATTGCATCAGATTCAGTAATGCCTACAGCCTAAGCTGGGTCACATAAAGACTTTTCTGCATTCCACTTGTGAGAAGTCTTAACAGCCCTTCGTTTCACTTTAGCTTTAGGTCATCTTCTGAAAAATATAATCGGCAAGACCAAAAAATCCTCCTTGGTAAGAGGAATAACCAAGTCCATTTGTAATGTAATTGCATTGGGGCTCAGAAGGGACAAGAAGGTGTTCTTGGGGGAAGGCTAGTAGCACCGTTGTGAACTTTGGTCTCCTCTTTGGATTTTTTGTCTGCCTTTTTTTTTTTTTTTTTTTTAATGACCAAAAAGCTTGTCATAACTGTATAACATACCGGGGTCTGTTATGCCCTTGCTCCCACCTCATTATCCCTGAGATGTGACTTCTTTCCTCTTCACATTCATTCCCGGACACTGAGTTCAGAGGGAAAAGGTGACAGAGTTGCGTGGGTGCATAGTGGCTCCAGTACAGAGGCCTACCTTTTTATTTTTAGGCTCACGGAAGCCTCTGCTCCCTTAGAGCTGTGAGGTTTGATTTCTTGATTAAGGTGGTTGGTCTATTTCACAGATTCTAGGCCTCCAACATGTTGACTCGCACACCAGCTGGGTGGAGGGCCAAGCAAGAGGTAGGAGCTCGGAGCTCTGCCATGTGCTCCTATGGGGCCTTTCCAGGAGGGGTTGACCCTAATGCCAGCTCGTGTGCCCCTGCCAGGTCCGTAAAATTCTGGACCTGGTCCAGAGCAAGGGTGAGGAGGTGTCCGAGTTCTTCCTCTTCGTGCTCCAGCAACTTGCAGATGCTTATGTGGACCTGAGGCCTTGGCTGCTGGAAATCGGCTTCTCCCCTTCCCAGCTCATTCAGAGCAGAGCTGTGGTCAACACTGACCCAGGTACGAGTCAGCCCCAGGGCAGTGCAGACACCAGTGCAGGCAAGGCCTGGGGGTTTGGGGATGATATTGATGCCGTATTTAGGCCCAGCAGAGCATAAACGCTTGGTCCACCAGGTAGCAGGTGGGAGGGGCTATATTTATTTTAGGAGACAGCTAGCCTGGGTCTCCAAGTGCAGCCCGGGCGACTAGGACTGAACCGGCCATGTGTGGCTGTCTGGTTTATAGAAGAGCCCATGGCAGTGTGGGAGTGGCCTCCATTCTGACCTGTTGCTTACTTCCTATTCTGACATATATAAAAGATTTTAATGGTTGCATAAATTTGAGGTTGTAGTTTTTTTTTTTTCCTTTTAAAATTCTTTCTGGGTTTGACTCTAGGCAAAGTATTCATCGATCACCCTGGGTACCAGTTCTTATTTCCAAAGCACCATGGAAACCTGTTAATTGACAAATTCAACAAGTACTTATGGGGCACCCACCATATGCCAAGGCACTGGGCCGATACCAGGGATACGGTGATGAACAGACCCAGGCTTCAGGGAGCTTAGAGTCTAATGCAGCAGACCAGCATTTGTTAACACGATCACTCAAATGTAGAAGTGCCCATGGTGACAAGGACAACAGGTGCCAGGAGAGGGTAGCATGAGAATATATTCTTGGGGCCATGAGCTGGTCTGGAGGGTCAGGGAGTCTTCTTTCCATCCTCTCGTTCTTTCCACTTTGACACAGTGCTTGGCAACATAGCAGCCCTAAGGTCCCAAACCCTGGTTTTTACAGAATCCAGCTTGACTTTGAAAACAGAAGCAAAGGACGGTGTCCCAGAAAGTCAGGTGCATGTTTTGGGCGAGCAAGGCCCCCAGCAGTCCAGGACCCAGTGTCTGCGTCTGGGCCCCCAGCAGGCCCAGGGAGGCACGCAGGGCAGCTGAGATGCCCACGGCCATCACCAGCTTCTGCCTCTTACTACTACACGTCCTTCCCCCACGAGAAAGGAAGGTTTTCCCGTGGTGAACAGTTCTCACAAAAGACTTCTGCATTGGTTCCTTTAAATAGCCAGAAGACTACATATTGTATGATTCTATTTTTATGAAGTGTCCACAAAAGGTAAATTTACAGTCAGAAAGCAGATCAACAGTTGCACGGGGCCAGGGTTGGGAGCAGGGTTTGGCTGCAAATGGGCTCGAGAGAATTTTAGGGGCACAGTGGAGGTGTTCTTAAATTGGATTGTGATGTCTGCACAACTTGGTAAGTTTACTAGAAATAACTGACTAGCATATAATACTTACAATGGGTGAATTATGGTATATAAATTATGCCTCAACAAAGCTATAGAAATATAATTTACTTAAAAAATTTTAAACAGGCAACCAAGTTGGACTAAGTTGATAGGAAAGGGTTAGAGATGAATTTCTGGAAATGTGCATATGTGTCCAGTTTTATTGAATTATAATTAAGATCCAAAACTACTTTAAAGGAAGTCATAGAACCCCCTTCTGTAGCGGGGAGCCCTCCCTTTGCAGGAGGTAGGCTTGCTCAGAGGCGGCGCCCATGCCCATCCCAGCCGAGGCCTGCTGCCCTCAGGACCCTCAGCTTCTGGAAGGCCAGCTGTTTGAGGCACTGGAGGGCCTGCACTTGAGGGATTGTTGCACTTGGTCGTGGGGTTCAGGCAGTGGCTTTCGTTTGTTTGTGCGTTGCTCCTCCTCCTTGGGCACCTCCCTGTTTGTTGCAGTTTCCGCCTGTCTCCCTCTCTCTGCCTGGACCTCTTACCCTGGCCCCTCACCTCCGTGGGCCCCTGTGCCCTTCCCCTCTCTTTCTCCAGTGAGCAGGTACACCCAGAAGCTGCGACATCAACTGGGCCAAGACTCCAAGTTCATCTTGTGCTACTCGCAGAAGGAGGAGCAGCTGCTGGAGGAGACGTACACAGACACTGTCATGGAGCTGGTTGGCTTTGCCAACGAGAGCCTGGGCAGCTTGGACAGCCTGGCCTCCCTCCTGGACCATACCACAGGCATCCTCAACGAGCAGGGTGAGACCATTTTCATCTTCGGTGATGCCGGGGTGGGCAAGTCAATGCTGCTGCAGCGGCTGCAGAGCCTCTGGACCATGGGGCAGCTGGACGTGGGGATCAAATTCTTCTTCCACTTCCGCTGCCGCATGTTCAGCTGCTTCAAGGAGAGCGACTCGCTGTGTCTGCACGACCTGCTCTTCAAGCACTACTGCTACCCGGAGCAGGAACCTGAGGAGGTGTTTGCCTTCCTGCTGCGCTTTCCCCACACGGCCCTCTTCACCTTCGATGGCCTGGATGAGCTCCACTCGGACTTCGACTTGAGCAGTGTGCCTGACAGCTGCTCCCCCTTGGAACCGGCGCACCCCCTCGTCCTCCTGGCCAGTTTGCTCAGTGGCAAGCTGCTCAAGGGGGCGAGCAAGCTGCTCACTGCCCGCACGGGCATCGAGATCCCACGCCAGCTCCTTCGGAAGAAGGTGCTGCTCCGCGGCTTCTCCCCCAGCCACCTGCGGGCCTACACCAGGAGGATGTTCCCCGACCGGGCAGTTCAGGACCGCCTGCTGGACCAGCTGGATGCCAACCCCAACCTCTGCAGCCTGTGCACTGTGCCCCTCTTTTGCTGGATCATTTTCCGGTGCTTCCAGCACTTCCACACTGCCTTTGACAGTGCTCCTGAGCTGCCTGACTGCACGATAACACTGACCGACATCTTCCTGCTGGTCACTGAGGTCCACTTGAACAGGATGCAGCCCACGAGCCTGGTGCAGCGCAACACTCGGAGCCAGACGGAGACCTTCTGCTCCGGCCGGGGCACCTTGCACTCGCTGGGGCAGGTGGCCCACTGGGGCATGGAGAAGAGCCTGTTTGTCTTCAGCCAAGAGGAAGTGCAGGCCTCCAAGATGCAGGAGGGAGACCTGCAGCTGGGTTTCCTGCGGACCGTGCAAGAGTTGGACCCTGGCGGGGATCAGCAGTCCTATGAGTTTTTCCACATCACCCTCCAGGCCTTCTTCACTGCCTTATTCCTTGTGGTGGACGACAAGGTGGGCATGCCAGAGCTGCTCAGGTTCTTCCAGGAGTGGGTGCCTCCTGGGGAGGCCTCACTGGCGTCCTGCTATCCTTCTTTACCTTTCCGGTGCCTGGGGGGCAGCAGCCTGGTGGGGGAAGACCCCTTCAAGAACAAGGATCACTTCCACTTTACCAACCTTTTCCTGTGTGGGCTGCTGTCCAAAGCCAAACAGAAACTCCTGCAGCACCTGGTGCCCGCGGCGGCCCTGAAGAGAAAGCGCAAGGCCCTGTGGGCGCACCTGTTTGCCAGTCTGCGGTCCCACCTGAAGAACCTGCCCCGGCTTCGGTCTGGGAGCTTCAACCAGGTGCAGGCCATGCCCACCTTCATCTGGATGCTGCGCTGCATCTACGAGACGCAGAGCGAGAAGGTGGGGCAGCTGGCAGCCAAGGGCATCTGCGCCAACTACCTCAAGCTGACCTTCTGCAACGCCTGCTCGGCCGACTGCAGTGCTCTCTCCTTCGTCCTGCACCACTTCCGCAAGCGGCTCGCCCTCGACCTGGACAACAACAATCTCAATGACTATGGTGTGCGGGAGCTGCAGCCCTGCTTCCGGCGCCTCACTGTCCTCAGGTGGGGCTGCCACGCGGCGGGGCAGGACTCAGGGACACTGGGGCTGGCATGGTGGGTCAGGGGCTCCTGGAGCCTCCTTCCCGGGGTCTTGGAGCATCCAGGCCTTGTCTCTCTCGGGCTGGCAGAGGGCGAGGAGCAGAGCTTTGAGGTCAGGTAGACCTGGGTCAGTGCCAGCTGGGTATCCTTGACCAAGGGGCTTAACCTCTGAGCTTCAGTGCCCTCATCTGGGAAAAGCAGATGATAATAGTCGCAGCAATTATAGTAACAGCAGCCACCGTTTATTGGCTGTGGGTGAAGTGCATGGCAAATATGACTCCATTTAATCCTCCTAACCCTATAAGGTGGGTACTATTATCCCCATTTCTGCAAATGAGGAAACAGAGGCCCAGAGAAGTTAATAACTTGCTCAAGATCCCACAGCTGGGGGTGGGGCGAGGTGGAGTCAGAGTGCGTAAAGATGCCTGCCCTTTAAGATTAATGTGAGGCTCAGAAGGAGTACATGAAAAGTTTCTGGCATGTCACAGCTTTTATTATTGCAGAAAATGCAGACTTTATGCTAACTGGCATGGGTTCCATGGTCAAAGCCAGCAGCCTGGGCTATCAGGGGTCTCAGTACAGAATGCTTACCCTGGATTATTTTCCTGTTTGTTGCTGTAGAGAAAAAAGAGGCAGACTATGTCCTTCTATTTGTGTTTCCTGTGTAAAATAAAACTTGTAAAGCTCTCTTGGGGTTTAAATTCTCTATGACCTGGCTCATGCATTTCTGAAGAGTAGCGAGGATCTAGAAATGATTCTCAGGTCTGCTGTGCTAATGCCAGAGTGTGAGCTGTGTAGGGACAGCGGGAGCCACTCAGTGCTGACCCTCCCTTGGCAGCCTCAGGCCGTCCCACCCCCAGTGCCTCCCCCTGCCCATATGACAGAACCAGACACTCCAAATCAGCTCTTCCCCATTGAAGTTTTCCTTCATGCCAGCAACAGAAAGAGCAACTCCCATGAAAGCAGAAGATGGGGAAACCATGGGGAAGCATTTCCAGCTCCCTAAGGGCATGGGTTAGAATTATTTTTGGTTGAAAGAGAGAGTAAACGTGTTACACTCTTGTACAAAAGTCTAGAGGTAGGCAGTCAGGGCTGGCGTGGTGCCCCACAGGCACCAGGAGCCCAGGCTTTCTTCTGCCTTGCTGCTCTGCCATCCTCACCACCTGTCTTCCACCTCTTGGCCCAGGAGGGTTGCTCAACTCCAGCCATCCCATATACATATACATTCTAGCCACTAGGAAGAAGGAAGGGCAAAGAAGTGCACACCCCATTCTTTCCAAAAGAAATTGCTAATGGCACTTCTGCTTAGATTTCACTGGACAGAACTGAGCCACATGTACCCAGCTAAAACAGGGGGATTCTATTTCTAAGAAAGCATAGATACTAGGGGTCTAATAGATTCTGCCCCCTGGGGTGGCAGCACCCTGGTCTTGCAGCGTATGCATGTACTATGCCCCAGCGCTGAGCCTGGTACTACGTGGGGAGGGGCCTGGCATGGCTGACGTGATCATTTTGATGCAGCCTAAAAATCAAACCTTTATACATTCAGCCCTTTACTTATTACAGAGGTCAACAAACTAGAGCCTGTGGGTCAGATTTGGCCCACCATTTATGTTTGTACATAAAGTTTTATTGGAACGCAGCCACACCCATTTGTTTTCATGTTGACTGCTTCATACTAGAGTTGAGTTGTTGTAACAGAGATCACATGGTTTGCTCCAAAACCTAAAATATTTACTCTCTCACCCTTTTCAGAAAAAAATTTACCCACCCCTGGGTCTGTCTCCTCCGCTGGTCCCTGACCTTCACCTCATCCCTTACTCCCATCCATGCCTGAGCCTTATTCTCTCCTTCAGCCCCACCTAATTAAAGGGGTGGAAGATTAAGACGATCAGGGTAGTTTACCATGGAGACTACGTGGCAATAAAAGAAATTGTTGTTCCACATTTTAGCCATGTCAAAATATCCTGCTAGTATAGGGATTTGCTAGAGAAATTCCAGCATGAGACTGCCCCTTGTCCAGGGCATATTCACAATCCTGAAGGCCCTCTTCTCCTGCCCTTCCCACTAAGCCTGGCCTATCCAGATGGCATTTGTGTTAAAGAGCAGAGAGTGTACTTGCCAAGATCCACCTCTTCTAGTGGTCCCTCTGTTTGCTTCTCCATCGCTACTGGCACTTTTCCCACACAGGACAGCACCACTTGAGCAGTCCCCCCGTGATAGCAGAACACCCAGCCTTTTCAGTTGGATTGTCAGGTTTAGCCCATGTGTTTCTGGAATGGGGTGCAGTTGGCATTTGGGGGTACAGTTCTTGTAGGGACTATCCTGTGCATTATAGGACATCTTACATCACTGGCTCCACTCAAGATGACAGGGTGTCCCTTTTCTCAGTATAAGCACTAAAAAGCAGCTCCACACATTTTCCAATACCACGGCTCCCACTTAGAGGGTCTCGCTGACATGCAAGCCACACATGAATGCAGGCTTTTAAGGGTGGCTGGTGACATTCCTTATGTGTCCTCTATGCCCTTGTGATGATCCAAGGGCTTGCTGTGGCCCTGCTGATGGGCTGGTGCTGGGTGGGCCTTAAGGGCTATTTGGCTGATGCTACTGCCATTCTCATAGTGTTTATAACTGGAAAAATTCAAGGTCCTTGTGGAATGGATGCTCTGATTTTTAATTTTCTTTCCCATTTTTTTTCAGACTTAGTGTAAACCAGATCACTGACAGTGGGGTAAAGGTGCTATGTGAAGAGCTGACCAAATACAAAATTCTGACATATTTAGGGTATGTATTTCTCAAGAACACTGGGCCAACCACCCAGTAGTGACAGGAAGCAGCAGCAGGGGCCTTGGTGAGGCGTGGGGCACTGGGTGGAGCCCTGGACTGGGAGTTGGGATCTAGGGGGCCGCTCTGGGCGTGGCCGGCAGCTCTCTGTTAGAGCAAGTCACCAACCGGGCTGAGCCCCAGCCTCCTCTCTTGTAAAAGTGGGATCAGAACATAAGCAGGTAGTGTTTGCACAACCGGTTTCACGGGGTTATTGGGGGAGGGAATGAGAGAATACATGGGGATATGTTTTATAAATGTTAAAGCACTGTTTGTGTTTTAAATTTTACTACTATGGACCCATAATTTCTCATTCAGAACCCTTGGGGCCAGATAGAATCTGTTCAGAGCTGTTTAGATTTAGGAAGGAGAAACAGTGCACAGACTACACCTATGGTGTAGGCCCAGGGGGATCTAGGACAGTACCCCACTTTCAAATATTCCTATTTCTGCAGCAGGATGTATGAAAATTCAAACAAAGCAGGATAAAGACCACTTACAGCTCTACATCAGTTGCCAAAAGAGTTTTCAAAAAATTTCAGGTTTTCCGAGCTTTGGAGTTTGAGATAAGGAATTGTGGGCCAGTATTCCCAGCCCCACAGTCACTGCTGACTGGGTAAGCTGGAGCTATCGTTCAGCTGCCTCAGGCCTCAGTTTCCTTAGCTGTAAATGAGGACACTGAAGCAAATGATTCCAGGCCTCCTTTCAGCTGTCATGTTCTGTGTGACTGCAATACTGGAAACGTCGGTTTAGTTACTACTTTCAGCTTTTTTCTGCCATATAGTTGGATTGGTATCAAGTGGTAAAATGACTACAAGGGAGTCAATGAGAAGGTTCCAGTATCCAGAGAGAAACCATTTTCCCCTCAAGATGCTGATTATAATCATACTCTAATAACACCCATCACTTGCCATTTACTGAGCACTTATGTGCCTAGGCTTTTCAATATCTTACATAAATCTCAAAACAACCCTGTCAGGAAGCTGCCAGGGAGCTATAAGTGTTACTACTATTTTACAAATGGAGAATCTGAGGCACAGTGAGGTTAGGCAACTTGTCCAAGGTCATAAAGCTGGGGAGAGTGGGGAGCTGGCATTTGAACCCAGGCTATGAGACTCAATATAAGCTCCAAACTCTGGTATCCATGTGCCCTTTCTCTTTCCAACACAGACTTTGGAAATCTAGTAGACAGCGCCTACTCACTTAAAAAAAAAAAGTGTCATAAAGTTTCATGCCTGTGCTTTTTTTTGCAGCTTATACAACAACCAGATCACTGATGTTGGAGCTCGGTATGTCGCCAAAATCCTGGATGAATGCAAAGGCCTCCAGTACCTTAAGTAAGTTGAGTTGCTGGGGCAGATTCCTCAGTAGCTTCTCTTCCCTGTTGCTTCTCTTGGTCACCCCTTTTGTTTGTTTTGTTCAAACAAAAACTAAATGTAACTGTAAAGAGCTTTCACCAGTAGCCATCTTCTGCTTGCCCCAGGGCCATACTGGTCAAGTCACAAAGGGACTGATGAGTGGAAAGCAGACGGGCCATGCGGAGGAATTATGACCCATGGGTGAGGCTTGGAGTTTGGAAAGGCCACCTGTCATTGTTGGTGGGAGTGCTTGGCATTTTGAGGTCATTAACTACTGACAGGAAGAAAGGCTGTAATTGTTACTCTCTCTATGGAGTACCAAAGAAAAAGGTCTTTCTACCCCTAGGAAGCTTCCCTTCCAGTTACAAGAGTTTGATCCTCTGGCCTGTCATAGAAATGCCCTGCAAAGGGTGACAGAGTGCCCAGGCTTGGAACCCCAGGGGTCTGCCCTGGTGAGAGCACACATTTTGACCATTTGCAATTCAAGAGGGAAAGTGCCTGACCTGCTTGTGGAAGTGAGTGATACTCCTGGGGTCATGTAGAGAGCCTCCAGGAGGGCTTTGTTCCCTGTTTCTCCAGAAATTATAGGCCATCTTCTGGGGAGGAACCTCCTCCAGGGCTTCAGGCCCTTCCTGACAGGAAGCCCAGGCTTCGCTGCCGGGGTTTGTTTAGTGGGAGAGAGAGCACACCTCCCAGGAGGGGCTCTGGTGCTGGGGAAGAGGGTGGCTTGGCCTTGGCGTCCCCTCACAGCTGGAGGTGGATCTGTCCACGACTCTCTCTGCAGACTGGGAAAAAACCAAATAACGAGTGAAGGAGGGAAGTGTGTTGCCTTGGCTGTGAAGAACAGCAAATCAATCTTTGAAATTGGGTGAGTAGAAGCATATGCACACATGTGAGTATAATACAGCCTGTTTTAGGTACATGGGATCCTGCTGATCTTTTTGTACATGAATATACCAAAAGATGGCTGGGTCGGGTTGTGGGAAAGTGGCTGCGGAGAGTTTTTAGCATGATGCTCTATGAGGCTCCACTGGTTCTGTAGGGGAAACTTTGTGGGAAGTCCCAGGATTGACTACAATTTAAATTGCATGGGCTTTAATTTAAAAAAAAATCAAGATTATCTCCACCAGCACATGGAGGAAGTTATTCTAGCCCTAAGTGGTATAGTGACAAGAGGGTTTCTACTCCTAAAATGTAGAACACAGGCAGATGTTCTAAATTTTAAGACTATGATGTATTTAATGTTTTGTAAATTTATATTTTAATAACTTTGATTATAAAAGTAACACCATTAATTTTATTTGGTAACTCTGGGAGATCTGAAGAATAAAATAAAAATCACCTTGTCAGAAATAATTGTTGCTAACATTTATCTCTCTTTGTACTGTTTTTTAAAAAAATACACTAGAGGTCAAACTATGTACAGAATTTTACCCTACCCTTTTCATTTAATCTCGTGGCATGAGTGGTTTTCCA
This sequence comes from Choloepus didactylus, assembly GCF_015220235.1. Classification (NCBI taxonomy): domain Eukaryota; kingdom Metazoa; phylum Chordata; class Mammalia; order Pilosa; family Megalonychidae; genus Choloepus; species Choloepus didactylus. The sequence goes on along the minus strand of NC_051311.1, from coordinate 140,238,675 downwards.
CATCATTAAAATTTGATTCCACTCAGTTCTATAGTACACACACTTTTTAAGCAGGACACTGAAAACTCCCCTCCTTGTCAGCACTCGCCGAGGGGTGAGCAGGCCGTGTGGAGCTAAGCAGGCAGGCCGCTGGCTTGGCGAGTGCCATGCTGCCGGAAGCCGTGGTTCCGCTGCGAGTGGGCCAGGCAGATTGCTTTGCGTTAGGTAGTCAGTGCCCCCTCATCCTATTAGGAATAGCTGACCCTTTTTATGAACCAGGCACTGGTCTAAGTGCTCTGCTGATAACAGCCCATTTAGTCCTCACAACTCTCTGAGAGGATACTCTCGTTGTCCCCATTTTACAGATGAGGAAATTGAAACCCAAGAGGTTCTGTAATTCACCCAAGGTCACACAGGTTACAGGGGGCAAAGATAAGCCATGAGTCCTGCAGACTCACTCTGGAGCCCCGTGTCTTACCGTGCAGGCCCTCACTTTAGCCAGATCCTCTCCGATTACCTGCTTGGGAGGAGAGAGCATGGCTTCATCATTGCAGCTTTCCACCGACACTGAAAGAATCGACACTGCATAGTTTGGCGACGTCCTCTTGCTGATAGGGTTTCTGAGTGTATTTCCTTACCTTTGCTTCATGAGATACTGTCTTCAAGAATGTCTGACTCTCCTCGCAGAGCTGAGGAGTTGAGCAGAGTGTGGGGAGTCTAGCACCTGCATAGACCTTTCACTCAGTAGATGATATTCAGGCAGTATTTTAGGACAGTCAGCAGCTTAGGCTCTCTGAAAACTCAGGGGTGACTAGGTCTCAATTGTTCACAGCACCCTGTTGCTCTGTAGTCTTACATTCCCTTTGAATGTGAAGGCCACAGCTCCAGGGACAGAGCCAAAACACCTGCTCACTGAGTATGCAGACATGCTGTGGCCTCTGGCAGAAAATAAGGATGAGAGAGGCTATTTGTTTCTTTTGGAGGAACTTTCATTGTTTTTCTCTGCCCTCAGGATGTGGGGCAATAAAATTGGTGATGAAGGAGCAAAGGCTTTCGCAGAGGCTCTGAGGAACCACCCCAGCTTGACTAATCTGAGGTAACTGCTGCCTTCCGAGACCAGGTAGCTGTCTGCAGGAGGCTCTCTCGAGCAGGGTGGCGAGTGCTGCCTTGCTGTGCTCTTCTTGGTTTGCCAGTGGAGGACCAAAGGGAAAGACCAGGACTGGCTTTCCTAAAGGGGAGGCATTTGTGTCTGTGTGGTTTTCTTTTTCTTAGCATTTTCTATTGACATGTAATATACATTCAACAGTAAATATGTTAATCTTAAGTACTCAGCTGAATGAATTTTACATATATTCATAATCAAGATAATCACCACCCAGATCAAGACATAGCATATTTCCAACCCCATGGCAGACTCCCCATGCCCTTTATTTTTTTTTTAATCTTCATTTTATTGAGATATTCACATACCACGCAGTCATACAAAACAAATTGTGTATTTGATTATTCACAGTACCATTACATAGTTGTACCTTCATCACCTAAATCAATCCCTGACACCTTCATTAGCACACACACAAAAATAATAAGAATAATAATTAAAGTGAAAAAGAGCAATTGAAGTAAAAAAGAACACTGGGTACCTTTGTCTGTTTGTTTGTTTCCTTCCCCTATTTTTCTACTCATCCATCCATAAACTAGACAAAGGGGAGTGTGGTCCTTATGGCTTTCCCAATCCCATTGTCACCCCTCATAAGCTACATTTTTATACAATTGTCTTCGAGATTCATGGGTTCTGGGTTGTAGTTTGATAGTTTCAGGTATCCACCACCAACTACCCCAATTCTTTAGAACCTAAAAAGGGTTGTCTAAATTGTGCGTAAGAGTGCCCACCAGAGTGACCTCTCGGCTCCTTTTGGAATCTCTCTGCCACTGAAGCTTATTTCATTTCCTTTCACATCCCCCTTTTGGTCAAGAAGATGTTCTCTGTCCCACGATGCCAGGTCTGCATTCCTCCCCGGGAGTCATATTCCACGTTGCCAGGGAGATTCACTCCCCTGGGTGTCTGATCCCACGTAGAGGGGAGGGCAGTGATTTCACCTTTCAAGTTGGCTTAGCTAGAGAGAGGGCCACATCTGAGCAACAAAGAGGCACTCGGGAGGAGGCTCTTAGGCATGATTATAGGGGGGCCTAGCCTCTCCTTTACAGCAACTGTCTTCCCAAGGGTAAAACCTATGGTAGAGGGCTCAACCCATCAAACCACCAGCCCCCTATGTCTGTGGTCATGTTAGCAACCATCGAGGTGGGGTAGGTGAATACCCCTGCATTCTCCACAGGCTCCTCAAGGGGGCACTACGTATTCTTAAGTACTCAGCTTAATGAATTTTACATATATTCATAATCAAGATAACCACCACCCAGATCAAGACATAGTATATTTCCAACCCCATGGCAGACTCCCCATGCCCTTTAAAGGGGAGGAATTCTCTAAATTCAGATAAGACTGGAAAGGGACCCTGGTCCTCAGGTTCCTGCCCTTTCCTCATTCTCAGAATGGTTGAGGGACAGATCTTAGAGCCTTGGTGTCTCCCTTTGCCCGTGTCCTTCCTGCCACTGAAAGAGAATCCAAGATTCTGGGGGAAAGAGGGCAGTTCCTTCTTTATGAGAAGGAACATCTCCAGGTATCATGGATGGGCAGCTTGAAAATGTCAGCCATCTGAAACAGAGCCTACCAGGCCTCCTGAGCCTTCAGCCTTTTGCTAATGTAAAAAGCTGCCGAGCAGAGGCCAGTCCACAGTTGTGTGATCAGGTCTTATAGTTCCATTTCCTGCTCTCTTTGAGCAGTCTTGTGCCTGTCCTCAAGTCCTGAGCATGGGCTCTGAAGCAACAAAGACCAGGCAGCTGCTGAGGAGGCCAAACATTTCTGCTTCCTACCGCAAGTCAGGAGGCACATCCAGGCAGTCTGTTTTGGTTGCTAAAGCCAAAGTTAAATGTAGATTTTCCAATAATTCACCTCAAGCATTTCTTTTCTAGTCTTGCATTCAATGGCATCTCCACAGAAGGAGGAAAGAGCCTCGCAGAAGCCCTGCAGTGGAACACATCCCTGAGAATATTCTGGTAATGTCCAGGGTCATTTTGAACGGTTGGGTCTTAGGAATTATTCCAGGGGCTGTACACAGTTCAGATTATACTTGAAAAGCTGCCTATCATTTGGAGGGGCTATAGCTAAGCTTTTCCTTGAAGTTAGGTTGATAAGTTACTTCTAAAGAAAATACAGGCATACCTCCTTTTATTGCACTTTGCTTTATTGTGCTTCCCAGATACTGCGTTTTTTACAAATTGAAGGTTTGTGGCAGCCCTGCGTCAAGCAAATCCATTGGTGCCATTTTTACAACAGCATGTGCTCACTTTGTGTCACATTTTGGTAATTCTCTCAATATTTCATACTTCATTATTATTCATATTATCATATCTGTGACCATTGATGGTACTACTTTAATTGTTTTGGGGTGCCATGAACCATGCCCATATAAGATGGCAAACTTAATAAATCTTGTATGTGTTCTGACTGCTCCACTGTCTCTCCCTCTCCTCAGGCCTCTCTATTCCCTGAGACACAACAATATTGAAATTGGCCAGTTAATAACCCTACAATAGCTTCTAAGTGTTCAAGTGAAAGGAAGAGTCCCAAGTCTCTCACTTCAAATCAAAAGCTAGAAATGATTAACCTTAGTGAGGAAAGAATGTCAGAAGCTGAGACAGGCAGAAAGCTAGGTCTCTTGTGCCAAATAGTTAGCCAAGTTGTGAATGCAAAGGGAACGTTCTTAAAGGAAATTAAAAGTGCTACAGTGAACACATGAATGATAAAGTGAAACAGCCTTATTGCTGATATGAAATTTTAGTGGTCTGGATAGAAGATCAAACCCACCACAATAGTCCCGTAAGCCTAATCCAGAGCAAACCCCTAACTCTGCAGTTCTGTGAAGGCTGAGAGAGGTGAGTGTGATGGTTTGGAGGCTTTGTGGACCCCGAAAATTTAATCCATTCCTGTGGGTGTGAACCTGTTGTAGGTGAGCATTTTTGACTGGGTTACTCCAGTTGGGGTGTGGCCCAGGGTTTCTCTTAATCCTTTTACTGGAGCCCTTTATAAATGGGATGAACAGAGAGAAAGATCCTTTGAGAAAGCCATGGAAACAAGAAGCTGGAAGCAATGAAACCCAGAAGAGAAGGGAGAGAAAGCGGATGTCACCGTGTGCCTTGCCATGTGACAGAGGAGTCCAGCATTGCCAGCAGCTGGTCTTTAGGAAGACCATCAATTGATGATGCCTTGATTTGGACATTTTCATGACTTCAGAACTGTAATCTTGTAAGCGAATATATTCCCACTGTTTAAAACCAACTCGTTTCTGGTATATTGCATTTTGGCAGCCTAGCAGACTGAAACAGTAAGGAAGAAAACTTTGAAGCTTGCAGAGGTTGGTAAATGAGGTTTAAGGAAAGAAGCCACCTCCATAACGTAAAAATGCAAGATGAAGTCGCAAGTACTGAAGTAAAAGCTGTAGCAAGTTATCCAGAAGCTCTGGCTGAGACAATTGATGAAGGTGGCTACACTAAACAACAGATGCCATCTAGGACTTTCATAGCAAGAGAGGAGAAGTCAGTGTCTGGCTTCAAAGGACAGGCTGTCTCTCTTGGTAGGGGCTAATGCAGCTGGTGACTTTAAGTAGAAACCAGTGCTCATTTACCATTCCACAAATCCTAGGGCCCTGGAGAATTATGATAAATCTGCTTTACCTGTGTTCTGTAAATGGAACAACAAAGCCTGGATGACGGCACATCTGTTTACAACATGACTTATTGAATATTTGAAGCCCATTGTTGAGACCAGCTCAGAAAAAAAGGTTCTTTCAAAATATGACTGCTCATTGACAATGCACCTGGTCACCCAAGAGTTCTGATGAAGACGGACAACGAGATGTACGTTGTTTTCATGTCTGCTGACACAGTGCCCATTCTGCAGCCCATGGATCAAGGAGTCATTTTGACATTTAAGTCTTATTACTGAAGAAATACATTCTATAAGCTGATAGCTGCCATAGATAGTGATTCCTCTGATGGGTCTGGCAAAGTACATTGAAAACCTTTTGGAAAGGACTCACCATTCTAGATGCCATTAAGAACACTCATGATTCACGGGAGGAGGTCAAAATATCAATATGAACCTGTTGTAGGTTTGGAAGAAGTTGATTCCAGCCCTCATGGAGGATTTGGAGGGGTTCAAGATTTCAGTGGAGGAAGTCACTGCAGATGTGGTGGAAACAGCAGGAGAACTGGAATTGGAAGTGGAGCTTGAAGATGTGACTGAATTGCTGCAATCTTATGATAAAACTTTAATGGATGAGGAGTTGCTTCTTATGGATAAACCAAAGAAAGTATCTTTTTTTTTTTTTTTACATTTTATTTTGAAATAAATTCAAAGTTATAGGAACAGTTGCAAAAACAATACAAACCCCACACACAGAACTCCAGCATTCCCTGACCCCCCCGATACCCTGATCCACTAACTTTAACATGTTGTCACACTGCTCTTTTCCTCCCTCCCTCCCTCCCTCTCTATCATCCATCATCTATTGCTCTGTCTTCTGAACCTATGAGAGCAAGCTGCACACATCCTTGAAAAAACACTATAATTCACATATACAATTCCCATGAGAAAGTGGTTTCTTGAGATGGGATTTACTCCTGGTGAAGATGATATGAACATTGTTGAAATGACAACAAAGGATATAGACTATCATATCAACTTAGCTGATAAAGCAGTGGCGGGGTTGAGAAGATTGACTCCAATTTTGAAAGAAGTTCTGTAGGTAAAATGCCATCAAACAGCATCACATGCTACAGAGAAATCTTTCGTGAAAGGAAGAGTCAGTCAATGTGGCAAACTTAGCTGTTGTCTTAATTGCCACAGCCACCCCAACTTTCGGCACCCCCCACCCTGAGCAGTCAGCAGCCATCAACATCAAGGCAAGACGGTCCACCAGCAAAAAGAATACAGCTCACTGAAGGGTCAGATGATGAGGGTAGCATTTTTTAGCAATAAAGTGTTTTTTTAAATTAGGTATGTACATAGTTTTTTAGACATGTTGTTACACATTTAATAGACTACAGTACAGTATAGCCATAACTTTTTTATGTACTAGGAAACAAAAAAAAATTCCTGTGACTTGCTTTATTGCAATATTCACTATTGTGGTCAGGAATATGAGCCCACAATATCTCCGAGACATGCCTGTAACCATTTCCAGAAGCATGAAATCTCTGAGACATGCCTGTGACCATTTCCAGAAGCACAAACAGGTACAGAAGGGAGAAGTGTGCCCCAGGAACATGGGTTCCAGGCTTTGAGTGTGTCAACCTGGGCCTTGGAAAACCAAAATTCTGGCTATTCTGTCAGGAGTATTCTCAGAACACCCTCAAATACACCTTGCAGAATCCAACTTTCATGTACTGGACACAATTTTCTCCCTTTCTCTTTTAAAGTGCCTTCCTCCCCCCAGTCCCTGCTTTCCCAGCTCAGGATCTGGCCTTCACACTCCAGCTCACCTGTCACCTGCAGGAAGCCCAGGCCCCACCTCCTCCCAGCATCCCAGGGGCACTTAAGTGTATATTGCCTCCTGACAGTGTTTTTTTTTGTTTGTTTATTGTCGTTTAACTTTTAATTTTATGTATTTGTATTTTATTTTCTTGTCTGTGCCATAAGTTCCTTAAGTGTCAGGAAGTTGTACTGTTACATATCTCTGTATCCTGCAGTCCTAGCTCATTAAATATTTGCTAAATTAGTTTTACTGAAAATAATGGAAATGTCATCTTTATGAAAGTTCTGATATCAGATCTGCTGGGCAGTAAACACATTTTTATTTTTTTTCCCCTTAAAAAAGTCTGTTATTTTTTAAAAGTAGTATTTTCTTTTTTTAAAAAAAACAAAGACATTGAAATCCAAAAAGTAAGAAATAAAAATATCTCCCTCATCATGTTTTCCAGATAGAATATTTGTATAGTCTTTTTTTCTAGGACTATTCAGATATATGCCTATATATAAAACCATTTTTTTTACAAAGTAGAACAATACAAATAGTATTTATGAAATGGCTTTAAAAAATCTTACCCATTTATTGTACATATTTTACATGTCCCGTTACATCAGAGCTCTCAGTCTCAGCACTGCTGACGTTTTGGTCCTCTTTGCTGGAGGACTGTCCTGTGCACTGTGGCAGCACCCTGACCTCTACCCATGGTGCCAGTAGTACCCTTCCTTTCCTGGGTGTGACAGTCAGAAACGTCTTTAGATATTGCCAAATGTTCCTTGGCAGTCAAAATCACCCGATTGAGAATCACTGCTTTAATTAATAATGTTAATATCTAGCATTCCTTGAGTGCTGACTGTACGCCATGCTCTATTCTAAGCATTTTACATAAACTCGCTTATTCTCATGAGTGCCCCATAAGGTCTTTACTATTACTATTCATAGTTCCAGATGAGAAAACTTAGGCTCAGAGATGTTAAATCATCTGCCTGAGGTCACCCTGCTAGTAAGTAATACACATCCAGGAAGGTCTGGTTCCAGAGCAATCTTAAACACCACACCTCTTTCTTTATACCACCTCCCTCTCTCTAAGGGCTGCAAATGTTCCACTGAATGGATGGTTAAAATTTGGCCAGTCGCCTCTATTGATCAATATTTAGGTTAAATTTTCCCATTATGACAGATAGATTATTCTGCATGCTTGTCCACTGTAGATTCCTAGGCATATAATTATTAGCTCAAAGTGTAACATTTAAAATTTGGATAAACACTATCAACTATGAGTTTTTGTTTGTTTGTTTTTGTTATTTCATCCACTGGCATAACAGGATTCAACACTATTACATCCAGGAGCTCCTAGCCCCCTATATTTTATACAGACCACTTCTAGTTGTAAGAACAGCTCAAGACTCCTAACTTTTCAATCACCAAACTCAGGTTCTTTTCTCCTGGCCTCAGAGCAAAGAACTCAATACATTTTCACATGTAGTCAGCAAGTCTTCAGAATTATTTTGATCTTACACTCTCTTGGTGATTTTCAAGGATTTGGGGGTTAGGAGGAGACTTAAAAAGCAGGCACTGGCCCTTTGTTTCATGTGGGCACCCCATCTTCTGTGAAATCTGAGGGCTCAGCAAGAATGGGACAGAATGTGTGGTCCCACTCCCTGCAGCAGGGTTAGGAAGTAGGAGCTTGGGTAAAGGATTTGCACTGGAAGTGAATCACCATTTATCAACTGGGAGGCTGGGAAGCTGGGCGTGGAGACTGGCTGTTTGCTGGATTCTCAGCAGTAAGCAGCAGCATAAGTTGATGGGATCCTGCTTCTGTGAATTCATTAAAAGATGTGTGCCAGGCAGGACTCTCCTGAGTAAATACTTCCTTCCTTTTTTAGGCTGACCCAAAATGAACTCAACGATGAAGTGGCAGAGAGCTTGGCAGAAATGTTGAAAGTCAACCAGACATTGAAGCATTTATGGTAACTTATAAAACTTTAGAATTTGAGTGCTTTTTAAATGTTTTGAGGTAAAATTCATAAACCTAAAAATGCACCTTTTTAAAATGTGCAATTCAGTGGTTTTCAGTGTATTCACAGTGCTGTGCAATCATCACCACTATCTAATTTCAGAACATTTTCATCACCCCAAAAGGACACCTTGTACCCATTTGCAGCCACTCATTTTCTCCTCTCTCCAGCCCCTGGCAACCACATATTTGCTATCTCTTTGGATTTGATTACTCTGGACATTTCAAAAAAGTAGAATCCTACAATATGTAGCCTTTTGTCTCACTTCTTTTACTTAGCATGATGTTTTCAAGGTTCATCAATGTTGTAGCATGTGTCAGTACATTCTGAATATTCCATTGTGTATATATACCATAATTTTTTATCCATTCAGTTGATAGACATTTGAGCTATTTTTATTTCTTGGCTATTGTGAATAATGCTGCTATAAACATTCATGTACACATTTGTGGACATGTTTTAATTTCTCTTGGGTAAATAGGAGTAGGATTGCTAGGTCATCTGATAACTTCACATTTAACTTTTTGAGCATTTGCCAAACTGTTTTCCAAAATGGCTGTACCATTTTACATTCACACCAGTAATATATGTAGGTTCCAATTTCTTCATACCCTTGCCAAAGCTTGTTATTGTTTGTGGGTTTGGTTCTATCCATTCTAATGCATATATAGTGGTATCTCATTGTGGTTTTGATTTGCATTTCCCTAGTGACTAATGATGTTGAGCACCTTTTCACGTATTTTTTGGTCATTTGTGTATTATCTTTGAGGAAATGTCTATTCAAATCATTTGGCTGTTTTTATCCTGGGTTATCTTTTTCTTATTGAGTTGTAAGAATTCCTTATATATTCTGGATACTAGACCCTTATCAGATATGATATGCAAATGTTTTCTCCCATTCTGTGGGTTATCTTTTTTGTTTGATACTAGACCCTTATCAGATATGATATGCAAATGTTTTCTCCCATTCTGTGGGTTATCTTTTTTGTTTTTATTTACTAAAACATTTATTAAGCACTTCTGTGTCAAACATGGAATTAGAACACAAATGAACAAGGCTCAGTTCTGGCCTTCAAAAAGACCCCAACACAGTTAGGAGGAAACCATCCTTGCTGATTTTCTCAGTCTCCACTGTTAATAAATAGCAGAGAAGCAGAATGCAGGTATAGCCCATTTCTACCCCCACCCCCATTTTCAAGTAAAATGGAGGTGTTTTTTTGAAGTGAAAATTTAAAGTCAAAAAGCTCCTATTCTTTTTCCATTACACAGTAGACTGTTTTCCAAATACAAGGTGATGAATACTTTTAATTTCTTTGATTCCTTCCTTGGCTTTACACAGTGAATAGTTTTAACTTTATTTTTGCGTAATCTTTCTTAGTGGAGAAGGTGTAGGTTTACAGAAAAATCATGCAGAAAATACAGAATTCCCATGTACTCCCCTCCCCTTATTACCATGCATTAGTGTGGTACCTTTGTTAAAACTGATGAAAGAATGTTATAATTGTACTATTAGCTGTATGCATTATTTTATATAAGGGTTCACTGTTTACGTGCAGTCCAGTTTTTTACAAAATTTTTATTCTAATAACATACATACTACCTAAAATTTCTTTTTAGCCATGTTCAAATATATAATTCAGTGATTTATTACACTTATGATGTGCTACCATCACCACCACCTTTTACCAAGTTTCCCATCATGCCAAAGAGAAGCTCAGCACCAATTAACCATAAACTCCCTATTCCCTTCTCCCACCCTGGCCTTGGTAACCCGTATTTTAGTTTCTGCCTCTATGAATTTGCTTAGTTATTTCCCATCACTGGGCTAATACAGTATTTGTCCTATTGTGTCTTATTTCACTCAACATAACGTCTTCCAGATTCATCTAAGTTGTCTCATGTATCAGAAAGTCATTTCTTTTTACAGCTGAATAACATATCATTGTACATGTATACCACATTTTGGTATCCATTCATCTGTTGATGGACACTTGGGTAGCTACCATCTTTTGGTCTGCAAATATCTGTTCAGTCCCCACTTTCAACTCCTTTGGGGATATACATAGAAGTATTATTGCTAGGTCAAATGGTAACTCTGTCCATTCTGAGGAATCACCAAACTGTCTTCCACAGCAGCTGCACCATTTTAAATTCCCACCAGCAGTGAATGAGTGTTCCTGTGTCTCCACATTCTCTTCTATGCTTGTTATTTTCATTTTTAAAAAATTAATAGTAGCCAATTTAGTGGGTGTGAAATGGTATCTTATTATGGTTTTGATTTGTATTTCCCTTATTACTAATGATGTTGAGCATATTTGCATGTGCTGTTTTGGCTATTTGCATAGCTTCTGTGGAGAAGTGTCTATTCATCTTTTGCCCATTTAAAAAAAAATGTGTTGTCTTTTTATTATTGAGTTGTAAGATTTCTTTGTATATTGTGGGTAAATCCTTATTGGATATGTGGTTTCCAAATATTTCCTCCCATACTGTAGGTTGTCTTGTTACTTTCATGATAAAGTCCTTTGATGCACAAAGCTTTTTAATTTTGTGAAGTCCCATTTATCTGTTTTTTCTTTTGTTGCTCTTGCTTTTGGTCTAAAGTATAGGAAACTATTGCCTAACACAAGGTCCTAAAGATGCTTCCCTTTAATTTCTTCTAGGAGTTTTACAGTTTTTTTTCTTATATTGAGATCACTGATCCATTTTGGGTTGATTTTTGTATATGGTTTGAAATAGGGGTCTACCTTCATTCTTTTGCATATGTATATCCAGTTTCCCCAGCATCATTTGTTGAAGAGACTATTCTTTCCCCATTGAGTGGACTTCACCTCCTTGTCAAAAATCAATTGGCCATAGATGCAAAGGTTTATTTCTGAACTCACAATTCAAATCTATTTGTCTATATATCTTTCCTTGTGTCAGTACCATCCTGCTTTGATTACTGTAGTTTTGTAATAAGTTTTAAAATTGACAAGTGTGAGTCCTCCAATTTTATTCTTCTTTTTCAAGATGTCTTTGGCTATTTGGGGCCCCTTACACTTCCATATAAATTTAATGACTTGCTTTTCTGTTTCTACAAAGAAAGTTGTTGGAATTTTGATTGGGATTGCATTGAATCTGTAAACAGTTTTGGGTAGAACTGATCTTAATATTTAGTTTTCTAATTCATGAGCATGGGCTCTCTTTAGGTTGTTTTTTTTTGTTTGTTTTTTGTTTTTTTTTTTAATTTCATTTAGTTTTGTCTCACAGTTTTCTTAGATATTTGATTCTTTTAGTTGCTATTGTAAATGGAATTTCTTTCCTGATTTCCTCTTCAGACTATTTATTACTAGTGTATAGAAACACTACAATTTTGTGTGATCCTGTACCCCACCACTTTGCTGAATTCATTTGTTGGCTCCAGTATGTTTGTTATGAATTTTTCAGGATTTGCAGTATAAAAGGATCATGCTGTCTGCAAAAAGAGAAAATTTTCTTTCTTTCCAATTTGGATGCCTTTTATTTCGTTTTCTTTCCTAAGTGCTCTGACAAGATCTTCCATGACTGTGTTGAACAACAGTGGTGACAATGGGCATCTTTGTCATGTTCCTGATCTCAGAGAGAAAGTGTTGTCTTTCACCATTGATGGGATATTAGCTGTGGGTTTTCTATATATGCCTTTTATCATATTGAGGTTTCCTTTTATTCCTAGTTTTCTGAGTGCTTTTCTCAAGAAGGGGGCTAGATTGTGTCAAATGTCTTTTCTGCATCAGTTGAGATGCTCATATGTGGGGTTTTTTCTTTGCTCTATTAACTTGGTATATTACATTAATTTTTTTATGTTGAAACATTTTGCACACCTGCAATAAGTCCCACTTGATCATGTAAATTATTCTAATGTGCTGCTGGATTTGGTTTGCCAGTGTTTTGTTGACGACTTTTGCATATACTCTCAAGAGGGATTTTAGTCTGTAATTTTCTTTTCTTGTGGTATCTTTATCTGGCTTTAGTATTAGAGTGATGCTGGCCTCACATAATGCATAAGGGAGTATTCCCACCTTTTCAACTTTTTGGAAGAAAATGAGTAGTATTCTTAGAATGTTTGAGTACAGTTCACCAGTAAAGCCATCTGGTTCCTGAACTTTTCTTTGTTGGGAGGTTTTTTGTTTGTTTGTTTGTTTTTAATTCAGTCTTATTGAAATATAATCACATACCATACAGTCATCCATGGTGTACAATCAACTGTTCACAGTATGATCATATAGTTATGCATTCATCACCACAATCTATTTCTGAACATTTTCCTTACATCAGAAAGAATCAGAACTTATTCTGATTCTTAAATACAAAATAAAAGTAAAAAAAGAACACCCAAACCATCCCCCCCATCCCACCCTATTTGTCATTTAGTTTTTGCCCCCACTTTTCTACCCATTCATCCACATACTATACAAAGGGAGTGTGATCCACAAGGCCTTCACAATCACACTGTTGCCCCTTATAATCTACATTATTAGACAGTCGTCTTCAGGAGTCCAGAGTACTGTGTTGGAGTTTGGTAGTTTCAGGTATTTACTTCTAGCTATTCCAATACATTAAAACCTAAGAGGTGTTATCTATACAGTGCATAAGAATCTCCACCAGAGTGACCTCTCAACTGCACTTGAAATCTCTCAGTCACTGAAAGTTTCTCATCTCATTCTGCTTCCCCCTTTTGGTCAAGAAGATGTTCTCAATCCCATGATGCTGGGTCTAGATTCATCCCCGGGAGTTATATCCTGCGTTGCCAGGGAGATTTACACCCCTGGGAGTCGGGTCCCACGTAGGGGGGAGGGCAGTGAGTTCACCTGCTGAGGTGGCTCAGAGAGAGAGAGAAAGGGCCACATCTGAGCAACAAAGAAGTACCTGGGGAGACTCTTAGGCACAATTATATGCAAGTTTAGCCTCTTCTTTGCAGTAACGAGCCCCACAAGGGCAAGTCCCATGATAGAGGGCTAGGCACATCAAACCACCAGTCCCAATGTCTGTGACAGCATCAGCACTAGTCCAGGTGAGGAAGTCCAACACTTCTGCACCTTCCCCCAGCTCCTCGGGGGGGGGGGGGGGGGGCGACTGTAAATATATTTTTTATTCTCTGCCCAAATTACTTTGGGATGTGTCACTATTTCACTCTAACCTATACCAACCCACCATATCTCACTTCGTATTCAAAGCTCTATGCAATCGTGGTGTTTGAACAAACCAACTGTAGAGTTATACTGTTTAGAAAATACAGATCCTGCACCAAATAGACATCTCTTCCCTTGGTCTCACATGGAAGGTGAAGTTTTAAAACACAGTCAGTTTCAACGTTTACCCTTTGGCCTGGTTTGCCCTAGTCTTAACCAGATCTGCTTCATTCATATCACTAATTGAAGTCTGGGCTCTTTTTCAGCTGCTTTTTTCACAGTTGCTGTATGCACTAATACTGCCATTCATATCTGCCAAGCTCTAGCTCCGAGTTTCAGGTGTCTCAGAGATACGCATTGTTCCAGAGACCAATCAGGTCATATACTAAGGGATCAGCATCTCAAAGTTTAGAGATAGGCATTACAATTCAGGAATAAAGTTGACTGCTGTAAGAGCTTACAATCTAGGGACCATTACAGTAATCAAGTCCACGTTAGGCTATGTCCATATTGGCGAGGCATTATAGAGCCTGCCTTTATTTCTGGTGTACTTCACTCAAATACCGTGTACGGGATCCATTCACCTCGTTGTGTGTCTCACAGCTTCACTCCTTCTTGTAGTTGCTCAATATTTCATTGTATGCATACGCCACAGTTCACCATTCTGTTCCTCAGTCTATGTACCCTTAGGTCACCTCCACCCATTGTAAATCATGATTGCTGCCTCCATGAACACCAGTTTGCAAATGTCCGTTCACGTCTCTGCGCTCAGATCTTCAAATGACATACTCCATAATGAGGTTGCAGGACCTTATGGTCCCCACATACTTAACTTTTGTGGAATCACCACACTAACCTTCAGGAAGGCTACACCATTCTACCTGCTTATCAACAGTAGATAGGTACATCCCTCTCACCATGTTTTCTCCAACACTTTTACTCCTATATATATTTTTTCCTACAATTTTATAGAGTTATATTCACATACCATATATTCATCCACAGTGCACAATCAGTTGTTCATGGTATCATCATAAAGTTGTACATTTATCACCACTGTCAGCACTTGAACATATTGATTACCACAAGAAAAATTGTTTTTTTTTTAGCAATAATAAAAAAGATGATAAAAAGAAAAATAACATGTCATACAATACAGTAGTAGGGACAGAAAATAACACCACTACCAAGAATCCCATATTCCTCCCCTGTATCCCCCTCTCATATACACTTAGCATTGGCATATTGCCCTTGTTACATTTAATGGAAGTATATTACAATGTTACTGTTGACCATAGACTCCAGTTTGCTTTGATTGTTTTTTTTCTCAAATACCATCCCTTTTTCAACACTCTACATGGTTGACATTCATTTGCTCTCCCACATGCAAAAACATTTTTATATTTGTATATTTAGTAACAGTCATTGGCCACTCCAGTTTTTGCTAAGTTATACAGTCCCAGTCTTTATCATTTATCTTTACCTCTGGTGTCATACATTCTCCTATCCCACCTCTTTCAGCTTTACTCACAGACATCATTGTTCGGTGTACTTACAATACTGTGCTACCATCACACAGTATTATGCTATCTATTTCTGGATCTATACAATCAATCCTGCTAAACATTCTGTAGCCCTCCAGCATCAAATGCCTGATCTCTACCCTCTTTCTATCTCCTGGTCACCTGTGCTGTCAGCTTTTGACTCCCAACGTTTGTTCATTAATGTCTGTTCATATTAGTGAGACCATACAGAATCTGTCCTTTTGTTTCTGGCTAACTTCACTCAATATAATGTCCTCAAGGTTCATCCACGTTATTATATGATCCATGTCTTTTTTCTGTCTTACAGCTGCATAATATTCCATCATGTGTATATACCACAGTTTATCCACTCGTCCTTTGATGGACATTTGGGCTGTTTCCATCTCTTGGCAATCATGAATAATGCTGCAGTAAACATCGGTTTACAAATGTCTGTGTCTTAAGTTTTCAGTTCCTCTGAGTATAGACCTAGTAATGGAATAGCTGGGTCATATGGCAAATCTATATTTAGCTTCCTGAGGAACCTCCACACTGTCTTCCAGAGTGGTGTTAGGAGGTTTTTGATTATTGATTCAATCTCTTTGTTAGTGGTCTGCTTAGATACTCTATTTCTTCTTGAAAAACTGTAGGTAGTTTCTAGGAAATTGTCCATTTCATCTAGGTCATCTTATTTGCTGGCATACTGTTGTTCACAGTATCCTCTTACAATCCTTTTTATTTCTGTAAGGTTGGTAGTAATGCCCCCCTGCCCCTTTCACTTCTGATTTTAATTGAGTCCTCTTTTTTTTCTGCTATTCTACCCAAAGGTTTGCCGATGTTATCTTTTCCAAGAACCTTTTGTTTTTGTTGATTCTTTCTATTGTTTTCTATTCTGTTTCATTTATCTCCACTATAATCTTTGTTATTTCCTTCCTTCTACTTGCTTTGGGTTTAGTTGCTCTTCTTTTTGTAGATTCTTCAGTTTTGTGAGGTTAGGTTGAGATCTTTCTTCCTTTCTTTAACATAAGCATTTGAGTTATAAGTTTCCCTATCAGCACTGCCTTAGCTGCATCTCATTGGTGTTGGTATGTTTTGTTTCATGCATCTCAAGATATTTCTTATTATTCCTTGGATTTCTTCAACCATCTGGTTAACTTCCCCATATGTGTAAATTGTTCAAGCCTACCTCTGTTATTGATTTCTAGCTTCATTCCATTATGGGTCATAGAAGAACAGTGTATGATTTCAGTATTATTGAATATTGAATTTGATTGCCCACCCCCATTCTCTAAAAAAAAAAAAAAAAAAGACTTTCACTTAGTATACTTTAATCCCTTCATCCACAGGTAGCACAGAATAAACAACTGCAAATGGAAGCTGTGATTTAAAGCAGGTAATCCTTTGCCCCAGGCAACTTTGGCTTAATTGTTTCTTACACTGCTGTAGCTGTCCACAAGCTACTTCTATCTGCAGGGGAAGTTGCAGAAGGGCAAACTTTCTGGTTCAGTCTTTCAGGCTGCCTGGAATTTGCCTGTCTTCACTATCTTGATGGTGCCCTTTGAAGCACAAAAGTTTTAATTTTGATAACATTGAATTTATGTAATTTTTCTTTGACCTTTTGATGTCATATCTAAATTTTTTGCTTAACCCAAGGTAACAAAGATTTACTCCTATATCTTCTTCTAAGAGTTTATTATAGTTTTGCTGTTACATTTGGTCTATGAACTATTTAGAGTTCATTTTTGTATATACATGGGGTAGGGTCCAACTGTGGATATCCAGTTGTCACCAAGCCATTTATTGAAAAGACTATACTGAATTTCTTGGCACTAACTTGTCAAAAATCAACTGACCATAAGTGTGTGGGTGCATTTCTGGCTTTCTATTCTATTCTATGCTATTGATTTATATGTCTATTCTTATGCCGGGACTACACTGTCTAGACTAATGTAACTTCGTAATAAGTTTTGAAATCATGAAGTATTGAGTCCTCTAACTTTGTTCTTTTTAAAGATTGCTTTGGCTATTCTGGTTCCCTTGCATTTCCATATGATTTTAGGGTCAGCTTATCACTTTCTGCAAAAAAGTCAGACAGTGCTACTTTATTATTTTTTTTTATGCTAAAAAAACACATTTAATAAGTTTCTTTCCACAACAAGCTGGATTTGGAACAAAAATTAGCCCCCTCAGGAGCCAGGCTCAGAGCCTAACCAACATGTAACAAAAAGCCACTGCAAGGAATAAGTTGAGACTCACTTGAATGGGGAGATGAATTTTTAGGAGGGAAAAAAGAGAAGGTGGGAGGCTCTAGAAATGGAATTTTGCGTGTGGATAAATTACATCCAATGCTGATTCTTTCCCAAAGCAGTTCACAGCTGGCTCCCTTTTTATCTTCCCTTTTTAAAAAGCAGTTTGAGATATATTCACATACCATACAATCCATCCAAAGTATACAACCAGTGGCTTTTAGTATATTCACAGAGTAGTGCATTCATCACAATTTTAGAACATTTTCAAAAAAGAAAAATCCTATACCCCTTAGCAGTCACCTCTCAACCCTCTGTCCTTCCCGAACCTTACATAACCACTACCCTATTTCTGTCTCTATAGATTTATATTTACATTTTGTATAAATGGAATGGTATAGTATGTAGTACTTTGTGTCTGGTTTCTTTCACTCAGCATAATGTTTCTTTAATTATTTTTAATTAGAGAAGTTGTAGGAATACAGAAAAGTCATGTAAAAAATAGTTTCCCCCTATACCCCTCTGTTGTTGACACTTTGCATGAGTGTGGTACCTTGTTACAGGTGATGAAGGAATATTAAAATAGTACTATTAACTATAGTCCATGGTTTACAGTAGGTGTTTTTTCTCCGATATATCACCCTATTATTAACACCCTACATTAGAGTTGCACATTTGCTGTAATTCATGAAAGAACATTCCTATTCTTGTATTATTAACCCCAGCCCATCATCCACAACAGGATTCACTGTGTTATACAGTCCAATGTTTTATCTTCTAACTTTCAGTATAGTAACATACATGACTCAAAACTTCCCCTGTCAACAACATTCACATACATGGCTTTTTAGCCATTTGTATTCCCTTTGGAGAAATGTCTGTTCAAATCTTTAGCCCATTTTAAAATTAGGGTTGTTCATCTTTTTATTGATGAGTTGTGGGATTTCTTTATATAGTCTGGATATTAAATATTTATCGGATATGTGGTTTTCAAAAATTCTCTCCCATTGAGTAGGTGTTCTTTTTACTTTTGTGACAAAGTTCTTTGCACAAAAGTTTGTAATTTTCAGGAGGTCCCATTTATCTATTTTTTTCCCTTCATCACTGGTGCTTTTGGTGTAAAGTGTAGGAAACCATTGCCTAACACAAGATCCTCAAGATGTTTCCCTACATTTTCTTATAGGAGTTTAATAGTACAGGCTCTTAACATTTAGGTCTTTGATCTATTTTGAGTTAATTTTTGTATATGATATGAAATAGGGTCCTTTTTCTTTCTTTTGCCTAAGATTATGCTCACCTGTGAAGCCACCTGGTCCTGGGGATTTTCTTTGTTGGGAGGTTTTTGATGACTTATTCAGTCTCCTTACTTGTTATTGGTCTGTTCAGGTCTTCTGTTTCTTCTACAGTCAAGGTAGGCTGTTTGTGTGTTTCTAGGAATTTGTCTGTTTCATCTCGGTCGTCTAATTTGTTGCCATATAGTTGTTCACAGTATTCTCTTATGAGCCTTTTTATTTCTGTGAAGTCAGTGGTAATGTCCCCCAACTCATTTCTGATTTTATTTATCTGTTGTCTTTCTTTTTCTTTCTTTCTTTTTTTTTTTTTGGTCAGTCTAGCTAAGTGTTTGCCAATTTTATTGATCTTTTCTACCAACTTAGTTTTGTTGATTCTTTTTTTCTTTTCTCAAATTCATTTATTTCTGCTCTAATCATTGTTATTTCTTTAAATCTGCTTGCTTTGGGACTAATGTGCTGTGCTTTTTCTAGTTCCTCCAGGTGTGCAGCTAGGTCTTTAATTGCGTTTTCTTCTTTTTTAATTTAGGACTATAAATTTCCCTCACAGCACTGCCTTTGCTGCACACCATAAGTTTTGATATGTTGTGTTCTTGTTTTCCTTGGTCTCAAGGTATCTACTGATTTCCCTTGCAATTTCTTCTCTGACCCACTGATTGTTTGGGAGTGCTATTTAACTTCCGTGTATTTGTAGATTTTTCAGTTCTCCACCTGGTATTGGTTCCCAGCTTCATCCCATTATGGTCAAAGAAGATGCTTTGTATGATTTCAATCTTTCTAAATTTATTTAGACTTGTTTTGTGACCCAGTAGGTTGTCTATCCTGGAGAATGATCCATGCATACTTGAGAAGAATGTGTTATCTAGCTGTTTGGGGGTGCAATGTTCTGTATATGTCTGTTAGTTCTATTTCATTTATCATATTATTCAAGTTCTCTGTTTCCTTTTGATCTTCCATCTAGATGTTCTGACTATTGATATTAGTGTATTGAGGTCTCCAAGTATTACTGTAGAGGCATCTATTTCTCCCTTCAGTTTTTCCAGTGTTTGCTCATGTATTATGGGACACCGTGCATAGGCATAAATATTTTTCATTATTTCTTCTTGGTGGATTGCCCCTTTTATTAATATATAGTGTCCTTATTTGTCTCTTATAACAGCTTTTGACTTAAAGTCTGTTTTGTCTGATATTATTATAGCTACCCCAGCTCTGTTTTGGTTACTACTTATATGGAATATATTTTTCCATCTTTTCACTTTCAACCTATTTGTGTCTTGGGGTCTATGGTGAGTCTCTTGTAAACAACATGTAGTTGGATCATGCTTTTTTATCCTTTCTGCCAAGGTATGTCTTTTGATTGGGGAGTCAATAACATTAACATTGAATGTTATTATGGTAAAAGGCACTACTTACTTCAGCCATGTTGTCCTTTGGTTTTTGTGTGTCATCTTTTTTTCTCTTTTCCTTTATTGCAACCTCCTTTATTGTATAAATTGATCTTTTGTGATGTATCTGAGTGATCCCTTTCTTATTTGTTTCGTGTTTTCTAAATACTTTCTTTGCAGTCACCGTGGGGTTTATATTACACAACCTACATCTGTAACCCACCTATCTGAAAACACCAACTTAGCTTCAGTAGCATCATTTACATTCTCTGCTCCCATGTATGTTTCCTCTCTTTATGTTGTCTGTCCCACTTCACCACTTTATATTTTGCAAGTTCATTATCAGTAAATGTCTTTTTCTTGTTCAAGTATATTCTGATTCTTATATGAATGAAAGAGTAGAGTTGTATATTGAGGATACAGTTTTGCATTTTTACTTTTAGTTACCCTTAATAATGACTATTTCTTCACACTACTTCAAACCACTCTCTCTTGTCTCTCCTTTCAAGCTGCAGAACTCCCTTTAGTAATTCTTGTGGGGCAGGTCTTTTGTGGTCAGACTCTCTCAGTTTTTGTTTACCTGTGAATATTT
Organism: Choloepus didactylus; assembly: GCF_015220235.1. Classification (NCBI taxonomy): domain Eukaryota; kingdom Metazoa; phylum Chordata; class Mammalia; order Pilosa; family Megalonychidae; genus Choloepus; species Choloepus didactylus. The sequence goes on along the minus strand of NC_051311.1, from coordinate 140,217,909 downwards.
TAAACTGTCTCTTTTCTGAAGGACAGTTTTGGATAAAGAATTTTTGGGTGACAGTTTTTCTCTTTCACTACTTTAAATATATCATACCACTGCTTTCTCACTTCTATGGTTTCTGACGAGGACTCAACACTTAATCTTATTGCAGGTCCCTTGTATGGGACAAATCGGTTTTATCTTCTTTCAGAATTCTCTTTATATCTTTGGCATTTGACATTCTGATTAGTATATATCTGAGTAAGTCCACTAGGATTTATTCTGTTTGGAGTATACTGTGCTTCTCGGACATGTGTATTTATGTCTTTCTTAGAGTTGGGAAGTTTTTATTTCTGCAAATATTCTCTCAGCTCCTTTTTCCCTTCTTTATACTTCCAAATTCTTCTTTATGCTCATACATTGTTGTCTTAATATCCTTTGGTTCTTTATGCATATTTTCCTTAATATTCTTTAATTGATTTATGAGATTTGTTTGAAAGTCTTTGATCAGTTGTTCCAATTTCTCAGTGTCCTCTGAAGTTTTGTTTCCATGACTGAGCAGTATTTTCCTGTTTCTTAGTGTAGCTTGTAATTTTTTGCTCATATATAGATATCTGATTATCTTGAGTCCTGCTTGTCCAGTTCTCCCTTTTGTTTACGGTTTTGTCATTGATTGGCTTTGTGTTAAGGCTTTTCTTTTTGATGCTTGGTCTACTTTTGTAGACCTTTAGAATATCCCATGTTTAACTGCTCAGCTTTTCTCAGTTCTTCATCTGATTCTTGCCCTGCATATGTGGTGCAGTTTTTAAGATGACACTTTTTGTGCAATGGTTTCACCTCCAAGAGAGAGCTTCTTTCCTCTATTCCTTCTCTGGGAATCTTAATCTGTTCCATTTGCTTTTCTGCAGGATTTTCTCCCCAGGTCCTGTGATCTATTTAAATTTTCTCCCTCAGTGCCCTGTTTTCTGTAACTTTTCGGTTTGGGGACCTGTCCTATCTTACAGTAATTCAGTTTATCCCCTCCCCCCATTTTTTCTGCCTCCAGTTTCTTCCACATTAGGGTATCCTGCCCCAGGGAGCCATATGGGGTCAATTCAGAAAGGTGAGTCACTTCAGAAAAGTCTGTTTTGCCTTTGGGTAGTCTGGCTGACTGAGACTGGACTGAGTGAGGATACGCCAGTTCTTGCCATATCTATCGTGGTCTCTCCTCCCTCCCTGGGGCCCTTTTGTATGCAGCACTCTTCAGTGTCTTGTGTTCTGCCCTGGGTCTCTGGGGACTTCCATCCCTGTGCCTCGATATGCATAGAGCTCTAACTCACTGCTGTGAGTTATTCTACCAGCTATGTCCTTGGTGGGAGGGACCCGGGCCGTGCTGCCTCTGTGTTATTCCCAAGCTGTGAGAAACTGAGGGAAGGGAACAGGAACCAACCAGCAGTCAGGGATGGAATTTTCCTGATATGTTTGTTTCTTCAATTCAGTGTTCATGGAGTCCTTCTCCAGTCTCCGTTGTCTTTCAGGGCTCTTTTTTTTTTTTTTTTTTTTTTTTATTGTGAACTTTAACATATATACATAACAGTAATAACTTTCAGTGTACGATTTCACAAGTAGAGAACAAATCTCAAAGAATGTCATGGGTCACAGTTCCACAACTTCAGCCATTTCCACTACTGTAAAATATAACATACTTACAGAAAGGTGTCATCTCTTGATATATATCTCAACAAGCAGTCATATAGGCAATTTCAAAAATTGTTATGGGTTACAGTTCCACAATTTCAGTTCTTTCCTTATTATGCAATACAAGGTATATACAGAAAGGTGATGATCTTCAACAAGCAGCTATAGAGCAAATCCCAAGGGATGCTATAGACTACAGTTCCACCATGTAACATAATACATCCCAGACCTCTTACCAGCTGCTAATTATTCATCCCTAGTATTAGTGAAGAGTTGGTAAAATATTCCAATTAAATATAGTCATTAATATGTAATGGATAGTTTTTCCATATCACTCTGTTAACCCTCTGCAGCAGTGCCATTCCTTATTAGTATATCATGCTAACACTTAGGTTTGTGGTGCTACTCTGTGGGCTACTTGCCTCTAAACAACCACTTATGAACATGTTGACCTTCAATGTGTCACTGATACTTATAATCCCGTTAACATATCATATTCACTCCTGACCATTCCCATACCATTAAGATCACCCTCATTATCATATCACATTTGTACATATTAGATTATTCTTCCCCCTTCACTAGGTTCTATCTCTAGGTCCCCTATAGTCTACCTTTAAAGACACTTATTTTACAATTTTCTCAGAGTTCACATTAGTGGTAACACACACTGTCTCTCCTTTTGTGTCTGGCTTATTCCACTCAGCTTTATGTCTTCAACATTCATCCATGTTGTCATATGTTTCATGACCTTGTTCCTTCTTACTGCTGTATAGTATTCCATCGTATGTATATATCACATTTTGTTTACTAATCTATTGAAGGACATATGGATTGTTTCCATCTCTTGGCAATTGTGAACAATGCTGCTATGAACATCAGTGTGCAAATATCTGTTTGTGTCACTGCTTTCAGATCTTCTGGATCAAAGGGTAACTCGATATCTAGTTTTCTGAGGAACTGCCAAACTGTCCTCCAGAGTTGCTGTACATTATACAGTCCCACCAGCAATGAATAAGAATTCCAATTTCTCCACATCCTCTCCAGCATTTGTAGTTTTCTGATTGTTTAATGGCAGCCATTCTTATAGGTGTCAGATGATATCTCATTGTGGTCTTGATTTTCATCTTCCTAATAGCTAGTGAAGATGAACATTTTTTTCATGTGTTTTTTATCCATTTGTATTTCCTTTTCAGAAAAATGTCTTTTCATATCTTTTGCCCATTTTGTAATTGGGCTGTTTGTACTACTGTCGCTGAGTTGAGGATTTCTTTATATATGCAAGATATCAGTCTCTTATCAGATACATGGCTTCTAAATATTTTTTCCCATTGAGTTGACTGCCTCTTTACCTTTTGGACAAGTTCCTTTGAGGTACAGGAGTTTTTAAGTTTGAGGCATTCCCATTTATCTTTTTTCTTTAGTAGCTTGTGCTTTGAGTTTAAGGTCTAAGAAGCGATCTATTAATGAGGTCTTGAAGATGTTTCCCTACATTATCGTCTAGGAGTTTTATGGTACTGTCTATTATATTGAGGTCTTTGATCCATTTTGAGTTAATTTTTGTGTGGGATGTGAGGTAGGGATCCTCTTTCATTCTTCTGAATATGGATATCCAGTTCTCTCAGCCCCCATTTGTTGAAGAGACTGTTATGTTCCAGTTCAGTGGATTTGGGGGCCTTACCAAAAATCAGTCGACCATAGATCTGGGGTCTATTTCCAAATTCTCAGTTGGATTCCACTGATTAATGTCTATCTTTGTGCCAATACTGTGCTGTTTTTACTACTGTGACTTTATAGTGAGCTTGAAAGTCAGGAAGTGTAAGTCCTCCCACTTCATTTTTCTTTTTTAAAATGTTTTTAGCAATTCGAGGCACCCTTCCCTTCCAAATAAATTTGATTACTAGCTTTTCCAATTCTGCAAAGTAGGTTGTTGGAATTTGATTGGAATTGCCTTGGATCTGTACATCAATTTGGGTAGGATTGACATCTTATGATGTTCAGCCTTCCTATTGAGGAACATGGAATATTTTTCCATCTCTTTAGGTCCCCTTCTATGTCTTTTAGTAAAGATGTGTAATTTTCTGTGTAGAGGTCGTTTACTTCTGGTTAAGTTTATTCCTAGGTATTTGAATTTTTTAGTTGCTACTGAGAATGGAATCTTTTTCAAGAGTGACTCTTCAGCTAGGTAATTTCTGGTGTATAGGAACATTATTGACATCCATGCATTAATCTTGTATCGCACCACTTTGCTAAATTTATTAGCTCAAGTAGCTATGTCATCGATTTCTCAGGGTTTTCCAAATATAACATCATATCATCTGCAAAAAATGTCAGTTTTACTTCTTCCTTTCCAATTTGGATGCCTTTTATTTCTTTGTCTTGCCAGATTGCTCTGGCTAGAACTTCTAGCACAATGTTGAATAATAGTGGTGACAGCAGGTATCCTGTCCTTTAGAGTTCTAAGAAAGTGGGATTTGTCCTTTTATTCACTAAATCACTGGGGAGACTTTTTCAAGAGGATGTCTTACATTGCCATGTTGATGATGTCAGTCTCCTATGCTACTTTTACATCCTTTTTTTTTTTTTTTTCCTTTCAGTCTCCAGTCTGTTTTATGCTCTTCCTTAGGTCATGAGAGCTAGAACAGGGCTAGAGAGGTGTCCACTGCTTTGTGCATGCACAGGTCTTGATGGCTTTTCTAATCACCCAGCAGGTACATATGCCTGAGAACTGCTGTGCTTTTTATATACATTAAATGCTCTACACCTACCGGGCCCATGCCCAGTCTTGGCTGGAGGCTACCTATCGTGCCAACATGGTATAGGTGGTGGCAGTGACAGCAACCATAAAGGTGGTGACTAGAAAACAGGAGTTTGACTGCAGAACTCTGTGCCTACTTCCAGGTTCTACTTTTACTCTTTTTGCACACATGTACAAGCTGCACTTGTCGTCATGTTCACCAGAAGATCATCACCTCTGCCACTGAGCACAGGCGTTTCAGCCTTTGGGAGGTCTAGGTAGGAACACCGGGTCCCAGCTACAGCACAGCCACCAGTGGACCTGTGCTCTTCTACTGATCATGTTGCCAGAGACTGTGAGAACATTTCATATGCATCCTCCCTTTAAACCTTCACATCCATCCTGGGAGAGGTACTCTTATAATTATTTCTGTTTCACTGAAGCAACTGAGGTGTAGTTAGCTTAAATTTCTACAAATTGGGGTTTGGGGCTTCTAACCACTATGCAATACTGCCTTTCTAAGCAGTAGGCTCCTTCATGCTTAATTTCTATAACCTCACAAATCAGGCCAGCATAGGCCCTCCTCTTCCTGGGAGATCACCTTCTTGGGTCAGGGCTCAGTCTGTTTCTCAGGGTGAAGTGTAGCAGTAGCTGTGATGAATTGCAAACACATCACTACCTCTTGCTGCATTTTCCTTTTTGGGTTGGGAGCATTTCAGAAACTGCCAGCTATATCTGAAATCATTGTTTCATTTCGGTTGTGGCTACCCAACATAATGGCACACGCTGGGCTTTGGATAAATTTGAAAACAAATTGATACTTCTCCACTGGGCCCCATGAGTGGTAACATTTGAGAACTGTTTTTTCTTCCTCCTCAGATATTGGAGAGGACATTGTACCATCTGAGAAGCCTTTGTGTCCCCCAAAAGCAGAGAACTATCAGCTGGTAGCTAGCACCTGGAACAGAGGTCAGACTGCCAGTTCCCCTGATGTGTTTCTTAGAATTTGTTGCTTTCAGGCTGGCGGTCTCCAAACAGTTTTGACTGGCCACCCCTACAATGAAAAATGTCAAGCACAGCACACATACCCATATAACATATATGCTCATGTATTACACTATACTCTGTACATATGAATGAATATATAGGTGTTAAGAATGTTCTTTATTCTAGGGGATTTGATCTAGACCATTTAGCTAGATTGAAAGTCATGTGAATTCAGTTCTTCTGTGATCTCATCTCTTATCCCATTAGAACCTTACACTCCCTAATGAAGGGGGCAGAATGAATCTGGTATTATATATTTAACACAAGACATGTTATTCTTTCAGGCTTATCCAGAACCAGATCACAACCAAGGGAATTGCCCAGCTGGCAGATGCATTACAGAGGAACACTGGCATAATGGAGATTTGGTAAGACCCATCTACCACTTGTTAAAACAACAGTAACAGAAATGATTACTTACTCAACACTACTTCTTAAGTGTCAGGCACCTTGTAGGGCAATTTCCATTTATTCCTCATCTTTCCAATGACCCTGCAAGGTACGTAATATTATCTCCCTTTCATGGATATGGAAACTGAGGCTCAGAATGGTGAATATAACTTGTCTAAGGTTACAAATAGAACAGAGGCTGAAATTCAGCCCATACGGCCAACACCACAGTCTGTGCCCTCCTCCCTTGTGCCACCCTGTCCTCATGTGCCTTTGTGTGCCTGGATGGGGGAAAATAGCCTGTGAACGGAATTCCTATTGAAAGTGAAGAACTCTTGGCAACTTAGGAGACTGAGGGTGGGATGTGCTGACCAGGAGTTTGGAGCTCCTTTTTCCCCTTTTCTGGGTTTCCTAGGATTCAGGACACACTTCCAGGCAAGTTTTGAGCTGACTTATGCTTTTCTCTTTGCTTCCTGGTTTGAGAGTTTTGAGAAGCTGCTTATGTTTGTGGAAAAAAACTCACCTCATTTGCTTTAATACCACATTGAGCCCCATTGCACTTCATTGCCTCCCACAAGACACACACACTCCCATTGTCAGCCCCCTTAAAATTTAATTACCTGGGTGAGGCAGGACTGTGTGAATATTGGGAGAATGGCGATGGGCCTGTCAAATGTAGGGTGTTTTTCCAAAAGTAACAGTAGTTATATCTTTTGTGTACCTACTTGATGCCAGGCACCATGCTAGGTGCTGGGGATACAGCAGTTAACATGACAGGAGGGGCCCCACCTGCTTCAAAGTATTGGTTTTACTGAGCTGAGAAAGAGTCTTTGTATGGACCTGTACCCAAACATACTTTTAAGTGTGCTTGAAATTTGCTCTTGACCCAGCTTGAGACAGCTCTTCAGGGTGTGAGGCTCAGGCCCCCATGGAGGACCTCACCGGGGGTAGTGCCAGGTTCCAATGAGAGGACACAGACAGCAGGGGTTTATGCTCCCGGTAGGGCTCCTCTGAGATTTCTAAAGCTCCTTACTGTAAACTCAAATCCCAAGCTCAGGGGGTAGTTACTCATTAACTACTTTCTTCATGAATGGGGAGAAGAATTTCAGAGTCAAAAATACACACACACACACACATACAATTCCCTAGCCTCAGCTTCTAGAGCAGTGGTTTTGAAACTTTGTTTTGGAACTCATTAATTGGTCATAACATCAGTTTGGTGGGCTGCAACCATTATTTTAAAAATGAAATAGAAAATATTAGAGTGCACAGTAAATCGTATGAAGTATTATATTGTTCAGCTTTTATTTCCAGCGTCCATGTGGATGTGGTTCAGAATGTAAAATGTAATGTGTATTATGGGTCACAGTTAAAAAAAACAAAAAAACAAAAAAAACTTTTGAAAACCCCTGTCAGAAAGAACAGAGACCAAATTAAACAAGACTGATGGAGGACTCTGTGGCATATGTCTGCTAAGCTGAGTACATTCCTCAACCTAGAAGACATTTCAGAGCTAACAGACTGTGGTGGTTTGGAGCTATGTACCCCAGGAAAACATGCTCTTAAATTTAATCCATTGTTGTGGGTGTGAATGTTTGTAAATAGGACCTTTTGATGAGGCTACTTCAGCTAGGGTATGGCCTAGTGTATCAGGATGGGTTTTAATCCTATTATTGAAGGCCCTATAGGAAAGGTCACAGAACGAAAGCCAGAGGGAGAAGCCAGAACCCATAAGAGAAAGGAGAAGTCAGCAAAGGCTGCCGTGTGCATAGCCACGTGACAGAGGAGCCAAGGGATCAAAGGCCGCGGGCAGCCAGCCATACCACCACAGTCTTCTTCAAGAAAACATCACCTTGATGAGGCCTTGATTTTGGACTTCTCCTAACCTAAAAACCATAAGCCAAAAAATCCCCATTGTTTAAGCCAATCCATCGCATGGCATTTACTTTAGGAACAGAAAAACTAAAACATGGATTCTAGTCTGTATTAGTCTCTAGCTGCCTTATGCATATAATCTATTCCCTGGTATCATCCCATTTCCTGGATAGTCCTGTTTGAGTAGGACAGGCAGAGAGGAGGAAGAAGGCAGCAAGCCAGGCTGAAAACAATTTGCAGATGACGGCTGGCCTTCACTTGCCTTAGAAGCTGGTTAGGCTAGTTGTATGGATGTAAATGTTCTTTAATTCTGTCAAGCTTTAAAGTACGCATTTGCTGATTCTCACAGACCACTGTTCCTACATAAGGTACTGTTTGCATAGGGCCAGGTGTCTTGAGCTTTAAGGTGTACTATATAGAACTTAAAAAGGGCATGTATTGGGGATGGGAAGAAATCTGCCACAGGTTGTGAAAGAGGGCAAGATAGAGGGCTTGAGTGCCAGCCTTGAGAGCATCTTCAGTTCCGTTCCTGGCTTGTCCTGTAAGCTGCTCAGTGTGTTCCCATATGTGTGATTTCAGATTTGGTTCTGCAAAGACCGTGGAACACTGGCATTGTCCAGGTGCTGCCATGCCAGACAGAGGGCCATGGTCAAGCTGGCAGAGGAGCTGTGATTCAGGCAGCAGCTCTGCTCATAGATATCACTGACAGATGAACGGGTTCCTTGTATTCATTATCTGTACTTAGATTTACTTGTATCTCATCCCTGTCCAAAAAGAATTTGAAGTTTCAAGTCCCTTGGTGAGTTCTGCTTTGAAAGACAGAAGTTGGAAATGTTCAATGCCCTGAATGTTGTATATTATATTCATTACATTCTGTTATAAAAAGCTTTTCATGATGTCTCCTCCTCAGACTATGAGCTCCTTGAGGGCAGGGATGATGTTACAGTCTCTGGTATGGCTCCTGGTACTAGTTCATTCATTTGTTGAAAAGCTAAGTGTTTGAATGTGCGAGGCACTGTGCTAACACCAAGATTGCAGTGGTGAAAAAATGGAACTACCCTCATGGGTTTACCATCTAGCGAGGAGACACATGGTAAAGAAAACAAATTATTAAAATAATTGTTTAACTATAATTATGATTAGTGCTATAAAGCTAATGGCTGGTGAGGGAGCCTAATACAGGATGAAGTTTCAGAGAAGGTCTCCCTAAGAAAGTAGCATTTGAACCAAGCCATGAAAGGATGAGCAGGGGGTTACTCACTGAGGCAGGCGTGCTCCAGATTGGGATGATGGTGGAAGACGAAGCTCCAAGAATCAGACCCTCAACCAAAACAACTATTTGCACTGACAAGAATCCACTGTTTCGAAATTCCAGAGTCTCATGGAACACCGTACAGCATCCAGGGAGGAGCAGGAGGCGGCTAGTACATTGTGCTAAACACTGGAGAGTTGCACTCTCCACACAGTGGCTATGATCTCCCATCATAAAACAAACTGACAGGAAACAGTGCATCCAAAGGAACAAATAAAAATCCCAGAAATCACCAATAAAGAGGCCCAGACTTTGGACTTACTAGACAAAAACTTTAAAAAAAATATTCAGTATGCTCAAGGATAAAGGAAAACATGGAGAAAGAACTAAATGTAGGTAAATAATGAACAGTATGGGAATCTCTTTGAAATTCTCAATAGGAACACAGAGAAATAACTGGAGTTGAAGAACACAGTAACGGAAATGGAAACTTCTGGATGGTTTCAGTAGCACATTGGAGGTGGCAAAAGAAAGATTAGTGATTGTGAAGACTGCTGAGGTGTTTCAGGCTAAGGAGCAGAAAGGAAAAGAATAAGAGTAATCAGAGACTAACAGACATGTGGGACACCATCAAGCATACCAGTATACCCATTATGGGATTCGCAGAGGGAGAGAAAGGGGCAGAAGGAACATTCAAAGAAATAATGGCAAAAATTATTCCAAATTTAACAAAAGACATGAATATGCACATTCAAGAAGCCCAGTGTTCCAGTCTGCTGATGCTGCTGTTAGGCAAAATACCAGAAATGGATTGGCTTTTTAAGGGGGTTTATTTGGTTACAAAGCTATAGCCTGAAGGCCATGAAAATGTCCAAAATAAGTCATCAACACAAGTATACCTTCTCTGAAGGAAGGCCAATGGCATCTGAAAAACCTGTTAGCTGGGAAGGCACATGGCTGGCATCTGCTGATAACAGGTTATATTCCAGCTCCTCTCTCAGTTCCTGTAAGTTCTTCAAAATGTTGCTCTTGGGGCATTTTGTCCTCTCTTAGCTTCTTCAGAGCAAACTATGGGCTAGCATAAATCTGCTTTCAATGTCCATCTCTAAAATGTCTCTCTCAGTTGCTCTGAGGTCCCTCTGTTAGTGAGCTCTTTTTAAAGGACTCCAGTTAACAAATCAAGACCCACCCTGAATGGGCAGGGCCACTTTTTCATGGAAACATTCAATTAAGAGGTCACACCCTAAACAAAGGTGTCACTCACAGTTGGGTGGGTCACATCTCCATGGAAACAGCCTAATCCAAAGATTCCAACCTAATCAACCTTAATACATCTGCCCCCACAAGACTGCATTACAGAATATGTTTTTTTACTAGGGGATATAATATATGCAAACCAGCACACCTAATGAACCCCAAACAGGACAAACTCAAAAAGAACCATGACCAGACACATAGTAATCAAACTATCCAGTGCCAAGAACAAGAAAGAGTTCTGAAAGCTGCAACAGGAAAACTAACAAGTTATGTATAAGAGAATTCCAGTAAGTTTAAGTGCTGATTTTTCACCAGAAACCATGGAGGCATGAAGGGAGTGGTATCTAATATATAAAGTGCTAAAAGAAAATAATTGCCAACCAAGAGTTTTATATCCAGCAAGACTTTGTTTTAGAAATCAGGGGGACATTAAGACATTCCCAGATAAGACCTGTTCTACAAGCAGTGCTTAAGAGAGTTCTTCAGGACATGAGACAGTAGACCAAGGCAGCATAAAGTAATAAATACCTCCAGTAAAGGTAACCATTTGAGTATTTATAATTGTCAGTACTATTGTATTGTATTTTTTGACATGTAATTCCGCTTTTTACAGGTACTAAAATGCAGATGCATAACAAGTAATGATAAAATCTATGGTTTGGACCTACAATGCATAAAGACACAATTTGTAAATAAGTATTAAAATAAGGTGGAGGGGGGCGCTGGAGGTTATAGGAAAAGGGTAGGTGTATGCTATTGAAGTTAAGTTGGTATCAAATCAAATGACTGTTTTAAATTTATGATGTTAAATTTTAACCCCATGGTAACCACAAAGAAAATATCTGAAAAACATATGCAGAAAGAAATGACAAGGATGTAAAGAACTTGTAAACAGAAAACTATAAAACACTGTAAAAGATTTCAAAGTTTAAAACCTAAATAAATGGGAAGACATTCCGGGTTCATGGATTGGAAGACTAAATATTAAAATTAATTCTACCCAAAGCAATTTACAAATTCAACCCAATCCCAATCAAAATTCCAACAGCCTTCTTGGCAAAAATGGAAAAGCTAAAACCTGAAGGGTAAGAGGACTTAAATACACAAAGCCATCTTAAAAAAGAACAACAAAATTGGAGGACTCGCACTTCCCAATCTTAAAAATTATCATAAAGCCACAGTAATCAAAACAGCATGGTAATGGCACAAGGACAACCAATGGACTCTTGGTTTAGAGTCCAGAAATCAACCTGATATTTATGCACAACTATTTTGACAAGGGTGCCATATCCACTCAAATGGTGCTGGGAAAACTGGATATCCATAAGCAAAAGAATGCTGGTGGACCACTACTTCAAAGATAACGAAAAAATCAATTCAAAATGGGTCAACGACTTAAATATAAGAATCAGAACTATGAAACTTAAAAAGGAAAACACAGGAAGCATCTTCAGGACCTTGTGTTAGGCCATGGTTTTCTAGACTTTACAACAAAAGCACAAAGAACAAAAGAAAAAATAGATAAATGGGATCTCATCAAAATAAAAAACTTTGGGGCATCAGAGGACTACATGTTGAAAGGAAAAAGAAAAATACAGAATGGGAGAAAACATTTGCAAACTACATCTCTTTAAGAGTTTAATATCTAGAATATATAAAGAAATCCTTCAACACAACAAACAATACAAACAACCCAATTAAAAAATGGGCAAAAGACCTGAATAGACAGTTCTCCAGAGAAGATATACAAATGGCCAAAAACCACATGAAAACATGCTAAACATCTTAGCTACTAGGGAAATGCAAATTAAAACCACAGTGAGATACCATTTCACACCTACTACAATGGCTACTACTAAAAAAAAAAAAAAAATTACAAGTATTTGAGAAAATTTGGAGGAATAATGGTGCAGTTGCTGTGGAAAACTTGTGGTTCCTCAGAAAGTTAAGTATAAAATTACTATATACCAGCAATCCCATTTCTAGGTGTACACCCAAAAGAATTGAAAGCAGGGACATACCAGTGTTCTTAGGGCATTATTCATAATTGCTAAAAGATGGAAGCAACCTAAGTATCCATCGACAGATAAATGGATAAATAAAATGTGGTGTATACACACAATGGAATATTATTCAGCCATAAAAAGGAATGAGGTTCTGATACATGTGACAACATAGATGAACTTGGAAGATTTCAAGTCAAAATAAGTAAGACACGTAAGGACAAAATATTGCATGATCTCACTTATATAAAATAATTAGAATAAGCAAACTCATAAACTAGAATATAGTTTACCAGGAGCCGTGGGGGTCAGGAATAAGTAGTTAATGCTTAAATTGTACAGTTTTTATTTGGGGTGACTGAGGAGTTTTGGTAATGGATGGTGGTGATGGTAGGATAACAGTGTGAAAGTAATGAACAGCAGTGAATTGTATTTTTTAATGTGCTTAAAGAGGATATTTAGGTTGTATATATGTTACTAGAAAAAAAATTTAACAAAACAAAACCATAGGATTGTATAACACAAACAATGGACCCTAATGTAAACCATGGACTATAGTTAATAGTAAAATTATAAAAATGTCCTTCTATGAATCTAAAAAATATACCACAGTAATGCAAGGTGTTAATAATAGGGTGGTATATGGGAACTCTGTATTTTATGCATGATTTTTTCCGTAAACCCCTAATTTCTAGGGTCCAGACGCTTATGGAATAAGGAGGCAATGGGAGGCTGCTAAGGTAGACAGACTAGACCATAAAAGATTTTTGGAGCATAGTACATGTTTTGGTCCTCATCCTAAAGGCAATGGAGAGTCATTGAAGGGTTTTCATTGGAAGAGGGATGTGATCAGACGTGCACTGTAAATATACCACTCTGGTTCTTCTAGGAAAATGAATTTGAGGAGGCCAGAGTGCATGGAAATGGCTAGTCAGAAGAATATGACAGTGATCCAGAGAAAAGATGATGGGTGCTCAGACCAGGAAATTATAGAGAGGCTCAAGGGAGACATTCTAAGGTTGTTTAGGAAATAGAATAGACTGATTATGAGAATGAGGAGGAAGGTATCAAAGTTGATCTCTACATTACTAACTTGTACAACTAAATGTGTAGTGGTACCACTCACTGAGTTAGGGAATCCTGGGTTATTGTGGGCATGTTGATGGGACTGTGACACAGCCAAGTAAAGATACCAAGTAGGTAAATGGCTAAACAGAACAGATGTTCGGGCTTCAGGTTGCTGACATTTGAATGAAGCAATGGTACAGATGCGATCACCTGCAGAAAGCTTTCAGTGGGAGGGAGAAAAGGGCTTAGCCTCAAGCCTGAAGTAAACCCATGACTTAGAGGTCACATGAAGGACAACATGGGAAAGGACTCAGAGATAGAGTAAACAGATATAGGAAAGTACTCAGAGATAGAGTAAATGGATATAGGAGGAAAACAAGAGAGCACATTATCAAGCCAAGGGAAGGTAGGACGAGGGAGAGAGGTCAGGATAGCCAAATGCCTATAAAGGTCAAGTCAGTCAAGGCCTGAACTGAAGTATATCATTGAATGGCTTATGGAAGCTATTGGTGACTTTAGTGAGACCCAGTTAATGGTAATAGTACCTGCAAGGGATTAATATTGATATCACAGAGCTATATGAATTGTTTTCCTTAATTTCAGGGTTGTGTGATACATAAGAATGTATTAGGAATACATATTGGGAAGGAGTATGAAATAGTCCCTAACATTTTACTTGTGTTGTTTTTCTCAACTTTTCAATAGCCTAAATGGAAACTTGATAAAGCCAGAGGAGGCCAAAGTCTTTGAAGATGAGAAGCGGATCATCTGTTTTTGAGAGGATTTTTTTCCATACATGGGTCTTTGTCCTGAGAGTCTCCTCCGCAGCAAGCAGAACCCATTCTGTGCAGTCGGAAGGGTCCACTGCCTTGATGCAAATCGATGTCCTTGTGCAGATGCTTTTATTGACGGACTTGCTAAATAGCTGTTACAATTTTACAGAAAATACAGGAAATGAGTGTGCCTTGACCTGTTTTAGTTACTGTAAACATACTATGTAGAGCCTTTAATGTATGACCATCATTATTTTTATCTGAAACTAAAGGAAAAAGAATTTGAGAACAGAGGGGGACCAGCCTCACCTTATCCAAATAGTTGTCCTAAGGGCCAATGAGAGTAAATTGGTCATTGCTGTCTTCATTGAAGAGTTGAGGACTTTGCACAAAGTTGGTGCCAAGTTTCTTGAGAAAAAGGTGGTCAATGACTAAGAAGTGTTTTACCTGAAATATTCCCTTCCTCCTCAGTACTCCATCATGGAATATTATTATTCCTACTTCACTGCTGTAGATACTGAGGTATGTATGGTGTGGGAATGTGACTCATTCAAGGTCTTGTGGGGACCTGGTGCCAAAAGGATTTATCACAGACTTTTGTTTAAGTCCTAGAGTCTCAGTATCTGCTGACAAAGGTCACAGAATGCCCTCTTAGCCTTTGTAACGCTGAGCTTCTACTCAGCGCCTTCACGTGGCCGAGGTGCCCTGCCTTAGGAAGGAGTAGGAATCAATTCCTATTCTTCAAAAGGAACAAGGCATAGCTGAGCTGTCCTTTGTGGCCCTGGCAGCCAAATGGAAGCTTCTCTGTCTCTTATCCTCTTGAGTAAGGGAACTCTCTTCCTGTCCCCTGAGTAGCTGGGAGGGTGAATGAGTTGGATCTGTGCCTCAGGGAGCTGCCTGAGAACCCGGCTAGCAGAACATGCTAGTCAGACACCTACCACCATGGCAGGCACGTGCTGGATGCTCAATTGACATGGAAGGGTGATAGTACAAGATATATTTGGCCAATTCATGTGTTAATAAAATACAAAAACACTATTTCTAATGGCTTGAGTTTGGTATTTTCAAAAGGGCCTCAGCCTGGTAATCCCTGTAAACCTTTGAACTCCAGGCCTGACTCCATTCAGAGGTACCCCACTACATTAGGTAGGGCTTGGGGCGATGTTCTGTGAGGAGAGGTAAGATGAAAAAAGGTCATAGGTGTCATCAGTTTGATCCTTTGCAGGCATGTCTATGTACAAAAGGATAAAAAATAAAAAAAAGAGGATGAGGCAATACCCAGAGGTCTCTCCATTTGCCGTCTGAATCCATAAAGGGGCTCTCAGAGGAAATGACTTGCAAATCAAGAGAGGCTGGGCATAGGGTATGCTGAATGGAACAGGTTTCTCAGCCCTAATTATTGTGCCATGGCAGGCCAAGTTCAACATCCACTACCTTCTTCAGCTGTTCACTGCTGAGTAGATAACCCAGGGAGCCTGCCAGGTGCTTTCTCCTCCCCCAAGGGCACCACCCACTAGGGAAGAGGCCACAAGTTGGTAAGGGCAGCAAGTGAGAGGGAAAGAAGTACAGTGGCCCTCTGACAGCACCTTTGAGTTCTCAGAGTTCAAGCCCAGCTTTGTACAAAGGCTCCAATTCAGGAAGTTAGCCAGGGAAGTTATGGGGGAAATCCTGTACAGTCATGTGGTAATAGTTTCTCTAAAGGCATTACCCTTGGTGGTTCCTAACACTCCCCACCTCCCCCCAAAAAACCCTAGGGGTGTTCAACTAATAGTCACCCCAATAGCAACAACTATCTCCCTACCACAGAATCCAAAAGCTGAGAACTCCCATATACCAGACTGAATGAAAACTTGGGGTAGGCTTGAATGGAAAAAGTCATGAAAGGACAGCCTGAGAAGTGTGGGAAAGGGAGAAGAGGCTGGCTTGCCTTAATATTTGTAGGCTAAGGAGAAGTAAGAGACTGAGTCTCTAGGATTTGGTAAGCACCTACCAAGTGCCAGGTGCTGGACATAGTTCTTTCAATCTGAATGCTCCTATAAGAGTATAACCCTATTTTATAGATTCTTAGAGCTGGCAAATAGAGAGGCCCTGATTTACAACCAGGTCTGACTCTAAACTCGACATCACTTCTGGGGAGCTCCCTCACCCCAAGTCTTCTTGTCTTTTCTACTGTTGACTCCCCACAACACACAAAGCTCTGCAGTCCTCCCAAATTCATACTCCCCAGCCTACTGCAGGGCCAGAGTCACGTAAATCTGCATTCTGCCCATCCCTGATGAAGCCAGCCACTCCGTGGAGACTTTCTAATGATTTTGCATTTAGGGAAACAGGAACTAGTTAACACAATAGATGCAGGGAGCTACCAAGATGCCAGAAGTCTTTAAAGCCTACAATTTCTATTGTCCCTGGACTTCACTGACATAAAGAGGCAGCCTAAGAGTCAACAGAATACCAGGCTTCTCCTCTCCCCTTGCCTGGGCTCAGCAGCCCCCACTACTTCCTACTCTGTATTCGCTCCAGTTTCAAACCTAATAATAAGACAGACACAAGTGTCAACTTAGGCCATTCTGGAATGCAAAGAACTTCCACTAAGGGCCTTGAGTTCATTTAAACCTTAGAGAAAACTGCATTTTTCCATCTATTACAGCATCTCCCTTCATACAATCCTGACCATTAACGACCCATCCATTCAAACACTCATGATAACTGCAACCCATGGTGTGACCCTGGAGTCAGCCACTGGACTACTGTACTACATGTTGTTACATTTAATCTTCAGAGAAACCTGTCTGGGACAAATTCTAACTCCATTTTAGATGAGGAAGCTGGTTCAGAGAGGCTAAGTAACTTGCCCAAGGTCACTTAGCTAGTCAATGACAGAGCTGGGCTGGCCTGAACCCAGAACTTAAGCATTTAATTTTCCTCTCCCTGCATTGACTAAGCCCTGTGTGCCAGGCACTGTGCTACATGGTGGTGATAATTAAGTTACAGACTCTTCCAGTTCAACTTGGGAGAGACAGAGAAATAAATCATTACAAGCCAGTAAGGTAAGTGCCAACAGAGACATGTGCTCAGTGTTTTGGGTTTACCAAAGAGATAGTAACACTCATGCAGTGGCATTCTTCTAGGGCCTAATCTTCTGATCAATAGCAGAGTTAAAAACAGTTAATGAGTTACAGGAGAGAGTTCTACATTTGAATCCCCTACCTGGAAACAACCAGTGAAAGAGCATGGCCCCCCAGCTGCCTCCCTATCAGTGTTCAGGTGGTGGGCAGTGGCAGCAAACTTGCCCAGAAAGCACAAGGGCATGCGCTGTGACATCTGAAAGTAAGTTATACACATCATTCAACTTTACCTCAATATTTTGGCACACATCCACTAAGAATAAAGACAATGTCCTACAAAACCACAAGACTACCACACTTTAAAAGCAGTTAAAATTTCCCAGGGACCATAGCTATTACCTATAGCTAATAAGCAACAGAGACAGGATTTGTACCTGGGGATTCTAGCTCCAGCGCTCAGGCCTTTAACCAGTATATTGTTTCTCAAATCAGTGCCATTGCAAAGGTAAAGCATTCTGGTATAACATTACATTGCCCTGAGCAATGGAGGAAAGCAATCTCTTCTTACCTGGGATTCAGCATGCATAATAAAGGAAAGTGAGGAAAGCTCAGACTTTATACATTAGCTATTCATTTATGAATTGCTCTAACTAAGGCTGAATATAATTTTAGCCCTTTAAAGAGCTGCTTTGGTTAAAGTATAAACTATTCATAGTTAAAAAGTTATAAGATCTTGAGAAATTGTTTCTATTAAACTTAAAAGTGGCATCCTAGTTTGGACCATAAGGTGAGAGAGACATCATTGCTGCGTATCAGATAACTCAACAGATAGCAATTTCAAGGAATGAATAAACTTCAGTTCTTTAAATGTCAATCCTACTAACCTAAATTTATGAGGTATTGGTAAATAAATATTCCATTCTCACACACAGATCTGAAAGTAATTAAAAAGAAAACCAATATGACTTATATTATTATAACCTACACTGACATTAGAACTTGATTCAGGGATTATGAAACAGCCTTGTAACTTGACTATATTATCAAATTAATGATTAATATTTTGTATATATGTGAATTATTTGCCAAATTTTTGCTTTTTCATATTTATTTTAATTTTAGTTATAATATGTATAATAGATAGCTGCAGTAATGGTCCCCAATAAATCATGTTTTCCTTTGCCCATGTGGCTTGCATTGTACAATGGTACACTGGCAAACATGATGCAAACATGATTCAAGCAGAAACATGGGAAGTACTTGCTGATTGGGGCTTACCCTCTCTTGCTGCTGGGAATCCTTCTGCTACCAATTACCAGATATGTGACTGAGGCAGTGGTAGACCAACCAGCTACCATCTGACCCACATGCTGACTGCAGCTGCATGAGTAATCATAGATAAGACCAGCAGAAAAGCCAGCCAGCTGAGGCCACTCCAGATTCTGAACCACAGAATTGTGAGTTAATAATTATTGTGATTTTTAAGCCACTAAGTATCAGGGTGGTTTGTTACCTGGCAAAAGATAACTGAAACAGTATATAAAAGTTAAAGGCGGCTAACTGCTGTAATAAATATACCCATAAATAACCACAGTAGAAGTTTGTTTCTTATAAACAATCCAAGGAGGCTTCAAATTCGTAGCAGGGGGCTCTGCTCCACACAATCATTAACAACCTCAGGATGTCGATGTTTGCCATCTTCAACGTGTAATTTCCAAAGCAAACTTGGGCATGATCAACCAAATGGCAAAACGAGAAAGAGCAGAGGACTGCAAATGGCAAGTTTAATGGGTCAGGCCTAAAAATAAGTCTTATCTCTTCTACTCACATTCAATCACATGGCCAAGCCTAACTGCAATGACGATTGGGAAATGGGGTCTTTTTGTGCTTAGGAAGAAGAGAAACAACTCTGATTAACAACATACAGTTTGATGCTATAAAACTGTACTGTTTTTAGGAAACAAAAATCATGCTTATCAGATGTATGCATGGCATGGTGGGAACACAGGTTGAAGGCTAGAAAGATCTGAGTGGGATTTTAGTTGCACACTTATTACCATGTAACAGACAAATTACCTAATCTATGTAAACCTTCATTTCTTCATCTACAAATAGGGAAATTACCTTCTTTATTGGGCTGTAAAATACTTCGTAGAGTATCTGCCATGTGACAAGTGTTCAATAAATGGCAGCTATTAATATAACTCAATTGAATGGTAGTGTGAGAAAGAGGAGAGAGAGAGAGAAACACTAAGCTATCCAGACAGCAGGAGGATGGGTCATGACACTTCCAGTTATAAATCACAAAAGTACAACTCAAACTGGCATAATCAAAAAGGGAAGACTAAATAGAACATTAGAAGCTATGGTATAGCTCTCAGCATCAAACGGAGACCAGCCGAACTGCAACCTCTTCTAGAACTTTGGAGATTAAAATTGTTTTCTTTTTCATGTTATATGCCCAATAATCTGTCTTTGCTTCCTTCTCTCCAACTTTATAAACATACTTCTTCCACATTTCAACAGACTTTGGTTCATTTTTACATGTGTGATAATGGTTCATTGTTATTATATTTTTAAAAAGAGTCCTTATTTCTAGAGATACACAGTTAAGTACTTTTAGGGGTAGAATCATGTCCCCCAAAAAAGGCATGTTCAGGTCCCAACCCTGGTGGGCCAGTGGGTGTGAACCCATTTATAAACAGGACCTTTGGAGATGTTATTAGCTAAGGTGTGCCCAAACTGAATGAGGGTGGGCCTTAATCCAAGATGGCTGAAGTCCTTGTACACCACAGAAATTGCACATAGAAATAGAAGCCACAGGGAGCAGCCAGAAGCGAAAGGAGATACTGCCATGTACATTGCTGAATGATGGAAAAGCCAAGGAACCCCAAAGATGGCCAGCCAGCCAGAATATACCAAGCCTGGAAGGAAGGAAGCCTCTGAAACTGAAACAGAAATAAATTCCTGTTGTTAAGCCAAACTATCCTATGGTATTTGTTTTAGCAGTCAAGAAACTAAAACAAGTATTTTATGGATGAAATTAGTATCAGAGTTGTTTTAAAATAATGCCTTTTAAATACATTTGGGAAGGAAAAGTAGAAAGTACAGGTGGCTATGAGTTGATAATTGTTGAAGCTAGATGTTTGGAACATGAGTTCAGTATAATAATATTCTCTACTTTTGTTTGTATTTGAAATTTTCCATTAAAAAAGCAAAAACAAAAACAAAAAAGAAAAACAAGAAATTAAAACCAGCAGCTAAGTCACCCCCAGTTCCAGATGCTGCTGAATGGAGCACAGATGAGTTGTCCCTGCCAATCCCTGTCCAAACTGCTGATCTGTGAATAAAATAAATGATTATTGTTATATTAAGACACTAAGATTGTAGTGCTTTATTATGCAGTACAGGATAATTAAAAGAATAAACATGTATTATTGAATTAGTAAAGCTTTTGACTTTTTTGTACACAGAAATGGGTAAGTAAAATTTGAATATGAATAAAATGGAATATTTTGAAACAGTCAGAAGGGAAGAATTCAATTTATATACAGCAACATCAACAAATCTCGTAACAATATAGGGTGAAAAAAATAAAAATATATAAAAACACATATTCAAAGCAATCCTATGTATTTTTCATAAAAATCTAATTAAATATATGGAAAGCAGATCAAATGACCATGTATTAAGTGAATTAGGGTAAGTGGCTATGAGAGGGAGTGAGAATAAAGGGAGAAAATAGAAGAATAAAACAAAAGAGCACAATGTTATGTAATTACTAAATCTTGTTTACATTTTCCTTCTGGGCACACAATTAAAATCTATCTTCACAGCCTTACGTGTAGTTAAGTGTAGCTATACAATAAAGTTCTGCCCACTGGAATCTAGGCAGAATCAACATACGTTATCTCCAGGCAAGGCATCTTAGAAATGAAAAAAAAACTGCTTTGGCAACTAATAGAAAGGCTGTGACATTTCAGTCTGAACATAATGATCACAGTACATGAAAAATAATGAGACAAGACAACTCTGTGACCTCGTCTGAAACAAGAGACAGACAAGAACATTCGGCAACCACAAAATAATTATATTATGTATCCTTCTTCCAGTTTGCTAAAGCTGCCATTATGCAAAATACCAGAAATGGACTGCCTTTTATGAAGGAGATTTATCAGGTCACAAGTGTACAGTTCTAAGGCCTTAAAAGTGTCTAAACTAAGGCATCAACAAGATGATACCTTCACTTAAGAAAGGCCGATGGTGTCCAGAACACCTCTGTAAACCAGGAAGGCACATGGCTGACGTCTGCTGGTCCTTTGCTTCCGGGTTCTGGTTTCAAAATGGCTTTTTCCAAAATGTCTCTTGGCTTCTGTCTCTCTTAGCTTCTCTCTCTCAGCTCCTGTGCATCCTTGCTTGTTCTCCCAAGGTGTTTCTCTCTAAGCGTCTGGGGGTCCTCTCTCAGTTTTTCTGGAGCAAACTCTGGGCTTCATCTTTTTAGCCTAGCATCTCCAAACATCTTTCTGTCTGCATCTCCAAGCAGACTGGGTCTATATTGGCACCTGAGCTCTCATAAGGTCTCCAGTAAACTAATCAAAACCCACCTTGAATGGGCGAGGGTCACATCTCCATGGAAATAACTTAATCAAAAGGTCCCACCCTCAATTGGATGAGTCAAATCTCCATGGAAACAACCTAGTCAAAAGGTCCCACTCAAAATAGCTCTGCCTCACAAGATTGTAGTAAAGACATGGCTTTTTAGGGGTACATAACAGTTTCAAAACAGCACAGCATCTGTCCTCATCCCCTCTCCAGGGTACTCTGGAGCACTTCTATGCCCCTTTTGTGGTTGCCGGCCCTACTTTCGCTGGGTAATAATGACTCGGGAAAGTCCTCCTCCCAGGATTTACCCTCCAGGCAAAAGCAGGTAGAGACAATGAAGGGAGTGTAAAAAATATATAAAGGCAAGATTAAGAGTCCCACAGAAGGAACAGAGGAAAGGAAGTTTGCTCCTGGGGGTAAAATAATTACACAAAAAATGAAATCTTAAAAATTGTACCACATATCCAGGACAAAAATCAGTTAAGAAGAGCTGAAAAAAACTGATAAGTTAAACACGGGCTATTCTAAAGGTCTAGAATAAGTTGAACCAAGTGTCAAAAGAGCCTTAACACAAAATCAAGCAACAATAAAACTCTAGGCAAGGAGAAACTGACCTTCAGAGTAACCGTATCAAGATAATCAGATGCCTAAAACTCAGCAAAAAATTAAAACCCATACTGAGATACAAGAAGATATGACCCAGTCAAAGGAACAAATTAAAACTTCAGAGAAGAAACAGAATTTGGAACAACTAATCAAAGACGTTTAACAAATCTCCTAAATCAGTTCAAGGATATGAAGGAAAATATGGCTAAAAAGATAAAGGATATTGCAAACAACCTATGCGAGCATAAGGAAGGATTTAAAAGTCTAAAAAGAAACAAATTATGGGAATCAAAAGTACAATAGAAGAGATTAAAAATACACTAGAGGCATATTAACAGCAGATGTAAATAGGCAGAAGAAAGAATCAGCAAACTAGAAGACAGGACAATTGAAATCTTACAGACAGAAAAACAGATAGAGATACAATGGAAAAAATGGAGCACAAACTCAGGAATTTGAAAGACAGCACAAAGCGCACATATATGTCATGGGTGTCCCAGAAGAAGAGAAGGGAAAAGGGGCAGAAAGAATATTTGTGAAATAATGGCCCCAAATTTCCCAATTCTTATGAAAGACATTTATAATATGTGTGTATATATGTGTGTGTGTATATATACTACACATGTCCAACGAGTACAAGTACTCCAAACAGAATGACTCCTAATAGACTTCCTCTGAAATACACACATACCAGAATATCAAAATACCAAAGATAAAGAGAGAATTCTGAAAGCAGCAGGGAAAATTGACTCAGCACATACAAGGGCACTGCAATAGGATTAAGTGCTGACTCCTCATCAGAAACCCCAGGGGCAAAAAAGCAGTGTGGTATGATATATTTAAGGTATTTAAAGAGAAAAAACTGACAGCCCAAATTCCTTAACTAACAAAACTTTTCTTCAAAGATGAGGGGTGAAAAAAAAAAGATGACGGGGTGGTGGCAGCAGCATCTCAAAGGCCGTGACACAGACCTGGCTGCTGAGGCAGGCACCACGCAGCTGGTGGTGGACGGGCTGGGCCAAGGGCCGGCAAATGGCGGCCACCGCCTCTGCGCACCCCATGGCCAGGGCTGGGCCCTGCGGCACAGCGCCAGGGGATGCTCATGCTGGGCCTGGCCTCTCCCTCCTCAACTTAGGGTGGCAGTGGGCCCGCGCCCCCGGCTTCTGGGCCATGGTGCTGAGGGAACTCAAAGTGTGTCTGCTTGGGGACACAGGTGTGGGTAAATCAAGTATTGTATGGCAGTTTGTGGAAGACAGTTTTGATCCCAAAATCAACCCAACGATAGGGGCATCTTTTATGACCAAGGCTGTCCAGTACCAAAATGAGCTACATAAATTCCTAATCTGGGGTACAGCTGGACAAGAACGAGAGACATTTTCAACATTAAAGAACTTGGAAAAGAGCTTTGCCAGCATGGCCCGCCTAATACCGTAGTTGTCATTGTGGGAAATAAGTGTGCTCTTATCTTCGTAAAAGAAGTCATGGAAAGAGATGCCAACGACTACGCCGACTCCATCCAGGCAATTTTTGTAGAGACCAGTGCGGAAAATGCTATAAACATAACTGAACTCTTTATTGAAATTAGTTGAAGAATTCTGTCCGCTGACGCCAACCTGACACCCGGAGGTAAGGGCTTCAAACTCCGAAGACAATTTTCAGAGCCAAAGTGAAGCTGCTGTTGACCAGCCACAGCCCCTCAGACTTGGTGAAGTAGATGGCCCTGGAAGTTAACGGGGGCCAAGGCCCCCACCGCCAGTTTGCACCGGTCTTGGGCTGTCTTTGGGCTAAGAGGATTGACAGAAATTGACCAGCTCTGGTCTCTCTCAGAAGACTGCAGCAGTGATGTTTCAGTCTTCACTCTCCTGTTGGGTAAAGAATCTCTGGTGTACGGGGGGACTGAATTGCTAGTTTTTGACATTCCTGAAAAGGAATGTGTAATTGTATGGATGGTAGGATTAAATTGTTGAGTAGTTTTGTAATCCAGATTGTATGTAACATTTGTAAAGGGAAAATTAGCACTTTTGTAGTTCTTAAAGGGAAAAGAAAAAACTTTGTGGACATTGTGATTTCCTTGGCTTCCCATTACCACTGTTAGAGGGACTTAGACCATTTAAAATATTGTACAATCCTGAAAGTGGAGAGATGAGAATTATTATTTGAAACTAAAATGGGTTATTGATAGGAGCGACGGAAAGGATTTCATCCCCCTGCCATCTCTGAAGCACTCACTTTTTTTTTGTTTGTTTTTTTTTGTTTTTCCTTTTCAAGATTAAATTTTTTTTATTAAATTCAGTTTTATTGAAATACATTCACACACCATACAATCATCCATGATATACAATCCACTGTCCACAGTATGATAACATAGTTATGTGTTCATCACCACAATCTATCTCTGAACATTTTCCTTACATCAGAAAGAACCAGAACAAGAATAAAAAATAAAAGTGAAAAAAAAACACCCAAATCATCCCCCCATCCCACGCCATTTGTCCTTTAGTTTTTATCCCCATTCCTCCACTCATCCATACACTAGATAAAGGGGGTGTGATCCACAAGGTCTTCACAATCACACTGTCACCCCTTGTAATCTACATTATTATATAATTGTTGAAGCACTCACTTTTCATTGCAGATATTAGCCAAGGATACATACAGTAAATTAGCAACAAAAACAACAGATGCCTAGCTCACCCTTGGTTTGCATTATGAGCTTGTGGCATGAATGTGTCACTGAACACATTATTGGCACCTTTTTAAGCTCTCACAATCAAGATGGCGGTGACAGGGAAGCTGCCTGGAATATATTAAATTTCCTATGTTCTAAACTGAGAGGAAATGATTTTTTAAAAATGAACAAAGAAAGAACAGAAAGTGGTGTAGACGCTGTCAATTCTTTATTTAACCCAAATATTTTGTGGGAAAAACAATTATCTGTTGCTTAGCATATATAAAGTTGTAGTCTATATTTATGAGACCAGTGCTTAAAGTATTATAAATTATGTAACTACATTAATAAATTCTAAGTTTCATTCAGTTAAAAAAAAAAAAAAAGATGGAGAGTTTAAAATATTCACGGATAAACAGAAGCTGAGAGTTCGTCAACAAGAGACTTTCCCTACAAGAAATACTAAATGGAATTCTGCAGGCTAAAAGGGAAAGACAGAAGAGAGGTGTTTGAAACAGAGTAAAGAAATGAAGATTATCTGTAAGGGTAACTAAAAGGGTAAAAAAAAAGACACACACACATACACACACACACACACACACACACACACACCCAAAGAGAGTATATAAAAACCAAAGGAAAAAATTGCTGAAGTACTGCCTTTACAGTAGTAACAATGAATGTTAATGGATTAAAGACCCCAGTCAAAAGACACAGATTGGCAGAATGGATAAAAATGTATGATCTAACAATATGCTGTTTACAGGAGATTCACTTTAGACCCACAGACAGAAATAGGTAGAAGGTGAAAGGGGAAATTCACCAAGAAGAAATGACAATCATAAATATTTATGCAACTAAGGATGGTGCCCGAAAATACATGAGGCAAACACTGGAACGAAAGGAGAAATAGACACATCTACAATAACATTTGGAGACTTCAGTACACCACTCTCATCAATAAATGGAACATCTAGACAGAGGATCAATAAGAAAACAGAGAACTTGAATAATATGATAAATGAACTAGACACCTGACCGACATTCACAGAACACTGCACCCCAAAGCAGCAGGACATTCATTCTTCTCAAGTACGCATGGATCATTCTCCAGGATAGACCACATGTCAGGTCACAAAACAAGTGACAATAAATTTCAAAAGACTAAAATTATACAAAGGAGAAGTGGCAAGACGGTAGCATAGGGAGGTGTGGAATTTGGTTGCCCCTAGAGCAACTAGTAAATAGTCAGGAATAACTAGAAAATAGTCTGGAACAACTGACTGGGGGACATCCATGACCAAATACCCATCATACACCAGTCTGGAATGGGTGGAACAGCTGAGATTGCAGCACAGAACTGTAAGTAAAGCTCCCCAAACTGCAGAGCTGGTGCCTCTCCCACACCAGCATTGGAAAGCTCAGGTGGAAAACTTCACTGTGGGAAAATTGAGTCCCTGACGGGAGCAAGGGAATGTAGCTCAACCAAGTTCCAACTGCGGTTTTAATTAACAAATCTGGAATATTGAATACATGCTATGAGCACAGATAAACCCGGAGCAAGAAGGAAAGGAACCCAGAGCTTTTTCCTGGCAGAGAGGAGGTGGGCTGACAGAAAAAAAAATACATAAATAAATAAAAACAGAGACCTTTGGAATCCACTGAGTTCAGAATACTGAAAAAGTAGCACACAGAACCAGGTACTAACTCCGGTTCTTGCCTGGTGAACTGGAGTGCTGGGAACTGGCTGAGAAGGGGACTTCTTTTTTCCTTTTTTTCTCTCTCATTCTAGTAGCTCATTAGAGAAAGCCTCAGGCATTTTCAATTGTTAGCATTGACCCAGGCAAGGGTGGAGTTAATACAGAGAATCAAAGGAAAAACCCAAGTGTAGAAGATAATTCCCTAAAGGGATTATCTTCCCTAAGAAAACGGGTAGGGTGGGGACAGAAACAGCTTAAGCTTGGCTTCTGACACCTCCAGTCCCTGACCGGGACAGGGTCCACTGAGAATTAAATGCACTGCATCCTGGTGGGGAGCTGTGGGCTGACAAGCACCACCTGCTGGGGAGGATACAAAAACAGAGTCTAGAAGCCTCACAGGGAAGTTGACAACCTGCTGGGTCTCACCATCAGGGAAACCTGATTCTGCATACAGCCTCCACCTGAGACCTGGGCCCCATCTGGTCAGGGAAAATCTGGGGTAATTAAGAAAAGCAATGGCTAGACAACAAAAAAATTACAAATCACACTAGGAAAAAACAAAGATATGGCCCAGTCAAAGGAACAAACTTACACATCAAATGAGATTCAGGAGGTGAAACACAACTAAAGATCTTCAAGCAAATATGCTAAATCAATTCAGAACTCAAATCAACGATTTGAGGGAAGATACGGCAAAACAGATTAAGGACATAAAGACAACATTAGGTAAACATGAAGAACTAGAAAGTTTGAAAAAAAATTTGCAGAACTTATGGGAACGAAAGGCACCATACAAGAGATGAAAAACACAATGGAGATGTACAACAGCAGATTTGAAGAGTCAGAAAAAAGGATTCAGGAACTGGAGAACAGGACATCTGAAATCCTACACACAAAAGAACAGATAGGAAAAAGAATGGAAAAATATGAGCAGGGTCTCAGGGAACTGAATAACAAAATGAAGGGCACGAGTATATGTGTCATGGCTGTCCCAGAAGAAGAGAAAAGAGGCAGAAATTTCCCATCTTTTATGAAAGACATAAAATTACAGATCCAAGAAGTGCAACATACCTCAAACAGAATAGATCTGAGTAGACTGACTCTAAGACACTTAATAAACAGATTATCAAATGTCACAGACAAAAAGAATTCTGAAAGCAGCAAGAGAAAAGTGATCCATCACATACAAAGGAAGCTCAATAAGACTATGTATGGATTTCTCAATAGAAACCATGGAGGTGAGAACGTAGTGGCATGATGTATTTAAGATACTGAAGGAGAAAAACTGCCAACCAAGAATTCCATATCCTGCAAAACTAACCTTCAAAAATGAGGGAGAGTTTAAAGTGTTTTCAGACAGACAGACAGAGAGTTTGTGAACAAGATACCTGCTCTACAAGAAATACTAAAGGGAGCACTACAGACAGATAAGACAAGACAGGAGAGGTTTGGGGAAGAGTGTAGAAATGATGACTATCAGTAAGGATACTATATGGTCTCACTAATATGGAATAGCATAGATGAGCAAAATTTGAGAGTTGAGAACACAGGTTATCAGGAGATAGAAAGAGGTTAGACATTGGGCATTTGATGCTGAAGGAGTACAGAAAGTTCAACAGGATTGATTGTATAGATCCAGAAACTGAATGGATAGAATAGTGTGTGATGGTAACATAATACTGTAAGTACTCTGAACAAAGATGAGTGTGAGTACAGTTGAAAGAGGAAGGCTAAGGACATGTATGACACCAGGAGGAAAGTTAGGAGATCAAGACTGGGATTGTATAACTTACCAAAACCTAGAGTGGTTGATGATGGTGATTAAATTACAAATATAAGAATGTTTTTAAATAAGGGAGAACAAATGAATGTCAACTTTGCAAGGTGTTGAAAATTGGATGGTATAGGGGAAAAATACAATCAATGCAAACTAGAGTCTATAGTTAATGTACCATTTTAAGATGCTTCTACTAATTGTAACAAAAGCAATATACCAACGCTAAATGTCTTAAAGAGTGGGATATAAGGGAATGATATGGGATTCTTGGTGGTGGTAGTGTTGTCTGACCTTTTCATTGTATTTTATTTTTATTTTTCTTCCATCTTTTGTGTTTTTATTCTTCATTTCCTTTTCTCCTTTTCCTCTTTCTTTGGGGAAGAAACGGAAACGTCCTCATATAGATTGTGGTGGTGAATACATAATTATGTGATTATACTGGGGAATCATTAATTGTTTACATAGGGTGGACTGTATGGTATGTGAATAAAACAAAAAAAAATAAACAGAGGGATGCAAGTGCTGGAGAAAATGTGGCGAGAGGGATGTACCTATTCCCTGTTGGTAGGGAGATAGAATGGCACAGCCCAGTTGGAGTGCAATGTGGTAGTTCCTCAGGAAGCTAACTATGGCGTTGCCATATGGTTCTGCAACCCTGTTATTGGGTATATACTTGGAAGAACTGAGAGCCGGAACATGAGTGGACATTACACACTGGTGTTTATGGCCACAGAATTCAAAACTCACAATGGATGGAATGATTGTTAAACAGAATGGTGAACTGTGGTGTAAACATACAATGGAAAACTTAGCGGTAGCAAGAAGAAATGAAGTTGTGAGGTATGCAACTAGGGGAATGAATCTTGAGGACAGTATGTTGAGTGAAGTAAGTCAGAATTGAAAAGACAAAACATTATAACACCTCACTAACATGCACTAGCTGTAAAGTGCAAACTCTGAACTGAATTTGAGAGCATAGCTTATCAGGGGAAGGCTTATGGGAAAGGTTCCTAGATTCTAAGCTCTTACAGCAGTCATATCTATTCATGAGTTGTAACCATTGTCTCTAAATTCTGAGATGCTGAGCTGTTTGTGTATAACCTGCTTGGGCCCTGGAACTTCGGCTACCTGTGTGACACCTGAGACTGAGCCATAGTTGAGCAGCTATGAATGTAAACATTACCCCTACAGCAAATGTTAAAGAAGCTCAAAAAGGGATCAGACTTCGTTTAGAGATAGGAATGAAACGGACTTGATTAGAACTAAGGTTAACCAGACTAAAGGGAAAAGGATGATACTGTTTTAAAACCTCAGCTTCTGTGTGAGACCAAAGGAGAAATGCTTATTTGGTACAAAATCTATATTTTCTGTAGCACACTATGTAAGTTAACTTGCATGGTCAGTTTATTAAAACACCATAATTACATGGAACCTTGAATAGGGGGCGAGATCTGGTTGCTTTGTACAGGTTATCGTGAAACCGTTTCATCCCAGAGTAATCTGGTCAGAGAATAAAATTTAAAAAATCCCCCTAGGGGGTCTAGGGGAAAATGTGGAAACATTAAACTTCCCTACCTGGGGAATTCTTGATATTCTCATAAGCACTGGGGACTACCATTGTAGTAGGCCAAGTCCTTGATCTTGGGGCTTGCCCTTACGAAGCTTGTTACTGCACAGGAGAGGGTAAGCCTACTTAAAGTTGTGCCGAAGAGTCACCCCAGAGAACCTCTTTCATTGCTCAGATGTGGCTCCCTCTAAGTCCACTCAGCAGGTAAACTCACTGCCCTCCCCCTATGTGGGCCATGACTCCCACAGGTGTAATCTCCTTGTCAACATGGGACTTGACTCCCGGGGATGAGCCTGGACTCGGCATCGTGGGATTGAGAAAAACTTCCTGACCAAAAGGGGGAAGAGAAATGAAACAAAATAAAGTTTCAGTGGCTGAGAGATCTTAAATGGAGTCGAGAGGTCATTCTGGTGTTATTCTTATGCATTATAAAGATAGCCGTTTTTAGTGTATTAGAATAGCTAGAAGAAAATACCTGAAAACTGTTGAACTGCAATCCAGTTTCCTTGATTCTTGAAGACAACTGTTTAACTATATAGCTTATATGGTGTGACTGTGTGATTGTGAAAACCTTGTGGCTCACTCTCCCTTTATCCAGTATATGGACAGATGAGTAGAAAAAAGGGGGACAAAAAAGTAAATGTATAATGGGGGAGGGGGGAGGAGTATGAGATGTTTTAGGTGTTCTTTTTTACTTTTATTCTTATTTTTAGGTTTATTTTTTGGAGTAATGAAAATGTTAAAAAAATTGATTGTGGGGATGAATGCACGATTATATGATGATACTGTGAACTGACTGTACACTTTGGATAACTGTATAATGTATGAATATATCTCAATAAAATTGAATTAAAAATTATACAAAGCACTCTCTCTGACCATAATGGGATGAAGCTGGATATCAATAACAGGTGGAGAACTGGAAATTCATTAACACATGGAAATTAAACAGCATATTCTTACATAATCTGTCAAAGAAGACACTGCAAGGGAAATGAGTAAATATCTCACGAGAAATATAAACTAGAACATAATATATGAAAACCTATGGGATGCAGCAAAGGCAGTGCCTCTTAGAAATTTAGAGCCCCAAATGCTTACATTAAAAAAGAAAAAAAGAGCTCAAATTGAGGACCTAATGCACATCTGAAAGAACTAGAAAAAGAACAGCATGCTAGTCCCAAAGCTAGCAGAACCAAATAAATGACAAAGATTAGAGCAGAAATAAATGAAGCTGAAAATAAAAAATAGAGAAAATTTAAGAAACCAAAAGGTGGTTCTTTGAGAAGACTGATAAAATTGACAAACCCTTAGCTAGATTGATAGAAATAAAAAAGAGAAGCGATGCAAATATTATCAAATCTGACACGGGGGGGCATTACTACCAACCCCATAGAAATAAAAAGGATCAGAAGAGCATACTATAAACTGTATGCCAACAAATTAGACAATTTAGATGAAATACACAACTTCCTGGAAACACAAACAACTTACACTGACTCTAGAAGAAATACAAGACGTCAACAGACCAATTACATGTAAACAGATTGAGTCAGTCATCAAAAACCTCCCTGCAAAGAAAAGCCCAGGACCACATGGCTTCACATGTGAATTCTAGCAATAACTCAATGAACAATTAACACCAATCCTGCTCAAATGCTTCCAAAAACTTGAAGGGGAGGGAACACTGATTCATTCTATCAGGCCAATGTCACCCTAATACCAGGGTCAGATTAAGATACTAAAAGAAAACTACAGACCAATTTCTCTTATGAATATAGATGCAAAAATCCTCAACAGAATACTTGCAAATCGAATTCAACAGCACAATAAAAAAATTATACAGCAAGATCAAGTGGGTTTATCCCAGGTATGCAAGGTTGGGTCAATATAAGAAAAACAATCAATATAATAATTGATATAAGAAAATCATGTAGGGAAAAAAACTACATGATCATCTCAAATGACACAGAACAGGAATTTGATAAAATTTAGCATCTTTTCTTGATAAAAATAGGAATAGACGGAAACTTCCTCAACAAGATAAAGGACATAGCTGAAAAACCCACTGCTAACACGAAAGACTGAATACTTTCCCTCTAAGATCTGGAACAACACAAGATGCCCACTGTCACCACTGTTATTCAACATTGTACTGGAAGTTCTAGCCAGAGCAGTTAGGCAAGAAAAAGAAATACAAGGCATTCAAATTGGAAAAGAAGTAAGACTTTCATGATTTGCAGATGACATGATCTTATATGTAGAAAGTCCTGAAAACTCCACAACAAAGTTCCTAAAGCTAATGAATGAATTCAGCAAAGTGGCAGGGTACAAAATTAACACTCACAAATCAACAGTGTTTCTATACACCTGTAATGAGCAATCTGAGGAGGAAACTAAGAAAAAAATTCCACTTATAATAGCAAGTGAAAGAATCAAATATCTAGAAATAAATTCAACTAAGGAATTGTACACAGAAAACCACAAATCATTGTTAAAAGAAATCAAAGAAGATCTAAGTAAACGGAAGGCATTCTGTCTTCATGGATTATAAGACTAAATATCGTTGAGATGTCAATTCTACCAAAATTGATTTACAGATCAACAAAATTCCAATCAAAATTCCAACCTACCCCCCAGAAATGAAGAAGCCAATTTTCAAATTTATGTGAAAAGGTGGGGTCCCGAATAGCGAAAAACATCCTGAAAAAGAATGTAGTTGGACTCACACCTTTGACTTAAATGCATTATTACAGAGCTACAACTGTCAAAACAGCATGTTACAGGCACAAGGATAGATATACCAATGGAACTGAAGCATGAGTTCAGAAATAAACCCTCATATCTATGGCCAACTGATATTTGATAAGGCTGCTGAGTCTACTCAACTGGAAAGAACAGTCTCTTCAATAAATGGTGCTGGGAGAACTGGATATCCATATGCAAAAGAATGAAAGATGGCCTGTCTCACACCATATACAAAAATTAACTCAAAATGAATCAAAGACCTAAATATAAGAACCATGACTATAAAACTGCAAAGAAAATATAGGGAAGCATCTTTAGAGTCTTGTGTTCGCAATGGTTCTCAGACTCCACATTCAAAGGACAAGCAACAAAAGAAAAAATAGATAAATGGGACCTCCTCAAAATTAGAAACTTTTGTGTATCAAAGGACTTTGTCAAGAAAGTGAAACCACCGCCTTCTCAATGGGAGAAAATATTTGGAAACCACAAATCCAATAAGGGTTTAAAATCCAGATTGTAAAAAGAAATCCTACAACTGAACAATAAAAAGACTAACAATCCAGTTTAAAAATGGGCTAAAGACTTGAATAGACATTCTTCCAAAGAGGAAATACAAATGGGTAAAAAGCACATGAAAAGATGCTCAACATCACTAGCTATTAGGGAAATGCAAATCAAAACCACAATGAGATATTATTACACACACCTACTAGAATGGCCACTAGTAAAAAAAAAAAAAAAAGAAAAAGAAAGAAAGAAAGAAAACTACAAGTGTTGGAGAGGGTGTGGAGAAATGCAATCTTGTGAATATTCCAAAAATTACTGAATTGTATCCTTCAAAATGCTGAATTTTGTAGTATGTGAATGTCTTAACTAAAATTTACAAAGGAAAAAAAAAGGATGGTGGCAAACCTGTCTGAAGCCATATAAGGCAGAAGACACTGGAGAAATATCTTTAAAATGCCATAACAAAACAAAAACAAAACACTGACAAACCTGAATTCTACGCCCAACAAAAATTTCTTTCAAAACTGAAGACAATATTTTCAAGACTTACCATAAATCTACATTAATCAAGACACTGTCACATTGGCATAAATATAGACGCATAGTTAATGGAACAGAATGGAACAGAACAGAGTCTACAAATAGGCCCAAATATGTAAGGTTATTTGTTTCTGATACAGATGTCAAATTAATTAGATAGGAAAAAGTTTTTTCAACAAATGATCTGGAACAAATTGGAGAGCCATTTGGATAAAAACAAACATCAACCCTTACCTCACATGATATACAAAAATTAACTTGAAATGGATCATGTATCTAAATGTATGAGTTAGAGGGAAAATCTTTGTGACCTGAAGTTAGGCAAGAATTTCTAAGCACAGAAAAAAAGTATGAACAGGAAAAAAATAAAGTAATAATTTAGACTTCATTAAAATTTAAGATTTTGCTCTCTGAAAGACATTATTAAGAAAATAAAAAGGCAAGGCACAGATAAAGCACTTGCAATCACGTATCTGATAAGATTTGTTTTCAGAACATAGAAAGTACTCTTAAAACTCAGTAAGAAAATGATGTACAACCCAGTTAAAAACTAAGCAGCCCAGTGAGAATTCAGGAATGGCTATGTAAGGATTTGGTACATTACCCCCCCAAAAGCAGTGATAAAACTTAAGTATCAAAACAATCATTTCAAAACTTTGGAAAATAATCCAAAGCATGCAACAAACAGAAATGTTTACTCAGGAAAACTTAACTGAACCTTGTAAGAACAGTAGTAGTTTATGGCATTTTAGGCTGAGACTGCTCCCATCCTGCCCCTACGACCTATTCCCACCCCCACGCTTCCTCCCCCCACCCCATATTTGATAGCAGCTTTTTTTTATTGGTTACAAAACCTAGCCCATATACAAAATTAGGAACACATTTAAATGCCTGTTTTTAAAGAACATTTTAGTCTTTTTTAAACGGAATTAAAAAAAAAATAAAAACAATGCAATTTTTAAACACTATTTTGAAAACTTAAAAGTGCAGCAATATAGTTTCCTTTACCTATGAAAAGGTGCAATTCCAATTCAAAATTGATAAGGTCACAACAAACCAAATCAAGCAAATACACACAGGTCTGCACCACTTGATGCTGATGTTCACTTAAAAATGTCCTTTTGCCCTGAGAACGCAAGAGGAAAGATGAACATCACAACAGAGTCTAATTTTCATCTCAATGTGCACAAAATTTGGATAAAGAAAAAAAGGCACAATGAACTTCAACTCAATTTTATGAGCCCAAGAGTTGAAAACTCTGGGCCACCTTAAAGAGAAACTGATTTCAAAATTTATAAAACCTATAAATAATATAGAGGCCAAACCACTGTATTAAAACAGATTCTCTAGCAAGTAAAAATCTTGCAGTTTAAACATAACGCTTGTATCCACTTTAGATACAAGACAAAACTCACTCTTTAAAGTGGCTCCACCTTGGCAGATACATATATTTTTAATGAATGCACACCTGCTATGTTTTGTTTATCAGTGAAAAAACCCCAGCTGATTCACAAAGCTCTGACGGCATCTGTCTCATCTTCATCACAGGAATTATACCCCCATCTGATAACTAAATTAGTTTAGATTTTCTATCCCTTCACACCAATGCTTTGGGGAATTATACCCAGTAAACGACAGCAACAAAACCATTTTTGTGACAGCATAAAATCATTCAGTTTTAAAACGTTCAAATCCATATTCTTTCATTAATAACTGGGTCAATCTACCAAAAAGCAATGACTTTACATAGTAATATCAGATTTTGCACAATTATTTAAAGATCACTGCAAACCAGATTTATGTTAAAGAACTGCAGATTATTCCTCTACAGAGATCCTTATTGGAATATTTTTAAATGTGAATATGCTTTTAGAGTAGGATTTGAATGAACTTTTCCAATACTCAAATGAATTTTCATGACACTTCTAAAGAGTTGCTGGTTTGTTGCCAACCACATTATCAAAAGCACTGGTTACTAAGTAAAAAATATTTTAAGGCTAAATTACAGTAAACATGAAAGCTCCACAGTTTAAACCCAACGGAAATTAACCATATCCAATTATCAATTTAAAACTAAAAATATTACTCCTGAAAGCAAGATTTTTTTTTTTTTTACATCGTCAATGGGTGATTTAGACCTTTGCATTTTTTTTTCCTTTAGAGTCAGGAACTCTTGCTTTCAACTTAAACAGAACAGGTTGCAGCTCAGGTAAAATACCATGCACAGCATTTGATTACTTCAACAGCAGGAACACAAAGCCTGGAGTGAGTGGTCAAACAAGGCTTGCTGCTCTCAAAAATTAGGTATAATGGCGAAAGCATAACCATCCGTATCTGAAGTTCTTCCTCCAACCCTGGCTTCTGAGGCAGATAATAACCACGTCAATTACTGGTGGAAGAAGGACAGTTTCTCTTTTTTCAAACCTACCTGTTTAATCAATAACTGATTTTCTTTTCGCTAAGTTACTTTTTTGTGTGTCAGTCCCACCAATGAAAGTCATTTGGCTTGTACTTTAAAATCCATTCTTCCACAGAGTATGAAATATGTTTGAGGAGGGCAGTGATGAGGCTCAGACCAGACCGCACCTCTCTGAAGTCTTCCGACATGTGGCTGTGTCACACCACCATGTCCTGATCCACGGTGCGCCGTTTTCCAAAGGACCATTAGTGTGTACAGACATGCCACGACCGTGGTAGACTCTCAGCTGGCGACTGCAGCTGTAAGCATGTGGCACCAGGGACAGGGAGAGAGGGGGTAGTTGGGATTGTTAAGGGAGATTCTAAAACAGTTTAGGAAATCATGCAGATGCATTTATAGTCCATGTGAGAGTGACTTGTGGCAACAGCAAAGCAACTGAGACATGGCTTGCTTCAGAAGCATCGAAATGAAGAGGCTATGTGTTTTGGAGCCTTTTGTTGTTGCAGTTGTTCTTGTCATTTGGTAGCCATCTGGTGGTGCTTCATACAGAATGTGGGAAAGATGCTGCACTCAACTGAACTTAAAAATTAAATTCCTTTGAAGGTTGGCCGTTGGGTCAAAATTGTAAGTACCTCCTTGTGTTGTTTCAGGAACGAGGCTAGGATCTTCGTCGATATCATCACCAGAGAAATACTGATCTATGATTTCAAATGCTAATTTATATATGTCTTCATTTTCATGCTGCTGTAAAACTTCAATTTTTTCTAAACCTCCACACTCTATTAATTTCAGCTATTGTGCTTGCTTCATCACCAGCCATTATCAGAATGTTTTTCATACCATCTAGAACCACCTGAACAATGTGAGAATCTTTTACTGAGAGGAAATCACAGAATGGTGGTATTAGATTCTGCTGTACAAGGTACTCAACCTGCTCTTTTCTGTTACTTATTGTTAAGTTGCTAATTGCCCAAGCAGCTTCTTTCTGTGTTCCAAAGTCCACCTTAGCAAGCTGATGAATAATCACAGGGATTAATCCAGCATCAATTACAGCTTGAACTTGTTGCTGGTCGCCTGCTGTTACGTTAGAAAGGAACCAAACTGCTTCCTTATTT
Organism: Choloepus didactylus; assembly: GCF_015220235.1. NCBI lineage: Eukaryota > Metazoa > Chordata > Mammalia > Pilosa > Megalonychidae > Choloepus > Choloepus didactylus. The sequence goes on along the minus strand of NC_051311.1, from coordinate 140,180,543 downwards.
ATCTTCTCTTTTGGGTGCAATAGGAGATTCGGGAAGTGGGACAGGATGTCGCAGTTGAGAACAGCCTGGGTCTGCTCATTCGTGCCAGTCACTATACTGCTGACTGCCCTGAGGGCTGCTGTTTGAACTTTCACTTCCTGGTGGCTCAGACGGGGCACAAGAAATGGCACAACCCCTGAATCAATAACCATCTGAATCTGCTCATTACCTCCATCTGTCAGGTACAACAGAGCTCAAACAGTGTCTATAAGGATATTTATGTCTGTATGGTATATGAGGACACATAATGCTGGCAAAATCTCCTGAACTGTCTCCAAAGGCAGTGGGGGGTCCTTATTCCTGCAGAGATTGACAATGACCCATATGACATTCCAAAGGAAGGTGATGGGAATGGAAGGATTGATAAAGGACAAAAGAGGTTTGAAAACACCCAGTGATACGACATAATCACTACATGGAAGACCATCACCTATGATGTTTCCCAAAGCCCATGCTACTTGTTGACAAACATTCTGATGTGGTGAATGGAGAAGTCTCAGAAAAAGAGGTACTGCATTAGACTGTACAACAGCTTGAGTCTGTGCAGAAGTTCCTGACACTATTAGTTAGCGCCCAAGCAGCTTCAAATTGTAATGAAGGATTATCATCCCTTTCTAGACATTTGACTAGAATTGGTAAAATCCCAGATTTTATTAGGTCATCAATCAGTGGGTTTCTGTCACTGGATAATAGCTTTCTTGCAGCCTGGACAGCACTCAATTGGACCACTGGGTTATCGCTTGCAGCATTCTGCAATATAGCGTCTAGTGTTACATTTTGTGCTTCAAAGTCAGTATCAACATCTGAATCTTCTAAACTTTCTTCTTGGGGAACATTTCTCTTTTTTAGTAAGTGTTCATCTTGTTTGTTCTTCCACAGTTCAACTGTTACTTCATTTCAGTGTCTTCGCATTGTCTCCACATCGCGGCCCTTGCTCTTGAAGCTCTTGATGCAGCGGTTCTCCAAGCCGGGGTTGGCTGTGCACGGCTCCTCCTGCGGTGGCCCCCCATGCTCTTTTGAGGCTGATGGAAATGTTCTGCATCTTGGTTGTGATCATGATTACAAAAGTGTGCACATATCAAAACTCATCAGACTGTACACTTATAATGGGTACATTTTGTTGTATGTAAATTATAACTCAATTGAGTTACTTTTAAAAAGCTATGAAGAAAAAACTGTGATTAGAAGCCTAATACTGTTCTTATTTAGGAAACAGTCTTCAAAAACTGGAAGTGAATTAACAATTCTGTGTCTGTTGCAATCCTTGTGTTTGCATTGTTTCCTCCTTCGTTTTAGCAGCATTGCCACATACCATGGTGTCACAAGGTATACAACTATTACCAGAAACATAGCCAAATAAAGGATTCTGTGATTATATTAATAACCTTACACCTTGTGAGACCTGACACAAGTGTGTACTCAAGAACTAGTTTCAGACAGTCATGTTATTTATACTCTAGCTAGACTATAACTGATAACCAACTTTTGCAAAGAATACTGTGAACTATAAGCTACGTAAGAGCAGGTACTGTATCTCTCCCCTGCCCATGAGAATATATCCAGTGTCTCACACAGTACCTTACACATAGCAAATTCTCAATGAACCAACACTTCAGTTCATCCTGTATTTTAGTTCAAATAACTCCTGTGCAATTTTCTTCAGGTAAAAAGACTTCTGAAGGTTACCAACATAATTCTAAGAATGAAAATCAGAGTTATAATTACATGTTTCGGCCATGGTAGCTTTCTTGTCATTGATGTGAGTATAAAAGATACTATTTTTGAATTACTGACTGCTGTATTTTTCATTCTTGGTACTTTATTTCCTTGTGTCCCTGGTTGCTTACAGCAACTTATTAGTGACTTGCTGCTTCAAGAGGCAGGGCAGTAAGGATAAAACAAAGACATCATTGCTTAGTTTTGAATGTCAATCAAGTTTTTAAAATCCAATGGAAGAGATAAGATCCTGAAAAGCAAAGGGCTTTGGGTTTGTCAGAGCCAAGTTCTGAAGACAAAGGCTTTTAGGAATCTAAAAAATTCATGTGCATATCAAGGATCAGAGACCTGGCTGAGGAAGGCAAAGTTCATTCTATGAACCAGAATATACTGTTGGGAAGAATGCATAATGAAGAGGCGTAGCTTTCTCATCCAAAAATAGCCAAGAGTTTGATGAGGCAGTAAAGAGAACTGGAGGGGATGTGGCTAGAGCTTAGGTTCGGTGGTCTCTGCGGCATGCTCAGCAGCTGTTCCTCCTTGTGGGTATTCTGGGGTGTGGGAGAAAATTCTAAATAGGTCATACACTGGCTGTACTACAGAATCATACTAGAACAATCTACTCACAATCTTTGGGGTGGGTTCAAGGCCTTAACATATTTAAAAAAATTGTTCCCGACCCCTCACTGCCTTGCCTTGAGCTCACACAATGTTTAGCCCAGCGTTAAGAATCACTGTCTTATGGGGATTCAGAGAACAAGAGTGTTAATGCCTTTCTTCAGTGTCCAACCTCACGGAGAAACCCTGTCCATCCTTACCCTCTGAGCATGGAGTTGTAACGAACAGTCAGGTGTGGCCAGGATAAATGACACCAGAGATGCATGAACGATGTTTATTAATACTCACAGGTCCTACAAAAGAGAGCGGCAGCATGCCTCGTAGGGTCAAATGGGGAAACACGTCAGAAGTAGGGGATCAACCAAACAAGCAGGGAGCAAAAGGTTACAGTGGACCTGGCAACTATTCCTTTATAATGTTACATGAGTAGAGCTGTAGTAGTCTGTCAAGCAAGAGTGGGGACTGGGGAGTTTCTATGACTTTCACGGGGGCACAAAACCGGGCAAGGGAGGATGTGTGGAGGAGAGAGAGAAGTTGTTTATCTTGCATAAGCAGGTGTCGGGGGCAGGGGGGGGCGGTCACTGAAGGACCTAAGGACAGGGACAGGGTCTGAGATGCTGAGCCATCATGACAGTGAAAAAGCTTCTATTTTATTTTAATTTAACTCAAGGAGCATCTTACTGAAGGTACCTTAGACTTGATCACTGGTAACTAATATGCTGGATTTGGAAGTCTGAAAAAGTTTAGCAGTTCAAGAATAGATGTGATAGAAATTCAACTGCTGCTGGAAAGCCTGAAACTCATGAAAGTGCCCCCAAAGAATTCAACACAGGACAACTGACTGGAGCTATCCACAATTCCTGTTGATCATTTGGCTAAAACCTCACAAACATACCAACTCCTGACTACAAAATGGACCAGGTACTCAGAACCTGTATGTCTCACTAAACTGTAATCACAGTGAGAGCTAGAGCCATTTATGAATGCACATAAAGAGGATTCATTAGACTTTCAACTTTTATAAGATCTCTCCAGTACTTTTCATTGAAAATAATTAGGAAACTACGTCAATTTAGTAACAAAATAGAACCAGCTCTGCTGATGCCTTGCCGCTAAATCAACTTTGAGAGACCCAAGTCTTCACAAAGTCAGAATTACAAGACCTTAAAAAATATTTAAGAAAAAGACAGGAGTAAAAAAACCAGCCTCTAGCTTTGGTAGCCACTAGCTCTTGAGCCCTTGGAATGTGGCTAGTCTGAATAGAGATGTGCTATGTGTAAAATACAAACAAGATTTCAAAGACTTTTAAAAAGTTTTTTTTTAACAGTCTTAAAAATATCTCATTGATAGTATTTAAATATTGATTACATGCTAAAATAATTGTTTGGATATTTAAATGCCTTAGGAAACCCTTTGGTATTTGCAATGTTTGAGCTCCAAAAATGGATCAACTGTGTATCATTTGGCTTTCTTGATGGATATCTCTGAATATTTGACTATGAATTCTCTTAGCATTTACTTCAACATATCAAGTTTTAATGAGCTTCCTTGAAAGGTTTGTGACATACAGTTGATATTTTTCTGAAATACAAATTTAAACTGTTCATACTGTGCAGTTAATCAGAAAGCATTCAAATCTCAAATTGACTTTGTTGGCAAGTTTATTTTCTGGCTATGTACTCTTTGAATCTAATAAAATAATAAACTCAAAGGAATAAGGCACTGTATGGTTGAAGAGGTTAATTAAGAGGTTAAGCATTTTGCCAACTATTACAGAGATGGTAAGACTAGGCAGTCTGGCTCCAGAACTCATGTTTTAATCACTACACTACAAAACTCAATACCTCTCATATCATGAAAATGGTATTTCAAAAGATTTATTACTCCCTCTTTAAAACACAATGCAATGTCACTAAATACAACCCAAATATTAAAAGTTATGATTGTGCACTAGTAGACCCCCCCCAATTTAATAGCTCTCTAATCACATTTCAATTACAAAATTTACAAGTAGGCTTTACAGTAGAAATTTCAAAGTACATCTTTTCTCATGATTAAGATAATGAAGAAAATTTTTTGTCAATTACCACTACATTCATTTTTTTCACTATTACAGAATTTTAACTAACACTTAAATTTTGTGATGGCAGGTATACAAAAGCAGATACTGAAGCTCTAGCTAACATCAGTTAATTCACAGAAACTTTTCAGCATTCAGACTGTTCTCAGTTTTCTTGTAAACATGTGTCAACATCTAGACATAAGGGTAGATAAAGCATTTATTTCCTTTAAAGCATTTTTCTTTTTATTTTCTACTTCTAAATAATGGGATTATTTGGCAAGGTCATTTGGAAGGTTTATTTATTAATGTATCAATAATGATTTTTTTGTGTCTTAGTTTAAAACATACCAGTACAGATTGTTTCTAATACATCTTTTATATTTCTTTTGATTGATGTTTTTGATACTTTATTTAACAGGAAAATACTTTCTAACAGAGAGAACCAGAGGTATTATAGAAGAGTTGTGGAAACCATGAACAAAGCAACAGAGGTAAATGTCTATCATTACCATGATTTTCAACAATGAAAGTCATATAAAAGTCATTGCAAAGAAAGAAAATGTGATGAATTTCATCAAATTAAAAAACGTCCTTTATTTCTCTCTCCCTATAGGATCTGCTAACTTTATCATATGCACACAGGTGCTCAAAATGCAGTTGACTAATAATTGAATCATTTTTAAAATGCAGACACCAGGTTCATTGGTAAAGAAATACAGGTATGTTTATCAAACACAAAATCAGTATCTATTAATCTAAATATACCAAATAGGAAAGGAAGGCATGAGAATTTAGTAACAGAAAAAAACTTAATCACTTCAGTTACCAAACTTGGGATGCTAAAAGGTGCACCTCAAAGTCCAGGGCAGAGCTAAGACACACAATGTTGGTTAATAGGTAGGTACTACAGTATCACTTTAAAGAAAGAAATCATTTATTTCTGGAGTGTGAGTTTATGTCATGCTGTTCTTTGCCCCTCTATAAACAAGTAACCAAAATTCTAACTTCTTATTACCCATTAGTCTAAAATTAACGATAGCTTAAATATCTGAAAATATACCAACTCTCTTAAAGTATAATAATGTTGCATTTTCAAGCAAAACTAACATTAACATATCTGGTTTTCTTCAGTGCCATAAGTCTTTTACTCTTTTCAAAGAATCATGTGACTTAAGAAATCAGGTATTTCCCATTCAATACAGGAATTCTATGATTAAAAATAATATTCAGTTCCCTTGCTTAAGCACAGCATTCACACAATATGGTACTCAAAGCATTGTCTGCATAGGAAGTTATTACTGAAAAAAGTTTTGTCAGCTATTTCCAAATAAAAATCACTACTAGGAATAAGGCAAGCAGCAGTTTCCTCTAAAGAATTAACCAAGTAACAACAGTTTCAAAGTGAGAACTGGATAAAGAAGAAAAGTAATGGTAAAATAGATAAGTAATTACTGTTATTCACAGCACAACAAAGAAAAGAACTCAGAAATTACATACTTAAAAGAAAAGGGAATGGGCCAAAGACAAAATATTGGCATGCTAGATTTTTCTTTTTCTTTTTTTTAAATTAAGAAAATATCTGCACAGGAGTAAGAGACACTTCACATTCAACCACCCATTGTCAAGATTTACTAAGTTTCTCCTGGTATAAGTCAAACTGCAAGAAAATGGCCAGATGAACTACATGACTTCTATCAACTAAAAAACTGTACTCATACTTAATACCATTTACTTCTATGTAGTTTTACATAGTTCCCAATAATCTGATTTATAAGAAAACTTTCTCTGTGAAAGAATAAGATCTGTATATGTTATCAATGCATAGTGCGGATGTCAATTAGATGATTAATTTTATCATTCTTGAATTTTCAAAAATGTTCTCGTGCTTTGTTCAAATGTAGCTTTTTGCTAGGGGATTTCATTCTTCCATCTCCATGTTAGTAAATAAAAAATTAGATAATATTTACATTGACTTTACAATCTTTTTCTTTTAAAGGAAAATCCCCATGTCTAACTATAACATATTAATTTAAATGATTGCTCTTAAACATAATTTTACCCAAACTTAGAAACAAAGCTGTGAATCAAATACTCTCTGAAAAGTAATCTGCCATTTTCACTGACTCACTTAAACTCGAAATCTTTCTGAAATGCCTACTGTAGATATGTTGGGGGTACTCCCAAGGCATTTTGGGGGTTACATTCTAATAAAGTGGCTAGTGAGTGAAAATTGAAATAACTGCATAACATTTAAAAGAAACTTAACAGTTGTACTAAGAAACCAATACCTACATTATGCAACAGTTGATAATATGACTTCTTGAATGTTGTTTAGGTTACCCCTGCTCCTAAAATACAATCTACAAACTAATTTATAACCAGATCTGAACAACATGTATTAAATCTATGCTCAGTCTATTTTTCTGACAAAGATTCAAAAGTAAGGCAGAATAGTTTTACCTTCTCTTAAACGTTCTGGCAAAAAAAAAAAAAAAAAAAAAAAAGCCAGCTCAAAGTAAGATAAGGAGTCAAAGTTGGCAATCATTCTATTTATTATGGACAAAGAGTGGCACTGAAGTGAAATCTCAGAACATACTGCTTTCTATATATGCAGATATGATCTCATTTGAAAAACAAGTATTTACAAAGGTCCTGGAAAGCCATAACTAACTTGATAACAACCTAGGCTTTCAATTTTTATTTTGTCTCCCTAATACTCAGTTGTCAGTACTTTCTTTCAGCTAAGCCTTTCAATACTTAATGTGATTTTATGTCCTACTTACACTACTCAGTGTTCACATATAGATTTACAAATATTGTATGTGACATTATATAGAATATTACTTATTTTCCAGAATAACCACTTAAATTCTGAATAAAAACTGGAGCATCTGGGCTTTTTAAAAACATTTTTTTTTTTCCCAATTTCTGAATTATTCTTCTTAGGAAGTCATTGATGGAGACTGAATTTAAAGTAAAATTGCTAACTTTCATGAATTTTAACCAAAAAGGATTACTATAAATAGATTTAAGTGAACATTATTCTAGACAAATACAATAATCATGTAGCACTTGACATGGCAACACTGAACTTTCTTTTAAAACCACAGGAGCTTCTATTGTATCAGCTGAAGCACAGAGTCTTGTGATAAAAAGAGGCTAAGTTAATAAGATTTATGAAAGTATGCTACTGATAAAAAAGAAGTGAACTCAAGCCAATGTATTTTATAAAGTAACGTTAATGAGTAAATCATATCAGAAAAGCAACTTCCAGAATATAAGCAGTTAACAACCACAGTTGTAGTAAAACTTTTCCTTTAAGAATGGCAGACAACAAAATAATTTTTATCACAACAAATACATCAGTAGTAGAAAACAAATGAATAATTCACATTCTAAGAGGTTTTTCTTTGGGGGTGAAAGCTTACAAAATTGAGAACATTAAGAAAAATGGATTCATATTAAGATTTCATGATAACAGAAAAAATTAAGGGAAGAGTACTTTTCTTGAGGGAAGAACATTTTCCATACTGGTTTAAAAAGCACCTATGAAACTGTGCTGTCAGCTGTCACAATGGAGGTTTTGGATTCTTTTATCAATTGCAGCATAACAAAAGGCATTTCACAGCATAACTTTAAGGAAAATGTTACCTGATCTAGAATCACAAAGAAAGCAATTAAAAACTCTTTTAATAGGTTATAATACACAAATTTTTCTGGGTAGCAGCAGTTGTTCCTATACTTGCCCTTTTAAAAAAATATGAAACAGAATCAATAAAGTATGGGAGAAAAATCTGAGAATTAAGAATACGAGTTGCAGCATTAAATAGAAAATACTTAAATATACGAGTAAAGAAAACTTAAAATAAGGAAACAGCACTGTGCAACTTTCAATTTCATCAAGTAAAGTGCACTGTCTAAATATTCACTGATAACATTTTCCCTTATGTTGAAAACACAAAATCTATCAGTATTTTGATATTTAAAAAAAACAAAAATATCTATTACTGTAGCCCTGGTAGTTCTCTTCCAGTTTTTTCCTTTTTTTTTTTTTTTTTAGACCATTCAGATGTATATTGTAGGAATATTTATTCACATAATTTGCTTAATACATTTCTTTCTACACAAGACTGAATTTAGAAGTTTCTGTAGAATAACATTTTTAATTACAGTAGTAACACATTAATAAATTATAAATTAAAAAATATTTGCTTAAAAAATCATTTATCAAATGCTAACTTCCAGATTTTCTGGAAAAGTAAAGATGCAAATTGCTATAAATCTGGCACCCCAATTAAATTCTGATTTTTAAAAGTATATAAAATATCCCTCAAATTATCTCAAGCTCCACTCCAGAAAATTTTATTTTACCCTTTTCATTAAGTTATTAAGTTTAGAACCTTCTAAACATTTTACCCAAATGTGGAAAAACTGCCTGAAGATGCAAAGCACAACGAAATAATTTTATGAAAATAAAAAAAATACCCGTTAAAACTAAGTTAGCTGGCAGCACTTAAAATTAGTAATTCATTTATTTTAAAAGTTGCATAGCTGCAAGATGATTTACTGCTGATTAATTGCTGAGCAGTTTTATTTAAGAAGAAACAATATATTTAATAAACTGCAATTCAGTAGACAAACCTAGATTCAATTTATTAAAATATAATTATGAAACTTGATTTACTCTTTGGGCTGCATTCTGATAATGTTAAACCTTCAAGTGGAAAATATTAACATATTTTACCTTTTCTATGGAGAAGTCTATTTCCATTCTTGGGGAAACGTTAAATCTTTAATTGAAAAATAGTAATAAATTTTAGCTTTAGGTAGAAAGTCTATTTTCCATCTTGGGGGAAAAAATGGAACAACTTGAGATTATGGTCTGCATTCAGAGAATGCTTTACTGCTTGATTACACAACTTAGTTTCACATTTAAGATTTTAATTTGTAAGAAATAAATTATGTGCTTTTCAATTTAAGAATAAATGTATGCAGAAATATTATGCTGGGGAAAACAGAGACCCCAAACTAAAAAAACAAACAAAAAAAAATCAAAACACAAGTTGCACAGCTCTAGAAACCTAATAAAAAGTAAATCAACTTTTAAATCAGTTAACTTTGGCGTCTGAATACAAAATGTTTATCAGTATTACCTATGTAGATGACTATTAAGGGATGTGCAGCATTTTCAAAATCCCTGTGTGTCCTTTATATGCATGTTTGGTACACTGAGTGCTATGGTAATTGTCCTCTTCAGCAGGTTTTTTTTTCTTCTTGTATGATTGTCCATCTCTGTATTACCGAGTCTCACAAACTCAGATGTCTGGCTTAGTGTGCCTGTGTTTTTATTTCCGTTTTTTTCCCAAGACAGATGTTCATATCTTCTAGGTTTTTCAAGCATCTTGAATATACAAGAAAACCTGTTTTAAAATAGATATATATAGTTTTAAATAGCAGCCAATAATAGCAATACAAATCAAAACACAACATACATTTCCCATGAACATTTCTTTAGTTGCTGCAAATTTTTCTACCTTTACTTACATTTCCAAAAAGTCATAAAATTAGTATTCATGGTAGAACATATCAAAGACTTAGAAGGAACAATTAAAGCTTAAAATAGTGTAAAAATAGCTAATACACAAGAGTTATTCTCCCTCCACAACAGACTACATCTGAGTACAGAACACAAGCATTAGAAACAGACACACACACACCACCTTACTTTAAGGCTTCTGCCCAACAAACCAAGAGCCCGAAATTAAAACTAGTAAGCAATCATTCTTATGCTGAAAGATTTTGGAAATGTTGGATTTTGCTGCTACATATTGCTTTGTTCTTTTCTTTCTTTTTTTTTTTAGTGTTTATACAGCACTGAATCCTCTTCAAACACATACACTTTTAATCTAGGACAGCAAAAGGGACAGAAGGAATATATCATTTGACAAATAAGAACAGCCAGAACAGAAGCAAAAATGTGGGTCAAAATATTCCATATCTCCATGGAAATAATATATATATAATGTATATACCATGTACCATTTTTAAAAATTGCTGTTTAAGCAACTGTAAAATGTTGCTGTAAAAATGACTCTTGAAGACTCAGAGGGAGAGCCTATTGGTTCAGATTTCTGTATGCAACTGACTTAAGAGAATTCAACCTGCCTCATGTACTATACTATTTCAAACTCAGGTTCCAAATACCAAAAACAAAATAGATAAAATTGATACAAAACATAAGGAAGCAAAAATGCTATTTAGGAGCAACAGATAAATGCGTATTAACTGAGGTGAAATGCACATTCTACATATCCTATAATTTCTTTATAACTTTAAAGGAAAAAATTTAGCTGATCAGACCATAAAAGAAAATTTATCATAAGATTCCCTCTCTCACAAGTTTATCAACTCTAAAAGACAAATTTTGCCTATAGGTGACATATTTAAACATATTATTTTGGTACTATGTTTATTAACATTGAGTTTCAGTAGTTAAAAACCTTCTATAATTTTAGCTGTACCTTTACTTTATTGGCTAAGACATAAGGTGGCACCGAAGGCAACCATTCCAAAGCAACCTCCACTTCAAAAAAAAGAGACTTTTTTCATAGGGAAATAAAGACTTACGTGCACATATATTCAAAACACCACTCTATCCCCCTACATTCCTCAGACACAGCAATCTTACCTATTTATATTTTAAAAGCATCAAGGTATGCTCCGAATAACCTAACAGTAAAAAGTTCAAATTCTGACAGTCCTGATGTACCTTACAGTTTACCAAAGTTTCATCATTTCACACGCATAGCCCTACCATTATGACATCTCACTTAATTTGCACTTCTCATTTCAGTTTCTACAGCTGCTATTAAATTACCTCCATTCTCCTTTATCAATATTCTAATCTGCCATTTTTAAATTATCTGCAACAGAGTTCCTTGAATATTCTTTTATTACTTCAATGCCCACATTTGCAAATTTAAGACAAAGAGTGAAATGGAAGGAAATGGTGGAGTAGCACAGAACTGACCAGATATCACCTGATCTAGTTCAGGCCATTCAGAAAAGATTGCTATTATTGTCTTCTGAGTCTCTGAAGATAGAGGCTTTAACTCCCTCGGAAACAAGTTCAAGGACTGGCTAAAATGTTATGCCTTGATGTAAGAATCCAACGCTTTACACATCATTTCTGCAACAGTCAGCTCAAAAAAGCTTTTCATATATTTGAAAATAGCAATTAAATTAACCCATATGTTTTCAAAGCTAAACAATGCCATTTAATTTACTTCATTCACAGAACTGGGGGTGGGAGGTGGGGAGGGAAGCAACATCCAAGTGAGGTTATCATCCAATTCATTAAATAGTTTCACATACTGCAGAACCATGGATAAGTCGGCAGAGTAAAATAAATATTTTAACTGGTTCTAAAATTCAATTCCTTGTTTTTAGCATACTTCATTATATACTGACGACAAAAAAGCAAATGAATAAATGATTTAAATTGGGTGAATGAAGCCATGACGCAACTATTTGAAGGAAATGTTCTGCCCAATAATAGCAAAACAGTTTAAGAACACAGCATTTAGAGCCAGATTGCCAGGGTTTGAATCTTAGCTCCACCATGAACTAGCTATGTAACCTTGGTAAGTCAAGTTTCTTAAGCTCTCTAGGATTTAATTCCTTCATCTGCATAATGGGAATATCAACAGTACTGAGCTCAAAAGGTTGTCTTAACAATTAAATGAGTTAATAGGTGTAAAATTCTTGGAAAAATGCCTGGAACATAAAATGCTATATAAATACCAACTACTATGCTTTAAATTATAATATGACACTGCATTACCAAAAAACACACCTGGGATGTTATAGACAAGAGTATAGAATCTGAATCCATTTGTTAAACCTATGACTTTGGACTGTTGGTACAACTTGCTTCTTACCAGTCATGGAAGTTATCTATTCTGACCCTCAAGTTTCTCACTAGTAAAATGACGTCACGATATGTACCTCACAGGTTTCTTAAGTGAATGTGTTTAAAGATTCCTAGAATGCAGAGGTCCTCAATATATGACTCTATTCAAGAATCAAGAAAGTTGTTTTTCATTTATTTTTTAACATGAGTTTTCTATGTCGTAGCCTAACACAATGTCTGCCTGGAATACACACACAAAAAAGCCTTGATGAATAAGTGAATGAATAAAATGAATAAAAATGAGAATTTGTGATTTCAGGATAACACTTTCAAAAGCAAGTAAAATAAAAAGGGAGAATTACCTATAATGCAGGAATCTGATGCTTAATCTGAAGGATGCTCAGGGCAAGATCTATTTACTTCAAACCATTCATCTATGCAGCTAGAAAGGAACAAAACAAGAAAAACTGAAACACTTAAGTTTACTTCTATCATGACAGTCATAATCAAAATGCTTGCTTCTTGACTTGACAGTATCTGCAGGAAAAAAATCGACATTTTAAATTACAGTATTTGGAATCTATAAGTTTTTAAAAGATAAGATATATTTATTAATTTTGATTAAGCAGTTAAAGAAGGAATATCTGCAAAATTATGTTATAAAATATTTTAAAGCTCAAACAGAAGAACCAATACCAAAATAATATCTAGTGAAATATCACTTTACCAATTTTTATAATTAAATGACAGATTTGGACAAGTATTTTTCTTTTCAAAGTAGTTAAGCCATTTATGACATCAGCCTGTTCATTTGTGCCACCAATCAATGTAATTAAAGAGAGCTCTTAAATTTTAAGCCTTGACAACAATCCATCACATTTTTATACGACTGTATTTATAAGTGATACCTGAATACATATTTTAATTCTGTCCTACCCTGCAATACATACACACACATAAATAAATATACCATCACCCATTTGCATTTATAAAACATTTCATGATTTTATTTTCAGAAGTCAAATATCAGAGTAAGTATAAATATCTTCACTCTAGATTTGTACAGGCCAATATAGTAGCCATCAGCCATATGTAGCTATTTAAACTTAAATTCATTATGATTAAATAAAAGAAAAAAATTCAATTTTTCAGTTGCATTAGCCACAATTTAAGTGTCCACTAGCCACATGGCTAGTGGCTACGCTATCAGGCAGCACAGGTATAGAACATTTCTGTCAATGCAGAAAGTTCAATTCCACAATGCGCTGAAAGACTATAAAATAAGGCTTCAAAAGGATAAGTAACCTGCCCAACAGTTAGCAAGTTACCCAAGCAGATTCAAACCGTTCAACATTTTCATTGGTGACATACACCAAACTTGCATATCGCAAAGCTAGAAAGCATAACTAATATCCTGAAGGCCAAAATTAATATTTATCATTATCATATTCTGACTGGTTGGTTTGGGATATGACAGTAACAGACAAAATTAAAAGGAAAAAAGGTAAAGCACCTCATCTTTATATTTTTTCAAATATCCAAATTAATTTCTATTGCCATTAAGACTTTTGTTCTCCAAATAAACATTAAGCTTATGACATTCTCTTCAGCCTGCTCTCCACTCTACTCACTTGAGTCTAGAGCTACCTTGGTTTATCAGAGTACAGGCATACCTGGTTTTATTGCACTCTGCTTTACAAATTGAAGGTCTGTGGCAACCCTGATTCAAGCAAGTCTTTCGGAGCCATTTTTCCAACAACCATGTGCTCACTTTGTGTCTCTATGACATATTTTGGTAATTCTCACATTTCAAACTTTTTCATTATTATATTATTTGCCACAGTGAATAAAGATCTTTAGTGTTACTATTCTAATTGTTTTGGGGTGCTGCAAACCATGCCCATAGAAGATCATGAACTTAACTGATAAATGTTTTGTGTGTTCTGTCTGCTCCACCGACCAGCTGTTTCCCAATCTCTTTCCCTCTCCTCAGACCTTCCTGTTCCTTGAGAAGCAACAATATTAAAATTAGGCCACTTAATAACCTTACAATGGTCTCTAAGTGTTCAAGTGAAAAGGAGAGTCCCGTGTCTCTCACTTCAAATCAAAAGCTAGAAATGATTGAGCTTACCGAGCAAGGCCAGTATAGGCCGAGATAGGCTAGAAAGCTCAGCCTCTTGGTTTGGCCAAACAGTCAAACTGTGAATGCAAAGGAAAAGTTCTTGATGGAAATTAAGACTGCTACTCCAGTGAACACACAAATGGTAAGAAAGTGAAAGAGCCTTACTGCTGATATGGAGAAAGTTTTAGTGGTCGGGAAAGAAGATAAAACCAGCCACCAGAGTCCATTAAGCCAAAGCCTAATTCAGAGCAAGGTCCTAACTCTTACACTCCATGAAGGCTGAAAGAGGTGAGGAAGTTGCAAAAGAAAGTTTGACTTAACAGCGCTTGGTTCATAAGCTTTAAGGAGAGATGCGACATTCATAACATAAAAGTGCAAGTTAAAGCAGCAAATGCTGATGTAGAAGCTTCAGCAAGTTATTCAGAAGATCTAGCTAAGATAATTGATGAAGGTGGTTACACTAAGCAACAGATTTTCAATGTAGACGAAACAGCCTTCTGTTATAAGACACCATCTAGGACTTTCATAGGTGGTGAGAGAATTAAGTTGATACTTAGCTTCAAAGCTTCAAAGGCAAGGCTGTCTCTCATTAGGGGCTAACGCAGCTAGTGATTTTAAGTAGAAACCAATGCTCATTTCCCATTCCACAAATCCTGGCGCCCTGGAGAATTATGCTAAATCTACTCTGCTTGTACTCTATAAATGGAACAACAAAGCCTGGATGACAGCACATCTGTTTACCACATGGTTTACAGAATATTTGAAGCCCACTGTTGAGACCTTCTCAAAAACAGGGCGCCTTTCAAAATATGACTGCTCATTGACAATGCTCCTTGTCACCCAAAAGCACTGATGGAGATGGACGAGATATACATTGTTTTCATGTCTGCTAATACAATGCCCATTCTGCAGCCCATGGATCAAGGAGTCAATTTGACTTTTAAGTTTTATCACTGAAGAAATACATTTTGTAAGATGACAGCTGCCGTAGATAGTGATTCCTCTGATGCGTCTGGGCTACGTACATTGAAAACCTTTTGGAAAGGATTCACCATTCTAGATGCCATTAAGAACACTCATGATTCATGGGAGGAGGTCAAAATATCAATATGAACAGGAGTTTGGAAGACATTGATTCCAATCTTCGTGGATGACTTGAAGCTGTTCAAGATTTCAGTGGAGGAAGTCACTGTAGATGTGGTGGAAACAGCAAGAGAACTGGAATTAGAAGTGGAGCCTGAAGATGTTACTGAATTACTGCAACCTTTTAATAAAACTTTAATGGATGAGGAGTTGCTTCTTATGGATAAACAAAGAAAGTGGTTTCTTAAGATGGAATCTACTCCTGGTGAAGACGATGTGAACATTGTTGAAATGACAACAAAGGATTTAGAATATTACATCAACTTAGTCTATAAAGCAGTGGCAGGGTTTGAGAGGACTGACTCCAATTTTGAAAGAGGTTCTACTATGGGTAAAATGCCATCAAATAGCATTTCTTTCATGAAATCAATGCAGTTAACCGATGCAGCAAACTTCATTGTTGTCTTATTTTACGAAACTGTAACAGCCACAGCAACCTTCAGTAACCACCACCCCCATCAGTCAGCAGCTATCAACATCAAGGCAAGACCCTCTACCAGCAAAAAAATTATGACCTGCTGAAGGCTCAGATGATGGTTAGCATTTTTAGGAATAATTTTATTAAACTATATACATTTTTTGGACATAACATTACTGTATACTTAATATACTACAGTATAGCATAAACTTTTATGTATAGTGGGAAACCAGAAAACTCATGTGACTCGCTTTATTGTGGTATTTGCTTTATTGCAGCAGTCTGGAACCACACTTGCAATATCTCCAAGGTATGCCTGTTCCTTTTTAAAACAAAGCACTGAGAACTACACAAAATGTTCCAGATGTGTTAGCAATTCATAGCACATCTACATGGAACCTATGGGATCTAAAATGGATACTTTTTATTTTATAACCATGTAATTTTTATTAATCATGAGAAAGTAATCATACAAAACTCCAGATCCTTCTCACATAAATTGCTTTCAATCCATGAATGTCCTGTTTCAAACTATTTTCACTGGTTATTTAAAATTCTATTATATTCCCTTCTCCTAATTCCAGCAGGAAATTACCACCCTGAATTTGGTGCTTTTCATTTTTTGCATTTCATTACTCTGTAAGTATATATTTATGTACTCCCAAACAACATAACAGTTTCCAGGTTTTAAAATTTTATATAAATGCTACCATAAAGTATACTTTTTATAACTTGCTTTTTTCACTCAATTTGTTTGAGATTCACAATTGTTAGTAAGTAAGGCTCTATTTTGACACTTTCAATTATGTATCTATTCTTTAACTGATGGACATTTTCAATGATGGCATGAACATTCTTGTACAGGCCTCTTAAAGCAGTACTGCTAAAAGTGAGGTCCATAGACAAGGTGCTAGTGTACCCAACCTATTTGTTACTAGTCAGTCCTCAAAGAAATAAAGAGCTTGTGCCAGAATATAAATTAACTTCATCACTAAGCATACTGTTTAGTTCAAGAGGCTTTTTTTTTTTTTTTCCATAACAAGACTTTCTTAATGAACAAAGCATTGTGTAATTTACATCCTAGCACAGGCTCCTTATCTCTCCTCTCGGACTTGCACTGAGTAGTAGCACTGTCCTAGAGCACAAGATCAAGAATTTCTTGAAGCATAAACCTAGTCCTAGGAGTTGAACTACTGGGTTGTAGGATATATACAGCACATAGATAGTACAGTTATCTGCCAAGTATACCAATTCACATTTCCACCTGGAGTGTCTCAGTATTTATGTTATTCCACATCTTTACTAACACTTGATAGTGGTGTCAGCCTTTTTAAATATTTGCTATCTGATGGTTTTAGTTTTCATTTCCTTAATTACTAGGTGAGATCTGAGTAATTTTTTATATGTTTATTGGCCATCTGGAGTTTCTCTTCCCTGAACTGACTGGGAACAGTTCTTCCCAAATTTCACATTTCTTTTTTGTCTTTTTCTTAAAGATTTGCAGGAAATATCCAGGTATTTCAGTTACAATAAAATGCACATTTCTGATAAACCTTGCTTTCTACAAAATCAAGCACGAAAACTAACAAGGCTTATAGGAAAAAATCAGGTTAAAGGTAGATCACTCAAACCAATGCAACTTTGAGCTATAATAAGGACATACCACATTCCTAATACATTTTATTATAAATATAGAATGTTTTTAAAAAAAGGAGTGAAGCTAGCTTGACAGAAAAAGGATTAAGAAAAGATCAAACCTGCTGGATTATGGAAACAAAAACAAATGCACAAAATCTGAGAACTGTGAAATAAGCATTTCCAAAACAAAGCTCATGGCCTAACTGAACTAAGAGTAAGAACATGGGGTGATGGGTACTTTAATAGTTTCCTATTCTTTTGTGGGTTGCTATGTTAGCATATTTGCTTTCATCTGCTGCTATCTGATGCTACAAAACATTAATGTTATGGGACATACTGTGTATCAACCAGTAAGGTCAAGGTATTGTATTTTCATCATTTGCCGATTTACCAATTGCAGTGAGCTCCTTTACATTACAGAAAGTTACTGAAGGAGGATACACTATTTCAAATACCCAATCTTTGTTGTTATTTGGAAAACACTCTCAGTCTGAGGCAAGTAAGCTTTAAATTTTAATACAGTCAAATTAATCAGTAAAATATACCAATCTTTCTTCTAAGGTTCCTTTTTTGGGGGCGGGGGGGGCGGGTGGGTAATCTTGCACCAAAAATCATTCTTCACCAAGAGGCTATAAACATTTCTTTATATTCTTTCCCTAACACTTCATATTTTGCTTGTCATAAGCAAGTATTTAGTCAACCTGGAATTGATTTTTATTTCAAATGTGAGAAAGGGATTCAATTTTTTTCCCATATCAATAAACAATCATTGCTAACACAATTTATTGACTAGTTCATCCTTTCTCTACTACACTGTAATCCACCTATGCCAAAATCAGCTTTCCTCATTTATTCAAACAAACACTGACATAGCACCTATTTTGTGCCAGCAGTTTCTACAGTTAACTCATTTAAGCCCTCATAACAACTCTATAAAGTAGGTCCTAACATCCTTACTTTATTGGTAGAGGGAGAGAAAAACGGAGAAATTTGACCAAGGTCAAAAGGGCTGGGAGTCAAATCTATGAAATCCTGGCTCTCGAGTCAATGCTCTTAGCTCCCATGCTATGCTGTCTCTGCATATACGCACAGGTGTTTATGGACTCTATTCTGTGTCATTTTCACAGCCTTATTTAAATACAGTCTTAAAATAAATTTGTGTATGACAATATCCCCCAGCATAGTTTTCTTCTTCATGAATGTCTTAACTAGTCTTGGTCCTTTGCTCCTTGGTGTGCATGTGTTTTAGAATCAACTTGTCAAAAACTAATTGAGATTTGACTGGAATAGAGTTAATTTTATAGTTTAATTTGGGGTGAAGTGACATTTTTATGACATTGAGTCTTCTTAACCACAATTTGCTATACCTTCAGGTTTATTTTAGATCCATAATATCTTTCAATCAAGTTTTAAAATTTTCTCTAAAAGAAAGTTTTGCACATCTTTTATAGACATTGTAGTTTCTGTTGCTGTTGGCAATGTTACTATTCTTTTAAAAACTATTTTCTTTTCTTACTAGGATAAAGAATGCAACTGATTTCCATATGGTGATCTCATTATTTGGCAAACCTGAACTCTTCACAATTTTAATACTTTATCTAATATTTATTTGATTTTTGTTCTGAAATCGTAAATACATAAGTACAGAATTATACTGAAAGCTCTCTCACATTTATTGAGATCATATATGCTCCTTTAATTTGCTGATGTGGTAAATTACATATATAAATTTCCTAATTTTAGAGTCTCTCTCTGCATTCCTAGCAAAAATCCAATTTGGTCATGCGGCATTATTTTAGATTACATTATTGGATTTGGTTTGTTAATATGTTTTTGGATTTTTGCATTTATGTTCCAAAATGAGACTAGCTTCTAATTTCCTTTATTGTACTATCTCAGTGATTCTGGTATCAAGTTTAATTATTCTCATAAAGTTAGTGGGAGAGGCTTCCCTCTTTTTTCTATCCTTTGGAAAAATTTAAGATTGATATTATGGTACTCCATGAAAGAGCTTGTTGTCAAACTGTCTCTCTGGCCTGTGTTTTTTGTTTTGTTTTGACAGGTTCATCATAATTACTTGTAATAATTATAAGTTGATTCTGTTTTCTGTTTCTTTTTGCATCATTTTTGATAAAATCATATTAAGGAAAATTTCCATTTTAAGTTTTTAAATTTAAGAGCATAACATTTTTAACAGAATTTTCTTCTCTTTTTTTAATCTCTGTTGTCTGAAGTCATAAGTCCCTATACTGTTTATTTTTCCTTCTAGAGAAAAACCTGCAGAGGCTTATGTATTTTACTAGCCTTTTCAAACAACCAACTTTTGGCTTAGTTGATCTCTGTTGTATCACCTTAAAATTTTATTTTCTGCTCTAATTTTTATTATTTTCTTCGTTCTATTCTCTGTGTTTATTCTGCTGTTGTTTTTCTAATTTCTTAAGTAAGAAGCTTGTCTTATTGATTTCCACCCATTTTTTCCATTCTAACACAAGCATTTAGGGCTATTAATTTCCTTCCAAGGGTCATTCCAGGTATATCTTTAAAAGTTTTGATAGGTAAATGTTTTCATTATTATTCAGTTCTAGGTATTTTCTTAGTTTCATAATGAGTCCTTCTTTGATCCATAAGGTGTTTAGAAGTATGTATGAGGATTATTTATCTTTTTATCATCAATGTGTAATAGTGGCCAGAGAACATGTTTTGTATGGTACCAATTCTTTGTTGCTTGCCGATACTTAGTTTATAGCCTCGTACGTTATCAGTTTTTATAATGCTCTATGTGTTCTTGAAAAGAAAATGTATTCTCTAATTGGTGGATGTAGATAGATAAACACATCCATTAGATCAAATTTGTTAATTTTATTGCTCAGTTTTTCTAGGTCTTTACTCGTTTGTTGTCCATGACTCAATGACAGCTGTTTTAACATTTCCCATTATGATGATGCACTTGTCAATTTCTTCCAATAGTTCTATAACTATTTTATTTTGAGACTATATTATTAGTTACACAGAAAGATACAATATTATAATTATACCTCCCTGATGATTGTATTTTTCCTAATTATACAGTGCCCCTCTGTGCTGAAAGTTTACTTTGTCTGATAATAACTTAGCTTTTTCAGTTTTAGTTAGTGTCTGCCTGGATATAGTTGTCTATCCTCCGACTTTCCTATTTTTTTTTGTATCCTTATGTTTAAGTATGTTGCTTCTCAACAGCATATACCAACCTTTTAATCTGTTTTTCAATTTGTGAGTTTGTCTATTTGGATTTATTAT
Source organism: Choloepus didactylus (assembly GCF_015220235.1). Taxonomy (NCBI): domain Eukaryota; kingdom Metazoa; phylum Chordata; class Mammalia; order Pilosa; family Megalonychidae; genus Choloepus; species Choloepus didactylus. Next base: position 140,159,602 of record NC_051311.1, on the reverse strand, counting down.
ATTTCCTGAAATACTTAGATTTTTGTTTCTCTTCTTTCTGCTATTTACTCTGCTTTCTGCTCCCTCACCCCCATCTTTAAATAAAATTTTGCCTTATTGCTTTTATTAGTTTGAAAGTTACGGTTTTTCTATTCTTTTAGTGATTACCTTACATAGTTTTCTACTTAAAATTTTTCCTGTGTTGCTGCTCTAAAAGCAACCAGTTGCGACTGGAATCTCAGCTTAGCCATTTAATAGACATGTGACCTTGGAGAGATTCTCTACTGTCCCTCAACTTATTTCCTCGATTGTAAAATGAAGTTGTTACAGGCTTATCTGAGATAACCTATTTAAAAAGCTATGGACAAAACCTGGGTCATAGTAAATACTTAAAAAATGGTTGCTTTTGGATACAAATAGATGTGGGCAAAAATCCTCGCTCTAGCAGGAAAAAAGGCCATGGTAACAAAAAAGTGGGGCAAGGATCACGATTTCAATGAAGAAGAAAACCTTTTCGACTCTACCTACAACTTTGATGCTGTGTGAGCAGTCTTTTACTCTAATATCAACTTGGTTAAAATAAAAATAAACTTACCCTTTATGATATATGCATAAACAAGGCAGCCGTGCTATAGTATCTCCCTGCTGCAATTCTTCAAGGCATATTGCACATTCCCCAGCATCTTTACTCAGTACATCCTCTGAGGAAAGAGAAAATGAATTCAGGACAATAAAATTATCTATCAAATTGAAAAAAATGAATTATGTGAATGCTAATTTATAAAAGACAGTGATTCTACTTACTTGGCATATTTTGTCAGAAATACATAAAATTCAGCAACTGAACTACTACTTATAAATCTCTGAATAATGGTTATTTTACTTACAGACATATCTCTCATTTACATTTATACCCTATTGGGTCATTACAGTAAGCAAGAACAGTATAGAATCCCCCAACTTGCAAGTGACCTTGCTCTAAAACATTATCGTAAGTCAGTTATTTGGAATTCATCTTCCTTCTCATAATCAATATTAATTTGGTGCCCAAGACAGTTCAAAAAGTTTCCTTAAGAGTAATGTGGCTGAAAAGACAAGAAAAATAAAATATTATTTTTTTTAATTCTAAAATAATAAAATTCGATAAGTTAAAGAAATCACTCTGAATATGGAATTTTAAATCCCCTTTAATGTTAAAGTTCCATAAGAAAAAAAAGTTACCTCAATTCATGGTTAATAGTGAAATTTTAATTATATTTTATTAGTGTTAAATGGAGTATGTTAGCCATATATGCTTTATGACTCTTTTTAACTGTAGAATAAATGAAACATGCCATTACTGAGAGTATAAATAAACTGTTCAAGAATCTCCACTCTCATAAGTCTAGAGAATAAAAACCTAAAGCAGAAATATGCGATATGAACCTATACCATGAATAAATATATTAACACTTTTGGAAATAAAAATCCAATAAACTAGAGAGAAAGACTACGTATCAAACTCTACCTAAATCTTGAAAAATAAAGAAAGATAAGGAAGTTTTCTAAAATTAATTGTCTGGTATCCTAATACCTCCTGTAAAAGTCAACAAACTATGCACACATTTATGACAGTTTCTGAGAGAAAAATTCATTCTGTATGAAGTGGTTCCCCCTTTATTCATTTTGAGACAGCACATTCAGAGAAAACACAGACCTTATTGGGTGTATGGAAGGTAAGGCATTGGCATATGCTTTCTCCGTAGGGCTGGAGTGGGTGTGCAGAGTAAAGAGAGGCGTACTGGATAGCTCACAAGCTAATACATGTATCACAACCAGAGGCAAGCAGAAAAAAGATTTCCGGACAAGCATAGGTAAATGAAAACTGCTGTTTATTACTCCTTCCCCTCCAAGTTTCCTTCTCTGCACCCCAGATTTCCCACTCCTTACCCTCCTTCAGCTTTCTTCCTACCCAAAGCCTTTTTTCTCTTTCTCTCCATTTCCTCTTTTTCTGGATAACTTTCAACAGAAGATTCACAGATAGGGAACCAGATTTAATGTAAAGCACCTATAGGAAGGTAGTAGTGAGAATAAAAAGGAAAGGCCTAAAGGAAGAACTCAGAAGTTTTGGTAAAGGTCTACAATTCCAAAAAATATGGTATATTTCCATCACTTAACATTTTTTCACCAGAAAGATACCAACATCATAGTAAAGAATTATATGAATGTAATCCCTTAGTTTTATATACCAGGTAAGGAAAAAAAAATGCTTCCATTAAACTATACACAATATCAATTTAAAGATGCACTACATTTTCAGAGCTGTTGAAGTTTGGGGAAAAAAAAGTGCACCTCAGAATTGATGGAATAGGGTTTCACATTGTTTACCTTTTGGAATACTTTAACAATGCACCTGGATTTAGTCTAGAAGAACCATCAAATCTCATTTATCATAAATTAAGAAAATGAGATGAACCAGCCTCTAAAAAACAAAAAGTATTGCCACAATTTTTCCATATATATTTTATGTATCAGATTCCCAAAGCCAAATGAAAATAAGTATAAGTCCATTAAATACAGCTTCTGTAATACCCTGTTCATGGAAAAGTAGGTATCTTACAGCACTTTTACGTTGGACCTATGGCTATCAGGTCTGATTTCTTTATTACAATAGGTTTTTTAAACTCTTGGAGATTAGAATAAGTTCAATATCTAAAAGGCCTTGATTTACCCTATTTATAAGAAAATTTATTTATAGTACAACAAAGACTAATCCAATCTGTATATTATAGTTAACAGAAGATATACTTTAAGAATAGATTGTTATTTAAAAATTAACAGGAGCAAATAGTCGGCAGGGACAAGGATTTTCCCTCTGATGTTTTACAGGTACTAAAGTTAAATTTTTTTTAAGTTTAATTTAGAATGCTACATTATTGAAGCCTGTCAATTTTACCATAAGTTCCTAAACTCTAGTCATGAAAAATAATCAGAACTGTATTTTCTGTACCAAAAAAGGTATACCTATATACAAGGACATCCCAAAACACATTAATTTCAATGAAGAAGTCCAATATCCACTGTAAATAGTTTCTAGTGAAATCATCTCTGCTCAGAAAACTAAAAGCTAATGTTAACATATTTAAATCTGTAGCCACTGCTCAACTGTATTTTGATAAGCAACCCTGAGAGTTGGAAGACAGTTCACTCTCACCACAAACCTCAAGGTTATACCTTAAATAGCAAATGCTTAAAATTCAAATTCTAAAGTATTATTTCCAAATAGAATCTGTCTTTGTACATTTGAAACCGTTTTTTCAGTTTTGAAAATTCACTGCGCAATATGGCTACTTTTCGCCTATCTGGAGGTGTGTGAGTATTCCCCTCGTCCACCCATTATGATGCTGCTCTTTTGTTCAAAGTTAAGTTTTGAGCTTTTGCCTAACACGGTGAACTAGGTTATCACAACTGTGAGAGCTGTTAGTAACGTGATATATTCAGTTATATAGGGTCTGGAGACACCATTAAACCCAGGTCACTGAAGCATCTTCACATCAGTTGGGAAAAGAGTATTAAAAATCTTTAATCAATTAAAAACACGTATGAAGATACCACCCACAGGCATTAAAGTCAACACTTTACTGCCAGACTCCTAACTAGTCAAAACTGGTATGAGAGAAGCAGAAAAGGGAACACTAACAGATCTAACTACTACAGTTAGCTAGTCTGGATTCTGCCTTCCCCAAGTACTGACCAAATGGAGACTGCAAACAGTCCTGCTTTTTCAAAAGTGGTGTTCATCTCCTATCTAAATACCTGGGGCAGTAAAAGAGTGTATTTACTGCTCCTCAGTCTTATTCCTTATCTTATTTGTATTTTCTATGCATTAATTTAGATGTACTTATACAGGAAAAGAACAGTTAAATGATGGAAACAGAGCAGCAGTGATTTTTAACCAGAGTGGGCACAAGAAAGAATCACTTAGGGATGCACTGTATCTCAAACACAGGAAAACAAACACAACACCTGGGCCTCATCCCTACAGATTCCAAAACATATACATGCCTCAGAAACCTAACTGCTATATCAAAGGAAAGCAAGTTGTAACAGAAAAGCTCAAGATTTAAATTTGAAAAACTTAATATGAATTTCCATTCTATTATATTAGTTAGCTATGTAACCTCAAAAACATCAGTCAACCTTTCGCAGTTTCCTTTCCTCTTTAATATTAGTATAGCAATTGTAATGAAGGTTATTACAGAGATGAAATGTCTTTAAATTATGCAAAAAATCTTTTTAAGTTCTAAACACACTGTACAAAATATTTGTTTCTATCATTATTATTATCAGGAAGTATTTGACAGGCCTCTCCAAAAACAAAATTGCTCATCTTCCTCTCTTTTTCTCCCTGTCCTGGTATTCCAGTTGTTTCAAATTTACACAGAGACATCAGATAACCCCACGACCCCCAGGAGCTTCTAGGGGATACTCCTGACAGCCACTACAAGAGACCTATTATAATTGTCAGGCTGGGAACAACTCCATGCAATCAACACTGCCTAGCTAATTTTTAAATGTTTTGGCTTTGTTCCATATCTAAAAAGTATTACAAACATCTACTCTATTAGATACTTTTAGACATGTCTCACTTAAGTCTTACATTACTCCTGCAAAGGAACTAAAACTATCTCGATTTTACGGATCAGAAAACTGAAGCTCAAAGAAGTTACGTAAGTTACTCAGAGTTACTAAGTTCTAAGATCAGGTCTCAAATTTAGGCTAAGTCCTTGGCCTTTTTACTACTTTTTTCTATGCTTTTTCCTACACTGTCCAAAATGGTAGACACACTGTCCAAAATGGTAGACACTTTAAAAATGGCTAGCACAACTAAGGAACTGAATTTATTTTATTTAATTTTAATAAAATACAAAACCTCAAAATATCTAGTAGTGAACACACATTTATAAACTAATCACAAACTTCCGTAAATTGATATTTCATTTATAGCCTTTAAAGCTTTTAAATTTACATTGTCCAAAGAGATTACTTAAAATTAAAGCAGCCAGATATGCAAAATTAAAATACTTAGCAGGTTCAAGCACATATCCATATAGTCATTGCAGATTAAGACAGCATGAAAAAAAGCTTACAGCCAAAATTCTTGAAAACAAGACAAAACAACAAAAGACTGGATTTGTTAGACAGCCAAGAAAACTCCATGCGAAAATTTCAAAATCATCACAACTCTGATTTCAAATCAAGCATCCAAACAGGTGTATGAACTTTTCAGCGAAATACAATGTCAAGCACTATTATGGATCAGGCATTTTACCTGAAGACTTATTTTTTGTTCTTGAACCCTCAATGATAGCAGTAGAAAACAAAAGCAGCTGAAATGAGAAATAATCCCTAGAAAAATCAAGAATTAAAAAAAATTCACAACATTAGTAAGAATTACACAAAGAATGACAAGTTGGGGCTCACAAGGTTTATTAATAAACACTTTCACATATTACATTATCTCATGGGCTTAAAAAAAGTAGTCAGCATTAACAGTCTAGATTATGAATCCATGAAATGTTACTGTACTCAAATATCAATAAGGGAAATTAGAGATGATATTTGACCAAAGGAAGCTGCCATTTTCATAGTAAGACAAATATATCAATAAAAACAGGGAATAACCTTTATTATTAATCTGTCTAAAATTTAAAGTTCCTGGTCAATGTCAGCTTTTGTTTTCAGAACCTTATTATTCTGTCCAAATAGGAATTACTGACTTTCTCTTCCTACATGCCAATGACAATTACTGCACAAATGATTTTAGTTTAAATGTATCTGAGAATTGATTATTTAGTAAATAAACATTTAGCTATCCTTCATCTGCATTATTACAGGTATATGTGAAAATTAAGCCTAATTCTTCAAAATGAGATAGAACTTATGATAACTTTACAATAAAATTTGTACTCTTTGGAGTATTTTGGAAATTGACATTGGCACTGTTGGGGACTGAATCATTGTTGAGGTCCCAAACCCTGGTGGTCCAGTAAATGTGAACCCATTTGTAAACAGGATCTTTGAAGATGTTAATAGGTAAGGTGTGCTCAAACTTAAGGAGGATGAGCCTCAATCCAATATTGCTGAAGTCCTTATAAGCAAAGTAATTTGCATACAGAAAGAGATGCCATGGGGAGCAGCCAAAAGCTGGAAGTCAACAGAAGACAGAAGAGAAAGGAAAAAGACACCACCATATTCTTTGCCATGTGACAGAAAAGCCAAGGAATCCCAAAGACTGACGGCCAGTAAAAAGATAACGAACTCAGAAGGAAGCAAACTGTGAGCCAATAAATTTTCCTGTTGTGAAGCCAACACATTGTACATTTGTTTTAACAGCTGAGAAACTAAAACAGGCCCCTTCTCCTAGAAAATGTAACCAAATCATAAACCCTAAAAGCTAAAATATACAAAGGGAACACAAAAGCTATACTTACAGACTTAGCTTTCTTGGGCCTTTTTGTTCCTCTGTTGCCTAAAAAAAATCTATCTCAGAAGTAAGTCTTTTATAAATTTAGGAAGCTGTAAGAAGCCATACAAGTCACCTAAGAAATCATTAAATTATCAAATTATTTTCCAAACTTCAAGTCAAATTAAGATAACTTTCCTAAAAATTCCCAAACCCAAAAACAATTACACTGATTTGCTAAACCCTAAACAAATAGTTTTCCTAAATCTGTTTCCATATGAGAAATAAATATTTTGAAATTGAATACACACAAAAATAAAACTACACTTGAACTAAAGTTAAATTTCAGGTTCATTTGTTTTAAATAACTGCAGAGAGAAAAGCACTAGTTCTAAGAAACCAAAAAGGCCAATATCTTTATCTGAATTCCAAGCTTAATTTATTATTGTATGCTTTTTGATTAGATTAATGCATTAAAATTATAATGAAGGCTTTTAATGGCAATTAAAAAGGAGTCAAGCAATTTGGGCAATATGATATGGCTGAAAGAGCAGGCATGTAACTTATAAACAGTCAGCCCTGGGTTCAAATTCCAACTCTTCTGGCTTTAAATTTCAATTCTTCCAACTGATTGAAGGATACAATATGGATAACACGTAGAATTAAATAAGATATAGCTGTGAAATATCTATCACTGTACCTGAGATGAAACAGGTATGTAATAAATATTAGATAGGAAATTATTGGCAAGAAAGGACTCTTTCTCTGAGTTTATTTTCTCCATCCTAAAGTGGTAATAATAATGAAACCAGCTCATCCAGTCTTGTAAGATTGTTGTGAAGATCTAATGAGATAATTGCCAATGGAAGGCAGTCTCACGAAAAAAAGAACATTGGACAATTCACAAGCCTCTATGAGCCTCATTTTCTTCAAATAAACTGAAGGTCATGACAACTGCGTCTCACATCATCTTCATATTAATTAAAAATAAAAGCGCTAATGAATATGAAAATATCTAAAAGGTACAAAATACATATTAGCTGAATAGATATAAAATTTTACTACTGAATTACTTAATAGTAACTGTCCACTCAAACGGTTTTGTAGCATACAATACATATTATAGTATGATACATCAAAACAATCATATTTATGAACTAGAATTCTACATATTATTTTGTTCAGGTGAATCTGAGGCATTAAGAGTACTACAATGTGTAGGTCTGCTTTTGTTGAGACAAAAGTATGTTATAATGCACCTTCTCTTCTGCTTCCTCTTGAGATTGTGAGATAATTAGCAGGTTGAGTTTTACTGTGCAAGGGACACAAACGCAAATGCCTAAAGGGGATAGCCAGAAAACGTTTTAAGAAGTAGCTAGCCTTCTTAATTACTTTATAAGGAAAAAAGAAAAAAAAAGAAAAAAACAAGCACAGTTGTGACAATAAATGCCAACTGATGTTTGGCTGAGGTTTGGGGGATTAACAGGGAAACAAGACAAATGAGGGAATGCACTCCCATCCAAAGGGGCTTTGCCACTATAGAGGAATGAAGGGAATGAAGGGAATGAAGGCCCAGTGTAGCCAAATATTACATATTTAGAGTAGCTAGAAATTTAAGTTTTTAGCTGAAATTTCTCTTTTGTAAAGTATTGCCTCAAAAAACATTTTTGATACTATGTAAGCCAAACTAAACATGTCTGTGAGCCAGATGTAGCCAATTCTTTGTAATCTCTGTATTAAAGAAACAGGGTCAAAACCCTGTAGGTTATGCTTACCCTAGCATATAGCACAGTGTTTTGCACACACCAAGTGCTTAATATATATTTTTTGAACAAACTAATGAAGCAACAGAGCTTAGGAGACTGGAGAAAACACCCAGCAACAGGTGAAGAGCCAATGGACAGAGAAAATGCTAGGTCAGGAGGTTGCTGTGCTAGTGACTTGGGCACTCTGCTGTCTTAGTGACTCAGCTGAGCTCAGACCTATATTGTTTTTAAGTGTATTGCCTTCTTTATCCAGGAGATACATACATATCAGCCTATTAACTAGACAGCACTACATATATGCTGTTGGCCAACAAATACTTATATGTTTAGCATGTATGGGGGTAAAGTGTTAAACGTATGCATGCATAGTAAGGATATTAAAAATGTCCTTTCCTGAGATAATAAAGCAAAGGGTAAAATGCAAACATATTTGGAAAAAGCAAGAAGCTGAGAACCAGTAGCTCTACTATTAACAACCATGTAATGTTAACAACTGAGGGTTCTTTCATGATTCCCTATTATCCTACTACTAAATCACTAAAATAACTAACAGCTGGATCCTGGAGGATTTACATAGTGAGACCTCAAGTAATGAAACCACCTGGAAATCAAGAAATAAAAAGTGTGAACTGGATTTTTAAAACAATTGTTCTAAGGAAAGGTTAAAAAACACTGATTTGGAACAAGATTTACTTCTCTTCAGTGGATCTATTCAGTCAACCAATCCTTACATTGCCTGAGAAGATGGTAGGGTCCTGGGGCAGCCAGCAATACCTGAGTGATCCTTACTGGGACTTGGAAGAAGGCTGTTCTCAACAACACAGAAAGCACTGGAAAGGAGGGCTGGGCTGAAGACAGGGACCCCCCGCACCCGAGAACAGGGAAACTTTCTTCTTCACAGACTCAAACAAAAAGGTCTTCACATAAAACCTTGTGGCTTATACTCTCTTTATCCAATGTACGGACAGACAACAGAAAAATAGGGACAAAAATTAAATGAAAAATAGGGTGGGATGGGGGGATGGAATGTTTTGGGTGTTCTTTTATTTTTATTCTTATCTTTTTTTTTTTGAGCAATGAAAATGTTTAGAATTTGATTGTGGTGATGAACACACAACTATATGATGGCACTGTGAACAACTGTACACTCAGGATGATTGTATGCTATGTGAATATAGCTCAATAAAACTGAATTAAAAAAAAAAAGGTCTTTGCGCACCAAATTACTGACCACCAGAGCTCTCAAGGGAGAAAGTATCTTACATTTTATCTTCTATTTGGGAAAAAAGTAACAGTATGACTTATATGGGTGTTGAGGGAGTCTGCAACTCCTAACATTATGTAATAGAGAAAGAGCATGAACTATCTAGGTACACATGGTAATCTGAATGCAGAACCAAGCTAAAAAAATTGATTTTAAAATTTTTCCATTCATTTGTTCAATGCAGAAAACTAAATTAGTGGTCCTGAATAAATATCCTGCAACCTAACTCCAAAAAACCCAGAAATGATGAGGGAAAACATAAGACACAAGACAAGTCCAGAAGTTCTATATTATTATTACAGGAGTCACAGGAAGGACAAAAAGTACAGAGAAAAAATAATCAAAGAAATGCTAGAAGAAACATATCCCTGAGTTACATGAAGACCTGAGTTTTTAGACTGAAAGGGCTCAAGTCCCAAGTAGTAATTATTAAGAGATGGGAGTGGAGTGAGAAACACTTAAATAGATGTATCCTGAGGGGTAAGGGGGTAGAAATTTCTGACCTTCAAAGATAGAAATAATCTTGCAAGCTTTCAAATGGAAGTTACAGGTAACTTAAAATGGAAAAATTGAGACTAAGCCAGACCGCTCATCTACTATACTGGGAGTTAAAACAATTTTACAGACTTAAAGAAATAAAAAGACTGAAATAAAAATATTCTATACTCAGCCAAGACAGTATTAGTATGTGAAGCCAAATGAAAACAAAAATTTTTTCTGGAAAATATAAATAAGCAAACCAGATTAAGGACAGAAATCTAAATGGTCACTTTCTGTAAGGAATTATACTAAACCTTTAAAGTACAGATGATCTGAAATGAATGCTATTTTATATCTAGTTCTAGAAAATAGCAAAAGAAGATCTAAATTCTTTTTTCTGAAGCAAGTAAAACACTGATCCCAAGACTCAACAAAGATTACCCCCAAAACCAGTTCAACCTCATTTTTGACCACCAAGGCAAAAATTCTAAATAAAAAACTAGCAAACAGACTTCAGCCATACACTAATAGTGAAACACTAGAAGTGTTCCCACTGAAGTAAAAAACAAGCCAAGAATACCAACTACCACCATTAATTAACAGTGTCCTGGAAATACAAGCCAAAATAAATGAATAAAATTCAAGAGATAAAAATTGGATAGGAGTTAAAATTATCACTATTGCACATGAAGTGAACTATATACTTGGAAAACCAAAGACAATGAAAAACTATCACCAAAAAAAGATAGCTCAATGAGAGGTTGGGTACATTACTAACACGAGAAATCAAAGACCATCACACAAACAACAATCCATTAGAATAATAAAAAGGATAAACTATCTAGGAATAAACTAAACAAGACATTTACAATGCACCTATATATAAAGAAACTTTTTAAAACACTACTGAGGGAGATAAAAGAAAAATTTAACAAATGTGAAAGTAAACCATATTCTTGGGCAGGAAATCCTAATACCAAAGATGTCAATGTCACAATGGTAATCTATAAATTTAATGTGATCTTTAGTAAAATAACAGAATTTTATTTTAAAAGCAGACACATTAACTCTCAAGTTCAGAGTAAATAATAATTCTTAGAAAAAGAAGAAAACTGAGGTAAGAATAGAAAACCTAGATGTTAAAACTTAATATAAGGCTACATTAATTAAAACAGCATGACACTGGGTCAGAACTAAATGATCAAATCAATGGATTAGAAAAGATGTCCAGAAATAGACCCAAACACATATGGGAATTTAATGTATGATAAGTCTGCATTTCAAATAATAAGAACATATAAGAATTTTCATTCTCATGAAAATAAAGACGAAAATTACATTAAAATGTTTTTTATCCTAAGATTTGCAAAGATCAAAAGAGCGATAATACATTTTTCTAGCACTCTCATACACTGCAGGTGGGAATTAAAATGGGTACAGAATCTATGAACAGGAATTTGGCAAATAATTTCCAAAATTAAAAATGTACATATATCCCCGACCAAGCAAGGCTACTTCAAGGAATTCATCCCACAGTAATGCATACACAAAATACCAGGAACAACTTAAACTTCCATCAACAAGGGGCTGGGCTGGTTAAAAATTATGGCTTAAAATTATTCAAACACCATAATTACAAGGAACTTTGAACTGGAAGTGAGATCTGGCAGGTTTGTTCAGGTTAGTGTGAAAACAGCGCTACATCCCAAAGTAATCTGGGCACAGAATGAAAATATATATGCAGGCACCCCCGGAGGAGCTGGGGGGAAATGCTGGATTTCCCCACCTGGGTTGTTGCTAATGTTCTCACAAATATTGAGGACTGACAGTTTGGTGGTATGCTAAGCCCTCTATCTTGGGGCTTAGCCTTATGAAGCTTGTTACTGCAGAGGAAAGGATAAGCCTATTTATATTTGTGTCTAAGAGTCTCCCCCAGAGTACCTCTTCATTGCTCAGATGTGGCCTCTCTCTCTCTAAGCCCACTAGGCAGGTGAACTCACTGCCCTCCCCACCTATGTGGGACCTGATTCCCAGGGGTATAAATCTCTCCCTGGCAATGCAGGATATGACTCCAGGGATGAGCCTCGACCCAGCATCATGGGTTGAGAACATCTTCTTGACCAAAAGGGGGACACGAAATAAACTATTAAAGTTTCAGTGGCTGACAGATTTCAAATGGAGTCGAGAGGTCACTCTGGTGGGCATTCTTATGCACTACATAATATCCCTTTTTAGATTTTAGTGTATTGGAATAGCTAGAAGTAAATACCTATAACTATCAAACTACAATGACTGTAAAACTATGTAGCTTACATGGGGTGACAGTGTGATTGTAAACACCATGTGGATCACACTGCTTTTATCCAGTGTATGGATGGATGAGTAGAAAAATGGGGACAAAAACTAAATGAAAAATAGGGTGGAAAGGGGGGGATGATTTGGGTGTTCTTTACTTTTATTTTTTATTCCTATTTTTATTCATTCTGGTGTAAGGAAAATGTTCAAAAATAGATTGGGGTGATGAATGTACAACTATACAATGGTACTGTAAACAGTTGAATGTACACCATGGATGATTGTATGGTATGTGAATATATCTCAATAAAATTGAATTTAAAAAAAAAAAGGATATGGTCAACCCAGGTGTGTTCCTTCATGGTTCACAATGGACTAACAGCAAACCTTTATTGGGAATCCTTTGTTCTAGGTACTGTGCTCAAGGCGCTACTTAACACAGCACAGCTGTCATGAATAACGTTTGAATGAAAGCATAAACACTGTGTATAAACAGATGGTAATCTCTACCTAAAACTTCAGAACTTATTATCAGAGTCTCATAGTGGGTGCAAAACAATGAGGTAAAGAAAATGTGCTAATATTCCTATTTGGGGTGTCATTTAATAGCTATGCATAATAAACAGATGTCAAATACTAATTAAACATAGATTAAAAAATGTTGAACCTTAAAAAAATTATGGCTCATCTATGAAATAAAAAGTAAATGTAAAGAAGAGTGATGAAACTTATTTGGAATAGTTGACAACATATATTACAAAAGAAAAACCTCAAGGTTTGGACTGTACCCAGCATGGTATCAATGTGTAAAAAGTGTGCAGGGGAAAAATATATGTATGTATTTGCTTGCAAATGCATTAAATATCTCTGGAAGGAGTCACAAGAAACTAGTAGACTGGCTACCAGGGAAAGGGTGACTGAAGGACTGAGGTGAATGACAGATTTTTCACTGAACATCCTCTGTACCTCTTTGCTTTTGAACAATGCAAACGTATTAGCAATTCAAAAAATAAAATTAAAATTAAAAGACAGGAGGATGAGCAAAGATAGCAGACAAATGCAAATAAAAAGAAATCATTATTAGGAGACAATTCTTCATGGGTGTCTCATGTTTCTGCATGTATTACAAGCAGAGCACTGGCTGCCTTTGTTCTGGACTATCTTTTCAAGGATATTGGTTTACATAGCGAACAGCCTTAGAAAACAGACAGTAACCCCTTCCAGAGCAACGGGAAAAGACATGCTTACTTCCCATGACAAAAGATTCCTGTTTCCTAAGCTCAGGGTTCCTCTTCGGTAACACAACTCACTGAGTGTGCAAGTGTCACCTGGTCCTCTTCACATCACTCTATGTGAACTGGGACTTGAAACTGCCCAAAGAAAACGCTGATATTTTGGCTATTGCTAGAGCAATAAAATAAGGTCCTTTGTCTCAGACCCAGAAGTTTTATGTCCTCTGTGAGAATCCATGAAATTGTGGCATGTTAACCTGTTAAAATTCACACAGTTTTTGATAAGCCTAAGGTAAAGTAATATTAGATAAAGCAGAATGTATGGCTAAAACCATTAAATGGGACAGAAGAGAATATGTGATAACACAAAAAGTCAACCTGAAAAAGAAAATAAATGATAAGTATTTGTGTAAATAACACATCCGTAAAATATGTAAAACCAAAAGTAAAAATAGCTACAAGGCAAATATCATCAAAGGCAATTTATGAAACTTTAACTATGAGAAAAAACTGATAAAACCACAGTCACAGTGGCTGAGAGATTTCAAATGGAGTCGAGAGGTCACTCTGGTGGACATTCTTATGCACTATATAGATAACACCTCTTAGGTTTTAATGTATTGGAATAGCTAGAAGTAAATACCTGAAACTACCAAACTCTAACCCAGCAGACTGGACTCCTGAAGACAATTATATAATAATGTAGATTACAAGGGGTGACAGTGTGATTGTGAAGACCTTGTGGATCACATCCCCTTTATCTAGTGTATGGATCAGTAGAAAAATGGGGATAAAAAGTAAAGGACAAATGGGGTGGGATGGGGGGATGATTTGGGTGTTCTTTTTTCACTTTTATTTTTTATTCTTGTTCTGGTTCTTTCTGATGTAAGGAAAATGTTCAGAGATTGTGGTGATGAATGCATAACTATGTTATCATACTGTGGCCAGTGGACTGTATACCATGGATGATTGTATGGTGTGTGAATGTATTTCAATGAAACTGAATTTAATTAAAACAAAACAAAAAACAAACAAACAAAAAACAGTCACAGTGGGGTACTTTAACAAACTTCTTCCCAAATTTGTCAGACTAAGTCTACCAAACAGAAGCAAAGATACAGAGCATTTCAATAATAAAATTTATTGGAAGAACTTATATACACATTACAAAAATAACAAGTAAATTTTTTCATCTTCTACAGAAAACATGCATGCTTCTCTTACATTCATGAACTATATTTACAGAACTCAATTATGTACTTAGTCACAAAGAAAATACCAATAAATCTTAAAAACTTAAGATACGGGCAGCATTCTCTATTATCAAGATCAAAATAACATTCTGCATCTCCCTCACCTCTCAAAATGCATCTCTGAAATTAAGAAGCATATTTTTCTAAACAACCCCTGAATCAATGAGCAAAATAAAAATTAAAACAAGAGGTTATCTAGAAATTAACAAAAAGAAAATTTCATACTAAAATCTAGGCATAGCTAAAGCTATCACAAGAGAAATACTGATATCCTAAAAAACTCTTATTATTAAAATTGAAGATCGAAAAGAAATCAACTAAGGAACCAACTTTAAAGTGACTCCTTTGAAAATAATTAAATAACACCCTTTCAGCTAGCCCAATCAAGGTACAAAAGGAACAAAACAAAAATACACACATCATTACAATGTAAAAGGCAACATGACCAAAGATATTGAAAAGAGAAAATAATAATTACAAGAAAACAGCTAACTAGGAAATTTAGAGGAAAATGATTATTTTCTAACAAAATACAAATTACCAAAATTGACTCAAGAAGTGGTAGAAATAATTGATCAAGCCTGTCAAAGAGCCACTCTTAAAAAGAATGGATGGTTTTATAGCGGCATTCTTTATGCTATGAAAAGAACAAGTATTTCTTGGGTTATTCAAATTATTCCAGAGCAAAGACAGGATGGAAAGTTTTCCAACTCATTTTACTAGCAATGTTTTTAAAAAGTAATACCCCATGATCAAACATTTAAGTCCAGCAACATTAGAAATCAACACATTAAAACATTAGGAAGTTTATCAACATAATTTACCAACAAAAATGGGAAAGCATTTAATAAAATTAAGCTGTTTTACTTTAAGTAAAAGAGAAAGAAAAGGAAATAACATATACACAATAAAGATAATTTACCAAAATTCAAAACAAGCATCTATTAAGCAGTGCAACACCAAAGACATGAGAACCGAGACTGGCATGCCCACTGACACTACTGTTTCTCTCCGTTGTTTTTAAGCTTCAAACTAATGCAGTAAGACAAACAAAACATGTGCATAAACACTTGAGAAAAAATTATCTTCATTTGCAGACAATAGTTATATAGCTAGAAAATCCAAAGACACCTAAAACCAATAACCATACCAACAAAACCAGTTTCAAGTTAAAATGGAGAAAACAAATGCCATTCACGTCAGTAACAAAACTATTAAATACTTAGAAAAGAACTTGCCAAATTTAACACTAAGAATATAGGTTCTCTATACATCCAAATAAACGTAGAGACAAATCATGTTACTTGATAAGACTGAAGTCTAAAAGAACAGTATTGAGCAAAATAGTGTATATCATAATGATTTTCTGAACAGCCTACTTTTTCATGCTACTGAAGAGTGAATAAGTGATTTAATGAAGGGTAAAGCATCTAGGTTACAGTTAGGTCTTTACATTAATAGATAATAAAGGATAATAAACTACTTTACATTCACTCGTGTTCTCTAGGTATTATAAAAAATATAAAATATTTGAAATAAGAAAGCACAACTTCATAATAGGAATCCTCTCTATGGGAATTCCACAATATAAAACCTAATAAAGTTAACTCGTGTTTTTCCTCTAAAACCTGGGTAAGAGAAATTATAAAATCTTTTGCCTCTGGGGCTTACAATAGCAACTTTCATTACCCTAAATCCCTTTTTCCACTACTGTAATATTGACAAATAAGATCATGCATGCACCACAGAATGTTTTGCCTCTTAGGATTAGTCACTATGTTAAGCTTTCACTCTTCTGTAGTGATTTATATACTCATTTTTTCAATCACTGACATCAGTATAGACCAGATATATTTATTTTATATTTTGAGCTATAATACAATACCATGTTATATCAATTTTGTTGCTCAAATCGTTCTAATGTTGGTCATTGGGAGCTCTTTCAAGTTGGCCTCGGTGTCCCTTTTATAAACCCTCTTCCTTTAGTTTTTTGACCAACTTCCTTACTTTCTGATACCATAAGATGTTCCAGGTTCATCTCTATTTTTCCAGTCCCAGACTCAGTCATTTCTCCTAGGAGTCTGGGTTTCTTTTAACTGGAGAATGGTATTTAGAAACCAAAATCTGCGTGTTAGGAATCAAAGATTTTCTAGAAAAGGTTTCTTAATTACTTATTTTATTGTAATGTTAGCTTAGACGCACTGTAAAAAAACAAACAAAAAAAACTGTTGAGTTAAACATAATTTCCCAAAAATGCCATTTTGTGTTAATATTGCTTTCCCTGAAACCAAACTACTCTTCAACTTGGAAGACATATCCAAAAGCCACTTCTGAGGCAACTCCAGGGCAATGCTGTGGATTATCAAGGCAAAAGTGACTTAAAGAGGGGAAAAAAGCACTTAAAAAGCTAGACCAAGTAATAAATGGTCATTGAGAAAACACTTGCATTACCACTTCCGGTTAGTCAGAGGCCACTTCTTTAATCATCCTCTAAAATCTTTTCTGAGCTCAACGAAATAGTCAGTGATCCTTTGCAAAATCCTTACTCCCCCTCTTTGGAAAATCCTAAAAATCTCATTTCATAATTTTCGCATTTTCCAAACATCAACATCCCTGGCGTATTGTTTAGAGTAGTTGGTGCTCTCTTATAATATTTTTTCCCCTGAATCCACTCACTTAACTGCCAACTCTTAAGTCACCTGTGACTCCTTCCTCCCCATTTCCAGCAATCACTAAACCCAGCTCCTCCTTTCTTTATAATGCTGACATCTCTTTCCACTTTCAAAACATCATCTAACCACTCTGCATGTAAAGAACCAAGAACCAGTCTCCTAGGGGCGGGAGGCGGGGCAAGATGGCGGACTGGTGAGCTGTATGTTTTAGTTACTCCTCCAGGAAAGTAGGTAGAAAGCCAGGAACTGCGTGGACTGGACACCACAGAGCAATCTGACTTTGGGCATACTTCATACAACACTCATGAAAATGTGGAACTGCTGAGATCAGCGAAATCTGTAAGTTTTTGCGGCCAGGGGTCCCGCGCACCTCCCTGCCAGGCTCAGTCCCATGGGAGGAGGGGCTGTCAGCTCCAGGAAGGAGAAGGGAGAACTGCACTGGCAGCCCTTATCGGAAACTCATTCTACTGATACAAACTCCAACCATAGATAGACTGAGACCAGACACCAGAGAATCTGAGAGCAGCCAGCCCAGCAGAGAGGAGACAGACATAGAAAAAAAAAGCACAAAAAACTCCAAAATAAAAGCGGAGGATTTTTGGAGTTCTGGTGAACATAGAAAGGGGAAGGGCAGAGCTCAGGCCCTGAGGCTCATATGCAAATCCCGAAGAAAAGCTGATCTCTCTGCCCTGTGGACCTTTCCTTAATGGCCCTAATTGCTTTGTCTCTTAGCATTTCAATAACTCATTAGATCTCTGAGGAGTGCCCTTTTTTTTTTTTTAATCCTTTTTTCTTTTTCTAAAACAATTACTCTAAGAAGCCCAATGCAGAAAGCTTCAAAGACTTGCAATTTGGGCAGGTCAAGACAAGAGCAGAACTAAGAGAGCTCTGAGACAAAAGGCAATAATCCAGTGGCTGAGAAAATTCACTAAACACCACAACTTTCCAAGAAAAGGGGGATGTCCGCTCACAGCCATAATCCTGGTGGACAGGAAACACTCCTGCCCATTGCCAGCCCCATAGCCCAGAGCTGCCCCAGACAACACAGTGTGACGGAAGTGCTTCAAATACCAGGAACACTCCACAAAACTGGGTGTGGACATTGGCCTTCCCTGCACCCTCAGCTGGTTGTCACAGAGGTGGGAAGGTGGAGCAGTGTGAATTAACAAAGCCCCATTCAGCCATCATTTCAGCAGACTGGGAGCCTCCCTACACAGCCCAGCAGCCCAGAACCGCCCTGGGGGGACGGCACTCACCTGAGACAGCACAGTCATCCCTGAACAGAGGACCAGGGGGTGCACGGCCTGGAAAAGGGACCCACTCGCAAGTCTCAGGAGCCATACGCCAATACCAAGGACTTGTGGGCCAGTGGCAGAGACAAACTGTGGCATGACTGAACTGAAGGATTAGACTATTACAGCAGCTGTAAAACTCCAGGATCACCAGGGAGACTTGATTGTTAGAGCCACTCCCCCTCCCTGACTGCCCAGAAACATGCCCCATATACAGGGCGGGCAACACCAACTACACACGCAAGCTTGGTATGCCAGTTGGACCCAACAAGACTCACTCCCCCACTCACCACAAAGGCAAAGCAGGGAGAAGTACCTTGTGGAGAACAGGTGGCTCGTGGACGCCACCTGCTGGTTAGTTAGAGAAAGTGTACTCCACGAAGCTGTAGATCTGATAAATTAGAGATAAGGACTCCAGTTGGTCTACACATCCTAAAGAACCCTATCAAGTACAGCAAATGCCAAGAGGCCAAAAACAACAGAAAATTATAAAGCATATGAAAAAACCAGACGATATGGATAACCCAAGCCCAAGCACCCAAATCAAAAGACCAGAAGAGACACAGCACCTAGAGCAGCTACTCAAAGAACTAAAGATGAACAATTAGACCATGGTACGGGATACAAAGGAAATCAAGAAGACCCTAGAAGAGCATAAAGAAGACATTGCAAGACTAAATAAAAAAATGGATGATCTTATGGAAATTAAAGAAACTGCTGACCAAATTAAGAAGATTCTGGACACTCATAGTACAAGACTAGAGGAAGTTGAACAACGAATCAGTCACCTGGAAGATAACAGAATGGAAAATGAAAGCATAAAAGAAAGAATGGGGAAAAAAATTGAAAAAATCGAAATGGACCTCAGGGATATGATAGATAATATGAAACGTCCCAATATAAGACTCATTGGTGTCCCAGAAGGGGAAGAAAAGGGTAAAGGTCTAGGAAGAGTATTCAAAGAAATTGTTGGGGAAAACTTCCCAAATCTTCTAAACAACAAAAATACACAAATCATAAATGCCCAGCGAACTCCAAATACAATAAATCCAAATAAACCCACTCCGAGACATATTCTGATCACACTGTCAAACACGGAAGAGAAGGAGCAAGTTCTGAAAGCAGCAAGAGAAAAGCAATTCACCGCATACAATGGAAACAGCATAAGACTAAGTAGTGACTACTCAGCAGCCACCATGGAGGCAAGAAGGCAGTGGCATGATATATTTAAAACTCTGAGTGAGAAAAATTTCCAACCAAGAATACTTTATCCAGCAAAGCTCTCCTTCAAATTTGAGGGAGAGCATAAATTTTTCACAGACAAACAAATGCTGAGAGAATTTGCTAACAAGAGACCTGCCCTACTGGAGATACTAAAGGAGCCCTACAGACAGAGAAACAAAGAAATGAGAGAGAGACTTGGAGAAAGGTTCAGTACTAAAGAGATTCGGTATGGGTACAATAAAGGATATTAATAGAGAGAGGGGAAAAATATATATGACACACATAAACCAAAGGATAAGATGGCTGATTCAAGAAATGCCTTCATGGTTATAACGTTGAATGTAAATGGATTAAACTCCCCAATTAAAAGATACAGATTTGCAGAATGGATAAAAAAAAAATGAACCATCAATATGTTGCATACAAGAGATTCATCTTACACACAGGGACACAAAGAAACTGAAAGTGAAAGGATGGAAAAAAATATTTCATGCAAGCTACAGCCAAAAGAAAGCAGGTGTAGCAATATTAATCTCAGATAAAATAGACTTTAAATGCAGGGATGTTTTGAGAGACAAAGAAGGCCACTACATACTAATAAAAGGGGCAATTCAGCAAGAAGAAATAACAATCGGAAATGTCTATGCACCCAATCAAGGTGCCACAAAATACATGAGAGAAACACTGGCAAAACTAAAGGAAGCAATTGATGTTTCCACAATAATTGTGGGAGACTTCAACACATCACTCTCTCCTATAGATAGATCAACCAGACAGAGGATCAATAAGGAAACTGAAAACCTAAACAATCTGATAAATGAATTAGATTTAACAGACATATACAGCACATTACATCCCAAATCACCAGGATACACATACTTCTCTAGTGCTCACGGAACTTTCTCCAGAATAGATCATATGCTGGGACATAAAACAAGCCTCAATAAATTTAAAAAGATTGAAATTATTCAAAACACATTCTCTGACCACAATGGAATACGATTAGAAGTCAATAACCATCAGAGACTTAGAAAATTCACAACTACCTGGAGGTTAAACAACACACTCCTAAACAATCAGTGGGTTAAAGAAGAAATAGCAAGAGAAATTGCTAAATATATAGAGACGAATGAAAATGAGAACACAACATATCAAAATCAATGGGATGCAGCAAAAGCAGTGCTAAGGGGGAAATTTATAGCACTAAATGCATATATGAAAAAGGAAGAAAGAGCCAAAATCAAAGAACTAACGGATCAACTGAAGAAGCTAGAAAATGAACAGCAAACCAATCCTAAACCAAGTAGAAGAAAAGAAATAACAAGGATTAAAGCAGAAATAAATGACATAGAGAACAAAAAAACAACAGAGAGGATAAATATCACCAAAAGTTGGTTCTTTGAGAAGATCAACAAGATTGACAAGACCCTAGCTAGACTGACAAAATCAAAAAGAGAAAAGGCCCAAATAAACAACATAATGAATGAAAAAGGTAACCGAACTGCAGACCCTGAAGAAATTAAAAAAATTATAAGAGGATACTATGAACAACTGTATGGCAACAAACTGGATAATGTAGAGGAAATGGACAATTTCCTGGAAACATATGAACAACCTAGTCTGACCAGAGAAGAAATAGAAGACCTCAACCAACCCATCACAAGCAAGGAGATCCAATCAGTCATCAAAAAGCTTCCCACAAATAAATGCCCAGGGCCAGATGGCTTCAGAGGGGAATTCTACCAAACTTTCCAGAAAGAACTGACACCAATCTTACTCAAACTCTTTCAAAACATTGAAGAAAATGGAACACTACCTAACTCATTTTATGAAGCTAACATCAATCTAATACCAAAACCATGCAAAGACGCTACAAAAAAGGAAAACTACCGGCCAATCTCCCTAATGAATATAGATGCAAAAATCCTCAACAAAATACTTGCAAATCGAATCCAAAGACACATTAAAAAAATCATACACCATGACCAAGTGGGGTTCATTCCAGGCATGCAAGGATGGTTCAACATAAGAAAAACAATCAATGTATTACAACACATTAAAAATTCAAAAGAGAAAAATCAAATGATCATCTCAATAGATGCTGAAAAAGCATTTGACAAAATCCAACATCCCTTTTTGATAAAAACACTTCAAAAGGTAGGAATTGAAGGAAACTTCCTCAAATGCTCTTTGTTAAAGAGCATATATGAAAAACCCACACCAGCATAGTACTCAATGATGAGAGACTGAAAGCCTTCCCTCTAAGATCAGGAACAAGACAAGGATGCCCGCTGTCACCACTGTTATTCAACATTGTGCTGGAAGTGCTAGCCAGGGCAATCCGGCAAGACAAAGAAATAAAAGGCATCCAAACTGGAAAAGAAGAAGTAAAACTGTCATTGTTTGTAGATGATATGATCTTATATCTGGAAAACCCTGAGAAATCGACGATACAGCTACTAGAGCTAATAAACAAATTTAGCAAAGTAGCAGGATACAAGATTAATGCACATAAGTCAGTAATGTTTCTATATGCTAGAAATGAACAAACTGAACAGACACTCAAGAAAAAGATACGATTTTCAATAGCAACTAGAAAAATCAAGTACCTAGGAATAAACTTAACCAAAGATGTAAGAGACCTATACAAAGAAAACTACGTAACTCTACTAAAAGAAATAGAAGGGGACCTTAAAAGATGGAAAAATATTCCATGTTCATGGATAGGAAGGCTAAATGTCATGAAGATGTCAATTCTACCCAAACTTATCTACAGATTGAATGCAATCCCAATCAAAATTCCAACAACCTACTTTGCAGACTTGGAAAAGCTAGTTATCAAATTTATTTGGAAAGGGAAGATGCCTCGAATTGCTAAAGACACTCTAAAAAAGAAAAACAAAGTGGGAGGACTTCACTCCCTGACTTTGAAGCTTATTATAAAGCCACAGTTGTCAAAACAGCATGGTACTGGCACAAAGACAGACATATAGATCAATGGAATCGAATTGAGAATTCAGAGATAGACCCTCAGATCTATGGCCGACTGATCTTTGATAAGGCCCCCAAAGTCACTGAACTGAGTCATAATGGTCTTTTCAACAAATGGGGCTGGGAGAGTTGGATATCCATATCTGAAAGAATGAAAGCGGACCCCTACCTCACACCCTACACAAAAATTAACTCAAAATGGACCAAAGATCTCAATATAAAAGAAAGTACCATAAAACTCCTAGAAGATAATGTAGGAAAACATCTTCAAGACCTTGTATTAGGCGGCCACTTCCTAGACTTTACACCCAAAGCACAAGCAACAAAAGAAAAAAACAGATAAATGGGAACTCCTCAAGCTTAGAAGTTTCTGCACCTCAAAGGAATTTGTCAAAAACGTAAAGAGGCAGCCAACTCAAAGGGAAAAAATTTTTGGAAACCATGTATCTGACAAAAGACTGATATCTTGCATATATAAAGAAATCCTACAACTCAATGACAATAGTACAGACAGCCCAATTATAAAATGGGCAAAAGATATGAAAACACACTTCTCTGAACAGGAAATACAAATGGCCAAGAAACACATGAAAAAATGTTCAGCTTCACTAGCTATTAGAGAGATGCAAATTAAGACCACAATGAGATACCATCTAACACCTATTAGAGTGGCTTCCATTAAACAAACGGGAAACTACAAATGCTGGAGGGGATGTGGAGAAATTGGAACTCTTATTCATTGTTGGTGGGACTGTATAATGGTTCAGCCACTCTGGAAGTCAGTCTGGCAGTTCCTTAGAAAACTAGATATAGAGTTACCATTCGATCCAGCGATTGCACTTCTCGGTATATACCCGGAAGATCGGAAAGCAGTGACACGAACAGATATCTGCACGCCAATGTTCACAGCAGCATTATTCACAATTGCCAAGAGATGGAAACAACCCAAATGTCCTTCAACACATGAGTGGAGAAATAAAATGTGGTATACACACACGATGGAATACTACAGGGCAGTAAGAAGGAACGACCTCGGGAAACATATGACAACATGGATGAACCTTGAAGACATAATGCTGAGCGAAATAAGCCAGGCACAGAAAGAGAAATATTATATGCTACCACTAATGTGAACTTTGAAAAATGTAAAACAAATGGTTTATAATGTAGAATGTAGGGGAACTAGCAATAGAGAGCAATTAAGGAAGGGGGAACAGTAATCCAAGAAGAACAGATATGCTATTTAATGTTCTGGGGATGCCCAGGAATGACTATGGTCTGTTAATTTCTGATGGATATAGTAGGAGCAAGTTCACAGAAATGTTGCTATATTATGTCACTTTCTTGGGGTAAAGTAGGAACAGGTTGGAAGTAAAGCAGTTATCTTAGGTTAGTTGTCTTTTTCTTACTCCCTTGTTATGGTCTCTTTGAAATGTTCTTTTATTGTATGTTTTTCTTTTTCGTTTTTTTTTTTTTTTAATTTTTTTTCCATACAGTTGATTTAAAAAGGAAAAAAAGTTTAAAAAAAAAAAAAAAAAGAAAAAAATATGTAGTGCCCCCTTGAGGAGCCTGTGGAGAATGCAGGGGTATTCGCCTACCCCACCTCCATGGTTGCTAACATGACCACAGACATAGGGGACTGGTGGTTTGATGGGTTGAGCCCTCTACCATAAGTTTTACCCTTGGGAAGATGGTTGCTGCAAAGGAGAGGCTAGGCCTCCCTATAACTGTGCTAAGAGCCTCCTCCCGAATGCCTCTTTGTTGCTCAGATGTGGCCCTGTCTCTCTAGCTAAGCCAACTTCAAAGGTGAAATCACTGCCCTCCCCCCTACGTGGGATCAGACACCCAGGGGAGTGAATCTCCCTGGCAACGTGGAATATGACTCCCGGGGAGGAATGTAGACCTGGCATCGTGGGACGGAGAACATCTTCTTGACCAAAAGGGGATGTGAAAGGAAATGAAATAAGCTTCAGTAGCGGAGAGATTCCAAAAGGAGCCGAGAGGTCACTCTGGTGGGCACTCTTACGCACAATTTAGACGACCCTTTTTAGGTTCTAAAGAATTGGGGTAGCTGGTGGTGGATACCTGAAACTATCAAACTACAACCCAGAATCCATGAATCTCAAAGACAATTGTATAAAAATGTAGCTTATGAGGGGTGACAATGGGATTGGGAAAACCATAAGGACCACACTCCACTTTGTCTAGTTTATGGATGGATGAGTAGAAAAATAGGGGAAGGAAACAAACAAACAAACAGACAAAGGTACCCAGTGTTCTTTTTTACTTCAATTGCTCTTTTTCACTTTAATTATTATTCTTATTATTTTTGTGTGTGTGCTAATGAAGGTGTCAGGGATTGATTTAGGTGATGAATGTACAACTATGTAATGGTACTGTGAACAGTCGAATGTACGATTTGTTTTGTATGACTGCGTGGAATGTGAATATATCTCAATAAAATGAAGATTAGAAAAAAAAATTAAAAAAAAAAAAAGAACCAAGAACCCATCTCCAAACTGGTATTTAATAAGATATTTTCCTTCCAAACATTTTTTGCATAGTAACGCCATATTAGTTTTCTAAGTTCCAAATAATTTCCACAAGAACTTCATTATCCAGTCCTAGTTTCAACTTTTCATGACTTCTCTCACTTATCATTCTCCCTTGCCTCCAACTATAATTTTATAGCTGTTACTCCTAAAACATGCCCTCCTCTTCTATCCAAATTTTATTAATCCTTGCAAGGCCTAGGTTAAATGTCTAAATAAAGACAGGTTTAACTTCTACAGTGTACACAAATAAAAAATAATTTTGTGAAAGGGTAAAAATGTTGATAGATGTTGCTGAATCCCTAGGTTTACCACTTAAAAGAGGAAACAGAAAAAAAATGAGATAAATTTGCAAATACATTTTTATTAATATTTGCATTAGAATTCCTTTAAAATGAGAGTCTTCCAATACCACATCTTAACCAAAATAAGAAGCATAACCACTGGAAAAAAAGCTTTCCCCTTCAGGACAACTATATTATTTCACTTGGTCTCTTCAGCACTCCAAGAATTTTCGGGGTCTCTGTTTTACTCCTCTGATTTTTATACTCAAGAAAGCTTACTTGCAATGTAGTAATGATATGAAATCAACATTAAAGTGAAAGAAGGATGAGGAGAATACACAAAAAAGGGAAGGCTTATATAAATATCTATGAAATGACGACACAAAACAATAATTATTGAATAAAGGAAAAAAAGATGTCATCTCCCTTCTCAAAATTATTAATGAAATCCGAAGTGGAATCTGAAACCTACTTAGAGATCTAAGAGAACTTACTTCCTTCTCACTTTTAACTAAGTAGTTTAATTTCAATTTCTATTCTTTGTGCCTTCATTCATAAGCCATAAGGAACCCTCAAGATAAATACTTTTACTGATATAAACAGCTTTTTACAGAATTTCTATTTCTATACAGCTTATGAAAGGATCAAAGCTTCTACAAAGATTAAGTTCTGCTAGAATTGCAGTAGGAAAGCTGCCTATCATCAAATTTGAACTTCAGATTTCAGCCATGTGACCTATCATGTATGAAAAAAAATTTTTTCCATTAAACTGCAGCTTTAAATTACCGTATCAGATCTGAACAGGTAGTTTTCTAATTATCTTCCTGTCACCCGTCTTACCCCTGTGTATTATAGAACTAGTATTGGCATGCGAGACTTTTAGACTTCTAATTTAGGATTCAACTATGGGCTTTTAAAAATAAAATATCAAATGAGTTTTAGATTTGTTAACATGTTAGTTAACACGGCACCTACTACATTTACCTCTCAAAGTTGAAGGCAGTATTTCTTAGTAATAACATTAGCTACTGTTAAGCACCCACTATCTTTAAAGAACTATCCATGATTTCTCATTTGGTTCTCACAATAACCCTATTGAGATAGGTACTATTTCTAGACCTATTTCCACAGGAAAGAAAACCAAAACCAGTATTACACTGCTAGCAATTGACAGAACTGATAGAACAAGTACCTGAACTCAGCAATCTGGATTCAAACCTTGTATTCTTTAACTTTTACTTAATATCTTAAAATTCACTTTGGTGGCACTTTTGGGCAGCTAAATGTTAACAGAAGGGCAGTGAATACAGTGCCATATAAAAGAGGCTTGTAATTTCTGTAGTAAGACAACACTGAAAGTTATAGACTATGGCAAAATTTCTTCTAAGACCATTTCCTATCCATTATCTTTATAGAGTAAAGATATGCTAAATTTCAAATTACTCCACAAAGTAAGAAGCCTTTTAGAAATGTTAACACTAGTGGAACCAATTAAAATATTATTTTGAGGGTTACTTTTAACATTTTTCTATTTTTGTTTGTTTTGCTTTACTTTAGGTATGGATCTAATCCTTGAATCCGAGAATTCCTGTTTTTAAACAACTCTAGAAAGTCCTCTGCCATTTCCCTTCAAACATTACCCCTCATCACTTCTATCTCTTTTGCTGCAATTATCATATACATGGTGGCTGTTCTCATTCCAGGCTCCAAGTTACGTACCTCTCCTCTGTATTTTCCATCACTCTCTTTCTCCACAACTGCTCAGTGTAATTTCCTCAGATCCATCAAATTCTCCCTGAAGCTTTATATAATCTGCTACTTAACTTATTGAGATTTTAATTTCAATGATTAATGGGTAAGAGATCATTTGAACCTTTTTCAACTCTGCCTGTTCTTTATTCAGAGTGTCTTATTTTCTTTCCCCTTGGTTCCTCTTCATCCTTTTATAGTTTTAATGATTTGAAAAGTCACTTTTAAAGTTGCTGGGATGTTAATTCTAACTGCATCTACTGACTCTCACTCCTTGAACATTTATAATTTTTGATCATGATAGACACTGTATTTTTCCATAGGAACCCCACTGGTTTTTAAAAGCTTTGCTTTTGTTTATGCCAAGCTGCACTGAGATATCATCTGCTTTGAAGTAAAGCATAAGAGATTTGCCTTTAATTTCACTGCATGACATGACAATCAATCTGTAGTATAAAAAAATACCTTTTCATTTCAATGCTGCCCAATAGGTAATCTTTATTAAGTCACTTAAAACTACAATTCAGGATCTACATTTAAGTCAAAACTCAACCACAGAAACCACCAATGCAAATAAATGAACAGAGACATCAAAGCAATTAACAGAAACCCTTCACAGAAGGCAAAGTTCACAAATGCTTAGGCAATGATAAATACCTTCTTATTGATCTGCTTGGTGGTTGGCAAATTACTTTTTTAAAACCTCAATTATAGAACGCATGCCAATTTCCAAACACATCCTGAACTGAGAAATTGTGGAGAGAAAAATCTTGAAAACCAGAGAATGTAGCATATAAGGCA
This sequence comes from Choloepus didactylus, assembly GCF_015220235.1. Classification (NCBI taxonomy): domain Eukaryota; kingdom Metazoa; phylum Chordata; class Mammalia; order Pilosa; family Megalonychidae; genus Choloepus; species Choloepus didactylus. The sequence goes on along the minus strand of NC_051311.1, from coordinate 140,131,323 downwards.
GAAAACTTTAAAACAAAATGATAACTACAACCGTCTGACAGGCCAGACAATATCTAGTAGGGGAGAAAGTCTGTTCTTTCCTGCAAAGACATGACTTGGGAAGCCAGATCACTGGGAGGCTGCATGTGCACTTTGGAATCAAGGCTCTCACTGCCTGACACATTCGTATTTCCAACTTCTGGGTGAATGTGACAAAGCACATTCTCCCACTGACAGCGCAAAAGTTGGAATCTTTTTTCCTCATTTTCACTGCAGAACAAGTTACCTTCTGATTGACTCAATCTTTCTTCAAATATGTTTACTCTGAGTAATAACCATACACCCTGCTCTGGCCGCAGTCTTCTTTCAAATGATTTTCAATAACTATGCTTTGATCCACTACATGAATTTACAGTTTAACTCTAAAAAGAAAACTTTATTTCAAGTTGCACCTCCTTCAAATGTACATGCACACACACAGTACTAACTACAAAAAAACCCACAAAAACTTGTTAAATGTAAACCTAACTGCCTTCAATCACAGAAGTTAAATAAAAAACTGAACTTTGTATGATGCAAAATATACTCTGATCCACTATAGTTTAAAGACTGATACAATCAAGATTAAGAACTTGCTAACAGGCAAGATGGCAGAGTGGTGAGGTGTAGGTTTTAGTTACTCCTCCAGGACAGTAAGTAGAAAGCCAGGAACTGCATGGACTCGACACCACAGAGCAATTTGACTTTGGGCATACTTCATACAACACTCACAAACACGTGGAACAGCTGAGATCAGCGAAATCTGTAAGTTCTCATGGCCAGGGTATCCGTGCCCCTCCCTGCCAGACTCAGTCCTGTGGGAGGAGCAGCTGTCAGTGCTGGGAACGAGGCGGGAGAACTGCAGTTGCAGCTCTGACTGAAAACTCATACTGCTGATCGAAACTCCAAACACAGCTAGACTGAGACCAGACACCAGAGAGTCCAGGAGCAGTCAACCCAGCAGGGAGGAGACAGGGCTAGCAAAAACAGCAAAAACAAAATAAATAAAAAATAAAAACACAGACTTTTTGCAGTTCTGATGAACATAAAACGGAGAAGGGCAGGGCTTAAACAGAATCAGGCTCATACACAAATCCAGAGGGCGACCTCCACTGCCTGAAGAGTTGGTTTCTCTGTTTTCTTGATTGTTCCTTAATGGCCCTAATCTCCTTGTCTCTTAGCATTTCAATCGGCCATTAGATCTGCAAGGAGGCCACTTCTCTCTCTCTCTCTCTCTCTCTCTCTCCTTTTAAAATCTCTTTCTCTTTTTCTCAAACAATTACTCTAAGAAGCCCATTACAGAAAGCCTCAAAGACTTGCAATCTGGGCGCAGGCAAGAGCAGAACTAAAACAGCTCTGAGAGACAAAGCAATAAGTCTAGCAGCTGAGAAAATTTGCTAAACACCACAACTCCCCAAGAAAAGGGGGGTGTCCCCTTACAATCTTCCTGGAGGGCATGGACAATAGCCTTTCACGCCCCTGCAGCTAACTGTCCCAGAGCTGGGAAGGCAGAGCTGTGTGAAAAGGGGGAAATTAACACGCCCCGTTCAGCCATCCTTTCAGCAGACTGGGAATGCCCCTACACGGCCCTGCGGCCCAGAACATCCCTTGGGGGACGGTGCTCACCTGTGATGTAGCACAGTTTTCCCGCAGCAGAAGACATAAGAGGGCACGGCTTTGAAGAGGGACCCACTCACAAGTCCTAGAGACCATACGCCAATACCAAGGACTTGTGGGTCAGTGGCAGACAAAAACTGTGGTGAGACTGAAGTGAAGGATTAGACTACTGCAACAGTTTTAAATCTCCAGGAACACCTGGGAGATTTCATTATTAAAGCCGCCCTTCCTCCCTAACTGCTCAGACACAAGCCCCAAATTCAGGGCACGCAGCACCAACTACACAAGCAAATGTGGTGTACCAAGTGGACCCCACAAGACTCACACCCCCACTCACCACAAAGACAAAGTTGGGGAGAACTGGCTTGAGGAGATTAGGTGGCATGCAGACATCACCTGCTGGTTAGTTAGAGAAAGTGTACTCCACGAAGATACAGATCTGACAAACTGGAGATAAGTGTTTCAATCAGTCTACATATCCTAAAAGAACCCTATCAAATTAAGCAAATGCCAAGAGGCCAAAAACAACAGAAAAATTTAAAGCATATGAAAAAACCAGATGATATGGATAACCCAAACCCAAACACCCAAATCCAAAGATCAGAAGAGACACAGTACTTGGAGCAATTAATCCAAGAACTAAAGACAAACCATGAGAGCATGGCACAAGATATAAAGAACATGAAGAAGAGCATGGTACAGGATATAAAGGACATGAAGAAGACCCTAGAAGAGCATAAAGAAGAAATTGCAAGAGTAAATAAACAAATAGATGATCTTATGGAAATAAAAGAAACTGTCGACCAAATTAAAAAGATTCTGGATACTCATAGTACAAGACTAGAGGAAGATGAACAGTGAATCCGTGACCACGAGGACAACAGAATGGAAAATGAAAGAACAAAAGAAAGAATGGGGAAAAAAAATCAAAATGGACCTCAGGGATACGATAAATATTACAAAACGTCCAAATGTAAGACTCATTGGTGTCCCAGAAGGGGAAGAGAAGGGTAAAGGTCTAGGAAGAGTATTCAAAGAAATTGTTGGGGAAAACTTCCCAAGTCTTCTAAACACCATAAATACACAAATCTTAAATGCCCAGTGAACTCCAAATAGAATAAATCCAAATAAACCCACTCCGAGACATATTCTGATCACACTGTCAAATACTGAAGAGAAGGAGCAAGTTCTGAAAGCAGCAAGAGAAAAGCAATTCACCACTTACAAAGGACACAGCATAAAACTAAGTAGGGACTAATCAGCAGCCACCATGGAGGCGAGAAGGCAGTGACATGACATATTGAAAATTCTGAGAGAAGAACTGCCAACCAAGAATTCTATATCCAGCAAAGCTCTCCTTCAGATTTGAGAGAGAGCTCAAATTTTTCGCAAAAAAATGCTGAGAGAATTTGCAAACAGAAGACCTTCCCTCCTTGAGATTCTAAAGGGAGCCCTACCGACAGAGAAACAAAGGAGAGAGAGATATGAAGAAAGATTCAGTACTAAAGAGATTCAGTATGGGTACATTAAAGGACATTAAGAGAGAGAGGGAAAACACATATCTGACAAACATAAACCAAAGAATAGGATGGCCGATTCAAGAAATGCCTTCATAGTAATAAGACTGAATGTAAATGGATTAAATTCCCCAATTAAAAGATATAGATTGGCAGAATGGATAAAAAAAAATGAACCATCAATATGTTGCATACAAGAGATTCATCTTAGACACAGGGACACAAAGAAATTGAAAGTGAAAGGATGGAAAAAAGTATTTCATGCAAGCTATCAAAAGAAAGCAGCAGTAGCAATACTAATCTCAGATAAAATAGACTTTAAATGCAAGGATTTTATGAGAGACAAAGAAGGCCACTACATACTAATAAAAGGGGCAATTCAACAAGAAGAAATAACAATCATAAATGTTTATGCATCTAATCAAGGTGCCACAAAATACATGAGAAACACTGGCAAAACTAAAGGAAGCAATGGATGTCCATGATAATTGTGGGAGACTTCACACATCAGTCTCTCCTACAGATAGATCAACCAGACAGAAGACCAATAAGGAAATTGAAAACCTAAACAATCTGAATTGGATTTATCAGACATATATGGAACATTACGACCCAAATTACCAGGATACGCATTCTTCTTTAGTGCTCATGGAACTTTCTCCAAAACAGATCATATGCTGGGACATAAAACAAGCCTCAATAAATTTGAAAAAATGGAAATTATTCAAAGCATATTCTCTGACCACAATGGAATACAATTAGAAGTCAATAACCATCAGACTTAGAAAATTCACAAATACCTGGAGGCTAAACAACACGCTCCTAAACAATCAGTGGGTTAAAGAAGAAATAGCAAAAGAAATTGCTAAATATATAGAGAAGAATGAAAATGAGAACACAACATATCAAAACCTATGGGATGCAGCAAAAGTGGTACTGAGGGGGAAATTTATAGCACTAAACGTATACATTAAAAAGGACGCAAGAGCTAAAATCAAAGAATTAATGGAACTGAAGAATCTAGAAAATGAACAGCAAACCAATTCTAAACCAAGTTGAAGAAAAGAAATAACAAAGATTAAAGCAGAAATAAATGACATAGAGAACAAAAAAATACAGCATAAATAACACCAAAAGTTGGTTCTTTGAGAAGATCAACAAGATTGACAAGCCCCTAGCTAGACTGACAAAATCAAAAAGAGAGAAGACCCATATAAACAAAATAATGAATGAGGTGATACTACTGCAGATCCCGAAGAAATTAAAAAAATTATAAGCGGATATTATGAACAACTGTATGCTAACAAACTGGATAATGCAGAGGAAATGGACAATTTCCTGGAAACATATAACAACCTAGACTGACCAGAGAAGAAACAGAAGACCTCATCCAACCAATCACAAGCAAAGAGAGCCAATCAGTCATCAAAAAGCTTCCCACAAATAAATGCCCAGGGCCAGATGGCTTCACAGGGGAATTCTACCAAACTTTCCAAAAAGAACTGACACCAATCATACTTAAACTCTTTCAAAACATTGAAGAAAATGGAACACTACCTAACAGATTTTATGACGCTAACATTAATCTAATATCAAAACCAGGCAAAGATGTTACAAAAAATGAATACAGATGCAAAAAATCTCAACAGAATATGTGAAAATTGAATCCAAAGACACATTAAAAAAATCATACACCATGACCAAGTGGGGTTCATTCCAGGCATGCAAGGATGGTTCAACATAAGAAAATCAATGTATTACAGCAGATTAACAAATTAAAAGAGAAAAATCAAATGATCATCTCAATAGATGCTTAAAAAGCATTCAACAAAATCCAACATCCCTTTTTGATAAAAACATTTCAAAAGGTAGGAATTGAAGGAAACTTCTTCAATATGATAAAGAGCAAATATGAAAAACCCACAGCCAGCATAGTAGTCAATGGTGAGCAACTGAAAGCCTTCCCTCTAAGATCAGGAACGAGACAAGGAAGCCTGCTGTCACCACTGTTATTCAACATTGTGCTAGAAGCGCTAGCCAGGGCAATCCAGCAAGATAAAGAAATAAAAGGCATCCAAAGCAGAAAGGAAGAAGTAAAACTGTCATTATTTGCAGATGACATGATCTTATATCTGGAAAACCCTGAGAAATAGGCAATACAGCTACTAGAGATGATAAACAAATTTAGCAAAATAGCGGGACACAAGATTAATGCACATTAGTCAGTAATGTTTCTATATGCTAGAAATGAACAAACTGAAGAGACACTCAAGACAAAGGTACCATTTTCAATAGCAACTAAAAAAATCAAGTACCTAGGAATAAACTTAACCAAAGATGTAAAAAAGAAAACTACATAACTCTATTAAAAGAAACAGAAGGGGACCTTAAAAGATGGGAAAATATTCTATGTTCATGGATAGGAAGGCTAAATATCATTAAGATGTCAATTCTACCCAAACTCATCTACAGATTCAATGCAATCCCAATCAAAATTCCAACAGCCTACTTTGCAGACTTGGAAAAGCTAATTATCAAATTTATTTGGAAAGGGAAGATACCTCGAATTGCTAAAAACACTCCAGAAAAGAAAAATGAAGTGGGAGGAGTCACACTCCTTGCCTTTGAAGCTTATTATAAAGCCACGGTAGTCAAAACTGCATGGCAGTGGCACAAAGATAGACATACGATCAATGAAATCGAAATGAGAATTTGGAGATAGACCCCCAGATCTATGGTTGACTGATCTTTGATAAGGCTCCCAATGCCACTGTACTGGGACATAACAGTCTTTTCAACAAACGGGGCTGGGCGAGTTGGATATCCATACCCAAAAAAATGAAAGAGGACCCCTACCTCACACCCCACACAAAAATTAACTCAAAGTGGATCAAAGATCTCAACATAAAAGACAGTACCATAAAACTCCTAGAAGATCATGTAGGGAAACATCTTCAAGACCTTGTATTAGGCGGCCACTTCCTAGACCTTACACCCAAAGCACAAACAACAGAAGAAAAAATAGATTAAATGGGAACTCCTCAACCTTAGAAATTTCTGTACATCAAAGGAATTTGTCAAAAAGGTAAAGAGGCAGCCAACTCAATGGGAAAAAATTTTTGGAAACCATATATCTGACAAAAGACTGATATCTTGTATATACAAAAACAAATCCTACAACTCAATGACAATAATACAGATGGCCCAATTATAAAAAGGGCAAAAGATATGAAAAGACAGTTCTCTGAAGAGAAAATAAAAATGGACAAGAAACACATGAAAAAATGTTCAACTTCACTAGCTATTAGAAAGATGCAAATTAAGACCACAATGAGATACCATCTCACACAGATTAGAATGGGTACCATTAAACAAAACGGAAACTACAAACGCTGAAGAGGATGTGGAGAAACTGGAACTCTTATTCATTGTTGGTGGGACTGTATAATGGTTCAGCCACTCTGGAAGTCAGTCTGGCAGTTCCTTAAAAAACTAGATATAGAGTTACCCTTCGATGCAGCGATTACACTTCTCGGTATATACTCAGAAGATATGAAAGCAGTGACGTGAACAGATATCTGCACGCCACTGTTCATAGCAGCATTATTCACAATTGCCAAGAGATGGAAACAACCCAAATGTCCCTCAACAGATGAGTGGATCAATAAAATGTGGTATATACACACGATGGAATACTAAGTGGCAATAAGAAGGAACAATGTCGTGAAACATATGACAACATGGATGAACCCTGAAGACATAATGCTGAACAAAATAAGCCAGGCACAAAAAGAGAAATACCATATGCTACCATTAATGTGAACATTGAAAAATATAAAATAAATGGTTTATAATGTAGAATGTAGGGGAACTAGCTAAAGAGAGCAATTAATGAAGGGGAAACAATAATTCAATAAGAACAGATAAGCTATCATGGGTAAATTTAACATTCCGGGAATTGCCCAGGAATGACTATGGTTTGTTAATTTCTGATGGGTATGGTAAGAACAAGTTCACAGAAATGTTGCTGTATTAGGTTATTTTCATGGGGTAGAGTAGGAACATGTTGGAAGTAAAGTAGTTATTTTAGATTAGTTCTTTTTCTTATTCCCTTTGTTATGTTATGGTTTGTTTGAACTGTTTTTTTATTATGTATTTTTTTTATTTTTTTTATATAGTTAATTAGGAAAAAAAAATTTTTTTTTTAATGGGAAAAATATGCAGAGTCCCCTTGAGGAGCTGATGGAGAATGCAGGGGTGTTGGGCTTCCCCACCTCGATGGTTGCTTATGTGCTCACAGACAAGGGGACTGGTGGTTTGATGGGCTGAGCCCTCTACCACGGAACTCGCCCTCGGCAAGACTGTTGCTGCAAAGGAGAGGCACAATTATAGGTAGGCCTAGCCTAAGAGCCTACTCCCGAATGCCTCTGTTATTCCGATGTGGTCCTCTCTCTCTAGCTAAGCCAACTTGGCAGGTGAAATCCCTACCCTCCCCACTATGTATCTGACACCCAAGGGAGTGAATCTCCCTGGCAATATGACTCCCAGGGAGGAAGCTAGACCTGGCACTGTGGGATGGAGAACATCTTCTTGACCAAAAGGGGGATGTGAAAGGAAATGAAATAAGCTTCAGTCGCAGAGAGATTCCAAAAGGAGCCGAGAGGTCACTCTGGTGGGCACTCTTAGGCACAATTATAGACAACCTTTTTAAGGTTCTAATAAATTGGAATAGCTAGCAGTAAATACCTGAAACTATCAAACTATAACCCCAAACCCATGAATCTTGAAGACAACTGGATAAAAATGTAGCTTATGAGGGGTGACAATGTGATTGGGAAAGCCATATGGACCACACTTCCCTATGTGCAGTATATGGATGGATGAGTAGAAAAATGGGGGCAAAAAAAAAAAAAAAAAGTCTTTTTTACTTTAATTATTCTTTTTCACTTTAATTTTTATCCTTATTATTTTGTGTGTATGTGTGTGTGGCAATGAAAATGTTCAAAACCTAATTTTGGTGATGAACGGACAACTATATAATGGTACTGTGAACAACTTGAATGTATGTTTTGTATGACTGCATGGTATGTGAATATATCTCAATAAAAATGAATTTAAAAAAATGAAAAAAAAGCTTGCTAACAATATTTTCTTTTTTGTTTTTTATTTGTTCTGAAGCATTTTAGAAGGTAAAGAAGGAGGAAATGAGAGATTTTACTCTCATAAAATTTATAATTGATTCATAGGCTATACAAATTAGGTCCATAAAGTAAACAATGAAGTACATGTAAGAGGGGAAAAGTATATGAAATAGGCAGTCTCTGATCTAAGAGCGTTCTGAATTTTTTCCATCATGCCAAAATAACCCCTGCAATAGACAACTCCACCCACATCACTCAGAATCCTCCTCTGATGTCAGGGATGACTCCAAGTGGTCCAAGGATGACTCATCCTTGACCACATCATTGAAAGGATGTAGTTGCCATTAACTGAGATGGGGGGAAATGGAGAAAAGCAGATTTTAAGTGGAGGATTAGAGTTCAGTTTTGAACATGTTAAGTTTGAGGTGCTTATATATCTAAGGAGAGAGGTAGAGTCTGGAATTCAGTCTAGAAGAGATCTGGGCTACAGATAATACATTCTAGAATCTGAATGAGACTAGTAAAGGAGTGAACATGGATAGAGAAAAAAAATGGTCTTGGCTTTGAGTCCTGCGGTTCTCTGACATTTAAATGGTCAGAGAGAAGATAGGAATTGACAAAGGAGACAAAGAAGCAACAGCCGGTGAGGTAGGAGAGAAGAAAGCCAGGTGGAAAAAAAAAGTCAAAGAGGAAATGTTTAGAATAAACAAGAGACAGAAACTAGATCAGTGGTGGCCAGGGGCTAGGGAGAGAGAGAATGGGGAGCGACTTCTAATGGGTATAGGGTTTCTTTTTAGGTTGATGAAAATGTTCCAAAATTAGGTAGTGGTGATGACTGTGCAATTCTGTGAATATACTAAAATCAATGAATTGTACACTTTAAGAACTGTACACTCTAAAAGGGTAATTTTATGGTACATAAATTGTATCTCAAGAAATATGATTGTGTATTTTTTTTTAATAGACTCTTCCTCTGCCATGAATGCCATGGGCCTCCAACCTGAACCTCTGCTGAGTCCTGAGAGCTTCCACCTAGTCAGCCACTTTTCTTTTTGAAGCATCAGAACTTGGGCTTAGGGCAGCTATTAACAGTAATTCAGATATATTATAGATGATGAAGATGAGGAGGAGGAAGAGGAGGAATAGGAGGAGAAAACTGTTGTAAGTTAGTCTGGAAACTAAACCAAATAGTTCAGAATATCATCTTGGATGGAACATATTTGAAACTCCAACTCAACAACTTACATACAAATTTCTGGAACCCATCCTATTCTGGAGTTTCCCTATAAATATATCCAGCCTGAAAACAAGCCAAACTAGTCTCCCTGCTAACTATGAATGTTTATTATAGATAGTTAAATTAATACAATTAAATAAATATAAAAAATTTCAGATCTAGCTACCTCAAGAAAAGCTGCAATAGATATGTTTAATTAAAAAAATGCGGAAAAAAGTTCTCGTTTGCTCATTAACATTTTTACAGGCCCAATCTCTCTGCAGCATATCCTTCCATGGAACTAACTTTTAAATGCAAATACAAAATGAGTACCAGGTGTATAAAAAGATTCAGTTTCAGAGATTCTCCAACTCACATTGTTCTAAACTTTATAATAATCCTAGGTGACTTGCTTAGGTGTTTAAGAGACCACTTTTTCACCACCTGCAACAGATGACATTTAGGGGGCTCTTCCTTCCAAATAGGGTGGTTTTAGAATTCTACTAGCTTGTGATAGGGAAGCACCTTAACCTGCAACCTCTCTCTCAGCTTTCAAATTAGTTCATCAAAGCTCCTTTTTCTTCTTTTACCATATATTTGGCCACTGTCCAAGGGCTTAGAAGTTTTAATACTTTAAAAACTATATATAATTTTTATGAAGTTGTTTTTGCTCCTTGCTAAGTGTAAATGTTTATAGACAATTAATTTAACACATTTAACAAATTTAAAAATTTCATATCTAGCTGCTTTGAGAAACTGCACTAACTTTACGTTTTGCATGAAAACTAATTTATGAAGTGGAATACCGAAGCCTGAATCCTCGGTGAAAAGCATCCCCAAGACATGACTCCAAGGGATGAGCCTGAACCTGGCATCAGGAGACTGAGAAAGTCTTATTAACCAAAAGGGGTAAGAGACATGTAACAAAGTTTCAGTGGCTGAGAGATTTCAAATGGAGCAGAGAGGTCATTCTGGAGGTTATTCTTATGCATTATATAGATAAACCTTTTTAACATTAGTGTATTGGAATAGCTAGAAGGAAATACCTGAAACTGCTGAACCTCAACTCAGTAGCCTTGATTCTTGAAGACGATTGTATAACTATACAAGCTTACATGGTAGGACTGTGTGAGTCTGAAAACCTTGTGGCTAGCACTCCCTTCATCCAGTGTATGGACAGATGAGTAAAAAAATAGGAACACAAATTAAATGAATAATTGAGGGGGGGGGTGTGATGGGATGTTTTGATATTTTGGGTGTTCTTTTTTATTTTTATTTTGGGGGGAATAATGAAAATTTTCAAAAATTGTGGTGATGAATGCACAACTCTAAGATGGTACTATGAACAACTGATTGTACACTTCGGATGACTGTATGGTATGTGAATATATCTCCATAAAATTGAATTAAAAAAAAAAAGGAAAAAAGGATCCATAACCAGAAGGTTACGTATCAGTTAAGATACCAAAAAAGGATCTAGTATAAATGTTTAATGACTTGAGCCCAATTAAAGAAATAAAAAAGTGTTAAAAACCATAACACACAAAGGTTGTATTATTGTTATATTACACTTATAAAGTAAATGTACAGAATACTAAGATTGTGTGCAAACACAGCAGTATATCTGAGTTCTTAAAATTCAAGGCCAGAGGCTTAAGATTTAAGATATTTATTTTAAAGACAATTTTATTAAATATAAATATTTATGGAAGTTAATGATAAAATAATTGATCAAGTATGAGAGAAAAGCCCAAACACTTTTACCTTCATAGTCTGAGCCTGAATGAGCACTTTATTTCCTGAGTAACTGAATTTCAACTAGATATGCAAAGTAGCCAATTCAATTTCATAATGCAAAAAAGGTTTGAATATAATCAACGAGTGCATTTACTAATCAAAGTAATCATTAAAAGCCACTTTCAGACATCCATTGGCAAATGAATGGAAAAAACTACTTTACTGCTGCCACAGTGATAGTGATATCACATTATTTAAAAGACAGAGAGAAAGACACTCTGAAATCAATTTGCAAGAAAGTTACCAATAGTAACATGCTAATTTCAGTATTAAATTATACCCCTCCCAACATTTTGGGAAATTGAGATGAAATCTCAGATTAAGTGAAAGTGCTGCATTTACTGAGTTTTTCATGTATTACCCTTTAGCTAACCAATAAAATTTAGCTCAGGAAAATCCTGGACTATCAGTAGGCTGTAAATTACACCTCTGTTGTATCATTGCCATATCCCTAGTTCCTAACACAATACCTAGTAATAGTAGGTGCTCAAAAGATATTTGTTGAATGAAGACGAATTTTTCAATTGGCTTCATTGTTTTCTGTTACTCTTTCCACTCATTCTATTTCAAAACAAATCCTTTATTTTTTTATTTAGTTAAAGTTAGGAGAGAACTACTTGTGTGTGTGTGTATATGCATGTGTGTGTGTGTGTTTTCAATCTATTCCAAAGTATCCTGAGACTACAATGAAAATCTCTCCTAGGGTCTTGAATATCTGGAGATTCTGATAAGGAAAGAATGGCACAGCCGAGAGAGACCTGACTAAAACAGCAGCTAGCTCCAGGGCTCATGAATTAATTTTTATTAGTCTATGGGAAGGAAGATAGAGACAAATATTAATAGCACGGAGGAATTTTGGTCTGTCTTCATGCCTTTCTTTTTTCCCTTATCCCTTTATTTGCTATATTTATTGAATAAACTTTTACCTTTCATTTACTATATACTCTCAAGCAAAAAGAACACAAAAGGTGCAACTTCAATCACGCATGATTACTTTTAAAAAACGGCCACTACAAACATTATTTTTTACTTAGGCCTGACCTCAAAGAGATTTTATTTTAATGCAGCAATTTTCAAAGCGTGGCTCAAAGAATCTATGGCACAGGGGAAGTGTGGATGGAGGATCTTTGAGACCTTCTTAGTATTTCAAAGTAAAACTATTTTCATAATAATACCAGGACATTATTTGCCTTTTTCATTCCCATTCTCTCCGGCATATAAGCAGAGTTTTCAGAGGATACATCATGTACCGTGTATCACAAAACTGAACGCAGAAGCAGATGTGAGAATTTTCTGTCATCAATTAAGCCAGATAATAAAAAGTTTACAAAAATGTAAAACAGTACCACTCTTTTCACTACATTTTTTTGTCTTAGAAAACATAGGGTTTTTTTTTTTCATTTAAAATATCAATTTTTCTCAATTTTAATTTCTAATATGGTAAATATCAACAGGTATAAATAACATAAATAAAAGTTCTTTTAAGTCCTGAATAATTTTTAAGAGTATAAAAAGATCCTGAGATCAAAAAGTTTGAGAACCAATGCTTTAATAGACTAGTAAAGATAGAGAAAACAAGGTCTTGTCTGCCTTTTAAATTTTATTTGAAACAGGAAATTCTTAAAATGTAGAGTAACTCTAATTTAAAATATTATTTTAAGGTACTGGGCTTACCATTATAGGTTATTCTTGGCTTTGTTAAACACATCACAAGATGCAAGTCCATTTCATCTGAGGGTACAAATTTTGAGCATACAGGGCACTTAAATCCTAGAAAATAAAAGAAAACCAAGTTACTTAAATATTATGAATATCCAACTATATGTTTTTTAAAAGCACAGATTAAAAGCATTTCAAACTTCAACAGTATACTTACATAGTTACAGTAATGCACTTATAGACACTAATTATTAGCTGGGATTAGAGTCTGACACCATAACAGCTGTCTTAAATCAGGTTATGAAGACCATTCCATCTTCAAATAAAATAAGTTCAAATGAGGAGAGTATGGTCCACTATAAAACTCCTATATCTTCTCCTAATGTACTATTCTAAATAATCTTTCTCTTGTCTCTACTTAATTTTTTATACTAACCATACTTAAAATTTCATGTTATAACTCGGGATTCTGACCACGTTTGTTGCTATTTTATCTTTCCCAGCTTGGTATAGTATATTTTGAATCAGCTAGATATTACCTTAAAAAACTACTCTACCGTACCAACGTTTTTAAAATTTATCTGTTGAGGAAAATGAAGTCTTTCAGAACATCAAATACAGGTCTAGAACCTAAGACTCCTGACTTCTGGCTCAGCGGTCTTTGTACCGCATCATGCTACTAAAGACACAATGCAAATACAAAATAGTAGGGTGGGTTTTTGCAGTCAACTCTGACTTATAACTATTAGCTAAACTCCTACAATATTCAACCTGCACTTGTATATGCCTAATGTACTCCATTAAAAAACTGAAAGAGAATATTTTATATATTGAAAGAGAATATTTTATATATTCAGCTATATTCTGCCCCCTCACTTACCAAGGGGAACTGTCCCACCCATGGTTCCTTGCTGCTTAGGTAGCATGGCTTAGATAGCCATGATATACGCCAAGTTTCCCTGCTGCCCACTATTCCCTCTCCCAACACTCCTAAGCTGCTTCAGCAGTGCTGAACACCTGATCCAAAGACAGCCAATTCATAGCTTGGCTAGGTAAAAATCAGAAGCAGTACAAAACTGGGCCAGTTTTTCTTGGAAATATGACTAGGAAAAAGAGAGAGACTATATCAGCCAGCAGTAAAAAGATGAAGCAGAAAAGATACATGCAGTTAAGAGAGAGACTGGAGTATCCTTGATGAGTCATGTGTAAGCTGAACTTATGAAGGAACAGAAACTATGGGCAAACAGAGGAAAACTGGTCCTCCTGAAGAATCTGGGGCAGACTTGCAGTGCAAAGCGGAAGCACTATGAAAGACAAAGGCTGATTAGAAGGGTGGTGAAAGAAACCAGTCCCTGAAGCTGCCTCAGATTCTGGCAGCTCTCTAGTTCCATAATAGGGAGTCTCCTCCCTTCATTATGATGTGAAACTCACTGCAACCAAACAAGTCAGAAAAGAGTCATGAACTTTATATGAATTGGGAATAAGTTTTGGCATGGCTACTAATCCAGGTATTCTCTCTCCTAAGTGAAATACTTCATTTTGAACACTATTTCAAAGTGTATCAAACGCATCTTGAAAGAAAGGAGTAAGTATGTTTACTCCTCCTTCTTGAAACCCATGAAGTAAATGAAAAAGAGAAAGAAAGGGGGATGGGTGGGGAAAGATTCATATGAAATGAAACAACAAAACAGCTATAATCCCTAAGCATAGACTATAAAAAAACAGTGAAATTTGGACCAAACTAAAAAGACTCTCAAGCAGCATCTAAATTTCAAGGATCAGCTAACAATCCTCTGCCTGGGATTTGAAAAACATTTTGGGAGATTCATTTTCATACAAATTGACAGTGAGAGAACAGGGCTGAAAAAGGGACTGTGGGAAGATGTGCCACCTTTATAGTTACTGTCTCAGGATTTCTGAATTTAATAAGGTTCTTTGAAGTTAAGCAGGATATAAAAGAAGGTAAGAGGCAACCAATTTTACAGTTACTGATCAAAATCAGATGAATACTGGCATATAAACCCTAAATCATCAATGAAAAGTACAGTGCTATGAATTTAAAAAGCTTCAGTAAGAACCATCCAACCTCTCCCACAAAGTAAGGACAGAAAACAGTATGTACAAAGAACCACCTGGATTTGCAGTTAAATACTATGAATTAAGCACGTTCATTCCTCTCTCCTAAAACTCACTAAATGAGAATAAAGAAAGATAAAGAACTTGAGACAGCAGCAGCAGAGAAGATAGAAAGCTGATAAAAGAATTAACATAATTGAGAAAACATATCTTAAGTACCTGCAGAAATAAGCCACTCCTAACTACATAATTCTTAAATCACTTGGAATCTGTACTTGCAGTCACTTCCCAATACAGCAGTAAGGCATGAGCCTTATACTTGAGTTACTGAAAGACTAAATAAGAAACAGACCGTACATCATGACAACACCCGAACCATCCTACTAGAGCAGGACAAGGGAGGTTCCATTCTCCTAGAAAAAAAAGAACCGAAGAAGATTCAGACTCAAGAACACTAGGAAGAGCAATGAGCAGGGAAGAAAATAGGAATAAATAAAAATCTACATATTGAATAGTGTTCCCTCAGCCTCCATTTCTACCCAGTGATAAGAAACCGGTAGGTTCTTCCTCTTAAGAAACCCTAAGGCCCCAAGAGTGAAAATATTACCTAAAGATCCCACCCTTGCACATAAAGCTTCCAAATAGCTTTTTAAGGTCTCTTTTTTAAAGCTTTTTTTTTATGAACATAATGGAAAACTCAGAAGCAGTAAAATTAAAAAAAAATGTTCCATGGTGAAATATACCAGAAGCAAATTCAAATGGCAAATGATAAACAAATGAAAAATATTTACAGTATATATCACAAATAAAAGGCCAATAACACTAACACAAACAGCTCTTTGAAATTGAGGAAAATGAAACTAAACACATACTTGAAACCAAATACTCTGCTATGTGACCACAGCCAAGGCAGTTAAGTCCTCCAGGTCTGATTCCTTCCCTTGGAAACGCTGATAATATCACTTACATATTGGCAACTTGGTGAGGGTTAAAGATTATCACATATATTAACTGCCTGAAACATATGCTATCATTTATTGAAGTTAATTATCCCCTTTACAATTTTCAAACAAGTCAATTCTTTGTAAACTCTTAAAGCAGTACAGTACTAAAACGACATTCTTTAATAAACTCCATATTCTACAAAGAAAAATCTCCTATAAAAACTCAATGAGACATACCTACTCTATCAAAGTTTCTTTACATAGTAAAATAAACGTCTTCAGCACCAGTAAATGTGAATCTAAGCCCCTACCCTGTGATGACTGGAGCCTTTCTATCTCCCCTGGATAACACTACTTTATTCAGTATTTCTACCATTTCCTCCTAAAATCCAATCACAGGCAAAAAGAGACTGAACCTAAGCTAGAGATGTGAATACACCTACTAGCAGAAAAAACAAAGGTGAACTTTAAAAGAAAAAAAATTAGAGAAGTTGTGGGTTTACAGAACAATCATGCATAAAAAACAAGATTCCGACATACAACCTATTAACATGCTGCACTGGTGTGGTATGCCTATTACAAGAATGAAATCACAATTTTACAAATGTACTATTAACTATAGTCTCTGGTTTAACTTAGGGTTCACTGTGTTTGTGCAGTGCAATGGATTTTTTTTTAATATTTATTCTAGTAACATATGTAAAACCTAATTTCCTTTCAACTATATCCAAATATATAACTCAGTGCTGTTAATTAAATTCACAATGTTGTGCTACACCAACACCATCTATTACCAATTTCCATTGTCCCAAATAGAAACTGTAAATTTGAGCCCTCAACTTCCTCTTCCCTACTCCCACTCTATCTAGAAGTGGGATTCCCAGGTCATATGTAATTATATACTTAACTTTCTGAAGAACTCCCAAACTGTTTTCCACAACAGCTTTATCATTTTTTCATTCTCACCAACAATTAATGAATAATCCTATTTCTCCACCACTTGTTACTCTCCATTTTTTAAATAGTAGCCATCCTAGTGGCTGTGGAATGGTATCTCAATGTAGTTTTCATTTGCATTTCCCTAACAGCTAATATTGTTGAGCATCTTTTCAACAATGGCTTTAGGGCCATTTTTGTATCTTCTTGGGCGAATGTCTATTAAAGTCTTTAGTCCATTTGTTAAATTGGGTTGTCTTTTTGTTGTTGAGTTGTAGGATTTTTAATTATATTCTGGATATTAAACCCTTACCAGATATGTTATTTCCAAACATCCTCTCCCATTCTGGAGGTTGACTTTTCACTTTCATGATCTGTTAATGTACCAAAGTTTTTAATTTTTTGATGAGGTCCCATTTTCTATTTTTTTCTTTTGTTACTTGTGGCTTGTACTTCCTGTGTAAAGCCTAAGAAACCATTGCCTAACATAAGGTCCTGAGGATGCTTCCCTGTTTTCTTCTGGGAGTTTGATGATTCTAACTTCTAAGGTTTTTGATCCATTTTGAATTGATTTTTGTACATGGTATAAGGAAGGGGTCCACACCTTTATTCTTTTGCAAACAGAGACCCAGTTTTCCCAGCACCATTTGTTGAAGAGACTCCTCTTTCCC
Source organism: Choloepus didactylus (assembly GCF_015220235.1). Taxonomy (NCBI): domain Eukaryota; kingdom Metazoa; phylum Chordata; class Mammalia; order Pilosa; family Megalonychidae; genus Choloepus; species Choloepus didactylus. The sequence goes on along the minus strand of NC_051311.1, from coordinate 140,113,731 downwards.
ACCAGAGTGGATTTTCCCTTGTCAAAATTCAGTTGGCTGTAAATGTGAGGGTAGATTTCTGAGTTCAGAATTCAATTCCATTGGTCTACCTGCCTGTCCTTGTGCCACTATTATGCTGTTTTGATTACTGTGGCTTTGCAATAAGTCTTAAGATAAGGAAATGTGAGTTTTCCAACTTTGTTCTTCTTTTCCAAGATGGCACTGGCTCTTCAGGGCTCATAACCTTCCAGATAAACTTGATGACCAGCTTCTTTTACATTTCTGCAAAGAAAGTTGTTGGAATGTGGACTGGGGATGCATTGAGTATGTAAATTACTTTCAGTAGAATTGTCATCTTAACACTATTTAGTCTTCCAATCCACGAACACAGAATGCCCTTCCATTTGTTTACGTGGTCTTTATTTCTTTTAGCAATATTTCGTAGTTTTCTGTGTACACGTCTTTTACATCATTAGTTACAGTCAATCCTAAACATCTGATTCTTTTAGTTGCTATTGTCAATGGGATATTTTTCTTGATTTCTTCTTCCATTTGTTGACTACTTCTGTATAGAAGCACTACTAATCTTTGGGTGTTGAACTGGCTTTGCTGATTCATTTATTGGTTCTAGGAGTCATGCTGTGGATTTTTCAGAATTTTCTATATATAAGGATCCTGTCATTTGCAAATAGGGAAATTTTTTTTTCTTCCTTTCCAATTTGGATGCCTTATATTCGTTTTTTAATGCCTGTTCTTGTTTGAACTTCCAGTATAGTGCTGAATAACAGTGGTGACAGTGGGCATCCTTATCTTATTCCAGATCTTAGAGGGAAAGCTTTCAGTCTTTCACCATTAAGTATGCTGTTAGCTGTGGGTTGTTCATATATGCCCTTTTATCATGTTGAGAAAGTTTCCTTCTATTGTTTTCCCAAGTGTTCTTATCAAGAAGGGGTACTGGATTTTGTCTAATGCCTCTGTGCATCAATTGAGATGATCAGGTGTTGTTTTTCTCCTTCATTCTGTTAATATGATTTATTATTTTAATTGTTTTTCTTATGTTAAAACGTCCTTGCATACCTGGGATAAATCCTACTAGATCATAGTATATAATTCTTTTAATTTGCTGTTAGATTCAGTTTGCTAGTATTTTGTTGAGAATTTCTGCATCTATATTCAAAAGAGATATTGGTCTGTAATTTTCTTTTCTTGTGGTATCTTTATTTGTCATTGGTATAAGGGTGATTTTGGTCTCATAGAACAAATTATGGGGTGTGTTACCTCCTCTTCAAATTTTTGGAAGTGTATGAGTAGGACTGGTGTTAATTCTTCATGAAGTGTTTGGTAAAATTGTCTTGTGAAGCCATCCGGTCTGGGCTTTCCTTTGTTGCAACATTTTTGATTACTGGTTCAATCTCTTTTAGTTATTGGTCTGTTGAGATCTTCTATTTCTTCTAGAGTCAGTGTAGATAATTTCAGTGTTCCTAGGAATTTGTCCATTTCCTCTGGGTTATCTAACTTGTTGACATATAGTTTCTCATAGTCCTTTTTAATTTCAGTTCCCCTTTTCATTTCCAACTTAAGTTATTCATGCCCTCTTTTTTTTGTTCATCCATCTAGCTAAAGGCTGGTGAATTTTATTGATCTTTTCAAAGAACCGACTTTTGGGTTTTTTGATTTTTGTTTTTTCATTCTCAATTTCATTTATCTGCATTCTAATCTTTATTTCATTCCTTCTGCTCACTTAGTTTGGTCTTTTTCTAGTTCTTCTAGTTTTGAGGTTAGAACTCTGATTTGAAATCTTTCTTTTTTAACGTAAGCATTGAGAGCTATAAATTTCCCCCTCAGCACTGCCTCTGCTGCATTCTATATGTTCTAGTGTATTGTCTTTTCATTTTCATTTACCTCAAGATATTTCCTAATTTCCCTTGTGATTTCCTCTTTAACCCAATGATTATTTAAAAGTACACTGTTTAATTTTTACATGCTTGTGAATTTTCCATTTCTCCTTCTGTTACTGATTTCCAGCTCCATTCCAATGAGATCAGGGAAGATATACTGTACAAATCAAAATCTAGCCTGGAAAATGATTCATTCATGCGCACAAAAGAATGCGTATTCTGTTGTTTTTGAGTAGAGTGTTCTATATTATGTCTGGCAGGTCTAGTTGGTTTAGAGTATCATTCAAGTATTGTTTTTCCTTATTGATCTTCTGTCTAGATGTTCTATCCAATATTGTAAGTGGTGTAATAAAATCTCCTCCTATTAACGCAGAACCATCAATTTCTCCCTTCAAATCTGACAGTATTTGCTTCATGTATTTTTTGGTCTTTGCTGTTAGATGCATATTATTCTAGTTTGCTAATGCTACCGGAATGCAAAACACCAGAGACGGATTGGCTTTTATAAAAGGGGTTTATTTGGTTACACAGTTACAGTCTTAAGGCCATAAACTGTCCAAGGTAACACAACAGCAATCGCATACCTTCACTGGAGGATGGCCAATGGTGTCCAGAAAACCTCTGTTAGCTGGGAAGGCACGTGGCTGGCGTCTGCTCCAAAGTTCTGGTTTCAAAATGGCTTTCTCCCAGGACACTCCTCTCTAGGCTGCAGTTCCTCAAAAATGTCACTCTTAGTTGCAGTTGGGATATTTGTCCTCTCTCAGCTTCTCCGGAGCAACAGTCTGCTTTCAACGGCCATCTTCAAACTGTCTCTCATCTGCAGCTCCTGTGCTTTCTTCAAAGTGTCCCTCTTGGCTGTGGCTCCTCTTCAAAACATCGCTCACAGCTGCACTGAGTTCCCTCTGCCCATCAGCTCATTCATATGGCTCCACTGATCAAGGCCCACCCTGAATGGGTGGGGCCATGCCTCCATAGAAATATCCCATCAGTTATCACCTACAGTTGGGTGGGGCACATTTCCATGCAAATCTAATCAGCACCAAAACATCTGCCCCACAAGACGGCATCAAAGAATATGGCTTTTTCTGGGAGACATAATACATTCAAACCAGCACACATATATATTTAAAATTGTTACATCTTCTTGTTGAACTGACCCCTTTATCAGAATATAATTACTGTCTTTGTCCCTCATAACAGTTTTTGACTTAAAGTCTATTTTATCTGATATTAGGGTAGCTACCCTCTCTCTTTGGGTTATTACTTGCATGTTATATATTTTTTCCCATTCTCTCACTTCGATTTTCACCTTGAATTTAAGATGAGTCTTTTGTAGACATCATATAGTTGGGTCATGTTCTTTTATCCATTATGCAATCTCTGCTTTTGACTGCAGAGTTTAATCCACGTACATTTAAAGTCACTAACTACTGATAATGCAGGAGTTTCTTCTGTCATTTTTCTCTTCAATCTTAGTAAGTTTTATATCATTTTTATCCCTCAATTCTTCCATTAATGCCTACTTTCATATTTATTTGACTTTCTGTATTGTACCATACTGAGTCCCTTCTCATTTCTATTTGGCTATATTTTTCATATCTCTCTCCTCTGTGGTTATCATGACGTTAAAATTTAAGCACTAAATATGTAACAATTATATTTGATTTGAAACCAACTTGAGTTCAATAGCACACACTTTCTCTATACTCCTCGATCCCCTCACTTTTTTTTGTACATGTTACAAATTATATCTTTGTATATTGTGTGTCCCAAACCATAGATTTATCATTACTTTTTATGTATTTGCATGCATTTTAGCACCTGGAGTAAGCAAGCAGTGGAGTTACACACCAAAATTACAACACGGCTGGCATTTATAATTACCCAAATGGTTAACTTTACCATTATTTCTTTACACTCCTTTGAAACACTGTCTAGTGTATTCTCCTTTCAGTCTGAAGAAATTCCTTTAGTACTGCTTGTAGGGCAGGTCTAGTGGTAATGAACTCCCTCAGCTTTTGTTTATCTGGGAACGTTTTAATCTCTCCCTTATTTCTTGAAAGAAAGTCTCACTGGATATAAAATTCTTGGTTGCCAATTATTTTCTTTCAGTCGTTCAGCACTTTTACTTCAATCCACTGCTTTCTTGCTGCGATTGTTTCTGATGAGAAATAGACCATCTAATTAGGACCCTCTCGAACATAACATGTTACTTTTCTCTTGCAGCTTTCAGAACAGTCTCCTTGTCCTTTGCATCTCACAGTCTGATCAGTATGTGATGGGATAGTTTTTTTTTTTCTTTAAGTTTTTCCTGTTTGGTGTTATCTAGGCTTCTTGGATGTGCAAATTCATGTCTTTGGCTGAGTTTCCTAAGTTTTTTGTCATTATTTCTTTGACTACTACTTCTGCCCCTATCTGTCTCTCTTTTCATTCTGGGACTCCAATAATAACATATATTGGAACACCTGATGGTATCCAAGAGGAGACGTCTCCTAGGCTATTTTTGTTTTGTTTTTTTTTTAATTCTTTTTTCTTTCTACTCTTCAATTTGACTCATTTCAATTGTCTTGTCTTCAAGTCTGTTGATTCTTTCTTCTATCACTTCCAACTTGCTCTTGAAACCCTCCTCGGCATTTTTCATTTCAGTTACTACGGTCTTCAACTCCAGTAGTTCTTTCATGGCTTTTTAAAATGTCTATCTCTTTAGTGAGAAACTCATATTACTCATTCATTGTTTTCCTAATATCCTTCAGTTCTTTCTCTGTATTTTCCTTCATCCCTTGACCTTACTAAAGATCAGTTTATTAACATCTCTGTCCAGCATGCCTATAATCTAGACTTCTTTGTTGATGTTTTCTAGATTTCATCCTCTTCGTTTGGATGGGCCATCATTTCCTGTTTCTCTGTCTTGTAATCTTCAGTTGCAAGCTACAAATTTTAATATTTCAAAATGTTAACTCTGGGATTTTTTCTATGAAATGTCTGTTTCTTGAGTGTGTAACCAGCTGGTGATACGGCAGAGATTTTCTTAAGTATCAGCCCTCTTATCATGAAGCAAATGCAAACGTAAAGTACAGGGTCCTCCCTGTCTTTTCTAGGACTGTGTCTTGTCCTGGGGCTTGTGCTTGCTAATGTCCCTCTGTTTACAGGAGTCTGGCTGTCCCCCTCTAGTTCCCAGGAGAAAGATCTTCTCCCTCTCCCGGGGGTTCCACTGCTGGACTTAAAGCAGTTAAGTCTTTACCCCAGGCTGTCTGCCTCAACTGTTTCTTATCCTGCTTTCCTTATTCCAAGCTGCTTTTGCCTAAAGAGCAAATTCTTGAAGGGGGGTGTGGGACGTAGGGGTAGCAGACCAGAGAGGAGTTTCCCAAGTCATACTTGGAAAACAGGGTGAACAAGGCCAGAGACCCACAAAGAAAGTGCCAGTTAGGTCCAAACTGCCCACAAAGAGGATGAGGGAGGGACTGAAAAGGGGTGCCAGGAGCTTCTTCCATGGCTCCTCAAAGCCACTCTTTCTTGACCTGCACAGCATATGTAGCCCTTCAACTGTCTTCTGCAGCTCTGAAGAAGCATATTGTCTTTAAGTCTACTCTGCTGCCTTTGTCCAGGGAGGCTTGGAACACCGGCCACCCTCAGAGCTAGGCCCCCAGTTATCTGAGAAGATAACCAAAAGCATGACCATCAATTGGCCCACGTCCATCCCAGATCTTGGGGATGCGGATTTTTATGTCCCTTTCTGGCACCAGCAAGCTACGCCACAAGCAAGACCCCACTGCTGCTTGCCGTGAGAGTGGGGTATGCGTACCAGTAACTGCCAAACAGAGAGAGCAGGTTACTGGTATTTAGCATAGTTTACCAGCCTCTTCCTTCTGCTCTTCTTTGGATGCTAAACAGTGTTCTACTGGACTCCTTAGTTTCAAAATAGTTGATTCAGACAGTTCCTGCCTGTTTAACAGCTGTTCTGGTAGAGGGACTGATTCCTGGAGCTTCCTACAATCCTCTCCAAAGGTGAGCTTTTTGTTTTGTGTTGTTGGAAAAACTGCTCACACAGTCAGTGAGAATCTGTTGGGGATGACAGAAAATGAAAGTACCAGACCCTATTATGACATTTAAATACTAAATCATCACTGTACAATTGCAAACAAGTGATCTAAATACATGTGCTTAATTCTAAGAGCTCCCAATAGATATAAACAAAGTAAAGCACCAATTAGAGTCACATTGGAGATGCTACCCTCTAAACACTAACAGAGTCCAGAAAGAAAGAAAAGAAAAATAACATGCCACTACACTGTGCTTGGCTTGCTGTGAAAATATAACAGATGCCTGACTGTCGGACCTGTCTACTGCCGCCTTTATAATAATCTAAATATTCTGCCCCCCTCCCTCAGATGTCACCAACATCCTATTCCCCCGGCCCTGCCACCCACTAGTTATCAGTGTTCACTACCCAAAGCTATCTCCCCATATCTCCCCAAAGTCAAAACTATTTCACTACACTTTTCCCTAAAACAAAGCTCTATTCCTTCTGATCTCAATTAGGTGATCTAATTAAGCAATTTGAATAATTTCCAAAAGGAAATAACCAATAGGCTTAAATGTCCTTCAGGTGTGTATATATGTGCACTAAATATAACAAACAATGAAATCAATCAGTGCTACAGGAATGTGTTGGAGAACTATTTCACAGCAGTTGACCTCCTGAATCAGCTATGTCAAATTCCTCAGGTAACGCAAAATAGTTGCTGCCATTTCCTATCTTCAATAATGAAACCGAAAAATATCAAGCAAAAGGAACATACAGAGCCTCGGTTCAAACTGCTCACTTGAAGAGAAGAGGAGTCTAAGTGCAAAGATATTAAAAATGACAACTCAGGTGTTCTGATTCCTAAGTTTTGAGACTTCTACATCATAACATTCTGGCACTTGATCGTATTTTAAACTATTGCATGACACCCCTACAATCCCCAACTTTCCCTATACTAGGCTTTTCATATTACCTCCTACTACAATCCCAATAAAAAGTTAGTGAAGCCAACTTAATCTTTTTCCTCCAGTAGACCAAATCCATTGCCAGTGCTTTTCCACTGCTGTTTCAGATAAAGCACACACTTAAATTTTAGTGTCCTAATCAGCCATGGTGATATGAGGCAGAAGCAGACATAATGAGCTATGCATTTTTATACGAAATAAACACTGTTGAAATTTTCCCTAACTGACCATAAAAATATATGCTTTCTTTTTTTTTAATCATCATTTTATTGAGATATATTCACATACCACGCAGTCATACAGAACAAATCGTACTTTCGATTGTTTACAGTACCATTACATAGTTTTACATTCATCACCTAAATCAATCCCTGACACCTTCATTAGCACACACACAAAAATAACAAGAATAATAATTAGAGTGAAAAAGAGCAATTGAAGTAAAAAAGAACACTGGGTACCTTTGTCTGTTTGTTTCCTTCCCCTACTTTTCTACACATCCATCCATAAACTAGACAAAGTGGAGTTTGGTCCTTATGGCTTTCCCAATCCCATTGTCACCCCTCATAAGCTACATTTTTATACAACTGTCTTCGAGATTCATGGGTTCTGGGTTGTAGTTTGATAGTTTCAGGTATCCACCACCAGCTACCCCAATTCTTCAGAACCTAAAAAGGGTTGTCTAAAGTGTGCGTAAGAGTGCCCACCAGAGTGACCTCTCGGCTCCTTTTGGAATCTCTCTGCCACTGAAGCTTATTTCATTTCCTTTCACATCCCCCTTTTGGTCAAGAAGATGTTCTCCGTCCCACGATGCCGGGTCCACATTCCTCCCCGGGAGTCATATTCTACGTTGCCAGGGAGATTCCCTCCCCTGGGTGTCTGATCCCACGTAGGGGGGAGGGCAGTGATTTCACCTTTCAAGTTGGCTTAGCCAGAGAGAGAGGGCCACATCTGAGCAACAAAGAGGCATTCGGGAGGAGGCTCTCAGGCACAACCATAGGGAGGCCTAGCCTGCCCTTGGCAGCAACCGTCTTCCCAAGGGTAAAACTTATGGTAGAGGGCTCAACCCATCAAACCACCAGTCCCCTATGTCTGTGGTCATGTTAGCAACCATGGAGGTGGAGTAGGCGAATACCCCTGCATTCTCCACAGGCTCCTCAAGGGGGCACTACATCTTTTTTTTTTTTCCCTTGTATTTCTTTCTTTCTTTTTTTTTTTTTTTAACTTTCCCTTCTTTTTTAAATCAACTGTATGAAAAAAAAAGTTAAAAAGAAAACAAACATACAATAAAAGAACATTTCATAGAGACCATAACAAGGGAGTAAGAAAAAGACAACTAACCTAAGATAACTGCTTAACTTCCAACATGTTCCTACTTTACCCCAAGAAAGTTACATAATATAGCAACATTTCTGTGAACTTGCTCCTACTATATCCATCAGAAATTAACAGACCATAGTCATTTCTGGGCATCCCCAGAACATTAAATACCTTATCTGTTCTTCTTGGATTATTGTTCCCCCTTCCTTAATTGCTCTCTACTGCTAGTTCCCCTACACTCTACATTATAAACCATTTGTTTTAAATTTTTCAAAGTTCACATTAGTGGTAGCATATAATATTTATCTTTTTGTGCCTGGCTTATTTCGCTCAGCATTATGTCTTCAAGGTTCATCCATGTTGTTATATGATTCACGAGATCGTTCCTTCTTACTGCCGTGTAGTATTCCATCGTGTGTTTATACCACATTTTATTTATCCACTCATCTGTTGAAGGACATTTGGGTTGTTTCCATCTCTTGGCAATTGTGAATAATGCTGCTATGAACATTGGCGTGCAGATATCTGTTCGTGTCACTGCTTTCCGATCTTCCAGGTATATACCGAGAAGTGCAATCGCTGGATCGAATATCTAGTTTTCTAAGGAACTGCCAGACTGACTTCCAGAGTGGCTGAACCATTATACAGTCTCACCAACAATGAATAAGAGTTCCAGTTTCTCCACATCCCCTCCAGCATTTGTAGTTTCCTGTTTGTTTAATGGCAGCCATTCTAACCGGTGTTAGATGGTATCTCATTGTGGTTTTAATTTGCATCTCTCTAATAGCTAGTGAAGCTGAACATTTTTTCATGTGATTCTTGACCATTTGTATTTCCTCTTCAGAGAACTGTCTTTTCATATCTTTTGCCCATTTTATAATTGGGCTGTCTGTACTATTGTCATTGAGTTGTAGGATTTCTTTGTATATGCAAGATATCAGTCTTTTGTCAGATACATGGTTTCCAAAAATTTTTTCCCATTGAGTTGACTGCCTCTTTACGTTTTTGACAAATTCCTTTGAGGTGCAGAAACTTCTAAGCTTGAGGAGTTCCCATTTATCTATTTTCTCTTTTATTGCTTGTGCTTTGGGTGTAAAGTCTAGGAAGTGGCCGCCTAATACAAGGTCTTGAAGATGTTTTCCTACATTATCTTCTAGGAGTTTTATGGTACTTTCTTTTATATTGAGATCTTTGGTCCATTTTCAGTTAATTTTTGTGTAGGGGGTGAGGTAGGGGTCCTCTTTCATTCTTTTGGATATGGATATCCAACTCTCCCAGCCCCATTTGTTGAAAAGACCATTATGGCTCAGTTCAGTGACTTTGGGGGCCTTATCAAAGATCAGTCGGCCATAGATCTGAGGGTCTATCTCTGAATTCTCAATTCGATTCCATTGATCTATATGTCTGTCTTTGTGCCAGTACCATGCTGTTTTGGCAACTGTGGCTTTATAATAAGCTTCAAAGTCAGGGAGTGTAAGTCCTCCCACTTCATTTTTCTTTTTTAGAGTGTCTTTATCAATTCGAGGCATCTTCCCTTTCCAAATAAATTTGATAACTAGCTTTTCCAAGTCTGCAAAGTAGGTTGTTGGAATTTTGATTGGGATTGCATTGAATCTGTAGATGAGTTTGGGTAGAATTGACATCTTAATGACATTTAGCCTTCCTATCCATGAACATGGAATATTTTTCCATCTTTTAAGGTCCCCTTCTATTTCTTTTAGTAGATTTATGTAGTTTTCTTTGTATAGGTCTTTTACATCTTTGGTTAAGTTTATTCCTAGGTACTTGATTTTTTTAGTTGCTATTGAAAATGGTATCTTTTTCTTGAGTGTCTCTTCAGTTTGTTCATTTCTAGCATATAGAAACATTACTGACTTATGTGCATTAATCTTGTATCCCGCTACTTTGCTAAATTTGTTTATTAGCTCTAGTAGCTATATCGTCGATTTCTCAGGGTTTTCTAGATATAAGATCATATCATCTGCAAACAATGACAGTTTTACTTCTTCTTTTCCAATTTGGATGCCTTTTATTTCTTTGTCTTGCCGGATTGCCCTGGCTAGCACTTCCAGCACAATGTTGAATAACAGTGGTGACAGCGGGCATCCTTGTCTTGTTCCTGATCTTAGAGGGAAGGCTTTCAGTCTCTCACCATTGAGTACTATGCTGGCTGTGGGTTTTTCGTATATGCTCTTTATCATGTTGAGGAAGTTTCCTTCAATTCCTACCTTTTGAAGTGTTTTTATCAAAAAGGGATGTTGGATTTTGTCAAATGCTTTTTCAGCATCTATTGAGATGATCAATTGATTTTTCCCTTTCGAGTTTTTAATGTGTTGTAATACATTGACTGTTTTTCTTATGTTGAACCATCCTTGCATGCCTGGAATGAACCCCACTTGGTCATGGTGTACGATTTTTTTAAGGTGTCTTTGGATTCGATTTGCAAGTATTTTGTTGAGGATTTTTGCATCTATATTAGGGAGATTGGCCGGTAGTTTTCCTTTTTTGTAGCGTCTTTGCATGGTTTTGGTATTAGATTGATGTTAGCTTCATAAAATGAGTTAGGTAGTCTTCCATTTTCTTCAATGTTTTGAAAGAGTTTGAGTAAGATTGGTGTCAGTTCTTTCTGGAAAGTTTGGTAGAATTCCCCTCTGAAGCCATCTGGCCCTGGGCATTTATTTGTGGGAAGATTTTTGATGACTGATTGGATCTCTTTGCTTGTGATGGGTTGGTTGAGGTCTTCTATTTCTTCTCTGGTCAGTCTAGGTTGTTCATATGTTTCCAGGAAATTGTCCATTTCTTCTACATTGTCCAGTTTGTTGCCTTACAGTTGTTCATAATATCCTCTTATAATTTTTTTAATTTCTTCAGAATCTGCAGTTATGTCACCTTTTTCATTCATTATTTTGTTTATATGGGTCTTCTCTCTTTTTGATTTTGTCAGTCTAGCTAGGGGCTTGTCAATCTTGTTGATCTTCTCAAAGAACCAACTTTTGGTGATATTTATGCTCTCTATTGTTTTTTTGTTCTCTATGTCATTTATTTCTGCTTTAATCCTTGTTATTTCTTTTCTTGTACTTGGTTTAGGATTGGTTTGCTGTTCATTTTCTAGCTTCTTCAGTTGATCCGTTAGTTCTTTGATTTTGGCTCTTTCTTCCTTTTTAATATATGCGTTTAGTGCTATAAATTTCCCCCTCAGTACTGCTTTTGCTGCATCCCATAGGTTTTGGTATGTTGTGTTCTCATTTTCATTCGTCTCTATATATTTAGCAATTTCTCTTGCTATTTCTTCTTTAACCCACTGATTGTTTAGGAGTGTGTTGTTTAACCTCCAGGTATTTGTGAATTTTCTAAGTCTCTGATGGTTATTGACTTCTAATTGTATTCCACTGTGGTCAGAGAATGTGTTTTGAATAGTTTCAATCTTTTTAAATTTATTGAGGCTTGTTTTATGTCCCAGCATATGATCTATTCTGGAGAAAGTTCCGTGAGCACTAGAAAAGTATGTGTATCCTGGAGATTTGGGATGTAATGTCCTGTAGATGTCTGTTAAATCTAATTCATTTATCAGATTGTTTAGGTTTTCAATTTCCTTATTGGTCTTCTGTCTGGTTGATCTATCTATAGGAGAGAGTGATGTGTTGAAGTCTCCCACAATTATTGTGGAAACATCAATTGCTTCCTTCAGTTTTGCCAGTGTTTCTCTCATGTATTTTGTGGCACCTTGATTGGGTGCATAGACATTTACGATTGTTATTTCTTCTTGCTGAATTGCCCCTTTTATTAGTATGTAGTGGCCTTCTTTGTCTCTCAAAACATCCCTGCATTTGAAGTCTATTTTATCTGAGATTAATATTGCTACACCTGCTTTCTTTTGGGTGTAGCTTGCATGAAATATTTTTTTTCCATCCTTTCACTTTCAGTTTCTTTGTGTCCCTGTGTCTAAGATGAGTCTCTTGTATGCAACATATTGATGGTTCATTTTTTTTAATCCGTTCTGCGAATCTATATCTTTTAATTGGGGAGTTTAATCCATTTACATTCAACTTTATAACCGTGAAGGCATTTCTTGAATCGGCCATCTTATCCTTTGGTTTATGTTTGCCATATTTTTCCCTCTCTCTATTAATATCCTTTATTGTACCCATACCGAATCTCTTTAGTACTGAACCTTTCTCCAAGTCTCTGTCTCCTTTCTTTGTTTCTCTGTCTGTAGGGCTCCCTTTAGTATCTCCAGTAGGGCAGGTCTCTTGTTAGCAAATTCTCTCAGCATTTGTTTGTCTGTGAAAAATTTAAGCTCTCCCTCAAATTTGAAGGAGAGCTTTGCTGGATGAAGTATTCTTGGCTGGAAATTTTTCTCACTCAGAATTTTAAATATATCGTGCCACTGCCTTCTCACCTCCATGGTGGCTGCTGAGTAGTCACTACTTAGTCTTATGCTGTTTCCTTGGTATGTGGTGAATTGCTTTTCTCTTGCTGCTTTCAGAACTTGCTCCTTCTCTTCTGTGTTTGACAGTGTGATCAGTATATGTTTCGGAGTGGGTTTATTTGGATTTATTCTATTTGGAGTTCGCTGAGCATTTATGATTTGTGTATTTATGTTGTTTAGAAGATTTGGGAAGTTTTCCCCAACAATTTCTTTGAATACTCTTCCTAGACCTTTACCCTTTTCTTCCCCTTCTGGGACACCAATGAGTCTTATATTTGGACGTTTCATATTATCTATCATATCCCTGAGGTCCATTTCGATTTTTTCAATTTTTTTCCCCATTCTTTCTTTTATGCTTTCATTTTCCATTCTGTCATCTTCCAGGTCACTGATTCGTTGTTCAACTTCCTCTAGTCTTGTACTATGAGTGTCCAGAATCTTTTTAATTTGGTCAACAGTTTCTTTAATTTCCATAAGATCATCCATTTTTTTATTTAGTCTTGCAATGTCTTCTTTATGCTCTTCTAGAGTCTTCTTGATTTCCTTTATATCCCGTACTATGGTCTCATTGTTCATCTTTAGTTCTTTAAGTAGCTGCTCTAGGTGTTGTGTCTCTTCTGGTCTTTTGATTTGGGTGCTTGGGCTTGGGTTATCCATATCGTCTGGTTTTTTCATATGCTTTATAATTTTCTGTTGTTTTTGGCCTCGTGGCATTTGCTGAACTTGACAGGGTTCTTTTAGGGTTTGTAGACCTATTGAAGTCTTTATCTCTAATTTATCAGATCTACAGCTTCGTGGAGTACACTTTCTCTAACTAACCAGCAGGTGGCGTCCACGAGCCACCTGTCCTCCACAAGCCAGTTCTCCCCTGCTTAGCCTTTTTGGTGAGTGGGGGAGTGAGTCTTGTGGGGCCCAATTGGTGTACCAAGCTTGCGTGTGTAGTTGGTGTTGCCTGCCCTGTATGTGGGGCGTTTCTGGGCAGTCGGGGAGGGGGGGTGGCCCTAACAATCAAATCTCCCTGGTGATCCTAGAGTTTTAAAGCTGCTGCAATAGTCTAATCCTTCAGTTCAGTCCTGCCACAGTTTGTCTCTGCCACTGACCCACAAGTCCTTGGTATTGGCGTATGGCTCCTGAGACTTGCAACTGGGCCCCTCTTCCAGGCCGTGCACCCTGGGTCCTCTGTTGAGGGATGACTGTGCTATGTCACAGGTGAGTGCCGTCCCCCCAGGGCAGTTCTGGGCTGCTGGGCTGTGTAGGGAGGCTCCCAGTCTGCTGAAATGATGGCTGAATGGGGCTTTGTTAATTCACACTGCTCTACCTTCCCAACTCTGGGACAATCAGCTGAGGTTGCAGGGAAGGCTAATGTCCACGCCCAGTTTTGTGGTGTGTGCCTGTTATTTGAAGCACTTCCGTCACACTGGGTTGTCTGGGGCAGCTCTGGGCTATGGGGCTGGCGATGGGCAGGAGTGTTTCCTGTCCACCAGGATGGTGGCTGTGAGCGGACACCCCCCTTTTCTTGGGAAGTTGTGGTGTTTACTGAATTTTCTCAGCCACTGGATTATTGCCTTTTGTCTCAGAGCTCTCTTAGTTCTGCTCTTGACTTGACGTGCCCAAATTGAAAGTCTTTGAAGCTTTCTGCATTGGGCTTCTTAGAGTAATTGTTTTAGAAAAAGAAAAAAGAATTTAAAAAAAAAAAAAAAAAAAGGGCCCTCCTCAGAGATCTAATGGGTTATTGAAATGCTAATAGACAAAGCAACCAGGGCCATTAAGGAAAGGTCCACAGGGCAGAGAGATCAGCTTTTCTTCGGGATTTGCATATGCGCCTCAAGGCCTGAGCTCCGCCCTTCCCCTTTCTGTGTTCACCAGAACTCCAAAAATCCTCTGCTTTTATTTTGGAGTTTTTCGTGTTGTTTTTTTTTTTTCTATGCCTGTCTCCTCTCTGCTGGGCTGGCTGCTCTCAGATTCTCTGGTGTCTGGTCTCAGTCTATCTATGGTTGGAGTTTGGATCAGTAGAATGAGTTTCCGATAAGGGCTGCCACTGCAGTTCTCCCTTCTCCTTCTCGGAGCTGAGAGCCCCTCCTCCCACCGGACTGAGCCTGGCAGGGAGGGGCGCAGGTCCCCTGGCCGCAGAAACTTACAGATTTCGCTGATCTCAGCAGTTCGACATTTTCATGAGTGTTGTATGAAGTATGCCCAAAGACAGATTGCTCTGTGGTGTCCAGTCCACGCAGTTCCTGGCTTTCTACCTACTTTCCTGGAGGAGTAACTAAAACATACAGCTCACCAGTCTGCCATCTTGCCCCGCCCCACAGGATATGCTTTCTTTAAAGAGCAGGGAACAATATGGGAAACTGTACATTACATTCTTAGAAAACTCACTTTTTAAATAAAATCCTAAAATTTTGGTGGACTTTGTTTCTGAAGGATATGATCTTATCAGTCATCCTGAGCACCAAATCTTAAATCTTTAATGATGTCATTCATTCACACAGAATTAGAGCTTACAGAAAGGCTTCTCCAAGATTAGCGACTTAGAGCAAAGAAGCAGATGAACAAAAGTTAAGATCCAAATGGGAAATTTTAAGAAGAAGTACAAGGGACTGAAAGAAAACTGTTAGAATATGGATAGGGAAAATAGCAAAACACAGGAAAGAATAAAAATTATACATCCCCTCCTCTACAATAGCATTTCCCTTTTCACTGTATCCAACAATGTTCAAAAAAGAGAAAAAAATTTTTATTGGAATACAAAGAAGTGGTTGGCAGAAAAAATACTGAGCCAAAGGAAATATACAGGACACAATATGCAAAACATTTACATTTTTTAAGCTTTTAGAATTAGGTTTAAGTATATATTTGTACCATTTTAGTTATAGATTACACTTAAAAGTAAACCTACTTTTCCCCATGTATCTATGCAATAATTTCAAATGTGAAGTGGACAAAAATTAATAAAACAAAAAAATTACAATATAATTAATAGACAGAATATCATTTTAAATAGCCAGAATAGCATTTTTAATAATTATTGAAATATTCTATTGTTTTCTGTTAAAAGTAATACAACTTTGATGTTGTAGACATTTTTTATCAATAATAAATCTTAATATAGTTCACAAGTACACATACTTAGCATATATCTATTTGTCATGAACACTACACTCAACAAATATCTATTTTTATATATCAAAGCAAATGCAAAATTTATGTAACAAAATTTAATAGGATTTTTAAAATGCTCTTTTGGCAATTGGGACCTTAAAAATCTAAATATATTGGTTAAAAGTATTCTCTGTTATTGTCAATGATTTAATTTTAACCCTGGAGGATAAGTATACATCAACAGTTCAGTATGATTTTAATTGTAGCATCTAAGCAGCCATTCATAATGAGTATTGCTTTAACATAAATAAAGCTGTGACCAACTATTTTAGCTCAAATTGGATTCAATGTTACCAGTATTTCCTAGTGCCAGCCCACATGATTTAATCCTTATGACACATCATGTCAATAAACAGACTGGGAATTAAAGGGCTGCTTCTACAAGGATTTTCAAGGTTAGCAGATGGTGTGAAATCACTAATATGAAATTTACAAGAACAACAAAGGCTAAAAGAAATGCCAACTTCTAGTACAAGTTCCCTTCTATACACTATATAATCCAACTCTACTTTCTTAATACATTTGTATTTGGTCTGATAACAGTTATTAACTGTCTTTTCCCTCAGGGTCTGACCTCTGGAAACTACACATCATTGCTATGGTGTTAATTACCTTCTTAAAGATACATATCTTCAGGGAATTCACTCCACATTAAGTATTTTCCTGGCTATACTGGGTTTGCTGGAAGTTCCTTGATTCTATGTGGTATCCTGTCTCTTGGGTACCCCTAACTCTCAAAATGGAAAGACTGAATATAATATTATAGACCTAAGGATTTATGACTCCTTAGAAACAAAAGGAATTAACATTTTACAATCTATTTACTACTTACCTTCAAAGTTTCTTATAAAGAAATTGCTCTTAGGATAATTCACATGTTTACCAACTGGTAAATTATGGGCTCTCACAGGCCATGTGCAGCCCACCACCTGTTTTTGCAGAGCCCTTGAGCTAAGAACAGTTTTCACACTTTTAAATGACTAAAAAAAAAAACAATATTTTGTGGCACGTAAAAATTATATGGAATTCAAATTTCAGTATCCACTAATAAAGTTTTATTACAGCCCCACACAATCATTTATCTATTGTCTATGACTGGCTTCACACTACAAAAAAAGGCAACAGAAACTGAAAAGTCCACAAAATCTAAAATGTCTTGTGAACTTACTTTACTGAAAATCTGCCAACACCTAGAGTAAGTTATCAAAAACTCATCAAAATGTATGATTATTTGTTTCAAAAGGAGGAACTAGGAAAACTGCATTGAAAAAGTTTGGTTATGACAAATCCCTATTTATAAGTTGCCAGTGAACTTGATTTAAAAAGTTTAATTCACTGACGAGTTGAATAATGAAGATGGTGTTATGGTGTTCCAGTCTGGCCAGTCTTGTCACAGTTTCCCACATCCACACCTGTTTATTTTCAATCCATCATCAACCTGGTAGATTTTACCTACTGAGTATCTGTCAAATTCAATTCTCTGGACATCCATTACCACTATCACTTTACCCTAAATCTAGATAACATATTTTTCTCTAAACTACTGCAGTAATCTCTATTCACAGCCACACTTGCCCTTCCCCTCCCCCGACTGTCTGTTCTTACAGGTTATCTTCAAAACACAAACCTGATCTTGTCACTCTCCTGCTTAAAAATACACACACACATACATACACACCCAATAAAACTTTACTCATTCTACAAAGCTTTGTATCATCTGTTCCCTCTCAACACCAGCCTCATTTCTTTTCCAACCCCCCAAATGAAGCTTATTTTTTATAACACATACTAAATACTGTATTTTAGTTTCTGAATAGCATGATTTAGTCTTTTATTCAATCACTATAGTCTGATTAGCACGATTTAGTATTTTACTGAATCACTATAATGCAAAATAAACCAAAAATACTGAGCACCTATGTGCATTCCATAACAATATGTAATGCTTTTTTTTAAACTTGTTTTCCATCCACCCTGAAAGTTTCCTGTACTTCCATTTTTATCCAACAATGACCAAATAGTAGACCCACTCAAATCATTACTTGATTCATTATAAAACAACCAGAAGAGCAGTTGTGACCATAAGTCATCAAACAAAATACACTGATGGCTCCATATTCAGAATAAGGAAGACTGGTGCAAAAGATTTCAACTGACATTAACTTTCTCAATTAATCAAACTGCTATTCACAGGTGAATGGATAAACTGTGCTAAACCCATATAATGAAATACTGCTTGGCATTCACCCAACATGGACAAATCTCAAAGGCATTTTGCTGAGTGAAAGAATTCAGTCTCAAAAGGTTATAGTCCATACCATATTCAGGAAAAAGGCAAAACTATATAGGGGCAGGAAACAGATCAATCTTTTCCAGGGCTTAAGGGAAGGAGAACTATGCAGTTCTGGGGGTGGTTAAACTGTTCTGTATCCTGATTGTGGTGGTGGTGATTATACAAATCTACACATGTTAAAACTCACGCAATTATACATCAAAAGTAAGTCAATTTACTCTAAGTAAATTTTAAAAATAATTAGAAAACTATTAACAATGCTATTCACTTTTGGGTTGAGAACTCAATTCATTACTTTATTTGGTTTTCCAAGCAGAAAAAAAAGAACAGCCAAAACATTAATATATGTATTTGCATTTCTTATTTGTAGTGAGGTTTAAAACACTGAAAGACTGTAATGCTTTTTTGAGATGCTACTATAAAACTAGAAATAAATACATATCTATACCTTTTACTAACACCACCAATATGATAAAATATTACAGAAATTTTTTTTCCTAGAAAAGAAGAATAAATAAGGTTATTATTTAATTGTATGTGTGGAAGGAAAATATATTGTTTGGCATTTTGCTAAAGATGATTTTACTTACCCCAATAATTCACCAAAACTTACATCTGACTATAATCTATATAAATAGACTTACTAAATCAATATTGAGAATTACAGTGTTGTGAAGATTAAATGAGTTAATATTTGTAAAATGCCTATAACAGTGACTGGTTGTGTAAGTGCTCAATAAATGTTTATTATTAATTTTGAGTCAAGGACATTTAGTAATTTATTTGTTTTGAGGATATAAATACTGTACATCCATGTCTGACATTTACTTCAGATTTAGTGCAAAAGACTCTAAAGGTTATAAATGACCAAGAGGGCATCTGAAGGTGTTTTTTATTCTGCTACAAATTTAAACTGGAATGCATTGCTGATTCAAGGTACTGAATCTCAATACAACTCAATAGCAAACCTATGTCAGATGTGAAAGAATGTAGAAAGTCTGGGCTTCTCAAAGAGTTGCTCTAGGACTAAAGAGTCACAATGAAGACTCTCTCAGCTGTATACTCTAGTTGTCAAGTAGGACATCATCATTATATGCAAGTTTTATCCAAAATAAGATAAATAAATTTCTGAACATTCTAAAAATTTTTTTATCCCTAAAGGCAAAATCTAGATTAAAGAATGATTTAAGAAACCTAAATTTCTGACTGTTCGTGAAACAGCACTCAGTATGGCTGACTAAATAAAAACACAAGAATGCAGAAAATGTTGCAATATTACAATCTTTTCAAAATCTCCCCACTTGGAATATCCCAAATGATAACAGTTTATGAACTATGCCTTGTCATATTTTAAAAATTTTATGTTTTAATATGCTGCTCTAAAAAATAAATGATTATGCTGCAATTAACTTTTTAGAATAAAAAAGGCTCTCAGTAATAAAGACATTGTCATCATATCTGTATTTTAGATATGCACATTTAAGTATATAGGGGTGAAATGACATGATATTTGAGACTTGCATTGAAATAATTCAGAAAAAAGAGATAAGCAAATATGGCAAAATATAATTAATTTGAATGTGGATGATGGGCACAGGAAGTTCATTAGTTCACTGTACTATTTCTCTCTACTTCCATATTTGAAAACTTTTATATTTTTAGGAAGTCCTCGGCAAATCTAAGAAGCCATTTTTTTTCAGTAAATTTGAAAAGGGGTAATTCAACTATAGTTAAAAATGAACACAGAAAGCAATACTGAAATTCTAATTTAAATAAATTGTTACAGAGGATATAAAACAACATGGACTTTCTAACATCAACAACGTAAGTAAAAATTGGTACAACCACATTGGGAAATTGCTTAAGACTAACCATTAAGCTAAAGATTGCATGACCTATAACTCAGCAATTCTCCTTCTAGGTATATAAGTTGTGATTCTCAAACTTCAATGTGCCTAACAGTCATCTGGAGCGCTTGTTTCAGTTCTCCAGACTCCATCCCCATGGATTCTAATTCAGTAGGTAGGAGTGGGGCCAATAAACCTGCATTTGTAAGAAGGTCTCAGGTGACACCATCAATACCACTGGTCTGAGAGACATACTTCAAGCAATGCTGCCCTGAAGAAACCTACGCATGTGTGTACCAGAACACAGGTTATCAAAATATTCACAATCTGGACTTGGTATTGTGGGATGGAGAACATCTTCTTGACCAAAAGAGGGAAGTGAAATGAAATAAGTTTCAGTGGCTGAAGAGATTCCAAAAGGAGCCGAGAGGTCACTCTGGTGGGCACTCTTATGCACAACATAGACAACCCTTTTTAGGTTCTAATGACTTGGAATAGCTAGCAGTAAATACCTGAAACTATCAAATTACAACCCAGAACCCTTGAATCTTGAAGACGATTGTATAACAATGTAGCTTATGAGGGGTGACTATGTGACTGGGAAAGCCACGTGGATCGCACTCCCCTTTGTCCAGTGTATGGATGGATGAGTAGAAAAAACGGGGGCAAAAAAAAAAAAGCACCCAGTGTTCTTTTTTTACTTAAATTGTTCTTTTTCACTTTAATTTTTATTCTTATTACTTTTGTGTGTGTGGTAATGAAAATGTTCAAAAATTAATTTTGGTGACGGACACACAACTATATGGTGGCACTGTGAACAACTGATTGTACTCTTTGTATGAGTGCATGGTCTGTGAATATATCTCAATAAAATTGAATTATTAAAAAAAAAAATATTCACAGCACTGTTCACAACAGCAAAAGTGGAAACAAATACCCAAAAATGGAATGGTTAAACAAACTGTGGTGTATAAACAGAATGGAATACTATAGATATCGTATAGCATGATGAAAATTAACCTCAGCTATACCCAATACGAATGAATACAATAAACACAATATTGGAGGACAAGAAAGAAGACCCAAAATAAAAGAGTATGATTCTATTTATATCAAGTTGACAAAATTAAAAGATACTCTCTAGAAATGTGTATACAAATAGTAAAATAAAAGCAAACAATGGATTATCACACAAGTGAAGATTATGATTACTCTAAGAGGAGGAAAAGGATATGATCAGGAAGACATGAGGGAAGACTTCTGTAGTGCTGAGAATGTTGTACTTCTGGGCATGGGTGACAGGTGTCTCAGTATTCATTTTATAAAACTGCAATCTTCCTTTTTAGACATTTTTCTTATATTTCACACACAAAATATTTTTAAGAAGACATTTTCTTTGATGGGAAAATTTTATGAAAATGGCTTCCCAAAGTTTACTATTTGAATCTTTGTACTCTAAATCTAGCCTCATTCTTTTAATCACTTAAATTATAACTCATAATTTAAGTTTAAAGTATTAAATATTTCATCAAATTAAAATAGGTAGTAAAATATGGAGTTTTGAAGCAACAGCATAAAGAGATATTTCTATGATAAATCCTAAAAACATATTTCTACTTTTTAAAAATATTTAAAATGATCCGAATACCTTGAAATTTGAAACAAGAAAGCAACCCAGAATTTGACAGAAAATTTAACAAGAGTTATTAAGAAGGTCAATGAATGAAGACAATATCCTTTAATGGACATGGACTCAAAGATACTAATAATTATGCGTTTAATGTGTACAGAACAAACATCTTATAGAGATACAGCTGACAAAATTTGGAAAGTTTCCAATGCTGTAGGAAAAATAAAAATGCAGGTATGAGAAAGACGACTTTTCTCCTTCCCACCCAAACACCTCGCTAAAAATAACAGAAGAAAGAAGGGAAAAAGAACAATCTAAGATCCAAGAAAATCATCACTATAAAACACACAAATAATGGATGCCATTTGACACAACATGCAAGGACAGGAGTCCCTTAAATCTAGTTCTACTATAGTCTACATACAAGGAAGGCAACAATGAAAACCTAGGAAACCACCGAGACCATCTGGAGTCTACAAAGTTTTCACCAAAGTACATGAGGGTAAAAAAATCCTCACTAGGTCAAAAACTTTGTAAATTTTATGTAAATACTTACCATTAAACTACTGGTTCCAGAAGGAATGGAGGTAGCAGAGTAGGAAAAAAGAGGGAAAACCCAATCAATATTCAGGACAAAAAGTGGCAACACAACATTAACTCTAGGCACCTAGATTAAAACAGCAAATGAATACAAAATACGAAATTAGCTAGACACCTTTCTAGTGGTATTGAGAGGCAGCTTATCAAACTCCTTACTGCTTCTCATTCCTATTTTGCTTATTATTTGGTCATAGGGCCACTTGACAGCTATCCAAACAGCAGACTTGGGAAATCAAAGAAGGTAAAGTGTGGAATTTTAATATGGCAAACAGGCCAATGTGCAATTTAAAAAATTACTAAAAAAAAAACAAGAATCCTTTCGTTACCTAAATTCTATTCTATAGCAACTGCACTAACCAGTATTTTAGGAAAATCACCTGTTTATCCATAATATATACAACCTAAATTAGCTGTTTAGTATTTCAGTGAAAAAACAGCTGATTATATTATTTGCTATAATAATTAATGCCTAGCCATTATCCTAACAACTGAAAAGAGGCAACGCTTAAATAATCCTCCTTACTACTATGTATTTAATATGGCATGGAAGATTTGATTTTACTTTTCTGACTTTGTTTCAATACTTCTATTATTTTAAGTATTTGTGTAATACAAAATAATAAAAGTATCTGTTACTACTAGCTTTCATACCTGCCATTTTTAGGTAACTTGTAGATAG
Source organism: Choloepus didactylus (assembly GCF_015220235.1). Lineage (NCBI taxonomy): Eukaryota > Metazoa > Chordata > Mammalia > Pilosa > Megalonychidae > Choloepus > Choloepus didactylus. Next base: position 140,090,905 of record NC_051311.1, on the reverse strand, counting down.
AATTAATTATTTTGATTAGGATGTTAGCTTACATTTGCAGAGCACTTTACTTTGAGCCAAGCACTCTGCCAAATGCTACATTACCTCATTTAATTTTCAAAACTACGATGCGACATAGATACTATTATTATCATCACTTTAACACTGAGGAAACAGTGTTTAAATGATTTGCCAAAAGTTACAAAGGTCCAACTACAGATTCAAAATTCTAAGTCACCATGCTACACAAATAGTAGATAAATGATAAGAAACGTGTAATAATATGTTCAATGATCTAATCTTATTTTCTTATTACTGTAAATGCTGAAAGTATGTATGGCAGGTAAAGGTAATAAAAATCACAAGTAAGTCTTATGGAAAACTTTCCAACTCACTGATACACTAAACTGCCAAAACACGAAGACAGCAAATATACAAGTAGGAAATAATTTAAAAACAACACAAAAAATTAAAATTCTAGCCATAACCAAAAATACTACAGAAATAATGTTTCTCAGTGTTAACTGGTCACTTTATCTCTGTAACACTGCTATGTTATAACATGTACGAAAACTATGTCCATGTTAAAAAAAAACACACAAGAAAACAAACAAAAAAAAACCATCAGTTCGGGAGACCGGGCTCCAGCCCATCCCTGGTGCATAATGCATAGTTCCCTTTTTAAATCATGCCAGTCCTCTGTTTATTTCCCTTCATTTTCCTATTTCTTGACAGATTAACAAGGAAGAAAGATGTAATATTTTGAATCAACACTGTTCCAAATAAGATATACAACCAACCAATAAACACATGAAAAGGTACACCACATCACTGGCCATTAGGGAAATGCAAATCAAAACCACAATGAGGTCCCATTTCATACCTACTAGATTGGCTACTATTAAAACAATGGAAAATAACAAATGTTGGAGAGGATGTTTAGAAACAGGAACACTAGTTCATTGTTAGTAGGAATGTAAAATGGTGCAACTGCTATGGAAGACAGTATGGCGGTTCCTCAGAAAGTTAAGTATAGAATTACCATATGACCTGGCAAATCCCACGTCTAGGTATGTACCCAAAAGAACTGAAAGCAAGGATTTGAACAATATTTGCACACCGATGTTCACAGTGGCATTATTCACTACTGCCAAAAGATGAAAGCGACCCAAGTGTCCATCAACAGATGATTAGATACACAAATTGTGGTATATACACACAAAAGATATTATTCAGCCATAAAAAGAATGAAGTGAGGATATCATGTTGAGCCAGAAACAAAAGGACAAATATTCTATGAGATCACTGATAAGAAATAATCAGAATAAGCAAATTTGTTGCATCAGAAACTAGAATACAGGTTGCCAGTGGTAGGGTAAGAAATGGGGAGTTAATGCTTAATTGGTGCAGTTTCTGTTTGGGGTGATGGAAAAGTTTTGGTAATGGATGGTGGTGATAGCAGCGTTAACACTGTAAATGTAATTAACACCACCTAATTATATATTTGAATGTTTGTGGTTAAAAGGGAAAATTTTATGCTGTATATATGTTACTAGAATAAAAATTAAAAACAAAACAAAACAAAGGATGGGACAACATAAACAATGAACCCTAATTTAAACTATGGACTACAGTTAATAGTATAACTTTAATAATATTGTTTTATTAATTGTAACAAAGACACCACACTAATACAAAGTGATGATAGGGAAAACTGTATGTGAAAGGGAGGTTATATAGGAACTCTGTACTTTCTTCATGATATTTCTGCAAACCTACAACCACTCTAATAAAAAATAAACTAAAAAAAATTTAAAACCACAATAGATAACACTTCACACTCACAAGTATGGCTACTATTTTAAAAAAAAAAAGGGGACGGTTGCTGCAAAGGACAGGCTAGGCCTCCCTATGGTTGTGCCTAAGAGCCTCCTCCCGAATGCCTCTTTGTTGCTCAGATGTGGCCCTGTCTCTCTAGCTAAGCCAACTTGAAAGGTGAAATCACTGCCCTCCCCCCTACGTGGGATCAGACACCCAGGGGAGGGAATCTCCCTGGCAACGTGGAATATGACTCCCGGGGAGGAATGTAGACCTGGCATCGTGGGACGGAGAACATCTTCTTGACCAAAAGGGGTATGTGAAAGGAAATGAAATAAGCTTCAGTGGCAGAGAGATTCCAAAAGGAGCCGAGAGGTCACTCTGGTGAGCACTCTTATGCACACTTTAGACAACCCTTTTTAGGTTCTAAAGAATTGGGGTAGCTGGTGGTGGATACCTGAAACTATCAAACTACAACCCAGAACCCATGAATCTCGAAGACAGTTGTATAAAAATGTAGCTTATGAGGGGTGACAATGGGATTGGGAAAGCCATAAGGACCACACTCCACTTTGTCTAGCTTATGGATGGATGAGTAGAAAAATAGGGGAAGGAAACAAACAGACAAAGGTACCCAGTGTTCTTTTTTACTTCAATTGCTCTTTTTCACTCTAATTATTATTCTTGTTATTTTTGTGTGTGTGCTAATGAAGGTGTCAGGGATTGATTTGGGTGATGAATGTACCACTATGTAATGGTACTGTAAACAATCGAAAGTACGATTTGTTTTGTATGACTGCGTGGTATGTGAATATATCTCAATAAAATGAAGATTAAAAAAAAAAAACAAGGAAAAAATATGTAGAGCCCCCTTGAGGAGCCTGTGGAGAATGCAGGGGTATTCGCCTACCCCACCTCCATGGTTGCTAACATGACCACAGACATAGGGGACTGGTGGTTTGATGGGTTGAACCCTCTACCATAGGATTTACCCTTGGGAAGACAGTTGCTGCAAAGGAAAGGCTAGGCCTCCCTATATTTGTGCCTAAGAGCCTCCTCCCGAATGCCTCTTTGTTGCTCAGTTGTGGCCCTCTCTCTCTAGCTAAGCCAACTTGAAAGGTGAAATCACTGCCCTCCCCACTACGTGGGATCAGACACCCAGGGGAGTGAATCTCCCTGGCAACGTGGAATATGACTCCCGGGGAGGAATGTAGACCTGGCATCGTGGGACGGAGAATATCTTCTTGACCAAAAGGGGATGTGAAAGGAAATGAAATAAGCTTCAGTGGCAGAGAGATTCCAAAAGGAGCCGAGAGGTCACTCTGGTGGGCACTCTTACGCACAATTTAGACAACCCTTTTTAGGTTCTAAAGAATTGGGGTAGCTGATGGTGGATACCTGAAACTATCAAACTACAACCCAGTACCCATGAATCTCGAAGACAGTTGTATAAAAATGTAGCTTATGAGGGGTGACAGTGGGATTGGGAAAGCCATAAGGACCACACTCCACTTTGTCTAGTTTACGGATGGATAAGTAGAAAAATAGGGGAAGGAAACAAACAGACAAAGGTACCCAGTGTTCTTTTTTACTTCAATTGCTCTTTTTCACTATAATTATTATTCTTGTTATTTTTGTGTGTGCTAATGAAGGTGTCAGGGATTGATTTATGTGATGAATGTACAACTATGTAATGGTACTGTGAACAATCGAAAGTACGATTTGTTTTGTATGACTGCATGGTATGTGAATATATCTCAATAAAATGAAGATAAAAGAAAAAGAAAAAAAGAAAAATAGGGGAAGAAAACAAACAAAGAGACAAAGCTACCCAGTGTTCTTTTTTACTTCAATTGCTCTTTTTCACTTTAATTATTATTCTTGTTATTTTTGGGTGTCTGCTAATGAAGGTGTCAGGGATTGATTTAAGTGATGAATGTACAACTATGTAATGGTACTGTGAACAATCGAATGTACGATTTGTTTTGTATGACTGCGTGGTATGTGAATATACCTCAATAAAATGAAGATTAAAAAAAAAAAAAGGGAAAATAAGTGTTGGAGAGGATATAGAGAAACTGAACTCTAGTGCACTGTTGGTGGGGATGTTCAATGGTGTACCCACGGTGGAAAGCAGCTCCTCAAAAAGTTAAATTTCGAATTACCATATATCCCTGCAATTCCATTTCACCAAAGAAAGTGAAAAGGGTCTCAAACAGATACTACACTAAGCAAACGTTTATAGCAGCATTACTTACAATAGCCAAAGGTGGAAACAACCCAACAGTCCATCAACACATGAATGGATAAACAAAATGTGGTACATATACATAATGGATTCAGCCATAAAAAAGAATGTAGCTATGAGATACTACAACATGGAATAACCTTGAAAACATCCTGCTAAGCGAAATAAGCAAGGCACAGAAAGACAAAAATTGCATCTTATTTCACTTATAAGAGATGACTAGAAACAGCAAATTTGCAGATAGAAAGCATATTAGAAGTGCAGGGTGAGGGCAAAAGTGATGGGGGGGTATTTGTAAAAGGAAAAAAAGGAAACAAAAAAACATAATATTTTTATCAATTGTCTCAATTCTTTCTCCTAAGCCTACGTGAGTGTCCCCTAAATCCACTTAGCCTTGTTGTTCAGTCAAGCAAACCCAATACCATACTCTTAAACATACAGTGGTAACATCCATTCATTTCCCCCCAGTCCTTACCACAGAAAAACGAAACCCATTCCCTCAACACAAGAGATTTTGCCTGACACAGCATTTTAAGTTTCATAAAGATAAGAACAATTTACATTTACATGAATATCATTTACAACCTACATAAACTGCAATGGTATGTTACTGCTTTATTTTCTGCCAATATGACAGGCATAAAGTGCTATCATATTACTACTTTAGTTCGCATTTCCTTAGAAAGCAATCTGGCAAAAATCTATTAAATTTAATAATATAAAACACCGTTTCAGCAATATAGTAGAATAGCTACCTGGATCATCCCTCTTAATATAAATAACTCAAAACTCAGGGTTTGAAAAAACATCTCTTAAAAACATTAATGTGCTGGCAAGAAAGCTACAAATTATTTTGCCAGAAACTAAGAGAAGCTGGGAACCCAAAGAGGTAAAGGAAACAACAGCAACTGGCTTCTGCCTTGAGCTAGGATGCCCTCAAAGGGCTACGACTTCATTGTTAGGCTTAGAAATAACTTTCCTCTCCTCATCACCACCACCCAAGCAATTTGAAGGAAACTCTACTGAACCTTGACACTGAATGGCAAGGGCAGAAAAATCATCACTGAGAATTTGAAACCACACTCAGAGGGAGCTCTTACTGCTTTTGCTCCCTGAATTCATACACCTAGGTGATCTAAAAACCCTAAACTGAAATTCTCCATTTAGCATGCATCAGAATCACCCTGATGGCTTGTTAAAACCCACAACTCTGCGTGCACGCACACACACACACCACTTCCAACCCCGTCCTCTAAGTTTTTAGGAAATTCAGGGTGGAGATGGGGATCAGCAATAATCTGTACAACAGGTTCTGAGGTGATGCCAATGTTGCTGATCTAGGAATCACACTCTGAGGACAACTAACGTCAATTGATCCAAGTGTCCTACGGCTCCTGGAGCAGACAAACACTTCTCTTACAACAAGTATGGTATGCAGATCAGAAAGGACAACATTTTCATTAACAGTGTTGGGACACAATCCCTACCTTACACTATATACAAAAATCAATAACAGAAGGATTAAAGCCTTAACGTGGAAAAAACTACCATGCTTTCATTACAGTTATTGGAGAATAACTTCAAGACCATGGAGAAGGGAAGAGCATCATAGGTCTAATGGGTACAGAGTTTCTGTTCTTGGTGATGAAAATGTTTTGGTAATGGCCAGTGGTGGTATTGGTAGCACAACATTGCAAATGTAATTAAGAAAAGTGAATCGTACATTTAAAAATGGTTAAAAAGGCAATTTTTATGTCATATAAATGTTACCACACACAAAAAGTTAAAGAGAATTACCACATAACTCAGCAATTCCACTTCAAAGTACACACTCGAAAGAATCAAAAACAGACACCCATGAAACCACATGAAGAAATAAAGATTTTCAATAAAGATCACATGGTAAATATAAATACCAATACTACTGTATTTTTGATTTGTAACTCCACTATTTACTTCCTACAGGATCTAAAATACACAAAGTGTAATGATAAATCAGTGGTTTTGGACTCACAATGTAAAATATGTAATTTTTGACAGGAACTACATAAAGGTGGGGGAATGGAGTATAGGATAATAGTTTATGTGTCCTAATGAAGTTAAGTTGGTATCAAAGAAAAACAAGATTGTTATAGATTTAAGAGGTTAAATTTAAGCCCCACGGTAAACAAAAAGAAAGTATCAGAGATATATACCACAGAGATGAAAAGCGGAGTATGGGTTCTGTGTATGGGGTTTGTATTGTTTTTGCAATTGTTCCTGTAAGTCTGAATTTATTTCAAAATAAAAATTTAAAAAACAAAAAACAAACAAAAAAAAAACAAAACCAGACACTCAAAGAAACACTTGTACACAAATGTTCATAGCAGCACTACTCACGACAGCTAAAAGATGGAAAGAACCCAATGGAAATCAACTGAAGAATGGATAAACACTCTGGCATAGTCATACAATGGAATATTATTCAGCCATAAAAAGGAATGAAGTTCTGATACAGACTACAACATGGCTGAACCTTGAAAACATTATTCTAAGTGAAAGAAGAGACAAAGGACACGTATCATAAAATTCCATGGATATGAAATGTATGGAACAGGTAAATCTATAAAGAAAGAAAGCAGACTGGTGGACGCCAGGGGCTAAAGAGAGGAGGAAGTGGTCTACTTTCCTCAGGAGTGACTGCTTGATGTGTAAAGGTTTCCTTTGGGGTGATAAAAATGTTCTGGAACTAGATAGTGGTGATGGTTCGACCATAAATACACTAATGCCTCTGAATTGTACACCTTGAAATAGTGAAATGGTAAATTCTATGTTTTATATATTTTTTATCACAACAAAAAGGAAAAAAAAACACTTATTATAAAAAGTAATTTATGTGACATTAAAGCAAATTACATCTGTTTATCACAAGTCCCAATAGAAATGACATGTCTGGGATCTGCTTTAAGATATTTCAAGGAAATGAAGGGGTACAGACCTAGACAATCCACATATGGCAAAAATCTTGACAAATGTTGAAACTGGTTAAGGTTTTCTTATATTATTTTCTCTACCTTTATGTATATGTTTGTCCTTATATAAAAGTGAAAAAATAAGCATACTTGTAGAAAATACTTCCAACTTACAAAACTAACAAAAAACCTAAAACACATTATACAGAATTCCTACAAATTCCTATGAAAAATACAAATAAGTCAACAGAAAGGTAAGCAAAATACAGAGGCACTGGATCAGATGACATATTTATAATCAATCAACAGGTATCAGAGAAAAGAAAATTATAATCACACTGAATACTTCTTATCCACCAATCTGGCAAAAGTTAGGATGCTTAATAAAAAGTAAGGTAGTGAGGATATGTAATAACTGGTATACTTAGTCACTGCTAGTGGGGAATGTAAATTGGTATTATCACTTTGGGAAATAGTTGGTATTATTCAATACAGTGAAGATATGCCTATGCTGCAATACAGCAATTCCTCTCTTACCTTAGAGCAACTGTCTTCAAATTAAGGGTGGTACCCAAAGACTTTCTACTTTGTAAAAGACAGTCATAAACCTGTGATGGATGATGACTGTTATCATCAGTACAAACATTAAAAAGTTCTTTCATGAACTAGAACAAATGTACGTCATTATTACAAGGAGTTAATAATAGAGTGGTACAGTATATGGGGAAAAATGCACCTACTGCAAACTATGGACTATAGTTAACAGTAATAATTTAATATTCTTTCATCAACAATTAAAGACGTACCACACAAAGAGACAGAAGAAGATGGGGGCACTGAGATGAGGGGAAGAAAGTTAGCTCCTGCGGAGCAACTAATGAACAACCAGGAACAACTAGCAAATGATCTGGAATAACTGCTAGGGGACAAGTGACTGTCCACACATTGCGCTCCAACCTGGATTCGGAGGAATGCTTCAGACTGCAGTGTGGAATCTGTAAGTAGCAACTGCGGACACGAGCCAGGAGCCCCCTCCCCCCCATGGCAATACAAACTGCAAAGATTCGCTGACATAGAGAGCAGCACTTGCTGAACAAATGAATATAAACCGTACCGCTCCAACAGGGGTTTTAATTGGCAAACGTGGACTGCTCAATGAAAGCTGCAAATACACAAGAGGCAGAGGCATTTAGTGACAACTAACCCTGAAGAGCCAGGGGGCTTCTCTGTCTTGGGAGGGGGAGCCCAGAGGACCAGGTGCTATCTGGGCTATCTCTGGCCAACAGGTGAAACTGGGGGCCGTGAACTGACCCTGAAAAGGGGCTTTCTGTCTCTTTTTTTCTCTCCCAACCTGAGCTGCTCAGTAGAGAAAGCCTCAGCCATTTTCAGTTCACAGTGCTCTGACCTAGAAAAGGGTGGAGATAACAGAGTCAGAGAGACAAAGAACCCATTTAAATGCAAATGAAAATTCCCTAGGGGGTTTATCTTCCCTAAGAGGAAAGAGGTGGTACCCAGCTCTACTACTTGCCTTCCATTCAGAACCAGAACCCAGGGCCTGGAAAAAAACAATCAAACCAGAAGCAACTTAAGCTGAGAATTAAAGGGGCCACACCTCCTTTGAGCAGTCAGGAGCGACAGGCTGACAGGTGCCACCTGCTGGGCAGGTTAGGAAGAGCACAGCACCTTGAGACCTCACAGGGTGTGTCAATCTAAGGCACACACTCGGGGAAACCTCGTGCTGAATATTTCCTCCTACTGGGACATGAGCCTGTTCTAGTCTGGGAAAACCTGATTAGGGTAATCAAGGAAAACAGATGCCCAGACAATAGAAACCTACAACCTACACAAAGAAAAACAAAGTTACGGCCCAGTCAAAGGAACAAACTTACACCTCATCTGAGATACAGGTATTGAAACTAATGCTAAATCAATTCAAAAAGTTTAGGGAAGATATGGCAAAAGAGACAAAGCATATAATGAAAGCACTGAGCGTACATAAGGTAGAACTCGAAAGTTCAAAAAAACAGCTGGTAGAATCTACGGAAATGAAAGGCACAACACAAGAGATGAAAGATACAATGGAGACATACGACAGCAGATCTCAAGAGGCAGAAGAAAACACTAAGGAACTGGAAAACAAGACACCTGAAATGCTACACACAAAAGAAGAGATGGGGAAAAGAATGGAAAAATACGAGCAATGTCTCAGGGAACTGAATGACAACATGAAATGCTTGAATGTACATGCCATGCACCAGTGTCCCAGATGGAGAAGAGAAGGGAAAAGAGCAGAAGCCATAATAGAGGAAATAATCAATGAAAATTTCCCATCTCTTATGAAAGACATAAAATTACAGATCCAAGAAGCGCAGCGTACCCCAAACAGAATAGATCCGAATAGGCCTACACCAAGACGCTTAATAATCGGATTTTCAAACATCAAAGACAAAGAGAATCCTGAAAGCAGCAAGAAAAAAGCGATCCATCACATACAAAGGAAGCTTGATAAGACTATGTAAGGATATCTCAGCAGAAACCATGGAGGTATGATATATTTAAGATACTGAAAGAGAAAAACTGCCAACCAAGAATCCTATATCCAGCAAAACTGTCCTCCAAATATGAGGGAGAGTTTAAAATATTCTCTGACAAATGACAGAGTTTGTGAACAAGATACCTGCTCTACAGGTAATACTAAAGGGAGCACTACAGACAGATGGGAAAGACAGAAGTGAGAGGTCTGGAGCACAATTTTGGGTGATTGCAGCACAGCAATGTAAGTACACTGAACAAAGATGACTGTGAGTATGGTTGAAAGAGGAAGACTAGGAGCATGTGGGATACCAGAAGGAAAGAGGAAACACTGGGACCATACAACTCAGTGAAACCTAGTGCTCAACAATTGTGATAAAAAGTACAAATGTTTTCTCATGAGGGAGAACAAATGAATGTCAACCTTGCAAGGTGTTAAAAACAGGGAGATAATGGGGGGCGGGTTAGAATCAATGCAAACTAGAGGCTATAATTAAAAGAAACATTGTATTATGCTTCCTTTAATGTAACAAAGGCAATACACCAAAGCTAAATGCATATAAGAGGGGGACATAAGGAAGGGGAATGGAACTCAGGGCATTGGTAATGACTCTTTATTCTACTTGAGTTTAATGCTATCTTTCCTTTTGTTGCTTCCAGGCTGTCATGTTGTATTTTTTTTTTCTCTCTTTCCTTTTTCTTTTTCTTTTGTCTCTCTACCTTCTTTGACTCCTCCTCCTTCTTTGTGGAAGAAATAGAGATGTAAGTCCTTATATAGATAGTTGCAATGGTGGTGAATACATAAATACGTGGCTATACAGGAACCATCAATTGCTTGCTCAGGATGGAATGTATGGTGTGTGAACAAAACTGTCTTTAAAAAGCTGGGTTGACGAAGAAACCTTGAGGGCACTATACTGAGTGAAATAAGTCAGACACATAAGGGCAAATATTGCAGGGTATCACTGATATGAACTAATTATAATACTCAAACCTACAAACATGAAATATAAGTTACCAGGATATAGAACAAGGCTAAAGAATGGGGAGCGGTTGCTTATTATGAGCAGAATGTTCAACTAGGTTGAACTTAAATGTTTGGAAATGGAGAGAGATGACAGTAGCACACTGTGAGAAAAACTAACAGTGCTGAATGGTGCGTGAATGTGGTGGAAAGGGATAGCTCAAAGTCACATATGTCATCAGAAAGAAAGCTAGAGGTTAAAAGATGGGAATGTATAAAACAATGAACCTTGTGGGGGGCAATGTCTGTGATTAACTGTACAAATGTTAGAAATCTCTTTCATGAACCAGAACAAATGTATGACACTATAACTAGAGGGGCATATAGGGAAAAAAATATACCTATTACAAACTATATACCACAGACAGTAGTATTTTAACTTTCTTTCACTCAGAGTAACAAATGTATTATACTAATACTATGAGTCAATAATGGAGTGGGGGTGGTTAGGGATATGAGAGGATTTCAGTTTCCTTTTTTTGTATTTCCTTTCTGGAGTAATGAAAATGTTCTAAAAATTGAAAAAAATTAATTGTGGTGATGGATGCACAGCTGTATAATGGTACCGGGGCAAATGATTGTACACTTTGGATCTTTGGATAATTGTATGGTATGTGAATAATCTCAATTTAAAAAAAAAAAAAAATGTACCACACCATTGCTAGGAGTCAGTAGCAAGCCAAGGGTATGGAATATGGGATGTTTGGGGGACAGGTTTGTTTTGGTTTTGAAATAATGCAAATGTTCTAAAATTGACTGTGGTGATGAATGCACAACTACGCAATGATACTATGAACCACTGATTGTACACTTTGGAGGGGTAGTATGGTATGTGCATAAATACATAAAGAAAAAAGAAAGAAAGTCATACCTCTCATTCATTCCAAATCTTATTATGATATACTTTACCATGATGTGAAAACCTCCTGGCACCAAAGGAAGTATTTTACATTACTTTAATCAAAGCACCCTAAAAAAAAAATGCCATCCCCCCAAATCATCTCATTAAGAAATACATTTCTGATAAAATTCTTATATTAAATGTTATGAATTTTTATAATCTGAACGTTATTTTGATCAGTTTTGTATATTAGAAACTGCAATAAATATATTACCTAGAAACTACCAACAGTAAAAGGTTTAAAGAAATTTAAACATTTTAAATATATGAAAATTTATATATTATATATATGTACATGAAGTATACGAACACACACATGCAGCAAAGTAAGATAAAGTGACTCATGAAGACTTAAAAATAAAAGTATGTTACTCTGGGGTGAAAATCTGTGGGGGAAATAGGATAGAAATATGATTTCAAGGAAAAAAAGGAAGAATATAAGATTTCCAACAGTTACAGACTAATCTCAGATTTTTTAAAGGATGATGGCAAATGATCAAGATGCTGTATTCTACTGGATATATTTAAGAGTGAATTAACAGTTATTTATATTAGTATTTTCAGTGTTTCTGAAATTACATCCGCTACAACTATTCAACCATGTGATAAAAAATTAAAATTCAACTTAAAAATGTGCAAGGAGGTAGCTGGTTTGAAAAAAATTATTTTGGGGATGAAAAAAGTAAAAAGTTTGAAGATGGATGCCTGGAGTACCAGTGCAGGTGTGCACCAGGAGTCACGTACAAAAAGATCCGTGGCAGTACTGTCCATAACAAAAAACTGGAAACCACATGAATTCCATCAATGGTTAAGCAAATAAATTGTGGTGTATTCATTCAATGGAATACAATATAGCAATGAAAATGAATGAGCTATAGCTATAGACATGGATGAAATGTACAAATACTACTAATTCATCATGTATTTAGAATGATTCCATTTATACAACATATAAAATAAAGTCTAATGTTTGAGGATGTTTATAGTTTAGGGATGCATAAATGGGTAGTAAAATCATAAAGAAACATGGGGAGGTGGGGAGAATGTAATAGAAGAGCACACAGGAACTTCTAAGAAACCATGAATGTTCGCAATCTTAAGATGGGTGGTGGTAAATGAATATTCACTTCAATAGTCTTTAAGATGTACACAGATTATGCATACTTTTCTGTATGTAAAATATTTCACAATAAAAAAATTTTTAAAAATTACCTTTTGACACAGCAATTTATCCTACGAAGATAATGGTGTCATTATATGTATATATAAAGTATACAAGAATAAGGTCTTTTATTTCTGTTTGTAGTAGCAAAATTTGACCATCAATAAAAACAGCTCAGCAATTTGTTCATCATCCCTACCAGAGAATATCTGAGTAATTAAGTAGAAACAATTTTCACAATGTTTTGAGTCAGAAAAGCAAGAGGCAAAGAAGTATGTATAATATAATCCTATTTTTGTAAAATAACCTTGAAATCCCTATCTATGTTTGAATATTATGATGTCCATGCACAGAGCAAAGGTTCAGAAGATCAGTACCAGATTAGCTTGTTTAGTTGGTGGGGGTATATGTGAAGGACAAGAAGGGGAAAAAGGTAAAAATCAAAATTGTGGGTGCCCATATATGCACATGTAAGTCGATGCATAAAAGAGCATACCAACCAAAGTGCTAGTGGTATTATTTTAAGAAGATCTTCAGATAACTTTTATTTTTGCTAAACTTTTATGTATTATTTCAAGATTTTTACAACAGTATGTTATTTTATGTCAGCAAACACAAAGAAAGATACTGTCATTTTGGACAAGGTATTTCTCAGCTCTAGAATAGCTAATACTTCAATTGGTTGACATCTATACAAAAATAGCTATGGGTTGTCAGTTCATGAATGAGTAAATTACATACAACACTAAGGTAGCTTTTTCCAAGGTGCATTCTACAGCAGTGGTAATCTACATACAAATCATCTGGGCATTTTTTAAAAATGCAGATACTGTTTCACTAAGTGTAGCATGGAGCCTGAGATTCAGCATTTCCAATAAGTTTCCAAGTGATAAACACCACTGATTCACAAACTATACTTTGAATAGCAAGGTAGTGAACTTTTGAAATGTGCTAGGCCCCATACTAGGCACTTCCGCAAATCTTACACCATTTAATCTTCATTACAACCTGTTGGAGGTGGGTTTTATCATTTCCATCTACAGATAACTAAACTGAAGGAAGCTCAATGAGGAAGCAGAATAATACAGATAATATAAGGGAAGCAATGCCATGGTGGGTTAATTTAGCTCATGAAGCCTCCCTTGGAGGCTCTCTTCATGCTATATACAATTATTTCCTCCTTTTAAGATACCTTCTTTCAGCAGGAAAATCCTAACACCATAATCTATCATCAGAGTTTTATGAGCTTGTATCTAAAAATGACATGTATCGAGAGTCACATAACAAAGGGAGCACAAAATGTAGTCCTTTGTTTTGGTTCCACGAAGCTGCTGGAATACAATATAAGACAAATGGACTTTTTTTTTTTTTTTTTGCAGCTTATAAAGTTTATCTTAGAGAAAATGTGCAAAACTAAGAACAACCTCACCTAACATACAGGATCCAATCTGATTGTGAATATACCAAATACCTAAAATTTTCAGTGCTTCCAGCCTCCTGGCTCCAGTGGCTTCCTCTTCTCTCAGCTTCTGTGGGTGTGTTCTTGTCTCTAGGTTTCTCTGGGGCTTTTTCTGTGAGCTTCTCTGGGTTTTCTCTGTCTTTTAACCTCTTATACAGGACTCCAATAAGAGGATTAAGACCCACCTTGAATGAAGTGGGTCACATCTCAATAGAAATAACCTAATCAAAAGGTCCCACCTACAATAGGTCTTCCACCGAAAGGAATGGATTAAAAGAACATTATCTTTTCTGGGGTCCATTACAGCTTCAAACCATCACATCCCTGAATCAGCAGCATCAACAACACCTGGGAACCTGTTAGAAATGGAGTAAAATCTCAGGCTCCATCCCAAAACTACTGAATCAGAACCTGTGGAGGTAGAGCTCTGTCCTCATACCTGCTAAAGTTTGAGAGCCACTGTCTATAGAATATCAGTAAGTATTACTGGGGGAAAAGGGTCAAATTACGGTAAAATTAATTTGTGAAATGCTGAATTAAAATTGAATTAGCCACACAGTTTTGTACAAATGTCAATTAGATCAGGTTGGCAAAAAGTGCTGTTCAAATCTATCCTTCCTTTTGATCTGTTTGTTTCATCAAATGCTGTGAACCATATCTTACACTGTGATATTTTCTATTTCCCCTTTTAGTTTTCTTAATTTTTCCTTTATTTAATGAGATGCTATATTATTATGTAAATACATTTGCTATGTCATATTATTTGAATGAGTCTTGCAAAACAACTTTCTAAATTGTAAAGATAAACATTACCATTTGCATTAGGGAAAAAAAATTGAGTTAGCTAGATGTCTTTATTAAGTAAGAAGAACTTACCTGAGCCTTTAATAGGGTAATGGGCTTTATGAATCTCCCACAGAGGAATAAACCTTTCTCAAACTTGCTTGGCTACAGAACCCTTCCTTCCAGGAGGATCTTATGGGTTTAGTGTTCTCCAACACAAACTCCTGATGATGCTATCCAAAGGTGGAGTCTGCTCCTTGGGGCCTGGCCTTGGCTAAGGACACATACCTGAAATCAGACAGTCTTGAGTCTCAATCTGAGCTCTGGCAGAGAAATAGTAGCAGTAAGAAAAGCAGTAATGATGATTCAGCTACCAGTTATTTTGTTTATGAAAGGGGTAGACACATTACAATAGAATACGTATAACCAATCGTTCTGGTTTGCTAATGCTGCCATTATGCAAAATACCAGAAATGGATTGGCTTTTATAAAGGGGGTTTATCTGGTACAAAGTTACAGTCTTAAGGTTATAAAGTGTCCAAAGTAAGGCATCAACAATAGGGTACCTTTGCTGGAGCAAGGCCATTGGCATCCAGAAAACCTGTTAGCTGGGAAGGCACGTGGCTGGCGTCCGCATGCTCTTAGGTTGTGTCTCAAAATGGCATTCTCCAAAATATCAGCTTTCAATGGCCATCTTCAAAATGTCTCTCAGCTGTACCAAGCATATAGGCCTCTCTGGCTCTTTTTAAAGTACTCTAGTAACCAATCAAGATACACGCTCAATGGGGAGGGCCACACCTCCACGGAAATAATCCAATCAAAGGTATTACCCACAGTTGGGTGGGCCACATCTCCATGGCAACAACCTAATCCAAAGGTTCCAACCTAATCAACATTAATATGTCTGCCTCCACAAGACTGCATTAAAGAACACAGCTTTTTATGGGGGACATAATATACCAAAACTGGCACACCAGTTATTAGTGTATAACCAATTTTTAGTTTATTGATACAATCTTCTGGTCTTTTTTACTTCATGTACACATGTACACACTAATACGGGTAACAAAAACACCAAAACAAAACCTACACCACTTTTATTATTTAAATTCTTTTTTATCCAAGGTCTGTCTTTATCCACTAGACTATATGCTTCTTTGGGACAAAAGTTTTTTCACCTTTCCATTCCCAGTATCAGAGAACCTAATGCAGCAGGCATTTTTTGATAATGAATGTTCTTTTGAATGAGTGAATAAAAAAATAAAAGATAAATCAGATACATACCCTGTATGTGATAGTTAAGAGTAGTTTCCTCTATGCTCAATTTTTTTTAATTCAGTTTTATTGACATACATTCACATACCATACAATCATCCATAGTGTACAAGCAACTGTTCACAGCACCATCTTATAGTTGTCCATCACCCCAATCTATTTTTGAACATTTTCCTTACACCAGAAAGAATCAGGATAAGAATAAAAATTTAAAATAAAAAAGAACACCCAAATCACCCCCCCATCCCACCCTATTTTTCATTTAGGTTTTGTCCCCATTTTTCTACTCATCCATCCATACACTGGATAAAGGCAATGCAATCCACAAGGTTTTCACAATCACACTGTCACCCCTTGTAAGCTACATTGTTATACAATAGTCTTCAAGAGTCAAGGCTATTGGGTTGGAGTTTGGTAGTTTCAGGTATTTACTTCTGGGTATTCCAATATATTAACACCTAAAAAGTGTTATCTATATAGTGCATAAGAATGTCCACCCGAGTGACCTCTCGACTCCATTTGAAATCTCTCAGCCACTGAAGCTTTATTTTGTTTCATTTTGTTTCTCCCTTTTGGTCAAGAAGATGTTCTCAATCCCATAATGCCGGGTCCAGATTCATCCCTGGGAATCGTATCCTGCATTGCCAGGAAGATTTCCACAGGAGTCAGGTCCCATGTAGGGGGTGAGGGGCAGTAAGTTCACCTGATGAGGTGGCTTAGCTAGAAAGAGGGGGCCACATATGAGCAACAAAGAGGCACTCTGGGAGATTCTGAAGCACAATTATAAGCAGGTTTAGCCTCTCCTTCCTCTATGCTCAATTTTAAAGCAAGCTAAAACATAAAAGAATAACCAACCCTGTGCAGGTTTTGCTTGTAAAAGTCCACTATCACATATTCATAAGTAGCACAAGGAACATTTTTCTCTAGTCTTTGTTACTTTTAATATTACTTTTTTTTTATTAAATTCAGTTTTATTGAAATACATTCACACACCATACAATCATCCATGATATACAATCCACTGTCCACAGTATGATAACATAGTTATGCGTTCATCACCACAGTCTATCTCTGAACATTTTCCTTACATCAGAAAGAACAAGAATAAAAAATAAAAGTGAAAAAAAACACCCAAATCATCCCCCCATTCCACCCCATTTGTCCTTTAGTTTTTATCCCCATTCCTCCACTCATCCATACACTAGATAAAGTGGGTGTGATCCACAAGGTCTTCACAATCACACTGTCACCCCTTGTAATCTACATTATTATATAACTGTCTTCAGGAGTCCAGACTGCTGGGTTGGAGTTTGGTAGTTTCAGGTATTTACTTCTAGCTATTCCAATACATTAAAGCCTAAGAGGTGTTATCTATATAGTGCATAAGAATGTCCACCAGAGTGACCTCTCGACTCCATTTGGAATCTCTCAGCCACTGAAACTATTTCGTCTCATTTTGCATCCCTCTTTTGGTCAAGAAGATACTCTCAGTCCCACGATGCCGGGTCCACATTCATCCCCGGGAGTCATACTCTGCATTGCCAGGGAGATTTACAGCCCTGGGAGTTGGGTCCCACATAGGGGGGAGGGCAGCAAGTTCACCTGCCGAGATGGCTCAGTTAGAGAGAGAGAGGGCCACATCTGAGCAACAAAGAGGTACTCAGGGGGAGACTCTTAGGCACCATTACATACAACTTTAGACTTTCCTTTGTGGTAATGAGCTTCATAAGGGCAAGTCCCATGCTTGAGGGCTCAGCACATCAAACTGCCAGTCCCAATGTTTGTGACAACATACGCTAGGGGATCAACATCTTAAAGTTTAGAGCTGGGCCTTACAATTCAGGGATAGAGTTAACTGCTGTAAGAGCTTACAATCTAGGGACTATTACAATTATTGTGTCCACGTTAGGCTACGTTAATATTACTTTTTAAAAAAAGTCTCAAGACATTAAGTATGAATAATTATGTCTAAGAATCACCCCCAGAGGACCTCTTTTGTGGCTCAGATGTGGCCGCTTTCTCTCAGCCAACTCGGCAAATAAACTTCCTACCCTCCCCCCTACACATGACATGACTCTCAGGGATGAGCCTGGTCCTAGCATCGTGGGATTAAGAATGCCATCTTGACCAGAAGGGGGAAAAGAAATGAAACAAAATAAAGCTTCAGTGGCTGAGAGCTCTCAAATGGAGTCAAGAGGTCAATCTGGAGGTTATTCTTACGCATTATATAGGTATTCCTTTTTAGTTTTTAGTGTATTAGAATAGCTAGAAGGAAAAACCCAAATTTGTTGAACAGTAATCCAGTAGACTTGATTCTTGATGATAACTGTATAACTATATAGCTTTAATCGTGTGACCATGTGATAGTGAAAACTTGGTGACTGACACTCCCTTTAACCAGTGTATGGGCAGATGAGTAATAAAATAATGACAAATATATATATAAATAACAGGGGGGATAAGAGGGATGGGATGGTTTGGGTATCTTTTTTATTTCTTTTTTAAATATATTTTTTCCTTATTTTGGAGTAATGAAAATGTTTGAAAATTGATTATGGTGATGAATGCACAACCATACGATGATAATGTGAGCTACCAATTGTATACTTTAGATGGATTATATGGTGTGTGAGTATATTTCAATAAAATTTCATTTTTTAAAAAAAGACATTAAATATGTAGGTACAGAGCAAAAACCAAGAATAATGTCAATGGAATGGCAGGCAGACTGCTCCCCAACAGACTTCAACCTTCTGTGGAGTAAGCTTGTCAGATTTCTCAAATTCCTTTAGCACTGCTGACTACCAAGACAAAGATAGCTTTCAGAATACCAAGGAGAAAGACTGACAGAACTAATTTACCACCACTCTGAAAAAAATTAAACTACCTCCTCTTTTGAAAAGGCACACACTCCTACAAGTATCATGTGACTCCACTTACTGCACAGGTCACTATGCACTTCTCTAGGCTGCTGATCTAATCATTTGTTTTTATATAATAAATTTAATTACCTTCTGGGAGTTTGTTATAATGGGATTTTGCCTGCACTAGTATATTCAAGACAAGGACAAGGTTTTCTGTTTTTTAAAAAAGGCTCATTATTCTATAGTCTATCCTGGAAAAAGAAGCCCGAAGCCAGAAGCCCAAAGCAGCGAAACTAAAAGATGATAAAGTTAGTGACTGGCCTCAAAGTAGAACTATTCTCACCACACCCAGTGTCTCTTTTCAAAAATACTTAACATTTCAGAAGTGAATACAGTTAAACACACTGCTTTTTGGGATTTTAGTCAAAGTCCCTTTCTTTAGTTTTTAAAATACACTCTTATCCCCATATATTCTTAAGGAATCCCAGGCTGAGGTTGTGCCATCCTAATAGGGAGCTTGATACAGAAGGCTATATAAAAGATGAGTGAGCTGATCTTCACTCTCTTTTCTTGTCCTCTTCTTTCATGAATATGGAATATACGTTCAAGACTCGGTAAGTCAATCTCATTGTCATGAGAGCCACAGAACTCCCTTTCCTGGTCCCTCTTGCATAGGCTGAAATTTCTTTTATCCCCACACGTTATTTTAGATTACAGTTAGGTTGTACATACAACTTAACATGACATTTGAGTCATTTATACTTCCAAGGCTCACATATGAAAAGAAAAAAGAAACATGGATAAAAAAGAAAAAAAAGAAAACTATGTTTAACCATATTCAACCTAACAGACTGAATGAAAAGCATAACGAACGAAAAGCATAACAATCTCCCTACTCTTGAAACTCTGTTCAGCCACTTTTCCACATTGCTTGAACAAATGAAATTTCTCCCATACTTGAAGTCTCTGATCCTAAAAATAAAGTTCCCTGAGCTTTAACTTTTCTTGAGAATTTACAATTTTCAAATAAATTAAATTTTCTTCGCAGTTTTAGTGTCAATACATTAGACTACCATGTTACAGTCTGATTAATTAGGGGGGAAGTGACGGGGACAGAGCAGGGAAAATGAGAATGGGAAAAAAGAATTTCATTTGCCTTTCTAATGACTCCCATTTCTAATTACACTTTACAATTACCCCACACCCCAAACATGGAATAGTGTGTCACATGATTTCATTTATATGAAATTCAGGAAAAGACAAAACTAAATTACAGTAACAGAAATCAGATAACAGAAAAAGGTACTATTAATCAGCCTCTTGGAAGTGGGGTAGGAATGACTGGAAAGGGGCACAAAGGAACCTTCTGAGGTGATAAAAGTGTGCCTTACTTTGAGAGTGTGTTGTTTTCACAGTGTATGCATATGTCAAGACTCAAATTCTACAATGAAGATCTGTGCATTTCATCACATGCAAATTAACCTTCACATTAAAAATAAGGAAAAACGTAACTACTTCCTTTTCACAAAGAGAGGTCAGTGCCTAAGAATAAAACTAGAGAAAGCCTCAGGAAAAAAATTAAAAGTCTTATAAAAAAAAAAAAAGATCAATATGTGTTCTAGTTTGCTAATGCTGCCAGAACACAAAACACCAGAGGTGGATTGGCTTTTATAAAAGGGGGTGTATTTGGTTACACAGTTACAGTCTTAAGGCCATAAAGTGTCCAAGGTAACATATCAGCAATCGGGTACCTTCACTGGAGGATGGCCAATGGTGTCCAGAAAACCTCTGCTAGCTGAGAAGGTATGTGGCTGGCATCTGCTCCAAAATTCTGGTTTCAAAATGGTTTTCTCTCAGGACGTTTCTCTCTAGGCTGTAATTCCTCAAAAATGTCACTCTAAGTTGCACTTGCGGTATTTGTCCTCTCTTAGTTTCCCTGGAGCAAGAGTCTGCTTTCAAATGCCATCTTCAAACTGTCTCTCATCTGTAGCTCCTGTGCTTTCTTCAAAGTGTCCCTCTTGGCTGTAGTTCCTCTTCAAAATATCACTCTCACCTGCACTGAGTTCCTTTTGTTTGTCAGCCCATTTATATGGCTCCACTGATCAAGACCCACACTGAATGGGTGGGACCACACCTCCATGGAAATAGCTCATCAGAGTTATCACCTACAGCTGGGTGGGGCACATTTCCATGCAAACAACCTAATCCAAACATTCCAACTTAATCCTCACTAATATGTCTGCCCCACAAGATTGCATCAAAGAATATGGCTTTTTCTGGGAGACATAATACATTCAAACCAGCACAATATGTGTCAAGGTGACTTAAGTTCCAGCTCCATGGAAACATGGCCCATGATGGTTGCATTCAACTAATATCAGCAGCTAGCATATAGAAGTTTAATACATAATTGGATATACAAATAAACTGTCATGTATAAAAGAACTCCAAAAAATATGAGAAAGCCATAGCAAAAAAAACTTAAGAATTTAATAAGAGCTGAAAAAACTCCCAGGCCAGGTCAATGGTTCTTAACATACTTTGGGACATAGAATCCCTTCAAGAGTCTGAAGAAAACTACAGATACTTCCTTTAGGAAAAAACATAATCAGAAAATTCTGTATACAATTTCAAAAGGTTTATGGACATTTGAAGTTTATCTGTGGATTCCTCAGTAATATATGCTAAGAATTTCATTACATTTTTATATATATATTTTTTATTGAGACTGTTCACATACCATACAACTATCCACAGATCCAAAGTGTACAATCAATTGCCCATGATACCATCATACAGCTGTGCATCCATCAATACAATTTTTTTTCAATTTCTAGAACATTTTCATTACTCCAGAAAAGAAACAAAGACCAAAAAAAAAAGGAAACTCAAATCCTTCTATACCCCTAACCGCCACCCCCCTCCATTATTGATTCATAGTTTTGGTATAGCACACTTTTTACTGTTGTTGAAAGAATGTTAATATACTACTAATGGTAGTATATAGTTTGCAACAGGTACATATTTTTTTCCTATATGCCTCTCAATTATTAACTTCTAGTTATAGTGTCATACTTTTGTTCTTGTTCATGAGAGAGATTTCTAATATTTGTATAGTTATTCACAGACCTTGTCCACCACAAGATTCACTGTTTTATACATTCCCATCTTTTAACCTCCAACTTTCCTTCTGGTGACGTATGTGACTCTTGAGCTTACCCTTTCCACCACCTTCACACACCTTTCAGCACTGTTAGTCATTCTCACAACATGCTACCATCACCTCTGTCCATTTCCAAACTTTTTAAGTTCACCCTGTAAACCTTCTGCTCATAATAAGCAACCACTCCCCATTCTTTAGCCTCACTCTATACCCTGGTAACTTTTATTTCATGTTTATGAGTTTACAGATTATAATCAGTTCATATCAGTGAGACCCTGCAATATTTGTCTTTAAATGTCTTATTTCACTCAATATTGTGCCCTCAAGTTTCTTCATCAACTCCTTTCTTTTAAGACGGTTTTGTTCACATGCCAGTCTGTCCTAAGTAAACAATCGTTGGTTCCCCGTATAGTCACGTATTTATGTATTCAGCACCATCGCCACTATTTATATAAGGATATTTCCATTTCTTCCACAAAGGAGGAGGAAGAGTCAAAGAAGGAAGAGACAAAAGAAAAAGAGAAAGAGAAAAAAAGCAACAAAAAAACCATGACAGCTAGAAAGCAACAAAAAGAAAGACATCATTACCCTAAAGTAGAACAAAGAGACAACATCACCAACACCAGGAGTCCCGTATCCTTCCCCTATTCCCACCCCTGCATATGCATTTAGCTTTGGTATATTGCCTTTGTTACATTAAAGGAAGCACAATACAATGTTTCCATTACCTACAGTCTCTAGTTTGCACTGATTGTACCTTCCCCTCAATCACACCCTATTTTTAACACCTTGCAGTGTTGACATTCATTTGTTCTACCTCATGTAAAAACATATTTGTACCTTTTATTACAATTGCTGAGCACCCTAGGTTTCCCTGAGTTACACAGTCCCAGTCTTTATCCTTTGTCTTTTCTTTGGGTGTCCCACATGGTCCCAACCTTCCTCTTTCAACCACACTCACAGTCATCTTTGTTCAGTGTACTTACATTGTTGTGGTACTATCTCCCAAAAATTGTTTTCCAAACCTCTCACTCCTGTCTTTTCCTTTCTGTCTGCAGTGTTTCCTTTAGTGCTTCCTGTAGAGCAGGTATCTTGCTCACAAACACTGTCATTGTCTGTTTGTCTGAGAATATTTTAAGCTCTCCCTCATATTTGAAGGACAGTTTTGCCGGATATAGGATTTTTGGTTGGTAGTTTTCCTCTTTCAGTATCTTAAATATATCACTCCACTTCCTTCTTGCCTCCATGGTTTCTACCAAGAAATCCTCACAGTCTTATCAAGCTTCCTTTGTATGTGATGGATCGCTTTTCTCTTGCTGCTTTCAGGATTCTCTCTTTATCTTTGACATTTGATAATCAGATTATTAAGTGTCTTGGCGTAGGCCTATTCAGATTTATTCTCTTAGGGGTACACTGCGCTTCTTGGATCTGTAATTTTACGTCTTTAAGAGATGGGAAATTTTCATTGATTATTTCCTCTATTATTGCTTCTGCCCCCTTTCCCTTCTCTTCTCCTTCTGGGACACCCACGACACGTACATTCCTGATTTTCATTTTGTCCTGAAGTTCCCGGAGATGTTGCTCCTATTTTTCCATTCTTTTCTCTGTCTGTTCTTTTGTGTGTAGGCTTTCAGGTGTCTTGTTTGTTCTCCAGTTCCTGAGTGTTTTCTTCTGCCTCTTGAAATCTGCTGTTGTATGTTTCCATTGTGTCTTTCACCTCCTGTGCTGTGCCTTTCATTTTCATAGGTTCTGCCAGTTGGTTTTTCGAACTTTCAATTTCTACCTTATGTATGCCCAGTGTTTTCATTATACGCTTCATCTCTTTTGCCGTATCTTCCCTAAACTTTTTGAACCGACTTAGTATTAGTTGTTTAAATTCCTGTATCTCAGTTGAAGTGTAAGTCTGCTCCCTTGACTGGGCCATAACTTTGTTTTTCTTAGTGTAGGTTGTAGTTTTCTGTTGTCTAGGCATGGTTTCCTTGGTTACCCCAATCAAATTTTCCCAGACCAAAACGGGCTCCAATCCCAGAAGGAACAACTATTCAGTATCCAGTTTCCCTGAGGGTATATCTTAGAAAACTAGTACACCCTGTGAGGCCTCAGGTCACCGTGCTTTTCTGCCCAGCAGGTGGTACCTGTCAGCCTGTAGCTCCATACTGGTGAAAGGAAATGTGGCCCATGGCTGTTTTCCCCCAGGCTCTGGGGTCTGGTTCTGAATGGAAGACGGGTAGTAGAGCTGGGCCCCACCCCTTTCCCCTTAGGAAAGACAGACCCCCTAGGGAGAGGTCATTAACATTTCAATGGTCTCTCTCTGCCTGTGCTATCTCCACCCTTGTCTGGGTCAGAGCACTGAGAACTGAAAATGGCTGAGGCTTTCTCCACTGAGCCAAAACAGGGACAGAAAGCCCCCTTCAGGGTCAGTCCATGGCCACCTTCCGGCTCTCGAAGGTCAGTCCTCACCCAAAGCCTCTATCTACTTGTTGGGGATTCATATTGAGCAGTCCACGCTTGTTAATTAAAACCCCAATTGGAGCTCAGATGAGCTGCACTCACTTGCTCGGAGAGAGCTGCTCTCTAGCTCCACAAGGTTTGCAGCTTGGGCTGTGGGGTGAGGGGGCTCCCAGCTTGGATCCGCAGTTTTTACTTACAGATTTTATGCTGCAATCTCGGGCATTCCTCCCAATTCAGGTTGGTGCCGGATGAGTGGACGGTCACGTTTGTCCCCCCACAGTTATTCCCGATTATTTACTAATTGTTCCTGGTTGGTTGTTAGTTGTTCCAGGGGTACTAACTAGCTTCCACTACTCTCTATGCCGCCATCTTAGATCTCTCCTATTACATTTTAATGTTTTATTTAATATGAATAAAAATAATACTGACAACTCTGCTTTGAATTGTTCAAGTTACACAACAGACCTGGTGATCGTTCTATTTTGTGTATGTTTTCTGTTTTCAGACTCCACTCATTCATACTGTGTTTCAAAGGAGATTTGAAAAATACCCATCTAACCACCATTTAGATAAAGAAGAATTCCTAATTTCCTTTTTGGTACAATAGCTAGTCGTTAATTAGTGTCAATCCAATTGTTTTTACAGTTTTGTTCTCATTTTTCAAATATTGCATTTTCCTTATAAAATAAGCATATGCAAGAGTAATCATGGTGGGGTACTCAGAAATGGCCTCTCAAAGATTTCTGGGTCCCAATCTCCCAAAACTGTGAACATGTTAAGGTACAAGGTAAAGACGAATTAATGCTGTAGACAGATTTAAAGTTACGAATCACCTGACCTCAAAATAAAGAGATTATCCTGGATTATATGGGCAAGCCTAAGGCAATCACAAGGGCCTTAAAATGTATAAGAGGGAATGAGAGAGATGAGAATATGAGAAAAAGTTGCCTGGTGATGTTGGCTTTGAAGATGGGAGAAGGGTCCCTGAGCCAAGAAATGCAGGTGGCCTCTAGAAACTGGAGAAGGCCAGGAAATGGGTTTACCCTTAGAGCCTACAGAGGAAAGGCAGCTCTACCAACACCTTGATTTTGGCCACTGAGACTCACCTTGGACTTCTGACCTCCTGAACAATCAGTTAATACATTTCCGTGGTTTTAAGCCACTAAATTGGTGGTAACTTGTTATAAAATCAATAGGAAACTAATACATATGGAGAAATGAAAAAGCACTACACAGATTCTGAATAAGAATCTAAGTTTAAATATCAGCTATACCACTTAAAGGCCAAATTTCTTGACATTGCAGAGCCTCATTCATAAAATGAAGAAATTATAGTCTCCCTCTTGCAAAATCTACTTGAAGCCATAATTAGAGTATGTCAATATGCTTTGGAAACTATAAAGCATCTATACACAATATCAATATAAAGATGGTAACATTTTGCTGGCATATTCAAATATTACAAACAATTAAGAATTCTATAAACAAACCCCATTACTATTATTGAAGCTATTTCTAATACATGTATTTCTGAAAGCTTTATGCAAAAACATCAGTTTTTTAATTTCTGGAAGATCTTTTAGAAATTGATAATAAAATTCTAAATGCTAAAAACTAAGTCTTACATACTATACATTTCAATCTTCCATAGAGAACAACATACAAAACAGACCACATGGTAATTTTATAGAACTTTCTAAAAGGATAAGATACTATACATACAATAAGTTATTATTATGGGAGAATTCAATATGTACACAATTATGTCACTTAGAAGTACACTCAATTCTATATCACATTTAACAGAAAAGAGATGATCTGGATAAATATTCATAGGATTTTTAAAATTTTATTATTTATAATAATTTATTATCTTTAGACTTCTCCCATCATAGTGCCACAACTGATAATTTTCCAATCAATATTCTCATTTTCTACCCACTCTTCATTACCTTTAATAACTTTCAGGAGTGCAACTGCTCCAAATAAATGGGAAAGACATATGCTAGGGTCTACATAATTTAAACCCCTATGAAACTGGAAGGAAATACAGAAAAGGAAAACAAAAGAGATAAGTCAATGAAACTAAAAGTTGATTCTTTGAAAAGATCAATAAAATTGACCAACCTTTAACTAGACTGACAAAGAAACAAAGAAAGACAACACAAACAGCTAAAATCAGAAATGAAAGAGGGGACATTACTACTGACCCCACAGGGAAATTAAAGGATTATAAGAGGATACTATGAACAATTGAACACTAACAAATTAGATAATCTAGATGAAATGGACAAATGTCTAGAAACACACAAATTACTTAAAAGTAACACAAGAAGAAATAGAAGACCTCAAAAGACCAATAACAAACTGAATCAGTAATCAAAAATGTCCCAACAAAGAAAGTCCAGGACCAGATGGCTTTACTGGTGAATTTTACCAAATATTCAAAAAACAATTAACACCAATCCGGCTTAAACTCTTCCATAAATTTGAAGAGGGGTAACAGTTCTCAACTCACTCTGTGCGGCCAGCCTCATTCTCATACCAAAGCCAGATAAAGAGATCACAAGAAAATAAAATTACAGACCAATATCCCTTACAATATAGATGCAAAAATCCTCAACAAAATACTAGCGACCCAAATCTAACTGAACACCATAGGGATTATAATTATACACCATAACCAACGGGATTTACCCCAGGAATGCAAGAGTGGTTCAACATTAGAATAACCAATATAATATACCACATTAACAGCATGAAGGAAAAAAGCCAGATGATCATCTCAATTGATGTAGAAAAGGCATGAGACAAAATCCAGCCCGTCTAATACTCATACAAATGGATTACATAGAAACTTCAACAAGATAAAGGGCAAAGATAAAAAAAAAATCCACGGCTCATGTTATATGCAATGATGAAAGACTAATACCTTTCCTCTACGAACAGGAGTAAGACAAGGATATCCACTTTCACCACTGCTATTTGACATTGTACTGGAAGACCTAGCTGGAGCAAGTAAAGAGTAAGAAAAATAAAAGGTATCCATATTGGAAAAGTAAAAGTAAAACTATCACTATTCATCGTTGACATGATCCCGTATAATAGAGAAAAATCCAGAAGAATCTACAATCAAGCTACTAGAGCTAATTAACAAATTCAGCAAAGTGGCAGGGTACAAATCAACACAAAAATCAATGGTGAGTATGGAACATGGCGGCTAGGTGAGACAGGGCTAAAGAATACTTCCGTGGAAAACACTAGATAACGACTAGAGAGTGACCCAGAACACCGGTTACAGCGATGTGCCAGCTGAATGAGATCTGCTAGTACCCAGGGGCTGTATACTTGGTGAAACTGAGTCTGCATTCTGAAACAAGTGAGTAAGCCGGCTGGAAGTCCCGCAGCCGCATGGCGATCTGGGGAAACCAGGGTTTGGAGTCTAGGGAGAAAAAAAAGAAGAAAAAAGGGGAAAAGCCAGGAGCGGCTGCAAGTGCGAGCGGCTGCAGTGCGATCGTGGGAAACACGCAGTAAAACACAGCAAGAGGGGGCTGGGCTGGCCTCTCGGTGACTGGCCTGGAAGATAGCCCGCTGCAGATATCCCTGGGGCCGGGGGAACGGAGCAGAGAGCCAGAAGCCGAAAGAATCCCTGCGGCTAGCAGCTCGCTCCCGGGAGGGGTGGACAAACTCCTGCCTGGGGCCGTGCCCACAGCCCAGAGCCCCGCCAGTTGTCCCGGAGCTGGGAAGGAGGAACTGTGCGAGGAGGAGGGTGTGGAGATGCCCCGTTTGGCCATTTCTGCATAAGGCTGAAAGCGAGCCGGCTTGGCCCAGCGGCCTGGGGCTTCCCTTGAGGGACAGTGCGCACTGATGACGTAGCGCAGCATTCTCTCAACAGTGGTCTTGGAGGAGCATGGCTGGGCAGGGGGACCTGCTCGGAGATCCCAGAGACACTACGCCAAGTTTGTGGGACATCAAGAGGGAGGGGCTGGGGCTGGGGCTGAAATGAAATGAAGGCTTGGTCTCTTGCGGTGGCCTTGAATCTCCGGGAACCGGGGGGATTTGAATATTGAGGCTGTCCTTCCTCCCTGACCACCCATACAAGCGCCCCGCATTCAGGGCAGACAGCTCCAGCCACACACCCAGGCTGAGTTCTCTGGCTAGACCCCACAAGAAGTGGAGAACTGAATTGAGAGGTATAGGTGACTCACAGACGCCATCTGCTGGTTAGTTAGAGAAAGTGTATGTCACCAAACAGTGTTTCTGAAAAATCAGATAGGTTTTTTTTTTACAAATTAAAAGAACCCTGTTGAGCAGAGCAAATGCCAAGAGGCCAAAAACAACAGAAAATCTCAATGCATATGATAAAACCAGACGATATGGAGAATCCACTCCAAACACACAAATCAAGTTTATCTGAAGAAACAAAGTTCCTCGCAGAATTCAGAATTAATAAAGATACACAATCGAGGAACGAAAGCATGGCAAAGGATTTAAAGGACATCAAGAAGACCATGGCCCATGATATAAGCTACATAAAGAAGACCCTAGAAGAGCATAAAAAAGACATTGCAAAGCTAAATAAAAAAATAAAAGATCTTATGGAAATAAAAGAAACTGTTGGCCAAATTAAAAAGACTCTGGATAATCACAATACAAGACTAGAGGATGCTGAACACACATCTCAGTGTCCTAGAAGTCCACAGACAGAAATGAAAGGACAAAAGAAAGAATGGAGAAAAAAATCAAAAAAATTGAACGGATCTCAGGGGGAAACGATAGATAAAATAAAATGTCCAAACTTAAGACTCATTGGTGTCCCAGAAGGGAAGAGAAGGGGTAAAGGTTCTAGAAAGAGTATTCAAAGAAACTGTTGGGAAAACTTCCCCCAACCTTTTACACAATATAAATACACAAAGCATAAAATGCCCAGCGAACACCAAATAGAATAAATCCAAATAACCCACTCCAAGACATATTCTGATCAGACTCTCTCAAATACTGAAGAGAAGGAGCAAATTCTGAAAGCAGCAAAAGAAAAGCACATTCACCACATACAAAGGAAACAACATAAGGACGAAGTTTGTGACTTACTCCGTGGCCACCATGGAGATGAGAAGGCAGTGGCATGACATATTTAAAATACTGAGAGAGAAAGAATTTCCAACCAAGAATACTTTATCCAGCACAAAACTCTCCTTCAAATTTGAGGGAGAGCTTAAATTTTCACAACAAATCCTGAGAGACTTTGCCAATAAAAGAACCTGCCCTACTTCAGATTCTAAAGGAGCCCTAACCAACAGAGCAACACAGAAAGAAGAAAGAGATATAGAGAATTTTAAACAGAAATATATAGTACCTCTACATCCCAAAGCACCAAGACACTAATTTTTCTCTAGGCAATCACGATCTTTCTCCAGAAGGGACCATAAGCTGGGACATATAAAACAAGCCTCAAGAAATTTAAAAAAAAAAAAAAAAAAAAAAAATTGAATATACTCAGGGCACGTTCTCCGGCCACAGGGGAATACAAATAGAAGTCAATAATTTTTGAAACTATAACTCCACTATTTACTTCCTACATGATATAATACACAAACCCTAATGACAAATCAGTAGTTTTGAACTGAATGTAAAACATGTAATTTTAAACAACTATATAAAGGTAGGGGAACAGAGGAGTATAGGAACATAGTTTATGTGTACTATTGAAGTGGAGGTGGTATCAAAGAAAAACAAGATTCATATGGATTTAAGTAAGAGGTTAATTTTAACCCCCACAGCAAACACACCAGAAACTATCAGAGAATGTAAACCACAGAGATGAACTGTAGAGTTCAGGTTAAGAGAAATGGAGGAAGGGGGCAATGGTGAGTTAAGAAATGAAGGGTGGAGTTGCTGTTGAGGTGAAGGGAAATTTCTAGTAATGGATGGTGGGAAAGAGCATTACAACATTCTAAAGGTGATTAATCCCACTAATGGAAGGCTAGGGAGGGGACAGAATGGGAAGATTTAGGCTGTATATATGTTCCTACAACCAAAAAAAAAAAAAAAAAAAAAGGCAGTCTAAAATAGATGATTGAATGCCAAGGATGGAACTTGGATGGAATTAGAGGATTAGAGGACAGGTGGCTCAAAGGGGACACAGCTGAGACATTAGGTAAAGGAAAATACAGAATGTAATCTTTGTAATCATTGTTGAACCTGTTGTACTTCTTAGGTGCGCTTAATGGGATTGCATAAAAGAATGTTCTTGTTCATGGGAAGTGTATACGTGAATTATAGTGTATGTTCAAGGATGTGTGCAGCTAGCTCTCATATGTTCAGAAGACAGAGCAATAGATGATGGATGATATATAGGGAGGGAGGGAAAGAAATAGCGATGTGACAACATGTTAAGGTTGGTGGATTGAGCTTCCGGGGGAGGGGGGTCAGGGTATGATGGAATTCTTTGTATGGGGTTAGTATTGTTTTTGCAACTGTACCTATAACTTTGAATTTATTTCAAAATAAAATAAAATTAAAAAAAAAAAATCAATGGTGCTCCTATACACCACTAATGAACAATCAGAAAAGGAAATCAAGAAAACAATTCCATTTACAATAGCAACTAAAAGAATCAAATATTCAGAAACAAAAATGTAAAGAATTTTTACAGAAAAAAAAATCACAACATATTGCTGAAAGAAATAAAGAAGACCTAAAGTAAATGGAAAGATATTCCATGTTCATGGATTAAAAGACAATACCAGATGTCAATATAACCCAAAGCAATTTACAGACTCAATGCAATCCCAATTAAAATTCCAACAGCCTTCTTTACAGAAATAGAAAAGACAATCATCAAATTCATAGAGAAGGGCAAGGCGCTCCAAACAGCCTAAACCAGCTTGACAAGGAAGAACAAAGTTGGAGAACTCACACTTTCATTTGCAAAACTTATTACAAAGATTCAGTAATCAATGCAGTGTGGTACTGAAAGAAGGACAGATATAGACCAAAGGAACAGAACTGAGAATTCAGAAATAAACAGTTACATCATGGCCAACTGATTTTTACCAAGAATGCCAAGTCCACTCAGTGGGGAAAGAAAAGTCTTCAACAAATGGTGCTCGGAAAACTGGATATTCACATGCAAATGAATCAACCGGGACCCCTACCCTCAAACTATATACAAAAATAAACTCAAAATAGATCAAAGACCTAAATACAAGAGTAAAATTACAAAACACTTAGGAAAAAAAAAAAGGAAATATCTTCAAGACCTTGCATTAGGCAATGGATTCTCACACTTTACACCAAAAGCACAAGCAATAAAAGAAAAAAAACAGATAAACTGAACCTCATCAGAATTACTTTTGTGCATTAAAGGTAAAAAGATAACCTACAGAACAGGAGAAAATATTTGGCAACCATATTTCTGATAAGAGTTTAATATCCAGACTATATAAAGAACTCCTACAACTCAACAACAAAAAGACAAAGAACCCAATTAAAAACGGGCAAAGGACTTGAAAGACATTTCTCCAAAGATATACAAATGGCCAATAAGCATAATATAAAAAGAAGCTCAGTGTTAGCCATTAAGGAAATGCAAATCAAAACCACAACGAGGCGGAGATAAAAAAAAAGGCATAGAGAGGAGTGGAAGCTAGTTAGTCCCCCTGGAACAACTAATAAACAACCAGGAACAACTAGTAAACATAATCTGGAATAACCGTGGAGGAACAAACGTAACTGTCCACTCATCAAACATCAACCCGAATTGGGAGGAATGCCCGAAATCGCAACATAAACCTGTAAGTAAATACTACAGACCCAAGCCAAGAGTCCCCTCCCCCACGGCAAACTGCAAGGTCTGAGAGCCCCTTACCCCAATGGCAAACTGCAAAGCCTCCCTGTGCTAGAGAGCAGCACTCTTCAAGCAAGTGAATATAATTCAGCTGAGCTCCAATGGGTTTTAAATTAACAAGCGTGGACTGCTCAATACAAGCTACGAATCCCCAACAAGAAGATAGAGGCTTTTGGTGACTACTGACCTTGAGGAGTCAGAGGACCGGGTGCTGTCTCCGGTTGAAGGGTGAAACAGGGTGGCCACGGACCTGGCCCTGAAGGGGGGATTTCTGTCCATTTTTTGGCTCAGTGGAGAAAACCTCAGCCATTTTCAGTTCCCAGCACTCTGACCCAGACAAGGGTGGAGACAGCAAAGGCAGAGAGACTATTAGAATGTAAATGACCTCTCCCCAGGGAGTATATCTTCCCTAAGAGGAAAAAGGTGGTGTCAAGCTCTATTACCTGCCTTCCATTCAGAACCACACCCCTGACCCTGGGGGAAAACAGCCACGGGCCACACCTCCTTTCACCAGTCTGGAGCTACAGGCTGACAGGCACCACCTGCTGGGCAGAAAAGCAGTGACTTGAGGCATCACAGGATCTACCAATCTAAGACACCCTCAGGGAAACCGGATACTACTGCCTCCTTCCAGAGCTGAGCCCATTCTGGTCTGGGGGAACCTGACTGGAGTAACCATGAAACCAAATGCCTAGTCAACAGAAAACTACAGCCTACACAAAGAAAAACAAAGTTATGGCCCAGTCAAAGGAACAAACTTACACTTCAACTGAGATATAGGAATTGAAACAACTAATACTAAATCAATTCAAAAAGTTTAGGGAAGATGGGGCAAAAGAGATGAAGCCTATAATGAAAACACTGGGCATACATAAAGTAGAAATCGAAAGTTCGAAAAAACAGCTGGCACAATCTATGGAAATGAAAGGTGCAACACATGAGATGAGAGACACAACAGAAACATACAACAGCAGATCTTAAGAGGCAGAAGAAAACACTCAAGAACTGGAGAACAAGACACCTGAAAGCCTACACACAAAAGAACAGAGAAAAGAATGGAAAAATAGGAGCAACATCTCCGGGAACTGAACAACTACATGAAATGCAGGAATGTATGTGTCATAGGTGTCCCAGAAGGAGAAGAGATGGGAAAAGGGGCAGAAACAACAACAGAGGAAATAATCAATGAAAATTTCCCATCTCTTAAGAAAGACATAAAATTATAGGTCCAAGAAGCACAGTGTACCCCAAACAGAACAGATCTGAAGAGGCCTACAACAAGACTCTAAATCAGATTATCAAAAGTCAAAGAGAGAACCCTGAAAGCAGCAAGAGAAAAGCGATCCACCACATACAAAAGAAGACTGATAACACTGTGTGTGGATTTCTCAATAGAAACCATGGAGGGAAGAAGGAATTGGGGTGATATATTTAAGATACTTAAAGAGAAAAACTACCAGTCAAGAATCCTATATCCGGCAAAACTGTCCTTCAAATATGAGGGAGAGCTTAAAATATTCTGACAGACAATGACAGAGTTTGTGAACAAGATACCTGCTCTACAGGAAACACTAAAGGGAGCACTACAGATGGAAAGGAAAAGACAGAAGTGAGAGGTTTGGAAAACAATTTTGGGAGACAGTAGTACAGCAATGTGGGTACACTGAACAAAGATGACTGTGAGTATGGTTGAAGAAGGAAGGTTAGGAGTATACGGGACACCAGAAGGAAAGGGGAAAGACAGAGACTGGGACTGTATAACTCAGTGAAACCTAGGATGCTCAACGATTGTGGTAACAGGTACAAGTATGTTTTTACTTGAAGTAGAACAAATGAATGTCAACATTGCAAGGTGTTAAAAATAGGGTGGGACTGGAGGGAAAATACAATCAATGCAAACGAGACTATAATTAACAGAAACATTGTATTATGCTTCCTTTAATGTAACAAAGGCAATATACCAAAGCTAAATGCATATGGGGGGGGGGACATGGGGAAGGGTATGGGACTCTTGGCATTGGTGATGCTGTCTGACTCTTTAATCCATATTAGTTTAATGTTATCTTTCCCTTTTGGTACTTCCTAGCTGTTATTTTTTTCTCTCTCTCTCTCTTTTTTCTCTTTTGTCTCTCTGCCTTCTTTGACTCTTCCTCCTCCTTTGTGGAAGAAATGGAGATGTCCTTACATAGACAGTGGCGATGGTAGTACATACATAAATACATGACTATACAGGGAACCATCAATCGTTTACTTAGGACAGAATGTATGGGGTGGGAACAAAACCGTCTTAACAAAAATGGGTTGATGAAGAAACCCTGAGGAGACTACATTGAGTGAAAATAAGACAAACATATAAAGACAAATATTGCAGGATCTCACTGATAGGTACCAATTACAATATGTAAACTCACAGACATGAAATATAAAATATAAGTTACCAGGATATAGAACGAGACTAAAGAATGGGGAGAGGGTGCCTATTAAGAGCAGAATGTTCAACAAGGTGAACTTAAACGTTTGGAAATGGATGCAGGTGATGGTAGCACATTGTGAGAATAACTAACAATGCTGAATAGTGTGTGAAGGTGGTAGAAAGGGTAAGCTCAGAGTCACATAAGTCACCAGAAGGAAAGCTAGAGTTTAAAAGATGGGAAAGTATAAAACAGTGAATCTTGTGGTGGACAATGTCCGTGATTAACAGTACAAATATCAGAAATCTCTTTCATGAACTCGAGCAAATGTATGCCACTGTAACTAGAAATCAATAAGAGAGGGGCACATAGGAAAAAAATATACCTATTGCAAACTCTTTATTACAGTTAGTATTTTAATGTTCTTTCATCAACAGTAACCAAATGTACTATACCAATATTATGAATCAATATGGAGGGGGGGGGTTAGGGGTATGGAAAGATTTGAGTTTCCTTTTTTTGTGCACCTTTATTTCTTTTCTAGAGTAAAGAAAATGTTCTAAAAATTGAAAAAAAATTGTGATGGATGCACAACTGTATGATGGTACCACAGGCAACTGATTGTACACTTTGGATCTTTGGATAATTGTATGGTATGTGAACAATCTCAATTAAAAAAGAAAAACAACACAATGAGATAACCTCACATCAAAGATCACCAAACATTTAATGAAGATATCTAAAGAAAGACAAGAAAGGCAAAGAGAAAAAGCAACTGGGAAAAAATTGAGTAAACAGGAAGGCAAAAAATTACACATTTCCCTCAAACACACAAATGCCAATCATTAATATTCTTAGAGAAAGATATTATACCCAGAAAACAAGAGCAGAATGTATGAAGAAAAAAATTCGCAAGCATAAAAAAACTCTTGGAAATTAAAAACATTATGGAAACAAACAAATACCAACTGAAGGGTTAGAAGACACAGAAGGGAAAAAATCTGCCCCAAAAAAGAACAAAAAGCAGAGATGGAAAACAGAAAAAGACAAAACAAACAAACAAAACCACCACCACCACCACCAAAGGATCACTCTAGGTGTCCAGCATTTAAATAACGAGTAAGAAAATGGTGCAGAAGAAATTATCAGAGAAAACTAAAAAAAAATTATACAAAATGAAAGACATGAGTTAGATTGAAACAGCCTAACAAATATGCAGCACAATGGATGAAAACATGTCCATTCCAAAACATATAATAATGAAATTGTGTAATTCGAGAGAAAAGATGGTCCTAAAAGTGGGGAGAGGAGACAAGTTTCATACAAAGGCTCAAAAACCAGGGATGCCACCAGTATGTTCAACATCAACACTAGAAGAGCCAGAAGGCAACAAAAGCAACACCACTAAAATTCTGAAGGAAACTAGTTTCCAACCTAGAGTTCTACATTCAGACAAACTATCAATCAAGAGTGAAGGAAGAAATGTGGGGGGTGGGGGTGAGGGGTTAATGCAAAATTAGTGAAGGGTTTATTTGGAATGAAGGAAATGTTCCAGTAATGGATACGGGGAGGGTACTGCAACATTGTGAATATGACTAATCCCACTGAATGGTATGCCTGGGAGGAGCTGGGATGGGAAGACACATGTTGGATATGTTTCCATAATTAAAAAAAAAAAAGAAAGATAAACTAAAGAGATGATGACTATTAAACGCAAGACACAATACTGGATGGGCTCTAAGAATAGAATACAAAAAGCTCAAAAGGATTATTGGAACGTAAGAAAAAAATGGAATATAGAATGCAATCTTGAACTTGTTAACTGCACTTAAAGTGACTGCATATGAGTATCCTTGTCATAAGAAATGTACATGGAAATATTATGTGTTCAAGGAGTATGTGTGCAACCTACTCTCAAATGTTCAGAAGTAGATAGACAGACAGACAGACAGACAGACACAGATAGCTAGCTAGCTAGCTAGATGGATAATAGAATGATAAAGTAAAGGAAACAGTATGTTAAAATTGGTAGATCTGGGTATGGGGCGGGGTGATGTTGAGAGTTCTTTTATTATTTCTGCAACTGTCCTGTAAGTTGGAAATTATTTCAAAATAAAAAGTTAAAAAAGAGGGCAGAAACAAAACTTTCAGACACTACTCAAAAGTTTTTACATGCATTCTTTCTCAAGTAGGACATTATGTTCCACAAAAAAGGGGAAAAAATGGAGTACATTAAAAAAGAAAAGACATGAGATCAAAAACTAGAGGACTTACTTAAGAAAAGCAAATGGAATCTCCAGGATGACAAGACAGTGCTTATGAAATTACTTTCCTAAACCATAAATTACATAAATTAGTACAATATTTCTAAAGACATTTAAAATTACCTATAATATTAACTATCCTTAATTTATTTCCAAAGAAACTTTAGCAACGGTACTCTAAAGGGCTCTGTATATGGCAAGATGGAAAAAGTAGACAAGGGGAGTTAGCTATTAAGGAACTGAGATTTCAAGGTGACCAGACAGATGTGCAGCAATAAATCTACCAGCTAAAACTGTTGTGCCGGTTTGAGTGTAATGTGTCCCCCAAATGCCATTCTTTGTGGTCTTGTGTGGGGCAGGCGTTTTGGTGATGGTTGGATTTGCGTGGAATGTGTCCCACCCACCTGTGGGCAATGATTCTGATGAGCTGTTCCCATGGAGGCGTGGCCCCACCCATTCAGGGTGGGCCTTTATCAGTGGAGCTATATAAATGAGCTGACTCGGGGGGAGAAAAGAGAGTGCAGCTGGGAGTGATGTTTTGAAGAGAAGCAAGCTTGCTAGAAAGGAACGTCCTAGGAGAAAGCCGTTTTGAGGCCGGAGCTTTGGAGCAGACGCCAGCTGCCTTCCTAGCTAACAGAGGTTTTCCGGACACCACTGGCCGTCCTCCGGTGAAGGTACCAGATTGCTGGTGTGTTACCTTGGATGCTTTGTGGCCTTAAGACTGTAACTGTGTAGTGAAATAAACCCCCGTTTTATAAAAGCCTGTCTATCTCTGGTGTTTTGCATTCTGCAGCATTACCAAACTAGGACAACTGTTAAAGCCAAACTTAAGAACAACCCTAGGCAAAAGAAAAAAATCAAAACATAGTTAACAAAATTATTCCTCAATAAAGATGATTTAAAAAGAAAAAGGTGCACTTAATGACAAAGAGAATACTAAGCATCCAAAGCTATGGGAAGTGGTTATATGTACTGAGGAATAATCAGAGCCTTAAATGCTTTTATCATTAAAAAGAATAAATGAAAAATTAATGAACTAAGAACCAATGAGAAAGAACAAAATTAAAAAGAAAAACTAACAGATAAAAGCAGAACTAATCAAATAAAAATAGAATTTATTGTTCAAGTCTGAACAAAGTACATGTAATAACCCATTATGTTTCTTTGTTCTTTTTTTCCGCCTCAGCTCACATGTATACAAATAAGAAAAATTAATGAGTTATCACAGACAAATCACAACTCAAGCAAAAATTAGGATGCATGAGATGGACAAAATTTATTAAATTCAAATGATAAAATGTACTTATGCTTTTGTGATATACTGTATTTCTGTACTGCTTTAAAAAAAAAAAAAAAGCACTGAATGGAACTCTGACTCTGATATATGGTATCACCCAAAATATATCTACCAATCTGCACATATAAGTATTGAAAACTTCACTTGAGTTTTTGGAGGAAAAATAAAACATTTTACATAATCTTAAAAATTATACCCTGCTGGGAGGAGATGCCCTTTGTAAAGGACAATGAGGCAATAAATATCAACTACCTTGAACAACTGCATATCTTTTATACTAGCAATTCCATGCCCCCGATAAATTCCTAAGAAATAACTGGAAAGTAAAAACCTCACCAGGCTGCGACTGCAACAGTATGTATAACAGTACCAAACTACAAACAAAAATTCAACAATGAATGGTTAAATAAATCCTTGACTCCATCTTTCTTCTCTCATACCTCCACATCTAATCCCATGGAATCTTCAAAAAAATGTATATTCAGAATCTGTCCACTTCTCACCACCTCCAGTGCTACCACCCTGGTCCAAACCACTGTTATTTTTGCCTCCTTGCTTGACCCTTGCCCCCTCAAAGTCTATTCTCAATAGAGCAGCCAATGTAATCCTTTAAAAATGCAAGTCAATCCCCTATTCAAAAATGTTCTAATGCCTCCCTCTCTCTCTCTAAAATAAAAGCCAAAAAACAAGTGACTGGTTAACAAGGTGTTTTATGATTCTGCCCCCACCCCACAAATCTCTGCTCTCATCTTCTACAACTGGCTGCACTCCAGATACACTGGCTTCACAGCTGTTCCCAGAACACAACAGGTACAGTCATACTTTAGGGCCTTTAGAGTTTACTGTTCCCTCTGCCTGGGCACATTTTTCCCCCCAGATGGCCTGCTTCCTTACTGTCTGCTTGAATGTGACCCTATCAATGACATCATCTTTGAAACGCTATTTAAAATAGCAACCATGACAAGCCTCCACCCCACACTCTCTGGCATACTTTCCACTCTATAAACACCCTCTGATACATTGTGTATTTTACCCATTTACTATTTGCCTCCCCCAAGTAGAATACAAGGCCCATGATTCATGGCAAAAATTCCTGCCTTACTTTCTTCACTGCTGCATCCCTAGAATAGTACTTGACAAAGCTGGTCCTCATTAAATTATTGTTGAGTAAATTTTGGAATGACTGGGCAGTCATTAAAATTTCTGTTACAGAAAATATTTAATGTTATGGACAAAACTGATGAAGAGAGCATGTTCTCAAACAATGTGTAACCCATAGGTCAAAGAAGAAATCACAAGGAAAATTAACAATATTTTCAATTGAAGGCTAATAAAAACAAAGCATCAAACTTTGTTGGATTCAGTTAAAACAATTTTTAGATAAAAATCTATAGCTTTAAAATCTTATATTAGGAAATAAACAAAAATCTTACATTAGAAAAACAGAAAGGTTTAAAATCAAAAGAATGTATACACAATAGTGTATGTTTAATAGAATGAATGTCCTCAGTTTTATAAATAAAATATATATACATGCATATAGATATACATACATGCAGAAAAACATGGAAAAATATATATTGGCATATTATGGTTATTTCTGATAGTTAAGATTACAAGTGATTGGCAATTTCTTATGCATGCTTTTCTGCATTTTAATTTTTCTCTAATAAATATTATTTTTATAACAAAACATTTTTTTAAAACAATTTCTTTTTCTTATGGTTCAATTCTAACTGCTGACCTCCTCTTCTGTCTGTCTCTTAAAATCACTGCCCCCCTGGATTCCATGCTCGCTCCTCCTCAATTTACATCCATTCCTTAGTAATCTTATCCACTTTTTTTTTTTTTGGAAAGATGTGCACCCCCCCCCAATAACTTTGGTTACCTACTACATACAATCAAAAGGGTTCTTAATCCAGCCTCCACCCCCCAGCACAAGTTCTGCCCATGTCTTTTTTTTTTTTTTTTTTAATCTTCATTTTATTGAGATATATTCACATACCACGCAGTCATACAAAACAAATTGTACTTTCGATTGTTTACAGTACCATTACGTAGTGGTACATTCATCACCCAAATCAATCTCTGACACCTTCATTAGTACACACACAAAAATAACAAGAATAATAATTAGAGTGAAAAAGAGCAATTGAAGTAAAAAAGAACACTGGGTACCTTTGTCTGTTTGTTTCCTTCCCCTATTTTTCTACTCATCCATCCATAAACTACACAAAGTGGAGTGTGGTCCTTATGGCTTTCCCAATCCCATTGTCACCCCTCATAAGCTACATTTTTATACCACTGTCTTCGAGATTCATGGGTTCTGGGTTGTAGTTTGATAGTTTCAGGTATCCACCACCAGCTACCCCAATTCTTTAGAACCTAAAAAGGGTTGTCTAAAGTGTGCATAAGAGTGCCCACCAGAGTGACCTCTCGGCTCCTTTTGGAATCTCTCTGCCACTGAAGCTTATTTCATTTCCTTTCACATCCCCCTTT
Source organism: Choloepus didactylus (assembly GCF_015220235.1). Classification (NCBI taxonomy): domain Eukaryota; kingdom Metazoa; phylum Chordata; class Mammalia; order Pilosa; family Megalonychidae; genus Choloepus; species Choloepus didactylus. The sequence goes on along the minus strand of NC_051311.1, from coordinate 140,049,975 downwards.
TGGTCAAGAAGATGTTCTCCGTCCCACGATGCCGGGTCTACATTCTTCCCCGGGAGTCGTATTCCACGTTGCCAGGGAGATTCACTCCCCTGGGTGTCTGATCCCACGTAGGGGGGAGGGCAGTGATTTCACCTTTCAAGTTGGCTTAGCCAGAGAGAGAGGGCCACATCTGAGCAACAAAGAGGCATTGGGGAGGAGGCTCTTAGGCACAACCATAGGGAGGCCTAGCCTCTCCTTTGCAGCAACCGTCTTCCCAAGGGTAAAACCTGTGGTAGAGGGCTCAACCCATCAAACCACCAGTCCCCTATGTCTGTGGTCATGTTAGCAACCATGGAGGTGGGGTAGGCCAATACCCCTGCATTCTCCACAGGCTCCTCAAGGGGGCACTATATCTTTTTTTTTCCTTGTTTTTCTTTTTTTTTTTTTTAACTTTCCCTTCTTTTCTAAATCAACTGTATGAAAAAAAAGTTAAAAAGAAAACAAACATACAATAAAAGAACATTTCAAAGAGACCATAACAAGGGAGTAAGAAAAAGACAACTAACCTAAGATAACTGCTTAACTTCCAACATGTTCCTACTTTACCCCAAGAAAGTTACCTAATATAGCAACATTTCTGTGAACTTGCTCCTACTATATCCATCAGAAATTAACAGACCATAGTCATTCCTGGGCATCCCCAGAACGTTAAATAGCTTATCTGTTCTTCTTGGCTTATCCACTTTTTTAGTTCACTTTTAATCTGTAAATTGATAATTTTCAATTTCTTTAATGTCCTGAATTAGAGACTCACATTTCCAACTGCTTAAAAGGACACTTCTAGGTGGAAACCCTATAACTGCTAAAATTTAACAAACCTGAAACTCCTCATTATTATTTCCTAAAACCTGTTCTTTCCTTTTCCACTTTTAATACCGGTTAATGATAATGCTATGCACCCAGGTTCTCAATTTCCTAAATTCTACTTTAGAAATCTCAATGAAATTCAACTTTTCCTCTCCCTCATCAATGCCATGGTTTCAATTTTGGCAATATTCCACCAATAATATTCTAAAAAAGATCTACTTATCTTCTTTCTATCACTGATCCTTCCTAAAAAATAATTTAATCTTGATCAAGGCTGTTGCATACAACTTCACAGGCTGATGACTGCACTACTCCAGAAGGCTGTCATGCATACGAACTAGGATTTTAATGGTGCCCCTGACTTGTTCATAATACAACCCTACTTAAAACTTGGTTAGATAAATCAAATTCATAGCACTATAAAATTCTTCAACAACTGATCCAACCCTACTTTTCTAGCTTCATGTTCCCATCATTCCTCCATGCCCCTACAATCTTGACATATTTAACTTTCCAATATGCCTTACCATAATCCCAGACTTTTATGGATTCTTTAGTCTGCAGTGTCCTTCTTCCACAAAACTTCTAAATCCTTCAAAACACAGTTCAAACTTTACCTTCCTCTGTGATGCATTCTTTGACTGCCTTAGATGGAAGATACGCTGCACTGAATTTTGCTAGTAATTACATTACAGACTTGTTACATTTTATAGTAAATCATGAGTCCTTCCTCAAATTCCACTGAGAGCTGAGCAAGAACAGGAAGAAGACCCATGTTTTTAAACCCTGACACTTACTGCGCTTGCCCCCAAATGGGACTCAATTGATGTTTACTAATTCAACAGTTACCATATACATTATCACAACTTTTTTAAAGTAAATAAAAATGAGTTTTAAAAACAGTTCCAAGTTACAAGTTTAGCTGGGCAATGTAAACCTATAATCAATGTGGGAGACAGACTTGAAGGTGATCCCACATGATCCCTGCTCCTGTAATTTCGGCCTTTAATTCCTTCCCCTTGAGTGTGGGTGGGACCTGTGACTTGCCTTGCCTCTAACCATTGGAAAATTGCAAAGATGATCGGCTGTGACTACCTGTAACTTTCTGGCTTTGAAGACTCAAGCTGCCATGATCCTATAACTGCAAGGAAATGCAAAGTGAGAACAACCTGAGGGTGTTTGGAAGAAGACCATTCCCCAGTCAAGTCTATAAATAATCTAACCAACACCTTGACTGCAACTTCATGACCCAAAGAAACTGTGAGAGACAGACAGATATGCAGTATCTAAACAGCTAGATATGCAGTAATTTGTTAAGCAGCACAAAAATACTTCAGGTATTTCTGAACCCACTGTTCACACAAAGGGCCATGTTTTTACCAATTTCTAAACACTTAAATAAGTGTAGAACAAACAATTCATTAGGCAATACAAGCAAAGTTAAAACACTGACAAACATTTCAAACACACAATAGTTCTTGGGAATAGTTACATAACAAGGTAAAATTCAGGAAGTACTTTGCTACATAAAGCAATTACTATACTTCTCTTTTAATCCATTTGCCAATATAAGAACCCAATATATAATAAGTATAACATTATATTAACACAAGATGAATAATAAATATGAAAAAAACTGGTACCTAATTAATGAATTTGGTAACCTGAAAATAAGAACCTACTTCTTGGTTACTAGAAGAAACAAATTAGAGGGTAGGAAATGTACATGGCCATGTTGAGTGATCAAGGAACATGATGTTTACAACCTACACTCAGGTGTTCAGAAAATGGACTGATAGATGGAAAGATAAGCAGATGGACAGATACATGGACTAATGTATAGATGAATAAAATGATACAGCAAATGTGGCAAAATATTAAATTTGGTGAATCTGGGTATCTGAAGGGATAGGGATATGTTGGAGTTCTCTACGAGGTTTGTATCATTTTTTTTAACTGTCCTGTAAGTTTGAAAGTATTTCAAAATAAGTTTTTAAAAAAATTAAAGGTGCATGGGGGGACTTGCTGGAGACACTGTTAGTAAGACAACTGAGATCTGACGCCTGCAGACACTACAGCAACCAAGAAAGCATCCAAGTACTAGGTACTTAGATCAGATGATTACTCTGCAACCCAAACCTCTCTGCCAGCTCAACCTCCACCTGGTAAGCAAGTATTTTAAAAAATTCCCAAGGTAGAAACTTCCATGAGAGGCCACCCTTGAACATCACAAAAATAAAGTGTCTTCCTACAGTGTTTAGAGATACATGGGATTACCTACCAGTGAGAAACATCAACCACCCCAGTTTTTGGTTATTTTGTTGGGGAGGAGGAGAGCAAACAGGCAGAAGCAAACATTCCTCTTCTGCCACTCCCTGTAAGTCTTTTTTTTTTTGAATAAAAGAACACTCGGGAATAGAAAATAGACTCTTATGATATTCCAAATTCAAACATTTTGGCACGTGATATTGGTAACAAATGAGAACAATAATAGTTAATTAATGACAATAATCTAATACCATAAAAACCCACATTTGTCCTGAAGACTAAGAAACATAGATGTGTTTTAAAATATCCAGTTTCAAGACAAAAGCCACACTCCTTCAATATAATGAAGCATGTTTCATAAGTAACAGGAGGCATCTGAATTACAACCAGACTACTGAAATACTCATGAAAACACCACACCCAAACTTGAGCTATTTAAGAGACCAAAAGCAATCCAGTATCACTGGTTAATTGTCCACATTAATTCATTTCACATTTTCCATTTCTAGACTCATGGATACATTACAGAAGAAGTCTACATGATTTCTCTACAAATAACCTCTAGTCACGGGTATATTTTTGTTTGTCAATTCACCTCCTCCCACCTTGCTGCCTCAGCAAAGGCTAATTTACCATACACATTTAGTTACTCTTATGAACACAGAAACTTGATAGTGGAAAAATATGCATAAAATCAAGCCAAACAACTCCTTCCTAAAATACCACCATATTATTATGCATTCTCAAGGCTTTTAAATATTGGACTATATCCTCAAAGACCTGTTTTAAAACACAAGTGATGAACGATATTAGCAGTAGTCAAGAGAAGGCTATTACTCACTTCAATAGAATTAAACTGGCAAGTCTGAAAAGAATACAAGAAAGATCTACTTCACCTAAAATTCTTATATGAATTGTAAATAAGAAAATTCTACAACTTTTATTCTGATATTCAGCAATTCATTTCTAGGAAATTTATGTAAACTGAAATATCTCAATTAGGGACCCCTCTTCTGCTTTTTTAGAGAGAACTGACTAACAGTGTATACAGCCAAGATAAATGTCCAAAAGAGAGTAAAAGATAAATTCAACATAGAAAACTTTGATTCAATTCGGCACTTTAAGACGGAACTAGTAACAACTTGGATTTGTTAGATTCTTATATTAAAAAAAAAAAAAAAGTGGCACTATTTAGGTTTTCCTTTCCTATAAATTATTTGACAGCACACAAAAGAATGATAATTTTGAACCTTATTAGAACCATATTTTCTTATTTGGAGACTTTAACAATACAAACAGCAATCAAAACATTTTACAGATATTTCAGTATGAACTTACCACTAATTCAGAAACATTCCTTTTCTCAATTTTCAGACTATTCTATAAGCACCCAAACATTTGTACAATCTGTAACTGAATTAACACATGAATACTACAATGCATAAAAAATTAAGCACAAGTATAACTTTTAAAATAGTAATAAGATTCATCATCTAGCATCCTAAATCACAGGATGATGAGAAACATGCTTTTATTAAGTATCCCTGAGGAATCCATTCACTGAAACATAGGTAAAATTCTCATTTAAGGCAAATGCCACTAGAATACACCTGAGTCTATTCTAACTCCCTCTTCAACAAGGATTTAAGGTACTGGCACTTTGATCTGATTCCATCATATAACTGAAACAGGTAATTTCTTTGAGCCCCATTCCAGCCTCTCTCAACTGGCATTCCTCACCAGAACCACAAAACACAGAAAAATGATCTGAGTATTTTCTCAAATTTCCCAAGAATGATACATAACTGACATTCTAAATACATAAGAGAAAAAAGTTAATCCATTACATACAGTGGATGCCCAAGGGCCCTAGGGCTCAATTCTCTCTGGAGACCGGATGGCTATGTCACCACAAGTTCTGCACTGTCCCAACACTAGGCCCCAATCATCTTAACCCCAAAGGTACTAATACACCTATACTCAAGTGCACAAATCTAAGAACTTAAATAAAAAATGAGATAAATGCTTTACCCCTTCAACTCTCAGCAACTAGGTCCTTTTCCTTGCTAATTCACTATGAATGAATATCATGGATGTAAACTATCTGTCCTCTGCTCTGAATGGCATGAATTTTAACAAAACAAACCCATACAGATATACTGACTCTGTCAAAGCAAACTATCACCACTTTAAAAAAGTAAATAAAAATAGTAATCACTATATTAAAGAAATAACTATTAATATGACAAGCCTTTTCCTATTCCCACTTTAGCCAGCTTTTAAATATTCTTATTTTTTGATGATTTGATAACTGCTAAGTGCAAATTTTCATTTTTAAAAGATAAATTTTCAAAAATCAACTTATCCTTTTTTCTGGTGCTAAACTCCAATTCAATTTTGTTATTCCTTGACATTATTCCTTCAACTGTGTTTGTTGTGATCAAGTCACAGTAACGACAACATTGGGTGTTTTTCTCAAGAACAAGATAAAAAAAAAAAAAAAAGACCCAAATTTAAGAAATGCCAACATCTTTAATTAATAGCAACAATGATTTTTTAAAGTAAAATTAAAATTAAAATAAGGTAAGTCAAGAGTTTTCTATACTGAACATGCAAAGAAGCAATAAAAAGATGGAAAAAGCTAAGCGTGACATTCACATTCTGAATTTATGCTATGGAATGCTAATAGTACAGGAAAGACAAATGACATTACCAAATATTCCACTTTACCAACTCCCTACTCAAATTTCTCACATTTTATAAACCCTTTGAGTAAGGGGCAGGGAAATGGAGAGGATGGTGTTTTCACTGTTCATTCATGCTCAGTTGTTGTTTTATACAATATTAGGTACATAATTGAATGATATAAAAATGCTTATCTTACACACTCAGCAACATTTAATTTCTATTTCTTTCCATGAAAGGAGGAGGGTCTTGATTCATTTACTATCAACTGTCTTGAGGTAAATTGCTACTAAACACAATTAAAAATGGTCATTGCCCTAATATCCCTGAGAATTGAGAGAATGATCAAATGACAGGGAGGTGATGTAACAGGGAAGATAGGATTTAACAACTGATTATGACCAGTGAATCATTAAATAGTGATTTCTTCTTAGTCTCTAACGTATTGGAACAGCTAGAAGGAAACACCTGAAATTGTGGAACTGTAACCCATACCATACTTTGAAATTTCCTCTATAACTACTTATTAAACTGTACTTTCAAATGTATCACTCTTCTGCATGTTATATTTCACAAAAATGTTAAAAAAAAGAAACCAAGGGGTAGAATTCATTTTCCTCCTGTATCTACATAAAATCACACGTTTTGCTATTAAAAACTTCCATTTTCACAAATGCCTTTCCTTAACTCTAGTCAACGTTGCTCCTCGAAAGTACCTACGCTATTACTGCACTTAATAATCAAGGTTGTAATAATTTTTACTTTCTGTCCTTAAGAAACTTTTCAATCTTTTAAGTGTTCTTTTTCAAGTTAAGCAGGACTCACGTTAGGCATTATCTGAAGCAGTTTACTGGGGTTAAAAATACACTTCGTTTACATTACACACCATCAACTGAAGCGCAGGTGATAAGTGGGACTACTTACACGAATTTAAGGATTAACAGCTATTTAAAGTCAGTCCAAAGGAGAGTTCCCGTTTCCTTTTTCAGATATTCATTCGAAACCCTTTAACTTTTAGCCTTTAGAAATTGCTCACCACTCGAGTCCCCAGATACAATACACTTAAATAGGTCTTCTTTTGACTTCCTTATACTAAACGCCACAACCACGAAGAATGTTTCGTCGGCTTAAAAACAATGTTTGCTCCGTTCACCTCATGGGGGGGCGGGGGATAAAACTTTCTCTAATAAGGAGGTGCTACTGAAGTGAGGGTGTACACGGTGTTTTTTGTTTTTGTTTTTTAAGAACAAAGTCTCTGCGGTAGCAGCGCCGCAGGGGTTAAGCGGGGATTTTCTTCCCAGGACCCAGTGGCCGAGCGCGGGCTGGACCCGGACGGCAAACCCCGGCTCTCAGGCTGAAGAAGAAAAGGAGAAGGGTAAAAATAACCGGCGCCTGCGGCCCACGTGCTGCCAGGGGAAGGAAGAGAGGGAAGGCAAAGAAAGGGAGCGAATAGGGGGGCCGGGCAGGCAGGGAGGGGTGGGGGTGCCGTACCTCCAAACATGTGCGGCGAGAGGTGAGCTGGTAAGGAGCCGATCACCAAGCGCGGCCCGCCGGAGCCCCCGCCTGCCGGCCGGTCCCTACCACCACCGCTGTCCTCAGGGCTGCTGTGGACCGAGTCCTGTGAGCCGTACGGGCCGCTGCTGCTGTTGGGGATGCTGAAGGAGGACTGCGCGGCACGGGCCCCCGACGCCACGGCCCCCACGGCCCCGCCGAGGGAGCGGCTGCGTGGGGCCGCCGAAGCCGCCACGGCGCCGCCGGAGGCGCTGGGCTGGTGCGCGCCGGGCACCTGAGCCGGAAACCTCCCCGCGGCCGCAGCCCGGGCTCCGCCGCCGCCCGCGGTCCCATTGGCCCCTCCGCTGCTGCTGGAAGGTAAATCCGAGCCCGAGTACGCCCGGGTGCGGCCGTTAGCAGCGGCCGGGCCGCTCTGCTTGGCACCCATATCCGCCCTGCCCCGGGCCCGGCCGGCGCGTAGCGCCCGGAGCGCCGGGAGGCGGGGGGACGAGCGCAGGAGAAAGAGGGTAGGGCCGAGGCGCCGCGGCCGGCGCCCCGAAGGGCGGTCGTTTTCTGACGCCCTCTTCTTCTTAGTCGGCAGGCGAGTCGGCGGGAGGCGACGAGAGTCGGAAAGGAGGAAGCAGTTCCCGGTTCCGGGAGCAGTGGCCGCCGCTCGCGGGTTCCCGTGGGAGGGAGCGGCTCAGGTGGCTGTGCGACTGCCGCTGGTTTCGGTTCTGGTGCGCCACGACGGGCCGCTGCCGCTCACTGCCGCCACCGCCGCGGTCTGCGCCCCGGACCTCGGTACCGCCTCCTCCCGGGCAGCCGCTGCTACCGCCGCCATCCTTCGGCTCCCACGGCGGCTCGCGGGTGAGTGGGAGGCGCCCGCCCAGACTCCTCCGGGGCCACCTTCCCTCCTCCCCCCAGCCAACCAGCTGTTATTAACCGAGAAAGAGGAAAAATGCGGAGCGCGTGCGGGGAGGGCCGGAGGAGGGAAAGGAGGGGCCGCACGCGCTTCCCGGCAACCGTCGCCTCGCTTCTGTAACGCGCCGCCGGCGGGGCCGCCTTACCCGCAAAGGAGGGGCGCGGGCGGTGCGTGAGGGGGCGGGGGTTCTGGACCACGAAGGTGGGGCCGCCCCCTGGAATAAGACGCCACCCGCCTTTCACACCGGAAGGCGAAGGAGAAGCGCGGCTCCTGTGGGTTTCGGAACCCGTGTGTTTGGGTCGCGCATGCTGACCCCGCCCTCGCCCCCTCGTGAAGCCCGGCCGATTGGCTCCCGCCGGCCTGTCCCCGCCTTCCCGGACCGCGGCATTCTCGCCGCAGCTCCTCCTCACCAAGGTACTGTGGGTGTGGTAGGTGCTACGGCCCGCGGACTCAATGATGGACAGGTCGCTGGCCCTGCCCCGTTCCTGCAGGGCGCGCCACCTCCTCCACAGCTGGGCCTACGCTGATTGGAGGGACGGAGCCCCTGGTGCGCCAACCAGAAGGCGGGCCTTCTTTCCGCACGTGGTCTTTCGGACGCAGAAGGCGCTCTGTCCCTTTCATCCTTTCGTGACGGGTGGGAGCTAATTTGAATGGCTGTGTTCTGTGTCCGGAATCACTCTGTTTCGGTTGGTGTTATCCTCTTCGTTGGTGTTACTCGAAGTATCTCTTTTAAATGAAAAGCTCAGAAGTTCAGCAGTGCTGTGATTAAAAAATTGAGAATAGCGAAGTCAAAAAATAAATAACCAAAAAGGTAAAGCAAACTTAATTTGAATTAGACCTATCCCATAAAATACCCCTACCCCATAGGAAGCACAGAATTGTAAGAACTAAGGATAATCTCGTCTGACCTTCAACTGTAGGGCAAAGTCTGGGATGGAGAGAAAGCTCCGCTGGGACTCGGTAAACCTGGGGTCTAGGCCCCACATCAAACTAAATTGTGTGTAATGAACAAATTATTTTACCTTTGTGGACTTCATTTCCCTTGTCTGGGATGTTCATAAAAAATCCTTAGAGTACCTGAAGCTTTAAAACCCCATAATTTCTGTAAAATGGAATTTAATAAAATGTTCTCAGTCCGTTCCTAGATGTAGTATAGTATTTTTATGGCAGAGAATGTTCTGGATAAGCAGTGAACAGTCCACTCTGGCCCTCCCATTTTGAAAATGCCGAAATTATCCTCTACCTGAAAATAATAGCAAGCAGGGTGTTTTTTGGTAATACTTGGACATTTTTTCCATGGTTGCAGTCAGTCATTTGTGTAATACTTTTTATCAGTCTTTCAAAGTAGATGGGCATCAAGTTTTCAAACAGATAAATGCAGAATATACATGGATGTAGATGTAGTTATGGATGTAGATGTAGATGTATGTGAGAATGGAAAAACAAAGCTAGACAATGCAAATCTAAAATTCATCCTGTGTGCACACTTATTGAACCCCATGTTTATTGGGTTAGCAGAGAAAGTTTGAAAATCTGAAGTGATTACCAGAATGACAAATTCCAATTCAAGGACATATGTAGTGATCTGATCCAATTTAACTTTTATTGAATAAACTTTCAGTGTAAGACACTGGTTTTAAAGGAAGGATCTATTTCTGCAGGAATTTATTACCAATATGGTAAGAACTTACTGTTAATGAAGAAAAGTATAAACAGTATGGTAAAAAGAAAAGAAGTAAAAGACTTTTGCAAGACTCTAAGGAGCTTTTAACTGATGTTAAAAATTTTAATACTAGTTGTTATACCTGCATTTATAAAAGTTTAGGTCACCGTAGTATGTAGCAAATTCCGTTCAGAAGTAAAACTATTAAATAGAAAGTTCTAACGATAAAACCCTATGAGTCTTAATAATTTTTGCTTCATCACATTCAGACTTAGTTATATTTTAGTTATATTTTTAAATCATTTTTAAGCATGTGGTACCATTATACTTTTAAAATATTCATATATTCCTAACTAGGAGAACTTCCCTTATTGTGCCAGGTTCTCAACATTCTCATCACTTACAACAGTTGCAATTTTACATTTGTTTTGAGTGATTGTTTGTTTTGTAGCCATCCCTCACCAGCAAGGACAGTGTGTGGTTTTTGCTCTCCTTTGTAGTGTTTGGCACATAGCAGACCCTATGTAGAATAAATGAATGGTGAGAAGGCCATTTACAGGCTGAATGTTGGACATAAGGGGATAAAAATTGGAGTTTTAGTAATTACTCATTCAGTTCATAAATATGTATTTTGTGCTACTTAAAAGCAGGCACAATCTATCAGTCATGGTAGTCTAGGCTGTGCAGTGTTAACAAACCCATAAGTCTCAGGTACTTAACACATCAAAAGCATATTGCCATTTCACATCATATACAATAAAGAAGTTCCCCCACTTGGGTGGCAATCCTGGATCGTCTCTTCTCCAAGTGGGGACTCAGGAACCCAGGGTCTTACTGAGTAACTCCCCAGGCCACCAGCTACTCTCCACAGAACCCTTCACTAGATCCTGTATCTGGCTAGCCCATGAAGGAAGGCAGATATCTAAAGAAGTTTGGGGCCAAGCCTAGAAGGACTTGCACTGCTTCTGCTCACTATCCTTTGGCAGAAATCAGTCACGTGGTTTCACCTAACCGCAAAGGGACCAGGAAATATGGTTTATCTGTGTGCCCAGAAAGTAAAGAAATTTGACAAGCACGTAGCATGCTTCTGTTAAACACAAGAACAGTTGTTTCACTGTCAAATAGTTAGGCTAAATCATAAGTCTTAGTAAAACATTTTATATAAAAATTAAATTACAAGAAAAATTTCTACTGATAGTTATCAAGCCATCAAAATGCAGTAAAGAACAACTGATTTTTTTGTGTGAATGCTGATCAGCTAAATTCCCTCTGCTCTAAATTGTGTTTCTAAAAACACCATCTAGCGACAACTCTTCATTCAGCTGTTTGTATCAGTGCTTCTCAAAGTGTGGTTCCAGGACCAACAGAGTCAGCATCACCTGGGAACTTCTCAGAAATGCAGATTCTCAGCCCTCCGCCCAGGCCTACTGAACTAGAAACTCTGTGGGGCCCAACAATCTGTTGTAACAAGCCCTCCAAAGGATTCTGATGCACACTAATGTTTGAGAACCACTGATTTAGATAACAACCGATTAATTTCAAATGGAATATCACATGAAGATGCACTCAACATCTCGGTTAAGTGTTCTCTCCATACAAATGTCCCTTGTCACTCTACTCCCAACACCATCTTTACCAGCTGGATTCATCGCTCCCACTAAGTGCTTGTACAATGCTTCCTTCATAGCACTGAGCATATTCTTATTATCATTAATCTTACTGTCAATCATCTTGCTTGTCTCTAAACAATGGGCTCCATGACAGGCCTCATGTCTGGACTCCCAGTACCTAGCACCGTGTCTGGTACCTGAGGTAGTGCAATAAATGTGCAGTGAATTCATGAATAAATGAATGACTGAATATAGACACTATCACCAGTCCTGCTAAAATGATTCTTTCTTGAAGGTCAGACATGATCTTGTCATGTTCTTCTTGACATCTCCTTTGTCATGCCCCTTCCCTCTCCTCTTTAGGTGGCTTTTTGTTTCTGTCTCCACAAGGATTCTGGGGGTGTAAAACTTTGGCCCTGTGTTCTTTCCTTGGCCTTCTCCCCTTGACTCCTTCCGCTTCTTATCTCTCCCTAAACACTAATCCACCTTAAGCTTTATTGTCAACCAAACAGCTCTGACTTCCTCTAAAATTTTTAGCTTCCCCACCACTTCTAAAAGGTGCCATTTCCACCAAATTAGTCTCCTGGTATACACACATACTTAGAACTGAAACATGTTTTATGAGACAGTACTCACCCAAGCGGCATAGCATGCGTTCCGTTTTCTATTCTCACTTTTTAAAAATGCTGTTCACTGCCTATTAAATTGATCTTACAACCTGCTCCTGGTTGTAGTCTGCAGTTTGACTAATGATGGTCTAAATCAGTGCTTTGCAAATTTTGGTGCACATAAGAATCATCTGGAGACCTTGTTAAAACGTACTGCTGGGCCCTACCCTCAGCGGCTCTCATTCTACAGGTCTGGGTTGGGCTCAAGAATTTGAATTCTAGCAAGCTGCCCCGTGATGCTGAGGCTGATGTTACCACCAGACCACAGAACCCATTTGGAAAAGCAGTGGTCTAAATGATACTTTCCTGTGCGGACTCAGAACTGTTGTTTTAATGTCTCAATGATGTTTCAAAATACCACAGCTCCAATTCTTTAAAATTCCTAATATTTAAAGCCTTTTCATACACTATATGTTTCTTCCTCCTAACATACAAGTTAAATGATGATATTTTGACCAAAGACTTCTGGGACTTGAAATTAGTTTGTATTGAAAAAGCATTTCATGTAACAAAATTGTGGCCAGAAGCCCACATTGGAATAGGTAAGCTAATTGTAGTCTTAGCAGTAAAAACACCTGTTGTGATTGGATTGCTATTATCTAGTTTGATTTTCAGTTGGGGTGAGCCTCCTCCCTTTGTTCCTTTTTCCCTTTCGTGCTCCTCTTTCCTTTCTTGCACCCTCTATCAAAGCTGTGCCTGACCAGTTCTTTGAAAGCAGATTTGCACAGGGCAGAAGGTCTGTCGCACCCATCGAATAACATCTCACTTGGGATGGCATCCTCCCCATAGGGCTCTCCTGCAGCCAGCACCAGCCCTACATTTGTTGCTAAACTCTTTGACATCCCACTTTTTCCTCTCTATTGTACTTAAAAGACAGCTTTGGTTTTGCTTTTTTTTTTTTTTTTTTTTTTTTTTTTAAATAGTGTTCATTCACCATCTGGTCTCTATCAAAATAGGACCATGTATAATGACCTATCTTTAAATAGAATTTCTTTTCTTATTATTATATTTTATTTTTTAAAGAAATAAGTGGACCATGTGAACTTAATAAGAAACTTTTTTCTTAATACATCTTGCAGAAAATACTGTTCAAAATTTTAATGGTAATTAGAATCTTACATCTTAAATTCTAAAACTAAAGTTAGCATAGAGGAATATCTAGGAATTACACTTTTGGGTAATTTTTCAGAGAACATGAGTAATTTATGTAATATCATTTACAAAATTTATTCCTCAGTCACGAGTAAGCCAAATTCTCATTCTCCCTTCCCTTACTCTCATAGATTCTTTATCAATCATGCCTGGCTTCCAAAGGATGACAGTCAATCATGATGGGACTTATAAGTGCATACCAGGACGTGGGTGAGCTCAAGCCAAGGTTAGGTCCTGGCTCTGTCTAGCACTGGCTGTGGGATTTAGGGCAAGCCACTTACCCTGACTCATCTGATTCCTCTCCAAAACACAGAAGATCATAATACCAACCTCCTAGAGTGGTGTGGGTCTTAAAAGATTCAATCTATATTTGAAAGTGTTTTGAAAATTGTTTATAGAGAAGCAAATATTAATCTGTTATTATCCCTAGTAGGTTGTAGTAATTTGCATATTATCTCTAGCAGGTTGTGACATTGTGCTGTTTAATGTTAAACTAATATCCACTGGAAATTACAATTTTGTGTAAATTTAATGTTTTATTGACACTTAAGGATTTATTGGAAATAATTTTTTAGTTGTAGTTTACTTGTAAGTATCTACATCGCTACTATAATAAGGATGACAGTATGACATGTCATGATGACAAGCCTACATCTTTCTACCATGGGATGGATGGAGAAGCTTGTGTGTATGTGTGTGTGTGTGTGTGCATGCATGCATACACACTAGGACTAGGTAATTGAAATCTCTAATATTTAAAGTTTCTTCTTTTTTTTAACTTTCTCTTGATTCTATGGAGTAGTTAAATAACACTTTGACTAAAGGGTCTTGGGGGTTCTTAATCGGTTTAAATATGTTGTAAATGCATTTCATGTCATTTGATCACAAGAGCCCTATTCTATGTTTAGCATAAAATCATTTTCCTTTCCAAAACTGACTTGAGACACAATGTCAGCACCTGCTAATAAAAGTGACTTAATTTTTGCCTCTCAGAATGGCATGTATTAATAACAACTTAAATATTTATAATACGTTCTATTCTCAATCCACTTTGGCTTGCAAACAATAAATTTTTTTAATCTTTAAAAGCCCTTATTTTAAAACCCTTAACAAAACAACCACAATCCATGATGATTTTCCTCCATTATAAAGAAATCTCTTAGATTCTATACACAGTGTTTTGAAAAGAATCCCAGCTCTTTATTAGGTACATACTGTTAAAAAAAAAAAAAAAAAAGACACACACAAAATTTAGTGGAAAGATATGTCATGGGGTCAGCACCAAGGGGATTTTCCCAGCCTACACAAGTGAAGAATAGCTTAAGTCAAAAATAGCTCTCTGCTATCTAATGTATATGTCCCTCGTCCAATGCATATACATTCTCCTGCCTGCCTCCTGTCATTTGTTCAAATCACTATGGTTATACAAGACATGTTCCTTAATATCTCCTCCCCCTGCAGAAGCAAAAAAAAAAAAAAAAAAACACACACACACACACACACGTTAAAAAGCAAGCCCCTGATTTTAGGCAAGGATTGCATAAGCCTCCCAAGCACAGGAACTGTTTCTGCTTTATTTTTAACTCCCTACAGCGTCTGCTTCTAGAGCTCCGAGCCAGCCGGCACACTGGAGACTTCCAGTAATGGCTGTGGATCATGAGGGGCAGAGTGATAAGTGCATGTCCAGAATTACTACTGACTTGGACTGACGCTACCACATTAAGTTTGAGTATGTCAAATTTGCTTTTTTCTACACTTTTCAGCCAGTGCAGTCGATACCTTCCGTGGTCAGTTCCATTTGAGTAGCTCCTGAATGATCTATGCCCCCAAATCAGGCCAGATTGGAAATGGTGAGCTCATAAGTGCAGGACTGTCTTTCCCCAGCAAAGAGGAAGAAAATAAAGCAATAAGAGCTACTGTTCAACTTATCAGACCCTGTATTTCCCAGAAGCTAGCTGGGCTCTGGCTGAACTCTAGGGATACAGGTCTGAACTGGGTAGGTTTTGGAATGTAACCCTGGACTGGTTCATCCCTGGTGCATGGGAACCTCAGATTAGTTTAGGACCCACACCAGAAATGTTTCCATTCTTAAACAGTGACTGAGCATCTATAGCCAGGCCCCGGGCTTGGCACTGGGGATGCAAAGTTAAACCAAGCAGGGTCCCTGCCTGTTTGGTCAAAACCTATATAGCTTATAGTCAGGAAACATAGATAAAAATAAAGAGATGAGTAGAGTGCAATGTGGTAAATATGTGGTAAAGCTGAGTGCAGGCATGGGGGTTGGGTGAAGGACAAAGATGCTTTCCCAGAAGTGATACCGAGCTGTCTTGAGAGAAAGTTGGATTAAGCAGCCTTAGGCATTCCAGGCCAAGGGTGCACTGAAGCAAAGGAGAGCTTTGAGCACCTGAAGAACTACAAACAATTTATTATAGCTGGGATGTAGAGTAGGAGGTGGTTAGGTGAGAGATGAAACTGGAAAGGGAGGTTAGGGCAGAATCTGATGTGCCAGGCTAAGAGGTTGGAATCAATCCAGAAGGCAAAAGAAACCACTTTCCTAAACTGGAAAGTAACATGATCATATTTAAAGTTTAGAAGGATACCTTGGGTGGTATTTTGGAGAATAGATTGATGGGAGGGAGGAAAGCACAAGTGAAGAGGAACACTAGTTAGGAGGCTGATGTAGTAATCCAGGCAAGAAATGAAGAGAGCCTGAACCAGAGCAGTTGCAGGACAGATTGGCTAGATTTGAAGTTATTAAGAGAGAAGCCTCTACAGGACTTGGCGACCAGCTTGGATGCTGACCGAATGTTGTCCATGACAGAGAAGGAGAGTTGAGGATGGCAGGTGACTTTCCAATCCTTGGTGCTAGCACGAGGTAGGAAATATGAAGGGACGGGGCAAGGAGGAGGGAGATGAATTCAGCTTTACAAAGGCAAAACAAAACTAACTTTGAGGTTGTGGCAAGGCATGGGGTGAAGGCTTTAGGCATCCAATTCCATGCTGAATTTGCATGGGGGAACAAACAAGTTACCCTAATCAGGTTTCTCAGAGCACGGGATCTCATGTTGCAGGCACTATGTCTCCAGCTCTTTCTCTGTGTGCCCACACTGTGCCAACTCAGTGCTGTTCCTGGAATAGACATCCTGAAAAGAGAGGGTCACCAGGTGCAGTAGAATTAGTGCTGTGCAGTCAGGTTGGAGGACGACCAAATATTAATGTTGGATGTGGCAAATTTATTTTTCTTCATTAAGATCCCATGAGCAAAAGAAAGCTAGGCCTTGTTATTTTCAAACACAGTCTCCTATACAAATAGAAGTTTTCTATTATATTGAATTAGCCTATTAAAATATTCATCACATCAAAAGTTGCAACTTGTATTATTTATAAATAGTGACTGTGGTATGCAGAATAATGCCCTCCAAAGATTTGGGGAACCTGTGAACATGTTATCTTACATGGCAAAGGGGAATTTGCAGAAATAAATATATATTAAGGATCTTGAAATGGGGAGATGATCCTCAGTTATCTGGGGGGCCTAATGTGATTACAAGTCTATAAACCTTATAAGTGAAAAAGGAAGGCAGGAGAGGCAAAGGCAAAGAAAGACTCGAACCACCATTGCTGGCTTTGAAAATAAAAGGGGGCCACGAGGTAAGGAATGCAGATCTCCAAGAGCTAGAAAAGGCAAGGAAACAGATTCTCCCATAGAGCCTCCAGGATGAATGCAGCCCCACCAACATCTTGATTTTATTCTGGTAAGACCGATTTCAGACTTACTTCCCCCAGAACTGTAAGATAATAATTTGTTGTTCTCTGAAGCAATGAAATACAAGGTAATTTGTTACAGCAGGAAGAGGATGCTAATACAGTGACTATTTTTTAAGGTTTTAGAAACCCCTGGACTTGGAATTTCCTCTCAAAAAAAAAAAAAAAATCTAGTAAACATGATTGCTGTGCATCTAATCATATATATTGTTTCTTGAATTCTTGTCCCAGTCTTGAACCATGGTCACATATAATGCCATGGTTTCCTGAAGCTGAGCATTCCAGATATCTGAGGTAGATTGCTGCTTTTAAGAAACCCTAAATGGAACACAGCCAGGACTTCCCATTACCTGCCCCAGAACATCTTTGTAAGGCTCCCTTTCACATGTAAGCATTGAAAATAGAAGGTCACGGCATTAAAAAAGAGCAACCTTTGATTCAGAATTTCTGTTTATGTTTTTTTAAAAAAAAAAAAAACTCTGAAAAGTCAAAATATGTAAGTAGACAATATGTTCGGCAAAATTTGGTTCTGATTAGCTTTGTGTTTTCCAGGATGTAAGAAAGGATCCTGGGTGGTATCTTGTACATCTCCGGCAGAGAAAAGGTGGTGGTTGAGAAAGTCCACACTGACATCTAGTGATACAAAACTGCACTGCCAACGGCTCAAAACCTGAAGCGGTTTGCATCAATAGACTCCTCATCTTGAAGCACCTACCCCTCAGGAGGGCTCAAGACTCAGTGAGACCAGCAGACTTCAGGACAGTCGCAATCACCAGCTGCCACGGTCAGGCTGCTTTGTGCTTGCAGCATGCGTGTGATGTTTGGCCATCTAAGAGTTTTGCCTCTTTCCCAATCTTTTGAAATGATTGCTTTGGCATATTTTAAGGTACAGATTTTATTTGTAAAAGTCTCTTTGTGCTTCTGGTGGCCAGACCCTTTAATATCAAATAATTTTTAAGAGCATTTATATTTTCTAGGTTCGTAGGACAATTGCTTTTGGCTGTGATGTCCTGAGCAGGGACTAACCCACAGCAAGGGATAGAGCAAGTACAGCAGGGACTTGTCCTTGTTTGCCCTGAGAACTGGGTCTGCATTGGATTTTCATCAAGTATGGGGCCCAAAGCCAGAAGAGAAGAGGCAAAGACTATCCCACTGTTAACTACTTCTATTTTTCCATTTCTCTCCTATGCACCTACTGAAAATATGTCAACAAAAATAAGATTTCTGTTTCCTTCCTTAATGGTGGAAAAATTAGAATCAAGACTGAATTTTCAAGGTTATTGCAGTAAACCAGGCAAAAAATGATAAGGGGCCAAACAGTGTCAGTGACCACAGGAATGGAGAGGACTCTGGCGGCCTGATCAACTGATTGGACACAGACATATTTTCATATCATTCTCATGGGCAAATGCAAGATTAAATGCAGATGAACAAATAGTAAACTCTTTTAGAACACTAATGCTAAGAACATGCCTACCACCTTCTCAACAAAGCAAACGGACCTAAATGTTATAAAATAATTTAATTAGATTTTACGACCAAATGTGTTTTTTCATGTTTTGAACATATTCTTTTATGGCATGTAAATATAGTACTTTGAGCAAATCATACAGATGGAAAAATAAAATACGCTGTACTAAAAACACTCAGATTTAGCAGAAAAAGGTCAAAAGAGAAAAAAAAAAAACTCCACAAGGCAACACTGATTTAGTTTTAACTGTCAAAGAAATATGAGAGAAAAACATTTCCAGAATTCAGTTGCTTCTATGAAGCACACAAAAAAGAAAAAGATGAGTAACTTATAGGAAGGAACTCCAGACATAACTTGTGCAAACAGCAAATTCAAAGCTTTATAAATGACAATGTTACTTTTTAGGGTTTGTATTAAACTGAAATAATGATTCATTGAAATTCCAGGGAGACATTAGAAGAGATCTGGAATTTCTCTGGTAAATTATAGCATTTCAATAAAATGTGTAGATAGATGTGTATCTATCTGGTTTCCCTAGTATATCTTTTAACAGATGATATACTAATAATAAATCTCACTCTGTTTCTTCAGACAACCCCCCACCCCCACCCAGCTACCAGTGATTGGGTAAAGAAGTGAAAAATACTTTCAAAACCAGTATTAATGAGGAGAATGACAGCTGCAATTAGGATTTCTTTCTCTTTTTTTTTTTATCCCTTTTTTTTTACTTTTTATTTTGAAATAATTTCAAATATACAGGAAAGTTGCAAACATAATACAAAAATAATACAAGGACCTCTGGTATACCCTCTATCCAGATACCCAGATTTATCCACTTTTAACATTTTGCCACATTTGTTACAGCATTCCATCTATCAGTCCATCTATCAATCCATCCATCCATGCATCCATTTCCTAAATAGTAGGTTACATACATCATGCTCTTTTACCATTTAATACTTCTATGTATATTTCCCAAGAACAAGGATATTCACTTATGCAACCACATTAAGGACAATTATCAAATTGAAGAAATTTAACATTGATATAAAGTATACAATCTACATTTTGATTTTTTCAATCACCCAATATTGTCCTTTTGCATATTTTCTCCATTATTAAACCCAGTTCAGGATCATGTATTGCATTTAATCGTCATTGTCTCTTTAGTCTCTCTTTTTCTTAATTTGGTAACATATATACGACATAAAATTTCCCATCTCTGCCACTCCCAAGCATACAATTTAGTGGCATTAATCACATTCACAATGTTGTGGTACCTTCAAGGGTTTAATTTTAGTACAGCAGGATTTTTATACTGAATTAAATGTGGATCTATATTTATTTCAAAATGGCTCACAAGTATCAGTAGCAAAAGAGTTTCTTCCAGAGCTCACAAAGAAACTTTGGGTACATTTTTTTTTTTCAAAATTTAAAACCCCCACCCTGCTGACAATTTACTCTACTGGACATATATGGACTTCAAAGAAATAAGAGTTGTGGAAAGAAAAGCCATGTCTAGAATTTTTGTAACTCAGTTATTGTGCAAAGGAGAAGAGGTAGGCAAATGTCTATTACCTTCTACACAACACTAGAGTGACAGTGAAATATGGCCAAATTTGAAATGATGATGGCTTGATATAGGAACTTTGTTATTTTTCATATTTGGCATAATCAAACTAATGCTTTTGTATAATTTTCTAAAGTACTTAATCAATTTTTTATGATTTAAAATAATAATTTTCCTTGTCAGGAAATATAAAGAATCCAAATTTCCTCATTTGAAGAATGGCTAGCCTCAGGAAGAAGCTTGTATCTGTTAGAGCATAATTCAAGACACTGGTCTACAGACCACTGCCAGTCTCTGCTAAAGTGAAATAAGAAAAATTAGACAATGCAATAGCTGTTTTTTAATCTATAAAAAGCCAAATTTATTCCATCTGTAAAACTGTGCTTTTGTTTAAGATTATGTCCTTCCTGCTCTTAGGATAGTTGTAGAAGGTAGTACATTTGGGAGATTTGTTTTTCTGTTTCTTTGCTTTTATTTTTGAAATATTTCCTTGTTCAGCAAAATTAAAAGTTGGCATCCTAATACTGATTACTAAACTCTTTTTGAATTTGTACTGACCTGTGAAATCTAAAAGATGAGGAACCATTGCTTAAGACAATAGTAGTTCTCACCTTTGTTTTTCTGCCTGCTCCCAGCCCTTTGGAGTGATATGATACACTCCACTTACCAGAGCCTCACTAAGGCTTCTTACCAGCTGCAACTTAAGTTCTTGAAGGAGGAGAGTGCGCATCAGAACGGCTGGGAGTCATACTAGACAAAGGCTCCAGGTGATTATTCTAACAGGGCTCCTTTCCCCCAGTGGCATCGTCCCCTCCCCAAACCTAGCTAAACTGAGAATTCCTGCTCAACAGTATGGGAACGTCCAGGATATTTTATTGGGGCTTGAAAGTGCGGGTTGCTGGTGCTGAGTTCCAACTTGGCGGGCCGGGGCCAGGGAACCTGGTCAGCCCCTGGGGGAGGCGATGGGCATGGGCAGTAGCGCCCTCCACAACCCCCCCCCCCCAGGGAACCTGGCCAGCCCCTGGAGAGGGTAGTGGGCATGGGCAGTAATACCCTCCACAGCCCCCCGGGCCTGAGAAAGTGGAGCCGGCTACAGGCCCCATCTCCCTCACCCAAAATACAACCGTTAGAGGAAGCTTGCCAGAGAAAACCGCCCCCTTTATCTTGCCCGCACACTCCCCGTTGCCAGAGCAACTCCCGCCACCGCCAGTGCGCATACACCGTTGCCAGAGCAACTCCCGCCCTTTTTCAAACGACCTCCGCGCCCTCTCAGAACCAATCCTAGCCTTTATCCCCTCAGCATTTGCCATGTAAGGACCCCACACCCCTACACCGACCCCGCCCTCTATGCCACCCTATATAACTTGTGCTCACCCCTGAATAAAGGCTTTTTGTTCTACTACATTTGAAAAGAGAGTGTCTCGCGTCCCTCTCTCGCCGCCCCCCACACCTTGCACGCCTCCGCCGGGGACTCGGCCAAGTCCCCCGCCTCACCTTCGCCTCCGGGAAGAGCTGCCGCCGGTACCCCTCAAGCAACGCTGAGCGCAGAGGGTTCCGTGGCTGCCCGCCCCTAGCTGCGACCGCAGAAAGGACCTGGATATCTCAGGGCTCTGAGATATTTTGCCCTCTGCAGTGCTGTGCCTTAGCCTCCCCAAAAGAAGTATAAGACCTCTAAGGAAGCAAAACCTTCTGAAGTATCTAACAACCAGAATCACAGAGAAGATGTGATGGTTAAGTTCATGTATCAACTTGGACAGATTATGGTGCCCAGTTGTTTGGTCAAGCAAGTGCTGCCTTGCTGGTTACTGTGAGGACATTTCAAGGACTTAAATAATCAGTAAGTTGATTGCATCTATGGCCGATTACATCTGCAATCAACTGAGGAGATTGCCTTCAACAATGAGAGAAGTGTCATTCAATCAGTTGAAGGTTCTAAAAGAAGAAGCAATGATTTCAGCATTCAGAAGAGAGAATTCCCATCTCTACTTCAGCCAGCCAGCTTCTCCTGGGAAATTCATTGAAAACCTTCATTGGAGTGTGTGGTAATGAAAATGTTCAAAAATTAATTTTGGTGATGGACACACAACTATATGGTGGTACTGTGAACAATTGATTGTATGCTTTGTATGACTGCATGTTATGTGACTATAACTCAATAAAATTGAATTATTAAAAAAAGAGACCAAAAAAAGAAAAGAAAACCTTCATCAGAGTTCCCAGCTTGTGCCCTGCCCCCACAGTCACATGAAACAATTCTTATAAAAATCTCATAATATTTACAGATATCTCCTGTTAGCTCTATTTCCTAGAGAACCCTAACTAAGAGAGAAGGTTTTCCTTATCTTTTTCACACTGGACTTTGAACACATTTTTCTTTACCATTCTTGGACAAGATGTTTAGTCCTTCTGGGTCTTTGTTTCCTCAATGAAAAAGTGAAGGGATTAGTTCAGGGTCTTTCAAAATGCAGGCTGTAACCCATCAGTGGGACAGGAAACCAGTTCAGTTAGTCATGATCAATATATTTTTTTTCTAATGAAAGAGTAGAATGGAAAGACTAGAAATTCTCAGAGGGCATCACATGTAATGAGGGTCATTATTGCGTCATGAAAATTTATGTAACTAGATTGTGGGTTGAGGAAGAATATGTTTTTCCTAATGTGGGCTACAGTCAAAAAAGTTTGAAAACCATTAGATTCATTAGATGATCTGTATAATCTGTTATAGCTTAAAAATCTGTGAATCTCATTTTCATAGTAAACACAGAGCTCTCTCTTTCCCCTGGCCAGCTCCCCATGCCCTCCGCAAACCCGAGAACTCCTGTGCGTCCTTAAGACTGAGGTCCAACACAGTGTCCTCCAAGCAATCTGCCTTGGTTCTCTCCGGCCTACTTGGGCACCAGGCCTTCCCCTGGGCTCCCCTGGCCCTTGGATAGAATTCACATAGTACTTTTCATACTATATTGTAATTGTTTGTCCATCTCCCCAGTAGGCTGTGCCTGGACTGAGGCACAGAAAAGAAGAATGAGTGACTGAATGAATGAATGAACCAACAGCTGTATTTGCCTAGGGGAATAGTTCTGGGACCTGGCTTCCCAGAACCCGTAGGAAACTTAAAAAAAATCCTGATACCCAGACCACACCCCAGACAATTAAAGCAGAATCACTGTAAGTGGAGCCAGGCATGAGTATTCTTTAAAGCTCCCCAGGGGAGTCCAATGTGCAGACAAGATAGAGAACCACTGGTTTAAATCTAACCTAGGTAACTTGTCAGAATGCAGATTACATTCCCTGTATCTAGGGTGGGGCTCAAGATTCTGCCTTTGTGATGCTGAAGCTGCTCATCTGCAGATGACACTTAGAGGAGCAAGAGCAGACAGAGCATCTGATGGACACTGTCGCAATATGGAAAGAGCCAAGATAGCAAAATCAGACAGATCTGGAAGATAACAATGGCAGTGTCCAGGCATATGATTTCTGGAGATAAACTGCCTGGCATAGCTTCTTACTAGCCATGTGACCTTTGGCTGGTTACTTTATTATTATGTATCCCAACTCCACCACTTACTAGCTTTGTGCCCTTAAAGACCCTTGCACGTACGTGTGAGTTACTATTATTATTATGTATCCCAACTCCACCACTTAATCAGTTTTGTGCCTAAGTTACCTCACTGAGCTTCAGTTTCCTCACATGTAAAATACGGAATCATAATATCCATCTTAAAAGATTGGAAAGATAAACTGTGAAATTCTTAGCACAGTTCTTGACCCATGTGCATGCTCCATAAATGGTTATTCTTCAAATTCATTTCAGTTGTCTTGGGATAAATCATTCTAACCTCCCATAGGGACATTCTCCATTTAACCATCTGCCAGATCTCAGAACCTTCTCCGGCTCCAGCCTACAGAGGCCTGAGGCTGTGGGAACAGCTGATGGGTTGGGAGGTTCATCTCACTCTCTCTTTCAACATGTTATACGTCAACAGCAGGAATTGTTTTTTATTACCCTATTGAGTTCACATGGGTAGGTTTTGTCAGCAGCAATTATCCTCCTTATTACTCCACAGATGAAGACAAAATAGACTTGGCTCTGATGTGTTGGATTTTCTCAAGCAAGCCCCATATGGAAGATAAAAGCTCTTAATTCTAATCAGATCCAGCCTAAAATACTGCTGGCTTCATGCTTCTTTAAAGCCGCGTTTTCAAGACACTTTGAGGACCCACAATGCATGAGGTGTTGCACCAGATTCATTATGGAATACATGGAGTATTGCATAGGAGGAGTGAATAAATGCTTATAACAATATAGTTTTTGAGACAACAGAGATTTGCACACACTGCTACAGGATCACAGAGTGGAGTGGGTACCAACTCTCCTGCTCTGAAAGTTATGGATGGGACAAACAATATACAATATTTCACAGACAAGATGCTATTTTGACTGGGCAGTGAAGGTGTGGAGGAGTTGACTAGTGGAAAATGGGGGAGAAGGTGTTCAGGAAGAGGGAGCAGCATGGACAATGACACAGAGGCAGGAAATATCTTGGTATGTTTGGGGAATGGCAGGTGGATGGAATGGAAGATGGGGCTAGAAATTTAGGTTGAGGCTGAATTGCAAGCCAGCTAAAAGAGTATGGATATTATCCTGTTGGCCAAAGAACTCATCATCCAAATGGGCTGATTTTGAGTGTAAAAGGGGCTCTAAGCAGATGGAACTCACTGACCCAGGCGAACAGGAGCATACAGTCACCAAGCTTTGGGAAACCCCTACAGTTTTTTAAACAGAGAAGATACTGATCAGATTTGGATATAATGGAGGTAATTCTGGCAGTGATGTGGAAGATGGAGAGGAGAGGAGAAGGGTGCCTGCTATCAGGGAGACAGCTAGGAAGGCAGTGGGGATGGAGAGGAGAGACATCTAGAAACAGTTTTGCCTGAAAAAATGATGGATGAATATGTGGAGAGAGAGAGAATATTTAATGATGACAATATTTCCAGGTTGGGTGACGTGGGAACAAGAGAAGAGAAGAAGAGGAGCACGTTTAGGGGAAAACAGTTTGTTCTGTTCGGGGCATACTGAGTTGGAGATATTTGTTAAATATCCCGCTGTTGGTGTCCAATAGACAGTTAAAACTAGAGGATTGGAACACACAAGGTGAGAATTGAAGGTACAGATTAGGTCATATAAACAAGGTAATGCTACTAGATGGAAGTCAATAAAATCACTGGGGGAAAGAAGGTAGAGAATGAGAAAATATGAACTTAGGATGGACATCTAGGAAACATCAGGGGGTGGGGGAATAAAGAGATAGAGTCAGAGAGGTGGGAGAAGAGAGAGGAGAGAGGATATCCCAGAAGAATATAGAAGGAGGAGAAAGTTTCCAAAATGAAGATATAAAGATCAATACTGTTAAAGGCATTCACTCGTTCATTCATACAAAACTATCAAAAGTAAGAAAGCAGGTAGAGAGCGATGTAGACTGACATCATTATGACAGGAGAGCATCCATCATTGTTGATCTTTTGGGAATGGTGGAGACGCAGGCTGCATGGGAATGAGTACTATAAGATAATTGTAGACCACTCTTTCCAAGACATTAACAACAAGCAGGAGCGGCAATTACAGCAGCTTGATTGGGAGGCAAAGTTTCCCTGTTTCATTTTCCTCATATTGTTTACTTCTAAGTCTGGTGTGAATATGTAGTTGGAAAGTTAGAGAAAAGGCAGCTGAACTCACCCTAGGTGCCCTGGGTCTGACTTACATAATCGTGAGAGCTGAACCTGAGGTATTTTTCCTTGTCCTGAGTAATGTGGCTTTAACCTATTATATATATATTTTTTTTAATCTTCATTTTATTGAGATATATTCACATACCACGCAGTCATACAAAACAAATCGTACTTTCGATTGTTTACAGTACCATTACATAGTGGTACATTCATCACCCAAATCAAGCCCTGGCACCTTCATTAGCACACACACAAAAATAACAAGAATAATAATTAGAGTGAAAAAGAGCAATTGAAGTAAAAAAGAACACTGGGTACCTTTGTCTGTTTGTTTCCTTCCCCTATTTTTCTACTCATCCATCCATAAACTAGACAAAGTGGAGTGTGGTCCTTATGGCTTTCCCAATCCCATTGTCACCCCTCATAAGCTACATTTTTATACAACTGTCTTCAAGATTCATGGGTTCTGGGTTGTAGTTTGATAGTTTCAGGTATCCACCACCAGCTACCCCAATTCTTTAGAACCTAAAAAGGGTTGTCTAAAGTGTGCATAAGAGTGCCCACCAGAGTGACCTCTCGGCTCCTTTTGGAATCTCTCTGCCACTGAAGCTTATTTCATTTCCTTTCACATCCCCCTTTTGGTCAAGAAGATGTTCTCCGTCCCACGATGCCGGGTCTACATTCCTCCCCGGGAGTCGTATTCCACGTTGCCAGGGAGATTCACTCCCCTGGGTGTCTGATCCCACGTAGGGGGGAGGGCAGTGATTTCACCTTTCAAGTTGGCTTAGCTAGAGAGACAGGGCCACATCTGAGCAACAAAGAGGCATTCGGGAGGAGGCTCTTAGGCACAACCATAGGGAGGCCTAGCCTCTCCTTTGCAGCAACCGTGTTCCCAAGGGTAAAACCTGTGGTAACCTATTATATTGAGAGTGATTTTTTTCCAGCCCCAGATCTTAATGTCTTGGCTTGTATTCAGGCATAACTTGTTAACAGCTCAGAACATCTTAGTGCATAATGCTTTTGACCCAACAACGTTGTAGACCACTATAGCTTAGGATTGGATGATCACAGCTATTATAATTGTGAAAAGAATCAACTAAAATAACTTTACACAATGAATACTCAAGATCCTGAGTGTAAGACCAAACATGGATAAATCACTGCCCTCAGAGCCTGTATAAAGCAGTGGTTTCCCAAAGACAAAGTCCATGTGGGGCTCCCTGGAATTCTCCAGGCCTTGACTAACGTTGGTCTAAAGATACGCAGACTGCAACATGATCCTTGTGGTGGGTCATCTCTAGCAGCAGAGACTTGTGGGTTCTAATGTGATATAAAACTAAACATAAAACCAGATAATATAAAATTCAGAAAAAGGACCTCCCTTGAAGAGTAAAGAGAGACTCCACAAGAAGATGCAGCTATCAAGGGCTGCCGTTTTTGACTTCACCTCCTGATGAATGGAGGGATAAGTGAGTGTAGTTTGTTGGCATTAAGAAATGTTCCTACTGGTAGACCACATCAGTTATATAGATAACAATCCTTTATTCTTATCTTGGTATAATTTCCATATATACATCATAATTCTTATTTTTAATTTCCTGGTCCATCATCCAGCTTCAAAATAAACCTAACATTGTTTTATCATACTGGTTATGCATGTAATAACTTTCATTTCTCCAAATTCAATCACTGACTACCACCATCCATCAATCTTTGGTAATTCCTCCATATGGTTCAGTCTCCTTCAAAATCCACGTGCATACACAATCCTCAGCCTTGGCCTCAGAATCCATTTTCTCTTCCTAGCCCTGCCCACACCAGTGACCTTCACTTGCACTCCACTCCAGCTGTCCATTCCCATGGTCTTTAACCTGGATCCTGTCATCACTTGAAAGTGCTCCACCTCTGAGAGTATTTAAACTGCAGCATCCATTAAGACCTCATTTGAGTAATGTCAGTGAAAATAGCAGAGTAAAAATCTCAAAACATTCTCTCATCCATAAAAGCAAAGGGAACACTGGCAAAAATTACCAGAGTCAAGTTTCTCAGAACTATAAAAATTAACCAAAGGCTTGCAGCAATCCAGGGAGAATTTTTTTTTGAATGATTGAATCTTGGTAACACCAGTGAGCTTAACTTGCCCTATTCCCATCTGCCTTCCCTCTCCCCCAGCCCTCAATCATGGTGAAAACCAGAAGCCTGGTATGTTTCACCAGGGAGGGAGGGAGCAGAATGGGATTAGAGCCCTTTAAAGCCTCATTCATAGAGAAGTGCCATTATTTGAACTTTCTGGTGGTTCCCTGGAAAACTCCACTTGCAAGATGGTCTTATTTGATCTGAGTTGGAGTTCACCTAGTACAAAATGCCTTTTTCCTGAAGGCATTTGTTGAAAATATTTAGAGGTAATTGTTTAACTTCACAGCTGCCTGAGACAGTGGGCAAAAACTTAGGCTAATTAAAAAGCATAAAAGGAGAAGCTGAGGCATGTGGCATTCTTAAGGGTTTTTAAATCTCTGACATATTCCTGGAAAACAAGATAGCAATGTGCATGCTCAGGAAATACCTGAGAAGGTCCTAAATTCTCATCTCTATCTAACCTTGAAGGTAGATGCAAATAGAAAGTGAAAGTTAAAGCAGAGATGTCAACTGCCTGTCTGAGTGTTGAAGACAGGCCCCAACATGCGCACAGAGCTACTCTAGAAAACCTGGGAGACTTATTGGTTCTAATCTGCATATCCAAAGAAACTCAAAAACTCCAAGTAGGATTAACTCCAAGAGATCCACACTATAATGGTTAAGTTCATGTTTCAATTTGTCTAGCTTATGGTGTCCAGTTGTTTGGTCAAGCAAGCTCTGGTCTGATTGTTCCTGTGAGGGTATTTCATAGATTTCATGGATTTGCATGTAGTCAGTTGATATTAATCCAAACTATATTGTTATAATTTAGATGACAATTGTATTCCCAGGACAACCACAGAGAAAAAAGCTAAAAATATATATATTCTAAAAGAAGAAAATTAAAATGAAAAACTAGAAAATATCTAACACAAAAGAAGGCAGTATTGGAAGAATAAAGGAACAAAAAGAATTAAGACATAGAAAACAAATAGCAAAATGAAGATGTAAATCCAATTTATCAGTAATTACATTAAATGTAAATGGATTAAATACTTCAATTATAAGGCAGAGGTTGGCAGAGTGAATATAAAACCATGATCCAACTATATGTTGTTTGAAAGAAACACACTTTACATTCAAAGACTTCAAAAAGGGATAGAAAAAGATATACCAGGTAAACCAGAAGAGAGCTGGAGTGCTTTACTAATATCAGACAAAATAGATGTTAAGACAAAATTTATTATTAGAGAAAGAGAAGGACATTGTAAAATGATAAAAAGGTCAATCCATCAAGAAGATATATATATATATCCCTAACAACAACTCCCCAAAGTACCTGAAGGAAAAACTGTCAGAATTGATAGGGGAAATTGACAATTCAACAATAATAGTGGGAGACTACAATACCCCACTTTCAATAACAGATTGAAGAACTAAACAGAAGATCAACAAGAAAACCAAAGACTGCAACAACACTATAAATCAACCAGACTTAACAGATATCTATAGAACACTCCACCACCAATAGCAGAATATACATTCTTCTCAAATGCACATGGAATATTCTTCAGGAAAACCATATATTATGCAACAAAATAATTTTAAACAAATTTAAATGTAACACAAATTTTAAAAGATTGAACTCATACAAAGTGTCTTTTCTGACAACACTGGAATGAACTTGGAAATAATAAAAGAAGGTAATTTGGGAAATTCACAACCATGCAGAAATTAAAAAACAACACCCTCTTAAATAACCAATGGGTCAAAGAAAATCAAAAGGGAAATTAGAAAATACTTTGACATGAATGAAAATGAAAACACAGCGTAACAAATCTTATGCAATACAGCAAAAGCAATGCTTAGAGGGTAATTTAAGGCTATAAATGCCTATTTTAAAAAAGAAGAAAGAGATAAAATCAATAACCTAACCATCCACCTTAAGAAACTAGGAGGGAAAGAGCAAACTAAACCCAAAGAAAGAGGGAAACAATAAAGATTAAAGTGGGAGTAAATTAAATATAGAAAAGAGAAATAGAGAAAAAAACAATGAAACAAAAAGTTGGTCTTTGAAAACATCAACAAATTTGACAAACTTTTAGCTGGATTGACCAAGAAAAAAAGAGCGACTACTCAAATTACTAAAATTGGAAATAAAATAGGGGACATTACTACTGATCCTACAGAAATAATAAGGATTGTAGGCAAACAAGTTGGATACCTTATTTGAAATGGTTAAATTTTGGAAAGACACCAACTACCAAAACTGCCTCAAGAAGAAACAGAAAATTTGAATAAACCTATAACAGGTAAGGAGATTGAAACAGTAATCAAAAAATCCCACAAAAAATCAGTATGTTCAAATGCTGATTGTGGTGATAAATGTACAACTTTATGATGATACAATGAACAACTGATTGTACACTGTGGATAAATGTATGGTTTGTGAATATAACTCTATAAAATTGTAGGAAAATATATATATAGGAGTAAAAGTGTTGGAGAAAACATGGTGAGAGGGATGATGCCTCACCAATATGGACTAACTACAATGTGTAAACTCAGAATTGAATCTTAGAACATAGCCTAACGTGGACATAATAATTGTAATAGTCCCTAGATTGTAAGCTCTTACAGCAGTTAACTCTATCCCTGAATTGTAATGCCTATCTCTAAACTTAGAGATGCTGATCCCCTAGCGTATAACATGATTGGTCTCTGGAACAATGCATATCTCTGAGACACCTGAAACTCAGAGCTAGAGCTTGGCAGATATGAATGTCAGTATTAGTGCATACAGCCACTGTCAAAAAAAAAAAAAAGCTGAAAAAGAGCCCAGACTTCAATTAGTGATACGAATGAAGCAGGTCTGGTTAAGACCAGGGCAAGCCAGGCCAAAGGGTAAAGGTTGAAACTGATTGTGTTTTAAAACTTCAACTTCCATATGAGACCAAGGGAATAGATATCTATTTGGTACAGGATCTAAATTTTGTAAATGGTACAACTCAAAAGTCGATTTGTTCAAACACCACAATTGCATGGAACTTTGAATAGGAAGTGAGATACAGTAGGTTAGTATAGGCTGGAGTGAAATAGTGACACATCCCAGAGTAATTTGGGCAGATAATAAAAAATATATTTACAGCCTCCCCCTCCCCAGCCCCGAGGATCTGGGGGAAGGTGTGGATGTGTTGGACATCCTCACCTGGACTGGTGTTGGTGTTGTCACAAACATTGGGACTGGCGGTTTGATGTGCTGAGCCCTCGAGCATGGGACTTGCCCTTATGAAGCTCATTACCACAGAGGAGAGTCTAAACTTGCATGTAATGGTGCCTAAGAGTCTCCCCCTGAATACTTCTTTGTTGCTCAGATGTGGCCCTCTCTCTCTCTAACTGAGCCATCTCGACAGGTGAACTCACTGCCCTCCCTTCTACGTGGGACCCGACTCCCAGGGGTGTAAATCTCCCTGGCAATGCAGAATATGACTCCCGGGGATGAATGTGGACCCAGCATCGTGGGACTGAGAGTATCTTCTTGACCAAAAGGGGGATGCAAAATGAGACGAAATAGTTTCAGTGGCTGAGAGATTTCAAATGGAATCGAGAGGTCACTCTGGTGGACATTCTTATGCACTATATAGATAACACCTCTTAGGCTTTAATGTATTGGAATAGCTAGAAGTAAATACCTGAAACTACCAAACTCCAACCCAGCAGTCTGGACTCCTGAAGACAATTATATAATAATGTCGATTACAAGGGGTGACAGTGTGATTTTGACGACCTTGTGGATCACACCCCCTTTATCTAGTATATGGATGAGTAGAAAAATGGGGATAAAAACTAAAGGACAAATGGGGTGGGATGGGGGGATGATTTGGGTGTTCTTTTTTCACTTTTATTTTTTATTCTTGTTCTGGTTCTTTCTGATGTAAGGAACATGTTCAGTGATAGATTGTGGTGATGAACACATAACTATGTTATCATACTGTGGACAGTGGATTGTATACCATGGATGATTGTATGGTATGTGAATGTATTTCAATAAAACTGAATTTAATAAAAAAAAAAAAATCCCACAGAAAAAATCCCAGGCCGAGATGATTTCACCAGTGAATTCTACCAAATGTTTAAAGAAGAGTTATCAAGAGTATTTCACAAAGTCTTCCAAAAAATAGAAGTGGAGAGAACACTTCCCAACTTATTTTATAAGGCCAATATCACCGTGATACCACAAAGGACAAAGATATCACAAGAACACTACAGACCAATATCTCTTATGACTGTAGATGCAGAAATCCTCAACAAAATACTAACAAGACAAATCCAGCAACATAGGAAAGAATCATACACCATGACCACAATGAGATACCACTTCATACCTACTATGATGACTATACTCAAAAAAACAGATAATAGTAAGTGTTACTGGTTATTGGAGAAACTTGTCCTCATACATAGCTGGTAGGAATGTAAAATGGTGCCACTACTTTGGAAAACAGTTTGATGGTCCCTCAAAAAGTTACACATAGAATTGCTGTATGACCCAGCAATTATATTCCAAGGTATATACCCAAGAGAATTGAAAACATGTTCATACAAAACCCGTACACAAATGTTCATAGCCACATTATTCATAATAACCCAAAGGTGGTGTTCTGGTATACTAATGCTGCTGTTAAGCAAAATACCAGAAATGGATTGGCTTTTATAAAGGGGGTTTATTTGGTTACAAAGTTACAGTTTTAAGGCCATAAAGTGTCCTAGGTAAGGCATACACAATAGGGTATCTTCACTGAAGGATGGCCATTGGTGTCTGGAAAACCTCTGTTAGCTTGGAAGGCACATGGCTGGTGTCCACTTGCTCCCAGGTTGCATTTCAAAGTGGCGTTCTCCAAAATGTTGCTGTTGAGGCGTTTTGTCCTCTCTGAGCTGCAGCTCCTCTTCAAAATGTCACTCTCAGTTGCTCTCCAAAATGTCACTCTTAGCTGCTCTAAATTCCTTCTGTCTGTCAGCTCATTTATATGGCTCCAGTGATTTAATTCAGACCCACCCTAAATGGAAATTACCCAAACAAAGTCTTGCCCACAGTTGATTGAGTCACATCTCCACGGAAACACTCAATCAATAGGTTCCAACCTAATCAACGCTAATACAGTCTGCACAAGATTGCACCAAAGATAATGGCATTTTGGTGGCCATAATATATCCAAACTGGCACAGGTGGCAACAACCCAAACATCCAATTGATTAACAAAAAGTGCTATAGTTGTACAATGGAATATTATCTAGCCATTAAAAGGAAAGAAATACTGATACATAATGTAACATGGATGAAATTTTGAAGCATTATGCTAAGTGAAAGCAGCTAGATACAAAAGACAACATATTGTATGATTCTAATTATATGACATGTCCAGAATAGGCAAATTCATAGAGATAGAAAGTAGATTAGTGGTTGCCAGGGGTGAGGGGGAGTGGGGAGTGACTGCTAATGAGTATGGAGTTCCTTTTTGGGGTGATGAAAATTTGGTAGTTCTGCACAATCTTGTGAATCTATTAAAAACCACTGAATTGTACACTTTAAAAGAGTAAATTTTATGGTTACAAATTACATCCTAATTTTTTTTAAAAAAAGACCTCATTAAGACCTTCAGGCTCTTGACCTCACCATTTTCTCCCAGTTTATCTTTTCACCTCCTGGCCTCACTGCCTTCCCTATACAGACTGGCCATTTATACCTTTGTCCATTGTGTTCCCTCTGCCTGGAATGACCTCCATATTTCTACCTTGTTTGCCTGGCTAACTCCTTCCTATTCATTCTTCAAAACCATGCACACCATTTATCTCCAGAAAGACTTCTGAACCCTTCCAGAGTTCATCCCTTGCACCTCACATACACTTTTTGTGTTGCGTTTATCAGACAGCTCTAACTTCTTTGGGACTCTGTCTCACCTGCTAGAAGGAATTCTTTGAGAGCAAGAATTATATCTTAAAGATTGTTGCATCTTCAGAGCCTAGAATAGTGCCATTCAGTAAATGTTTATTGAGTTATAGTCAAAGTTAAAGCCCTTTTTTTCATATTATATATTGCATTGGATACCTTTTTTTTCTTTTTATTTATTTTTGTTTTTTCCTTGGTGGATACCTTTTTGTTGTTGTTGTTTCAGCAAGGAAAAGGCTGGTCCTTAATCAAACACTCTTTGGCTTTACTGGTACAAAACCATTACAACTAATTTCCCTCCCCCTCCCACAGTTGAACCACACTAGCTGATTTCTCCCATGGAACCAGAGACAAACTGTCCCCACTGAACCCTGCTAAAATTCTAGATTTATAAGAAAATAAACTATTGTTGTTTTATGTCACTAAGTTTGGGGGTGGTTTTTACACAGCAATGGATAACTGATGACACTACTCCAGTCACCACCATTATGGAAACTATTCCTTTTGACCTCTACCTTTGTTTCCAATTGCTTTCCTCTCTCTGGGCCTCAAGTTCAGTCTCCCTCAAAGAAACCTCTGAATGATTCAGTTAATCACCTTCTTCCCTGCTTGCAGTCTGTAGATAAATTGGCTTCCCCTTGGTCAGTTTTCCACCCCTAGCCCAGCTGTGGTCATCCAGGAAGAATCACAGAGTAAAAGAGCTCTAGAAGGAGTCATAGGAATGCTTGGCATTGTAAGACCTATAATATACAGTTAGGTTCTGTTTACTCTACAAGTTTACATAATGCTTTTTTTTTAATTTATTTAACCTTATTACAAGTATTTTCCAAAGTTACAAACACTTTTGAATATAGTTTTTAAAAACTGCTTAATATCACTTCATGGATCTATCATAACCTTCTAAATTGTTACGTTTTTGAATACATAAGCTGTGTGTTGTCATTTTCTTTTCTTAATATTGTAAGTAATGGTACAGTGTACATCTTTTGATATGAAGCTTTTTTTCCTAAGGGGTGGTGGTGGTGGATATATATATATATATATTTATAAAATCTTCCCTAAAACAGAATAACAGGGTCAAAAAGATGAAAAATTTCAAGCCCCTTAATGTGTATTGCCAAAATGATGTCCAGAAGATTTATATCCTTTGACCTTCCTCCTAACGGTGTGTACTATAGAGCACAAATGCCACCTCCTAGCCAGCACTGAGAATTAGCATTGTGAATGATCATTGTTATTTCAGTTGTTCAAAATGATATTGTCTTGCTTTAATTTTTATTTCTTTCACTATCAGAGTGGCTGAACTTTTTTTTCATGTGTGTTTGTACCATTTATATTTCCTTTTTAGTGAGTTGTCAATATATATTCATGGAGGTTCTTTTTGTGGTCTAGAAATAGATAATGTAATGGGAAGTTTCATTAAACACATTTTTTCCCCAGACTTTGTCTCTTCCCATCCCTCTATCACCCTCCCCATTCAGTTACCAGGAGAAAGGTGGCTTCAAAGAAGTAAGAAAAGAAAAAAGAAATGAGATGAAATGGGAAAAGATAGGTCCTTACAACCAAACCCTATAATCTATACCCCTGCTTTGAACCACTGTCTGGGTGCTTCTGGCGAGTTAAACCCTAATCCTATGAATATGGCCCTCTTGAGAAGTTGCTGCAATAGCTTCTTTTTCTTAATAAGTTCATTTTAGCCTCTCAAACTATGGTCTTTCTTGTCTATAGTTTTCTATGGCCCATATAAATTCTGAAGAGAAATATTTTGTTGAAATCAGATGGAATTTAGAGATCTCAGTTTAAAACATACTGTCAGCAAAGTGAAATCCCAGAGTCGAGATGTGCCTGCCTTTCCTTGTAATAGATAATCCAATCTAGCACTGTGTGGGTCTTCATTATTTCAGCTTACAGGTACATAAATAGAGTTCAAGATTTTGCTTTCTTATTTCTTTCCTTTAAAAAATTTTAAAAGAAATTCATGTGTTTTGTAAAAAAAAATAAAATAATTTGTATGTAATTTATTCAGTGTTGACAGTTTAATGTGCTAGCAAATGTGTGTGTGTTTTGTTGGTTGTTGCTATTATTACTTTTGTGTTTTACTAAATGGGATTGATAGCATGTCGTGACATCTGTCCATTCCCGTACATAAAGAAATGCAAGGTTTAGTACTGGAATACTTAGAGAAAGAAGATCCTGTTTTTTTCTGTGTTTGGGAATATTATGGCAAATAAGTCTCCCTCAGGATTCCATACATACCAGCCTTTATATTTCAAAATTTGGGTGGCACTTTAATTGGTGATAAGCCCAGAACAATAGTGACAGTGTCAAGGAGGGTTGCAGCACATGGAGCAGATGGTCCCAGCTTCTCCTGAAGAGAGCTCCAGTTTAGTGAAAAGTGGTGATAGTTTGAGCTGAGAGAAAAAAGAATCGTTGGGTTGGGGTTAGAGTATGACTGAGGAGAGGAGAGGAGCAGGAAGGTAAGTATTGCACTAGCCAGTTAGGTTTCTCTCCCCCACTGGAATTTCTCTCTCCAGCCAAGAAGTCAGGGCAGAGGATGGAAGGTGGGGGCATGGCAGCAACATTTGTCTAAAGAGATAAGATTTAGATTAATAATTTGCTTAAAATCAACCCATTATCTAACATTGGTTACCTCTGGACAAGGGAACTAGATGGCTGGCTGGATGACAGGGTAGGAAGAGACTTTATGCTATATACCCCTTTGCTTTTTTATTTTGAGCCATTTGGATATATTAAGCTATGTTAGAGTTTCCCAGCCTAAGGACTTAGTACTGTGGTTTTCATGGTCTGGCATGGAACAGAACAGTAGATCTAACATAAAATCAGGGACATTTCCAAGGAATCATAGCTCTTACACATGGCAGGATCCTAATAGATTACTGGGTCTGCCCCTAGCTTCTAACCAAGGCCCTGACACTACAGACCAAAAAGACAACGGGTCATGGTGGTTCAACATGCTGGCTTTGGAGCATGAGCTCAGCTCCTGACCCTGCTATTCATTAGCCATGGTCACATAATCTCTCTGTGATTCAGTTTTCTCATTTATAAATTAGGGATCATAATAACAGTACCTACATCATAGGGTGGTTGTAAAAGAATGCATATTAAGGATCTTTACTGTAACTTTTAATGTAAGTAAGTAATTGAGGAAAGGGCTCCAGCTTCCTAGTGCTGAACCTCTTACACCATGCTGTTTATAAATGATAATAATAGCTAGCATTTAATGAGCATTTACTATGTTCCAGGCACAGTGTTAATTACTTTGCATACATTCTTATTAAATCTTCTTTTCATTGAATCCCATGAAGAAAGAATTATTATTCCTCCTGTTCCGGTTTGCTAAAGCTGCTGTTATGCAAAATACCAAAAATGGATTGGCTTTTATAAAGGGGATTTGTTAGGTTACAAATTTACAGTTCAAAGGCCATAAAAGTGTCCAGAACTAAGAAATCAACAAGAGGATACCTTCACTGAAGAAAGGCCTATGGCATCCAGAAAACCTCTGTCAGCTGGGAAGGCATGTGGCTGGGCATCTGCTGGTCCTTTGCTCCCAGGTTGTTTCAAAATGGCTTTCTTCAAAATGTCTCTGGGCTTCTGTCTCTCTTAGCTTCTCTCAGCTCTCTGCTTGGTTCTCCTGGGGCATTTCTCTCTAAGAATCTGGAGGTTCTCTCTTAGCTTCTCCGAGACAAACTCTGGGCTTCATCTTTTAGCTTAGCATCTCCAAACATCTTTCTGTCTGCATCTCCCAGTGTCTCTAAGCATCTGGGTCTGTGTCAGCTCTTAGCTTCTCCCAGGGGCAAACTCTGGATTACATATTTTAGCTCTCTCCAAAATGTCTTTCTCAGCTTCTCTCAGCTTCTCCTCTCCGTGAGCTCTCTTAAAGGACTCCAGTGATCTAATTAAGACCCACCTGGAATGGGCAGGGTCACATCTCCATGGAAATAATTTAATCAAAGTTCTCATCCACAGTTGGGTGCATCACATCTCCATGGAAACAATCAAAAGTTTCCACCCTAAATCAAAAGACTAATAAGTCTGCCCCCACAAGACTGCATTAAAGAACATGGCTTTTGTGGGGGACATAATAGATTCAAACCAGCACACCCCACAATACTGAGGCTTACAGAGATTAAATAACTAGCGCATGGCGATACTGCTAATAAGTGGTGGAATTAGGATTTGAACTCAGGTTTGGCTCCTGGACCTCTACCTCTTACTGACAATTCAGCAAGAAGAATTATCAGTTCACTTAACAGAAAACAATTTAAACAGCCAAAAGCCATGCCCTTCTCCCCACTGAGCCCCTATATCCCTTGCCCATCCTACTATGGTTTCCTATGTATTTCCCCTCATGTTTCTACAGTGGCATTTCTCTATGGTTAGTATTAGCAATCAAGTCATTCACTGCTCTTTTTAAAACTGAAAAATACCATTATTTTTCTAAATATTAATGGTTTTTAAGTCTCTGTTCTCTCCACCAAGTTCCATAAGCACACCAACCCCCCCAAAAGTACAAAGCACAAACTTTCAGATCAAACTCTTTGAGGTAAGAAACTTTGGTTACATTATAAAACATGGTGTTTTTCAATTAAACACCCCTTATGAGAAAGAGGGTTCAGAACTTGAGTTTTACAAATAGCAAACAGCCAGGGAGGCAGGTGATGAGGGAACCAGGTGAGTGGCATATCCATACCATTTCCCATCCCAGCAGCAGGACACAGCTGGGAACACCAACATGTCAAGTGGTGCAGATGTTTCCAGAGAGCTTTTAGGACTGAAAGTGCCAGCAATTACACAGTTATAATTCATATTAATTGACCATGTCTTCTGCGTGAAGCCCACTGACAGATGCCATAAACCTGCCGTAGTTGTGATCCACTCCAGGGGACGTGAGGGTGACAGTTTGTTCCAAGGCTTGGGAGCCCCGGATGTGTTAGACATCTGCTGCAAAGAGAGTAAGTGACTATACAGGGAAACCCAACTTTTAGGGATTCCCTTGCTTATAGTTTTTTGAGACATATGCTAAATGGCCTTTACTGCTCATTAACTCAGATACCTCTGAGAGATTCTGCCAAAACTAAATCTCTTATTTGAGCTGCATATAATAGCCATGTATGTTCATGAGAAAGAACAGCTGGTTCATTCTGAAAAGGCCTTTCTGAAGAGAAAGATCAGCAAGAGACCAAAGAGTTCAAAATGTAGCCTCATGTCACTCAGAGAAGGGATGACCAGCATGTCACACACACCCCTTCTTATTATTATTCTTTTTTACACTTCAATGAAGTGAAATTTACTATGTTATACCTCAACAAAACAAAAATAAATAAATAAAATAAAATACTGGTATGGGGTCCCATCCCTAAGATTCTGAATGAATTGGCATTGGAGGAAATCCAGTACTGGATGTTTTTATCTCTCCTAAATTATTCTAATTTGTAGTCAGGAGAACCCTTGCATTAGATTAGAGGAAGCAAGCCTGGTGGAGAAGTTTATTCAAAGGGAGGAGACTTTTCTGTGTTCACACCTTCAGCAGTCAAAAACTCAGGTCCTGTGTTAATGGAGAGAGTACTCATGATTTGCAATGGGTGGAGGTGGCCTAAGGGTACACAGACTGAGGAACAGAATGGTGAACTGTGGTGTATGCATACAATGGAATATTGAGCAACTACAAGAAGGAGTGAAGCTGTGAGACACACAAAGAGGTGAATGGATCCTGTAGACAGCATTTTGAGTGAAGTACACCAGAAACAAAGGCAAACACTATTAATGCCTCATCAATATGGACTAACTACAATGTGTAAACTCAGAATTGAACCTTAGAGCTCAGCTTCTCAGGGGAATGCTTATTGTAACGGTTCCTACATCATAAGCTCTTACAGCAGTCACATCTATTCCTGAATTGTAATGGCTATCTCCAAACTCGGAGATGCTGATCCCTTTCTGATTGGTCTCTAGAACATTGGGTATCTGAGTGACACCTGAAACTCAGAGCTAGCACTCCACAAATATGAATGTCAATATTAGAATATGTAACAACTGTTAAAAAAGCTGAAAAAGAGTTCAGACTTCAACTAGAGATGTGAATGAAGCAGATGTGGTTAGCACTAGGGCAAATCAGGCCAAAGGGTAAAGGACAATACTGACCGCGTTTTAAAACTTCAAATTCCATGTGAGACCAAGGGAAGAGATGGTAGTTGGTGCAAAAGCTATATTTCCTAAACAATTTAACTCACACACTTTGTTCAAATACTATAATTACATGGAACTTTTAATAGGAAGTGAGACCTGGTAGGGTTGCATAGGTTAGTGTAAAATAGCGACACATCACAAAGTAGTTTGGGCAGAGAATAAAAATATATATGCAGGGCCCACCTGAAGAGCTGGGGGAAAATGCAGAGGTGTTGGGCTTCCTCAC
Source organism: Choloepus didactylus (assembly GCF_015220235.1). Lineage (NCBI taxonomy): Eukaryota > Metazoa > Chordata > Mammalia > Pilosa > Megalonychidae > Choloepus > Choloepus didactylus. Next base: position 140,009,642 of record NC_051311.1, on the reverse strand, counting down.
CTGGATTGTGAGCCAATAAGTTCCCCTGGTTTATGCCAACCCATTGTACAGCACTTGTTTTAGCAGCAGGAAACTAATACAGAGGCCTTGGTTTTATGGATTAACCAGACCTGATCAATCCAGGGTTGTATCTGTTAACAAATCTCTGTGCTCCTAGTCTTTAATATATTCTTTTCAGATATATGAATTAAAATGCCAGTTCCTAAATAGTCTTTGACTGATACCAAAAAGTGATTTTCCAGATTAAAACTATGTGTCTTATGGTTTTATTTTGGGAATTAGATTAGCAAGACCAAAAGACTGTGGACTTTGGACTCAGACAAACATTTCAAATCCAGACTTCGCTGGTTACAGCAAACAGGGGAGACTTGATGAGTGACAACCTTTCTGAGCTTCAGGGTCCTACCATTTTAAATGGACATAATACTTCCTACCTTCATAGACTTAATAAGAGAATTTAACGTAATACGCATATGAAAACACCCACCAGTTCCCGGCACACAGTATATGCTTTGTAAATGTTAGTGTCATTCCAGTTATGAAGTCAGGTAAATTTCCAAAGCTTAGCATTATCTGGGCTAGCCAAAGTAAGTTAATCATTGACTGAGAAAACCAGGTCACAGCAGATCTAGGAAACAATAACAGGGTTGTCCTTCAGCACAGTGTTTCCAAGCAGACTTTGGAATTTTATGGATGAGTAAAAGTGAAAAAAAAAAAAGTCTTGAAGGCAGACATATTTAATATTTCATCACGTAAGGAACATTAAAAAATAACATATACTATTACTATCATTTTATAAAAAGCCAGTTTAAAATAAAAAAATGGGAAGGACGTTATCTCAGAAGAAAGAGCAGCTGGGGCAACGATATGCACACTTGCACACACAGGCAAACGTGTCACATTCATCCTTATTTTTCTCACTGGGTACAGATCAGATTAGATTGGGCTAGGTCTTTTGGAGAGACACTCTTATAAAAGTGACACTGAGTCTCTCTTTTGGGGCCCCAGAACACCATGAGCCAGTGCCTCACTCTAAACGTTGTCTGTGAGGTGCAGCAAGAGACGGCCCGCAGACCCCTAGCAGGCCTGTGTCCGTGCCCTGCCCTGGAGATGCACATCCCCAAGCAACTGGTGCAGCAACATCGGCTAATTCCAGCAGCCCTTTGCCAAATTCCTCAACACATGAGTAGTGACAAGTACTGTTCCACAGTACTTAATGAAAAAAAGCTAAGATATAAAGGGATTAAGTGAATTTTCCTGTTTATATCGATTTAGTGGTGAAGACAGGATGAGAAACCATATTTTAAAGTTGGGTGCAATGTTCAAAGATTTGAAGGCAATCTACCCAAATAGGGCAACTGTAAATCTCCTAGCATCAATCTGGTCAGCAAAACAAAAAAAAAAAAGGCACTAATGTCTCTTTTTATTTTCAAGAAAATGTATATTCTATGAGCCAATTATTTAAAGAAAAGATTGTATGGGAGTGATGTTTTTCATGTAAGCGTAAATAGGTATTTACAAAATATAACAAATGTTTAAAAACTGATACAATCACAAACATCACTGTGCTGGTTTGGATGTGTTATGTCCCCCAAAACAACATGTTCTTTGGTGCAATCTTGTGGGACAGACGTATTTAGTCTTGATTAGGTTGGAACCTTTGGATTGGGTTGTTTCCATGGAGATTTCACCCACCCAACTGTAGGTGATAACTCTGATTGGATCATTTCCATGGAGGCATGGCCTGCCAATTCAGTGTGGGTCTTAATTAAATCACTGGAACCCTATAAGAGCTCAGACAGGAGGAGCTCAGTGCTACAGCCAAGAAAGACATTTTGAAGACAGTAGTTGAAAATTGATGCTGACATTTCGGAAAACGCCATTTTGAAACGCAACCTGGGAGCAAGCAGATGCCAGCCACGTGACTTCCCAGCTAACAAAGGTTTTCCGGATGCCAATGGCCTTTCTCCAGTGAAGGTGCCCTATTTGTTGACACCTTACCTGGGACACTTTATGCCCTTAAGACCGTAATTTTGTAACCAAATAACCCCCCCTTATAAAAGCCAATCCATTTCTGGTGTTTTACAAAATGGCAGCATTAGCAAACTGGAACAATCACAAAATCCAAAATATATTATATTTGTATTAATTAATTGCTGATAAACATCTATACTCCTTTTCTGTTTGTCTGTTTTACATGTGAGGGGTTTGGACATTATTGACATCAGGAAAGTTGCATTTAAATTAAGGACTTTCAATCTCGACTAAGGAGCGTAGTGTGGGAAGTGAGTAGGTACATCCTTAGAGAAGGGAACTGAAGCCCAGAGAGGCAAAGTGCTAAAGGTTCATTTGGAGAAGGGAGCAAGTCTCAGCTTTCCTACCTTATTCTAATGTTCTTTACCAATGCCCTTCATATTTGAAGGCCTGATGTCAACAATGTTTGCCTAAATGCAAAGTAAAATGCTTAAAATTCACATGAAGAAAGGTTTCATAATGAGTCAAAGCCTGACTGTTCACTAATAGTCGTAGGCCCAGCTGGTACATTTGGGGGTGATGACACTTTCTGCTGCTGGTGTCTGTCCTAAAGTGTGAGCCGAGCACTGCAGGCGGAGATGAAGGACACATTTCACTTGTTCAAAAATGTCTACCCCATCAACATGTCCTAGAGCCTGAAATTCCCACCATTCTTCTCTTCTTTGGGCTAGGACAGGACTTTCACTCATTTGTTCATCCATGCATTTGTTCAACAGCTATTCATCGGCCCCCTGCTGTGTGCCAGGTGCTGGATTTGCAGTGGTACACTGCCCCAGGGGGTTTGTGATCTACTGGGGTGGGGGGGTGTGGGCGTCAAACACACACATAAAGGATACTATGGTAAGATTTATGAAGGAAAAGAGAATTGCAGAGAGCTGAATTGGGTTAAGGGACTTTAAAGCTGAGACTACAGAGTAGGAGGTAATTGAGTGCTGCGTGGAGGAAGAGCTTTTCTGTGCAGTGGTAACAGCACTGGCAGAAGGCCTGGGGCTGTTACAAGCTTGATGTGTTCTGGGAATTGCCCTTAAGGCTGAAGCACAGAGTGTGAGAAAAAAAGCTGTAGGAAATGAATTGGAGATTTTTGGAGTCTGGTATCTCCAAAAAAGTAACTTTGCAATTCAATAATGTTGCCTTGAATGTGACAAATTCAGGCACTGGATAACTTGGCATGTATGAACGCATCCAGTTGGCTAGCTTCAGTGGGGGAGTGACAAAGGATAGATTTGTTGGAGGTGGAAGGAGAAGGTAAGGCCTGGAAGGGGACTTGGGTAGGTGCTTCATCCCTGCAGTGTGGACCAAGGCAGTGGGTAGAGACAGGTAGAACAAGGGGTAGGAAGACTGATGAGGACTTAGGGCTCACCAGTGTCATGGCTCAGCCACACACTGTGGGCTCACCTCACAGAGTGTGCCTAGCCAGGCCCACTCCTCTGCCAGGCCTGGTTCAAAACCTGACATCTCAGAGCAGAAAGAACAGGCAAATAGTCTAGACCAGGTTGCTCTTTTTAGTTTGGATTTGCGGCTCGAGTCAGTTCAAGCTCACAGATGGATGGTGAAATCTGAGGCCAGTTTCCCGACTCTCTAGCCACTGGTCTTATCATTAGCATGACAGTGGGAATCAGCTACACAGTGGGAATCAGCTCTCGAGGGGAACCGGGTCATTCACAATCACATAGTAGGTGCCCAAGACATACTGGTTGAAATACATTATTTCACTGCTTCATGTTTTCCTTTAGACTGAACCAGGTAACTAAAATCTCACACTGACATGAACCTGTGATTCATCAACGTTCTTCCCAAGGATTGCTGTTTTGCAAGCTGAAAACAACATTTTGGGTAGAGAATATTTAAAGAAATGGAATAAACAAAATGCATAATTATATCCTTCAAAAAAATCGACTAGAATTTGAAATAGTTTTTTTTTTAATGAGTAAACTAAAAGTATGAAGATCTATAGTATGTTAATTTAAGGTGTGGAGAAAAGCTGGAGTTAGGTTGAAAGTAAATAAAGATTATTTCACATAGAGGAGATGTGAAGTTGAAGAAAAACCTTAAATCATTATTTTAATTTCAAGATAAAGGATGTAACAATAGAATGGCAGGAATTAGGTAAAATGTTGGCTCTGAATGTGTCTTTTTAGAAGTATAAAGAACACCAGAAGGAGAAGGCATAAAAGGCATTTCCCTGAGAACACATTAACATAAAGTATGCCTGTGTGTGTGTTGTGTGTGTGTGTGTGTGTGTGTACATTCTCCGGAAATGAAGAGCAGAGAGTGCCGTTTCCATGGCAATGGGGAGAGGTGGAGTTCCGTGCCATGAAGCAATCTTCCTGGATTCAGACATACTTATAAAGATCCTTGTACTGAAAGCTATGGGGGAAATATTTTGAAGCCAAAAGAAAAATTAGTCTACTATTTTTTGAGATGACTGCCAAGGGTCAGACTGTCCTCCCTGCTACCCCAGTTACTCTCACGTGTTGGACCTGCCTGCCACCTCCAGGCTGAGCTTTAGGAACACTTTTCTACATCACTCTGCTTTCCCAAATCCAGCCCAGTGACAACCTCGGGCATTGCTACCATCTACTGTATCCTGTGGGGTTTCTCAAATCTGGGAACAATTATCATTGCTTCTGACAAGAAACATATAGGCTCTTTTTATTTATTAAAGTTTTGTCATTAATCCCTCTGTGTGTATATGGGTGTGTGTTTAGCAGGGGGGAAGGCTACAGAGACTCAGCATGAAGTTTTTTTTAAATGTGGGAAATTTGACAATATTTCCAAGGTTCTTACAGGAGTGGCCCTTGGTCTGTAATTTCTGACTTCCTTTTGAGGTGGTTAAAAAAAAGGAAGGCTTAACCTTCAGCTCCCCATTTTTATTCTTGGATACAGAAATCACAAACCTTTCCCTTTCTTATGATCCCACCTTTGGATATATACAATGTTCAAAATAAGAATAAATGTTCCAAAAGGTAGAAAACCTGATTTTCCAAAGCCTTGCCCAGTCAGGGATGGTTTGCTCATAGACTTATAATGCAATGTCTAGCAGTGGTTCCTTATTGAATTATTATTTCTAATAGTACCCACAAATAATAATAATGCCATTTTCCCTTTCTAATATTTACACCAATTTCATTTCCTTGTCTTTTAATGACTAGAACTTCCAAAATGATGATCCTGATTAATAAGAATGCCTCCAGTGTTTAAACGTCTTTTGAAGAGAATATGTTTAAACATTTATACCAAGTGGTTTCCTCCTAGGAAACTTGCATCATATGCCTTCTTAACAGGGGCTCTGATATTGGCCACACAGTTTGTCCACAGGCAAGCAGGAGAGCATGGATCTTCTGAGCAGACGATCCTGACGCTCAGAACATACTCCACTCTCCAAGCCCACAGAGGGGAATGTTCCCTTAATACGGGACCATTTTACGCATATCGCTGAGCAGAAAGCAAGATCTTCATCCAACTGGCAACATTAAAGATAGTGTGCACCTCAGTAAAGAACACAAGGCTGAATTAAAAGACAGTAAATTCTTCAAGGCAGAAGCTTTGCTGGGGGGGACAAAGGCAAAGGAGACAAATGGCAGAGTGCTGGCATGCAAGCATCAATCAGTAGATATTGTCGACGCTTGTCCCCTGCCCACGCTCACCCAGGATGAAAGATCAAATGATGTTCCAATCAGTCTTAATAGTAAAACACTTCCTTTCCTGTATAGAGAGGTTAAAAGAAAAAGAAAGCCATGCCAAGGATGATTGCCTTCCTCACTGCGTACAATTCCTCTTCCCCTCTTGAGATAGGATGTTACACAAATTCTGGCCCCTTTTGTCTTCTGATTTAGAATCTTGTAGAGGAAGCATATAAGGAAAAAAGCCACTGTCTTCTGAACGCTCATAATAACAAGCTGTCTACAATCATACAGATCAGGAACAACTAAATAACACACATGTTCTTTTATTTTCTTTTCTCCTTTTATTTGCACATCCAAAGTGGATTAAAACAGTTAGACTTCAGCTTGGAAAACAAAGAAGCAATGGTTCCTAAAAATACTGTCATTCTTTCTATGGACTGTACTCATGGCAGAATCACGCGGGCAAAGTCATAAATGATGTGGCTTTGCTGGCAAGGCTTGTTTTATTTGCATGAATACATTGAATTTAATGAGATAAGGAATTACAACAAGGAATTTATTATGTTTTCTAGTTTTGTAATTGCCATGCTTTCTGTTGGGTCATTATAAGGATAATTCAGTCCTATCTGGCACTATTTTCAGTATTTTTAAATCATGTCATGATCCTCGCGTTCTGCTCTTCTGTTAGGAAAACAGCTCTCTTTCACCAGCACAGAAGGAATGGTTTCGTTAGACTCATGTATTTGGGAAATGGGGCAGTGCAGCTCGACTGTGCTCGACACACAGGGTCGACACTTACCAGTGCCTGCACGGCCGGCCCCGGGGCCGGGACAGGGTCGCCTCTGACCTGGGTTACTGCAGTCGCCTCCAGCCTGCTCTCCCTGCTCCCACTCTGGCCTCCTTCAAGTTCACTCTCAACACAGCGGCCAGACGCGTCCTTTCAAAACAGAAGTCAGAACATGTTCTTTTGCTCAGGGCCCTTCCTGGGCTCTCCACTTCACTCAGAGTGAGAGTCAGGGTCAATACAATGGCCTAGGACACCCTCTGTCACCTGGGTCCCCCAATTCACTCACAGGGCCGCCTCTCTGTCACTCTCCGCCTTGCTATCACTGTCCCTTCGCACTGGCTTCTTGCTGGTCTTTGAACGTGCTGGGCATTGCTCGTTCCCTCTGCCTCGCATGCTCTCCACTAGATAAAGGCACGGTTATTCCCTTCGCTTCTTTCAATTTCTTGCTCACGTATCACCTTTCTAAGAGGCCTGCCCTGAACACCTTATTTCACAGTAGACCCTATCTACCTACCCTTTCACTGTGCTCTAAATTTTCTTTTTTTCCACAGAGCTTTTCACCTTCTAATATGCCACATTATGTCCTTAAATATATCTTGTTTATTGTCTGCCTCCCCCAGTGGAATGTAAGCCCCAGGCGGGTAGAGATCTTTGTGGGTTCAGTGAGGTACCCCAGCACAAAACAGTGCCTGGCACTTAGTGCCCAGGCAGGAAGTGTTTGTTGAATAAATGAATACATCCCCAGTGTCTAGGGCTATTCTTGACACATGGTAGGCTCTTAATACTTGAATGTCTCTCCCTCTGGGAAGAATAAGACTACAAGTCAAAACAGGTGGGACCCTCTTAGCATATATCATGATCCAGAAGATGCAGGGTCTGCATCAGAGGCCCTGGACCTTGGCTCCGCCATGCCCTGCTGCATGCTTTTGGCAAATTATTATTTTTAAATGCAATTTTATTGAGATATATTCACATCCCAAACAATCATCCAAAGTGTACCATCAGTTGTTCACAGTATCATCATACAGTTGTGCATTCATCACCACAGTTGTTTTGGACACTTTCATTATGCCAAAAAAATAAAAATAAAAATAAAAATAAAAATAAACCAAAACATCCCATATCCTCCTCCACCCCTATTAGTCATTTGCTTTTTGTTCCCATCTTTCTACTCATGTGTCCATACACTGGATAAAGGGAGTGTGAGTCACAAGGTTTTCACAATCACACAGTCACACCGTGTAAGCTATATAGTTATGCAATTGTCTTTAAGAATCAAGGCTACTGGATTGCAGTTCAATAGTTTCAAGCATTTCCTTCTATCTATTCCAATTCACTAAAATCACACAGTGCTGGGCACGTGAGGTGACCAGTGAACACTCTTTTTTTAAAATGCAATTTTATTGAGATACATTCACACACCAAACAATCCATTCAAAGTATACAATCAATGGCTTACAGTATCATCATATAGTTGTACATTCATCACAATTAATTTTAGAACATTTTCATTAATCCAAGAAAAAATAGAAATAGAAAAGAATACCCAAAACATCCCATACCCCCTTTCCTTCCCCCATTATTTTTTTTTTTTATTTTATTCCTCATCTGCTCATACACTGGATAAAGGGGGTGTCAGTCACAAAGTTGTCACAATCACATGGTCATATGATAAAATCTTACACAATCATCATCAAGAATCCAGTCTATTGGATTGCAGTTTAACAGTTTTGGGTATTTCCTTCTGGCTATTCTAATACAGTAGAAACTAAGAAAGGAGTATCTATATAATGCTTAAGAATAAACTCCAGAATGACCTCTTGACTCTATTTGAATTCTCTTAGCCACTGAAACTTTATTTTGTTTCATTTCTTTTCCCCCTTTTGGTCAATAAGGCATTCTCAATCCCACGATGCCAGGACCAGGCTCATCCCTGGGAGTCATGTCCCACATAGTGGGGAGGGCAGTGAGTTTATTTGTAGAGTTGGCCTAGTGATACAGACCACATCTGAGCAACAGAGTCTGGTGGTGACTCTTAGGCATAATTACAAGTAGGCTTAGCTTCTCCTTTGCAGGAATAAGTTTCATAATGGGAAGCCCCAGGATCAAGGACTTGACTTATTAAATTGGGAGTCCCTAAGGCTTGCAAGAATATCAGGAATTCCTGAGGTGGGGAAGTTTAATATTTCCCTTCTCCTCTAGTGCCTCAAGAGGACTTTGTAAATATTTTTTATTTTCTGCCCCAGATACTCTGGAATGTATCGAGGTGATACATTAACCTGTACAGAATAATAAGATCTCATTCTCTATTCTAGGTTCCATGTAATTATATTTTTTAAATAAACTGGACATACATGTTAAATTAGATAGTGTGCTACAGAAAACATAAACATCTCTTTCTTTGGGTCTCACACAGAAGTTTGAAGTTTTTAAACTACAGTCAGTAGAATCCATTATCCTGTATTCTGATTTACCTTAGACCTAACCAAGACTGTTTCATTTATATCTCTAATTGAAGTCTGATCTCTTTTATAGCTTCTTTAACCATTGCTGTATGAATGAAGCTGACTTACAGAGCTGCCTCAACTCTAACTCTGAGTCTCAGGTGTCACACAGATACCCAAAGTTCCAGGGAACTACCAGGTTATACACAAAGAGCTCAGCATCTCACAATTTAGAACTAACAGCTAAAACTCAGGAATAGATGTGACTGCTGTAAGAGCTTACAATCTAGAAACCTTTACAATAAGCCTTACTGAACATTCTGTACTCCTTCATCATTGATTGCCCAATCTCTGCCCACATTCTAACCCCTAACAACCTATGCTCTCAGATTCAATTCTCAGCATTTGCTCATTATAGCTAGTTAATATTAGTGAAGCCTTACAATACTTGCCCTTTCATTTCTGGCTTCTCTCAACATAATGTCTTCAAGGTTCATTCACCTAGTTGCATGCCTCTCGATTTCATTCCTTCTTGCAGCTGCTCAATATTCCATTGTATGTATACACCACAGTTTGTCCTTCCATTCACCTGTTGATGTACCCTTAGGCCACCTCCATCTCCAGTGAACCCTCTTGACTGGTCACTCAGTGAGGTCTGTCGGTGGTTAGGGGACAGTCTTAAGTTCTGAAAAATAAAATTATACTTGGCTCCAGTTAATAGCTAGTATCCCTTCTGGGCCACAGCCTGTTCCCTGTGGCATCCCAGAGGCAGGGGGAGGATTATGGCTGTATTTCAAAGCTCTCCTCCTTCTTGTCCCTCTTCCTCCTCAGGCTACCAGAAAGTTAGCTTGCAGTGAGAGCACCACCATATTGCTGGATGTGAAATTTGCAGTGTGCCCCATCAGGTGCTAATGTGGAAAGCATTAAACTGTCTGCACGTGGATTATTTACAGAGCTTCTCTCTTCCCAGGGCTGTTGCCTCTTTGCTCTCATGCACACTTTTTCTCGCACTTCCCATGGAGACCCTTTGTTTGCAGACAGCATTGGCTAGACTGGGCACTTCCCTCACCTGGCACCATTCTCTCCAATCCCTATGAGTAAAAGCCTTCAAGGCATACCAGGAATGAAATAAGATTTCTGCACAGAGCTAGCAACCTTTCTCTGAGGTGGCATCACATCCACACAGAAAAATAAATGTGCTATTTCTTCTTATAAATCGTGTTGGGTGATCAGAAGTCAGTCTTTCAGATAGACTTTTGACACATGGATGATCAGGGTAGGATTGCATTTGAGTATTACTTGCAGGGAAAAAGCATCTAACTGTATGAAAAAAAGAAAGCAGCCAGCTGCTGTTTTCATGATTATTTAAATAGTCATCTTCAGTCAAAAGCACTTCATTGTTTCGTTACAACTGATATTTGATTGCCAGTGCATTTCCCACTGGCCTTCCCTCTCTGCAAACTGGGGAGAAAAAAGAAATTCATAAGGCACCAGAACCCACTTGGTTTCTAAATGTATTGTTTGCCTGTAGACCAGCTGCCTGTAAAACTCCTAGCAAGGAATGTCAAACTGACAAGACTGTAATTCTATTGTTCTCTCCGGAAATATCATTTTTATCACACCCACAAAGGCAAGCCAGATTCTGTTTTATCAGTGTTTTACTAAGAGACAAAGGGCTCGGTGGTTAAATTGTGAGCAATGGACATTAATGAAAACCATTCTGGGGGAGTTCAGTTTATAAAAGATTAAAGGAATCCATCAACCTCAAAAATATTTGTTCTAACCCTCTCTAATGACAGTCAATGTTTATGCTAGGGGCTGAGTATTATATAATAATCCGTATTGAAGTTTATACTTTTCAAAACATTTCTGCCTCGGGTATGTCATATGACACCCAAGGACCCTGTGAGGGATGCAAGGACACTTTACTTATCCTCATTCTATAGATGAAAAAACTGGGTCTCGGAAAGATGGAGACTTTCTTATTGTCACAGAACATGCCCAATTTCCAGCATTCACCTTGAATGCCTGTTTCTAAGTTGTCTATCTGGAGGATTCCTTCTCATCCTTTAAAGCCGGAATAAAATGTCTCCCCTTTGCTGTAGTTTTTCCTGTTCCCCTCTGCCACTCACACCCACCCCCAAAACACACACAGAAAAAAAGATGAATTCATTTAACAGTATCAATGAACAACCACCTTATGTGCCCAGGGCAGGAGATACACAAGTGGGAAGATAATCGAGGATTCTGCCAGTAAGCCTGCTGTCCATCTGGTGAAATATAATGCCTAACTGTTGGGGTCTCTGAGGGGGCCAGGAAATAAACCACCCCCCCATCCTGTCCAAGTTCTAAACTTACTGAGAAATAAATCAGAGTGTCGACGGATGGTGTCTAAAATATGTCATTTAGTATCACTGATAAAGGTGAAGGAGGAAGATGGAGCAAAATGGGACGGTCACAAGAGCCTGCTAAGGAAACCCAGAATAAACCAACCCCTGCTCTGTCCATAGCAGGCAGAGCTGGCCTGGGACAGTCTCCCCGACGCGCGAGGGTGCGTAGGAGCCTGACCCCTTCGTGAGAGCTGCGCTCCCGCCAGGGCCGAGGGAGCAGCTAAGCAAAGCACTCAGCCGTCCTATGGATTTACCAGTCAGAAAATCTCATTAGGAGTGAGTAAAGCGGCAGCGACTGGGGGGGGGGGGGGGGATCCTAATTATTATTCCCATGAATTAGGGGAAAAATGGGCATGAGGGGGAAATCTCTCCTCCAGGAAAGCAGCAAAGTGGGGAAGACGTTCCCCTCTAACACTACTCGGATGGGTCTCCCACTCGCCAGCTGAGGCTTCTCCATCTAGCTCGAGCCCAACCTTTGTGACAGCACCCAGCGCGCGGCACCCGGGTCTCCACTGCTCTCGGACGTGGGAATCTCGAGGGCAGGGGCCGTTTCTCAGCCGGCGCCCAACACAGGCCTGCGAAGGAGGCCACGCCCCCTGCTGCTTGTTGAAGGCAGGTGCAGCGCACTGACTCCAGGTGACCCGAGAACCCGGCCAGAGCCCCAGCTCTGCCTCCGGGTTCAGCGCTGTTTCCACCCTGTGCTGCCTATGTTTCCACCCTGTGCTGCCTAAGTAGTGGTTATGCGATCACACACACCAGCTGACACACCAGCAATAGCTAATGCCAATGGAGAGCTTTCTTTGTTGTAAGCATCCTGGGGTTTGCACACATATTATCTCCTTACAACCTCTTTTGAGCTAGGTACATGTTCCCTTATTCTAGGGATGTGGACACTCATGCTAAGAGAGGTTTAGGAACTGCCCAAGGCCACCCAGCTAGAATATAATAGAGCCAAGATTCACGTGCTGCTTCAAACCTGTGCTCTTCACGCTCACATAGTTTGTACAGGAATTAGAAAAAGACAAAACAACCCAAAGGCTGAACATTTACATATATAAATATCCATGGGTATTTGCTTCACTTCATTTCCCTGGGCTTCCTTCTTGTCTTGAGAGACTTCAGCTAGATTCTCTCTTAGGACCCTTGCAGCAGGCAGTGGCATACCTATTGAATTCGCTACAAGAGCAAATGATTTTTTAACATCTTTCCCCTCCTCTATAGAATAGAATTATTTTTGGTAATCATTACATAATAATCAGAAATTAGCACTATTTTCTTGATTTGTTCTTTAATTTAAAAAATGAACACACAACACTTTTAAAAGAATAGTTTCATTTTAAAAGATTATTCAAACAGTAAAATATTTCATGTATAAACTAAAATATTTGCATTTACCAAACCAAAATATCATACCTCATGATAGCTGTTTGAACTTGAAATACAAACAAAAATTCCAAGTAGTCACATAGAATGACAGAATTGAAATAATTCATTTTGTTTCTTTGTCTTTATAGTCCCTGAGTTATCACTGTCCACTTTGAATCTACTGTTTACAGGCAGGAAAGTGAATGTTTCCAGGGCTTGGGACCCAAACTGCACATAGCAAGTTCAGACGATCCCAAACTGTCATGAACTGAGACTGTATGTGTTAGAGGCCAACTATAAACTGGAAGTTCTCCAGTAGAAGACGATATTTAGTAAAGAACAGGTAATAAAAAGGCGTTAATTTTAAGCTTACAGATCTATTATTAAAACTCAATGATAACTGCAGAAATTATTTTGAACTTAGGCAAAGAAAAGATTATTTAGAGGGAGCTATTCTATCACTGACATTGTTTAGAAATGTTGGCATGTGGCGATAATAAATTGGTTTTTTACTTTAGTTGGGTATTTTTTTTTTACATCTTTTAAATTAGAGAAGTTGTAGGTTTATAGAAAAACAAAATACAGAGTTTCCGTGTATCACTGGGTATTTTTAATTATTATTCTTTAAATTCTCTATCATGTCCCCTCTTCTTGCCTGAAACCACAGCAGACTCCACCTCCACCCCCGCCCAACATCCACTCTTGGTCTGCTGCTGCTTCCAGTTATAACGGTTTTGTGAATTTTAAGCGGGATTGAAAACTCTTGGTTTTCGAGAGTTTCAACAGCTATGCACTTGTTCTTCTGGTTCAATAGATTTTAGTTCTGGGCTAAGGGAGAAAAAAACACAATCAATATTAATAACAGCTAATACTGCGTGTGTACTTTGTGCCAGGCACGGGGCCAAGTGCTTTATGTGCATTATCTCATTCTTTTCTTCCAATGTACCCCCAGGAGAAATGTACTATTATTATCTCCAGTTTGCATATAGGGGAACTGAAGCTTAGAGAGGCTGAGAAACTTCTTCAAGGTCACCTAGCTAGTAAGTGGTAGAGAAGGGATCTGGGCCCAGCAGTCTGGCTTTAGGGCCCAAGAGCTTAATCTTCAAGCTCAAATACCTTCTCCTGTGGGTCCACCTACCATATAGCCATCAATAACAATCAGCAGCAGCTGTTTGGAAGATCCCTTCAGGGCCATGAACTGTAACTACACTATCATAATTAACCCTCACAATAACGCTTCAAGGGAGTTATTTGGTATCCCCTTTTCCCTAGTAGGTCACTTATGTTAAGATTATGGAACCTATGCTTTTTCTGTTATCTTATACTTCCTGCCTAAGGCACCCAATGCCAAATGGTGCACTGAACTACAAATATATAGAAGCACACACAAGATGAAAGTTCCCAATGCATAAGAAACAAGACGTTGCCAATCTAGTTGGAGAGCTAGGTACTCAATTTCCCAGCCTGCCTTGCAGCTGGGGGAGGGGGCACTGTCCAGGCCAATAAGCTGTTAAGAGGAAGTCTGCTGTTGGAGATAGGTAGTTTCTCAAAAAGCTTTTGCTCTACTGATTTAAAAGGAGGGTGGGAGGTGGTGGGGGGGAGTGCGCAAACGCTTCAGTTATCAAGCCCTTCTCCCATTCTTCTTTCTTTGAATTCAAATGCAATACTGGTTCTGCCCCAAAAATCTTGCAACCATGAGACAAAAGCCAAAGGAATCTTAGAGATGTTTGCCCTGGTATCACAGAGCTGCTGAATGAATACCAGTAACCACCTACCTCTATACTTCTTTTGTGAGAAAAAAATCCATATTTATTTAAAGTACTATTAATTGAGTATTCCATTACTTGCAGCCAAATACAACCCTAATTTATATAGAAAGCAGTTTGAGTCCCATACTTTCCTTATACATGAAAGTTAACCCTCTGATTTCTATACCTATTCAAAATCATTTTCCCTTTCTTCTTAAAGAAAGTGCCCTGAATGTAATTTAAGATTTCTTGACATTGTGGATATGACACTCCAAGTACCTGCTATGCTCACAGCCTCTTCTGAGGGCAACCACAAGTGGTTCTCCATGAATGGGTCCCCATGCTTTGTGCCAGGTAACCATGCTTTTCCAGTCAAAGTTGAGTTGACTTAGTCATCTGGCACTTGACCCAAAGCCACCATCTGGTGGCCTATGCGGTGGTTTGGCATGACAGCTCTGCTCAACATGGGCACTGTACAGCTGTTGACTGGCCTACCTATGAGTCAGCAATTCAGGGAGATGGTAGAAGCCATAAGGCAAGACAAGTCATGAGTAAGCAGGTGCTATGAAGGAATAGAAGTGAGGAAAAGGCAGAAACCATGAGGTAGAGAGAAGGAAAGTCAAGTTTGATGGCAATGGCAGGGGAATCATAACTATGGCAAAGCCTTTAAGGTAGGAAGCCACCAACGACTGCTACTGAGGGGAAAATAAAATGACCAAGCCCTGCCCCCATTGATCCTCAAGAGTTCTTTGGAGCCATAGAAACTGCTGTGATCTCTGAATGATCACTAACCATGCTATATGTCTGCTGAAGCCATGCCATCTACCTCATCTCCCCAGATACACTTACAACAGCTCTGTCATATCACAGTGGTCCTGGTAGTCTGAAAGAGCTTAACCAACATGCTGGCAACTCAGGTTCATCATTCCCATCATCAGTCCTTGCTGGTCTCGCACACAGGGATTACAAGCAGGGTGCCTGTGGGACATATTTGGCCCAAAGGCATGTCTTGTTTAGCCTACATGATGTCTTAAGAAGATGTACATTTGGATGCCTTTCCAAATGTACTCTTTGATATGTCTCCACCCTTCTCTACTCTTAACACCTGCCCTACTTTGCACATTCTAATTACCTGCTTGGCCCCTGTAGGCTCCTGAGTGGCAGCCTCTGGAAGATAATTGCAGAGGTCGTCACATCAACTGCGGAGTTATTCCCTGGCTACACGAAGCTGCTTTCCCTAGAGTTTTCCCTGTTTCTAAGGGCTATAGCATTGAAAGAAAGAGGGAGGAGAGAGAGAATGACTTGTTGCCACTCCTTCAAACCACAGAGCTGATATCTTTTGTAGCTCCATCATTGACTTGCTTCTCCACTGTAGAGTGTCTGCTGCTCCTAACTCCCATCGCCACCTCTAATAACATCCAACACCACTGATCACCACAGCTTTCTTCTCTCCTGGCTTTCTGTTGCTTTTTATCATGCCTGTCTTGTTCATGTGGTTGACCTTTGTGATAATAGCCAATTAGTGGGTGCTTTTCCTTCTGCCCAGCACGATGTGGTCCCAGGGTCTGTGGTTCTGATTAGCTGGGCTTGCGAGCCTTCAGAGGCCTGCTGGTTTACTGCCAGCCAGTTCTGTTTTTATTTTCCCAAGGACTTCTGAGTCTAGAGGGATTCTAGACGCCTGAAGATCCAGAAGAGGGGGCCAGTGCTGAGGTATGGCTTGTCCAATGCTGAAAATAACAGCCTGTGGAAATAGTGAAAGGAGAAATTACTGTGGGCCGGTGTCTCAGGAGGTAAGCAAGTTTTTCCTTATGTGATGGGTTAAATCAGACAAAGGAAGGATTATGAAGAATATCCAAAACTGCAGAGGAGGCAGACCAAGTAAGGGATGAGTGATGGTGCAGGGTGTGGCATGCATACACAAGAGCTTCTCTGTGTGCGTGTGCATGTGTGTGAACACTCTTGTGTGTGCATGTGTTCATGGACTAGCACTGAGGAGCTGTGGGAAGTAACATAGGACCAGAACAAATTATTCAGGGTCTTGAAAGCTAGATGAATACATCTGGAATCGTTGCAGTAGGAAGTTTAGCACTATTGAAGTAGAGAGGGATTTGGGCCTGGACATCCATCTAGGCGATGAGTCAGAGGTGAAGTGGAAATAGAGAGGAAATCGCTCTAGGATATTTTGAAGCCATAACGGACAAGTCTGGATGATTGACTCAATTTGAAGGGCCAGATGGAGGAAAAGGTCAAAGTTGATACCAAAGTTTTGAGCTCAGGGGCATATTGGCAATGGTCCTGGAGCCGGAAAGATTGAGGAGAGAATGCTTTCTGTTTGGAAAGTGCCATTTCATTCTTCTTCAGAGAGGAGATCATTCTTCCTCATTTATTTACTTGGTGGCCTAGATGGTTGCCAGAACAGATTTGCATCTGGAGTGCAAGCGGGGAAGCCGGGGGGAACAAGGACAGGCCTCTCTGTCACCCACATCTCTGGGACCCCAGGGAAGCCCAGGACAGGAGGACAACAGGACAAGGAGCGTCCACTGGGCATCACGTGGCTTCTGGGTCTCTCAGTGAGGGCTCTGGCCAGAATGAGACACACGTGAACTAGTTAGTCCAAGATAATATGTAAGGAGCTCATTACCTGACGTGACTTCAGAGGAAGGCTTATGTTCTTTTGCTGACAAGCAGGTACCACCAAATTTGGCACCATCAGCACACTGATGGGCAGGCAAGTTGTTAAACTGAAACTGACTCATTGCAGGAAAAAAGTGAAGGGCAAATGATCATCGCAACCCTCTTTCCTCCCAACAGAGCTAATTTCAGCCTCTGACAACTTCCTGCTCTCCATAACTCAGACAATTTTAAATATCAGTTCCTCCAAAACTACAAGCTGTGAGACCCCAATAAAGGCAATTATTCTGAGGCTGTCCAAACGTCCGCTGGGAGTTTGGGAAACTTGCTGCATTCTAAGGATCTCAATGGGGTCTCTTCTGGCAGACAGTGCCTGGGTAACCTGATTTTGATTTTTACAATGCAATCTTGCACTTCAGTTTGCAACTCACTGTGGAGTTTAGAGCATAGCTCAACAGCTGCCTAAAGGGTCTGTATCATCTTGAATGCTAGGGTTATGTTTAACCTCACCGTAACAAGAATACCCAATTCATTTAGGGACATTTGGCTTTCCTCTGCTTCTAGGCATTCTGAAAATCCTGGGTGGGTCCACATGGCATGCAGCAGAGTGAGCAGTTGTGCAGTGTATGGATTGGGTAGTGCAAGCAGAGCTAAGCTGGAGTCCCAGCTTTGCTTCTATCATTTGCTATGATGCTGGGAAAATGAACCAATCTCTCTAAACCTTGGTTTCCTTATCAGTAAAATGGGGATAGTAATACCTTGTTCAGGGTGTTGTTGTGATGATTAAATTATATATGTAAAGGGCTATATTACTTACCTATTGTTGCACAACAAATTAGCCCCAAAACATAGTGGCTTAAAGCAACAATAAGCATTCATTATCTCATAATTTCTGAGGGACAGGAATTCAGGAGTGGTTTAGCTGGGTGGTTTTGTTTGGGGGCTTCTCATAAGGTTCAGTCAGATGTTGGCTGGGGCTGTAGGCATCTCCAGGCTAAACCAGGGCTGGAGGCTTGCTTTCAAGGTGGCTCACTCTCATGGTTGGTAAGTTTGTGCTGGTTCTTAGGAGGAGAGCTCAGTTCCTTTCCACCTGGGCCCCTTAGGACATAGTGACTGGCTTCCCCCAGAGCAATTGCCCGGAGTTAGCCAAACTGCAAAATTTGAGGACACAGCCTTCCATAAAGCCATCCTCACTTCTGAACTAACCGCAAGTTCAGAAGTTTCCCCAAAGCATTGTCAATTTCAGTAATTCACTAGAAGGACTCAGAGAACTCACTGAAAGCTATTAGACTCATGGTTATGGCTTATTGCAAGTAAATCAAAGTTTGGTACAATCAAGGGAGGAAGTACACAGAGTGAAGTCGAGGAGGGTCCCAAATGTCCTCTCTCCATCAGGATGCATTTACTCTCCCAGTCTGATGTGTGACAATAACACAGAGTACTGTCAACCAGGAAAACTCATCTGAGCTTTGGTGTCCAGAGTTTTTACTGGGGCTTCATTACACAGGCATGCCTGATTGATTGTCCACGAGGTTGAACACAGTCTTCAGATCAACTAATGCCATGTGACCCAAAGCCCCCACCCTAAGTCACATGGTTGATCTTTTCTGGCATGGCCAGAGGTATGGCCAGCCCTCACTCTAAATGGCTTTGTTACTATCTGGCTAGCCCGAGTCCTCAGGAAACAAAGATTACCTCATGGTTGCCAAGGGCAAAGGCCAGACCTTCTCTTTGGGCAAGATTAAATTCTTTACTACCCTGCAATCAATCCAAAAGACAAAGGCAGAAGTTGTAATGCCTTTTATGACTTGGCCTCAGAAATCTTATCATCACTTCCACCATATTCTACTGGCCATACAGGTTATTCCTGATTCAGTATAGTTCAGTTTGGAGGGGACTACATGAGGGCTTGAAACCAGGAAGCCAGGATCCTGGGCCCCATCTTAGATGCTGGTGACCACAAGGGCTTACACATTGCCTCCCTAAATGGCAGCTGCTAATCAGATTATTATTATTACATGCTTCTTACCACTTCTGCACACAAAAAGAACTTTCCCTTTTCCTTTGTTCTAACCTGCCCAATTATTGCTTTTCTAGTTTTAGACCTAGCAGCCTGTCAGGCTCTTGGTGATGAAAGGGCACACCTCCTGGCCCCACAAGGGTGACTCAAATACCTTCAAGATGTATTCTGCAACTTGGGTGCTTCTATTTCTTTCCTCATTTATATAATGAAAGTTCCTCATGCAACTGCTAGATTTCTCTGATGATTTGAAAGCTGCTGTCAGCCAGGGTCTGCAGGACATAAGCAATCACTGCAGCAGGAAAGATGCTGACTCGCTGTTCACAGCTCAGCTCTGCTAGACAGAGAGGAGTGACCCAGGTCACCTCCGTGGCAGCAGCAAAGGTCGTGCTGGAAATGGAAGTGAGCCATTATGGGGCAACTAAAAGAGCCGGTCATCTCTCAGGCTGCCCCAAGCAACTGGATAACTGCTAGCCACTGTCGTGGTGACATCATCATGGGAGATGCTGCATGTTCAGTAAGATAAACTGGCCAGTGATAGAACAACTGAGGATACCTCAGTGGTAGATGCTGTCGGTTACTATTCAATGTCAGCTCTGCCCTTCTTCTGCAGGAAGACAGCCCTTCATTGTTAGCTGGGAGCAAAGCACCCAGAATAAAAACTGCATTTACCCAACTCCCTTGACAAAGTTCTGACCAATGGGATATAAGTGAAGACAGTATGTGCAACTTTGGGAGAGGGGGCATACTGTTCTTCTCCTCTTCCTCTGTCCTTCTGGCTGGAATGCTGATGTTATGACTGGAGCTCCAGGAGTCATTCTGGGTCACAAGGTGACCTTGGGAATGGAAGCCACTTGTGGCAGAGAAAAAGATAGAAGAATCCTGAGTTTCTGACATCACGGAGTCTCATTCCAACCTGAGACTGTCTGCCTCTGGATATCGTGGACATTAGAAAGAAATACACTTTTAATTTTTTTAAACCATTCTTATTTCATTTTCTTTCTGTTACTTTATAACAAACCTAACCTCAGCTAACACAGTGTTCTGTTACAATGACCATCATTCCAGTTCTTGCACGGATCTACCACCAGGACATGCATTTACCTGCTGCAGGAAAGTGTCTAGAAATGATGCCAGGAGAAAGAAGATTAAACCATCATTTGTTGTTTCATGAAACATTTGTTGAGCTTCCCCTACTATGACTAAGATCTTGTGGGGATGGGGGTGGGGGTGGGGGTGTCCAGAGTTGAATGGGCCTCATCCCATAGAGCTTGAGTACCAAATTTACGTGGTGTACTTAGTTTGTTGTGAGTTTCTCCTTCATATTGGGCTCTCTGTTACCACCATTTTGTTCTTTCTTTAATTCATTCATTCACACGGATGTTTAATTGCAGTAATGAATTAAGTAGACGTGGTACATGTCCTTGTGAAGTTAACAATAGAGGATAATGTAGCATAGTATAGGTACACGGTGGGCTCCTGTGCTTTAAAAAACTAAAATTGGATTACATCATTTCTTTTTCAAAAGTGATATATATTCAATAAACAAAGAGAAGGAATAAGCAATATAAGTCAGGAATAAATATTGTTAGCATTTTGGTATTTATCCTTTTAATCTTTTGTCTCTGTATAAGTAAATTTTTTTTTTTTTTTTTTTAACATTGGGATTATCTTATTTTGGGATTGACTTTTTCACTTAATACTGTATTTGTGAACATTTTGCCTTGTCAATAAATATCCTGCCACAGCAACATTTTTAGAGTTGATCATGTATTTCATTGAATGGAGTTAGTGTTATTTATTTATCCAATCTGCTATTCTTGGACATGTAGACTGGTCCTAATTTTCACTGTTATAAATAGCTATTATAATGCATATTCATATAGGTAAATTTTTGGATATTTATGATTATTTCCTTGGAATAAATTCTTGAAAGTGGAATTGTTATACAATTTCAGAGTTTTGGTGCAAATCTCAATTATTTCCAATGGTTAAACAAATAAAGCCTGGTTCCAGCAGTGCCAAAGTTCTCCAGAATTTTTTTTTTTTTAATATAAAGACTTCAAGAGAGTTCCCATAGCTCAATGAATCCCTTACACTTTGGCATGAATTGTGTTTCCACTTACTTCCCTCCCCAGAGAGGAGAGCTGAGCTCCTGGAGGAGGCACAGAAAGAGCACAGAAAGATGGGTCACTCTTGGCAACTGCAGCCTAGCAAAAGCCCTGCTTCAAGGTTAGACCTGCCTACATCCTACAGAAGAACGTTCTTGGAGCTGATGAAGCTACACATTGCGTTCACTGCACAGGAAGAACAGTTAAGGCTCAAGCTCCAGGTCCTGATGGGCCCATTCCCTTCTCCAACCCCACCTTCTTCTCTTCCTTCTCCTCCTTTTCTTCACTCTTTGATTATTTTTTTTCCAAAATGAAAATAGCTTTACCGGATTTTCTATTTATCAAATAATATAACCTTTTTGGAGTAATTTTAAAGAAATACAGAAAAATAGACAGAAACAAATAAAAATCACCTCCAAATTCTGCTACCCAGTGATCTGACCACTGTTAATATATCGGGGGACAACTTTCTCAATATCCCTCCGCATACACACAACAGCTCCCAATCAACATCTGGCCTTGCAACACATTTGTGAGATGGGCAACCTTATCCCTCTTTTATAATATGGAAGCTGGAGTGTTAGAGAAATCAAGTTACTTGTTCAGTGTTACAGAACTAGTAAATAGGGAGCCAGGGTTTGAAGTCCAGTCTCTTACTCCAAAGCCTAGGATCTTAACAATCTTCCTTCCTCTTCCTGAAGGTAAATTTACATAAATGGAATCTTTTTTATCCTGGGTTTCCTTTTTTTTGTTTGTTTCACAAAAAAAGGTACTGTGGACATCTTTACAAAGAGGTTAAGACAGTAGGCCTGGTTTAAATCTTGACCATACTGCCTACTAAATCTGCAACCTTCAGCCAGTTGCTTAACCTATTTAGTCTCAGGTCTTCCTCACCTGTAAAATGTGGATTATATTCCTAACAAAGGCAAGTGGGGGAGAGGTTAATTAGACAATATATGTAAAGCACTTGTCGCATGGTCAACGCTCATTAAATATTAACTCTCATTATCTTTCCAGGCAAGAAATATGGATCTACCATTTGAATGGTTGTTCATTATTCTGTCATGGGGATATAGCATGATTTATTTTACCAGCCCCCCTGCCAGACATTAGGCTATCTCCACTTCCCCAACCTGTCACTAAGTGCATCCCCAAATTTCCAGTTTTGTACATTTGTCCAACTGTCTCTTTAAGATGAATTCCTAGATGAGAAATTGGGCTAAAGTGGATGCACGTCACCATTGTGCCCTGCAGATGGGTAGCACCAATTTACTTCAAGAGGGAGGTTCTTAACAGTGCACGGAAAGAGCAGGAAAGTCTCCCTTCCACCTTCTATTTCTTCCTTCCTTCCCTGTTAAATGAGAGGCAAGTCGCTTCCTAGAGACCCCAAACCACCCAATTAACTCTGTTAAAACTCTTCCATCTTCATACTGAAAAACAAAACAAAAACAAAAACAGTTTGGTGTCATAGCCAGGAGCCCCACACCTTCTGCTACAAAGCAGCAAAATTAAAAGTGCCATAATTCAGTTGAAAACAAAACAAAAGAAAAATTGCTAGAATTTGTTTTTGCTCAGTTACTGTACATTGAAAGCCTTGTGCCTGTGTGTGTGTGTGTGTGTGTGTGTGTGTGTGTGTGTGTGTTTAATCTATGTGGTATGTTCATAAATAAATACACAAATTTGATTACTTATAAAGGGGAGGGTGTGTCTAGTGAGTACACACATATATACATTGTGGGGACACAGGGCCTGGGCCCCTCCCCTCCACAGTGAAAGTGAGTTATCGCACGTAGCCACTTACTTGACCTGGACAGACGCTGAAGGTCATCAGACCTCCCTGGGGGCGGGGGTGGAGGGATGGTGTAAAAATGTACAAAACTCCCCTTCCCTGATCACTGTTGATAACAAATCTCCACACCCCTGTGTCACAAGACCCTGCCAAAACTCTGTTCTTACACCCTATGGAATGTCTTTGTCCTAACCCTTATAAACCATCCCCTGGCACCCCCTGTTTTTCTTTGCAGAGCACAAACTTCCATCTTTCCCAGCCAGCTGCTGCCATGGAACCATCTCCTGTTCATAAGTCCCATTAAACTCATGTCTAACTCCATGCCTGGTGTGTTCTTCAGTCTTGGGGCTGAGCTGGGTTGGAGCACACATCTAGTTGTATATCTAATCTATATATCCATATATGTGTTTGAATATAGGTGTATACATTACTTCAAGCAGAAAAATATAACAACTTCTTCTCAAGTCCTAGACTGACATCTCCTACAGGAATATTTCAATATGCCTTTTTTCCCCCTTGATTACAAGTATTGAGGAATGCTAAATATTTATTTTTCTAATTTTCATAGACATTGTTGACCTATAATTGGCATTTTGCATAACAAGCTTATACCCTAAAATGAGAAAGGGCAAGGGCTGTGGTCAGGGGCAATAGGGACCAGCAGGGCATTTTACAGTTTATCAGAAGATGAAAACTAGCAGCTGATTTTCATGTTAGCCACCCCTAGCCCCACCCTCACCCTTCCCTCTTCTCCAGAAAAAAGCCCTCTGAATACACAGACTCAACTATGTCCTTCTTTGACTTCCTATCCATAGGAGAGACATAAAGAGGTTTCTTTCTTTCTTTTTTAAATGCAGTTTTACTCAAGATTTCTTAAGGAAAGGAGTCATGCAGGCCCCGAGAAGGGATGATGAAGCCATAATCAGATCCCCTGGTCTATTTGCCTCCAGCGAGCTTGGAGACTTCCCAGACATGTTCCCCTGAGTTTTCTGGTTCAAGCCCCTGGGACACTGCCTCACAGTTAAGCAGACTGTGCAATTAGGCAGAGGAGAGCAGTCTCCGCCCTACCCCTTTTTTCTCAATGTAGTTGCATCCGTGGTTTGTGTCCATTCTTCTAGGGCTAGTTTGAGGTGAAGCCAGCCAGCCCTTGAGCCAAATATCAACAAAGAGATAACGTGGGAAGTCCATATTACTTTAATTTTTGGACACACAGAACATTTTCAGAATTGCAATTTAAATTGTAGTACAGTCCCTGCTATCTCTAACATTTCACCAGATTCAGAGTTTTCAAACATCAGTTGGAAAAGAGCAATTTATCAGGAAGCTTGTGCAAGTCCCAGTTCTGATGCTAACCATGCATGCAAGTGCAGGCACTTCACTTCCCCGTGGTCTCGTCTTCCAGTGGCGATAATCTGTGCCCTTCCCATCTCACACAGCAAATTGCCACTGTAAGAACTAGCTGAAGTAACATGAAGGTATTTTGGAAATATATAAAGCCCATACAGTGCCAGGTATTCATTACTGCCGGCTCGGTTTATTTTAGTTGCTTAAAAGGGAGGAGAAAGATTGATGTTTCTCAGTTAGCCATTCCCTTTGTCTTCCTGAGAAAGTAAGACACAAGGCTAATTCTCTCTCCGTGTAAACCAATCTGCACCTAAATCCCCCTTGGATCTCCCTTCTGCTTCTAAATACCTCAAGGGAAGGAGATTCTATCCCACCCAAGTAATTCAGTCCCAATTTCAAAAATCCTCATTATCTGGGAGTTTTTTCAATATGTGCCCACAGCCCCTGGTACTGCCAAGTAAACTAATTGCCTCTTATTTTGATCTCAGAGGAGATGAAGATTATTTCCCTCACCCTGCCCTCACCTTGAAAAGCTGTTTAGATTCCTACTCTGCTGCTCTGTTTTCCTCCTTCGTCCTTATCTTTCTCCAGGGGAGGAAAGTCAAGAATTTATTTTATACGCAGTTTAAAAGATAATGCAGGAACCAAAGATTCAGAATGAGGCTGGGGACAGGCTTCTAGATAAGGGGAATATTTAAAATTGGTAGCAAAGCAACACACCACCTCCTGGATTACATTGTTGTGTTCCTACTAAAGCTCAGGAAAGAACACCCAGGGAAAGCAGACAAAAGAAAAACAATGTTTCATAGCGATAGTTAGAATCATGGGACTCAAGTTCTGAAAGCTCCGGACCCAGGAGGGTAGGGGTCCCGTGAGGCTCTGTTTTCCAAAGCGTTCCTTTATAAGACTTCAGAAAGTTCTGAAGGCACCCAGCAAACAAGGTGAAGGGGTGTAGATGACGACCATCTGTGTTTCACAGAAAGCAAAATTCCAACAGACGCTTGTTCTCCCTTGTTTTGTGTTTCTTCTCCTACCCAATGACTCTTCATCAGACCTCAGGGTTTTTCACTGGTGCTAAGGTGGTGAAATAAGTTCCAGCACGGTGATTTCCACAGTGAGGATTTCACTTTTTGGTTTCCAGTGCAAAGGGGCCACTTCCCATGCGGTGGATCATTTTGTGTTGGAATTAAAGTGCTTTATCAGGGGGCAGAGACAGGAAATTGCCATCCTCAGGGTCTAAGTGGGCTTACACCTAAGGCAGAGAAAGGGCTTCTGAGGCTCAGCATTCCACTGGTCTTTATCACTGCAGGGGCAATACTTTCCCGCGCGGTCCTCGTGGGCAATGGTGAGTCTCGAAGCCCAGAGTGGCCTGCAGAGTCCTGGCAGGCAGCCCACCTTTAGCCACGTCTGCCCTTCATCAGGTGGGCCTTGCCATCAGACACTGCACTAGGCCTGCCCCAACACTACAGCAGCCCAGGGCAAGCGCACAGGAGCACGCACCCAGCACTCGGCCCGCCCTCACCGCTCTCCCACCCCTGGCTTCATCTTGCATTGAAAGATTTTGTGTTCAAGCTCCATCAACACCCCTAATAAACAGCCGTCCTCACCCACCACTCAGACCAACTGGGGAGCACCTTAGGGGTGCTCTTCCCTTGGGAGGATGGAGCCAGGAGCCAGGGAAGGAACCCGCACAGCCCCTGGAAAGAGACTCTTGACTATCTAGGTAGAGAAGTCTGGGGTTCTGGATAACCAGAGCATGTTTGAGCACGGGGTTAGGGGCACGGGTTCCAGGTAAGCATGTCCCCTTGGCCCCATGGTCTCTTTGTTCCATGGGTGGTCAGAGCCAGAAAAGAGCCAGAGCAGGTTAAGCCTAAACCTTTTCACTTGCTAGCTGTGGGCAAGTCCCTCAGGCTGTTTCTGCCTCAAATACCCAACCTGTAAAATGGAGATAATGGTAATAATGCTGCTGTAAGCACTAAGTGAAATAATTCATGTAATGCACTTAGAACAGTGATCACTCATAGCAAGCACTCAGTAAATAATAAGCTATGGAGAGGCGGGGCAAGATGGCAGACTGGTGAGCTGTATGTTTTAGTTACTCCTCCAGGAAAGTAGGTAAAAAGCCAGGAACTGCGTGGACTGGACACCACAGAGCAATCTGTCTTTGGGCATACTTCATACAACACTCATGAAAACGTGGAACTGCTGAGATCAGCGAAATCTGTAAGTTTTTGCGGCCAGGGGACCCGCACCCCTCCCTGCCAGGCTCAGTCCCGGGGGAGGAGGGGCTGTCAGCTCCAGGAAGGAGAAGGGAGAATTGCAGTGGCTGCTCTTATCGGAAACTCATTCTACTGATTCAAACTCCAACCATAGATAGACTGAGGCCAGACACCAGAGACTCTGAGAGCAGCCAGCCCAGCAGAGAGGAGACGGGCATAGAAGGAAAACAACACGAGAAGCTCCAAAGTAAAAGCAGAGGATTTTTGGAGTTCTGGTAAACACAGAAAGGGGAAGGGCGGAGATCAGGCCTTGAGGCGCATATGCAAATCCCGAAGCAAGGCTGATCTCTCTGCCCTGGGCACCTTTCCTTAATGGCCCTGGTTGCTTTGTCTATTAGCATTTCAATAACCCATTAGATCTCTGAGGAGGGCCGTTTTTTTTTTTTTTTTTTTTTTTTTTTTTTTAAATCCTTTTTGCTTTTTCTAAAACAATTACTCTAAGAAGCTCAATACAGAAAGCTTCAAAGAAGTGAAATTTGGGCACGTCAAGTCAAGAGCAGAACTAAGAGAGCTCTGAGACAAAAGGCAATAATCCAGTGGCTGAGAAAATTCACTAAACAACACAACTTCCCAAGAAAAGGGGGGTGTCCGCTCACAGCCACCATCCTGGTGGACAGGAAACACTCCTGCCCATCGCCAGCCCCATAGCCCAGAGCTGCCCCAGACAACCCAGTGTGACGGAAGTGCTTCAAATAACAGGCACACACCACAAAACTGGGCGTGGACATTAGCCTTCCCTGCAACCTCAGCTGAATGTCCCAGAGCTGGGAAGGGGGAGCAGTGTGAATTAACAGAGCCCCATTCAGCCATCATTTGAGCAGACTGGGAGCCTCCCAACACAGCCCAGCAGCCCAGAACTGCCCTGGGGGGACGGCACTCACCTGTGACATAGCACAGTCATCCCTCAACAGAGGACCCGGGGTGCACAGCCTGGAAGAGGGGCCCACTTGCAAGTCTCAGGAGCCATATGCCAATACCAAAGACTTGTGGGTCAGTGGCAGAGACAAACTGTGGCAGGACTGAACTGAAGGATTAGACTATTGCAGTAGCTTTAAAACTCTAGGATCATCAGGGAGATTTGATTGTTAGGGCCACCCCCTCTCCCCGACTGCCCAGAAACACGCCCCACATACAGGGCAGGCAACACCAACTACACACGCAAGCTTGGGACACCAATTGGGCCCCACAAGACTCACTCCCCCACTCACCAAAAAGGCTAAGCAGGGGAGATCGGGCTTGTGGAGAACAGGTGGCTCGTGGACGCCACCTGCTGGTTAGTTAGAGAAAGTGTACTCCACGAAGCTGTAGATCTGATGAATTAGAGATAAGGACTTCAACTGGTCTACAAACCCTAAAAGAACCCTATCAAGGTCAGCAAATGCCACGAGGCCAAAAACAACAGAAAATTATAAAGCATATGAAAAAACCAGACGATATGGATAACCCAAGCCCAAGCACCCAAATCAAAAGACCAGAAGAGACACACCTAGAGCAGCTACTCAAAGAACTAAAGATGAACAATGAGACCCTAGTACGGGATATGAAGGAAATCAAGAAGACCCTAGAAGAGCATAAAGAAGACATTGCAAGACTAAATAAAAAAATGGATGATCTTATGGAAATTAAAGAAACTGTTGACCAAATTAAAAAGATTCTGGACACTCATAGTACAAGACTAGAGGAAGTTGAACAACGAATCAGTGACCTGGAAGATGACAGAATGGAAAATGAAAGCATAAAAGAAACAATGGGGAAAAAAATTGAAAAACTCGAAATGGACCTCAGGGATATGATAGATAATATGAAACGTCCGAATATAAGACTCATTGGTGTCCCAGAAGGGGAAGAAAAGGGTAAAGGTCTAGGAAGAGTATTCAAAGAAATTGTTGGGGAAAACTTCCCAAATCTTCTAAACAACATAAATACACAAATCATAAATGCTCAGCGAACTCCAAATAGAATAAATCCAAAAAAACCCACTCCGAGACATATACTGATCACACTGTCAAACATAGAAGAGAAGGAGCAAGTTCTGAAAGCAGCAAGAGAAAAGCAATTCACCACATACAAAGGAAACAGCATAAGACTAAGTAGTGACTACTCAGCAGCCACCATGGAGGCGAGAAGGCAGTGGCACGATATATTTAAAATTCTGAGAGAGAGGAATTTCCAGCCAAGAATACTTTATCCAGCAAAGCTCTCCTTCAAATTTGAGGGAGAGCTTAAATTTTTCACAGACAAAGAAATGCTGAGAGAATTTGCTAACAAGAGACCTGCCCTACTGGAGATACTAAAGGGAGCCCTACAGACAGAGAAACAAAGACAGGACAGAGAGACTTGGAGAAAGGTTCAGTACTAAAGAGACTCGGTATGGGTACAATAAAGGACATTAATAGAGAGAGGGAAAAATATGGCAAACATAATCCAAAGGATAAGATGGCCAATTCAAGAAATGCCTTCACGGTTTTAACGTTGAATGTAAATGGATTAAACTCCCCAATTAAAAGATATAGATTCGCAGAATGGATCAAAAAAAATGAACCATCAATATGTTGCATACAAGAGACTCATCTTAGACACAGGGACACAAAGAAATTGAAAGTGAAAGGATGGAAAAAAATATTTCATGCAAGCTACAGCCAAAAGAAAGCAGGTGTAGCAATATTAATCTCAGATAAAATAGACTTCAAATGCAGGGATGTTTTGAGAGACAAAGAAGGCCACTACATACTAATAAAAGGGGCAATTCAGCAAGAAGAAATAACAATCGTAAATGTCTATGCACCCAATCAAGGTGCCACAAAATACATGAGAGAAACATTGGCAAAACTAAAGGAAGCAATTGATGTTTCCACAATAATTGTGGGAGACTTCAACACATCACTCTCTCCTATAGATAGATCAACCAGACAGAAGACCAATAAGGAAATTGAAAACCTAAACAATCTGATAAATGAATTAGATTTAACAGACATCTACAGGACATTACATCCCAAATCACCAGGATACACATACTTTTCTAGTGCTCACGGAACTTTCTCCAGAATAGATCATATGCTGGGACATAAAACAAGCCTCAATAAATTTAAAAAGATTGAAATTATTCAATGCACATTCTCTGACCACAATGGAATACAATTAGAAGTCAATAACCATCAGAGACTTAGAAAATTCACAAATACCTGGAGGTTAAACAACACACTCCTAAACAATCAGTGGGTTAAAGAAGAAATAGCAAGAGAAATTGCTAAATATATAGAGACGAATGAAAATGAGAACACAACATACCAAAACCTATGGGATGCAGCAAAAGCAGTGCTAAGGGGGAAATTTATAGCACTAAACGCATATATTAAAAAGGAAGAAAGAGCCAAAATCAAAGAACTAATGGATCAACTGAAGAAGCTAGAAAATGAACAGCAAACCAATCCTAAACCAAGTACAAGAAAAGAAATAACAAGGATTAAAGCAGAAATAAATGACATAGAGAACAAAAAAACAATAGAAAGGATAAATATCACCAAAAGTTGGTTCTTTGAGAAGATCAACAAGATTGACAAGCCCCTAGCTAGACTGACAAAATCAAAAAGAGAGAAGACCCATATAAACAAAATAATGAATGAAAAAGGTGACATAACTGCAGATCCTGAAGAAATTAAAAAAATTATAAGAGGATATTATGAACAACTGTATGGCAACAAACTGGATAATGTAGAAGAAATGGACAATTTCCTGGAAACATATGAACAACCTAGACTGACCAGAGAAGAAATAGAAGACCTCAACCAACCCATCACAAGCAAAGAGATCCAATCAGTCATCAAAAATCTTCCCACAAATAAATGCCCAGGGCCAGATGGCTTCACAGGGGAATTCTACCAAACTTTCCAGAAAGAACTGACACCAATCTTACTCAAACTCTTTCAAAACATTGAAAAAAATGGAACACTACCTAACTCATTTTATGAAGCTAACATCAATCTAATACCAAAAACAGGCAAAGATGCTACAAAAAAGGAAAACTACCGGCCAATCTCCCTAATGAATATAGATGCAAAAATCCTCAACAAAATACTTGCAAATCGAATCCAAAGACACATTAAAAAAATCATACACCATGACCAAGTGGGGTTCATTCCAGGCATGCAAGGATGGTTCAACATCAGAAAAACAATCAATGTATTACAACACATTAAAAACTCGAAAGGGAAAAATCAATTGATCATCTCAATAGATGCTGAAAAAGCATTTGACAAAATCCAACATCCCTTTTTGATAAAAACACTTCAAAAGGTAGGAATTGAAGGAAACTTCCTCAACATGATAAAGAGCATATATGAAAAACCCACAGCCAGCATAGTACTCAATGGTGAGAGACTGAAAGCCTTCCCTCTAAGATCAGGAACAAGACAAGGATGCCCGCTGTCACCACTGTTATTCAACATTGTGCTGGAAGTGCTAGCCAGGGCAATCCGGCAAGACAAAGAAATAAAAGGCATCCAAATTGGAAAAGAAGAAGTAAAACTGTCATTGTTTGCAGATGATATGATCTTATATCTAGAAAACCCTGAGAAATCAACGATACACCTACTAGAGCTAATAAACAAATTTAGCAAAGTAGCGGGATACAAGATTAATGCACATAAGTCAGTAATGTTTCTATATGCTAGAAATGAACAAACTGAAGAGACACTCAAGAAAAAGATACCATTTTCAATAGCAACTAAAAAAATCAAGTACCTAGGAATCAACTTAACCAAAGATGTAAAAGACCTATACAAAGAAAACTACATAACTCTACTAAAAGAAATAGAAGGGGACCTTAAAAGATGGAAAAATATTCCATGTTCATGGATAGGAAGGCTAAATGTCATTAAGATGTCAATTCTACCCAAACTCATCTACAGATTCAATGCAATCCCAATCAAAATTCCAACAACCTACTTTGCAGACTTGGAAATGCTAGTTATCAAATTTATTTGGAAAGGGAAGATGCCTCGAATTGCTAAAGACACTCTAAAAAAGAAAAACGAAGTGGGAGGACTTACACTCCCTGACTTTGAAGCTTATTATAAAGCCACAGTTGCCAAAACAGCATGGTACTGGCACAAAGATAGACATATAGATCAATGGAATCGAATTGAGAATTCAGAGATAGACCCTCAGATCTATGGCCGACTGATCTTTGATAAGGCCCCCAAAGTCACCGAACTGAGCCATAATGGTCTTTTCAACAAATGGGGCTGGGAGAGTTGGATATCCATATCCAAAAGAATGAAAGAGGACCCCTACCTCACCCCCTACACAAAAATTAACTCAAAATGGACCAAAGATCTCAATATAAAAGAAAGTACCATAAAACTCCTAGAAGATAATGTAGGAAAACATCTTCAAGACCTTGTATTAGGAGGCCACTTCCTAGACTTTACACCCAAAGCACAAGCAACAAAAGAGAAAATAGATAAATGGGAACTCCTCAAGCTTAGAAGTTTCTGCACCTCAAAGGAATTTCTCAAAAAGGTAAAGAGGCAGCCAACTCAATGGGAAAAAATTTTTGGAAACCATGTATCTGACAAAAGACTGATATCTTGCATATACAAAGAAATCCTACAACTCAATGACAATAGTACAGACAGCCCAATTATAAAATGGGCAAAAGATATGAAAAGACAGTTCTCTGAAGAGGAAATACAAATGACCAAGAAACACATGAAAAAATGTTCAGCTTCACTAGCTATTAGAGAGATGCAAATTAAGACCACAATGAGATACCATCTAACACCGGTTAGAATGGCTGCCATTAAACAAACAGGAAACTACAAATGCTGGAGGGGATGTGGAGAAATTGGAACTCTTATTCATTGTTGGTGGGACTGTATAATGGTTCAGCCACTCTGGAAGTCAGTCTGGCAGTTCCTTAGAAAACTAGATATAGAGCTACCATTCGATCCAGCGATTGCACTCCTCGGTATATACCCGGAAGATCGGAAAGCAGTGACACGAACAGATATCTGCACGCCAATGTTCATAGCAGCATTATTCACAATTGCCAAGAGATGGAAACAACCCAAATGTCCTTCAACAGATGAGTGGATAAATAAAATGTGGTATATACACACGATGGAATACTACGCGGCAGTAAGAAGGAACGATCTGGTGAAACATATGACAACATGGATGAACCTTGAAGACATAATGCTGAGCGAAATAAGCCAGGCACAAAAAGAGAAATATTATATGCTACCACTAATGTGAACTTTGAAAAATGTAAAACAAATGGTTTATAATGTAGAATGTAGGGGAACTAGCAGTAGAGAGCAATTAAGGAAGGGGGAACAATAATCCAAGAAGAACAGATAAGCTATTTAACGTTCTGGGGATGCCCAGAAATGACTATGGTCTGTTAATTTCTGATGGTTGTAGTAGGAACAAGTTCACTGAAATGTTGCTATATTATGTAACTTTCTTGGGGTAAAGTAGGAACATGTTGGAAGTTAAGCAGTTATCTTAGGTTAGTTGTCTTTTTCTTACTCCCTTGCTATGGTCTCTTTGAAATGCTCTTTTATTGTATGTTTGTTTTCTTTTTAACTTTTTTTTTCATACAGGTGATTTGAAAAAAGAAGGGAAAGTTAAAAAAAAAAAAAAAAAAAAAAGAAAAAAGACAAACAAGGGGAAAAAAAAAAAAAAAAAAAGATGTAGTGCCCCCTTGAGGAGCCTGTGGAGAATGCAGGGGTATTCGCCTACCCCACCTCCATGGTTGCTAACATGACCACAGACATAGGGGACTGGTGGTTTGATGGGTTGAGCCCTCTACCATAAGTTTTACCCTTGGGAAGACGGTTGCTGCAAAGGAGAGGCTAGGACTCCCTGTATTTGTGCCTAAGAGTCTCCTCCTGAATGCCTCTTTGTTGCTCAGATGTGGCCCTCTCTCTCTGGCTAAGCCAACTTGAAAGGTGAAATCACTGCCCTCCCCCCTACGTGGGATCAGACACCCAGGGGAGTGAATCTCCCTGGCAATGTGGAATATGACTCCCAGGGAGGAATGTAGACCTGGCACCGTGGGACGGAGAACATCTTCTTGACCAAAAGGGGGATGTGAAAGGAAATGAAATAAGCTTCAGTGGCAGAGAGATTCCAAAAGGAGCCGAGAGGTCACTCTGGTGGGCACTCTTATGCACACTTTAGACAACCCTTTTTAGGTTCTAAAGAATTGGGGTAGCTGGTGGTGGATACCTGAAACTATCAAACTACAACCCAGAACCCATGAATCTCGAAGACAGTTGTATAAAAATGTAGCTTATGAGGGGTGACAATGGGATTGGGAAAGCCATAAGGACCAAACACCACTTTGTCTAGTTTATGGATGGATGTGTAGAAAAGTAGGGGAAGGAAACAAACAGACAAAGGTACCCAGTGTTCTTTTTTACTTCAATTGCTCTTTTTCACTCTAATTATTATTCTTGTTATTTTTGTGTGTGTGCTAATGAAGGTGTCAGGGATTGATTTAGGTGATGAATGTACAACTATGTAATGGTACTGTAAACAATCGAAAGTACAATTTGTTTTGTATGACTGCGTGGTATGTGAATATATCTCAATAAAATGATGATTAAAAAAAAAAAAACAAAAAAAACAAATAGGAGGTAGATGAGGTAAAGGAGAAAAAAGGACACGATACCCTTCTTTCTTGTCAACCTCTATCCCTATGTGGGTTATGTACAGAACTCATGCTTTTTAATGAAGGATCCACCCTCAAATTTCTATGTTGCAATGTGATGGGTTCCCATGTGGGTGTAGGATTAATAACCTCCTCTCATTTATTTATACCCTTATACACTTATACTGGTATGGTCCTTCATACATTGTTCAAAAGACAAATTTAACTCATTTTAGTCTCACAGCATCTTATGCGATAAACTTATTGGTTATACTCCCGCTTTACAGAGGAGAGCACTAAGGAAGAAGGGAAAAAAAAACCTAGTCTAGGTCACCACAGCTAGCTGGAAATGGAATGGAACTGATCATTAGTTCATTGTTTGCTTTATTATTCCACATTGCTTTTTCTCAACTTGGCTCCTTTCTAAATAAAAAAAAATAAAGCAACAACAGTGTAAGTGTGTGTACGAGGCAGAGACAGAGATGAAAAGAGAGAGAGAGAGAAGAGAGTCTGAGAGAATCAGATAAAAGAAAGCACAAGTCATGGGATAGTCTGTTAAGTATTTATCATATAATACCTGAATGTCTTTAACAATGAAGACAATTTTGATGGAAATAGAAATATTGCCTTTGACTGCAAAGAAATAAATATTCACACCCTGAAAAAAAAAAAAAATAATAATAAGCTATGATTTCTCTTCTTCTTCACTTACAGAGTCTGAGTTCCAAGCAGGACACAACCCAGCCAGCAACTGCACTCACATCCAGTCCCATTTAAACATTCTTGCAACAATGCAGTCGCCACGGAGCAGTAAACAGTGTTCTAGATCAACACGGTCCAATAGAAATATGATCAAGTCAACATGTAATTTTACATTTTCTAGTAGCTGCACTAAAAAAAAAGTGCAAAGAAACAAGTGAACATGTGAAATTAAGTTTATAATATATTTTATTAAATCCAATATATATATAGAATATTGTCATTGTAACATGTAATCAACATAAAATTTCTGAGATTTTTAATTTTCTTTTTCTTTTCTGTACTAAGGCTTCAGAATCCAGTGTTTATCTCCATTTGGACTAGCCATGCTCCAGGTGCCCAGTAACCACATGTGGCTTGTGGCCACCATATTGGATTGTGCAGCTCTAGATCCTTACTATTCAAAGTATGGCTTGCTGATCAGCTGCCTCCCTTCCACCTGGCACTCATTAGAAATGCAGAATCTCAGAATCTGCATTTCAACCAGATCTGCAGATGATTCGTGTGCACAGTAAAGTTTGAGCAGCACTGTGCCAATGCTTGGCTGAACCAGAAAGGGCCTCTCCTCTCACTTGTCATCCTTGGCACCTCTTTTCTCCCATAGCTCTCCAGTGGGCTTTCCAGTGGCTTTCCCTGGTTCCATTTGAGATCCTGCAGAGAGTTTTTAAAATGTGACAACTGGGCCCCACTCCCAAGATCCTGATTTAATTGGTCCAGGGTGGGACCTGGGAATGAGATATTTTTTGAGACGCTCCACAGATGGTTCTAGCATGCAGCCTGGCTGGAGAATCACGGGCCAGCCCAACACCCGGTGCTGACTGTGGCTCATCCAGGCTCGACTAGTATAAGGGTAAAAAGACCTGCACTTGCATCCTTGGGGGCTCTAGAGTAAGTCAGATTGTGCAGTGCAGCTCATATAAGCAACTAAATATTTGTAAATGTGTCCAAATAGTCTTCATTGTCTCACAGACTCCCAGAAATTGACGTCATAGGTGAATACGTCAATTTTATATGTGAATAGCATCTCTTTGGGAAAATAAGGTGCTCTTATTTTGGCTGCAGCTATCCATTCACGGTTGAAATTTGTTGCTTGGTCAATTCCTCTTAGGTTATTGAAATATGAGGGGAATACAGCCTTCATACATTTATTAAATAATTGTCTTTTTAAAAAGTGCCCATATTAACATTGTTGGTCCTTTCAAGGAAACAGTTAAATTCAACAGATTTTTACTGAGCCTCTACTGTGTCCACTACCTGAGGGACTGCCAAGATCCAATGTGACCCAGACCCTGCCTTCCAGGATGTCCCTACCTCATGGGGATCCAGCAAGGATCTGGGATTCTGCAGAGTTGAGTCCTATCTGTCCTTCAATGTCTCAATCTATAAAAACTGAGGTTAAATATAAAATTTTTATTACCAGTATTTAGGATGTCTGGGGGATTCCAAGCACCATCACTTTTTAATATTATAGTTAGCATTTTTTTTGACCTTAAAAAGTAATCTTGACGTATAAATTTAATTTCCTAGAGTTGCCCAATTTCTTTTTGCAAAGAAAGCTTTCTGGATGAGGCATAAATATAAGTTGATCATTTATTTCCACTGTTTTGAAACATCATATATTTAACATAATAATGAAATAATCAGAGATTTGTTCAGGGTTTTTATTATGCAAATCATGAATGCTAAAAAGGAAAAAGTTTGGGTACCCCATTTCCTTCCAGCATATGTGTTTGTGTGGGTGGGCGAGTGTGCCCACATACTCTGTGTGCATTTGCCTGCCTGATAAAGAGCAGAGAAAGGCAGAACAGGAGAAAGGGCCAAGGATCCCTGGCTGTGACATAGTCGAAAGATCACATTTTACGTAATATCTCTCAGATTGAACCCCAGAACCAGAAGAATTAAATGGCAAATGTGACTTGCAAAACGTAGTTCTGCAAGAAGTTTTGTGCTAAATGAAAGCAGACAGTCAAAAAGCCAGTAAGAGAGGCAGAGGGAAGTGTAAGCAGAGGAATGTAAGAGAAAAGGCGGCTTTTAAAGGCTGATTTGTGGGAGGATGCATGACTGATGAGACAAGGCAAACAGCTGTCAGCAGTGAGACCTGCCCCACGCCATGGAGCTAGCCTGCATTGTCTTGAGGAGCCACCCGGGCTGCCCTCCTAGGAAACTGACAGGCCTCTTTGGGAAGAACAAGCCTCGTTTTCAGAGCAAATCAATTTGACAGCATACTGGTCATTCCATGTTATCAGGTAGGAGCTTAGCATCGCCACCTCCAGGAGCGGTTTAGCAGACCGCAGGCTGCCTGCTCATGGCTGATGAGCCTCCCACCCAGAGCAGATGGTTATGAGCTGGATGCAGATGTGGCATCCCTGTGCCCTTTGCACACTGGCTCACCACCCAGCGTGCAGCCAGGAGACAGAGGCTTGGCAGGAGCCTTTCTGGTTCTCACTTGCAATCCCCCCTCACAGACCTGCTGTTCACACATCATTCTAGGATGTAGACAGTAGTTGAGCCCTTGAGACTGTAAATGTCAGCTTGCCATCACACGTCTTCCCATGCTCATCATCCTGAAGGGCAGGGCAACCTAAAACAGACGATCACCAGCACGGCAGGTAAAATAGATAGTTGAATCCAATGGGGTGTGAGTAAAAGGCCTAACTCCCAACTCTTCCCATTTCTGAGCATTCACCTGTTGAGCCCATCTCCCTGGAAAATTACCTTTTTGATTGTGAGACACCTAGGAAGGAATAACAGCATGCTTCCCCAAGTAGCTTCTTTGGGAAATAATAACATGTCAGGAAAGGAGGAACCCTTTGCAGCTGACATCCACAGGAGCTCTTTTCCCATCTTCAGATGCTGTCAAGGTAAGTGAAACTTTGCACAGTTCTGCTAAACAGTGGATGAGCAGCTGGGACCGACAGCCAGTGAACTGGAAGCCTGGCGGTGATTCAGAAACACAGAGCTTGCCAAACCTGTGTGTTTTATAAGAATGAGGCAGAAAAGGGAAGTGGAGAGAGAATAACTAATGAAGAAGTACTTGTAAAATAGAACCTGTCTAGATTTGGAAGCCAGTGTGACAGCTCCAGGAGGGAGAGGGAGCCAGCCTGTCATTAGGACGGACGAACACAGGAGCACTGGCTGTCTCCTTCTAAAATGAGCACAAGTGGCCCTGAAACAGGGTGAACCACACAGAAATGAAGTGCTTTAGACAGACACAGGCTTTACAGCACAAGCCAGAATAGCCTGACATGAGCCAAAGAAACCTGCAGATAACTGAACGAATGCAAAAATGAAAGGATCAGCTTTACCAGGACTTCTTTTCCAGCGTCAACATTCCACAGTGTGTGAAGACTAATAGCTTAATTGTAAAGAAAATATAGCAACATAGCTGAAATTTAAGACAATTAAAGGGACAAATCCCTGGTATAACCCTAATAGAGGTATAGTCGATTCTCCTTATTCGTGGTAGGTAGTTGCTAATTTGTGAACACTGAATTAGCAAGCACTGAACCATTGCTTCCATGGGATATCTGGTTTAGGTTCCTGGGATCCTCTGGTCACAACATTTTCATCAACTGATCAATACTTGTTTCATGTGCGCTGCTGTTTAAAGAAACCTTATTTAATATATATTGTCAATTCATCAA
Organism: Choloepus didactylus; assembly: GCF_015220235.1. Taxonomy (NCBI): domain Eukaryota; kingdom Metazoa; phylum Chordata; class Mammalia; order Pilosa; family Megalonychidae; genus Choloepus; species Choloepus didactylus. The sequence goes on along the minus strand of NC_051311.1, from coordinate 139,971,014 downwards.
TATTGAACTTACGGCCGATAGTACTATAAGACACACCTGAACAAATCTTATCTAACACACATTCTCCATAAGGCACAACTCAGCCTTCTTGTGCTTAGGAGCACTAGACAGCACTGCAGCCTTATATTTTGGGACCATTCAAAAGAGCAAAATTACTGACAAAAAGCACAAAAATGCAAAAAAAATGTGGCACTAAACCTACCGTGTAAAGGACACTTGTTTATAGTATGAGCGCTGAAACAAGAAGGCAGAGTGGCCGTGTAAAGGACACTTGTTTATAGTATGAGTGGCCGTGTAAAGGACACTTGTTTATAGTATGAGCGCTGAAACAAGAAGGCAGAGTGGCCTTGTTCATCCTGAACTGGAACTGTGGATGTCTGGCAACTCAGATTTTTCACTGCTCTGTGCATGGTCACAAAAAAACACGAAAGTGCCACAGTATTGATTTGGGGGTTACAAATAAATTTCAGTGAGTAGGCAAATTCACAAATACAGAATCCACAAATAATGAGGCTCAATTGTATTTATTTTGCATATACTTTTCTAGTCTTGCCCACACATATACATTTTTACAAAATTTTCAGAGTACCCAGAATTTCATGCTTTTTTTTCATTTGTCCTTACATCATAAGCATTTCCCAGTGTTGTTGCATGTTCTTCTTTTCATTGATAATGGCTATAAAAAATTCAGTCTAATGGATATACCCTAACTTGCTGAAATATTTCTCTACTCTATAAAGAAATTACATGCTTCTTAAGAATAACTTCACTGTGGTATAATTGAATACAATAAATCTGACATATTTAATTTGTACAATTTGATAAGTTTGACAGATTTGTGTACTTGTGAAACCATACCCACAATCAAGATAAAATCATATCCATCACTCCCCAAAGTTTCCTCAGCCCCTTCGTAAACTCTTCCTCCCTTCTGGGTCATTTCTGTGTCTTCATAGGCTTTGTGGTAGACTGTTATTTCATGCCCCGCTCTGTTGAATCTAAGCTGCCTTGGGATCTGTTTTAAACAATAGAATGCGGTGAAAATGATGCTATGACAGTTATAGACCTACATACACCTTAAAAACCACTGGCTGCTTCTGCTTTTGCACTCTGGGAACATTTCTTCCTGGACCCTAGCTGCCATCCCAGTACTCCTGCCCACAGTACGTGAAGCAGAACTGCCCAGTGCTCACCTTGAGTTCCCTTCTACAGTTTGGCTTCTGGTCCTATCCCCTCTAGAAAATGCTCTCACCAGGGGTCCACCAGTTAAATACTTGCTGCTTATTTGACCAAGAGGAGCTTTTCAATCCTCATCTTATTTGACCTCTCAGCTGCATTTCTGTTTATCATTCCCTTGAAAATATTTTTTTTCCCTACATACATTGAGTACAATAGATTCGTGCAGCCAAATTTTCAAGACCTAAAGAAAGAGCAGCTGGAAAAGCATAAACTTTTATTTCACTTTCACACAAACCCTGGAGTCTGTATGTTTGTTCTGTTCTGTGACACCGTCAGAGGCCCAGGTTCTGTTTTGTGCTCCAACATTCCTACGTGTTCTACTAGTCTGCGGGGTCCAAGACAGCTCTTCACCATCGCTGTGTTCCACCATCAGAAAAGGGGAAAGTACATGGGGAAGGCAGATCCTTTTCCTTTAAGAGAATGACCTCTAGTTGTACACATCACTTCCGCTCCAGGCCCATTAGCCAGAATGTGGTCACATGGTCACATCTAGTTGCAATGGAAGTTGGGAAATGTAGTCTTTTGCTGGGTGGCCATGCACCCTACTAGCAGTCTCTACCATACTCACTGATTGCTCCTTCTCAGTCCCCTCTGTAAACTTCTCGTTCTCTATCTAGTCCTTAAATGCTGATATTCCATAGACCTCTCTCCCATCTTCTTCCTTTTTCCCTCTACAATACTCCCTGGGATTTAACAACCCATGGGAAGTTTGTGCCCTCCTTTGACCTTCCTGCCAATTCCACCCTCCCCCAGCCACCCAGTTCCAAAGGAAAAACAGATTTGTTTTACCATTAGCCACAGCTCATCTGCAGAGCTAAGTTATGTGTGTGGGAGGAGAGAGAGGTCAGGAAGTCCTTGGAAAGGTTTTCCAAAGCTTTGTAGAAATAATTTTTAAAAAAATATTTTTCTGTTCTGAGATATGAGACCATTTTGTTCTTCTTTTACATAGAAAAGAGTAAGCAGATTCTATGGAGAAAAGCCATGTGGATCTGAATTCCCTAGGTGTGGTCAATAATAGCCAACTTTCAAACCATATAGCACTTTGTAAATCCATTTATTTCATGTAATCTCCACAACAAATTGGTCAGGAAGATAGCATCCAAGTTTTAATAAAGAGGAAGGTGGTGCCCAGATCCGTGAGGTCGCCTGCCAGCCAAGGCGAAGTCAGGGTCTGTACTGAGTTCCCACCTGGATGCGTCCGGATGTGACTGGCAGAGTTACCAGAAGGAACACTTGGGGGCTAGACATGTCATAAGGGATCTGGTCTTCTGGGGGTGGGGGGTGCTCACACATGAACAAGGGACAGGTCTGACTGCAGATCTGTGCAGGTGTAGAGAGAGTGGGGCAGGCTGATACAGACTACAATTAAAACCCAAGTCCTAATTCTGGGAAGGGCCCACAATCAGGGACTGGGAGCACAGGAAGATGGCAGATCCTGCAAGGGGATCTGTTGAGTTACTGTTGAATGCAGATCTTCCTTCCTGAGTCCACTATTTTGGACTTTCCTCTTGCTGGGTGCTGCTGGCTGTGCCAGGTCCTTCTGGGTCTCCATCAGGCTGGCACTGACTTAAGGTCTGCTTGCCTCAGTGACTTCGGGGCTGGTGTGGGCAGGTGCAGAGAAGGTACAGCTGACTGGAGCATGTTTGGCCTCATGAGGTTCTGGGCATCACTCTGTCCTTCCACCTGCCTCTTGGCCAGAGGATGTAAGCAGAGACTGAAGGGAGGGTCTGTGGCTGCTGGGCCCAGGAGGGAAAAAGCACCTTCCTCGCAGTTTGCCATGACTGGGCACTATCAGTGATTTCAGCTACCCTCATGCGATGCGGAGGAGAGGGCAGGAGGCCAGGGCTCCAAGCATCAGCAGTAATAGGACAATAATGCCAAACTTCCTTCCTCTTAAAGTGCCAAAGTGGATTTTAAAAATCATTATCACTATTAATACACATAATGCTTGCTTATTGTGGAAAAATCAGAAATCAAGGGTAAGGAAAAAGATTAAAATCACCCAGAATTTCACCACCAGGAGACAATAAATGTTGATGTAATTTTGTGTGGGTCATTCCAGATTTCTTCTTTGTATTTAGAGGTATCATGACTTTTTTTAAAGATAAGATCATACCATACAAACGGTATGGCATCCAGACTTGTTTCACTCATTAGTGTATTGTAAAAGTCTGTTTCAAGAAACACACTTACACAACACGATTTTTGGATGGTAAAATGTCATATGAATATACCATATGTCATATGAATATACCATATAAATATAGCATATGAACATATCAAGAATCCCCCTTTGTTGAACATATAGGTTAATTCAATTTGTCCTTTATAAAGAATATTAGGACTGACATTCCTGTGACTTCTTTAAAATAAACTCCCAGATTTGGAAGTAATACATACTTTTAAAGCTTTTAACGTATATTGCTCTCCAGATAGAGTATTTCTTTCATCTACTGCCCAGTTTTTGAACAAGCCTGATTCAAATGACAGCCCGCTGTTGATATTAATTGATTAGATCTTTTCAAGCTTATTGAGGTATAATTTACATACGATGAATGACATCCTTCTAAAATGTACAACTTGATGATTTTGGACAGACATACACACCTGTGAAACCTCAGCTACAATCAAGATATTCAACATTTCCATCACACACAAGTTTCCTTGTGCCCCTTTGTCGTACTTTCTTCCCTTTGCCTGGCTCCAGCACTGCTGATCTGCTTTTTATCAACACAGGTCAGTTTATATGTTCTAGAATTTTATATAGGTGGAATCACATAGGAAGTACCCTTTTGCTTCTTGCTTTTTCACTTAGCATAATGATTTTTAGGGTATCAGTAGCTTATTCCTCTTTAATTGCTTTTAGTAGTCCTTTTCACAGTTATATCCCATTTTGTTTATCTAATCACCCATTGATGGACATTTGGGCTGTTTCCTGTTTTAAGTTCATGTGAATAAAGCTGCCCTGAACACTTGTGTACAAGTCTTTGTGTGGATATATATATATATATTATATATTTATTTAGTCTCGATACCTAGAAACATAATAGCTACATCATATGGTAGGTGCATTTTAAATCTTTAATGAAATTGCCAAGCAGTTTTTAAAAATGGTTGTATCATTTTACATTCCTATCAGCAATGTATGATCTCCAATTGCACCATATCTTTGCCAACACTTTGTATTGTCAGTCTTTTAAATTTTAGCCATTTTTCATTTTTAATTTCAGCTAATGACTAATAAGGTTCAACATTTTTCCATGTGCCAGTTAGCCATTTGTGTATCTTTGTTCAAGTGTCTGTTCAAATATTTACCTATTTTAGAAATTCAGTTGTCTTATTATTGAGTTATAATAGTTGTTTCTATATTCTGTAAATAAGTCTTTTGTCAGATACATGTATTGTGAATATTTTCTCCCCTTCTATGACTCAGTGTCTTTCAATGTGCCAAGGTGTTTCATTTTGATGAAGTTCAATTTATCATTTTTTCCTTTTATGGATATTTTATGCCCTAAGAAATCTTTGCTTGTCCAAGGTACCAAAGATGTTTCTCCTCCTTTTTCTTCTAGAAGTGTTAAAGCTTTAGCTTTTACATTTAGATCTGTGATGTATTTTGAATTAACCTTTGTGTATGGTGTGAGGTAAGGATAATCAAGTAGCCTCTATAAATTTATATTAGTATGAAATATATATATAATATATAATATATATATAATATATATATGATATATATATATATATACATAAAGAAATGGTAATTTTAAAAGGAATAAGGACAAAAGAGAAAAAGGGCAAGAGAAAGAGGAAGGAAGGGCAAAAAAGGATATAAGGCAGGCAAACATCTGGGAATGTTCTTGCTTTCCAACCCAGCAGCAAAACTTGGTGTTATAAATCTATCAAAAAATAAACCAGCCTGCCTTCAGCTCTAGAGCTGTGAATTCTCAGCTGAATAAGGAAGTGTTTCATTCAGTTTAATTTGCATTTTAATGCAATGCAAATACTAAATTAGTAGGAAGTGAATGGGGAAAAGTGCCACCAAGAGAAAATGCGTGGTTAAAAAGTTGAACCCAGTATGTCAGTGTGAGGGGCATGAAGGTAACAGATGAAGAGACATAAGGGCTGATAAAATACAGAGTCGGTTTATTTGAAAGATCTAAGGACAGAAAGAAATGTTACATCAGATGGGTGGCAGCCGGCTCTGTGGGTGTAATTATGAGCTGCGTCTTTGTTTAAAGTTCATTTGAGATTAGTGTTAGTGGAATGGTAATGATACGAAATGCAGGAAAATGTTGGCAGGGAAAGCGCTGATGTAGTTGTCTACATGCTGCACAGAAAGTAGGCCTGGAGTAAACACAAGTTTTCACACAATGCCACAGATCATACACTGAAAATGGAAACACATCCTTCAAAATTCACGCTGCATGAGCTCTTTGTATCTGCTGACAGCTTTGTTGAAGATTGGAGTGTTATTTAAATGTCTTTTTTTTCTCTAAAGATAAAGAACAGTTTTGGTTTTAATTGACTAGCAAAGAACAAAGACTTCACTCTTTGATATAGTGATGTTGTCTTTAAATGCTGCCTGTCATGGACTGCTGGCCTAGTTTGGACAGAATGTGTGTTTGATGCCACACCTTCCCCAATCGCGTTGTCCCTTCCCTCTCCTGGCAGCTGGACCCCGCTTCTCAGCCCACGCCTCCCAGCCATGCATTTTCTCTGGTGGTTCAGTATATCCTGTTCTTACTAAAAATTTAGAGGCGGAGTAGACTGTAGATGAAGAAGGCTTGAGGGTGTTGAAAGTACACCTCACAGAAGTGAACAGCGGAGAGCAGGAGTCTGTGATGTTAGTGGCAGCCCGAGCCTGAATTGAGAAGTACCTCGAGTCCTTTGCTGGCCTCCGGGGGAAAAAGCCATAAACACTGGCCATGTCTACCACGGGCAAGTGACAGGGCCCAGCAGCATTGGAACCACTGACTTGCCATTTTTGGACTGGCTCAGTGCCAGCCACGTCCACATCATTCTCTTGAGGGGTCCAATTCCATACAAGACAGCTCAAGGGAAGTTCTCACTTAAAGCCACCTCGGTGCAAAGACAGAAGTTCTCTTTGGAATCCACCTCTTCTGCGCTTATAAAGGAAGCCAGGATAATGGGGGGAAATGCTATACACTGGGTTTAATTAAATATCCTCTCTTTTTCAAGGACTTTTCAATCTTGCAGGCTCAGAGTTTCTTAGTTTACGATACTGAGGGCTCTGGAATCCAGCACTCTGTGGTCAGAGGAGGTGTGAAGGCCCCTCTGCCTCCTTGGTCCATGGCTGGTTCATGATAGAAACACACCCTAGAGAATGCCTGTTGTTGTTCTTAACACAGTAACTCGGAGGGAACAAATGATACTAAAAATTTCTACAACTTCAAATAGACCAGGCCAGAGTTGAAAGTTATGATGGTGGGCCCAGATGTTCCCTTAAGTCCCTAACATCCAAAACATTACTTTTCTGAGCCTTAGTTTATTCATCTGCAAAATGGGAGACACTGGCGTCTAAAGGAAAGTTGGGGGACTTTCCCCTCTTCCTCTCCCTTCCAGCTGCAACTCTGTCATGGTTGTCGCTGGTAGGCGTGGCTTTCATTAGGTCTGGTTAAAAGGACAAGGGTGCTGTGTCCTTACTTCTATCTGCAGAGAAGGTGTTCAGTGTCCTCCTTTACTCTGGGGACTGGGGACCACTACACCACCTGACTTTCCTTTGCAAGCTTCACTCTCAGGCTACAGACTGCTCTCCTCTCCCTGCCTCCCTATCGAAACTTCCCTCTCTTTTGTCTGTGCTCTCAGGAACTTGCTCCACGCTAAACCACAGTTAGTCAACCTGATCAAGTAATTCTTACACGTGCATTAGTGGCTGTGGACACAGGGACATCTTGTGACCTTCCTAAGTAATACATGTATGTTGTAACAGGCCTTCCAGAGACAGTGTCCTAACCTCGTCAAAACTTTATTCATTGATTCAGGGACTACACAGAGTGAGTTCTCTGATGGGAATTTCAGTGAGGCCACTGGGACAGACTGTAGGAGAATGGATATATTTGCAACCCTTAAAATTACAATACACAGGTAGTCCCTTGCTTGGTTTTATGTAGGATCAGCCACTGGAGAGGATAATCCTTCCCCCGGAAGCCATTGATCCTGTCCTTAACTCCTGTGGGGCAGGACTGGGTCATGATTATGTCATCATGGAGTTGGCTGTTTGTTTTGACCTTGAGGAATTACTTGATCTCATGTGTAAGTCAAGGGCCCTGTGTCCTGCCCTGCAGTTACTCCATCACACCAGGTTGGGAAGAGATGTCCTCAGTGCTGCTTTCGGTTGCTTACCAACTCTCAGGAAAGTGTTTCAAGGCCTCAATTACATGGTTGTCACCTCGGTCTTTGTGAGCTGGACTGGGAACACAGTCATCCTTTACAATCTTTTTATAGACATAGTTTCAGTTCCAATAAACTTTGGGAACAGGCTCATTCTCATCTAAACTCCCTTGTGTCAAGATTAGGTGTGTGATTGGTGAGGTTTGTAGCCCTTATCAGCTCTTAGCCTTCTCTCTGTCCCGGTCACGGTCATGGCAAGCCTCACTCCGCCTGAGCCAGTGCCTGGGGGAATGGGAGAGGCTTAGTAAAGCTCATGAGTACACCTGGGGGCAGGTGGGTGGGACAGAGGTGCCTGGCTAGAGACAGATTAAATAATGCATGAAAAAAATGTTAAAAGAGATTGTCTGAGTCCTTGAGGCATGATGGGAGATTTTAATTTTCTTCTGTATACTACAAGGAGCATATATTGCTTTTGAGACAAAGAAGAATTATTTTTCAATGAAAGAAAAAGGAATTTACTCTCCAAGTTATGCTTGAAAAAGAATCTAAAAAGAAAAGAGCCAGGCCTGATGGTGGGAAGGAGTATTACTGCCACACCATCTGTTACATCTTCTTAAGTGTCCCACGGTGTGAGAAGACAATAGAAACCACAGATTGGATTGAGAGTAAAACATGTACAATTGTGATAGGTGGGGAGTGGTCAGGCATTTGTTAAAGGTGGAGGCAACAACACGCTTTTTTGTTCCTTCCAAATTGACTCATATCCAACTCTGAGCACTCCACTCCACCCTCCACCCCTAAACCCAGGCTCCCTGCCCCCTCCAGTGACTGGCTCAAGAACTGGAAGCTAATGTGGTCCTAAAAAACAAAGTGGAGGGCAGAGCCTGCTCCCTCGTCACAGCAGTTGCCCTGGATACGCAGTCCCCTCTGCCCCCTGCAGCTGCCCGTGTGGGTTCCACCCCCTCTGAGGGACGCCGTGTCCCCATGCGGCTGCCTCCCCACTGGCCACCCGCTCTGCCTTGAAGACCTTTGCTGCAACCAGTGGCTCCTTCTCCCAAGTATCACCTAGCTCCCCCCTGGCGTCCCTCACCCTCCAAATTCACAAAACCTCCAACCACTTCCTAGAATTGGGGCCGCCATCCCTCCCAGCCCTTCAAAGCCCACATCTCAAATTCCTGGGCTCTGTCTCTCTGCTCCAACTCCTGTCCCTTTTGTGCAACTACTCCTGACTTTCCCCTAGATGAGTCCAGAACTACCAAAAAAAGACCTGGGTAGGGGATGTCTTTTCAGCAGCCTTTAAAACACAGAAAAGCTAATCCTTCCACATGGGACAAGGGGGCTCAAAACTTAAGAACATAAAGGTCCAGCTAGTTTTTGTGAAGGAAAAGGAGGAAATTACCATTTTATTCTTTTGCTCAGAAGCTCAAAGCAGCAAAATAAATAACAAAATGGATGCATATATGCAAATAAAATATGTAAGTAAAGCAATTGCTCCAATTGCAGAAGTGTATCTGGGGTGGGGGAGGGGCTGGGATCTGTTTCCTCCTCCCCAACATATTCCCCCAGTGCTGTGCCTTTTCAATGTTTTTTTTTTTTTGAAGGTACTAAGTTGACAAAATGGTGGTTAAGACTATGCTCAAGATCACAGGGTAAAACTGGGACAGCGTGATGCAAAGCAGCGGGTCCGAGGGCGGCTGCTTTCTCCGCTCACTCCTCTGCCAGCTGTGGCAGCGAGCTGACCTTCCTTGGCCTCTGACAATGTATTCCTCGGTGGTTCACCCAGAGAAATAAAGATTTGCAAATAAGAACCCTGAGAGAAGACGAAGAGCACTGGGGGCTTTCAGTTTGGCGAGGCGTGGGCTCAGGTGCCTTCTCCCCAGTCTAAGGTAATCTTGATGGATTCCTGTTTGAAGATGAAGCATTGACCAGAATCCTGGGCCCAGGCCGTGACTCTGGTTGGGTCCGCTTTCTGGACAGTGTAACCCCAGTCAGAACCCGAAGAAAACTCACTGAGGCAGTAGGAAAGACAATAGCCATCATCATGCCTTTGGCTGCCCAACCCCAAGGACGGACATGGATTTTTTTGTTTTTGTTTTTGTTTTGTTTTGCTTTTCCATTTTTTAAAATTGAGATTGTTCACATACCATACAATTATCCAAAGATCCAAAGTGTACAATCAAATGCCCATGGTACCATCCTATAACTGTGCATCCATCACCACAATTAATTTTTTTTTCAATTTTTAGAACATTTTCATTACTGCAGAAAAGAAATAAAGATGCACAAAAAAAGGAAACTCAAATCCTCCCATATCCCTAACCACCCCCCTCCATTATTGATTCATAGTATTAGTATAGTACGTTTGTTACTGTTGATGAAAGAATGTAAAATACTACTAACTGTAGTATATAGTTTGCAATAGGTATATATATATTTTCCTATATGCCCCTCTATCATTATCTTCTAGTTATAATGTCATACATTTGTTCTAGTTCATAAGAGAGATTCTAATATTTGTACAGTTAATCATGGACAGTGCCCACCACAAGGGTCATTGCTTTATACATTCCCATCTTTTAACCGCCAACTTTCCTTCTGGTGACATACATGACTCTGAGCTTCCCCTTTCCACCACCTTCACACACCATTCAGCACTGTTAGTTATTCTCACAATGTGCTACCATTACCTCTGTCCATTTCCAAATGTTTAAGTTCATGCTAGTTGAACATTCTGCTCATAATAAGCAACCTCTCCCCATTCTTTAGCCCTGTTCTATATCCTGATAACTTACATTTCATGTCTATGAGTTTACATATTATAATTAGTTCATATCAGTGAGACCCTGCAATATTTGTCCTTATGTGTCTGTCTTATTTCACTCAATATATTACCCTCAAGTTTTCTTCATCAACCCATTTTTTTTAAGACAGTTTTGTTCACACACTATACATTCCATCCTAAGTAACAATCAATGGTTCCCTGTATAGTCACGTATTTATGTATTCACCGCCATTGCCACTATCTGTATAAGGACATCTCCATTTCTTCCACAAAGGAGGAGGAAGAGTCAAAGAAGTTACAGACACAGGAGAAAAAGATAAAAAGAAAGAGGAAAAAAAGAAACAAAACATGACAGCTAGGAAGCAACAAAAGGAAAGAAAGCATTAAACTAAAGTAGAATAAAGAGTCAGACGACATCACCAATGCTGAGTCCCACACCCTTCCCCTATGTTCCCCCATATGCATTCAGCTTTGGTATATTGCCTATGTTACATTAAAGGAAGCATAATACAATGTTTCTGTTAACCGTAGTCTCTAGTTTGCATTGATTGTATTTTCCCCCAATCCCACCCCATTTTTAACACCTTGCAATGTTGACATGCATTTGTTCTACCTCATGTAAAAACAAATTTGTACCTTCTATTGCAATCTTTGAGCACCCTAGGTTTCACTGAATTATACAGTCCCAGTCTTTACCTTTCTTCTTTCCTTCTGGTGTCCCTCATGCTCCTAACCTTCCTCTTTCAACCATACTCACAGTCATCTTTGTTCAGTTTACTTACATTGCTGTGCTACTATCTCCCAAAATTGTTTTCCAGACCTCTTACTCCTGCCTTTTCCTTTCTGTCTGTAGTGCTCCCTTTAGTGTTTCCTGTAGAGCAGGTATCTTGTTCACAAACTCTGTCATTGTCTGTTTGTCAGAGAATATTTTAAGCTCTCCCTCATATCTGAAGGACAGTTTTGCCAGATATAGGATTCCTGGTTGGTGGTTTTTCTGGTTAAGTATCTTAAATATATCACCCCACTTCCTTATTGCCTCCATGGTTTCTGTTGAGAAATCTGCATATAGTCTTATCAAACTTCCTTTGTATGTGATGGATCGCTTTTCTCTTGCTGCCTTCAGGATTCTCTTTTTATCTTTGATGTTTGATAATCTGATTATTAAGTGTCTTGGCGTAGGCCTATTCAGATCTACTCTGTCTGGGGTATGCTGTGCTTCTTGGATCCGTAATTTTATGTCTTTCATAAGAGATGGGAAATTTTCATTGATTATTTCCTCTGTTATTGCTTCTGCCCCTTTTCTCTTCTCTTCTCCTTCTGGGACACCAATGACATGCACATTCCTGCATGTCATTTTGTCCTTAAGCTCCTGGAGATGTTGCTCATATTTTTCCATTATTTTCTCTATCTGTTCTTTTGTGTATAAGCTTTCAGGTGCCTTGTTCTCCAGTTCCTGAGTGTTTTCTTCTGCTTCTTGAGATCTGCTCTTGTATATCTCCATTGCGTCCTTCATCTCGTGTGTTGTGCCTTTCATTTCCATAGATTCTGTCAGTTGTTTTTTTCAAACTTTTGATTTCTACCTTATGTATGTCCAGTGTTTTCATTACACACTTCATCTCTTTTGCCATTTCTTCCCTAAACTTTCTGAATTGATCCAGCACTAGTTGTTTAAATTCCTGTATCTCAGCTGAAGTGTAAGTTTGTTCCTTTGACTGGGCCATAACTTCACCCTAGTGTAGGTTGTAGTATTTTTGTTGTCTAGGCATCTGGCCTCCTTAGTTACCCCAATCAGGATTTCCTAGACCAGAAGGGGCTCAGGTCTTGGAAGGAAGCAATAGTTTGAGGTCTCCCTGAGGGTGTCTTAGAAGATTGATGCACCCTGTGAGGCCTTGAGTCACTGTGCTTTTCTGCCCAGCAGGTGGTGCCTGTTAGCCTGTAGCTCCAGACTGGTGTAGGGAGGTGTGGTGCATGGTTGTTTTCCCCCAGGCTCTGGGGTCTGGTTCTGAATGGAAGGCAGGTAGTAGAGCTTGGCACCGCCTCTTTCCTCTTAGGGAGGATATACCCCCTAGAGAGAGGTCCTTTGCATTTGAATTGTCTCTGACTCTGCTATCTCCACCCTTGTCTGGGTCTGAGCACTGGGAATTGAAAATGGCTGAGGCTTTCTCCACTTGGCCAAAAAAGGGACAGAAAGACCCCCTTCAGGGTCCATCTGTGGCCCCCTCAGTTTCACCTGTCAGCCAGAGAAAGCACCCGGTCCTCTGGCTCCCCCTCTCTCCCAGAGAGGTCCTCCGGCTCTTCAAGGTCAGTCGTCCCCAAAAGCCTCTGTCTGCTTTTTGGGGATTTGTAGCTTGAATTGAGCAGACCACGTGTGCTAATTAAAACCCCAGTTGGAGCTCAGCTTAGCTATATTTGATTGCTTGGAGAGTGCTGCTCTCTAACACCACAAGGCTTTGCAGCTCGGGCTGTGGGGGGAGGGCGCTCCTGGACTGGGTCCACAGTTTTTACTTACAGATTTTATGCTGCAATCTTGGGCATTCCTCCCAATTCAGGTTGGTGTATGATGAGTGGATGGTTATGGTTGTCGCCCCGTGGGTATTCCAGATTATTTTCTAGTTTTATTAGTTGTTTCAGGGGAACTAACTTCCACTCCTCTCTATGCCGCCATCTTCTTCCCCATGTGGTTTTAATAAAAGTGACCAAGGATGTTTTTATTTTTGTGTTTAAAGAACAGTATCAGGCATCTGAAATCTGAAGGGTGCTAACTCACTGAAATCCTGCACAGGTTGTTTCCTGAAGGGGCTTTGCTTTTTACCAAAAACCAGGGAAAAGGGAAGGAGGGGCCATTTTTGAAATGCTCACTGTGCTTTTCAAACTGAGGGATTCCCTCTAACATGGCAGTTACTTGGGGGGTGCCAAGCCACAGGTTAAAAGTCAATTTAACTTGAAGGTTAAGTCTTCTATTTTTATTTATTTTTAGAGGGCTAAGTCTCTTAAATATTACTGTTATATTAAAGCAATCTTGAATGTATAATAATGAGAAGGACAAATTTTCCATGAAGGAAATTTAAGAGGACATTTAAACTTAAAGTATATCAGTTAGGCTATGTGCCCGAGTACCTGGAGGTATGTGTTTACTCTTATCTGTGCTTCTGGAAAGTTCAGTGGAAAACATTTGAAAAAATACTGGGTAGCTCTCAACATCAAGGCACTTTAGCTTCAGCTCTTTATTAGTCAGTACAGTAACACATGTAACAAGCAAGCTCCAAATGTCAGTGGTTTCACACTACAGAGTTCTAATTTCTGCTCACAGCACAGTCCAATGAAGATGTGGAACGGTGGTTTGAGAGATTGATCCATGCAGTCATTCTGGGACCCAAGCTCCTTCCAGAGCCCCCCTGGATCCTCTGCATCCAGCAATCAGATGAATGGAGAGAACATGTGTGATCTCATAGGAGGCTTTAGGGGTCAGGCCTGGAAGTAGCATCCATTGTCCCCACCTAATTTCATTGGCCAGAACTAGTCACATGGTCCCACCCCCATGCAAGGGAGTCAGGAAATGTTATCTGGCTGTGCCTGCAGAAGGAACACACAGATATTGGTGGGCACTAGCAGTCTCTGTCTCAAACTCCTAAGTGGCTGGTTCTTTTCAATGTTTTTAGCTCATATTTCCTACAGAGGGCATAGCCTGGCTCTGCTGATCAGACCACACCAGGTTCCTGGGCAGCCTAGGTTTGCTTCATCACAGTCTCCAGTTCTCAAGGCTCTCGGTTTCATGGGGCCAGACAGAAGGTGAGTTTTCTGCAGAAGGAAGGAGAGTGGCCCCTCCCCAGTTCTGTGGCACAGTGTCACCAGAGGGTCATAAGCAGCACAGCCTGGGAATCTCACTCACCCTCCATCTTACAATCGTACCCCAGGTCAATTTATAAAAACAACATCTCCAGCTTTTGCTATTAACTCTTTCTTTAAGAAGGGCTCAAAAACCAGTCCATGGAACCAGAGGGAGACACAGCTGCCCCACATCCCCTCTCCTGACCCAGGGCTTCACAACTCTAGGCTCTACCTCTCCATCTCAGTCAAATACAAAAGATTTCCGACCATTCAAAGAAATCAAATAGACACTGTTTGGTCTACCTGCCTCAGCACATCACCAGGCAAACCAGGACAAGTCTTAAGTTGCCTGTTCAGGCTCAGCAAAGATCATCTAATTATCTACAATTCCCTCAATTATAGATAGAGAAAAAAATGAATGTGGAATGAATGTTGCATAACCAAATGAGGTGATTATAACTCATTGGTGGCAACCAGAGCAGCTGGACTGAGTTTCGCAGCCACACAATGATGGTCACAGCATTAGGCGTTGAGAACAAGATAGGCTTTGGCATGCAGGACCAAGGGGAAAGGGCAGATCTTAGAGACATTCCTTAGGAAACAGCAGCAAGGCTGCTGACAGAGGGAATGTGTTGGATTCCTTGGCAACGGGGACTTCTATTGAATCTGAAGTTGTTTGGGCCCCTTTGAAAATAATGGTGTTAATCCAAGTATATTATTATCACTGCATTTTCATTTCCTCTTCTCGTTTATGTTTCTATTTCTTGTTGCCCACACCAGTCCCGAATGATTTACCTGCCCTTTTACATACAAACAACACAAATATTTTTAAACACAGTGAGATCACATCCTAACGTTATTAATAGGCCTTTTGTCCTTTTTGTTTGTTTTAACTCCCCATTCTCCACCCTCATCCCGGCCTCTGTTAACCTGTGCTTTAGTTTCTGACTCTAGGAATTTGCATATCATAATTATTTCATATAAGTGAGATCATACAACATTTTGTTCATTTTGAGAGGAAAAGCTCTTCGATTTTTCACATAGGTCTTAATTGGTCTTGAATAGAAAAATAACTTCATTTTTCTTCTTTAATGTTTATTAAGCATCACACCATGCTAAAATTTCTCTGAAGGTTCAAATGATTTTGATGTGGTAGTGCATGGAGAGAACTTACCTCCTATGCCCTAATTATCCCTCTTTTTCTCCTTTGCCTTTTCTGGTCCTCCTTCCACACCAGGTCTCCCAGACAAAGTCACTAAAAGCCAGAGTCAAAATCCACAGTGGAACCTTTCAGAAATGACCACAGAGAGCCTGTCATTTTGCTCCAAAGTGAATTTGTCATCCAGGAGTTGGTCTTTTTTCCTCACCTATATAATGGAGCTTATGATTTATTACAAATTTGGTCCAAGGTCTAATTTCTGTTCATAAAACCCTGCCATCCCTGGATGAACTGTGCTGTTTAAGGGCCAAGACGATAATGAAACACTGGTTTGACAGCTCCCAACTGTGGAAATTAGAAAATACAGAAGGTGCTGTCTCCAACGGTGAACAAAGAGGTTCTGAAAACCCAGCATTATGGTTCTGAGCTGTCAGTAGAGGCTGCCTCCTGTCATCTACCAGTCTAACATTGCCAACCCTGGCTCCTCCAGGAATTGCTGAACCACTCATCTGGAGATCAATCCAATGTCCTGATTTCAGATCTTTTGAAATACCACCTCTTTCAAGAAGTTTACCGAAATTAAGTAGAAGGGAAATAATGACAATAATGATCTTCTTTCTTTATCCTGCTGTCTTGGAACAATTTCTCATGTGATAGCACCAAAACGGGCCAGCCATTTACTTCATTGATCTCCAAATGTGTTACTGTAACATTTTTTAGTATGGCTGAAGACATCAGAAAGAGCTGGTACTGAAGATATGTAAGAGTAAGGACTTTGCCTTCTTCCACTTTGTATGTACATAGCAGGTGCTAAATAGTAGGTGGATGAATTAATGTAATAATAAATGGGCTACAGATTTATCAACTTAAAGTACTGAGATGCTTCATATGATCCTTACCATCTTTAGGGCTACGGAGGACTGTGCTTGTGCTTCAAAAAAGAAAGCATAAATAAAGAAACAGCTTGGACCGTGGACAAATAGTAACAAAGCCAGAAAAACTCAGCTCGGTAATGAGAAGTGGCAATAATCCAGCCATTGATTTCTCAGCATCTGGAAATTTACAAAAATGATGATGTTGCCTTGATAGGCAAACAATGTGGATTGCTGCTTCTCAGTCCCTTAGCTTCCACAAGCTAGTATTTTCTCTAACCCCAAACCACAATGTTCAGAACCACAGAATACCAGACTGTAACAAGAGAGGTGGGTGTGGCCGTGGCATCTCTCAGACTGTGTGCAACCAAGCGACAGGCCCAGGAGCTATCTGTGGCAGAAAGTTTTCAGTGGCCCAGTGAGTCTAGTAAACATTGAATGTTGTACCCCACCTCAGGTATTTAAATTGCCAGTGGAATACTAAAGGCTCCAAGAAGCTGACCTGTTAAGCATATTCACCTCAGAATCCTATTTTCATATAATGTCTATTACTTTTGCACAGGACCCAATTTAAGAAACAGTGCCAGGCCCTGATGGTCACCAGTAGCATTCTCATGTATGTGGAGCAGGGATAGGCAACCTGCAATATGTTTCTGCCTGAAATGGCATGCACTACTACATCTTCTCTCATCCATTTTCCTGAAAGGCTATCCTGTCTCTCTGCTACAGGAATTGACATTTGGGCACTTGCAAGGGAGGTTTGGTGGATAATCAGCCCCAGAGACCTTAGAAGGGCCAGAAAGTGGGGATCTTGGTACATGGCCCCGCAAAGGCTGGCAACCCCTGGGGTAGAGCCACCAATCCCTGGTTCAGGCTTAGTGTGAGCTCATTTCAAAGTCTCGGTGACATCCTGCTGGTCAGGGCTGGACCCCCAGCCAGTCACAGGGATGGGTGGTGCCCTGGGAGCACGCTGGCACATTTCCCACAAAAACTGGATTTGAGAGAATATTCATAGTATTTGCTGTCACTATGAAATAGGTCTATGATCTATTGGACTAAATGGGGGAATGCACTCTGCAGATTTCTCTCCAAAATTGAAACAGTCTTGGGGGTTATTTAGGCTTCCGGGGCAGAAACATGTACCACACGTGTGAGAAACAGTTTCCCTCGGCCGCAGCTCTGTGGCTTTCCTGCTGAGGTGAGATGCCTGACTGCTGTATTTTCTCATGTGTTTCCTCCCTCCCTCCCCTCGGTCCTTCTGCCATGGGTCCCTTCCCCCTTCACTCAGCCTGACACACAGTATCTTTGCCTCAGGGATGGAGACACTGCAGAAAGCTGAAGAAACACATTAAAAAAGCAGTTCTTGACTTTTGATTTTCAAAAGCCTAAACTTGGGGAGAGAGGGGCAACAAGAAAAACTGAGGGCATGGACAATATATTTGGAAGAGTGTATTATGAGGGAGCACAAGGCACAAGGTCTACCCTATCCCACCCCGTCAACAAACCAAACTTTGCCCAGATGGGGAAGGAGAGCAGGAAGGAGGGAGGGCTGGACACTGGGGGTGGGAGTGGGGGTGGGTGGGGGGTATGCGCTCTGCCTGCTCCCCATCCCAAACTGAGATTCAGAGGGCAGTGGGGTCACAGAAGGACCTGGAAGTTTCGAGGATCTGAGTGTGTAGAAGATTGTGGATGTGGTGAGACAGCGAAGAAGAGGTCTGCAGACTTGGCTGAGTTCTCCATGGGAACAGCTGGATTAGCATGTGCTCAGAAGCAGCACTAAACTGTCACACAGAGAACAGGGATGGAAGGGAGCAAGGGGCCTCTCAGTGGTGAATCGACAATCAAAGGTCCAAAGGAGTAGCAGGAGCCCCAAGCAGGCCTCAGAGAGGGGATTCAGGTGCATCTGTGTGACAGCAGCAGAGTTGGACTCAGACCCCCTTTTGGACCTTCAGCCCTGGAGATCTGCACCAGCTTCCTGTGCCCCACTGTCCCCAGCCCTGGTCCTGGTAGATACCAGCAATGACAGATGCCTGTGGGTATTAAATTTGACTCTCACATACTGGAACTAAACAAGTCCTCTTGAACTTAGACCATCTCAAGGGAAGCGGCAATGCGAGAGAAGGGAATACTGAATTTACTGAGATTCTGTATTTGCTCCCCTCTCCCAGAAATGGAGACTTACGATAGATATTAAGTTTTGTTGAAGAATGACAAGTTATGTTTCATGCAAATTTGTCCTTGTGGGCTGAGATTTGTACTTAATGTACTAGATTTGGCAGTGATTTAATCCTAAATTATATTATTACTTCTGTTAAGTTATTGCTTATCATGCTGAATAGTGACATAAAAAAGGGTTCAGCGTCACAGAGCTCAAAGAGAGAAACACACACAAACATCCAATTCATACACAGATAAACACACACAGGCACATACATGATGCTTCCATACATGTGCCAATATAAACACATACAGTACAGACACACATGGGCACAGACCCCCCACAGACACACGTCTACACACATGCACACCACACATCACATACAGGCACATACACCCACATATACCTATGCTTCCTCCTTCAAAGCTACTCAGCTTTTCTACACCACCATGGGTGGACCATCAGGATTCTTCCCTTTTAGAGGTGTTGTGGTATTAATTAGCATGTGCCACAGGTGGTGCAAAAGTGTCACATGTGTTTGATGATCCAAATACGATTTCATCTGCTCTGGAGAGGAGCTGTCGCTGGTCTGCATGACTGCAGCACAGACTGATCTCATTGTCCACCCATATCCATGTTCTCCATCCCTCCCTAATTTTGGCTTGGCACATGGACACCCAGAATAACAGCTATATTTTCCAGCCTCTCTTGCAGAGGGATGTGTCCATGTGACTATATACTAATCAATCAGACAAGAGCATAAGAGATGTGTGAAACCTTCAGGCCATCCTCCTAAAGGAAACCAGCATGCTTTCCCTTCTTGCCCTGACCCTTCTGCTGGCTGAAAAGTGGGCATGGCAGAGAACCCTTTTGGACCAAGTCAGCACCCTAGAGAATGACAGAATGAGAATATGGAAGGAGCTTGAACCCCTTATGATTCCACAGTGCTAGACTGCTATGCCAGCATGGACTTTCAGATGGAAAAGAGACAAACTATCTGGTTTAAGCTACTGTTATTTAGGATCTCTTTTAAAGCTGTTAGTATTAGATCCCAATTAATTCAATACTCAAGAGCTTGCGTTTTAATGCCCTTTTGAGAATAAGAGAGAAAGCCTTGGGCCCACATAAAATGGAGACTTAGAAGTGAATATCCCTCATAAAACTGAACATTGTAGAGCTACACACTTAAGAAAATGGTTAGCTAGGATATAATCCATTCACTGTAAAGGGGAGATGAGAAGGAAACATGTTTACCATTGACTTGGATTTGGATGGAGAAAATGTATTCCATGATTATTCCCACCCAGAGGCCTGCCTCCACTTACATTTGGGCTTCAAACTTACCTACATGGTCTGGTAGAAGAAAAGAACACAAAACTTGGTCCTAAGCCTGTATACCCCTCAGACATCAGGCAGAATCAAAGGCAGAACTACCCAGGAGAGACACACCTTCAACCCAGACCATATAGATAAAGCCCCACTGAAATGAGAATTCAAAACATATGAGAAAATGATTCACCATGAGCAAGAGTCAGTAGACAGAGCAAAACATTTAGGAAAGGGCTCTCTGGTCTTCAGTCTACACTCCTCTCAGACATTATGCTCTTTGCCCAGGCCCACACAGAAGCCCATGCCAAACCTGAGCACAGGGATGTCAAGCTGGGAACTCTGGAACCCCCCTAGGTTCACCGCTATCATGCCATTAACCCAAGGAACAAAAAGGGAACACAGATGACCCGTCTCGTCTCAGGACTCACTGCAGGCTTCACACACATACACACATCATCACATTTGGATAATTCATTTCTTGAAAGATGTAAAGCCTTTCTTGCATCCAACGGGGGAGTGTGGAAAGGGGAGAAAACAAACCTTTCATTTATTCTTATTCTTCTGCAGTAGATATAAAACAAAGGTAATATCTCAATAAACTATCTTATAGCCAAAGAAGATATTTTCAGATTCTTTTAGAAAAGGATATCTTTTTCAAGATTATTAGTTTAGACAGAGAAGTTAGTTCTGGAGTGGAGGTTTTTGTTCCCTCTGCTTGATATGCCCATCTCCTTCATCTTCCACCTAACACCCACTGGCCCTTTAATATTCAGCTCAAATGTTACCTCCTCTAAGAAGATTTCTCAGGCTCTCTTGTCCCATTTACATAACATCCAGTAAAACGAATATACGAAGAGCAATAGTCAACATTTACTGAGAACATACATTGTTCTGAGAACTTTTACATGTAATATCTCATTTAAATCCCAACAATTTTTACAAGGCTGGTGAAATGATCTTCTTTTTACATGTGGGAAAACTGAGGCACAAGAAGATTTTACAAGTTGTCCAAAGTTTCACAGTAAGCATCAGAATTGGGACGGGACCCTATTCAGCCTGATGTCAGAGCCAACCTATCCTATCTTGGTTTGGATTCTTCCAAACTAGTAGAACATTGAGATAAGGATTTGGGTGTAAATGTCTATTGAGGAGGTAATCCCAGGGAGCACAGACTAGGCAGTGGGAAGCGTGACAGTGGAAGGAGGAAAGCCTGTAAGGGAGCATTAGTGAGATGGTCACTGCTATGCATGGCAGGGCTCAATCCTGCGAGGGACCTTCCAAAGGGCTGTGGAAAACACCCCTCAGAACTGTCCCCCAGGAGTGAGGGAGCTGGGGTACTGACACTCTAACCCTAGTCTTTGTTTGTTGAGAGTTGTTCTTGAGGGTACTAACCTCTAAGCACTTCTACACTGCTGGCCTCCCATGTGCTAGGGCCAGGCACACTCCTGCAGGCCAAGAGACACAGGCAGAATTGAAATAGGGAGCTGACGGTGTGTACAGAATTGGTCCTCTGAAGCTGCAGGAGACCTCCTGGGTGGGGCAAGGGGATATGAGCAGGGCACCACCTGCATCTGCTCTACCACCTACTCACTCAATACGCTCTCCTGTCTCCCTGTCTTACCTCTACTGTAACAGCATTTATCACATGACTGTGAAATGGATGATTTAGCTGTCTGCTATACTAATCAGAACTCTTTTGCTTGTGAGTGAAGAAATCCTACTTTCAATGAATTTAAACATAAAAGGGAATTTACTGGTTCATGAACTACACAGTTGGAGCTCCATCTAACATGAAGTATAGCTGGATCCAGGGGCTTAAGAAATGTAATCTCACTCTCACTCTTTTTCCCCCTTTCTTAGATCTTCTTTTCTCTGGTAGCTCTAATTTCAGGCAAGCTTTTTCCATAAGATGGGAAAGGTGGCTCCTTGCATCTCCATACTTACACTGTCCTTATCTAGCTACCTCAGATGAGTGCCTTCTTGTTTGCTTCCATCAGAAGTCCTAGGGCAGGATTTAAAAGGCTGGACTCGGGTCACATGTCCATTTCTGAGCCAACCACCACACAAGGGGATGTGAGACCTGATTGGCCAGGTCTGGTCATGTGCTCATTCTGGAGTTATGGGAAGTGAAGTTGGTACCACTGGGACCACACTGACTGCTTCAGATAAAGCCCCACTGGAGTGAGAGTATAAACACATAAGAAAATGATCTACTATGAGCAAGAATCAGCAGATGGAGCAAAACATCGAGGGAGGGCCCTGTGGTCTTCAGTTCTCACAAAGCAGAGTTGCCCCACAAAGAGATGCTGGGCACACTAAAGCATACATCGCTATACCTGTCTTCTTAACTAGAATGCAATCTCCTTCAGTGTAAGGACTATGTCTAATTTCACTTTGTATTCCCAGCTCCTTACCCAATTCACGGCATGCAGAAGGTGCTTCTTTAACATTTGCTGAATGACAGAATGCAATTCAGTTGAGTTCTGAAGAGGAAACACCTCAAGGGCATCCAAAAGGTTTTGAGAAGTTGTGGTAGGGCCTCCTGAGATTAGGGTTCTCCTAGTTCATCTTACCTCCCATGCGTGCCCTGCAAATCTGGCCCCTCGCTACCTCCTGCCTTACCTTCTGCCAATCCTTCTTTCAAGCCCATGCCCCTCCCTCTTCCTGGAGCTTTTTCCTGCCTTCTTTGCCTGCCTGCTCCTACCTTGTAACCTTTGGTCTCACCTTGAGAGTGTCTTCCTCAGAGATACCTTTTGCATCTCCTCGATTAGGACAGGCTCCCCTGTGCATGCTCCCAGTGCACCTCGTCCTTGCCCGTCATCAAGCTCATCACCCTATTGTAATGGCTAGTCGAACCATCTACCTTCCCTGCTACACTGTCTGGGAGAGGAAGCACACTGATCATGTTCGCAGTTGTGCCCCATGCCCACACAGTGTGTGGCATGCAGTAGGTATGCAGTGTACACTTGCTAAATGAATGAATCAGCTAACAAACTAAGATATGATTTCTGTCTGAAAGGTGGGAGATGTTCCCCCCGAGCCCCATGAAGGTGGCGGAGCTGAGCTTCAGTCCTGGGGCACATTTGGGTAATTAACATGCCTTGTGCCAGTTTTCCAGGTGGGTTTAGAAGGGTGTATCTACTCCAAGAGAAGCGGGCTTTCGGTTCCCTCTCTGAATAGCGGGTGCCAGTGGTACCCCAGGGGAAGCAGCTGTCTGCGGGACAAAGGCCGGCCTTGTTCCCAGCCCGGCAGGCGGTCCCTCCCACCGCCTCCTGGGAAAGGCAGCCCAAGATGGGGCTTCAGCGAACTCAGTGCTAGACCCTCTAGAGAAGCAACGGCCTAGTAAACTAGTCACTGGAAAAACAGATTTGAACCCACCTGGAAGGGAAAGTTAACTGGGATTCTGTATGTCCCGAACTGAAGAGAGCTATTTTATTCCTTTTTCCTAAATCTACCCCAGAGGTATTGTGGTAGGTTGGAATCAGCACAACTCCAACTAGAGAGTTCCTATCAGGAGGATGGGGAAGGCAGGACAAATAACCATACTAATCTTTTTATTCTATCTTTTTCCCATCTGCTGTTTAATTAAAAAAATCAAATATAGGCATAGTATTTCTGTTATTGCCAAAAACAAAAAAGGCCTGACTACCACCACAAATGAGAAACCTGGACATTATTCCTTGACAGTACTGCTCAAAGATTATAAAAATAAAATATAATTGTATTCAGAATGTGCAAAATTTGAATTATTTTCATCAAATAATATAAATGAAAGTACAGGTAAAAGTTCAAAATACTAAAATTTTTCATGTTTTCAAATAAGTATTTTTCTTCTAAAATATTCAAAATTTTCCTTTAAAATCAAAAAGCAAAATACATATTATAATAAAGGAATATTAAATGTTACATCAAAATGATTTAAACAAAATTATTTTTGTAAAAACAAAACCATTCACAATTTTAGTGTTCAGTGTCCATCTAGCTGCCAATGTAAAGAATGTGTCATACTTTATGCATGTTGTATTGAGGTTGTTCCAAAGTAATATGTCGTTTAGTATTGCAAAAATGTTCCCCCGCTGCCACATGCATCTGCTGTGAATAGTGTGCCAACCTGTGAACACCCCAGAACCAGGAACAGAAACGCAAAGAAAAGCAGGGATGACAGGCACCACTGGGAACCAATACTTCGTTACACAAGAATCTACTACACGAATGCTCTCCCAGAGGAAGGATTTGACAAATTAATTGGTCTTTTCTCTTATCTAGGCACTTAAGCCGCTCAAATCCTCCTTACACCCCAAAGTGTGGCCGACCAGAGTCAGCAAAGGCAGAAGCCTCAAACCTCCGTGTCACCCGGAAGCCACCCCACTTGTTCATGACCTCAAGCAGGAAAGGAGGAAGGGGTCTGCAGCAGAAAAGGAGGAAGGGGTCTGTAGCCGGCGGCCTAACCCGTGTAGGTCACGGATCTTGGTCACACTCTTCCAGTACCGATCGCCAGATCCTGAGGAACAGAACTGTCATGTGTTCTTTAATAAATTTATTTTGGGGTGGTCTGTGATACTGGGGATCTAAAGCAGGAGTTGGCAAACACTCTGTGAAGGGCCAGATAGCAAGTATTTTTGGTTTCGTGGGTCATATGGTCTCTATTGAAGCTACTCAACTCTGCTGTTGTGTTCAAGTAAAACTTCATTTACAAAGATAGGCCAGATTTGGTCCAGTTTGCTAACCCTTGTTCTAACTTACACACAGGGTTCTGGGCAGGGGCCTCTTGCCTGGATCTAAAGGCAAGATCCAGGCAACTGTCCCAGTTCACAGTTCCATGATTTTAAGCATTTCTAAAGAAAGGAATTCAAAAGAAATCTAGAGAGAACCTAGAAGATGGCGGCTAGGTGAGACAGGGCTAAGGAACACCTCCGTGGAAAACACTAGATAAGGACCAGAGAGTGACCCAGAATACCGGTTACAGTGATGTGCCAGTTGGACAAGATCTGCTAGTTCCCAGGGGCTGTATACTTGGTGAAACTGAGAGTCTGCATTCTGAAATGAGTGAGTAAGCTGGCTGAAAGTCCTGCAGCCGCTCGTCAATCCGGGGAAACCAGGGTTTGGCATCTGGAGACCAACAGGCTCTTTTAATAAAAAACAAAAAAGAAAAGAAAAAAGGGGAAAAGCCAGGAGCGGCTGCAGGTGCGAGCGGCTGCAGGTGCGATCGTGGGAAACACGCAGTAAAACACAGCAAGAGGGGGCTGGGCTGGCCTCTCGGTGACTGGCCTGGAAGATAGCCCGCTGCAGATATCCCTGGGGCCGGGGGAATGGAGCAGAGAGCCAGAAGCCGAAAGAATCCCTGCGGCTAGCAGCTCGCTCCTGGGAGGGCTGGATAAACTCCTGCCTGGGGCCGTGCCCACAGCCCAGAGCCCCTCCAGTTGTCCCAGAGCTGGGAAGGAGGAACTGTGCGAGGAGGAGGGTGTGGAGACGCCCCGTTTGGCCATTTTTGCATAAGGCTGAAAGCTAGCCGGCTGGGCCCGGTGGCCTGGGGCTTCCCTTGAGGGACGGCGCGCACTGATGACATAGCACAGCATTCTCTCAACAGTGGTCCTGGAGGATCGCGGCTGGGCGGGGGGATATGCTCGGAGATCCCAGAGAGACTACACCAAGTCGGGTGGTCTGTGGGACATCGAGAGAGAGAGCGGCTGGGGCTGAAATGAAATGAACGCTTGGACTCTTGCGGCGGCCTTGAATCTCCGGGAACTGGGGGATTTGAATATTGAGGCTGTCCTTCCTCCCTGACCACCCATACAAGCACCCCGCATTCAGGGCAGACGGCTCCAGCCACATACCCAGGCTGAGTTCTCCGTCTGGACCCCACGAGAATCGTTTCCCCATATAACGTGGGGACAAGGTGGAGAACTGACTTGAGAGGTATAGGTGACTCACAGACGCCATCTGCTGGTTAGTTAGAGAAAGTGTATGTCACCAAACAGTGTTTCTGAAAAATTAGATAGGTTATTTTTTTTTTTTTTCACAAATTAAAAGAACCCTGTCTAGCAGAGCAAATGCCAAGAGGCCAAAAACAACAGAAAATCTCAATGCATATGATAAAACCAGACGATATGGAGAATCCAACACCAAACACACAAATCAAATTATCAGAAGAAACGAAATTCCTCGCAGAATTAATCAAAGAAACACAATCGAGGAACGAAAGCATGGTAAAGGATTTAAAG
Source organism: Choloepus didactylus (assembly GCF_015220235.1). Taxonomy (NCBI): domain Eukaryota; kingdom Metazoa; phylum Chordata; class Mammalia; order Pilosa; family Megalonychidae; genus Choloepus; species Choloepus didactylus. Next base: position 139,945,078 of record NC_051311.1, on the reverse strand, counting down.
GACATCAAGAAGACCATGGCCCAGGATATAAGCTACATAAAGAAGACCCTAGAAGAGCATAAAGAAGATATTGCAAGGCTAAATAAAAAAAATAGAAGATCTTATGGAAATAAAAGAAACTGTTGACCAAATTAAAAAGACTCCAGATATTCACAATACAACACTAGAGGAAGCTGAACAACATCTCAGTGTCCTAGAAGTCCACAGAACAGAAAATGAAAGAACAAAAGAAAGAATGGAGAAAAAAATAAAAAAAATCAAAATGGATCTCAGGGAAATGATAGATAAAATAAAATGTCCAAACTTAAGACTCATTGGTGTCCCAGAAGGGGAAGAGAAGGGTAAAGGTCTAGAAAGAGTATTCAAAGAAATTGTTGGGGAAAACTTCCCCAACCTTCTACACAATATAAATACACAAAGCATAAATGCCCAGTGAACTCCAAATAGAATAAATCCAAATAAACCCACTCCAAGACATATTATGATCAGACTGTCAAATACTGAAGAGAAGGAGCAAGTTCTGAAAGCAGCAAGAGAAAAGCAATTCACCACATACAAAGGAAACAACATAAGATTAAGTTGTGACTACTCAGTGGCCACTATGGAGGCGAGGAGGCAGTGGCATGACATATTTAAAATTCTGAGAGAGAAAAATTTCCAACCAAGAATACTTTATCCAGCAAAACTGTCCTTCAAATTTGAGGGAAAGCTTAAATTTTTCACAGACAAACAAATCCTGAGAGACTTTGCCAATAAAAGACCTGCCCTACTTCAGATTCTAAAGGGAACCCTACCAACAGAGAAACAACAGAAAGAAGAAAGAGATATAGAGAATTTTAACAGAAATATATAATACCTTACATCCCAAAGCACCAGGACACTCATTTTCCTCTAGTGATCACAGATCTTTCTCCAGAAGGGACCATAAGCTGGGACATAAAACAAGCCTCAAGAAATTAAAAAAAAAAAAAAAATTGAATATACTCAAAGCACATTCTCCAACCACAATGGAATACAAATAGAAGTCAATAATTTTTGAACTGTAACTCCACTATTTACTTCCTACATGATATAAATTACACAAACCCTAATGACAAATCAGTGGTTTTGAACTCAATGTAAAATACGTAATTTTAGACAACTATATAAAGGTAGGGGAATGGAGGAGTATAGAAACATAGTTTATGTGTCCTATTGAAGTGGAGGTGGTATCAAAGAAAAACAAGATTGTTACGGATATAAGAGGTTAATTTTAACCCCCACAGCAAACACAAAGAAACTATCAGAGAATGTAACCATAGAGATGAATTGTAGAGTTCAGGTTAAGAGAAATGGGGGACGGTGCAATGGGGAGTTAAGAAATGAGGGTGGAATTGCTGTTTGAGGTGAAGGGAAATTTCTAGTAATGGATGGTGGGAAAGAGCATTACAATATTCTAAAGGTGATTAATCTCACTAATGGAAGGCTAGGGAGGGGGTGGAATGGGAAGATTTAGGCTGTATGTATGTTCCCACAACTAAAAAAAAAAAAAAAAAAGACAGTCTAAATAGATGATTGAATGCCAAGGATGAACTTGGATGGAATTAGAGGATAGAGGACAGGTGGCTCAAAGGGACACAGTTGAGACATAAGATAAAGGAAATATAGAATGTAATCTTTGTATCATTGTTGAACCTGTTGTACTTCTTAGCTGCGCTTAATGGGATTGCATAAAAGAATGTTCTTGTTCATGGGAAGTGTATACGTGAATTATAGTGTATGTTCAAGGATGTGTGCAGCTAGTTCTCATATGTTCAGAAGACAGAGCAATAGACGATGGATGATAGATAGGGAGGGAGGGAAAGAAATAGCGATGTGACAGCATGTTAAAGTTGGTTGATTGAGCTATCGGGGGAGGAGAGTCAGGGTATGATGGAATTCTGTGTATGGGGCTAGTATTGTTTTTGCAACTGTTCCTATAACTTTGATTTCAAAATAAAAAAAAAAAAGAAATCTAAAACCTTTGTGCTCATCACCCAAACTCCACCTGGTTTTTCATAGCTGTGATGGGAACGCTGGTCATGTTGTGGGACCTTGTACAAGTTATTTAACCTGTCTGTGCTTCAGTCTCCTTTCTGGAAATGGTCAGCTTGCTCTATCTGTCTCCCTCAGAGGACTGTTAGGAAAGTCAAAACAACGATGATGATGATGTTGATGATGATGATGGTGATGATGATGATGACAATGACAACACTTTTCAATTTTTAAAGTGCTTTATACCTCTACTAATTGTTTTCCATTTACCTCTTACAAGAATCCTATGAGTTAGTTAGTGTCAACCCTATTTTCACGTGTGGAAACTGTAACGCATGGAGGGTGTAAGTTTCTTGCTCAGGACACGCAACTGGTAACCAGGAGGACCAGGTCTCAAAACCAGTTTTCTTCAATCTCAATTTAGGGCCACTTTTACTTCAACTATGTGGGATCTCTATGTAACTAGTAACTGCTATGCGACTTTATTCACAATAGCCAAAAAGTGGGAACAGCTCAAGTGTCCACTGACAGGTGAATAGGTAAACAAAATGTTCTATACCCATACACTCCGATATTATTCAGCCTTAAAAGGGAATGAAATTCTGATACATGCAACCACAGGGATGAACCTTGAAGATGTCATACTGAGTGAAATAAGCTAGACTACAAAAGGCCATATACTGTCTATTCCACTTACATGAAATAGCTAGCATAAGCAAATTCATAGACAAAAAGTAGATTACAGGTTACTGGGGAGAGGCTGGAATGGGGAGTTATTGCTTAATTGGCATGGAATATCTATTTGGGGTGATGAAAAAGTTGTGGTAATGTATGGTGGTGATGGTAGCACAACATTGTGCATGTAATTAACCCCACTGAATTGCATGCTTAAAAATGTTAACATGGGAAATTTTGTGTTGTATATATATTAGCACAATAATTTACCACAATAAAAAAAATCAAGTGCTAGGTAAAACCTGCACTTTTAAAATCATTTAGTTTTTAATCTTGGACCCATTCAACCCTCTGGATTATAATTCTCCTAATGCTTTAAATTTGCCATAGACACTAGATACTCTCACAAGGTCTGTAACATTTTTGAGTTATTCCTGAACAAACACCATTTATGCCTAAATCTTGGGTAGTGCCAACAGGAACAGAAAACATGTTCAGTTTATTAATTTCTCTGCCTACAGGCTTTTTCATTAGACTGCCAATGAGTGATCTCATTGCCAACACAGCAGTGAGTTTCATAAGCACTGCCTCCTCTATTAACTTTCCACAAATTGGCTCTCCCCTGTACAGGTTCAACATGTGCTTTGAGTAGGACATTTAGAAAACTTCTCTACTTGATGGCTTGGGTGATTAGATTTGATGATGCCTCATCTGTTCTTTATGGCTCTTTACAAAATGGTGCAAATTTTGCTATTGTCAATGTCATGTCAAAGTTCAATTTCTTTCATTGCAGCAGAATTACAATTTGTCAAATAGTTCTTGAAATTGGACTATTTGATTTCTAAGGTTTAGAAATGTCTCAAGTTCTGCTTTTTTTTTCCACCCTAAAGGGAAATAAGAAGAACTATGTCCATTACTCATTAAAAATTTGGATCTTTCTGCTATTTTCAATCCTAACATGCTCTCTGCTTTCTTGCATTTCTGATTAATTGTTCTCTCACAATGTTTGCCCTTTCTTGCATAGATTTGGCAATAATGAATCTTATAGAGTTGTGCAGCCCAATATGGTAGCCACTAACCCCATATGGTTACTTAAATTTAAATTAATTAAATGTGATAATCCACTTTTCTAGCCAAATTTCAAGTGCTCCCTAGCTACATGTGACAAGTGGCTGCTATATTGGGCAACACAGATACAGAACAATTCTATCATCACAGAAAAAGTTGTATTAGAAAGTGTTGTATAGTGGATTTAGGAATTAATTTTGAAAAACTTCATAATCTGGTGTAAATTCATTTGAGTACTTTCCTTTTTTACCCAACTCTACTAAATACTAAGGCCAAGGCCAAGACTGGTAGCAATAACAGGTACCATTTGCTGACAACATGTCAATGTGCCATGCACTGAGCTAAGCTCTTGGTATACACTATCTCACTGAATCTTTATCATAAGTAATGGTATTATCAAGATTTGTCAGGAACTGGAGGCCTCCATTTACACAGTTAGAGGCAGATTAGACATTTCTGCCAGGTCTTTCTGGCTCCTGAGGCTGAGCTCTCAAGTGCTCATTGTTTTCCACTTCCTCATCCTCATCCTCCCCTGCACCCCTGCTCTGATGTGGGCCTGGCAAGGCGTCTGGGGCTAGGCCAGGGCTGAGGGCTGTGCTGCAGGGCTCCCCGCCAAACACAAGGGCAGAGCTGGGCATGAGTAGGCAGCATGAATGTCTTGGTGGGGCTAATTCAGCTCAGGCTAATTTTGTGCGAGGATGAAGCTGTGTCCTTCATAATAAAGTTACTGACGCTTTTCACAAACTGGGTACTTTTCCATTGGAAATACCCAAATAAGAGTAATCACTAGTGGGTCTGTTAAGATGGGTGAGTAAAACTTGACATTAACCCAAAGAGCTAAATGTGTGGGCTGATTTTATTTTATTTTTTTAGTATCTTTCTTTTTTCCCTTTTAGAAAGCACTTATTTCATTCCACAGATCCCATGTGCCAGCTACCTTTGTAGTCTGTGTTTCAAAACCTTTCTCTGTGCCAACTGTGAGAGAAAACTGGCTGCCGCCTCTTGCTCAAAGCAAACAGCCCATATGTGTGCTCTGAGTATTGAGTTCTGAATTTGAAGCTTAAATTTAGTTTTGTTTTTAAGGCAAATAAATCTGTAGATTAGAGAGTACAAAATTTGTGTCTCTAGGAGACAGCCTAGAGGTTTTCTTTAGCTCGCTACAAAAACTCCATGTTCAATCATGGATTTTTAAAAAACTACAGCCTTTCTTTCCTAGCATTTTTTGTCTTTCTTTCCTTCACACAGTTTCTTGAAACTTGTTTTTCAGTTGTCAAGACTCTCTGTGTCTATTATTATTTTGTTTATAGGTCATAATTTTGCCAGAGTGAGCAAATCCAAATTGAAATAAGTAAGACTGAGAGTTCCTTCCCAAATGAGCTTTCACAGAAAGCATGCTAAGGCCAGGAAGAAGGGAAATTTTCCTTGGAATCAAAAAGTGCCGTATGATCTTTAGGATCTAATTTGGTCTCCTCAAGCCTACACCAAATGGAGAGATGTTGGAAGGGAGAATGGAGAACTGCATTAACCTCCCTCCCAGGGCCAAGTTTCTCTTGATCCTGAATATAGTGTTTCAGATCCAGTAATTAGACTATTCATTAGGCATCCATCTGGCATAACAAACATATTGGGTAACTGGTGGTAATGAAAAAGAATACAAGAGCAGACCAATTAAAAAACCTCCACCTATTAGTCATATTTGCAAGATATCAATTATCAAACACCAGCCCAATCCAATTCATAATCAAGACTTTTTAAAAAGTCTATTGAGAAGGCAGACTTTTGAGATCATGATGTCAGAATTGGATTGGACTGCATGAGTCAGAATGGAAACCCATTAGGTCAAGCCAGAGTGCAAATACAAGACAAAAAGACTTGGAAGAGTCAGGACCAAAGGGCTGAGGCACAAGAGAATCATACAGCCAAAGCCAATTTTCAAGATTTCGGGACCAGTCTCAGGGCAAAATTGTTACTAGACTTATGGTGTTGAGTGAGCTGTAAGTTCCATCAGGGATGGACCAGGACTGTGTAATCCCCTTTGTCTCTCCAGCACCAAAACAGCACCTAATATATAATGGGCATGCAATAAGTATTTTGTAAATTAATGAAGTAATAAATAAATGAATAAAGTGAAGTTTGTTTTCTTGACCACCACTGTTCTAACCTTTGTCATGAGTACTGCCTCTCTTGATTAAATATCTCCAAGGTGTCCTGAGAAGTTATACGGCTTCCCAGGTGCCCCAAATGGGCAAGCCATACTAAGCAATGGCCTGTTCTTCAGGCATCAAACCTTCTTCTCAGAGCCCATTCATTTTATTAACATAGTTGTCCTAGGTCAATTAATGAAAACAAGTAGAAATAGGAATAAGTGTACTCATTCCTTATACTACATTTTCATTGTAACATCATGGTTAAGAGCAAAGGCTTAGAAGTCAGGCAGACCTGGACTGGGAACTGCCCCATACTAGCTGGAAGACCTTGAGCAAGTTACATAGAATCTCTAAGTCTTAGTTTCCTCATCTAAAATAAGGGATATAAATAGTACAATGCCTATCTCATAGCATAGTTGTGAGGATTAAATAAAACTATCCAAACCCACACATCTATGGCCAATTGATTCTCAACAAGGGTGCCCAGTCCACTCAATGGCAAAAGGATAGTCTTTGCTACAGTAGATTTGTTCAAACACCACAACTGCATGGAACTTTGAATAGGAAGTGAGATATGGTAGGTTAGTACAGGCTGGAGTGAAATAGTGACACATTCCAGAGTAATTTGGGCAGATAATAAAAAATACATTTACAGCCTCTCCCTCCCCAGCCCCGAGGATCTGGGGGAAGGTGCGGATGTGTTGGACTTCTTCACCTGGACTGGTGTTGATGCTGTCACAAACATTGGGACTGGCGGTTGGATGTGCTGAGCCCTCGATCATGGGACATGCCCTTATGAAGCTCGTTACTGCAAAGGAGAGGCTAAACTTGCATATAATTGTGCCTAAGAGTCTCCCCGAGTACCTCTTTGTTGCTCAGATGTGGCCCTCTCTATCTCTAACTGAGCCATCTCGACAGGTGAACTCGCTGCCCTCCCCACTATGTGGGACCCGACTCCCAGGGGTGTAAATCTCCCTGGCAATGCAGAATATGACTCCTGGGGATGAATGTGGACCTGGCATCGTGGGACTGAGTGTATCTTCTTGACCAAAAGGGGGATGCAAAATGAGACGAAATAGTTTCAGTGGCTGAGAGATTTCAAATGGAGTCGAGAGGTCACTCTGGTGGACATTCTTATGCACTATATAGATAACACGTCTTAGGTTTTAATGTATTGGAATAGCTAGAAGTAAATACCTGAAACTACCAAACTCCAACCCAGCAGTCTGGACTCCTGAAGACAATTATATAATAATGTAGATTACAAGGGGTGATAGTGTGATTGTGAAGACCTTGTGGATCACACCCCCTTTATCTAGTGTATGGATGAGTAGAAAAATGGGGATAAAAACTAAAGGACAAATGGGATGGGATGGGGGGATGATTTGGGTGTTCTTTTTTCACTTTTATTTTTTATTCTTGTTCTGGTTCTTTCTGATGTAAGGAAAATGTTGAGCGATAGATTGTGGTGATGAATGCATAATTATGTTATCATACTGTGGACAGTAGATTGTATACCATGGATTATTGTATGGTGTGTGAATGTATTTCAATAAAACTGAATTTATTAAAAAAAAGAAGTGAAAAAAAAGTGGAAAAAAAAAGATAGTCTTTGAATAAATGGTGCTAGGAAAACTGGACATCCATATGCAAAAGTATGAAATTGGACCCCAAGCTCACACTATATACAAAAATTAACTCAAAATTCAACGGCCTAAATATAAGAGATAAAACCATAAAACTCTTAGAAGAAAACAGGGGAAAATCTTCATGACCTTATAATAGGCAATGTATTCTTAGATATGATACTAAAAGCATGTGCAGCAAAAGAAAAAATACATGAATTGGTCTTCATCAAAATTAAAAACTTTTGTGCATCAGAGGACATTGTCAAGAAAGTGAAAGAACTTACAGAAATGGGAGAAAATATCTGGAAACCACATATCTGATAAGGGTTTAATATCCAGAATATATAAAGAACTACAATCCAACAACAAAAAGGCAAACAACCTAATTTAAAAATGGGCAAAGGACTTGAATATACATTTTTCCAAAGAGGATACAAAAATGGTCAATAAGCCCATGAAAAGATGCTCAATATCCCTAGCCATTAGAGAAATGCAAATCAAAATTATGAGATACCACTTCACATCACCAGGAAAATAAGGGTTGGCAAGGATGTGGAGAAACAGAAATCCTTGTGAACTGTTCCCGGGAACGTAAAATGGTGCTGCTGTTGTGGAAAACAGTTTGGCAGTTCCTTAGAAAGTTAAACAGATACCATATGACCCAGCAACTCTGCTTCTAGGTATGTACACAAAAGAATCGAAAACAGAAACTCAAACAGGTATTTGTTCACCAGTATCACAGAAGCATTATTCAAAATAGCCAAAAGACGGAAGCAACCCAAATGTCCATCAACAGATTCACAGAAAAACGAAATGTGCTGTATCTATACAATGAAATATTATTCAGCCTTAAAAAGGAATGAAGTTCTGATACATGCATCAACATGAATGAACCCTGAAGACATCTTGTTGAGTGAAATAAGCCAGACACAAAGGGACACATATAGTTTGATTTCACTTATTTGAAATACCTGGAATCAGCAAATATAGGTTTCCAGGGGCTAGAGATAGGATGGGAATGGGGAGTTATTGCTTGTTTAGTACACAGTTTCTGTTTGGGAAGATGAAAAAGTTTTGGTAATGGATTGGTGTTGGTAGAATAATATTGTGACTATAATTAATATCACTGAATTGTATAAATGATAGTGGTTAAAATGGGAAATTATGTGTTGCACATGTTACCACAATAAAAACTAGAAAAACAAAACTAAACTACCCATGTAAAGTGCTTAGCATGGTGTCTATCATTTAGAAAGCACACAGTAAATCAGTTGTTCTCACAGTGTGTTCTCAGACCCCAGCATCAGCATCAGGTAGATGTCTGTTAGATAGGCAAATTCTCAGCCCCAGCCCAGACACATTGCATCAGAAACTCTGGGGGTAGGATTTTAACAAGATGTTAAAGATATGTTTTAACAAGATTTCCAGGTGATTCTGGTGCAGGTGAAAGTTTGAGAATCACTGCAGTGAAAAGTTAGCTGTAATAAAAAATGTATTATATTAGTTAGCATTTATACCGTTATAATGTGTTGATATGATTATTACTTTGACAGGGACCATTTAAAATATTTTAGTTCTGTTATTTTCAAACCAACTTCTGGGAAGCTTCAGGGCTCACGGCGGTGCCTGGGAAACCGCTACAAATGTTGAGTGGCAGATAACAGCCAAAGATCTAGCCTATCCCTCAGCTCTGCTTTAAAAAGTGAGCTCAACTTCATCAGTTTCATATACTTTGGTTCCATTCTACATTAGGTTTCCTTGATGAAAGAGTTCTGCTCTGAGATAAACCTTGAAAATCACTGACAACCTAAACTGTCAATGGGAATTGAGCCAGACTCTGGGGGAGAGAAGAGGGGCTTGACATTTTTCCCCGGCCTATCACCTGTCTGCAAATGTAAGCTTTATAAGCCTTCTTTGGGAACTGTGCTGAGTACATTTTGTTATATATCAGATAGTTAAATTTTACAAGATGTTATTTTCCCTCCTTTTTGAATGAGAAAATGAAAGAGCAGAGAGCTTAAGTAACTCGTCCAAGCTCACACGCTAGTGGACCTGGGACTAGAGGCCAGATGTCCTGATCCTGAACTTAGTTCTCATTCCTCAAGAACTGCTGCTAGTCATGCCTGAGTGGATAACATCACCATATGGGGAAACCACTCACTGGAGTTCTGGATGAACTTGGGGGTGTAGGGATTGCTCATACCACACTCTTTGGACTAACAAGTAGAAGGCAGCAGGAGTTTGTTCCACCATTTTTTGTTCAGCATCAAGCCCTGGGACAATGATTAGGTTCCTCCAAAATGAGTCATGGTTACAAGGAATCAGAAATTCCCTGACTTTGGGGTTCTGAGGAGCTTTTCCCCATTTGCTAAATCACTCAGGCTGGGAAGATGATCTCAATATACTGGATATATAGGAGTAATGGGTTGCAAATCCAGGAATCTGAATCCCAACCCCTAACCACTCCAAATTTATTGCATGGTCTTAAGCAAGTCTAAAGTCTACCCTTTTAGGCTTTGGTCACATGTGGATACGGCCCACAGACTTGTTACTTATCATCCAAGGTGGACTTTGAACCTGAATTAGATAATATTGAGAGATCTGTGAGCTCCATGGAAAGCTACACTGGATAAATATTTTGTCATTAACTGCAGTGTTACTCATTTATTAATCCATTCCAGAAATGTTTACTGAGCACTCACCATGTGCCTGGCATTGTGGTTACAACTGTGATCCACAAAGATGCGGTCCAACCTGTCATGGAGTCTACAGCTTGGTGGGGATGAGGAATCAGTGCTAATGTCTGCCCCGCGCTGATCACATAGAAGTATCGTTAAGTATTTATCATGTGCTAGGCGTGGTGCTAAGCCCTATACACAAATTATTTCGTTTAATCTTCACAACAGTCCCATGAGGTAGGAATAATCATGTCCATATTACAGAAGAGGAAATGGGCTCAGAAAGTTTAAGTGACTTTGCCCAAGTTCGTCGTTACTAAATGGCAGGATTGATCTGACTTCAAAGTGATGCTCTTAACCTCTATTTCATAGGCATCTAGGTACATATATATTTATGTACAAGGAATATTTCTTTTTCAGTGCCTATAGTCAGTTCTCAATAAAGATTTATTAAATAAACATGCCCATCTGGGATCAAGCTAGAGACAAAAGGTCCCAGATAACTGAGAAGAATGCGGGTCTCAGAAACTAGAACAGCTATTCTGAGTGGGGGCAGTGGGAAGAGGGCCTCATTCAGCAGCAGCCTGGGGAACAGACGGACATCTGGGCTGCCAAGAAGCCAAAGTGTTGGGAATCATCCCTGTCAGAAGCTTTTGGGGAGGGCTGGAGATGGTGAGGGTGGGCTGACGCTCACCATTTCTCCCAGCTGTCGTCACAGAAGGACATACTGTCTCTCAGGGACTGACCCGTCACACAGACGGGGAGCTGTGTCCACCCCACCAGCTTGGATGCTTCACTGGGCTCTGAGAGAAGCCTGGCATGGTGGTGTGGGGGCTGGTTCCCTCCTGCTCCTCTGTCCTGCCTCCTCCCCAGAGGGAAGTGTTGAAGGCCAATTTGCTGGGCTGGCTGTGGGGAGGCTGTTCACCAGTGGTCTCTGGGGATGAAGGACTGGTCTAAGAGGCGATGTCAGCTGTTATCAGCTGCCTCTGTGAACAGGGCACCTTTTGCTCCTCCCTTTCCCTCTTTAGTTACCAGCTTTGAACGACACTGTTCTGGAAAAGCATGTTAAGTGTTAAAACCAGGTTACTCAACACCCCTGGCTGAAGGAGTGTCTGTAGATGGAGTCATAGGAGGAAAGAAATACCGTTGTTACCTTTTTGTTCAAGCCACAGCAAGGCACAGCCATCAGGACCCAGGCACACATAGGAGGAAGAATCCATGCCCTGGAGGTTGGCAGACCTGTGTTAGAGCCCCAGGTGTTAACTCCTGTGGCCAGACGACCGTCCCTGCCTCCTGGTCTTCACGCTCTGGTGGGATCCCTTGTGTGTGGGCCAAAGGTGATGGGATATCACTTCTGAGATGAGGTTATGAGGCTGTAACCTCTGTCTGGCCAGCAGACTCTCTAGGGCCTTCTTGGCCCACATACTTTGATGAAGTAAGCAGCCGCACTGCAGAGGCCCACGTGGCAAGGAACCGAGGGCAGCCTCCAGCCAACAGCCAGCAAGGAGGCCCTCAGTTCCACAGCTCAAGAGGAACCGAATTCTGCCAACACCCCCTGCGTGAGCTTGCAAGTGGATCCTTGCCCCAGCCCTGGCTGACACCCTGACTGAAGCCCCATGAGAGAGACCCTGAAGCAGAGGATCCAGCTAGGATATACCCAAATTCCCAACACACAGAAATGTGAGATTATAAATGTGACAGTTTTAAGTTGCTAAATTTATGGCAATCTCTTGTGTAGCAATAGAGAACTAAGACACTTCCCATCTGAGTTAACTAGGGCAGGTTTACTTCACCTCCTTAAACCTCAATTTTCTCATCTGTCAAAGGGGCAGGGATAATAAAAATGGTAATAATACTAATATGCCTGCTTTTGGGGACTTAAATGAGAAATTGTGTGGAAAAGTGTACAAATGTTGAAGTTCCCTTACTGAGGGAGTAAGGTGCTGGGCTCTACCTGGGATGGAGTTTAAAGAATGGGGTGAGGGGGTAGGTGGAGCTACTCAGGACAGGGAAGGCTTCCCCACAGCCGTGAAGCTGCAGCAAAGGGAATTTAAAGACAAGATGTCAAGCCCAGGCAAAGCTGGAAACCCCAGAGGCTGTCAAAAGAGTCTAGTTAGACGGAGCTATAAGGGAAACAGGAAGCAGAGCTAAGAGTAAGATGGAGGGATGTACCACTAGGTGCCAGGGATGCCAGAGGCTGGGAGAATTCATCAGGACAGTACCCTTACTCGGGTGCACCGCACAAACTGCTTCATGCTGAGGGAACTGAACCCAGGGCTTGGGTGTCCACCACCCGTGGCTCGGAGCCCCTATCTTATCCACGCAAATGCCCAATAAATCCTAGAAGCCTCCTCTTCAAATGTGATTCTCCAGCCCGGACTTCTCTTCCCAACTCCAGACTCTGTGCCTAATGGGCAGCCTTCCTCAATTCAGTGCTTCCTCTGACAAAATAACAGAAAACTGGGATGACGGAAGCCAAGAACAACCTTACAGTACATGTTGTAAAAGGTGTGCAAGTATAGATTTGAGTATAAAGAGTAAAAAGTGGAAGTCTTCCTCTCTCCCCCTCACTGTCCTCACTCCCCTCCCTGGAGGTAACTCCTACACTTGTACCATGTGCTTCCTTATAAAAATGAGAGTAGACGTTTCTTCTTGCATAAATGATATGGCCCTACACATACTGTTCCCTGACTTGCTCTTTTCCGGGAGCTTCGTGTATAAGAATTGCTTCCCCCTCAGAATCTATAGATGTACCTGCAATCACATGTCAATGATCTGTTAAAATTTCTTCTCCTGATGAACAGTTATTGTTTCCATTTAAACAACTGTATTATGGCAATATAAATTCAACACAAAATTTCTCACTTTAACCATTTTCATGCGTGCAATTCAGTGATATTAATTACATTCACAATATTGTGCTATCATCACCACCAACAATCACCACCAACCATTACCAAACAGAAACTCTGTACCCATTAAACAATAACTCCCCATTTCCCCCTGTACTCCCCAGCCCAAGGTAACCTAGAATTTCCTTTCTGGCTCTATGAATTTGCTTATTCTAGGTATTTCACGTAAGTGAAACCATACAATATTTGTCCTGTTGTATCTGATCCATTTTTTTTAATACATTGTCTTTGTTATATTAAAGGAAGTGTTATACAAAGTTTCCATAAATTATAGTCTCTAGTTTGCATTGATTGTATTTGCCCCCCAATCCCACCCTATTTTTAACATCTTGCAATGTTGACATTCGTTTGTTCTACCTCATGTAAAAACATATTTGTACCTTTTATTACAATCACTGAGCACCCTGGGTTTCCCTGAGTTATACAGTCTCAGTCTTTATCCTCTGTCTTTTGTTTGGGTGTCCCACATGGTTCCAACCTTCCTCTTTCAACCATACTCACAGTCATCTTTGTCCAGTGTACTTACATTGCTGTGCTACTATCTCCCCAAATTGTTTTCCAAACCTCTCACTCCTGTCTTTTCCATTCCATCTGTAGTGCTCCCTTTAGTGTTTCCTGTAGAGCAGGTATCTGGTTCACAAACTCTGTCATTGTCTGTCTGTCAGAGAATATTATAAGCTCTCCCTTGTACCTAAACGATAGTTTTGCCAGATATAGGATTCTTGGTTGGTGGTTTTTCTTTTTCAGTGTCTTAAATACATCACACCACTTCCTTCTTGCCTCTATGGTTTCTTTTGAGAAATCTGCACATAGTTTTATCAAGCTTCCTTTGTATGTGATGGATCGCTTTTCTCTTGCTGCTTTCAGGATTCTCTCTTTAACTTTGAAGTTTGATAATCTGATTAGTAAGTATCTTGGCATAGGCCTATTCAGATCTATCCTGTTCGGGGTACGCTGTGCTTCTTGGATCCGTAATTTTATGTCTTTCATAAGAGATGGGAAATTTTCATTGATTATTTCCTCTATTATTGCTTCTGCCCCCTTTCCCTTCTCTTCTCCTTCTGGGACACCAATGACACATACATTCTTGCTTTTCATTTTGTCCTTAAGTTCCCAGAGACGTTGCTCGTATTTTTCCATTCTTTTCTCTATCTGTTCTTTTGTGTAGGCTTTCAGGTGTCTTGTTCTCCAGTTTCTGAGTGTTTTCTTGTGCCTCTTGAGATCTGCTGTTGTACGTTTCCATTGTCTCTTTCATCTCTTGTGTTGTGCCTTTCATTTCCATAGATTCTTTCAGTTGATTTTTCAAACTTTCAATTTCTACCTTATGTACACCCAGTGTTTCCATTATACAGTTCATCTCTTTCACCATATTTTTCCTAAACTTTTTGAATTGACTTATTATTAGTTGTTTCAATTCGTGTATCTCAGTTGAAGTGTAAGTTTGTTCCTTTGACTAGGCCATAACTTCGTTTTTCTTAGTGCAGGTTGTAATTTTCTGTCGTCTAGGAATGGTTTCCTTGGTTACCCCAATCCATATCTGGTCCATTTTTAAGAATATTACAAATGATACTACAATGAACATTCACATCCATATGTGTAATTTCTCTAGGAGAGATTCTTAGAAGTGGGATTGTGAAGTCAAAGGGTTTGCACATAAACCATTTTTCTATTGTGTTATTTATCCCAAGTTATTAATAGAAAATCTGAGGCCTGGGGGTTTAAGTTAACTTGCTTGAAGCCCCACAACTAGGCTGAACTGGTGCTTGATCTTGGCTCTTTCTTCCTCTAAAGTGCAAACTCTCACTACCAGCTTGTTCTGCCTTCCCAGGTATGGTCACAGTCAGCTAAAGATTGAAAACTTGAAGGGTGCATAAGGAAACTATTATCACTCACCCACAGAGGTGAGGCCCTCTTGCTTTAACCTGAAACAACCCAGCCACAAGCTGTACTCCCTGGCAGGGTTTGAGTGCTGCTAGGGAATGGAGAAAGGTCTTGGGGGAAGGCTACCAGGCCACCCACCAGCTGCCGTGACTGTTGCCTTGCCCTGGCCCTGGCTGCCCATGCTACTGCATTTGGCAACTAGCTTGCCCCAAAAGACATGGGCATCCTGAATGAAATAATGACCTATGCATTTTGGCCATTTCCTTACTCAAGCCAACTGGAGCCAGACAGTCCTTGCCTTTTGGAGCAATTCATTCTCCAAAATCCAAACTCACAAGTCTAATGGCTCCCTGCATCTGGCAGAGCTCAGCTGTAAATGTGGAGAGGGAAGGCACCAGCAGCTGCTGTCAACTCATTTTGACATCATGTCAGGGCCACCCCACAGTTGTCTGTGGCAGAACAATGCCCTTCTGTGGCAGAGGGAGGTTGGCAGCCCTACTCTTCAGCGTCTGCTGGGGACTCAGCCTTCTCAGCAGGCCTGAGAGAGCATGTGTGCCCGAGGAATGCCTTCTCTATAAATAGAAGCCATTTGCAGGGCTTCCACTGGGCTGGCAGCCTGCACCGCATCCACACCATTCCATATATTATACATTCTGCACAGGACCAGCTGCAGGCGAAGTAGAGACAGATAATCCTGGGAGAGGAGCTGGTACTGTTGATAGGCAGTTTTTCCAATCAGATAGCCTGGGGCGATAACAGTCAATGAGCAGATTCTTTGCACAGCTGCGGTTAGCTTCACAGGGAGTCCAGACATGTTCCAGATTTTGTTTAGCAAGAAAATGAACCTGATTCTTTTCATTGCTCCTGAATCACTGACCCATCTTGGACAATGATTCCAGCTGTGTCCTTGCAAACACGTGACCGTGACTTAGGGCTCCCTGAGGTCAACAAAGACCTTGCCAGAAGGAGATGCTACAGTAGGAACCTGGCCCCAATGACAGCCAGTTCTGCTATCCAGTGGCCTGGCTTCGAAGGTGTCAGAATGCCAACACAGCTCTCTAAGATCCAAATTCTCATTTCCATCTTTGGAAATAGTAGGGAAAGCCACTCAATCTTCTGCAGGCTCTGAAGTAGAAAGGTCAAGTCTATGGCTGGAGTGACCATACCTGGTAACTAAGACCTGCCTGAAGTCACAGGGAAGATGCGAAGTCCTGTCAGTAAGCAAAGGGAAGGCAGTTTGGAGCAGGGATGAGAAGGGAGGTGTAAACCCTGCAATAGGAAATGAGCATCACTGGGAATCAGGTAACCAGAAAGGTGGGCAGATAGAAGCTAAAAACAGAAAGGGTTCTGAGGCTACTGAATCTCATAGGCTGGTTGTGCCATCACGGTGAGTCAGTGGTCCAGGAGTGGTGGACTTGTCCTATCAGTGATTAAGAAATTGTAGGGCCTGTTGGGGGATGGTGAAGATTCATAGAAGACTCTTTCATAAAGGTAGTATTTGAAAGAGGCTGTGTCAGTTTGAATGTATTATGTCCCCCCAAACACCATTATCTTTGATGCAATCTTGTGTGGGCAGACGTATTAGTGTTGATTAGATTGTAATTCTTTGATTGAGTGTTTCCATGGAGATGGGACCCACCCAACTGTGGGTGATAACTCTGATCGGATAATTTCCATGGAGGCGTGGCCCCGCCCATTCAGCATGGGCCTTGATTAGTTTACTAGAGCACTATATAAGCCCAGACAGAAGATGCAAGCTTGCTACAGCCAAGAAGGATGCTTTGAAGAATGCACAGGAGTTGAGAGAAGAGCTGCAGCTTACAGAAACATTTTGGAGATGGCCTTTGAAAGCAGACTTCTGCTCCAGAGAAGCTAAGAGAGGACAAACACCCCAAGAGCAACTAAGAGTGATATTTTTGAGGAACTGCAGCCTAGAGAAGAATTTCCTGGGAGAAAGCCATTTTGAAACCAGAACTCTGGAGCAGATGCCAGCTTTTCCAGCTAACAGAGGTTTTCTGGACACCGCTGGCCATCCTCCAGTGAAGGTACCCCCTTACCTTGGATACTTTTAGGGCCTTAAGACTGTAACTTTGTAATCAAATAAACCCCCTTTATAAAAACCAATCCATTTCTGGTATTTTGCTTAATAGCAACATTAGCAAACTGGAAAAGAGGCTTGTGGTTCCAGGATTCCTGTACCCTGAGAACAGGGGACCAGGTGGTTGGATGGATACAGACACCTAGGGAGCTTCACTTGAGGATTGCCACCCCAATCTCTCAACACTGCCTGGGAGGCACACTGCATTTTTCTGTCTGCTGGATGTCCCACTAGAATGGGGCACTTTCCTGAGTCTTCCAGAGAGGGTGTATATATATAGGTGGACCTTGGAGATTGGCACCAGCCAGCAGAAAGTGCTCTTGTGCCTGGGGTGGCCCTACTCCAGGTCAGAAACAGCACAGGAAGCAGGAGGGGCAACAGCAGAAGCTGTGTCTGGGGCTGCACCTGCTTCACGATTGTCCTATCTGCTGAGGACACTTTGTGGAAGGTCATCCAGGAATCATGGGTGGGAGACACAGAGACCTGTACCGTCACCACTCCTGTTCCCACTCCCTGATAAACCCAAGATGTCTTGAGACTTGCCTACAACACCCCCAACTCCTGGATACAGAGAGTTTTCCCAAGGCGTGAGGACAAAGGCAGGGTCACAGGAACTTGTATCTTGGGTGTTCCTCCAAGAGCAGTGTGACCTTGGAGCAAAGCAGGTTCCTCACCTCCCCGTGGAGAAAGAATAATTCTACCTTTCTTCTCCCCACACCCCATTCATTCATTCCACAAAGATTTCCTGAAAGCCTACTATATGCCAGTATAGTTGAGAACTGGAAATACGATGGAGAACAAAAAAACAAAACAGAATCTTTGCCCTCATTCAGCTTGTGGTCTGGTGGGGTGGACTGGCAGTAAACAAGTAAACAGAGAAATGAATACATAAGTACATATTTTATCACGAAGTCCCCCGTGTCTTCTTCTGCTAAGTATAATCTTCATCTGGCCAGCCTGATGGTACAATTATATCACTGAATGCATAGTGACTTTGAATCTCAGGGTTCCTCTGATTCAATTGCATTCTTGCTGATCCTTGTGCAATACTTTCAGTTCTTTCTCATTGGGGCTGATGGATATACTGAAGTGGTGTAGTAATTGTGGGCTATAATAAAGCATGATTGCTGAACACAACTTGGCCTCTTTCCATCATTGTTCCCCAAATGCCCCGGGAGCAACGTGACATCCTGTGCCAAGATACAAGGCTTTGGAGTCAGCAGAATGAGGGTCGACTCCCAGCTCTGTCACCATGTGAGCTTAGTGGAACTACTTTTTCCTCCAAGTCTTGGGATTTTAATCCATTCGAACTGAGATAAGTGTGGTATCTTTAGAAGGATTTCCTTTTTGTGGAATAAGATGTAGCAAGATCATGAAAGAATTGTGCCCAGCACCTGGCAAACAGTAACTTCCTCATAAATCTTGGTTCCCTCTCCAAAATGGTGAATGGCTTCTAACACGGAGGCAGGCTGCGCCCTGGGGTTTCGCAAAGTGGGGTTCATGGACCACCTGTACCAAGGCCACCTGGAGAATTTATAATTGTGCAGTGTCCTGTACTCCATGTGCCTCTGGGGTCAGCACCAGGGATCTGCATGTTTCCCAGGCTCCCAGGTGGTTCTTAAGAGCCCTAAAGTTTGAGACTCACAGGTCCACAGCCATGATTGGTGGCCCAGGCTTTTGTCACCCTGAGGGTCAAGAAAACACTTTTTAATGGTCAACTCTAAAATGTAATAGCTTTTACAGGTGTGGAGAGTCAGCTGCCTGACAACATCCTTGCCAAATTACTTCCTGTGTGGAAAGGGAGAATTTAAATCGCCTGGAACCGTTAGCCGTCTTCTGTTCTGGCTAAACCACCTCCACTCAACATCCTGATCCCACACGAGGGAAACATCCACCCTATTTCGGGAGGATGGCAAGACCAGCTTATATTCTTTCTGGACATACTGGCAGGACATGAGGGTGGACCTGCCAGGAGCCTGCTTAGGGGAGGGGCTGAAGAGCCTCCTTGGGCAGAATTCATCATAAGGGAAAGGTGTCAGCCTTACAAATTGGGTTCAAGAATGACATTGGGTAGGGGTGGATGACGAGGTGATTCTGTCACTCAGGGCACTGTAAGTGTTTCAGACTCATGGCCCTTTTGTGAATGGCTGGAAT
Source organism: Choloepus didactylus (assembly GCF_015220235.1). NCBI lineage: Eukaryota > Metazoa > Chordata > Mammalia > Pilosa > Megalonychidae > Choloepus > Choloepus didactylus. Next base: position 139,925,824 of record NC_051311.1, on the reverse strand, counting down.
AGAAAATTAAGAAACCTGAAGGAGCTGTCACCGAGACATCTCCCCTGGTGCTGGCAGCCTTTGTGGTCACTGGCAACGGCACTCTGGAACAGACTCGGGGCTGGCACCGGCCAGCAGCACAGCAAAGGACTTTGCTGGTGTTGGTGGACAACCACTGTGCCCATCTGTGGACAATGGCAACACAACTGCCAATTTTGGGTTCTGCAGCATTAGCAGAGACCACTGTGAATTAAAGCTAGAGAGGAGGAGAATACCAGATGCCACAGGACAGCTCAGAAGACAAGTTTGTGAAACTTATGTGAGATCCCCTGAGGACCACCCCCTGAATATCTGGGAGCCATCGGAGCAGGGCTGGGAATCCTCAAAGGATGTGTTAGTGCCAGAGAAATGTGAATGTGTCACCACTGGTGTGATTCTCGTCCTCTCCCATGCCCCCGGGGCTGGTATGGTTTGGGGAAGATGGATGACATCAGTAAATGTTCAGAGATTGGGAAACAGCATTAGTCACCCTGCCCAAGAGGACGAATTCCTACTTTTTGCCTCCTTGGTGACATCACTGCTCTAAAGTGCAGCACATTGTGGTGCCAGATGAAAAATGCTATTTTTAGAGGAGTCACAAAAGTGCCATTATTTTGATGACAGAATAACAGAGCAAGGTCATTGTCTTTCCCAGCAGCTTCGCGGCCCATCTGCACGTCTGTAACACTCTCCAGCAGCAGCAGCAGGACTGCCCTCCTCGGAGGCCAACTCTAAGTAGCAAGGAGCGAGCCTGACTCAGCGTCTGCTTTCTTTTGTCAAAACTCAATCTGTAGTCACTGATGCTGACTTCCAAATAGAATATTTCAAGAGCATGTGGCCAATTCTGTTTGTACTTTTCCAGAGTTTAAGAGTGCAGGATAGCAAGGCTTGAAATGCACCCTAAAGAATATTCTTTCATGCATTAAGCCAAGGGTTGGCCGCCATTCTAAAGAGACTAGACCACGGGCACGGGTTTGATGAATTCATTAGCATCGAGCTAGATGTCATTTTTGGCTTGCTTCTGGATAAGAACTTTTCAACAGCTTGTGAGTTATATACAGAGAAGACGCTTCCCACACACAAACCAATGCCTTCCTCGTGGTGAGTGGGAATAGCTTTATATCAAGCCACTCATATTATCTCACTTAGCCCTTCTTGTAACCAATTTCAGGAATTATTTGGAAGTGGCCAGGGTCAGAAATGGAGTCTTTGAAGGAAGGGGAAATAAAAAGAGATCGGAATAGTTTTGCTCCACCACCACGCATAACCTACTCCTCAGGGAAACTGCCACTTTTAACTTGGGGATGAGGGATAGGCAGGAAGATTGGGGAGGGGGTAGAACACAGGAGAAAGAAAGCAGTCCTGACAACAGCCCTGATGAGGATAACTGTGACTACTGTCGGCCTAAAGACAGGGAAAAGCACAGCTGAAGCCCCCTCCCCTGCTTCACCCACAGCGCTCGGCCCGGTGGTGACCACTATGCTGCCACCCAATTAAGCTTCTGAGCTGAAATCTCCACAAAACGGCAAAGAAACAATGTGGGTCAATAGATGAGTTCATTCACCCCTTCCCCAACTTTTTCAACATCCTTTCCACATTCATATCCTTTGAGGGAAAGAAAAGCACTGCTAATGTTAGTGTTCACAACTGTTTCCAGCCACTGCTGGGGAGCTGTCACGTACAAGCCAGCTTAAAAATGGCATGGTTTAAGTAACAGTCATTTTGCATACCAGGATTTTTCTGAGCACAGAAAGCTGAGAATACTTATGAGAACATGCTTCTGAGGGAATAGTTTTTTATAATAAAGATTTGTGTTACATCCTCATATTAAATTTAGATAATGAACCTTGAATTACAAAGGGCCCAATGTAATGCCAGGGGGAGAGGAGAGAATGGAGGGATGATAAGGTATGGTGGGAAAGAGAGACGGACCTGAGGGCAGCAGTCTGAGGGATTTTCCCAGCATATGAAGCACTCAGCATGTGAGGTGTTCAGACTGAAACCTTACTGCAGTGGGAGACTGGAAGGGGAGACAGTATACATCACATTATTTTGCATCTATTAGATTTACAGTTCTGACAACATGGAATAAATATCAAAGTCAGCAGTTTGAAAATTCTGACACTTTCTAGACCCAGGCTAGAGTAGATTCTGCACAACAGTTTGTATTTTTATAGCTCCTTGTAGCCTGAGGTTCACAGTGGCCCTAACATTTCTGAATAAAAAAATTTGAAAATCTACATGACCAAAGTCATATGAGAAACAAGGGTCAGTTTCAGAAAATCAACTTTCCTTATCACCATGTGGCACTGTTCCCTCCTCTACCTAAACTCAGGGATCTTTATGTTCCGCTGGAGTATTTATATTTTCCAAAGGGTTGTTTTTCACTCACTTGCATTTCAACTTTCACCTCCTTTCTGCTTTCCTTCCTCTCATCTGTGCATCATCTGGAAAAAAGAAAAGCACTGTCCCTAAGGCTTACGGCCTTCTCCCCGTAGCCACCCACCAGTGAGCCCGTGCTCATGTGCCAGGGTGCCCCAGAAGATCACGCGGACACAAGGGATCGGTGTGATGACATGTAGAACCTCAGAAGCCAGAAAAGCAGATTTGGGGCTGGGTACTACATGGCCAGCTTTCCTTTCCCTAGATTAATGGAAGTAACGGGAGAAATCATCCAAACAAGCAGATGAGCTTAAAAGTGAATTGAATTTGCCTTTGAAATGCATCCTGATTTCCACTGTGCACAATGTTTTACTAAGAAAGCATGATGATTGCTCAGCAGTGGCAATGGTATTGTGTGTGTGTGTTTGCTGCTGCTTCAGCATAGAGGTGGGGAAGGAAAGGCTTGGAAGGCAGGCTGGAGATGTGTTTGCATAGTACAGAGACACACATTGAGATGGAAATCCTCAGGGTGTGTGATGGTGGCTCAACTGCTCTTTATTAGGTATCAGCAGAGAAGAGCTTTCTGCCAGCTCTCAGGCCCTGGTGTGACTAGAGAGTAAACTTCAGCTGCTGCTTGGGGTTAGGTTGGCTAAAACCTCGTTCATTTGAGAAGGAAGCCAAGAGAGACTGTAATGCCCTTGTAAAGGTCTCTTCAGGGAGCAAGACCTAGGAAGAAGGATACAGAAAAGGAGCACAAATGGTTGTTTCCTCAGCCTGGCTATGGCCTAAGGATCCTCTTGTTTTTCCAGCCACCAAATTATTTTAACACACCTGTTGCCCTAGTTCTTGCAGCCACTTTTGAATCTTTGCAAGTACATGGATACTGAGTCAAAATGTATCAGTTATCATCCTGATTCACCCAGCACAGTGGGCAAGGCGAAGAGCTGATGAAATGTTCTCTTCGTTTCATTCCATGTGATCACGGAGATTAGAAGCTTTCACCGTGGGAAGTTTATGAGTAGGGACTCTGTAGTGCCCCATAATGCTGAGAAAAAAGAACCAGAGATTTCATTAAAAGTTAAGTCCAAACCCTATGGCCCTAGTTAAGAAGGCTCTGAGGACAAACTACTTGGGTTCGCATCCCAACACTGGCACTTACTGTGTGACCTTGGGAAAGTTACTTAATCCCTCTGTGCTTCAGTTTCCTCATCTGTGAAAGGGTGATGTTAATCCTATCTACCTTCTAGGATTGTGGGGATGATTAAATTAGTCAAAAGGAGTTTAGTACAGTACCTGGTACTTAGCAAGTTTGCCAAATAAAATTTTGTATAGTAAGAGCATATACATGTTGGGTATATTCACGTAACACTGTTTACTTCAAGACAAAACAATGAAAAAGTCATCAAGCTGTTCCATACTTGCTAAGAACACAGCCAGCACTGGGGACCAGGTAACTTGGACTTTGTCTACATTCACCAGGATCAATAACCATCATTTCAAAACCTAATGGTAACAGTGAAATTACTGTTAAGCTTGTTGAGTCAGCAGTGAGTGCCACCTTTGAGAGCCTCTGGCTGCACTCCATTTTCCTCATCTTTTATTTGGGAATTTTCTTTTCACTTTGTTCTTTCCACAGATTACTGGTAGAATAAATTAAGCTGTTCTTCAGCTTACTTGTTTGTTTTACAACAGCTATTCTGCTATTCATTGTTTCTATATGGTCAATGTCATTTGTTAATGGTGTGCTTAAAATATCTTTTTCATATCAGACTCAATTAAGTTTATTGCTATAATGCAGTCAGAATTCTCAGAGATTAAAAAAAAATATTTCATTTGAAAAAAAAATTACTGTTAAGCCCATTACATGTTAAGATGTTTTCCCATGAGTCTGATCTTCCACTGTGCTGTGACACATTTTGTTGTCCTCTCTACCAGTTCCCTTCTCAGTGAGCGGGTCCCAGGCTCATCCACATCACCCATCAAAGAACCACCTTCTATGCTGTTTGTGGTGTGGGTTAGGTCTAACTTGGTAGGCAGGATCAATTAAAAACCCTAAGAGGCAATGGAGACAGAGGGAGGGAGGGCCTTTATGCTATTTCCCCTTCCTGTTCCTTGTCGAGCTAAGGGTAAACCGTGAAATGACTCTGGGAGCGTTTGGGGGCTCTGAGGTTGCCTCTGGTTTTAGATTTGGACTCGAGTGGTCTGGGAAGCCTGGGGCCGTCACCGCACGGTGCTCCTGAGTCCTGTTCCCCAGGGTCCCCAGGAGTGTCGGCCAGTGTTTAGAGGCTCCCAATGACCTCATGTGTGGGCAGAACCTCTAAAGATGCTAATTTCCTTCCCCACCCCATCACTGGCCTGCCTCGACCACAAGAAGCCTAATTTGGGTTCCAAGTAGAAATCTGGTCCCAGTACTGCCCACCGTACCCTGCAGTTGTTGGAAGCTACCTGCTGGGCAGCAAAAAGAAAGGCCCAGGCTACCAGAACAGCCTTTCACCTTGCTCAAAGCAAAATGAAATATGCCTTCCGTTCTCAGCTTTGGCATTTTTTCCAGCCCTTCTCACAGTGAGTTAAATGCCACGCTTTATCGATTGGTCAATAAGTCGTGTTTACTGAGTTGACAGCATGTGCCTAACAGGAGTCAAGGAGCTGCAGAGACAGATGAGAAGGGAAAAAGAAAAAAAAATAAAATAAAAAAACAAACCAAAAAAAAAAACAAAAAAAAAACCAGGGTAAAAACTAGGGATTTATGTATAAAGAAAAGGGCTCTACATCTTCCGCTCCTGTGCACAGCTGGGGTTATTTACCACTTTCCTCATTCTGGAGGGCTGCCAGTCCTCATTTCCCAAAGGTTCTGTACAAAGAGACAGGGCAGCGTGACTACCCTGAACTAGAAAGCCCTTTCTTTATGTGGTGCTGACCTCTAGAGGCCTCCAATTAAAAAGCATCCCAGAGGCCCAACTTAATTATAGTGCTGGTTTTAAAACCCTGTGGAGTTGCTGTTATTTTCCTAGAAAATACCTTTGATACTTTAAGTGTTCCCTAATAAGAAATGCCTCCCTTGTTCTTTGGCTATTTTTTTTTTTTTGGCTGTCCAGATTTTTATATATTTTTTTCTTCTCCAAAAAGGAAAAACGGTGGGTCAGAGCTAGGGAAAGTATTTGAAAATTATTTGCCTACTACGATACTAAGGAAAAGCCCAGTGCCAGCTATTTCAGGATGTGCTTCTTGAGTTTTCAAAGTGCCAGGTGGCTGGGCTCACCAAACGGAAAAGGAATGTTCGCCCACTCTGATTCAGCAGGGCGCCAGGCACAACCATCCACCAGACACTCTTGCACACCTGGTGAAGGGTCCAAACATTGGGTACGGGGAAGTTGTTCTGCTTACTTCATTTTAATTCAACCCAAACATGTCCACAATGTACACTAAGGACAATGTGGTGTCCTATCCAGCCTGACTTTACTCTGTAAGAGACTAATTTCTAAGGGAAATGAGACTTTTCCTTACATCCGTAAGCAAACACCCCAGATTTTCCTATTTTGCTGTACCTTTTTATTCCTATTACTGATCACAAACAGAAGGAAAGTGAGGAAAGCAGGAGGAAGCATTCAGGGATGCTGGTACTTGGGCATTAATATGCATCCACTGTATCAGTTGGGGCCTTTCCTTATTTTTAAAGGAGATCACAGAGAAGACAGTTTCAAAATCACAGGGATGCAGTTCTGCCAATACCAGTTGCCCAGCTCGTTTTGTGGAAATGACTTTGCAAAAACTGCTTTCCACCCTCCCTGTCAACATTACCAGTGAAGACAGGATACATTCCACAGTGTCAGTGCCAGACGGGACCACTGAAAGAAGTTCCACACACTCTTTTTTTTACAGCTGAGGAAACAAAGGCCAGGGAGGCTGGGATGACACAGTTGGTCAGGGAGGAGTCAGGACTAGAACACTTTTTCCATATCCAACTGATACGATACCAGAAAGATCAATCGCAAAGGAGAAACGTATTTCTAAAACCAGTGTCTGTAGTTAAAGGAGTGAATCTGCATTCTAAAAAAATAAATCTTTGAACAGGATCAACTAGGAGTAGCCAAGGAATTATCCCACATGAAAGGCTGTGTCTGGGGAGGGTAAGGCTGCCACTCCACAGCACTTGGGAGCTAGGACTGAAAATAAGGTTTGGGATGTGTGCACACAGTCCCACCACTTGAGCACAATCTCTAGCAAGAGCCGTATTGAAAAATAAAGAACCACGCTAAAATATAAACCCAAACCTCTATGCTGTGCCCATTAAGTCAATCTCTAGAATCTAATGTCATTTGGGGGAAAGAAACTTGCTCTTCTTATTCAAGTAATGGAACTTACCACCAACTGCCAGGCTTACTCTTTAAATGCTATTGTTTAGTGAATAACAGTAACTGGAAGGAAAGTAGTGGGGAACTGGTATCATGTCATCCATAGAATGGCAGAGAATATAGATTTCTAATTGGGGCCACAAAGGGTAGGGGGGATACTAAAGGGTCCTCACAAACAAAACTCAAGTACTAGATCAAAGGAAAAGCGGAAAATTACTAAAAACCAGCTACAGTATCCGAATACACATATTAGGGTCCAAAAACACATAGATTATTAACATGTTAATCTACACCAATGTTTTATGCAATCACCTCCTCCCCCTCTTTCCCAGCCACCCACCCCTCGACCACAAAGTTAGGTAATGATCCTTACTCCCTGTTCCTCATTTATAGATCACATTAGGTGTCCTTTAGGACCAAGCGTTGTGGAGGAGTATAAAAGAGGCAGACATCACCAGGGTTTGGAAGGCTCTTTAATAGCAAGCGTAGGGTAACTACATTGTTGGATGAGCTCCTCACTCACAGGGGAGGGAGGAGAGGGCAGACGTGGACAGGGTTCAATATAGGATTTACACCGTTTAAAGCATCTCACAACGGTTTTTGGCAACCCATTTCACAGTTTTGTAATTTACAAGAGATTTCTTTGAAAGGAAATATAAAGGCAAAGAATGCATACACACCCTAAATGAAACATTTCTTGCCTTAAAAAAAAAAACAACAAAACAAACCTGTTCCTTGCTTCTGCTCTTCATGTAGATGCCTACATTTGCTCTCATCCACAACTTAAGACTGGATCACAGTCTCAGCTTTTCCCTAGAACTGAAGATTTACTTTCTCCTCTAACAGGCGGACACCTGTCCAGAGCACCGCTCTGCATCTCCATCTGCCTTGATGGCAGAAGATACTTAGTAGAAATGAATCTTAGAGAAACAAAAGCAAAGCAAAACCAAGAACAAGGAAAACACATTTTTACAAAGAAGAGACTGCCAGCTTTTTCTGTGGTACCAAACAACTTGAATGCATTTCTAAGCAAATGAAATGTTTATTTTTATGTGGCCTGGCACAAACTTGAAGTGTTTGTGCCTATTCGGCCTTTCAGTGCTTTCAATGGGGTTCCCAACATGAAATGCTCGTAGGTCCTTTATCTGCGTAATTCAAATTTTAAATAAAAAAATAAAAGGTGACATGTTATTTAACAGTTTTCCCAAGGAGCATGAGCTATAGCTATTTTACCGTGGACACAATGTTGCCATGGACACCACATGCTACTGGCATTCTGACACATTTTAGAATTACTCTGTATAAAATCTAAAAGACTTCAGCCTTTTGCATCATACCTGGTTATCACAAAGCCAAGATAACTGATTAGGTCTTTATGAAAGAGGATTACTTTTTAATTCAAAAAAATTGTAGGCTTCTCTGGTACTCTGAAGACTAAGCAATCAGCAATGGCATCTCTTTGGAGTTAACACTCAGTAAGGGAAGAGGGACTTGAGATCCTTTTGAGTTTTAATTGTGCTCTTTCTACAACCCTGAAGCAAGCAGGATTTGGTGGGCTCTGTGCCCTGGCCCGCTGGCAATGCTGACCCAGGGCCTTCTCAGTAGCTACCAGGGAGACTAGCCCAAGTCTGGTATATGTTCTACCTGCTGTGTGACTGGAACCTCTCTTGGATTTAAAAGCACCTGCAAAGAGAGCCTGCTCTGGCTGGCAGCTTGCAGATTCAAAGAACACCTCTGGTCTCCTTGGCTGGGAGGCATTTTCAAAATCACAAAGCTCTTGACATGCAGTCAGTCCTTTGAAAAAGCAGGTTCTAGTGTGATGGTCATGAAACAGGTTTCCTGCACCTTACATCTCAGCTTTTTTGTTTTGTTTTGTTTTGTTTTTGAGTTAGTACCTAACTTTCCCATTCTCCTTTATTCATCTCCACCCATCCCAAATTAGTACTGCCTAGTCCTACATGCCTCTCAGGTCATGGGAAATCAGATTGCTCAAGCCACAGATTGCCAACTTGTGAATTTTATGTGCAAGGCAGATTCCTAAAATACAAATTCTCATGATGCCCCGGTATCACAGCTTCCTTAGGTCCATGTACTTTGTGCTCTTAGGAAACAAAAACAATCTTCAGAGACAGAATTGTGCTAGAGAATGGCTTCTGTTTATACATGAAAAATGACAGTAACTACCAGAGGAGAGTTTTCACTAAAGTCCACTGGAAACCTAAATTCTGGCACCAGGACACTGGGAGAATTCTTAAATGAAAGACTTTCTATGTTCCAATCATGTGAAGAAAAAGATTACGTGCTGCTCTGGGCCTCAGGGACACAAGCAAGACACCTTGGTGTGACTTAATCCTGGTGTGACAGGTGTTGTGCAGGGTTTCATCTCACTCCCCACTTGGCAATTCACTCCTGATCCACCAAAGTCTGCTTGGCATGATTATGCAGAGGAAAGTAACCAGGTAGCTATAAGAAAAGGTCTCCATGATACACTCAAATCCGGGATCAAGGTCCTGTATCATAGGCATGATTGCACTACTGGCCCACAGTGATAACCAATGAACAAACCAACCAACCAACCAACCAACCAACCAACCAACCAACCAACCAACCAACCAACCCACCCACCAACCAACCAACCAACCAACCACCCAACCAACCAACCAACCAACCAACCAACCAACCAACCAACCAACCAACCAGCCAACCAACCAACCAACCAACCAACCAACCAGCCAGCCAGCCAACCAGCCAACCAACCAACCAGCCAACCAGCCAACAAGCCAACCAACCAACCAACCAACCAACCAACCAACCAACCAGTCATCTCTCCCCATCCCTCATTCATACACACACACACTCATTCATTCTTGTACTTTCATTCTCACTCTAGTGGATGATATGATGGGAAAAAAAGCACAAGTATGCATTCATCTTTCACCCTTTTCCAGCTGTTCTTCACAAAATCTCCCCTTTTGGTTATATAAAACTTATACCACGTCCAAAGCCTCAATCTGTCAGGGCACACAAAAAACTCTATGCCTTCTACAGGCAGGGGATGTACATGTGGGACAAGGACCTTTCCATTGTCTTCCAGGACCTCACTTTATTTACCCTATCATCTAAGGAACAGAATTTCAACAATCTCTTAGGATCATGCCCAAGAGGGCTGGACACTAACAGACCAGCAGAAACGTTCCAACGTAGTCCCATGGCCAGGGTCCTGAGGACAGCATCTTGGCAAGATTCAAAATATATTTCCTTCTTGTTTCCCTACAGGTTTCCTTGATTGTTATTTTTATACACACGCACACATCATAAGGCAGTTCTAAAAGTATAGTGTTTAAAGCTGGAAGGGCAAACAGCCCTTGTTTCACAGGGTAGGTAAGTGACTTGCCCAAGGTCACATGGTCAATGACAGTCAGGACCAGAACCCAGGTCTCTCGCCTAATTCTCAGTCCAATGCTCCTGCCACTGAGCCACAATGCCTCCCAGTAAGTGTGTTTATATATTTGTGAAAGGTCAGGAACTTGTCTAACCATGAAACAATTTCCATAACAAAAATCACAGGCTGCCTGATGTCACTGACCCCAGAAAGTTCTGCACTGTCCAAGCTCTAACGATGCAGGGCTATTAGTATCCACAGTGCGGGTGGGAGTGAGTGTGTGGGGACTGAAGCACTGGGAGGGGTACGCAGACATCAGAGAAAAGCATGTCCTAGAGAAAACGATCCAGATTTGCTAATGCGTTTTGGGTTTTACCATGAAAATAAATAACACACAGGGGTTTTATCCCCTATCCCTGGGGTGCAACTAAGACCAGAATTCTTATCTACCCCATGAATGGCTGAGTCTCTCTCAGCTCACTTTTTATAAACAGAGAACATTAACATAATAATACAGAAATGTATTTGGTCAAAGTCTAAACACTTTTTGATAAAATACATTTTATATTAATGTTCACTGCATTTTCAGACATATGCAAATTTAAATTTTAAGCCTTTAGGTATAAAATTCCAGTTTACCTACAATTGGAACAAGCTAGTCAAGCGTCTTAATTTCAGTTGCAGAAGTCATTTTTATGGCCTGTTATGTTTAAATGGAGGTTACCAAACCTGGGTGATATCTACAAAATTCACAGCTCACAATCACTTTTGCTCATAAACAGAGCCAGTCAGCAGACAGGCCAGGCAGCAACAAAGCACCGAATAACCTCACCTCATGTTGATAAAACACTAAGTTTCGTTTTAAAGGCTACTCTGAAGGAAATTCATTTTACTTGAAATGAACTTTTAATATGTTCTTCCAAGAAAAGAAAACACTTGGGTACTGAAGCACAGATGGAAACCACTACGTTATTTTAGCCCGATGACTTAAAACTGCAGTCCATTGTTTCACCATGAACAGCCAGCCACACTCCTCACAGCACCAATTAAAACAGAAAACTGTTGAGACAATCAGGTTACACTGACATGCCTGGAAGATATACAAGACTCCCATAAGCTCTGTGGCCTCTGCATTTTTTTTTTTTTTTTAATTCAGAACGCTAACAATCTCACAGGCATGTGTGGGCATGCTGAACACGTTCCCGCCCCAGATGCTACGTTTGGTCAAGTGTTGTAAAAGAGGCATTCTGCATCAGAACCCAAGTTGGGGAAGGGTCCAAGAAAACGAGCGTTTTAAACGATTCCATTTTAGAATTTCCCCAGTAAGTATTTGTTGGCTACATGATGACAGCAGTGTTTCTAGTTAGTTTAGTAGTTATTTCTGTGAGTTGTCTTGAATGTTTTGATTATTAAAACTTCTCCTTTTAACCAAGCCAATCCACAATTAAAGGATTCCTACTTTCATGTTGCTTTGAGAAGTCACTGAAATTAGCTTCTTCGAAGTACCTGATTCCTATTTTTAAATAAATCATATAGTGGGATCCTTTTCTTGTCTATTTTATTTTTTAAAGAATAAAAGACAGATGAAGAATGTAAAAAGAGTTTCCATCATATTTTCAAAAAGTTTTATCTCAGTTTATTTTTCTATTAAATGTATCTATCTATGGCTTCAAAGTTTAAGTGGCACTTGGATTCTGGATGTTTTCATGAATTAACAAGTTGCCATCTCGTTATAAAGACAAAAGGTAAATGTTTTATTTCATATGTGGGACAGTTTATAAATAAACATTTTAAAGAAATCAGTAATTTATGTCTTTCATCTCATTTATATTTTCCACTGTTAAATTTTTTTAAAATGGCTTTGGACTTAGCCTGTTTTTAAATAACTGAACATCCCAAGAAATGTTTACACCTAACCATGAACCAGTTGCTACACACCCAGGTAATTTAGTAGTGGCAGAACACCTGAACAAAGGCTGCTCTGCATCTCTTACCCTCTTAATCCAAAGCCAAGTGATTATCCTTTTCTGCCCTTGTATTTGCACTTGTGTGGTTTAATGACTAGATATTAAAATGCACGCTTTATAAGCAAAACTTTTCACTTATGGACACTTAAAAGCTACATAAAAAGTGCAGACTGCATTTCTTCTCTGCCACGCTTCCCCTCAGTAAGGTCACCAGTGAGGACTCAAAACATACCCTCAATACATTCAGAGTTCTCTACATTCAAGTTAGCAAATGTTAATTCTTCAACATAAACTCAAGAGAATAGTCAGCCACAAAATGGACTCTAAATTTAAAATGGCAAAGGCTACTGAGACAACTCCATAGAAACCCCACTGAAGCAGGAGCAAAATTCAGGTCACTTCCGAGCAAAGCTCATCACAGATATTTTGTGGTCGTTAAAAGGTACTTCATTTTAATTTGGATGCTGGGAGCCAGGTGTCCTGTTTCCAAGTGCTAATGCAAAATGCTAACCCAGGAGCACGTGACCCCACCTAGGAACCGCGGGGCTCACTCGTCTTCTCAGGTGCCAGCCCGCGGAGCTCTACTGCTGACTGACCCCCATTTGAGGGTGGTCCGCCTCTGGCTCCTCCTCTTCCACGTCTGCACTGTACTCTTCAAACGCATCGTCGTCTGCATCAGGAAGCCCCAGCAACTACAGGGGAGAGGACAAGAATCAGCTGTGAGCGCCAAATGGACCACAGACAGGAAGACAACCAAAGGCAACTGATCTAAATTAAACAGCACGGGAACAGTACTTAACAGCAGATAAGGCTCTCCCACAAGCGTCAACAACTCCTAGAGTTATTTCAATAAATGTATTAGGAAGAAATACCAATACTTCCAATGGATCATTGCTCAAAGGGCTAGATTTTGTTGGGAGGGCCTGGAGATTTTCTATTTTGAAGAATCAAAACATGGTACCACAAAGCATATTATAAAAGCCTAAAAAATAAATATACTATCTATGCGTGCACACACACACACACCCGGGATGTTAGCAATCATATAAGTTGAATGACATTGACAGTCCCAATCAAGATGTCAAAAATCAATTTGCTACTTTATTTTCTCCCCTAAAAAACATGCACTATCTTTACTTATAACACAATTATTAAAAACATGGAAACTACTAAAATATTCAACAACAAATGGTTAAATAAATTATGATATAGCCATAAGATGGAATTTTATGTATCTTCTAAAAAAATGACATTTTAAAAAAATTTAATGATACAAAAAACAGGCCCATATGTGTTTAAAAAAGCAAGATAAAAACTGCATTCTCATTATGATAAGGATTTTCTAAAAATTTATACACATATGCATAGAAAAAATATTTCAGTGAAGTACATCCAAATTTTAAGAGATCTTTTTTGGACAGTGGAACTTTTTCCTCATCTTTTTGTATTCTCTAAATGCTCTACAATTATCCTCAGGGAATTTCAAAATAAATTCACACTGAACAATTTTTTAAAGCACTGACTGGTCTTTGGTTAGAAACTGTGAGTGCCATTTGCTAGGCCTGCTCCATATGAGCAAAAGTCTCTTCTGCTGGCAGAAAGCATGGCCTTCGGCACTGGTCCTTGTCTGCAATAGCCAGGCATCCATTCCCCAGACCCTCACATGTGACCAAAGGACTTTCTCACATGATGGCCCCTTGGTTGGTTACTGTCAGGCAACTTCACTGAATGGCCCCAATGACCCCAAAACTAACTACATCATGACACTAAAATAAGACAGACCGTTCTGTCTACTTTGCACTGCCTCCGTAGAATCCTGCTACCTTCTTCCTCCCACGCACTCCCATCTGCTTCAATGATGAAAGGATAAGCAGAGTCCTGGTCAAAATGTCTTTACTCTGAAGTTCTCCAACCACAACCTAACTTACAGGCCTCATGGCGCCCTATGAACACACTCAGGACAGTAAACTGCTGAGCATTACTGGCCATACTACACATGTGGCCCACCAGAGTGGACATGGTCAACTGCAGACATGTGCTTTCCCCTAGAGCTTTGTGTACTGCAGGCAGGGGTCTCAAAGAGAGACACTGTTAGCTTGCAGGGGAAGGGCAGGAAGAGCATAGCTCAGTGTGCCTGGATACCAATCTGTGTGTGCTTGGGAGAAAGGAGCAGCCCCTTTCTCTTGCTGCTGTCCCCCTTCCAGAATTTAGGGGCTGGTAAAAAAAGATGACGTTTGCCTCTAAATACAGAGAGAAGATGGCTGGTCACAGTGAACCTAAGTGATTCCTATTTTGGGGCTCAATGATTATTTGAAGAGCTGCTCAAGGACACAGCAAAGTGTAAAGTGTCAAATGCATAGTAACATTTAAACAGTTGGTAAGATAAAAACATTATTGCCACCACCAGGAACTCCCGAATCACCTAAACTCCAAAAGAGAATGCATTAATTCAACAATAAATACAAGTGTTCCTTGCACTGAAGAGATATCCCCAACAGATGGATGGCTGATGGTTTCTCTCTCACTTAAATCTGATTGGTAGTAGCTGTCGGAGCTCTGGCTCAGGAGGATTCTGAGGCTTAAGGGCGAAGATTATGGTCAATTAGCAAAGACTGTCCTGGGTAAGTTGAGGCATGGATCTACATTTGCCATCCTTCTCCTAAAGAGACATGCCGTCAATTCTTCATCTCCATAATACACTTAGGTGATTCACACTAACTCAAACCGTAAATACCACTGATCACTCTCCTCAGCTTAGGGTGGCTTGCAGAGGGGGATCCAGCCAGCCAGGCATGAGGCCATTGCACCCGTTTCCTCTTCCCAGCTTCCTACCTTACCTTAGATGTGAATCCAAAGCACCTAGTTATAGGTCCTAGGGCATTAGCTTCATGGGAGGCCTTTCCCTTTGCCAGAAGTATTCTGACTGCTCTTTCAAGAGCTGTTCTTCCCTTCCCTTATAGAAGGGGGAAAAGAATATAAGCTGTTCTCAATTGCCTCCCGGACTTTCACAAGCAATTCTGGATTTTAATGCAGGTCTACAATCTCATTGAGAGGCTGTGTGGAAAAGGCACTGGAATTGGGGACTGGGAAGCAGGGGCTTTAGGTTAGTCTGGAGGCCTTTGCTGAGCCTCAGGGTCCTTACCTTTAAAGTAGGAACCACAACTTATGTTCTACCTCACAGAGTAACTAAGGAGATTAAATGAGAAAATCAATGTGGTCATGATCTGCAAACTGTAGATCTTTATACAAATGCACCTAGTTATTTTATCGTGCTTCTCAGATGTAAGACATTTTTAAAGCACAGTAAGTTCAATTATTCAAGAGAAATTACTGCTGCATCAGTATACTGCCTCCAGCCCCAGCTTTCCTTCTCTCCTGCCATGCTTGTTTTGGACCATCTCACTGCTAATTAGTACTGTAAGAAACAAGAAGAGGTAAACTGAATTCTGTTAGCTTCGTAATTTGATTCTCAGGCTTGTAGTCAGCATTCCATTGAACCAAATGGTTTCACCAGATTTCAGATTTCATAATAATAGATAATATTGGTTAACTCTCTATCTGCTAGGCATTGTATTAAGCAGCTTTACATATATTAGCTCCTTCTGCCCTCACAATAATCCTCTGGGGTAGGTACTATTATTAACCCCATTTTACTGATAAAGCTTAGAGAGAGTAAATAATTTGCCCAGAGTTGCCCAGTAAGCAGCAGAGCCAGGACTCAAATCCAGGCCATCTGACTGCAGACTTCACACATCCAACTACCAAACCATCCAGGAGAGTCCCTTCTAGCTGTCAGTGCTGTTCCTATTAGCTAGAGGTTTCAATGTTTTCTACTGGGTAATCCAAAAATTCAATTTGCAATTGCTAATATCTACATTTATGAATATGTCCAATTTGGAGACACAGTCATAGAGTAGAATAAGTACTAGAACTGGAATTTGCCTGGAATTTCAAAGGCTATCACACAGATACGTAATCATCTAGCATTTCTGCCTCTGTCCTCCACTCCCATCTATGATGGACAAATCAAAGTTTAACTTCTGGATGCAAATTTTCAACAGTCAAGACGATGTATCAGAGACAGGAGTACAAACTGGCTGGTAGGAATCCTGGAGTCCTTGCTTTTATTGCACCCACACTTCATATTTGGAAAAAGGAGATGGGCCAAAATATCTGAAGGGCCTGATATATTTATGTTATTCCTATTTCAGTAAAAAGTTTTTTCAGTTGACTAGAAAAAAGTTTTTATGCTCACTGTGGACAATAGCATTTCCAGTATCTTGCTATCCATAAGCTTCCTTTGAGGAACCTATGACCACAAAGAACTGCTAGGGCCCACCCATGTAAACAGGGCTGAGCTGGGAAGGAGGAGCTGCCAGCTCTTGAGAATTAAAGTCCTTCAAACCCAAAAGAGTATGAGTTATCTGTAGGACTAACTCCAGGTCTTCTGGAAAATACTATAAACAACTTTCGGCATGTTTAGCTGGCATCTGGCATCTGCTGTCTAGGTGGCGCTCTCTCAGTCCCATGAATTAGGGCATCTTCATAAAGGAAAGCGAGGAGGTCTACACCCTGGAGGAGCACCTTCATAAAGGGAGGAGATCTACACCTGGAGGAGCATAGTCAACTGGTGATCCAGCAAGTGCCCTGTGGCTCCTTCTCAAGGATCCTTCAAAGCAGCCATTCTCATGCTTGACTGTATATGATTCATCCTGGGATCTTGTTAAAATGAAAACTGATTCAGTGGGTTGCAGATGAGGCCTGAGATTCTTCATTTCTAACAAGCTCCTCAGTGAAGGCCACACTCTGGATAACAAGAAACTAAAATATTTGGAGAATGTGACACCATTTATCTTAATGATCCAAGATGCTGATGGTACCCAGAAACCCATGAAGGGATACCGGTCAGTTTGCATTCTCGATACCAGGCAAACGTGAAGTAGGCAGCAAGATGGACATAGGAACCAAATGCAATTTACTGCTAAAAGGGCATGGAATGGTAAGAGTAGTAGGGTCCTACTTTTAGGGGCCATATTTAAAAAAAGACAAGAATTTCAATGTTCACAACATGAGTAAAAAAATAAAAGCCCAAATAAACTTGATCTGTCACATTCAGTTGTGGGTACAAGATCTCTTCTTGTAAGACTTTCTGACCTGTGGGGAGGCAGGGAGGGCAGCTTCCCACAGGTGGATTCTTTCCCTTTTTCCAGGCTCTTGACCAGGTTACACAAGCAGAAGCAAGAAGAGGCCTTTTGCTGGGCCACAAAGGGTTTCCCTGTGGGGGTAATCCCTGGGGCTCCAGTCAGTAGTGGGAAATCAAGCTTGCTCATGCTGGTGAGCTAGAAGTAGGGGATTTTTCTGGCAGAAGTGTCTCTGCTTCTTGAAAGAAGAAACGTGGAGTCACACAGCAACCCAAAGCTGCTCAGTAAGCAGCAAAGCCAGGAGTCAAACAGATGTGAGAAACCACGGGGACCTGAGACCTAACTCCATGTTGAGCCATCAAAGCAACGTCAACCAAAACACTGGACACAACTTAATAGCAACAGGTGCCTCCTGGCCCTACTGTCTACCAGGGCTGGTAATGGGAAGAATAATACTCTAGGAAAACAGTACTTCCTTGTTATATTATACAACCTTGAGAGAATTTCAAAGGGTGGAGATAAGGTTTAGTCTTCAGATAAATTGGAAATAGCAGGCTATCTCTTT
Organism: Choloepus didactylus; assembly: GCF_015220235.1. NCBI lineage: Eukaryota > Metazoa > Chordata > Mammalia > Pilosa > Megalonychidae > Choloepus > Choloepus didactylus. The sequence continues at coordinate 139,908,017 of NC_051311.1, read as the reverse complement.
TCTTGTGAACTGTTTTTTTGAGCAGGAGTAAGTCTGTCAGTTGTCACTAAGGGAAAGATAAAAAATTTTTTTGAGGGAAAAATGAGTGGCATGACTATCATAATTGACAGCCATAGCTACTATATTATCTAATTCAATCATGAGATGACCATCAACTGTCAACCAAGGGTCATGCAAACAAGAAAAATATAGGTCTCCAAAGATTATCCAATTCACATTTATCACAGCTATTGACTGGTGTCTCTGAAGCCGAGACTAGATTCATGGATAAACCTGCCTGCTTGAGGAGGGCAGCAGTGGCCTGCTGGGCACTATCATTTGCATACCTGTACCATTTGGATACGAAATTCCAGCAGGAAGGAAGGTAACTTGGTAAAAATCATTCCTCTCTGACACATCATCATTAGCAGGGTAGGAGGCTACCTGAGTGAGGCAGCATGGGGGTCGCTCTAGGAGGGAAACTGGACAGCTTCATCCACAGTCATTTATTCATCTAATAAACATTTCCTGAACACCAGGTATGAGCCAGAAATTGAAACTACACTCAGCACTGTGGCTGGATTTTGACAGCATTGTGGCTAGATTCTGACAGCCCTCTGTGTTCTGTCTGATTTTGAAGCTCCCACAGATCGACAAGAGCGTGAAACAGCTATTACCCTCATTCTAAGGTGGGGACACAGAGGTTGTACAACCTGCTCGAAGCCACACAGCATGGAAGCACAACAGGCCAGCACAGGGCTGACGTACAACCTGGGGACACCTCGCAGGACTCCCTGAGCCAAGGGACCAAGGTGGGCCCTTCCTGGACTTGTTCTGTGGCCTTCCCTCCTCTCTTGAGCATCACCTAGCACTTCATCCCACAGTGAGCCCTCTGACAACCAACACTCCCAGCACCTCTTTGTATAAACTGAACTGCTTCTTCAAAAAAACCAACGCATTTTCTGATTATAAATGTTTTCTGTTAAGCCTGGGAGATTTTTAAAATACAGAAAAGAAGAAAATAAAAATCACCCATAACCCAGAGGTTCTTTATCTGGCCATCTGAAGGCTCTGCCCTTTTGGGTGGCAGAAAAGTAACTGCTTATCCTCCTTGTATCCTAGCATCTAGCACAGTGGGTTGTATGGATTAGGTAATAAATGGTTATTATTTTGCCAAAATCAATGTTAATAAACTTTTGGCTACTCCCCCTTTCCAATACCTTTTTAAAATACCTTATCTTAGCCAGATGTTTCTATTAAGTATGTTTTGAAACCACTTTGCAAATTGTTTTCTCTCTCCACCAAAAATATACAAGTCCCACAAAAGGTTTCATTAAGCCCTGCTCACTTCTCAACAGTTTTTGCCCCGCGTTCCCATCCTGACATCACTGATGCTGACACTGACTGAGTGCTCACCATGTATAATGCACAGTACTGAGTACACAGCAAGAACTGCCTAAGGTCATCTTTATGGCAACCCGGAGGTAAGTATTGTTATTAGTTTCCTCATTTTACAAGTGACAAAATGAGAAACAGAGAGGGTGAGTAACTTTTCTAAGGTCTCACGGCTATCAGGTGGCAGAGCTGGGAAGTGAAGCCAGGCAGCCTGCTTTGACTCCTTATCATTGTAGTAGTACCTTGAGTCTGCATAACTGGGTTAAGACAGTGCAAATGATATCCTGGAGCAGATGCTCACAAACATTCTCTTGGAAAACATTTCCCCAAAGAACCAGCAAAGCTGCGAAACCAGAGAGGGAATGGGCCTACTTCACTTGCTATGCACGGCATCTGTAGAGCATCTGGACCAAAACAAACACTGTTCTGAACATGGGATTCATCTGTACACATATGTGTCTGTCTCTCCTACTAGGGAGTCAGTTCCTTGAGGGCAAAACCTAGGCATTCTGTGTCCTGTCCCTCACCCTTCAGTCCTTTGGCAGATAAAAGACAACAGACTTTACTGACAATGTGAAATAGCAGAGGAAAAAGAGAAGGAGTAAGATGGTGAAAAAGAAAAAAAACAAAAACCGTTGTTTTCTCTTCAAATCCAACAACAAATTTCTTCGAAGGGAACTTTGAGAGTGATATTGACTGTTTCAGTTGGGGGCAGGGGAGCAAGAGGAAGGGGAAAAAACGCTATCTCCAAAGTCTCTATGCTGAAAGATACTGAGCGCTCCATGGACGTGGTCTCGGCCTTGAGGGCTGCCCAGCAGGGCTGAGCGATAACTGGACTCTTTTGGCCCATGCACATGGGTGTGCACAAGCTTCCACAAAGTTAACTGGATCTGCCTGACCGAGGGCCCCACAGACAGCAGACAGCTCCTGACAGACAGGGCAGGGGCTGGTGATGGGATGGCAGGGAAAACAAGGATTCAAAGCCAATGAAGGCAAACACATTTTCCCTGTGGGTTTTCCACTGTAAACAAAGAGCAGCTGCCTAAATTGATCAGATTACCATACATTTTAAGGGAAATGATGTGCTGAAGTTTTATCTACTCGATCACCTTGCAGCATTTGGGTATGCACTTCTTCAACAAACACTTTCAACCATGACGAGAATAACAAAACCCTTTCCTGTTTCTTATTTCTGAATAAAAACCTTTCTAATATAAAACAAAAAATAGCACCACTTGGAAGAAACACACTATTCAGTGGAGATGGAGAGGGTAAAAGTATCCCCACTGATCTCCAGCAGTCCTTTATTCAAGTTTATAACACTCCTCTCTCATCCAATCTGGGGCACGTCCTGACTGAGAGAAACCCAAAGCTGGGAAACATTTTGCCTTCACTAACCCCCAGAAGGAACCTCCTTCCCAGCCTTTCCCTGAGGGGCACGAAGGCCCAGCCTGAGGGCACCCCAGCATTTAAAAACTTTCCCCAGAAGTGGGGGTGTGGCGGATTGAATCCTGTACCCCAGTTTGGACATATTCTTGCCTTGGTTTGCTTTCTGGTGGGTGCAGACCCACTGTAAATAAGATCTCTTCAAGAGGTTACTTCAGTTAAGGTGTGGCCCACTGAATCAGGCTGGCTTTAATCCGGATTACTGGAGTCCTTTATAAACAGAGAGAAAGTGAGATGGAGACACAACCACGGGGAGCAGCAAGAAGCTGGAAATCAACGGAACCCAGAAAAGAAAGAAGACCCTGCCATGTGCATGCTGCCATGTGACAGAAAAGCCAAGCACCAAATATTGTTGGCAGCCTCTGGGGAAAAAGCATCACCTTCCTGCCTCCTGATTTTTCACTTTTCCTAGCCTCAAAGCTAAGAGCCAATAAATTTCCATTGTGTAAGCCAATCCATATGGTATGTGTTAGCAGTCAAGAAAGTAAAACAGGGGGTCAAGGCTCCCTCATCTTAGGGGGTAACCGTCCCTGCCCCAAACCGAAGGCCATGCTTTAGAAACAAGATCTGGAAGCCTAACATTAAATCAAATCTGTGTTTCTCTGTGACACACAATAGGATGATCCAAAAGAAAACATTCAACCAATCTGATCGCCTTTAGCTATGCATCTGGAACTTGGGGACTGCATTTTTTTTCCCCCATTTACATGTGACTATCTTGTTGCCAAAAATACAACCACAGACTTGGTAAAATAACAAAAACAAAACAAAATATAAAAACAGCAAAACAAATTCTGGCTGGAGCTTAGCTTCTCCAGTTAAGCCAATTCTGCATGTACTTTGCTTCTCCATAGATGATATCCATGTAAAGAGAACCACATAAAGAGAACCAGCTGACTGGCTAATGAATGGAACTCCTCTGAGCTGCAAAGGGATTATCGTTTCTAATTGATATTTTTTCGGTTAAGAACTGGGGGGACAAAATTTTTAAAAACTTGCCTAACTTCATATCTCCACTTGGATGTAGAACATGTATTTCAAATATCGGTATGTGTAAATTCAAGCTCTTGATGGTATCACCCCCAAACTTTTCCTCCTGCAGCCTTTCCTATCTCAGTAAATGACAACTCCAGTCCCTTCTTTGCTCAGGCAAACAACTCCGGAGTCATCCTTGTCTTCTCTCTTTCTTACACCTCAGTTCTGATCCACCAGCAAGTCCTGTTAGTTCTCCTTTCAAAACAAACCCAGAATCCGACCCTTCTCAGAATCTGATCTCCACTATGACTATCCCGGTGCAAACTACCATCGTCTCTTACCTGAATGAGACCAATGGCCCACACACAGGTCCCCCTGCTTCTACCCTCCTCCTTACAGTCATTCTCAGCACAATCTCCAGAGAGCATCTTTTGAAATATTAGGTCATCTCACATCACTCTTCTGCTCCAACACTGCCAGTGGCTCCCCACCATAGCAGAGTAAAAGCCCACGTCCTTCCTGTGACCTGCAAAGTTCCCAGTTATTCCTCTAACTCATCTCTCACTACTCCCCATCTCTCCCTCCACTTCAGATACACTAGCCCCTTGTTCTTCTTTTTTTTTCTTTAACACTCTCCTTTCTCCTCTCCCCTGGTAACCTCTAATCTGCTTTCTATCTCTGAGAATTTGCTATTTCTAGTCACCTCTTATAAGAGATAGCATACAATTTTTGTTCTTATGTGTATTGTTGTATGTCTCATAACTTCATTTTTTATTATGGTCGAGTAATATTCCGTTGTGTACGTACCACATTTTGTTTATCCATTCGTTTGTTGATGGGCACTTGGGTTGTTTCCAACTTTTGGGTATTGTGAATAATGCAGCCATAAACATTGTTGTAGAATTATCTGTTTGCAACCCTTTCACTTTCTTTGGGTATCTACCTAGAAGTGGGATTGCTGGGGAAAACGGTAATTTTACACTTTAACTTTTTGAGGAACCACTATATTGCTTTCCATAGCAGCCGCACCACTTTACATTCCACCAACAATGCACTAGAGTTCCAGTTTCTCTGTGTCCTCTCCAACACTTATTTCCCGTCTTTTAAAATAATAGCTGTTCTTGTGAGTGTTAAGTGGTATCTCATTGTGGTTTTAAGATACATTTTCCTCATGGCTAATGATGCTGAGCATGTTTTCATGTGTTTACTAGTCATTTGTATATCATCTCTGGAAAATACCTATTCAAGTCCTTTGCCCAATTTGAAATTGGGTTGTTTGTCTTTTTGTTGTTGAGTTGCAGGAGCTCTTTAAATATTCTGGATAATAAGCCCTTATCTGTTATATGGTTTGAAACTATTTCCCCCCATTCTGTAGGCTGTCCTTTTACTTTCTTGATAACTTCCTTCAATGCATAAGAGTTTTTAATTTTGATGAAATCAAATTTACTTACTTTTCTTTTGTTGCTCCTGCTTTTAGTGTCATATCTAAGAACCCACTGCCAAGTCCTAAGTCATGAAGATTTGCCCCTAGTTTTAGCTTTTATATGTACATCCTTGATACGTTTTGAGTTGATTTTTGTATATGGTGTGAGGTAGTGTTTTTATTCCATTCTTCTGCATATGGATATACAATTTTTCCAAAACCATTCATTGAAGAGACTATTATTTCCCCACTACATGTACTTTGCACCCTTGTCAAAAAACAATTAGCCACAGTTATGTGGATCTATTTCTGGATTTTCAATTCTGTTTCACTGATCTATTTGCCTATCTTTCTGTCAGTACCATGCTGTTTTGATTACTTTGCCTTTGTAATACAATTTGAAATCAGGAAGTATAAGTCCTCCAATCCTGTTCCTTTTCAATTTTGTTTTGACTATTCAGGATCCCTTGCAGTTCCACAGAAATTTGAGGATCAGTTTCTCCACTTCTGCAAAAAAGGCTGCAATGAATGTGCATATTGCTTTGGGTAATAGTAACATGTATACAACGTTAACTCTTTCAATTCAAGAACATGGTTGTCTTATTTATTTGGGTCTTCTTTAATTTCTTTCAGCAGTGTTTTATAATTTTCAGAATAAAAGTTTTTTGTATCATTAAATTTATTCCTAGTTATTTTATTCTTTTAGATGATATTATAAATGGAATTGTATTCTTAATTTCCTCTTTCAATTGTTCATTGCTAGTGTACAGGAACATAAATGTTTTCTGCATGTTGGTCCTGTACCCTGCACTTTGCTTATTTATTAGTTCTAACAGTTTTCTTGTGGATTCCTTTGGGTTTTCAATATATAAAGATCATATCTTCTGAAATAGAGATAGTTTTACCTCTTCCTTTCCAATGTAGATAACTTTTATATCTTCTTCTTGCCTATTTTTTCTGGTAAGAACTTCTAGTACAATATTGTCTTGTTCCTGATCTTGGCGGTGCAGGGAGCTTTAGACTCTCACCATTAAGAATGATGTTAACTGTGGGTTTTTCATAAGTGACCTTTATCATGTTGATCAAGTTCCATACTATTCCTCCCTTTTTGAGTGTTTTATCAAGAAAGGGTGCTGGATTTTGTCAAACGTCCTTTCTGAGTCTACTGAGATAATCATGTGGGGTTTTTTCCTTTCATTCTATTTATGAAGCATATTACATTGATTTTTGTATGTTGAAACACCCTTGCATTCTGGGGATGAATCCCACTTGGTTACAGTGCATAATCTTTCAAATATTCCACTGGATTCAATATGCTAGTATTTTGTTAAGGATTTTTGCATCTATATTCATAAAAGAAATTAGTCTATAATTTTCTTTTCTTGTGATGTTTTCACCAGGCTTTGGTATAAGAGTAATGCTGGTCTCATAAAATGAATTAGCAAGTGTTCCCTCTTCTTAAACAATTTGGAAAAGTTTGAGAAAAGGACTGGTATTAATTCATCCTTAAATGTATGGCAGAATTCACCATGGAAGGTGTTCCTGGACTTTTCTTTGGTGGAAAGTTTTTAATTATTGATTCAATTTCTATACCTACTATAGTTTTGCTGATGTTTTCTCTTGCTTGTTGAATCAATTTGGGTAACTAATGTATTTCTAGGAATTTTCCATTCCTTCTAGATTATCTAATTCATTGGCATATAATTGTTCATAATATTCTCTAATAATTCTATTTATGTAAGGTCAGTAGTGATATTACCATTTTCCTTTCTGATTTTAGTTATTGGCATCTTTTCTCTTTTTCTTTGTTAGTCAACTGTTTGTTAATGTTATTGATATTTTCAAATAACCAACTGTTTTGTTCACTCTCTCAGTTGCTCTTCTGTTTTCTATTTCATTTATCTCCACTCTAATCTTAATTATTTCCTTTCTTCTACTAACTTTGGGTTTATTTTCTCTTGTTTCGCAAGATGTTTATTAATTTGAGATCTTTCTTCCTTTTTAATGTAGGCATTCAAAGCTATAAATTTCCCTCTGAGCACTGCATCCCATAAGTTTTGGTATGTTGTGTCTTTGTTTTCATTTGTCTCTAAGTATTTTCTAATTTCCCTAGTAATTTCTTCTTTACCCCACTAGTTATTTATGATTGTGCCATTCAATTTCCACATATTGTAAATTTTCCAGTTTTCCTTGTTATTGATTTCTAACTTCATTCCGCTGTAGTCGGAGGTTACTTTTTATGACTTCAATATATTTTAAAATTTATTTATACTTCTCTTGTGCCCTAAAATATGTCTATTCCTAGAGAATAATCTGTGTGCACCTGAAAGAATGTGTATTGTGCTCTTGGAAGTGTTCTGTACATGACAGATCTAGTTGGTTTATAGTGTTGTTTAGGTCCTCTATTTCCTTATTGGTCTTCTGTTTAGATATTCTATCCAGTGTTGAAAGTGGTCTATTGAAATCTTCAACTATTACTGTAGCACTGTCTATTTCTCCCTTCAATGCTGTCACTGGCCGCTTCATATATTTTGCCACTCTGCTGTTGGTGCATACAAATTTATAAGTGTTAAATCTTCCTGTTGACCCCTTTATCAAAATATAATGAATTTCTTTGTCTCTCGTAATAGTTTTTGACATAGGTCTATTTTGTCTGCTATTGATATAGCCACTCCCATTCTTTTGAATACTATTTACATGAAATACTTTTTTCCATCCTTGAACTTTCAACCTATTGTAACTATGGCTCTAAGATGTGTCTCTTATAAAAAAGCATGCAGTTGAATCATGTTTCTTTATCCATTCTGCCACCCTCTGCCTTTTAATTGGAGAGCTTAATCCATTTACTTTTAGGGAAATTACTGATAAAGCAAGATTTCTTTCTGCCATTTTGTCAACTGTTTCTTGTAAGTCTTATACCTCTTTTGTCTCTTCTCTCCTCCATTAATCCTTTACTTTTTGTTTAATCTTTTGTAATGAGCCATTTGAATCACTTACCCTTTCCTTTTGTGTAGATTTGCTAGAGATTTTATGGTTACCATGGGGATTACATTTAGCATACAATTTAGTTTGTGGATTCCAACTTGACTTCAACAGCCTAAACTCACACAGTACCTATATCCCTCCATTACTTCTTACCATGTTATTCAAGTCACAAATTACATCTTTATGCAGTGTTCCCAGTAACAAATATTTAACACTTGTATTTTATGCATTTGAATTTTCAGCCTTCTAAGAAGTAAAAGACAGCATTACAAATGAAGAATGAAATAATACTGGCATTAATACTGGCATATATATTTATCCATATGGTAACTTACACTGGAGACCTTTATTTCTTCATTCAGAATTGAGATATTGTCTAGTGCCCTTTCCTTTCAACACAGAGGTCTTCCTTTAGCATTTTCTGTAAGGCAGGTCTGGCGGTAATGAACTCCTTCAGTTTTTGTTTGTCCGGAGATATCTTAATTTCTCCCTCATTTTTGAAGAACAACTTTGCTGGATATATTATTCTCAGATAAAGGTTTTTTTGTTTTTTTTTTTCCTTTCAGCACATTCAATATGTCCTCTAACTGCCTTCTGGCCTCCATGGTTTCTATTGATAAATCAGATATCAACCTTATTAAGGATCTCTCATATGTGACATGTCACTTCTTTCTTGCTCTTTTTATGATTCTGTCTTTGTCCTTGGCATTGGATAGCTGCAACATAATGTGTCTTGGTGTAGGTCTGTTTGGGTTCATTCTGCTTGGCATTCGCTGAACATCTTAGATTTGCATATTCATATCATCTTTCACCAGAATTGGGAAGTTTTTTGCCATTATTTCTTCGAATATTTTTTTCTGGCCCTCTATTTCTCTCTTTTCTTTCTGAGACTCCTATGATGCATATATTGGTATGCTTGGTGGATCCTACAGGTTCCTCAGGCTCTATTCTTTTTTTTTTCCGCTCCTCAACCTGAACAATTTCAATTCCTCTGTCTTTAAGTTGCTGATCCTTTCTTCTGCCGCTCCAATCTGCTCTTGAACCCCTACATTAAATTTTTCACTTTAATTACTATATTTTTGAGTTCCAAAATTTCCATTTGGCTTTTCTTCATAATTTCTATCTCATTCTCATTTTGTTCATATATTGTTTTTCTTATTTCCTTTAGTTCTTTATCCATGTTTTCCTTTAGTTCATCGATCTTATTTGTAAGAGTTGTTCTAAGATCTCTGATGGAACTTTGAGTAGTTCCAGAGACTGCACTTACTCTGGAATTACATGAAATTCTTTTGTTCCTGTGATTGGGTCATACTTTTCTGTCTTCTTGTATGTTTTGTAATTTTTTGTTGAGAACCAGACATTCTGAGTATAATGTTGTAGTATCTGGAAATCTAGTCCTCACACTCTTCAGTCCACGAGACTAAGAACAAGAAGAAAAAGGAAAAAAAAAAAAAAAAAAAAGGATGGAAAGAAAGAGAGTGGAAGAAAAGAAAGCTGCTGCTTTTGAGGCCAAAACCTAGGTCAGCGTCCCTGTTCAGCCCTCAGGAATCTGCCAGTCCCAAAAACATAAAACAGAGAAAGAAAAAAATAACCAACAAAAAGAAAAGAAAACAAAGGAAAAGAATAGAGAAAAAAGAGGTACTCTGGCTCTTCATGTCCTTGTAGGTGCTAGTGTAAGAAACTGAGACTAGCATCTGTGCTGGGTCCTCTGTTTCATGAGAGAGAAAGAAGAAACCCACTCAATGAAAAAGTGCACTAGGTCTTTAAGTACTGGTAGGCTGCATGCAGAAAGGGCTGCAACCAAGGCTAGAGGCTATGCTAAGCCCTCAAGGATCTGCCAGATCAGAAGACACCCACACACAGAAGGAACAAACAAAAAAACTAGCTCATTACGTCCAGGTGGATGCTGGTGGGAGGCTGGAAGCACTGCTGCCCAGAGGGCCAAAACCGAGGCCAACTTCCATGCTAATCATTCAGGGATCCTCCAGACTGATCTTGGCCCTCCACTCCCACCTTTTAGAAAAGGAGTTTCCTCTGCCAGCCCTGGCCCCAGCTGTCAGTCCCAACTGGAGCACTGCTGCAGCAGTAAGCATTGTCATGGACTGAGCAATAAGGACTGGTCACGGGTTCAATGCTTTCACTTGCAAAAGCTGAACTCTCAGCAGCCTCTCGCTTCCTGTGGCACTGTTGTTCTAAATGTCCATTCTGGTTCCAGGGTTACCATCTAGTTAATTCCAGTCTTTTTCCAGCTCTTTCATTTTTCTAGTTGAGAGACTGATTTGTAAAACTTCCTACACCACCATTTTGCACCTGCGCTCCCTTGCTGTTCTTTGATCACAGGCATCCTCCCACCCTGTGACCTTCGTACTTGCCGTTCCCTCCACCTAGAAACCTCTTTCCCTAGATATCCTCACGGCTGACTCTTGAAGTTTTTACTCAAATGTTGCCCTCTCAGTGAGACCTTTCCTAGTTTCCTTATCAAAAATTTTAGTATCCCTGATACTTCTCATCCCCTTTCCCTGATTTATTTTTGTCTCCTTAGCACTTATCACTAACACATTGTACTTATTTATCATGTCTCCACCATCCCCACACACTAGAATGTAAGCTCCATGAAGTCTAAGATTTTCATCTGTTTGGTTTAAGTGCTGGGAACAGAGTAGTAAATAGTGGCAAGTGCTAAGTGGTTCCTCAATAAACACTTATGAATGAATGAATGAAACCGGGGGCAGATCCAGACTTGTAAGTCAAATATTTATTCTGAATGAGCTAAACTGGCACAGAAAATTAACAACAAAAAATGAAAAGGATGGAAGAATGATACAAATCAGATAGACAGGCATTTCCTAAAATGCTGGACTAAGTTGCTGAGACCAGCTCAATACGCTGGATTAAACAGGAAAAACACCTTCTTAAAAATACTGAAAAATTAGAACCCAGAGAGGTAAGCCTAAGACAATAAGCTACTTTTGTCTTGAGGGCATTGTTTTAAGGTGATCTCAGACTGATGGGGCCTCCCAAGTCCTGGCAAAAGCAAACAAATCCTCTCTGGAGGAAGATACCATCATCTTAGGCCTCAATTTATTCCTAAATAAAATTTCAAATACAATAACCAGCACACAGTAAGAGATAATAGAATACACAAAGAAACAAGATACCAAGAGTAAGAACAAGAAGAAACAAAAGAAGACAAAAGAGACAAACAAAGACTTGAAATACTGGAATATCAGACACAGTCTACAATCAACCAAGCTTACTGTGGTCAAGGAAATAAATGAAAAGCAGAGAAGTAGTTACCATAAAGAAAGAATTGAAAAAGAATTAAATAGAAATTCCAGAACAAGTATCATCAAGCATGCGGAATATTTATGGTAAGCAGGGAACTAAACCTGGGGGAAGTGTCATGATATTGGTTATCTCACTTTATCTTCCAATGAAGACAGAAGAAAACAGTCTTCAAATTAGGGGTTGGTATTCATTTTACATGTTTAGCAGCTAGAACAAAAATAGGCTGTCAGCTAGCCACAGACATAGAGAATGCTAAATCCCAAGAGAGAGAGGCAAAAAGCAAGCTCTCCACTAGAAAGTTTATGAAAAGGGAAAATAATAGAACCAGTATCCAATTTCTTCTTTCTCCAAACCTACAGACATCAAGGTACATCCTTTATATAGCCTTCTGACAATCTTCCAAATATAGGTCCCACTATTACGTGAGCAGCTCCATAGCACTTCCAAGCATTTTGGTTTTATGTCTACTGGAAAACAGGAATACTCATTGTCTCACAAAGGATTTGTTTGCTTCCCACCCTATCAGGGATTCTTAACGTAACTGAAGTGATGCTAGAAATAACCATCATCCCTGCAACAAACAGCTGTGTCACATCTCCTACTTCTCCCCTCTTTCCCTGCCCCCATCCTCCTAATATTCACTGCTATCTTTAAGCCACAGGACAGACAAGAGAAAAACAATTAGTCATCCCGGGTTTTGCCCACTTTCCCCACAATCCACGTTATTCAAGACAAAATAACTGTAGAAAATAAGCCATCTTTAGAAGCCAAATAGGCACCTACAGGTCTGAAAGACTTGAAGACTTTTTCCAAGACTTCCTGGAGTGTCTTCTTGCCGCAGGAGGAGATGTAATCCTGCGCTAGCTGCAAGAAAGGCAGGCAGTCCTCACTCTCACTCCACACGTGCTACGAGCCCACAGGAGAGGGAAAGGAGAAAACAAAGACATGTAAGTCATTATACTCAGTGGGAAATACAGAAAGCCAAGCAGATTTCTTGTTTTAAAATTAGACACATTTGAAGAAGGCCTCCATTCCAGAGTAAAATCAATATATTCATTCTTGATTTGTTTGCATTGAAGAGATGAAAAAAAAAAATGTATAATCTATAAAAACTCCCCAACTTTTGGTCCATAATCTCACCTGCTCAATTTGCCATCAGGTCTGTTCACAGGTAGTAAAAAGGGCAGAGGGACGGATATTCCAGCACCCATGGTTTCCACTGCTCACCTTCCAGTGCAGGCTTAATGATATCTCTAAAACAGGATGGAGGAGAAACCAAAGCCTGCAGAATCTTTAACTTTGCCTCCAGCTAGGGCTGAAGGATTAAGCACAGTTAGGTATCTACTAACTTGGAATTTGGCCTTCATTATTCAGATGAGCCAGTGAGTGGCGGGTGATGATGGTAAATTTACTTCAAAATGAAATGAATTTAGAACACAAGAAGTCAGTTCACTAAATCACCAGGAAACAAAGGCTTTCTAAAACCTTATCTTCACTTACAATGCTTTAAGAGGGCATCACATCCAAGAATCACTTCACAAAGAAACACATAGGGAGAGGAGACCCGTTTTAGATTTTATTTTTATTTAAGGCTAGGCAAGTTTTTTCCTCCACATGGGGATATCAGTTTTAGTACCTTTTTAAGGCTAGACAAGGGAGTGGCATTCAGGCTACCAGGATTACTTTAGGGTATATGTTAGGTACCAAGAATCACTGTTTAGAGGGGACTGATGACAGCTCTATACCAGTGAAACGTGTAGAGGCCTGGGAGGAAAGGAGACTCGGGCAGATTACAGGAGACAAGGAACAGGTGGCAGAGATGAGACCTATTGGAGAAATGGTCCATGGTAAGCACACACTTGCCCTCTTCTACTAATATGCCAGATGAGGGCATCACACCAGAAAGTTATGTCTGTCACTCACTTCATTTCCTTCCTCTTCATTGCAGAAGTTCCAAGAACTAGATCTATAAACTTAAAATACTGCTCAGATTCCAGAGAGGATAACTAGATGCTAGTGTGCCCTCTTTATACCTCAATTATTTTTGTTTCTTGGATGTAAAGGTCCATTTCTGACAATCAGGTAGATTTCTAGAGTAGCTTCCTCCTCGATAATAAAGATAACTCGTAAAATCTCTAACTTTAGAGAACAGCTCAAATGCTATTCCCTATTACAGACCCTTAACATTGCAAGCCATTGAAATGTCATTTACGCAACTCTTAGTACAAAAGTATAATAAACAGTACAAAACACTTTTATATCCATTATCTCACTTGATTCTTATCTTAATCAGTGGGGATTCAACAAGAACAACAAAGTCCTACCTTAATACGTGTTCTGCTCAGCATCTATTTGCACAGTCAAATTTTAAAAAGTTCCATCTTACTTCATGCACCTCAAAATGGGAAAAGTTAAGCCTGACCTCCCAGGAGGCGTTGTGAAGATTAGAGAAAAAGTCAGAAGTTCATGAAGTGCCTGGCACAGTGGCTGGCTGTGGCATGCCGCTGGCTCCGTAGCAGACACAAGCACCCTCTTTCCCTCTTGCATCTGCCCTCCTGCAAGGAGGCTAAGGTCATGTGCCGAGCACATCAGATACCCAATGTGATTTCATGGAGAACAATATCCAAGGCAACCTGGATTGAGGTTAATGCAAAAGAAGTAGGGGAACCTACGAAAAACCTGTATGCTCATCTTTTTTAAAGTGTATTTGAGCTTTAAATTAAAAAGTAAACTGAGAAAAGTGTATCACTCACCCAATAACAGAATCGTATGTGTCTAGTATCTTGGTAATCAGATTACTTAGCTAAGTGTTTCTGTTGTATCACTAACCTCACGAGGAGATTGTTCATACCACACTTTTAATTACTCCACTTTTGGAGTTGTTGATTTATGAATAGATCTTGGAGAAGGAAGCTTTAACACCTACTAAAGGGTCTTCTGCCCAGTCTGTCTTAAATTTCTTTCATTTGGCTGTCTACATCGCCCTGTATTCCCAGTTTGTTAGTTTTGTGGGTTTAAAAAGGTTTTAACTGAATCCTGTCCCATATGACACAGGGAAGGAGCAGGGGGTTTGGAGTTGTTAGCAGACCCAGATCCACATGGCCATTTAACAGCCATCATTTATTAAATGCTAATTGTTTTATATACGTATCTCATAACAAAACGTATTCAATTTTATTTATTTAAATTGCTTCCTTCCAAAAATTAATTAAGGCAGCTGGCAAAGATCCACAGAATACCAGATAAGATGAACTAAGAAAATGTAGTTGGGAAAATAAGTACAAGGAACACAATGGAAGAAAAATAAATAAAACCAAGAATGAGATCAGGACAAACAGTGCAAGCTCTAAAGGCTGTCCACTTGCTACAGATGGACCACAGATTTGGCTCTGAAGTTTTCTAGCACCCAATGCAAAGAAAGAAGCATGATCATTCCCATGAGGCAGCATCCAAAAGATAAACACAGAGCAGATATTCAGGAGAATTAACAGGCAAGAAACGGGGAGGATGGTTATCTCTTAGGAAAACAGAGGGGACCATTCCAAAACCAAGTGGAACCCACCTCTACCAGGGGAGGGCAGAGAGAACACTTAGGGACAGGGCTGATGCTCCTGGAAACAGAACTTGAGCCCCAGTCTCACAGAAAGAGAAATGGGCAATTGAAGACCCAGAATCCTGCACCGCAGGGCAGAGTCACAATAATTTCAACCATGGAAAATATTTTTGGAAAATATTTTAAGCATGTGTAACCAAACACCCACTTTTAGTCATGAAAAAAACTCTAATAGGAATCAGAGAATTTCCAGCTTTGAACAATGTAACCTTCTGGCAAATATAAACCAAGTACATAATGTAATGACTTTCCAACAGGGTAGTTAGAGCAAAGGCAGATGACAGACCTTCCCTGTTATTATAGGAGAAATCCAAAGAGAGGAAAGCAGTGGTCCTCAAGCTTTAGAGGGCATCAGAACCATCTGGAGGGCTTGCTAAAACAAAGATTCTGGGTCCTATCTCCAGAGTTTCTGGTTCAGGGGGTCTCGAGTGGGCCTCAGAATATGCATTTATAACAATGCATTTATAACAGGGTCTGGGGTGATGCTGTTGCTGCAATCTCTAAGACCACATTTCAAGAAGGACCAGCATAGCAGAACTTTGGCTAACTCCATATTGGGGCAGGGAGGGGGAGGGTAAGACAGGGAGTGCTACATTAAAACCTTTCCAAAAGCACCTAAGTAATGCCATTAGTGAGTAAAACCAGGCCTGAATCTCAGGACACATGAGTTGCAGTGAAGGGCCCTTCTGAGCAGCCTGTTCTTTCCTACGGATACCTGCCTGGTAGGAGTAGAAAATCACTGGCAAGAACTTTGATTTCTGAATAGACCATCTGTGGCCCTTCTTTGTTATTAAATTGGGCCAGAGTTTATTATGAAAGCTTGTTCAGCTTAATACAACCGTGTCACCTGCAAATACGAAAATGAGCACCTTTCTGTTTTCTACAGTAGAGACGAGAATATCCAGCTTATCCAAAAATGTTATTAGATCACCAAGGTAATTCAATTCCACAGATATCTTTTTGAGCACCTTTTGTGGGCCCCTACGGTTCCAAGTACTGGAGGGGGAAGGTGTACCATGGTGAGTGAAACAGGCTCACTGCTTGTTCTCTTGGTGCTTGGGTAGGGAGTGGGGGTGGTAGGGGAGCGAGAACACAACCGCTTCTCCTCTCTGGACACAGCTATCTGCTCTGTCAAGGGGCACCTCACTCCCACTGTAGTACTGAAGTGTGGGTTCTGTGCCCTCATCAGTATGGGGGAGACCATTTTAAGTTTGTGTGGCTTAATCTAATACTGATTCCTATCCACAGAACTGACAGCAGAAGATGATAAAAGCCACAAGTCATCTGATGCCACCTTAAAGATGTCCACACAGGGTAGGAAGAGTGGTTGGTATGCTTACAACCTGCCTGCTCTTTGTGCTGACCCGTTTTACCAATGAGGAAACTGAGGCTCAGAGAGGTTAAGTAACTTGCCCATGATCACACAGGGAGCAAGGGGCAGAGCCAAGGGTCAACCCAGGAGAGCATGCTTTCAATGCACTCTGTGCAAACCGAGCCTCAGCTTCTTCATTTGTAAGTCGGGGAAAGTACTAGTACTACAGTGTGCTTATCAGGATTACAGGAGATAACCTGTAGAGTGCCTCTCACTTGGCAGGTGCCCAGTAAATGCTTATTCTTGACTATCTGAATTCATTTTGACATAACTTTACTCTCCTCAAGAATACCATTCCATGAACATATATTTTTCCCTGAATTAATTTCTTTATATGAATAATGCACAACCATAGTGGAATGCTTTATGCTTTACCAAGTATGTTTACATATACTCTTCCTCATTTAGTCCTCACAACAATTATATAATGTGGGTGTAATTATCTCCCATTTGACAGATGAGGAAACTGGTTAGAGTTTAATTTAGACAAGAAAGTACTTTCTCTCTACTATACCACCATATAAATATCACTCATTCTCATTTAAACAAGTTATATTTCCTTTTTTCAAAACAAAAAAATAACATTATTTGGTCACATAGTTAAGACTAAAGACATGCCTAGACCACAAATGGGGAGAAAATACATATATTCATATACATACATGCTTATAAAATTAAACCACATGGTCCTTCCATAAATAAAATATTTTCCTTTAGTAATACAACAATTGCTATCTTTGTTTTTGTAATGAAAAGGGATTACACTATACAAAATTTTAGATCTGAACATGTTTTTGATGGGTTGGCAGAAATGGTCAAAGGGACCCAAGTCCCTCTGTCCCTCCACATCAGCACACAGGCCCATCGAAAGGCAGGGCAGTGCTCTTTGTTTATGGAGCACATTTCTCCTGGCCTGTGACAAGGAAGGAAAGCAGCTGGTGTCACCATGCTTATAAGCCAGCACGCGACTGCATGCACACACACGTGCGCCCCTGTCTGTCGGTCTGGCATGTTCATGGCTGCCAACTCCCCTTCCTCAAGCCCTGAGCACCTCCAAGTTGGCAGAAGACTGGAACATGCCAGCCTGGTTGTGAGCTACACTCCCCCTCCCACCAGGCCCAGTGAGTTCCCCTGACAGTTGAGCCTGTAGTTCCACCTGTAGAGCCAGGCAGGGCAGCCCCACTCCTGCACTCTCAACACTGACAGGGCACTTAGAGTTTCATTTTATCCTGGGACTAACCATGGGCTGCACAGAGAAAGAGGCCGAGGAAGGGCAGCAGTTTAGAAAGCGATGACATGGCTGGGATGGCCTGTGAAACGAAAAAGGGAAGAGGGCTCAAGGGACTCAGGAGCTGCTAAAGTGAAGGAAAAATAAAAAGAAGTTCTTGTTTTGGGGGACTTGAGAGCTACTGCTGCCTGGGAAACGTTCTGCAAGGTGGAGAAGATAGGCCCCTGGGCTTGGAAACCAGAGACCTGAGCCCTTGCTCTGGCACTTCTTGGTAGTACAGTCCTGGATGA
The DNA here is from genome assembly GCF_015220235.1 of Choloepus didactylus. Classification (NCBI taxonomy): domain Eukaryota; kingdom Metazoa; phylum Chordata; class Mammalia; order Pilosa; family Megalonychidae; genus Choloepus; species Choloepus didactylus. The sequence goes on along the minus strand of NC_051311.1, from coordinate 139,890,023 downwards.
ATCAATGAAACTCACTGAGCCTGTTTCCTCACCTATAAAATGGGAATAATTAACACCGACCTTACAGAATTTTTGTGAGGCCCAATAAGAAGCTGCTCTTGAACCCACAGACTGCATCCCCTGTTGTCACTGGTGTGATGCTATGTACTCAGCATAGGGCTATTTCAAGTCACTCTACCACTTAACTAACTGTGGGAAAGTTAGTAAACCTCATTGTCCCTCAGTTTTCCCGTCTGTAAAATGAGGATAGTTACAGAGCATATCTGTGGGATTACTGCTAAGATGAAAGGAGATTGTATATACGAATTCCTTAAACAGTGTCTGATAAACAGAAAGCACATAAGTAGTTGTTATCATTATTATATTATCCTTTGCAGTTGTTATTCTTGAAATTTAACGTTTTCTACACTACTCTGTAATTCGTTTATTCGCTCATTCATTCTTACAAGCATGAATTGAGCACCTGTCGCATTCTAACAGTTCCAGGTGTCATGTATGGAGATACAGTGATGAATAAAACAGACAAGATCTCTGCTCTCCTAGAGCTTTTAGTCTAGAGGGGGAGGCAAAAAACAAACAAGAGAATATTAAGTAATAATGAGTGCAACAATAAGAATAAAAGGAGGAAGTGTGTGGACAGGAAGGCTTGAATGACCATGTGAGGATCTGCAGGGAGAAGAAACAGCCAGTGCAAAGGCCCTGAGATGGGAATGAGTTTGGCATGTCTGAGGAGGAGAAAAGCTGGTGTGGCAGGAACATGGGGGAAGAACAGTCCATAGTTAGTTCAGACAGGTGGCAGGAGACAGAGCCTGAGGCCCTGAGACCAGGGCAAGGGCTTAAATTGTAAGAGTGATGGGAGTCAGTTTAGGCAAGGTAGGGAGTGGTGGTGACAACAAATGGATTATATTTTAAGTGGATCCAGAGTGAATGATATGTGGAGACTGGCTCAGGGTGGCTAGGTGGGCATTATGAACAAGGAGACAAATTAGGAGAGAAAATGAAAAATGATAGTGACTTAGACTAGTGTGACAGCATGGGAGAAGAGAAAAATAGATGGACACTGGATATTTTGGGAGGTGACACTGGAGGAACTTTTGATGAACCGGATGTGGGAAGTGGTACAGAGTAGAGTCAAGGATATCCCCTAGATTTTTAGCTTGAGCAACTAGATGGATGCTGGTAACAATTACAGTGATAACAATAAGCTGGGCTAACATTTACAGAGCACTTAGTGCAAGGTAGATACTGTTCTCAAACGACCCCACCAGGGAGGTATTTATGTTATTCCCATTTTTGATGTTGAAATCATGACACAGAGAAGTGAAATAACTTACACAAGGCACAGAGTTAGAAGTGAGGAGCCGGGGTGAAAACTGGGGTGTAGCCTGAAATTGTGCTCCTAACCGCTATGCAACACTGTTTCCTAGAGGAGTAAAATGGTCCCAGGAGCATGACCCTATTTGTAATCTAGAAAGCCCTGGCTTGGTACAAGGTTAATTCTCAATAAATGTTTGCTGCATGAATGATGTGAAAACACTTTGTAAACTGAGAAATGCTGTGTAAATACTAATTTTTATTGTTAACAAATCCTTCAGATAACAAGGATTCTACTAATCTCAGATTTCTTCTAAAGCCTAACAGATTTTCCTGGGAAATAAAAAAAAAAGAGGAAAGTACATAGGTAGGACACTTTGTGCCTGAGTTTCATAACTAGAGGCAAATAGCTTGCCTTGGGCTAGGTTCGCCGACAGGGTTGTACTAAGAAAATGCCTGTGATTGACAACTTGTACATTATGGCCTCCAGAAACTCTGGAAAAGTTCCAGTCTACCCAAGGAATTATTTTTTCCCCATCTTCTATCTTCTTTATGTTTCAATTGTCAGTAAATAAATACTTTTAATTATTTTATGCAAGATATATAAAATACAAGTGGCCTCAAAAAAAGGCCTGATATAATCTTAATGAATGATGGTGTGATATAGTTATTCAAGGCAAGAGAACAATCTCATGTTTTCCTCTACTAACTCTCCCTGGAGTCATTTCTTTAGGTATGCCCCCTGAAATCCCAGAGGAAGGCTGTGCAGAACTCTCCCCCATAAAATGTGAACCATGGGGACAGAGGGGTTCTTGCCCTGTTTTACACAGGAAGGATGAGTAAAGGACACTGGCAGATTAAGGAAGCCCTGATATCTAATCAAAGGGATCTCTAATCAAAGCCTTAGATTCTGCACAGTTAGTTGGCCCCTGGTGCTTTCTTACACTTTTGCAAGAGAGTGAATCTCTTTTTAATGATCCCTCCACTCGATACAATAAATAACACAGAATGTCTACAGTTTATTGGCTACTTACATATATAATATTTTACTTGCCTTTCACAAGTACCTTGTGATGGAGGCTTTGTGATTAACCCCGTTTTACAGCTAAGAAAACTGAGGCTCTTGGCGGGGGGCAGAAGTGCTAAATCCTGGGGAACCCGAGATCACTAAACCTAAATTCCATATATGGGACCCTTTCTGTGGGTCAGGGACCATTTGAGCATTATTTACATAATCACCCATTTTTTTGGATATGGAAACTGAGCTCAAGGGAAGGCATCTGCTCAGTCATACAGCCAGAACTCAAATCTGGCTGTCATCCAAGTCCATCCCTCTTCTACAGCGTCTCACTTGTAGGTTCTTCCCCTACTTGGTGGGAAGGGTGGTGTGGTGTGTGGGAGGAGCATGCTTTATAGCCCAGTCCTACATGAGCCTTGACCTCTGCTGGACCAAGAAAGGCTATCTTGCTGTCTCTCTAACTCCTTCGCTAAGTTTCTGTGGGCTAGCAGGGGGCAAGCCGGCGCCCGGACTACTGCCCCGCTTTGTCTCACCCGCACCTGAGGAACCAGCGCAGACGCCGCGCCTCCTCGCCGCCCCACCCCTGTCCGCAGGGGCGGCAGCCGCGCCAGCGCCAGGCTCAGGCCGGCGACCATACCGTAACCCGAGCCCACGGTCGCCTCCATCTTACATTCGGAGACCATTATTTTCCCTGTCCTTACAAACACTTCATAAAGGGTCATCCTCATCCCGTCTTCACACCTCCCACTCCAACTCCCCTGCCTTCCGCATCTCCTTTCTAAACTGCCAGCGCCAAGATCCCAAGTGTGCGCAGGGAACAAAGTCGAAGGTTTGGACACCGCAGTTCTAGATCCCGATCCCTCCGAGACCGAAGAGGAGGGATTGCCCCTCATCTCGAAAAACTAAAGGCTTTTGACAGGGTTGCGGCCATTGCCTCGGCCGGACAGAACCCGCCCGGGCCACACGCACCTCGCCAGCAGCTCAAAGAGGAGCAGTGAAAGCAAGGGAAGGAGGAGGGGTGGGGGTAGGCGTGCCCGTGCCTGTGTGTGTATGTGTGTTGGGATGTGTGCGCACGCGCGCGTGCGCTTTTTTAGATTCGGAGTGTAATTCCGCAAAGAAGGTCCAGGAGATCAGGCATCGCTAGTGTGGTCAGAGGCTTTGTGTCCAAACACGCAGCACAGGGAATAACACGGGGGGAGGGATGTTCTATACGGGCAGAAGGAACTCGAGTTGTGTCCGCGCACCAGGAGGGGAACGCTATGCCTAGCTAGGGACCGGATGCTGGGTGTTGGAAGCTCCGAACTCCGGGTCCTGCGGGAGGGGCCGTGCGCTCGGGCCCAGCCCGGCGATTGCGACGCAGTGGGCGCCCCAGGTATGCTCCAAGACAAGCACTACGCACTAACCCCGGGGTCGCGTCTTCGAAACAGCGCCCGCAGGGATAGGGGATGAACTCCGGGATACCCTACGCCTCCTGCCTTAGTCCAGCTCCCCGGCCCGAAGGGCGCTCAGCGCGCCTCCCCGCGCCGCGCCCCTGCCACCGCCCACCTGGCCATACCCGGAGCGCGGACACCGCCGCGCCCAGCTCGGGGGCCTCCCGGGCGGAGCGAGGAGAAGCGGGGTGCACGGCGGCGAGCCGACTACGTTTGTCCATCTGGGGCTCCACAACCTTCCCATAGTGCAGGAGCTCCGGCCAAAGGAGCGTCCCCACTACCGCCCGCTCCCGCGGTCCCTCCCTCAGGCACTCACAAAATTGTCCCCGCAGCCGTTGTCCGGACACAGCACGTAGAAGGAGACCCCGGGGTCGGCATAGAAATCCATCCTGCGCTCGGTCTCCTCGGTGGCGATGAGATCGAAGGGCGTGTTGGAGCACCATTTATCCGCAACATCAGCCAGCTGCTGGAAATCCATCCTCGCCCGCCTCGCCCGCCGCCGTTCCCTCACCCTCGGCGCTCGCTGCTTTCCTCCGCTCCCTCCGCCCCCCTCCCTCCCTCCTTTTTCTCCTCCGGCGCCCTCCTCCCGGGGCGGCAGCGAAGCGCTGCGCTTGGCTCCGCGCGGCGCGGGTTCTGCGGACAGGAGGGCGGCAACGCCGGGCGCGGGCCTGGGCCGGGCGGCTCCAGCTCCCTCGCGGTCCCCGGGCACCTCCCGGCGGGCACTGTTTACACGTTGCGAGTAGCGGGCTGCGGGGACCGTACGGCGCCGTGGCTCCTCCTCGGCCCCGCCTCCTCTCCCGCCCCTAAACGGGCCGCCCGAGAGCCTGGCGCGGCCGGGGCGGGCGCCAGCAGGCGGGGCGCGGCACAGGGGCTGCCCGCACCTCCTCCGGTTCTTCTATTTTCTTTTTTTTTTTTTTTTTCAAAAAATAAAAAAATAAAAAAAGAGCCCGAAGATTGCCGGGGCCCTCGCGAGCGCAGCACTCCCCGGGCAGTGACGTCATGGACCCCAGCCAATCGCCGGAGCTCGGGACCTGCGCCGCGGCTCGCGAGTCTGGTGACGTCACAGCGCGGCGCCCCACCCCGCTCAACCGGTTCTAGTGAAGTGGTGAGAGCTCCTTGCTCCGTTAGCGATTACCTAGAGTTAGGAGGCAGGAAAAGCGTATTCCTGAATGTGGTTTAAATGTACTGGCGCCCACAGAATTGAGATCTGAGAAAATCTAAGAGAAACTAAGCCTTTCTTTTTCCAGAATTCAAAGTTCTGTCTTCGATTGATGTAAAGAAATACCAGTTTCTCCTTAATACATTTATACTTACAAAAATGTCCATTTGGAAAGGAAGATGGGAAAGTAATTTTTTTGCATTAACATAAACTGAATATTTCTTGAAAATAAGCCTCATAAGAGTAGCTTTAATATTACTTAGCTTCAACTCATGTTACATAACCTAAAATGATTAACTGCTAGTTTGGAAGAGCAGAAAGTACATTTTAAAATGAGAATACATGACCCAGCTATTGCACCTGTTGAATGCTCAGTGGCTGCCTGATACCAGACAGCACGACTGGATTGCAAAAAATGTGTTATACAGAGTCCCCGCTGGCAGGACTTGAATGACTACCAGTAGAGACATGTTAAATAACATTCATTCTAAACACATTTAATCAGTTTGTATTTTTACCAGGCAGCGTGCTAACACTGGGGATATAAATAAGAGGAATATGTAGTCCCACCCTCAAAGAGCTGGCAGATTTAGCTAAGGCAAGCTCATGACAGGATGAAACCATTGCACATACTCTATACTCAGTGGAATAAAATATGATTCCAAAAAGTTGCCTATTTTGCAAATTGCTGGGATAGGAATTCTTTTTCCTTTTACTTCCATTAATAATTCAAAGTTGTATTCATAAAAATAGAAACGCCACTTAATCTTTTGGTAGAAGAAGAGATTAGGATGGTGATTAGCCCAAAAGCATCCAGGCGCTGCATCTTATCCATTCTTTTTCCTGCTGGGAGTTCTTACCATGTTCTTGTGTAACAATTTCCTAACCTCAGAATTTCCCATATTGTTTTAAAACAATTCACTTCAGTGAACATTTATGGAGCACCTATTGTGTAACAGGTGAAGATGCATGAGGCCCAGTTTCTGGCATCAAAGAGATTACAGATTGTAAAACTAGACAGGATTCTAAAATGGCTCTTAAGATCCCTGTCACCTGGTATACGTATACCTTCTCCCAGTTATTAGATCAAACACTATTCTAGGTGCTGCTGTGAAGGATTTTACAGATGTAATTAAGGTCCCAAATCCATTGATTTTAAGATAGGGAGATTGTCTGTGGTGGGTCTGACCTAATCAGGCAAGTCTTTAAAAGGACTGGATTTTTCCTGGAGAGAGATTGGGAGAAGGAGGGGGATTGATCAAGAGAGAGATTCTCCATTACTGTTTTGGAGATGGAGCGGGGCATGTGGCAAGGACCAGAGAGCAGCCTCTAACAGCTGAGAGCAATCCCTGGCCTATAGCCAACAGGGAACTGCATACTTCAGTCCTATATCTGCAAGGAACTGACTTCTGCCAACAACATAAATGAACTTGAAGAAGGGTTCTTCCTCAGTCTCCAGATTAGCCCCACTGATGCCAGGATTTCAGACTTGGGACACCCCAATGCAGAAAACCCAGCCAGGTCCTGGCCATGCCCAGACTTCTGACTGACATGAATATGAGCTAATAAATGGGAGTTTTTTTTTAAAAATTCAGTTTTATTGAGATATATTCACATATCATACAATCATCCATGATGTACAATCTGTTCACAGTACCATCATATAATTGGGCATTAATTACCCCAATCTATTTTTGAACATTTTCCTTACACCAGAAAGAATCAGAATAAGAACAAAAAATAAAAGTGAAAAAGAACACCCAAATCACACACACACCATCCCAACCTATTTTTCATTTAGGTTTTGTCCCCATTTATCTACTCATCCATCCATACACTGGATAAAGGGAGTGTGATCCACAAGGTTTTCACAATCACACTGTCACCCCATGTAAGCTACATTGTTACACAATCATCTTCAAGAGTCAAGTCTACTGGGTTGGAGTTTGGTAGTTTCAGGTATTTGCTTCTAGTTATTCCAATACATTAAAACCTAAAAACTGTTACCTATATAGTGCCTACGAATATACACCAGAGTGACCTCTTGACTTCACTTGAAATCTCTCAGCCACTGAAGCTTTATTTCGTTTCATTTGCATCCCCCTCTTGGTCAAGAAGATGCTCTCAATCCCATGATGCTGGGTCCAGATTCATCTCCGGGAGTCATATTCTGTGTTGCCAGGAACACAGATTTACAACCCTGGGAGCCGGGTCCCACGTAGGGAGGAGGGCAGTGAGATCACCTGCCAAGGTGGCTTAGTTAGAGAAAGAGGGCCACATCTGAGCAACAAAGAGACACTTGGGGAGACTCTTACGCACAATATAAGCAGGTTTAGCCTCTCCTTTGCAGTAACAAGCTTCATAGGAGCAAGTCCCAAGACAGAGGGCTCAGCATATCAAGCCATCAATCCAATGGGTGTTGTTTTAAGTTGATAAGTATGTGTTTATTTTTTACATAGTAATAGAATACTAATACACAGGACAATGGAGGAGACAGGTGCATGAACATAAAAATTCAATATGCTGTAGTAAATTGTTATGAAATATTGCTTTTTTTCTTTCCTTTTTTTTTTTTGTAATATTGGCACCTCAAGTGAGTGCTAGAGTGAGCTTCTTTGCGATTTTACCTAGTTCTGTCATTTAAAGCATATTATGTGTTGGTCTGGAAATTCCAAAAATGAAGGATGTTCCTTAAGTTTGAGACTAAAATATGTAAGATATGTTGATTTCCCCTCTTTGAGAGCTACCCCATCTCCTTTCCAGTACATTCAAGAAAAGTGCCACTTGAGCAGAACGGTGGGGAGCATGAGTGGAAGGCAGACATGTAAATCAAATTTTGTTTCACATAAATGAAATCTGGAGATGGGCAGTTCAGGGCATATTTGGGCACTGGTCTGTCACTAGGACCACTTGTTCACCAGTAAGATGTCAAAGGAGAATTCAAAATACTGCAAGGTGCATGCTGAAATGAATGCACAAATAGATGCAAAACTCATTAATATCCAGAAGGTGATAATCAATTGCATTCTACTGGACACTGTTTTTATTTCTATGGATGATAATTATTTGCATTACTATCAGTTTCCTGCAATTTACACAGATGCAAAACAATTTAAAGACAATGAAAGGCACAAACCCTATAAAATCAGAAAACTGAGAAGGGTATGCTCTAAACAATGCATGGTTTTCCACTGAGACACCAGGTAATTTTTTGGTCCATTTCAGAGTCTTTCACAATTTTCCTCTAGATTCCTTCTCACTTTGTGATCATAATAATCTCAAAGAAAGATTGTTCTTAGGCTTATTTTGCAAAATCCAGATCAATACGGTATTGAACAATTACAAAATTAACTTCTGCCTGATGTTTTCATAAGGAATACCAGTTTGATCTTTTAAAGGCCTGTATTATTTGCTATCTTATGGCTGGAAAACTCATGCTATCAGATTTCATCTGCAGTACCTAAAATTTTGGGTGAATGTCTCTCTTCTTGAAGTCGGTGAAATTTCTGAAGGTTTCTAGCCTGCCAGAAGATAATTTTCCTCCCTTCCTGTAAGGCCAGGATCCTATAAGCCACATTCCAGCCAGTTTTCATAGGAGGGCTTTATAGATCTCAGCTCCATAAAGTCAACCTGAGTTCTTTAAAAGTAGCTGGATGTATTTGCTTAAATAAGCATCATTCTCAAATATGACACTCCAAGTAAGGCCTTGGTTATAAATCAATTTATCCAGTTATGCCCTGGTGAAAAGGGGAACAGATTCTTACTCAATCTTCGCAAATACTTATATTGCCATGAAAAGTAAGGAGACTCAGTGAGGGTTTCTGAATTCCAGGCAATTGATGAGAATCAAATATCACTTTTTACATGTTTCATTTCAGCTTCCAAAAGCAGAGCCTACTAAATTTTATGGGTTACTGATAGCTTCAGAAGAAAGTAAAGGGCTGATTTATGTATCTAGAATATAAAACACTGAAACAAAATCAACAATATTCCAAACAAACAACCATAATGAAATTTCCCTCATTAGTTCATTCAAGCTTACATAATTAATTTTTGTTCTGTGGATCTTGGGTTAGCAGTCTTCTTGACTGAAAAGATCCCTGAAAATCCTGACTCAGTCCACTGGTCTAGTCTGTAAGTTACCTAAGAGATGCATCTCAGAAGCCTTCCTTCTAAAGTGCCAATGGTTTGAAGTATGCTATCTCATTCAATCCTTTTCTACATAGTTCTGAGACTGTCCTTCTTTGTTGAAGACAAAAAGAAAGCTCACCTGTAGCTTAGAGCAGAGCCTTTGGATAAGTATCAGAGTGAAAAAAAACAAAACTATTTGCAGTTGGCAGAGACTTAAAATGGCTGTGGTTAATTTGTAACTAGTAACCCTCAAATGTGAAAGGTCTGCTGAGAGTTGCATAATAATAATAACATAATCGACAAGGAAATTTGGTTGTTTCTGTGGTGTGCCAAACAAAGACAATAAAGTCATTACCAAAAAAATAGACAGACTGTCTGTAAGGATAATAATTAAACCTATACTCAAAGAAATCAGTGATTTATAAAAATGGAGGAACATAATTTTTATGGAGAAAAATTATTGGGATATAACATGGCAATCATGACACCTAATATACCAAGAACATTACAAGAATATTAAGAGATTAAGAAGTAGGATCTATGCATCTGTATTTTTTCATAAACCTCCATAGATAAGTCTGATGTATGTACTAATTTAAAACCATTGCCCTAGAACTTGCTAGATTCAAATTAAAGAAATAAGACTGTGGCCAGGCCAAGTTAAAATTTTAAATAATAACTGAAATTATGATTAATTACACTATATTGTTGTTTCTAATATCATAAGGCAAAGTATCACTAGGACCCTGATAAGTATAGAAAAACAGAACTATTTCATAAGAGTTTTGATCAGTGTTTTTCTTGAGAGCAAAAATGACATTGACAAATCTCCAGAGACTTCCTATAAAGCATGGCATTTCTGAAATATTCATATTAATAATATTTTTTTCCATACGAAGTTAACCTAAAGAAGGCTGGGCATCTATTCTGATTTGACAACTCTTCCCTTGCAAATCTTACTGTAGTAACATATTAAACAAACCTAGCTCCTCCCTTTTTATAAAGTGAAAGAACAAATCTTTGTGATTTTCCAGGTGCACTCTAGGAAATCTCAAAGATAATTTTAGGTGTAAAAGAGGTCTATTTTATTTTCTCTAAATTTAGGATCTGAGTTTTGAGAGGGGCAGGGCAAAGTTTTAAAAAAATTTGACAAGATATTTGGATACTTGATTAAGACAGGATCATGGGTGCATTAGAAATAATATTTGATTATTTAATCAAAGTCACAATAAAGCATTTAAAGATAAGAATAGATGGTAATGTGATTAAAAAGATCCTTAGTGTATGGAGTTTCTGTTTGGGGTGATGAAAGAGTTTTGGTAATGGATGGTGATGGTTACACAACATTGTGAATTTAATTATTGCCACTGAGTTGTACATTTAAAAATGGTTAAAATGGCAAATTTTATGTTCTATAGATTTTACCACAATAAATTTTTAAAACAAAAAGAACTTTAGCATTTTCATAAGTGAAGAGCCTTCGTTCTTTTTTCTTCCTTAAACAATTGAGGATATAATAGTTAACATAAAGCACAGAAAATTATCCTGGTAAAACCCAGAATTTTAGCTATCTAGGCAGATATACAGCAAGTAAGAAGAGGGCTTTTTATTCTGGTGAAGGCATTAATCAATAAGTAAACAAGCTCATCAAAATTGGGCAAACTTTGCTAAGATTTTAACACATTATGTAGCTACTTTTCATACTCAAGTACTATAAACCAAGGCAAATACAATTCACTCTCCAAGTTTTGTCCTCTATTATGCTCTTTCATATTCTGGAACAAATTGACATTTTACTTTAGAACGGATTTCAAGGGCTCTGCAAGGTTGAAACTAATTTTGTAATAACTCTAAGATGTTATTTATGTTAATATGCACTGCATTCATCATTGCTATCTTCAAATGAACCAATAAATATTTTAAAATATTTTCAGTTTCTACTTTTAATACAACAAATATTCATGGTTATAACCCACTTAAAGAAAAGTTCTTTAGGTTCCTCAGTAAATTCTAAGAGAGCAAAAGGGGACCAGAAAGTAACAAATAAAAAAGTCCAAGAACCACTGCTTTAGGATATAACTACTTTTTCCTCAGAGAAAATAAAAGCACATATACTTGTATTTTTCTGTCATTATTGCTCCTAATATAGTCTCAGCCACTCACATTAGTTATAATTTTTTTTAATCTTCATTTTATTGAGATATATTCACATACCATACAGTCATACAAAACAAATCATACATTCGATTGTTCACAGTACCATTATATAGTTGTACATTCATCACCTAAATCAATCCCTGACACCTTCATTAGCACACACACAAAAATAACAAGAATAATAATTAAAGTGAAAAAGAGCAATTAAAGTAAAAAAGAACAGTGGGTGCCTTTGTCTGTTTGTTTCTTTGTTTGTTTCCTTCCCCTATTTTTCTACTCATCCATCCATAAACTAGACAAAGGGGAATGTGGTCCTTATGGCTTTCCCAATCCCATTGTCACCCCTCAAAAGCTACATTTTTATACAATTGTCTTCGGGATTCATGGGTTCTGGGTTGTAGTTTGATAGTTTCAGGTATCCACCACCAGCTACCCCAATTCTTTAGAACCTAAAAAGGGTTGTCTAAATTGTGCGTAAGAGTGCCCACCAGAGTGACCTCTTGGCTCCTTTTGGAATCTCTCTGCCTCTGAAGCTTATTTCATTTCCTTTCACATCGCCCTTTTGGTCAAGAAGATGTTCTCCATCCCATGATGCCAGGTCTACATTCCTTCCCGGGAGTCATATTCCACATTGCCAGGGAGATTCACTCCCCTGGGTGTCTGATCCCACGTAGAGGGGAGGGCAGTGATTTCACCTTTCAAGTTGGCTTAGGTAGAGAGAGAGGGCCACATCTGAGCAACAAAGAGGCATTCGGGAGGAGGCTCTTAGGAACAATTATAGGGAGGCCTAGCCTCTCCTTTGCAGCAACAGTCTTCCCAAGGGTAAATCCTGTGGTAGAGGGCTCAACCCATCAAACCACCAGTCCCAAATGTCTGTGGTCATGTTAGCAACCATTGAGGTGGGGTAGGCCAATACCCCTGCATTCTCCACAGGCTCCTCAAGGGGGCTCTACGTATTTTTTTTCTTGTTTTTTTAACTTTTTTTTTTTTTAATCAACTGTATGAAAAATAAAAAAATAAAAAATAAATGAAAATAATAATTTAAAAAAATACAGTAAAAGAACATTCCAAAGAGACCATAACAAGGGAGTAAGAAAAAGACAATTAACCTAAGATAACTACTTTACTTCCAACATGATCCTACTCTGCCCCAAGAAAGTTACCTAATATAGCAACATTTCTGTAAACTTGTTCCTCCTATACCCATCAGAAATTAACAGACCATAGTCATTCCTGGGCATTCCCAGAACGTTAAATTTACCCATGATAGCTTATCTGTTCTTCTTGGATTATTGTTCCCCTTTCCTTAATTGCTCTCTATTGCTAGTTCCCCTACATTCTACATTATAAATCATTTGTTTTACATTTTTCAAAGCTCACATTAGCGGTAGCATATAATATTTGTCTTTTTGTGCCTGGCTTATTTCGCTCAGCATTATGTCTTCAAGGTTCATCCATGTTGTCATATGTTTCACGAGATCGTTCCTTCTTACTGCCGTGTAGTATTCCGTTGTGGGTATATACCACATTTTATTTATCTATTCATCTGTTGAAGGACATTTGTGTTGTTTCCATCTCTTGGCAGTTGTGAACAATGCTGCTATGAACATTGGCGTGCAGATATCTGTTCGTGTCACTGCTTTCCGATCTTCCGGGTATATACCGAGAAGTGCAATCGCTGGATCGAATGGTAACTCTATATCTAGTTTTCTAAGGAACTGCCAGACTGACTTCCAGAGTGGCTGAACCATTATACAGTCCCACTAACAATGAATAAGAGTTCCAATTTCTCCACATCCCCTCCAGCATCTGTAGTTTCCCGTTTGCTTAATGGCAGCCATTCTAATCGGTGTGAGATGGTGTCTCATTGTGGTCTTAATTTGCATCTCTCTAATAGCTAGTGAAGCTGAACATTTTTTCATGTGTTTCTTAGCCATTTGTATTTCCTCTTCAGAGAACTGTATTTTCATATCTTTTGCCCATTTTATAATTGGGCTGTCTGTACTATTGTCATTCAGTTGTAGGATTTCTTTATATATGCAACATATCAGTCTTTTGTCAGATACATGGTTTCCAAAATTTTTTTCCCATTGAGTTGGCTGCCTCTTTACCTTTTTGAGAAATTCCTTTGAGGTACAGAAACTTCTAAGCTTGAGGAGTTCCCTTTTATCTATTTTTTCTTTTGTTGCTTGTGCTTTGGGTGTAAAGTCTAGGAAGTGGCCGCCTCATACAAGGTCTTGAAGATGTTTTCCTACATTACCTTCTAGGAGTTTTATGGTACTTTCTTTTATATTGAGATCTTTCGTCCATTCTGAGTTAATTTTTGTGTAGGGTGTGAGGTAGGGGTCTTCTTTCATTCTTTTGGATATGGATACCCAACTCTCCCAGCCCCATTGTTGAAAAGACCATTATGACCCAGTTCAGTGACTTTTTGGATTTTGATTTATCAAAGATCAGTCGGCCATAGATCTGGGGGTCTATCTCCGAGTTCTCAATCCGATTCCATTGATCTATATATCTATCTGTGTGCCAGTACCATGCTGTTTTGACAACTGTGGCTTTACAATAAGCTTCAAAGTCAGGGAGTGTAAGTCCTCCCACTTTGTTTTTCTTTTTTAGAGTGTCTTTAGCAATTCAGGGCATCTTCCCTTTCCAAATAAATTTGATAACTAGCTTTTCCAAGTCTGCAAAGTAGGTTGTTGGAATTTTGATTGGGATTGCATTGAATCTGTAGATGAGTTTGGGTAGAATTGACATCTTAATGACATTTAGCCTTCCTATCCATGAACATGGAATATTTTCCATCTTTGAAGGTCCCCTTCTATTTCTTTTAGTAGAGTTATGTAGTTTTCTTTGTATAGGTCTTTTACATCTTTGGTTAAGTTTATTCCTAGGTACTTGATTTTTTTAGTTGCTATTGAAAATGGTATCTTTTTCTTGAGTGTCTCTTCAGTTTGTTCATTTCTAGCATATAGAAACATTACTGACTTATGTGCATTAATCTTGTATCCCGCTACTTTGCTAAATTTGTTTATTAGCTCTAGTAGCTGTATCATCCATTTCCCAGGGTTTTCCAGATATAAGATCATATCATCTGCAAACAATGACAGTTTTACTTCTTCTTTTCCAATTTGGATGCCTTTTATTTCTTTGTCTTGCCAGATTGCCCTGGCTAGCACTTCCAGCACTATGTTGAATAACAGTGGTGACAGCGGGCATCCTTGTCTTGTTCCTGATCTTAGAGGGAAGGCTTTCAGTCTCTCACCATTGAGTACTATGCTGGCTGTGGGTTCTTCATATATGCTCTTTATCATATTGAGGAAGTTTCCTTCAATTCCTACCTTTTGAAGTGTTTTTATCAAAAACGGATGTTGGATTTTGTCAAATGCTTTTTCAGCATCTATTGAGATGATCATTTGATTTTTCCCTTTTGAATTTTTAATGTGTTGTAATACATTGATTGATTTTCTTATGTTGAACCATCCTTGCATGCCTGGAATGAACCCCACTTGGTCATGGTGTATGATTTTTTTAATGTGTTTTTGGATTCAATTTGCAAGTATTTTGTTGAGGATTTTTGCATCTATATTCATTAGGGAGATTGGCCGGTAGTTTTCCTTTTTTGTAGCATCTTTGCCTGGTTTTGGTATTAGATTGATGTTAGCTTCATAAAATGAGTTAGGTAGTGTTCCATTTTCTTCAGTGTTTTGAAAGAGTTTAGGTAAGATTGGTGTCAGTTCTTTCTGGAAAGTTTGGTAGAATTCCCCTGTGAAGCCATCTGGCCCTGGGTATTTATTTGTGGGAAGCTTTTTGATGACTGATTGGATCTCTTTCCTTGTGATTGGTTGGTTGAGGTCTTCTATTTCTTTTCTGGTCTGTCTAGGTTGTTCATATGTTTCCAGGAAATTGTCCATTTCTTCTACATTATCCAGTTTGTTGCCATACAGTTGTTCATAGTATCCTCTTACAATTCTTTTAATTTCTTCGGGATCTGCAGTTTTGTCACCCTTTTCATTCATTATTTTGTTTATATGGGTCTTCTCTCTTTTCGATTTTGTCAGTCTAGCTAGGGGCTTGTCAATCTTGTTGATCTTCTCAAAGAACCAACTTTTGGTGATATTTATCCTCTCTATTGTTTTTTTCTTCTCTATGTCACTTATTTCTGCTTTAATCCTTGTTATTTCTTTTCTTCTACTTGGTTTAGGATTGGTTTGCTGTTCATTTTCTAGCTTCTTCGGTTGATCCATTAGTTCTTTGATTTTGGCTCTTTCTTCCTTTTTAATATATGCATTTAGTGCTATAAATTTCCCCCTCAGTACTGCTTTTGCTGCATCCCATAGGTTTTGGTATGTTGTGTTCTCATTTTCATTCGTTTCTATATAGTTAGCAATTTCTCTTGCTATTTCTTCTTTAACCCACTGATTGTTTAGGAGTGTGTTGTTTAACCTCCAGGTATTCATGAATTTTCTAAGTCTCTGATGGTTATTGACTTCTAATTGTATTCCATTGTGGTCAGAGAATGTGCTTTGAATAATTTCAATCTTTTTAAATTTATTGAGGCTTGTTTTATGTCCCAGCATATGATCTATTCTGGAGAAAGTTCCGTGAGCACTAGAAAAGTATGTGTATCCTGGTGATTTGGGATGTAATGTTGTATATATGTCTGTTAAATCTAATTCATTTATCAGATTGTTTAGGTTTTCAGTTTCCTTATTGGTCTTCTGTCTGGTTGATCTATCTATAGGAGAGAGTGATGTGTGGTCTCCCACAATTATTGTGGAAACATCAATTGCTTCCTTTAGTTTTGCCAGTGTTTCTCTCATGTATTTTGTGGCACCTTGATTGGGTGCATAAACATTTATGATTGTTATTTCTTCTTGTTGAATTGCCCCTTTTATTAGTATGTAGTGGCCTTCTTTGTCTCTCAAAACATCACTGCATTTAAAGTCTATTTTATCTGAGATTAATATTGCTACACCTGCTTTCTTTTGGCTGTAGCTTGCATGAAATATATTTTTCCATCCTTTCACTTTCAATTTCTTTGTGTCCCTGTGTGTAAGATGAGTCTCTTGTATGCAACATATTGATGGTTCATTTTTTTTAATCCATTCTGTGAATCTGTATCTTTTAATTGGGGAGTTTAATCCATTTACATTCAACATTATAACCGTGAAGGCATTTCTTCAATCAGCCATCTTATCCTTTGGTTTACGTTTGTCAGATATATTTTTCCCCTCTCTCTATTAATATCCTTTAATGTACCCATACCGAATCTATTTAGTACTGAACCTTTCTCCAAGTCTCTCTCTCCTTTCTTTGTTTCTCTGTCTGTAGGGCTCCCTTTAGTATCTCCAGTAGGGCAGGTCTCTTGTTAGCAAATTCTCTCAGCATTTGTTGTCTGTGAAAAATTTAAGCTCTCCCTCAAATTTGAAGGAGAGCTTTGCTGGATAAAGTATTCTTGGTTGGAAATTTTTCTCTCAGAATTTTAAATATATCTTGCCACTGCCTTCTCGCCTCCATGGTGGCTGCTGAGTAGTCACTACTTAGTCTTATGCTGTTTCCTTTGTAGTGGTGAATTGCTTTTCTCTTACTGCTTTCAGAACTTGCTCCTTCTCTTCCGTGTTTGACAGTGTGATCAGAATATGTCTCGGAGTGGGTTTATTTGGATTTATTGTATTTGGAGTTCGCTGGGCATTTATGATTTGTGTATTTATGGTGTTTAGAAGATTTGGGAAGTTTTCCCCAACAATTTCTTTGAATACTCTTCATAGACCTTTACCCTTTTTTTCCCCTTCTGGAACACCAATGAGTCTTATATTTGGACGTTTTATATTATCTATCATATCCCTGAGGTCCATTTCGATTTTTTCGATTTTTTTCCCCATTCTTTCTTTTGTGCTTTCATTTTCCATTGTGTCATCTTCCAGGTCACTGATTCATTGTTCAACTTCCTCTAGTCTTGTACTATGAGTATCCAGAATCTCTTTAATTTGGTCAACAGTTTCTTTAATTTCCATAAGATCATCTATTTTTTTATTTAGTCTTGCAATGTCTTCTTTATGCTCTTCTAGGGTCTTCTTGATATCCTTTGTATCCCGTACTATGGTCTCATTGTTCATACTTAGTTCTTTGATTAGTTGCTCTAGGGACTGTGTCTCTTCTGACCTTTTGATTTGGGTGCTTGGGCTTGGGTTATCCATATCGTCTGGTTTTTTCATATGCTTTAGAATTTTGTTTTTTTTTTTTTTGGCCTCTTGGCATTTGCTTAACTTGATAAGGTTCTTTTAGGATTTGTAGACCAATTGAAGTCCTTATCTCTGATTTATCAGATCTACAGCTTCGTGGAGTACACTTTACCTAACCAGCAGGTGGCGTCCATGAGCCACCTGTTCTCCACAAGGCAGTTCTCCCCTGCTTT
The DNA here is from genome assembly GCF_015220235.1 of Choloepus didactylus. Classification (NCBI taxonomy): domain Eukaryota; kingdom Metazoa; phylum Chordata; class Mammalia; order Pilosa; family Megalonychidae; genus Choloepus; species Choloepus didactylus. The sequence goes on along the minus strand of NC_051311.1, from coordinate 139,872,396 downwards.
GCCTTTATGGTGAGTGGGGGAGTGAGTCTTGTGGGGTCTAATTGGTGTACCAAGCTTGCGTGTGTAGTTGGTGTTGCCCGCCCTGTATATGGGGTGTGTGTCTGGGCGGTCAGGGATGGGGGGGTTGCTCTAAGAATCAAATCTCCCTGGTGTTCCTGGAGTTTTAAAGCTGCTGCATTAGTCTAATCCTTCAGTTCAGTCCTGCCACAGTTTGTCTCTGCCACTGACCCACAAGTCCTTGGTATTGGCATATGGCTCCTGAGACTTGCTAGTGGGTCCCTCTTCCAGGCCATGCACCCCCTGGTCCTCTGTTCAGGGATGACTGTGCTGTGTCACAGGTGAGTGCCGTCCCCCCAGGGTGGTTCTGGGCTGCTGGGCTGTGCAAGGAGGCTCCCAGTCTGCTGAAATGATGGCTGAATGGGGCTTTGTTAATTCACACTGCTCCACTTTCCCAACTCTGGGACAACCAGCTGAGAGTGCAGGGAAGGCTAATGTCCACGCCCAGTTTTGTGGTGTGTGCATGTTATTGGAAGCACTTCGGTCACACTGGGTTGTCTGGGGCCGCTCTGGGCTATGGGGCTGGCAACGGGCAGGAGTGTTTCCTGTCCACCAGGATGATGGCTGTGAGCGGACACCCCCCTTTTCTTGGGAAGTTGTGGTGCTTAGTGAATTTTCTAAGCCACTGGATTATTGCCTTTTGTCTCAGAGCTCTTTTAGTTCTGCTCTTGTCTTGACCTGCCCAAATTGCAAGTCTTTGAGTCTTTCTGTATTGGGCTTCTTAGAGTAATTGTTTTAGAAAAAGAAAAAAAAAGGATTAAAAAAAAAAAAAAAGCCCTCCTTGATCTAATGGGTTATTGAAATGCTAAGAGACAAAGCAATTAGGGCCATTAAGGAAAGATCCAGGAGGCAGAGAGATCAGTTTTTCTTCGGGATTTGCATATGAGCCTCAGGGCCTGAACTCTGCCCTTCTGCTTTCTATGTTCACCAGAACTCCAAAAATCCTCCGCTTTTATTTTGGAGTTTTTCTTGCTGTTTTTTGCTATGCCTGTCTCCTCTCTGCTGGGCTGGCTGCTCTCAGATTCTCTGGTGTCTGGTGTCAGTCTATCTATGGTTGGAGTTTGGGTCAGTAGAATGAGTTTCCGATAAGAGCTGCCACTGCAGTTCTCCCTTCTCCCTCCCAGCGCTGATGGCCCCTCCTCCCATGGGACTGAGCCTGGCAGGGAGTGGCGCAGGTCCCCTGGCTGCAAAAACTTACAGATTTCGCTGATCTCAGCAGTTCGACGTGTTCATGAGTGTTGTATGAAGTATGCCCAAAGTCAAATTGCTCTGCCATGCAGTTCCTGGCTTTCTACCTACTTTCCTGGAGGAGTAACTAAAACATACAGCTCACCAATCCGCCATCTTGCCCTGCCTCCTCTAGTTATAATTTTTAATCAAAATCATTAACTGCTCTTTAAAAGAAAATGGCAGAGGGGTAGTTGAAAACTGTCTGTCTTAACTGAGCATTTTAGCAAAATAGACAAGCTTTTAATACAACTTTCTACAGCCAAGCTCATGTGTTTTATACCTTTTTGAAGTGGCAAAAATGAACACAATCATTGACATGACCCCAAGATATAGTAAAATAAGCAAAAGTATATACACTTAAAATTATGATTAGTATTCAATGTTTCATTATTCTACCTTACTTGGTTCCATCTACCAGAAGGCCAACTCAGACTAGCTTAAGCAAAAACAGAAATGTCATAGATCATGTAACAGAAGTTCAGGAATTGAATAGCTTCAGGCATGGTTTAATCCAGGTGCTCAGAATTGTCAGAAGTCTGTCTCTCTATCATTCGGTTCTGCTTTCCTCTGCCTAGCCCTGTTTTTCAGCCTGCTATCTTCTCCTGCTGGAAAGACAACTTTAGCCGCTCAGGCGCAAGGGTCCTTGGTATCTCAGAGCTCAGAAAATGAGAGATTCGTATATTTTCTCTCTCTCTCTGCTCATCATTTTTTTAATCTGTTCTTTATTTTACACATCAATTTCATTCTTCTGCTTAAAAGTCCACTTTCTCTGCTTCTCTAGGCCATGGATGAGAATGGTTGGCTTGTCAGTTTACATAAGCCGCACTGCAGCTGACAGGCAGAGTCTGTCATCCCTGGGTCCTAGTTCCAATCTGACTGGCTCATTTTGGTTAGATGTCCATTCATGGCCAGGAGAACAGGACTGTGAACCAAAAAATGGCTGCTCTATGCAGACAGAAACGTTCTCAGGAAGGGGGTATTGAGCTGGGAAGACATCCCAAAAGCTATCAATTACAATAGGGTAATTTTTGTATACACACAACTGCAAGGTTTCACCTTAATGAAAAAAGAACTTTACAACTAAACGCTTTTAGATAGACAAACATGATTGGGGGGGGTGGAAAAAAAACAAAACCAACTTCTTGGAAGGAGGTGGATTCATAGAATATAGCAAGCTGAATGTGTAATAATAACACTATTTTAAAACAGTGGGTAGTGTAACTAAAAGTAAAACATATAAACAGTGATAGGGTCTCATTGAATGAACTATGTATATTTGGCAGTGAGAATACTGAGAGATCCAAATATGGATCAGGTGCTATTTCTTTTCTGAACCCAAGTAGAATAGCCGAATGGAACAACTTCCAACAGCAGCTCCCAGGCTACACGTGCTCTGATTCTACCTCTTAGAAGAAAGGATGTCTAATGAAGGCCCACCCAGGCAGAATCATAAGGAGGTGCACATTCACACTCTGATCTCTTTGGCCGTAGCTCTTACATTTTTCATATGAAAAAAAAAAAAATTCATGCATACTGCCTTCCTTTTTGTGTCTTCCTCAAAAATTGGCAATCATTCAAAGCTAGATGGATGCACTTCTATAGGAACTCTCCAAGCAACTCCAGGTCTAGGCAGGAAAAGTGTGACCATTCTGGGAATGCCGGACAGAACACGTTATCAAAGCCAGCATCTTTTCCTGGAAATGGCAACAAGCTAGTTTTGTACCTTGGACTCTACTTACTTAATGATTTGGAATTTTAAATAGCATCCTCTTCAAGAGGGGTCTCTGGGCAGAGGTACAAAGATTAGAAGTCATAAATGAACACAGTCAAGTATTTTCCATGTAAAGGAAGGGCAAGTCAACAAAGAGTTGTATAAACTCTTCTCTGCGGCTGCCCCACTCCTACCACTGTGGCCTAAATTCCCTCTTTGTCTGTTTCTGACCAGCTGTCATCCTGACATCCACCCTGAGCTTCCACTTTCTGGCCAACCTCCTGTGGGAAGGGCAGGGCAGCATGTAGGGGTCAGAGAAAAGGCAGACCCAAAAAAGACAAAAAGTTCTATACTTTTTCATGCGGGACCCTGCCAGTCCTGCATCCTAGTCTATTGAGAGTCTCAAACCCCTTGGCTCTACCATGGGGTCTTTGTTTCATTTGCCCCACAGGTAAAATAGATTATTCATAAAATGTATAACTGGCAATCAGAAATCAGAAACTGGCTTTAGTAAAGGAAAAGCCAGAAATTACATATTTGAGGAAGCCAGACTGAATGAAAAATCTTGCTTTAAGATGCCATGGTAGAACCACAAAACTTTCCAGGAATAAGGGCTGGGGTGGGGAGAGGTAGGACTTTTGGTGTAAAGATTATCTCTGAAAATTTTTAAGGATATCAGTGAAATACTGAAACCTACTTTTTTTTTCTTTTTAATTCACTTTTATTATGATATATTCACATACCATACAGTCATCCCTGGTGTACAATCAACTGTTCACAGTATCTTCATATAGTTGTGCATTCATCACCCCCAATCTATTTTTGAACATTTTCCTTACACCAGAAAGAATAAGAAATAAAAGTAAAAAAGAACTTCCAAATCATTCCCCCCCTCCCACCCTATTTCTCATTTAGTTTTTGTCCCATTCTTTTACTCATCTATCCATACACTGGATAAAGGGAGTGTGATCTACAAGGTTTTCACAATCACACTGTCACCCCTTGTAAGCTACATTGTTAGACAATCATTTTCAAGAGTCAAGGCTACTGGGTTGGAGTTTGGTGGTTTCAGGTATTTACTTCTAGCTATTCCAATGCATTAAAACCTAAGAAAGGTTATCTATATAGTGCATAAGAATGCCCACCAGAGTGACCTCTCGACTCCATTTGAAATCTCTCAACCAGTGACACTTTATTTCGTTTCATTTAGTATCCCCCTTTTGGTCAAGATGTTCTCAATCCCACGATGTCAGGTCCAGGTTCATCCCCAGGAGTCATATCCTGCATTGCCAGGGAGATTTAAACCCCTGGGAGTCAGGTCCCACGTGGGGGGGGGTGGTGGGCAGGCAGTGAGTTCTCCTGCCAAGCTGGCTTAGCTAGAGAGGGCCACATCTGAGCAACAAAGAGGTACTCAGGAGGAGACTCTTAGAACCAATTATAAGCAGGTTTAGCCTCTCCTCTGCAGTAACGAGCTTCTTAAGGGCAAGCCCCAAGACAGAGGGACCAAACCATCAGTTCTCAATGTTTGTGAGAACATCAGCAACAATCCAGGCACGGAAGTCCACACTTCCTCAGTTTCCCCCAGCTCCCCAGGGAAGCCCTGCATATATATTTTTATTCTCTGCCCAAATTATTTTGGGATGTGTCGCTATTTCACACTAACCTATAAAATCCTGCATCAAGTAAACATCTCTGCCCTTGGTCTCACATGGAAATTGAAGTTTTAAAACAGTTAGTTTCAACCTTTACCGTTTGGCCCAATTTGCCCTAGTCCTAACCAGGTCTGCTTCATTCATATCTCTATTTGAAGTCTGGGCTCTTTCTCAGCTTTTTTAACAGTTGCTGTATATGCTAATACTAACATTCATATCTGCCAAACTCTAGCTCTGAGTTTCATGTGTCACACAGATACCCAAAGTTCCAGAGACTGATCAGATTATACACAAAGGAATCAGCATCTCAGAGTTTGGAGATAGCCATTACAGTTCAGGAATAAGTGTGACTGCTGTAAGAGCTTACAATCTAGGGACCATTACAATAATTGTTCCCCTGTTAGGCTGTGCTCTAAGATTCAATTCTGAGTTTACACATTGTAGTTAGTCCATATTGGTGAGGCATTATAGTGTTTGCCTTTGTTTCTGGTGTACTTCACTCAAAATGCTGTCTACAGGATCCATTCACCTCATTGCATGTCTCACAGCTTCATCCCTTCTTGTAGTTGATCAATATTTCATCGTATGCATACACCACAGTTCACCATTCTGTCCCTCAGTTGATGTACCCTTAGGCCACCTCCATCCATTGCAAATCATGAATACTGCCTCCATAAACACCAGTGTGCAAATGTCCATTCATGTCCCTGCTCTCAGATCTTCCAAGTATATACTCCATAATCGGTTTGCAGGACCTTATGCCCCCACATACTTAGCTTCTTGTGAACCACCACACTGACCTCCAGAAAGGCTATACCATTCTGCCCCTTCATCAACAGTAAATAGGTACATCCCTCTCTCCATGTGAAGCCTACTTTTTAAGCTACATACCAATTCACTCATCTGCCCTTAGGAGCAAGGAAACTGCTGGTGATTTCTGCAGGGAAGATTTTTCCCAGATCTGTCAAGAGCTCCTGCAGTTTAGTTCTCCGGTTGCCAATGCCTCACTCGGCGCTCCTCCAGCAAGGGCGACCATGGCTGTAGGAAATGATTGGGCCTCCTCTCTTGGTGTCCTTTCTGGTTTAACATTTGTCTTGGGTAAAACTGTCCAGTTTGCATGATTAGGTACATGATCACCCTACCTGTGGCATTAGCTCAGAGAAACAGATCAGAAACCAGCTAGTAGAGTTTGAAGTCACTTATTTGACCCAACTGTGTTTAACAAAATCAAGTCTGCCACCAAACAAGCCAATCTGATTATAGGAGGGGTTTCAATTTATGCCCTCAAGGGAACATGGATTAATTTCACCTAAGCTAGACCTGACTGGGGCTTTTAAAGTTGGTTCTTAAGTTTTTGTTTTTTTTTTTAAATTATGGTAAAATACATATAACATAAAATTTACCTTTAGTGACGTGTAGTATACTAATGATGTTATGCAATCACCATTACTATCTAATTCTGGAACATTTCCATCACCCCCCAAAGGAAGCAGTCACTCCTTTTCCTCCTCCACCCAAGCCCTGATAATCACTAATCTGCTTTCTATCTTTATGGATTTGCCTGTTCTGGACATTTCATATAAATGAAATCATACAGTAATGGCCTTCTGTGTCTGGCTTCTTTCACTTAGCCTGATGTCATCAAGGTTCATCCATGTTGTAGTATGTAGCAGAGCTTTGTTCATCTTTGTGGCTGAATAATATTCCATTGTATGGATATACTACATTTGTTTATTCATTCATCAGCTGATGGACATTTGAGCTGTTTCCACCTTTTGGCTACTGTGAATACTGCTGCTAGGAACATTGGTGAATACCTTTCTGTTTGAAGATCCATTTTCAGTTCCTTCGAATATATACCAGGCAGTAGAATTGTTGGGTCATATGGAAATTCTATGTTTAAGTTATTAAGTAACTGCCAAACTGTTCTCTATAGCGGCTGCACCATTTTACATCCCCACTAGCAGTGTACCAGGGTTCCAGTTTCTCTATGTCTTTACCAACACTTATTTCCCATTATTATTACGGTTGTTGTTGTTGTTGTTGTTGTTATTATTACTATAGCCATCCTAATGGGTGTGAAATAGTATCTCATTGTAGCTTTGGTTTGCATTTCCCTAATGACTAGGTTCTTGGGTTTTTGTGGCACAGAAAAAAACTGCTCTCAGAAGAGTGGATTGTGTCTTAGAGATTTAATATTCTCAGGGCTGGGAATACAGCAGGTGATTAAGCATTACCTGTTAACATTTCACTCATTCAGCAAACAATTACAGAGACAGCCTGGGCTTGTGTATCAGCTCAGTACCAACCAGAGAAAGTTATATTTAGCTTTAGGAGGTCAGAAGATCAGAGCACATACCTACATTTTAAAGACCCTGTGACAACAGGCTCCTAAGTTGGAAACTTCACGCCTGTACATGAAGCAGGGATGGAAGGTGTAGAACTCTCTAATCTGCTGTACCAAATGGTTACCGAAAGTCAATTATAGTCAAGACTGGTATTGGATGCTGTTTTCATCTTTCCCTCTCACCTTTTCATTTTTAATGAAATGTGTCTTGGCAGAAGCCTCTTAATGTAGATGAGTGCCACTCCCCAGAGGTGTCTGGTGGATTATTGTGAGCAAAACACTGAGATGATAAGACTTCTGCTGTAATTGAAGGGCAAGGTGCTTTTATTCATAAGACTTTCAACTCTGAGCATTTACTACATGTAAGATACTGTCCCAGTCAATTTATTAATATCTGAGAATGTAATGCACAGCTCTCAGACACTATCTCTATCTTAATAATAGTTCTTTCCCCTCTGTTAGCATAGGTTTCTGTCTGGGTTCAGGTATGAGCTCTGCCACTTACTAACTATGAGATTTAACCTCTGCAAGCATCAATTTCCTCATCCATAAAATGGAAATTAAAATGCTTACTTCTTAGAGTTGTTTTCAGAATGAGATAAGATAACCAGATTAGCTTCCTACAATGTCTAGTACACGGAGAGAAGTCAATCATATTTTAGGTCCTTTACCCTTCCCTTAAAGGTAGCCATTATACCCATTTTGTAGAAGGGAAAAGTGAGGCATGAGCCCAGCCGTCAATGCAAGGTCATTGTCTTTTGGGGGGTGTCTTCCCAGTTCACACTCATTCCCAATTCCCTGGGAACTCTGCCATGATCCAAGCGATAGAACCACACAGTCATGTCTGTACCACCTGCCACTGCCTCTCAGGCCACCTTTGACTAAATGAAGGGAGACAGACATGCGACTACAGTGGGCCATTGAGATTCTTGCCCAGGAATTTGGAGATGAGATTAGACACGTAAAGTCAGAATCTGTAGGTGGCTGGAACCATGTCACATCACTTAGGATCTAGATGCCACTATATTCTGGCATATGAATGGGAGAAGAGGTCTTTAGAGAGAGAAGAGGGAAGCAGATTTGCAGAGAGAAGCAGTAATGAGAGCTGAGAAAAGTTCCTAATGGCTTTCAAATTCCTAGTTATAGTTCTTTCTGAGCCCAGACCACTATTTTTCCTTTGAACTCCATGAGACACCCTACATGCATCCTTGTGATAAATTTCCCCATTTTGCTTCTGTTTGCTTGGTGGGTGTTTTAGTTTCCTGGGCTGCTCAAGCAAATTCCATGAAATGGGTTGGCTTAAACCATGGGGATTTATTAGCTCACAGTTTCGAGGTTAAAAGAAGTCCAAATCAAAGCAACACTTTTTTTCCCAAACACTGGCATTCTAGGGCTGGCTGCTGGTGACCCTTGGTCCTTGGCTTCTTGTCACATGGCAGTGCACATGGCAGCCTCTTATGGCCTCTCTGTTCTCTTCCAAATTCCATTGAATTTCAGGTTCTGGCTGCTCCCTGTGGCTTTTTCTCTTTCTGTCTGAATTTCATTCTGTTTATAAAGGACTGCAATAACAGGATTAAAACCATTCTAGGCCACACCTTAACTGAAGTAACCTCATCAAAAGTTCCTACTTACAATGGGTTCATACCCACAGGAATGGATTAAGATTGAGAACACTTTTTTGGGGGGTTGTGGGTGGGGATTAGGGTACACACAGTTCCAAATCACAGCAGTGGGCAAGATTCAGAAACTACAAACTCACATGGATAAGCAATTGAACTTTATCTCCCTATAACACACAATTTAATTTCGCTTTTGAGCCCCCATTCCACTGATGGCAGAAAAGCATTCAAAGAAAATTCCATGTAAATTTGGTCTTTTCAGCATATTTTCAGGTATTTTAGGTTTCACTCAAATTAGGATATTTTTGCATACTTCTTTCTCTCCAGAGAGCCTCTGGGCTTGCTGGGCATCCTGGCACCTGGGGAAGCATTCAGCCCATGCTCACCCCCTGGATAGAGGTGTAAGCGAGATGTGGCCCATCTCAGCTGGTCCTTGGCACTGTGAACTTGCAGTCACTCCCCACCCACCTTATCCTTAGTGAGACCCTCCAAAGTTCTCAGATAATTTTGTGACCCTTATAGGAACTCACTAGCATCTAATTTTTTAATTTTTTTTTTAAATAAAAAGGTTTTTGAATAAAGGCTGGGCAACCTTTAATCTGTAGGAGGTAGAGACTTCTAGTTATTCTTCTAATCTCTTTCTAAAACCTTATTTACAAAATTTGTGCCTTGATTTTTTTAGGATGCACCCCTTTGAAACTTAAAATTCCTTTTTTCTCTCATAAATCCCAGCTGTTGTCAGTGAAAAGTGTTGAATTTCAAGACCATTGTTTCTACTATAAACTTCAAGAACCTAATTGACAATCAGTTTGAGTTTCAAGAACTTAATTTGGAACGCAAATGCATTTGGCTGTGTAGGAACTCTCTGAGATGTAGCACAGTACTAAATGAACTGGGAAAAGTAATGGAGTAACTTCTAGGGAACACACAAACACTCGCGTGCACACACAAAATTTCATCATGCTGTGTGAGTCAGAGTTGATTTTTTTATTACTGTGAGCAGAAAACACAGGTCTCCCAAGCATGATTTCCATCCCTCAACACTGCCTGCTCTTACAATTTCCAATCTAATTGGAATGTCTATCTGCTTTCCACATAATCCTTATGTCAATTGGGGCATGGATGCTGAAGGGCAGAGGGAGAGGCTGTACCAAAGTTAGACTTACATTTGCAAGACTGGGTGAAATCCAATGCCCCATTCTCCTGACAAGCTGCTTTTAGAAGGAGAAAAGGGGAGTGCCATTCTGTCAAACATACTTGTAATTCCCCATGCTTCACTTCGGATCATCTTTAAACTCTGCCTGTGGAGAGACCTGCTATTAAATTCTGTTCTCTCACAGCCCTTATATAGCAACCGTATTGGGGTACTACCGCAGACATGACAGGTTTCACTAGGAGAGCAATTTGCAACAAGAAAGCTAGGATGGAGGAATTTCTAAAATTGAATTACAGCAAATTGGAGACAGGAAAATATAATCAAGTTATTCAGAATAGTCAATAAAAATCAGATCTGTGAGAGATACAACATTATCTTGCTTTAAATGTAAGACATCTGTGAGTGGCACAAAGTCAATTAGGGTTGTAGGGCTCTTAGAGTAGGTCTTCTCTCTTTTATTCCCAGGCTGTAGGGTTTAGAAAGTAAGTTTGCAGAAAGGCCAGTGAAACACATGCATGAAGACGCCCCCTATCTGCTCTGAAGCATCTTAAAAAATAAGTGCTTCTTTGGTTGGTTGTTTTTTAATGAATTTTAATAAAAGAAAAATACAATATAATATTAGGTGAAAAAGTTAAGAAACAGATATACACATATGAATACAATTATGTAACATATACAAATATACACACATATGTGTATGTACATCTAGACACATACAAGAAAAAAGGCTTGAAGGGAACACAAAAGCAGTGGTCACTTCTAAGTAATGGTACCACAAATAGTTTGCATTTGCCTCTCAACACTTTCTATGCACATCCCAAAGTTTCTATTATTTTTATGGAGTGAAAATAATAAACATCATACTTTCTTAAACATTGGATGAGACTTCCAATTCTGGTAAGAAGAGGGAAAAGATAATTTGAAACCTCTCTTGCCACCTTGCCTAGAAATGCTTGATAAAACATAAAAAATATTGTAAATGCATGGCTGAACTAGTAAGAGAAAAGAATGGCTCTGGTGTGTGAGGTACAAAGAGGGAAGCAAGTGGGAAGTTGTGAGATGCTGCTGCAGCTGGGTTGGGTCCAAGGTTCTAGGATAAAGAAGTTCTCAAAGGGCTGCTCTCTAACTGAAAGAATAATTTAGGGAAAAACATCTATGCACAGAAAGGTCAAAAGGAATTTTCATGCCTCTGCCTGGGTGAGAAAGATGTCCCCTGAGAAACAGAAACTCCAAGCTGGTTTTTAACTCAAACTTGGAGGTTCAAATTTGTGGATGGTCCAGGAACCCTCCAAAATGATAAATGACCAAAAACGTGGTCCAGGTGAGGTGATATCTGCGGCAATTGCAAAATGGATTTGAGGCACATGCCCCCAGTCCAGGCGACAGGGGGTTGTCACAGAAAAGAGGGCCTCTCAAAGATGAGCTCACAAACAAAACTGCATGAAACACAGAAGGACACAATCCTCCTCAGAGTCAGCAGACACAATAAGTAGCTTCAGAAGATACCCTAGAACTTCAGATAATAGAATGGAAATTTGAAAGAGAATGTAAAATCACCATATTTAAATTATTAAAGGACTGAAAGATGCAACTAAAACACCAAGAAAAGAAAAAGCTGTGAAAGACACTGCTGCTTTGTAATTATGAGCAGACTCTGGAGTTGAATGCTGGCTTCATGTCCCACTTTTACCACCTGCTTGTTGGGTGTCCTTGATCTAGTCACTTGACATTTCTGTCTCCTCTCAGTTTCCTCATTTGTAAAGTGGGGATATTAATAATACTGACCTCAATGGATTTTTATGAGGATTAAATGTGTTAATATATGTAGATCACTTAGAAGAGTACCAGGCACATGGTTTTAGGTATTATTGTCAAAAAAATGGAAAGATTTAAAAAATAAGTAAATTATAATGTCTAGAAATGAGAACTAGAGTCGCTGAAATTTAAAACTTAATGAATTGGTGAAAAAGAAGCTGAAGAGAGAAGTAGTTCATTAGAAGTTCTATTTGCAGAGAGTACCCAGAATGCAGCATGAGGATAAAGAGATGGAAAATGTTAAAATGAGGTTAGGAGACTCAAAGAATGAAGTGATCCAATGTGTATCTAGTAGGAGTTCCAGAAAGAGAAATTGAGAATGGTGGAAAGGCAATATTCAAAGAGATAATACCTGAGAATTGTTCAGAATTAAAGAAAGAAAAGAATCCTTAGAATGAAGGCACACAGTGCGTCCCACGCATAAGTGAAAATAAATGTACACTGTGGTAGGTTGAGTTATGTACTTCAGAAAAAGAAATGTTCTTAATCTTAATCCATTCCTGTGGATGTGAACCTACTGTAAACAAGGATCTTTTGACTATGTTATTTTTAGTTAAGGTGTGGTGAGTTGAATCCAGGTGGAGAATGAAGTTGGAGGACTTAATACTGTTTAATTTCAAAACTTATTACAAAGCTGTGTAAATCAAGACAGTGTAGTACTGACATAAGGATAGACATGTAGATCAATGGAATAGAATTGAAAGTCCAGAAATAAATTCCTACATTAATGGTCAATTGATTTTTACAAATGTGGCAAGACAATTCAATGGTGAAAAGAATAGTCTTTTCAACAGACGGTGCTGGGGCAACTGAATATCCACAAGCCAGGAATGAATTTGTTTGCATACCTTACACTAACCAAAAATTAACTCAAAAGGGATCATAGACCTAAATATAAGAACTGAAACTACAAAACTCTAACAAGAAAACATAGATGTAAGTCTTCATGACAGTTGGTTATGCAATGATTTTTTAGATACAACACCAAATACATGTAAGAGAAAAGAAAAAAAATGATACATTGGGCCTCACCAAAATTAAAAACTTTTGTGTTTTGAATGATACCATCAAGAAAGTAAAAAGACAACCCACAGACTGAGAAAATGTTTGCAAATCATATATTTGGCAAGGAACTTCTATCTGGAATATGAAAAGAACTCTTAAAATCCAATAATAGAAAGACAAATAACCCCATTAAAAAAAATCCAAAGGATTTGAATAAACAGTTCTCCCCCCCAAAAAATAAACAAATGGCCAAAAAGGATATGAAAAGATACTCAACATCATTAGTCATAAGGGAAATGCAAATCAAAACCACAATGAGATACTACTTCACGCTTACTAGAAAGATTATAATTGAAAAGACAGACAACTAGTTGGCAAGCATGTGGAGAAACTGGAACCCTTGTACACAGCTAGTGAGAAAGTGAAATGGTGCAGCTACTTTGGAAAATGGTTTGGCAATTCCTCAGAATATTATACATGGAATTATTTCATGACCCAGCAATCCTATACTAGTTAGCTACCCAAAAGAAATGAAAACATATGTCCATAAAAAGTCTTGTAAATGAATGTTCATAACAGCATTATTCATAATAGCTAACAAATGAAAACAATCCAAATGCCCATCAACTGGTGAATGCATAGACAAAATGTGGTATATCCGTACAATGAAATAATATTCAGAATTTAAAAAATGACGTACTGATACACGCTGCAAAATGGATGAAACTTGAAAACATTATGTGAAATGGAATATACATATACATTGTATGATTCCATTTATATGAAATGTCCAGAATAGGCAAATCCAGTGAGAGAGAAAGTAGATTAGTGTTGACTAAAACTAAAGGAGGGTGTAATGGGGAGTAACTGATAGTGGGTATGAAGTTTCCTTTGGGGATGAAAATACTTTAAAAATAGATTTTGGTGAAGATTTCACAACTCTGTAAATAAACTAAAAACCATTGAATTGAACATTTTAAATGGGTGAATTTTATGTTATATAATTTATAAATCGATAAAGCTGTTTTAATAAAAGAAAATAAAATGATATTAAATGCAATGTGGTATCCTGGATTAGACCCTGTAACAGAAAAAAGGCATTAGTGCATAAACTGATGAAATCTGAACAATGTGTATAGTTTAGTTGGTAGTATTAGACTAATTTTAATGTCTTAGTTTTAACAAATGTACTATGGTTAGGTAATATGTTAACTTTAGGGGAAGCGAGAGAACTTTATACAGGAATTCTGTATTGTCTTTGCAATGCTCCCGTAAAACTAAAATTTTTCCAAAATAAAGAAAAAAAATCACAAAATGACAAAACTTTCGTACACTTGATCTACAAAAGAGAGAGAAGGCACAAATCAACAATTGCAAATGACAAATGGGATATAAACTACAAAACAGTGGAGACGTAATTATACTACTACGAACAATTATGCATTGTGCAAGAAAAACCAGTGTTCTGCAAGGTGGGTTGCTTCATCATCACCACCAGCCAGGTCCATGGGCTCAGGATGCAATCCACAATGTAACACAATTTGGAGGTAAGGAGCAGGCTCTATTGAGTGAAACCTACAACACAAGGACCAGCAAGATGAGAAGAGGAATGTGGTCCACTGTCCTTCCAGCGTTGCATGGAAATGCTTGTCAGGACCCATGCAATGAGCTGGACATGCAGTAGCTTTGCATTCCATGGAGAATCATTGGTCCTGGCTACTCTCTCTTCTTACAGTGCACACATGAACATTAACTTTGTTGGAGGAGAGAGGGAGTTTATGGGGTTTGGGGGTGAGACTGCTTAGCATAAGTGGTTTGGATTTAAGTAATTGCTGTTTATAGGAGTTGCCAGCACCTGGAGATCTGGGAGGCTATGGAAAGCTGCAGACCCTCCTGCCTGGGGAAGGGACTTACTGGTCTTGTGGGTCATTGAATTTTGGTGCAGCCCTTCCCTCTAGGAGAACAGAGGTGAGACGGGTGGGTGAAGACCTAGCTGGCTTCTTGTCTAGACTGCCCAGAGTAAGCTCTCAGGGTTGTTTGTGAACAATTCAACTTGATACCCATAACCAGTTAATTGAAAACATAGACAAAATGCACAATTTCTTAGAAAACTATAACTTAACAAAACTTTTTAAGAAGAAATAGAATTTTGATTAGCTTTATGACTGAATCAGGAGTTAAAAAATCTACCTTCCCCACTGAAAACAAAACAAAACCATAAAAACATTAGACCCAGAAGGTTTTACCAGTCAGATCCAAACTCCAAAGAACAGATAGTCCTTATCTTATACAAACTGTTCCAGTGAATATAAAATGAGGGAATACTGCCCACTTCACTCTTTAAGGTGAGTATAATAATCCTGACAGCAAAACCAGGTAAGGACAGTATGAGAAAGTAAAATTAAAGGCTAATCTCACATATAAATATCATGCAAAAATCCTAAATAAAACATTAGCCAACTAAATCTAGAAATGCAGATTAAAATAAAATAAATATAGCATTAACAAGCGGGGATTTATCCTAGGAATGCAAGGATGACCAAAATGAGAAAATCTGTTAAAGGGATTTACTGTATTAACTGGTTGAAGGAGAAAACCATATGATCATCTCAATAATTGTAGAAAAACTTGTGATAATATTGAACAGTTTCATAATTAACACCTATAGTTAACTAGAAATAGAAAGCAACTCATTAGCTGTTTATGTAGCTAACAACAAACTTCTAGCAAAAGCTATACATAATGATGAAATTTAGAAAGCATTCTCTTTCAGATTAGGAACATAATGAGGATGTCTTCTATCACCACTTCTATTCAGCATTGTATTGGAGCTTTTCACTAGTGTAATAAGATGAGAAAAATAAATAAAAGTTATAAGATTGGAAAGGGAAAAAATAAGAAATACAAAAGAATCTACAAACTACTAGAAATAAGAGTTTACCAAGATTGCTGAATGCAAAACATATAAAATCAATAGCATTGCTATTCACTGGCAAAAAAAATTAGAAAATGTAATCTTAAAAAAATACTTTTCAATGGCAACAAGAAAATATAACGTGCCTGGTAACAAAAGATGCACAAGACTATTGTCAATAAAATTATAAAACTTATTGAAGATGCAGTAAGTGAAGATGCACCAAAGTTAGTACAATTCCAATAAAAATTCCTTAACAAGATATTTTTCAGAACTTGACAAGGTAACTAAATTCACCCGGAAAATTAAAGAATAGCCAAACACTTATTAAGAGGAAAAACAAGATGTACATGTTTGGAGGGGAGATGACTAATTTCAGAAAGTATAAAGACCTTCATTAAATAATAGAGAATATAAGAGAGAATCTAGAATTAAACTCATTTATATAAAATAACATCTGCATTTAAAATTATAGGAAAAGGAGGGCTGAGACAAGTGGCTATCCATAAGGAAAAAGTTAAAATTATATCCAAATCATACTCTCTATATAAATAATTTCAAGATGGTTTAAAGACCTACAGGTGAAAAATTATAAAATTTTTAGGAAAAATATTACATGTTATTTTAATATTTGAATAGGGGATTATTTCTAAATCAAACCCAACAAGCACTGATCATAAAGGGAAAAAATGGATACATTTTATGGTACTAAAATTAAAAACTTGTGTATAACAAAAGACCTGAGATACAAAGTGAAAAGACAAGCCAGCTAAGAGAAGATATGTGCTACTCATATGACCAATATAACTAGAATTTAAAAAAAAAGATAAGCCCAAGAGAAAATGGTAAAAAATATGAATAAGCAATTCCCAGAGGAAGAATCCTGAATAAGCAGTAAAACATGAAACCATGTTCAATCCTTCTTTTTTTAGCCGTTTGTATTTCCTCATTTGTGAGTTATCTGGTTGTATCTTTCGTAGGTTTTTCTACTATGTTTTGTGTATTTTCTAACTGATTTGTGGGAATTTTTCATGTTTTGAACTTGCTGTTTGATCTGGACATTCTGACCTTGCAATGTTGACCTTGATGTTTTAACTCTGCTGTTCTTAAGAATGTGTTTTTGGTTTAACATTTTAAATTCAAATACAATTTACATACAGGGAACAAGCAGATTTTAAGCGGGCAATTTAATGAGCTTTGACAAATGCCCATGACCATGTAACCCATTCTACTAGCAAGATATAAAATTCCCATCACCCAAGAAAGATCCTTACTGCTTTTTCCCACTCAACACCCCACCCTTATCAACAGGTAACCAATGTTCTGATTTCTTTCACCATAGATTAGTTTTGCATGTGCTGGAATTTCATATAAATGGAATAACATTAATATGTGCTCTTTGGGGTTTGGCTTCTTTTGCTCAGCATATCTTAAGGTTCAACCATGTCGTTGGGTATATCAGTAGTTTGTTCCTTATTTTTGCTGAGTAGTATTTCACTGCTTGGATATACTAAAATTTGTTTATCTATTCACTAACAAAATGAAGAGACAAGCCATGTTCTAGGGGCTACTACCAAAAGGGCCCTTATGGACATGAAATGAAATAGGGGTTTCATTTTTCTCACATAAATACCTTGGAGTGTTATTGCTGGGTCATAGGGTAGGTGCATGTTTGACTTTATGAGAAACTGGCAGACTGATTTCCAAAGTGGTTTAATTACTAGCAGTAATTACTAGTATACTAGTGGTATACTCTGACTAGCAACGTATGTGAGATCCGGTTGTCAACATTTGGTATTTTTGGTCTTTAAATGACAACAATTCTAGTGAAGGTGGAGTGGTATCTCATTTTAGTTTTAATTTTCATTTCCCTGATGACCAATAATGTTGAGCTCTCTTTCTATTTTACTGACATTTGTATGTAATCCTTTGTAAAATACCTGCTCACTATTGTGCATTTTTTAATCTTTTAAAAAATTATTATTGAATAATTCAATATTTATAGACTATTTACATATTCTGGATATAAGTATTTAGTCAGAAATATGTATTGTGAATATTTTTTCTGATCTACGGCTTGCTTAATAGTGTGTTTTCTATGAGGAAAAGTTCTTTGTTTTGATGAAGTCTGATTTATCAGTTATTCTTTTATATTTAGTGCTTTTTGTGTCATAAGAAATTTCTCCTGCCCCAAGTTATGTATTCTTCTAGACACTTTGGAGTTTTCACTTTTACATGATCTACCAAAAAATAATTTTTGTGTATGGTGTGAGGTATTGGTCAAGGTTCATTTTTTTCCCCATTTGGATAGTTGTTCCATCACCATTTGTTGAAAAGGCCTTCCTTTCTCCATTGAATTGATTTGATACCTTTATCAAAAATCAATTGACCATATTAAGTGTGGGCCTATTTTTGGACACTTTCATTCCATGGATTTTTCTCTCTTGTCACTAATACCATCCTGTTTTGTTTATTATACCTTTTAGAAAGTCTACAGAAAGTCCTCCAACTTTGTTTTTTCAAAATTGTTTTGGCTAATCTAGGTCTTTCGCATTTTCATATAATTTTTAGATTAGCCCATCAATTTCTGTAAAAAGAAAATCCTGCAAGTATTTTGATTTAGATTGCACTGAATCTTCAGATCGATTTAGGAAGAATTGACATCTGATCAATATCTGATCTTCTAATCCATGAACATCATTACCTCTTCATTTATTTTAGGTCTTTGTTGCAGAAATGTTTTATAGTTATCATTGCAAAGGTTTTGTACATATTTTATTAAATTTATTCCTGGTATTTTATGGATTTTTATGCTACTGTAAATGGCATTATTTTCCAACTTCATTTCCTAATTGTTTGCTGCTAGAATGCAGAAATACAATTATTTTTCTATATTGACCCTGTTTCTTGCAAACATCTGAAATTCAGTCATCTCTAGTAGTCTTTTTATAGAGTTCTTAGGATTTCTATGTACATTGTCTGCAAAGAAAAAAAAGAAAGAAAATGTTATCTCTTCATTTTTTATTTGTATATGTTTTATTTCCTTTTCTTGCCTTTCTTCACTGGCTAGGACCTCATGTTCAATAACGAATAGAAATGGTGTGGTGAAAGTAGATGTCTTTACTATGTTCCTGATCTTAGTGGGGAAATATTAATTCTCATATTGTTAACTATAATGTCATCTAGTTTTGTGGTAAACACTGTTCATGAGTTTTTGGCTTTGCTATCTAGTTGCTCTGCCTGTTTCTATTTAGGAATTTGCAGAGACTGAAAAATTATGCTACTGCTATTTCCCAGAATCCTTTTTCATATCAGTGGTTTTACACTTGTTTTATAGTCCAGCATATGGTTTAACTTGGTAAATGTTCCATGTGTACTTGAAAACAACATGTATTCTGCAATCAGATATCCTGTTCTATAAATATCAATTAGGTTGTGTTTGTTGCTCAGGTTTTCAGTCTCTTGCAACCAGAGTGCTAACTGGTACAATATACCTTATGCCCAAGCCCCACTGACACCCCCTCCAGCATGCCTTTGTCCAATGTCCTCAACTAAAAGGACACAGTCTTCTCTCTGGATTCCCACAGCATTTTGCTTACACTTCTTATAGAGCTTGTATTTCACCCTATAATGCAATTATTCTGTAATCATTACTCAAGAATGTGTCTTATCTCCATTACTGGATTGCAAATTCCTGGAGAGCAGGGAGTGTATCTGATTCATTTCTTTGTCTGCAAGTCTTCTAGTAGAGTGCCTTGCATACAGTAGGTATTTATCTGTTTGTGTTGCCTGTCTGTGGAAACAATTCTGCTGACAGAACTCAGTTTGACAATGTGGGGAACTAGGAGGGGGCTGTATTAGTGTTCTCTGCTTTGGTGTGTGATGTCTTATTTTCTGAAATCTGAGACATAAGTAATTTTCTTTCAATGGAGATGAGCTTTATTACCAATTCTGAATATTTAACAGATTAAATCAAATAGCTAAAAGGAACTTAAAAGAAAAGCGTCAGTCTAGCATAAGTGATGACATTAATGAAGTCTAAAGATGTCTCCCCTGATCATGTAATTTCCTTTGTGTCTGGGTGCAGCTGGAGTGAGCTGAGAATTAACCACCTGTCTGAAACACCAACTTAGTCCAATCATTCCACCATCACAACTTAACTTGTACTTGCCATGTGCCAGGCACAGTGCTACATGCTATAAATATGTCATCTCATTTAGTCCTCCTAACAACGTCTCAGTCTCACAAACAAGGAAACAAAGACTCAAGGGGTTCAATGACTTGCGCAGGGTTACCCAGATTGGAAATTGCAAGGGCAGGACGAGAATCCAGATCTGTCACTCCAGATACAGTGCAGATACAGATGCAATGCCTTCTCTACTAACATCCCCGGGAAGATGAGAAGGCTGCAGTAGGATCTGCGCAAGAGCCGAGCTCCCGTTGCACGGGGACGGTCAGCGGAGCTTGGGAGACTCGAATGTGGGCCACAATAAAAACACCTCCAAGCTTTCACCTGTCCAGGTGAGTTAGGTAATATGCCAGGTCCTGCCACCTCATTCAATCCTTGCAAGGATCTCATGAACAGGAAGTGAAACTGCATTACCTCAGTTCACAGAGGAAAAGGTGAAGCTTGAAGTTACCTAACATACTTAGAGCCCCCAGCCAGGATGCGGAAGGGCTGGGATTGGATCACAGATCTGGCTGTGCTTTCTCTAGTATATCAGCTATGCAGGCTTTAGGATGTGGGCTCTGGAGGCAAACTGTTTGGGCTCACGCCATGATTCTACCACCCCATGTGCTGTCACCTCAGGTTAACGGAGCAACATTTCTAAGCCTCGGTTTCTTCAGCCATAAACAGGGTTAATAATAGTACCTGCCTCATGGTTGTTCTGAGGATTAAATGAGATAATCTAAAGGCTAAGAGACACCAAAAGCTCACTTCAGTGTCTTGATCTGTGCAGTACCAAATAGCTAAGACTTAAATTGGACCCCAGATGGCCCTAGTTTAGCCATCTTTCTTGGTTATCTTCTATTAACCCTACCAGAAAAGAAGGGAACACATACATATAGGTGGAAAGCATTGGGAGAAAATTTGATAAACTGGCGGAAGACAAATGTCTCACACTTACTTGAAAATTTCTCTTGCTTTGTGTGGTTACAAGCAGCAGAAACCTAATTCAAATTAGCTTTAAATAGAGGATTTATTGACTTGTATGGAGCTGGCCCCAGGCATGGTTTGCTCCAACACTCAGTGCCGTTTCCACATCCTCTCTTGCCCTTGCACTTGCTCTCTTTCCCCTCAGCTCTGCATGTTGCCCTCATTTTCTCCTGCTGCCGACCTCTATGCAGCCAAGGGAGGGCAGACTGCAGAGGAGTCATTCTTATGCCATCCCACTTCAGTGCCCCTAGAGGAAAGGGATACTCGCTGTCCACATGTACAGCACCAGGGAAGGCTCTGACGGGCCTTTTCTGGATCATGTGTCCCCTGCTGTGGCCAGGGGCTGGATACTGTGATGGGCAGCCCAACCAGAACTCAAAGAGTGGGGAAGGGGCAGCTCACTCAAAGGAAGTAAGAGCGTGTTGCAGAATACGGGGTGAGGAGATAGGGCAGAAACTATGTTAGGTGTCCTCTGGAGTGTGTGTGTGTTCCTACGGAAAGCATCAGGTTGACCCTAATGTCTGATTAGCTGTTCTTCTGCAGTCTACCAGTATGTCAGGCCCAAGTGGTCAGGCAGGGAGGAGCAAGTGCTACAGTCCACCTGGAGACACAACTGGAGGGGGGTCTCCCCCTAGGGGTGCAGGACATTCCATACAGAGGGGAGAGATCTGCACTAGTGGCAGCTGTGAATTCTCTTGAAGGGCAGGGGCAACAGGTCCACATAAGAAAAGGTTTATTCAGTTTAGGAAAACTCCAGGCATGATGGAACCCTACTTCCTTTTAAAACAATATCAACTGTTATTATCACCATCATCACTTGATGAGACTTTACTCTGTGCTAGGCATTGTGTTATGGACTTTATGAACAATTTCTGTTTGATCCTTACACAATCTTTATTTTTCGTAGCTATTATCACCCTCACTTTATGGATAAAGGAGTCTTTCAGCTCCAGGATCCTGTGATCACTTTTTCCTTCTAATCAAGAATTTGAGATTTTATAAAACTCTTATATGAGAGAGAGAGAGAGAGTGTATGTGTATGTGTCCAGTTATTTCACATATGCCACCATGGGATATAGGGTTACCATGGGTTACACAAACATAATCCTTAAAACAAATACTTACTGAATAAAATTTACTGCTCCATTCTTTCATCTGCCATCTCTGGCTGGCTGGTTTGGATCAGCGTAAGCTAACTCTGGACTATGGCTCTATTGCCCAGTAATTTCACTTGGGCCGAGAAAGGGTTGACATTTTATTTCGAAACTCACAGAAGCAGAGAGAGAAAACCTCTCAGCTCCTCCGATGGATGGCAGCCAACTCATGTGCAAAATGCCCACACTGCTAAGTCTTTCTGGCTTCTTCTTGTTAGAGGACGGTCAGCCACTCCAAATGGCTTCTTTTTCCATTTTTGTCATTTACTTCAGATGTACTGGGACAGTCCCTCGGTATCACACTGGTGTTGTTTTCCCTTTAGCCCCCAAAGAACATCAAGACACTTAAGAGTTATATAAAATGGGATATTTAAACACATTATATGTTTGCATTAGTAAGGGAATAGCAATTTATGAGTAAAAAATAACCAGTAACAAGGGGATTGGGAAAGCCATAAGGACCACACTCCACTTCGTCTAGTTTATGGATGGATGATTAGAAAAATAGGGGAAGGAAACAAACAGACAAAGGTACCCAGTGTTCTTTTTTACTTCAATTGCTCTTTTTCACTCTAATTATTATTCTTGTTATTCTTGTGTGTGTGCTAATGAAGGTGTCAGGGATTGATTTGGGTGATGAATGTACAACTATGTAATGGTACTGTGAACAATCGAAAGTACGATTTGTTTTGTATGACTGCGTGGTATATGAATATATCTCAATAAAATGAAGATTAAAAAAAAAAAATAACCAGTGGGGGGAAAATAAATGTAGTGAGATGAAATTAAAAATTTAAAGTACATTGATAGGGGTTATAGAGCAAATGTCATTATAAGCTGCAGCATGTACCAAGGGGTCACCCATACTATATAATGCTTTTTCTCATTTTAAATAATACACCCCACCCCATTTTAAGTAGAAAGATAGCATGGCTATCAACAGTCAAGCAATAAAGTGAAGTAAAAGAAAAGAGAAACAAAATCAGTAACCAAGTGAAAATAGCCATTATTCACTTTAAGTCAGTATCATTCCTGACTTTTCTCTACATGGATATAGAAAGGAGGATAGAGGATATTTTTATAAACATAAAATCATACTTATTTTTAATTATCACATTTATTTTTAAACCTATTTACTTAAAAATAAATAGCACTTAGTTTAATTTTCTGGTATTTAAGAGAAGAAACTAAAATGAGCTGAAGCAATTGTTGAACTTTAAATATTTCTTTATTCCAACAGATGTTTCTTTAAAAATTCAGGGAGGAGGGCACAGAGCCAGATCTAAATCAGGAGGAACCCGGTGGAGAATTGTCCCATCCCCCTAGCGATTCACAAAAATCTGGGGAAGAGGTCTGAGTAATGGAGGATGATGATCAGGTGAAAGGGAGGGAGCTGAGGAAGTTCACTAGTTACCTCATATAGGATTCTGCAGCAGGATTTCACTTTTGCAAATATCTAAAGCTATTTGAAATCTCGAGCCAGAGCAAAAGGTCCTAAAATTGGTCACACAGTATCAACAAAGATGTGACATTTTGTCCAAAATATGACCTGTCTTCAGCGTTGACAGTCAATTCTCCATCAACCTGAACCACCCATGCTCGAGGCTGCGATTTCATGCTTCTGGAAAGAATGATGGTGATGACAATAGAGGCAGGATGTGTGCATGTGTGCAAGTGTGACCAAAAAATGGGTCTAGGACATCCCTTCCAATCTACCCATCTGAATATAAGAACAAATAAAAATATCAACTCTATGATGGCTCCATTCCTTCTCTCTCCTTTGGTTTCTCCATTGCTGCTGCTGAACAGGTCTTCTGAGTGTGACCAGGTTTATTGTAGGATGATAACAGAACAGACAGAAAATTGTGCCAGTATCTGCAGATTCTGGAAAATACTAAGTGGCAACTTGAGCCACTCTCAATTGTTTTTTTTTTTTTTTTTTTTAACTGTGAGGCAGTTCTACTCCCCTACCCACTGGAAAGCAGGACAGATCCCAAACATGTTCTTTCTGAAACTGGCTTGGTTCATTCTCCATGAAGCTTGTCTTTTTATGGTTCCCAAGTAGTCCAAATGGGTGGAGCTGATGGATAGATTTAACTGGCTTCACCCAACTCCTATCTGAGCACAAAGCTCCACCTGGTATGGAGAATGCAGGAGGTAGAGAGCTGGTCTTTGTACTGCTATCTCATGCAGTACAGATGTTTAAGATTTAAAAGAAAAAAGCCATTCCAAAAAAGGATCCTGGTGTTTGGAGGGGTAGTTGTCCATAATTTAGAATAAGCAAAATTCATACAGACCAACCTAAGATCTTGACAGGCAGTCCCATTATATACAGTGAGGAGGATGGTGTTGGTGATTCTTCAATGTATGTCATTTTGGCTTTCAAGGTTTGCTCATGTTCACTGTGGAACAATGACACATGAGTTTGTCATAATCATGATTTCAAGGGCTAAAAGTCCACCACAAATGATGCAAGTAAAATGGTGAGGGTAAAAATCCCAGGTATCTCAAGAAAAGGAATCCTAAAGCAGGTAACAAGGACTCCTGGGAACTGGATCCAGGAAATGGAAAGTAAGCATTCAAGAAAACTTTGCTGGTGCCCCCCAAAACCACAAGATTCCTCATCCTTGCTTATCTGTGCACCTGCACTGTCCTTTCTCTTTACCACTTCTCTCTTCTTCCTTCTCTCATACATGGTCCAACATGGCCAACCCAACTTGGACTCCACATGATTCTTTTGTTCAAGCATTACAACACTTCCTGCGGTTTCTCTCTCTTCCCCCCGGATATTCTAATGGACCCAGCTCATGTGTTTAAATTGATGCCTGGAGAGGAGGGGTCATCTGGGATAAAGGTGGGAAGACTTCCTGAGAAAGGGGTATGGACAAGGTGGCTCCCTCACACAAGGCACACATATCTATAGACATCATGACACCCATTAACCAAGTGCATGAGAGAGAAAACCTTGTAAGTTCAACACTACTCTGGTATCAAGTGACTTAGGCAAAAAATGTGTCTGAATGTAAACGAATTTAGCACATAGCTACTCAACATATATGATGCTTAGCCAATTCTTCTACTATCTTACTATCTGTTCCTTTGAAAACAGGATTAAGCCATTCCAAAGGCTACAGCCACCTGTGAAAGGATATAGTTTTGCTAGAGTGCTGAGAATACCCAGGGTAATAGAGTGACAGAGGTCCTCAGATGCCTCAAAATTATCTTTTACTTAGGTTTTAAAAAAGTTATATAAAGATTTTGGAACTAGGCTTTGGTTTGTAGCCTGGCTCTACCCCTCATTAGCTGTGGGGCCATGGGCCTCACTGGGCCTCAGTATTCTTATCTGTAACATGAGGATAGACAACAAGAGTGCCTGCCCTATAGTTATGAGGACTAAATGTGTTAAAATTAGTAAAAGGCTTAGAGTAATGCTGGGCAAATGGTATATATTCCATAAATGATACTTATCATTGGCAAATCAGTTATGCAGAAACACACACACGATAAAATACTTTAAAAATAAGTTTATTACAACTAATGAATATAAAATCTGACATGTTTTCAAACCTTTTTTCAAAAAAAGTAAAACCCTCCCTTGTTCCCCCTCCCCACAAGACATAGCATAAGAATTTGGACAGAGAAACAATGCAAACTAAACACTGGATATCATTCATCTCTTGGTAGGTCCTAAAAGGTTCAAACACATGGTATTCTAAGTAAAGGTCCATTAAAATTAAGAAATCAACAAACCACTTGATATTTCGTAGTTTAACTTGCTTTCTACTGTCATTGTGATGCTTATTTAAAAATGATGAAGGTATTTTATAACAGGTAACATAAGACAGCATACAACAGATATTCAAAGTGCATGGATCTATGAAACCACATACATTCAAGTAAAGAATACTGGGTGTGGAATCAAACACTGACTTCAAAAAATTAACCCAAGGAAATCTATGTACATTTTAGCCTTTGGCGTCTGGTCTAACGTGTTCCTTCTTTATACAGATATCATTTTATTCAACCTATTTACCAGATTACAATTATCTTAACACATTTTTCATCTGACACAGATTGTCCACAGCCAATTAATTATGAGGTAGTTGGGCTGTTTAATGACATTCTACTGAAATTCTCATGACACATGGGAACCATACATTAAACATGTCATGAAACTGGCTCATTAGCCTAAGAACCAACAGAATGACTTCTAGACCACTCTTCTTGTCATCACTGACTCCAAATAACCTATAAATAGACACACACACAGTCTGCATGGACGAGATCAGCTCTGTAAACAGTACCAACCATCCCAGGGTGGCTTCTGTTTTATAAAGTTCAGAGAGGAAATAGTAAACACACTTTAAAATATATGAAAAATTTCAAACAAACAGGATTTCTTTCTTTGTCCTCGCATAGGCTGGCTGAAAACATTTATTCACTCTGAAAGAAAAGTGGTTAATAAGGGCAACCAAAGAATTTTGACAACCTTTGCATTGCAGAATAGCAGTATGTTTTTTCTTTCTTAATTAAGGGCTATATGAAAACAGTGGAGGAGAAAGATCAATGCATGAGTCAATGACACCAGAGTGGTGCTGTCAATGATCATTTAAATCATGCCCGAGAGGGCCTTAATGCAGCAGTGCAGTGAGAAATCGTGCAAAGGGCAACTGTACACAGGGCTGTGAGATGAGACAGGGTAGGAATGGGGACTGTATACAGGGAAGGTCTACTGAACAGTAGGCTTATGGAATTGTTGAAAGATCCCTAATGACCTTGCAATAGAAGCAATCTGAAAATACTGTTAAATAGCTAAGTGAATTTTTTTTATATATCTTTATTGTGAAACCCCTGAGTAAGCAACTTAGATTACAAAGGAACATTCAGAAGCAGAACATGTTTTTCTAAAGAAGCATTCTCTGTACATTTCACAGCGATGCAGACTGACTGTATACACTGAAGTTTGTGTACAGACTACACAAGATCACAAAGGGAACCGATGTCAAGCCTTCTAGGCCCAAACACATTACATTAACTCAGTGAATAGAACAAAGGCTTAAAATAGATTTTACTTACTTATAAATTCTAAATCTAAAAATTCAGTTTACCTTAAAAAAAGGAATGAAACATAAGGGTGAGGAAGTTAAATAGTTTTAAAATCTATGACTAAAATCAGAAGCAAGTGATTTTAATCAATGATTCAGAAACGCACCATTATGTAACTAACTTCTTGTAGGTCATGATAATTAAGTAGAAAAAAGCATAAAGAATAGTTTTCCTCCATATAGCTTCCAAAATGTTCCATACCATCTTATTTTGCTCCTGATCCTCTGGCTCTCTCCATTGCCTTATCTAATATTTCTTCATATATGATCTTCACAGTCAAACTAGGTTTCCTTAGTAAGAAATCTCTTACTTCAGCTCTTTTCCTCCCTTCCAATTTAATGAGGAAAAGTATACTTTATCTATTAGTCCCTACCACATTTTTCTTAATTGAAAACGCTATTGTGAAAGTATAAACTTGAAAGCATTAACTTTTTGGACATATACGCTACATGCAATTAATAATCAAAAAAAGAAGACTGCAAATTTCCCCAGTAGTACTTATTTAATAATAGACCACCTTTCTTAGATGCTTACACATCATGATGTTCACTTGCCTTTCAACTACAAATGGGAAGGGTTCTCTAAGAAGCTCCTGCAGTCTGCCATGGGAGTGAACAGAATCACCAGGAATTGAGCACCTAACCCTGAGCCAACTCTGTTCCAGATGCTCTCCACAAGAGCTAGGAGATGCTGCTGAGGAATTGGACAGACAGCTGAGAAGGGGGTAAATCTGGTGCTCTGACGGGGCACTGCTGGCAATTTTCAGTAGCAGAGGAGAAAGAAGCAATGAGCCTGGACTATGGAACTAAGATATCCCTTGTTGTGGAATATGAGATTTGGGGAAGCTTTATGTTCAAAAAGACATGCAAATAATATTGGCAAGGTGCCTCAAACCACTACTTACACACCCTAATGAAAACTGCCCTTCAATGTCAATTCCCTGGGAACCTACATGCTTGACATTCTGAGAGTCCCTCTCCTGGAACTCCCTTCAGAACTGTATCAGGAGCTGATGAGAAAATCATGTCTACTTGATAGTCGCAAGTTGGTTTCATCCCCAAAAGATATCTCTCCAATTTAACATTTCTAATCAGGATTAGCTATAATGAATCAAATTTTGTTTTCAAAGGACAAAAGTCATGCCATCCTTGAAAGGGTTTTGTTTGATTCAACAAATACATATTGATTCCTATTCTGTGTACAGCCTTTGCTTCCACTGTGGAGAGAAGTGCAAGCACGAGGAAATGCTGGATGTGAAAGCATTTTGTAAGGTACCATCCAAATGTTACTGACTAGCTTCTACTAATACCTAGAAGACAGATTACCTTTTTCTTCAGGTTCCCTTTAAAGGCTACTCTAGAAAAGGAATCATAAAAATGTTTTAAGCTATGAACATAAAGTGATTACTTTGTCAACAAACATACTAGAGTCTTCTCATCTCCCCTCACTGTCAGGGTGACAGAAAGCTTAGGTGTCTCAGAAATCTTTAAGTATCTTTTCTCAGTGACCCTTCGTTAGAAAGTAACTGCAAATTAGCACAAAGTACTACCTTAATTAAAATGGAAAATCAACTAACATAGAACTAGGAGGTCAATTTGACTTTATAATTTGGTATTAGGTTCAATTTCTAATTATTTTTATTCAAGGGCTAAGAGCTTTACACATCTTCAATAAACTTCATAAACTCTAGTGAAGAAAATACGTACCAAAAACACTACCTCCTGGAAAAGGGTGATGAGAAAATGTAACTTATTCAAGTTATTCAAACTATGCTACAAGTTCTCAATTATCCCAGAAAATATTAAGCCCCTCTTCCTCATAAAATTGAGCCATGCACATCTAAGCAGTACTTACATAAAATGTAAAATGCTGAGCAGTTCTTTTTGTGTATTCCGAGCCTCAGCAGCAAATCTGAGGTATTTTCAGAGTCCCCACCTCCTCTTCAAGAGTTTACCTGAGGTGACAGGCAGAACCAACCACTGCCTAGAACTGCCATGCTTCAGAATACTTAGACTCGTCCACTATCATCCCCTCTGAATGGCACGCTGCCTAAAGCATCTTCATTCAAAGTATGCACAAAGACTGCATACTTTTTCTTTTTTCCCTTTAGGATCTATGTTAAGGGCAGGAAGTCTAAATTACCCCCTCACCCCCCACCCCATTCCCACAGGTCAGAGGAGATCCACACTAATTCCTCACGGAAGGGTGGTGGTGGGGATAGTGCACACATCTTGGCAGCTGCTGACAGCAAATGCTAAAATACAAAATAATCATCATCATTTTAGCAACCTTTTTCTCCCAAGTCTAAAACATTTGAAGTGCTTTTCTAAGTTTAAGCAATTTCCAGAAGTCCTTATGTGGGCGGAGTACCTGCTTCAGTAATTTGCACTAAATAAAAGCCCATTTGTTTATAAAGATAGACAAAAAGCAAAATACCAGCAGCCTTCCCTATACTAACCTCTCTGCCCCAGGGATCTGCAGCAGGAACAGCATCTGGAGCTATTCAGGTGGCATTCACCTGCGCCCATCAAAGGAACTCACCACCTTCCACCCTGGGGAACTACCTCATGCTGGAATTTCCCTGTCTGGTGCTAGAAGAAAGCAGCCTCTGTGGGGAAGGTACCTGGGGCTTCTCTCCTAAGCACACTCTTGACAGCTTGGCCTACCGAGAGACTAGGGCCACGGTTTTGGCATCACATTTTTCAAGGTTGTTTTATGAAATATATAAAATACTCAAGTTCCATCTTTAAACTCTGACACTGCCCCAAAGCTTTTGAGATTGGTAAGCAGCTGCATTTGGCTTACTCTGCACCCTGGTTTTGTGATTAAACCCGATTTATCAGAGGACACACTCAGAACCAAGGTGTTCTGGTTGCTGATGCTGGTTGAATTAAAAATGCTGCTGAGTAAACTTGTGCTACTTCCCATTTGCTTTCTTTTATTTAAATGATAGCCTCTTCCTCTTTGGAAAAAAAAGGATACATCACTCAATTCATGCAGAAGACTGGGGACTATGTAAACTAGAATTTAATCTAGTGGTTCTTCAACCCTGTGTGCATAAAAATCACCTAGGAAATTTATTAAAATGCAGATTCCTGAGTTTTACCCCTAAGACTCTGGTTCTTTAGGTCAGGGTAAGGCCTGGGAATTGGCTTTTTCAACAAGCACTCCATGTGATTTTTGATGCACAGGTGGTCTATAGACCACACTGAGAAAAAACATATGCATTTAAAAAAAAATAACTGGCTTTCCTGAATTTGCTTCCACTTTGAAATCTTTGGAGACCTCTGCTTAAGTCCTGCCTCCTCTATTTAGAGATTCTGTGACTGAGCAAATCACTCAACCTCCAAACTGGACTTCTGAAATGGGAAAATAATCCCTTTGAAGGTCACAGTTGTGCTGTGATGTCCACAGGAGATAATGCAGGGGAAAACATGCTAGTAAAGGGTGGGCACTATATATGTGTCATCTCAGATGATTTGTCCCACCCCTCCCGTACTTTCCCCCAGCTTGATGCTGTGGCGCCCACTCATCTCTTGGGGGCCAGCCTCCCCGCCTGTGAAAAGGGTGGCACTCCTTGTCAATGTCCCATCCAGTCCCCACATGCAACTTCACTTCAGGCTTGTCTCACAAACAAAACCATGGAGGAGAGGATTCACTAAAAAAGGTCTAAGATTCACAAACTCTATATTTCAACAGCTTTGACAAAGGGGCTTAAACTCTCTCCAAGTTTTCAGTTTACTTCTAAGTTGGCTCAAACACTGGCTATAAATTATAATCCTTGATAGAGAATATGCTCATTTCCAGCCTGAGTTTTGGAGGCAAATTGCAAATAAAAAATAGAAACAAAATAAAACATAATACCAACAAATTCATTTGTCAAATCTGCTCTTATAACTTGCTGTCCAGTCTATAAATAGCAGAACAGAGCTTAGCTATATGATTTTGTTTCCAATAGGCCCTTTGAACTGAAATATATAGCACCTTGATTTTTAAACACACAAAACACATATGCTTTTTAAAAAATTATATACAAAAGCACTGGGTTTTGGCTCTTCCTCTCCATCCCTCTAAGTAGGGTGTTGGAGAGGGTTGAAGCTGTTGCTGGAAATTAAGTAGGGCAACAAAACACTTTAGCAAACTTTATTCCCTGAAATTAGGAGGAGGCGCTATCCCGCAGATGTCACACAACTTCATCAGACTCCAGTCCGTGGACCTCGTATAAAGTGTCCAGTATCGCCAACTGTTTTTCCATGGCAGGGAGGTAAAGGCTGAGGTCTCTCTGCATCCCAATACTGAAAGCTTCTTTCTGGTGGTCGCCTTCCTTTATTGTTAATGCAGCCACAAAATCTTCATAGGATGGAGCAGCCCTCAGAGCTAACTGCAAAAGAACTGCCTGTGAGAATATGCACAACTTTTCTCTCTTATATACTCTCTTGTGTGTGCATATGCACACACATACACACACACATGGAACTGTGAGAAAGAGTAAAGAAATCTAATTTGTGGACTCTCTAAAATTATGGTTCTAGCACCACCTCAAATAACGTTGAGGCTAGAAGAGGTAAGTATGTACTCGAGCCATCTTAAAGATGCATTACGCCGACAACTCAGGAAATGTTGAGAGAGTTTGAGAAACGTTCCCTTCTCAATTTACATAATGATACAGATTATTCCCCTTAAATCCTCAGAATCACCTATATTCAGTTGCCCTCATGGTCTTGTTCCCATGTGGATAGCCTTCCAGGGCACCTTGCTCTTCTATTTGTGTCTCATCTCCATATATGTTTCTCTATATACCTCCATATTCCCCTGTGTGGATATTTCCTTTGCACACCTGAATATTTTCTAAAAGGCAAGGGAGCTAATATTTGTTAGCTGATGCCTGATACGTTGAAATTGATGCTTCAACATGTTTTATCCCAGTTAATCTTTAAAAGAACACTGTACAGTTGGTGTTTCTATATTCCATCCTACAAATGTAGGTATCACAGCCAATGAGCACCAGGGCCAGGATCTGAACTTGGGATCATCTCTGTGCTTTTCAACCACACCATGCTAATTCTCTAATGGAAGATTTCCCAGACTCCTTATACCCCTCTACCCTTTGCAGGCCAATTCTCCCCTAAGCTTGCTAAAATTTGCTTTCTAACATCCACTAGATGGGCTCTGCTGAGATCTCTGGATGCTTTTAGGACAATCTCAAATTACCTTTCTACAGTTGCTTTCCTGCGTTTCCTTATACATTTGAGGTCTTTGAGAATCATCTCTCTTCTTTTTTCAATAAGAGTGACTGGCATTATCATGTAGTGTTTAAAGCACAGGCTTGAGTCAAGCAGACCTGGGTTTGAATCTGAGATCTTCCATGTATCAGTTTGTATCAGTTTGAGGCAAGGGGGTTAAGCTTCTAGAATCTCAGCTTCCTCATTTGTAAAAGAAGACAAATTCTATTTTCCTTATTTTAAGGACTGATGGGATATGCATAAGTATTCAGCCCATTGCTTGGCACACAATAAATATTCAAATAATGGCTGATATTCAAGGGAGGAAGAGAATAGAAAATGCAGAGAAGGCAACTATCTAAAAACACAATGCAAGAAAATCTCCCAGAACTGAAGGATATGAGTCTCTAGATTTAAAGAGTGCTCTGCACAATGAATGATAAAGATTAAAAGGGCACATCATATAATTTATAATGTGAAGATAAAGAAAAGATCCTAAAAGTACCCAGGATTGGGGGTGAGAACAGTTTATGTACAACGGAATAGGAATAGGAATGACACTGGATTTTACAATAGTAACACTAGAAGCTGGAAGGCAATGGAGTAATGCCTTCAAAATTCTGAGAAAACGACTATTAACCTAGAAGTCTATAGGACCAGTCAATCCATCACTCAAGAAAAAAGAACAGAATAAAAACATTTTCAAGCATGAGGAAACTCAAAAATTTAGCTCCTCTGTATCCTTTCCTAAGAAGTTCCTGGGGGATGGAAACCACTGAAATGAAAGATTAAATTAACAAACAGGAAATTGTAGGACCTGGGAAACCATACTAGGTGCGGCGGGGGATCCAATATAGGAAAAGTTGTGAAGGAAAGTCCTAGGGCAACAGCAGTACTTCAGGCCTGAAAAACTATGATTTCAGATAGGAATGAGTTTAGAAGGTTCTGGGGGAAAAAAAAGAAGACAATCTGTTTTGCAAGTTCAGAATGATGGTCATTTGGGAGATTTGGGGGCGCAGGGTAAAACAGTAAATTTGTATAAGAATGAAGCAAAAAAACAAAAAACAAAAAACAAAACCCCACGGACATTTGGCTCAGAATAATAATGTTAATACTGACAACTGAATGAACCGAAACTTGTGATATAACTATACTGGGACTGTGAGGGCAGCGGAGATACAGTAGGGGTTGGGAAGTCTAAGAGAGTTAAATTCTAATCTTTTATAACAAAAAATCAGTATTATTGACTAAAACTGACAAAGCTACAAGAACAGTAAACAGTTTTAGAAATATAGAGACAAATATCAGAACAAACAGCTACAGGCTTAAAGTAGCAGCCTCTTTGGAATGAATCTGGGAAGTAGGGAGCAGTGGACAGGGGACTGCTGATTTTTGTTATAAACTTTTCTGGACTTTTAAATTTTAAGAAAACCCTTATGTATATGTGTTTAAGTAAAATAAGTTCTATAGAAGTTTCTCCAGAGTGGGGCCTAGGGCTATGTATTTCTCAAAGGCTCCTAGGGAACTGTGATACAGCCAAGTCTATTTGGGAACCAACGATAGAGCTCAACTTTCCGAAGACAAAACTAAAGGCCAAAAAGGTCAAATGACACTGGCTGTGACCAGGCTGGAGGCAGAGCCCGGACTGGGCATCAGGTGAGTAGATTACAACTGCTTCAAGATAAAAACTCACAATTTGGCTGGCAAATTCCTTCAATGTAAAATAGGTTTCCCTGAGCAACCAAGACAAGTTGAAGTGAATATGATTTTGTTAATTGGCACATATTGGGAAGCTCAAAAAACTTCCCAAAGTAGGGATGATTTGGAGAATAATAGCAGAGAGGCTGAAAGGGCCAATCTAGCTACAGACTATAAGAATATTGAGAAAGTTGTTGCCAAATGCTAGACACAATCTATCTTCTTAAAAACAGCATCTTAAAAAAATTATTGGCAATAATATCAAAGCCTTCAGAATGTTCTTAGTCTATAACTTTGGGTCTATTACCTTGTCTCTGTGTTTCCTATAAACAGGAAAAATGAGAACCAATCTCAGAGCTATGAGATTAATAATTTTATAAACATAAAGAACTTAAAATAATAACTAGCGCATGGTAAGTGCTCAAAAATGTAAGTTGTTATGATTGTAGTTTTTGGTATAAAACAGCAATTCTAATTCTAGGAACCTATTTTGAGAAGATAAGGGGTTTAGTCAAAGACGCATATAAACAGATGCTATTTTATTTGTAGTAACAAACTCAGAAGCAGCTTAAATTTACAACAAAGGGGATTAAGCAAATAAATTATGGTGCCTCCATACTGGGAAAATATTATGCAGCCACTAAAAATAAGGATTTTCAAAGACTCTTTTGTAGCATTTAAAAATGTTTATGGTCTCTTTGAAATGTTCTTTTATTGTATGTTTGTTTTCTTTTTAACTTTTTTTTCATACAGTTGATTTAAAAAAGAAGGGAAAGTTAAAAAAAAAAAAAGAAAAACAAGGAAAAAAAATGTTTATGATAGAACATATTAAGTGGGGAAACATATTGAAATGTTGAAAAAAATTTATATGAATATGTAGAGTAGGTATACATAATAAAGATAATTATACACATATAATATACATGTGTACATACACAAAAACGATATTTAAACATAAAATTAAATAAATTAATATTTTAAAACTATGCAATGCAAATAAAAATATACAGAAATAAAAGGTAAAAAGTAAAACATAAAAATGTTACAAATGGTTATTACTGGATGGTGAAAATACATAATAATTTTAATTTTCCCCTTTCTATTTTTCCATGATTTCTAAAATTTTTTTAAATAGGTCTAAATGCTCTAATTTAAAAAGTGCTTTTACCTACTAATGATTATGGTAACTTCCATACTATATTTGCATTTCTTTAGTAATAGCTCTTGGATCATCAATATTAAATTTTGCCTACTATACTAAAAGACACATTTATGATTCTTGAAAGAAGGGCAACTCAGTGTTTGTGCTTGGTCATCTCATGGAAGGAACTCAGGCATCAGGCATGTGCAAGCACTCACACCATCTACTCAGGGAGAGCAACGAATGTAGTGAGTATCCAGTGCTTAAGAACTCACTATCGGCTTCTCACTTACTCTGTCTTCACTGCAGAGACTTATGATGTGGGGGGATGAGCACTAGCCTTGGAGACAGAAGATCTGAGTTTGAACCCAGTGCTGTGCCATAGGCTCACTTTATGACTTTGGGACTTGGTACTTGGGAAAGTTAATTAGCTGTTCTGAACCTGTAAAATGGTGCAGGTTAAACCTGAGGATTAACAAAGATAATGAACATGAAAGCATGTACAACAGTTGTGCAGTAGTTAAATAGTAGCTATTATTATGATTATTAAATATGCACTGAAGCTGAATGTAAACTTTCAACCCCAATCAGTCTGGCTCTCATTTCAGTAAACAGTGGGATATGGAACTATTTTCAAGTAATATTTCATTTTCACTAATATTTGACTTGTTATACTATAAATTCTTCCCACTTTCTTTACTCACTTCCTAATAAATCATGACCTAAACAGCTCTTACTTTAGGCACATGTAAAGTTTCCTATCCTTTATATTAGTAAACAATATCACCTGCAAGGCCATCTTTATCTCTCAACCTTCAAAAGAAAATCACATTCTATGAAGTTTCCTAGTGTACCACTACATGAGACTGCCTTTTCACAGCTACATTTGACTAAGACTGACCTTTTCCCCTGATGGGAAGAACCACCGAATATTAGTGCTGTCATAAAGATGCCCTCTACTCCTCCTTTACAAAGCAGGCTAAGTGATGTGTCCAGAAGCCTGTGATTCCCAGGCCTGTGTTCTTCCAGTTTAACATGTGGCTGAGCTGGGGAGGTGGGGGTTATGGGTAACAGGAGCCAAGACACAGAAAAATAAACATTTTCACAATGAAAATCACAGGGTAAGAACAGATTTCCAGCCCTAGCTGCTGGCATACCCAATTCAGTAAATATTCAAAGATAAAGTTCAACTAAGATCTGAGAATTAAGAGGATTGAATATACTGGGCAGCAGAGGGAGCTATTAGCTTGACTGCATCACTGTTTTCCCTCAGTGGTAAGTATTCGGGCTTGCTGCTTCCTGCCTACCCATGCATCTGATACTTGAGCCTTTTACTACTTTAAAAGCAAGGCCACAACTTCTGAGGCAAATATCTACAAGGTCACTGGAATGCGTAAAGATAAAGCACTCTTTTCTATTATAGACGCTTTTTGCTGCTGAAGCCACACACCAAAGGCCTATGGGCTTAAAGGACTTTCTCAAAAACAAAACAAAATAAAACCACATATGTACAAAACAAAACACAAAATAAAAGATAAAAAACACCTTGCTTCTGAACTTCAAGGGGAAGGATACAGATTACTTACCGCGAAAACCCCTCGAACTACCCAACCATGGTGTTGCCGTAATGTTTTACCATATGCATTATCTTGAAAAGAACAAAGAAAAACTCCATGAGAAACAATTTCATCAGAATTTGATGCACTATTTGTATAATACATTTCAATTTGGCAACAGCATGGTCCTATTGGTATTAGGAACTGATGAAAAGTCTAGTTACAAGATTGTGGACTCCAAAAGTTTTACGTAGGGAAAAAGGCCACAAAGAATCTTTTTTAAAGAAAAATGGAGGCATTGACCTCTTACCCTGTGAATCTGAACTTTGCCTTACTGTCACAGTGGGAAAAGTTCAATACATACAAAGAAATAAAGAGGGAAGAAAGGATATTAGAAAATTGAAACAAAATACAATCAGGAATACACTACAAACATTTAAAAATGCAGTTCTTTGAAATTTGTGTGACCCTGAGCCAGTCTCTTAGCTGTCCTCTCCAGCTATCTGCTTCCCCCTCTTTAAAAGGATCTCTAAGATTCCTTCCAATTCAAACATTCTACTCTGGGATGTCAAATGTTGGTCCTGAATGTCCCCACAACCCTGGATATACAGCATCAAAGTTTGAAACCTTAAAAAAAAATTCAGGAAAGAATGGCTTCAAGTTAAGCTAATTATAAAGTAATGACTGAAGCCTATTAATAAAAGTAAATCAGATTCTATACCTTAAAGACCGGCAAGTAGTGTTACTTTGGCCCCAAAGTATTTTAAAATGAGATTTAAAAACTGCTACATAATAATTTTATTTAAAAAAAAATACCAAGAGCAAAATGGCTTCATTTTATGCAAAGGATGTGTTTCTGAAGACTTTGAATAATTCAATTAATGTAAAATACAGAACTGTTTTCCCATAGGAATAAATACTTTCTCAGGAGGCACGGATTTACATCACCATAGTACTTCTTTTACTAAACTGCAAATTCTATTGAGATATATTCACACACCACATAATCCATCCAAAGTATACAGTCAATGTCTCACAGTATCATTGTAAGAAAGGGTTAAGTTTAGCTTTCACATAGAGGCAGCAGGGAATAGGGAAAATGGTGGCAGAACTGGCTTAAACAAGCCCTGTGGTAAAGGGGAGAGACAGAGAGAGCCATGACATAAGCCTAGAATCTGTGCCAGCTCCTTATATGGAAAAGTAACCAGGGTTACTTGAATGTAAAGGGATATGGGGTATAATCAGAGGCGGGAACTCCCAGCAGGAAATTTAAACTGAATGAACTCTCTTGGATAGGCTGTCCAATTCAAAATCTCAAAGATGGGCTAGTTAGCTCTCTCGGATAGGCTGTAGCCTCTGTAGTACCCAGCCAATGGGGAAACAGGGGAGGGACTTGTGCATTAGGAATAGGAGATTAAAAGATCGCCATGTTCTTCCTCCCGCGTGCCAGTCCACCACATTTCTGGCTGTGCGCCCAATCTTGCAAGATCGTAAATAAATTCTTTTCTCCTCCAGAACCGAGTGTGGGTTTATTTCCTTACAGGTACCGCTTTATTTCTGACCTCATCACCTAGTTGAGCAATCATCATTACAATCAATTTTAGAACATTTTCATTACTCGAAGAAGAAAAAGAACAAAAAGACATAAAAAAAGAAACTCACAATGCCCCATACCCCTTATGTACCCCCCCCATTACTGACCCCTAGTATTGAATGTGTGGTACATTTGTTACTGTTGATGAAAGAATATTAAGATACTACTGTTAACTACAGTCTGCAGTCTACAATAGGTTCACCATCATACATTTTTATTTCAATGTTCCATTTTATTTTCTAAGCATCATATCCAGTAGTTTACCGAGTTCTCATTCCTAAATTGACAGCACAGAAGATCATGGGGGTTGTTTGATCTTCTTCTGCATGTTTTATGACAAATAAATTCTATTCCAAACACACTTATTTTCATGTGCTAGTTTCAGCACTACCACAAGTACTAACACTATTAATGAACATATGGAAGACATATTAGAATGTAAAAAAATATTTTAAATTATAACAAGAGCAGATGTTAAAATAGAAAAACACACCCTCAAACCACAAGCACAAGTTCCTCTGCAGTGAAAAGCAATGTACTGCACAGAATACTGCCAAAGGAGGTCAGGTATCTGTGCTTACTGGCCAAAATGGGGCTGCCATGTGGCCATAGTTTAAACACAGTCTACATTTACACAAGTCCTCTACCTGTGAAATTATGTAATTCTTGTCATAATTTTTATTAAAAAAGCTTTTATTTTAAAGGCTGACTTTTAGTTTACCCTACTATTTCAATTTTATATAATTCTAATCTGCATAGAACACAACTATATTTTATATAAAAGAAATGATGTACATTTGAAATGTACCAGCACATCTATCTGGCTAGCTAAAGTTTTGGGAATAAATTGAAAATGCCAACATCCACTGTGGTAAAACTAAAGCAGAAATAGTACAGAAATTAATGAATTCAAATATACAGAATATTTAGAAATAGCCTAAAGGAGAACACAAGTTTAAATTTAATTTTTTTCATAGGGGACAATTTGAGAAGACTAGGATATGGTCGAAGATACAAGTCTCCAATGGAAGCTACACCTACCATCTAGCTGATTCTCTGTAAGGGAACGTATAGTATCGGGGACATTTCAGACAGTATAGATGGTTGTGAACATATCTTGAGAAATGTGAAGAAAAGGGTTGCTGGTCCACAAAATGTATAGTACAGATAGGCAGAGAATACTAGGCACAGCCTCTGAGAAAAACAGGCAAGGACAACCAAATTTCCAACCATCAAAGGAGCCAACGGCATGGGCAAGATCTTATATAGGTCTTTGGGAAACATCCTGAGGTGAGTTACTGAAATAAGACAGTGGGAGTGCTTTCTTTCTTATGACCCTAATCCAGGCAGAACAGAGATTCTCCAATGCCATTAAAATCTGCTCAATATGATCAAAATTTAGTAAGAGCCTACCACAGAGTACGAAGCAGTGGAGATCCATGGGTGCTTTAACCGCAGTCCCCTGCCCTCAAGAAGTTTCTGGTTTGGTAAGGAGTCAACCATTTAACAAGTCATTATTATGCAAATCCCTAACTGCTACAGTAGAGATCTGTACACAGTGCTCCAGAAACAGAAAGAAGAGGGAAACCACTTCAGCCTGGAGAAGTGAGGATAGAGAGAAATCTCAGAAGGAATCTTGTAGGGCAGAGAGAAGGGTGGTGGGTGGTGCTCCAGAAGAGGGAAGCACCTTGGAGTTGTGAAAGATCATGGCATGTTTGGCAATGGTGAGCCATTAGCTTGGGTTGAAGAACTCTGAGGCCAATTGTGAAGACTTTATATGCCATGTAAAGGATTCTAAACTTCTACCTGAGGCACAGAGGCAGGTTTTAAAAGTATATCACTGATTACTGTGTTTTTTTGTTTGTTGGTTTGTTTGTTTCTGATTTCACAAGTAATGCATGCACATTGTAAAAAATATGGAAAACACACAAAAAAGGAGGGAATTAAAGAAAGCCATAATCATGCCTCCCAGAGATGACCACAGTGCACTTTGGGTATATATTCTCTTAGTCTTATTCTATACCAAGAGTAATATTTTCTTCTGCTAATGAAGTTGTGATCGTTCTGATGTGAAATTGTGGCAGGGAAGTAACAAAGTGAGATTCAAGCTTCTTTACAGAATGCAGCAGATGTAGCTGTCCTGGTCTCTGAGTTTTCAGCTCCGAAGCCTATACTTACTTCACTGGATAAACTGCCTGTTTAAAAGGGCTCTGAATTCAATGTGAGGCCCAACCTTAGAGACCTTATCAGAGACCAACCTCAGAGACCTTTTCACACTGTGCCATTCAAGTCAACGTTCAAAAAAGCCTTTGAACCCTTCTCTATGCTCTCCTTCTACAGGGCAATAAGAAGAAAAGGGTATCATGAGGTTAGATGAAGTGGGTTGCCTGTTCTAAGGAAGGAGTATTTGTACAGCAGCATGATCCTGTGCTGTACTAGAGGAGGCAGCTGTTCCTGGCTGTGGGAACTTCTTGGGCCACATGGTGTAATGAAAGAAGAGGGAGTCAGAAAATTTGGGCTAGGTCTTGATTCAGGCCAGGGAAGACCACTGTTCAAAGACAAATGAAATAAAGCTCATTAAAAAACAAACAAACAAAAAACAAAAAAACAAAACCTGCCAAAAATCCTTAGTTGACTTCTAGGACTGCAAATATCCCTGCCACATGAGGCTACATTAAAATAAGATGAAGCCTGAGCATGACCTATTTTGGTTACCTAGAGAAGATTAGATAATGAGGTACATTAATCTTCATGCTTAATATTCGTAATGCATGTTCTATAATCTTGGAGTATTTTTGGCTTCTGAAAGACATAAATGATACTTTTTTTTCCAGTTCTTTGAGATTTGGCAGTTCCCCAGAGAGAGTGAGTCAAAATTTCCAAGTAGGAAGCCTTGACAATCATCTTGTCCAGTTCACTTCGTGTACCAAATGAAGAAATGGAAGACCCAGAGAGGTAGTGACTTTCCTAAGGTCACAGAGCTAAAAGCAATGAGAACTAGGCACCTTCTTGCCTCATTAAACCATGCTGAAAAAAAACCATTTTGTGTGAAACAAAATAAAAAATGAAAAATGTGCCTCTTTCCATCCTGAAAGAATCAGCCCCTTATTTTGATTACAGAAAGAGCAAAGATCTGAATTCTTCACTGGTAACATCAGAAACTTGCTATAAAGGTATTTAGAATCTATGACTAAACCTTTCATAGTATCTGAGAATAATCTTTCTATTACTGTTGTTGAACAACTATTCTGTCCATAACTACATATATAAAAATATTTTTCTATTATAAATCTCTAATTGGTAAAATCTGTAAAGTTTCTTTGGGCTGTAGAGGGCAAAGGAGAAAGGCAAATCCAAGTCTTAAGAGAGAGCCTGGGAAATGGTAATCAAAGCTGGTAATCAAAGTCAGGAATCATTTATTGGGTTCAGGAAATGACAATCATCTCAGCTCTACAAAGGAGCTAAACTAGATAACACTTAGGCAAAAATCAGGAACTAGAAGAGGTCAGAAGGCAGGCAGTCAAGCTTGACAGGAGGCTGATGGGAAACAGACAGGCACTGAGGAAGTAAGTGTATCTGCCCTGAGGGTCCTATGACTATCAGAGAGATCAAGCCCAGTTGCTCACTTAAAACAGTAAGAACCTTTGCCTATGAGAAATCATGTTTTAATATAAAGCCCAGGGATAGAAAAATAGACCAATGGATCAGAATATGGAGTCTAGGAATATGTCAGAGGTGGCATTACATACAAGTGGGGAAAAGATGGACGATCCAATGAATACTGCTAAGAATAAAATTATATCTGTACCTTGGATCATCCTCAAAAATAAATTCCAGGAGGATTAAAAACATGAATATAAAAAAAAGCATACTTGTAAAACTTTGTGAAGAAAACATCAGAAAACATTTCTGTGACCTCAAGGTAGAAAAGGATTTCTTAAAACAAGATATGAAAAGTATAAAAGGAAAAGAATGACATATTTGATTACACAAAATGTGAAACTTCTGTATACCAAAGACATTACAAATAAAAGAGAAATAAATAAAAAGACTGACAGAAGGTATCTACAACCCATAACTGAAAAAGAAGACTAATATCCAGGAAATACAAAGAACTCCCATGAATCAATAAGGAAAAGAAAACCTAACCTAAAATGGTCAAACACAAACAGGCAATTCATTGAAGAGGAAACCTAAATTCCCTAGAAGAAAAGCTGCTCAACCTTACTAGTCATCTAAGAACACAAAGTATGGCAATATTGTATCCTTTTATATCCATCAGATTAAGAACAAATTAAAGTGTCAAGCATTGGCAAGGATGTGGTGCACTGGGAACTCTCACTACCA
Organism: Choloepus didactylus; assembly: GCF_015220235.1. Taxonomy (NCBI): domain Eukaryota; kingdom Metazoa; phylum Chordata; class Mammalia; order Pilosa; family Megalonychidae; genus Choloepus; species Choloepus didactylus. The sequence goes on along the minus strand of NC_051311.1, from coordinate 139,829,914 downwards.
TGCTGGTAATCACAGACTTGGGAGAGCAATTTGGCAATACCTAGTGAAATCATATGATTCAGCCATTCCAATTCTACTATAAACAGAGCAGAAGTTCTCAAAGTGTGGTCCCCAGATCAGCAGCCTTAGCACCATCTGGGAACTTGTTAGAAATGCAAATTCTCCAGCCCCACCTCAGGCCTACTAAGAAATCAGTGCTTTACGAATCCCTCCAGGGGATTTGATATAGGCTAGAGTTTGAGAACCAATTGTTCTGGCACAGCTTCCCAACCACTGAGTCCCACTGAATTACAGGTGGGCACAGAGCCAGAGCCCCTGAGCCAGGCACCTCTACCTATGAACAGCCTCCTCCTTTTACAGGTATGTTATTCAGGTATTATCATTTTCTATAAAACAAAGAACATGTACAACAAAAGGAACAGGGACTCTTGGAGCACTGTTTGTTAACAGTGAAAATCTGGAATCAACCTAAATGTCCTTCAACAGTTGATTAGTTTTTAAAAATTGTGGTCTATCTATACAATGGAATGTTAAAACAGCAGGGAAAATGAGTGAGCTACGTATGAGCATCAACCAGGGATAAATCTAAAAAACAATACCAAGTGAAAAAGGAGGAATGTGTAAACATGACACCATCTATATACATTTAAAACATGCAATACAATACTAGGCATTGTTTATGGATAAATAAATATATAACAAAAGTATAAAAACATTCATTATATAATGATAAATATCAAATTCAGGATGATGACTTTCTCTGAAAATAAGGAGAGTAATGGGATCAAGGAGTGGTACATGGGGCACTTCAACTGTATTGACATTTTTATACATTGCATCATTGGTGGATATTTATTAGACGTCTGAAATATTTATAATAAAAAAAAAAAAAAAACGTGAGTTACTAGGAAAGTACCCTCTGCATTATTTATAGTGACTATACTTATGGCAAAATGAATTGTATGGAGAAAAGCCAACTCAATAACCAGTGGACACAGGTCAAACAAGTTAATTTTTTGTTAACTTCAGGCACCACCAGGACTAAAACTTGTACTGTCAGCCTATCTTGCCTTTAGACAGTCATTTGCTGTGAGTGGTTTTAGAGAGGACATGACTTGATTCATGCTCCACAGTATTTTCAGAATAATGAGTCAAGTTATAATTTGATATTAAATTTCTGGTTTTGAGTTCTGATTTTATCCGTCTCTCACAGCTCTCCTGTCTGTGAAGGCCTTTCAATTAAACACATGACTAAGCATCCTTTTCCAATGTTTCCCACACTGTGCCAGGGATCTCAGTTGGGTTAATGTTTATCTGACATTATGGACTCATTCCAAAGTAAGAGAGAAAGCAGTCTGTTATCTTTCTGAGTAGAGTACATAGCATGTTAACATTTAGTACAATGGTGCATGAAATGCCAGAGCAACTTTCTTCTTTCCACTATTAAGGACACATTCTAAAGCTCTTTTTGATGTGGCATCTGCAAATGGAGGAACTCATTTCCAGGATGGATCTTTAAACCTATCTGCCTTGTGGATCCAACTACTTCCTCAGAATGACCTCAACAGAATGTCATAGGACACTAAAGGTAACAAGCAACTCTTGGCATGAGACCACCCAAAATGTTCCACTCTGATCATTATGAGGGATAAAAGTGACTTGAGCAGTGCAAATGGAGACAGTATAAAGCCTAAGGCCTCCTTCTAGATGCTGGGAACCATTCCAGGTCACAGAACTGCAGTAGTACAATGAATACAGAGGGATTTTTCCAAAGACTTAATAGGCATCAAGCCTTCCTCTATGTCATTTAGGACTTTTACATATCATTTCCTATCTCTAAGGCCATGATGACTATACAAATTTTATGAACACTTAACTTAAAACACTTCTTAAGCAGTGTTTTCAAATCTGGGAATGCCATCAGAGTTTATCCTTAATTGTCCCTAGATTAAGAAAAATTTTCAGTCATTTGAAAACTAATTATTGGAGGAGGCGGGGCAAGATGGCAGACTGGTGAGCTGTATGTTTTAGTTACTCCTCCAGGAAAGTAGGTAAAAAGCCAGGAACTGCGTGGACTGGACACCACAGAGCAATCTGTCTTTGGGCATACTTCATACAACACTCATGAAAACGTGGAACTGCTGAGATCAGCGAAATCTGTAAGTTTTTGCGGCCAGGGGACCCGCGCCCCTCCCTGCCAGGCTCAGTCCCGGGGGAGGAGGGGCTGTCAGCTCCAGGAAGGAGAAGGGAGAATTGCAGTGGCTGCTCTCATCGGAAACTCATTCTACTGATTCAAACTCCAACCATAGATAGACTGAGGCCAGACACCAGAGACTCTGAGAGCAGCCAGCCCAGCAGAGAGGAGACGGGCATAGAAGGAAAACAACACGAGAAGCTCCAAAGTAAAAGCAGAGGATTTTTGGAGTTCTGGTGAACACAGAAAGGGGAAGGGCGGAGATCAGGCCTTGAGGCGCATATGCAAATCCCGAAGCAAGGCTGATCTCTCTGCCCAGGGCACCTTTCCTTAATGGCCCTGGTTGCTTTGTCTATTAGCATTTCAATAACCCATTAGATCTCTGAGGAGGGCCGTTTTTTTTTTTTTTTTTTTTTTTTTTTTTTTTTTTTTTAAATCCTTTTTGCTTTTTCTAAAACAATTACTCTAAGAAGCTCAATACAGAAAGCTTCAAAGAATTGAAATTTGGGCACGTCAAGTCAAGAGCAGAACTAAGAGAGCTCTGAGACAAAAGGCAATAATCCAGTGGCTGAGAAAATTCACTAAACAACACAACTTCCCAAGAAAAGGGGGGTGTCCGCTCACAGCCACCATCCTGGTGGACAGGAAACACTCCTGCCCATCGCCAGCCCCATAGCCCAGAGCTGCCCCAGACAACCCAGTGTGACGGAAGTGCTTCAAATAACAGGCACACACCACAAAACTGGGCGTGGACATTAGCCTTCCCTGCAACCTCAGCTGAATGTCCCAGAGCTGGGAAGGGGGAGCAGTGTGAATTAACAGAGCCCCATTCAGCCATCATTTGAGCAGACTGGGAGCCTCCCAACACAGCCCAGCAGCCCAGAACTGCCCTGGGGGGACGGCACTCACCTGTGACATAGCACAGTCATCCCTCAACAGAGGACCCGGGGTGCACAGCCTGGAAGAGGGGCCCACTTGCAAGTCTCAGGAGCCATACGCCAATACCAAAGACTTGTGGGTCAGTGGCAGAGACAAACTGTGGCAGGACTGAACTGAAGGATTAGACTATTGCAGTAGCTTTAAAACTCTAGGATCATCAGGGAGATTTGATTGTTAGGGCCACCCCCCCTCCCCGACTGCCCAGAAACATGCCCCACATACAGGGCAGGCAACACCAACTACACACGCAAGCTTGGGACACCAATTGGGCCCCACAAGACTCACTCCCCCACTCACCAAAAAGGCTAAGCAGGGGAGATCTGGCTTGTGGAGAACAGGTGGCTCGTGGACGCCACCTGCTGGTTAGGTAGAGAAAGTGTACTCCACGAAGCTGTAGATCTGATAAATTAGAGATAAGGACTTCAACTGGTCTACAAACCCTAAAAGAACCCTATCAAGGACAGCAAATGCCACGAGGCCAAAAACAACAGAAAATTATAAAGCATATGAAAAAACCAGACGATATGGATAACCCAAGCCCAAGCACCCAAATCAAAAGACCAGAAGAGACACACCTAGAGCAGCTACTCAAAGATCTAAAGATGAACAATGAGACCCTAGTACGGGATATGAAGGAAATCAAGAAGACCCTAGAAGAGCATAAAGAAGACATTGCAAGACTAAATAAAAAAATGGATGATCTTATGGAAATTAAAGAAACTGTTGACCAAATTAAAAAGATTCTGGACACTCATAGTACAAGACTAGAGGAAGTTGAACAACGAATCAGTGACCTGGAAGATGACAGAATGGAAAATGAAAGCATAAAAGAAAGAATGGGGAAAAAAAATTGAAAAACTCGAAATGGACCTCAGGGATATGATAGATAATATGAAGCGTCCGAATATAAGACTCATTGGTGTCCCAGAAGGGGAAGAAAAGGGTAAAGGTCTAGGAAGAGTATTCAAAGAAATTGTTGGGGAAAACTTCCCAAATCTTCTAAACAACATAAATACACAAATCATAAATGCTCAGCGAACTCCAAATAGAATAAATCCAAAAAAACCCACTCCGAGACATATACTGATCACACTGTCAAACATAGAAGAGAAGGAGCAAGTTCTGAAAGCAGCAAGAGAAAAGCAATTCACCACATACAAAGGAAACAGCATAAGACTAAGTAGTGACTACTCAGCAGCCACCATGGAGGCGAGAAGGCAATGGCACGATATATTTAAAATTCTGAGAGAGAGGAATTTCCAGCCAAGAATACTTTATCCAGCAAAGCTCTCCTTCAAATTTGAGGGAGAGCTTAAATTTTTCACAGACAAAGAAATGCTGAGAGAATTTGCTAACAAGAGACCTGCCCTACTGGAGATACTAAAGGGAGCCCTACAGACAGAGAAACAAAGACAGGACAGAGAGACTTGGAGAAAGGTTCAGTACTAAAGAGATTCGGTATGGGTACAATAAAGGATATTAATAGAGAGAGGGAAAAATATGGCAAACATAATCCAAAGGATAAGATGGCCGATTCAAGAAATGCCTTCACGGTTTTAACGTTGAATGTAAATGGATTAAACTCCCCAATTAAAAGATATAGATTCGCAGAATGGATCAAAAAAAATGAACCATGAATATGTTGCATACAAGAGACTCATCTTAGACACAGGGACACAAAGAAATTGAAAGTGAAAGGATGGGAAAAAAATATTTCATGCAAGCTACAGCCAAAAGAAAGCAGGTGTAGCAATATTAATCTCAGATAAAATAGACTTCAAATGCAGGGATGTTTTGAGAGACAAAGAAGGCCACTACATACTAATAAAAGGGGCAATTCAGCAAGAAGAAATAACAATCGTAAATGTCTATGCACCCAATCAAGGTGCCACAAAATACATGAGAGAAACATTGGCAAAACTAAAGGAAGCAATTGATGTTTCCACAATAATTGTGGGAGACTTCAACACATCACTCTCTCCTATAGATAGATCAACCAGACAGAAGACCAATAAGGAAATTGAAAACCTAAACAATCTGATAAATGAATTAGATTTAACAGACATCTACAGGACATTACATCCCAAATCACCAGGATACACATACTTTTCTAGTGCTCACGGAACTTTCTCCAGAATAGATCATATGCTGGGACATAAAACAAGCCTCAATAAATTTAAAAAGATTGAAATTATTCAAAGCACATTCTCTGACCACAATGGAATACAATTAGAAGTCAATAACCATCAGAGACTTAGAAAATTCACAAATACCTGGAAGTTAAACAACACACTCCTAAACAATCAGTGGGTTAAAGAAGAAATAGCAAGAGAAATTGCTAAATATATAGAGACGAATGAAAATGAGAACACAACATACCAAAACCTATGGGATGCAGCAAAAGCAGTGCTAAGGGGGAAATTTATAGCACTAAACGCATATATTAAAAAGGAAGAAAGAGCCAAAATCAAAGAACTAATGGATCAACTGAAGAAGCTAGAAAATGAACAGCAAACCAATCCTAAACCAAGTAGAAGAAAAGAAATAACAAGGATTAAAGCAGAAATAAATGACATAGAGAACAAAAAAACAATAGAAAGGATAAATATCACCAAAAGTTGGTTCTTTGAGAAGATCAACAAGATTGACAAGCCCCTAGCTAGACTGACAAAATCAAAAAGAGAGAAGACCCATATAAACAAAATAATGAATGAAAAAGGTGACATAACTGCAGATCCTGAAGAAATTAAAAAAATTATAAGAGGATATTATGAACAACTGTATGGCAACAAACTGGATAATGTAGAAGAAATGGACAATTTCCTGGAAACATATGAACAACCTAGACTGACCAGAGAAGAAATAGAAGACCTCAACCAACCCATCACAAGCAAAGAGATCCAATCAGTCATCAAAAATCTTCCCACAAATAAATGCCCAGGGCCAGATGGCTTCACAGGGGAATTCTACCAAACTTTCCAGAAAGAACTGACACCAATCTTACTCAAACTCTTTCAAAACATTGAAAAAAATGGAACACTACCTAACTCATTTTATGAAGCTAACATCAATCTAATACCAAAACCAGGCAAAGATGCTACAAAAAAGGAAAACTACCGGCCAATCTCCCTAATGAATATAGATGCAAAAATCCTCAACAAAATACTTGCAAATCGAATCCAAAGACACATTAAAAAAATCATACACCATGACCAAGTGGGGTTCATTCCAGGCATGCAAGGATGGTTCAACATCAGAAAAACAATCAATGTATTACAACACATTAAAAACTCGAAAGGGAAAAATCAATTGATCATCTCAATAGATGCTGAAAAAGCATTTGACAAAATCCAACATCCCTTTTTGATAAAAACACTTCAAAAGGTAGGAATTGAAGGAAACTTCCTCAACATGATAAAGAGCATATATGAAAAACCCACAGCCAGCATAGTACTCAATGGTGAGAGACTGAAAGCCTTCCCTCTAAGATCAGGAACAAGACAAGGATGCCCGCTGTCACCACTGTTATTCAACATTGTGCTGGAAGTGCTAGCCAGGGCAATCCGGCAAGACAAAGAAATAAAAGGCATCCAAATTGGAAAAGAAGAAGTAAAACTGTCATTGTTTGCAGATGATATGATCTTATATCTAGAAAACCCTGAGAAATCAACGATACACCTACTAGAGCTAATAAACAAATTTAGCAAAGTAGCGGGATACAAGATTAATGCACATAAGTCAGTAATGTTTCTATATGCTAGAAATGAACAAACTGAAGAGACACTCAAGAAAAAGATACCATTTTCAATAGCAACTAAAAAAATCAAGTACCTAGGAATCAACTTAACCAAAGATGTAAAAGACCTATACAAAGAAAACTACATAACTCTACTAAAAGAAATAGAAGGGGACCTTAAAAGATGGAAAAATATTCCATGTTCATGGATAGGAAGGCTAAATGTCATTAAGATGTCAATTCTACCCAAACTCATCTACAGATTCAATGCAATCCCAATCAAAATTCCAACAACCTACTTTGCAGACTTGGAAAAGCTAGTTATCAAATTTATTTGGAAAGGGAAGATGCCTCGAATTGCTAAAGACACTCTAAAAAAGAAAAACGAAGTGGGAGGACTTACACTCCCTGACTTTGAAGCTTATTATAAAGCCACAGTTGCCAAGACAGCATGGTACTGGCACAAAGATAGACATATAGATCAATGGAATCGAATTGAGAATTCAGAGATAGACCCTCAGATCTATGGCCGACTGATCTTTGATAAGGCCCCCAAAGTCACCGAACTGAGCCATAATGGTCTTTTCAACAAATGGGGCTGGGAGAGTTGGATATCCATATCCAAAAGAATGAAAGAGGACCCCTACCTCACCCCCTACACAAAAATTAACTCAAAATGGACCAAAGATCTCAATATAAAAGAAAGTACCATAAAACTCCTAGAAGATAATGTAGGAAAACATCTTCAAGACCTTGTATTAGGAGGCCACTTCCTAGACTTTACACCCAAAGCACAAGCAACAAAAGAGAAAATAGATAAATGGGAACTCCTCAAGCTTAGAAGTTTCTGCACCTCAAAGGAATTTCTCAAAAAGGTAAAGAGGCAGCCAACTCAATGGGAAAAAATTTTTGGAAACCATGTATCTGACAAAAGACTGATATCTTGCATATACAAAGAAATCCTACAACTCAATGACAATAGTACAGACAGCCCAATTATAAAATGGGCAAAAGATATGAAAAGACAGTTCTCTGAAGAGGAAATACAAATGACCAAGAAACACATGAAAAAATGTTCAGCTTCACTAGCTATTAGAGAGATGCAAATTAAGACCACAATGAGATACCATCTAACACCGGTTAGAATGGCTGCCATTAAACAAACAGGAAACTACAAATGCTGGAGGGGATGTGGAGAAATTGGAACTCTTATTCATTGTTGGTGGGACTGTATAATGGTTCAGCCACTCTGGAAGTCAGTCTGGCAGTTCCTTAGAAAACTAGATATAGAGCTACCATTCGATCCAGCGATTGCACTCCTCGGTATATACCCGGAAGATCGGAAAGCAGTGACACGAACAGATATCTGCACGCCAATGTTCATAGCAGCATTATTCACAATTGCCAAGAGATGGAAACAACCCAAATGTCCTTCAACAGATGAGTGGATAAATAAAATGTGGTATATACACACGATGGAATACTACGCGGCAGTAAGAAGGAACGATCTGGTGAAACATATGACAACATGGATGAACCTTGAGGACATAATGCTGAGCGAAATAAGCCAGGCACAAAAAGAGAAATATTATATGCTACCACTAATGTGAACTTTGAAAAATGTAAAACAAATGGTTTATAATGTAGAATGTAGGGGAACTAGCAGTAGAGAGCAATTAAGGAAGGGGGAACAATAATCCAGGAAGAACAGATAAGCTATTTAACGTTCTGGGGATGCCCAGAAATGACTATGGTCTGTTAATTTCTGATGGTTGTAGTAGGAACAAGTTCACTGAAATGTTGCTATATTATGTAACTTTCTTGGGGTAAAGTAGGAACATGTTGGAAGTTAAGCAGTTATCTTAGGTTAGTTGTCTTTTTCTTACTCCCTTGCTATGGTCTCTTTGAAATGCTCTTTTATTGTATGTTTGTTTTCTTTTTAACTTTTTTTTTCATACAGGTGATTTGAAAAAAGAAGGGAAAGTTAAAAAAAAAAAAAAAAGAAAAAAAAAAAGAAAAGAAAAAAGACAAACAAGGGAAAAAAAAAAAAAAAAAAAAAAGATGTAGTGCCCCCTTGAGGAGCCTGTGGAGAATGCAGGGGTATTCGCCTACCCCACCTCCATGGTTGCTAACATGACCACAGACATAGGGGACTGGTGGTTTGATGGGTTGAGCCCTCTACCATAAGTTTTACCCTTGGGAAGACGGTTGCTGCAAAGGAGAGGCTAGGCCTCCCTGTATTTGTGCCTAAGAGTCTCCTCCTGAATGCCTCTTTGTTGCTCAGATGTGGCCCTCTCTCTCTGGCTAAGCCAACTTGAAAGGTGAAATCACTGCCCTCCCCCCTACGTGGGATCAGACACCCAGGGAAGTGAATCTCCCTGGCAACGTGGAATATGACTCCCAGGGAGGAATGTAGACCTGGCACCGTGGGACGGAGAACATCTTCTTGACCAAAAGGGGGATGTGAAAGGAAATGAAATAAGCTTCAGTGGCAGAGAGATTCCAAAAGGAGCCGAGAGGTCACTCTGGTGGGCACTCTTATGCACACTTTAGACAACCCTTTTTAGGTTCTAAAGAATTGGGGTAGCTGGTGGTGGATACCTGAAACTATCAAACTACAACCCAGAACCCATGAATCTCGAAGACAGTTGTATAAAAATGTAGCTTATGAGGGGTGACAATGGGATTGGGAAAGCCATAAGGACCAAACACCACTTTGTCTAGTTTATGGATGGATGTGTAGAAAAGTAGGGGAAGGAAACAAACAGACAAAGGTACCCAGTGTTCTTTTTTACTTCAATTGCTCTTTTTCACTCTAATTATTATTCTTGTTATTTTTGTGTGTGTGCTAATGAAGGTGTCAGGGATTGATTTAGGTGATGAATGTACAACTATGTAATGGTAGTGTAAACAATCGAAAGTACAATTTGTTTTGTATGACTGCGTGGTATGTGAATTTATCTCAATAAAATGATGATTAAAAAAAAAAAAAAAAAAAAGGAATGAAGTTATGCTGAGTGAAATAAGCCACACAAAAGGACAAAAAAAAAAAAAAAAAAAAAAAAAAAGAAAACTAATTATTAAGAAAAGAAGGCAAAGTAAAATTGACTGATGCTGATGGCTGACTAATATCAGCACATTTATTCCTGCTCACTTAACAACTGCTCAGATGAAGTCCAAGTTCCCAAATAACCAAGATGTAGTCTAGTCACAGGTAAGCATCAATGTCTAGCTTTAGATTAGTGGCTATCAAACTAAAGCATCTTAGAATCACCTGGATGACTTGTTAAAACAAATTCCTGGGCCCTACCTCCAGAGTTTCTGATCCAGCAGGTCGAGGGTGGTCTGAAAGATTATATTTCTCATAAGTCTCCAAGTGAGGAAGATGCTACTATCCTTAGACCACTTTGAGAATCAGTGATATAGATTTTGAGACCCAGGGAAGTTACTTACCCTGTTCAACCTCAGTTTACTCATAGTAAAAGGCAAATGTTGGGAAGATTAAACGAAATGTTTATCAAGAATCTAGCATTCAGTAAACCCTAATGTAAACTATGGCCTATAGTTAATAGAACAATTTTAATAATATTCTTTCAACAATTGTAATAAAGGTGTCACACTAATGCAGTGTTAATAATAGGGAAAACTGTGCATGTGGGAAGAGTTTGTATATGGGAACTCCATTTTATGCATGATTCTTCAGTAAACCTACAATTTTTCTGCTAAAAAATAAAGAAAAAGAAAGAGAAAAAGAAAGAAAGGACAAACTAGCATAATATCTACACATACTGGGCATTCTATAAACGGTAGCTGTTATTATAATAACTCAAGTTCAATTTTAGAATTAAAAAACAAGCAAGCTAATTTGCCTACATATGAAATATAAGCTGCACATCTCCTTTCTTTTACCTATATACCCACTCTTCCTCATTTCCAACAAGATAGTTCAGCTTATAAAGGCTGTGACTACAAAATGAGAAAACAGAGCTGTTACCCCAGAAGAAATATGCATCAAGGAGCCTATGGGTTCTGAAGAGCTATTATGTAAACTTTTCTCATAAAACCACATTTGTTTGCACAGAGCTTGTATCTGGAGTTCAGGGTTCAGTTAGAGGAGCATTATCTTCCCACGCTGAACAGCAGGAAAGTAGAGATCACTGTAAACCAAAGTTATGATTTACACCATGAAAACCTTCTTAGAAATAATTACCAACATTACAACATCAGGTTGAAAATCTTACTTATAACCCCCTTTTTCTTTCCAATGAAAAGAGTTCAGGAGGAGAAAAAGGCAATGGAAAAGCTGAGATGGGCTGTGATTATTTCAGCCATGAAGCAGCACTTGCCCTTCAAGTCTCCTCTCTCTTTACAAAGTCAACTGCTCCATGGACCCTCAGAACCCAGACTCCAAATCAAGTAAAAGACACTAGATAGAGGGGGTAAGGGGGTAGAAGAGGTCTAGTCTCAGCTTCCTTTCTGCCTCCAGGGGTCAAATCACTTCTTTTCACTTGCTAGTATCCTGGAAGCAGCAGGGTTCTATTTCATCCCAGCTCCAGCTGTTGGGTAAATAGGATCAGCATGTAGAGTCCACCAGGTACACAATGCTAAGCCCTGTATCTTTTGCATTTCCTGAAGGTGGAGTCTTCCTCTCCATGTGAAATTTCCATACTAAAAAAGTAAGTGTGGAGAGAAGTTTCTGGCTTGGCACCAGAGCTTTGTGTAAATTTCCCATTTCTGATCTGGGACAAATAGCCCCATTTTCATGTTGACACATGAACCTAACCATCACAATATGTTATGATGATTATGATGATGATAACACGTTAACATAAATAGAAGCTAACCTCTACTGCTTATTATTTGCCGAATACTTTTTTAAATCTTTTTACATGCATGAACCTATTTAATCTTTATATCAGTGTTCTTGGGGAAATATCATCATCACTCCCATTTTAAAGATGAGGAAACTGAGGCACAGGGAGGTGAAATAACTTGCTTAAGGACATGATGCCATTAAGTGGTAGAACCCAGAGAGTCACTCCAGAGCCCATGATCTTAACCTCGCCACAAGCCACAAGTTCAACAGATACCAGTTAGAGGGCACGAATACTTATAGTGAACATAGTTTTAGTACTTGAAATTAAGACATAAAGGATGTAACTGGGACTATCCTGGAAATTCAGGGATGTACGGGGAAACCAAAAATGCAGCTGGCCCAGGGATGATGGAGACGACCCTTTGCGGGAGACATGAGTGTGAACTTTGGAGGCTGGACCCCCAGGTGACCCTACTTAAGACTCTGGGTAGTCTTAAGCAAGTGTCTTATTTAATCTGTCAAAATTTTGGTTCCCTAACCTGTAAAAATGGATTGATGTAAGAATTAAACTAAAATTTGTAAAAAGTGCTACAAAAATGTCAGCTCTTATCGTTTTAGGGACATTACCAAGCTTCTAGATAGGGTGGCCTGGGGAAATCCTGTGGAGACAGAATCCTCCAAGGCCCCTGACCCAAAGGAAGGACTAAGAGACAGAGGTAGAACCTGCCTTGACACTGACAAAATGCTGCTGTAAACACTGATCTCCCTCTGCCCAACAGAAGCACCTAACTAATTCATTTCACTGTTTATAATCATGCCTACTTAAGAGCTTGATTGTGCATCTTTATCTTTTAATGATACAGTGCTTCAAAACAATATGGAATTCCATTTTTTTCTCCCATACATGCCTCAAGGTCCACATGAAAAGAATTTCTTTTAAGCAAAGAGTGAGAGTACAGCCACTCTGATATGAGCACTGTAAGGATACATTTAAGTTTTAATAGTTTCTTACAATGTTCCAGTCACTGTGTTAAGAAGCTAGAGATAACAACGATCTCTGTTGACGAAGGCCTCCATTTCAGTCTTGGCTATACCACTACAAAATGGGGCATATAGGGCATTTGAGGAGTTCAGGGTGATGGCCAACCCTTAATCTCACTCCAGAACAAATACCCAGGGTTCTCCATCTCCTTCTTTTTACGGCTTCCAAAACTGGCTTTTCTTTGGATATTGATTTTGGAAGAACACACTGTATTTGAAGATTAATTTAGGAAAGATTAACCTCTTAAAAGTATTAGCTCTTCCTATATACAATTAAGGCATGGCTCCCTATTAATTCAGCTCTTCTTTAAGAGACACTGATTTTATATATATGTATATTTATTGAGATTGTTCACATACCATACAACTATCCAAAGATTCAAAATGTACAATCAATTGCCCATATCATACAGGTGTGCATCCATCACCACAATTAATTTTTTTTTGATTTTTAGAACGTTTTCATTACTCCAGAAAAGAAATAAAGACGCACAAAAAAAGGAAACTCAAATCCTCCCATACTCCTAATCACCCCCACCCCCCTCGATTATTGATTCCTAGTTTTGGTATAGCACATTTGTTACTGTTGATGAAAGAATGTTAAAATACTACTACCTGTAGTATATAATTTGCAATAGGCATATATTTTTTTCTATATGCCCTTCTATTATTAACTTCTAGTTATAGTGTCATACATTTGTTCTAGCTCATGAAGAGAGATTTTCAATATTTTTATAGTTAATCACAGACATTGCCCACCACAAGATTCACTGATTTATACATTCCCATCTTTTAACCTCCAACTTTCCTTCTGGTGACATATGAAGAGACACAGATTTTTTAGTAAGTTAGATGTAGATTACCACGTCACTGTCTTGTGAGTTCTTTTTTAACAAAACACATAGGAAGCAAACAATGATAATGAAATAAGAAAAGAAATAAAATCAAACCCTGGAAAGCAGAAACTTTCCATCTACCCTGCCTCTTCCTCTAGGGGTCTCCATTCCACATCCTATTCATTGCTTGATCAAAATGTAAGAAAAACTTACTCAGGGCTGTCTGGATATCCTTTTCTCCATTTTTCACTTCTGTTAAAAATCCCTTCAAAAATTTCAGACCTCTACAACAAAAAAGAAGAAATATTATTTTCAAAGTTCACTTATGCTGAATGGGTATAGAGAAATAGCACGTCAGCTTTAATATTAATAATATCTTGGGCACAGTAGGAAACAGGCCAAGTCATATGGCCAAGTCCCTTCCTGGAATTCCCTTTGGCTTGCTCTGGACCCTTCCCTCACCATCTGACATACCTAAAGCAGTGGTTTTCAAAATGTGGTCCCAGGACCAGCAGCTTCAGCATCATCCAGGAACTTGTCAGAAAGGCAAATTCTCAGGCCCCACCCCCAGACCTCGTGAATCAGAAACTGTAAGTTTGGGGTTCAAGAATCTGTGTTTTATGCAGTTTGCAAGGGGTGACAGTGTGATTGTGAAAACCTTGTGGATCACATTCCCTTTATCTAGTGTATGGATGGATGAGTAGAAGAATGGGGACAAAAACTAAACGAAAAATAGGGTGGGATGGGGGGGATGATTTGGGTGTTCTTTTTTACTTTTATTTTTTATTCTTATTTTGATTCTTTCTTTCTGATGTAAGGAAGGTGTTCAAAAATAGATTGGGGTGATGAATACGTAACTATATGATGATGCTGTGAACAGCTGATTGTACACCATGGATGATTATATGATATGTGAATATATCTCAATAAAACTGAATTTAATTAAAAAAAAAAAAAGAATCTGTGTTTTTAACAAGCCCTCCAGGTGATTCTGAGACCACTGAAGTTTGAGAACCACTGACTTAAAAAGAAAAACTGGCTGACTTTACTCTCCTTTAAGATTCCCATCTTAAATATACTATCAACAATATTTATCACCAAAAGATTAAAAAAAAAAGTTGGTGTTCTACTCATCAGGCTTCTAGAAAGAGCAATGCAACTGAGTCAGCTCCTTTGCTCAGAAGTAGTCTCCTTTGCACAACAATTTTTTTGCTGGCAATATTTCAACTGAGCTGGAATTTTAACTGGTGTCCCACCCCAGCTGCCTCACCTCTTCAGCCACAAGAGGGCTTCTGTAGCTGAGTTCCTAACCTGGGCTACATCTGCCTCCACTTCATGCAGCACTATCTTCTGAAGGGTGGTAAACTCTTCCTTGTTGGTTATATATTTCTGATTTACTTTCTGGAAGAAAAGCAGGGAAATAATCTAAGTTAAAAATTCTAAGACCATCAAGCAAATCAGTACAATATTGAAACTCACAAGTTTGGCAAACATGCCTCTAAGAAATCAAAATAAATTAAGCCTCTATTGCCTCTTCCTTATATTTTTGAAGTAATGTATATCACTTTAAGATTCTTATGAGGTTTAAGCTGTAATTAAATAAAGTCAGACTCTTAGGATTTTACAGTATGGTTCTTGAAGCATTTTTTCCCTGCCTCAGAAATTCCCAGCTGTCTTGGCAGGTACTTTTCATCCTGTGTATGAGGCTCAATAATTATTTGTTTCTGAATGAGATTTCACGCAACTATATAGTTTTTAAAGAAAGCTAAGTCTATAGGAATTCCTTACAGTGCTTCTTCAAAGACTAGTATCTACTGACAAAGAAAATAGATTTTCACTGGGTCCTATATTCTCAAGAAGGAAATGTTCAAACTACATTTAAAATGGGACACAAACTTTAAAAGCAAGAAGTAATGAGATCTTGTCATCTTACAGGTGAAGACATGGGCTCAGAGAAATTCGGTGAGTTGTAAACGGTCCCACAGCTGCACCCCGAACTTGGGCCTTCTGAGTATAAGACCATGGATGGTCATTATACCTATCTAATGCATTCTGGAAAAATTTAATTTGTCATCATTTAAACCTAAGAAGCACAGAATTACTTCTGATACACAAGTAAAATCCCATTGATTCATTCTCTGGGGCATGAAAAAGAAATGATGATTTCATTTTTTAAATGAATATTCCAACCCCACAAAAAGCTTGCCTCTAGCATGTAAGTGCTTAGTTAATAACCCCCTTACCAAGCATTCAAAATTTGAGAAGACAGTCACTCTCTGAAAGAGCTTGGATACCCTCTTCATTTTTTGATTTATTCTTGTCAAATGAAAAACTACTAAAAAAACTTTTTTTTTCCTTATTAAAAAACTTCCAAAGAGACAAACCAGGATACTTACCTTAATATTCCCAACCAGATCCATTTTAACAGGAGCAAACACTGTAGGGCCAAGTTTGTCTAGAAGAAGGGATAAAAACCATCTTTGAGAAAGCAATTTTATCAAGTGGAAATCTTTTTTTATATTAACAATGAATTTAGTAGATCTTTTTCCCCAACTAGTTTGATTCCTTACACAGAAGTTTCAAATGCTTCCAGGATACTATCATCACCTTTTTCTATTATACCACTAAGGTGAAAAACTATAAAGAGGTCATTGGTGGCAGGTGGAATGAAGGGGCATCTTGTATGTTTAGTGTGCCTATTTATTGTAATCCTTAGGACCATACTGTTCAATATGGTAGACACTAAATAGCAGTTGCAATGTGTCAAGTGTACTGTTTAAGTATAAAAGACATGCCAGATTTTCAAGACTGAATACCAAAAAAAGAATATAAAATATCTCATTAGTAATTCTTTTATATGAACTACATGCTGAAATAATATTTTAGATATATTAAGTAAAATACATTATTAAAACTCATATTGTAAATGGAATTTTTTTTCTTGATTTCCTCTTTGCATTGCTCATTACTAGTATATAGAAACACCACTGAATTTTGCATTTTGACCTTGTACCCCACCATTTTGCTGAATTTGTTTATTAGCTCTGATAGCTTTATTGTGGATTTTTCAGGATTCTTTATGTAAAGGATCATGTCATTTGACAATAGGGAGAATTTTATTTCTTCCTCTCCTATTTGGATACCTTTTTTTTTTTTTTTTTTTTTTTTTTTGCCTAATTACTCTGCCTAGAACTTCCAGTCTAATAATGAATAACAGTGGTGACATTGGGCTTCCTTGTCTAGTTCCTGATCTTAGGGGGAAACTTTTCAGTCTTTTACCATTGAGCATGATGTTAGCTGTGGGTTTTTTATATATACTCTTTATCTTGTTAAGGATGTTTCCTTCTATTCCTAGTTTTCTGAGTGTT
This sequence comes from Choloepus didactylus, assembly GCF_015220235.1. Classification (NCBI taxonomy): domain Eukaryota; kingdom Metazoa; phylum Chordata; class Mammalia; order Pilosa; family Megalonychidae; genus Choloepus; species Choloepus didactylus. The sequence continues at coordinate 139,812,984 of NC_051311.1, read as the reverse complement.
TTTATCCGGAAGCTGAATTTTGTCAAATGCCTTTTCTGCATCAATTGACCCAGCAGGCTTTTTAATAGAAATTAAAAAGCTAAAATATATATGGACACGCAAAGGACTTAGCATTGCCAAAACAGTCTTGAAAGAGAAGAACAAAACTGGAATATCTACATTATCTGATCTCAACTCTTACTATAAATATACAGTATTTAAGACCTTGGCATAAGGAAAAACAACATACGTCATTGGAAGAAGAGAGAGTCCAGCAATGGACCCACACATATAGTGTCAACTGATTTTTGACAACACTATCAAAGCAATGTAAGGTGGAAAAGAATATTTTTCAACAAATGGTTATTGAAGAACTAGATATAAGAGAAAAAGAAATTAACTTCAACCCCTACCTCACACCACATACAAAAACTACTTCCAAGTTGGATCATAAGTGTAAACATAAAAACTAAAACTATAGAAACTAGAAGAAAACATAGGAAAGTAGCTTCATGATACTGGGGCAAAGATTCTTAGGACAACAAAAGCATAAAATAAAGAAAACAGATAAACTGGACTTCATTAAAATGAAGTACTTCTGTTCTTCAAAAGACATCGTTAAGAAAAAAAATAGGCAAGCAACAGTCTGGCAGAACATATTTACAATGCATATGTTCGCAATGGAATTTTGTTAAGAATATATAAGGAACACTTACAAGTCAATAATAAAAAGACAAATGGTCAGCTTTTAAAAAATGGGTTACAGACTTGAACAGACACTTCACAAATGGCCGATAGTCATATGAAAAACTGCTCAACGTTATTAGTCATAATACAAAAATGCAAATTAAATATAAGGAACATATTAAAATATAATTTATAAGGAATTGGCAATTCCTTATAAAATTTAACAAATACAGTATCTAATCTAGGAATCAGCAATTCCACTTCCAGGTACTTACTCAAGAGGAATGAAAACTTGCCCATACAAACAAAATGATCATAGGAGCTTCATCATAAGAGCTTCAAACTAGAAACTACTCAAAAGTTCATCAAATAAGAGAATGAATAAGCAACTATGATATAATTGTTCAGTGGAATACTGCCCAGCAATATAAAGTAATGAATTACTGAATCTCAAAAGCATTATACTGCACAAGAAAAGCCAGATGCAAAATTATGCATAAGATATGATTCTGTTCATATGATGTTTTAAAACAGACAAAACTGAAATATGGAGACAGAAATCAGAAAAATGGTTGCTTCTGGGTGGGTGGTGGACTGGGAACCAACTGGTCCAGGGAATGTTCTGAAGTGCTGGACATGTTCTATGTCGTGTTAGAGATGGGAATTACATAGGAAGATTCACTGAATCAACGAAACACTTAAGTATTATGCACATCACTGTATGTAAGTTATACCCCAATTTTTTTTTCCTTTTTTTTTTAATCAACTGTATGAAAAAAAAAATTACAAGAAAAAAAAAAAAACATACCATAAAAGAACATTTCAAAGAGACTATAACAAGGTAGTAAGAAAAAGACAACTAACCTAAGATAACTGCTTTACTTCCAACATGTTCCTACTTTACCCCAAGAAAGTTACCTAATATAGCAACATCTCTGTGAACTTGTTCCTACTATATCCATCAGAAATTAACAGACTATAGTCATTCCTGGGCATCCCCAGAACGTTAAATAGCTTATCTGTTCTTCTTGGATTATTGTTCCCCCTTCCTTAATTGCTCTCTATTGCTAGTTCCCTTACATTCTACATTATAAACCATTTGCTTTACATTTTTCAAAGTTCACATTAGTGGTAGCATATAATATTTGTCTTTTTGTGCCTGGCTTATTTCGCTCAGCATTATGTCTTCAAGGTTCATCCATGCTGTCATATGTTTCACGAGATCGTTCCTTCTTACTGCCGTGTAGTATTCCATCGTGTGTATATACCACATTTTATTTATCCACTCATCTGTTGAAGGACATTTGGGTTGTTTCCATCTCTTGGCAATTGTGAATAATGCTGCTATGCACACTGGCGTGCAGATATCTGTTCGTGTCACTGCTTTCCGATCTTCCAGGTATATACCGAGAAGTGCAATCGCTGGATCGAATGGTAACTCTACATGTAGTTTTCTAAGGAACTGCCAGACTGACTTCCAGAGTGGCTGAACCATTATACAGTCCCACCAACAATGAACAAGAGTTCCAATTTCTCCACATCCTCTCCAGCATTTGTAGTTTCCTGTTTGTTTAATGGCAGCCACTCTAATCGGTGTGAGATGGTATCTCATTGCGGTCTTAATTTGCATCTCTCTAAAAGCTAGTGAAGCTGAACATTTTATCATGTGTTTCTTGGCCATTTGTATTTCCTCTTCAGAGAACTGTCTTTTCATATCTTTTGCCCATTTTATAATTGGGCTGTCTGTACTATTGTCACTGAGTTGTAGGATTTCTTTATATATGCAAGATATCAGTCTTCTGTCAGATACATGGTTTCCAAAAATTTTTTCCCATTGAGTTGGCTGCCTCTTTACCTTTTTGAGAAATTCCGTTGAGGTGCAGAAACTTCTAAGCTTGAGGAGTTCCCATTTATCTATTTTTTCTTTTGTTGCTTGTGCTTTGGGTGTAAAGTCCAGGAAGTGGCCGCCTAATACAAGGTCTTGAAGATGTTTTCCTACATTATCTTCTAGGAGTTTTATGGTACTTTCTTTTATATTGAGATCTTTGGTCCATTTTGAGTTAATTTTTGTGTAGGGTGTGAGGTAGGGGTCCTCTTTCATTCTTTTGGATATGGATATCCAACTCTCTCACCCCCATTTGTTGAAAAAAACCATTATGACTCAGTTCAGTGACTTTGGGGGCCTTGTCAAAGATCAGTCAGCCATAGATTTGAGGGTCTATCTCCGAATTCTCAATTTGATTCCATTGATCTATATGTCTATCTTTGTGCCAGTACCATGCTGTTTTGACAACTGTGGCTTTATAATAAGCTTCAAAGTCAGGGAGTGTAAGTCCTCCCACTTCGTTTTTCTTTTTTAGAGTGTCTTTAGCAATTCGAGGCATCTTCCCTTTCCAAATAAATTTGATAACTAACTAGCTTTTCCAAGTCTGCAAAGTAGGTTGTTGGAATTTTGATTGGGATTGCATTGACTCTGTAGATGAGTTTGGGTAGAATTGACATCTTAATGACATTTAGCCTTCCTATCCATGAACATGGAATATTTTCCATCTTTTAAGGTCCCCTTCTATTTCTTTTAGTAGAGTTATGTAGTTTTCTTTGTATAGGTCTTTTACATCTTTGCTTAAGTTTATTCCTACGTACTTGATTTTTTTAGTTGCTATTGAAAATGGTATCTTTTTCTTGAGTGTCTCTTCAGTTTGTTCATTTCTAGCATATAGAAACATTACTGACTTATGTGCATTAATCTTGTATCCCGCTACTTTGCTAAATTTGTGTATTAGCTCTAGTAGCTGTATCGTCGATTTCTCAGGGTTTTCCAGATATAAGATCATATCATCTGCAAACAATGACAGTTTTACTTCTTCTTTTCCAATTTGGATGCCTTTTATTTCTTTGTCTTGCCAGATTGCCCTGGCTAGTACTTCCAGCACAATGTTGAATAACAGTGGTGACAGCAGGCATCCTTGTCTTGTTCCTGATCTTAGAGGGAAGGCTTTCAGTCTCTCACCATTGAGTACTATGCTGGCTGTGGGTTTTTCATACACGCTCTTTATCATATTGAGGAAGTTTCCTTCAATTCCTACCTTTTGAAGTGTTTTTATCAAAAACGGATGTTGGATTTTGTCAAATGCTTTTTCAGCATGTGTTGAGATGATCATTTGATTTTTCCCTTTCAAATTGTTAATGTGTTGTAATACATTGATTGATTTTCTTATGTTGAACCATCCTTGCATGCCTGGAATGAACCCCACTTGGTCATGGTGTATGATTTTTTTAATGTGTCTTTGGATTTGATTTGCAAGTATTTTGCTGAGGATTTTTGCATCTATATTCATTAGGGAGATTGGCCAGTAGTTTTCCTTTTTTGTAGCATCTTTGCCTGGTTTTGGTATTAGATTGATGTTAGCTTCATGAAATGAGTTACATAGTGTTCCATTTTCTTCAATGTTTTGAAAGAGTTTGAGTAAGACTGGTGTCAGTTCTTTCTGGAAAGTTTGGTAGAATTCCCCTCTGAAGCCATCTGGCCCTGGGCATTTATTTGTGGGAAGATTTCTGATGACTGATTGGATCTCTTTGCTTGTGATGGGTTGGTTGAGGTCTTCTATTTCTTCTCTGGTCAGTCTAGGTTGTTCATATGTTTCCAGGAAATTGTCCATTTCCTCTACATTATCCAGTTTGTTGCCATACAGTTGTTCATAGTATCCTCTTATAATTTTTTTAATTTCTTCAGGATCTGCAGTTATGTCACCTTTTTCATTCATTATTTTGTTTATATGGGCCTTCTCTCTTTTTGATTTTGTCAGTCTAGCTAGGGGCTTGTCAATCTTGTTGATCTTCTCAAAGAACCAACTTTTGGTGATATTTATCCTCTCTATTGTTTTTTTGTTCTCTATGTCATTTATTTCTGCTTTAATCCTTGTTATTTCTTTTCTTCTACTTGGTTTAGGATTGGTTAGCTGTTCATTTTCTAGCTTCTTCAGTTGATCCATTAGTTCTTTGATTTTGGCTCTTTCTTCCTTTTTAATATATGCATTTAGTGCTATAAATTTCCCTCTCAGTACTGCTTTTGCTGCATCCCATAGGTTTTGGTATGTTGTGTTCTCATTTTCATTCGTCTCTATATATTTAGCAATTTCTCTTGCTATTTCTTCTTTAACCCACTGATTGTTTAGGAGTGTGTTGTTTAACCTCCAGGTATTTGTGAATTTTCTAAGTCTCTGATGGTTATTGACTTCTAATTGTATTCCATTGTGGTCAGAGAATGTGTTTTGAATAATTTCAATCTTTTTAAATTTATTGAGGCTTGTTTTATGTCCCAGCATATGATCTATTCTGGAGAAAGTTCCGTGAGCACTAGAAAAGTATGTGTATCCTGGTGACTTGGGATGTAATGTCTGTTAAATCTAATTCATTTATCAGATTGTTTAGGTTTTCAATTTCCTTATTGGTCTTCTGTCTGGGTGATCTGTCTATAGGAGAGAGTGATGTGTTGAAGTCTCCCACAATTATTGTGGAAACATCAATTGCTTCCTTTAATTTTGCCAGTGTTTCTCTCATGTATTTTGTGGCACCTTGATTGGGTGCATAGACATTTATGGTTGTTATTTCTTCTTGTTTAATTGCCCCTTTTATTAGTATGTAGTGGCCTTCTTTGTCTCTCAAAACATCCCTGCATTTAAAGTCTATTTTATCTGAGATTGATATTGCTACACCTGCTTTCTTTTGGCTGTAGCTTGCATGAAATATTTTTTTCCATCCTTTCACTTTCAATTTCTTTGTGTCCCTGTGTCTAAGATGAGTCTCTTGTATGCAACATATTGATGGTTCATTTTTTTTGATCCATTCTGAGAATCTATATCTTTTAATTGGGGAGTTTAATCCATTTACATTCAATGTTATAACCGTGAAGGCATTTCTTGAATCAGCCATCTTCCTTTGGTTTATGTTTGTCATATATATTTTTCCCCTCTGTCTATTAATATCCTTTATTGTACCCATACCGAATCTCTTTAGTACTGAACCTTTCTCCAAGTCTCTCTCTCCTTTCTGTGTTTCTCTGTCTGTAGGGCTCCCTTTAGTATCTCCAGTAGGGCAGGTCTCTTGTTAGCAAATTCTCTCAGCATTTCTTTGTCTGTGAAAAATTTAAGCTCTCCCTCAAATTTGAAGGAGAGCTTTGCTGGATAAAGTATTCTTGGCTGGAAATTTTTCTCACTCAGAATTTTAAATATATCGTGCCACTGCCTTCTCGCCTCCATGGTGGCTGCTGAGTAGTCACTACTTAGTCTTATGCTGTTTCCTTTGTATGTGGTGAATTGCTTTTCTCTTGCTGCTTTCAGAACTTGCTCCTTCTCTTCTGTGTTTGACAGTGTGATCCGAATATGTCTCGGAGTGGGTTTATTTGGATTTATTCTATTTGGAGTTCGCTGAGCATTTATGATTTGTGTATTTCTGTTGTTTAGAAGATTTGGGAAGTTTTCCCCAACAATTTCTTTGAATACTCTTCCTAGACCTTTACCCTTCTCTTCCCCTTCTGGAATACCAATGAGTCTTATATTCGGACGTTTTATATTATCTATCATATCCCTGAGGTCCGTTTTGATTTTTTCAATTTTTTTCCCCATTCTTTCTTTTATGCTTTCATTTTCCATTCTGTCATCTTCCAGGTCACTGATTCGTTGTTCAACTTCCTCTAGTCTTGTACTATGAGTGTCCAGAATCTTTTTAATTTGGTCAACAGTTTCTTTAATTTCCATAAGATCATCCGTTTTTTTATTTAGTCTTGCATTGTCTTCTTTATGCTCTTCTAGGGTCTTCTTGATATCCTTTGTATCCTGTACTATGGTCTCATTGTTCATCTTTAGTTCTTTGAGTAGCTGCTCTAAGTGCTGTGTCTCTTCTGATCTTTTGATTTGGGTGCTTGGGCTTGGGTTATCCATATCGTCTGGTGTTTTCATATGCTTTATAATTTTCTGTTGTTTTTGGCCTCTTGCCATTTGCTTAACTTGTTAGGATTCTTTTAGGATTTGTAGACCCAATTGAAGTCCTTATCTCTAATTTATCAGATCTACAGCTTCGTGGAGTACACTTTCTCTAACTAACCAGCAGGTGGTGTCCACGAGCCACCTGTTCTCCAGAAGCCAGTTCTCCCCTGCTTTGCCTTTGTGGTGAGTGGGGGAGTGAGTCTTGTGGGGTCCAATTGGTGTACCAAGCTTGCGTGTGTAGTTGGTGTTGCCCGCCCTGTATATTGGGCATGTTTCTGGGCGGTCAGGGAGGTGGGGTGGCTCTAACAATCAAATGTCCCTGGAGATCCTGGAGTTTTAAAGCTGCTGCAATAGTCTAATCCTTCAGTTCAGTCCTGCCACAGTTTGTCTCTGCCACTGGCCCACAAGTCCTTGGTATTGGCATATGGCTCCTGAGACTTGCTAGTGGGTCCCTCTTCCAGGCCGTGCACCCCCTGGTCCTCTGTTGAGGGATGACTGTGCTATGTCACAGGTGAGTGCCGTCCCCCCAGGGCGGTTCTGGGCTGCTGGGCTGTGTAGGGAGGCTCCCAGTCTGCTGAAATGATGGCTGAATGGGGCTTTGTTAATTCACACTGCTCCACCTTCCCAACTCTGGGACAATCAGCTGAGGTTGCAGGGAAGGCTAATGTCCACGCCCAGTTTTGTGGTGTGTGCCTGTTATCTGAAGCACTTCCGTCACACTGGGTTGTCTGGGGCAGCTCTGGGCTCTGGGGCTGGCAATGGGCAGGAGTGTTTCCTGTCCTACCAGGATGATGGATTGTGAGCGGACACCCCCTTTTCTTGGGAAGTTGTGGTGTTTAGTGAATTTTCTCAGCCACTGGATTATTGCCTTCTGTCTCAGAGCTCTCCCAGTTCTGCTCTTGTCTTGACCTGCCCAAATTGCAAGTCTTTGAAGCTTTCTGTATTGGGCTTCTTAGAGTAATTGTTTTAGAAAAAGAAAAAAGGATTAAAAAAAAAAGGGCCCTCCTCACAGATCTAATGGGTTATTGAAATGCTAAGAGACAAAGCAATTAGAGCCATTAAGGAAAGGTCCACATTGCAGAGAGATCAGCTTTTCTTCTGGATTTGCATATGAGCCTCAGGGCCTGAGCTCTGCCCTTCCCCTTTCTATGTTCACTAGAACTCCAAAAATCCTCCGCTTTTATTTTGGAGTTTTTCGCACTGTTTTTTTCTATGCCTGTCTCCTCTCTGCTGGGCTGGCTGCTCTGATTCTCTGGTTTCTGGTCTCAGTCTATGTATGGTTGGAGTTTGGATCAGTAGAATGAGTTTCGGATAAGAGCTGCCACTGCAGTTCTCCCTTCTCCTTCCCGGAGCTGACAGCCCCTCCTCCCACGGGACTGAGCCTGGCACGGAGGGGTGCGGGTCCCCTGGCCACAAAAACTTATAGATTTTGCTGATCTCAGCAGTTCCACGTTTTCATGAGTGTTGTATAAAGTATGCCCAAAGTCAGATTGCTCTGTGGTGTCCAGTCCATGCAGTTCCTGGCTTTCTACCTACTTTCCTGGAGGAGTAACTAAAACATACAGCTCACCAGTCCGCCATCTTGCCCTGCCTCTCCAATTTTTTTTTAAAAAGCCTAGTTAAATGGGTCATATGGCAAATCTCAACACATTAGTGATGTCTGGAAATATCAAGATAAGTAAATGCAAATTTGAACTTAAATAAATTTTTACGTATAATTTTTTTTATAATCTTTGTAAAAACATTTTAACTTGTAAAATATTTTCCCAGTAGTATCACTGGATTTGAAAGTCACTTTTGTTTTTCAGCATGGTTCCTAGGAATTGGAATCCTCTCTTTCAGTCAATATTCAACCCTATTTAGAAATGAAATGGAAATACGCAACAACATTTAAGGTCATGTACTTTTGCTTTGTGGCTGATGATATGAAGAGGTAGTCAAAAAGAAGGGTCATCTCACTACACACATGTTCACGATATTTAAATAACTGCAGTGAGACAGATTCTAGAGACCAATGAATGTAAGGCAACTGAAGCAATCTTACCTAATACTGGAACCACAGCATAACATGATGCCAAGAATGCTTCTGTTGGAATGCCACTGTCTTCCAGAAGTTCAATGTCACTAAAGCTAAATGATTTGGTGATACAGAAGAGGAAAGATTGAAAATATACCAGCACTCTCTGCAGTTCAGAGGTAGTCATGGAAACAGCTGCCCCTCTGCAGGGCAAATCATTTGGCCTGGTTTCACAGATATGCTTAGTGACTGATTTTCTATTACAACAGGTTTGAATAAAATTTTTTTCGAAAGATAATGCACCAAAGGAAGCTGTAATTTGTTCACAGTATACTCTTACAATCCAATTGCTTCTCATCCATTACTTTGGAAAAGGTGCATAGTAAAGCAGATACTTGGCATATCATATTCCCTATTCTCTTAGAATAAGCCATCACTAAATAGGAATACCAGGACTGATTTTGCAGAAGTGAGGCTAGTATCCAACTGTCAGTGAGTTTAGGGGGTATAGAATACCTGGTGTTCATAGTACTAAAGAAAGTTGGGATAACTTCTTTGCCTTCTTCCCAGTGGGATTCTGGAGAGCTACTTGAGGAGTTCAATTCAGGCTGTGCCAAGTTGCTGTCATGATTTTCCAGGTTTCCTTCTCCATCTTCCTTCATTATTTCTCCTTGGACTGTAGAGTGGAAGATAATTATTACTAACCTATTATAAACTTATTGTAAAAATTATACATATTCATTGTTAAAATTTTCTAAAACAGAAAAGTATACAGAAATAAATATCAATGAAATACTATACACACACATACAGACATACACAAACAATACTGGGTTTGTATTCTTGTTTTCACTTAACAGTGCATCATGAATAGTTTCAATAACACTCAAAATACCTCAAAACCACAACTTTAATTGCCTCCAACTATTGCATCATGTGTATGTGGAGAGCATTTACATGATTTCCAAAATTTTACTATTATAAATAATACCATAAAGAACATCCCTGTCAACAGATCTCTGACATTAAATCTGACTATTCTCTAAGGGAAAATTCCTAGAAATCAAATTACTGAGCCAAATAAATGAGGGTACTATTTTGACAGAAATTCCTTTGTCTTTATTATTTTCTCAAGAGATATGACTTCAATGACTAGGAAAAAGATTTCTTGTCTCAGGTTAATAGCTAAGAACACAAACTTTCTTTTCCCTGATTCATCTATAAAAACAACTTTTCTCATTTCAGGAGAGATGAGGAGGAAATTGTTTTTAAGATTTCATTTCAGAATGTTTATTAGGCATGTATAACACAACTCAAAACTCTAAAATGGCTATTGCTGACTGATCTGAAATGGGTTTTAGCGGTTAACAGTGTCTTGGTGTCAATGGGTAGCACATTTGGAAGCGCACCATTCTCAACTAGAGGAGTATGACCTGGGATATGGGATTTTGGCTTGAGGAACAGAAAGAAGGCCAGGTGAAGAAAAGTAGATGGTGGATGGTGAATTCTGACAGCCCTAGAACCCAGCAGAAACTAGGAGGATGAGAAGCTAAACTGTCATAATTTTACACTCTTAGACTGTTAGCTTAGTCTAAGCTCAAAGACCTTTGAGATTCAGGGTGGAAGACTAGTGAAGTGCTTATACCCTCTAAAAATCAGCAAAGGCAGCCACTGTTCAACTGCAGCCCATGAACATTACAGCCAAGAAGACACACTGGTAAACTTCCTCTTCATTCTGCCTGCTCAACGTTGGTCCCATGAGATGGCAGAATATTGTTCAGTCAAGTGACATGGTGTTTCCAAGACAATATCCTCCTTAGGAGACACCAAGTGCACTCTCTTGAGGTTTGTTCCTATTAAGCGTTAGGTCACACCATAGATAATGAACCAAACCCCCAAGATCCTGTTGTTCAATGGTTTGCTTCAGACATTCACTACTTTTGTTTTTACCTGTTATATTATCATTTAAGTTTTCTTCACTTGATATGCTGTAGTCTCTCTCTGAAGATTTCAAAAATAAGGGGCTCTTGTTTTTTGTTAGGATTTCTTCAACATCACTTATCTCAATATTCAAAGATCCATTTTCACAACTGCTCAACTCTATTTGCCTGAAAAATGTTTTAAAAGGAAACAAACACCCAAAATCCAATTACTTGATCATAAATAGATAGTCCAGGTAGATCTTATTCTGAAGAATGGGGGAATGGTTCATAGTCATCAACTCCTTTTAACATCAATTAAAAAGCAGAATTGCTAAATCAAGCCAGACTTCCTCACCCTGTCTGCCAGTGATGGGGGCAGTTCTGTCTCAAGGAAGCAGTTTAGAAATCAAAGAGTCATTAAAGGCCCTTCCTGCACCCACAGCTAACCCAATCTTCTTGTTCCCCATCAGTATCAGGAAATAGTCAAAGATAGCTCTTTAGTTTGCAATCAGCTCTCTCCAGGTGCCACATTTAACAATTCTCTTACTTTCCTCCATGTCTCCCTGAGAGGCTTTTTCTCTCTTCCACATATCCACTGGTTTGCCTAGCAATTAACTGTCTAGAAGCAACTTGTCAGGGGAAATATATCTGATAGAAACAAACAAACAAACAAAAAACAGTAGGAGCAGAACATATCCTGACAGACCTGCTCTTTAGGGTAACAGAACAGGCTATTCAATATGCAAGTAACAGCTGATGCTATTTGTTAAAGGGAAAATCATAACATCTTATTATGGGTAATTATAAGCAGCCAAATTGGAACAAACGTATTTTCTTCTAAGAAAAATAAGGGGAAAGGGACAAAAACTACATGATGACTCCAAGAAAAGCATTTGTTATTTCCTAAGGAAATATCGTATTTCAATCTAGCAATTAAAAATTTAGAAATATATCCAGAGAATACCTGAAAAGAAAAAAAAAATCTACAAAGTTTTTCCTAGGAGATATATTTAGAATATGGAAAAACTGTAAACAACTAAATTGGGTGTAATACTTGTAACAAAGAATTAATTAAGCAAATGACAATATAAAAGGGAGACATAATATTAAATAATAATTTGAAATGACAAACATATGGACTATGTCAATACATGGGGATGCTTTTATGAACTATAAGCATGAAATAACAGGAACACAATTATATAAATGTGTACTTCTTCTTAATTGAAGGAGCATTTAGAGAAATAGAAATAAAGATTCTGATATTCTTTAAATGCTTTCTTTTTAACCTGTAAAGCTAACAAGGATGTTTTTTGTAAAACAAAACAAAACAGTACTGCCTTTTCTGGATAAAAACACATTCCTCCATAACAGAATTTTCAACTTTCAGTATACTAGAGAGACTAAAAGTCACTAAAATGTGTTGAGATCCATATCCTAGGGGAAATACAAATATCTTCCCTATTAGTCAGTGCTGAATGTGGAACTGAACTGCTTTAGGTTCACCCCCAAGAGGAGAGGCAGATACTGTTTCCTTCTGGTATCATCTCAAATCATGAGAAAAACTATCACATGATCAAAATATCTTTATTTTTTTTAATAAGGAATAATAATATCATTTTTTTAGTTTCAGAAAGAATAAAAATACAAAAAAAGTTACTGTACCTTTCCAATGAATTATGAATCGGTACAACAGGATGTTTCATCTTTAAAAGAAGCAAAGAAATGAACATTCATATGTTAAACTTCCAAAAGAACATATTTAGAATTCTATCATAGATGACAAGTGGTGAATATGACCATAATATACACTGCCCCCACTGAATAAGAAAAATTCTAGATCTTACCCAAAAAAAGAGTGTCATTAAACCCAAACAGCCCTTCTTCCTTATTCAAATAAGGTATGTGAATTTCTAAGAAAAAGGAAGATGGTCTTTTGAAGCACCTAATCACCAGAGCCAAATCTTTGGTGATTGGTTTGCTCTGGAATGTCAGTTATGCTCAGTTTATTAATAAACAGAATATGTCTCAGCATTGTATCAAACACTGGATTTATAAAGAAAAACATTGTGAGGTTTCTGCCCTTAAGATAATTTCAATATCCAATAAGGCTAAAATAGGCTTTAAGAAAAGAGGAGGAGATCTGAGCCCAATCTAGGGATTCAAAGAGGAAGATTATCTTGAAGGATGAGTAACAGCTGACCAGGGGAATATAGAGAAGGGCATTCTTGGCATTGGGAAATGGAACAAAGATGTGGAGGGAACTATAAGCCGTTAATACTGATCACGTTCAAACCAGCTAATGACAGGGAAAGAGGCTGGTGGTGTGGGAAGGGGATAAGAAGTTTTTATTTTAACCTTTAAGAATGGGTTTAGTTGAAATGATCCAATTTACACTATATTAAGAGAAATACTGTCAGATGACTGGAAGGGTCAGGCTGAAGGTGACTAGTTAGAAGACTACCAAAGTCTAGACAATACTCAACTGGAACAAGGAGGTTAAAAAAGAGGCTACATTAGAGACACATTGAGGTGATAAAATTGCCAAAAATCACTGACTGGATATGGGGAGTAAATAACCCTCAAATTTCTATCTTGAATGGCTGAAGACAGATCTAAAAGTGGATTTAATACAGCCCTATGAGTCACCAAAGGATGATGGAGAACATAGCTCAGCATATCACTTTCTTAACTTTTCTACTTTCCATTATGTCCTGTTGCAGCAGCCAAGTTGAGATACATTTTTACCTTGTTGGATTTGAGCATGGCCAGCTGCGGAGATCCCGGGGGAGTGTGATAGAGCAGCTCAGATGTGAAGGCTGCATTTGCAATCTGCATGCATTCGTCCAAGGTCTTCAGAAAAGTATTGCAGGTTGATTTCAGGAGAGTTCCCACATCAATTCCCTCCTGTGAAACAACCAGAGTGGAAGACTCCTTTATCTTGCCAAAAAAGAAAAAGCCGAATTGTGGAATGTCCTTAAAGGACAATCTAATGTATCTATCCATTTTGCTGGACAAATACATGTATCAGTCATAAAAGAAAAAGAGTGAGTGAATCAAACTTGTCTATTAACCATACACAAGCCTTGCCCTCAATCTAATTCTTCACACTCACCCACCACTCCAGCTGTAGGCAACAACTTCTTTCAACTCAACAAAATACTGTGCCAGGTACTGGCCACAAAGCCCTCACAGACATGAAATGGAATCATGAGAACCGAAGACCGGAGGGATCGATGGGAAAATGTCTCCCATTGACTGAGGAAAATGAGGTTCCACAGAAGAAGAAATCACAAATCACAAATCCCACATCACTTGCTTTCAGAATTTTTTTTTTTTTTTTGGTTTGTTTTCAGTACAGATGAGTCCAAGGGGTGCCAGCACCTGGAATTCCTTTGGATACTTAATCAATTTTTTCCTCCAAGTTATTTTACTTTTTTGTACCATTTTTCCTCTGGATATTGATATTAAAAAGTTGTTCATAAAACAGTCCACATCCCAACTGGAGAATGCAGAGTTTATTGGCCTCTATGTTTTCCTCAATTTCGTATTTCTAACAAGGTGCCAGGTGATATTGCTGACTGTAGAGCACACTTTCATTAACAAGTTCCCAGGGCATTTATTATAAGGCACTTTCTTCCTTGAATTAAAAATTGTTGTGTTCATATTTCCCCTTCCCTCTGGACCAGGGCTTCCCAACTCAGCACCACTGACATTTTGGGCTGGTTAATTTTTTTGTTGGGGGCAGGGGTGGGGAGCAGTGGCACTCTCTTGTCCATTTTGGGATGTTAAGCAGCATCCCACTGAACGCCAGTAGCACTCTCTCAGTTGTGACAACCAAAAATGTCTCCAAACACTGCCGAATATCTCTGGGGGTGGGGTGTTTGTGTGTACAAATTTGCCCTGAATTGAGAATCATTGCTTTAGACTAAAAATTCCCCAAGAGCAGGACTGACATGCTTTTTTGGTATCCTTTCCTCACCCCAAACCCAACACAGTGTCTTATGCACAATAGGCAGCTGATGAATGAATAAAAGAGCCTAAATGAAACTGAATAAAAAGAGTTAAATCACCTTTACTAGAAAAACTAAAAGCATATACCCTGCTAGTAACATAGTGTTCTTCTGTTTCCTAAGAGTAATTTAAAACCATTCACCAAAATCTGCAGATTCTTCATTCGTAGGCACTATTTGCATACTTGAACTTCTTTGAAAGCAGAGCAGAGACCCTCTCTGGTTAACGTGAGCCATTTAACATGTTTGTTAGCACCAGATAGACCCTTTAATATATGTTTGCAGGATGACTGATAATTTTATTAATAATGTTTACAATTGCACTCCCTGCTAAAGACGGAGAGAAAAAAAGCTGGCTCTCCATCTTTGAAAGCCCTAGTTTATTCCAATGTGCAACAATCACAACGGTGGAATACAATCCTGTTAGTCTCATTAAAGGTGGCAGACATCTTAGATGCCATATGGCATCTTAGTAGCCATACCTATAGAAATGTCTCTACAAGACAGGTAAGATTGTATTTTAAAAAGTGATGCAAACTGGAGGAGAAACATATTTTAGCAAGTCAGTACTAAAGTTAAAGTTTCCAAATGTTATCAATTAATTAATCCCAAATTCATCCCAGGAGGAAGGGAGGAAAATCGTATGCTTCCATATGTTGAAATGCACACATTTTTTCTCTGGTGAATTCTGTCACTTCTCTGAAAATGGTAAATTCCAAGATAATCAGGGATTATGTGAGAGTAAGAGTCACCTGTAAGCACCATCTGTTGCTACTTTTCATATGACTAAAACAAAATATTTTACCTCAGAGATGGACGCACCAGTTGTGGTAACTTCTTTTGCTTTATCTACTTGCTGAACAAGAAGGTCACAGTAGAATCTTAGTTCTGACATTTTGGTTTTCAGGTTTTCAGTGTTTTCAGCAAACTCTGTATAACAAAATGAAGATAATATAGTCATCAGAACGAATAACCAATTTGCTAGTTAGTATATAATACAGATAGTCAAATATATAACCTATACCCAAAGTTGGATGTTTATAGTACTGGTTACAGATGTGATACAGGTGAAGAATGGGGGCAAGAAAAACAGTAAAGGAGATTTTCAGTCTAAATTGTTTCTTGAACCAACTAATCATCAGTACAGAAAGAAGGAAATAGCACACCATCTGACCCACTCTTGTCAGAACTGGGAGCAGAGTCAAGGGTTCAGGGTTTTGGTCTCAGTTCTGTTACACAGCTTTCCCTATCTGTGAAATCGGTCATGGCTACTAACCTGCTAATACAGTACTCTGCTCACTCTTGGCAAACAGCATTCTATAACCTCTAATACCATAAACACTGGTGTTTTTGGCTAACACCTGGTTCAGCACGCTGCCTGTCCAGGATAATGGCACCCTCTGTGCACCTGCTGCCCCCTCATTAGCAAAGCACTCCAGCCACCATTGGTGCTGAGGTCTCAGCTATAATTACTACCACCTTTGTTTTCCTGTTCATGAAAAAGCTGCATGTTACCACCTGCTATGAGTCAGCCAAGAGCATCTAGAATTTGCTCCCAATTTACCATAAAGAACAACCAAGGAGGAGGCCCTTTTACTGTGTCTACCTGAAGATTTAAGCAAACCTGCCACACCTGTCATGAGAAAGATTCCCCAGAACACTTTTTCCCAGAGGCCTCCCCCTTCCCCTGCAATCTCTTCAGATGTACATACAGGACTAGGAGGGTGGTAACTGGGTCCCAGGCAGTAGGCCCTGGCACCCTTGCCCCAGTCTAAGGAGAAAGTTATTCCCAGGAGGCCCAATAATGTTGAATTGATGAACATTAAGCAACAGCAACTTGATAATTAAGTATCCATCCCATCCCAGGGGAAGGGAGGGACAAGCAGGGTGCTACTGCAGAAAACACCCTGATTCAAGGCTTCTCTGGCACAGCTATTCTTTACTGAAGGTCAACTTTATGCCTGATAGGGTACTAGACAGTTTTGCATATCATCACTAACCCTCAAGGTAATCCTTCTAAGGTAGGTACCTTCATAATTCCCCTTAAAAGATGAGGGAAATAAGGCTCAGAGAGATTACATAACCTGCAAAGCCATGATCTGAACCAACTGTTTGGCTTCAAAGCCTGTACTCTTTCCAATACAATATGATAAGTAAAAAGTTTAAAACAGATCCTGGCTTAAACTCCACTGAGTTATAGCATTTGCATGAAACAAAAAGCTGGCTAGGTGGTCAGAGGCAAGATAGCAAATAAGGAACCAGACATGCCAGTGGGTGATTCCCAAGGTTCCCAGACCCAAGGACAATTAATACTTGCCTTTCTCCTTCTGGGTCCTACTGTCAGTCAGGCAGGCCTTGGCTGACCCCAGGGCCACTAGCCACCGTTGTCTCTCAGCCACACTTCTGGCCTTCAGGTAGAAATACTGTTCCCCAGGGATTATCAGATCCATGCGTGTATTATCTACAGAATGAACTGGGTGCAAGGCAGAAGGAGGTCAGAGACCTAGAAAAGCCCAATCTGGAGTAACCTCCACCCCACCCAATTCCTTGATCTCAACAGGTGCCAGTGACCCAAGGCTTCTTCTAAGACAGGATGCCAGCCCTCACTACCTCTCCTAGTTCGCAGCAAGTTCTGTTTACCTATCTCTTCCTAGATGCCTCTATTGATCAAGAGCAAAAACTTTGCAATTGGCTCCAGGGCATCACCAAGGGTCTAATAAGAATCACAGAATTCTATTTCTCAGAATAGAGAAAAAAAATCTCTCTTTTGGCTTGGGTGTGTTTAGCTGCTCAGAGGCTAAAGAGGCTTGCATGATAACAAGGGGATGCTCTTTATACTCTGGGGTTTATTGGGCAGCAATCAAGAGCACAATGTTTCTTCTCTTCTTCTCCTGATGAGTCAGACCAATAATGTAAGTGTTCCCTCAGAGTCCTTCAGAAGAAGGAACAAGTGAACCACTCTCCTTCACCCACCTACCCACTCCACAAATTCCCATCTAACCTGTTTCTCTTCTGAGCCTTGTATCTTCTCAAGCATGTTTCAAGATTCCCGAAACCAAGAAAGAATGCTTTGTTAGGTTTTTGCTTGTTTTGAATGTGTGGTGGTGATGGTGGTGGTAGTGCTATGCATTGTGTGTATGTTTCATACTGCAGTAAAAAGATTTAAATAAGCTCTGCAAATAGCCACTGGCCCCAGCTGAGCAGGTGACTAAAGAATGAGCACAAGGTAAGTGGTAAAGCACATTGCTTTCATTTATCTTTATTACCTTTTAACCAACCTCCTTGTAAAGGCTGGCTATGATTTTAGGTTTTATTTGCAAGGCTTTCTTTTGGGACATACACTATCTATCTTGATTTGTACTATGAGAGCAGCAAAGAAGGGTGTGCAGAGGCCAATGCTTTTTTTTATTTTGGGGGGCAGAAAAAAATAAAAAATAAAACCTGCCAGTCTCTTGGTTTCTTACCTTGAATTTCACAGACTGCCATTTGAATACTCCCTTTGCAACCTTTCCAGGCATCTTCAGGAGAATCATAATAGGATAATATCCCCCCACAGAGAAGGAACCATCGAGGCTGCCAACCTGAACACAGAAACAAGAGCATGGTCTCAATCACTGTCCATGCGTAAGGTGCCTCCCAGGACGCAGGAATAGTACCTAACATAGGGTGCCGTGTACCAGTTGCCAAGGAGCTTACACTACAATGGAAATTCAAAGGGAAAGAGTAGTCGGAAAAGACCTGTACATTTGATCCTATTTTTGAAAAATTAAAAACCAACACACACACAGGCATATATTTTTAGTTACATAATGTACAGAAGTCTGGAAGGGTCAGTAATAAGCACAGTGATGATTCTCTAGGTAGTTGGACTACAGTGATTTTTATTTTCTCTTTTCCTATTGTAGTATACTTTGCTATTTCTAACTTTTCTAAAATAAGTGATTATTGTGTTGAAATGTTATTTTCTCACAGAAAATATTAAAAATTATCCAAAACTTAGTGATGAGGCAAAAAAGAGTATAGTACCCTTTCACCATGTCATGTGAACCTGATGAAAAGGTAACATAAATACACACAATTTAGTATGTTACCACTGTAATGGAGAAATCTTAACACATTCAAAGGCTTGACTACTTTAATTTTAGTATCATGGATTTTCAGGAGACCAACTCTATACAGTAGAAATACAATCTTATCTAGTCCTCTCATACATCCTATATTCTAGTCAAACCAAATTTATTTGCTGCATTCCTGCCTCTGGCCCTTTGCTCAAGCTGGATTGCCTGCCTAAAACAGACAGTCGTCCCTGGCTATCTCTCCATTTCTAAACCCTACCATTTCCTCCCTAAATCTTTTCAGGTCCTCTCAGTCAGGTGTGGATATTCCCTTCTCTGAAATGAGATACATTTCTTGCATAAAACTCTGCTGTGGCTGAGGAAGCCAGAGAGAGGGCCAGTGGTGGCTTTGGGCTGAACCACAGGGGCTGTTCAGGTAGACGAGTCTGATGGGACCTTGGGGACAGATTCACAGAAACCAAGTGCATAAGATACCAATTGATGCCAAAATGATGTCATTTTGGAAAACTAAATTAGTAATCAGGAGGCTAAATAGTCAGCACTAAACCTAAACTCCAAGCTCAGGAGTTAGGTGGGCAGGTAAGATGTTTCACTCACCATTTACTTCACAAGGGTCTGATTTTCTAGGGACCAGAATACTCACGCCTGACAGATACCATGTCTCTTACTTCCTTACACAAAACTGGATAAACACTGGTTGTCACCATCCACTCTTCAATAATTCATACCACAAATTACCATTCATACCATGATAGGAAATATCTTTTTCCAACCAAGGATAAGTAATCTTTTCTAAGACTACCACTTATCTTCCTCTTATTACATTTTATATTGGGTACTTTCTTCATAGGTTCTCAGGGTGGACCCTGGATCCTTTATTGGATACCAGGAACCTCATGACCTTATCTCCACACTGAGACAAGTCAATTCCTGGCAGGCAATCCTCTGGGAATGAACTTGTAAATTTTTATTTCAGAACGTGACATATCCCGATCTTAGTTTCAAATTCTAAAGAAACCCAAATGTGAAGGCCACACTGATCATCAAAGTCTTGTTGAGAAGAGAATTAGAACTCCTAGAACTAGACTTATCTGATGATGCTTTAGCCCTTTGCAAGGGATCTGATTATTTATACCTTAAGCCACCTCCCCTCACTGGAACATAAGAATCAATTTCTAAGAACCTGAAAAAGAGAAGATGCCTTTGAAAGCACCTAGAAAGAGAGGGAGGGAAGCATATCTGGAGGACAGTGTTTAAACCCATCAATAAAAACATATCATGCCTGAAGGCAAGATACCCCCTGGACTTTTCAAGTAAGTGAGCCAGTAAATGCCGTTTTACTTATGCCTTTTGAGTTGGGATTTTCCACAAACAAAAAGATTTCTGAAGTACCATGTGATCATCTCAATAAACTTAGGAAAAGCCTTTGACGAAATCCAACACCCTTTCACACAACACGCTAGGAATAGAAGGGAACTTCCTCAATCCGATAAAGGCATCTATGAAAATTCCACATCATAAACATCATACTTAATGGCTAAACTGGATGCTTTTTCCCTAAGATGAGGAACAAGACAAGGATACTGCTTTTATCATGCTACTTCTATTCAACATTGTACTGGAAGTTCTAGCCAGGGAAACTGGCAAGAAAATGAAATTAAAGGTATCCAGAATGGAAAGGAAGAAGCAAAAATATCTCTATTTGCAGACGAAATGCTTTTATATATAAAAATATATATATAAAAAAGAAATCCACTAATAAAAACTATTAGAGCTAATAAAGAGTTCAGCAAGGTTGCAGGATACAAGATCAACATACAAACGTGAACTGTTTTTCTATAAAGTTGCAAGAAGCAATCTGAAAATGAAATTAAGAAAACAATTCATTTACAACAGCATCAAGAAGAATAAAATACTTAGGAATAAATTTAACAAAAGAAGTGCAAAACTTAAATTCTGAAAACCACAAAACATTGTTCAAAAAATTAAAGATCTAAATAAATGGAAAGACTTCCAAGTTCATGAGTCAAAAGACTAAATATTGCTAAGATGGCAATACTCTCCCAATTGATCTACAGATTCAAGGAAATCCCTATCAAAATCCCAGCTGATTTCTTTGTAGAAATTGATAAGGTGAATTTAAGATTCATATAGAAACCCAAGGGACCCAAAATAGCCAAAACAATCATGAAAAGGAAGAACAAAGTCACACTTCCTGATTTCAAAACTTACTACAAAGCAACAGTAATCAAGACAGTGTGGTATTGGCATAGGATAAATATACGGATTAAAGGATTAAAATTGAGAGTCCAGAATTAAACCAATCTATGTTCAACTGATTTTCAATGAGGATGCCAAGACCATTCAATGGGAAACAAGAGCCTTTTTAACAAATGGTGCTGGGACAACCGGATAGCCATATTAAGTTGGACCACTATGTACAAAAATTAACTCAAAATGGATCAAAGACCTAAATATAAACACTAAAATTCTGAGAAGAAAACACTAGTGTAAATTTGAGTGACTTTCAATGTGGCAGTGATTTCTTAAATATGATACCTAAGCAACAAGAGAAAAAAATTGATAAACTGCACTTCATCAAAATTAAACACTTTTGTGTAGCAAAGGACACTATCAAGAAAGTAAAAAAAATAACCCAAAGAATGGGAGAAAATATTTGCAAATTATATATTTGATAAGTGACTTTATCTAGACTATATAAAGAACTCTTACAACTCAATAAGACAGACAAAAAACCCAATTAAAAAATGGACAAGGGATCTGAATAAACATTTCTCCAAAGGTATACAAATGGCCAATAAGCACATAAAAAATTATCAGCAATATCAGTCATAAGGAAAATGCAAATCAAAATCACAATGAGATACCCAACTTCACATTCATTAGGATGTGGATAAATCAGAACCATTATACACTGCTTGTGGGAATGTAAAATGGTGAAGCCACTTTGGAAAGCAGTCTGGCAGTTCCTCAAAAAGTTAAACATAAAGTTGCCATATGACCCAGCAATTCCCCACCAATTGCACAACCAAGAAAAATGAGAACATGTCTACCCAAAAACTTGTATAAGAATATTCACAGGAGCATTATGTGCAACAGCCAAAAGATGGAAACAATGCATATCTATCAACTGATGAATAAATAAATAATAAAATGTGGTAAATATCCACAAATGGAATATTTTTTAGCCATAAAAAAGAATGATGTGTTGATACCTACATCAACATAGGTGAATTTTGAAAACACTATGCTGAGTGAAAGAAGCTAGTCACAAAAGACCACATATGGAAACCCAGCCCTTTTTTGGCTGAGAAATAGGGAAGACCCAACTGTTAAAGCAAGGCCCCAAAACAAACCCAGGTCTTGCCGACCAGTAGAAAATAGAGTACCACTGGAAGCCAGCAGATTTGTATTACCACACACAGTGAACTTTCTGGGGTGCCCAGTGCCTACCTCTCATCCCTGTGACAGGCCATGGTGGACAACTGATTTAGGGGAGAAGACTGGAGGGAAGAGCCAATCTGAAAACTTGTCAGGGAGAGAAAAAAGAAAAGATAGAGCTCAAAGTCAACCAACAAGAAAACCTTAAGCAAAAGAGAGAAAACAACCTCCAGAATAAACCAATCAAGAAAATTAATGCCTAGACACTGGCAGAAAATCCTGAGCCACATCAGGAAATGGGAAGATATGGCCCAGTCAAAGGAAGAAACTAACATTTCAACTGAGATTAAGGAGTTGAAACAACTAATTATAGATGTTCAAACAAATCTTTTAAATCAACGAGGTAAGAGAGAATGTGACAAAAGAGATGAAAGATATAAAGAAGACACTGGGTGGCCATGGAGAAGAATTCATAAGCTTGAAAAAACAAATGGCAGAACTTATGGGAATCAAACGGGCAATAGAAGAGATGAAGAACACAATGGAAACATGGAGAGGCAGAAGGAAGGATCAATGAGATGGAGGACAGGACATCTGAAATCCTGCATACAAAGAAACAGATAGGGAAATGAATGGAAAAATATGAGCAAGGTCTCAGAGAACTGAATGACAACATGAAGCACACAAATATACATGTTATAGGTGTCCCAGAAGGCGAAGAGAAGGGAAAAGCAGCAGAAGGAATAACAGAAGAAATAATCAATGAAAATTTCCCAACACTTATGAAAGACATAAAATTACAGGTCCAAGAAGCATAGCATACCCCAAAGAGAACTGATCCAAATAGACCTACTCCAAGATACTTACTAATCAAATTTTCAAATGTCAAAGACAAAGAGAGAATTCTGAAAGCAGCAAGAGAAAAGCAATCCATCATACACAAGGGAAGCTCGGTAAGACTATGCAGATCTCTCAGCAGAAACCATGGAGGCGAGAAGGCAGTAGTATGACATATTCAAGACACTGGAAGAGAAAAACTGCCAACCAAGAATCCTATACCCGGCAAACTGTCATTCAAAAATGAGGGCGAGTTTAAAATATTTATAGGTAAACAGACATTGAGAGAGTTCAATGAACAGGGGACCTCCTCTAAAGGAAATACTAAACAGATAGGAAAAGACAGGAGAGAGGCTGGGAGAAGAGTGTAGAAATGCAGCTATCAGGAGATAGAGGGTAGAGATAGGGCATTTGATGTTGAAAGAGTATAGAATGTTCTAGAGGATTGATTTTGTAGATCTAGAAATGGATAGCACAATACAGTGTGATAGTAGCACAATACTGTAAGTACACTGAAAAAGATGACTGTGAACACAGTTGAAAGAGGAAGGTTAGGGGTCTGTATGATACTAGAAGGAAAAACAGAAGATAAAGACTGGGGTTGTATAACCTAGTGAAACCTAGAGTGGCCAATGAGTATGATTAAATGTACAAATACAAGAATGTTTTTGCATGAGGGAACAGCAAGAAGGAATGAGGCTATGAGGTATATGCAATGACGTGAATGGACTGTGAGGATGGTAGGTTGAGTGAAATAAACCAGAAATGAAAAGACAAACATTATAATGCCTTACTAATATAGAATAATAACAATGTGTAAACTCTGAGAATTGAATATGGGAGCACGGGTTATAAGGGGAAGGCTTATGTAAAAGTTCCTAGATTGTAAGCTCTTACAGCAGTCACATTTATTCATGAGATGTAACAGTTATTTCCAAATTTTGAGATTCTGAGCTGTTTGTGTGTGACGTGGTTGGTCCCTAGAGCTTCAGGTATCTGTGTGGCACCTGGGACTCAGAACCAGAGTTTGGTAGCTGTGAGTGTTGGCATTACCCCACAAATCAACTGCTAAAGAGGCTGAAAAGGAGAACAGACTTCAATTGGAGATATGAACAAAATGGACTTAAAGTTTGAGATTGGGGTAGATCAGACTAAAGGGTAGAGGATGATATCAACCATGTCCTAAAACTTTGGCTTCTGTGAGGGAACAAGGGAGGAGATGGTTATATGGTGCAAAATCTGTATTTTCTATAGCATACCATATAATTTAACTTATATGGTCAGTTTACTCAAACGCTGTAATTACATGGAATCTTGACTAGGGAGTGAGACCTTGTTGTTTGTGCAGGTTAGCATGAAGCCCCGATACAATCTAGAGTAATATAGGCAGAGAATAAAAAGTGTTTGCAAAGCCCCCTTGAGGGACTGTGGAAAAATGTGGAAATATTCAACTTCCCCAGCTTGGGAATTCCTGATGTTATTGCAAACACTGGGAGCAACCAGCTTAATAGACTGAGCCTCGACAAAGCTTGTCTTTATAAAGCTTGTTACTGCAAAGGAAAGGCTAAGCTAACTCATAATTGTGCCTAAGAGTCACCCCTGGGGGCCTCTTTTTTTGCTCAGATGTGGCCTCTCTCTCTAAGCCTACTCATGTGGTAAACTCTCTGCCCTCCCCACTACAGGGTATAAATCTCCTTGGCAATGTGGAAAATGACTCCCGGGGATGAGCTTGAATCCTGCATTATGTGATTGAGAAAGCCTCCTGGACCAAATGGGGAAAGAAAATTGAAACAAAATAAAGTTTCAGTGGCTGAGAGATTTCAAATGGAGTGGAGAGGTCATTCTAGAGGTAACTCTTAGCGTTATATAGACATCCCCGTTTAGTTTTTAGTTTATTAGAATAGTTAGATGGAAATAGCTGAAGCTGCTGAACTGCAATCCAGTATCCTTGATTCTTAAAGGTGATCGTGTAACTACACAGCTTATATGGTGTGACTGTGTGATTGTCGAAACCTTACGGCTCACACTCCCTTTACCTAGCGTATGGACAAATGAGTAGAAAAAGGTGGACAAAAAGTTAATGAATAATATGGAGGGGGGGGGTATGGGACATTTTGGGTGGTGTTCCTACTTTTATTTCTATTCTTATTTTTATTTTTTGGAGTAATGAAAATGTTCAAAAGTTGATTCTGGTGATGAATATACAACTATATGATCTAACTGTGAACAACTGTGTTATACTTCGGATGACTGTATAGTATGTGAGTATATTTAAATTAAAAAATAAAAAAAAGAAGCTATAATATTAGTCAAGAAACAAGGCTTTCCGGTTTGAAATAGGGAATAATCCAAGTTAGAAAATAATTAAGAGTTCGGATAAACATAAAGAAAATAAAAGCTGAAAGAAGAGCTGATGTGTGCCAGGAAGACTTTACAGAAGAGGGGGGATCAAATCTGACTTTGATAGGTAGGTATAAGAAGGGCAGGCATTCTTAGCAGAAGGAAGGCCAAGAACTAAGGTAATAAAGTGCTGCTTCCTAATCACTTGGGGAAGGTGAAGAGAGGGGGGAATGCTCAACATTTATCTCCAAGATTACTATATTTAATAATTTTTTTCTGCTTTTTAAATATGTGTTTCATTTGAGGATAAATGTAGAGGATTTGGCATAACGGTGGTGGTGTAGGTGGTGGTGAGCTCAAGAACAGGTAAATTTCTGGGCAGTCTAAGTGTTACAGGAAAGTTACTATAAGATACAGGGTGGCAAATAGAAGACTTTGTCCCTACTTTCTCTTGCCCACAGCAGACATCACTCATCAGTCATGTTACTCTTTCCCCTTGAGCTAGGAGGTAGCCTTACATTTTGCCTCCGGCAGTCACTTTAACTAGCTCTGGCACAGGGGGTGACATTTATTTGACATTCTTCCTAGGAAGCCAAAAAGTTCCAGGCTCTGAAGATCATTATTTCAAAACTGCTACCAGCTTGTTCTTTTCCCACGTAGCATAGCCGCCCTTCTTTGTGCAACAAGCAACTGTTTGCAAAATTAACTTACTTATCTTTACCCAGAAGGTTTTTTCAGTCTAACTAATATTGAAAATAAGTATTTTTTTCAATGAGTATAACTTTCTTCGAAAAATACACACTTATATTTGGATCTAAACTGGCATGGTTCATGCTTTTCCACAACTGTCACCATTTTAAAATCAAAATTCTTATTCCTTTAAAGATCCAAACCAAACCAAAAAGTATTCCTTATGAGTCATACCCCCATCTGACTAAAAAAATACTGTGGCTTCCCTTCTTTTTTCTAGCAGCCTTGTGACAAGTAGATCATCCAAAAACATCCCTCTAAAAAAAAAAAAAAGCTGCATTAAATAGACACTTACATTTTTTTTTTTTTTTAATTTATTTTTAAATTTTCATATAGAGAAATTCACTCTCTGGTAAACAGTTCTGAGTTCTGATAAATGTACATTCCTATAACCACCATCAAAATAATCAAGATACAGAGAAAGTCTACAACCTCACCAAAAAAAACTTCCCTTGTGCTACTCCTCTGTAGTCAAACCCTCCCTCACCCTTTAATCCTGGCCAACCACTGTTGTATGTTCATTAAGTTCAAAATATTTTCCAATTTTCTTGGAAACTTCCTCTTTGGGTTATTTTGAAGTACATGGTTTAACTTCCTAGTATCTGGTGATTTTCCATATCTTTCTGTTATTGATTGCTAGCTTACTTCTGTTACAGACACAAATTTAAATTTGCTAAGGTTTCTACTATGGCCCAGAATATGGTTTATCTTGGTGAATATTCCATGTGCACTGGAAAAAACTGCAGCATTCTGCTGCTGCCACTCAAGGGATTATTCCATAAATGTCTATTAGGTCAAGTTGGTTGAACACCTTTAGATCTTCTCTACCCTTGCTGATTACTGTCTATTTCTTCTATGGGCTACCGAGAGAAGAATGTTGAAGTTTCCAAGTGTGACTATGGATTTGTCTATTTCTTCTTTCAGTTCTATCAGTTTTTGTTTCATATATTTTGACTTTCTGTTTTTAGATGCATAGAGATTGCTGTCTTTTTTTTTTTTTTTTTTTTAAACCTTTTAATTTTTAAAACTCTGGTGAAATATGTTTCCATATGATAGCCCTTAAAAAAAATTAATGTAAACCAACCTGCCTGTGGGTTAGTCACACTATACAGACTTCATAGTGTTTAAAGATCCCTAGATATCTCAGAGCATCTGCAAATGTCAGGATTGCTGTCTTCTTGAATTCTTCTTGAAGAATTGACCCTTTTGTAATTATGCCATGCCTCTCTTTACCTGCCACAATTTTCCTTGTTCTGATATCTACTTCATCTGATATTAAGATACTGAGGTGTTTTTTTTTTTTAATTACTGTTTGTGTGATACATTACCTAACTACTTAACCTGTACATCTGTAGCTTTCACTAAATTTGGGAAGTTTTCAGCCATTATTACTTCAAAAGTTGTTTCTTCACCAATCTCTTTCTCCTCTCATTATGGGACGCCAATGCCAAAATGTTAGAACTTTGGTTAATGTCCCATGGTCCCTGAGGCTTTGTTAATTTTTTTTCAATATTTTTTCTCTCTGTTCTTCAGATTGCATAATTTCTACTGATCTATTTTCAAGTTCACTCACTCTTTCCTCTGTCATCTCCATTCTTTTACTGTGCTCATCTAAAAAGTGAATTTTATTTCAGTATTATACTTTATAGTTCCAAAATTCCAATTTGGTTCTTTTACATGGTTTATATTTCTCTGCTGAAAATTTATATCTTTTATTTATTTCAAGAGTATTCATCTTTACATCATGGAGCAGGTTATAATAGCTGCTTTAATTTAAAGTATTTTCCTAATAACTCCAACCTCTGAGTCGGCTCAAGTTTGGCCTCTGTTGATTGTCTTTTCCTTTGAGAACTGGTCAGATTTTTCTGGTTCCTGGTGTGTCAAGTAATTTTGAATTGAATGGATATCTGAATATTAAGTTGTGAGACTCTGGGTCCTATTCAAAATCCTCTGTAGAATTTGCTTTTATTTTTTTTTTATTTTAGCATTATATAACTTCATTAGGTTCAGACAGCAAGTTCAGTCTTGTGTTTTATGGGTGGTTGCTCTACATCAGTTCAGTTTTCCAAGTCTTTACTTTTCTGTTTGTGTCTGCTCCTCAGAAACACCATCACTCATGAATTGGTTTGAGACCTGGGCAGTGGTTTATACTGTAGCTCAGTTCTCAAAACCCTTGCTATGTTTTTTTGGGTGTGGTCCACACATGTGCAGCTTGGGAGCAAGAGTTGGACTTGGGATGGTTCCTCTACAGAATTATAATTCTCCTCCAGCTCTTTCCTCTTGGGGATTTCCCCAACTCTCTGGCTCCCAGGGGCTCCTTTTCTGCTCCTTTGGCAAGAAAGAAAGACTCTCACAGAGTTTTAGCCTCTTGTGCTATCACACTATTAGCCTCTTGTGCTACTGTACTGTTCTGTCAGCTGGGCCCAACCTCAGGCTAAAATGGCAAGTAAAAAGAGGAAAAAATAAAAATCTGAGGATTCTCTCACAGACTCTTGGCACAACAATAATTCTTTTCCAGTTCCTCTATCCAATGAGACAGGTGTTTTCTCAGGTGCTGGGGTCCCACACCATCACTACCACGGCATGGCAATAGAGTCCCACAACCTGACTAGGCCTCAAGGCAAGGCTGGAAGAGGAAAAAAAAAAAAGAGAGACAGGAGAAAAACACAGAGATTCGCCCCACACTCTCATTTGCAGGGGTTTTTTCTTGAGGTTCTCTGGTCAGAAAGATGGCCTGCTATGCCCCCATTTAGCATACCCTGAAGTGAAAGTCAGAAGATAAAACAGGGAGTAAAAGAAACCCAGAAAAGTCACCACAATTGGTCATTCTTCGGGTTTTGTCTTCCTTGCCCAGTCTGCCTGCTATCATTTACTTTTCAGTGTCCTCATGTAATGGCTCTTTGTATTCTATTCAGGGTTTCCAGTTGTAATCAGTGGGAGAGAGAGGCTATAGTCGGCCTACACTCTTAAATAGAAAGGTAGGATGCCCACTAAGTGAAATGTCAGCCTTGTGCTTGGGTATAACTCTAGCATTCTGCCTATAAACCCATCATAGTTCCTTCTGAACTTCTGTCAATTAGGGTATTAAGGGAAATCAGAAGTTTACAATCTTACTGTTTAACAGGAAAAACGGATAAAAAGAAAATACTGACATATTGTGAATAAAAAAAATCAAAACAAAATGCTGCTAAGAATGGGATATTTAAATCCTTTATAGTAAATTAAGCCAAAAGTGAAGGAAAGGTGCTTTTTCACTAACCATAAGAAAAAACACAGACCATCAATAAACAGGAGAAGCACAGGAGAAGCAGAGAAGCAAAAGGGTCAAATAAGTCCCTTAAATTCTCTCAGCATCAGCTTCCTTTTCTCCAAAATTACAGTGAGTTCAGCAAGTCTATGTAGTCTCTTCCAGCTTTCAAAACCTATAGATCTCTGTTCTGATACAACAGAAAAGGAAACTCAATTCTTTCCCAGAATCTATTTCAAGAGAAAGTTAACCAATGTCAAGAAAGTAATGTGAGATTAAGTTTCTTGTAGGATTGACAATCTTTCTGAAGAAAAAAAAAGCCTTAGTTTCCACAGCCAGGTCAGTTAGTAAGACCCTTGCTGAGGCTGGGGAGGAAGGAAGAAGGAAAAGAGACACCCCTCCTGGTAATGGATAATAACTAAGCATTAGCTAAATTACAGGCTTCTTAATTTACCATTAACTCCCAAAGTGTCTTCTGAGCAGTTTCAATTTGTCAGGCTTGGAGACTCAGAGAAAAGAACACCAGAATCCTCAAGGAGTGATAGTCTAGTGGGGAGTCAGGCATGCAGATGGTGACGAGACTAACGGTAATTACAATGCTTTTTTTTTTTTTTAATTTTAAAATTACTTTTACAATGCATTATATCAAATTCTCTTTAGAACTTTCCATTAGAGCCTGCTGTAAATCACTTCTCCTGTAGGATTTGGGCTGCCAAGCTGAATACTTATTTGTTCTGGAATGTGCCTCTTACATCTCCCACCATCAACTTAGTAGAGAATCAGGGAGGCAGAGAAAGATCTTGCTCGTAACATCCAGATGTGTCACCTTGAGCACATCACTTAATTCTGGGCGTTATTTCTCAATTTACAAACTGAGAGAGATAGACCAAACAGTATCTAAGGTTCTTTTCAAGTTTAACGTGTCATCTTTCTCCTGACTACAAAGTCTCTCTCAATGGTGTCAGCATTCTTTCACCATCCAAACTCCAATCTGTGCTCCACTGCCCCGGGTCAGTCACTAGGTCCTTCCCAATCACCATCACTTCTACTCTTAGCCTCAATACTCCACTGCTCCCGCCAAGGGGCATAGAGTGTGTGAAGTCATGGAAGCATACAGAGTTAAGCAGACTTGGTTCAAAATGTAATAGCTGTACTGAGAGGAGTGAAGCTGTGAGACACGCAAGGAGGTGAATGGATCCTGTAGACAATATTTTGAGTGAACTACGCCCGAAACAAAGGCAAACAATGCCTTGCCAATATGGACTAAATACAATGTGTAAAATCAGAATTGAACCTTAGAGCACAGCTTATCAGGGGAACAAACTGTAATGGTCCTAATGGTCCCTAGATTTTAAGCTTCTTATAGCAGTCACATCTGTTCCTGAATTGTAATGGCTATCTCAAGATTCCAAGATGCTGATCCCTTTGTGTATAACCTGATCGACCCCTGGAACTTTGGTTATCTGTGTGACACCTGAAACGCAGAGCTAGAGCTCAGCAGATACGAACATCAGTATTAGCATATAGAGTAACTGTTAAAAAAGCAGAAAAAGAATCCAGACTTCAACTAGAGATATGAATGAAGCAGAAGTGGTTAGGACTAGGGCAAATCAGACCAAAGGGTCAAGGACGATACTGACCACGTCTTAAAACTTCAAATTCCATGTGAGACCAAGGGAAGAGACATTTAGTTGGTGCAAGATCTATATTTTCTAAACAGTTTATCTTACACAGTTCGTTCAAATATCATAATTACATAGAACTTTTAATAGGAAGTAAGACCCGGTAGGTTCGCATAGGTTAAGTATGAAACAGCGATACATCCGAAAGCAATTTGGACAGAGAATAAAAATACATATGCAGGGCCCCCCTGAGGAGCTGGGGGAAAATGCAGAGGTGTTGGGCTTCCTCACCTGGATTGTTGCTGATGTTCTCAAAAACACTGAGGACTGGCGGTTTGAAGTGCTGAGCCCTCTATCATGGGACTTGCCTTCATGAAGCTTGTCACTGCAAAGGAGAGGCTAAACCTGCTTGCAATTGTGCCTAAGAGTCTCCCCTTGAGTACTTCTTTGTTGCTCAGATGTGGCCCTCTCTCTGTAGCTAAGCCAACTCAGCAGGTGAACTCACCACCCTCCCCTGACGTGGGATCTGACTCCCAGGGGTGTAAATCTCCCTGGCAATGTGGGATATGACTCCAGAGGATGAATCTGGACCTGGCATCATGGGATTGAGAACATCTTCTTGACCAAAAGGGGGATGCAAAATGAAACGAAATGAAGTTTCAGTGGCTGAGAGATTCCAAGTGGAGTCAAGAGGTCACTCTGGTGGGCATTCTTAAGAACTATATAGATAACCCTTTTTACGTTTTAATGCACTGGAATAGCTAGCAGTAAATACCTGAAACTATCAAACTGCAACCCAGTAGCCTTGACTCTTGAAGACGATTGTACAGCAATGTAGCTCACAAGAGGTGATGGTGTGATTGTGAAAGCCTTGTGGATCACACTCCCTTTATCTAGTGTATGGATGGATGAGTAGAATAATAGGGACAAAAAACTAAACGAAAAATAGGGTGGGAGGGGGGATGTTTTGGGTGTTCTTTACTTTCATTTTTTTATTCTTATTTTCACTTTTTCTGGTACAAGGAAGATGTTCAAAAAATAGATTGGGGTGATGAATGCACAACTACATGATGGTACTGTGAACAACTGATTGTACACTTTGGATGACCACATGGTATGTGAATATATCTCAATAAAATCGAATAAAAAAATGTAATAGCTGTGAGACTCTAAGTTAACTACTTATCTTCTGTACCCTGATTTGTTCATCTGTGAAATGGGAGATAATCCCTTCCTCCGCGCCTCCCTCATCTTCTTGCCCCTGTATTTCAGCTTTCCCACTTCCCTCATCACGTTTCAGGCAGCTTAATCTTTCCTTAGATACAGTTCTTTCCTCCTATTCAGAAACCCTGAGTGATTCCCTGTCACACCAAACTAAACTCTCAGTTTTGGCTTAATAATCTAACCGCATCCTAAAAACACCCCAATATTTCCTCCTGCTCCCCCCCAAAAGGACTCTTCTTTTTAGTCCTACTAGTTTCTTCAGCAAAGGTCCCTTCTGCTCCCTAGTAGTTCCCTCACCTTCCCCCTTCTTCCTGGCCAATTCTACCTACGCTTAGTGCCACTTCTTTCATGAAGTTGCCCCAAGTCATTCATGAAAAAGGACTCCGTCTACTTTTCTCTTGAAAAAGGTAGGCCTGTTCCTTGGCCAGTTTTACACCTTCTTCTTACCTTCTTCCCTCCTCATTTCCAGATGCTTACACACTGGCCTCAGAATCTGAAGGGCTGGTTTTTACCTAATTCATGCATAGTGACCAGTAGAGGGAGAAAAGCAACGAGCCATCAGTATTGTCAATCTGGATGAACAAAGACTTTAACGTTCCAGCCTGTCATGGAACTGCTTTTTAAATCACAGTAAAGACACAGAGAATGACAGGTAACACCTAAACTGTGCTAGGACCAGCTATATGCAACATGGTCCCTCTAATCCTTGCCAAGCAATAGCTTTGGGGTAACTACCTGATCAAATTTGCTAATTTAGCTGGAAGGACATTTTCATGGTTGAGAAGGATTTCAACTAGACTATTACTATGAGTCTACCAGACTACTCCTTGAGAACAATGATTATGTCTTACTCACGCAGTATCTCCAACACACACATAGGGTCTCAAAAGAAGTTAGTAATCAGTAAGTGTTTCTTGAACGAATGACTGGGGCTATTAAACCATGTTCAAGGTAGACTGTTGAAACAATTCCTCTGGAATTTAAAAATCAAGACAGAGCTGTCCTTGTCTTGAAATATATAGTAACAATTCTATCCAAAGGAAATGGAGTAGATTCTCAAGGAAATTATATTTTACTTCCTTTGATGTGTTAGGAATACTGAGAAAGGTCACCCCTCCCTCCAGCTAACTCAATATTAAGTATTATCCATCTTTCCATCTTTCCTTTGTACTGCCACATACCCCACAAGCCAACCCGAAAACAGAGAAATGTCCAAGCATTATAGCAGTTTGAGGACATGCCTCCTTTGCAGTCTCATTCATCTGTCTTGTGCCTGTTTTGTTGTCTGTCTCAAATCCATTCCTAATGGAATTTAACTAGCTTTGGCTCAACATAAGCAAGATGAAAGTATGGTAACAGGAAGTGGTAAGGATTAAACCCTGAGATTGCAACTGAGAACCACGATTTCAAGCTTCTTCAATCCACAGACCACTTCAATGACATAAAAACCCTGTGGGTCACTCCCAACATCTCCAACCACATCACACACTAGAATCAATGGGGAATACCAGTGTTGCTTTTTTTTTATTTTTTTATTTATTTTTATTTTTTTTTCCATTTTTGTTGAGATTGTTCAGATACCATACAATTATCCAAAGATCCAAAGTGTACAATCACTTGCCCCTGGGTACCCTCATACAGCTGTGCATCCATCACACTTAATTTTTGTTCAATTTTTAGAAACTTTTGATTACTCCAGACAAGAAATAAAGTGAAAGATGAAAAAAGAAAAAAAGAAAAGGAAACTCTAAACCTCCCCTATCCCTAACCAACCCCCCTCAATTGTTGACTCCTAGTATTGATATAGTACATTTGTTACTGTTTACGAAAAAAAGTTAAAATACTAACTGTAGTATATAGTTTGTAATAGGTATATAGTTCTTCCCTATATGCCCCTCTATTATTAACTTCTAATTGTATTGTCATACATTTGTTCTGGTTCATGAAGTGATTTCTAGTATTTGTACAGTTGATCATGGACACTGCCCACCATAGGATTCAGTTTTATACATTTCCATCTTTTGACCTCCAACTTTCCTTCTGGTGACATATATGACTCTGAGCTTCCCCTTTCCACCTCATTCACACACCATTCGGCGCTGTTAGTTATTCTCACATCTTGCTACCAACCCCCCTGTTCATTTCCAAACATTTAAGTTCATCCTAATTGAACATTCTGCTCATACTAAGCAAGAGCATCTACATTTCTTCCACAAGGCAAGAGGGAGAGTCAAAGAAGGTAGAGAGGCAAAAGAAAGAGGAAACAAAAAAAAATGACAGCTAGGAAGCAGCACAAGGAAAAATAACCTTAAATCAAAGTAGAATAAAGAATCAGACAATACCACCAATGTCAAGTGTCTAACATGCCTCCCCTATCCCCCCCCCATCTGCATTCACCTTGGTATATCACCTTTGTTACATTAAATGAAGCATAATACAATGATTCTATTAGTTGCAGTCTCTAGTTTATGCTGATTGCATCCCTCCCCCAATGCCTCCCCATTTTTAACACCTTGCAAGGTTGACATTTGCTTGTTCTTCCTCGTAAAAGAACATATTTGTACATTTTATCACAATTGTTGAATACTCTAGATTTCACCAAGTTACACAGTCCCAGTCTTTATCTTTCCTCCTTTCTTGTGGTGTCTCACATGCTCCCCATCTTTCTCTCTCAACTGTATTCATAGTTACCTTTGTTCAGTGTACTTACATTGTTGTGCTACCATCTCTCAAAATTGTGTTCCAAACCACACACTCCTGTCTTCTATCACCCTGTAGTGCTCCCTTTAGTATTTCCTGTAGGGCAGGTGTCTTGTTCACAAAGTCTCTCATTGTCTGTTTGTCAGAAAATATTTTGAGCTCTCCCTCATATTTGAAGGACAGCTTTGCTGGATACAGAATTCTTGGTTGGTGGTTTTTCTCTTTCAGCATCTTAAATATATCACACCACTTCCTTCTTGCCTCCATGGTTTCTGCCGAGAGATCCGCACATAGTCTTATGAAGCTTCCTTTGTATGTAATGGATTGCTTTTCTCTTGCTGCTTTCAGGATTCTCTCTTTGTCTTTGACATTTGATAATCTGATTATTAAGTGTCTTGGTGTAGGCCTCTTCATATCTCTTCTGTTTGGAGTACGCTGCGCTTCTTGGATCTGTAATTTTATGTCTTTCATAAGAGATGGGAAATTTTCATTAATTATTTCCTCCATTATTGCTTCTGCCCCCTTTCCCTTCTCTTCTTCTTCTGGGACACCAATGATACGTACATTATTGTACTTTGTTTCATCCTTGAGTTCCCAGAGACGTTGCTCATATTTTTTCATTCTTTTCTCCATCTGCTCCTTTGCGTGTAGGCTTTCAGGTGTTTTGTTCTCCAGTTCCTGAGTGTTTTCTTCTGCCTCTTGAGATCTGCTGTTGTATGTTTCCATCGTGTCTTTCATCTCTTGTGTTGTGCCTTTCATTTCCATAGATTCTACTAGTAGGTTTTTTGAACTTTTGATTTCTGCCGTATACATGTCCAGTTTTTCCTTTACAGCCTCCATCTCTTTTGCAATATCTTCTCTAAACTTTTTGAATTGATTTAGCATTAGTTGTTTAAATTCCTGTATCTCAGTTGAAGTGTACATTTGTTCCTTTGACTGGGCCATAACTTTGTTTTTCTTAGTGTAGGTTGTAATTTTCTGTTGTCTAGGCATGGTTTCCTTGGTTATCCAAATCGGGTTTTCTCAGACCAGAACAGGCTCAGGTCCCAGAGGGAAGAAATATTCAGTATCTGGTTTCCCTGTGGGTGTGTCTTAGAAAATTGCTCCACCCTTTGATGCCTCGGGTCACTGTGCTTTTCTGCCCAGCAGGTGACGCCTGTTAGCCTATAATTCTTGACTGGTCTGAGGAGGTATGGCTGTGTTCCCCCAGACTCTGGGGTCTGGTTCTAAATGGAAAGGGCCCCACCCCTTTCCTCCTAGAGAAGACAGACCCCTTAGGTGGAGGTCATTAGCCTTTCAATGGTCTCGCTCTCTGCTTGTGGTGTCTCCACCCTTCCCAGAGTCACAGCCCTGGAAACTGAAAATGACTGGGGCTTTCTCCACTGAGCCAAAAAAGAAACAGATAGTCCCCTTCAGACCCAGTCCAAGGCGACCCTCCAGCTCTCCCAGGTCAGTCGTCACCCCAAGCCTCTGTCTGTTTTTTGGGGCTGCGTACCTGTAGTGAGCAGTTCACACTCGCTACTTAAAACCCCAGTGGGAGCTCAGCTGAGCTATATTCGCTTGCTGGGAGAGAGCTTCTCTGTGGCACCACGAGGCTTTGCAGCTCGGGCTATGGGGGAGGGGGTCTCCCGACCTGGTTCCGCAGGTTTTACTTACAGATTTTATGCTGTGTTCTCGGGCATTCCTCCCAATTCAGGTTGGTGAATGATGAGTGGATGGTCTCGTTTGTCCCGCCGCAGTTATTCTGGATTATTTACTAGTTGTTTCTGGTTTTTTGTAGTTGTTCCAGGGGGACTACTTAGCTTCCACTCCTCTCTATGCCGCCATCTTGCCCGACCACCAGTGTTGCTTTTGATGGGGTGCCAATGAGGCAAGAATCTAATATCTCAAGTTCTTAAACAAATCATTAATTTTTGCTGGAAGCAAAAGTACAGACCAGTGGTACATAGAATTACATGGTCTATAATCATCATATCCAAAAATGGGCCATGTAACTGTCATAAGCGTGTAGAGTCAATACCAAAATTCTGATACCAGAGTTTAGTTGAATCTTTTCCTTCATAACTTACACCCCTGTGACTTTCAAAAGGAGGAGCTAATGAATTCAGGATACATATATTCTCTGAAGCTACAAGGAGACACAATTTGCACACAGAAAAGCTGAGTACACATAGACTGAATTTTCCTGGCATCATTAATCAAAACAGTTGTCCAATTAACCTGTCCTTAAGTGAACTATGTACCAGTGATGCCCATATATATATATATATATATCTCCTACTTCAATCCTCACGACAGTACCAGATTTGGCCATTATTATTGCTATCATTTTAAAACTGAGGCCAGGGAGATTAAGTAACTAACTCAAAGTTTCACACTAATAAGTAGCAGAGCAGAAGTTTGAACTCAGAGCTTTCTGATTCCAATGTTTTGTACTTAACCTCTCAAATATACTGGTCCATGACCCTGAACAGTGAAACCATAAATTTCATGGATAGAGCCGGCCATTGGATATCCACATGGTACCCCCACCTCATATCATACACAAAAATTACTTCAAAATAGATCAAAGTCCTAAATGTAAGAGCTAAAACTATAAGACTTTTAGAAAAAAAAAAAACAGAAAAGTAAATCTTTGTGACCTTGAGCTAGGTGATAGCTTCTTAGATAGGACACCAAAAGCACAGCAATAAAAGAAAAAAAAAAAGATAAATTGGACTACATCACAAGTAAAAACTTTTGTGCAGTAAATGACACCATCAAGAAAGTGAAAAGACAACCTACAGAATAGGAGGGAACATGTGCAAATCATATAACTGATAAAGAACTTGAATCCAAAATCTATAAATAACTCTTACAATTCAACAATTTAAAAAAACAAATTAAAAATGGGCAAAGGATCTGAGTAGACACTCCCCAAAGAAGAAATACAAATGACAAACAAATATATGAAAAGAACATTAACATCATTAGTCATTAGGGAAATATAAATAAAAACCACGAGATACAGCTTCTCACCCACTAGAATGGCTATTCTTAAAAAGTCAGACAATAAGAAATGTTGGTGAGGATGTGGAGAAATAGAAACCCTCACTCATTGCTAATGAGAATGTAAAATGGTACAGCCACTTTGGAAGTTTGGCAGTTGCTCAAATTTTTAAACAAACAGTTAAAACCATATGATCTGGAGATTCCAATCTAGGAATATATCCAAGAAAAATGAAAACATATGTTCAACAAAAACTTGTTCATAAAGGTTTATAGCCACATTATTCCCAACAGCCAGGAAATGGAAACACCCAAATGCCCATCAACTGATAAATGCATAAACAAAATGTGGTATATCCATACAATGGAATATCATCTAACAATAAAAAGGAATGAAGTACTGTTTCATGCTACAACACTGATGAACCTAAAAAACATTATGCTACGTAAATAAGCCAGATATAAAGGACCACTTATTGTATGATTCCATTTATATGAAATGTCCAGAATACATAAATCTAGACAGACAGAAGATTAGTGGTTGCCTAGGGTGAGGAAGTTGGGGTGGGGGTGATGGGAGTGACCACTAATGGAAATGGGGTTTCTTTTTGGGGTGATGAAATGTTCTAAAACTGATTGTGGTGATGGTTGCACAACTCTATAAATATACTAAAAACCATTGACCTGTACACTTTAAATGGGTGGATTTTACGGTATGTGAATTATTATCTCAATAACGATGTTAAAAAAAAATGATTGTGAGACCATGAGAATCTTGCTCTGGATCACTCACGTTCCAGATGTCCTCCAGGCACAAACATACAAAGACAAAAGTCACTTTCTTCCACCTGGGGGAAAGCAACATTATAGCATCAACTCAATGACAACCATCTGGCCAACAGGATGCAAGCTTTTGTTATTTTTGGAATGCAGCACTGCAATGTGCTTATGCCCTGATCTGCTGGAGGGCCTAGGAGACCTGAGCTGGCTGAGACTCATGGCAGAAGCCCACTGGTCTGCTGAGTGGGTGAGAAAGGGACCTAAAACTGCAAAACAGAAAGCTCACTGCACAGCTCAGAAAATTTCTTTGTGGCAACACATAGGCAAACAGCATACCATTAGACATTTAAACCTTCCTTATTCCTGAACTCCTCCCCAATCTCAACCCCAAAAGAGAGTCTGATATTCTAGGTCAAACACACTTTAAATATAGGTAATTAGGAATCAGCCAGCATTATATAATGATCAAGCAGGAACAACCTTTAAAAGTACGATGGACATGACTGCTGGGGATGGGCATCGTGGGATTGAGAAAGCCTTCTTGGACCAAAAAGGTGAAGAGAAATGAAACAAAATAAAGTTTCAGTAACTGAGAGATTTCAAATAGAGTCGAGAGGTCATTCTGGAGGTTCTTCTTATGCATTATATAGACATCCCTTTTTAGTTTTTAGTGTATTACAAGAGCTAGAAGGAAATACCTGAAACTGTTAAACTGTAATCCAGTAGCCTTGATTCTTGAAGATGACTGTGTAACTATATAGCTTTTATGGTGTGACAGTGTAATTGTGAAAACCTTGCAACTGACACTCTTTATCCAGTATATGGATATGGTCAGATGAGTAAAAAATAAAGTCAAAAAATAAATAGGGAGGGATAAGGAGTATGGGATGTTTTGGGTGTTCTTTTTAATTTTTATTCTTATTTTTATCTTTTTTTTTGGAGTAATGAAATGTTCAAAAATTGACTGGTAATGAATGCACAACTTATATGATGACACCGTGAACTAAGGATTGTACACTTTGGATAATTATCTGATATGTGAATATATCTCAATAAAATTGCATTAAAAAAAAAAAAAACAACTGTATAATCTCCCTTTACCCAGAGTATGGGCAGATGAGCAATAAAATAATGAAAAAAATATATATAAATAAATATATATAAATAATAAGGGGGGAGGGTGTTCCGGTTGTTAATGCCGCCAGAATGCAAAACACCAGAAACAGATTGGCTTTTATAAAAGGGGGTTTATTTGGTTACACAGTTACAGTCTTAAGGCCATAAAGTGTCCAAGGTAATGCACTGACAATCGTGTACCTTCACTGGAGGATGGCCAATGGCATCAGGAAAACCTCTGTTAGCTGGGAAGGCACGTGGCTGGCGTCTGCTTACTCCCAGGTTGAATTTCAAAATGGGAGATCTCCAAAATGTCTGCATCAGCTTCCAATGGCCATCTTCAAAATGTCTCTGTAAGCTGCAGCTACTCTCTCAGCTCCTATGCGTTTTGCAAAGTGTCCCTATTGGCTGTAGCAAGCTCACTCCTTCTGTCTGAGCTTCTTACATAGTGCTCTAGTAAACCAATCAAGGCCCACGCTGAATGGGTAGGGCCACAACTCCACGGAAATTATCCAATCAGAGTTATCACCCACAGTTGGGTGGGTTGCATCTCCATGGAAACAATCAAAGAATTACAATCTAATCCACACTAATACATCTGGCCCCACAAGATTGCATCAAAGAACATGGCTTTTTCTGGGGGACATAATACATTCAAACCAGCACAGGGGGGATAAGGGGTATGGGAGGTTTGGGTGTCCTTTTTATTCTTATTTTTTTCTTTATTTTGGAGTAATGAAAATGTTCTGGGGGGTTGATTGTGGTGATGAACGTACAACCATATGATGATAAGGTGAGCCATTGATTGCATACTTTGGATGGACTGTATGGCATGCGAGTATATCTCAATAAAATTGCATTAAAAAAACAAAAACTAAAATAAAACAAAAGAACAATCGGGGGTGTGTGATAACAGTATTACAGTATGTTTTTAAAAGAGTCATCTTTTACAAGATATGTACTGAAATTTTTATGGATGAAATTATATGACGTCTGGGCTTTGCTTCAAAATAATATGATGATCCAGCAATTCCATTACGAGGTATATACTCAGAAGAACTTAAAACAGGAATACAAATAGACATTGCACACTGATGTTTATGGCTGCATTATTCACAATTACCAATAGATGGAGGTGGCCCAAGAGTCCATTAACTGACGAGTGGGAGGGCAAACTGTGGTGTATACATACGATGGACTACCGTGAGGCTGCAGGAAGGAATGAAGTTGTGATGCATGCAACGATGTGAATGAACCATGAGGCCATTATACTGGCAAAATAAGACAGAAACAAAGGAAAAATACTGTATGGTCTCATCAATATGAACTAACTATAATGAGCAAATTCCGACGTAGGTTATCAGGAAATAGAGAGAGGGCAGAGACTGGGCAATTGATGCTTAAAGAGTACAGAATGTTTAATAAGGTTGATTGTAAAGGTTCGGAAATGGATAGCACAATACTGCGTGATAGTAACACAATATTCTAAGTGTAATTAACAAAGCAAAGCATGAATATGGTTGAAAGAGGAAGACTAGAATTGTGTTTGTCACCAGAAGGAAAGCTAGAGCATAAAAACTGGGACTGTATAACTTAGTGAAACCTACAGTGGATGATGAGAGTAGTTAATTGTACAAATAAAAGATTTTACATGAATTAAAACAAATTTATGTTACTATTACAGGCTGTTGATAATGGGATGGTATATGAGAAAAACTGCAATTAATGCAAACTAAGGTCTATAGTTAACAGTAACAGTGCAATATTCTTTCTTTAATTGCAACAAAGGCACTATACCAAGGCTAAATGTCAATAATGGGGGATTATAAGAGAAGGGTATAGGATTTTTTGCTTCTTTTTATGGAAGACATGGGAATGTTTTCATATAGATTGTGGTGGTGAATGGGTCATTACGTGATTAGATTACACCATTTTTTTCTACACTTAGGATGGACTTTTTTTGGTATGTGAATAAAATTGTTAAGAAACAAAAAATAATATGGAAGGGAGAAAAGTGGGAGAGGATATATATGAAAAAAGATTGGCTATGAATTAATAAGCATTGAATCAGGAAAAAAAAAAAAAAAGGAAGAAGAAGAAGAAGTACTGTTTAATGGAGCGCTGACTCTGGGGCCAGGATCCATGGAGTCTATCCTGGCTCTGCTACTTACTAACCATGTGACCTTGGGTGAGCTATTCTACCTGTGTGTCTCAATGCCTTCATTTGGAAAATGGGGATAACAAGGGTAACTGCTTCTCAAATTGTTGCAAAGATTAAATAAATTAATCCATATCGTACTGGACTGTTGCAACTGCTTCTCAAATTGTTGCAAAGATTAAATAAATTAATCTATTCTATGTTTAGAATAGTATCTGGCACATTCTGGGTGCTAAGTTTTTACTATACTTATAATTATTAACTTGTAAATCCCATCATTTTTATGCAGCTGGCAATGATAGAGCTGGGATCAGAATTTAGGTCTCTTGACTCCTGAATCAGAATTCTACTATAGAACATTAACTATTTCCCTGCATGCATAATGCCCCTTGACTGACTCATAGGGCTTGGAAGATGAAAATAACAAATGCACGGTCCCTAGAGTAGGACTCACACAATATGGGTGTTTGTAAAATGTTTAGTTCATTCCCTTTTCATCCCAGGTTTAACTTTTGAACATCTGAAGTGAAGGTTTGATATTAAATCTAAGAAGGCTCAATGTTCTACCAGTCAAAAGGCCGGAGTATGGTTCCAGACTGTTGAAGAAATCACATATAAGCTCTTTTTAAAAAAAAAAAAAAAAAAAAAAAAAATTTTTTTTTTTCCATTTTCCTTTGAAGAAATACAAGGTACAAGACACTTGAGCATGCCTAGCATTTTAGGGAAATTACTTTTCTTCCTTACTCATTCCTTATACTAACAGCACACTCACGCAAGTAATTTAGATGTTATTCTCAGGGCTTCGTGATATTACCAATGTTCAGCAACTAACATCAATTTAACTCAAGAAGCAAGAGAAACAAAATTAACTACCATATTTTAAAAAATACAATAAATGCTGTGAGTAAGATACAAAGATATGACCAGAGTAAGCTTTTAAACAATCTCATCATTTCTATCTTCACACACATTCACACCCCTACTTGTATACAATCACTACAGTGTTTAAATTAGCCTACAAGGCCCTACAAAATCAGGTCTCCCACCTACCCCTGCTGCTTAGTTAGAGCCTCACTCTTCGCTCTCCAGCCAGATATGGGCCGCCTTCTGGTTCCTCAAACTTGCCAGTCTCTATTCCTTTTGGGCCTTCATGTGACATTTCCTGTGCCTAGAAAGTTCTTCCTTAAATTCCCCTCCTTCACTCTGCCTTGGCCTCCCCACCTGGCTAGCTGCTATCTATACCTCAGGCTCTGCTTAAGTCTCTTCTCAGAGAAGACTTCCCCAACAACACAGACCACATTCTCCTCCTTTCCGCCCCACCTCAACATCACCCAAACATCAAACATGCTTCTAACCAGGTTCTCAATGACTGCCTTTCTACCCCATCAGATGGTAGGCTCAAGGAGGGCAGGGATTGTTTCTGCCTTGTTCAACCTTGCTTCCTCTGTGCCTAGCACACAGTGGCTGGTGAATGAAATGAACAACATCCTCCAAGGAATCAAAGAATCAGCTGATAAACTAATCTCCTAACTTAAATCAAATTTGACACAAGACAACCCAAATCAAGCCACTGGCATGACAGAAATAAAAATGAGATATGTAATCCTTTTGGAGAAAAATTTAGAATGAACAAGAACTCTGATTAGGATTATATGTATTTCAAAGTCACTATGTTGAAAACCACAAGAAAAAGTGTTACTTGTAAAAACAAGCATCAGAAGAAGAGGAAGAAGAGTTTGTCATTACACACCATGTTCTTTTGGGAGACCAACTTGCACAGGAGGGTGGAAGAAACAAGAATGCATTTGTTCTTCCCAAGCTATGACCATTCCTTTCCAGAGTAAATTATCTCCTAATGGAAGAGAATGTTGAACCATAATTCTAAGCATATCCAGGAAAAGCTGCGAGTGGTGTGTTGGGCTTCCCTGAACGGTATGCCCACAAAGAAGCTACAAGCAGGCCAAGAAACAAGCAGCATGATGTAAAGACAGTTTGCCTCTGGCAAAGCCTCCAGTTCTCCCTCTTCTTTACAACCTCCACTCTGGCACCATTTACAGGATTAACTTTTCTTAACTGGGGAAGGACACAGTCTAATCTTTTCCAAAAGAACAGATGGTACTGACATCACACGACAAAAATTCCAAAGAATCTTTCTAGAGAAATTTTGCTTTATTGAAGCATATGCAAGTACAATCGGGGAAAAAAGGCAC
This sequence comes from Choloepus didactylus, assembly GCF_015220235.1. Taxonomy (NCBI): domain Eukaryota; kingdom Metazoa; phylum Chordata; class Mammalia; order Pilosa; family Megalonychidae; genus Choloepus; species Choloepus didactylus. The sequence continues at coordinate 139,768,932 of NC_051311.1, read as the reverse complement.
GTCACTACCAGCAAATAGGTATTGCAGCAAGAGACCAAACCTCCCATTTAGAAAGCAAGAGAAAATAGGAAGAAAGGGAAGGGGAAAAAAGTGGGAGAAGGGAAAAAAAGAGGAAAAGTGTTAAGGATAAAAGGAAAAATGCATGTGTGACGGAAAGGGGTCAAGGATCACTAATTAAATATTACTCAAGAGCCATACATCTCATAAATTAGAGACCGCAAAAGAAAAATCATCTCATCTAGCCTCCTACCCTTAGGCTAGCAGAGTTGACAAGCCCAGCCTTCAGTCTAATCACTGACAGTCCTTGAAGCAAAGGCCAGATCTTCTAAAACACTTCTCCTCACCCAATCTCTACTAATGATCACAGGAAACATAAACCTGAGAACTCATTGCTAACTACACTTTGCATAGGGAAGGGACTCCTGTACTCCCAACAGGTGAACCTTTTGGCTGTGCTGTGTGACCTCATCAAAGTCACTCTGCTAACTGATTCTCCCAGACACAGGCACCTTTAAAACACCCCAGAGCATCAGGACACTACCAACTTTAAAAACACTGTCTCATCAAAGGACAGAAAACAGATCTCCCCACCATGAGAGATGATGCAAATATTCAAATTCACTGCTATTAAAAATAAAAGTGCCCACCCTATTTCCCATAATTTTTTTGTTTGTTTTTTGTTTTTAAGTATCCAAATGAAGTGCCTATCACAGTTGCCAGCATATAGTACGCTTTTATTAAATATTGGTTGCATAACAATTATGGACCTTCTCAAGATATGTACTTCCACAAACTAGACTGGGAGCAGTGCGTGTACTATTTTTAAGCCATTCTGTTCTGCAGCTCAAGGAAACAGTTGCTAATATTTGCATTCCTTTTGTGGTAATTCTGAGCTTGTAAAACAGAAAGAAATGCTCGGTGAGAAAACCAAAAACCTTGAGCTTACTTTGGGGCTTTGAAACTTCTGAGACGGCACTCTTTGGTCGGCACACAGCTGATTCTGAAGGTCACAAGTAAAGTGTTTGCACTGAGGACTTTTTCTGATAAAGCATCCTTTCACCTTTGAAATTCCAAGTGATTGCGGGCCAGGCGAGACCTGCTCCTTGGGCAGAATGAGGACCCAAAAGCCGGGCGTTAAATGCCTGCCTCCCGCTAACACGGAGCGTACCCGCCTTTCCAGTCACCCCAAACCTCAGCTTTTTATAGCCTTCCTGGAAATGAGAGGGCTATGTGTGTACAGCAGGGGCATTACTCCCGTGAAAGAACTGCTTTGGGGGAAATATTCTCAATCCGCGCAGGCCTTTGTAGTCTCAGGGGTAGTCCGTGAGCTCGACCCCCAAGATGCGCGTCCGGACACCGCCCTCCGGCGGCTCAGACAAAGAACCCGGCCCCCGGCCCGGCGGGGCCACTCACCGCTCAGATAGTTGGTCCACTTGTAAAGCACCCCCTCCATGGCGCCCGCGGCCCCTTCGCCCCCGCCGCGCCGGGGCCGCTTGCCTAGGCCCGCCGGCACCCCTCACTGACCCAGGCCCCAGGAGGCGACGAGCACCGGCAGCAGGGCCATCGCCCGGCGCTGCCGAGACGCCCACTCCCGGCGCCCGGGCCCGCCGCGGGGACGCCCGGCCGGCCTCACATCTTCGGCCCGGGGGCGGGGTCACTGCGACGGCCTCGGCACGTGAGGACGCAGCCGGCTGCTGGGCCAGCCGGCGGGGCAAGCACGCCCTCCACAAGGAGGTCAGGCACCAGCTTGGCCTCGAGGAGCGACTGAAGCCTCCAAAATGAGGTAACTGAGGCAGCCAATCGCGGGCAGTAACACCGCCGCGGTACCTGAGCGGTCCCCTTGCCGGGGCCAGAAGGACGCTCGCGCATGCCCAGTACGACGCTCGTGCGCACGTTCCCAAAATCCACTCCCGGGTTTCCCTGCGGCGCCGGCGGCCCGGCTGGCGTAGCGGGGTGGGACTGCAGGGAAACGGAGTCCAGGGTATGCGCTGGATGAGAAGGGGTTTGGGAGGCCCCTGGGGAGGATTGTGGGACACAGCTTTATTTACGATGTCTTAGGTGGGTCGGGTCCCACCTTCTGGTATTTGGGGTCGACGTGGCTCCCTCTTAGTAAACGCTGGGTTCTAGTCCCAAGGCTCCAGTTCTTTTTGCAAGGCTTTCTGTTTGATTCCACACACTGGAGGTATCCAGCAACAGGGCGTACGGAGAGCATGAGAATTTCATGATGGAATACTATGTGATCAATGTAAGTAGGAGTTGTCTAAACTTTAGGGCCTACCTCTTGGAAGTATGGTCCGTGGACCAGGAGCCTTGGCACCACCTAGGGGCTTGTTAGAAATGCAGAAATCACCCCCCAGCCTGATATACTGAACCGTAATCTGCATTTTTAACAAGATCCGCAGGAAATTCCTATGCAAATTAAAGTGTGAGAAAGCAATTTGCTAAAGATATTTGACCACGGAAATGGTTAACTATAGATGATGTGGAAAGAACAGGTTACAAAACAAAGTGTACAATATGATCCAAATTGCTTCAGGTGTATGTCACAGAAGCATATACCAACATGTTAAGATGGTTACTTGTGGATGGTGGTCTTTTTGTTGTTCCTTTTTTTAGTGTGAGTTTGCCAGATTTAGCAAATAAAAACACAGAACAATTATTTATCTGAAATTCAAATTTACCTGGGCTCCTGCATTTTTTTCTGGAAACCCGACTTTAGTGCTTTCCAGTTTTTCCCAAATAGACTACATTAAATATGCATTGACTTTGAAATTAAGCGAAAAATGTAAAACTTAAAAAAAAAATGAAAAATAATGTGAAATTCATAACAATGTTTACTATTCGAAGCAGAATTTTGCACGTTGTTGGCAACCATCGCCAATATTGGCCAAGCCTAAATGACAAGTAGCAGCCATAACGTTGTATGGTGTCCTGCAATGAATCAAAAGACCTGGTTTGAAGTGTGATCTCAACTGCTTTGGGACAGAATAACCTGAGGGAAGACACTTAACCTCTCCTAGTCTAAATTTACTTACATTTAAAAGAATCTGCTTTGCCTGTTGTAGTGAGGTTCACGCACGGGAATGGCCCGCTATGTGAACCCTAAGCACTATATAAGTCTTCTTATGGTTATAAGCTAATTAGTAAACAGAAGCAGGAACCTTCGATATGGAATCCTGGGCCGGCTCACCAACAGTGAGAGTAAGCGAGTCTTTCAAACTCCTAACATTACACCTGGCCCAGGACGCTTCTCAACTCGCTCAGCCCGGATTCTTTACAGATGTAAATCTGCCGGAGGAGTTTACCGCGAGCTTCGCACCTCACCCCTCTCCCAAAGTTCAGAATTGTGGAATTCTTTATTCCGCGGAGCTCTAGGACCCTTCGAGGTTGTAGGCTTGGGCACGGCTCCCCACCACCCCGGAGCCAGACTGCCAATTACATTGTTACAGCATCATTGGCTCAAGGGATGCGGAGGGACAGGACGGCGAGCCAATGGGAGGCCGCTTTCTCCAGGAGGCCGTGTCATTTGAGCCAGTCAGGCTTCGGTGTGGGTTTAACTGTTTAGAGGTGAGTACACAGTGCTTGGGAAAGTTGTCGCTAGCAAATGTGCCACGTCTGCTGGGAGGGGAGCCATGGACTTGTCAGAGGCCGTTGTCCGTAAGCCTTAAACTACATTCTTAACTCCATGAAGTTAAGGGCCCTTTCTCTGCTTTTGTAGGAACGTCTTTCCTTCCTCAGCAACATGAGGCTTTTCTTGTGGAATGCGGTCCTGACGCTGTTAGTCATTTCTTCCAGTGGGGCTCTGATCCCTGAACCTGAAGTGAAGATCGAAGTTCTGCAGAAACCTTTCATCTGCCATCGCAGGACCAAAGGGGGAGATTTGATGTTGGTGCACTATGAAGGCTACTTAGAAAAAGACGGCTCGTTATTTCACTCCACGTGAGTATAAGCTCCGCAGGGAAAATAATAAAGAACCCACCTCCTGTGCCAACTTAGGGCTAGAAAGGTCGCATGTACCTGTTTTTACGTATCTTTAAAGAAAAAAAAGTATGCTGAAATATCCTATACCCTACTTTGGGGAAAGCCAATCCTGTATGCGAAGACTTTGTATGCTTTATTCAAATATCTGGTCTGGTACAGTTCTTAATTTTTTTATTATAAAAAATACAAAAGGACAAATACTGTATGATCTCACTTATATGAAAAGTGCAAATTCATAAAGACATCAACTAAAATACAGGTCGGGGGAGACGAAGGGAATGGAAAGTTAATGCTAAACTGGTACAAAGTTTCTGGTACAGAGTTGGGGTGATGGAAGAGTGTTGGTGATGGATGGTGATGGTAGCACAACATCGTGAAAGTAATTAACAGCACAGAACTGTATATTTGAATATGGTTAAAAGGGGAAATTTTAGGTTTTGTATTTGTTACCAGAAAAAATTTTTTAAAAAATCTAGGCCCATACAACACAGTGAACTCTGATGTAAACTATGGATTATAGTTAATAATATAATTATGATAACATTGTTTCATCAATTGTAACAAAGGTACCACACTGATGCAAAGTGTTAATAATAGGAAAACTATGGGAGTGGAGTGGGTGTAGGGTGGTATATGGGAACTCTGTACTTACTGCATGATTTTTCTGTAAACTTACAACTTCTCTAATTTTTTTTAAAATTATAACTAGAATCTTTGAAATACCACACAGTACCTAGGTGTCTAATTAGGCAATAAGTAGAAAAAGTTTAAAAGAATACTCTTATTTGGAACTCCATTCCTCAGGGAAAATGATTCAATTCCATTTTTACTTGGTATAGATGATATTTACTTAAAACTTTTCACAGAAACTTCATGAGCAAAATACACATTTATTTGCCTCTTGAAGGATATGCTAATACTATTCCATTGACCTATTTAACTTTTATTCTGACAGATGACATTTAGGTCAAGGCACAGTACCATGATTTTCAGTAGTGGTTTGCTTCTTTTTAGAACTCAAGAGACTTTATTGATGGGTGGAGTGTGGTTATGGAAGGTTAATCCAGTACATACAGAGAGGGATTTTTTTAAATCATATTTTTTATTGTGGAATATAACATATATACATAGAAGTGATAACTTTCAAAGTGCAATTTAACAAGCAGTTAGCAAATTTCAGAGAATGTTATGGGTTACAATTCCAGAGTTTCAGTTATTTCCTTATTGTGAAATATAACATATATTCGCCTAGTGTTTTCTCTAGAGGATAATGCATGACTTTCCCTCTAAACCCCTGAAGTGATGCCCGTAGATGGGCTGAGGATGGCTGCAAGCCCCAGTGTTGTTTGAGGTAGAGTGTTGACTGAATTGAAGTAATGCTTCTATTTTATTGGGGTCTGAAGATATCAACACCTAGAATTTAACCCAAGATGCAGATAGTGGGCTAAAGTGCCTCTAAATCAAGACAAATGAAGTCTTGTTCCCTTTTTCACATAGTAGTATGCTGTTTCAGAATTAAACGAAAAACAAACAAACAAAAAGCATGCTTTAATGCTCTCTTAATTCATTCACCTGCAGTAGCTGAACAAGGCGAGGCAGGTGTCGGGGATCCTCCCAGGAGAGACTTCATATTAAAACATAGCAGTACAAGTCTAGCTTGGTCTAGGATAGGAAGTTAAGGGAGAACAGGCTAGAAGAAAGATTGTGAAGGAAGACAAATGAGATTGGACCTTCAAGAAATATGGGAAGCTAGTGTTAAATGGGACAGAAAATAAGAAAAAGTAGTTTGAGTGGAGGCTCTGGAGACAAAGGCTGCATGATTGCAACCTCATATCAGGATTCCTAACTTTTTATGCTACTTGTGTTTCCTCTAGACTGAAGATTGGAAAATAAATCCATGAAAGTTTCAACATGGGGGAAACAGTTCCTTCTCTGGAAATCTCCATAAGGAAGAAGTTACTGAAATGTTTAAAACCAAAGGGAAAATAGTGTTATACTGTTATTTTTTTAAGTAATCTGAAGACAGGAGGTATTTAGAAACTGCTGATTATGTCACTGCAAAAAATAATTCAACTCTGGAGGGCCACCATAATGAGCTGACTGCCTGACACCTGAACTAGGTATGATAGGGAATTGATTAGTGGGACTGAGATGTCAACTGTGGTTTTAGAAATAACACAAAACTTTGTGGGATGCTTTCATCTGGGAAAGAAAAGGCAACAAGAAACCTGAGAGGTAATAGGCTGGTATTCGGAGTATGGAAAGAAATCTCACTGCAAAAAAATTAACTGCAGAGAAAATACAAGATAGTATTCTAAAGACTGGGTAGAATTTAAAACTTTGAGCCGATGAATGCATGAGATTTCAGTGGTGACATGAGGAATCAGAGGGGAGTCAGTGGGAAGTTAAACATTATTCAACCCAGCAGAAAGTACTATCTACTATAAGAATAAAATATTTTTAAGTATAAAAAAAAATATATGAAAAAAGGTAATAACTTTCAAAGTATGATTTCACAAGTAGTTATACAGGAAATTTCCAAAAATGTTATGAGTTGCAGTACCATGGTTTCAGTTATTTCCTTATTATGAAATATAACATATATACAAAAAGGTGATAACTTTCAAATTACAATTTAACATGTAGCTATAGAGCAGATTTCAAAGGGTGCTACGGGTTATAGTTCCACCATTTCAGTTCTTTCCTTCTAGTTATTCTAATAACCTAGCAACTAAGAAAAAGAAAATTATATAGAGATTTAGTATTCATAATTCTTTGTTAAATTCCATGTTGTCTGTTGCTACCCCTTCCTCTAGTTTAATCACTTTCCTGATCTTCAGGGATGTCAAGGCAGTGACCACCTTAACTTGTTCATGTTGAAAAGGGGTGTTGACGTTATGGGAAAAGGGGATGCATCTGGTTGACGTTCTTGAAGAGGCTGTTGCCTCTGGGTTTGGCACTTAGCTGACATAGGAGTTCTCTGGAAGATTTAAGTTTCTGAAGAATAAACTTAGTGAGTGAAACTCGTATAGAGTCTCAGATAGGGACCCAGATATTCTTTAGGGTTTTTGGGGCTCTTGACTTTGGCTTGTCAAATTGTGGCCATTTGGCATATCTAGCTGAAGCTTGCTTAGGAGTAACCTCCAGGACAGCTCTCGACTCTATTTGAAATCTCTTAGCCATGCAGTGAGGGATTTTCAGTTGGTTATACTATCATTATTTGTCTTCTATAAACAAAGAAATTGCAACATTAAAGAGTTTTATAAGTATTATGATTTCTAATTATTGGGTAAATTCATTCTGTTTCAAATATATTTATTGAGTATTTCCTTTATGTTAGGTACAGAGCTGGGTACTAGGGAGATTTAGAAATTGTGACTTCCGTCCATTCTCATTCATTCATGTATCCATCCATCTTCCAAAGTCTTATTGAGTGACCACAGATCAGGCCCTGGGAATGTAAAGATAACTGGAAGCAGGTACTTGTCCTCTAGGAGCACATTGTCTACAGGGGGAAGGAGACAAGCAAATAACTTATGATATAGAGTATGGAAGGTACAAAGTGCTAGCAAAGCATAATGGAGCCTGGAGTTAGTTATGCACTGAGAGATGGCAATAAGGAAAGACTTTCTCAGAGACTGTAATTGAGTTGGGCCTTGAAAGATGGGTGGGGGTTTCCAGGTGTATAATAGGGAAAGGAGGACATTCCAGGTAGAGGGATTGTCATGAGCTAAAGCAATGGCCCACCATAGACTTTGTTTTTGATAAATTATTTTCCTGGACATTCAGACCTTGTCAGTCATGGGGTTTCAGGTGAAGTGAATGGCACTTGTCTCTGAATTGCGTTGATAACAGCATAAAGCAGCCTTGGCAAAAAGGTTCAAAAAGATGACCTACCACTGAAAGTGTCACCAGGTGACAGTGGGCACTAAACAATATTGTGATTTGCATTTCTAACTTTCACTTACATTCTAATTTTTAGTCTGATCTCTTTCACACCCAGCCCGATTTCTTCAAGGTCTCAGAGCCAAAAACCTGTGCCAACTTTGGCTGTTGCTATGAGACATTAGTGGACAGTTTGCTATCGAAGTTCTAGTATTTCATGAGGGGGCCATTGTCATGCAGCCTCTGTGTAAATGGTCAGGAGCTGGTAACTGAGTACTATGAAGAAGTGGCTTCAAACGGTCAGTGTATAAAGTGTTTATAAAGCATGCCTGCCATTCTAGGACCACAGTCTTTGTGAGCTCCAATTTAAATCCTTCAGCCTTGACAAGGGAAATATGCAAAAACTGGATTCAGTGCTGGGTGGTGGGTGTTTTTTCTTGCTTTATTCTTCTTCAGTTTTCTACAGTTGGCATTTGTGACTTTGATCATGGGGGAAAGGTAAACAAACAGCAAACCAAAAAACAGAAAGAAAGATGGTCCTTACTTAGATTTCTTAACTATGGAACCCATGAAGACCAGAGAGTGTTCTTTCCATTCTTACCTGCAAGACACTTGCCTAATTGCACGGAAAGGGAGCTCAGACACTATTCAGCCCTCAAGCTCCCTGTAGCTCAGCAGATTGATTTTCTTAGGCTGGCCTCTCTTCAGCCCATGAGCCAAGGTATCTTAACTTGCCCTCCCCCCCCCCCCCCAGTCCTTGAGGGGCCATTCCTCTGGGATTCCCTGCAGAACCCCAGAGGAGCCAAATAGACCTTCATAGCTGTGGGCAGGCTGAAAACCAGGAAACTTTGTAAGCAGGATGTAAGATGCTGTGCTTCTGATTGCCCAGTGTCCACATGTATGGACCTGTGTGTATTGGCAGGAAATTCTCCTTAGCCTCTCATCCTCCTTCCCATACTCATCCCTTTTCCTTTATTTTCTCACTGTTCTGCAACCTAGTGGTTTTCCTGGGACAGTATCACTTTACAGTTCTGACTTCAGACTTTGGCATTAGGTATATTTGAGGTTAAATACTGGCACACTTAACCTTAGTTTCTTCATCTATACAATGAGGGCCATCATTGTGTGAGTTAAAAGAGGCAAAGTACTTAGGATAAACCTGACCTAGAAAATGCTCAAACAGTTGTTCATTGTTTTTATTATTATTCCCTCTACTCTTCTCTAGCTGAGTCAACTGTGTGACATTTGAATCAAGAAGGATGGACAGACAATTGAATCACCATCAGGTTGACTTGGTTGTGTGTGTGTGTGTGTGCACATGCAAATAATGATTAGCTGTTTTCATTAACTTCCAAGCTAATAATTTAACTACTTATGGTGGAAAAAATGTGCCAAGGCAATAAAAATCTACAGTTACTAAAAAGTTATATGCTTTCTTTCTATCATAGTCACAAACATAACAATGGTCAGCCCATTTGGTTTACCCTGGGCATCCTAGAGGCTCTCAAGGGTTGGGACCAGGGCTTGAAGGGAATGTGTGTGGGAGAGAAGAGGAAACTCATCATTCCTCCTGCCCTGGGTTATGGAAAAGAAGGAAAAGGTAAGAACACTGCACATTCCTCACCATAACACTAGAGTTCTTCTCTGGATCGGGAGACAGAGTTACTGTACTACTACTTTTTTTTTCTTGAAGTAAATAGAGAATTTGCATTCCTTTGAAAAGTGTAATTATATCTTGGTTATCACTTAAAATGGCCAGTTAAGTAAAATAATATCTAAATTGGCAACTGAGTTAACAAGAACTCTATTAATATTGTTCTCCTATTTGTTTTAACAATTCAAAAAAGAATTAGTAATCAACATAAATATCTTGAGTTGAACCTTTGAACTATATTAAATGCAGTTTTAGATATGGGCCATGTGAGACTCACAACTGTAGTCTCCAGTGGCAAAGTCCTTTGAGGTTCTTTTCACTTTTGTTTTAAACTTTATTTATAAAGCTTTTGATGATTTATTTCCCTGAGCCTTAAAGGGAAAGCAAGCAGGCTAGCTGGTCTGGAGAGCCTTTGACTGTGCCAGTGTGTTCCTGCTGTTAAGCGGGAAGCCAGGCAACTTCCCAGAGAGCTAGTTGGTGATGTCTTTCAAGAGGCCTAAAGATGTTTATATGCATTTAACCTATAATTCCTGTATCTGACCTTAAGGAAATAATCAGATATCAGGAAAAGATTTGTAAACAGCTATGTCCATCACTGCAGCGTTTCTAATAGTGAAAAATTGGAACCAACCTAAATATATGATGATAAGGTTTAGCTGAATAAAAATGGCCCAGTTAGTAAAAACGGTACTTTCAAAAAATTTTTAAAAATTATGTCCAAAACATTTATGACATAATATTATATATAAAAGTAGAAAATGAAGCTACAGTATATAAACTATGATACTAAGTATTGGAAAAAGTATATACACATGGGATGTAAATCATAAGAAAATAAATACCAGTGTTGGTAATGGACTGTGGGACTGGGAATTATTTTTTTCTTGTTCTATGTATTCCAAATTTTCTACAATGAGTTTGTATTACTTATATAATGAGGAAAAAGTTCATCAAAACCCGAGAACTACTCTTACATAGTATAATTATAGACCTCATGGCATCCTTGGGTCTAAGCGTAACTATTTATAAAGTGGGGATCAGAAATCCTATGCCCAGTTTCCTGAGAAGGAAAAGTAGGTGCCATATGTGAAGCATTATATATTCTAAAATAGAACTTGCTCCGTAATCTTATTCATAGAAGTTACTAACTAAATTCAATTCTTATTTTAATTATAATTGTCTTTAGAGAAGAAAATCAAATATCTAGAAAATATTTCTCTGATACTTGAAAAGTATTCTCTCACTTTCCTGAATCTTTTTTGCCTTTTTTTGTAGTACTAGGTCACTACTCTTTCTCTACTATTTTAAATTCAATTTTACTATGTAATATCTAGTGATCTAAGCTTGAGTCACCTCCTTCAAACTGAGTGCCATGAAACTAATTCTTCTGATATGTAATCAACACTAATTCTCTAGTTTTTTAGTATCATGCTTGCATGCCTCTTTTGGGAAGATGCCAGTTTTACCCACAGCCTAGTGCATGCCTTTCTGTGTCTAGATCTGGAATGGTACGTGTCTGCATACACTGTAAGTGTTGTTCTCTTACAAATGCTCTTTCATGGGAATACTTGGGATGGGAGAGATGACCAAGAAATATTTAGAAATATTTACTCCATACTAGTGTGTTAAATATGACTATGAGGAAAAAAGTTTGAAACAAATTGTCCGTACTTCCCAGAAAGTTTTTATTTATAGGCCCTGGGACTTTGACAAAGCTTTTTTCGCTTTCAAAGACTTTGAACTCCTTTCTCAGAAATTAATTTTAATTTCTCCCATCCAATTCCCATGAAATTTCATCAACGTATGTAAAAAGTTCTGTAGCAGAGGAGATGTTTCCTAACTTTTTGATATTTGTTTAACCTTGCTGCATTGCTTTTAAAGCCTGTTGGAGAATTGTATCTAACATATATTGAGAGCTTAGTATTTATCAAGCATAATGCTAAGTAATTTGCATGGATTATTGCCCTTCAACCTCCCAACAGACTCGTGAGGTGGGGCAGTATTATTGTCTGCATTTTACAGTTGAGAAAACTGAGGCTTAGAGAGGGGCAGATGTAAGCTTTACTCCTGGACAGTATCGAATCAGAGCTCACTCAATTATATACTGCCTCCTCGTGGTTGGGGTAGCACTACCACATGTACTTCTGACGTAAAAGTTAGTAAATCATTTGTAACACAATTAACTCTGAATTATCTAAAGCCCTTTAAGTCATTCTTGACATGTAATATATTAATTATATTTGAAATTTAACACCCAGACCATTAGGTAATTTCCATGCTATGTGACAATCTTAGAAAACCTCTTCATTTAATTCAATTAAAAGAATATTTTGACCAGTTTCATAAGTTTTCTATCATTAAAACTTTTGGATCTTTTTTAATACAACTTTTCTCTTCTCCCCTCATGTCAGGTAAAATTCCTCCAGAAAGTACACTGATATTCAACATTGATCTTCTGGAGATTCGAAATGGACCAAGATCCCATGAATCATTCCAAGAAATGGATCTTAATGATGATTGGAGACTCTCTAAAGATGAGGTGACCTTCCCTTTCTCCTCTTTATTTTTTTGGTAGCTTATTTTTTAAAGAAATATATTTAATAAAATGTCATTTAAAAGTTTTGTTTAAATACTGATGCTTTCAAAGTTGACTTTTTCATAGGAAATTATTAGAGAGAAATATTGAGACTTAAAAAAATCATTTGGTATTTTACTTTTTTTTTTTGTTTCCAATGCTTAGGGTTCACTGTACCTTGCCCTTGCCCTGGATATTTGAAATATCCTTTTTGCCAAGACAATTCCTATTTTGGAGTTACTGTATAAGAAACACAGATGTCGTGAGAAATGCCTCCTGTGGGCAGTTGCTGTTTAAAATGAAGACTGGCTGTTAAATGCATTTCTGAGTGATTTCCTAGTAGTTGACAGAAAGCAACTCACATGCTCAGTTTGGTTCAGGTTAGCACCTAAAGAAAGGAGATTCCAGCCTGGATTTTCTGTAGCAGGAGACCTTTTCCAGCCTTCTTAAATTCCTAGGGTTTGGGTGAAGAGAAAGGAAGAATTGACTTCTCCTTATAATTTAGACTCCTGCAGCCATTGCTACATATACCTATCTTGGTCTATAGCTGTGGGGAAAGAAGTGGAGGTAGATATTTATCCCTATGCTTTTTGTCTGCCTATACCATCCATTCCAGTTTATGTGGTCAGAACTCAGGGCCCTTGGTTCACAAAGTTGTTTCACTGCTTCATAAACTGCTTCTTGTTGGCACAGTCCACGGAGGAGTACAAGCTTAAGTGTGCACCAGAGTCACCCAAAGGACACAGACTGCTGTGATCCCGGCCCATCACCCCCAGCACCACCAGAGCTTCTGTTTTAGTACGTTTGGGGTAGGGCTCAAGGATTCACATTTCTAATATATTCCCAATTAATGCTGAGGCTGCTGGTCCGGGGATTACTCTTTGAGAATCCCTGTGTAGAATAGACTGTGCTAAATGTCCTCCTTCTCCTCTAAAACAAAAGAAAAGGAAACACTCCATCCTTTGGTTTAGAGATGGAGTTATAGTGAAGCAAAGAGCTTGCCAGACTTTTCAGGAATATTGAGGTGCCAGGGATTTTCTCCACACTGTTGGGAAAATGGGGAGCATACCCCTCAGGGCTGAGGAATCTGACACAGAAATAAAACTAGTAAGTGCCCTGTAGCGTATCGATTGATACACATTGTAACAGAATTACCTACAGGGTTTGTAAATAATAGAGAGGATGGTGTGGTTAAACCGAGAGAACAGAGAAAGGAGCTCAGCAGAAGGTTATTATAGGACAAGGACTGGAAACTGTCATTCTAACCATAGGAAGGTTTAAGACAGGTGTTTCTTTTCAACATGCTAAACACATCTCGTCAAGGGACATATAACTTTTTGGTACAAAAAATATGACATTGTCAGTTTGCCCTGACTTTATAATGTTCAGTTTTTTAATTACGTGTTATAGCAGTTGGGTTGTAAACGTTTGTGATTATGTACCCCATCAGTAGTAAGAATTTGTATAATTTATAAATAAATATACTTGTATGCTGTTATTATTTACATTAATAAAAATGTTATTTTTTACATTATTTTTATTTACATTAATAAAATCAACAAAAATAGAAAATTTTAAAGGATAAGATAAAAATAATACACATTGAAGTTCTGTTATTTACTCTTCTCATCATGATAGATCAACTTTCTCATCCCTTAGTGGTACTATATCCCATTTTAGAAACAGTGCTCTAAAGAATATAGGAAGAATTCTCCTCTTCCAAGCTCCCCTTCCCCATTTAGAAGAAGAGATGTGAATTTCTTTTCCACTGAAAACCTATTTAAATTGTATTTTCCTCAAGTATAGATTCTAACCAGTTAAGTTATTACTCTAATAAGGCATAGAATGCTTTCTGAAAGATATTTGATTTTTTTTATTTGAAAATAGACCTTTTATGATTTAATGTTTTGGTAAATGGTATACATTAAAGGAGTCACCATTTATGCTTTGATCAGTTTAATTATAATGGCCAGGAAATGTTTGCACCTTTAGTAAGCTAAGTTATTATGAACATTGCCACAATTCATAGCCACTAAATTTGTAACATCCCATAATGTTCCCAGTCATATATAACTTTTTTCTATCCAAGATAAATTTTAATTCCTTTTAATTAAAAATTTTGAATATGCAATGTATTCACATGGTTCAGAATCAATACAATATAAAAATTATTTATTAAGAAGTCTTTCTCCCCACTATGTCCTCTTCCAACCTGTTGTTTATCCCCCTCCCCAGGTATCCAGTTTTATTAGTTTCTAACGTATCCTTCCAGGGTTTATGCAAATATAAGGAAACAGGAAGTAGCATATTATGATACATAGCATTTGGCAACTTGCTTTATTCACAAAATATATCCTGGATGTCTACATGAATACATTGAGTTTGATCATTCTTTTCCTTTTCTTTTTTCTTAATTACTGCATTAACACTTTAAACTTAAAAATATTTGCCATATGTTTGCATGTTATGGGTAGAGGAGGGAGAACGAGGGTTTAAAATGGCTGGTCAACAGAAGGAAGAGCAAGCATATAATTAAAAATGAAAATACAGTTTGAATTGCATTATGGTGAATCTAGTGGGTAATTGAGAACAGTGTTTAGTTTTTGTTTTTAAACATCTGGATGAAAATAGAAACTTTTGTGGTTTTTTAAATGCTTGGTTTTCTTTAGACTCAGATTAAGAATGAGTAGTATGCTTGCACTGGCTGTTTTTCAGATGATATAAGCCTTAAATACATATTTTTTTCCACCCCATACCCCTTATCCCCCCCTATTATTTATATATATTTTTTGCCATTATTTTATTACTCATCTGCTGATACACTGGTTGAAGGGAGTGTCAGTCACCAGGTTTTCACAATCACACTGTCACACAATAAAAACTATATAGTTATACAATTATCATCAAGAATCAAGTCCTACTGGATTACAGTTCAACAGATCCAGGTATTTCCTTCTAGCTTTTCTAATACTCTAGAAACTAAAAAGGAATATCCATATAATATTTTATAACCTCCAGATTGACCCCTTAACTCTATTTGAGATCTCTCAGCCACTGAAACTTTGTTTCATTTCTTTTCTCCCTTTTGGTCAAGAAGGCATTCTCAATCCCACGATGCTAGGGCCAGGCTCATCCCTGGGAGTCCTGTCTCTTGTTGCCAGGGAGACTTACACCCCTTGGAGTCATGTCCCATGTAGGGGGGACGGTAGTGAGTTTATGTGCAGAGTTGGCTGAGAGAGAGAGAGAGGCCACATCAAAACAACAAACGGTTCTCTGGGGGTGACCCTTAAAGCCTTATATTTGATAGAAGGATTATATACATGATAGAAGCCTTACGTTTGCCTCTAAACAGTATTCTAACAAAATTCTATTCTCTACTATAGCAGTCTAGCAACAGTTTTCTAGGGGAAATTCTTTATAGTTTGTTTACTATCATTAGAAATATATCATAAAGTAGTTGCTTAGTAGTTCATTTAAATATATATGCCTATGGTATTGATTGGCACAATGAGGGTATGTTATGAATCAGAAATATTAATAAGATCCACTATTTTGTAGGTTAAAGTGTATTTAAAGAAGGAGTTTGAGAAGCATGGTGCAATGGTGAATGAAAGTCATCATGATGTTTTGGTGGAGGATATTTTTGATAAAGAAGATGAAGACAACGATGGATTTATATCTGCCAGAGAATTTACATATAAACATGATGAGTTATAGAGATATGTCTGTTCATTTTATATAGCATCAAGAGGGCAACCATCTTTAAAGACAGTTTAATTTTTAACAGGGTTCTGCATTTTCTAATTTTATATATTTTTTCCTGAGTATTATTTAAAGAACCCCCTAAGGATTCTAAGTGCCCATTTCTTTCTGGTGAGTTATTGGGAAGGAAAAACTAATTTATCTTTGAAGAGGAGACTTTTGGACCATTTTCCACTTTCACATATGAAGCCTTATGTTTTATTTGCTTACTTGTAGTTTTAAAATATTACAAATGGGAACAACATGAGATCACGTTATAGCACAAATCAACACCCTGTATTTCTGCCTCCCTCTATTTCTTCCAGGTTAAGTACTGACATATTTAAAAAGCCTTTTGCAATAGCTCAAGGCCTACTGTTTTCATGTTATAATGGAATAGCTTTGTCTTTAACTGCCTTTAAATATGTTTGAGAAAAGGGGAAAATGGTTGTGAACAGCTACTGTTTTGCTAGGAGATGTACAATGCTAAAGTGGGCAACAGAGGTCATAATTTATAAATATGTTTGCATTGAAACATTCTGCCTAGGACTTAAGTGGCTAGATAAGGTTCGGTTCCTAGTAACAAATGACTTGTCACTAGTGGCTGATGACTAATATGTTATTAGTGTTTATGATTGATATGGGTATTTCTTTTTAGTAAAATGTGTCAATATTGTAGACAAGGTAGAAAGTTTTATTTATTCAGTGTTTACTTTTTAAGGCTAGCAGATTACCCTTTCTAATTCTTTGATGAATATAATCCAGTATATTATACTGTAATAGGATTGTATCAGAGGAGAAATTAACAGTCGATGGTGACTTAACCCTATTCACACTGATGAAATGAACAAGCTGCAGCAATTATTTTAGGCCAAAATTGCCACTTTGAAAACAAAGGAGCAGAGGTTTTTAGGCCCTCAATTGCTTAACCTTGTAAAACTGTGTCTGTTCTGTCAAGGCAAAGCTTAGTAGCGATCTTGCCATCAAAATTTTCCTATTCCTGCCTCATCAAGAAATGAAGCACACCTTTCCAGCTACTGCTGAATAAAGGGATATCCTAGGTAAAAAGTTGATGACTTTATTGTTTTATCTTAAATTTGCTTTTATCCTTATTACTTTAAAACAGTGCCCAAACTTCCATTTACTAAAAATTCTTCTTTATAAGTTTACAAAGTGATGTAAGTACATTATTTACTTTGATTTTCATTGCTCTGAAGTCTATGCAATAAGCCGGTGGACCTTACTGTACCAAAGAAATTGCCGTTCAAAGAGATTGAAGCTAACCTGTAAACTGGTTTGCAGTGTCTTTCTAACTGCCAAAAAAGTGAAAATTTGCCTTGAATTCTTTGGGCTTGATTCTCTCTTCAATTTGTTGAGCAGCCATATCTGTTGTTCATCTTTGGGTCCTTTTTCTGTAAAGATGGTTGACTGCTGTTTCTGGGACTTCAGAAATCTCCCAGTCATCCTGGAATGGCTCTGGTTTCACAGAGTAATCGGAGTTAGTGCCAAATCGCCCCATATACCTTGTGTGGTGAGAGGTTTCAGGTTTGTGTTTCTTAACCTTTCTTTCCTGTTGGCCTGCAGCATTTTGTTTCATGATTTTTAAGAATGATGAACAATTATTAAATCATATAGACTACTCCCACTAATTGTATATTGACATTTTCTTCACTAAAACATTTTCCTCCAAGTTTTTGGGAAGATCATACCATAATGCCTTTCACTGACAAAATCAGCTTTATCTTGAAAATGCGTATGTTGTGTCATCACTGATGCTTTCCTAAGCCTGGAAGACTTACACATCACAGTACAGAAAGCCCTACACTGTACAGAGGAAGGAGAGTAGCTTGTCCTGTGGTGCTGCTTTGTATAAACATTATTGATGATGCTGTCAATGGTGCAGAAAGAAAAGTAAAAAGAATTTTGATTATCCAGGCAGCATATTTCTTTATCTCATGTGAATTTTTATCAATTCCCATCTTCAATATTTGCATACAAGTGTGAAATGAATCTGGTGGTTTTAAAATTATCTGCATTTTTGGTTTAGCTGCACCTTTGTTCCGCTCCATTAGTGGGAATAATCAGAAATGAACTATTACTTCTGCATGCATGTTTATAATTTGACTCATTGACACTGCTAGATGTGTCATATTGATATTTATATGACTATGTTGTGTTATTCTTTTCAAAATAAAATTTATTTGGAAATAAGTGGTTGTTCTGTGAAAAATTCTTTCTGTAAGCACGAATTTCCTCAGTAGCTCTGTTGATTTTATTAACTGTTATTCTGAGTTTTATGTCAGAGGAAGATGGATAAGTGGTGGGAGGAGAGGGGATATAAGTAATGTAGGATATTGCTTGCATCTGCTTAGAGATCAGCATAATACCTCTCCTTACTGAAGTAAGTTTATGGGTGATTTCTCAGGGTTGTTTGGAAAATGCAAGAGGATAAAAAGGAGCTTGGTAGAATGTTATGGGAAAAAATGCTTCTTTTATTTATTTATTTTTTTTTTAAAGCAAATTCGCATTCTAAGAAATTTAAGTAAATAACCCTGGATCTAAGGGTGTTTTTTGTTCTTACCCACTTTAGCTTGAATTGAAATATAAAATGTCAAACATGGTTATAAATTCATATTCCCATTTGAAAGCAAGTAAAACTACAGTTGTGTCACTATCTGTAGCATGCTCTTCAAAAATGTTTTCTTAAGTAGGATTTGCATATCCCTTTTAATACAATAAAATTCACAAATTCTTACATATGGGTTTAATGTCTTTACTTGAAGGTAAATTATTTTCTCTCTTTAAAATATTGTTTGGGTCTCTTTCAGCTATGCTTCTGCCACTTCCAGCTCCTTGCTCCAGTCTGACTGGATTCTTACAGGTAAAGTTAGATGGACGGTAAATATGATTTTATGAATATCTTCCCTACCATAAGAGGAAAATTTTCCCCAAATTACTCTTCTATACTATTTTTTAGAATTATCTGCAACCCAGCCCTTTGGAAGAATATACAGTGAGGAGATTAGGGAGAAAAATAAAATATTCCCTAAAATATGTGTGTATGTATATTTTACATAAATAGTTTTGTACCAGAGATAGTAGTCTCTCTCTAATGCTGATACATGATTCTCCCTTTCTGGAACCTT
The DNA here is from genome assembly GCF_015220235.1 of Choloepus didactylus. Lineage (NCBI taxonomy): Eukaryota > Metazoa > Chordata > Mammalia > Pilosa > Megalonychidae > Choloepus > Choloepus didactylus. The sequence goes on along the minus strand of NC_051311.1, from coordinate 139,749,950 downwards.
GTCTTTATGTGGAGCTAAACTTTCTTCTGTAGAATTGGTGTCTGTTGTTTTGTACTTTCCCCGTATTTCTGCGTTTCACTTATGATTAAAATTTCATAGTAGTTCTCCATGTGAAACTAAAAATAATCTTTTTTTCCCCAATTAGCTTGAAACTTGCCAAAGGGATCAGCGTGACTCATCTTGATATACTTAGATTATTGTTAAGGAAAAGGATAAAATCAATTGGAAGACTTGGGGAGATCTGAAACATGTAGTACATTGTCTGTGTATGGTTTTGTTTACCAGTTTTTTGTCTTCTTATATTGTTAATAAAGCTTCTGGTATCAGAAGGATGACTAGTGAGAATGAGTCAGCCAATGACCTAAGCCGGTTTAAGTGCCTGTGAGGTAGACAAACATCAATTTTGTTTTATGATGACCTCAAAACAAATGACATGTTTGCTGAGGTTTACTCTAAAAATCCAGAGTAAAATGAGTGGTGTCCCCTTGGTCTCTAGTAACAGCTAAATTATATCCCACTTGGGAATCTGGGAATTTACAAGCCATTTCATCAATTTAAAATTCCGTGTTGCAATGGGATAAAGATAATTCCCTATATGGTAAACAGTTGCAGTAAAAACAATTCTATGCACAATGTAAACTCAGATATTGAGAGAGTTTTTATTATTGTAAATAGTGAAGTAAGGGTAGGGAGGCACTTTGGGGCTTATTTCCAATTTCTTATAGTATTTTCAAATTCATTTGTTGGACTTATTCTGCCAGAACACAGAATAAGTCCAACAAATGGCATTTTACTTGCAGGAAAACAGGAAAGAACTTAAAAAGGATCTTGCTGTGAACTCTCCATCTAGAATTGCCAAATTTCCTCACAGCGTAATTGTTCTTCCCTGCCCTTTTCATACCGATGGCTCCTTGAAACTGTTCACTAAATCTTATAGTGTATACTCTCACCAAATGCCATGTCGATACTTTTCCCCACTTTCAGGAGTCATGGTTTTCTGTTTTGTAGTATTATCTTTTTTAAGAAGATTAAGTGGCCTACTAAAGTTAATTGATTTTTGTTCACATTAACACTGAGCAGTAAATCAACTAGCTGCTTGGATTTTTTTTTCCTAACAATTTACTGCTATGGTAATAAAATCTTCAAAACTTTTAACTCTCTCTTTGCCACTTATGTTCTCTGAAGTCGGCAATGTTCAATGGTTTTCTAATATTTCTTTTGGGGGTGTAATTTATTTTTATAGAATTATGTAGAAAAATGATTTTTTAAAAAATTCAATGGATTTAATATATACACAGAGTTGCACAACCATCACTACAATCAATTTTAGAGTATTTTCATCACGTCAAAAAGAAATCCTCTACCCTTTAGCAGTCACTCCCAATTTCTACCCAACCTCCCTAGTCCTGGGCAACCACCAAACTACTTTCTTTCTCTATGGATTTGCCTATTCTTGACATTTTCTACTAAATCTTAAAGCTCAACCTCTTCTTTGTATTTAGGGTAAAAAGAAATCAGTCATCTGATGATTTACTTGATAGCAAAACAATTTCCACTTTTTATTTTAAAAAATATCATAGGTGCTTTTTGAAATTCAAAGGTGAACCGAAGATTCTAACCCTAATAAATAAATCATTTTATATATGAATGAAGTCAAATCCTTTGATCATATAAGAGCTAGAACCAATGGTATAAGATATAATAAGACTAGTAAAACCCAGGGCTAGGTTAATGATTAAGGATAGAAAGTCAATGCAAGGGAGAATAAAGAATAACCAGGAATTTAAAAACTAAAATATTTCCATATTATCAAGGTTACTCCCAGTTCTCTGAAAGTCAGGAGGTCCAAAATGAATAAAATAGTACCAATTTTCTGATCTTTCATGGAAAATAGAAAAGCACCCAAAGCAAAGTACTCTTTCTCTAGTCAGAAATTTCATACATTCTCTAAATAGGTTGAATCATTGTTTAACTACTCATAAAGGAAGTCTTCCTTTAATTGAACCCCATATTGCTATAGCAAGTTAGAAGATTTTGTTTACTTTTCTGAAGAACTGGAAAATAGCTAATATTATTCTCTGTTCAAAGTCATCTCTCTATATATGTATCAGAGGTATCTATATATATATATAATCTCAGAGAGCACTGATGTCAAAATTGCAAAAATACAAGCTCAACCTTCATAGATCTGGATAATTCTTCATCTGTTAAAAGGAGGCCTCAGATGTCACTAGACTCTTAGAAACAATCCCTAATTTAGAACTGTACATTGGATGAGGTGAGCCTTTTCTATACATCGTAAACCAGGAAATATGATTTATGGTTGTCTACATTTTATATCCAAGATGCTTGATGGATCATGTAAATTCTAAAAATAATTTTTAAAATAGATTTTAATACTTATAATCTGTATTGTGTTACCTATACCCAATATGGTAAGTAATTCTGCAAATTGATTAAAGGGCATTCTAAAGGTCTGTTACTATGGTAACCAAATTCAGAAAATTAATCTCCTAAACACAAGTGTCATTGGATTAAGGCAGGTAGCTGATTAATCTTAACTAGTATTTTTCTTCCTCATTTTCCAAAGCTTTTTTTGTCAGCTCCTTTGGTTCTCTTGAGATTATGAACAGGGCAATTTTGCAGATTTTCTTACCCGTACATGAGTGTTTAATTCACTTAATATTATCTGTAGTTGACCCCCAGGAGGTTTGCCCAATGACAGATCTTTTTACCTCTTGCTACAATTATACACTAAGTGGAAAACACCTCTATATGCAAAGTGCTAAAGGCATTTCACAATTACGTATATGAACTTCAGGCTTCTCAAAATCATTGCATTAGGTTCTTTAGGCAATCAACAACACTGGATAGATGAAAAGGCAAAATTGTCATTAATAAATTTTTAAATGGACTAGGTTTGGGTAATCATCATTGTAGATCACCCTTTAAACTTGTTTACATTTCTAATATGCTAGATGAACGCATGAATTTATGTATAAACCTTTGTATTACCATGACAGCAAAATATGATATATACATCTATTTCCTCTATATTTAATTTCTTTTCTTGACTGTGACTTCTGGAGAAGAGAAGCTATGATATATCATTTTCATTTTTGTAACAATAGTGCAATTCCTAGCACAGGTGTTCAAGAAATGCTTCTTGTTAAATTAGTATAGTGAGGAAGTTCTATAAGTAGACTGTGCATTTGTAGTTCTTCACATGATGTGTCCAGGTTTGAGTATTTATCAGGGCGTTTTGTTCCTCAGAAACTTTAAATTAGTTCCCAGACTTCCACATCTGCCCAAGAAGGAAAAACTGCTATGGCGCTTGCTATCCTATTGTGAACAACTAGAAAACTGGACAAACTATGTGAAACAACTGTTTTCAGACATTGGAAAATGGGAAAAGCAAAACTGACTCTCAAGAAGGGAAACTATGAAGTAGGACCACAGTCACCCCAGCTTTCTTCTTGGAGGCAATTTCAGAACCACATGGAAAAGAGGGAAGAAACAAAATAGAGCCCTGTTGTCTTGCCAAGTTGAGGAGACAGAGATCAGAGGAAAGAAGGGAGCACTTACCAACTCATATTATGAGGTCAGTATTACCCAGATACTAAAACCAGAAATGCATTGTTAAAGAGGTCCTAGCAAATGCAGTAAAGCATGGAAAAGAAGCCAAAGGCATATAGGTTGGAAAGGAAGAACTAAAAGTGAATTTGTAATCAGCATGATTGGGTACAGAGAAAATCCTAATGAATGATGAAAAAACTAATAGAAGTAATACAGTATGTTTAGCAAGGATATAGGCTGCAAGTTCAATATGCAAAAATCAAATGTATTTCAATATACCAGCAACGAAACAACTGGAAAATGAAATTTAAAATTACCAGTTATAATATCATCCAAAACATGAAATACTTATTAAACAAAATATGTTCAAGACCTGGATGCTGAAAACTACAGACGTTTGTCAAGAAAACTTAGAGACAGCCTGTGCCAGTTTGGATATGTTATGTCCCCACCACCCCAAAAGCCATATTCTTTAATGCAATATTGTGAGGGAAGACATTAATCTTTTGATTGAGTGTTTCCATGGAGATGTGACTCAATCAACTGTGGGCTAGACCTTTGATTAAATTATCTCCATGGAGATATAGGTCCCGCCCATTCATGGTGGGTCTTAATTAAATCACCAGAGTCCTATAAGAGAGGACAAAATACCCCAGCGCAGCTGCAAGAGATTTTTGGAGGAGGCCATTGAAAGCTCACATTTGGAGATGTTTTAAGATTCTAGCCCAGAGTTTGCTCTGGAGAAGCTAAGAGAGTAAAAAAACGTCCCAAGAAATGCTTGCTGATGCTTAGAGATTCTTGCAGGTGCAGACAGAAGGATGTTTGGAGATGTTAAGCTAAGAGAAACCCAGAGACATTTTGGAGAAAAGCCATTTTGAAACCAGACCCCTGGAGCAAAGAATCAGCAAACGCCAGCCACATGTCTTCCCAGCTAACAGGTTTTCTGGATGCCATCAGCTGTTCTTCAGTGAAGGTATACTCGTGTTGATGCCTTAATTTGGACACTTTTATGGCCACAGAACTGTAAATTTGCAACCAAATAAACCCCCTTTATAAAAGCCAATCCATTTCTGGTATTTTTCATAAAGGCAGCATTAGCAAACTGGAACACAACCTAAATAAATGGATAGATATACCATGTTCATAGACTGGAAGATTCAGTATTGTTAAGATGTAAATTCTTCTCCAATGGATCATAGATCCAATGTAATCCAAAGCAAGATTTTTATAGAGATTGACAAGCTGATTCTGAAACTTATAAGGAATGCAAAGGAATGAAATTAGCCAAAACAGTTTTGAAATAGAGAAAAGTTGGAATACATACACTGCCTGATTTCAAGACTTGCCATAAAGCTTCAGAAATCGAGGAAGCATGACATTGGCATAAAAATACCCATAGATCAATGGAACAGAAGAGAGAGTCAGAAAATGGACCCATGCTTGTGTGGTCAATTGGCTTTTGACAATATCGAGGTAATTTAATGGGAGAAAGCATAGTCTTTTCAACAAATGTTTGTTGAACAACTGCATATTCATATAAAAAGATGAACCTTAAGCCTTACTTCCTACCATACCCAAAAAGTAGCTCAAAATGATCATGGTCCTCAACATAAAATCTAAAACTATAAATCTTCTGGATGTAAACTACAATAAAATCTATGCAATTGAGGTAGGCAAAGATTTCTTAGGGCACAAAAAGCATTAACCATAAAAGAAAAAAGATTATCATCAAAATTAAAATCTTTTCTTTAAAAGACACTATTAATAAAATGAAAATACAAGCCATAAACTAGCACAATATATTTTCAATACATATATATATGACAAAGGGTTTGTATCCAGAATATATGATGAGTTCTTTCAACTCAAGAATGTAAATTAAAAATACAAATTAAAAAATTTGGCAAAAGATTTAAACAGACTGTTTAAAAAAAGCAGATATACAAGTGGCCAGTAAGTATAGGAATAGTTGCTCACCATCTTTAATCATTAGAGAAATGCAAAATAAAACCACAATGAGATGGCACTACACATTCATTAGAATGGATGAAATGTAGAAGACCAACAGTAAGTATTGATAAGGTTGTAGAGCAATTAATACTCTCATATTACTGGTAGAATGTAAAATGATAAAAGCCACTTTGGCATACAGTTTGGCAACTTTTTATAAATTTAAATATGTATTTTGCCATATGATTCATCAATTCCACTCTTTGGTATTTACCCAAGAGAAATGAAAACATACATTCACACACAGACTTGTACATGAATAAAGGTAGCAGCTTTATTCATAATTGCCCCAAACCGAAGACATTGATATTAATTTCTATGGTAGACATTGAATATACCTTCCAGATGCAGTTGGCTGACAGCCTCTGACTGTCAGCAATGCCTGCCTCAGCTGCAGAGTCACCTCTAACTGGGTCACAACCTTTCCTGGGGCATTCCACTTCTGTTGACTTAGCAAGATGGGGATATAAAGACCTGGCCATTTTGGCTCTATGTGAGATACCTCTGAAGGGCATTACTTGCTCTAGAACTTCCTTCCAGGTTGGCTGAAACTTTATTGGGTGTGCATTGCTGTTCAACTTCTTCCTCTGCTCAAAGTTGTTTCTACTTCCTTCCTTTCACCTGTGTTGATCCATATAAATCTGTTACAAATACTATCTCACTGCCTGCTTCCAGAAACCCAACCTATGACAGAGTTCCATCCCAAACAGGTCCTCAATGACCAATGCCACTTTCCATTGGTGTTAGGTTGTCTTCTCTTCCAGTCCAAGGCAACTGATTATGTACTGTTTTTTAGTTTCCTAAGCTGCTCAAGCAAATACCAAGCAATGGCTTGGCTTAAACAATGGGAATTTATTTGCTCATTGTTTTGAGGTTGGGAAAAAGTCCAAATCAAGGCTTCATCACAGCTATGCTTTCTTCTTGAAGGCTGTAACATTCTGCGGCTGGTTGCTGGCAATCCTTGGTCCCTAGCTTGTCACATGGAACAGAACATGGCGGCCTCTCCTGGCCTCTCCCTTCTCTTCGGGGTTCTGTTGATGTTCAGCTTCTGGCTGCTCTCTTTGTGACTTCCCCTCTCTCTGTCTGAATTTCATTTCGCTGATAAAGGACTCCAGTAGTAGGATTAAGATCCATCCTGATTCAGGTGAACCACATCTTAACTGAAGTAACCTCATCAAAAGGTCCTCCTTACAATGGGTGCACACCCACAGGAATGGGTTAAGTTTAAGAACATATTTTCCTGGGGTACATACAGCTCCAAACCACCATACTTACAAACCAAAAATTTATGAACATAATAATAATAGAAATAGGGACTTATGTAAAGAAATACAGTTCTGACACTTGTCAGTCCTGCCAGGATTGAATATTTTATGGATCCCTAAGTAAATCCATTTTTACTGTTTGTAAGTAAAGCCAGAAATGTTTCCATGGTGCTTTTCCCCTGATACTGATCAGTAGAGAAATTTTATGTATATCTCTACATGACAATGCATAAATGCTGAAATTTCCCCTCCCGCTGCCTTTTTTTGGGGGGAGGTCCTCCATAAAGGAAAACATTTGCCTACTTCTGTGGGGGTGGGGGTGGGGTAGGGAATTGGCTTATGGTACTTTTATTCATTAATTCTTAAATCTCTGAACATGGCTAGATGGAGTATAAATGACTGTATATACAATTACAGTTTAAGACAAATTATTTCTCCTTGCAATCTAGCTCATGGAAACCTTGGAATTTCTCCACATCTAAACTTCACATAACTGATAGAGGCCAATGATTAAAGCCTTTATTGATATTTCTTGGTGTTCTCTATATTTCTTGGGATGTTCTTTTACCTTATTTCTATCATGAGGCTTCATTAGCGTCAGGGTCTGCCTCTCATATACAAAAGCAGAGACAAAATGGATTGCTGCTGCTTGATAACTGTTAACAGCACCATAAGCTTCTTCATGCAAACCCTGGGGAAAGCAGGCCCCGTCTATCTTCATGTGTCCCTGGGCTCCTGCCCTCACAGTCCCTGTGGCTGTGTAGGGGTACATCAATGTGCTTAAAAGCTTTCAGGCTAGGCAGGTAAACCAGCAGACTCCCCTGCCTGTATACCAAGGTCATGGCTGACAGTAAGGGAGTAGCATAGTGTGCAGGAACCACCCTTTCCATGAGAGTGACATTATGGCTACAGGAAGGCATAGAATTGGATTTGCTTTTCTAGTAGTGACAACTTACTGAGTGGCCTTAAACTAGGCATTTAATCCAGTGGTTCTCAGACTTTAATGTGCAAGTGAATCAACTAGGGAGCTTAACAAAATGCACATTTCCCTACCCCAGCTGCAGAGACTCAGTTCAGTAGATCTGGGCCTGGGATCCAGGAAGAAGCCCTATAGGAGTTTCTGATATTGATTATTGACACTTGTTGGGTCACAGTTTTAGCCATAGACTAAATGAATGATAAGGGCCCATCCTGCTCAAGAGTGTGTGAACCAACCATTGTAGAGCTTCTGCACTGATTCCCTCTACTCATCCCGCTACTCATTCACTTATGTGGCAAACCACAGTCACAGGCACAACGTTCAACAGACATGGGAAAAAAGTCCTTCCTCCCCTGCATCCAGTCACCCACTTTTCCTCCCTGGTAGCATCTATTATTACCAATTCCTTGTGTATCTTTCCAAAGATATTCTATGCATTTAAAAACATATGAATAGGCACATTATTTTCTTCCCACAAATGAAAACACATACAATACTCTGCACCTTGCTATTTTTTTTCTTTCACTTAGTACAGGTTAAAAATCTTTCCATGTCAGTAAATGGACTTCTTCATTCTTCTGTATAAAAATCTGGATAGCATTCCATTTTATTGATGTGCTGTAATTCATTTGAACAGTCCTCTATTGATGTACATTTGTTTCAGAGCTCTGCTAGCACAAATAAATTGCAGATAATAACCTTGTCCCCTTATTTCACATCTGTGTCTGTAGAGCCATAGGCTAAATTCTAGAAGTGGAACCATTGAGTCAAAGACCATATGCATTTGCTATTTTGAGAGAGACTGCCAAATTGTCCTCCATGGAGGTTATAACACTTTTTGATTTTCGTTAATCTGAATAGGTGGGGAAAAAATGCTGCCTTGTATATATGATTTTCAGTTAAGAGAGGTTGAACATCTTTTCATGTGCCTGAGTAGTAGTGTATTTATTTTTTTTTGTAAACTAACTTCATATTCTTTGAGATGGTCTTTTCTTATTAATTTACAAGGTCTGTGTTCTGGGCACAGAGGGACGGTCATATCTTGACCATTGACCTTGATGCCAGCATTCACACACACACACACACACACACACACACACACACACACACGGGGGGGGGCGGGGGGAGAGGGAGAGAAAGAGAGAGAAAGAGAGAGGGAGAGAGAGAGAGCTGTATGTGGATTCATTGATCCGGGTGTGAAATCTTGGCTTTGCTATTCACTGTGTGACCTTGGGCAAGTTACCTAACTTCTTTGGGCCCCCATTTCTTGCTCTATAAATCGGAAATGATAAGAACCAAAACACCCGGCATAGAGTCATAGGGTCTGGGATATCAACATGGTACAGGAGGACACCTTTAAAAGCAGGGAGTTGGAGTGAACATGTAAGTCAACAAGGCTCAGGACAGGTCCTCAGGGAGAGCCTGGGGAATTTCCCACAGGCGCGGAGGCCCGGAGGCCCGGAGGCCCGGAGGCCAGGGCTTGCAACCAAACGACGCGGTCGGGGAGAGGCGCCCGGAGGAAGCCGCGCCTGGCTCCATAAAGACCGGCTTCTCCCTTTCGAAAGAACCACAACCGGGGCCCTGATCGAGGAACAAAAATCCAGCAAAGAGAGAACCACTTTCTGTGGAGAGATCCGCTCTCTCGACCGCTTCTCCTGCTCCCTGGCGCCCTCCCCTTCCAGGCCGAGCGCGGCGCTGCGGCCCCAGCGACCCAGGAGAGTGAGGAGCGCCGTGGGGCCCGGGGTGGGGAAGGCGGGGTGGGCCCGCGGTCACGTGAACTAGGCCAGCTGTTAAGGTGGGGTGGGGGGCGGGAGTCTGGGGAGGGGGAAGAGCCCGGCAGCCGCCTACGCGACTGCAGCTAGAGCCCCCGATGCCGCCGCACTGATCGCGGCAGCAGCAGCAGCATCGCATCCTCGGCGGCCGCAGCATCAGCACCGCAGAGCCCCGCCGGAGCCCGCCGCGCAGCAGGTGAGAGGCGGCCGGCCACGGCTGGAGAGCGCGGGGCGTCTGCAGTCACCCGCTTCCCTCCCGGGTTTTCACCCCCACCCCTACCGCCGCCCCCATCCTTCGCGCCTCGCTTTCGCTCGAAACTCGCGGGTAATGCTACTTGGGTAGAATGCCCGCGGGGTCTGGGGTCTGGGGTCTCTGGGTGATCACGGGAGGCCTCCGGCCCGGGTAGGGAATGGAGTGACTGAGGCTGGTTGACTCCTGGGGCGCGGGAGAGGGACGCCCTACCCCGGGGCGCGGGCACTGCAGCCTGATCCGAATCTGTCTCGGCTCTCCAAACCCCATCCCCATCCATTTTTTTTCTCTCTCTTTCTGTTAACTATCATAAGCTACTTTTCCTGTGTTTTCTTCCCTTGGCATCCAAGTTACTGGCCCGATGGGGTGAGTGCCTGTGCGCTCTGCACCCCTCCCCCACCTCCTGGGGCCTCTCCCGGCCTCTCCTGCGGCCGCTCCGGGGAGTGGCTCTTCGGTGCTCGCTCGGTCGTGGCGCGGGTGGCTGAGCCCGCCTGGCACCTGTCTGGAAAGTCACGCACCTACGGCGCGGGCTCGCAGCGAACATGGCTGCCTGGTGGGGCCCGCTGCCTTTGGCCGGGTTCTGTCCCCGGCGTCCACCCGGTCCTCAATCTCCGAAACGTGCCGGGAGCCTTCCCTCCCATTAAGGGCAAATGCGCCAGGCTGTTGCTGTGTAGTCACTGTGGGCAGGGGGACTTGACACAACTCCCCCCATGCGGCACCCGGGGCGGCTCTTTGGGGGAAAAGAGCATGTCAACGCGAAGGCGCCAGGGCTCTTATTGGTAAAAGGCATTGGTGTGTTTCTGAGATGATTGATTGCCTTCGCTTCCTTGGTTCGTTCGGCGGTCGGGGAGCCGATTTGGCGACATCACTTACGAGGTTTGAGACGAGTGTGGTCTGCAAAGCATGGGGACGTTGTGGGGGTGGGGTGGGGAGGACGCTAGAACTTTAAAGAGAATTGACGACGACTAGGATTTAGGGATAACAATGTCCATTAAACCCATGGCCCATCTTATAAAGCTCCTGTTTGCCCCGACTCAGAGCTGACCTGTTAGATAATAGGGATTTTCTGTTTATTTGTGGCTTGCAAATGCCTTGAATTAAGCTTGTGCCCAGCTTTCTGGGTGGTGTGTGTGTGTGTGTGTGTGTGTGTGTGTGTGTGTGTGTGTCTACTGTGTTCCAAACCTGTCCAGAAGATGCGTCAGTTGCAGAAGAAGCCTATGTTAATTCAAAATGGCAGCATGAGAAATCAGGCGAGGAGGAAGCAGCACGGACCACAGCCAACATCAGCTGCCCCCTGGCTTAAGCCTGAGTGCGGGGATCAGCGGGAGGGAAGGCTCCTGCAGACCTTGCTGCAGTCAGCTCTAAGGGGTTGGTAGGGAGTGATTTTTGTGGCAGACTAGACTTGAGGGTACTGCATTGTCCTGGGAATGTTAAGTGGGAAGTTAGGGGAGCTGTAATTATTTTCTCTTAACTTATCAAAACCTGGCACAGAGACCTAATTAAAACTCTGGGATTTTGATCTGATTTTCTCCAGGCTCTAATAATTCAATTTGTGTGGCTGCTGATTTCTGTTTGATGCTTAACTTCCATGTTGTTTTGTACCTACAAGTGGATCTTAAAAGAGATGGACATGTAGTGTAAACATCATCCAAGAACAGTGCACATACTAAATGCCAGGTTCTTAAAGCAAGTTTCTTTGGAAGAACTGATTTAGCACCATCAGCACCAGAGAATCACAAATTCTTGAAAGATGACTCATTTCAGAATTAAAAAAAAGAAAACAAAATAAAACAGCGTTTCTTTCCCTTTTCACTGCTGTGCTGCCATCCATCTTCTCATTTACAAAGAAGGTGATGCAGGAGGAGGAAACTGCTTCAGAAATAATGAAATGAGGGAGATTAATGTAAAGGTTAGGAGTAGCAGAGCTGGAAGCACCTGGAGAGCATTGCTGTCGACCCGCTTTTACAGCCCTGGATGCTGAAGCCAGCAGGGTAAAGGGACTGGCCTAGGTCATGTATCAGCTGGCTGGCAACTGAAATCCAGATCTTGTAACTCTCCAGCACAGGGTTCCACCTGCCGCCTTTCAAAGCTGGAGGGGTGTGTGTGTGTGTGTGTGCAAACCTGTTTTATTAGGATGGCAAACACTTTGAGTAATGGGAACCAAACTGTAGCATGAATAAAAAAATCTACAGGCATGTAAAGTAAGTGACTACACCTTATTTTCCAAATTTAACACAATTTGAGTTCTTAAACTGTATCTACCTTATGTTTATATTCTCTAGTGACTAGAATGCTTCTATATTTGAGACACAAACCATAATTTTAATCAAATCAAATTAGAATACATTCTTTGATTAAAAAATAGTTGCTTGTGTTTGTGAGAACTATTAGGGCAATTTCTTTTTTAAAGAAACCAAAAAAAGGGGACATACAACAGCTTTTGAGTTTATCTGATTTTCAGTAAATGTAAATAACAAGCTGATTTAAAAATAACTTGGCAACAGCACTGAACACAGAGGCCTTTTCTGTATTTTGAATTTGAATTCTTTTTTGAGTCATGTAACAGTGATCCCAGACCTACTAAAGCAGAGCTAGAAATTGTGCTTGGGTTAGGGTTTGTGCTGAGGAGGTAAGGATATGAAAAGTAGTTCTGGGCATTCTCCACCTACCTAGCTAGTGATCCACAGAGGGAGAAGGGGGACAGAACACAGGGAAAGGGAGAATCATGTGAGACAGTGGAGCAGATAGGATCGGGGAGTTTAAGTGAAGATGTGATGAGATGCTGTCGAGGTGTGTGCCATTCTTAAAAAAAATAAGTTGTGTTAGAGCATGAATATGAAGACTTATGCCAAAAATATTTAAAATAAGTTTTTTTCTAAAAGAAATATGCATAATTTGTGTTTGTTGTAGGACAATAAAAATATAGATAAACAAAAGTTATTTTTAAAAAAATCACCCATAACACTCCCATTCAGCAGTAGTCAGTCATTTTGAAAGTTTGGGATCATTTTCATCAGAATGAGAATCTAGGTCAGTGCTGTCTAATTCAGTAGCATCTAGTCAGATGTGGCAATTGAGCACGGGAAAAGTGACTATTCTGAATTGAGATGTGCTATAAGGGTAAAATACACACTGGGTTTTGAAGATTTAACATGAAAAAAGAACGTAAAATACCTCATTAACTTTTTATATTGATTACATGTTGAAACAATATTTTGGATATAATGGGTTCAATAAAATATATTATTAGAAATAGTTTTACCAGTTTCTTTACTATTTTCTTTAAACTTTCAATTTTGAAATACTTTCAAACTAACAAGACAGTTTCATAAATAATACAAACCCCATATAGAGAACTCCAACAGACCCCTCTCCCCCCAGCTACCCAGATCTACCAATTTAACATTTTGCCACATTTGCAATATCATTCTAGCTATCCATCTGCCAATCAATCCATCTGTCTATCTATCTATCCATCTATTTTTTCCATTTTTTACCAGCTCCTTTTTGCCTTTTAAAGTGTGGCTACTAGAAATTTAGAAATTACATATGTGGCTCATGTCTGTCTTGCATGATATCTCTACTGGACAGCTCTGGTCTAGGACATTAACAGGAAGTGGAGGTTGGTTGAGATGCATGATGCTGTTTGTAGAACAGGGCATGTAAAGAGAAAGAAGCTTGGAATAAGATGGGTGGAGAAGAACTCCAGGAGTGAGTGACAGGGACATTTTGTAGATGCAAAGGTTGAATACATAGTGGGTTGCGACTGCTGGGTTATGAGACATCATGAGGCAGGAGAAGCACACTGTGTGGTGATTCAGGCTTCAGAGTCATGGGGACTGAGGCTGGTGGAGGTGGTGGTGGGGGGGAATAGTGCCTAGGATGGTAAAAGAGAAGTGCTGACAAAACTGTGCAGTACCCTGGAAAGTAGCTAACTTCTTCCAAATTCTGTATGCCTGTTTTCACCCATCAAGATGAGATGAATTCATCCTAGTACAAAAGAAAGGGCCCAGGTTCTACCTTTAATTAGGAACATGACCTTGCACAAGCCACTTATCAAGTCACTTATCAGTCTCCTATTTAAAAGGGGATGAACAAGAGCTGTCCACCAATTTCACTAGATGGTTTCTGTGGGATGAGAATGGTGTATTTAAAACACAAGTGATTATTATAATTTCATTAATTTATTAAAATACTACATACTGAGATAACATTTACTTACATACTCTTGTACAAGAGAACCGCCCCCCCCCCCCAAAAAAAAACAGCTTTCCTCTGGTTCTGCCAATGTAAGGGCTCTTTATTGATTGCATAGAAAGAGACTTAATTATATTTCTATTCTTGGCTTTAATAAAATTCTTGCTGTTTTGAACGTCTACATTTCAAAGATGCATCAGCACATGTATATCTTCATACATGAAAGCAACACAAAACATATAAAAGGTGTGGACATTTTTATTCAAAGGACCTTTACATTTAGTTCACTATCTCCCTAGCTCAGGCTATCCCTACAGCTGAACAAAAATTGTATATTTTTCAGAAATTCTGTTTGGTATGTCTCCACGTCCTTTTCTCTCTCACTTCCCACATTTTGTTACTCCGGGGCTGATTGTAACAATAGTTAAGTTTATAGATTTAAAGCTTCAATCTCAGATTACAACAATTGGCCCACTTTTTCCTTTGATCCCAGTGGATTGACAATCAGAAGAATTTAAAGGAATGCATAAAAAATTGATAGAGTAATTTACATTATGGTGTGAATTGATAGACTTCTCCAAAGGGTAATTTTATGTTTTGAAAGTAACTAAGTAACACAAATGACTTTAAATTTGTTAGATTTGGCCAAATTGCCCAAAGTTCCTCTTTTCCCACACACTTAAGACTGGATATTATCAAACTTTTAAATCTTTGCTAATCTCATATGTTTAAATGGTATCTTATTTTAATTTGTAGTCCTTCAATCATGAGTGAGATTGACTATCTTTTAGTAGGTGTATTGGCTATTTGTACTTGTTTTTCTTTGGACTGATGTTCATATTCTTTGTACATGTTTTCACTGGGGTGGTCATCTTTGTCTTATTGCTATGTAATAAAAGCTCTGTGTATATTAAAGAAATTATTCCTTTGTTATGTATGTTGTGACTGTATTTCCTAGTTTTTCATTTTTAAATTTTTGCCCTGCAAGCAGTGTGACATTATTTTATAATTAAGCATATCAGTTATTGCCTTTGTGAGTTATGGATTATGTTTGGCCTACTTACACAGGTTCTTCTCTCTATGGTGTTATTTTCTTAAATTTACCCATATATTTTGTATTTTTATGGTTTCATTTTGCAAACATTTAAATTTTTGTTATAATAGTTTATTTTGTATTAGGAATGAGTTGAGGATCTAGACAGCTTTCCTCCTTCCTTTCTGCACCCAAAATATTTAGTCAATTATCCCAACATGATTTGTTGTCTAATACATCTTTTCACCTTGATTTCAAGTTTAGCCTTTATCATATGCTAATTTATTACATTACATGGATATATTTCAGGAGTCTCTACTGTGTTACTTTACCTATTTTTGCATCAGCATCAAACTGTTTTGCTTACTAAACTTTATAATATAGTTTAATACTATGTAGGGCTAGTCTCTCCTCATTAGTTTTCATTTCTGAAATTTCTTGGCTAATCCTACATATCCTTTCCAGAGGAACCTCAGGATCATTTTTGCCAGATTTTCTCCAAAAGTCCCATTAGTACATTGATTGCTGCCATATTGAATCTACAAATGAATTTAGGAAGGATGGGTACCTCCATATAGGATTGAATCTTCAATCAAAGAACAGGAAAGTCTCCCTGCCCTTCAGATCTTCTCCTGTGTCCCCATAAAGCCCTACCATTTTCTTCCTTGAGGGTTTGCAAGGCTCTCTCTAGTGAATTTGTCAGAGAGTGAGCAGTACCCCTCTAAAGAAAATTATGGAACTCAAAGGATGGACATAGAGAAAAGCACATGCCAACAAAGTGATGCTTTTGTTCTTGGTGGGGAAGATGGGGTCAAGGCAGCCTGGTGGATAAGAGTGATGGCTATTGACTTTAGAGTCTGAATTCTGACTCCACTACTTTTTGTTATATGACCCTAGGCAAGTTACTTAGTCTTTACTGCAGTGTTTTCATCTGTAAAATGGGGATAATAATACTTGCTGATAGGATGATGTGTACATGGCATGTTATTAAGCACATAGTGAATTCTTAATGTTCTAACATAAAATACTAAATTTTATGATTACAGTTATTTTAGTTATTCCCTGTTGAAGGAAACTGTAAGTTCAGTATCATTCCAATCACAGACCCAAAGAGACTCTGGAAACATTTCACCAATATTTTAAAAAGTTCAGCTTGGGGAATAAACAGATGGAAGAGCCAAGAAATGTAGAAAAGAATCACAGGGGGTGAGAGAGGGTATACCTGCATTATTTTTGAGGCAGGTCAGCCACACCTCCCAACACATTGTGCCTGTCCTGTAGAAGTGATAGGCATATCCTTTTCCATCCTTCTGTGTCTCCTTTTCTCTCACTTCCATGCCCGCCCCCAATCTGGGCCCAGAAAGGAAAGTTCGTCTTGGCAGCTCTTGGATCTGGATACAGTGCTCTAGTGGGTTGGGAGGGTTGGCTAATAGCATGCACTTCTATTCTCTTTATAACAGGTGAGGTCCATGAGATCCAAGAAGGCAAGAAGTGAAGTATGTGTCAGTTACATCTACCTGTCCTCCCTCCCTCCAAAACTTCCAACATCATCTGAGTCCAGGATGGGGTTGGACATGGAACCGGGTGGAATGTCAGGGGGCCTAAATGGGTGCCTGGAAAGGAGGAGCTGGGGGCCTCCCAGCCTTACCCTTGCCTGAAGCAAAGAGAAGGAGCGAGATGGTTAATGTTCCCTTCTTCTTTTCTTAATGGTCATATATTGAGCCGTAATCGTCTAGTGCTTAATCTATGCCTTTAAGATGATCTAGTCATCTTTGAGACATCCATAAGCTTTTCTAATTCCTGTTTTCAACTGGGTCACTGTTCATGAATGCCTCTTTGTCTAGACAATAAAGACCCTGAGAACCTCTTTTTGCTTCATTTTCCCTCAGGACTGAACATAGGGCTTGTTGGTGGTTAGGGGCTCAAAATTTCAGTAATTCATCTGACTTCTTAAAAATCCTAATTAAAATGACATAGTGGCCAAAAGCTCTCCTGAATATCTTTACCCCCTCTCTCTCAAGTAAAACTTTAGTTGTTTTTTTTTTTTTTACTTCACTTAGTTCCCTAGTGACCTGAAAGAATTAATGAAGTGTCTTAAAGTATCCTCCTTAAGCACTAAAGTAATCAGATTTTGGAAAATAATTAAAAAGACAATGAAGTGATACAAGCTTGCTGAAAAACCTTTAAAACTACATAACTAGAAAAAGTAAAATTCAAGTTTCTATTTCTTTATCCCCATCTTTAATCCCCCGCCCCCGCTCTCAGATCTTAATTCTTCCAGGTCCTTTTTTATCCACATTTAATATCTCTCTCTCTCTGCATACACACATGGTATATCCTTATATTTATGTAATTGTATATGTATATACACATTTTTGTATATACATATACACACTAACATATTCATATGTATGTATATAGTTTCCTTTCTTAATAACAAAATGGGATAAATTTCTATTGGTTAAACACAGCAAATAGCTCTAGCATTAGAGGATGATTGCAAAGTAGTTTTTATTTCCATGTTTGCTAGACACAAAATAATCTTCTGGCCTTAAATCTTATTACTTTATTTCCTCTGTTTAGCTAAATTTTTTTACAGGGATAGACAGTTCAGTGGTCAGCTACCATTTTAGGAATGACTGGGGAGTTTTTTTATACCAGTTTACAGAGTTAACAGGTACATATCCAATTACATTAATAGGAAAAGATCAGAATAGACAATGCACCATTTAGATGGAAGAGGAAAACAGATGGTGGGAAAAGGAAGGTCATGATTCAAAGCAACCTTGCCAAATTAGTGGGCACAATGGCAGCAGTGTCAGAAATGAGAACCAAAGGAAGTGAAAGGACCTAGATGTGGCTCTCTCAGTAACTCTCATATCTTTCCCACAGAGAATGTTCTTGGCAGATGACCCCATGCCTGCCTATTTCAAACACATTTTTCTTCCTTCATCTCTTTTATCATTACATTCTCAGTAGCCACACCTGGAATCCTGGTCTGACTGTCTCTTAAAAAGCTGTAACATAACCTCTTGGAGGGATTATCCTGACTGGACAGGTGTAATCTGTATCATTAATGTAATGCAAGAATTTTCTTTCTATTACTATGAAAGATGGAAAACTATCTTCCTGCCTCCTGTGCATTGGAAAACATCTTTTTAAAAATGGTCTCAATCTGACTATAATTTTCTAATTTGGTGAGTATTCTGGTTTGCTAATGCTGCCATTTTGCAACACATCAGAAATGGATTGGCTTTTTATAAAGGGGGGTTATTTGGTTACAAAGTTACAGTCTTAAGGCCATAAAGTGTCCAGGGCAGGTATCAACAATAGGGTACTTTCACTGAGAGAGGCCATTGGTATCCAGAAAACCTCTGTTAGCTGGGAAGGCATGTGGCTGGTATCTGCTTGCTCCCAGGTTGCATTTCAAAATGGTGCTCTCCAAGATATCAGCATCAGCTTTCAATGGCCTCTTCAAAATGTCTAAGCTGCTCTCTGGGGTCCTTCTGTTTGTCAGCTCTTTTATATGGCTCCAGTGATTTAATTAAGACCCACCCTAAATGGGTGGGGTAACACCTCCATGGAAATTATTCAATCAAAGTCTTGCCCACAGTTGATTGAGTCACATCTCCATGGAAATACTCAATCAATATGTTCCAACCTGATCAACACTGTTCTAGTTTGCTAATGCTGCTGGAATGCAAAACACCAGAAATGGACTGGCTTTTATAAAGGGGGTTTATTTGGTTACACAGTTACGGTCTTAAGGCCATAAAATATCCAAGGTAATGCATCAACAATCGGGTACCTTCACTGGAGGATTGCCAATGGCATCCAGAAAACCTCTGTTAGATGGGTAGGCACGTGACTGGTGAATGCTTCAAGTTCTGGTTTCAAAATGGGTTTCTTCCAGGACATTCTTCTCTAGGCTGCACCTCCTCTTCAAGTGTCACTCTCAGTTGCTCTTGGGGTGTTTGTCCTCTCTTAGCTTCTCTGGAGCAAGAGTCTGCCTTCAACGACCGTCTTCAAACTGTCTCTCATCTTCATCTTCTTCTCTCTCAGCTCCTGGGCGTTCTTCAGAGTGTCCCTCTTGGCTGTAGCAAGCTCGCTGCTTCTGTCTGAGCTTATATAGTGCTCCAGTGAACTAATCAAGGCCCATGCTGAAAGGGCAGGGCCACACCTCCATGGAAATTATCCAGTGAAAGATCTCGCCCATAGTAGAGTGATCAGATCTCCATGGAAACATCCAATCAAAAGTCTCCAGCCCAATCAACACCAATACGTTTCCTGCCCACACAAAAACACATCAAAGATAATGGCGTTTTGGGAGACATAATACATCCAGACCAGCACAAACACTAATATGTCTGCCCTCCACAAGATTGCATCAAAGAACATGGTGTTTCAGGGGACATAATACATCCAAACCGGCACAGTGAGATGAATGAAAAATACTTAAGCTATTTGTCTATTCTTTCCAGATTTTAAAATTGTATCCATGAGGAATTGATGCCATTCAAGGCATCTCTCCTCTTTCTCATCATGGAAAAATCCCTAAAAGAGCTCTTGCAAAATGTGCAAGCAACCTGATACTTTTTTAAAGTGGAACCCTATTTTAAATACACCAGAGCAGTAGGCAGAGGATGACTGAGTGTGGTGGAATTTTTGCAGGTGGTCCTTGAATCCATGTATGTTCTGACATTGAATACAGAATACGTATTGAGCTTCATGTATCTGCACTGCTATTTTTAAAATGTATATAGGTTCTGTTGTCATTTAGTACATACAAATCCATTAAAATGGATTTGTATGTTTCTAAATTTGTAACATATATTGATTATATACAAATTTTTTCTAACCAACTACAATGACTACTAGGTGGGGGTGGCCATCAAATTTTTTTACTTCAAAATATTGGGAAATAGTATACAAAAAAAATTGCATTATAGAGAAATTCTAGAGTGACTTGAAGAATACTGCCATATTCTTCAAAAGTAACCAATTACCCACTAATTTATCTTAAGAGTAACTGTAGATTTTAAAGCACAACATTCCATTTGACTATAGAAAACTATATTTCCTTAGTTATCAGTCTGTCACATGAATGAAGACAATAAATTAGATATTTCCACTTAATTCATAAGTTTCATTGTGACTCTGTATTACAAATGAGGTGGAATTGAAAGTGGCTAAAATTTAAAATTTGCCATGACTGAGCTGTTTTTTTTTTTTAATTATTACTTTATTTTCCTGGGTCTCTGCCCTTTTGCAGTACTATATTTATTAGCTGCAATTGATTGGGATAAAAAATTATTTTGATTGCAAATCTTCTTTCTCTTTTTTTAAAAAATATTTTTATTACAAAGTCTTAATTTTCATGTGAAAAATCTGAAGATTCGTGAGTATATAAAAAGATTAAGAAATCATTCATAAACCAGAGATATTAAATCTACATTTTGTTGCATTCTGTTAGGTTCTTTTTCCATTATCTGTCTAGATCATATGCATAATTCGATACCATATACACAGTTGTGGGACCTCTTTTCAGTTCATCAACATGTTCCCACGTATTTATATATTTCCCAGCTTTCCATGATATAGATAGATAGATAGATAGATAGCCAATTACAGAAAACAGATTTGTTTTGTTTGTTTTGAATCTTATCATCTAAATTGGTGTACTTAGTGTGTGTGTGTGTGTGTGTGTGTGTGTGCAGCAGCAACAGTTCAATGAATTATCAGGGGTTATAGTCAAGTTGCGTAGCCATTAGTTTTCTGGGATTTTGGATTTTCAAGTTTTCAATAGATGCTGTCTTCATTTCCTCACCACTAATCACCTAAATTTTAGTAACTTTGGAAAGAAATAACAAATCAAGTTGTGATCATTTCAACCAGTAAGAAAAAAATAGCCAAAGGACCTTTTGTAGTAGGGCCTACTGATTTATAAATATTCAGCTACTTGAAATGATATTTAACTCTTCTGTTTTCTAACTCAAATTCTCATTTTCCTATCCAAGGCAGAAGAGACATGGTAGTAACTGAAATATTTACCCTGTACCTATTTTAAATGAAGACTTCTTTTTTTTTTTTAAGAAAAAGGCATTTTAAAAATTGAGTAATACTTCATTTCCTTAAAGCAGTGAAAAATGGAAAACATTTAAATAGTTAGCAACCCAAATTGTTATGTAGTCTGATTTCCCAGTTCTAAAGCCAAAGGGTAGTTTTCCCTACCAGTGGAGGGGAGATAGAATCCCCCTCTCTCAAGTTAAGCAGGGATTTCATCTTTAAAGCAAAGAAATTGCCACCAATGCTGCTGCTGAGATCAAATTCAAATTCAGATCAAATTAAATGGTTTCCTTAAAGATGAAATTGGGAAATAGGAATGGCAGAAAGTTGATGGACTTTGAGGCTGGGTGATAGCTGAAGGGGGGTTATGTTTGAGAGTCTCCATAATAAAAAAGAGCCAGGCAGAAAAAATGAATAATACTTTTGAGAAGCAACGAGGTTAAATAACCTCTGCCAGTGGCTGTTATGCACCAGTGAACTGGTGAATCAGAGTCACCTGGGGCATCTGTTAAAAACATCCTTCCTGTGATCTCAGCTCAGACCTATGGAATCAGTAGCTCCAGGGTGTCTGGGAATCTGCCATTTTAACAGTATCTGCAGATTATTTTGATGCTTGGACAAATTTGAATGCCATGGGCCAAACCATAGCGTGGGAACACCTTGTCAAAATCAGATTTTCCTGATCTTTTTCTCTTGTTGCAGATGAGGTATAGATAGCCCCATGCTCCTACATTCTCTCCACAAACATTTATTAAGAACTTATCAGTTGCCTGTCTCTGTACTTGGGAACCAGGGAAATAAGGATTTACATAAAAATCTTTGACCTCATTGGGTTCACAGTCCAATGAGCAGAGACAGACTTTATAAAACTTGAGGAAAAGAAAGAAGGCAAGGCAGAGGGAACTGGGGACTCCCTTCCCTCTCTTCCCACAGGGCCCTAACATAACAAGCAAACCAAAATTCCTCCTCATTCCCTCTGCCCCAATATTCCTTCTTCAAAAAGTTAGCTGAACTCCCAAATCTTAACTCCAAGAAAACATTTCCCCTGCAGGGATCAGTCCAGTGCTATTTCTAACCTGAAAAGAATTTTAAACATCTCGTCATGTGCTTTACCTTTAAAAATTATTATGAAACTTTTCAAGCACATACAAAAGTAAAGAGAACCGTATAGTCAGTGAATCCCCATGTACCCATCGCCCAGCTTTGGCAATTTTTATTTCACAGCCAATTTATTTCACCTGAACCCCCACCCTTTCCCCCTCACCTTGGATTACTTTCAGCTTATCATTTCATCTGTACATGTTTCAGTATGTATCGCTAAAAGATATAGAGCTCTTTTTTAAAGACATAACCACAATGTCATTATCACATCTAAGGAAGTAATGATGATTCCTTAACATCATCAAATATCTAATCAGTGTTCACATTTCCCCAAGTGTCTTATAAAATTTATTTTTGTACAGTTTGCTTAAATTGGGATCTGAAAAGTTCCATTCGCTGCAATTGGTTGATACATCTCTTAATTCACCTTGTCTCAATCTTTTCTTTCCTTGCAGATTTTTGTTTCTGTTGTTGAAGAAACTAGATTTGTCCTATAGAGTTTCCATAATCTGGATTTTGCTGATTGCATCCTTGTGGTGTCATTTGTATTCCCTGTACATTGATGATTGGATCCAGAGGCTTGATCAGATTCATTTTGATTCTTAGTCTACATTTTATTTGTCCTTTGGAACGTGAATGCAAACCTGGGTCTGATGTACTGGATGCAAATCATCGGTGAACGGGTGAAGGAGCACAGTCGGGATTGGTGCAAACCTGGCAAACCCATCACCAGTGAAAAGTAAAAGGAAGGAAAGTGAACATTTATAGAGTGTCCACTGCATACAGCCACAGGGCTAGGTGCTTTCCATATATTCTTATACAAATATGAGCGCTATGTTATGTATAGGGAATTTGTCTCATTTTCAGATTCTCACAGTCAGTGGGTGGTGCCAGGATGTGAACAAGTCTCTAAAGTGTGTCATTCTCTTGCCCCTGTGTGCAAGAATCTACAGGACCAGGCAGGGATTGTAAATGAGTGCAGTTGACAAGGCATTAGGAAAAAAAAGAAAGTGCTCAATAGTACAGGGGTGATGAGGGTCTGAGTGGCACTTCTGTTGGCCTCAGTGTCAGGGAGTGGAGAGGACAGTCGGGGGCACAGGCCCTGGAGAGAGGGGTCCCTTGTTCAACTCCAGCCAGGCCATCATGCAGAAAGTGGGCTAAGCATGGCTAGATCTTTTGGATTTCAAGAGAAGCCATGTATCTGAATTTCTATGGAAAATCTTTGAGATTTTAAATTGTTAGCTGCTAATTCAGATTCTTCAAAAATGCTATCTTAAGGGCAACACTCTGGGCCAAGCCAAACAAATCTGAAGCTTGTCACCCCTGTCCCACACAGGCTGCTCAGAAGTGTGTCAGCCAAAGATTGGCACTGAAGACTGCAAGGATCTGACCACCAGAGGTAGATGTTGCCCTTGAAATTAGAGAAAGAGAAGGTTAGCAGTTCTTAAAAGATAACAAGAGACAATGAAGCAACGCTTCAATAGGTGAAAGGGCATTCAGACACCCCAAGGTAAAAGCCAAATGATCTGAAGTCCAAACAGATCAGACCTTGACTGTCTTCATCATGCGACCTTCTCTCATCCCCTGTCTCTTCATGATTGAGTCCTTGCTATGTCCCAGATGGCATTCCAACGACTTTACAAGTATTGCAAATTGCATCTCACTTAAACCTCACAGTCACCCTGGGAAGAAGATAGTACCTGGGATGGTATATTTTATTTGTCAACTTGCCTAGGTTATGGTGTCCAGTTGTTTGGTCAAATACTGACCTAGTTGTTACTGTGGAGGTATTTCATAGATGGGATTAGCATTTACAATCAGTTGACCTTAAGTAAAGGAGATGACCTTCTGTAATGTGTGTGGGCCTCATGCAATCAATTGGAGGTCTTAAAAGCCAGAATTGAGGATTCCAGAGTTCAGAATAACTTCTGCCTCAAGATGTCAATATCAACTCTTATTGGAATTTCCAACCTGCCAGCTTTGCCTAAAGAATTCCAATTCAAGACTTCAGCATCACCTTTACAGGAATTTCTTGTCTGTGGCCTGCCCTACAGAATTCAAACTTGCCAGACCCCCAACTGCATGAGCTAATTCCTTATAATTATACCCCCACCACACACACGCACACACACACTGTTTGGCTGTTTCTCTAGAGAACCCTGACTGATGATACACTACCTGTCTTTATGCCTATTATATAAATGCTTAAAGAAGGGGCAGGGCTGAGATTTTAATCCAGATCGACTCCAAAGCCTGCTTCCCTAGTACCTTATTTGTTCTTTCTTCCATTAGATAATTCTTCATTCAAGGCATTGAATATTAGATGCTAGAATTGACTGACATTGGAGTCTAATGCTTTCTGCTGTAGTATCTTGAGCTTTCAGTGGAACACTTACTTAGAATCCTGTTTCTTTCAGGCAGAGATAGAAGAGTCTGAGCTAATTTATATGACTTTCGTCAGCTGTGGTTTATTTTACATCACATCATTTAAAAATACATCCTTTATCAAGCACTTCATTTATTCTTTGCTATTTCCATAGCAGGTATGTGACCAGAAAGTCAATTTATAAATGGGTACCATTTGTCTTATTTTTCAGATCAACAGGAATGTCACATTTAAGAACAAATTTATCAGTTAACAAAATAAAATAATTTCTTTTCACAGACATTGAATTTAAATTTGCCCATTCCACTTTGTAAAGCAGTATACTAGCTGGACATTTGGATTTCATTCTTTTTTGCAAGTAAAAGCACTTTGTCACAGCTATTTGAAAGACAGTTACTAAGCCCATAGTTTATATAGACAGTCAATTTCTTCCTCTCAGGCACTCAAGGCTTTCTTAATACCGTGGAAGGTGACCGATGAGGGACACCACAGCTCCATCGAGCTAAAGTAGCAGGACAGTTTGGCCGCTGGGGAAAGAAAGCCCCTGCCCTGGTCTCGAGCATTCAGCCCTTCAGTAACTATGCACTGAACTTGGAGACAAAGACCTTTTCTCCGTGCAGCTTCCTCCCCCCTTGTCTGGACATTCTGTCAGTGGTTTCCTAGTTACAGGAGTACCGTGCTCTGTCCCCACTAGGCTTAACTCTAGCCTCCTGTCACCAGTCAGAGGGGGAATGTTGGTAGATCCAGCTCCTTTTCAGTGAAACCCAGAGAAGCACGAATATCTTGTTCCCAACAGGAAGTCATGAGCCCTAAAAGAATTTTGATAAGGACAGTGGTGGTTAGAAATTGGGCTTGGACAGCTTCAGCACAGTTGTTGACAGAATATCTAGAGCTGTGCTGCTCAGTCCAGTGGCCTCTAGTATATGAGGCTATTTAAATTTAAATTAGTTAGAAATTCAGCCACATGGGCCACATTTCAGGCCTTCAGTAGCTTCACGGGACTGGTGGCTTCTGTACTGGAGAGGGCAGATATAGAATATTTCCATCATCGCAGGAGGGTCTATTGGATAGTGCTGTCTAAAGGAAAACTGGTGTCTTATACAGAGAACTGACTGGAGGCAGGGTTGGAGGAAAGTACCAGATATTTTTTTTTCACAACATGCCAGCTAATAAATCATCTGACTCCTTTTCACCACAAGTGATACCAGCTACATGATTTTTTTTTTACATGATGTTTTAATATTTACAATTTGCATCCTTATGCTAACCTTCAGTATTTTAACATCCCCTCTTCTCCAACAGCATCCCACGTTAAAAATAATTCCAGTTTGAGAATTTAG
Organism: Choloepus didactylus; assembly: GCF_015220235.1. Classification (NCBI taxonomy): domain Eukaryota; kingdom Metazoa; phylum Chordata; class Mammalia; order Pilosa; family Megalonychidae; genus Choloepus; species Choloepus didactylus. The sequence goes on along the minus strand of NC_051311.1, from coordinate 139,723,975 downwards.
AGAACATAAATACATAAGTACAGACTACAGGTAAATGTACTTTAAAATATTCTTCACAAGTACTTCTTAGGAAATGCCTGTCAGTTTAACCACTTATGGGAATTAAATTAAAACTTTTTTTAATTGGAACTGTTAGTTTACTGCCAACTCCTGGCAAGAATCCTAACTGGCATTTGCCACAAAGAAGCCTTAATCAGTAGACCTACTCTTCAAGCTTGCTGTTTTTAAAGTTTTTGCTTGAGACTCATAGTAAGAAAAATGTAGCTCAACCCACTACATACATATACTTATATGCGTATACCTGAAATGAAAACTAAAGTTTCTTGTACCAACACTTATTATCATGTGAGATGCATATATTCTTTTCTAAAATGCTTTTATAAAAAAATAAAACATTCTGCTAATCCTACCCACTAAATTAATTTCATGACCCACAAAAAAGCCACTACATGCAGTTTGGAGAAGGCTGATTTAGACAGCCTGGGTTCAGTTTCAGGCCTATAGATTACAAAGCTGCCCCCATTTCCTGGTCCCCATGGCTCAGAAAACAGATTCAGAATTGCACCACAAAACAAACTAAAAAAAAAAAAATGGCCATCAATCATGACTCTATTTTTGGATAAGCTCCCTTCACTGATTTTAATGCTGGTTTAAGTGAAGTGTATTTATGCTAGAAAATCCTTTATCAAATGGTTATATTCTGTTTTCTAAAGGTGAATATAAATGATTAAAATTTTTTTTTCATGCTATAAATTGGGAGTTCATTGAATTTTAGTTTATTTTTCTTGGTGAAGGAAAATATGACACCTCATAATGCTATATAAGCTTATATAGGGAAAAGGAGAAAAATCATAAAGTCAGTTTCATGTGATATACAGTAATAATTTAAGAGTTTATAAAAGTTCTGTGAGTGATTGCAAAATGCATGTTTAATCATACAGTATATAGATGACTTACCTTGTCCTACTTTTTTTTTTTTTTTAAGTATGCATACTGGGAAGTAAACTAGTATTTTGACAAGTAATGGGAACAGAATTGAGTTTCCTTGAATCACTTTCAGCGAGATTTTATCCCAGGTCAAAGAGAATTGGCTTCCTTATAAGCCAGTTTTCCTTTACCCATTAAGTAGACAGTTGGGGGAGACCCAGTCAATTTTGTGTGGATAATAGTTTTTAATAAAAATCTGTGTATTCCTTGAGTAACTCTGAAATTTACAGAATGTAAAAAAAAAATTAAAAAGTATCAGAGAATAACAACTCTGAATAAAAATTTAGCCTCAGCTCTCAGTCAGATATGAATTTGCCATGCTTGAAATTTTAGTTGTTTTGAAACAAAAGTAAAATCACATTTTTTCTTTAAAATAATATTCATAAATAGGTAATCTCTACAGGGTTTTAAAACATCTTTTTTATGATTATAAAAACATACATACCTGTAGGAACATTTGAAATGAAAGAAAAATGTGAATAAGCAGAAAAAAACTCAATTTGCAGTGCCACTGCTATTCATATTTTGGGCATATTTCCTTACAGTCTTTTTCTATGCATACTTTTACATACTTAAGGTCATTTATTTTGGACTCTTCTTTTTTCCCTTTTTCTCTTCTAAAATCATTTCATAGGTATTTATCCATTCAATTAAAAACTCGTTACAGATTCTTAGCGGTTTTATAGTATTCCACCTTATGGGGGTTGAATACATTTTTAGTGATTTCTCTGATGTTGGACAATTACATTTTAGTCAGTTTTCCACCCAAATAAATACTGCAAGATGAATACTTTTGTGCATAAATCGGTGGTCCATATTTTTCATCATTTCATTAGGGTAGATACATAGAAATGGAATTACTTGTCCATCTCCCTCCATCTATTGCCCCACCTCCTCCCTATAACAGTCGACTCCTTTGAAAAGGTATTTTTATGCATTGTCTCCATTTCCTACCTAAAACCTGGCTTAGAAGTTTTCAGGGGATTTAGCGTTCATCATGGGATAGACACTAACCTCTTTGATGTAGCTTCTGGGGCCAGTGAGGACCACTGGCCTTCCTTCCCTGCAGCCTCATCTTCCCTTGCTCTCCCCTGCTCTCTCTGGTTACAGCCACACTTTTTAATTCATTGGCTAGTTTATTTATCCTTCCTCCAGCCACAGGGCCTTGCGCCTATATTTTCTCTTTCTGGAAGAGTCTCACGAACCCCCTATTTTGGCTTGTCTTTTTCATCTTTTATCTCTCCCCAGAGGTATGATGGTGAAGTAAGAGACAACTCTGAAAAGGTGTGCCTATGAGGGGGTGAGAGATGGGAGATGGTACCTGGAAAGGAGGTAGGGTCAGGTTTTTTTCCTTTTCTTTTTTTTTTTTTCTAATGGGAAAAGATTCAGAGGCAAAGATTAGAGGAGGAGGTTGAATGGATCTGTAAGGCAGAGAAGGGAAAATCAGTAGGATATGCTACTTTATATCCCTGAGAGGATGGGATATAAAGCACAGGTAGAGAACAGGTAGGCCTTAGCTAGGAGGTCAGCCCCTCTGTTGTAACAGGGACAGGATAGGTGCTGAGAAATCAGTTTGCAGAGTTGTAACTCTGGTGCCTGGTTCATTGTGTTTAACTCCTTTGTGGAGCAGGAGGTGAAATATCTGCTTAGAGGAGACAGTTGGAGGTTTAAAGAAAACTAAAGGTATCAAAAATTCTTTTAGGAGATGGAGTGAGGAATTGACAGGAGAGGTATAGAAAGATTTCCTGGTAGCAATGAGTTAGGGTTTGAGATTCACATCAAGAGAAATGTAACTGGCATCCAGGGTTGTGATCACCTTCAGTTTCTGCAGAAAATAGTTTACTTAAAGTAAGCCAGTCTAGTGAGTCCAGTACACTTTATCATCACAGTAAGTGGAGGACTTCACAAATAACTTCTTCTGGGATCTATGGAAGTCTTGCTATGAAAATCTGTATTTCTAGGTTTATTTGGGAAGTTGTAATTCTACCCTGTCCAAGGATTCCTACTAGCCACATGTGGTTTTAAAATTTAACTAATAAGATAAATAAAATTAAAAACTCAGTTCCTTAGTCACACTGGCTACATTTCAATAACCTACTTGTGCCTAGTGGCCGCCATATTGCACAGCGGAGAAAGAACATCTCCATCATGTTAGAAAGTTCTTTGGGACAGCACTGCTCTAGAGAGTGGGGAGGAACCCAGCTGAGTCATCTTGGAGGCTGATAGGGTGTAGAATGGTAATCCAGGAAACATAAATGGACAATTAATCTTGGCTAGTGTGCTATTGGTTGTGATGCACAGATTGCTGGTTTATAGCTTTATAAAACAAGCAAACAAACAAAAAAAGGATTGGAATTCTGCTCCCTTCTGGCATCCCCCTTATTCACAAATTCAGTGGAAAAGGCCATCCTCCCTTGGCCCACATACCCCTGTTTTGCTGCCTACAGTGACCCAGAGGACTTGCTGACCACATAGAGGCCCTGGCTGAAGAACAAGCACCTTTCCAAGAAATAACTGTGGATTCTATTTTCTACAGATGCATCACTTAAATACAAGACCTGTGGATCCCTACTATTTTCAAGGGTCAAATCACATCAGAGTAAGGTTCTGCTCAAGGTTGAAACACAAGCATTTTTGAGAGCTCCAGAGGAGGGGCAGGGATGCCCTACTATGAGTAAGAGGTCTACAAACAAAGGGAAACGCATCCTTTCCCATCCTAAATCCTAGGCCTGTTTTGCTTTATGTGCCTCAGCCAGCAATTCCTCCCACCCCAAAATTCTAAGAAACCTTAAGAAAGGGATGTTATAATTATTCTAGGTCTTTATTGCACACACAGGTTTTACATCTCTTTGTTGTTCTTTCTCTACTCCCAAGTCTGAAGATAAAACAGTTTTTGTGAAAATGGGGAAGGTCAAGGGGAGAAATATCTGGCATGTCTTTCTCTTCCTGGTTTTTTTCTTTCTTTCAGAAGGGAGAGGGAATATTTTGCTGAGTTAGGAGGGAATTGCTTTCCGGGCCCCCACCTTCTCCACCATGCAGGGGACATCTTGGACTGCCCAGGGTGTGCATGGACAGACTAACTTCACAGGGCCTGGACATCAAAAAAGCAACATGGTCCCTCACAAAGATATCTCTTAACATATAATATTAATGGCTCTGTGTCTTGATGACTATTCCAGTAATGAATGAGCCAAGTCAGTTTTTATTGGCTTGCTCAACAGAAATTTTGAAATGCTGCTCTGTTTCAACAGTCAAACCCAAATAAAGTGTCTTATGCTTTTGTAGACCCACGGTTTGCAAAAGTACATTCTCAAGCATCATCTTATTTGGTTGTCATGCTAAACCTATGGGCTGGGGCAAAACATTTGCAGAAAAGGAAACCTAAGCTCAGAGAGGTAAAGTGACTTGCTTAAGGTCACACAGCTATGAAGGTGGTGGATCTGGTGTTTGAATCCCTGTCTAATGCTCTTCTGAACACATTGCTTTGCTTCTCACTTGTATTTTGAACTCAGAAAATAAAACACATTTAAGTTGGATAATTGATAGCACAGTACAATAGTTGGTTCAGCAGATAAAGTATGTTGAGCATCTATAACACAGGAGGGTACGGAAAGAGCTACCACAGTTGGGTGGCAGAGATCCTGCCCCCAGGAGCTTTCTTTGGAACAACTGAAGAAGTTCATTTACAAGCAACAAATGCACCTCATCCTAGAACACACTGGATGCATTAGTGCTTATGTTTGCTGAATAAATGACAGAGTCCTTTATAGAAGGTTTCTTGAAAGAAAGGGATATTGAATCAGAACCTAAAGGATATGTGAAAAGCCAGCTCCAGAAGCATGGTTGTGAGAGAAGAAAATTGTAGAGGGGCAGCTTCAGTTCAGTAGAATATTAAGAAACAAGAAAAGGACATTTCTTCATTATTTATTTAAAAATAAATCTGCTCTGTGTAAGACATTGCATAGTGCTGGGTTTACAAAGGTGTGCAAAAGAGGCGTGGTCCCTGCCTCCATATTGGACTGTTGGTAATAAAATAAATACACAAATATTTCAGATTGTAATTGTTACTATAAAGGAAAAGGACAGGATGCTACAAGAGTATGTAGGAGAGGGACATAAAATAGAGTGACATTCACATTGACATGTGAAGGAATAGGAGTTGATTATGCAAATGATTATGGTGTATGGAGGAGGAAAAGGGGTGCTAGGGAAGAGGGTGCAGCATGTGCAAAAGCCCTGGGAGTATTAGAAAAACTAGACAAAGGCTTGTATGCTGGAGTTGAGAGAGTGGAGGGGTGAGTGGTGGGAGATAAGACAAGGGAGATGGCACAAGCTTGATCACACAGCCAAATGGGTCAGGTTACAGATTTTGGTCGTTAGGTAAACCTCTGAAAAGTTTAAGCAGGTGATGACACAATCAGCTCTTTCTTTTAAAAAGATCACCTTAACTGCAAGATGGAGAATGTTTTGGAGGGGGTATAATAGAGGTTATGGGGTGACTTCTTAGGAGGCTGCTGCAGTGGTGCAGGCTAGAGACGAGGGTGGTGGCAATGGAGATGGAGAGAAGTGGATAGAGACTTAGAAGATGGAACCTACAGGTGTTGGTGACATGTTAGGTACCGGAGAAGCCCATGGTAAGGATAGTTCCTGCGTCCTGAGTGCTCTACTGGGATGGATGGTGGAGCTGGCCACTGCGTTAGGGAACCTTGGAAAGGGACCCAGTTTGAGAGGAAGAGTATGGAATTGACTTTGGATATCAGGTAGGCAGCTGGATTTGTGGATTGGGAGATCAGGGGTGAGGGGGACTGTGCTGGAGTTAAATGTGAAGGTCGTTGGCACAGAAGTGGGCATAGATGAATTTTCTCAAAGAGAAAGAGCATTAAATGAGGAAATAAAGATCAAACAGTGAGGACCTTTAAAGGCCAAATTAAAGGGAACAAGTCAGTTCAGGTGTAGCCTGAGAGGTGAGGAGAAAACCAAGAGATGCTTGAGTGATATATCATGAAGGCAGAGTAAAATATAACAAAATGTATATCTTTCAGTTTGTCTCTAGACCTATTTCCCCATCACCACCCCCAAATCGTTTAAGTGGCGGCCATGAATCTCTAGTTCCAAGGAACTGTGTAGTGCACTGTTTTGCAAGGTATAGTTATATATGCTTCTATTACTATGACAGATTGCAGTGTGTGTGTGTGTTTTCTGCTTGGAACAATAACCTTCTTTCCTTTCTCCTATGTCACTGCACTTTTGGCTGCCACTGCGGTTTGTTGCAAATCTGAGCTCATTTAATCCCACAGAGTACTAAACAATCTCTGGTCTTGGGGGCTCTGTAATTCTACACTAGGCACCCCACCTTCATTTGCCAGCTGGGATCTCTTAATGAGCAAGATGCACACAGTTCAATACTAAATCTATTTTTGCTAGTGAAATATGTTTGAAGAACCTGTGGTTGGGAGCATGCCATACTAGGCCTGCTTCCATTCTGTCACTGGCATTCTCTTTGCAGGATGGCTGAAGTGCCACCAAGTTACTGTTTTGTGGCCTTCCCACCGCGTGCTAAGGACAGTCTGGTGGTCTTTGGGAAAAACTCAGCCCGGCCCAGAGATGAAGTGCAGGAGGTTGTGTATTTCTCGGCTGCTGACCATGAACCTGAGAGCAAAGTTGAGGTAAGTCATGCATTGCAGTCTCTCAATTAGCACTTACTCCCTCTCTCTTTAGCATCCCCACCTGCACACCTTAACTTCCTTCTTGGAAGTCTGCTCACTAGTCAAAACTGCCATGTCAGTTCTGTTTGTTCCCATTTCTGTTCAGGCTTGTTCATAGTTTTCAAAACAGGGTCACATGGAGAATTCTATGACCTCTTTGTTTTATAGTTAAGTAAAATATTTACATGATTCCAAAGTCAAATTGACAGAACATATATTCACAGAAATCTAGTTTCTATCCCTATCTCTTCCACCCTGTTTCCTCTTCCCCTATAGGTAACCATGTTTTGGAAGTTTCTGGTTTATTCTTCCATTTAAAAAATTATATGTAAATGTTAAAAATTGCACACACAAATGCATATTCATCCTAGTCCCTTTCCCTTTTCTTAGATGAATTGTAGCATGCCATATATACTTTTCTCCACTTTGCTTTTCTCAACTAAAAACATATCTTGGAGATCATTCTATACAATATAAAGAGATATTTTTCTTTCCTCATTTAGAGCTGTAGAGTGTTCCATTGTATGGATGTACCATAGTTTATTTATTGAGTCCCCTATTGCTGGACATTTGAATTGTTTTCCAGTCTTTTGCTATTAAAAAGTGAATAGCCTTAGGCATCTGTCACAGTATCTGGTCGTGGTTTGTATATTTTTTATTAAAAAATTATCCATCAATTCCTGTTTTGAGGACTTTTAAAAATGCTGTTTTGCTAGTATTTCTTTGGGATAGATGCCTAGAAATGGGATTCTGAGTCAAAGAGTAAAGGAATATGTAAATTTGTTAAATGTTATCAAATTTCCTTCCACAGGTTGGCATACCATTTTGCATTCCCACCAGCAATGTATGACAATACCTGTTTCTTCATATCCCCAAAATGTGTTGTCAAACTTTCATGATGGCTATTTATGTTAATTTTACATCCACTATTTTATTAAATTCTTTTATTGGTTGTGCCAGGTTTTATCATTGATTCTCTTGGGTTTCCAGGTATGTTGTTATGTCACCTGCAAATAGAAATAGTCTGAATGTTCTTACATTTCCAATTATTTTCTTGTCCAACTGCTTTGGCTTATATCACTGATTCATTGTTAAATAGTAGTGGAGACAGTAGTCCCTTTGTCTTTGTTCCTGATCTGGGTGGAGCTGCCATGAGTGCTTCCCCATGCTGGCTTTGGGACTGAGACTCATTTAGTTTTATCATATTTTTAAAAAGTCTCCATCAATTCTGTTTTGAGTGTTTTTTTTTTTAAACATCTCAGGAATAGGTGTTGAATTTTGTTAAAGATTTTTTTAGTGATTATGAGCTAATCACTAATTTTTTTTCTTTCTACTTATATGGTAGATTGAATCATCTTTGCATTCAAGTACTGAACTTCTTGGTTATGATATATTTATTTAAGTGGTGTATGTGTGTGTTTTAAGTGGTAGTTGTGAAAGGATGAAGAATTTGGAGAAAGAATTGGGGGCTGGTAAATTAACAAGCTCTTTCCACTGACATAACCATGCCCTTTGGTGTTCCTTGCATTACAAAAAACGGATTTTTCTGGTCATCATGTTTGATTTTGAATAGATACTTATCAGTGTGTATTCTATTTTCTTATCATCTGAATCTTAAGTCACTGGTTCTGTTTCAAACCATTAAAAGCATTAATCAGATCCAAAGAGCAACAGAACTCTACGAGGATCTTCTTATTTAGATAAATTTAATTGAGGCATTGATATGAAGTCAGAGTGTGGAATGCCTTCCAGTGGCTGTCTATGGGTGGGGCAGTGGCAGACTCTCCCACAGGACTGTCACCAGGACCACTTGCCTCTCGTGCTGACCCACTGACATAGTCCAACCTCTTAACCCCATTGGGACTTTCCTTTCATCTAGGCTAAGAAGAGTGCTAGATTCAAACTACTGGGTGGCATGTGAATGTCCACTTCCTTTGGGTCTTAATGTTTCTCTCTGTTCCTGGAACAGAGTGGATTCTGTAGGGATAAAGTTTGCCGGGTTTTTTGGTGTGTGTTTTTGAGTTGTTAATGCCCTGCCCTGTTTTTCCCAAATATTTCTTTTTTCCCCAGAGAATCATATATACCGAAATAATACTTTGATTTCCATATGGGTAGATTTAGTTTTCCAAAGATGGCTGTGCCAGCATATATATCCTGTCTCACATACACTTCTTACAATGTGACTGACCCTCCTCCCACCGAGAGGTGGGGTCTGTGCTCTCCGCAGTTTCCCCCTCACCCCTCTTGAGTCTTGGTGCGGGCCTGTGAGAGCTCTGACCAGTGGTGCGTGGTGGAAGTGATGCTGTGTGACCTCCAAGGCAGGGTCATTAAAGAGTACAGCTTCCATTTGCCTCTCTCTCTGGGGGTTCTAGTCCTCAGGACCCAGACACCTTGCTCGGAGGAAGCCCAAACTAACCCACATAAGGAGACCACATGGAGGGGAACTGAGGCCCCTCAGCCAACAACCACCGGCCATGTGAGTGAATGACCTTTCAGGTGATTCCAGGCCCCAGACATCAAGGATGACACGCCCTCCTTGCTGTGACCTGTCCAAATTCCTGACTCTTCCAACTCATGAGCATAATAAATGGCTGTTTTACACCACTGAGTTTTGGGGTAATTTGTTAAGAAGCCATAACTACAACATCATAAAAAAGCTGTTTACAAATATGTCTGAAATAAATACTTCAGAAAATTTTGTTTTCTTTTTAGGGGGAAGCTACTTAACTCAATGTTTTACTCTCATGGCTCTCCATAATCATTTTAGGAAAAAGAGTAGGCTCCTTTTACTGTGGAGTATACTATGGTACCCTAATAATATACCGTGGTATATTATTACTTGCCTATGCTGGAGATTAAATCACGTTCCCTTGCATAAACAAGTGCAGATCAATATAATGTGATTCGCCACTAAGACAGCCCTGAGCTCTTTTCTGAACTCATAGCTGTATTTTCAGCTGCCTCTGTGCACCTCCACTGGTATTTTCGGCACGTAAACTAACCTCACAGGTCAAAAATCAAATTCTTTTTCCCCATCTTACTAGCTCCTTTTCCCTAACAGCACCATCGTCTGCACCACTGGCTGTGGGAAACCTCGACCTCGTTTCCCACCCCTCCACAGCTGCGCAGACGCAGTTGGTTCCTGAGTCCTGTGGTTCCCCTTCGTATGTGTCCAGCTCTGCTGCTCATTCGGACCGGCCCCACCTCCCTTCTGCAGTAACTTCTCATTGCTCCCGGGGTCTTTTCTGCGGGTTTCTTCTCTCTGCAGAGTCACCACTATTTTCTTTCCAGAACGCAGCTCGAACGTGATCACTCCCCTGCGTAAGAATTGTGGGTGGTGTTTGCGGGATGGGAGCCCAGGCTGCTTTGCGCGATGTTAGAAAACCTTTCCCACCCAGCGCCCTGCTTCCTCCCATTTCTTTACCCTACTATTCTTTTTTCTTTTATTTGTTTATTTTTTGCTGCAAAGACAAATGTCTTTATTATTTTCCTCCTAAACACAAAATCGAATTATATTGAGTTACTTTAAATACATTGGTTATTTTTATCAGAAGTTAACATTGTGAAATATATATGCTCAGCAAAGTACTATCATTCGTTTTCCAGATAAAACTCTCAGTAATATTTATACACTTTTCTATTTTGTACTAAGAAAAAAATTGGTGCCTTTGACTTCTTTTTTTCTTTTCTTTTTAAAGGTACATTTTAATTTAATTTTATATTTTGAATAGGTAAATATATTCCTGTGGTCCAAAGATGAAATAATATTAAAAAGGTTCACAGTGAAAAGTTTTACCCCCCCCACTTGTCTCTCTATCTACCCCGATTCCCTTTCTATGTAACTATTTTTATTTAATTTCTTGTACATTCTTCCAGTGTTTTTATACAAACACGTATGAATTCTTACCGTTTTCCTTCTTTTTAAAACAAAGGTAGCACATTATATGCTCTATCCTGAAACTTGCTTTTTAAAAATACAGTTTCAAGCTTAAAGAAAAGGTCTGCAACTTGCCTTTTTCACCTAACATTTTCTAAAGATTTTTCCATATCTATACGTAGAGATTGTCCTTATTATTATTTTTTTACAGCATTATAGTATTCCATTGCGGAGATGTTCCACAATTTATTTAATCAGTCCTATATTGGTGGACACTTGGACTGTTTCCACTATTTTGCTAGTCCAAAACTGGCCACAAAGAACATTGTACCTAAGTCATTTTGTACAAGTGCAGGTATAGCCATTGCTTAGATTGCCAGATGCAAGATTGCTGGGTCACAGGGTAAAAGTTTTTGCAATAATTGCCCTCTGTAAGGGTTGTGTGATTTCCTTCTTACTCTTCTGTCCATATTCTTAGTTCTTCTCCCTCAGTTTGCACCCTAGACCCTAGCCTCACTGAGCTATTTTCCATTTCTAAAGCAAACACACTTGCATTCTCTGTGCTTTTACTCTTCTTTATCCTTTGCTTAGAATGTCCTTCTTCTCCCTTCCTCTCATCTACTTGGTAGACTCCTGTGCATCCTCCAAGGCCCTTCTCTCTAGCCTACCACTCCTCTTGTCCACGTAATACTTTTATGCATTATAAATCCACTGAAATTTACAACCACCCCGGGAAGCAGGGGTCCTGGGTCCAGGGGTCCTGCCTTCTCCATTTACTGTGTCTTACTGCTTTGAGCCTCTCTGAGACTCAGTTTCCTCAATTGTCAATAGAGATCATAATACCTGCTCTGTCTGCTTCACAGGGCTTCTGTGAGGCACATGTGAGCTGGCATGTGAGTGCACTTTGTAAACTCTAAGGAGAACATTATTAAGAGGGAGGTTCTTTTTTAACTTCTTTTTTTTAGGAACTGACTGAGGTTGAGAGAGTCCGTGCTCCAGGTCTCAGTTCCCAAATGCCTACCTTTAGCACATGTTTCTGAATCTGCTTTTCTAGCTTCCTCTTACCCCTTTAATTCCCTTACACTGACACCTTCTATATCTCATGTTTCGTTTTGTTTTTCCATATCTGGGCCTATGAGTCACAATCAGTATTGTCCAATTTTCATAAAGGAATTCATTAGCATAGAGAAATTCTTACTTTATCTGTGAAGAGTGAGCACTTCCCATAATACATCGTCTATTCCTCAGTCATCCTCAATCATTTTATGGTATTTTAAACATTTATTTTGAGGTTTCCCTAGAAACCTGACACTTGAGTGTTAAGGTCTCTGGAACTCATTTCTGGGAATCGCCGTGTGCAGATATCATCCTGATTACTCATCCACCCACGCGCCCTTCCACCACGTGCCCTTCCAGCTGCTTCCTCCTTCCCGGCGGTCCTTTCTCCAGCTTGTCCACTTACCCACCTTTCATCCCTCCGTCAGTCTGTCCACCAGTCTGCCCCATCATCCTTTTACCTGCTATATGTCACATTCACTTTGCTTGAGGCTGGAAGAATTAAAATAAGATCCCCCAGCACGGAGTGCCTCACTTTCTAAAATTACACTGCACGTTTTTGTTCAGCTGCACAGTTGGCAGATTGGGGTATCTTAATTTTAAATTCTTTAGTCTTTCCTCTATAGGTTCTGTGTTTTAAACAACTTTTTTCTTGGTTGCAGAATAGGGTGGGTAAAGAGGTGTCTTCATCTCGGAAAGTCCTTCTGTCCTCTCTGAGGATGCTGTGCCACCGTACATCACAGAACTCATTCCCACTCTCCCTTAAATCTTGCTCCTCACTTATGGTTAGGGGAGTTGAAGAAGCAGATAACTTCCTGGATCATGGTGTGTGGTATATGTGATTGTGTGAGAGTGTATGTGTTTCTGTGTGTCTTTTCATGCATGCATGCCCATGGATGGGAATAGGTCTATTCTTATAGGTTTGAGCCTTCTATTTAGAAAAAATAAAACTGATCCAACGTTACCATACTCTTCCAGAAAAAAAAGTGGGTTTCATGCTTAGAAAACCATTTTTATGTCTGCAAAAATCAACGGAAGTTTACATTACTCAAACTTAGGGCAACAAAAGGCTACTTCTGTCACAATTTATGGAGACAGAATTTTTGATCAAGTCAGATTTGACAGGTAATATTTTTTTAAATAGTCTCTGATTATTTGGCAGTCGATCTCCATTGTTTTCCCTCCTTTAGAATTTAAAATCTCATTGTTTCCTTTTTAAAAAATTAATTTTAATTTATTTCCGTTTTCCACTGTATGAAATGCTGAATGGATTCAGTATCCTTGTTGAGGTTTTGCAACTTTCACGACTAGGGGTAGGCAGACCTTTGGTGGATCATTTCTCTTTTCTTCACCAACGAAAGCATTTACAAAGGAGATGGGAAATTACCAATGAATGACAGCTGGTAGTATTGTCAATAAAATGATTGAAATGAATAGCTAGCAGTAAATACCTGAAACTATCAAATTACAACCCAGAACCCTTGAATCTTGAAGACGATTGTTTAAAAATGTAGCTTATGAGGGGTGACAATGGGATTGGGAAAGCCATATGGACCACATTCCCCTTTGTCCAGTGTATGAATGGATGAGTAGAAAAATGGGGAGGGGGAGGCACCCAGTGTTCTTTTTTACTTTAATTGTTCTTTTTCACTTTAATTTTTATTCTTATTATTTTTGTGTATGTGGTAATGAAAATGTTCAAAAATTAATTTTGGTGATGAACGCACAACTATATAAAGGTGCTGTGAACAATTGTACGCTTTGTATGACTGCATGGTATGTGAATATATATCAATAAAGCTGAATTTAAAAAAAATGATCCAAATGGAAGCTATATTTGTGATGTGTGGTGGTGGTGGTGGTGGTGGTGGTTGTGTGTCTGTGTGTGTGTGTGTGTGTGTGTGTGTGTGTGTGGAGAGAGGGTCTGAATTTTAATTCTGGAGGTTCTCTCTTGTAGTAGGAGAGCTGAGCTCAAGTCAGTCTGGACTTATGTGAATCACAAAGGCTCGGTGGCTGCTGGGCAATTGTGTACTATTCTCCGTTTTCTGTTTACTTCTCTTCAGCCCCTGGTGCAGGTGTCCCTAGACTTGGCTGGAGTCCAAAACATCTCCCTCGGCCCCATAGGAGAGTCGCCTAGCAATGGGGTTCTTCCATAGTCTCCCCCTTCCCAAGCCTGCCTCTGACCCTTTGCTTTTGCCTTGTCCATCCTCAAAGATCTTAAAGCTTCGAGGAAATAAAAAGCAGCTCTTGGAAAACGTGGTTGAGGGAGTGGTCCTCTGATTTCAAAACCTTCTTCTGTCTTTATATAGACTCATGGATCTTAGGGGCAAACTTTCAAAAGCCAGCCAAATTGTGGGAAAGATACGGGGGTTAAAAAAATAATAAGAATAAAAAAATAAAAACTCGATAATTAGCAATGCTGCTTTAGAGTTGCTCATTTTCTAAAACAAAAAATATTTCCCTGAAGCATCCCACTTTTCCTGCCATTGCCCCCCTCTCTGAGAAGGTTAGCTGACTCATCAACTCATTTTACAATGGCTTTCAGTGGTGGTGCCAGCGCTGCTGTGTTCACCATCCGAGTACAGTAGGCAAGGCACAATGGTTGCATTTCATTCATCGAAGTGCCCATTGTGTGTGTCTCCAATCTCCCTTTCATTGGGTGCTATCCAGAAATGCCGTGTGCTGGAATGCACGAGGGGTGGGCACCAGCATGAAGCTTATTTTGCTTTTACTTTTTTGACAAAATCGCTCCAAATAATAAAGGGCTTGCTCTGCAGAAGAATTGCCTTTTTTCTTTGTCCCTATGGACTTTTCAAAGTTCATCTTTCCCATACTCCAACCTGGTTCCCCGAGGAGTCATCTGACAGGATGGCAAGCCCAAGACAAGCAGTATCTTTAAAACCCCATGATTGGCATTGGGCAGTGCCGATGCTGAGAAGTGAAATTCACCATGCCCACCACCCTGGGCTCATATTAGCTGGTAGATTTGCTTTATTAAAGGAGTGGATGGGAGTGGCTGTGGGGCAGCAAGACAATTTGCTTTACTCTTTCCACTGCTCATTTTGACAGCTTGATAACCAATGCTGAGGCCAGAACCATCTCTGCAAAGATTCGTCTTTTAAGTGGTGAACATTTTTTTTTCTTCTTTATGTTTCCTAATAGAAATTTGGCTAGGAATTTTTAACTTGGGAGGTTCAATTGTTTTTGCCACGGTGAAAGAAAATTTCAGGTGCTTTTTGGATTTTTTTCCAGGTGACACCTCCCCTGCTAGCTCAATTCCCACTTCTTTTTTTCCCTGTCTCATTAATAATGTGGCAATCGTGAAAGTCAGTGAATTTTATTTAAAAAAAAAACAAAAAGACTGCCTGCAGAGTTCATGTTCTAGATGGCTGACTTTGTAAAGTTTAGCTGATTACATCTTGCATAGATGTTCATTAGTTGTGAGGTTTGCTACAAAACTGGGATTTTAAATATTCTGAATGTAACAAGTATATGTATTCTCCTGCCCCCTTCCTAGCCCTGTGATTAGCCAGATTTAAAACACAATGGAGTGTGTGTGTGTGTGAATCGTGGCCACAGAAAGGCCCTTGTTGGGCCGAGGCTTCTAAAGTCCATGGCAAAGAAGCTCCCAGGGACATGTGTCGCAGCCTCACTAAGGCCTGGGTGCCCCCTGCTCCGTAGCACGTGGGGGCGGGTAGCTGGCTGCATCAGCTGTCAGCCCTGTGGTTGGCAGGGCCTGATTTAGCCCATCTGGCTACTTGGAGCTCCCCTTCCTTCCTCATCATTCTGAGTTTGGCCTGAAAAGAGCCAAGTTGGCTGCATAGATATTGAAGTCCTTCCACATGGACCATATGGTTTTTTGATTTAGTTTTCAACATTTTCATCAGTCAGTACATACTGAGCCCTTGCAGTTCTGTGCCTTATTGCCATCACAGTAGCTCCCTCAGTGGTACAGAGGGGACCTCCCTGGACCACGAACATACCCTTGACATCCTCTTCTCTCTCTTCTCAGGCTCTTGCCTCTGACTACAAGACATGATGTCTGGCCCGTTTTTCAAGTCCAACTCAAATGTCACCAACGTGATAAAGTCTCTGACTCCGTTCCCAGCCACTTGGATGTGTTTCCTCTTTCCTTTGAACCCCTGTAACACTCCCTTTGGCCTTTGTTATTCATTCATCCTTTCAGTTCATTCATTCACTCATTCAACAAAGGTTTATTGAGTGCTCAGTATGTACCAACCAGCCTTGGGATATTTCAGTGAACTAAACAACAAAGACCCCTGCCCTCCTGATCTAGCTGGTGAAAATATCAGACATAAATAGTACATGCAATAAATAAATCAACTGTATAGGATTTTACAAGGGGATAAATGGAAAATGTGGAGCAGGATAAGGTTGATCAGAAGTACAAGGTGGTAGGAGGACGGGGCAAGACACCATACATGTTAAGCAGATAGGACTTAGTGACACTGAGCCTGCCTTGTGGTAATAGTCATTTGCCTGCATGTCTTTTCTCTTTCCAGCCTGAAAGGACAGGGACTGGGCATCATCATCGATTTAAATGCCAGCAGTACTTAGCACAAAATGCCTTGTGTGTAGTTGATGGTCTATAAATGGTGAAATGGCAATGAATGTGCAAAAATGAATTTGAGGAGAGGCGGGGCAAGATGGCAGACTGGTGAGCTGTAAGTTTTAGTTACTCCTCCAGGAAAGTAGGTAAAAAGCCAGGAACTGCGTGGACTGGACACCACAGAGCAATCTGTCTTTGGGCATACTTCATACAACACTCATGAAAACGTGGAACTGCTGAGATCAGCGAAATCTGTAAGTTTTTGCGGCCAGGGGACCCGCGCCCCTCCCTGCCAGGCTCAGTCCCGGGGGAGGAGGGGCTGTCAGCTCCGGGAAGGAGAAGGGAGAACTGCAGTGGCTGCTCTTATCGAAAACTCATTCTACTGATTCAAACTCCAACCATAGATAGACTGAGACCAGACACCAGAGACTCTGAGAGCAGCCAGCCCAGCAGAGAGGAGACAGGCATAGAAAAAAAACAACACGAAAAACTCCAAAATAAAAGCAGAGGATTTTTGGAGTTCTGGTGAACACAGAAAGGGGAAGGGCGGAGCTCAGGCCTTGAGGCGCATATGCAAATCCCGAAGCAAAGCTGATCTCTCTGCCCTGTGCACCTTTCCTTGTGCACCTTTCCTTAATGGCCCTGGTTGCTTTGTCTATTAGCATTTCAATAACCCATTAGATCTCTGAGGAGGGCCGTTTTTGTTTTTTTTTTTTTTTTTTAAATCCTTTTTGCTTTTTCTAAAACAATTACTCTAAGAAGCTCAATACAGAAAGCTTCAAAGAATTTCAATTTGGGCACGTCAAGTCAAGAGCAGAACTAAGAGAGCTCTGAGACAAAAGGCAATAATCCAGTGGCTGAGAAAATTCACTAAACAACACAACTTCCCAAGAGAAGGGGGGTGTCCGCTCACAGCCACCATCCTGGTGGACAGGAAACACTCCTGCCCATCGCCAGCCCCATAGCCCAGAGCTGCCCCAGACAACCCAGTGTGACGGAAGTGCTTCAAATAGCAGGCACACACCACAAAACTGGGCGTGGACATTAGCCTCCCCTGCAACCTCAGCTGAATGTCCCAGAGCTGGGAAGGTGGAGCAGTGTGAATTAACAAAGCCCCATTCAGCCATCATTTGAGCAGACTGGGAGCCTCCCTACACAGCCCAGCAGCCCAGAACTGCCCTGGGGGGATGGCACTCACCTGTGACATAGCACAGTCATCCCTCAACAGAGGACCCGGGGTGCACAGCCTGGAAGAGGGGCCCACTTGCAAGTCTCAGGAGCCATACGCCAATACCAAAGACTTGTGGGTCAGTGGCAGAGACAAACTGTGGCAGGACTGAACTGAAGGATTAGACTATTGCAGCAGCTTTAAAACTCTAGGATCATCAGGGAGATTTGATTGTTAGGGCCACCCCCCCCTCCCCGACTGCCCAGAAACACGCCCCACATACAGGGCAGGCAACACCAACTACACACGCAAGCTTGGTACACCAATTGGGCCCCACAAGACTCACTCCCCCACTCACCAAAAAGGCTAAGCAGGGGAGATCTGGCTTGTGGAGAACAGGTGGCTCGTGGACGCCACCTGCTGGTTAGTTAGAGAAAGTGTACTCCACGAAGCTGTAGATCTGATAAATTAGAGATAAGGACTTCAATAGGTCTACAAACCCTAAAAGAACCCTATCAAGTTCAGCAAATGCCACGAGGCCAAAAACAACAGAAAATTATAAAGCATATGAAAAAACCAGACAATATGGATAACCCAAGCCCAAGCACCCAAATCAAAATACCAGAAGAGACACAGCACCTAGAGCAGCTACTCAAAGAACTAAAGATGAACAATGAGACCATAGAAAGCTACAGCCAAAAGAAAGCAATATTAATCTCAGATAAAATAGACTTCAAATGCAGGGATGTTTTGAGAGACAAAGAAGGCCACTACATACTAATAAAAGGGGCAATTCAGCAAGAAGAAATAACAATCGTAAATGTCTATGCACCCAATCAAGGTGCCACAAAATACATGAGAGAAACACTGGCAAAACTAAAGGAAGCAATTGATGTTTCCACAATAATTGTGGGAGACTTCAACACATCACTCTCTCCTATAGATAGATCAACCAGACAGAAGACCAATAAGGAAATTGAAAACCTAAACAATCTGATAAATGAATTAGATTTAACAGACATCTACAGGACATTACATCCCAAATCACCAGGATACACATACTTTTCTAGTGCTCACGGAACTTTCTCCAGAATAGATCATATGCTGGGACATAAAACAAGCCTCAATAAATTTAAAAAGATTGAAATTATTCAAAGCACATTCTCTGACCACAATGGAATACAATTAGAAGTCAATAACCATCAGAGACTTAGAAAATTCACAAATACCTGGAGGTTAAACAACACACTCCTAAACAATCAGTGGGTTAAAGAAGAAATAGCAAGAGAAATTGCTAAATATATAGAGACGAATGAAAATGAGAACACAACATACCAAAACCTATGGGATGCAGCAAAAGCAGTGCTAAGGGGGAAATTTATAGCACTAAACGCATATATTAAAAAGGAAGAAAGAGCCAAAATCAAAGAACTAATGGATCAACTGATGAAGCTAGAAAATGAACAGCAAACCAATCCTAAACCAAGTAGAAGAAAAGAAATAACAAGGATTAAAGCAGAAATAAATGACATAGAGAACAAAAAAACAATAGAGAGGATAAATATCACCAAAAGTTGGTTCTTTGAGAAGATCAACAAGATTGACAAGCCCTTAGCTAGACTGACAAAATCAAAAAGAGAGAAGACCCATATAAACAAAATAATGAATGAAAAAGGTGCCATAACTGCAGATCCTGAAGAAATTAAAAAAATTATAAGAGGATATTATGAACAACTGTATGGCAACAAACTGGATAATGTAGAAGAAATAGACAATTTCCTGGAAACATATGAACAACCTAGACTGACCAGAGAAGAAATAGAAGACCTCAACCAACCCATCACAAGCAAAGAGATCCAATCAGTCATCAGAAATCTTCCCACAAATAAATGCCCAGGGCCAGATGGCTTCACAGGGGAATTCTACCAAACTTTCCAGAAAGAACTGACACCAATCTTACTCAAACTCTTTCAAAACATTGAAAAAAATGGAACACTACCTAACTCATTTTATGAAGCTAACATCAATCTAATACCAAAACCAGGCAAAGATGCTACAAAAAAGGAAAACTACCGGCCAATCTCCCTAATGAATATAGATGCAAAAATCCTCAACAAAATACTTGCAAATCGAATCCAAAGACACATTAAAAAAATCATACACCATGACCAAGTGGGGTTCATTCCAGGCATGCAAGGATGGTTCAACATAAGAAAAACAATCAATGTATTACAACACATTAAAAACTCGAAAGGGAAAAATCAATTGATCATCTCAATAGATGCTGAAAAAGCATTTGACAAAATCCAACATCCGTTTTTGATAAAAACACTTCAAAAGGTAGGAATTGAAGGAAACTTCCTCAACATGATAAAGAGCATATATGAAAAACCCACAGCCAGCATAGTACTCAATGGTGAGAGACTGAAAGCCTTCCCTCTAAGATCAGGAACAAGACAAGGATGCCCGCTGTCACCACTGTTATTCAACATTGTGCTGGAAGTGCTAGCCAGGGCAATCCGGCAAGACAAAGAAATAAAAGGCATCCAAATTGGAAAAGAAGAAGTAAAACTGTCATTGTTTGCAGATGATATGATCTTATATCTAGAAAACCCTGAGAAATCAACGATACACCTACTAGAGCTAATAAACAAATTTAGCAAAGTAGCGGGATACAAGATTAATGCACATAAGTCAGTAATGTTTCTATATGCTAGAAATGAACAAACTGAAGAGACACTCAAGAAAAAGATACCATTTTCAATAGCAACTAAAAAAATCAAGTACCTAGGAATAAACTTAACCAAAGATGTAAAAGACCTATACAAAGAAAACTACATAACTCTACTAAAAGAAATAGAAGGGGACCTTAAAAGATGGAAAAATATTCCATGTTCATGGATAGGAAGGCTAAATGTCATTAAGATGTCAATTCTACCCAAACTCATCTACAGATTCAATGCAATCCCAATCAAAATTCCAACAACCTACTTTGCAGACTTGGAAAAGCTAGTTATCAAATTTATTTGGAAAGGGAAGATGCCTCGAATTGCTAAAGACACTCTAAAAAAGAAAAACGAAGTGGGAGGACTTACACTCCCTGACTTTGAAGCTTATTATAAAGCCACAGTTGCCAAAACAGCATGGTACTGGCACAAAGATAGACATATAGATCAATGGAATCGAATTGAGAATTCGGAGATAGACCCTCAGATCTATGGCCGACTGATCTTTGATAAGGCCCCCAAAGTCACTGAACTGAGCCATAATGGTCTTTTCAACAAATGGGGCTGGGAGAATTGGATATCCATATCCAAAAGAATGAAAGAGGACCCCTACCTCACCCCCTACACAAAAATTAACTCAAAACGGACCAAAGATCTCAATATAAAAGAAAGTACCATTAAACTCCTAGAAGATAATGTAGGAAAACATCTTCAAGACCTTGTATTAGGAGGCCACTTCCTAGACTTTACACCCAAAGCACAAGCAACAAAAGAGAAAATAGATAAATGGGAACTCCTCAAGCTTAGAAGTTTCTGCACCTCAAAGGAATTTCTCAAAAAGGTAAAGAGGCAGCCAACTCAATGGGAAAAAATTTTTGGAAACCATGTATCTGACAAAAGACTGATATCTTGCATATACAAAGAAATCCTACAACTCAATGACAATAGTACAGACAGCCCAATTATAAAATGGGCAAAAGATATGAAAAGACAGTTCTCTGAAGAGGAAATACAAATGGCCAAGAAACACATGAAAAAATGTTCAGCTTCACTAGCTATTAGAGAGATGCAAATTAAGACCACAATGAGATACCATCTAACACCGATTAGAGTGGCTGCCATTAAACAAACAGGAAACTACAAATGCTGGAGGGGTTGTGGAGAAATTGGAACTCTTATTCATTGTTGGTGGGACTGTATAATGGTTCAGCCCCTCTGGAAGTCAGTCTGGCAGTTCCTTAGAAAACTAGATATAGAGCTACCATTCGATCCAGCGATTGCACTTCTCGGTATATACCCGGAAGATCGGAAAGCAGTGACACGAACAGATATCTGCACGCCAATGTTCATAGCAGCATTATTCACAATTGCCAAGAGATGGAAACAACCCAAATGTCCTTCAACAGATGAGTGGATAAATAAAATGTGGTATATACACACGATGGAATACTACGCGGCAGTAAGAAGGAACGATCTGGTGAAACATATGACAACATGGATGAACCTTGAAGACATAATGCTGAGCGAAATAAGCCAGGCACAAAAAGAGAAATATTATATGCTACCACTAATGTGAACTTTGAAAAATGTAAAACAAATGGTTTATAATGTAGAATGTAGGGGAACTAGCAGTAGAGAGCAATTAAGGAAGGGGGAACAATAATCCAAGAAGAACAGATAAGCTATTTAACGTTCTGGGGATGCCCAGAAATGACTATGGTCTGTTAATTTCTGATGGATGTAGTAGGAACAAGTTCACTGAAATGTTGCTATATTATGTAACTTTCTTGGGGTAAAGTAGGAACATGTTGGAAGTTAAGCAGTTATCTTAGGTTAGTTGTCTTTTTCTTACTCCCTTGTTATGGTCTCTTTGAAATGTTCTTTATTGTATGTTTGTTTTCTTTTTAACTTTTTTTTTCATACAGTTGATTTAAAAAAGAAGGGAAAGTTAAAAAAAAAAAAAAAAAGAAAAAAGACAAACAAGGAAAAAAAAAAAAAGATGTAGTGCCCCCTTGAGGAGCCTGTGGAGAATGCAGGGGTATTCGCCTACCCCACCTCCATGGTTGCTAACATGACCACAGACATAGGGGACTGGTGGTTTGATGGGTTGAGCCCTCTACCATAAGTTTTACCCTTGGGAAGACGGTTGCTGCAAAGGAGAGGCTAGGCCTCCCTGTATTTGTGTCTAAGAGTCTCCTCCTGAATGCCTCTTTGTTGCTCAGATGTGGCCCTTTCTCTCTGGCTAAGCCAACTTGAAAGTTGAAATCACTGCCCTCCCCCCTACGTGGGATCAGACACCCAGGGAAGTGAATCTCCCTGGCAACGTGGAATATGACTCCCGGGGAGGAATGTAGACCCGGCATCGTGGGATGGAGAGCATCTTCTTGGCCAGGAGGGGGATGTGAAAGGAAATGAAGTGAGCTTCAGTGGCAGAGAGATTCCAAAACGAGCCGAGAGATCACTCTGGTGGGCACTCTTGCGCACACTTTAGACAACCTTTTTTAGGTTCTAAGGAATTGGGGTGGCTGGTGGTGGATACCTGAAACTATTAAACTACGACCCAGAACCCATGAATCTCGAAGACAGTTGTATAAAAATGTAGCTTATGAGGGGTGACAGTGGGATTGGGAAAGCCATAAGGACCACACTCCACTTTGTCTAGTTTATGGATGGATGTGTAGAAAAGTAGGGGAAGGAAACAAACAGACAAAGGTACCCAGTGTTCTTTTTTACTTCAATTGCTCTTTTTCACTCTGATTATTATTCTTGTTATTTTTGTGTGTGTGCTAATGAAGGTGTCAGGGATTGATTTGGGTGATGAATGTACAACTATGTAATGGTACTGTAAACAATCGAAAGTACAATTTGTTTTGTATGACTGCGTGGTATGTGAATATATCTCAATAAAATGATGATTAAAAAAAATGAATTTGAGAACAGATAAACTCATTTCCTATTTTTACTTTTTTTCGGTTTTTTTTACTTTATGATAAAGCTACATTTAGGAAGCTGAGGTTTCTTCCCTACTTACTTATCTATTCAAGACAAAATTTGTGACTGGTGCTCAATGGGCACAGGGGTTTTGGAAAAGTTTGGCCAATGCTTGTACTACTTTTTACATGAAAGAGTGCAATCTTAAGAGTATAAAGTTGAATTACAATTTAGAAGAGCACAGATGATTATAGTTTGATTTGGCTGTGACAGCTTTTTGCTTGAATAGAGTCTTTTTTTTTTTTTTTTAATTTGGAACGCTTCATGAATTTGCATATCATCCTTGTGCAGGGGCCATGATAATCTTCTCTGTATCATTCCAATTTTAGTATATGTGCTGCTGAAGCAAGCACTAGAATTGTTTTTTAAGTAAGCAACTATGGGAACCAAACAGGGAAACTGTTTCAATGAGTATATCTTAGTATGAATGTACCATGAAAAACTCAAGGGTCTCGACAACCTGTAGTCTTAATTAACTTTTAATTTAGAAATATTCTTTTTCAAGTGAAATAAAATTATTCCAGGGCAGAGCAATACCTAATGTGAATTGTGAAGATATGGAAGTCATCTAACAAATGAGTGTGCATACTGCATATATTTCAACTTTCAGAAAATATAGCTGCACTCAGTCAATATAGTTGGATGCTGGAACAAAGAAAGATCTAAGGCTGCAGTTGACGTGCCTTCAGCTGCCCAATTCAAAATGTAAATGGCTGCTGCAGCTGATGAAATTTTCCCCTGAGAGCTAATGAGCTCTGTGTGATTCAGAGCCCTGAATTCCTTACTGCAGCCACCTCCCGCAGAATGAGTCAGAGACTCATAGAATGCTGGAATCAAGGGCATCTTATGGATAATCTAGTTTAGTGGTTTGCAAGCTGCTCCAGTGGAGTCCCTGATGTGCTACAAAGTGGGGACAGGATGGAGAAGGAGGAACAGGCAGGCAAGGATACAAGTGGTTGTCCCCACTGCATTTGTATCTCTCCCTCCTTACTTTGCCTGGATACACTTGGACCAGTTTTATGATGTGCTTCTGTGTGAGAGTTTGTTTGAAGGAAGGGTTCTGCAACTGAAAATACTTGGAAAGAAACAGTTTGATGTAGGTTAGCTCTCATTTTCCAGGTAAAGGTGCAACAGCCTGGAGAAGGTAAGATACTTGACTCTAAGTGACAGGTACTGCAGTTCTGTAGCAGTTAGAAATACATGTCTCTGGGTATAAACACTTATTCTTATTAGTATTTCTTTACTGGTATTTACCTCACTCAAATGTCACAGGAAAGCATAATGTATAAGAAAGTATACATTGTAATGCAATAGTTAAACATAAAGTAATAGTATCATTTTCCCTTTTCTTACTATGAGAGCCACTATGGAAGTTGGTGGTTGTTAGACTGTGTTCCAGGGAGCCCTAGAATCATTGCAGGGGACTGCCTTCTTCAGACAGTGCCTCGTCACTTTTATTGGCTCTCTATGTTAGGCTGTGTAAAGTTTCTTTTAAAGACAAGACACTATAGCTAAAAAAAAATTGAAAACCACTGATCTAGCTGGATTTTTGCAAATGGGAATAAAATAGCTGAGTTTGTTTGAAATGCTGGTGAGCATCCATGCCTATTGAAAGTACGAGGCACAGAATGATGTCGATAATGTTCCGGGTGAAGAGTGGTTGAATGCTTGGTTCAAGATTATTGCCCTGTGCCTAAGCCCTATGGACAGACTGACTTGAACCAAAGAGACCAAAAACTGAGTGGGTGGTGGGACTGAAACCCATTATGGTGGCCTCTGAGTTGCATTGAGACTTGGGGCAACTTTTAAATGTGGGTGTTCCCAAGGTCTTTTGTTTTTTGGCTCTGTTTGTAACTGATGTGATGGCTCAGTGTAAGTACAGATGAAAACTAAGTGGTACCTGGCAGGTGATGGCCCTTTCTTTCCTGTTCATTTTTTAGTGCACTTACATTTCAATCGATCAAGTTCCAAGGACCCATGCCATTGTGATAAGCAGACCTGCCTGGCTTTGGGGGGCAGAAATGGGAGCCAACGAGCATGGAGTGTGCATAGCCAATGAGCCCATCAACACCAGAGAACCCGCTGCTGAGACGGAAGCCTTACTGGGGATGGATCTGGTCAGGTAGGATGTGAACTGCACTGTGATACTTTGAAACGGCTGCCCAGAAATCGGCTGGAAATGTGGACAGGACTTATCTCCCACTAAACTTCCTATTTTATAACACGATACACTCAGAGTTGATGTTTGCCTCTTGATATAAGCTTTGAAGCACTGGAAAAAGAACAGATTACACTGGAATATTATTTAGCCATAAAAAAGGAATGATGAACTGACATGTGCTACAAAATAGATGAACCTTGAAAACATTATGATAAATGAAAGAAGCCAGGCACAAAAGACCACATATTGCAGGACCCCATTTACATGAAATGTCCAGAATAGGCGAATTCATACAGAATGAATGTGGATTAGTGGTTGCAGGGCTGGTGTGGGTAGTGGGAGAAGCGGGAATACTTGATAACTGCTAAAGGGTAAAGGGTTTCTTTGTGGGGTGTTGAAAATGTTCTAAACTTAGATTGAGGTGATGGTTTCACAACTCTGTGAATATACTAAAACCCACTGAACTATACACTTCAAATGGGTGAATTTTATGATATGTGAAGGCTATCTCAACGAAGCTGTTAAACAAGAACAGATATCACCTTCCCCTCTTTCCCTTCTATCTCAGTAGTCTTTTCTTCCTTTCTCTCCTCTCATATATAACAGAAGGATGCTGCACATAAGGTCAATGGACAGGGATCTTTGTCTGTTTGTGGACTGCTGGGTCACAGGCACTGGGACCTGTGTGCCTGGCATACATAATAGGTGATGTAAACTGGATGTGGAGAGAATGACTACCATAGAGGACGGGCTGGAATGAAACAGCATTCTGAAACGGTTTTCTTTTTTCTGAAATAGTGAAATGAAACAGAATCATGATGCAGTTGAAAGAAGATTGGGCTGGGAGCTGGCAGCCTTGAATTCCAGGGTTCCTATACTAAAGTGACGTCACCTCCCTGGGTGGCGGTGGCCTCATTTGTTCCCTAGGAGGCCTAGATTGGGTGATCCCTGAAGAGCCTCCCCAAAATAACATCCTCTAAAAAGAAATAGGGGTTTTGACATTGGTTTTGTGGGGGCAATTGCATACTTTGAGGGAGACCTCTGTGGCCCAAAGCTTCCACCAACCCTTCGGTAGCACGTTGTCTCTCTGCCTTCCGAGAATCAGCCTTCCTTATTATTCCTGGTTCTTTTGAACTCAGGAGGAGCAGGTTCCCTGAGCTGGGGAAGAGATGGAAAGAGCCTTATATTTATAATCAATTTTCTTTTGATTAACTGAATAGAATATATGCAATAATAAGGTTTGAGCTTATGTTTCCCTCCATATACTTAACAGAAATCCTGAAAATAGAGTGTTACACCCCATTTTAATCTTATTGATATTTATTTTGAATTATTATATTTGTGGTATGGGGTTTGTCAATGTGGCAAAATCACCATTTTAAGAAGTAATTTCTAAGAGATGAAGGAAGAGAATTTTTTTTTTTTCCTTTAAAGCTTCTGCTACGTCTTTTCAAGATGATCAACCAATAAAGCAACAGGGGTTTTCTGAATATCTAGTTTGTGTTAGACTCTTTTGGCCCATGAAGAAGTTCAAAGTTTCAAAGAGATTTTAGTCTGGTTGCAGGGAGAAGACAGGGAACTTAGGAATGCCAGATTTTAAGAACAATTCAAGGCAAGAGCAGAGGAGATGTGTCTCAAGGCAATCTGAGATTTGTAGCCACATGAATGGCACAGAATTCCAGGGTAGGGCCCTCAGCAAACACTGCTGGATGTTCAGGGATTGCCATAGCTGGGCACATTTGGGAATGCATTCAGGAGGAGCTGCTTTTGACCAGGATCAACAGGGCTGAGGGACGTGGACAGAGGAGATATATCTGACACATAATTAGTGTTGTGATAGCAAGGTCTGAGATAATAACCAATGTTGGGAGTAGATGACAGAGTGAGGATTTAATTTTTAGTCATTTACTTGTAACTCCTTTCCTGTCTTGCTCTGTCCTGCTCTTGTCTATTGCAATAAAAAGAGTGTCAAAGTGCCTCATCACTGATGTTCTTCAGCGTGGGGGTGGGGCCACCTTGAATGCACTCTGATGGGTCTCCCAGGAGTTCAGGGCCTGGTCTAAGCTTTATACAGGATATGATCAGTGCAGCCAAGCACAGTCAGATTCTGAGGGGCCATTTCATCCCAACCAACCCCAAAAGTGATGGATGACTCAAAAGGCCTTTTATATTAGTTTTAAAGAAGCTTCCAGGTGATGCTGCAGATGCCAGACCAGCATCAGTTTGAGTGGCAAGAGTCCAGAGCAGTGGTTCTCAAAGTGTGGTCCGTGGACCAGCATCACATGGGGACTTGTTAGAAATGTAAATTTTTGTACCCCACCCAAGACCTTCTGAATTAGGTGGGGCCCGGAATCTGTGTTTTAACAAGCCCTGCATGGGATTCTGATGCATGATAAAGATTGAGAACCACTGCTCTAGAGGAAACATTGTATCAGCTGCCTGCACTCTCTCATTTCAGGCTTCTGCATTTACAGCATTTTCCTACCTATTGCTGTGAGGTATCATCCCTTCCTTTGTCCTTGCCTGTCCTTGCCTCTGTGCCTGGAGGCCAGTTCTTTCCTGGACGGCTCCTGTGAGAGGAGATTATTCACATTTTACCATCTATTTCAAGTTCCTACGTGATCTGTGGTCGATTATTCAGCAAGATACAGAGGTTGCCCCTATATGTGTTCTGATCTTTTGTGCTTTCCAGCACCATGTCAAATCCAACCTCAGTCTAAGGAGACATAATGAATGACAGCAATTTAATAGGCACTGACTTTAAGATAAAAGTATAATTTGTATGTGTTTCTTACAAGCTTGCTGCTGAAATGCAAGCATTAGGCAATACTGATTTATGCTTCATTTTCAGTGATGTTGGCTACAAGCCAAGATTTACCTGTCTTTTTAATCCACTGATCTCTGTGAGAATCTGGCAAATAGTCCTTCCTCCCTGGGAAAATGCATATAAGCACAAATATATATTTTTTGCATGTTTCATGAGCTTGGTTCCAAGTAACAAGGAGCTGGCTGGAGCTAGTATGAAAAAATGAGAATTTATTTTCAGGATGTAGTGATGTCTCTTACAATCTGAGGTCTGTCTGTCCTGATAATGCATCTGGGACTCAACATGGATGAGAACTAGAAAGCTTTGGAACCCATTAGACTGTGCTGGTAAATGTTTATTAACTGACTTGGTGGGAGGCCAGCCTTGATTTGTAGCCTTTTCCAATTTCCATGGTGTAAACATTCCCATTGATTTCCAGCTACCAATGGTTAAACAAATGCCTCTAAAATTTTAGCAATCTGCTCCCTGAGCTGGTGCTAGCTGGCCCCAGCACACCTCCACATTCCTTCTGTGTTTCATGTCCCATCTTCGCTTTGCATACCTGCGTCATTCTTTTCTTTTCTTGCAGACTGACTCTTGTTGCTCCCATTTGTGTTTAACTGACTTTGGCACTAAAATCCAGTCAGTCCCCGTACTTCAGAACATCTCATAATTCTGGGCACATTCCATCAGATCCTCAGCATGTCAAAACAAAACAAAACATGAACATCCTTGTAAAGAGGCCAGTGTGGAAATCTGGAAGGGTCTGAGGGTTGTCTTCAGGTTGTTGGCAAATGTGAGGACTCACAAAGGATTTGAATGCAGGCCCAGTCAATGTCTGAAGGATGGAATCACCTGTGTAGTTCCTGAGCTGTGTCATAAGAGGCACTTTGCATATATCATTTAATTTCATTCTCACAACAATCTGATGAAGTAGGTCTGTTTTCTTCCATTTGGTAGCTGAGGAAACTGGGGCTTGGGAGGCTTAAGCAACTTTCCCAAGCCCCAGAACTGGAAGGTGGCTGGATCTGTGTATTAGGTCACGCTTTACTTTTCTCCAGGAGACCGAAAACTCAGGACACCAAGAAACGGAGATTAGTAAAAAGATTTTACACATCCTTCCCCAAATTGTTGTGGCTCTTAACATCACGTTATGGAGCTTCCTGCCCCCAGCCCTCTGGCTGAAGGCTGAGAATCTTCATGTGTCCAAAAGTTCCTGAGCCCCAGAAGGCCTTGAAGACTTGTTGATTGTTGGGAAGATGGCAGATTATTTGCAGCCAAGACCCTTCCTATAAGATCACCAGGCCCATTCTTTTAGGGGAGGGGTATTGACTTTTTCCATTACTTTCTCCAGGGTAGTGGTTATATATCCATGGTAAATCTAGTTATAATTTCCTATTACCTATGGAGGCATAGATAACAAAGATAAGCAAGCAGCATTCCTAAACTCAGGGATTGTGAGCAGGGGAAGTGCAGATGTTACTGTCTTCTGTTTGTGGTACTCCGCACTTCTTGTCCTTGTAATTTTATGTCTTTCATAAGAGTTGGGAAATTATCATTGATTATCTCCTCTATTATTGTTTCTGCCTCCTTTTCCCTTTTTTTCTTCTGGGACATCTATAACAGGTATATTCATGCACTTCATGTTGTCATTCAGTTCCCGGAGAACCTGTTCATATTTTTCCATTCTTTTCCTTATCTGTTCTTTTGTGTAGGATTTCAGATGTCCTGTCTTCTAGTTCACCGATCCTTTCTTCTGCCTCTCCAAGTCTGCTGCTGCATGTCTCCATTATGTTTTTCATCTCTTCTATTGTGCCTCTCATTCCCATTAAGTTGTGTCCTTTGTTTTTTCAAGTTTATGAATTCTTCCTTATGGTCACCCAGTATCTTCTTTATATCCTTTATCTCTTTTGTCACATTTTCTTTCAACTCTTTGATTTGATTTAGAAGATTTGTTTGAACATCTTTAATTAGTTGTTTCAACTCCCAAATCTCAGCTGAGGTGTAAGTTTGTT
Source organism: Choloepus didactylus (assembly GCF_015220235.1). Taxonomy (NCBI): domain Eukaryota; kingdom Metazoa; phylum Chordata; class Mammalia; order Pilosa; family Megalonychidae; genus Choloepus; species Choloepus didactylus. The sequence continues at coordinate 139,693,913 of NC_051311.1, read as the reverse complement.
CCTTTGGTTATTGTCTTCCTTAGTGTGAAGTCTTAACCTCTCAGGAAAGGGCAGAGTGGACTTGAAACATCTGTGAGAAGGTCTTGGGCCCATGTGGAGATTTTCCTAAGGCTTTTTCATAAAACCAGGATTTGAATTCAGGAGTCTTTGACTCTGGAACCCAAAACAACTTGGACAAAAGCACTGTCTTTGAAAGGATTTGAATAAGCCTGTGTATTGCATGTAGCTGTCAAAGTGAGACTCTAACCTTGGACTGTTTAATTTCATCCCTTTCCCTGCACTGGTCATGCCCATCCTGAGATGGAGCAGCCAAAGGAAAACCAGGAATGGGGCCAGAAAGGTGCTTTGTCATTCTGAATCACACGAATCTGCTTGGGAAGATGAGACAGTTGTCAAAGGCTTTAAAACCAGCCATTTGATGTTGTGTGACCTGTGGTCCCAGATGGCCGCAGCCCTGGTTTCTCTGGTATCTTCCCTGCACCCGGTGGAGTAACAGTCTCTGCACCGCTCAGTCTCAGGTGGAGAATCCATGCCACATGTGTCATTCATGGCCCTTGAACTGTGGAGCAGGCATTGTCCTGTCCCCATGCCCTGGCAGGGAGACTAGGTGGGATGAAGGAGTATCTTTTACCCATGCCCCTGACAAGAGGGGATGGAGGGTGAAATCAGAATTGTGTCTGTGGAGGGTTCCACTGCAGAACCTGTGCCCATAGGGTTATCAAAGTCAGAATGAGAGGGCGAGAGCAAGCACTGGGAGTCTCAGCATGAAATGCAAGCACTGTAATATTAGGGTAAGCAAAGGCAAGAAGAATCAGGCAGAAGAGAGCAAAAGAGAAGTGACAGCTTCCAACTATGGGGCCAAGGCCCTGGCTAGGTGTTCACAGACTCCTAGCACATCCTTGCCTGGGTGGGCTGGGGCCCTGCAAAGGCCCTGGGAACAGGGTTTTGCCTGGAATGTGAATATGAGGCAGTGTGACAATGGGGTCACCAGGGCTATCAGGGGGCCTGTGGAAAGGAGAAAGGAGGTCCAGGTAATGAGAGGTGCTCTTGGCTGCTTTGCTCAGTACTTCTCAAGATAAGATGAGTGCTTGCTTTTGCTCTCTTCTTTGGAGAAGATGACATTGAGCAACAGAAAAGCCTACTTAATTCTACTTAATTCAGTCTTCTAATGGGCTTATTATTTCATCACTCTCCTAAGGTCTTAGGGTTCAGCTTTGCAAATCATTGCCTTGTAACTCGGTCTTCCTAAATAAGCTGAAATTGAGAACTGTCAAAAGAATTAAAATATAATTATCTGACTATGAAAATAAACCTATAGTGTGAAGTTGCATCATCTTTTCTTCTCCCTGGGGACACAGAAATGTCCCTTCAGGAAGCATCAAATTGGGTGAATTTTAATCGCTGTTTCTTCTCGAGCTGCCAAGAACTGACCCATACCACCATCTTAGCAGGCTCCCTTGCCCCCATTGCTTGCGTTCCTGGCACCAAAATTACAACTGTGAATGAACAGATGAATAATTGGATGTTTCCTGAGAATATATTAGGTGCCAGCATCTTTCTTGTCAGCCTGAGAGGGAGATTTTACGGTTTCCACTTCACAGATGAGAAAATCAAGCTTTGGAAAGGTTACATTACTTAAGATCATGCTGCCAGTGAATAGCAGAACCAGAAGTACAGACTAAGTCCCTTCATCTCTAAATCCAACATTTCTCTGCCACAGTGCAATATCTTACTTGGTCCTGGGCACTAACATTATATATTTTTGTGTTCATTACCTCATAAAATCCACTCTTACAGCAACCCAATAATGTAGGTACTTATTTTATAGGTGACATGAAACTGAAGTTCAAGTCTATTATACAGCCTGCCTAAGGTCACACAGTACACAGAGAGCAGTATCTATGCCCTCTTTAAAGGGTGTATTAATTGGAAGGGGTGGGGGGAGATGGATGTCTCACTGCAGAAGGAGTGCATGCATATATGTATGTGTGTGTATGTGTGTTGTGGAACCAGGATTAATCGTGTCCTAACCATTCACCCATTCCTAATGAGGTCTCTAAATAAATTATATGCCCTGAGGGCGCTGACTGGTAATTGAACACTTTTTATTACTAGCCAGAGTACCTGGTGTAGAATAATAGAGATCAAGGTGGACGAGGCAGTGATTTTCTCTTGCCCAGCCTAGAGGTAGGAGGAAGGACAAGCCATAGAAGGAATCTCACTGAGGGCAAGTTCAGAGCTGGCCAGCTACGTGGGAGACAGTCAGAAATGAGACAGTGTTGGCCAAGCTTCCTTTCAACATGGAGAAGCCCCTGGGTTCCTGACTCTTTTGTCTGTGTGGAAGGGGCAATCCAAAGACAGAAAACATCCCCGTGATTTTTTAACCTAATTTGTGAAAGACATCTTCGTAAAGTGCTGCTGATCTTTTTCGTTTTTATATTTAACCCACTTAACATATTCAGACACGTTGGCGTGCTTCGTAACTCAGCCTTGTCCCTGTCTTTGTTTGCTTTGGTAATCATGTGTGCTGTGAGATGACTGAGGTGCACTTCTGGTTTCCTGACTTCAGGCTTGGTTTAGAAAGAGGGACAACAGCTAAAGAAGCCTTAGATGTCATCGTCTCCTTGTTGGAAGAGCATGGACAGGGTGGAAATTATTATGAAGATGCAAACTCCTGCCACAGCTTCCAAAGTGCATATCTGATTGTGGATTGTGAAGAAGCCTGGGTGCTTGAGACCACAGGGAAGTACTGGGCAGCGGAGAAAATCACAGGTGAGTGGTGTGGACGGTGAAGGGTTATGAGGACAGGGAAAGGCTGAGGTGGACATTGCCTGGATTTAAAGAGTCAGACCTGGGGGAATCCTGCTGCTGTGCAGAACATCTCAAAGCTAGATCTTCATAATTACGTCTACCTCTCATTTCAGGGCTTCTGCTTCCCAAATAAGAATCTGGAGTCTCTTGAACCTGGAGTCAAGAGATGTTGACACTTGGGAAGCACAATCAACATTTTGTATTTTCTGTTTGCTTTCTGGGCAGGGCTCATTTTTAACCATCAGCAGTTCCATGACCGAAGTTGTTGCTCTATTAATTGGGCCTGGGAATGGTGATGCTCCGTTCATAATAGGCCCATGAATACCTCAGCAGGGAGCTCCTTCTTGTTGCCCCCAACCTTGCAGCTCTTTTTGCTTGGGATGTTCCTCTAAAATAGGAATTTGGATCCGTGTAGGAACCACTGCTGCCACTCAGGGCCAAAAGGCCATTTCCCTGTGAGACGATGTTCCTAGAAGAGCAGAGAACTAGGTGATCCACCCAGAAGAATCTAGAACCCATAAAATTTCCACTCTGTAACCTCTGCAGCGACTGGCTTCTAAGACAGTTCCAGGGAAGGAAATGTTGGGGCAGGGGGGAGGCGGGTGGTCTTTTATCATTACCTCAGCACCCTCATATTCTGGCCTGGGTGGCATCCCAGAATGGGTTAAAAGGCTTCCAAGAGGACCGAGTAGTTCTTAAGGAGACTTGGCCACGGAAGCCCTTCCTAAGTTCTTTAGGGCTGGATGACAAATACATGGCATGGGTGCTGCCCCTCCTGAGTCCTGGCCTACATGGCAAGTCAATCATGGCACTTTTTTTTTTTTTGGTTGGACTTATACTTTGCCTCTGAATTTTTCTCGGCTGAATTTACCAGGAAGTCTTTTCCAGTTCACCAGAAATGATGTTAGGGATGAAACCTGTTTGCCATTCCTTCCTCAGGGGTGACTGGACCAACACTGACCTGAGTTAGAGCAGAAGATGTACTGTATTAGTTGTGAATCAAGTCTGTTGTTTCCTGTGGCCAAAGTCCAGCCAGTGATCAGGTCTGTTGAGACCAGTGGGCACATCGTACCTGGTACAAGCTGCCCGGAGGGGGCAGCAAACTCTGCTTTTCATTTCCTGGCCAAGCTGTGCAAAGGCTGTGCCTGCCAGCAGGAGGGGGCGGCTTCTGCTTCTCACAAGGGGACAGAATGGGCTAGTGGTGGCCCAATAGACAATCTCAAAGTTTCTGCAATCCACGTTCACCTCTGCATATACCCGCAAGGGCACGTGCTTGCTTGTCCACTTCTTAGAGAACTTATAAAACAAACACTCCAGTGTGGCCTCCAGGTCTCCAAGCCTCCTGCAATGCAGAACTTAAAACTTTTATAGAACACCTTCCTAAATGAAGTCTTACCATTAAATGGTTCCATCAACAGGGCTAAGGGCTTTATGATTAAAAGCAGTTGTACTGCTTTTAAGTAGAACTTTTTGATTTGTAACTGCATTTCAAATGCTGAGCTTCCCTTCAAAACATAGCTTAAAAAACCCCATCTCCTCAAAACCATTGTGTGTTTCTCTAAATATTTAAATAAAAAGAAAACAGTCACTCCTTGGATTCACTGATTTCAAGTCTTCTGATCCCAGCAGCAGGGTGATTGGACTAGGAATAACGAAACCTGTTCCCCAAATGCTAAAATAGTTGAAAGCAAATGTTGATTAAAAATCAGTCCTTTAGGAAAAAAAACAACAACCTGTTAAGTTGTTCATAAGATACTTTTTTAATAGCTTAGTATGAATAATGTCAAAATCACTTGGTAACAGCTGGCTACAACTGTTTAAAAAATGTTTTTAGTAATGTCACTCTTAGGGTGCTCTCTGAAAGGATGAATAGCAAAGGACAAATGCCCATCAGCCAGAAATGCTTATTTTGGAAGTGTAAGTCAGTGAAGTGAAACATACCAGAAGAACTCAGTCCAACACGATCCCTGGTTTTCAGGCAGTCAAGGCTTCATTGCAATTTGTTATTTTCACTCTCTCTCCACCTTTTCCTTCAAGAATTTGGAAGATTCAACATGCTTGCTGGAAACAGCAAATATGAATGGCCCTTTGAGTACAACTGATAACTTTTTAGTTTTAGAAGTCTGAGTCCTCCTCTGTGTATTTTCAGTTCAGTCTTTGGAGAAGGCACAGCAAGCCTGCCAGCTGGTGGAACAATCTTTGGCCTCCCCTTATTCATCAAGGTGGAGTGTACTCACAATGCAGGCATTTTTGAGTCTCGATTTACTTAGCCACACATATTTTTTATAAGGAAAAATGAATTCCCATAGATTTCACACACATACACATACACACATTTGAGGGTGCATTCCATTATTTTAAAGTGATTGTAAGGAAAGATGAAAAAAGCTAAATGAAGAAGTGTCATATTTATACTTTTTAAAACGGTATATATTTGGGCATGGGGAATGGAGGAGATGGTGGAAAATGTTTCTCCATGTGAAACAGAAACAAATTGGGTAGGAGGAATCTCTGTAGGTTCAACACTCACATCTTAGTAGCACAGTGCCTCTTTCAAAGAATCTTTCACTTTGCTTATGAAGTAATAAAATGCTTAGGTTTATTTAGCCAGAATGGAGGGCCTCACATGCTTCCTTTCAATAGAGAATTTAAGATCGGTAAAGTGATTGTTGCTCATTTAAAACACATAATGTCTGGTCAAGACTTTTAGACCTTCTGGGAGTTCTAAAAAGAAGACCGAGGATTGTCTGCTTCTTTCTTCAAAAACCGAATCCATTCTCTGGGTGGTTCAAGTCAGAGTTGAAGAGGAGGGTTTCCCTGTAAATTTCCATTTCTAGATTAATTCTTTGTAAGTGTATTTTTGACTAATTGGGCTTTGCTGTCTCTACAGAGGGAGTGAAATGTGTTTGCAACCAGCTTTCACTTACCACTAAGATTGACACGGAGCATCCTGAACTCAGAAGTTATGCTCAGAACCAAGGTTGGTGGACAGGAGAGGATGAGTTCAATTTTTCTGAAGTTTTTTCTCCAGCTGATGACCATCTAGACTGCTGTGCTGTCAAAGACAGCTTAGAAAAGCAAGAAGGTAAGTTAGTATATCCCTTCCAAATCTCCCTGTCGTTGCCTGAGACTTTTGGCTATTTCAGAGAACTTGTCTGAACTTAGGAGGGTGACTGAAGCCGAGGGGTAAAGAATAGACCTTATATACCAAACTTGTGCTAAAAGTCACACCAGTCAAGAAAGCAACTTGTATTTATTTTTTCACAAGGCTTCTCTTCCAGGGACCATCCCTGCTCCTGAGGACCAAAATAATGTGGTTTAAAGAAAATGGAAGTTTATTCCTCTCCTAGGTTATAGTCCGGATGTAGATGCTCATGATAGGGTTGGTGGGTTACTCTACCTGAATACGTGGCTCCCTTTTGTGGTCCACTTGTTATCCTCTCCAAGCCAGCAGGAAGGGAGAAAAGTGGAGGACATGACACGCATGCCTTTTCACAATGTGATGAGGAGGTTGTTCATGCCATTTCTGCTCATAGCCCATTGGTCAGAATTGATCACATGCCGCAGGGGAAGCTGGGAAATACAGTCTTAGTTTTGCAGTTATCTTTCCAGCTATAATTTCAGGGGTTCTACTACCAAAAAGAGAAAGGAGCAAATGGCTTTTGGTTAGCAGCCTGCCACAGTTTTATCTCCCTTTCCCCTCTCTTTTTGTTTCTTTTCACAGAAAGCATCACTGTGGAAACTATGATTAACATCTTACGGGACAAAGCCAGTGGAGTCTGTATAGACACTGAGTCTTTCCTCACCACAGCCAGTGTCGTGTCTGTCCTGCCTCAGAATAGAAGCCTGCCGTGCATTCACTACTTCACCGGGACCCCAGATCCTTCCAGGTTTGTCTGAGACTCAGTCCTAGGCAGGAAGTGCGAGCTTCCCTGAAAGCTCATTCCACAAGCACACGTGAAGTTCCTGCCTCATGCCGTCCTCCCAGGCAGAGAGTCCCATTCTTCCCTTTGCCCCAACGTGGGCAATGGAGCATGAAGAGCTTTGGCTGAGTGGAGTTCTTGGCTTTAGTCACATAGTCTTCACAATCACAGATCAAATTGTTTTAAATTCAACAAATATTTATGGAGTATGTATCATGGGCCAGGATGAAAAGATGAACAAGACACAGTGAGGCAGAGAGATCCAGGAATGCACAAGATGTACCAAAACAACCGGTTCCTGTGAGTTAAAGGACAAAATGACCCAGAGACAACATAGATGGAAGCAATTTTAAGGGTACTGGCCACTTCTTGAAGACATTGTGTTTTAGGGGGTTGCTTTCTGTCCACGTGCTTTGGCAAAGAGGTGGTATCACACAGTGGTGGGAAACAGAGCCTCTGCAACAAACTACTAGAATTTCAAATCCCACCTCTGTCAGTTAATGGCTGGATAAATTCACTAAACTCTTTAAGATTCAGATTCTTTTTCTGTACAATGGGGCGAATTTTAGCCTACATCTTTAGTATACTTATCTGGAGGATTAAATAATAACCCAACAAATACAGAGAAGGTTTAGCTGTCATTTATTGAGACTATTTCTGATCTCCCAGGCGGGCAGTAGTCACTCTCCCTAGAAACGTTCAAATATACCACAAATCACATCATCAGTAGCTTAGACACAACTGTCCAGTGGAAATTCTCAATCTGCTCATTATCAGAATCACTTGGGGGAGTTTTTGAAAAATACAGATGCCTTAACCCAAACCTATTGTATTCTAATCTTTGAGGTGGGCCCAGGAATCTGTCAGAGGAGTCAGCTCATCAGCCTGGAAAGCTCTAGAAGACTTTCCATTCCAGTAGGTTCTGTGGTGTTTTTCAAGTGTTCCACAGAATGTTGGTGCTAAACCTTTGAACCTACTACCAGGGAATCTGTAGCTGTTCAATTTTATTCCCTTTGCATCTGAGCAGAAATACTTTTTCTCCTCTCATAGGTTCAAGATGGTGTCTAGCTAGGGACTATGTCTTAGATGACTTTGAAAAAGCCGGGCACCTCTCCTGACGCTTTGGCATTTTTATTTTTTTAAGTACTACCAATATTAATAGATTCTTCCAAGAAGACCTGACTATTAAAATCTTCTTAATTTTCTATTCACTTATTTATTCCTTCAAAAAGCACTGATTGAGCACTTACTGTGTACTGGGTATTGAACTTATTGGGCATGGGGGTCATGCTTTTCTGTTCTCAGGGAGGTCACAGTCTAAGAGTGGAGATTTCCACGTAGCAAATACCTTGGTAAGTGCAGCAAGAGATGTGTGTACAAGATAAGGGGCAGTGTAAAGGATACGATGAAGGGGAAAGTATCACAGATGGAAAAAATCTTGAGCTGGACATTGTGGGAACAGTAAGAGCTCATGAGTTACAAAAAAGCAGGAATCACATGTGGGAAATAGAGAATAGTGTGTGCAAAGTCACAGAGGCATTGACCAGCCTGGCAGAGTTGCAGTCGTGCCTCCCCTTGCTGAGGAGGCTGCAGTTAGGTTTCCCTCTCTCCTCCATGCCCCTACCCCTCCACTAAACCAGCCCTTTGCTGGCCTCTCACAGTGAGCCTCAGCCACTCGACCGAGTTCCGGCCAGTTTCTCAGGATGCTCCTCCAGTTTGACACCGGCTGCTTTTTCTTGTTTTGATCTCCCAGTTCTGAACTCCCGGTTCCATGGCCCCATCACCCACACATTTTCTGTTCTCCAGATCTGTGGCTCATCCTTCCTCTCCGTGGTATCTGGACTTCCCCTCCTTACAGGCTCTGACCTAGCTTGCTGTTCTAACTGCTCATGGCTCAGGAGCCTCTGCTGAGGATTCTCACCTGGCCTACTAGTATATCTAGAGCCTCATTTGTAGAGCCTTGAATGCTCTGCTTAGGTATTTGGAGGCTGTTCTTTAGGAATCAGGAGGCTTTGAAGGTGTGGGTTGAACTAAAGAATGACCACGCCAACCCCATTGTCCGTGATGACCCAGACACCTGCCCTAACCATGCTTAGAATTCAGGGCACTGAGATTCCAGGACACCAATATCCAGGAATTTTGTTCCTAAGCCCAAGTTCATGACCTGTTACAATTATAGAAATGGGTTGGAAATAGCCTTCTGACATAATGGAAAATCTCAAGTAGTTTTAAAAGAAAAGTATTCATGGTTAAATTAATTGAAAAGGCCTTATAGAATATTAAGGTCCCTCCAGAAGACAATCATTTTTATCTTCTATGAGCTGTTTTATGAACAGTTAAATGAGCTGTTTTTCCTATTGTGATTATAGAACAGCCATGGATTATTTGTCCTATTCAACATTTCAGGGTGTCTCTGTAATTGGGCGTGTTCAACATTTTTTTGTATTTTGTCAGAGGAAGCATAATTACCTACTTTCAGGTTTTTAGGTAGTAAAATTAGGTAGATTTTAGCTGGTTTCTGCTAATGACAAAAATCTTAGAGAGATGTTTTCAGGAGATAGTTTCAGAGCAGTGAGCTTACAGAAGATTATGTTCAAAGAGCAGGGTTGTATTATTTCTCGCAGTTAATGTTAGAAACCAAAAGACATGATCTTACTGTTGTTTTGTCTGCTTGGATACTTCTCTGTCATTTGTACATTATATTATTTGCAGGTCTTTTTTTTTTAGATAACTTGCTCTCTTATTCTCGTTTACTCTTCCTCCTTTCCTTCTTCTTTTCTCCCTGCTACTATGTGCCAGGCACTATGTAAGTTTGAGAGATGGAGGGAAATGTGAAAGTCTGAGAGTCTGAGAGATTGAAGAGAAAGCAAAAGTGCTTTAACTTTACTGAGGTGGCAAATTCCATCATATTAATATTCTGTTGAGTCGGCTGGTCCCTTAGTCATCCATATAGTGACACTAATTGGCTTTAGTATACTGGCTCTGACTTTGGAAGTCACTTCCTAGATGGCAGTCAGTACTTGTTAAAGCTTCATAGACAGAAAGAATTGGAGAGAGAAAGAGTAGAGAGTTTGGTCCATTAGCAGTTTGAGACAGTAAAAAATCTAGTCCTGTGATGTGCTGGAGCCTGAGAGAGCCAATTCTGTGCTTCTCTTCCCAACCCTTTGTTCAGTGATGTCACACTGGTAGCTTGAAATGGGCCATGGTGGGAGTATTTACACTATGGAAGTTGGCAAACACCATAAATCAGGGCTTATTTTTTTCAGAGATAGGGTTGTTTAACCAGCGCACCACTGAGAGGCCCCCACATCCAGGAAAACATACAAATATTCAAGATATAGGATGGGTAAATCGAGAGGGGAGAGCAGCTAGATGTTCTAGGACCATAGGTTGTTTGACCTATTTTCAAGGTCAGTAGCTGGGTAATAGAAGGAACATGGTGTTTCTTGTCTCTTTCTGTTTTGTTTTTTTGTTTGTTTGTTTTGTTTTGTTTTGTTTTGTTTCTTTCTCTTCTCCTCTCGATGTACTAAGCTGGAGAAGCTGAGTTGGATTGGCTGTATTATCTGGTTAATTCAAGTGTTAGCAACAGGTGGCATCTTTTTAATTCTGGGGATTGCATTATGAACACTGGCAGAGCCTTACACTGCACACTTCCCATGGGTGCCCTTCACACCACAGTTTGTACAACTGTCAACCCCCAGAGGGACACAGCCTGCACCGATACGCAGAACAGAAGCCCTAGGTGAAATGGTATCGCCTCCATCTCTGAGGTTGTCCCATGCTCCAAAAGTCCCTTTTCCTCTAAAATAGAAACTCCCTTCACTGACTGGCCCTGCGTTCAGCCAGGTATGGCTTTGACTGTATGATTAAAGTAAGTCACAAAAAAGTGGGAGTGACCCATAGACAAATCCAGAGGGACACATGCATTTGGAGAGGAACTGGTTATTACAAGTTCTTTTTAGATTGGCTCAAGGTTTAGTAGATCCATCCCAGCAGCAGACTTTCTCTTGCTCTTGCTGGGCCTAATTCCCCTCAATGGATCTGGCAGAGACTCCAGGTTATGAGATCATCCTGGCTCAATCACTCAGGGAATGGCTGCATCTTCAGTAGGAACAGAGCCATGTTTGGGGACAGACCTGTTGGGTGGCCACTGATATTAAAATGCCAAACCCCAAAGCACAAAATGTACTTTATTTTTTTCCAGTAGCACAATATATATGAAAAACAACAACAACAACAACAAAACAACCAACAGAAGGATATAAGGGTGAGAGATACTGAAGAAAAAAACTGACCTTGGATCATAACATCTGAATTTAGTTGGAGATCTGCTCTTTATTAGGAATGAGACATGGGCCAAGTTGCTTAGCTTCTGTGAGCCTCGGTAATCTCATCTGTAAGATGGGAAAGGAATTTTTGCCTTTTCTTGTTCACTGCTGTATCCCCAGTACCTAGAACACTATCTGGTACTCAGGAAGCACTCAACACGTGTTTATGGAATGAATGAATAGGAGAGGGTACCACGGGACTTGAATGCGAATTCTTTGATCATTATGATACACTATCTAAGGTTAGAGATTTTCATAATAATTTTATTGTCCTCTGAAAGGAGAAAATAAATGATTGAGAAACAGATTCTTTTTGCTAGCTTGGTGTATCCATGACAAGGTTTTAGAAGGAAAAAAAGATAGGATGGATAAGGCAAAGATGCCTCCAGCAGAGCCTGTTTCTTGGCTGCGGCTCTCAGTCGCCAAGGCTAAAAGAAATTCTGCAGACCTTTCAGATGCACCTTGGAAGCCCACGTGGTGTCACACTGGGTGCCTTGGACCTTGTCTCAGCGAGAGCCAAAGGTTACCGGTGTCATGGATTCTTTAGTGTTGTCCGTGGTCTCATTTGTTTGGTTGAACTTCATGAAGACCCCTTTGCAGTAGCTCAGCCAGTTCTAAATCTCCTCCTTAGCCAGCCCCTGGGCCACCCTTCGCCATTGGAAGCGCTTTCTCCTCTGGGGCCTCTCATTTCATATTCATGCCACACACCCCCACGGAGCACTGAGTGATGAGTAAATTCCGGGTTAGGTGGTTTCTCTTATGTTAACTCTGAGAGTCAGCACTGGGGACAGAAGCAGAAGCAACTTTCTGAGTCCTCCCAGCTGTGCCCTGCATCAGAGTCACCCATGGGGCCCTTAGATGGCACTGAATTCAAGTGACAGGTGGGCCGCACCCTGGTTGGGTGGCTTGGGAGGGCAGGGGGCACCCACATGCAGCTTCAGCTGTGTCACTAGCTGGAGATGTGACTTGGGTCAGTCATATCATCTTCTTGGGCCATTAATTGGCAAACATTCATTCAACTACCATTTATGAAGCTACCATCTGAGGTTCAAGTTTGGGAGAATGTCAGAGTATCTCCTCACCTTTTTGGGATTTTTAATGTTATTTTTAAAATCAGGATTGGTGAGAAATCAGAATGTTTGGGAACCATTGAGTTATCCATATTCCCCTTTTCTGGATACATAGATTCAAATGATCAAACCTGAGTTATAGTTTCCATATTTGGGTTTAAGTAAATATTAATATCATTGCAACTTATTATTGGCAATAATTTATATTTAGTTGATCTCTGAAAATCTCCCTTTAACCACCCTGACAGATTTATGCTCCCTATTTTTAGCATTTGAGGATGCTGACTTCCTTATAGGATTTGAAAAAAATCCTTGGAGAGCTTTGGCTGCTTTGGAATGTTATAGGAACCTCATCATATTTATTACTTTTTCTTTTTTTGTTAAAACTGATGGATGGGAGCGATAAACATGTTCCTTTATGACTTAGAAAATTCATCAAACATCCTCGTTGATGTTACTAACCCTTCCCATTTTACTTAGTGTGCAGTGGGTTTGAAGTTACATCCAAGAGAGAGTTCTAATTTTTCACTACACTATTATTTGTTATATTGTATGTACAACGAGACTGTGGTTAGCATGCATTACTGCAGTTGGAGTCACAAATTCACACAGGCCTCATGCCATAGACATGAAATAACAAATAGCTCTAGAAGCTGGAAGGGACCATAGATGTCATTTTAGTCCAAATGTGAGCCCGGAGGGGAGATGACAGATCCCATATTTGGTCAGGGGTGGGGTGGGGAGTCCCAGCTGAGGTCCCTGCCCCCCTGTAACAAGGCAGGCAGATCTTGGGATTGCACTGGGTGCTCCCCAGCTGTCCCCTTCCTGCCAGCCTTTCCCTAGTGGGTTCAGTGTGTCGGAACAGTTCTGAGATGCGTAGTAAGTAAAACACTGAGGTTTTATAAATGAAATGGCAGGTTTCTTGATAAAAGCATCACTCCCGCTCAGGCTTTGGAGTAGTAGAGAAAAGAGGTGCTGGGCACTGTATGGAATAGCATCACACATGTGACCGTCATGCAAGGCATGGAGTGGAATGGAAAACACACAGAGAGCTCCTCTCCCAAGGGTCTCCTCCACAGCCCAGGCACGGCGAGCTCCACTGGAGATTGCATTTCCCTGGGCTCGCCAATTGCTGAGACCGTAACAGCCCCACCATGAAACATAACAGCCCCAGGTGGGAGAAGTGGCTCTGTTTCTTCCCAGCGCAGAATCCTGGAGCTGAGAAAGCGGCTTGGGCTGGTGTTCTCCTGCAGAAGGGCATCTCTGTGCCAGCCGGGAGGCTGCAGGCTAATGTCAGCGGACAGGGGGTGGCCGTGGTGAGGCAGTTGCCTTTCAGAGATCAAAAAGGCCCAGAGGCAGCCAGCTCTGGATGTCTCTGTGCTCAGCTCCCACTCTCTTTTTCTCTCTCTCCATTACCTCTTTCTGTGAGTCCCCAAACTGCAGCCCTTTTGCAGAGTTACCTGAATCACCAATTGGAGAATTCAACTTCACGCAATCAAGCTTGATTTAGATGCTTTTAGATTCTGAGTTAATTCCCTTTCACATTCAGTAGCCATTCACCCAATGCTCTGTAAAAGGAAAAAGGAATGATCTATATTCAAGAGGCTGTAGGAAGTGGTAGTGTGTCTTCCTTCTGGGGAAGGGTAGCTCCCCTGAGTCTTTGGGGGATTTCCTTCTATGATGGCTGGGGAGGGGAGGTTCTAGGTAGGGCTCACAGCAGATTGGGTTGGGAATGGGATTAATCTCCTATTTATTTGTGCATCACCTTATCCTTAATCACTATCATCCATTTCACTAGCTTGGGCTGCAAAGCTCTCACTACTTTTAATATTCCAACTAAGTTAGTGTGAGCCCCAGTTTTGCATATTGTAATCGGCGTCTGCTCACTTGAGCCCTCTTTCCCATGGAAACCTCAGGGAACCAACCTAAGAGGTTACTTCTCATTACTGTTGTCAAGTCGTGCTCTTCAGACCTGAATATGGTATGACTCACCAGGAGACCCTGTCAAAATGCAGATTCTACTTCATCAGGACCAAGGTGCAGGCCTGAGATTCTGCAGGTGAAGCCAGTGCTGCTAGTCCAAGGACCTCAATTTGGGGAGAAGGGTTATTGCTTCCCAACCTATTTCAGATCATGACATATGTGAAAATATTTGCATGGCAAGGCTGTTCTGACTGCCTGAAGCCCCAGCTCTCTCAGGGCTGAGGGAATCGACATCCCAGCTCACTTCTAACAAACTTGAGGCTCCTTGAAATGGTCCAAGGTGCACCAGTTGAGAGGAGAGAAAATATCCAAATCTCATCAGCACACATGGCTGGCGTGGGGCAGCAGCTCATTCCTGCTGTTATTGCAGTGGCTGCCCCATGGTGTGGCTGAAAACAAACCATCCTCGGGGCCCCTCTGCTAGCACCACACCGTGAACTTGAGCCCAGAGGGCCACTCTGGTTCAGCAGTGCTTCCTGTGGGTGCAGAGGGAGGAATAAGTTCCTCTCCCTGGTGTCAGTCAGCAGTGGTCACCCTGCTGGCTGGAATCCCCAGCCATGGTGTTTTAGGTACGTGGCTCTTTTGGTATATGTATGTGCAGGAAGACGTGTGTCCAGGCATGCATGAGCACACACACACACACACAAATATACACACCTGCACACATACAAACATGCAAATACAAATACATACAGCCATTTATGTGCTTAGGCCTATATTGAGTACACCTACTTCCCCCACCCCCTTACAAGCACACACACAAATACACATACATGCACACACACACACACTCAAATACACACATACAAATACCCACACAGCCATTTTCCCTAAGGTACCTCCAACCTGCCAAGAGAGCTAAATCTAAAAGTGTTCTTGAATTAGCCACATTCTATGCCTACAGCTAGCTCACTTCTGTTAGCCAACTCACTAGGCTTCTGTTTCTCTGTGGTGTGTTCCTTCTGGGATCCGTTTTCTTCACTTGTCTTAATATGTCCCCTCCCTGAGTCTTTCAGAGGTATTAAATGGAGGGGGGGGGGGTGGAGCGAGCGAGAGAGAGAGGGGCCTCTGACCCTTCCTTTCCAGGAGGCCACTTCCCAACAAACTATGGTAGAGAAAAAGGCAAACCTCTTCCAGCTCAAATAGATGGCCCATTAGACCCTTTTCTTAGAACACTGGGTCCCCCCAGGGATCTCTAGGTCCCTTACTTTATATAACCAAAAGGGGCTTCTCAAATGTTTTCTTAGAACAAAGAAAGTCTGTTTTGATGTCTCCACCCTGTAAATGGAAGACTTTGAGTCTTGCATGTGGCTGTAGCTTTACTGACATAATACGAAGCTGTACCTCTCTGGGAATGCCTGTCCCCCTGCCCCATCTTCAGTTGGCTCAGGAAATGCTTGCTGAATGGGAGGACCTCTGGGTGTCCCTAAGCCCCACCCTGAGCCTGGCTAAAGTGCCTCTCCTCTCTTTCCAGGTCCATATTCAAGCCTTTCATCTTTGTGGAAGATGTGAAACTTGTCCCCAAAGCACAGTCTCCGTGTTTTGGGGACGATGACCCTGCCAGAAAGGAGCCTCGGTTCCAGGAGAAGCCAGACCGCCGGCACGAGCTGTACAAGGCCCACGAGTGGGCACGCGCTGTCATCGAGAGTGACCAGGTGGGGTTTGGGTGCGGGCCCAGGGGTGGGGTGGGGGCGAGGTCAGTGGGAGAGGAGGCAGGAAAGCAGCCACATGCATCCTCCTCCTCCTCTCCCTGAAATCCAGGCTCCTGAGACCGCTCCTAGAATGCTGGTGTTATTTTCCTACTCAGTCTCTCGAAACCAGACAAAACAAAGCCTTCCCTCTTGGTGTTATTCTAGAACTCAATGGGCTACAACTATCCCTCTTTCATTTACTGTTTCAAAGAGAAATAGAAATGTGGAATTCTAGTAGGGACAGCTGCTTTTCTGCTGTCTAAAATTATTTGCATGCTTTTGGGGGTAAAAAGATGTGCAGTTGGCAACACTTTATTTAAAGAAGCAATTATAACGTTTTAAAAAAGTAATTCTTCAAAATGCAACCCTGTCCAAAGACCTGGTTAATAAAGCTACAAGACATCAGTTCAAACAAACAAACAAACAAAAAAACACCCAATGTATGTCCCCCAGCAGCTCTTAGCCTTGCCCACAGCAGCCATGAGGGATTGGTTTTCATATAAGATCTAAGCCCATACTAACAGGAGTTTTCAGTGAAGGGAGGAAGATGGAATGTGCTCATTAGAGGATCATTTGCTTCCCTCAGCATCTATTTAACAACTTATAATAGGTCCAATTTGTTTTGGAAAACAAAACAAAACAAAAAAACAAAAAACGTCTTTTAAGTAAACTGATGCACACATTTTGGGTGCACTTGGGAGAGCTTATTTTCTTACATTCAGCGTGATGGACTATATAGAAATGATATAAAAAAAGGACATCAGCAGTAAATCCAAATGAATTCGAAAGTGTCTCTGAGAAGGGCTGTCCTGCTTTTCATAGAACTTGTTTTTTTATTTCACAAAAATGACTTTTTTGACATGTAAAAGTCAACAGTTTTTTTTGTTTTTTGTTTTTTATTTTTCGTTTTTGTTTTTTTTTTTTGCATCTGTCCTCCCTGCCAAACATTTCCTTGGCTCCATGCATGTGTTTTCTCCAGAGCTGTCCAAATTCGTTCCTGACACTGCCTATTTTGTAGGTGGATGACAGGAAGCTCAGGGAGATTAAAAAGAGTCACTGGGTGGTGTGTGGTTCTATGGATGTGTGGCAATTAGAAAGCAGAGACAGAACGGGCTGTGTTTTCTGGGCTATTCTATGAAACTCAAACAGTTGAGATGATGAGGTCAGGTAGGTTTAAAATTTAGACATGACTGTTGCTTTGAGTCAAGGCAGCGCTAGGAAGTGGTAGATGGGTGGTGAGACCAGCTTCTCAGTTCTGGGACTAATTGGGTAAATGAAAGTTTTCACTATCATTCACTGTAAATGAATGATTACAACTCAGAAGGAGGATATCTTACGACCTCAGAAAAAGGGTGAATAGGTGAGAGACACAGCATGTGTTAATGCATTGATCCATTTATTCATTCACCAAACATTTACTGAAAATGCTGCCTATATCCTAGGCATAAGATAAGCCGAGCCCCCACTCCCCAGGAGCCAGTGGTCCCATGGGAACACGGCTATGGAGGCAAACTGTTATATGGCGGGAAGAGGAGGGCAATGGCAGCAGTAAAGGCACCACTGTGGGAGCCTGGAGGAGGGGGCTCTAATTAACTCCCCGGGGGCCAGGGATCAGGAAGGACTTTCCAAAGAAGCCCGAGGAGTGGGTGCAAGTTGACCTGGCACCGAGGGAAGGAAAGGCACCCAGAGAGTGGGGTCACCTGTGCGGTGGTGAGAAAGAGTCTCATGGATTGGAGAAATGCAGCTAATTCATTCTGGCTGAAAAGAAGGGGGATGTGGGGGGATGGGGTTCAGGGCAGGAGTGGGGCAAGCGAGAGCCTGGTATTTTGTCACAAAAGGCCTTTTCTGAATGTCACTAATGAGTCTGGGTCTTACTGTAAGGCTGCAGGGAGCTGTTCAAGAATTCTGAGCAGGGCAGTGACATAACCATATTGGCATTCTAGAATGATTCCTGTGGCAGAAGTGTGGGAATCAGGTTGAAGGGAGTGGGCAGGAAGCCAGCAGGACCCCCTGGGAGGCTTTCAGCATCCTCTGCAGTGGCCCCCTCCCCAGCCCCGGGGCCTGTCGTGTTGCTGGGAGGTAAAGCAGCTGTGTCTCTCCTCAGGAACAAGGCCGCGAGCTGAGGAAGACCATGTTGGAGCTGGAGAAGCAAGGCCTGGAAGCCATGGAAGGAATCCTGGCTAGCTCTGACCCTCTGGACCCCGCCGAAGTGGGGGATCTCTTCTATGACTGTGTTGACACGGAGATTAAGTTCTTTAAGTGAAGTAAGCATTCCTGTCTCCCTTCTTATTTGAAACTTCCCACCTTACTAAATTACCAGCAAAACAAACCACTCTCCTGTTTGAGTAAAATGAGAAAGTTAAGACATGGTCTTCTTTTCTGAAGCCAAATTGAACTGTTAGCTTGGGCTCTGCCTTGAATCTCCAAACGTCCCCTTCTTCTGCAATGTATGTCCCCCTCCTTTGCCATGTAACGCGAGTCCCCTTTGCTGTCGTCGGGTTGTGCAGTTGTGGATTTTAAGCTGCTATTACTGTATTTCGGTGACAATGGACACGTTAGCCTTTTCATGAGAGGGCCAGAATTCACCAACCCCGAAAGACAGTCTCCACAGTGCTGAATTTGCAGGAAGAGCAAAAGCTTTGAAAGTCTTGGTTTTCTCTCAGTAACAGATTCTTTCAGGTTGACAAAAGGTGTTTCTTTGTCTGCCCCGGGCTGGTGTGAGTGGATTCCCAGGGGATCCTTACTGGCTTCCCCTAATGAGTACGTGCTCTCTGTGTCTTTTGAGGGACAAAATCAATGAAAAAGAATAAAGGGGCTCCTCTCCAGGCCCCACTTGATCCTGGTTTCTGTGGTCCTGAAGAACTTGTCTTCCATGCCCTGTGCTTGCGTGTGGTGGATGTAGAACTGCCTGCACACACAGGAAAGCCGGAGTCCTGGGCTGGCTGACACCTGCACACTTTAGAGGCAGAGGCAGCCATGCCAGTGACTCCCCCCAGTCACCATGAGGATACCCCAAAGTCACAGCTGCTCTCCCTCCAGAGCAGCAGACACGCCACATGGCTGGGGCCTCCTGTGGAAATGACTCTGGTTCTGCTTATGAACGTCTAGTCTAGGACTAATTAAATGGCCCTGTGGGATACTGTCACCCCACACAGATGCAACTCTCTTAGCTAATGAGGGAAGGAAAAAGAGAAACCCTTGATTATTTAGATTCCAGTTAAAGTAGCTGGCATCAGGGCAGTCACTACATTATCTCGGCAGAGAGGCTTTAATTAAACTGATTTGTTTCCAACGTAGTGTTCACATAAGGGATTTGACTGACCACCAGAGCATAGAAAAGCGGGCAAAGAAGACCAGATGTCTCAGCATTGGGAAGACAGAGGGTAAGAAAGCGACAGGTGGATGCAGAAGCATTTTGCTCCAAGATAACAACCCGACCCCCACCCTTCCTGCCCAGCCAGATACATCCCACAAGCTGTGCAAGAACCACTGACTTTCCTGGGCCCCCTCACCCCCATTGCTCTATACCCTGCTTGGCTGAGTAGCTGCCTCCAGACTGGTGGTTGACCATGGGCAGGGGGTGAGCAGGAGGTGCTTACCTCCATCTACTGAAACCCTCACCCACTCCTGAAATGGACAAGGGCAGAAGGCATGCATAGAAGTATGTGTTAATAGAGCAGCTAATGGGAGAACAGCGGCTGAATATATGTAGACACCTGACCACTGTAGAGGCAGAGGCAGCCATGCCATTTGGGCCTGATTGAGCTTCATCATTCTTGACAGGAATTGGCAAATGGAAATATTGTGAGTATCAGTAGCCTTGGGAGTGACTGAGAGTTAAAAACTCCTTCTCAGCAGCAATGTCCTAGGCTATTAGGAATGTAAGGAACCCAGGTGAGGGTCAGAGGTTTTGTCGGAACAACTCTTTTTCTACTGACTCCCATGAAGAGCCTGGGTATAAGAGGGCCGTGAGCTTTTTGCCCAGTAGTTTTCGTAAATCCCCTGTTGTAAAATCTTTAACTGCAAATGGAGAGAGATGGGAAGAATATTTCAACTGACAAAGCAAATGGCGACCAATCATGGTGGCTTGTGGTGCTGAGAGTTGCGGGCAGAATTGCCTGGGCTTTCACTGTTGCTGGATTTACCATCTCCTCTGTGGCCATTTTGAGTGTCTGTCTATAGCTGCCAAGAGGGGAAGGCTCCAGGATGACTCCAGTACCTCATCCCCTCCCAAGGCTGCCTGCAGAGGGGATGTGAGGCTGCAGTGCAAAGCAGTTATTGAAAGTAAGATGATACAGAAAGCCACCCTAAAATTACACCATGTGGGATCATGACATATGGAAATATGTCATCAGACCTGACATGTCCGAGATGCCTACGGTGATTGATTCGAGGTTTGATCAGAAGAACTCTGGTGAGAATAACTTACACAGAGGCCTGCTTTCATTCCTGCGGGCCACACAGAGGTCACTGATACCCCTGCCAGCCCTACCATCACCCAGCCATGCAGTAGGAAACACAACAGCTACATCTGTTGGAGGCCATATACTTGAGTGAAGCACTGCAGAGAAGGGTCTTAATTGAGATTGTGTTGGCTAACGCTGTGTGTCACCGCTGTCCCTGTCTTATCACCAGAGGGGGTGGCAGTTTCTGCTGGCACCACCTGGAAGAGGTGAAAGTGGGCATGGATTCTCCCATGTGGCACGTAGGTGGTCCATGTACAGTAAAAAACTGAGTAGTGGTAACGGACAGTCTTTGTGCATTGAGATAGGTGGGGAGGGACAAGAAGAGGGTTCAAAACCTGCTGCTGCTGTACTCACTCACAGTGACTTTTCTCTACATATATCGACAGCTCAAAATATATTGTTGGATTTTGAGCAGGCTGTGGTTGGTGGGATGTTTGTTTTTAAATGCATGAACAGACTTTGCTTTTGAAAATGGCTTACCATTCATTGGATGATTTCTTAACCCCGGGGATTGCTTTTCTAAAGGCTATATGGAGAAAATGAATATTCAAGATGAAATAGGAAAACAATGTTTAAAGGTCACAGTGTGTAAATAGCTTCTTAGAATACCATTTCTGTATCTATTAAGGCTTGGGGATGTGGGGGTGTCTGTGCATGCTTTGTGCAGAAAGAAGCCATGGCCACAAAGAAAAGTTCTTCCCCTCCCCACCATAACCACATGTAAGCTAGTTCAATCCTGTCTAGGGAGAGGCTTTACCACGGGTGAAGGCGGCCCTCTCATACATTAAGGAGGGCAGAGGCGCTGGTAAAAGTGAATCAGGAAAGGAGAAGTAGTACTTTTTCATTCTTGAAGGTGATTTGGAACTGTCAATAGACGAAGGATATAATCAAAATTACAGCGATCCTTTGGCCACTGATAGCAAACACAGCGTTACTATTAGGAGTCTTTTTCTTACCAGCTAACACAGCAGGTGTAGCCTCTTAGATCTTAGTTATGAGGTTCTTTTGTCTGAATCATTAGGTATAAAAAATAATGATCCATCAGGCAAATTGCTTTGCTTCCTAACTGATGTCTCTCCACAAAGGTAGAGGTGTTCTACAGCCCTGGCTGGCCCAGCAGGAAGCCAGGTGGGACTGCTGTGTCTGTTATGAAAATGCTAACTGCACCGTGACTAAAGACCCGTCTGCCCTTTGTTGGGGAAGGTCCTCACTGAGTGCTCAGCTTTAGGAAGGAAGCATATGGAGGAGGGAGGGAGGGAGCGCAGACTCAGCAAGCTGGCCCTCCTTGTCTGGAGGGGAAGGAGGATGTCACAGGGCTGCCTGATGCTTCCCCAGAGCTGTGGCATTTCATTCTCCATGGTCCTAAATCCCAGCTCCCTTCCAATACTTTGTGTCAAAATGTGCTTTATCTGATTGACTCCCAAGGTCCCGAAATGTCATATGCAGATTTCTCATGGGAATGAGTATGTACATGTTTGCAATCATGTTGTGAGAATTTAAATGTGTTAGCTGGAAAATGCTATCAGCAGGGAATAAGAAAAGGAAACCTCTCTGTTTCCTGCAGTGGGAAATGACCGTGTAGTCTTAACAGTCTTTTGTACAAATACCTACGAACTAGATAACTTTCCCATCCAGTGCTTGCCCTTGGAATCATCTCTAAATGCATCAAGCATACAATAAAAAAAAAAATGCTGAAAGAATGTCCAGTGGCCTCTTCTGTCCTGAGTTTCATGAATAAAGGTGGATATCCGTCAAAACATATAAAATGTTTGAAAGGGGACATAGTTTTCTGACATCAGAAAACCCAAACAGCTAACACTTTCAATCACTATTAGTTCAGCAGCTTTCCTCCATTTTCTACCATTCTGTGGATAAATTCACTCTTTAAAAATAAACAAAAGCCACACTAGACTCAGAAGTCTGTCAGAATGGCTGGTACCATCCATGCAACATGCCTTTATTCTAAAGGTATAGCAGCTCCAAAAGAGGAGGAAGTGCCACTTAGGAAATAAGGCAGCGCCTTCCACTCCGGGACCCAGAAATGTCAGACCCCTTCCAGGCTCCTGCCTCCACTGTGACAGACAAAATGCAACTGATGTCTCATTTATGAAAACAGGACTCAGTCACCTGTAACAAGTGGCCTGTGTCAAAGTCAGATGAACACCTAGTTTAGATGAAAAGGAACTGCTCTTTTACACTCTGTTCCCAGCCCTTTTTTCATAAACACAGCACACTCCTGCAATGCTCCAAGGTGACAGAGCAGGTTCGTGAAGGATGCCAAAGCTCCCCGGGGCATGGCCTAAGAATTTGGGACTTGCCCCTGGAGCCCACAGCCCTTCCCATTCAGTTGCTCCCCTCACCCCTCTAGGCAGCACCTCTGGCACACAATTTCTCGAGGGGTGCCTAAAATGATAGCTGCCTCGCCACCTTCCACAGTCAAAGGCTTTGCAGTTCATCATCTGCTTTGTAAATTATCTTGGCCCTTCCTTTCCTTCCCCACTCAAACTGGCCCTTCTGGACATAAAGGGGCTTATCTGCACCTCCACCCATCAGCAAACAAGTAAAGCAATTCAGCCCCTGAACTAATTCTGATGCAAAGTGTGCAGTAGCTAGATTTGAAAGTAATGACTAGATGAGATTCATTTCAGGAACATCTATGAATTTTAATGGCTGCTCTCCAAGAGCAGAGCCGGTGGAGTGTGGCTGAGCAGCTCACCAGACCTCTAAGTGGAATGCCTGGGGAGCAGCCGGCGGAGCCCGCTGGTAGCTGAGGGTTGACAAGCACACAGGTTGATCCCCAGAGCGTGGGGCAGGCTGATGCCTGGGCTGATCGTGCCCCAGGGGTTCAGGGCTTTCCATGTGTCAGGTAAATATTTATGTTCCTGTTTTACAGATGAGGAAACTGAGGCACGGGCTGGTTAAGTTATTTATGTCCCCATATTTGTATTAGGCAAAACTAAGATTCAGGTTTTTCCAAGCCTTAGTCCTCAGCCAGCTTACCTAGCAGATGGACATCTCGCCTGGACCATGTTCCAAAATTATACTGAAAACAGCATAATGGAATTGAGATGATGCCGCATCATACAGGAGGCTTTTCTGATGTGTTTGCTGGAAGGGGGAGGTGGATTAAGTGCACTCTAAGTTGAAAGTTGTTCCATTTTAACACATATTAGAGGAATTCAGAAACAATACTCTGCCCATTCTATATTAATAAAACAGAATAAATACAGTATTATCTACTTTAATACATTTGAGAAAGCTGTCTTTTTAATTTGGTTGGCTTTTCCAAATACCTAGAGGTTTAGTTAATGATGAAAATCAATAAAATATTATGTTGTTTAGTCAGAAATGTCAGCTTGGAAAAGAAAGACCCCATTTCTAAAACATTATATTAGAGCAAGCACTGGGTGCTGTTTACATACCCATTTTACCTTGTCATCCTTAGACGGCCTTCTAATCCTTAAAAACATTTGCAGTGTTTTTAACAATGAAACAGACAAAAGTATTTCCACTTATTAAAGTTTATTAGGTACAAAGAAATCTGAAGAGATAAACATCAATAAATATAAAATACACTGGGGGAATCACAGACTAGAGCGTCAGCGAGAATGTGGGGACATCAGGGTTGCTGTGACTGGGGTGTCTCTACCCAGGAGATGATGGTCAAGGGGCTGAACAGCAGTTCTGTCAGAAGGAGCTTAGTGGACCGGCCGTAAGCTCCAGGGCCGTGGTTCGGTCTTGAGAAGATGTGACGTCAGGTTCCTGAGATGTCTGACTAATTGTGACTTTTGGTTTCTGCTTTTTCCTTCCCTCTGTCCTTGAACAGCTTTATTTTTAACTTCCATCCCAGCAGTGCAGAACACACATGTATAAACACCTCATCAGAGCAGGCGTCCGCTTTGGAGGTGGAATTGTCTTTGTCTAGGGCTTTCTTAATCATGATAATTAAAGTTTTTATAATTAGTTTATACAACTGGGAGGGAGGTAGAGTGGATACTTTTAAAATAAAGAAATTCGACGTTTTGAACACCTTCCAGAACCAGTAAAACAAATCAGCTATGCCCAGAGCTGATGACCTACAAAAGCTTTTTTCCATTGATTTAGCTGTTATAATTTAGGATGATTTATTCTCTAGAGAAGGGAACTTAACCCTGCTCAATTGTCTCTACCTGGAATAAGAATGCAGGAAAGCATTAATGAGAATGTAGGAAATCTTTACTCCAGGCAACAGCTGGCTGTGTGCAGGCACAGGCTTGCCAAAACTCTTAATGTCCATTTTTTTTTTTTTTTTTGGGGGGGGGGGTGGTGGTGGCTTGGTCTGGGCATGATATCTTTAAGGTGTGAGTTGTTCCAATGCCAACTGATTTTTCACTGCTCCTCCCTCCCCTTTTCTCCCCAATTTCCTTTAAACTGCAGCTATTTTAAGCACTGCCGGGATCAGTCTGTTTCATTCTATTTCCTTTCCTTCCTGTATCACAGCTGTCCTCTCCAAGGATGGGGAGCATTTGGGGTCAGGTGGTAAGCAAGCTCGAAACAAAGGGTGTGAGAGCAGTGCCAGCTGCTCCTGCCCCTTTCCATGTTCTGGGGTGGGCTGAACTCCATACCTCTCTCCCCACAGAGAGCCCCTGCCACAGGGAACGAGACACTGTCAGACCAATGATGGTTCTCTTAGCTTAGAAAGGAGCTGGGTTTTGCCTGGTGGGTGCTTCCAAGTTTTCTAAAGGTTGGGTTGGGGCACCAGATATTTGAAGCAGATATTTCAGGGTACATTTTTGTCTCTACTTTTTCACATAATATTTTCCATGGAAATCCTGCCCTTGAAAGAACAACAAAAAGACCTCTGAGATAGAATGGGTAGTTTACCATAATAACAAGTTGCTTATGTTTCTAACTTGCAGGGAAAAATACTGAAATGTCACAAAGCTTGTCTCACCCTGGCGACCAGGCTGGGCTGGGAGCTTGGAAGGGACAGGAGGGAAGTCACTGAGCCTTGGGCACAAGGGGTGCTGTAAACAGTAAGAGCATTGGCTACTTGTAGGATTATTCAGTTACAAAAGGGGCCCTGTGGTCAGCATGGGTGGGACCAAGTCCACTCTTGCCTGTATTTTATGTTACATTTACATTAGGCAGCAAAAAAATCATCCCTGTACTGCAAAACAGAAGCGAGACATGGCATCTCGTTCACTGGAGGCTGTGTGGCATTGTCTGGGAAGGGGACATGCTAGTTTCTCTGAGCTCATCATTTATAAGGCATTATTTGGTTTGAGTTTGCAGTTGGTGCAATGAGAATATAAAATCATGCCAATAAGAAGCTGTTGTGGATACTATGACTTTGGAATTACCCAAAAACTAAAGACTCTTCTAAAAATGCCTCAGAATCTAGCAAGGGCCAGCCCGCACATGTATTTACAGTCATGGACTGGACACCATGGGGGAATGAACAGGGTTCTATCTGTACTGACAGACGAACGCCAGGATGCATTTGGAAAAATGGAGAAAAGGTTTTTTTTTTTTTTTGTTACTCAAATAAAAGTTGACTATAATACTGATTTAAAGCCTATGCAAACCACCTATTTACAATAAATAAATGCTCTATTCAGAGCCTGTATGTCAACTGAATTACATCTTGAGTATGGTGGGGTCTAATGTGATCTCCTGGGGATGTGCAGCCTGTGACAGGGAACCCCAGGTGGCTCACGGGAGCTTCGCTTCATCTGCCTTCTTACCGGAGCGTCTTTAGAGGTAACTGTGGAAACACAACACAGCATGACCTGGGTAAAAGTCCTCGCACACAGAAGACAGCCTCGGGGCTGGGCCCTGCAGCTTTCGCTCATCAATGCAAGGCTGCAAGGGCCAGGGAGATGGGTGCACCCTATGCATGAAGCTGACTTTACCCAAGGGGTTGATGTGGGTTGAACTGTGTCATCCCCCAAAATATGTTCAAGTCCTAACTCCTGGCCCTGAAAACTTGACCCTACTTAGAAATAGGATCTTTGAAGATGTGATCAGTTAAGATGAGGTCAAAGTTGATTAGGGTGGGTCTTATCCAATATGACTGGTCTCCTTATAGGAAGGAGATAATTGGACACATTTATACAAGGCACAGGGAAGAAGCCCTTGTGAAGATGGAGGCAGTGGATCTACAACCCAGGAATGCCAAGGATTGTTGGTCACCACCAGAAGCTAGGAGGGAGGCATGAACAGATTCTTCCCTAGAGACATCAAAGGGGGCATGGCCCTGCCAAAATCTTGGTTTTGGACTTCTAGCCTCCAGAACTGTGAGAAAATACATTTTTGTTGTTTTAAGCCACCTGGTTATGGCAGCCATAGGAAACCAATACAGGAATTATGGATGGGAAAGGGATGAAACAAGGCATCCATTTGATGGCATGTGGGGACCCAATGCCATCTTGGCAACAATTGTAGGACAAAGCAGCTGCAGACTCTCTTGACAGGAAGCTCAGGAAAAGCCAAGGGCTTGGCAGAGATCCCACGACATGGCAATGGAAAAGAGAGAAAGGAACCCAGGCCTTCAGATTTCCAGCTCAGGGCTCCACCCATGCACTGAACATCCCCTGGGATGCCCTGTACCCATCCAAGAAGAAAGCTTGCTATGACTGGGTCTCAGTGATTTCTCTGGGTGATTGCTTTCTGTCTCTCTGAAGTGGAAATGAATTAAGATGGTATCCAGCTGGACAAAAAGTAGATCTTCTTGACTGGGATGCCCAAGGGAGATTTTGTGATCTATTCTTGACTAGACATTCATGGGCAGGAATACAAACCATCAGTCTTGGGTGATTTGGGCATGTGCCTGCCTTGAGGCAGGGGACCGGATCTGGATCCTGCACGGTGTCCAATACAGGCTTGCCATGGTTGACAGTAAGGACAACTCTTATTGTCCCTGGTGATCCTCACATGCCAGGAAAAGCAGTGAGTCACCATGGAAGGAGCCCTGGACAGAGTTAGAAGGTCTGGGCATGTGACCCTGGGCAAGTTCCTTAAGCCCTTGAGGTTCGGTTTTCTTTTCTGCAGAATGGCATTAAAGAATTCTCTCCAATTTATATCATAGGACTATTAAAAGGATCAAATGAGATATGCTATGCAAGTGATCTAAAAAATGTAAAGAGCCATATAAGTGTAGGGGACTACTATTATGATTATTACTAAATTGTTCTGATCACAGGAGTGATGTATTTATTGTAGAAAATTTGGAAATTGCAGAAATGCACTAGGAAGAAAGTAAATTCAGCCTTAATTTTCCAGAGGGAATGCCTGTTAACAATTTTGTGTATATATTCTCCCTGTCTTATTTTTTTCCTATGCATACATACTTATTTCCTTAATTGCAATCATACACCCAGTTTTGGACCTGCGAGCATCTGAGAATGATTACTGCCTTGCTCAGTGATTAGAAAAGCAGGGTGCATGCCTGCTAGAGGCAGTGCCATCTCCTGGCTCTCCGAGGAGCCTGGCCTGGCTTCTGAGAGCCCCCAGATGCCCCCTTCTCATGCCACTGTCCCTGAGGTCTGATACAGCTGCAGAAGGGGCCAGATTAAAACAGGCCATCCTCTTTGTCGGTCACATAGAACTGAACAAGAGGACACCAGGGTAGAACGAGAAACAAAGGACCCTCTCAGGTGCAGTGAGCGACAGCCTCTCCTGGCTTAACCAGCACTTTGGTCCACGTGGCCTTGGGTGGGAGTGACGGCGTTTCTTCAAAGACATCTGATCACACAAGCACCGATCTGGTTTCGCTTCTAGCTTTGTCAATTTCCTCTAGCCCCCAGGACTTGAATTGTGACCTAATTTAGCCAAAATAAATCAAGTAAATACTGACGGGGGTAAAAAACCCCAAGGGCACTGAAAGAAGCCATGAAAGAAACCCTTCTGTAGGTGAGTGAGAACACTGTAGCATGTTTCATCAGCATCACAGGGCTTTTCTCTCTGGCTTCCCAAGCCACCGTAACCAGGAAAGAAATGGGGAGTGAACTTTTGCCCAAGGATTCTGAAGGGGCTCTTAGTTCCCAGAGTTGCTTCTGTATACGGTGGTGATTCCAGGGAAGCCCCTCTTTCACCCTTCAGATTTTGAATCTGCGAGTGTTTCATTCCAGCCTGAAACAAAGGGCCGCGGAATGCCTTTCCTTGAGGTTTTTAGAGGAGGTGGAGGAAGAATTTTAAGCTGTTAAGGAGGAAGCACATCCTCAAAATTTCTGTGCTCCTGAGGAGAAGTCCTGGCTTTACCTTCAGAGACCCGTGGGGCATGTTACCTGAGGATTTCTGCCTTTGATGTCCTCGGGGCTCAGCCCAGCCGCCTCAGCCTGGAGCCAGGGACCAGGTGTACAGCCTGAAAGAAACAGGGAGGATCCCGCCATCAAGGGGCCCAGGGGCCAGGTGTGCCCGCTGCCTGAAGAAACTTGCTGAAGCAACAGCAAAGGAACCAAGGGTAACATGAGACCATCAACAAAAACGTTCGAACTCCCCGACCTGGACTGTGTGTTTACACCCCACGGTCTCCTACGTCACAGACACGCGGCTGCACAGGCGCGAGAACACGCTAAGGCCTAGCTCCTAAATGCCTATCCAGGCTTCTTACCTCAAAATATAACACCTCCACTGACATGCTCATTTGGCCCATTCCTGCAACGTGCCAAGCATGGTGCTAGCGATGGTTGCAAAATAAACGAGTAAAAGATAAGTATCTGTTGACAGAAATCAGGCTTCTGTTCCATGAGGATCCAACTCATTCTCTAGAAATACTATGTTTAAATGTTACACAAGTTACATATAAATGTGTTTACAGAGTTAGGAATTTAAAGAATCCAAAGATTTAAAAAATAACAATAAAACAATCAAAAGCATCAGCGTGCCTCTTCTCTGTCTGCCCCTCCCTCCAATCCCAATTTTCTATCCCAGAGTCACCACTGCTAAAAATTTGGTATATATCTTTCCAGGTTTGTTTTTCTTTTTTGCATTTACTTACATAACACACACACACACACACACACACACACACACAAATGCAGATACGTGGTTTTGTTGGTCTAGTCAATTTTTGAATCCACATTTCCAAGGACTCCAGAACACTCTTGGGGTTCCAAAAGGTATCCCCTAGTGTCTCTTCTCTGCTGCATTTTGTACAACACTTTTCTGACCTGCTTCTCTCATGGACTGAATAAATAACCATGTGCCAAAGTCCTCTGAACAATCCAGACTGCTGTGCTACTTAAAAAAAGCAACATGAAAAGCAGAAATGTCATCACAGATTACTTACAATTGTGAAAAACTGATACTAATTTGTATTTAACAAAAAGTGCTTAGGTAATCCAGGGCTCATTATCATGGAATGGAGTGCTAAACCGCTGTTTGAATGTTTACAATGACTTCAATAATTTGGGGAGACTTTCATAATATAGGGGGAGAAAGCAGAATAGAAATTAAGTATTTTGTATTGTATAGATAGATACAATACAGATAGATATAGATTGAATTGTATAGCATTTTTAAAATCCATAAAAAAATTGGAAGTAATATACCAACATGTTTCCTTCTGGATTAGTAGGATTACTAATTTTTAAAAACCTGTTTTAAAAAATAGTTTTCTGTACTTTCCAAGTTCTCTACAAGGAGCATATGTAAATCATCATAAGACTCTTTTAAGGTAAGGTACAGTTTTTAAAACGAACTATCATTTAGAAGGGTCTTTCCAATTTATAAAACATTAATCAAATGGGCACTGTAATTTTTATTGAAATATTTAAAAAATTTATGAATGCATTTGTTCTAGGACAAAAATATTTGAGGCCAAGTGACATAGGGAGTGTCAGATTCTTAGCCAGTGTACTAACTGAGTAAAAAGTAATAAGACAGATATACAGACCCTGATCTACTTCAGTGTGACAGTATAGCTTTGGAAATTATTGTTAGATTTAAGAAACTTCTGTCCACTACACAAAAGCCTTTCATTTGGGAAAGAACGAAAATCTAGGCCAGGGTTTCTCCATCCTGACTCTACTGACATTTTAAATCAGATAATTCTTTGATGCAGGGGCTGCCCTGTGCTTTGGAGGATGTTTGGCGGCATCCCTGGTCTCTACCCACTGGATGCCAGTGGCACACAGCCCCAGACCCTTGCCCATGTGTAACAACCAAAAATGTCTACAGACATTGCCGAAGGTCTCCTGGAGGGCAAAATCGTCCCCGTCTGAGAACCCCTGGGCAATAAAACAGGCTTCTTCTCAGACAAGCAGGTCCCACTGGTTTTCATAAACACCACTGGAAAGGAGCAGAGAGGAAAAGTAACTTTTTCATAAAAGAGAAAGGCAAACCATCCATCTTGTTGTAAAAGAAATTTCCCTGCTGCTAGAAGTGGGTGGCTGGGAGTTAGGGTGCTTTTAATCCAAACATCTCCTTCAGGGATTTTTCCTCATAAGATGCCATTAAAATCTTTTCCTGTCATCTTTTAAATTCAAAAAGGAGGGCCATTCACATGGGCTGGTTTCCCACAGAAGAATATTTCAGAGTCACTAAAAACAGTTGTTTACACAATTTATTATCACAACTCATTGTATGAAGTCTACTTTATATCGCTACTCAGTGAGAGTAATGTATGTATGAATATGGCCATGTATGTATACATATTACATATATGTCTATGTAAGTATATGTGTGTACATATATACACACTCATATATGTATCATACGTTTTACAAAAACAAAATTTATCCTTACAAGATGTGAAGCACTTAGAGAGTTTTATTCTGTTCCACTCCTTTCTAATCTGTTTCATAAAAACAAAGCAAAGCTGTTGCAGCCGCCTGATAGCATGACTTGCTAACTGGTCACAACCTGAGTTTGAAAAGCACTGCCCTGAACCACTTTCAGGACAGCCTGACTAGTGGCAGGGGACAGAGTCTGGTTCCTCTTCCTCTCACACTCATAGTTTCCAGGTAACTTCTGGGCACATGGGTTGGGGGACGTTGCTAGCTTCTCCTGGTGTCTTCTCTTCTCCCTCTGGCTCCTAACACAGCTGTGGACACCCACGTAGCTGAAGGAGCTGCTGGCGCTAAGATGCAAGACTTCTCTGAACTGCCCTGCTTAAATAGGAAAGTCCGTGCTTGGGCTGAAGAAACATGGGGCCAAGCTGGCTTCCAATTTTATCTTTCATCATTCGTAAACCAAGCAAGACTTTTACCTTTCAACAGGCACAGAGGTATTTTCATGACAGAAAAAAAAAAATCATTTTGTGGTCAACCAACAAGAGAATGACTATAGTAGGGCTGGGAGAAGGTCCAGAAAGGATTTGCCCCTTGGCTGGCCATTAAATCCGGGTCCCTTTGAGAGTCTCCCCAGAACCCCCAGCAGCCATGGAGTGCCTGGGAGGTGGGCTGGGAGGGAAGGGGGCTCTAGTGAGGTACAGGCAGAAGTGTCAGCCCCGGGCTAGCACAGCCTCTCCAACCTTCAGCCCCCTATGGTGTAAAGTGAAGAGGCAACAAGAACACTGGACACGGAGCAAAGAACATGGACTCCAGCCCAGCTTTGCCACCAGCTAACTCTGTGACCAGGGGCAGGTCACTTAACTTCTGGCCTCGATTCCCTCGGCTGTCCATGAATGAATTGGGCTGGATGACCTCAAAGGGCCTCTCCTATTATAACATTGGAGGCTTCTCATAATCTCTAAGTCAAAGAAATGACAGGTTTCACTGGAAATGATAGTTCAAGTATCTGCCAGATCTAAACCTTAGAAATTGCCTCTGGCCTTTCCTCTCCTCCCTGCTGTCACTGTCCGAGGTCAGGCTGATACTGGAGAGAACCATCGTTCCTTCCACAACCACAGCCCCTGTGAGGTCCCCCTTCCTACCATGGAACTCACCTCCCTCTCCCCAGGGGCTCGGACCCAGGCTGGGCTCATCATATTGTCTCTTCTGATAATCTGGATGCTCAAAATAAGTTTTAATGACTATTAAAAGCAATATATATTTATTTTAGAAAAACCTGGAAAAAAATAGTAAAGCATAAAGAAAATAAAATTCACCCAGCTTGAGAGAGAACAGGAGGAGAGGAAGTAGAGACAGTGTTGGCTGGTAAGGGGCAGAGAAATGGCCCAGGGAGCAGAGAAGATCAAGGGGTATATTTTATAGCTGTCATAGCATCTTTCCCGGCTTTGCAGGAATAAGGGAGAGACCTGGAAAGATGGGAGGAGTGGCAAGAGAGTGGTTTCCAGAAGAAGGAAAGGCAAGCACACAGTGCCTAGGCCCTGGCTACCCAACTGCCCTCCATGCGGCTGAGATAACTACTCTCCCACCTGCAGGGTGCTACATCTGCTGATCCCATCTCGGGACAGTCATCCTTTGATTTTTATGACATGAACCACGTGTACTGCTGAAGTCACCACAGAGCCTGAAGTTCCTTCACTAGTGGAAATAATGGTGGCTAGTTGTACTGTAAGTGTAAAGTAACAATTTTAAAATAGGAGCTGGGATATAAACAGTCAAGTTTGAAGTCCGCCACTTTCCCATTGAAATGACTGTGATGAAGGTGGTTTTGCTGGGGAAACCAGGCTGCAGTTACCTTTTGGGTATCTGTTTTCCCTTTCTTCCTCTGCTATAATGAGTTTCCCTTGAGGGGAATTCATTTACGCAAATCTCCCCAGCAGGAGGGAGCTGGTAGTGGGTTGAATAGTGTCCCCCCGAAATTCATGTCCGGCCAAGACCTCAGACTGTGACCTAATTTGGAAACAGGGCCTTTGTGGATGTAAATTAACCAAGGATCTCGAGATGAGATCATCCTGTATAGAGGATGGGCCCTGAATCCAATGACTGTGTCCTTATAAGAAGAGGAAAGGACACGGAGAGACAGAGACGACACCCATGTGGAGAGGAGGCAGGGATCAGAGGGCTGCATCTAAAAGGCAAGCAACACCAGGGATTGCTGGCAATCCCAGGGGCCAGGAGAGACAGGCATGGAACAGGCTCTCCTTCAGAGCCTCAAGAAGAAGCCAACCCTTCTGGACTTCCAGCTTCCGTTGCTTTAAGCCATCCCATTTCTGGTAATTTGTTATGGCAGCCTAGGAAGCACTGGGCTACAACTACTGGGCTGATATGATGATGATCATTATGTTCACACATATTTATGACCTAATGCATTTTTGAAAAAAGCACTTTTTAAAACTAGGCAAAATCATCCTACCAAAGAAAGATAAGAGCTAATGCCTGCAAAGTGGAGACAGCGAAGATGCTACTGGAAGAGCTAAGCATTAGCGTATTTGTGTGCTCCTGTGCGTGTGTGTGTGAGTGTATGAGTGTGTGTATGAGCGTGCATGTGTGGTAGGAAAGGAGGGAGGGAGAGAGCCAGAGAGCAAGCACTGCTACCAAAAAGCATGAGAGCACACTCATCTTAAAGGAATAACATTTCTCCCAGACCGTGAAGAACTTTAATCTTGGGGAACCAGGTCAAGAGTGAGCAGGAGGACAACTGTAAGGAGAAATGTGATCACTCATAATCCACACTGATATAATTAACAAGGTCCTTGAGGCCCTACACCACCACGCACCGGGAGGGCAGAAATATACTAAGTCAATTTTGCTAGGAGGCTATTGAAGTATTTCGGTCTACCAATGCCACATCAGCCCAAACAATATCTTCTTTTTGCCCTTTCTAGTCTGCAAGATGTCAGTTCATTTAGATTTTTTTCTTTTTTTTTTTTTCTTTGACTGCTCCTTCCTAGACCTCAGGAGATTATTTGTGCATGGGCACTGGTTTGAATATCCCTCTGAGAGAGGGTGGAGCAGCGTGTAGCTGCCATCTGCCTGGGCCCTGCTGTGTGCGGTGTGGAGAGGGGCACAGTTTTCCTCTGATGCTCAGGAAGGGGACTGCGCACTCTGGGCTCAAAATGCAGCTCACTCTAGATTAGACATGACTGAATCTAAACGCTGAAGGACCTCGCAACACATTACTGAGCAAGGCTGAGTAACAGCATGAGATTTTTAAGAATCTGTCTTTCTAGGATGGGTTAGGGCAGGTATCAGCAAATTATGGCCAGCAGACCATATCCAGCGGGCAGCTGCTTTTGTAAATAAAGTTTTATCAGAACAAAGCCATTCCTATTCATTTATGGGTCACCTATGGCTGCTTTCACATTATGAAAGCAGAGTGGAGTAGTTGTGACGGAGACCCATATGGTCTGCAAAGCCTCACATATTTAATATCTGATCCTTTATAGTAAAAGTTTGCTGACTCCTGGTTTAGGGTAGGGGTCACCAACTCAAAAGCCTCCAGGGCCAGCCAAGTTCCATTCATGTGGGAAGTAGCCTGGTATAGGGACTGTAGCAAACCCTGGTTTAGGGGAAAGAAATGAGCTTGAATAAATCAGTAACCGTGACCCTTAAGTGTGTCTTTTTCAAGAGCATAGATATTCTAACAGTGACCCCCAAGTATAAAGAATTAAATTAAGAAAAGCAGACAACACATTCCTGATTTATAACTTCATAACAGTATAGTAAATGGATACCTTACTTCCCCCCTCTGCTGTCTGTCTAGATCACCAGGGTCAAATCCTATTTATTAAATGCCTCCATGGTCCTTGATCTCTGGGAGATACCAAGTTGCTCTAAACTAATGATTGCCACATCTAGTCTCAGCTCGTGACTTACCCTTCAGTCCCAGACCCATGTGCCCTGTGCTTCCACCTGCCCCAGACATCTCCACCTTGCAGCCCTTCAGGCAGCTCAAATGGCCAGGGCCAAGGACAATTCGCCGTTCCCTCCTGAAACCAGCTCCCCTCTGGCTCCTCCATGGACCAAGGCAGATACTTGGGGGTCTTTAGCTTCTCCACTTCCCTTGTGCCTCTCATGCCCTAGGTCCTCAAACCCTGACCCCCCTGCCTCTGAGCCCCTCTCTCATCCATCTCATCCTCCTCCCACTGACTCTCAGAATATCCTCCTTCCCTGACCCTAGTCCTGTCCTCCTCCGGTCAAGCCCACACTCAGCCACCGGTTCTCTCTCTCAGCCCAGAGCTAATCACATCCCTTCTCAGACTGAAAATCTTCTGCAGAGTGCACCATGCTGAGTGAAAGCAGCATTGGCTCTGGCATCAGATGGAGCTGGGTTCAAAATGCCTGGCTCTGTCTAACTTGCTGCGAGGCCTGAAGCCAGTCACTTGACCTTGCTGGACCTCAGTTTACCCACCTGGAAGCTCCCTGCACTAAGGATTAACAATAAGGCATACTGAGCACCTAGAACAGTGTCAGCACATAGGAGGTGTCTATGAAAGTATCAATGATTGTATTGGCATTGTTGTTTATTATATTTGCAGAAAGTTCTTCCCCTGCTTATAGGTTAAAGTTCCAATGCCTTAGAAAGAATAAAACATCCTTTACATTAGGAAGGGATACGTATGTCCTCGTCCTCATGTTCTCATGTGCAGCTACCTTCCCTGTAGTGATGCTCTCAGGCATTGGCTGCCCTCTCTTCTGGTGGGTTTGGGAGAGGGAACTAGGCACGTGCAGCCTGGCCCCTCTGGGGACCTTTCAGAAATCTGCTGGCCTGTTGATGGAGGAGTATTCTCTGCTTTCCCAGCCAAATGGAAAGTCCTGGGAGGTAGGCTCTGGGCTATGCGGGGTGGGGTGGGGGGGTGGGGTGGGCAGCCTCAGTTTCCCCTCTGTAAGTCACCCTGCCTGGGTCACTGCATGAGCCTAATTCCAGGCTGCAGGGTTAGGAAGTCCACTGTCATCAGACCCCTAAGCCGTGTCCTCCAATAATAACCATGATCCTTGGATCTTCATCTGTCTGACTTCTTGAACATTTCACAGGATGGGAAGAGGGGTTTTATTTATTGACAATTCCCCCCAACCTCACAATTCAAGCAGGCTTTGTGGTCTTGACCCCATCCAAGCCCTTTGAGTCCTTCCACACCACGTGGGACATACTCAAGGCTCTGAAATTCACCAGGCACTGTCCTGCTCCCCTCCCGGGGTCGTGCTGCCCCTCAGCCTGGGATGCCTTTCCACCTGTGTGGAATGTTACCCTCTTTCCATGACCTTCAGGTCCCCAACCTCCACCTCCCCCCTCACGCCCACCGAAGGGACCCTGTTCCCTCCACTCAGTCGCCTCCGATGCCCGCACGGTGCCTGCTGTGCAGTGGACACGCAGATGCGTTTGCTTAACGGAGCAGGAATGTGAGACTGACACAGCACTGCCTCCTCCTGTTGCTGCTTCTAGGTAAACCCTAGGTTTTTGTGTGTCAGGGGAGAGGGGGGATGTCGGGTGGGTTCCCTCTGACCTTTACACTGCTCTTCTCTCTCTCTCTGTCCCTCTCTTTAGTTCAGAGAAGTAACATTTTCCTGTTAGGAAGAAGCACACCAGGTCATGTCCCTCTAATGTGTCGTCCCACAGGCTAGCAGAGAAATCTCTGTCCAAGCTGATCCCCTGGGGACCTCTGACCCGACCAGGGCATGGCCCGCGTTCCCTCTGCTCTGCCGGAGGCTGAATCCTGGAGAAGGGGCCTCACCCAGGCCCCTCTGAAAGGACTGGGTCACGAGTCCAGGTTTCTGATTCCTGGGTCTTGAGCTAAATGTGGATACTGATGATTTTCCACTCAGGTCCACAGATGTCCTGGGGTAAGAGGCCTTACCCAGGATGTAGGGTGGGGAACACATCTGACCCTCGCCCCTGTGGTTGACCCTGTCCCCCTCTGACCAGCTCCCCATCAAGGCAGGAGGAGGGGACAATCTGATTGGCCCCAGCCCGGGACAAGAACCGGCTCCTGTTAACTTCATGCTGATCAGAGGGCAGCGTCTGTGTGGTCAAGACTCCACCCTTGCTTTTCCTTGCACCCTGTGTCCATGTCAAGAGGTTCCTGCCTTCTTGCCCTTCTGGCTCTAAGGGGTGGGCCAGCCACCTCTTCCTTCCCCACTCTTAACATGGAGCAGCTGAGTTAAGGCCTCCCTGGGAGCCTAGCCACAGAAGTAAACCAGCAGGAGGCAGGCGACTCCTTGGTCCCCGATTCTTAACCTTGGCTGTACATTGAAACCACCTGGGAGCTTTCAAAATTACTGACACCCGGGTCCCACCCCAGATACTCTGATTTAATCAGTTTAGATGCAGTCAGGGCTTCAGGATGTTTAAAAGGCCCCACGGGTGATTCTGCAGACCTTAAGGGAAGGCATGCTCCAATTCACAGTTTACCAGAGTTCTGAGTTGGGGGGTGTCAGGTTCTTCCCCAACTATTAATGCAAAGTTCCTGCTGTTAGGTCCCTGAAGAGGGAGGGAAGTGTGGTACATTCAGGCACCCAATCCACTGCAAACAATTAACCATGGTGTTCTGTAAAACCTCTAAATGAGCCCTGGGAATCGGAACAAAGAATTGTCCTGAAACTTCCAGAAGTCTGAACAGCATGGCTTGCTCTCCTGCACCAAAAGACGGGAGGTATCCAAAATAGCAGTGCAGTGCAACTGGGAGGCCAGCCTGTAGGCAGTCTGTGGCCAGGAAATGCACACAGAGCATCCAGTTTTGGAGGGACAGGAAAAACTAGATGTCTTACCAAGGTGGTACTTACTTCTGACAATCTTGCTGGGGTAAATCTTCTGGCATGGTTTATACTCATCCGGCGGAGGAAAGTCGTCCATAGAATGGAACGTGAATTTAGACTCAAAGTCATCTGCAGACATGGGAAAAGGTAACGTTTACTCTGGTTATTGCGATGACCCAAGTTTGGATAATTTCTAGAAGCCCACAGGTTAATCTGACCGAATACCCTGTTTTCTGTTTGCCTGGGGGCTTTGGAAGGAGGGAGTCCTCATCATGATTGGTGAGAGGGAACATGGCCTGTGTCCAATTTGGGACCCGGGATCCCAAAGGCAAACAGGTTCTGCTCTCGGCTCCTGATGGCTGGAGGAGAGGGGTCCTGTGGTCCTTTCATGGTCTGAGTCCCTGCGGTGGGTCTGGGCCCTGAGTCTGGTAGTAGCTCAGCACCCAAAAGGGGCCCATAGACTGTGTGGTCAAATCTGACCCCAGGTGACCTTCCTTCCTACCTCCGTATTTTTGCTCTAACTGTTCCCCTTCTTGGTGGGCCTTCCAGCCATCCTTCCACCATGCCCAGTCACTCTGGTCTTTCAGTCCTATGCATTGATTTCTCCACGGGTACATGGTTTAAATGTTGGTCTTCTTCCCTCTGTAATTAGAGTTCTTTATCTTTAAGCCATTTGCTTTCCTCGTAAGCAGAGTACCTGGACCTGAATCAGGAGTCTGGAGAGTGGACAATGGATTCACATAGAAAGTCTTAACAGAAATCCTATTTATCAGAACCTGGAGGCTGTTCTGTGCTAGAGTGAGCTCCCTGTCCATTGAGAAGCAGGCACCCTGAAATAACAGCACCATGAGCCAGCAGACTCTTGCCAGAGGAAGACACTTGCTCACTGGGGGCCAGCATGGCAGACGGTGGCCACACTTACCGATGATGTGCATGCTTCCGTTTCTCAGCTGACCCCCGGGCTGCTGGGTCGGGGTCCAGGCTGGGCCCTGCTGGCTCCTGCTTGAAAGCTCTGTGGTGGGTGATCTCGCAGGTGGTACCGGGGGTGGATTTAGCTTTCCTCCACTGGTCCCTTACAGAGAAGATGACTGCATTCAGATTCAGGAATGGGGACAGGTGGATGCTACCAACTTGTCAGAGGTTAGGCATTTAGATCTTTGGACGTAATATGACGCAGTGAGTAATACGCAGACCTCCTAAGGTTTTTGAGAGCAATGAATTAGTCGATTTAAGACAAGCGGCATATAGTAAGTACTCAATATGTTAGCTGCTGTGATACTATTAATGATGGCACTAACCCTCATTATCAGATGCTACAAGCAGCCCAAAGAAGGGCTCGTAAGAAAGGGGATGACTGTAGGTGAAGGCTCAGAAGGAGGCTTAGAAGTTCAAGGTGTCAGGAGCTTGTCCCTGTCCGTGTTTCTGCTCACACTGGTTCCCTTTCATTGCAAACCCTCATTTCTCCTCCCAATCCAGATCCTACCCATCCCCCAAGGGCCAAATCAAATCCCACCTGCTTCATCAAACCTTCCCTGATCACTCTCTCCTCTGCCAATTCTTTTTGGTAGGACTCGTTTGGCAGTTAATAACCTGCTGTTTTTGCACATCAGTTCAGGGTTCTCCTGTTGCTTAGTGCTTAAATGATGTGGCAAACGTCGCTCTGCTTCTTGCAACGAAGATAATTACACCAATATTATCTGTGCCAAGATGTTCACAATTACAATCGCTTTCTATCCCTGCCCCCTCCCACTCTCCAATTGGGCTGAAGAAGAAATTTCTCTTCTTTTATACATGGAAAAACAAAGTTTCACATCCAAAGACACACAGAAAGCACCCACTCCTGGCCTCAGGTTTACTGCTCTGGTGAAGACAGCTGTGATGCAGCAACTGGCCGCTATCACCTGCCGCCATCTTAGCTCCTCCCCTCCCTTCCTTTTCTGCCTGACCTCTTTGTAATTTTCCAGTCTACTTCCTCCCCCTTTCTGTTCTTCCCTTCTGAGGCACTGGGATCCCTCAGGCAAACTAAACGGACAGAAGTTGCTAAGGGGCTAATGAGACTTCTGACATCTGCTCTGGACAAAAAGCTGCCCCGCTGCATTTTAAGGGGAAAAGAGAGGAAACCACCCCGCCCAAGCTCCAGCTGCATGCAAGTGCCTTATGCACATTTTCTCAGTTAATCTTCATCATAATCCTATGAGAAAGGTGTTATTATTATTCCCATCTGATAAATGAAAAAAAGTTCAAGAAGATTAAAACACACTCACACAAACTGGCTTGAGGTCACTCAGGAGTGGTGGGGAAGTTAGGATTTGAACTCAGATCTTTTCAGATCAAAAGCACTATGTTTCCACTTTACCATGGAAATTTAAAATTCACCAATGTCAGAAGGGGGTCACCAGCACAAAATGTTGGCCCAGTGTGGATGTGTGTGTGTGTGTGTGGATGTGTGTCAGATGAGTACAAACATGCGGATATGTGAGGACACGTGTGTGATAATGAATGTGTGTGTGTTTACGTGTTTATGAGTGTATTTTGTGTGTGGATGCCTGGGGGGTGTTTTTCCCTTCAAAAGGCACCAAAGGGGCAGAAGCCTCGCCGCTCTACAGGGCAGTCACAGCCGTGGGCACACTTACTTAATCCAAAATCAACTCCCTGCTAGATATATGAAGGAATGGTTCTTAATGTTTGGCTCAAAACCTAGACCCTCACTTTCCTCAAGTCAGCTGCAGAACAGACCCAGAATAAGGCAGCATCCAGTCTGCCAACCTGCAGTGATCCTGGCAGAGAGCCAGACTGGAATAACTCAGGCCAAGATTAAACAGGAGACCAGGTTCCAGAAATAAACTGTGCCCAGGCTCCCTCCACTCCAGGAAGTAGATGTGGAGTCTGAATGATGATGCTGAGAATAAATTACCCTTCTCTAAAGCGTGCTGTTGCCAGGCCATGCTCTAGGTACCTTACTATCTGAATCCACCAGTCCTTTCACCCACAGCGGGAGACAGAACGATTGTTCTCCCCATTTTACAGATGAGGAGGAGGAGGCACAGAGAAGTGAAGTGAGCACAAGCGGCAAGGGGGTCAAGGCCAGAATCACTTGCTTGCTGTCTGTGTCATATTGGACAAGTCTCTCAGCTTCCCTGTCTCTAATTTGAATACCCCAAATAATAAAAAGTACATACAAGGACAAGTTTTCCCTGCGCTCTAGCAGGAGCACTGAACAGCTCTGGTGTAAAAGGAAATCCTCCTGTTTGAGACCCCTCAAGGCGAGCCCCCCTCACTGTTCCCAGGGGGCTCACAGGAGCAGGCCGTGTCCCTCGGCCGCTGCCATAATTACTGCGACAATGGGCTCCCCTGATGCGCCCCCCAGCTCTCCTGGTCCTGAGTACCTGGGCCGCGGCCGTGCCTCCTCTTCTGCAGGAACGCCTGGGATCCGGGCGGCGCGGGCGGCGCGGGCAAGGCCTGCACTCCGGGCTTCGGCGGCGGGGCCTGGAAGCTGGGGGATCTGGGGGGCAGCGGGGGTGCTGCTTCACTGCTGTTATTAGCGCCTGGCAAGGGGGGCGCTGGCACGGAGGACCTGGCGGTGCAGGAGGCGTAAAGGGGCGGTGGGAGCGGTGGGGGCGGCGGGGGCGGCGGCGGCGGAGGGGCCGGAGGCTCCCGCACATCCTGGGTGGGGCTCGCCGCCTCCGCGTGGAGCCCAGGGTACCCACAAGGAGGGAGGAGCGGGAGCGGGGGCGGGATGGGCGATAAGTTCAAGGGCGCGAGCTGAGGCCTCACTGCCTTGTCGCTGAGGACGGAGGCCGCGGATGGCGGGGGCGGAGGCGCCACAGAGGGGAGAGAGGGAGCGCCAGTCGGGGGGTTCCCTTTGTTCGGTGGACCGGGTGGGGACACCAGCGGAGCTTTGGTGGGGGAAGATGGAGGGAGGGGTGGGGGTAAGGACGGGGGAGGTGGGGGAGGTGGAGGTGGAGGTGGGGTGGGAGGGGCTGGGGCGGGCATGCTGGGGCGAGGAGGGACTGTCCTGGCAGCGCCATGAGCCTCAGAGGCAGTTCCTAGCCTGGGAGATGCAGGGGGATTAAGTGGCCCACTGATCGTTTTGGTGGGAAGCCTGGGAGAAGGCGCTCGGGAGCCAGGGCCCTGTCCTGTCTTGCCACCTGGAAGTGAAACAAGTTCTGAATTAGCATAGCAACAAAGGAAAGAGAAACCGGGATCACTGACAGTCACTGACCCTCTCCAGCTAGATGTGAGTAAGCTGCATGGCTGGCACATATTTTTGCATGTCCACTGAGAAGCCTCAGTTGCAGCAGCTCATTTGCAGTCACAAAGGAGGGCCAGCTAGACCTCCTCCGAAGTCATTTCCAGCATTAACAAGACAAGCCGAGGCCAGAGTGTCTGCAGTGCAGGATTGCCCTGAACACTTCATCTCCAGGCCCACATTAAGCTGCCCGCCAGTCGGCTCCTCCATTCTAGTTTGGAATCTCAGGAGTACTGGCCGGAAGTTCTCTGTCAAGGGAGCTTTTCCTCACTCCCACCCAGCATTTCTCTGTTTTTGCTTCAAGCACAGGATATTCAAGGTCTCCTGAATATATAAGGTAACTCAGAAGTCAGTGGTGTCTTCCAGTCCTTGGAGATCCAGGTCCAGTGGACTTGACCCTCCCAGTTCCATGGCCTCTGGAAGTTCAAAGGCCTTTCCCAAAGATTTATGCTTATTTCCAAGGCATTCTGTGGTTCTCTTATCTCATCAACTCCAGTTTGAAATTCAGTGCCTCTTTTGAGTTCAACACTGTCAATAACATATTGCTCACTGCAAGCATTTGGTTTGACACACTTCACAGAGCACTGGGGTAGAGGCTGGCCCCATCATTCTTTGCAAACTCCTCCAGCAGACTACTCTTTCTTACCCTATATTTCCTCTGCCTCATTCTAAGGAGAAATAAGTTCCTTTTCCTCTTTACTGCATGGAAGTTCTGCAATCACTGATTAAATATGTTCTTGGAGTATCACCTCCACACAAGGGGTATATCGAAATATTTCTTCCGTATAAATA
The DNA here is from genome assembly GCF_015220235.1 of Choloepus didactylus. Taxonomy (NCBI): domain Eukaryota; kingdom Metazoa; phylum Chordata; class Mammalia; order Pilosa; family Megalonychidae; genus Choloepus; species Choloepus didactylus. The sequence continues at coordinate 139,651,075 of NC_051311.1, read as the reverse complement.
CGGTGTTATTTCTAAGAGGGATTCTGGAGAACACATTTTTCTCCATTTCGGCACCCCAATAGTATATAATCCCCACAACAATATGTGAACAATATGTGAAAATGTTTGCTTCTCACACCTACAACTTCCTGTGTATTGCACCATAGGAAACACAGCTTTCATTTCAGATTATAAACTCTAGCATCTGTTGGGGTACTAATTTTTCCATGGCTAAGTTCCTAGTGTGTTTTCCCAAGCAGTGCTAAACCATACTCCAAAGTAACTGATGCCAAAATCCAGGCTGATCACAGCAAGGCACGCTGGAGGAGATGCCTGAAGCTAAGCGGGCAGGGCCACGGCATGTGGCTTTCCAACCAGGTGACCCTCTGGTGGGATTGGGCAGTCACCTGGACAACAAGACTTACTGTAGTCTCTGTTAGAAGTTGTGATTTTAAGGCAGAATCCTCCTGTTGAGGTGGCTCCAGAGAGAGATTATCTTTGCACCCATGCATTCGCCCTGCCTCTGACCTGAACACCCTGGGGTCCAAATGTGAACATTTTCAGAGCAGCTGGCCGGCCGTGACAGAAGCAGAAGGCCCCACCCAGCTTTTCCAGGGACAGGACTACAACCTCCACGTCTCAACGTTAGACATGTTGCATGGGGCAGGTATCAGGATCAGGGATTCCTGCTAAAAAGTCCTCAAACCTTTTGCATAGACCACAGAGAGGAAGACAGAGGGCTCTGGCAGCTCCCTAAACAAGGTGAGGCCTGGTTACTGGATGAAGTTTACAGGGATAATACATTTGTAAAACAAAACAGGGTCCAATCCTGAATAATTAATCCAGATTTCTTAAATGACTGAGGACCCCATGTATTCAAGATTCAAAAAAACCTTAAAGTGAGTCAGTTAAAAGCACAGGGGCTGTTTGCCAAGCTGCCAATCGAACGAGATGTCTGGGCAAACCCATTTTTATCATAGCTTGAACAAGAGAAGCAAGGATGACACAAGTCCTTGTCCTTCTCATGTTCACGCCCTCCCTGGGATGAAGCTGAGCTGGCCGTGCATTTATGGTGAGAGCTGCCGGAAAGAAAGGAGCCGGCTGAGGAAGGGCAGGCCAGGCAGCCAGGCCAGGGCCAGCAGGGAGGGAAGGGCAGAGGTTCTCCTTCCTAACCCAAAGGCCAGCCCAAGAGACTCACATAAAACACAAAAGGAGAGCATGAGGGGGTGGGGAAAGGCTAGCTCAAGGACACATCAGCGATGCTTCGCTGATGTGAGAGCAGGGGTGGTTATCAAAAGATGGCCTATTTCTTCTTCCTTAAACTTGTATATGCTTTTCTGAAGTCCCTGGATTGTTTGGCCGTCTCATCACACACTCCAGACAACCCAGTGATAATGCTAACTCATTGCATCTTATTGTAATAGTCACTCCCTCAGCTCTAAGCCAGAGCTGCATTATGACTTCTGTGGGCTGTGGTGGTTTGGAGAGCTGTACCCCAGAGAATTATGGTCTTAAACTTAACCCATGGTAAGTAGGACCTTTTGATGAGGTTACCTCAGTCAAGGTGTGGCCCACCTCAATCAGGATGGGTCTTAATCCTATCACTGGAGTCCTTTATAAGTGAAATGAAATTCAGGCAGAAAGAGAAAGCCACAGATGGAGCAGCTGGAAGCTGAACTTCACCAGAACCTGGCAGAGAAGGGAGAGGCCAGGAGAGGCCGCCCTGTGCATCGCCATGTGCCAGAGGAGCCCAGGATTGAGGGTCACCGGCAGCCAGCCCCAGAATGCCAGTCTTTGGGAAGAAAGTAATGCCTTACTGACACTTCAGTTTTGGAATTTTCCTGGTCTCAAAATTTGAGCCAATAAAATCCCATTGTTCAAGCTAACCCCTGGCGTGGTATTTACCTGAGTAGCCAAAGAAACTAAAACATGGGCTCAAGGACCTTTGCCTCTGCAGGCCTTCTCCTTCATAAAAATATATTAAAATTATATTTTATGACTGTGTTGGTATAAAGACGTATATAATCTTTGACCCTAAAAGTTCACATTCTTTCTCTGAATTTTAAATGAAACCAAAACATTTTTGTGGGGGCTCTAAAATGTATTGTGAACCCGAGGCACTGTGCCTGGTGTGCCCAGGGGCAAGTCAGCCCTGCTCTACACAACCGTACTAGCCATTCACATATTCCAGTCTACAGATATTTACTGAGCACTTACTACCAGCTGAGCATTTTTTTAGGCAGTGAAAAACTAAGTCCCCACCTGCTTGGACTTTGTTCAGAGGGAGAAGACAGACAATAAGCTGGCAAACCTGTAAATATATAATATGTCAGATGGTGATAAGACAAGAAAAATAAATCAAGGTAAAGGGGATATGAAGTGAGGGGAGCAGGACTCATATTCCCTATGAGATGATGAATAATGGCCTCACTGACAAGTTGAGCAGGTGCCACTTGATCTGAAGGGAGAGAGTGTGAGCCATGTGACACCTGGGAAAGAGTGTTCCTGGCCAAGGGAACAGTGGGTGCAAGGGCCCTGAGCCAGGGGCATACCTGGTGAGAGCAAGTAAGAGCAAAGAACAGCAAGGAGGCCAGTGCGGCTGGAGTGGAGGGAGTGAAGAAGCGAGAAGGATAGGCAGTAAGATCAGAGAGGTAGCAAAAGCCGTCTTCTTGCTCTGAATGAGAAGGGGGACATTGGGAGAGTTCTGAGAGAGGAAGACTGTCATCTGACTCATACTGACACAGTGCCCAGTTCCTACATCTACCAGTTGGTGCCTTCCTTGAATTTCCATCCTGTAGCAGGCATCATTAGTCACTTCATTACAGACGTGAACCTCCTCTAAAGAGATCAATTCTTGTCTTCACAAACATCGTGGCTAAAATATCTGACATGTGTTCCTGAAGTTGGAGCCCGCTGGAGATTCCTATTGCCGGCCTCCTTTGGCTGGTCCCCAATAAAACCTAACTGGGGGTTATTTCTCCTATCTTTATTTCTGCAAAGAGAAGGTAGTGGAAATTTTATATTCCAAAAGATATTTGTTTGACACCGCTTGGGAATTTTGCAAAAAGAAGAGGGCACTGATGACCATCAACTTGTTTTAGTGCTGAAAACCTAAGACTACCTTTCCCACCAAACCATCAGCGAAAATGAGGAAATGAAAATGGCCCTGAAAAGGCTCAAGTTGAATCTCAAAGCAAATTATCTTTTCTGGACTTTATTCACCTAGGTGAAGGCAGCAAATGCACCCTGGAATGTCAAACAGCCACAGACGCCATTGAGAGGGTTAGAAAAATTACCCAGTGGAAGATCCTGTACCAGGAATGTTTGGGCTTGATCATCCCTGGATTAATGGTATAGCTTGAGTTTATTTGTCTGGTAGCTAAAGAGTACAAGAATAGGACAGATACTTTTTCTTCAAACAATAAATATATATTTGCCCAATTGTAATGCAAGACTTTAAAACATCAGCTAGGCATCAAAATACAAAGGATCAGGTAGAATAATTGCAAAATTGTCCTCAATTGTTCACCCCTCCCTGATCCCATGATCTTTGAAATGTGATTTTGCAGCTCCTTCTCTCAAGGGGTGAAGCCTATTTCCCCACCCTTTGCCTCTGGGGTTACCTTGTGACTTGTTCTGGCTAAGAGGATGCAGTAAGAATGCTGTGCTAGTTCTGAGGCCTCTAGGGGCTTTATACACTTCTGTTCTCTCTCTCTTGGAATCTGCCCACTGCCATGAACACAAGTCCAGGAAATTTGCTGGTTATTGACAGACCATCTGGATCAGAGGTGAATTAGGTCAGTTGTTGCAGCTGGAGCCCCAGAGATACGAGAACTATGAGAAATAGAAGATTAGCAAAGCCAGTCTCCCCATCCTGGAGCTAATGGTAGCTGGTAAAGGAAGCCTAGTTGAGACCACTCTAAATTGCCTGCCCACAGAATTGTGAGCTAAATAAATGCTTTTAAAAGCCATTACATTTTAGGATATTTTGTTACACAGCAATACCTAACTGATACAATGACTGAGAACCACTGCAACTAACACATTGCTAGTGAGACCATGGTGATGTCACTATGATCTTCTGTTATGATTTGCACTTTCTGTCTGTATTTCACTGTCTGGGCCACCATCACACCATCAACAGACACCACACACTATAGAAAATAATTCTTCACTTATTACAACGGGATGGTTTAAATGGGATGATGACTTAAAAGATACCTTGAAAATGAGTCTATGGTTTGGGAACTTCCAGTGTTTAGTCTTCCAAATATATGATCTCCTACTATATGACTGTTCACTGAAAGCAAGTGAGGATTGCCAGTTGGTTCCAAAGGTTAAAGGACATGAAGACCATACACTGGCCAGCCTGAACTCTTCCTTACCTGCTGCATCCCTCTGACCTGCTGGTCTCAGCACAGGAAAGCCACCAGCAAACAGATCTCCCAAGGCTGGGGGTGTGCTCCCACCTCTGGAGTTGGCAGAACCTCCTCCTTCTTTGTTGGCTCCCTTAGAATCTGAGAGAAGAGACAGGCAGAAGAAGATTAGTGAGCAGAGCTGAGCATCCTGTTCTCATTGTGGACCATGGCCAACCCTGCACTTGGTGGCAGTCCCATTCTCCACCTCCAATGTTATCCTTCCACTCAGCGTCTTCCCCAAGCACCCTCTTCCTTGAAACACAGCAGACTCATGTGTCTAGTTCTGTCTGCTCCCTTCTCCACTCCACCAAAGTACTGACCATCAGAGGCCGGCCACCCTGAAAAGTGACCAAAACAAAGGGACCTAAATACAGCCATTTTCTAAGTGGCAACAGGGGAACTGGCAACACCTTTCAAATTAGAAAACCCAGATGCTGCAGGTGTAGAACTAGCCCTATTTTCAACTTAGTTGTAGGAGCATGAGACAAAGCAAACCCACAGATTTAGTTCAGCCATAATTTAACTTCTCATCCACAGAGCCCTAACCGGAACTGAAACCCAGAAGTGACCACCTCCAATGATTAGTGCTTCGGCATTTTCCTTCTGTCTCTCTCCAGTTCTCATGCCCAAGCCCCTCACACTTCTTGCCCCAGTAGATTTGCTTCTTGGGAGGAGAAGGCCCATGAGCCCCTGGTAAGGTGTCACCAATCCCACCCTTCCAAAGGGCGTGATCACCACCAATGCGAAAGATCTTCAGCTTCCACAAGAATCCCTGCAGATAACGTTGATAACCTGAAGTTAATATGCATGGAGAAAACAGGACACAGTACCCACTTGTGGATAAATGTTGCCAGATTATTTTGAGTAGTAATATTATAAAATACGTACTCATTGGAATGATTTGGAAGTGGGTGTTCCAATAAAACAGATTTATCTGCTAACTGGACTTACCCAATTAGATAGTAGGTCTAACCAAAAACCAATTTTTATTGCAATCAATATTGAAAATATTTCTTTAAATTTTTTCTCTATCCTTGTATCTTAGCATATATGTTATAGACATAAGATATAACTGCACTTTAAAAATTATCTTTGAGGACAAATATTGTATGACTTAATTTATATGAAATACTTAGAATAAGCAAATTCATAGAGACAGGATATAGATTATAGGGGTTGGAGGGGGGGTGGATTATTGCTAAATGAGTGAAGAATTCTGTCTAGAATGATGAAAAAGATTTGACAAACAATGGTAAGAGAAATACAAAATTATAAATGCAATTAGTGTCATTGAATTGTATACAAAAAGGGGGTTATAATGGGAAATTTTGTGTTATATTATGGTACCACAATAAAAAAATTTTAAACATTATCTTTGAGAATCATATCATGAACACCATTGCAATATATATGCAGACAATTATAAATACAGCTATAAATACTTACGTATATATTATTTCAACTTTGAATAAGTTTGACAAACATGAGCAAAAATGAGCAGATATGCAAACTCAGGCTCAAAAAGGTGCCTTGATTTTCCTGGAAGCAGAACCAGAACTCAAAAATGGGTCATTTGACCAAGCATGGGACTCCTTTCACTTACAATTGCATATAATTATCACACTGTAGAAGGCATAGAAAGCTGCTGTCATAAGGCCACATGAGATAGAATTCTGAGTAAATCTTTTTCCTCATGAAAAACAAAACAAAAACCCTCCTTTTTTAATGTTGGCACTTAATTTTCTGTTACTGAGTTTGAGGATTATGTTGAAACAAGATAAGTGACTTTTAAAAGTTACCCCACAACAGATGAACTGAATGTATAGGTACATCCATACAATGGAATATTATCCAGCCAGAAGACGAAATAAAGTTGTGATACATGCTACAACATGATAAACCTTGAAGATATTATGCTAAGTGAAAGAATCCAGACACAGAGACCACAGATAGTGTGTGATTCCACCTATATGAAATCCATAGAGTCAGGAAGCAGATTAGTGCCTGCCAGGGCTGGAGGGAGGGGGGATTGGCGAGTGACTGTTTAATGGGTACCAGGTTTCCTACTGGGGTGATGAAAATATTCTAGAACTAAATGGTGGTGATGGTTGCACATCACTGTGAATGTACTAAATGCCACTGGATTTTACACTTTAAAATGGCTAACATGGTGCCTTTATGTTATGTGTATTTTGTCACACACACAAACAAAAGTTACCCCATCATATAGATTATTTCTTTAAGCATCTGAAAAGTGATGGAAGCTGTGTTATAAACCTTCTACACACTTGGAAGGAAGCTCTGTTTCTCTTGCCCGCTTGGCCTGTACACTGGACCAGTCTGAGATGGCCGGATGTGTGTCCTGGGTGACAAACGAGACATCTGCCTTGACTCCTGAGTAAGCCAGGGGTGTCTGGCCGGCCTCACCCGCCCTGCCCTTAGCTCAAGGCAGGCCTGGCCGAGCTGCTCACTTACTCTCGATTTGCGGGGCACTGCGGTCATTGATCTGCGTGACTTTTCGAAGGCGGGTTCCTTGCTGGATATCAGCCAACAACGCACTCCGACCTTTTGGATCTGCCTGTCTCAAGCTGGAAGCGTCTGGGCTTACCTGTAAGGGAACAGGAGGGATTTTACTATAATTGCATATATCATTTGCAAATAAGCACAATGCCCCATCCGCTGGAAGTCTCTCCTCCCTAGTCCTCTGCCTTCCTTGTTTCTCTGACTCTGCATTGCCCCAGTCCCAGGGCTGATCCCACTGATCATCGGAGCTGCATTTTTTTTAAACACATGTGTGGGTGCACATGCACAGCAGGGCATTCCCTACATGGCACATTTAAAAACAACCCTATATACAAACCATTTTTATCAGTGAATCATTTTAAACTGTGAAATTTTAAGATTTTGAAATCTCCTCCCATTTTATCTGTAAATAATTAATGACAGCAATAAAGACCCACAGAAATATCATGACCCTAGCCCAGAGGGGATGAACAATTTTAGATACATCTGGCCTTTCAATCTCAGGTGTGCATTATGGTTAGTGATTTGGGGAAGAAAGTGCTTTGTCATTTTCTTCCTAGTTATAAGATAAACAATGGAGTGAACTTTAACGAAATTCATGTCCCAGCCCACATGATGACCTTGGCTCAGGTTAGAACAGTGCAGTCTCTGTTGAAAGAAGCATCCAGATGATGACAAATCCCTATCCCTAAGTACCTCTCAAGGGGAGCACCTAACACAATTCAGACCTGGTTTTCTATTTATTACCGAAATGTACCCTTTACTCCCTGACGCACCCATCCCAGGCTTTTCAGGGCACGGCTACGAAGAACGTTTTACTTCCTTGAAATAATGATTTAAACTTTAGCACCTACTTAGGACAAAAATCTTTTATCCTACTTGGATAAAAATCTTCCAAGTCAGCAGGAGGGTGTGGCAAGTCACATTCATGTTTACATGATGCCCTTCGACTCGAGGCTAAATTTAACATTCCTTGTCCCGTGACTTCTCACCTTTCTTTCCTCCTCCAATGTCTGCCCTGATAATTTTCCACTAGAGGGCGCTCCTTCACCTGCTATTCATACCGTGTGCTTGGATTCTCTCTGTGAGGTAGGAAAGCATTGATAACTGCAGCGAAAGTGACCACACACACACACATTTAGGCTTAATGGGTTTTGTACAAAAGGACATCTAGGGACTTACTCGCAAATTTAGGATAATATTACAAAATGATGGTCATTTCTACTCCACATGCAATATTTATGAACAGGAAAGGAAAGATTCTGAAATATTCACTGAACGTTTTATTCCATGCGAACCCTGGTCATTGGCAACTTTACCAAAAATATAATTAAGGGAGGAAACCACTCTTGGACACTTTTTCCCATGGCAAATATATGCACCAAAAATAAATTAAATAAATAAATAAATAAATAAAATAATAAAGAAAAATTATAAAAATAAAACCATTACTCCAAAGTTCATCCTTGTTTTTTCTAGTTAACATTGTTATTGAATGTGATAATTTGTCCGGTTCCACACAAAGCTTTTGTTGACTCAGTTCTCCTACAGCAGGCTTCAAAACTAAGTAGCCCAGGATCCCAAAAAAGATGCAAAGTAGGAGAATAGTAATGCAAATTAGCCCATCTCTGTGGCTGGAAAGGCTGAAAAACTAGAGTGAGCCAATCAGATTAGAAATACAAAAATTGAACCACACTATTAACAAAGCCAAGGGTGAGATTAAAAGTTGGTGAGATACTTGTCTTCATACCCTGATATTATAAAAGAATTTATATATCTTTTTTTTTCCTTTTGCATGACAGTTTGTTGTTCCAACACATGAGTGACCAAAGTAGGCATTAATTTATTTGGATGAGTTTCAATGTAGTTTGGGGGAGGAGGTGGCAGTCTAGCGTAGATCAAAACTTTGAAATGCATGTCCTCAGGCCAAGTGTCCTTCTGCCACCATATGCTGTTACTGCATTTGTCTGATACTGGTTTTCCTGCAAAATGCTAATAAAAATGTAGAGCATTGATCCAAATCTGTTTGTCTCAAGGTTGATCTTAACCTATTATTTTAATACAATTTCAGCCTTGCAGTCTTCTAAAGGAAGCTTCTCCTACGTGGCTGTTAAACCTGAAATTAATATAAAGAGGTTTCTACTCCCACAAGCCTGCCCATCCTCCCAGCCCCCAGCCTACCCCTGCCTTCTACAAACAAGGGTCAGTCAGGTATCAGCAAGTTACTTACATTTCATTACCAAGGCTGAATCTCAAAAGATAAAGAAAGGAGAGCCAGAATGGCATTATCTGCCTCCTGCTGCTACTGACTTTATGTATGAGAACACGGAGAGCCTGGGATCCAAAAGAAGTGAAATATTTTTAGAGGAAACTAACTTTTGCCTGCCAGACTTGACGCAATGTTCCCTGCACTCCAAATGTGCATAAGTCAAACTGGTCAAGAATGAGGCATATTGAGATCTAACCTTTTTCATTTCTTGTTTTAGAAATCCAAATATACAATTAAATCCATGAGCAGGTCCCTCTAACCTCCTTTTCTAAAGCCTGATGTTTTAAACAAAACGGTACAGACACCCGACGACAGTTGCTTGGATTCTGGAGCCAATGCATGCTGTGTCTTTTCTCTTATCTGGAGGTAAAGCAGAATTAGGGGCTCTTTTTGTAGTCCTGACTTCTGAGTCTGGCTCTGTTCTGTACACCCATAAAAAAATCCACCCACTGGGGTTGTCTTGGCCCCTCTCATGACTTTGGTTACCCTCTGATATCCGCTACCTCCTCACCCAAGCCAGATACCTGGAGGCCATCTCGGACTCTTCCCTCTTCCTCATTCCCTACAGCCAGTTAATTGCCAAGTCCAGTTGATTTTTCCTGAGTGATCGCTCTGGAACATGGCTCCTCTTCTCCATCCCTGCGATGCTCTTTAATGCAAGTGGCCGTCACCTCTGGAGTTCGTCACTAGTCTTCTTGCCTCCTGTCTCGCCCTCCTCCACACAGCAGCCAGAGTAACCTTTAAAAGTGGCACGTCACTTTCCCCTCTCACCTTTCAAAACCTGTCACTGACTCCCAGTGCAATCGGGGTCAAGTTCGAATCCCTTTGCATTGTTCACGAGGCTCTTAGTAACCAGCCCTGCACTCTCCATGCCAGGTGATCTTGAGCTCACCTTCAGGCCTGGGCTGAGCAAATCTCTCTGCCCTTTCTACCCTTGTCTCTTGGCTATTTTCCAGGAAGCCTCTCTGATCCTGGAAGGCCAGATGAAGGGCCCTTTCTAATGTTCCTAGAGCACATGCCAACCCTTAGCAGAGCACCTGCCACCCAGATCACGTCACTCCACTCAAAACCTGCAACGGCTTGCCATCAGAATAAAAAATTTAAAGTCCCTATCATGGCCCAGGAGGCCCTATATATCAGGCCCCTGAATCTCTCTTCTCTCTCCTGCCCCTTTGTTGCTCTCTTACTCAGTTCAAAACAGCCACACTGGCTTCTTGCTGTTTCTCTACACTCTAGTGCATTCCTTCTTGAATGAATGGATGAGTACACAAATTGATGGAAGGCATGGATGAATGCATTTCAATGAAATTTGCCTCGATTCCCCTGGTAGATTTTGAAGGCAGGTCCTTATAAATGCCCACCCCCATACTCCCGCTCCCCTTTTCCAAGTCTGGCACAGTGCATCAAAGTCAGGGTGCAAAATGCTTCTCAAGCACAGGCTGAGGACCTGGTTAAGGGTCCAGCTCATTATGACATGGTTATGGAAACAGCATGGGTGAAAACAACTCTTCCAAAATAAGGTGATCACAAGAGAGCCTTATGTTGTATGGCTAGCCTATAGATTCCACTGTTGGCCTAAATCTGGCCTGCTGACATGCTTTGTTTAGGCTATAATATGTTTTAAAATATCTGAATAATTGACAACATTTAAAAATTTAAACAGTTCACATAATTATCTCTTGTGAAATGGGAAGATCGAGCAGTGCCAGGTCACTGTGGCTATTTGGCAGCAATCATGGCCTGGGGAATGGCTGGCTGCCCCCTTCCCACGGTGTCGTCCCTGTCCAGTTGACCTGGATCCCAGTCCTCCAACTCTGGAGCTCTGCTCACTTCACACATCCATGTCACCTGCTGGGCTTGACCACCTTTCCATATGCTACCCTGGATTTACCTATAAATGTCAGCATTTTTCTACCCAAACCGGTGCTATAAAGCAGTTCCACTGTATGGCAATCCCTCCCTAACTACAAACTGCACTTCTGGTGATATATTTCTGTACTTATTTTTAGCAGCAGTGGGGTTTTTCATTCTAACACGAATTCCAAGTCCTTTCGGTAGGGAATAATTAGAAAAATAGGAGAATGAAAGTTGGGAATGAAAAATAGTAGAAATGAAGAAATATGGAGAAAGAGGGTTCTGAGATGTGTGTAACCAAGGGTTGACACAGACAGGGTTTTAGAGCAGGGAATTAGAGATTCAAGGACCATAGAGCCACGAATTCAAAAGGGCATTAAACATATGAATGGTAGACGGGCAACTGGACAAAAACATGTCTTTATATGCATATGAATTGTAAGATCACCGAAACTGAGGCAGAAAGGGGGCCTAAATAAATGACAAACAAAAATCAGAGCAGTCCTCTTTGTTACTAACTCAACCCAATAATATTTACAGTTTAAGCATCAACCCTGGGCTAGGTATTGTGTTAAGGCTGGCCAGGACCCTTCTCTCAGGGAGTAAATGTATATGTATATGCATATAAGTGTATATATTTGTGTATGTGTATATGTATATACTTGTGTATGTGTATATGTATATATTTGTGTAAGTGTATGCATGCATGTGTGTATATATATGAATATCACTGATTCTGTTTTAATTTCATTGACTATCTCGACTGTTTTATTTTTGTGAACTGAAATAATTAGAAAGGCATTCATGACATAATTAGTTATACCCCTAACTAACATTCACCAGTAGGCCCTCAATACTCATTCAGGAATTTGACCATTAAAAAAAAATTCTAAATATTTTAGCATGTATCTCTGAAAGATAAGCATTCTTTTGTTTTGGACATAATCACAATGCTATTATGACATTAAAGTGCCAATTCCTTAATATCATCAACTATACAGTCAGCTTACTTATTTCACTGATTATCATTTTTTAAAACAGTTTTAATCAGGATTAATATAAAATCTATATACTATGATTAGAAAATGTGTTTGTCTCTTTTAATCCACATGTATTCTAACATCTCTCTCTCTCTTAATCCTTGCATTTTGTAGTTATTGTTGTCAAAGACACCAAAAAAATATTTTTCTATGGAATTCTTACTGTCTGGATTTTGCTGTTTGTACATTTATCAAAATTTTAATATATGTCCCACTTTCATTTCCATTATTTGTTATTGTCTTAATTTTAACTAAATTAAAATTTTGATGCATCAAATTTAGGAAGTCCTTTCTGCCTCCCAATTATGAGAAGAAAGAAAATTAGTGCTTGTTCTCTTATTTCCCCCTCTCCCTCTTGCTTTCCCCTAATATGTTCTATCATCTATTTTATTACTTTCACATTGTCAAGACTGATAACATGCACAATCTTCCTTCCAACTCTGAAGTATTCCCTTGCACTCCGTTTAGTTGCTTTAAATTTGGACGTCTTCCTTGCATGCCTTTCTTTTCTGTGAAAATTTTTGTTGGAATGCTGTTTTCCTGTTGACAGAAGAATCACTGACTATCACTTTATGTCTCCAAATGGCTGTTTAATCATACTCTGTTAAATGAACTAATATAATGCTGACATTTTTATGGCCTGTGCACACATATCATTATGGGATATTTAATGTCATATTCCTGCATTGGCTCCACTGTGTCTTGGACCCCAAGACTTCCTTGGAGTCTTGGATCAAGCTTTGACAGCAATCCTTCTTCCTTCCTCCTCAACATCTTCTTGACTCCCTAAGGTATTCTCTGCAGTGGTCATTCAAACACTTTCCTCCTAATTTCTATCCCACCCTGCTTAGGAGGGAAATCTCACAACCATTTTTAATCTCTCACCTCGCCAGGCTCCTTAGACACTGCACCACCCCAGGGTGCCTCCCAGCACGGATCACTTAACTCCCTTCTTTTCCTCCCCTTGCTCTCTAAACATCAGCTCTGCACTAGTCCCCAGGATTCCATCCTGCAGTTTCTCTCTCCCTCCGCCACTCCTCTCTCACCTCCTTCCTCCCTCCCTTCCTTCCCCTCCCCACCAACCAGACCTTCCTTCTCTGTCTACGCTCTGCAGAGCATGCCTGGCAAAGCCTTGCCTCCGGCACTGACCTCTCTCTTAGGAAACCAGGCTCGCCTTCCCACCTCTCGATTGCCAGCCCCAGAAAGTCCCAAACTGAATCCTTCAGCCTCTGGCATACATGCCCTCTCCTCTGGCTTTCCGTCTGCTGTAGGAACATCCCGTCATCCGGGCCTGAACCTCCACGTGCCTGCCCTGTGCCAGCTTTCCCACCTGTGTCCACTGCATCCCTGCCTCACTGGTCCCTCTCCTGCTGTCAGGGCAGGCTCCGACCTTCATACCTTCCACTCCATTTCCACTCTCCCCTCCATTAATCTTCCCATGATTTATCTTCTGAACACGAGCCTCCGAGCTGGTCTCTAAAACTAGGACCCTAATCTCTTTTCATGACTGCCTTCAGATTACTGTTCTAATGTCCTCAACAGGATATAATCTTTTCCTGTATGATATACACCCCCAACCAAAGCACATAGTTCATAATTCTCTACAGCCCTACTTGTATCTTGCCCAATAGTATAAGTATAACTTGCATATGTTGTTCTTACCCTTTATCTTTAACTGGAAACTCTTAGCACGCTAAAATGAAACCATTTAATTTCTTTTACCAGCATACTCAGCATTTTTCACCATATGAACAATCTATCGGTATTTTTTAAAAATGAACTTTATATAAACTTTGGCCCCTGGATCTTTGAATATGCCAACTCTGATATCTAGCTGCTCTGACAAATCATGTGTGACTTCTTAAAAGACTTACAGGTATGGGAAGAGAAACCGCCTTTTAAAAAAATATTTATTTTTAATTGTGGTAAAATATGCATGACCTAAAAATAATTTTAATCATTTTCCATGGACAATTCTTGGACATTAAGTACATTGACAATGCTGTGTAACTTTCACCACTATCTATTTCGACTGCCTTCCTAAACTGAAGGTTATGCCACTCCCTGTTTCTTCCAAATCATTTTCATACTTTTTATCCTTTGGCTACTGCATCCCTAGAAATGTGAATTCAATTCAGTTTCACTCTTTCTTTTTCCCAGGCTTTTAATTTATGACTAAATTTTAAATTATCAGAAAATCTGATTTTAAAACCTACACTGGACCTGGAAAGAACAGTCTTCAGAGCTCAAATAAAGAGGCCCGAGTTAGGAGATGAGGACATGACACTAGGAAGAAGGAAAAAATAATCCATAGTTTAAACAGTGCCTCGAAGACAGGTTGAGATTCCATAGCTATCATTTCTTTCAAACAAAAAGAAACATGTTCCACTTCTGGCAGATTACTTTGCAAACTAACGCAATAACACTGAAGACATCAGTTCTAACTCCACTCCTGCCTTCCCATTTCTGTTAAAGGCTTTCTCATGTTTGTCCGGCTTGAAAACACCTCTTCATTTGAAAGACCCCCCTCTTTCACTGAGACCTGAATCTTTCCTACTTCCCACCCACAGGGTAAGGAGGACTCACAAGCAGACTGCAACATGCAATGGGAAACAATGACAGCACAGTAACAAGAGAATGTGAAAGCATCTGTGTGTGCAGGCGCTATTCTAAGCACATTATGTGTTTTAAGCAAACTTCACATTGAAAGTGCATTGAATAGCCCTATGATATGGTCCCGGTAGTATCTCTGGTTCAGAGGGCCGCCCAGCGATGGTAAGCGTAGAGCTGAGAGGTGAGCCCCGGGGGGTCCTGGCTCTCTAAACACTGCGCTGTGCAGCCCCTCCAGCAATGTCATCATCCAGGAAGGTAACAGAAGGTAAGAAGGGGCCAGACGGCCAGGCCACAGGCAAGGGTAGGGGTCACTTTCGCAAGGGTGCAAGAGCAGAGCAGGAAGGAGGGGGCAGGGAGGGGCCCTGGAGGAGGAAAGGGAAGGGCTGCGTAGAGATAGAGAGTGGGTGGAGCCTTCTAAGAAGATTGGGGGCCAAAGGAGCCAATTGCTAGGTCTTTGCCAGGAGCAGAGAAGGACTGACGGCCAAGGCATTAGAGTGGCTCTGAGAACAGCCTGATGAGTGTTTTAAAACGTGAGCCAGGAGCTGATTTGGCAGGGGTGGGGATTGAGAGCATTTAAAACGGAAACCACACAAAGTAACCCTATGCTGCCATGCCGATAACCCTTAACTGGAAATAAACCGGCACCTAAACTTCCTGTCCAGTAACACTGAACACTTATGGGCCAGTTCCTGCTGAGCCATCTCTTCCTCTCCAAGCTTTGGCCCTGACTCACCTTCTATGCCTCTCTGCAGCCTGCAGGGCAAAAGCAAGGTTTCCAGCCTATAACCTCCCGTTGACTCGAAACATGCTCCACACGATAGGAAACAAGGTAACAAAAATAACCAGGAGGAGGAAATTCCAAAATATCTAGAAATTTTAAGATGCTGCCAAAGGATTCTGCCTGTTATAGAGGATAATGCAAATGGATCTGGATGTTCTTTTCTCACTGTCACTTTTCTACATCTTTGCTTGGAGAGTCCAACAGAAACCTCTAGGTCTGAACTTGGATTAGAACCTAGAGAAACAATGACTCACAACCTTAGGCCAAGGACAGCACCAAGAGAATCTCACTACCGGGTCCGATGGTATTCTCCCCCATTCCAGAACCTGTTTACAAATCTCTCTGGGTTGAGGCCCTAGGACACCAGACCTGGGCTATTTCACATATGCACTCTACAACTCTTATCAACCTTGGACCTCACTCCAGTTCTGCACTCCCTCAGTGAAGATTAGAAGGCCCTTCCTCACCTACATGGCACCCAAAGAATCCTTCTTTGCTTTTCAGGTCATCCTCCACACCTCACCTGATGCCTCTGTGTGGTCCCTGCTCCCAACATCCTTTATTCTTCCCCAAGTCACTTCTTTTGGTGCCAGTAGGGCTGCAAAAAGCATGCTCACTGGCCAGTTGTTAGGAAAGCAAAGTAGTATAATGGCAAGAGCTGGGTTCAAGGATCAGCTCTGAAATTTACTATTCTGTTCAGGTTCAGTTTACATTTAAGGGGATATGTGGGCCCGTTTTACTAGTTCCAAATGGTCTTGCAGAGTAAATCACACCCTGGAGGGGCCCTTCCAGCCCTTCAATCAGATGGGAGACAGTCCTTCCTTTCAGTTAAAATTGAAGGGCTCGAGGTCCCACCACCTTGACTGGGATCCTGGAATCCATCATTTAGCTAATGGCACAACTGAAGGCAAATTACTTGACCTCTCCAGGGGTCAATTTCCTCACCCATAAAATTGGAAAGAGAATAATAATGGCGCAGAACACAATAGGTGTGGTGAGGATTAAATGAGGTAAACCATATAATGAGCCTAAAACAGGACTTGGCACCTGGTAATACTTAATAATGTTAGCTATATATATCAGCTCCCTCTAATAGTCTAATACTCCCACCTTTTCCTGTTTTAAAGCTCGCATTCCCTGGAACAAAGCCAGGAATTCCATAAAAAGAAATCCCCGGATGACAACTGTGCAGCAGGCCTAGAAAACAGTCAGCTCAAATTAGAAAAGAATGGAATGAATTCCAAAAATAAAGAAACTGTGTAAGTAGCTAGAAGATGCAATGCTTAAGGGGAAGAAGGAATATGTCTCTTCTCCCCTTCACCACCAACAAAAACAAATAGAATCAACAACTCAAGGAAAAAGAGAAAACTGTCCAAGAAAGATATTGACTAATGATGATTTTGAACTACTTGATAAAATAAGAAAGGAGATACCTTATGATTATAATATTAAGAGTAAGGACCCAGCATCATAGGATTGAGAAAGCCTTCTGCACCAAAAGTGGGAAGAGAAATGAAACAAAATAAAGTTTCAGTGGATGGGAGATCTCAAATAGAGTCCAGAGGTCATTCTGGAGGTTATTCTTAAGCATTATATAGATATCCCTTTTTAGTTTTTAGGGTATTAGAATAGCTAGAAGGAAATATCTGAAACTGTTGAACTGCAACCCAGTATCCTTGATTCTTGAAGATGATCGTATAACTATGTAGCTTACACGGTGTGACTGTGTGATTGTGAAACCCTGTGGCTCACACTCCCTTTATCCAGTGTATGGACAGATGAATAGAAAAATGGGGACTAAAAGTAAATGAATAATAGGGAGGAGGGGGTATGGGATGTTTTGGGTGTATTTTTTTTCTTTTATTTTTATTCTTATTTTTATGTTTTGGAGTAATGAAAATATTCAAAAATTGATTGTGGTGATGAATGAAGAATACGATGATACTGTGAACAAGGAATTGTACACTTTGGGTGATTGTATGGGATGTGAATATGTCTCAATAAAATTGCATTAAAAAAAACAGTATACTGGTTCCACAGAGAAAGAAAAGGAATCACAGATTCCTACTTGGTTCCATAATGAATAGTATGTATACTATCATAATCCTGAAAACAATATTTTTCAAAGATTTTCCACTTTTAGAGGCAAAACCAGAAACACTTAACTACAGTTACACAACTAAAGGAAAATATCATCCTAGACAATGAAGAAGTTGAAAGAATTCAGTAATATATAAAAACAATAATCAACTACAACCAAGTGGGGTTTATTCTGGGAATGCAAGACTGGTTCAATATAGGAAAATCAATCAATAAAATCCACCATATTAACAGTCTAAAGATGAAAAATTACATGAGCATATCAGTGGATGCAGAAAAAGCATTTGACAAAATTCAACATCTATTCATGATAAAAATTCCCAGCAAAACAGGAATGGAAAGGGATTTCCCCAACGTGCTAAAAGGCATTGACTAAAAACCACAGCTAACATCATAATTTACTGATGAAAGATACAATATTTTCCCCTAAGATCAGAAACAAGGCAAGGAGGTTCACTTTCACCACCTTATTCAACATCATAATGGAAGGCAATACAAAGAAATATACAACATACAGATTAGAAAGAAAGAAATAAAATGGTCCTATTCACATACAACATGATTTCTGTATAGAAAATCCCAAGAAATCTACACAAAAATTCCTATAACTGAGTGAGTTTAACAAGGTCACAGGATACAAGGTCAACTCACGAAGATCAATCGTATTTTTATACAAGTAACAAATAATTAAAAAATAAAAAAAAAAAAACTTATTACTTTATAATAGCTCCAAATACAAATTACATACTTAGGTATAACTCTAACCAAACATGTTGGATGAGTATTCTGAAAACCATAAAATACTGATGAAAAAAATCAAAGAAATAAATGAAGAGACATAACATGTATGTGGATTGGAGAATACAGCACAGTAAAAATATCATTTCTGCCCAAGTTGATATATAAATTTAAAATCAATGCAATCCCAATCAAAATCCCAACAGGATTTAAAAATAGATGTTGACATGCCGATTCTAAAATTTATATGGAAAGGCAAAAAAACCAGAATAGCCAAAATAGTTTTACAAAAGAAGACTAAAGTTGGAGGACCCACACTACCTGATTTTAAAACTTAGTATAAACTACAGTAATCAAGACAGTGTGGCAATGGTGAAGGAAGAGGCCCATAGATGAATGGAAGAGAGTCCTGAAAGACCCATACAAGTACGGCCAACTGATATTTGACAAAAGTGTGATGGCAACTTGATGGAGAAAGGACAGTCTTTTCAACAAATGGTGTTGGAACAATGGGACATCCAAATGCAAAACATATAAAACTCAACATCAATCTCATACCTTATACATAGATTAGCTCAAAATGGTTCACAGCTATAAATGTAAAATGTAAAACCCTAACAGTTTTTCAGAAGGAAGCATAGGAGAAAATCTCTGTGACCTATAGTTAGGCAAAGAGTTCTCAGACAAAACACCAGAAACTCAATTCATAAAAGAAAGAATTACTAAATTGGACTTCATCAAAATAAAAAGCTTTTGGAAAAGACACTGTTAAGAGGATGAGAAGACAAGCTACAGACTGGGAGAAAATATTTTCCAATTGCATATCCAATAAAGAACCTGTATTCAGAATATGTAAAGAACTCTCAAACTCAGTACTGAGAAGACAAAAACTGCAGTTAAAAAATGGGCAAAAGATTTAGATGCTTCATCAAAGAGACATATAGAAAGCAAATAAGAACATGATGTTTAACATCATTAGCCATGTGGAAAATGCAAATTAAACCATGATGAGATATCACTACACACTTTTTAGAATGGTTAAATAAAACAAAGCAAAAATAGCCACCTGACAATACCAAGGGCTGACTAGGCTGCAGAGCGACTGGGATGCTCATGTATTGCTGGTGAGATTGTAAAATGCCTCTGGCAAACAGTTTGGCAGTTTCTTATAAAGTTAATTATACACTCACATTATGACCCAGTAATTTCACTTCTAAGTATTTACCCAGGAGAAATAAAACATATGTCCATATAAAAACCCCAACAAGTGTTTATATCAGCTTTATTCACAGTCACCAAAAATTAAAAACAACTCAAATATTCTTCAAAGGTTGAATGGATAAACAAACTTTGAAATACTATCCAGCAATGGAATAATACTAAAAAAATAAAGAGGAAGAATTCTTGATATATTCAACAACATAGATGAATCTCAAATGAATTATGTTAAGTGAAAGAAAACCAGGCTCACAGGTTGCAATTCATACTGTATGATAAAACATTCTGGAAAAGCAAAAATATAGTGACAGAGAATAGACCAGCGGCTGTCAGGGGCTAGGGATGGGGTGGGTGTGATTATGAAGGAGTAACATGAGGGAGTTTTCTGGGGTGATGGAACCATACTACGTCCTGATTGTGGTGGTAGTAACACAAATATATAATTTTTTTTTAACTCACAGAGCTGTTACCATCCCCCATAGAAGTCAGTCTTACTCTATGTTAATTTAAAAATACATACATACAGCATACACACATACATACATACATGAAGCTGAGAAAATCTGGAAAGGGGAAGATAAAAAAAGAGGTAGAAGAAAGGGCAGGGGTACAAGTGACCTCATTTCACAAAATAGGTGGTCAAAGCATACTGTCAAACACTAATTAAAACAACAACAGCAGGGCTTTAAATATATTATTTAGTCATAAAGGCAACCACAAATGGAAGTAAAAAATAAAGCCTTAAGTATCAAAAATAAGGAGGGTGGAGAGAGGAGATGAGGGATGATATAGGGAGCTAAACCCTCATCTCAGACCAGTAAGTCAATAGATGATGTCTAAAGTGATAAATCAAGAAATAACAGTGTTGGCATGTTATTTAGAGATAGCAACTTGTGATGGTAATTTTATGTGTCAAATTGGCTAGGTTATGGTGCCCAGTTGTTTAGTGAAGCAAGCACTAGCCTGATTGTTACTGTAAGGGTATTTCGTACATGGATTTGCATCTATAGTCAGATGGCTGCATCTACAATCAACAAGGGAGATCACCCTCAGCTATGAGGGGAGTCTCCTCATCCAATCAGTTGGAGGACTTAAAGCCAGAACTGAGGATTTCAGAAGTCAGAAAGAAAAATTCCTGCCTCTAGCCAGCCAGCTTCTCCTGGGGGATATAGCTTCATCTTCATTGGAGATTCTAGCCTGTGGCCTGCCCTACAGAGTTAAGGCATGCCAGATTTTAGAATCACCTTCTTCAAAGTTTCCAGCTTTGCCCTATGGAATTTGGACTTGCCAATCTCCATGGTCATGTGAGCCAGCTGCTCACATGTTGTTGCCCCTCTTTCTTTTTCTTTTCTTTTCTTTTTAAATTCATTTTATTGAGATATATTCACATACCATGCAGTCATACAAAACAAAGAGTACATTCGATTGTTCACAGTATCATTACGTAGTTGTGCATTCATCACAAAAATCAATCCCTGACACCTTCATTACTACACACACAAAAATAACAAGAATAATAATTAGAGTGAAACAGAGCAATTAAAGTAAAAAAGAACACTGGGTGCCTTTGTTTGTTTTTTTCCTTCCCCCATTTTTCTACTCATCCATCCATAAACTAGACAAAGGGGAGCATGGTCCATCTTGTTGCCCCTCTTTCACTGCTGACTTGCACTAGTTCATTTTCTACCCATGGGCATGCATTAATTTGACATGCCCATTGGACCACTCACTAGGTTCTGATTTCTGTTCACTTGCAGAGGAGAGGTGATGACACCCCGAGACCAACGATGGCCAGGCCCTTCCAGCCCACATTACCACCCCTGTCTACTCCCAGGGTCCCTCTGACCTGTTATCACCTCGCGGTCCTCGAGTGAGTCTTTTACAATATCAGAACATTGAGATGCCCAGAAACAACCATGGGTGACCTTATCCCTCAGAGGAAAGGACAGGCATCTCCACCACGCTCATCTTGAACCAGCTTAGCTGCCTCACTGTCTAGTTTGTGGGTGTGTGTGGGGGGCCTTGGTGGAACAAGGTCAGTGGGCCAGGAGGAAAGGCTGGCAAAGGAGCTGTATGGACATGTTCTGGGAAGAATACACCTCCCTGGGTTATACCCTCCATAGCCAGGGGACCCCCGGGAACGATGGAGCTTCAGAACAACACCCTCCTCCCATTTCAGCACCCACAGCACCATGCGTGACTAAATTGCAGCAGAGCACTTCCAGGTATCCTTCCAGTCCTGTCACTCCATCCTCCACAACCAGATAAACCTTCCCCAAACACCATTTTCATCATGTCCCTCTCCTGCTTAAGAGCGTCCAATGGCTCTGCCCTGCTCAAATGCACATTTTCCCTGAAGCACTTTCTGAGAACTCTAGCTGGTCTTTATCTCACCTACCTGATCTTTGCCACTTAATAATAATAATAACAATAACAACCACAATAATAACAATGTGGTCCTGTAATTACATACATTTACAGTTGACAAGTCTTTCATAAGCATGGGTGCCTCACAGAACCCATGAGGGGTAAATGCTACTTCCCTCATTTTCCAACACATAAACCCAGTGACAGCAGCACGTCAGGAGCTCAATCCATATTTGTTTGACTTTCTTGATCTGTGAAGCATAAAATTTTGGTCTAAAAATTTTTAGACTTGCTTGCTGCTCTTTAGGAGGGCAATACCTAAAATGAATAAATAATAATTAAACAATACCTAAATAAATAAAGAGCAAAGAAGTTTAAAACATTAATAGGTCAAAATAAAGAAAAAAAGGAAATAAGGCAGCAAGGCAAGATTAAGATCATACAGTTTTCTCTCCTTTTTTCTGTGTACTATTTTTTTTTTACCTCTTTTGTAAAGTTATATTTCTTTTATTAGGAAAAAATATTTTTTACATCAATATGTATATGGACAAAAAGATCAAATGCAAGTAAATATGGGAAATGGGGTACTTCCGTGCCATAGTTTGCAAGAAAAGCATAAACTCTTCTATTCATTCCAGCATTGCCAACCAGAGGCTTCTTTTTTGCCCTTACTCCTCATGCAAAAAAACATTCACTGAGGATCTCCTATGGCCAAAGACAGAGTGAGGGGAGTGGGCAGACATGGCTATGTAAGACTTCCTGGGTAAGGCTCAAGAAATACCTGGAATTTACCCAATCTGCCTTTGAGCCTTGCTGGCATTTATGCTCCATAGATAGGTCTTTTATGCTGAGTTTGCAGCCCCAGGAAACTGGCTGCTGAACATCTCCATGTGAGTGTCCCACTTAAACTCAACACATCCAAAACAAGCTCATCATCTCTCCATCCCACCCCCGACACACACACACCTGCTCACCTGTTTCTCCTCTTGTGATAGGGACCTCAGCAATATCCTTTGAGTCAACCAAGCTCGAAGCATCAATCCCTATATTATCCCCTTGATATGCAGTCATTTGTCAATTCTATTTTCTATTTATTCTGCCTTCAAATGTATCTCAAATCCCTTCTAGTTCCACTGCCTCTTCTTCTGTTCACACCCTCTTTTCACTCCTCACTCACACACTCTCACCCCATGTAAACCACCACTTCGCTGTTAGCGATGGGAGCAGGTCATTCTCCAGGGGTGTAGGTGGAAGTGGGAAAGCCGAGTAACAGATTTAAATGGTCTCCTAATGGGCCTCTTGCTTTCAAAATCTTCCCTCTCCAGTTTAACTCTTGTACCACTTCTCCAAGTTTCTTCTTTAGATCTAGATCAGCCGTCCACAGAATTAGGATTAACCCATGTGGCGTGGAATTTCAGGCCCACCAGACTCTGGCCACAGCCTGGCTCCACCTCCCACCCCACACATCTTATATCCCAGCCACAATTGCCTCGATCCCCCCCATCCTCGTAGTGGGCATGCACTTTGTGTCTCAGGCCTGATTCTCCTGCAAGAAAAGCCATTCTCCCACTTCCGCCTACTAAAAGTGCACTCATCTTCCAAGGCCAAGCTATGAAGACTATCTAATGGAGCCCTAAATTAATCTGAAAGTTGGAATTAATTATCCCCTCCTCTGCATTCCCACTCTTACCCTTTATTGTATAACAGCTATTAACCACATTAGCAGATATCCGCTGGGGTTCCCTGAGCTCTTGAGGTCTGGAGGAGACTGGCTCAGACGTCCAACTAGATGCTCTCAGGGAGCTCAAAGCCTCTTGAAGATTCCTGCTGTTCCTGGTGGGGAGCTTAGGTCTCATGGGCACGCTTGCCTTCAGGTTCCTACTTTTATAATCCTGTCTCTACCCTGTTCCTCAAGGGCTCAGAAATGCAGCTCAAACTCCTTCTGTGGTCCACTCCTACCCCACTCACATAGAGCATTCATGCACACAGTAGACACTAGTGGAGCTGCCGTGGGTGGAGAGCAGGAGGGCTCTCCATCTCAGCCTCGTCAACAACTTCACACTGACAGCCTCGCATCCCCGGTCCTCACATGGCCTTCGACCAACCCCATACAGGAGAGTTTCCCCTGGCCCAGCAACTCATTAGTCACCTCCTCTCTCTCACATCCCTTCTCAACTACCTTCTCCCTCTGCCCAACCTCTTATACCTGGAACCAAATCCTCCCCTTGCTTCATGGGGTGCAGTTTGGCATTATTGTTGCTGCATTCCTGCCCTCAAAGTTCTATCCCTCTGTAGTTTATCAAGGTATTTCCTCAAAGACAGTTTCCTCCGTAAGAGCAATTCTGGTGCCAGCTTTTGGGATGTTTCACTTCTTGATATACATATGTCTTCCCCAATAGACTTTAAGTTTTAATCAGCTTTAGCCCTTGCAAGGCCTATCACAAGATCTTATACATAATAAAACTTTTAAAACATTGCTAAAAAATTAGTTCTTCATTGTGAAAATCACAGTGTGAATTAAAAATAAAAACAAATGCTTTTGTCTTGAAAATCCCAGAAGGGGTCCCACTGTGTTCTCCTGAAATATGACTCATACAACATACTTTCATTAATGACTTTCCTTATGTATTTTTAACAAAACGGGTCCACCTCAAACCCTCCTGGAAAAATACAGTAGCATCTGCTTAACTGATTGCCTGCAAGCATACGGGAGGGCAGAAATAAACTGAAGGTCGCGACAGCTGCAATGAATCAAAACGAAACGTAGGCTTTCATTGTTCTTAATAACCGTAAACATGTCTTTATGACAATTATGACAGGGAAAGATTTTTTGCTTAGATGGAATGATCAACCATTTGAGGTACTGAACTGTAGCAGAATAAAGGGGGAGCTATTTTGAGCTCAATTCTCTCAACTGTATTTTCGTCTTGCACCTCCTAAAATTAGGCCTGCTGTAATCGCAGTGGCTTGGGCTGATGCAACCATCACTTCTGAAACGGAGATGAGTTCCCATACACCCTCCTTCCTTTCACTGATGGGTCTCTGCCTTCCTGGTCTCTTCATCCATCTAATTCCATACCCTACAGAAGTGTCTCCAGCCCTGCTTATGGAAAAGCCATCTGAGGACCTTTAAGCTATGGGCAGCCGTTCTTCCAGATGGATTATTCTCTGACTCGTTAAGATGGTGAAGCCTCTGGGAGTCATAGGGATGTTTAAATAATAAAATATCAATAAAGTCAACCAACATCCACTGCCCTGTGAAGTGCCAGCTACTATTCTGGTCTCTAGCATATTTAATTTCATTTTAAGAATGAAAATGAACTTTTACTAGCAGAAAACATTATATGAATGTAAGACACTGACTATAAAAAACTAACACATAAACATTTTTAAGAAGTCACATTTAAAAATTCCAATAGTCTCTGGTACTTATTCTGTTCATTTTGAATAACAAAGCCATCAAGGAGTTCATTTTAAAGATTATGAATCTTTAACAATATATAGAATTTAAGTTGACAAAAAATCTATGGCAGTCAAGTACCACAGAAAGAGTTTTGGAAAATCTGTGGGAGCATAATTTTTAAAAACAGCTGTCTCAGCTTTTTGTGGAATGAGGTGAGGTATAATGAAACAAAAATTAAGTAAAATACATTCATTTACTCATATTTTTCTCAAATATTTGGAAAAACCACTGCCATGATTCTTTTTAGAAGAGAAACTACTTGGTTTACTAGCTTGTGAAACGCTGGGTTCTGAGGGAGCAAAGTTTGTGAACTTAATGGCACCATGTCACAGGGCTGGGCCTGGGGTGAGACGCGTGAAGCACCAGGGGGCAAAACTTCAGGAGGCCATTACTCTCAGCCCTGGGCAAGCCAGTGCCGGAAAGGGCCGGGCGGCTCCCTGGTCTCACCCCAGTCCCCACCCTGCTGTGTCACCCTCATCCACACTGAGAGGGAAGACAGCCATTTCAACCTGATCACTCAGGGACTGACCTCATTTCTAAGGTCTGTTCTAATCATTCTGTCCCAGCTCAGTCTACACTCTTTATTCTTTGCTGCAACAAGTATATTTTACTTTGTGTTCTTAACTTTTCATAGGTCTTGTGTGAAAGACCTATGGGTTCACTGATATGGGTCTCCCAGAGCTTAGTGTAGTATTTTGCAAAAAGCAGACATTAGAAGAGAAATGTATGCCGATGGGCCAGAAGACTTTGAAGTTTAACAGTGAAATGTGACAAAGGTGAAAAAAATAAAAAAAAAATCTTCAGACTTCTTAGACAGTACTCACAGGGTTCTTTCATGACATGTATCCTACCCCATCAAACTTCTGTGCAAGGGGGTCATCTCATTTTCTAGTAAGAGCCACTGATCCAACAAGGCAAAATAGAATAAGGACAACAAAAAACAAATAAGAATATCTAAGCTGATAATGACCTTATTGTATTGTTTTTCTTTTTTAAGGAGAGAATTCTCAAGTGTTTTACTTCATAGAATTTTAAATTAAGAAGGAAACTTAAAGTTATTTATTAGGTATGACCAATATTGAGGGGGGAAACACTATAGTTTTAAAGGACAGATAAGGGAAATGTCAACAGGGAAAGGATGGGAAAAATGAACAAGGAGGTGAAAGAAAAATGGACAATCACCTTTGCACATATGAATGAAGGTGAAGAAGTGTGTTTAGTGGGTTTACAGGGTGCAAAGACAGATAAACTCACATATATGACACACAAAACACACAAAGATAGGATTGCCAGATAAAATAGAGGATGCCCAGTTAAATTTGAATTTCAGATGAACAACAAATATTTTTTAGTGTAAGTACATTTCATGTGATATTTGCCATATACATACACCAAAAAACTGTGTCCTGTATTTTTATTTGCTAAATCTGGCAATCCCACACACGGAGAAAGTGATACAGGGAAGCTAGAGTGAGGAAAAGTGATGGAAACAAAGAAAGGGAAGGAGTGAGACTTTTTTTTTAAATGGATTAACATTCCCTTCTGGTGGTTTCTCTGGTACCTCTAAAGACTTAAGCCACGTTGTACTTCTGCAACTACGGGTATAAAGGGAACTAAGACCTTTGTTGGCTCACCTTGACCATGCCCATCCACTCCAACAAAACCCGAGCCTAATCATTCTGGCAAGAATCAGTTAGTAACAAAGAAGTCCCAAGAAGGCCAGTCAGCAGCTGCTGCGTGGCATGTGAGCTGGGCAATTTGCTTTGCGATGGTGAAAGACTGTTTCATAATGGATGGTAAAATGATCCAACGTTGTAGGGAATATGCAGAACTCTCCATATAAGCTTCCAGAAGGAGCATTATCTGTCCATTGATTCTGAAATGCATTGTACCTGCAGCACACTCAGCAATATATGTCATTAGAAGCCAGGCCGATACAGGGTCCCAGAGACAAGAGGATGCTTTAAGCAGAGATCCTGTGTTTTTCTAAACATTAGACAAAACAAAACACATTTAAGAACAAAACAAAACAAAACAAAACCCCAAAAACTTGGGGGAACGGATATGCATATGCATATGCAGTAGAGAAGTGAAGATACTGCCACCACACTCTTTATAGGGACAGCTCAATGCTGCCTCTATAAATACGTCTGCCCTGAGGGAGCCTTTCCTCAAGGTAAGGTGGGAGTAGCTGAGAAAACAGAAGCTGGACCCTCAATGAGCAGCGGGAGCTGGTGCGTGGTTTCTGCAGTCGCCTACTAAAAAAGGCGTTGGGTCTGCAACTTGGTGACAAGCCTGTGTAACCACTGCCCACCTCTCACCACAGGATGCCTCCAACATTTGCCAAAAAGAACTTGATAATTGTGAACAAGCAACCAGGCCCAGGCCAGTTCTACCGCAGGGCCCTCCGTCCCCCAAAGTGGGTCTCTGAACTTCATCTGTAAAACAGGATCCCTTCTTTGACCCTTACCCATTGTCAGAGTGTGTCAAGGTCAAACAGATGTTAAAATTATTCCACCTGTTACTGTATGGTGTTATCCATAATAAAACATTAATACTGATAGTTAACGGTAGATGTTAATGCTGCACATCAGAATGCCACATTGAAGTTTCCCATTTCGTCTTGCTGAGCATTAAAGAATTTGCTGCAGCTGAAAATTCTTTTGAGGGTCTCAGGATAGTGTTCTATAAATACAGAGAAAATTCTGGGAGGAGTGCATCTTTGATGCAACCTTTTAAATTATTTTTATGCTGATGCTACCACCAGCAGGTGGCTTGGCTATGTAACCCGAGCCTTGGTGGCAGCAGGGAAACCACGGAGGCTGTTATTTCATTCACTGCACACATATTTCCTGAGCCACACTCAGGGCCAGGACTGCAGCCGGCACTGCTGATTCTGTGAAGGGCCAAGCAGGGTCCATCCCCAAGGAATTTACCAATGTGCAAGGAAGACAGGTGATTAAAAAAATCATCTGACGTGTGATGGTGTTTAAGATTGTGAGGTGCTTCTCTGGCATCAGTGCAGCTCTGACATGTGAGCTTTTGTTTTACAAGTTCACACTAGTTCTAAAGCCTGGAAAATGTTAGTGAAAGGAAAAAGAGCATCCCATATGCCAAGAGCACCTAACACTTTTATGGTCTTTACTGTCTGCTAAGCACTTTACGTGTATTAATTCATCAACCATAATGAAGTAGATACTATTTTAATAGAAAATGAACCAAAGACACAGGAGGTGACTTGCCCAAGGCTACACAACCTTCCAGGAGTGGGACAGAATAGGAGCACAGTCTGGCTCAGGACTTCTTAAAAAAGGGGCCACACCAGCCACACCAGGGTCCCTGTGGAAATCAGAGCATGACAGGCACCATCAGAGAAGGCCTGGCCGTTGGTTTTGTTTTCAGGCCTCCCCACACTGGCTGCTCTGGGGTTCGGGGGCATGTCCCAGCCTTCTTGGCCACAACAGCAACCCAGGAGGCAATGTGGGGCAGGGACAGAGTGCAGGTGATAAAGCCCACCCCAGGAGTCAGGGACAGAGTGCAGTGATAAAGCCCACCCCAGGAGGGTGGCTTCAGACACTCCCCTAAACACTAGCTCGCTGATCTCAGCCAGATGCAATCCCTCAGACAGACCTGCCGAAAGTGCCAGAGAGTAAGAAACGGTGGTGGATAAAACTCCAGCCCCTCACCCCTCAGGGGATGACTCTGAGGCAAGCCCCATGTAGTCTCTCAGGGGTCCCCAGCAGAACGGAGCCCAAGCTGCCCACATGCCCCTTTCTGGTTTTCCTCCCTCCCCTCCCTCATCAGGGCTTCCAGGGATCAGCTCCCAAATAAATGACTTGTGCCCAAATCCTGCTTGAGTGTCTACTTTTTGGAGAACCCCAAATTAGACGCAGAGAACTTTTGAAAGATCAAATGAGACTCTTTGGGAAGGTGGTTTTAACACCGTCAAACTACCCACAGCAAATGCCAGAAGGTCGTGATTATGAATAGTAACACAACAGCTCACTATCAAAATTGCTGTGGAAGTCTCCATTCCAAAAGGTAACTTTGGATTGTCCACCCCTTAACCCTCCCCTGCTTTTTTTCCAAGCGTGTCCTTCCAAACTGAAACTCAGCCATCACCACTGGGCCTCTGGCAGAAATGCCAAGTTCTGAGGGAAGGAGCAACAATATTTAACAGCAAAAAGAACAAGAGGCTTGGTATCATGCACTGATTCCTCATATAAGGAGGTGAGGGGTTCGCTGCCAGGAAGGAGACAGCACACAAGAAGGGACTGCTGGCTGGGGCTTGAGGGTCAGCGCTCGGGCCTCAAAGTGGCCAGGGAGGTGATCCTTTGGTGCTTCTTGTTGGTCTTGGTTCTCCTGGGAGCCAAAACTTAAAGTAACACATTCCAGAAAACTGTGTCCTAATACAGCTGCCATATTTAAGGGAAACTATGGATAAAATTGCAGCCCCAGTCAGATCATTTCAGCTAAGAACTTAAACAAGGGCGTGTGTGGGTTTTGTGAATTTGTGGGCTTTCGTTTGGAATCCTGTAGGTTCCTCACACCACCCGGGAAGTTGGTATGTTCGTGGTCGGGCCCACATTTTGCACCTGAGAACCCCGCCTTCTGAAGAAGAAGTGTAAAGCTTTAGAATATCCTTTCTTTTCAGGCATGACTGAGAAACAACGAAAATGAGATAAAACAAAAGGAAAATGAAATAAAAAGAAAAAGCACCCCACACTCTCCTTAAGGGACAGTCCCCACTGTGGGGCCTGAGAGGTAAAAGGCAGAGAAGTCCAAGGTTACAGAGGGCACTGAGAGGCAGATCTGAAGGCTGCCCAGCTCCTGTGGCTCAGTGGGGTGCCAGCCGGACCTGCACCCCGCACCTCCACATGCCAGAGCACGGAAGAAAGGAACAGCATGACATTGGCTTCACAAGGTTCCCCGAGCCTACCAGATCAATCACTTCACTACTGCTCTTATCCAGGCCAAACAGGTCAAACCTGGCACTGCCAGTAAAGGGAAACTTTTTATGTGCCTTGAACACAAAACTATATTATTCATCTTACAGAAAGTCAAGGCCGTGGGGGTCAGAGGGAAGCAGCCCTCAGTGCCTGCGGTAAGGAGAAGCAGCCCTGAGTTTTCCCAGAGGTGATGCCAGGAAGGAGACAACACAAAAGAAGGACTGTGTTGTGTGCCCCCTTGAGTCACCCCATTGATTGGTGCTTCTCCGCTTTTCCCATCTCAACCCTCAGTAACAGGGCTCACTTTCTGCAGAGATTCCTGTGGAGAGTAGCATGCTTCCCTGTGTGAGTCTGAATATCCATGGTGGTCTCTAAGGTTTGAAGGAGCCCCCGGGTGACTGTGAAGTGATCTCCCGAGAGGGAGGCTGATGATTCAATGACAATACTTAGCCAAGAAAAGGAAGAGGAGGTTGGACTAAAGTGATGCTCCCAAGAAGGTAAAGAGGAGCTAAGAGACATGATTTGCATGCTGGTAAGAAATCACTGGAATGAAAATAGGAAAAACCTGTCTGCCAAAGAGACACCAGGAAATGGCCTTCAAGACTAGTGCTGAGAGAGTCCCAGAGAAAAGGAAGTTGCTGATCTCTGTCCTGCCCCCACCTCTACTGTCCACATTCTCCTGAGGGCAGCCTCTCCTGGCAGGGAGATGGGAGGCTACCTGATAAAATCCCACAGAGGTGAACAGAACTGACAACAAAGTAGGGCTTGGGACAGCTAAATGTGAGCATTTACTTCATTCCCTGAGACAGAGATGAGAACCCCAACGAGATGAGCCCCAACCCAGGATTTGGGGGAAAAGGTAGAGGGGATTGCCCTTATGTATTGGGCATGTATCAGACACCATGTAGATGTTTTTAAAACATCATTTCAGTTCATTTCTTTACACCCCATGAGGTATTATTATTTTCATAATATGAGGAAAGTGGAGGTCCAAGAGGATTTTTCCAGCTTCCAGTAAGTACTAAGCTCTGGAGCCAGGTCCACAGGACATGGAATCCGGCCTTTCCTTTCTTGGCTCAGGTGTCTCCACCCAGCATCGGCCTTTCCTTTCCAAGCTGAGGGGGGTCCCCTCGAGTCACCCCATTGATTGGTGCTTCTCCGTTATTCCCATCCCAACCCTCAGTAACAGGGCTTGCTTTCCACAGTGATTCTGGTAGAGAAGGGCATGCCCCACTGTGTGGGTCTGAACCTCCATGGTGGCCTGTAAGGTTTGAAGGAGCCCCCTGGGTGCCTGTGAAGTGATCTCCTGAGAGCGAGGCCGAGGAGGGCTGTCACCCACCCCACCCACCCTCATGGGCCTCAGTGACACACTCTCCCACTTGGGAAAAGGCCCCAGATCGTGGTTCCTAAACTACATCTTCCATTCATTCGCCTTCATAAATGTCCTTTCCATCAAGTCTCCAAAGTCAAATGTAATTTTACAACAACCATTACATTTAGTTTTTACTTCTTTTAGGAATTTCCTATGAATAATATTTTATTTTTTAGAACAAAATTTAGGTTAAAGTTATGGTTGGAAACTATGGTGCCTCTCCACTAAAGTAACACTTCCACATTCATGAAAACATGCTTTCTTCCAGTGTTACTGTCTGAGCAAACACTAGACATGGTTTATGATTAGTCATATGAATGAGTTCCCTAAGAAGTTTTAAATTTTGGGGTAATTACTGTTCTTTTATCCTTAAAGACACACCCTACTTTCTAATAAAAAGCACCCCCCCCAAAACAAACAAACCAACCAGAGGAAAATACAACAAATTCCTCTAATAATTCTTAGCGTTTAAATAATTATTAACCTCTGTGCTAAATTTAATTTTCTAGACAACTCCATCAACTGACATTTTTCAGTTCTGAACATACATCGATCTATGTGAAAATCTTTCACAGGCACAACAGATACTTCTTTTCCATTTAACAATCGTCTCTTGATAGTTCAGGTTGTGTTCTTCTTTAACAATGATATATATATATATATATACTTTGAAGCTACAACATACACTTTCCAAACTATTTCCAACTATTTCCACGCCCAGAGGTTTTGCCTCAGAGTTGGTTTTAAAACTCCTTTCCCCTCACCACCCTGTGGAATCCTTCAACAATACAGTCCTAAGAGGCATTTAATCAGAAGAGGGAACACCGAAGGTGAAAATTCTTCCCTGTCTGGGTGACCTTGGCTTTATGAGTTGGTGACTGAGAGAGCTTTGCTTAAACAATTCCCACAATGTCCTCTGCACTTTGAGGAGGAAACAACAGCCAGTGCAAAGTGTCCTTGTCCCAGGGCAGAGAGCAGTAAAAACAACAGTGTCACAAAGCTCTGTTTGTTATCTGTGTTCACACTTGGTCTCAAGGTTTATTAAAATAAAAAGTAGCAGAGGAGTTTGAGGTGGTAAACCTTGCAGTTTTCCTGACATTCTAGTTCAAAGTCGCTTGTATCAATTCTCATTCTTAGGAGAAAACAAATCATTCCATGCATTAACTCAATGATCAGATATGATACTTCGGGCTGTAGAGAAGTGGAGCTAAAAAAATCTTAACATTAATCCCTAGAAAATCAGGAGACAGATTGTTGGGGGAGGGTGCGGGGGTGGAGGTTACAAATCACACTGACACCTACAAACAGAATTTCAAGCAGAGGTCCTGTGCCTCTAGACAAAATGACCACAAATACCCTACATAGATCTTTTTTTCCTAGTTAAAAATCATATTATATTTGGTCTCAAACACCCATCTGAATCAGTGAAAGCATGCTGCATAACTCCCTCCCTGGTTTTGCCAAATTACTTATATTTTGCATTAAATGTGGGGTTTTTGGTGACTGTTTTTTTAAAAACCAACCTTTTTTTATTTTGGAAAAATGTTCACATACACAAAAATTGAAAGAATAGTATAATAAGCCCCCATGTACCATCCAGCTTCGACACTTAATAACTCACAGCCATTATTGTTTCATCTCTTCTCACACTTTCCCTCTCCAAATCCTAGCATGTTTAAAACATATACCCAACATTGGTGTCATCATAAATATTTCAGTGTACATAAAAGAAAGGAATTCTTAAAAACATAACCAGAATATTATTGCAAAAAGTTAACTATAAAATTAACAATAACATTAACAAGTGTCTTTATATCAAACCAATATCCCATCAGTGCTCAAATTTCCCTGGGCCATATAGGTTTAAATGAATGTCTGACAAAGGTGGAGAAAGACCAAGCCATGGCATTTGAATCATAGCATCCCAGCATTGACACAAGGCCTACAGAACATCTTTTTTCCTTTAGACAGGAACTCGTAACTGGGCAATTTACTAAACCTTCCAGGGGAACCTGTGCCCTTCCCCCAGGCAGCCTCTTGGACTGCGGCTGCCGAAACTGTCTCTGAAACGACAAACTCAACAGCAGCTGAGAAAACAAGCCTCCTGAATGCTTTAAATACTTCAGCCAGGCTGCCATTTCACTAGAGTGGATACTAGAGGACACCCCCAGATTGTCACGCTCCCAGCTCACCCAGCAGTGACCGTCACCGGCTGAGGCCACACCACCCTAATTTGTGGCTGATTCTAGACATCTCCTTCTACACCCGTGCACTCAGGCCCACTCAAAGCAGTCCAAGGCACAAAAGAGGGCAGAAGGCAAACCATTTAACTCAGAATCATGCTACAGGAGCAGCTACTGGCAGAGTGGATTAGAACACTCGGAAGCCTGGAAGTGGTAACTTCTGCCCATTTGCCTTTGGATTATGTTCAGGCTGCTGGCCTGACTGTCCACTTCGGATAAGGCCCCCAGCCTTGATCTTGACTTCTGGTTTCTCATCCCTGCCCCGCAGACCATAGGGACCTTTGCCCTCAACTTGTCAGTCCCATATCTGTTATTTTCTTGTTTGTTTTCTGATTTCTAGATAATACTAACTACCTACTAGCAGGCATTTGATAAAGAACAAATGCTATTGTTTTCTTACCAGATTCCCACACAACCCCCTAATTCATTCATTTAGCACATATTTACCAAACATGTCTACTCCATGCCAGCCACTGCTTAAGGGATTAAACATGTATACTGTAAGCAACACAGACAAAAATCCCTGTCTTCATGGGGTTTCCATTCCAGGGGCAATGTACCCTAGGGAGGCCTATTATCATTCCTATTTTCAGATGAGGAAACTGAGGCTCAGAGTTATTGCATAATTTGCCTGACATCCTATCAATGTCCAATCTGTGTGACTCTAAAGCCCACTTGCTTTTGTTTTTTGTTTTTGTTGCTAACACACCACACTGCATCTTCTGTCGTGAGAAGGCCTCATTAAAATGGAAATCTATTCCCACCATGTACAAAATGGGTATACTGTGTTATTTGTGAGTTCTTAAACATCTTTATTTAAAGCAAAGGTAGAGAGTCCATTCTCTTTGAAAACAATACCAAATTGCAATAGAAAAGATTGCCCCAAAGGACACTTAAAGCCTTTTTAAATAATAATATCCAAGTGTCAAATTTTGCTATCCCTATATTTGATGCTTCTGATATAACTGTATTTGATTGCTCTGTAACACATTCTTACTAAAATTTGAATGTGTTTATGGTGTTCTGACACAACACAACATATAATGTGTTCTGGCTTTCAGGGCTTAGGCAGCGTAAGATGTAAAGGAGTGGCTGGTTAGCTCCAAGTGGGTTTGTCTTGTGAGTTACATCTTGGTGGAATTCATTAGTTCAGGAAGTAATGCTATGTTCTGCTATGGGCGAGGTACCGACCTAGGCACAGACCCCCTGTCTCTGAGTCATTCACTAACTGTTGTGTGACCCCTGGCCCCATGACTCACCTTTCTCTGGCCTGTTCTAGAGAGAGCTAAAAGGAATCCTTAGCAAGGCACAAACCTGCTCCCAATGCTCACAGAAGCAAGCCTAGGAAGATGAAAGGGGACTAATTCAGAAGACGAGGGACTCTTTAAACAAGAGACTTCAAGGATCCCAAGTGCAGGAGATACTTAACGAAGAGGCAGTGCCTGCTGCAAAGTTCTGGTCTGGGAATAAGAACTCAATTCTACTCTCAGCACTTCCATGACGCAGAAGTGGTCACTGACAAGCCCAGGCTCCTCAGATTTGGGTTTCAAACTCTTCAGAGGCAGGGACCCAGCAATTCTGTGCATCAAAAGCTCAGTACATTTGCAAGATGACCTGGTCAAGGTTAAGGACATGGTCTGCTAAAATCGAGGGGCATTTGCTATCCCCACTGTGTGCCCAGCATCGTCAAATGCTGTAACCCTGTCTTTCCAAGCCCATCAACCACCCAGCTGTAAACTAAAAACAAGACAAAACTGAGTTCCCTTGCATTGTATTTGCTTCTTTAATGGTGATCCTCTGCTGTTAAATCAAGGGTTTTATTCAGAGGGTGACAAGTAGGGAAAACAATGGAACCACATAGGAAAAAAGCTAAAGTGAAAAGGAAAGAGCAATCTCAGGAGGAAACTTGGGGATACAGGAAGAACACTAGAAGCTCAGTTCTAGGTTTGGGGAGCAGGGACCCTCAACAGCCTGGCTTTTCGATTCCGAGGGGTAGATGCAATCCTTGAGAAGGGTGCTGGCACAGGGAATCGACTGAGTGGTTCGTAGCAGGGACACCATTCTGCCAGCATCAACCCACGGCTCTGCCAGATGCTAGCAGTGTGACCAGGGTAAGCCACTTTAGCACTCGGTGCCTCAGTTGGCTCATCCATAAAATGAGAACAATGCTACTTGCCACAAAGAGTCGCTGTGAGCATTACCTCAATTAATAAGTACTGTGCACTCAGAACGATGCAAAGCACTCAGTAAGTGCTATAGTAGTGCAGGCTGCTGCTCAAGCCACCTGTGCTCATATCTGGAGAACACAGAGCACAGGGGTTAAGCATTTAGGCTCAGCATTTGGAGAGCCTGGGAGGAAACCAGTCCCTATCACTCGCTGGCTGTGTGACACGGGGCCCATTAGCAACCTCTCTGTTTCCTCGTCTGTAAAATGGCACTATCGGTGCCCACCTCGTTGGATTGTTGTAAATACGAATTTAGATAATCCATGTTAAGTGCTTAGCACAGTAACCTGTACACAACAGCAATTCCATGGATGCCACCTATTATTATTATGTATTATTATTATATGAGCCAACTCAGCCAACAGGTAAGTGATCATTCTTTTTTTTTCAACCTTTTTAAAATCTAATTATAAAAATAATATATGCACCATGTAGATATCTGAGAAAATGCAGAACCATACATAGAAGAAAATAAAAATCCCCCCAAACCCCTACCCCACCCCAGTGATGACATGTGTCCTATTTCCTGACATTCTTCATCAGATAATGCAGGAATGAGAAGCTCACATACAATTTTGTTTTGTTTTGATTTATATAATTGACATCACATTGCCTATATGTATCTTGTTTTTTTCACTTCATTTTAACTGCCTTTTCATTAAATATTCTAGGAAAAGATGACTTTACTGCTGTCAACACCCCACTGCAGAACTGTGCTTGGAGGGTCCAGGCACCCCTTGTCCCCTGCTTGCAGCTTTCCCTGCTCGGTCTGGGCCAAGCATGAGCAGCTTGAATCATTTCTGGTTCTTTGCTCCCTCAACCAGGGCAGGAATGTAACTGCCAGCAACCACCTGTCATTAGTAGTCTTTTCCCTTTTTAAGTCAAGAAAGGGAAAGAAGGAAGGAACAGTTTAGGGGAATGGGTACATGGCCCCAAAGATTCCAGGCTCCAAACCCCAGCGCCCCTCCTAACCAAAACCACGTACTTAGGACAAGAGAAACTAGGAGGATGCGGAGGAAATGATTTATGGCTGTGTTCTAGGAATTGTTACTTATACTGTAATTTAAAAAGAATTCAAAGGCAAAGAGCCAGAAGGTTTAGGTATAAGATAAAGCTCTGGCTAGCAATCACTGCTAAAGAAAAGGGCCTGAGGCTCCTTGGTACCAAAGCCAGCATCAACTTCTTGCTGTATCCCTCAGCTCAGATGCTGCGTGAGTGTGGTTTATGCTCCTGGATGCCTACAAGATTTGATAAAGGCCTTTAACAAGCGCTCACAGGCGTTCGATGCCAAGCCCCAGGCGTTATGAGAGCGTCATCACGGCCGTCTGCACACCACAGCAAGCCTTACCCTTTTTGTTCCTGCCACCCCTCCCACTGCACAGTTGTGAAAAAAGAAACACATTTAAATACCATCCTGAATGGCCCTTTGAAAGTGTGAGTGGCAGGTCCGGCCACACCTCTCACCCTTACAGACCAAGTAAATCCAGTGCCAAGACTGGTATGTTTTTCACTGAAGCTGTGTCACTGCTCCCGCTGCAAACTGGTAAAGGAGAGGAGGGAGAATCAAACTTTTAAAATTACTTGCAGACAATGATGAAGTTTCGCAAGCTGTTAGGCAGAGACCAGAAATCAATTTAATACTATCCTAACAGATTGGCTTAATGCAATGTCTCAGAGGCCGCTGTCCACCTTGACAAACGTCTGCA
Source organism: Choloepus didactylus (assembly GCF_015220235.1). Taxonomy (NCBI): domain Eukaryota; kingdom Metazoa; phylum Chordata; class Mammalia; order Pilosa; family Megalonychidae; genus Choloepus; species Choloepus didactylus. Next base: position 139,613,217 of record NC_051311.1, on the reverse strand, counting down.
ATCCCTCATTAGCAACACTAACCAAAGCATGTGAGTGCCAGGAGAACCTGAGTGACAGCGTTTAAGATTTTTTAAGCCTCTCATTATTCCAAGTAAACCAGTAAACATGCAAATGACCTGCTCCAGAATATAGAGTAATATGCAATTCTGCTAAGCCCCTTCCACTTATTGCACCCCACACTTGCATTTTTTTTTAAGCCATAGCAATCACAAAACTCTGAAAAAGACTCTCATGGGACTTCAGATAATACTGCATTTTTCACATTTTCTTTTGCAGATTGACATGTTTCTCTATACCACATGAGCCCATGCATGCTAGAGATGGTGGGAAAACTTCCTCATGTAAGCCACAGCTGATATTTCCTACCACTTGAAAGTCAACCTTGCTCGTGAATCATGTAATCCTTATACTGCAAGGAGGAAAATTATGCCACTGCCATTCCTGAGTGAAGACAAAGACTGGGAAACAGTCATGAGGAACCAGAGACTGTGAGCCCTGATAGGCTTCTCGTGGCACTGCAGTAGTTTCCTTCTTAGAGTTCTGCTCTTTATTATTTTTTCAATGACTACAGGATTGCGACAATTTTGATATTGTTATTGGATTTTAAAGGGATGAGACAAAGGAGTAGGGCTCAAAAGACAGGGAAATGGGGAGACAGGAGAGAAGGGAAAACAAGATGGAACAACACAAAATAAAGAAACAAAACAGCAGGCCCACTCAGCCCTTCTCCTGTTCTACAGTCTTGATATTAGAGAAGAGGAACATCACAGAAGAGGAGGAGACAAGAGGAGGGCGTGAAGCAGGGGAGGGATAAACCAGTTCCCCTGGACTGATCCCCGACATTCCAGGGTTAAGGTGAGGTCTCATGGATGGGTTTCATTCCAGAGGATCAGAAACATCACACAAAATGCCCCCATCCCTGCAAAGATTGCATATAGTAAAATCTGACATGCTGGCCCATGAGCATAGATGTTTAGAATCCTGAACTCTGGTTATGAAGAGGTTTAATTCCATTTCCTAGCTCCATCCATAGTTATTCATTCATTTATTCACACACATTCATTCATTCAGCCAATGAGCTGAGTGCCTATTGTGAGTCAGACATGACAATACTAAAGGGCACAAAACCTAAAATGCAGACCCCAATCAAATAAAAACTGGTAACTGCTATGAAGGAGGGTTTTAAAAGTTGGTTCTAAAAGTCATTCATAGGGTGACCTGTCAGTGGGGGGTGGGAGGAGATGTTGCTCTGAGGAGGTGACATCTGGGCTGAGACGGGCAGAGGGAACCTTCCAGGCAGAAGGAACGGCTACAGTAGTCCTGAAGTAGGAGGGTGCCTAGTGGGTGTCAGGGCACGGAGACACCAGGAGTGGGGCGCAGCGTGAGAGGCAGGCAGGGGCCAGCCATGCAGGGCCGAGTGGCCACAGGGAAGAGAGTGATGGGAAGGATCTGGAAGGTGAAGCAGGGGCGGGACCTAATCTGACCACAGCAGACAAGATCCCTGCCTGCTGGTGGCGAACGGAAGGCTGAATGAGGACAGCTGTCTTGTAGGACAGATGTTGGTAAACTTTTTCTGCAAGGGGCCAGAGAGTAAATATTGTAGGCTTTGTGGGCCAAGAGCAAAATTAAGGATATTATACATGTAGTTATGTAACAGGAGAGAAGACAGATTCCCACACATTTTTTGTTGACAAAATTCAGAATATAATAACATTGGAGTATAATTTTCTGTAATGTAGGTCTACTAGTGAGAAGAATGGAATTCTTTCGGGGGGATAACATTTCACTTAATTGGTGTTCTGCCACTGCAGAGCAAAGCAGCCATTATGGAAATGAATGTGTATGGCTATGTTCCAATAAAACTTTATTTATGGACACTGAAGTCTGAATGTCATAGAATTTTTACGTGTCACAAAATATTCTTCTTTTGATTTCTTTTCAACCATTTTGATAATGTAAAAACCTTAGCTCTTAGGCTGTACAGACACTGGCAGCAAGCCGGATTCAGCCTGTGGGCTGTAGCTTGCCGACCCCTGTTGTAGAACGTCCCACATTCTGGGTGTATTGAATTGTTTGCTCATGAGTAGATTCATTTCTGGCATATTATTACAGGGCGATGCCATGTACTTCTCGCTCCATCATGGCAAAAGGCTGCTGATGTGGGGTTATTCTGTTACTGGAGATAGTCAGTTTGATCCATTTTAAAGGTACATTTTCCCCTTTGTAATTAGAAGTGATCCATGAGGCAATGCTTGAGATCCAGTTCCCCAACAAACTTGCCCTCTGTGGTGTTAGTTTCCATGAATGATCCTGGCCTGAATCGATCATTATATTGGAAGTTACAAAATAATTTTCAGTATGAATTTTGATGGCTGCTTAGTATCCCATTTTATGGATTATGCAATAGTTTATTTAATCTCCTGGTATTAAAAATTTAGATAGTTTCTTTTTCTTTCTTTTTTGTTTTTGTTGTATGCAATGCATTCACTAATCTCTGAGGCTAAATGTTTCTGTACGTCTAGGATTATTTACTTAAGAAAAAATTGCTTGAAGTGAAACTATCATAGAGTATATCCAAGTTTTAAGGGTTTTGATCTATATTGAGAAATGGTGGTGTAGGGAGTTATACCCATCTTTGCTCCCACTAGGAGTTGTAAGTGCCTGGTTCCTAAGCCAACATTTAAACCTTACCATCACCAAAGTGACAGGTGAAAATGGTTTCTCATTGTTTTAATTTGTGTTTATTCAACTGTTGTGAGGTTGAAAGTTTTGCATTTCTTCCTCCAATTATATTCCTATGACCATTTTCTCTTCATTCTTCCTGAATTGATCTGTAAGAGCAATTAGACTAAAAGCCTTAACTCTTTTCCTTTAATATTCATTATAAATATTTTCCCCAGATTGTAGATACATATGCATTTTCTTAAATATTAAAGTTTACATGGTTCTTTTCCTTTTACATTGACCTAATTCTCCATGAGATCGATGGCAAATTTTTTGTTATTTTTTTTTTAAGAATTTGGGAGGGAATGCAAAAAATTAACCAAATATAGAATTATTTTTATGAGCTTAAGCATCTTTAAATAAAAGAACTCCCAAATGAAATAAAGTTTATTATCAGAATTCCAAATTCTCTTCTGATGTTTGCTATTGCATATGTTATAGAGCTGATTTCATTATGTACAAATGTGTGCTTTTTAAGCCATCAATTCATATCTACTTTTTCATAATCAGAATAATTATAATTACAATTTTAATTAACTGTATGGCATAATGCAACTTTTAATTAACAAAGTATGACACAATACATTTCATTCAGTTCTCAGAAACCAATTGAGATCTATTTTTTCACTAGAATAAAGTGCACTGCTATGTACATCCTTCTATAGACCCTTGTTAGCTCTTCTATGGTTAAATTTTAAAGCAGTCTCAAAAATAAAACTACTAGATTCCAAGGGGAAAACTATGATTCAATGAAGTTTACTGCTTTCTACCAGAAAGCCTCATTCAATATTGCATCCCAGATATTTGTGTGTCACCAGCAATGTTTAAAGGTGTTTATTATCCCAAATCTCCAGCAACGAGGGTTTTGATAAATTTATTCATTCCGGCTAACTTTTTGGGTGTCTTACAGTATTTAAAATGGTTATAAGTTGCACTTCTTCAATGCCAGCAGCATGATATTTTCTTGAATGTTTCCTTCACTTATAAACCGTTACCTCCTTTCATTCCTTGTGGGGTAAAATTCAGCAGTGGGAACTAGGCACTTGCTCCCATTCCTTCTAGACATTGGTTAGAAAGCTCTCATGAGTAATTACCCCCTAGGTGCTTTCTTTCCCATTGGACCATCCTCTCCTCAAGGACAGGCCAAGGTTCAGGCAGACCCATGCCCTGGCACCTCAGATGGGGTCCCTGTGCCAAGCTCAGGCCAAAGGGGAGGGCATCGCAGACACACCCTCGCCCTTACTGGAGCGTGCAGCAGGGGCCCGGGCTCTGCCTTCACCAACAATACTCCCCATGGTCATGAAATCCGGGACCTGGGGAGAGGGCTGCACCCCAGAGCAATGGCAGGCAAGCTTCTATTCTTGGCTTGGCTGACTTGGTGCAGATCATCCCTTGGGGGGCTGCTTGTGTGCTGCCGGATCCTTCACCTCCTGCTGGAAACAGGAGCTGCTGTCCTCCTGCCTGACCTCCCCGCTGACGCTGTGGCACGGGAAAGGAGGGTGTGAGAAGTGCTCCAGGCTTTCCTTAAGGGAAAGGTGTGCAGGAGGCAGTGTGCACCAGCGGTCTTCCAAAACGGTTGAGGGGTGGAGTGATGCTTGTCTCCCGGGGGACATTTGGCAATGTGTGGAGACATTTCCGACTGTTCCAAAGGAGGGGGTGGGGATCAGAGGCCAGGGATACTGCTAAGCATCCTACAATGCTCAGGACAGCCCCCCACAACCACAGTTATCTGGCCCTAAGTGGCAGTGTGGCGAGATTGAGACGAAACAACTGTCCTCTGCATCCTCCCCACACCGCCCCGCCCCGCCCGCACCTCCCGCACCGCCCCCACAGCCCCCACTGCCCCAAACCAAAAGATTAAACCGTGAGTATCCAGCAACGCAAACAGAAATAGACTGTTGACAGAGAAACCTCATTGAGAGATGTATATTTCATTGGGGTGTTTCATCAGACACTTATCTTGCTCAAGGGCAGAACTGGGGGATAGAAGCCCAAGATCTCGTCATCATCCAAATGACACAATGGAACTGGGAATTGAAGCACCCCGTGGGCTGTGCACTTCCAGCACAGAAAATTGGAGGCTCTCCTGGGACGTCTCCAGTGAGGCAGGAGTCAGTAAGGAGGTCCAGGAAGCCTGTGCCAAGCAGCAGGAACTAGAGGAGGATCATGTAGCTCTCAGTAGACCACACTGAGGGGAGGGGAGGTCTGCAGAGGAGTGGGGGACAGAAAACCCTCCGGCCAGAGAAAAACCCCAGACCAGGCTGGTTTGGAAAGAGACTGCCAGAACCAGCAACCTAAGGCACCACCTGCCACAGAGAAGTTGGTGGTGGCTGGTTCTGAACATTTAAAACCTTCTGCTCCAGCATTTTCAAGCAGCTTATGTGCAACGTGAAGCAAACTGAAAAGCAGGTCTTACCAGAGGCGCTGGTGGGGGGGGGAGGGGGAGGAGCTCCCAGAGGAGGGGGAGGGGGAGGCAGAGGAGGCGGCGGTGGCGGTGGCACTGGCATATGTCACAGCGTTGGTGTCCTTTGCTTATGAATGATCCCAAGGGAGTGGTTTCTGCTCTGAAAAAGAAAAAAAGGGACAGTTTAAATGTCACTATTTGTACACAGACAGCCCATGGCACACAGACATACGCATATTACAGATACTTTCATTCTTTCACTTGTTCATTAGTTCAGTCAATAAATACTAAGTGCCCACTGTGAGGCAGGTACTGTGTTAAGTGTTGGCGATTGAAAGAAGCAGCCAGACTCTAGAGAAAATTAAGTATACACTGGTAGAATTTAGCTATTTTTGTCTCAATGTAACCAGAATATCTACATAGCAACACCTTACTCCATAATGATTTTTCCATATGACGGGATCCTACCTCTTTAACATCAAATTGTCAGTTTTATCATTTTCGATGCGATTTTAAAATATTCTGTACATAACCCTCATTTTCCTAAGCAGAGCCAACGGAATGAAATTTCACCTTCTCTGCCTGTCTCCGATGCCAGCCTCCAGCCAGGCCCGGCCAGGGTGGCAGTCACTAGCCTTCCCTTCCACTGTTGCCTCTTACTTTCCTTGCGGCTCTTGTGTCATTTCTACACCTCCCTCGGAGTGGGGTTGGGGGGCAGGCCGTGGCCCCACTCCTCTCCCAGGACTTGCATCTGATATTTGCTACCCAGGGGTTTGGGGTATTTTTCTGCAAATGTGGTTGGTTCTGTTTCAAGTAGTTAAAATTATAAGGTGTCTGATCTCCAGATAATGCGTTATTTCCCTGCGATGTGTGCCTATGTATGTGTCTATATCAGGACACACCACAAGGGCTTAAAACCCATATTAAAAGGAAAACCTCACAGCTTACAAAAATGAGGACGATCTATACAAGAACCGAAAGACAGTTTAAGCAGGAACTGAAATAAACATCAGATGTAGGTGAGCAGGGGTGAGTCTGTGTTCCTGACAGGAAGGCCAGGGCAAGGCTTGTGCCTCTGCTTATTCATCTCTAAAATCCTACTGCATTCGTATTTATTTCATGTTAACATTTTTATCTCCACAGAAACAAAAGGCAATTATATAACACGGTGCTTTATCCACTAGGCCTCAAGGAACTTCTTAACATAGTACACTGGATTTTACTTACTTAATTTATGTTAGTTCACTTCATGTTTTTATATAGTGGCTACCGTGTGCCAAGCTAATCTTATTAACTTCCACAACAATCCTCTAAGGTCAGCAGTATTATTCCCATTTTTATAGGTAAGGAAAAGGATGTTCAGAGATGTTAAGTACCTTGCCAAATTCACCTGAGATTTGAACCTTAGTTTATTAGGCTCTGAAGTCCAGCTTCTCTTCAGCAGGGTTAAAAGTTCTCCCAAATTGTATTAAACTTGGAAAGGGTATAAAATATATTTATAAGTGTAGCTTTTTGTAGAAGGAGTACATCAAAATTTTCTTTGGATTTCCAAGGAGTTTCAAGAGCTGATCACTGTACAAGATCACAGTTTTCTTAAAGTACTCCCCTGAAGGAAGTGATCTGAAAATTACTGGGTCACTGTCTCTTTTCTAGACATTAAAATAAAAACAGAAAATCTAGGGGAAAAAAAAGACTCATCTGAGCCCACAGCACAAAATGATAGTAACATTGATGACGGAGATCCTTTTTCCTGGTAGACGCAGTTTTATCTTATTTTATTATACAATCTAATATACACAACAACACAAGGCAGACAAAACAGCATTTTACTGGCTGACTGCCAAAGCAACTTGGAGTCAAGCCCAATTTAGATGGAACAAACATAAATTATGAGTCATTTGCATTTTAACACTTTCATAGATGGCCCTTGGTATATTCTTTTTTATTTAATTTTTTAATTAGAGAAGCTGTAGGTTTACAGAAAAATCATGTAAAATATATAGCAGTCCCAAATACCCCACACCCTTATTATTAACTCTTTGCATTAGTGTGGTTCCTTTGTTACAACTGATGAAAGAATATTAAAATTGTACAATTAATCATAGTCCATGGTTTACATTGAGGTGTATTTTTTTTCCAATATACCACCCTATTATTAATACCTTGCATTAGTGTGGTATATTTGTTGTAATTCATGAAAGAACACTTTATAATTGTATTATAACTATAATCCATCATTTACACTGTGTTGTACAGTCCTATGTTTTATCTTTTAATTTTTATTCTAGTAACATATTTAAGACCTAAAATTCCCTCTTTAAACCACATTCACATATATAATTCAGTGCTGTTAATTACACTCAAAATGTTGTGCTACCATCACCACTATCTATTTCCAAAATTTTACAATCACCTCTAACAGAAATTCTGTACAAATTAAGCATTAACTCCCCATCTCCTACCGAACCCAACCCCTGGTAACCTATATTCTAAACTCTTACTCTATGAGTTTGCTTCTTCTAATTATTTTAGATCAACAAGATCATACAATATTTGTCCTTTTATGTCTGGTTTATTTCACTCAATAATGTCTTCAAGGCTCATCCATGTGGTTGCATTAACCAGAACTTCATTCCTTTTTAATGCTGAATAATATTCCATTGTATGTACATACCACATTTTGTTTGTCCATTACTGGTTGATTGACACTTGGGTTGCTTCCATCTTTTGGCAATTGTGAATAGTACTGCTATGAATATCAGTGTGGAAATATCTGTTTGAGTTCCTGCTTTCAATTGTTTTGGGTATGTACTTAATAGAGGGATTGCTATGTCATATGGTAATTCTGTACTTAGCTTTCTAAGAAACTGCCAAACTGTATTCCACAGTGGCTGCATCATTTTACATTCCCACCAGCAATGAATGAGTGTTCCTATTTCTTCACATCCTCTCTAACACTTGTACTTTTCTGTTTTATTAATAGTAGCCATTCTAGTGGGCGTGAAATGGTATCTCATTGTTGTTTTGATTTGCATTTCCCTAATAGCTAATGATGTTGTAAACAACTTTTCATGTGCTTTTCAGCCATTTGTAAATCTTCTTTGGAGAAGCTTCTATTCAAATCTTTTGCCCATTTTTTAATTGGGTTGTCTTTTTGTTGTGGAGTTATAGGATATCTTTATATATTGTGGATATCAAACCCATATTAGATATGTGGTTCCCAAATATTTTCTTCCATTAAGCAGGTTTTCTTTTCACTTTCATGATAAAGTCCTTTGATGTACAAGTTTTTCATTTTGATGAGGTTCCATTTATCTATTTTGTTGTTGTTGTTTGTGCTTTTGGTGTAAAGTCTAAGAAACCATTGCCTAATACAAGATCCTGAAGATGCTTCCCTACATTTTCTTCTAGGAATTTTGTTGTCCCATTTCTTATATTTAGATCTTTGATCCATTTGGAGTTAATTTTTGTATATGGTGTGAGGTAGGGGTCATTTTTCATTCTTTTGCATATGGATATCCAGATCCTCCAGCACCATTTGTTGAAGAGACTTTTCTTTCCCAATTGAGTGGACTTGGCAGCATTGTTGAAAATCAACTGGCCATAGAGCTGAGGGTTTATTTCAGAACTCTCAATTAGATTCCATTGGTTTATATGTCTATCTTTGTGCCAGTACCATGCTGTTTTGGTCACTGTAGCATTGTAATAAGCTTTAAAGTCAGGAAGTGTGCATCCTCCAACTTCATTCTTTTTCAAGATGTTTTTTGCTATTCAGAGCCCTTTACCCTTCCAAATAAATTTGATAATTGGCTTTTTCATTTCTGCAAAGTAGGCTGTTGGAATTTTTATTGGGATTGCATTGAATCTGTCAATCATTTTGGATAGAATTGACATCTTAACGATATTTAGTCTGCCAATCCATGAACATGGAATGTCCTTCCATTTATTTAGATCTCCTCTGATTTCTTTTAGCAAAGTTTTTTAGTTTTCCATGCATAAGTCCTTTACATCCCTAGTTAAATTTATTTCTGGATATTTGAGTCTTTCAATTTGCTTTGAAAATGAAATTTTTTTTCTTGATTTCCTCTTCAGATTGTGCATTACTAGTGTATAGAAACACTACTGATTTTTGAAAGTTGATATTGTACCCCACCATTTTGCTGAATTCATTTATTAGCTCTAAATCATTGACATAGATTTTTCAGAACTTTCTATATATATGGTATCATGTCATCTGTAGATAGTGAAAGTTTTACTTTTTCCTTCCCAATTTGGATGCCTTTTATTTCTTTTTCTTGCGTAACTGCTCTGGCTAAGATTTCCAGCACAATGTTGAATAACAGTGGTTACAGTGGACTTCCTTGTCTTGCTCCAGATCTTAGAGGGTAAGTTTTCAGTCTTTCACCATTGAGTGTGATGTTAGCTGTGGGTTTTTCATATATGCCTTTAACATGTTAAAGACGTTTCCTTCTATTCCTATCTAAGTGTTTTTATCAGTAAAGGATGCTGGATTTGGTCAAATGCCTTTCTGTATCAAATGAGATGATCATGTGGTTTTTTTTCCCTTCATTCTGTTAATGTGGTGTGTTACGTTAATTGATCTTCTTATGTTGATCCACCCTTGCATACCTGGGATAAAACCCACATACCTGGGATAAAACCCTTGCATACTGGGATAAAAAAAAAAGGTGTATAATTCTTTTAACATGCTGTTAGATTCAATTTGCAAGTATTTTATTGAGTATTTTTGCATTGTATTCATAAAAGAAATTGGTCTGTAATTTTTTCTTGTAGCATCATTATCTGGCTCTGATATTAGGGTGATGTTGGCTTCATGGAATGAGTTAGGTAGTGTTCCTCTTGTTGAATTTTTCTGAAGAGTTTGAGCAGGATTGCTCTTCATTTTTTTTTTTTGAAATGGTTGGTAGAATTCACTTGTGAAGCCATCTGGTCCTGGGCTCTTCTTTGTTAGGAGGTTTTTGAGGACTGATTCAATCTCTTTACTTATAACTGGTTTGTTGAGATCTTCTATTTCCCCTAGAGTCAGTGTGAGTTGTCGTGTGTTTCTAGGAATTTGTCCATTTCATCTAGATTATCTAATTTGTTGGCATACAGTTGTTCACAGTATACTCTTATGATCCTTTTTATTTCTGTGGGGTCAGTAGTAATGTCCCCCTTCTCACTTTTAATTTTATTTATTTGTATCTTCCCTCTTCTTTTTCTTTTTTTTTTTCTTTTACTTTTTCAGTCTAGCTAAGGGTTTGCCAGTTTTACTGAGCTTTTCCAAGAACCAACTTTTGGTTTTGTTAATGCTCTCTATTGTTTTTGTTTTATTCTCTATTTCATTTATTTCTGTTCTAATCTTTGTTATTTCTTTCCTTCTGCTTGTTTGGGTTTAGTTTGTTCTTTTTCTAGTTCCTCCAGGTGTGTTAGGTCTTTGATTTTAGCTCTTTCTTCTTTTTTTAATGTAAAGGATTAAGGGCAATAAATTTCCTTCTCAGTACTGCCTTTGCTGCATACCGTAGGTTTTGATATGTTGTGTTCTCATTCTCATTCATCTCAAGATGTTTACTGATTTCCTTTGTAATTTCTTCTTTGACCCAATGATTGTTTAAGAGTGTGTTATTTAACTTCCATTTATTTGAGGATTTTCCAGTTCCCTGTCTGTTATTGATTTCCAACTCCATTCCATTATGGTTGGAGAAGATGCTTTATATAATTTCATTCTTCATAGATTTATTGAGACTTGTTCATGACACAATATGTGGTCTATCCTGGAGAATGATCCATGTGCATTTGAGAAGAATGTATATCCTTCTTATTTGGGATGTAATGTTTTGTATATGTCTGTTTGTGTCTTCTATCTATGTCTCTCTGTCTGTTTGTATCTATCTCTATGTGTCTTTGGGTCTATCGTGAGTCTCTTGTAAACAGCATACCGCTGGATCATGTTTTTTTATTTTTATTTTTTAAATCCATTCTGCCAATCTGTCTTTTGATTGGAGGTTTAATCCATTAGCATTCCGTATTATTATTATAAATGCAGTACTTACTTAAGTCATTTTGTCTTTCGATTTTTATATGTCATATCTTTTTTTTTGTCTTTCTTTTCCCTTATTGCAGCCTCCTTTTCTGTATCTGATCCTTTTCTCACTTTTGTTTCTATGTATTTTTAGAATACTTTCTCTGTGTTTCCCCTGGGGTTTGCATTACAGAAGCTACATCTATAAGCTACTAACTTGAAAAGATACCAACTTAGCATCAATAACTCATTCTCTGTTCCCATATCCCTCTGTTTCCTCTCTTTATGTTGTTTTTGTCCCACATTGCCTCTTTATATTTTGCATGTCCTTTATCAGAAAATATGCCTTTTTCTTGTTCAGTTGTATTCTGACTCTTACAGGAATTAAAGAGTAGAGTTGTATGTTTATGATACAGTACTGTTGGGTTTTTCATTCACCCTTTTAGTTACCTTTACTGAAGATTCATTTCTTCACAACACTCCAAGCCACTCTCTCCTGTCTTTTCCTTCAACTTGCAGAACTCCCTTTAGTAATTTTTTCAGGGCAGTTCTTTTGTTGACAGACTCTCTTGTTTCCTGTTTATCTGTGAATATTTTAAACTCTCCCTCATTTTTGAAGGACAGTTTTTCCAGATAAAGAATTCTTGGCTGGCAGTTGTTCTCTTTCAGTACCTTAAATATGTCATACTACTGCCTTCCCACCTCCATGACTTCTGATGAGAAATTGGCTCTTAGTCTTATTGAGTGATGAATCACTTCTCTCTTGCTGCTTTCAGAATTCTCACTTTATCTTTGGAATTTGACATTCAGTATGTGTCTTGGAGTAGGTCTATTAGGGATTATTCTGTATGGGGTATGTTAAGCTTCTTGGACATGTATATTTATGTCTTTTAAATTTTTGGACATTATTTTCTGAAATACTCTTCCTGTCCCTTTTCCTTCTCCTTCTGGGATACCCATAATGTGTATGTTTGGACTCTTCATGCTCTCAGTGAAATCCCTGAGACCCTGCTTGATTTTTTCTGTTCTTTTCCCTATCTGTTCTTCTGTCCCTAGGATTTCAATTGTCCTCTTTTCCAGCTCACTGATTCTTTGTTCTGCCTGTTCAAATCTGCTGTTTTATGCCTCTAGTGTATTTTTAATCTTCATTATTGTGCCTTTCATACCCATATCTGATATGTTTCTTTTTAAACTTTCAAATTTTTCTTTATGCTCACACATTGTTTTTTAATACCCTTTCGCTCTATAATCATATTTTCCTTCATCTCCTTGAATTGATTTAGGAGATTTGTTTGAACTTATTTGATTAATTTTTCCAAATTCTGTGTCTCCTTTGAAGTTTTAGTTTGTTACCTTGACTGAGCTGTGTATTCCTGTTCCTTAGTATGGCTTATAATTTTTTGCTGATGTCTGGGCTTGTGATTATTTTGATGTGTTAACTCTAAAGGTCAGTTTATCCCTCTTGTCTAGGGTTTTATTGTTGATTGGTTTTGTGTCACAGCTATTCTTTGATACTTGGTCCATCTTCTTCTGGGCTTTTAGAGTAGCCCATGTTTGTTCAGATTTTCTTCATCAGTAGTTGCATTGTCAATAGCTTGATCATCGAGTGTCTTTCTCTGGTTTTTCGCTGACAGACAGTTGAAACACTAAACAGGCAAAGGCCACTGTGGGGATGGGTAAATTCCATTGGGCAGTCCACAAGCTTTGAACACCGATGAAGATTTTCAATGAATTCCCAAGGAGTAGAGATGGAAATTTTCTTTTCTCTCAGTGTATTCTTTATTTGATCTTTCATTCAGTGGCAAAATTCATTTCAGCCAAACATTTACAGCAGGGATGAATGGATTGGTTGAAATATTAATAGGACAAGAGAAAATACAGAGGTCTTATTATATAAGGATCTCATATTTTAAATGAAACACATGAGAAGAGACAGATCTGCTCCCTTGGTGAAGAACAGGAAAGGACTAGAATAATAACCTAAAAAACTTAAATGCAAGGGTTTTGCCACTTACCTAAGAAAAAATGACAGTGGCATTAACTTTAAGGAGAACTGTGGCAGAGCTATTCATGTAAGCCCTCAGTAACAGAGCTAGACTGCATTTCCTAGCCTTCCCTGCAGTTAGGTGAGACCAGGTAACTGAATTCTGGCCAACGGGAGGAAGGCAGAAGTGATATTCTCTACCTCTAGGCTGGACCATAAAGCTCTCAACCCACAACTTTTCTCTCTTTTTCTATCCATTGAATGGAAGCAAAGGCCCTGTGGGTTGGCAGGGCCACGAGATGTTAGGAGCCTGGGTCCCTGACTCACCATTTGTAAGGACACCCATTAGCTAATCACTCAATTAAACTTTATGAAGAATAAACTTCTGTTGTGTTGAGCCTTGGAGATTCTGGAATTCATGCTTTACTGCCATTAATATTATTTAACAGGAACTAAATAGAATATAACTTCTTGAACCCCATTTGTGTGCTTGGCACTGTAGTAGTTGCTTTTAATACATCATTTTATTTAATCCTCTCAACAACCCAGATAGCAGATAACCACTTTTTGGCTCAGAGAGGTTATGTGGCATCTACTTAATCTCAGAAAGAGCATCAGAAAGAACTGAATTTATGGACTAGGTCTTTCTGATCCAAAACCACATTGTTTCATTAACTTTGATTCAGTTCATGTTACTTTTCTGCCTCTGTTGTCCCATTTGAAAACATTTAAAAATACTTTTAAGACCCTCAAGTAAAAGGAATCCCATCAAGTTAAGTGTAATTATTCCACTGCTCCTCCCTAACCAAAGTGCCTTTTCACTCCATCTTGTTTCATCCATATGAATCTGAGAATGATTAGGTGCTACTGGAATTCTGTCTTGCTGGAATCACAGGGAATGATTTTTCAAACTCTAGAATTAAAGGATATTTTTATATGCAGTACTTGATGGCTGTGAAGGCTTTTTCTTGACAGATATAATAATTAAGCAATTATCTAGAGAAGTATTTGTTAAAATCTGACAGTTAAGAATGCAGAGCTCCGGGAAGTCACAAGCTGTACTCATGAGGTCTTTGATGCTTTGTGTTCTCCCAACCCATTTTTAAAATGTTATTTTGCTTTGAAAGGTATGAAAAATGTTTAGGATTTAAAGAAACCAGATTTTCAAAAGCCTTTTATACTTTCTCCAAACTCATGAAATAACTGAAAAACAGCATCAAAATGTGCATTAGATATTCAAGCACCATGAAGGGGGGTGGAGATGGGAACAGAAGTCACACACGCTCCCATATACAACCCTGAATCCAGGGCCTGTGCTTGATCTTAGGGTCAGACAGAACTGGGTTCTCCTTCTTGCTTTGTTCTTCCCCAACTGGATGACCTTGGTCAAGTCATTTAACCTCAATGGGCCTCATTTTTTTCATTTGTAAAAATGAGGGGTATATAATACTTAATTCTTAGTTTATTATGAGTATTGAAACAAATACTGTATATAATAAAGAACATAATACAGGTCCAAACACATAGCAGATGCTTAATTAGCAGCTATGTATATCACCATCATTGTCACCACCACAAATAATTATAATTGCAGGTAGAGCATGATAAATGTCCCAAGAGAGGTATGGAGTGGGAGGGAATGTCATAATCAATTCAAACTCGGGGAGAGGGGACAATAAATGAATGTGTGGTCAGAGCTTCTGGCATTTTTCAAGAAGCAGAAAGGTGGATATAGGAGTTTGTTCTAGTTAGAAGGGTATTGTATTAAGTACAGGGACACAAGTCGGGGAACAGAATGCAAGCAGCCTTGGAGGCTCTGGGGGTGTAGGAGGTAAGAGGAAAAGGCTGGGATCACCAGAGGAGCTTAAACGACACTAAACTCTTCCACAAGGGTCTTCTTCCTTGGATAGGGATGGGCATCTGTCTTGTGGCCACACAACATCTTTGGAAGATTTTTTCTATGCCTGAGGAATTTCTCACATTATGAGTATTGTCTCCCCAAGACAGAGGCCAGGAACCCACTTCCCATTATCTCTTGCCGGCAGGGAGCAGATAGCCGCACTCAGAGGCAGGGCGGGAAATGGATGAACTAAGCATGGAGGAGACCCCACAAAGAGGCGGGAGGCCCCTACTCAGCTCTGGCTGATCAAAACCCTGTGTGAATGCAAGCCCGGTACTGGCTAGATATCTCCCTATTTTCCCCACAAGAGGTCCCCAATCCAGAATTTTGTGTGAAATGCAGTTTTGAAATGTGGATAACTAATTCAAAAAGTATCTTCAAAAATGGGTAGGTGGACAATTACATGGAACTTTGAATAGGAAGTGAGATATGGGAGGTTTTTGTATAGGTTAGAGTGAAATAGTAATTTGGACGGAGAATAAAAATATATATGCAGGGCCCCCCTGAGGAGCTGGGGGAAAATGCAGAGGTGTTGGACTTCCTTACCTGGATTGTTGCTGATGTTCTCACAAACATTGAGGACTGGTGGTTTGATGTGCTGAGCCCTCTATCATGGGACTTGCCCTTACGAAGATCGTTACTGCAAAGGAGAGGCTGAACCTGCTTATAATTGTGCCTAAGAGTCTCCCCCGAGTGCCTCTTTGTTGCTCAGATGCGGCCCTCTCTCTCTAAGCCACCTTGGCGGGTGATCTCGCTGCCCTCCCTGCTACATGGGACCTGACTCCCAGGGGTGTAAATCTCCCTGGCAATGCAGGATATGACTCCCAGGGATGAATATGGACCCAGCATCATGGGATTGAGAACATCTTCTTGACCAAAAGGGGGATGTGAAATGAAATGAAGCTTCAGTGGCTGAGAGATTTCAAATGGAGTCAAGAGGTCACTCTGGAGGACATTCTTACACACGAAATAGATAACACTTTTTAGGTTTTAATGTACTGGAATACCTGAAGCTATCAAACTCCAACGCAATAGCCTTGACTCTTGAAGACAATTGTATAACAATGTAGCTTACAAGGGGTGACAGTGTGATTGTGAAAACCTTGTGGATCGCACTCCCTTTATCTAGTGTATGGACAGACGAGTAGAAAAATGGGGACAACAACTAAATGAAAAATAGGATGGGTGGGGGGGATGATTTGGGTGTTCTTTTTTACTTTTATTTTTTATTTTTATTCTGATTCTTTCTGGTGTAAGGAAAATGTTCAAAAGTAGATTGGGGTGATGAATGCACAACTATATGATGGTATTATGAACAGTTGATTGTACACCATGGATGACTGTATGGTATGTGAATATATTTCAATAAAACTGAATTTAATTAAAAAATATGGGTGGGTGGATAAAACACACCTGCAAGTTATACCAGACTGCAACTTGTTTAACTGGAGCTCTTCCTCGGGGTGGAAAGGGTGGAGGGGAGGATTTAATGCCTCTTCGTGTAGATGACCAACTACTACTCCTTCTACCCCTGTCGTCCCCTTCTTTCCCTACTTCATCAGCCTGTCTGTACCGTTGAGAAATTGGTGTGGACTGGCTTTAGCTATCTTGTAAATACAAAAAATACATATGTACCTACTGAGTTTTGTGAGTTATTTCAGAGACAAATAAGTCATGGTAAAAATTTTACACACTAGGTGCTCTGGTCAAAACTATTACAGATTTTTTCTTTTTTTTTAAAGAGTAGTCTGTCAGATTATAGCTGTTCACAAATAGAAAATGTGCTCATTTTTAAATAAAAGAAGAATTATTGCTACCATTTAACAAAAGCATCCTTTTTTTTCAGGTTCTAAAAATACATTTGAATAGGAATCTGAAAATAGGGTTCTCTATGCACCCATAACACTTTATGCTTTGACCCTGTCTCACTGAGTACCATGTTTCTTTGGCTATGAAACTGCGGAAAAGAACAGTGTTTTCCCCACCTCTGAACTAATGAAGGTGAGTGAACCCCACAGGCCAGTTCATTTCTCACAGTTATGGTCTTAGGTTTATGGCCCTGCCACCTCCAAGGATCGGTCATTTATTTACCAAAGGTGTCCTGCGGCCAGGAAATCACAGCATCCAAGACCATGTGCACACAAGGCACAAATTAAAGGGTCCTCAACATAAATGTAGTACATTTGTCAAAGCTGTCAGTAAAATAATACAGACTTCTTTTTTAAGTCTCTCCAGGTGGTGGTGACAACAAATTTGTGAGGGGTCACTTTATGCTGTCACTTCTTCATCATCTAATGAGCGAATTTCTCTGGGCCTCGTCCTTTCTTGGGATGTCCCACCTTTAGGATCTGGTCCTCACCCACCTCTCCTACTAGACACTGTCCTCTTGTTAGCCAAAGAGAAGTTGCTGCCTTCATTCTCCTCAATGGTATAAAAATACTGGAAATACTTGGCTGGAGTCACCAGGGAAGCCGAAGACATGTTCCGGTTTGCTAATGCTGCCAGAATGCAAAACACCAGAAACGGATTGGCTTTTATAAAAGGGGGTTTATTTGGTTACACAGTTACAATCTTAAGGCCATAAAGTGTCCAAGGTAAGGCACAAACAATTGGGTACCTTCACTGGAGGATGGCCAATGGCGTCCAGAAAACCTCTGTTAGCTGGGAAGGCACATGGCTGGCGTCTGCTCTGGAGTTCTGGTTTCAAAATGGCTTTCTCCCAGGACGTTCCTCTCTAGGCTGCAGTTCCTCAAAAATGTCATACTTAGTTGCTCTTGGGGCACTTTTCCTCTCTCAGCTTCTCTGGAGCAAAAGTCTGCTTTCAAAGGCCATCTCTAAAATGTCTCTGCAAGCTGCAGCTCCTCTCTCAGTTCCTGTGGGTTCTTCACAGTGTCCCTCTTGGCTGCAGCAAGCGCACTCCTTCTGTCTGAGCTTATATAGTGCTCCAGTAAACTAATCAAGGCCCACACTGAATGGGCGGGGCCACACCTCCATGGAAACTATCCAATCAGAGTTATCACTTACAGTTGGGTGGGTTGCATCTGCATGGAAACAACCTAATCCAAATGTTCCAAATTAATCCCCACTAATATGTCTGCCCCCACAAGACTGCATCAAAGATAATGGCTTTTTATGGGGGGCATAATATATACAAACTGGTACAACAGGGGAGGGAGAAATAAAAAAGCACAGGAAAAAAAGGCCTGAGCATTTGTGTTCAAGAAATCATAAAAAGAGTCAGCCTTGACGTAGTCCTTACTATATGTCAGGAACTGTTCTTTCATATATTAACCCACTTAACCCCACAACACCGCAATAAGATATTACTATTATATCCATTCTTTGGATGAGGAAACTGAGGCACAGACAAATTAAGAAACTTGCCAAAGATCACAAAGGGAATTAGTGGAGGAGCTGGCATTCAAACCTGGAGAGTCTGGCTCCAGAGTCTATGTTTTTAAACACCATGTTAAGTCATTTATACACATATGATTTTTATAGTTTTTGTCATTGAACTTGTATTTACTTAAAATTTTCCATAAATGAACTCATGTTTTTAGGTAATTGTATTTATTTTGAAAAAGAAGCTTTAAGTTACTACTGGAAATGGAAATTTCCAATACCACATGTCATAAATAGAAGGTAATCATAAAAATAAACACAAAAATTATTAGAATCAAAATGTTCGCCTACATACTATCTAAACTCACCTCAGGTTTTCCTAGTGGCCATAAACTGTGCTTTGGGAAAGAGTGATCTAGAACAGTACTTCCCAATCCTGAGATTCTGCATTTCTAACAAGCTGGCCCATGGACCACTCTTTGAGTAGCTCTAGCACGTGGAAGCTTGCATGAGATGCAGTCTCTACCTCAGAGCTGCTGAATCAGAATCTTTGGTGGCGTCTTATCAACATGAAATTTTTAAGACCATTAAAGTTTAAAAAGCTCTGTTCTAGAAGATCAAGGATGATGAAACTATCCCATATAATTGTGTCCTCTACTAAAAGGACTTGTGTTCATGTCGACTCAATTTCAGTGGGCTGGGTCTTAGAATTGGCAGTGCCACCCAAAAATGAAAGAGAAACCAGGTTGAGTGTCCATGCACTTTTCTCACTGATGACATGAAGGATTTCTGACACTTGAGAAACACCAGCACAGCCAACAGCTCTTGAAACTGAATCAACTCAGCCTTAACTGGATGTTAGTTAATTATCCACTGAAAAGCTTAAAGGATCAATGCAGATTTGTCTCCAAGAAGACACACCTCAACCAGAATCAAATATGAAACCTGGTAAGTCACACCTACCCATGAGCTCATAACTTGATCTCCTTTGAAAAGACTCTTATTGAAATGCAAATATGTTCCCAGATCATTCATTGAATTCATTATAATATTTGAACAGTATTTGGCGAAGAGAAAAAAAGAGATACTGATAATATTTACCATTGACGCAGGTATTCCAATTACAGCTAAAGGACATAAAAATCATCGTATGTGTGGTTCTCAAGGATAAAAGGAGAAAATATTGGTTTCCTGCGGGACACTGATTACGTGCCTTAACTTGGCGGGCCTGGGCTGGGGGACCGGATCCACCCCTGGGGAGGGTAGTGGGTACGGGTGAGTGCGCCCTCTACAGCCCCCCGGGCCTGGGAAAGTGAGGCCGGAGGCAGGCCCCATTTCCTCACCCAAAATATACCAAATGTTAGGAGAGGCTTGCCGGAGGGAACCGCCTTTTCCCCACCCCCTTATCTTGCCCGGACACTCCCCGTTGCCAGCGCAACTCCCATCACCACCGGTGCGCATACATTGTTGCCGGACACCGTTACGGGAGCAACTCTCGCCCCTTTTCAATCAACCTCCGCGCCCTCTCAGAACCAATCCAAGCCTTTAACCCTTGCAGCTACCCCGCCCTCTAAATGCCCGATATAAACTTGTACTCTCCCCTAATAAACCTCTCTCTCTCTTGGTTTTCATCATCCTAAAAGAAACGTGTCCCGCCTGTTCCTTTCTCGCCGCCCTCCATACTTGCACGCCTCCCGCCGGGGACCTGGCCAAGTCCCCCGCCTCGCCCTCGCCTCCGGGAAAGAGCCCCCGCCGCCGGTACCCTCGGAGCAATCCTGGGAGCCTAGGATTTAGCAACCGGCCGCCACCCTCCCCCAGACGAATCAACTGCGACCGCAGTTTCCTGTCTTTTTATTTCCTTTGCCCTTGAATTAGCTAAAAGAAACTCTGGGTTTATTAAAAATACATGATATTAATAAAACATTTGTAAGTAAACCTCATTTTTAATATTAACAGCTATGCTTCCAAAAAATGGCATTTCCCTCTAATTTTGGAAAATCGAGATATCCTTATGTATAAAAGAGGAGTTTGATATTATAAAATATATGTCATTTTACAAAATAAATTACCACCTCTTGAATTAATTCATTTTGTAACATTAGATTTTAAAAGGAAGGTGTCTCTTCCTTCTTAAGGTTAAGGGGGGTAACTCTTCCCTTAGGATTGTGAGTACCCCTGGAAACACTGCTCCAGAACTCATTGAAAAAACATGCAGACTAGGGGTGGCACAGGGTACGAGTCTAGGCAAGAGAGAAAGATGGAAAAGACAAATCCTCTCTTTCCACGTTCTACTTCTGAGTACTTCTGCCTTGCTCCTCCTGATGCAGCTTGTCTGGCTGAGGCCAGGGAAGGGCCAAGCAGCTTCTGGAGCCTCCGATCCCTCCCCAAGTTTGAAATTATGTGGGAGCCTCAAACCACCTGCTCTAAGGAGCCACTTTCACTTCTGTCACCAGGTACAAAGCACAGCTCACTGACAGCCAAGTGTGATAAGCTGACTTGATCTCACTCCTCAGACTACGTGGTATCACTCCCCTATTTAACACAATCTCCTTTCAAGACCCTTTACTATGAATTCGAACTCTACATCTCAGCACCCACTGCTTCCTGGGCTCCCTGTACTTGTCCCACACCACGTTTTTGACATTTCCCTATAAACCTTTCCTTTACAGCTCCTTCTCCATCTGGGAAATTCCTTTAATACCCCACTTGGGTGCCAGCTTCTCTGTAGACTTTTTTTTCCTCTCTCTCTCTGGTAGACTCACTGCCCCTACGGTACTTTGTTGACGTTTCTACTATGGTACAGGGCATTCTGAACGTTTTCTTTTCACAGCTCTGTGTCTCTCCCTTAACGTAACCATGGGCTCCTCAAAGTTTCAAAAACAAGGACTCTTAGAGTTCTTGGTATTGCCAAGGCTGCCTGCTTCCCTTCATCTCTAGCTCTATCTCCATCTCTACCCCTATCCCTGTCCGTATTCTATCCTTATCCCCATCCCCATATCAATCTATCTCTATGTACCTCTATGTATCTATATCTATATACAGCATATATATATATAACTTATATCAGGGATTGGACCCACTGCTCAAGCAAAAGATGGAGACATATCTTGGCTGCAGCACATTAGGAAAGTTCAGTGTGAGACTATAAATAAGATAATCATCTTAATGATAATTTAAAAATATTACCAACTAAAATAAGCATGGAAGAGAAGTGCAGGAAAAATTCCTGTCCAACTGTAGACCTTATTACCAGTGTGGGAACAGAATATATTGTGGATGTTGGGTTCTCAAAGATTACCATGTCCACTAGAAAAGCCTCACCCAGCAGGTTGAACAACATCAGTGTCAAAGAAATGCTGTTTGGTAACTGGGAGAACTGGTCTCTAGTTCTGGCTCTGATCCCCTCTGCCCATCTATCGCTCCATCTATGAAAAGGTAAAGGGTGCTTCTTCTTTTTCTCATTTGCTCCAGAAGCTGCTTGGCCCTTCCCTGGCCTCAACCAGACAAGCTGCATCAGGAGGAGCAAGGCGGAAGTACTCAGAAGTAGAACGTGGAAAGAAAGGATTTGTCTTTTCCATCTTTCTCTCTTGCCTAGACTCGTACCCTGTGCCACCCCTAGTCTGCATGTTTTTTCAATGAGTTCTGGAGCAGTGTTTCCAGGGGTACTCAAAATCCTAAGGGCAGAGTTACCCCCCTTAACCTTAAGAAGGAAGAGACACCTTCCTTTTAAAATCTAATGTTACAAAATGAATTAATTCAAGAGGTGGTAATTTATTTTGTAAAATGACTTATTATATTTTATAATAAGACCAAATGTGTACTGCTGTGAGATAGGTAATAAATAAATTTAAAATAGTATCTGATCCTCTCCAAGAAGCAAAGTTCTTTCCAAGCTAATTTTCTTAAATAAGGATGTGGACGCTTCTTGGAAATAGAAATGCCTGACCTGAAAGGTAGGAGAAAAGCAGCAGCTTGCTTGAGTCTCTGAAATGACAAAATCCACTTTTCAAAACAAAGTTGCATTCAAGAAGGTCTTCTGGTTTTAAGTTGTGGAGTGGAAATATCACTGTTCCCTCCTTTCCACGGAAATTATTTCAAAATAATAAGGAAAGGGCAAATCAGAAATTTAAACTCATTTTTTTGATGAAACTAGATTTCTGTAACCCTGAACTTCCATAAATGAGACACGTCTACATGATGCCATGATGATCAAATACAAGTTATAAATTCTGGTGTTCAGAGGGTGCACTGTGGTATCCATAGCACCATCCTCCAAAGTAGGAAGCACTGTCTCCTTGGGGTGGGGGGGGGGGGAGGAGGGGAAGCCCTCAGCACATTCAGAATAACGGAACAGGGTATGTAGGGTGGCGATCCTAGCAGGAGCATCCTAGACCTAGGGCCTCTGGGGAGCAGGGAAGGTGCAAAGACAAACCATTTCAGCAGGTGCACTCTAGAGATGAGGCAGGGTAGAGGACAGAGAGATTCTGAATCAGGAGCAGCCTTCTCCAGTCATTTCTGTTGGCTGGAGATGGATGTCTAAAATGATTTGCAAACACACACACACACACGTTCTCTCTCTCTCTCTCCCTTCCTCCCTCCCACTCTTCCTCCTTCCTTCCTCCTTCCACCTGCTCTCTCTCTCTCTCATAAAGAGTAAGTCCCTGAGCCAAAAAGAATTCTTGCTTATTCAAAACCTGTCCTGTTCCTTCCCCAAGTAAATCTCCTGCAAATAGCTGGTCCAAGAAGAATGTAACTCATTCTAAGATGAACAATGCAAGAAGAAACAGTACCAGATCTAGGCAAAGAAAAAGTCAGGTAGGTACCAGGGAAAGAACAGATGGTAGATAGATGAAGAACATTTATTTGGAAAAATACTGCTATGAAACAGATGAAAATTGTGACAAGACATATAATTATTAACACAAAGAAGTCAATGAAACAATTGGCCATTTAAATAAGCACACAAAGAAAAGAGATAAGGGATCTGGGAAGAAATAGCAAGGTAATAGCAGAAGATGAAATGTAACATGGCAGAAGTGAAAGAGAAAAATGAATATCATCCTAGAAGCAGCCCAAAGTAAACAGACATTGTTGAAAACACACTGAGGACCATGGAGGATTGAGAAAAAAGGACAAAATGAAATGAAAATGACAAAGAATTTTAAAGCATTACAGAGACAGTGATAGACATGGAAAAGAAGTAAAAAGACAATTTGTTTTCTTGAATAAAAGACATAGGTAAATGAAAGAGAAAAAATATTCAAATACATAATTTCCAGTATAAACTTCTGAGAACTTACCAAAAAATAATATTTGATTCTATAGATTAAAAAAGCACATGGTATCTGTTGGAGATTGAATCATGCCCCCTCATAAAAGGCATGTTCAAGTCCCAAGCTCTGGACCTGTAGGTATGAACTCATTGTAAATAAAACTTTGAAGATCTTCTTAGTTGAGGTGTACACAAACTGAATGAGGGTGGACCTTAATCCAATGTGGCCGAAGTCCTTATAAGCAAAGGAAATCGAACAAAGAAGGAGAAGCTAGAGGAAAAGCAAGAAACCAGAAGTCAACGAAATGCAGAAGAGAAAAGAAAAGATGAAGCCATGTGCACTGTCACGTGACTGAAAATTCAAAGACAGAGGATCACTGGCAGCCAGCTCCAGAATGTCACAGTTTTCAGGCAGAAAGCATCACCTTGCCTATACCTTGATTTTGTACTTCTCACTAGCCTCAAAATTATGAGCCAATAAACTCCCATTGTTTAAACCAACCTATTGTATGGCATTTGTTTTAGCAACTGGGAAATTAAAATAGTATCTGAAGAAAAATGATGTTATTTTGGAGACATATTAGCCATGTCACAAAATGCCAGAGAAATGAAGTATGACTCCAAAGTTTATACCCAGCCCAACTGTCACTGTAGTAAAAAGGCAAGTGACAAATGTTTTAAAAATGCAGGATTTGTGTTTCCTGAATTTTTGAAGGTACTACTTCAGGAAAAACTTTGGCTCATCAAGGGCTGAGGAGAGAAAACAGAGAAAAGAACTGGCAGTGAGAACTGAATTAACTGTAGAAACAAGAACAAAACACCTACGGAATTATGGTAATAGAACCAAATGTAACTGCTATAAGTCAAGGAAAAATAGAAAGATATAACAAAAGTTGGCAGGTAAAATGGGAGATAGAGTGGGAAATAATATATCCTTAGCTTTATACTGAGGTGGTCAAAAGATACCTTTACCACTGGATTGTACACTTAAAAATGGTTAAAATGACAAATTTTATGTCATATATATTTTACAACAATAAAATAAAAGGAAGTCTTAAGTTAATAACTCTTGAACCTTTAAGAGGATAAAAGCATAAATAAAGTATATTTAAAGATACAAATGTAAACACTAGACAAACTAAGGAAAACAACCTTAGATAAAATTGGATGCTGGAAGGGAGGTTTGGAAAAGGAAAGAGGGGAGGTGGGAGGTATTGGATATTCAGTATTGCTTATGATCGGGAATCAGCAGATATTCTCTAAAAACAAAAACAAAAACGGGGTCTTATATAGGTTATGGTTACCAGGGTAACTACTAGAAGAACCTACCTCCCAAATGGAATGGAGAAAGACTGAATAAAGTCTAATTAAAGTTAAGAATAAGACAAGAATGCCCACTGTTTTCATGACTATTTTTCATTATCCTACGAGTAGTAGTTACATCGATTAGATAGGAGAAGGAAAGAAAATATAAACAGTTGGAAAGAAGTTGGTTAGATGATCTTTTCTTTCCCATAATGGCTTTAAACATGGAAAAACCAAGAGAATCAAATGAAAAGTGATAACAGACAAGAAGAGAATTCAGAAAGGTGGCTCTTCTAAACTGATACATAAAATTCAACAGTACTTCTATATACAAACAATAAACTGTTAAAATATTATGGAAGAAACAATTGCATTCACAATAGCAACTTTAAAAAAGATACCTAACATAAATTAACAAAATATGAAAAGACACACATGAAATAAAACTTTACAATACTGCTGAGACACACTGAAGCCATGGAAAATATATTTTAATCTTCAATAGGAAGATTAAATATCCTGCAAATAATAATTTAAGGTGATACAGTAAAAAGTGCCAACTTATTTGTTTTTTAGAACTAGGCAAACTGATTCTAAAGTTCCATGGAAAACTAAAATCATTGACAAACAGAAAAATCTCCAGAAAGAAGAATAATGGCTATGGAGTAAGAGATTAGAGTGTGTGGCAGCTGTTTTGGATATTAAACAAATTATTAAGCCACAATCATTAAAACAATTTGGTACTGGTTTACGGACAGTCAGTGAGGCAAGCTGAATTGAAAATCCAGAAATAGATCTTAGTATCTTGGGGAAATGTGAATATGATTTTTTTTTAATGACATTGAGTATCAGTGGGGAAAATGAGTTATTCAGTACAAATTATTGGGAAAATTGGGTAGCAATCCGGAAAAATATAAAGTTTTTAAAGAGATCAAATTTTTAATTTTTTAAAAAGGAAATAATAAAAGCACCAGAACAAACTATAGGAGAATTAAGAACAGTCTCAGAGTCAGAAAGGCCTTTCTAAAACCTATAGGAGAAAAGCTTCCTGCAAAAATAAGTAAATACATACATAAGCCCACAGTAAACAAAGCCAAGAGTCATACAAAAATTTGAAGAAAATTACAGTAAAACAAAAAAGTCAGACTACAAACAGTACAATAAAAACTAGAAATTCCTATGAAAGGTGTTCCTACAAATCCATAATAAAGATCAATAACCCGATAGAAAAATGGACAATAGGCCTAAACAGATGGCTCACAGAAAAGGCATTTGCAATGTATTTAAAATGGCATTTAAACATATTTAAAGATGCTCAAAGTTATTCATAATGAGAAAATGCAAATCAAAACCATAAGCAGATGCCATTTTTCACGTATGGGATTGGCAAAGATCGAGAAGTTTTGATACATATGTGTTGGAGAGTGGGAAGGGAAACAGACAGTCTCATAATTATTGGTGGAAATGTAAATTAGTTAACGTCTGTAATAGGCAATTGGTAGCACATATCAGAATTTAAAATGCACTTTTCAATTCTGGGAATTTATCTTGTGGACATACTCATGCTAGAAAAATATGTGTATGGTAACATTTATTGTAGCATTGTTTTTAATAGCAAAAGGTTGGCAATAACCTGTATATGCCCATTAACTGAGAACTGGTTATTAAATTACAGTTCATCTCTGACAATAGCATAATAGGTAGATGTTAAAAAGAATATCGCTAGTTCTTAGTGTACTGTAATAACTAGAAGGAAATACCTGAAACTGTTGAACTGCAACCCAGTAGCCTTTATTCTTGAAGACGATTGCATAACTATGTAGCTTACATGGTGTGACTGTGTGATTGAGAAAACCTTGTGATTCATACTCCCTTTATCCAGTGTATGGACAGACGATTAGAAAAATGGGGATAAAAATTGAATGAAAAATAGGGTGGGATGGGGGGGGATGGAATGCCTTAGGTGTTCTTTTTCACGTTTATTTTTATTTTTATTTTTATTTTTGGAGTAAGGAAAATGTTCAAATATTAATTGTGGTGATGTATGCACAACTATATGATGTTACTGTGAACAATTGATGGTACACTGTGGATGACTGTATGGTATGTGATTATGTCTCAATAAAACTGAATTTTTAAAAAGGTCTCTACATATCCATGAAATGATCTCCAGATTATATTATAGGTAGCAGAAAATGTAGATAGAATGAGTATACCTTTATGTGTGCTATGTGTGTGTGTGTGTAAATATACATATATCAATTTATCGATATACATATATATGCTTATGCTTATATAAGTATCAAATATCTCTGAAGAATGCATAATAACTAGGTGGTCTGAGAATGGGGTGTGAGAAAGACTTACTTTACACTGTACATCCCTTTTACACTTTTTGAAATATGTGTCACGTGTATTATTATGTATTCGAAAAATTAATTAAAAACTTAAAAGATCAGTTCTGAATCTCCAATTCAGAGAACTGCCTTCTTTACTGGGGACATTTTTGAAGGAGAATTTTTAAAATGTTTGTGCTATCTGAATTAGGAAACTTCCCTACATGTCAAAGGTAAATGCAAATGAATAAAGAAAAACATAAAATTGTCTTGATTCGGTCCATGTGAGCTGCTGTTGGGGTGGTCAAGAACAACATTAGAAGAGCTGACGGTGGCCTTCACTGTGCTGGCCGGGCACGCTGTCTTCAAGGCACCCCTGGCGAGGCCCCCTGGGGTGAGAGGGAGATCCTTTAGGGGGTGCCCAGGCTGGAAAAGACAACTGGTGGCTCTCTGATCCCAGCCACAGGATGCTGCTTCGCTACATTCTACAGACAGGGGGTCTGGCCCATCATCCTTCAGCATATGTAATCTCCATGGGAAATGTCAAAATGATTGTTTGAAGTCAAGTATCATCAAGTAAAACTCACTACTGAGCATCCATGAACACCAGGAAAGCACAATGCCAGGTACAGACCTAGTACATCCTCAACCCAGGCTTCTAGAAGGCTGCAGGCAAATTTCTGAAACCTTAGGACAAACACTTTTGATGACACCCAGAAAAAACAAATAAACCATACAAAAACTGTTAAAATGTGGGGAATATGAATTTTAAATTCAGGAAAAATGTTGTTTACTTCATGTCTTGTATTAGACAGTTATCTTACCTATTTCTGAAGCTATTTTATTTTTCCTCCGAGTTGCTAGAGAACAGCATGAATTGAATGAAAATGTTTCAATCAAGGGTATTAGAATAAAAAACAGCTTTGAGGGGTACTGGAAACTTAAAATCTATTTCTGAGTTATTAAAAAGAAGTATAAAGCCCACTTTTGATCCTTTGCCTCGGCTCTACCATATGAGAAAAAAGCATCCTTTGAGAAAACTAATAAGGCAGTAATAGTTTATGTTCTTTTTTTTTTTTTTTTTTTACTACAATCTTATTCCCTGATTGATATGTTAATATTGCTGTACATAGTTGGGAGAGGGCTTTGGTAAACAGTTCACTAATGAAAATATTAGTTCATATATCGAGTGTATTCTATGCTAGTAGTTCTGATTGTTACACAGTTATCTTTCATGCCCCAAACAACTCTGCATGACTGATGCTACTATCCCCATTTCACAGATGAGGAAACGAAGGCTGAGATGCAATGTAATCATCCCAGATTCAAACAGCTGGGATGTGACAAAGCCAGATCAACCCAAGCATGTTTAATTCTAAGTCCGTGAGCTTTCCACTATACTGTGAGCTTTCCTCTATACCATCTGGTCATTGACAAGCGTATCAGTCTGCACAGTCAATGCAATGCAGCAAATATTTACTGAGCATCTTCTATATGTTAAGTATTATGCTAGGCACTGAGCCAAATTATAAACATGAATAGCAGGTAATCAACAAATATTTGAAGAATAGATAAATCTATAGATATACAGTCCCTGTCCCCTAATGATAACTTATAATAATAGCTAACACTTACTTTTTGAGAGTTTCTATGGTCAGGCAGTTTTCTAGGTGAAAGCAGAAAAGGAGGGGGAAAAGGAGGCAACAATAAAGGGTAAAGTAGATAAAAAACACAAAATACATTCTAATATATCAGTAATCACAATAACTGTAAACAGATTAAAGGCTTGTATTAAAATACATTAAAGACAAGTTGCTTAAAAAAAATCCAGCTATATCTTCTTTACAAGAAACATGGCTAATCAAAACAATGCTTAGAAGTTGTAAATAAAAGAAGGAAAACAATAAAGAAAGATAGCAAAAGCTGGTATGGAACCCTCATGCATAGATGGGAAGATTTTTAAATGGTGCAGCCACTTTGGAAATGTTTGGCAGTTCCTCAAAATGTTAAACAGATTTACCATATGATTGGCTTGTATTTAGCTACCCAAGAGAAATGCAAACATATGTCCATGCAAAAACTTGTACATGAGTGTTCACAGCAGCATGATTCACAATAGCCAAAATGAGGAAACACCCCAAATATCTATCAACTGATGAATGGATAAACAAAATATGATATATTCACATAACAGTATATAATGAAATGAATGAAGTACTAATACATGCTAAATAGATGAAGTTTGGAAACATTATACTAAATGAAAGAAGCCAGTCACAAAGACCACATATTGTATGATTCATTTATATGAAATGTCCGGAAAAGGCAAATCATAGAAATCGAAAGTAGATTAGCAGCTGGTAGGAGCTGAGGAGAGAGAGAATGGAGGACTGACTGCTAGTGCATTTCTTTAGGGGTGATGAGAATATTTTGGAATTAGATTGTTGTGATGGTTGTACACCTCTATGAATATTCTAAAAACCACTTTAAAAGGGTGAATTTTGTGGAATGTGAATTATAGCTCAATAAAGCTGTTATTTTAAAAAGCTGACACAGCATTATTAATATCAGACAAACCAGAATCCAGTGCCAAAAATATTAATAGAAATAAAAAGTGCTTTGGAAACATGAATGAGAAGATAATCAATTGTCTCCATGGGTTACGGGCAAGTAAAGAGCCTAAGGAAGAACCCTGTGAGCCAGGCCTTGGATGACTGAAGGAGCTGGGACAGCGTGAGCAAAGCTTTGCAGCGTGCGGGTGTGTGGGCTGGGTGGAGGGCAGCAACAGTGAGCCTGGAGCTCACTCCACCCGGCAGTCAAGGAGTTCAGGCCTTACTTTATAGGCTTTTAAAGAAAGGAAAGATGTTTTGAGATATCTGTGTTTTCACCACAGCACCCTGGGGGCCGTATGTGGAAAATGAATTGTAGGGAGAAGAAACAGGTGGACCAACCTCGGAATCATAGGAGCAAGGCTGAGTATTAATTTGGACTGGTTTGATAACAATGGGTAGAGAAGAGCAGCCCAAGAGGGAACTAGATTGGATGGGGAAGAAGGAAGAGCCCAGGATACCCCAGGGCCCCTCACAACGATAGTTTAGTGTTAAATAAGGACAGCAGGAGAAAAGCATGTGGGGTGAGAGGGAAAGAGGAGAAGGGGCATGGAGAGGTGAGTTTAGTTTGAAACATATTGAGTTTGAGGTGCCTTTGGAAAATGGAAATTTAGATATGAAACTTAGAAAAGAAGCAAGTTTGGTGATAGTGATTTAGGAGTCTTTACATAAGGCAGTTGGGTGTGTATCATTCTCTAATGCTAATTTTATGGAGCTAGAGAACCATAACATTTTACATTACTGTGTTGCCTTACACAATTCCTAATTAAGTCAGGGACGTGGCTAATAATGGGAGTAAGTCAGGTGGCTGATATTGCTAGTTGCCTACTCCCCTTCTTCCTTATAGCAAAACTCCCAGTTTCTTTTGCGGGGGGAGGTGTTGCAATTTACCTAGCTAACAATATTTGACTTCTCACACTCCCTTACATTTAGGACAACTCTTTGACACTGTTCTGGCCAATGAGATGTCAGTGGAAGTTCCCGGGGAAGGCATCCCTTTCTAAATAAAAAGGCAAAACCTCCCTAATAGAAGGACTGTCATCCTTTTGCCATCTGCCCCTTCCCTTTCTTCCTGCCTGGACTGCAGATATCCAGAGATATAGCAGCCATATTGTGACCATGAGGCAACCAGATTTAGGATGGGGTCTATAGGATGGCAAAGCCAGAAGATGGAAGAGGCTGGTTCTTTAATAACATTAAGCTGCTACACCAGCCCTAGACTGCTTTTCTTGAGACGTCTAGTTCCACAAGGCAAACTCGTCTCTTTAAGCCAGATTCTGGTGTGTGCAGTTATTTTTGTTTATTTTCTTTGTCAGCTAAATGCAGTCCTAACCAATCCAAGTCATATCTGGACTAATGCACACATCATGAGATTAAAAAGACACAACCATGATTTAATTATTAAAGAAATGTTTAAAAATAGGACATCATCATTTATGCTTCCTAGCCTAGAAGTACTGAAAGAAGTAATGGGGGTTAAGAGGTGGTACAGAACACTGGATTTTTCTTTTTCCACATTTTAAGTAAGGTGATAACATCTGCAGCTAAAGGGAGACTACAGAATTATCAATATTATGAAAACTCATAAATACACGAACATCTATTAACAAGCCTGTGTGCATAATGACATCCTTTGGACTTTTTCTGGATGAGGTAAACCAACCTGACACATTTAAATGTTTTTAGTCAGAACCAATGTTCTTAAAGATGGGCTTTTTCACCTGACTCTCAAAACATTATAATCTTTGGAAAGAAAAATTGTTCTGTGCTCCTGCCTGGTAAACAGAGCTAAGGAAATATCAGGTCCCTGAACCATGCACAGTGTTTTGGTCCTTTAGAGGAAGAGTTTTTACAGAGTTGTATTCTTGGATTATGTCTCCAGAACCACAGTCAACAAAGTTCTAGGAAACACTTATTATTGCCATCTTCCACAAAACTTACATTGTCTTTATCGCAGGGATGATGTTGAAGACTTAGATCTCTATGGCAACAGTGTCTGCTTTGAAGACCCGCCAAAAGAAAGTTATTCCAGGATTTAGGACCGGGAAAAGCTGTATAACTGAGCTGTTTTTATCTCATGGTAACTGTGGATCATGTTACTATTTGTGTTTTCCTCTTGGTTTTGTGGCTGCTGGGAAGCTCTGACAGATTTTGAATCCCACCTCCAGAAACTACACTAGAACTTACAGTAAACCCGTCTTTAGAAACTACCCGCACCTCACAATACATTTGTGCTCTCTAAGTGAACTCAGATTTTATTGTACTTTCGAATTTGTGCATTCTTTTCATCCCAATTTCCTTATCTACTAATTTTATGTTGTTTACTATGTATTTTTGTAAACTCCTCAGATGATTTTATGAACAGGAATAGGTAAAAACACATTTAAGGCAAAAAAAAATTTAAATATTTTTTTAAGTATCAGATAATTATAATAAAATGAATAATAACTAACTTATTGAACATTTCTATTAGCCAGGCACTGTCCTAAGCACTGAATGTGTCTTAACTTCTTTACCCTAAATATGAGGTGAGTATCTTACTATCCCCATTTTGCAGATGAGAAAATGAGGCACAGAGAGGTTACATAAATTGTCCAAGAGGTACACCAAACAAATGATGAACCCAAGATTCAAGCCCAGGCATTCTGAATTATGTAAGTTACACAAAGGAAGAAATAATATTTAATTTCTTTAAGAAGCAGAGTCCTTCTGATTTTAAGGGCTGAGCTTAGAATCCTTCAATCTTAAAGGAGATACCTATTATACACCTTATCCACGCAACCATGCCTGGATCCATAGCGACAGAGGGGATGACAGTGTTAGTGAAAGAACAGATATTGCAAAAATAATTGGGTTTGGTGTTGGAACATAGTTAAAGGTATTCATTCATCCACTTGTCCATTCATTCAACAACCCTTAGGGAGCACCCACCTATGCCAGGTGTGGTACAGATGCTGGAAACAGAGGAAGTGGACCCAGTACCTGCCCTCAGGAGTTCAGGTGCAATAAGGAAGAGTCAGACAGGTCAAGGGCGCTGCGGGATTATGAGCAGACTGATAAGAGAAGAGAGCATGGAGTGACACGAACATTCTGAGAGCAGTATCAAGAAGTAGTTTAGCACTTGGCCTCTGAAGTCAAGTCCCACCTTTATGTGTCATTTGATAATGGGAGCACGAAGCATTCATTAGTTCCCTTATGGTGCTTTTGGGATGATTTCATACATACAAAGATCTCAGCCTTGTCCCTGGCATACAGTAAGTGCTCAGGTTAGCTATTTGCTCTAAAGGCACAGGTGACGGCTGCCTGGGCACCTTGCTCTGACACACATGCGCACCCACATGGATACACAGACCAGAGACTCAAGAACTGAGGCTGGCTACTGCCTCCACCTAGCTCACCCTGACACCCCACTTCTGCTGACTGGAGACCACAGAGAGCCCCAGGAACCAACTCTAACTTATAGTCCACAGGCAGGCCCAGCACTCATTTCTGGATCCCACAATCCCAGATTCGGTGCCTTGGTGGAATACTTCACCCACACAGGATGAATTTCCCTCAAGAAGCACTTGAAAATCTTCCTCAACTGTTCCTGACCCATATAATGCCCGCCTGGTATTTCTGCCACATTTGTTATACTTTATCTCTTTGGCACTTGAAAAAATGTAGTCACTACATGATTCCTCAAAGAGTGAGTTACAACACATATACAGATTAGGTTCCTGCTCAAACAGGTCTAAGGAGAGACCCAACTAGAATTGTGGAGGGGGAGTTTCAAGCACATATTGGTGGAAGCAGTGATAAAACATATTTCCTGCACCTGCTTGGCATCAGCTATGGAGCTGTAGTGCTCTTCAATCCTAGCAGTGGCTAACTGAGAAGTCATTAATCATTTTCTCACCAACCCTAACTCATATTTAATATTTCCTTCTTGAAGTTTGTTTTGTCATGCTATCAGCAGAGTCAATCAAACATTACGACTCCTTTCTAAATATTCCAGCAGCAGATGGCAGGAACACCACTGTGACAAAGCAAAACTTGCCTAAAGATAACTTCATGATGCATAATCATGCTTGATGGTGCTTTTCTGAAAGGAATCATCCAGAGATACCTCTGTAGTTGCCCCACTTAGCTCAAGTTCTTTAAACCAAAACTCTGTAATGCTAAGAGTAAAACACTCAACCACAATGGGCTCTTCTCTGTGATTTGAAACTGGCTGGTTAAAAAGATGTTGCTACTTCCCTACGATCATAATTTTAGGCAGAAAGTATAAAGTCTTGAGAAGACCACACATTAGAGCAAATTTCTCAAGATTTCTCCTTAGATGTAATTTATTATGCCATAAAGTGTCAAATAGTTTTGCACCAAATTTAACATATATTTATGTAACACGTTTGCTAAAAAATAAATTTCCTTCCTTCTGCTGAGTTATTTTTGAGTTTTTTTTTTTTTTTTTTTTTTACTTTAAAGTTAATAAACATGTATTTATAAATTCTAGAATGTGGGAAAAGTTGACTGCTCCCTAGCGGAAATTCTACAGGTTCTCCTCTAGAGTTAATTACATTTTGGTTGCTTGGATCTTTTCTAGGTTATATTTATTTGTGTGTGTGTCTGTGTGTGTCTGCAAAATCACAACCTGTACTTTATTGTCTCTGCACAGTAAAAGAGCATTGCCAGCCTGAACCAGCTTGTCTTTCTCTGTTCCTAAAACTGTATGTTCTTAGACACACACACTTCCTCCATCCCTTCTGCTGCTGGTTAACTTCAGTCTGTGACACAACCTTATATTCACAATTATGTGAAAGCAACAGAGACTCCTGGAAGGAACAATAAGGAGGCATGGTGGGAAGCCAGCCCTAAAGGCTCTCTCAACCTGACTGCTCTGCCCTGAATCAGGTGGCCAAAAATTGCATGTTTATGGTCTCAGGTATAGAATTTGGAGTCTGTGTACACATGCCCTTGCCCTGGCTCCCCTGGGGAAGTCATTAAACCCCTGTGACCTTTTATTTTCCCAGTGGTATAAAAGGCCCCCAAACAATACCACCCTTAAAGAATTCTGAATCATACAAGGTGATGCTATGTAAAGGCACTTCGTAAAGAACTCTCCAGTGTATGTTTCATTTTTCATGATTTCTCAACTTTCTTTTGCAGCCCTGTCATTTTTAATTTTCTAACTTGGTTTTTGTGGTTTTTAAATGCATCTCTAAAATACATTGGCTGGAATACTGCACTAATCTTTGTGCTCCTACACAGCATTAAGTTTTTATCTACTGTTTGTATTGAGGTAAAACTTACCTAAGTCAAGTGCAGGAATCTTAGCTTCATTGATTTGTGTAAGTGTATCCCCGTGTAACCACTATGTAGATCAAGGTGGCAAGCAGAACCACTGTCCCGGTCAGTACAGTACAAGGCCCAAAGGCAACCCCTCTTCTGGCTTCTACACTCCTAGATAAACTCTGCCTGAGGTTAAAATGTTTTAAAAGAAGGCTGGAGTCTCAGTGATACCACTACTGGAAATACATGTCCAATCCTCCCGCTGAAGTGAGGAAAGACTCTGGAAACGAGGAGAGGAGCACAGACTTTCTAAATTGCACAGAGCATACAGAAAAAGGCTTTCATTTTACAGCCAAGGACGAGGCACAGAGAAGTGAGATGCAGACTAACTTTCTTTCCTAACC
This sequence comes from Choloepus didactylus, assembly GCF_015220235.1. Lineage (NCBI taxonomy): Eukaryota > Metazoa > Chordata > Mammalia > Pilosa > Megalonychidae > Choloepus > Choloepus didactylus. The sequence continues at coordinate 139,577,643 of NC_051311.1, read as the reverse complement.
AAGCCAGTTGCAATGCGCCCTGGGTGTCAGGGATGCTGCCTGTTGGTCCAAGAGCTTCGCGCTGGGAAAAGCTCTCCGGGCTTCTCCCTGCAGAACTTCTTTCCAGGGAGCAGCGCACATTCTGTCCTGATGCCGCCCCCACTCCCGCGGCTCGCAACGGGCGCACCCACGCGGCTGGCACGCCTCCCTAGGGGGTGCTGTTCCTGCGAGCCAGTCCCTCCCTGCCCACAGGGACCCGGCTGGACCTTCTTGGAGGTCGGAGCATCCTCGCACCCTCTCCACAACACTGCTCCCCTCCCCCCCATCCCCGCTGTGGGCGTGGAGACGCGGGAGGGTAGGCTTGCCACCTTCTCCGTGACTTCTCCAAAGGAGTTTAAACTCCCTGATGGTCAGATTTAAATCGTCGACGCACAGCCTGATTACTGACCTCAAGGGCTTGGAGAGGGGCACCGAGAGGGGAATCCGAAGACCCCAGCTGCGTGACCTTGAGCAAGTCACTTCAGATCTCTGAGGTTGTCTTCTTCACTAGAGGCTGCTTCTGTACCCCCCAAAGCCACTTTCAGCTCTTCAATTTCCCAGATCCTTTTTACCCGGTCCCAGCCCTCCACCCACAGCCCTCTCCTCAGCCAGACCCCAGCCTTTTGTTCCAAGGTGAAGCGGGGAAAGAAAAAGGGAGAGCCTGGAGAAGGACCACACCGAGGCAGCCTTAGCGCCAGGGGCCGCTCTCAGGAGGGTCGGGACCCGAGAAGTCACTAGGCAACCTTGTCCTCTTCGCTGTCCGGTGGCCACCCGGTGCCGGCAGCGCCGCGCGGCGGGGAGCAGGTGACCAGCGCTGGGGCAGCGCAGCGCCCCCCGACGCCGAGCCCGGCTCCCCGGGCTACAGCCCAGGCGGGGGTCGCCCGGCACAGGCACGCACTCAGCACCCCTCTCCCCGCGGGAGGCCACTCCGCTCCGGGACAGGCCCGAGAGGCCACCGCGACACCGCTCGGCCCCCACCCCCATCCTAAGGCTCCGACGCGCGAGAAGGCGCTACCTGCAGTTGGTCGTGCTGGGACCGGCCGAGCCCGCGAGTGGGGACCCGACAGGACTCGAGCTGCGGCCGAGGTCCCCTCAGCCGCCGCCTCCTCTCGGCTTCGGGCTCCGGCCCGCAGCGCCAGGGCTCGAGGTGGCGCCGCCACGGCCGAGCTGTGCTCGGTGCGTCCCGCTCGCTCCTCGGCCGCCAGCTCTGGTGCTGCCGGGACGCAGAGGCGGGGCCGCCGCCCCCACCTGCTCCGGCAGCTCCTGCCTGGGGGCAGCCGCCGCCGCCCAGCGCGCAGGGACGCGGCTCGGGCGGGCGGGGTCCCTCCGGAACCCCGGAGGCGGGTCCCAGCCGCCCGGCGCGCCTCTCAGGCACAGAGCCCCAAGTCTGAGCTGCAGGGAGAGTGGGGCCTAAGGCTGGAATTCCCCAGATTGGAGCGGCTGTGTTGCAGGCGACATCATTTCCCAGCACCGCCAGCCTGGGGACACTCCATTTCTTCATCAATTTACTCCACAATTTGGGGAGTCCTTACTATGCTTCAGGAGGTGTTAGGAGTGGTGGATACTCAAAGGAGAACAAGATACGCCCCTTGCCCTCAAGGAACTGTCTAGAGAAGGAAAATGACCAATGGCCAACTACAATACAGAACCGAGAAGGGTGGGCAGAGGCCTGGTGAACGCACATAGAAGGGGCACCAAATTCAGATTTGGAGGGAGATCAGGGAAGGCTTCCTGGAGGAGTTGGTGGTCTAAGGGGACAACTGATGGGTGAGCATGAATTATCCAGATGAAGGGATTCTCTGGGGAGGTAGATTGTCCCAGGTGGGCCAAAGCAGACTCAAAACTCAGGTAATTTTGAGACGTGGAAGAACTTGGTGTGGCCAGCAAATCCCTGTCACACTTCATGTTGAGTCCCATGGGGGATGCAAAAAGTAGCTGCCTGAGGTCAATGATAGTTTTGTGACAATTCTTGATCTTCCATGCCCTGATAGTGGAGAAGCTGAGGGGATACTCATGGACCCTTCACTCTGTGGGTGGATGTTTATTTGAATATCTGCAGGACCCTTAGGGTGTGCTGGTGGAGGAGGCAGTGTCACTAACTCTAAAGGGGCCCCTGGTCTGGAGCAGGGGAGAGACCTGTGCCTGGTGCTTCCCCCACCCCACAGGTGAGGGAGAAGTTAATGCCAGCCTCTAGGATCTCACACATAGATTGCAACCTACCTCCAGGTTTGAATCTGTAGCAGCTGCTCTCGAAGAATGTTCCCTAAGAAGCCCTTAGCTGGTTTCTTAATTACTCATGGTTATAGCCTAGCAATGTGTAGGCTTATGTTTATAGTGAACATTGATAATTCACTCATCATTACTTTCATTCCTGTGTTGTCAAGAATGTGGTCTTCTGTTTTGATTTAAGTGAAGAGGGGTGCATGTGTAGCTAGTGGAAGCCAATGAAATATTTGCTTCCCACCTGTTTGTCTTGTGCTCCTCCAACTGTCCTTTCCTCCTTTAGAATCATAGTAAATGCTCATGGGCATGAAACCTGAAAATCCATGCTCCAACCTAAAATCCATAAATCATTTTGCATGGGTGATTGCTACTTAAAAAAAAAAATCTGACACATTATCTGGACTTTTTCTCTGGACCTCTGATGCTTGTGCTCATTAAACAGATAACTAATAGTGTTCTCGTACAAAAAGGAAGAAAATAAATTAGTAAGCAGGGAAGACATTTCCACAGGCCCACAGAGTTCCCATCAAGTCTTCTGCTGAATAGCCCAGGCATGAGCTAATTGGATGGAATGGCTGTTATTTATCTTAAGGGCTGTATGTGACCTGGTTGGATCAAATAATTCATCTGAAAGTGGGGGCTGTTATGGGCTGAAAGCTTCAAAGGGCCATATAGTCAGGTGCCCAGTGTCTCATATTCATGTGAACTGTCTCTGTTGGCATCTTGTTTCTGTGGACATTGGGGAAGCCTTCAGTCCCATCTAGATCCACCAGGGTGTGTATAACTGCAGGAACGCACTGGATGATATTTGTTCAGTGGCAGACACTGTGAATCACCTTCCCAATAGTCAAGCCGTTCTCCCCTTCTTCCTTGGTAACAGATACCTAGGATCATGATTGGTCCAAGACTACTGTGACAATCCCAATCCTGATTTCCCAGCCTCTCTTGCAGCTAAAGGAGTCAATTCTGGCCAAAGAGTTGAAAAAGGGAGTCAGGGCAGGGAGGGGTTGGGGTGCTTCTGAGAAATCTTTGCTGACTCTGCACTTCTTTTTCCCGTTTTCTTTATGCCTTGAACTCAACTGAGATGCTTAGTGCAGCTGGAATGAGCTTGCAACCAAGAGACAACAGATATGATGCCAAAAGGCAAATATATTCAGGGTGACAGGTAGAAAATAGAGTGATATGGTATTGCTGGGAACTTGAACCAAAGCTTGCATCTGCCCATCTCTGGAGTTTTTGTTATATGAGAAAAAGAACCCCTGTTTGTTTAAGGCACTGAGATTGGATTTTTCTATTCCTTGCTGCGAAACATATTCTTAACCAATACAGTGACCTGGTAAAGGGCAAAAACATCTCCTTCTCCCACTGCTCATGAAACAGATGCCCCCAATAGCTCACCTTTCACATATTCTACTTGTGAAGATATATTCATATTTGTTCTGGAACTTTTTCAGCTCTTCAGGAAAAAGGCATGACAGCAATCTTAAATGCTTTATACATGTATTCATTTCAATTCTACAAATATTTACAAATCAGCTCTAATATGGCGAGACTGTACTGGGGCTGAGATGCAAAGATGAATTCACAGCCCAGCCTACAGGGAGATAACAGCTTAGTAGAGGTCACAAGCTTGCAAATAGAATATTGCAATTCACTGTAATAGAGAAGTTTGTCCCAGATAGAGAGGTAATACAGGAGAAGAAATAATTAACACTTTCTGGTGGGGTGTATTGGCCTTTCAGATCCCTGTACATGTACTATTCCTTCTTGTCACAGGCCTTTGCACACGCTTTCCCATCTTTCCATCTTGCACACACACCCATTCAGAGTTAACTCCTTTTCGTTCTTTAGATCTCAACTAAACTCCATCACCACTTACCTGGATCTCAACTGGGTCAACTTGTGTTATGAACTCTCATACCCTCACACACCTTTGTTTTGTAGCATTTATTATAGTCATAATGATGCTATCTGACAATTTGATTCACATCTGTCCCCCAGGTAAGACTGTGGTATCACTGATCTCAGAAGCGATGTCTGTTTTTATTCTTTAGCTCATAGCCCAGAGACTAGCATGTAGTAGGCACCTTAATACATAGTTGTTGAGCTTTAGAAGAAATGGACAAATGAAGGTAGGATCCTTGAGCTATATGGATCCTCGAGAGTCCATATAGCTTTTTCTAACTTTTAGTACCAACTTTATTGATCGATAATTTACATATAATAAAACACACTCATTTTAAGTGCATAGTTTAATGAATGTTGACAAATGTATACTTTTATGTAACCACCATCCTTATCAAGATATAGACTATTTCTGTCTCCCACAAATTCCCTTGTGCCCTTTGCAGTCAATCCCTACCCCAAGCCCTAGGCAATCACAGATCTAATTTTTGAAACATACATTAGTTTTTCTTTTCTAGTGTTCATACAAATATAATCATACATTGTGTACTCTTTTCTGTCTGGCTTCTTTTGCTCAGCATAATGTATCTGAGATTCATCCATGTCATTATGTACAGTTTGTTACTTTTTACTGCTGAGTAGTTTTCATTATATGGATACACCAGTATTTGTGTATTGGTGGATATTTTGGATGTTACAGATAAAGCTGCTTTGAATATGTGTGTACAAGCTTTTTGTAGATGAATGTTTTTATTTCTCTTGAGTAAATACTTATATTCTTTGAGTATCATTTTGAGAATCATCAGACTTTAAAATAAAGATAAAGCCTTGGAGGGGATGGTAGGGCAGTGGTTCCCACCCTCTCTGTAAGGCTTCCTCTCCAATACGCTACAAGCCCACAACCAAGGACAGGTTGCCTGTCAGGCCGTGTGCTGACATGGACCTTCTGCACAAGTCTCATGCAGGGAGGAAGCTCCATCTTGCTGTAAGAACTAAGGGGCCTGGCGTTCCATCACTTAACACAAGGCTGGGGCTGTGATCATTGTGCAGGTTTCCTGGGATGGTTGAGAAACTTGGCTTCATGAGTACAGAGCATAAAGGAAAGCAGGCAGGCAGTGGGCAGTTGTTTCAAACAGCAACACTGAGCAAAGGGTGACCAGGGGTATAGATCAATATCTGTAGATGCAATTTAATCCATGGCCCTGCCTCCAGAAATTCTACTGTTCCAAAATGTGCTGCTAACACAAAAAGGTTGAGACCTACCTTCTCACTTGTTGAGTAAGAAGAGAGGAAGGTTAAGGCCCAGTCCATCGTGAACACAGGCTTTTACTAGGTTAAGGCCCAGTCCATGGTGACCACGGGCCTTTACTGAGCAGAAAGGGGGGTGGGAGAGAAGGGCAAGGGAGAGAGAAAAGAGCCTGGGGATAGTGGGGTCACAGAAACCAAGGGGAGAGAGGACATGGCCAATAGGGTCATTCTGCTGAGAGATCACATTCAAGGGCCAAAAATGAGACAATGGGAGATCATCACTTATCCTTGTAATTGCAAGTTCAATGCAGCAGGCCAACCAGAAGTCTGATGTTAGTGAGCTGAGATGCTGAAAGGAATGGAAGGAGTGTAGACCACACGAAGTTTTTCAAAAACCTTGATCAAGAAGGGGAGGAGAGAGATAGGGTCATATCTACAAGAGGAGAGAGAGTCATGGAAAAGTAGAAACCAAAACTTGCTTCTAGGTTAAGAGAAACACACCAGTAGAGAAAGATTTCAGACTCAGGAAAGGGAGAGAGTTATAGACAGAGCAGTGAATTTGTGTGGCCAATACCTTCTCAGACCCACTCTTTGAGAAACTGAAAAGGGATTTGCTGAACAATATTTTACAGAGTTTTAAAATCCCTTGATTCTTCTAAGTAAATAGCATAAAGCAGTGTAAAAAGCCTTGGTCTTTCTTGGAGACAAAAGGACTTGGACTCAAGCTGTTACTAACTAGCTGTGCGGTTTTGTCTATTTCGGTAGCTTATAGACCCTCAAAATCTTATTTCTTTTATCTACAAAGTGGGCGTAATAATTTCTGCCCTGCCTCCCAGAGATTTTATCAGAATACAAAGACGTGAATTCTATGAAATTCATAAAACTGAAAGCACTTAGTTTAATATTAAAAGCCACAGAAATGTAAGGAGCTTTTCCTGTTTTACTGTACCATGTCTTTAATTAATCTGCACTCACTGGAAACACCAACTAAACGAAAATTATTATTTAAAATGAGAACTGTCACCGATAGCTGTTTCCAGCTTTACTCCCTCCCTTGTGCTATTTCCTTTCTCTATATGCAGGTCACATCCTTTATGTGAGGGTAAAATGTACAGTCAGTGTGGTGCAGAAAGAAGGGACAATGGTTCTCTTGGGTCCCCTTACCACTTCTATGCAGATCTGTCATACTTATAAGAAGACAGGTTTGCTTCACCTGGCTTTTCTTTGCTCTTCTGTAGGCAGTATAGCTATTATATGCAAGGCAAACTCTACTTTTAGCTTCTTTTTTGAAATTATCATTCAAATTATAGCGATTTACAAGTTACCAGAGGCTTTACTCCATGTTCTCATAATGATCATCCCAACAAGCTGAGGATTCAGTCACCACATTTTTGATGAAGAAATGGAAGCTCAACAGTGAATTGTTTTGTGAAAGTCTCAAAACTGTTGAGTGGGAGTGTCTTACTGGGAGCAAATTCCACAGCAGGTGTTCTGGTTTGCTAATGCTTCCGTTATGCAAAATACCAGAAATGGATTGGCTTTTATAGAGGGGATTTATTTGGTTACAAAATTACAGTTTTATGGCCATGCAAATGACCAAACAAAGGCATCAACAGAAGGGTACCTACACTGAAGGACACTGAGATGGCATCTGGAAAACCTCTGCTAGCTGGGAAGGCACATGGCTGGTGTCTGCTTGCTCCTGGGTTGCATTTCAAAATGGCATTCTCTAAAATGTCTCTCTAAGCTGCAGCTGCTCTGAGGTCCTTCTGTTTGTGAGCTGTTATAGGGCTCCAGTAAACTAATCAAGACCCATGCTGAATGGGCGGGGCTACACCTCCATGGAAATAATCTAATCGAAGATATTAACCACAGTTGAGTGGGTCACATCTCCACAGAAACAGCCTAATCCAAAGATTCCAACCTAATCAACACTAATACGTTGGCCCCCACAAGATTGCATTAAAGAACACAGAGTTTGGGGGACATAACACATCCAAACCAGCACACTGGCCACAGGGTCCTCATCATCTCATTGCCCAGCATGGGCCTGGCACAGAGCATGTGTTGAATGTATGACTAGATGAATGACTCATGATCATCTCAGCTCAGCTGTGCCCCAGGCAACCTCCCTTTTGGGAGGAGATATAATGTCGGAATAAAAACCCTTTAAATGGAATTTGTCCTTCTCCTAGTTTACCTATTTCTGTTAATGGCATGAACACTTGCCCAAAACCTTGGTTCACTCAAGCCAAGACCTGGGTCTCATCCTAGTCTTCTCCCTGACTTCCACTGCCCCCATTGGATCCAGCACAAAACCCTGGGCACCCTCCTCCAAACACCTCCATGTCTTTGTCTTTCCCTATTGCCCCTGCTTTCGCTCAGGTCTGGTCTATTGCTATTGTCTCCAAACTGGTGTCTCTGGCTCCAGTGCTTTCAGCAATCCCAACTGGTCTCTACTCTGCAGCTGTAGTGCTTTTCCTCAAGTGCAGATTTTATCATTTAACTCACCTTTTGTAAAATCCTTCTATGGCTCTCTTTTGACCTCAGGATGAAGTCTAAATAACTTAGTATTTCCCCCAATCCTCCAAGACCTGCCCACCCCCCATCCCCAAGCCTGCACCTCGTCCTCAACACCCCCACCCATATCACACTGTACTTCAGCTGCCCCAAAGGACCAGGAACTCAGATTCACCATAACTTCTCGTGACTGAGCTTTCACAAAAGCTGTTTTCTTGACTTGAAATGCCTTCCGCCCTTGTTTCTTGGAGAATCCTCCTCCTTTAATATCAAAGCTTGCCTACTCTGAGAAAGCTTTCTGAACCTCAAGATAGACTAGGGGCCCCTCTTGTGAATATTTAACACTCTTTGCCCCTATTTGTACTTTAGCACTTAGAGCATGATATCATTGCTCTTTGTTTATTAGTACACATCCTCAGAGCAGAAGGTGTCATCACCCCAGGACTACCAGCAGCCAGCACCTCAGGGGTGACATCGTAAGTGAGCACTTGATAATTGATTGATTAATTAACAACAACAAAAATATCTAGTCCTCTTCTCCTTACCCATCCATGGGAAATTCTCCACCAGAAAAGACACAGCTTGGAAGTGACAATTCAGTTAAAGTGAGCGCTTTGTTTCTCTCTGGGTAAGACAGCACTCTGACCACACCCACATGGTGTGAAATCACAGAGCAGTTTGCAACAGAAAGAATGAGAAAGACACCTTCTCAACAACTCCTGAGTCAGATCTCTACTCTGTAGCTTTGCTATTTTGTTTAAAGTGGTTAAAACTTCCAAAGAACAGCCATACACATTCAAATGTCCAAACAGAAAGTAGCCCAAGGTTAAATAGATGTGCTTTCACATTATCTGCCACATTGGGCTCTCTATACTCCTACTCCCTAAAGAGACATGTCATTTGCAAGGATGATCAAGAGTGGACATTTCTCACAAGTCCTATAGTTCTGCACATTAAGGTAATAACAAAGGAGGTATGGCACATGGTGTTAAATTGCCACTTATTGACAACCAAGAGTGACAGTGCCTCTGTCTGAAAGCCCGGTCAGCCAGATGACATAGCAGACCTTGATCAGTCAGTTCTCAAAAAAAGAAATCTTTATCTTCCTTTTCCCAAATCTATACTTTCTTCTTATAAGCGGGATAACTCAATGAAAGAAGTTCAAACATAAAATTAGTTGTGCTTCCCTGTCATTAAAAAGGCTGGAATAATTGCTTTAAGATTGAGATTTCTTTACTTGGGACAACGTAAGGATGAGGGGATGTGCTGTCCCCCAAAACGCCATTATCTTTGATGCAGTCTTGTGTGGGCGGGAAACATATTGGTGTTGACTGTGTTGGAGACTTTTGATTGGATGTTTCCATGGAGATGTGATCACTCAACTGTGGGTGAGATCTTTCATTGGATAATTTCCATGGAGGTGTGGCCCTGTGCATTCATGGGCCATGATTAGTTCACTGGAGCACTATATAAGCTCAGATGGAAGGAGTGAGCTTGCTACAGCCAAGAGGGACACTTTGAAGAACACACAGGAGCTGAGAGGAGATGCAGATGAGAGACAGTTTGAAGACGGCTGTTGAAAGCAGACTTTTGCTCCAGAGAAGCTGAGAGAGGACAAACGCCCCAAGAGCAACTGAGAATGACATTTTGAGGAACTGCAGCCTAGAGAGGAACGTCCTGGGAGAAAGCCATTTTGAAACCAGAACTTTGGAGCAGACGCCAGCCACGTGCCTTCCCAGCTAACAGAGGTTTTCAGGATACCATTGGCCATCCTCCAATGAAGGTACCCGATTGCTGATGTGTTACCTTGGACACTTTATGGCCTTAAGACTGTAACTGTGTAACCAAATAAACTCCCTTTTATAAAATCCAATCCATCTCTGGTGTTTTGTGAAAAGGCATTAGCAAACTGGAACAGGGGAGGATACTGTGTTGTGGAAAAAAATAGCATGCTTTCCTAATGGCATTGCTGGCCAGCTCTCTATAGCATAGTAGAAATAAAAGACTGTGTCTTGAAAACACTTGAAAAGAGATGATCATAAATCAAAGTACATCTTAATCAGCTTAAGGCATTTATCCTTCTTCTTGACTATTCAAGCGAAATAGTCAGGAAACACTAAATGGAGACCGAGGAAGGAATGACGTTGGAAAAAAGGTGACTGAAGAATGAAATACCACTATGAGACCTGTGTGTTCCAGCCCAGAAAAATGCATAGAAATTTTAAGATGTGACTCCTGGTAAGTCCCCCACACATCCAAAATATGCATTATAACATAGAAGATATGCACAAATGGAAAATGTTCTTGAGAGCTCCTTTAGGACAATAAATAATTGTTCATTGCCTTGGGTCCAGAGGAGAGGAACTGGAGGGGTGGGGAAGACCAAAATCTTTGAGCAATATTAATAATAGCTAACATTCATTAATTGCTTCCTATGTATATGCCAGGCACCGTTCTAAGTGCTTCACTCATGCCGATTTGTTTCATTCTCAAGGTAACACCATAAGTCTCACGCTCTGGCCTCTGCACTTTGCCACCACCTAGGCTGTCTCTGAGACAAACACTCCCTGGCAGGGCATATGCTGCCTGTAGCTTTAAATAGAAAAAAAAAATAAATTTTATTCAAGGCTTGTTTCATTTTGCTTTTAATGATAAAAAAAAAAAAAAGTACATTTCTTGGCTCCCTGTAGAGAATTTGTAAAATACAGAAAATTACCAAGAAGAATATTTGCAAATTACCTGCAATTCTATAACACAGATAACCATAGATAATATTTTGGTGTGTCTCTTTGAAATACGCACACACATAGCATGCATGCACACACCTTCCGCCTCTTTCACCTACCATTACATATGAGCCTTTTTCCTTGTTACTAAAGAGTCCAGTGGTAAGAATTCAGGGACCCAGTTCACTTCTAATTTGATGCATCACCCTCAGAATGACATTACTCTTGAGGGCACTTGGTTTCAAAATCCAGTGTTTAACTGCAGTAAGACTGGGGGGCTGCCACTCACTAACGAATGGGATGTCTGCATCTGTAAGATGAAATGACATTTCATTTAGGTTGAATCAGAAGTGAGCAAAGAAGGGAAAGACATGGAACTCGGTTATGGCAGAACTGAACCATCCCTGCTCTTTTTCCTGTTTGGGCCCACCTGGAACATGGACTCACCCTTCTCCCTTGGCCAAAGGATCCAAGAAGGACTTAATGCAGTTCTTGTTTTGTTCACATCTATAGTACACACTGAAAAGGCCCATTAACTTTTCCGATTTCTATATAAAAGGAGAGAAAAGCTTCCTGGGCTCTTAAATCACGTCCTCTTTCAGAGAGAGAGAGGGAAGGGAAGAAAAGTGTTGATACTTTGGCACATGGGAAATAACATGGCACACACACGTTTCTCTTGTCCTTGTTGACCCAGTGAGATGCTTCTTTGAATAGCTGGATTTCCTAGTGACAAACTTGTGCTGCGAGTTTTCAAATAATACTTATTTTAGGAGAGATGTTATGCTAGCTGTCTCCTTCCCTGATTCAGTTTGACAGGTTCTTTCCCTCTACAGTTCATCCCATCAATGTATTTTGGTTCTTTGCAACAACAGTTAAACTGGGTTTCTAAGGGCTTAGGGATTTAACAGACAGTACTCGGTAAACCATTCCATGGCTCTTTTGTTCTAAAGAACAAAAGATTGAATCAGTGATATCAAGGCAGAAATGCCATCTCTGTGTGTGTCTATGTGTGTGCACACGTGTGTACGTGTGTGTGCATGAGTGTGTCTGCCTTCCTGAGATAAAATGGCATTTCTTGTAGGTGGTGAGATCAAGAAAAAGAAGCCTTGATCATAAAAACCTTGATTCCTAGAATCTGTAGGATTAGTTGATAGAGGTACTGCATTCCACAAAAGGTAAGATTATTCTAGATTCATCTATTTCATTTCATTTAGTATTTATTTTCTCTAATTTCAATGAAGGACACCACTGAAGTAGTGTGGAAAATCTAGTAAAGCAAAAACAATATGGTTATTCATTTTCATTTTTAAAAAATTAGTTGATTTTTAAAATCAAAATGATAATGCATATAATTTAAAACAGGGCTACAAGGCTTATTTGAAAAATAGAATTTCCTTTCTCCGGTTCTTTCTTCCTCTTCTGCAGAGGCAACCACTCTCCACTATTCTGGCTGTTTCTTTTGTTACCTGTGTCCATATTTTAAATCACACCTATAAATAGCTATTTCTCAATTAGTCTATTTTAGACATTATCTTCTGACTTCCTATCATGGTACATGAGGATTTAGCTCTTATAATTGCTTTATTTTTTAATTGTTTACTTCTCTTTGTACCTTCTGCTAAGGTTTCTTGCACTCTCCTGCAGCTTCTCAATACACATTTCAGATAATCTACATTCTGTTCTCCTGCTCCAAACTGGGCTGGTTACTCCTGGGCCTGCTAAGCAGCTGTCTGCTGGGAATTCTCTCTCCCTTCCTCCCATGTCGACTGTCCTGCTCTCTGGATTCTGATATTTTTCTCTTTCTTGTCATTCTGTATCAGTTGAGACTTTCCACACGCTTGGTTGTTGGTTGTACCAGTCACGGAACCCTGGGAGGAAAGTGATTTTCCTCAGAGTGTTGAAGGCTTTGCTGCCTTCAACAGTGAAGAACTTCTCCAGTGGTGTGTTGAGAAGTCCATGGACACTCTTACCCCCTATTCTTTGTTTGGTCTTCCCTTTATGCACAGTAATCTGAAATCTTGTAAGATAGGCTTTGGTAGGATTCTTTTTCATTCACTATGCTGGGTACTTGACAGTCCATCAACCTGGAAATATAATTTCCTGGTACTAATGCTGAGAAATTTCCTCCTATCCATTTTCTCTGTTCATTCCTCAAAGACCTTCTTTAACCATAAATTGGACCCTGTAACTAAGATGGCTAGTTGCCCACACCTACCTTCAGATCTTAGCATCTGAAGATATTTTTCTCTAAGTCTATTCTTTATACCCTCCCCTTCTTCCTTGTTGGTCAGGTGTAGTAAAGTACCCAGATAAAGTTTACCTTTCCCAGATCTCTTGCAGCTAGATGAGGTCAAATGACTAAGTTCTGGCCAATGAGATGTAAATGTTGGGTAGGATTTCTTGGAAAGCTGCCTTTGAAGCTGACTTAACTGGGAGGAGTACTCTCTGTTCTTCTTAGAGTGCTCTTTCAGGATGCTAGGATGCAGATATGACAGCTGGAGCTCCAGCAGCCATCATGGACCATGATGTGAATTTGAGGATAGAAGCCACACACTGAAGAAGGTAAAGCAAAAAGATAGAAGGAGTCTCACTGGAGCCGCTATAACAATGTTAGCTTGCCTATCTTCATTTATGAGAGAATGAACCCTTGTACATTTAAGCCACTATTATTTTAGGTTTTCTGTTACATGTAGCTAAATCTAATCTGATTCAGACTTCCCAGATTGTTACTCTAATTTTAATATTTTCTTTCTTATTTTCCTTTTGTTGACTTTTCTTGGGGGTCATACTTGAAATTTTCTTTTTAATTTTGGCTTTTCTTTTTATAATTTCTAAGAGACCTTTCCTGTACTGTGATTGTTGTCACTTCATGGATGCAATATTTTCTCTTAACTCTGCATTTTGTTAGTGGAAACTTTCTCCCATGTCTTGAATTGTTTGTTGTTTTCAGGTTCCTTTTTGTTGTTTGTTCAGGTCTCTGTTTTCATGTTGAGGCTTTCTTAGTGGCTTTTAGTTGTCAATTATATCTAAGAAATCACTCTTGATTGGAAGCTCTGTGCTAGTGGTTGAGGCTTGTGGATTGGCAGGTTCCTCTTGGGGGTGAGAGGGGTAGAATATGAGGAGAGGCAGCTTTTGTCCTCTGATGTCAGCATCTGAAAATATTCTTCTCTAAGTCTATTGGGTTTTTCCAGGAAAAGATCTTCTAATTTTTTTGCACAAGCATTGTAAACCTGACTGTGGAAATTCTGGGATCTGGAAAGGGGAAGGAACCTCACTGTTCATAATTCAGATTTACATTTAATCCTGAAATTTTCAGTCCCTCACCCTCTTCCTGACCCTCCATGGGCCTCTTGTCCCCAGAGCTGGAACCTTTCTGATGGACTTACTTGATTATTTGAAAAAAAAAAAAAAAAAAAAAAAAAAGGAGAAAATTAAATACCATTACTGTCCTCTCTTGATTTGACTCTGGAGGTTGGTGAACAATGATTTAACATTAAGCGCCCAAAGTGTACTTGGCAAGTAAAAGGCAATAGCTACCCCCCTCCCACCCCCCAGAAATACAGAAATAAGCCAGAAAATAAGTAGACAGGAACTGAGAACCACAAAAGGCATCTGTGACGTCCCTCCATCTGCTGTTAGCACATGTAGGATGGGTTGAAGGCAGGTGGCCGTTGTTCTCCTTCCCTGTAACTGTGTTACTTCCCATGTAACTGTGGTCTCAGCATGCTCTCACCTCTTCTTTTGGGGTTCAGAAAGAAGGATGGAGAAGCCCAAGTTCCAGTTCTTGCATTTCAAGTGATTAATGCCACTGATTTTGCAATTGCAGCCCGCTGTCCATTATGCCTGCAGACGGAAGTGGGCCACACTGTGGTGTGATACAGCTTGCAGAAATGTGAACTGGGGAGAAATGAGAATAAGAGTGATAACAATAGTAAAAGTAGTTAATTGAGTGCTGGACTGTATATATGCATTATCGCATTTAATCATCAAGGCAAGACTATGAAGTACACACTATCATTATCACCATTGGACAGGTGATAATGAGGTAACAAGGGGTTAAGTAATTAGCCCCAACTCACACAGTGGACAGTGGAGGAACTGGGATTTAAATCAGATCTGTTTGTTTCTACTCATAACTGTTGCATGAGGATGCCACAATGTGTTTTATTTTCCATTAGTTTTTCCTTTTTAATCATTTTGTGTCAGGCATTAAAAATTTGGTGTATATTTTTCTTGGTTATTTTCCTTATGCATATACTTCTATTCACATGTTTTGAAATCAGGATATAATGTTTTAAAATAAAATAACCATATTTTGTAATTACTAACCAGAAATTCATTCATTTGTTAAACATTGACAGTAGAGCACTTGTGTGCAGGGTCAGAAGCTGATCTCTGGGTAGAATAACCCCCACAGTGCTTGTCCATCAATTATGCCAACTCTAAAAACTCAGTGAACAACAAATCCCTTGGATAATGTTGAGTTTTACATACTCAAAAGATTAGACGGGGAGGCAGGAAAGCAAAAGAAAGCAATGTTCAGGCTCAGAACACCAACTGGCTGCATCCTGCTGGAGGAGCCAGATTTTTCTCTCTTTGAAATTATCTGGGAGAAAAACAGGGGAAAAGACAGTGGCACAGGGTCAAAATCTGGATTATGCCTCCATATGATTTGAAAAGGAAAATGTTCCTTAGAGACTGAGCTCCAAGTGCTGTCTGATTTTGTGTCTGCCTCCCTGCCGTGATGTCTATCCCACCATCAGTGTATAAGGGATGTCCTGGTGTCCCTTTAGGACCTGTGAGATCACAGGAACTTGGTTGCACTGCTGGGAATAAGGGAAAAAGAAGTCAAAAAGCCTGACCTTCCTCTTTGTTTCTGGTGTCTTATTATCTTCCTCTCTTCAAGGACCCTGGCAGAGGCTCCCAGCTCTGAAATACATCTTTATCTTGATAAGATTGCTGCATGGCCACACTTGAAGATGGGATCATGCCTCATTTTCAGTTTGAGTAATGACAGGATTCACCATTTCCCACCACACAAGTTTCCAGGAGCTTTTAAGGAAATCATTAGAGGTGAAAAAACCAGAGGCAGGGGACTTAACGCACTCTCGTTGGAGGCTGCTCTTTCCCCAGCCCAGAAACCCAGCAGCACTTTCTCTCCCCTTCCCTGCAAGTGCATTTGAGAAGATTTTCTATGTGGTCAAGTAATGTCAATTTTTTAAAACACCCTGAGAAAGGAGAGGCAAAAGAATCGATCTTTGCTCTAAAACTGAAAGCTTTTCAGCTTTAGTAAACTTAAATAGAAGGTGAAAATCTCATGAGCCCATGGAAAATCTCCTCCCATTCTCTTTAAGAAGGGATTGGGGCTGCCCAGGAAAGATCCCTGAGGAAGCTCACTGGCCTGGCCTAATGAAGTCTCAGCCCTGCAGAGGGGGCCCCACTTCTGCTCTGTATTCATCCAACAGCCTTAAAAAGGGATCTAGAAAGCCTTGTCTAGGGATCCTCTTGCCAGGTAGGGGAAATCATGGGCCTTGGAACTGTAAGCCCTGAGTTCGTGGCCTGGCTGCCACCCACCCATTGTGGCACCTCAGACAAGGAGCTTCACCTTTGGGTAAGTCTCTGTTTCCTTATCTGGACTTCTGGGGATGGTGACTGTAATAGCACTTAGTTCATAAGGCTGAGTGTGAAGCAAGTTAACAGCTATGAAGACCGTTGAATACAGCAGGTGCCCAATTAAAGACCACAGTTATTATGATGATGGTTGTTATATCATTTAGCTGCCCTCTAGCATCTCCATTTGGATTTTTAGTAAGCATCTCAAACATAACGTGTCTAAATCCTGCCCCCTTCCACAGGAGTCTCCCCTATCCCAGTTAATGGCACCACCATCCCACTAGGTGCTCAGCAATGATCCAGGACTGCTCTTCTTTTTAAACCCCACAACCACTCCCAAATCTAGCCCTGTTAACTCTGCCTCCAAAACTCACCCCGAATCTACCACTTTTCTCATCTCCACTGCAACCAACCTGGTCTGAGCCTCCCTCTTTTACCCTCAACTGGATTACAGCCACAGCCTCCTACCTGGCCTCCCTGCCTCCACTCTGGGTCTCCCTACATCCATTCTCCACACAGCTGCAAAGGGGTATTTGCAGATCAGATGTTTCCTCTGTGTAAAACCTTCCAACATCTTCCAAACTCTTTTCCACAGACTGTAAGACTACCTGATCTGGCTTTTCTGCCTTTCCAATTGCATCTCCTACCCCCAGCTCATTTTGGCATGGCCCACTACTACACATGGCATTTATTCTTATCTCAGGAGCTTTGCACGTGCTGGTCCTGCTCTCTGGAACACTCTCCCCCTGATCATTGCACGGCTGGCTTATTCTTATTACTCAGAACTCTGCTCAGATGTTGCCTACTCACAGAAGCCTTTCTGACTCCCCCTTCTGAAGTCACTAGGGTCCTTCTGCAGCACCTTATTTATTTATTTTTCACAGTGTTTATCACCATCTGAAATAATAAAAATGATATTGATAAAATTATTTTATCAGGGAGACATACTGCAGCATGGAAGAAACTTGAAAACATTATGCTCAGTGAAATAAGCAAGGCACACGAGCACAAATACCATTTGAGACTGCTCATGAGAGACAAGTTATCCCTGCAAATTTGCAGCAATCAGAAGTAGATGAGAGCTTACCAGGGGTTGGGGAAAGGGTGGGGGGTGGAGAGGAGTATTTATTTGAAAAAAAAAAAAAATGTTTTGCCTATGTTTTCCTCATGCATTTCTCTGTTCTGGTATGTAAGCTTTGAGAGGGCAGAGACCTTCTCTGTTTTATTCACAGCTCTATACTTAGCACCTAGAATAGTGGCTGAAAATATTTTTTGAGTGAACAAATGAAAGCATTATTCTGTACAGTGTTTTGGCTCCATCACTTGTCCTCTCCTTCCATGGCTTCAAGCACACAACATGTACACAAGCTGTGAAAGGAGTCTGGGATCCAATATTCCCCAAATTGTCCTTGGCAAACGATGCCCTTGGCTGAATGAGAAATTCATGTACTGTGAGCAATGTTTTGTTGTAAAGGCCACAGCAAGAGGGCTGGGTGTCATGATGGGGGGAGGGATAAGTCTCCATGCACACAGCAGAACAACCAAGCAATGGGTGTGAACAACCATCAAAGATAATTTGCTAAATAAGATGATAATCATGAGCATTCATGCTTAATAAAGGCTAATTACAATAAAAGACTACATTCAAATCTACAGTAATCCCTAGAATCTTCTAACAAAGAAAGCCTTATTGTCATGAGAAGGGGCTGCTTAGGCAGGCCTTCTGCAGCAGTAGGGAGTGAATTCATCAGCCTGCATTGTCTATTTCTTTGTTTCTTCCCCCTGGAACTGGGGGTACAGGAAGACCAGGTCAATAGCCACAGAGCCAGAGATCTAAATCGAAGGGAAGGAAAGAAAAAAAAATGTGACAAAGAGAGAACTGTGTTAAAGGCACGGTTCTTTAATCCCCCACTATTAGGTAACTTCATCTTCATAGGCGACTCTTGTGAAGATGATTGAAACAAGTTACATAGCTACCAACAATGTGCGAGAGTTCCAATTGCTCCATATCCTTTTCCACACTTGGTACTGTCAGTTTTGTCATTTTAGCCATTCTAGTGGGTGTGTAGTGGTAGCTCACTGTGACTTTAATTTACATTTTCCCCAATGACCTGTGATGTTGAGCACCTCTTCATATGCCATTAGCTATTTGGATACCCTCTTTTGTGAAGAGCCTCTTCAAGTCATTTGACCACTTAATATTTTTTTGTCTTTTTAAAAATACGTTAGGGTCCTTTATCATTGTGGGATGTGAGTTCCTTGTCAGACACTTGTGTTGCCTCTCTGGGATTGCCTGTTAACCCCTTTAATAGAGTTCATTGGTGGACAGAAGTTCTTAATATTAAAGAGCAATGTTTTATCACTTTTCTCCTTTTATGGTTAGTTTCTGTGCATGTGCCTATCCCAAGATCATAAAGATCTCCTCCTTTATTATCATCTAGAAGCTAGATTGGCTTTGCTTTCATTTAATTCTGTGACCTGTTTCAAATAAACTTTTCTCATTTAATTTTCCCAGACTCACTTTTTAGAAACACCTTCCAAATGATTGGAAAACATTCTGAAATCTTTTAATGCGTAGAATTGGACGTTGCTCTCAAGTTGAGATTTGCAGGGAGGATATATGCTATTTGTGTCATCTTGATGGAATTTCAGAAGCACTCCAGGCAAGTTTCAAGGCCTGTTCTAATGGGCAGGCAGTATCCTTCCTGTCTCCCCAACCCCCCACCTTTTCTTGAGGTCAGAACATGTTCACAGAAGAGCCAGAAGCAGACAGTGATGGAGATAAAGAGCCAGTCATTATGCTCTTTGATGCCTTGACCTTCCAGGTTAAAGTATTTTTAAAAACTTTTCAACGTAGAAATACAATTGTCCTTAGGTTGCATTTTTACCAAGGACTGCGAACAGTGCTTGTAAGCAAACCTCTTGGGCTCTTTCGGCCTTCTGCAGCTTTTTCAGTTTCTGGAGCACAGTCTAACGCTGAGTGCATTTGCCCGGGGGCTACTAGAAGACGTGGTGCTCTGCCACGGCTCACCTCGGCCCTGCTGAGTGCCGGCTCTTCAACTGACCAGCAACCCTCCGAACAGGCAAGCCGGACACGGCCCCACTTTTTTGGACCCAAAGGCGTAGATCTCTCATTCCGATTAAGAATCATTCCTTTTGAAAGCGCCTGCGGAGTCCAAAGCGGCCGGCTCTGCTGTCGCTGACTGAGCTCCTTCTTCCTTTGCCGCATTGAATCCTTGACACAAGCCCACGGATCACCAAGTGTTACCACTTCGGAGAGGCTAAGAGGCCCATATTTGTGATCCCAGTGATGGCGGAAGCTGGGGTTTGAACCCAGACCTTCTGTGCTACATCGAATGTCCTTTTCACTAAAAGTGCAATGCTACCGCTCATTTCTCTACAGCTCTTGACCACCACTCCTACTCAGCATGCTTCTCCTGGGTGGGTCATTTTTTTTTTTAATTTATTTTTAATGAAATTTTATTGACATATATTCATATAGCATACAATCATCCAAAGTGTACAACCAGTTGTTCACAGTTATCATCATACAGTTGTGCTTTCATCACCACAATCTTTGAACATTTTCATTACTCAAAAAAATAAAATTAAAATTAAAATAAAAAAACAGCATCCAAAACACCCCATTCCCCTCCTCCCCACATTATTCATTTACTTTTTTTTTTAGTTTCTTTTTTTAATTTTCTTTTTATTAATATTTATTCACATACCATACAGTCATCCAAAGTTTACAATCAATTGATCACATTACCATCATATAGTTGTTCATTCATCACCCCAATCTATATATATATTTTTTTTATTAAATTCAGTTTTATTGAAATACATTCACACACCATACAATCATCCATGGTATACAATCCACTGTCCACAGTATGATAACATAGTTATGTGTTCATCACCACAATCTATCTCTGAACATTTGCCTTACATCAGAAAGAACCAGAACAAGAATAAAAAATAAAAGTGAAAAAAGAACACCCAAATCATCCCCCATCCCACCCCATTTGTCCTTTAGTTTTTATCCCCATTTTTCTCCTCATCCATACAGTAGATAAAGGGGGTGTGATCCACAAGGTCTTCACAATCACACTGTCACCCCTTGTGATCTACATTATTATATAATTGTCTTCAGGAGTCCAGACTGCTGGGTTGGAGTTTGGTAGTTTCGGGTATTTACTTCTAGCTATTCCAATACATTAAAACCTAAGACATGTTATCTATATAGTGCAAAAGAATGTCCATCAGAGTGACCTCTCGACTCCATTTGAAATCTCTCAGCCACTGAAACTATTTTGTCTCATTTTGCATTGGGTGGGTCACTTTTAATCAGGGGTTCGCTTTTCACTTTGGGAAACCTGTGAACCCCTGAAATTTTAAGGAAATGACATTTGCTTGTGTGATTGTGCTTTTTTTTCTTCCAGGAAACAGAGGCCCCATCTTTCATGAGATTTGGATTACCAAAAGGTTCCATGAAATAAAAACGTTTCAGAGTCACTGTTGGGTGGTGACGAAGAGGGGCCTCTGAGAGGGCTTTGCCAGCAGCCAGGCATGGGCAGCCCTGCCTGGAGGCCGTGGGAGCGTTCTGATGTAGTCTCCAGCTATTCTATCTTGGTGAATGTGACAGTCCTGTTTCCGAGCCCCTGGGGCTTCCCTAGGGCTCTGTAACTCTTCCTTGACTTCAATAATGTGCTTTCTTTTGTGATTACAGGGAAGAAGAATAACTCTCATAATAAATAATCAGCTCCCCATGTAAACAAAATATAAAGTACAGAATGTTCTTCTGAGCTTTTTTCTAATTCTCTTCCCACTTGTTTCTTCTGTGTTGTACATGCATCCCATAGCAGCAAGCAGCCTTCGGACTGTTTTAAAACTAGATACAGACATTATTATTATTGTAATTACAAAATCTCTGTGTAGCAAGAAATGCATGCTGCATTTGTTTAGTGAACAGCCTAAAGATAAGAACTGTAGTGAAGTTTTTTCAAATGAGGCCATTATGGGTCCAAGAGAAGAGAAATAGAAGATACGGAGAGGAAAAGAGAGAGGAAAAGAGCTGAAATAAGAAGAAGATGTGAGCCAGCAGGACAAGGCATGAGGCAGCAACTGGGATTGCAGATTTTTCTCAAGCGAGAGGATTCCCATGGGTGTAATGAGAGTAGATCCAGGAGGAGACCTGTCTTGGAGGCAGCCCAGTGAGAGTGCTCCTGGCAGAGAGGAAGATGGAACCAGCATTTGTTACAGCCAGTCAGGTGTTTGGTTGATCTTGTTCAACAAAGTTACAACCCTGGACCAGCAGTGATTGTATTACCTGGTAGCCTGTTGGAAAGGCAGACTCTTAGGCCTCATCCCAGACTTACTGGATCAGGATCTGCAAGTTAACAAGTGATGAATGTGTACACTAAAGTTGAGAATCACTGAGCTCCAGAGCAGCTGGCAGAGGGGAGGGTAAAGTGGGTTTCAGTGAGACACCAAGAGCCATTACTGGAAGAAACCAGAAACCAAAATGATTGGATAGATTTTGTTGACAGAGAAATAAGGTTTTAGTAGGCGGTTCAATCAAACTCTGGAGATTGCATTGATCTGCTTACTCAGAGAATCTTAAAGGCCCTATTTGCTTTAAAAGGACTGCCAAGTATTTTACTAAAATAGATGTAGATTCTCACCATTCCTGCTCCTGGAGGAAGGGCCAGTTACCACAGCCTGGGAGCAGATGAGTGTTTTTAATGTGGGGGACCATAAATAGTAATTAGAACCAAGGAGAAAATAGAATTAGTGAACAAGTATGAAATGATTGTCATCTGTAATAGAGCGTTGCCCCAGGGTGGAGAGGTGACTTCTCCAATAAGTTGGGGGAGAGGAAGAGATGGGGTACTGGGCAAAGGGCTGGGTCAAGAATGTGCAAGGACATTGAGTGTATGTGCAAATGTAGAGGATATTGAGTTGCCAGAGGTTTTTGTTGCAGGTGTCCAGGAAGTTGAAAACCAGGCTGGGTATTAGCATTATACAAGGTCAGAATGCGAAAGTACTTGACTTCCTGACTAGGGAGCTCAGACTTTGTTCTCTGTGACTTATGGATCCAGGGTTTGTTACACACATGAGGAAAGCAAAGTTTTAGGAGGCTATAAAATTCAGGCAATACAGCAGAGTGGATAGAAATAGCATACGGGTTCAAATCCCAGCCCTGCTGCTCACCAGCAGTGTGGTCTTGGGCAGGAGACTTAAACTCTCTGGGCTTCAGCATCCTCATCTATAAAACAGGGACCATAATAGCACTTCCATCACAGGGTGGTTGTGAGGGAAAAACGAGCTTCTGCAAACAGAGATCTTAGAACTGTGTCTGGAATGGTTAGTGATGATTGTTGTTGTTGGTGTTATTGTTATTTATCTGGCTGCAACAAGTAGACTGAGAGCAGAGGAACTGAAGCAAGGGAGGCAGTTTCCAAGTTTCAGGGAGAGTGAGATCCAGTTGGAAAAGAGAGCACAGGCAGTCCTCTTTGGAACTTGCCCGAGTGTAAAAACAGCTGATTTCGTCCCTGTGGGAGCAGCTCTCCTGTTTGGCGAGAGCACTAATAGTAACCAGCCCTCTCATCTGTTCCATACACCCTGCTCCCCATCCAGCTCATGAGTGCTGTCCCATGCACATCTCCCCACCTCCTCCTTCCTGGCCATGGGCACCAGGTCAGATTGAGCATGCCCTGGACAGGTGGGCAGGAGGATCTGCAGCAGAGCACGTGACCCAAATCCAGGGGTCAAAGGGAGCCCTGGCTCTGCTGACCCCTGGGACTGCAGGCATTTCTTTGTCAAACTGCAGCTCATCTGCCTAGACCTACTGGGTATCTGGAGGCAAATCATTGGTCAATTCCAGTGCTCTCTAGCATTGGCCTGAACTCTGAGGTCCTCTCAATTCCTGCTTCCTACAGCTCTCAGTCTTGAATTTATGAGGATTTAAAAGCAAATTTCAAATATCCATGTTTGTTTGTTTTTTCTCACCAAAACCCCAAAGTGGCCTGGTTGACAGAAGGCCTCCTCGTCCAATTCTCTAATTGCATCCATAGGTGGGTCCCTGTCAGGACGGCCTTGGGTGAGTGAGACAACAAAGTGGTGGCAATTGTGGTTGAGGCCGAGAAATCCAGGTGGCCCCTTCCTGAGAAACTCACAGCCCTTGTTTGTTTGTTTTCTTATCATCTGGGACGCAGGAAACATTTTGATATCAGTGTTACATCAAGGCTGTCCAGGATGGCTAGGTCCCTGCCAAACGAAAACAAATTCAAACCAACAAACCAACCAGCACAACCAACCCTGATTTCAGACCCATCTGCTTGATGGCACTTCCACAATCATCCAACAGACACGTCTAAGGCCATCCTTGGCTGCGCCTCTCCGCTTTCCCCCCCACCCAAGCTGAGCAGTGCCCATTACTGCTTTGTCCCGGAGTTTTCCTGGTACCACTCCCCGAGTCAAAATAAAAAGGAGGCAGGTGGCCCTGAGCTGTCGGAACAGCCACCCCAAACACTCACACCTGTGTGCCCCCAGCCTCTGACCAGGCCCTGCACTGCAGAAAGAAAAATAAGCTTGCCTGTCTCATGATTGTTGACATCAATTCCCTAGACTGTCCTCCCCCCAAAAATTCCCAAACTTTTCTCCCTCAGACCCTGACTCCCTACTTCAGCCAGGAACTTCTTTGTGGCCTTTTTGATCTTGGAATTCGAACTCCATCCCCTTAGTCTTTGAATCCCCACCACCGGTTTTCGGCTCTTTTGAGCGAGCTGGTATCATACGCAAAGCCAGCGAGGCTGCCTAGAGGGCCTCCAGCCTGCAGTGAGGAGGGATTTGAACAACTGCCCTTTGTGCCAAAAAGCAAAGTTGTAAGCCCTCGCTTAGAGCTGACCGACTCTTAGGATGTGCACAACCCCCGCAGGTTTGGTTATAAGGTTTCCTAGTCCCAAACAAGAAGCAAAGGAGAAAGGAAAAAGATGATTTCAAGAAGTACAACTGGGAAGAGACAGCTGAGAGCCTGATAAAGTAAATTTCCAGAAATACCAATTAAAAAAAAAACAAAACTATAAAAGCACGATTGTCTGAGAACCTTCAACTTAGAGGCTAAAAACCCAAATACCATAGTGGCTTTGAAATTATCATTGTATTATGGGAAGTGCAACAGTCAAGTGCACAACAAGGCAAGGCCAAGGCCAAGGCCAAGGCTGGACAGATTTGGCCAATAAAGGCACAATGAGCCTTTCTTAGATTCAGACAGTTTATTACCAACATAGACAGTGAAAGCAAGATGTGGTGGTTTGAGCCATAAGTTCCCAGAAAAACTTTTTCTTAAATCTAATCCATTCCTGTGGGTGTGAACTCATTGTAAGTAGAATCTTTTGATAAAGTTACTTTAGTTAAGGTGTGTCCCACTTCATTCAGGATCTTGTCTTAATCCTATTATTGAAGGCCTTTATAATGGAACGAATACAGAGAGAGCGAGCCATGGAAGCAAGACACTAAAATCAACGAAACCCAGAAGAGAAGGAAGAGACCAGCAGATGCCACCATGTGTCCTCACTGTGTGGCAGAGGAGCCAAGGATCACAGCAGCCGGTCTTCGGGAAGAAAGCATCGCCTTGATGATGCCTTGACTTGGACATTTTTCTGACCTCAAAACCATGAGTGAATAAATGTTTAACCCGACCCATTTCATGGTATTTGCTTTGAGTGGCTAGGAAAATAAAACATGTGAGAAGCCAAATGTGCAAAATAAAGAAAGAAAAAAAAGAAAAGTGGAAGAAGCCACATACCAAAAAGGCTGACACTGAAAGACAAGGAGCCAATGGCTGCAGTGCCAGTTATGGGAAACCCCTTTACTGAGGAGCTCAGGCTGCAGCACAGTGAAGCAGTTTGATAGTCTTCAGCAGCTCTGCCCTATGGCAGAGTCCACTACTAGAGCCTGGGAGGTGGGCAGAGGCCCTCCCACCAGATCAGGAGCCTCTTTCTGTCTGGGGAGATGGAAAAGCTTTTGTGATAAATGGTGGTGATGGTTGCACAACATTGTAAATGTAATTAATGTCACTGAATTGTACATTAAACGATGGTTAAAATGACAAATTTTATATGTATATGTCATGACAATACATTTTTTGAAGTTTGCAACTACAGGTGGAAATAATTAAAATCATATGGCAGTACTATGAACAATATTATGCCAATAAATTTGAGAACTTTTTTTAAAATGCAATTTTGTTGAGATATAGTCTCACACCATACAATCATCCAAAGTGTATGATCAATTGTTCATAGTACCATCATATAGTTGTGCATTCATCATCACAATCCATTTTTTTAACATTTTCATTACTACCAAAAAAAAAAAAAAACAAAAAATAAGAATAAGAATAAAAATAAAAGTAAAAAAGAACACCAAAAACATCTCATACTCCTTTTCCCCCCTTATTATTTGTTTACTTTTTGTCCCCTTTTTTCCTACTCATCCACCCATGCACTGGATAAAGGGAATGTAAGCCACAAGGTTTTCACAATCACACAGTCACATCATATAAGCTATATAGCTATACGATCATCTTCAAGAATCAAGGATAATGGATTGCCCTTCAACAGTTTCAGATATTTCCTTCTAGCTATTCTAATACACTAAAAACTAAACAGAGATATCTATATAATGCATAAGAATAACCGCCAGAATGACCTCTTGACTCCATTTGAAGTCTCTCTGCCACTGAGATTTTATTTTGTTTACTTTCTCTTCCCCCTTTTGGTAGGGAAGGCTTTCTCAATTCCATGATGCTGGGTGCAGGCTCATACCTGGGAGTCATGTCCCACTTTGTCAGGGGGATTTATACCCCTGGGAGTCAGGACCCATGTAGTGGGGATGGTGAGAACTTTTTAAAATATTTGAAAATAACAGTCTACAGAGAAAATCCAAGAGATTCTATAGATGAACCATGAGGGAGCTTCTGGCCATAAGATCAATATACAAAAAGATCAATAGCTTTTCTATATACCCCAATAACCAATTGGGAATAAAAGAACAAAATGATGACATTCATGATATCAGTAAAAACCCTAAGGAAACTGGGAGTAAGGTAACAAAGACATACAATAGGTTTATGGAGAAAATGAGAAGTGTTAATTGAAGAACATAGCAAAAGTCGTGATCAGATGAAATCCGTGTTAATGGATTAATGGAGTCAATACTGTAAAGATACCAGTTCACCCAAATGAAACTATAAATGTAAGGCACTTCTGATCAAAATTCCAATAGGATATCTCAAGCCACTAAAGCAACTCACCGAGAATAATCAAGAAACTTCTGTACCAAGTTAACTATTGTAAGTTATAGTAATTAAAAATTAAAAAGATAGGGAGCCTCCCACAAGATAGAGTGGGAGATGAGAGAACGGTCTTGGGACATTTCCTTACAAGACTGCCCATTTTGCTCTATGCCTGGGAGGATCACAGGGAATCTACCAGGGCTTAGTGCAGACTGTGGTTCAAGGCTCACTCAGGCTGCCTTTGAGAATTTCTGTAACATTGCCAGGGGCCACGGCAGGGCTGCTCCTACACCAATGATAAAATAGGTCAATGGCACTCTACCCCTAAACAGCCCAAGAAAGTGATATTGTTTTCAGAGTATTCCAGTTAAGAAGGAAAAAGCAGATAAGTGATTTTTCTTAGAAGATATTTTGGAAAGTTCCCTGTTGTAGAATACCATATTTCTTCTTCTCTGTTCAAATTATACTGGGCTTTATAACATTTCCCACTTCTGATGATTTTTTTTCTGAAATGTCTCTAAAATTATTGGCCCTTCTATTCCCACTGCTACTATCCTGGTTCAGGCCTTTATTTCCTTGCAATAAACGACTACCACTAAGACAACTACAGCAGATTCCCGAGGGAGTCAATCCAAATTGCATATCACTCTTTCTCTTCCCCTACTTCCCTACTAACTAGTCCTGATTTGTTTGGAGAGACAATGTAACCCTATAAAAAGTGTTTGCTTTTTAGGGTGACTTGTAGTGATGGTTCTGGTCAATAAGATGTAAGTGGAGGATTTCTGGGAAAGCTTTTGCTTTCCCCTCATGATTCTTCATTTTTGCTGTCTTCCTTTTGGAATGTGGTCACAATGCCTGGAAGTTCAGCAGCTATTTTGTGACCATAAGGTGACAAGCATGAAGACAAAGGTATAAACATTGAGATGGTAGAGCAGAAAATGGAAAGGTCTTGTGTTCCTGAAGGTGTTGTTCAGGTGCCCACCAGCACTGAACTTCTTGTGTAAGACGAAAGCTGCTGTTACTTGGGTTTCTGTTGTTTGCATATGAACACATTTCCTGAGGTATACCTAAGTCCAAATAATGCCTATTTTAGTTACTGCTGGTAGACTGTCTTCCTAAAATTTAGCTCTTATCACATGACTTTCATGCTCAAAAAGTTTCCATTGTTCCTGGTGCCTAGAGCACGATCGACAACCTTTCCAAAGTTGTTGCCTCTGGGGAGTTGAGCCAGTGGTTTTGATAGTTTGAGGGATGAGGCAAGTAGCTCAAAAATTTACCTCCCTCCCTCCATTGTTTGAGGTACAACTGGTTAACAAGCATCTCTTTAAAAATGTGAATACCCCTTGAAAGTAAATGTTAAACTTAGAGCACATTTCTCCTTTATTATGAATTGCTCTAACTAGATAATCTATCTGCCATCAACAGCACTAAAAGAACAACTTTTCTTGGGTGGGAGTGGATGCGAAGAAGAACATGGGTTGGTTTTGTAGAGTAGGGAACTGGCTGCAGGAGGAAAACTTGAGTGGAGCCATGAAATCAAGAGCTTTGGGCTTATGGGAAGAATAAATGAAATGTTAACAAGAACACAGCAGAAGGTACAATACAGGTAACAAAATGACACGGGGCAATACCATTGGAATATAATTGCAAATCATCTCTTGGGCTGCTTGGGGCATTTATGGCATAAACTTTCAATGTCGTGTTTGCAGAATAAGCTCGAGACACTTCACTGGACACCCACTACATTTCCCCGTCGATCGGAGCCCAACTTCATGCCCACCCGCCACCACAACCCTGCCTGACCTCTCTGCTCCAGCGGCAATATCCCACTTCCGCTCTGGGCAGGCCGCCTTCCTGCCCACAGTGCCCTCCCCTGTCCTCTTGCTTGGTCACACCCGTCTATACTTGAAGGCCAGCAAAAACTCCATCTCCCGTGAGACCCTTCCCGACACAGGGCCCACTCCCTCTCCAGGAATCTTGCTTATTTGAACTATTTTTGTAGGCATTTACTGACTTTTATTAATCTTTAAGTTTTTATTTAAGAAAATAGAAGTGATTATTTGACATTAAAAATAATGCATGTTCTCCTCATTATATAAAAATTGGGAAATATGAAAAGCCAGAAAGCAGAAATGAAACCATCCAGAGACTGTTAAACTCTGGTATTCTTCCTTCCAGCCATTTTTCTCTTTGTTTTACTTACTTACTATTATGGAAACACATAAATTATAAGGTCTGAATTTTGTTAAAATAACGGCCACTGATAATGGTTTTTTTAAAATGCTCTTTCAAAAGCATAGGAATGTAGAAAAAAGAAAACTCAATTCTCTCAGATTCCCACTATCTAGAAATAATTGCTCCATACATTTAAGCAGATTTCTTTATAGTCCTTTCCCCACAAATTTTTAACATGGTCAAGATCATATTGCAGGTATTTTAAAGCATAGTAAACCCAAGAGTATTAACAGATGTTGATGCTATGATGGGAGATCTGGTGACAGGTGTTCACTGCCCCTGGGTAGCACAATAGATTTTTCCCAATTAAAAAAGACTCCTCAGAATTATTTAAAATGAGTTTTAAAGAAGCAAAATATAATTATTCAAATTGCTCAGCAATAAAAATGCCCATTATTTTGTTCTATGAAACTCTGACTTTATAAAAGGGGGTAAAAAGACTTTTTGTTAAGTATTTCTCCTGGCACAGTGCTCCAATTGAATAAAAACTTAGCCATTGTTAGCAAGTTCTGCAAGAACAACAGCAGTTATTATTTTACTTAGTCATCAGGCAAGTTAAGAGATTCCATCTTATTTATTGGTTGAAGATTATGATTCAAGAAACATATATCCTTTTCCTAGAAAAGGAAGAAAGCAATTATATTACTGGTTAACTGAAACAACACAAGGTCAAGCTTTACCCCAAGACTGCAGAATGCATCTGGAAATACATAATTCAACTGGATTCCTGAATTTGGGGTGCAAACTGAATAAGGTGACATCTCTTAGGCTTTTGAACCTCTATTTCCCCATTCTTGCTATGCTAATTTTTTTATTAATATCTTATTAGCTAGAGGATGTCTTCATTAATTTTTTCAAAAAGTGGGCAGGGTTGGTATATCTTATTAGTATTTGAATTCCTAGTCAATCATTCATTCAGACTGTTTACTGGGGGTGATCTGTGGAACACTCAGGTAGGCAGTGGAGCTATTCAGCACTTACATTCTGGTGGGAAGGATGGGCCAGCAACCTGCAATGATAACGCTGTGCTATGATGACAAAGTACAGGACCCGTTAGAGTCAGGAGGTGGCATCTAAAAGGACTTGTGGATCAAGGAACCTTTCCCAAAGAAGAAATATCTAAGATGAGATCAGAAGTTGAATAGGAATTTGCCAAACAAAGGAAACCAGGGAAAGGAAGAGTACTCCAGGAGATTAAACAGCACGTGGAAAGGTGAGAGAGGATGGTGGTTTGGTGTCTCTAATGAAATATGGCCAGAATGCAGAGTGTAAAAGGGAAAGGGGCTAGAGACGTATCTAGAGAGGAAAGAAGAAGGCAGATCCTTCAAGGCCTTATAAGCCAAGAAAAGGGTGCCTGGATGCTATTTTAAGACTATTAGGGAGTCAGTGAAAGGCTTTCAACAAGGAAAGATGGAGAGAAGGCAAAGCTAGAAGCACAGTGTGATGGTTTGGTTCATGTGTGAACTTGGCCAGGTGATGGTGCCCAGGTGTCTGGTCAAGCAAGCACTGGCCTAACCGTTACTGCAAGGACATTTTTGGCTGGTTAATAAACCAGAAGATTGGCTTATTAAATCATCAGTAATCAGCTGTGAATGATTACATGAACAAAGGCCGTGTCTTCCACAATGAGAGAATGCAATCAGCTGGATTTAATCCAATCAGTTGAAGACTTTTAAATGAGACAGATAGAGGAACTTCACTTTTTCTTCGGCTGACCAGCAAAGTGTTTCCTGAGGAGTTCATCGAAGTTGCCAGTTCGTTGCCTGAGGATTTGTTGAACATCTTCATTGGAGTTGCCAGTCTGTTGCCTGCCCTACAAAATTTGGACTTGTGCATACTCACAGTTGCGTGAGACACTTTTATAAATCTTGTATTTATAGATATCTCTTGTTGATTCTGTTTCCCTAGAGAACCCTAACTAATACACAGGGTGATGGTCCAAAAGGCTCTGTTAGACCCAGGTGGGACCTGATGGCAACCTGGACTAGGAAAGAGGAACTGGCAATAAAAAAGGAATGGAATCAAGTGATAATTAGAATGTAGACATGACACAACTTAGCACTTGAATGCAGACCATGAGAAAGCAGAAGGCGGGAAAAAAATTTTTTTTTCTCGTCTTTTGTCTGAGGAAATAGACACAGTGTGATATTGACTGAATTAGAGAACAACAAAGAAGGGCAAGATTTTGACGGATAATACTGAATTCCATTTTACCCATGTTGAATTTGAAGTGCTTATTAAAATGTCTTTCTGTTGATAGGCAATAGCATTTGGGAATTGCAGGGTTTTTTTTCCCTCCCACAAAATTTAGTAGACTTCACTCTAATATTTTCAGGAATTAAGAAATGCAAGCAAATTAATCTTTTTAGTACTTTGAGGCAACCTACTTTTTTTTTCCTGGAGGTTTGTAGAACTTTAATTTATCTCTGCCATTCTAAAGTTTTGCCGGGACCTAGGTATAGTTCTCTGTTCACTGAGGATGGTCACTAACTATCATTTCCAGCCTGAGTTCTTTTATTTTTTGTCTCAGTTGAGTATTTCACTTCTGCTCACATTTTCACTTTCAAAACACTTGCAGAGTAAGTTTAAATCTCTGTCCTCTCTCTTTGCTATCTTCTTTCTTGAAAAAAAAAGCTTTGGTAAATAAGCCCCTTAGTCAGGATTCAGGACTAATATTTCTTCCAGTTGAGAGCCCTGGGTGACACCTTCTATGGGTGTTTGAGTTATTTGATGGGACCATACTTGTGATTTTTCAGGCTGCATAATTGGAGTGGACATTCTTAAATAAGCACCAGGAAGGTGCACTGATACTGGATGGCCACCCACATTATAAACTTTGCTGTAGCCACTGCAATGGGGATTTGATTGTATTCCTGGGAGTCACCTGCACCTCCTTTGCCAGCCAGGAGGGAATAAAGAATCATTCTTATAATACCAGGGTAAATGCAGACAAAGACAAAATGCCCACTGTCTCTCAGTTCTGTAGTCCAGATTGGCTAATCAAAAAAGCTGGGGTTGGCTGGATGCTGGACTGTAGATAATCAGGACTAAATACAGAGGTGGTCACAGAGCAGAGTCTGAACTGATTGTAGCTACCCTCTGCACTTGGTATGTGACCCTGGATATTGCTATCGCCTCTTCTTCACGTTTCTCTAGGAAGAAGCCCAAGCATGCTTTTACTTAACAGGGAATGCAGCACATCCTTATTAACCCATTGTAGGGGTATTTGAGCTCCTTAAACATATGGTCTCAATCCCTAGCACAATATGAACCACTTTTTGGCATTCAAATATTCCATTAATTTGAAGGCATCTTGAACACAGCTCCATCTAAGGAAACAGCTTTCACTGCGCTGTGTGTTGACTGGGGAGTGCTGCCCGCAGACAGCTCGGAACTGAGTGAGGACAGATTCAGGAGCCCAGATCCCCACCTCCCATTTCTCAAGGGAATACCCAGGAACAGCCCAAAGAGGTATTCCACAGCCTGTCAAAGACCTACTGCTAACCTTTCAACTATATGCAGCAAAGAAAGAGGCCCAGCACATGATTTGCCTCCTTGGATGTAGCACATGCCACACAGACATTTTACAAAGCCTCCATTATACTTCACCAGACAGGCAGGCGTATTTAAGTGGCGCTCCATGCAGCAAGAAGCTGGAAGCAGTCCAGGGAGCAGTAAAACAATTTCTGCTCTTGGGCTCTTTATCTCCTTCAGACCCTGAGAAGTTACATGTGTCCATCAGTGATCTCACAGATAATTGGAGTTTTTGACAACGAGACTCTGCTAGAATTTTCTGGTTTAAAATTTTGGGCTTTAAGACTTCCCTCCATTGCTGAATAGTTCACCTCTGTTTCTGAGCTCTGGTAAGGACAGATTGTCTCATTAAAGAAAAAAAGAAATGTGACTCTCTGTCCTGACATCCCATCTCATTCTCCTGAATAAAATACCCATGAGGTGGGAAAATGCCAAAAGAATTCCATTATGAAATGGAGATGGTATACCCAATTGAAGGCTAAATCCAGTCCTCAAGACCTCAACCAAATTCATGGGCAAACGGCTGCCCACCCAATAGGTATTTGCTGCCTTCCTTGAGTTGCTGGTTCAGTAGCAGCCTCGATGCCTCAAGAGGACAGCCTGTTTCGAGGCAGACAAGACTGACAGAGTGCTGCATTGGCTGCTCTGGAAAACGGGTAGAATTTAAGTTGGGGCTTCTAGCCATGGAGCCTTCTGTCCCGAGACTGACTGAAATATACCTCTACACAGGCTCATGATTTGTTACTACCTCGTCCTACACAACCATGCTCCTATCACCTGCATGGATGGTGTCAACGCCAAATGGATGCAGAGAGTCACCTTGAGCCAGACTCGGGTGGCATGCTGTGATGCCAGGGCTGTTTATTCTGTGAGGTAGATAGGCCCTTTCCTGCTCTTTCCTTGGGTCTAATACTGCTTATTCCTTCAGAGTGTCACATGATCCTTTGCAATTACCCCAAATCCTATGCCAGCAGCAGCATCCTCAGCTTCTAGCACTAATGTCAGGAATTCCCTGGAGAGGACAAGGATGATTACACCATTTTACTCACATTTTCCTCACAAGTGCATGATGCATCATCTTCCAGCCACCCTAGGGTAATATTGCAATAAGGTAGCAAGGCCTCTTATTGTCAAAGAGACCAGATTTTGCTCCAGAGTTCAGGAATGTTGAATAACTCCAAGACCCAGATCATTTGCTGGTTAGACAGCATGTGTCTACATAGCGGCCAACCCCTCCCATTGCTTTTGCTTTGGCCAAGTCCAGCTGTATTTATAGCACTTTAGGAGCCAGATAAATGGCTCCAGTCCACCTGTCAATCTGATCCTTGGGATTGTTTTCTTCCTGGATTGTCCCAGGATCCATGACCAAGCATTCTGGCAGGTCCTATAGATCTCCAGAAGGAGCTTTGTACTTGGAACTCCCTGCTTATGAAATGAATGTCTTCTCTGGTGGTGCCAACAAATGCTGAGAACACTGCTGAAAATTCAGTTTCTGCCCACAGTGGGCAGGCTTATGTTTCATGAGTTTACAAGGTCAGAGAGAAAAGTGGGGTTGAGTGGTTGGGGGAAAATTGGGACTGGGCTAACTCAGTTTCCCATGGGACTGGGCAACCTTCTCCCAGCAGCCAGAATCCAATTCACAAGATTGCCAGGTGCTGACTGCTTGAGTTTGCAGGCAATTCCCTGCAGGATCCTGTACAATCAAACTGCTTGGTGCTTATGCCCCAATAGTTTATTCTCTAGATACAAGGTTGTTCTCATCTTTGCACTATAAGTAGTTGGAGCAGCAGAGAGGCAGAGTTCTTCCTCTAGATCATAAACCTGTGGTGTGCCTGGCAGCCACACTGCATGGGGTGATGAGAGAATGGGGACTGATGTTTCTTCTCGCTGGTGCTTGGCGTGTGAGTTTCTCCCAGTAAAGTCTGTTCATTGATCCAAACCACATGAAGCTTGGTATTTACCTTCACCCTGTTGTTTCCCCTGTCTATCTTGAAACATTCTCAGCCTAATTCCCAGAATTTAACATCTGTATCAACTGTTATCAGGATTCTTCCAGGTCAACCCCACAACTACTGGACATAGTTTCCAGGTACGTCTCAAAACTATACTTTGCAGATGTGATGTGCCAATGTTGGTCTTCACTGTTTCCCTGCTTTTATTTTTCTTGGGATTGCAATGCCAGATGCATTTTTATTTTGGAGTAAGGAAAAGGTTCAAATATTGATTCTGGTGATGAACACACAAATATATGATGGTGCTGTGAATAACTGATTGTACACCATGGATGACTGTAGGGTGTGTGAATATATCTCAATTACAACTGTATTAAAAAAAAATAAATGAACAATGAGGTGGGGGAGGAGGGGAGTAGGATGTTTTGGATATCCTTTTTAATTTTAATCTTTATTGTATTTTTTGGAGTAATGAAAATGTTCAAAGTTTGATTTTGGTGATGAATACACAACTATATGATTATACTGTGAACAACTGATTGTATACTTTGAATGATTGCATGTTATGTGATTATATCTCAATAAAATTGCATTTAAAAAAATGGTGTGGTGTGGTGGGTAGGAAAGGGGAACAGCACCTTCACCATATCTAAAGGCGGTATTCACCCAGGAGAGAGAGCTGCCTCGTTTTCATGGGCTTCCTGATCTCTGGTTCTTGGGGGGCAATGGGAGGGACATGCCTTCTTTCAAGGTGGGCTGGCTTTGCTCTTTCATGCAGTGAAGCATAAGAAGGCAATTAAGAGCTTTTCTAAATACAGCTTTACTATTTTTTCAGTGATTGGAGAATCATTTTGGAAAAGTTTTTTTCTTGGTGTCATGAGTTTTCAGCTTTTTCTATATCTTCACAGTGTTTTCGCTGGAAGCTTAGAAAGGCCTTATCAGGGATTGTCATATGAACACCTGTGAAAAAGCTGTCTCTTACTAGCTTTTCACATGTACCTGTATTATTTCCCAGATTACATTAGACATTTTTTTAAATCCCTTGCACTGACTGATTAATTGATTGGCTATTGATTGACCATTCTTTGTTGTAGATTATGTTTTTCTAGAAGCCTGACTGTATTCCTAAGTGCAGTGGAGAAAATTTATAGGTAGACTTCAGGGCTAGAAGAGACCCCAGTGCTTTCCCAAGCCTTGAGATAAATTTGTACTATAACCAGCACAAATAACAAAAATATTTCTTAGAGGAAGCTGATTTTTCCTATTTATTTCCTTTATGAATTTTGATTTTGACACTGCATTATTTTAAGTTCCACAGCAACACCCTACGCCTAGTCCCTAAAAATATTTACAGAATTAATTTTCTAATCATGCAGCTCCATAATATAGGAAATTTTTTCCAAGAAGCACATGAAATATCAGTGTTCTGGAAGGAGAGAATTTTGTGAAAGGTCCATTTGATTCCATGATTGAGTCCATGACTCAATTGAACATTGTGTAGGATTATGTTCTGTTTCTGCAGCTCATTTAACTTTTTCCAACTGCTGGAGAACTAGCTTAACTTCTGTCCCTCAATCAGGAGAAGCTCTCTGTGAAGTTCTATTTCAGTTTCATTTGTTCCTGAGCTGTCAGAAAAATAGAAGTTTTATGGTCTAGAAATAAATATAAGTTCTCTTATTCAAAAATGGCTGAACAGATTTTGCACAACTGTTCTACCAATTTTTTTTTTTTTTTTAAATTCAGTTTTATTGAAATATATTCACAAACCATACAGTCATCCATGGTATACAATCAACTGTTCACAGTATGATCATATAGTTATGCGTTCATCACCACAATCTATTTCTGAACATTTTCCTTACATCAGAAAGAATCAGAATAAGAATAAAAAATAAAAGTGAAAAGAGAATACCCAAACCATCCCCCCATCCCACCCTATTTGTCATTTAGTTTTTACTCCCATTTTTCTACCGATTTTTTTTCAATTTTTTAACTTTGTTTATCAAAAAATTAAAAACAAACAGGCAAACAACAACCAAAAAAACCCCACAACATTTCAAACAAAGCAATGGATTAAGGAAAACAAATAACCTAAAATAATTACTTTGCTTCCAATATGTTCCTACCATACCCCAAGAAAATTAATAAACCATGTCCAAACAGAGGAGTAAGAAAAACAAATAATCTAAAATAACTACATTGCTTCCAACATGTTCCTACCATACCCCAAGAAAATTAACAACCCCTAAGAAAACAAAGGAATAAGAGAAAAAAAAAACCTAAAATAACTCTGTTGCTTCCAACATGATCTTACTATATCCAAGAAAGTTTACAAACCATAATCATTCCTGAGCATTCCCATAACATTGAGATTACCCTCCATAGTTTATCTGTTCTTATTAGATTATCATTCCCCCTCCACTAATTGGTATCTCTAGGTCCCCTACATTCTACAGTATAAAACATTGTACATTTTTCACAGAATTCACATTAGTGGTAACATACAATATCCCTCTTTTTGTGCCTGGCTTATTTTGCTCAGCATTATGTCTTTTTTTTGTTTTTTTCTGTTTTTTTTTTTTAATCTTCATTTCATTGAGATATATTCATATACCACGCAGTCATACAAAACAAATCGTACTTTCGATTGTTCACAGTACCATTACATAGTTGTACATTCATCACCCAAATCAATCCCTGACACCTTCATTAGCACACACACAAGAATAACAAGAATAATAATTAGAGTGAAAAAGAGCAATTGAAGTAAAAAAGAACACTGGGTACCTTTGTCTGTTTGTTTCCTTCCCCTATTTTTCTACTCATCCATCCATAAACTAGACAAAGTGGAGTGTGGTCCTTATGGCTTTCCCAATCCCCTTGTCACCCCTCATAAGCTACATTTTTATACAACTGTCTTCGAGATTCATGGGTTCTGGGTTGTAGTTTGATAGTTTCAGGTTGTTCTACCAAATTTATTGCGTGACACTGGGTTTAGAAAGCTTGAGCACCCAGAATAATACCATGGAAACTTATGGGTAATGAAACAAGGGCTAGAATGGAAATTACTTCTTTTCCTTCCTTGTGCGAAGAGAGAGAACATCAGCTCTGTGAGCCCACCAAGGGGAAAGCAAACATACACGGTGTCTCTGGATTCCACATGGGACCAAGACAACAACACCCCAGAACCAAGAAAAACAAAACCTTGAGGAATGCAAAGGCAATTAATTTCCAAAGTTTTCCTTAGTCATTTCTGAAGCTTACCAAGAAGGGCCTCTGTCCGGTGCAGTCAGACTCTTTCACTTACTGTCACTATTCAAATCATTAGACCAGTGTTTCCTAAACAGTGTTTCAGGAATTTCTAGCTCTGAAGGATATGTATTATTTGAACAAAGTGTTTCAAGGTTAAAAAAACAAAAAAACTTAGAGAATACTGATCTAAACAAGGCTTTATAGGGTTTTTGTTTTTTTTTTTAACTTCCAGACCTGATGATGAGCTCTTATGCAGTATGAATTGCCAAGAGTAAGCTAGAGAATGCAGTTTGGGATTGCATTTTCCAGGAACATAGTGAACCAGACATCCTGAAAAACCTTGTCTTTATAAAACACCTAGAGATTCTGTATAAAATAACACACAGTTGAGACACATCAGGGAAATCCCCAGGGCAAAAAACTAAAAGGGAGACAAGAAACTAGACCAGTAAGCTAGTGATGAATCCACACCTGAACTGGGAGCATTTTCCTATCATGGGGTGGGACTTCGGCTGTGATTAGTTGTGTGAGGGTAGAGGTTGGGGCTGAGACCCGTGCATTCTTAGATCCTTAAATGGCTGCACTGTTAGGTGAAAGTGTCCATTCATAGAAAAGGGAGATGACAAGGAACTATTTCTATCCTGATCTATGATATGTATGTGGGAAAAAGTCTTCCATTGTATTTCATAATCATAGAGTACTTTTATCATCTGAGAAAGCACAATGCAAGAAATTGATTTTTGGTAGTTGGAGATTGTGATGTACCTGGAATGAGCAAGCAAAAATCCTTTCTGCAGTGATTCACTGTCTATTAAATCCCACTGAAATTCCCACATATAAAGCCCATTGTGTATAAGTTCAAAATCCAAAACTATGAAAACATATACTGAAATAACTATCAAGAGTTTGCCGGGACAATTAACATCAGAGTTTCATCCCCAAGGATTTCAGATATTAGAATTACTGGATATGAAACATAACATGAAAGTATTTAAATTATTCAAAGGAAGAAAAGAGAGACTCAAAAACATGAGCAAGGAATAAGATGCTCTAAAAAATGAACAGGCAGATTGGAAAAAGAAACAAATATTATTTCTAAAAATAAGAAACATTGTCATTGAAGTTAGAAATTCTCTAGTCAGATTAAACAGCAGATAAGACATTGCTAAAAATGGAATTGGAAACTAGAACCTAGAGCTGAAGAAATTACCATAACACAGATAGACAGAAATACGGAGAATTTAAGAGAAAGAAGACTGTGCAGATCTTACTGTGACCAATGGGAGATCCAGAAGCAGAGAAAAAGAATGGGTAGAGATAACATCTGAAGAGATAAAGAAAGTAAATAGTCTAGAATTTATGGAAGACATATCTATAGATTTAGGAGTCACAATAGACCTTAATCGTAATTAATAAAAAGAAATTTGGGTCTATACCTTGTGATGAAACTACAAAGACAAAGAAAAGATCTTTTATCTTGTCAGAGAAGTGTTAATTATACCAACAGCATGAGAAGAGACTTCGCAACCAATATACCAAAGCTGGAAAAGAGTGGAAAGTTGAGTGGGATGCTGGGAGAAAATAACTGTTAACCTAGGATTGAATACTCAATCAAATTATCTTCCAAGAAAGAGTGTGAAATAAAGACATTTTCAGACAAACAAACACAGTGAGTTTGCCACCAATAGATTTCACTAAAAAGATGTTATTTAGGAAGAGAAAAACTGAATCCAAGAGGAAGGTCTGAATGGTGAGCAAAGAATTGGTTTAAAAAGGTGGTAAATCTAAACAAACTTTGTACAAAACACCAATATTTGAAATATATATATATTTATTCTATAGATAGTATACATGTAATAAATCCATGTTATATATTTTACATATTATGTACTATAAATAACAATATCATTATATATATCATAAAACAAGAGTAACTTGTAAACTGGGGTGGAAGTAATTGGAGTTAAAGAGATTGCCGAGTTTCCCAAACTTATGTGAGCACAGACGTCTAATTTGCAAGCACACTGTGGGATTAATGTTGCTTGGAAACCTACTCTGTGTTTGGCTTGGCAGACATAGCTCAAGAGAACAAGCTTCTTAGCGTCATGGGTCCCAGATAGGGCTTATCTGTTATCTGATGGTCTTATCTGTTACCCACCACTTAGTGAGTCTGGTGGCACGTTGTGTCCACAGTGGGTGGGCATAGGGATAGGAGTCACCTCATTAACAATGAGTTCCAGTTCAACCACAAATAAACATTATTCATTGTTCATCAGATTTAGCTGGTGTCACGTCTGCTTTCAGTCATTGAGTAGGCGGCTAAGCCACGATGGCAGTGAGGAGGTGCTATCTGCACGACCTCAGGGTACCCGCCCTCTAAGTCAGCAACTGCCAAAGCCGAGTCAGCAGGAGCTCTGCCGACATTTTACCTTCATGGATAAACAAGTTGTGAGCTATCACCTGGGATCGCCTTGGGGGTTCTCATGGCCTGCCGCTGAGCCTCAGTGGAAGGGCAGTGGGGTGAACTGATGGAGTGAGCAAAGAACTAAAGGAAGGGGATCATCCGGT
Organism: Choloepus didactylus; assembly: GCF_015220235.1. Taxonomy (NCBI): domain Eukaryota; kingdom Metazoa; phylum Chordata; class Mammalia; order Pilosa; family Megalonychidae; genus Choloepus; species Choloepus didactylus. The sequence goes on along the minus strand of NC_051311.1, from coordinate 139,537,546 downwards.
AAATTCATTTTCCACAACCAGAGAACTTTACCATGTAACCCGGGCAAGGCGTCTGCTCTGAGGCAGATCCAAACCTTATAAACGGGTATAGAGCTTTTGTTGTTGTATTCCAGAAGCTATTTCCATGAGGAAGGACTCTGAAATTATGAAATACTAATAATGGCAAACATAAGTACTTACTATGGGCCATATAAATCCTATATAATGCACTTTATATGTATTAACTCAATATTCACAGTAAAATTGGTGAATTTTATTACGTTTTTACTATATATGAGCTATTTATTTGTATATTTTTTATTAAATATATAATAAAATATTTATTTACTATCTTTATTCTATATCAACCAATTTATTGTCTTTTTTTTTTTTTTTACAGATAACAACACTGAAGCATAAAAAGGTTAAATATCTTCCTCAAGTCACAAAGTTAGAAATAGCAGAATCAGGACTTGAACCCAGTCAATGTGGCTCCAGAGCTGTGCTCTTAAGGACTAGCCACACCACTCTCAGTATGTGGCTGACTGCTAAGACATGCTCTGACCTGAATTGCTGGACAAAATGTAGGTGACAACGACACAAGTAGGTACTAAACTTGAAAGCCTATTCTGGCAACATTTCCTTCTAGCTCTGCTTCTGCGTGTCTATTCCAGGCAAGTTATATAGTTACCATCTCTCTGATATGCAAGCCTGCATTTTGCAGCAAATGCATTAACATAATTTTCTTTTTTAATTTACAAAGTACTTAATATTACGGAAGTGGCAGTCAGGACATAACTTTACCTGGCATGCAGATATCCTGCATTGGTCATCTCACGTGATATTATGGATGCAAAAAACCTTTGTAAATGGTACAATACTAAAGTGAGTATTTACAGGGCTTCCTGCCCTGCATCTGCACCCTCCTCCTTCAGTAACAGCATCCCAGTTTTGCTTTGGGGAACTATCGGGTATAGTTTTGTTGGGAGTGTGAGCAAGGTGCCAAGGGGCAGGCATGTGAGTGCAACAGAACCTCTTACCATGGAAAGCGAATCTTGGGTGTAGGATCATATCATCTCAAAATGATGGAAGCAGATGCACTTTGAAGGAGGTTCTGCATCCTTGATCTTTGTAGGTGCCCTGCCTGGCTACTGTCTTTTCTGAGGCTACAGCTTCCCTTGGATTGCATGACCCACTCCATACATTTTCAATAATTTATTTTGTTAACTTAGCCAGAGTTGGTTTCTGTTGCTTGCAACCAAAGAACTTTAACAGGTACAAGTGTTACATAAATGCTAATTATTACTATTATACATTACTACAAGCCACTTAATTTTTTCCTCATTTGTCTCGTACTTTACAGAATTGTTGTATGCTGAAACGCTCTCACAAGGCAGGGCAGCGGAAGAGTCCACTTCCATCCCATAGTGATCAAGAATTTAGGTTTCAAAAGCTGACTCTTCTCTTATTAGCTGCATGACATGGCAAATTACTGTTTCCTTTTCTGAGCCTTATAGTATTCTTCTGGGGATTTCGTGAAGTAGTAGATGTAAAGCACCCGGCACAGTGTCTGGCAAGTGGTAAGTCCTCAAAAATGTAGCCATTGTTTTCATCACAGTCATCACCCTCATGATTAAGTCAGGCTGGGAGACCCTCACAAGACACCAAAGTTCTTGTGCTTCAGGCCACTTGTGAAATAAAGAGGGTTTCTTCAGGTGGGTGCCAGAGAGACGTGCAGGTTTTTGTGGCTGCAGACCCTGAGAGTGAGTGTGCATTTTTCCCGGGGGGGTGCAAAGGCTTCTCCTGCAGTAGCTGCCCACGTGGTGCTGCTGCTCAACCTGTGGGTCTGGAGCGAAGAGCAGCCACCCTGTTCTCCAGAGCAGCATAGGATGTGAGGGCAGGTGGTTACTCCTGCCCTAGGGCAGCTGCTCTCTGGGCTGTGGGGCCAGCCTCCTTCCCGTGATTTTGCTTTCTTAATTTGGATCTCTAAGACTGGGTCCTGAAACCCCAGAGGGTATCAAGGCAGACCAACCTCTCTAACCCCCATCCGGCATTTTACAGAGAGGAAGTGAGATGAGGAAGTCACAGAAATTCCTGGGGGTGCCTGGCCCATGCCATCTGTCACTGGGCTGAGCGGAATGATAATTACACTGTCACACCTGGCACTTGTTGAGCATATTATGTCCCAGGACCATACTTAATATTCAGTATCACCCTATGAATTAAAAACTGTCATTATCTTTATTTCACAGATGAAGAATCTAAGGCTAAGGGCCATATCCACGCAGCTAGTAAGAAGTAAAGCCGAGATCTGAACCCAGGAAGTTTCACTCTAGAAGGCACACAACCAACCATGGGCTCTGTTGCCTTATATTCCCCTCTCTCTCTTTCACTATATGTTCATGTTCATGTTCATATTCATATATATATTTATATTATTCAGGAATGTGCTGTGTCCATTCTTCCTGAGGGAAGTGTTGGTACCCTGGATCTGTGGTAAGGATTTGAAGAGGAAGGAACAAACCAGAATGATGCTTTCCTATTCACCTATGAGGAAGGTACTGTGCTTTGTGCAAGGAAACGATAACTGGAGAGGATGAGGAGGGTAGAGGCAGAGAGGAAAAAGTTTAACTTGGTCCTTGTGTGAAGGCAGTTTTCTAGCGAAGGCACTTAGCTAGATAATTAGTTCTTGAATCTATTCAATAAGCACTCATCAAACACTAGAGAGGAAGTGTCCTTAGCTTTGAATCTCAGCCACATACTCAGTGAGTTTGGGAAAGTTGCATAATATTTCCATGCCTCAGTTTCCTTTCATTGCAGCCTTCTCAGTTTGATGTGAGGATTCCATGAGTTAATGTATGTAAGTATCCGAGAACAGTGACTCTCTGTGATTAGGCTGTGTTCTTGGCACTGAAGCTACATGGTGAATAAGACAGTGCCTGACTTCAAGAAGTTCAGAGTCTAGTACCAAAAACAGGCAAATTAAGAACTGCATTATGTGTGATACGATAGAGGTGCACAGGGTAGGGTAAGAGCCTGCAGCAGACACACCTATGGGTGTGGTGAGCAGGTGGGGGTGTCACATAGGCTTTTGAAAGGCAGTGATGTCTGGGCTGAATCTTGCAGGACAGGAAGTTAGCCAAGGGGGGCTGTGGTGATCCAGGCAGGTGAATGAGCATGGAGTTGAGAGAAAACATTTCACACCTGTAGGGTTGCTGGGTCTAGCAAATAAAAGTACAGAATGCACAGTTAAATTTCAACTTTAGATACGCAGCAAATAAATATGTCCCAAATATTACATAACAACAAACATTATTCATTGTTTATCTGAAATTTGCATTAACAGGGCACCGCACATTTAATTGGCAATTTTATCCCTCCATGTCCAGGGAAAGGCAATGAGTCTCAGTCTAGCTGGAGAGATGGGGGGAGGAAAGGAGAGTGGATAGAGTAAGTCTGAGAGGCACACAGAAGGCAGAACAGGAAAGACCTCCTGCCATGTCAATGGATTTGGATGTTATCCTGAAAGTACTGATGAGCTATTATTAAAATTCCAGAATTTTAATCACAAGGACTTTAAGCCACAAAGACAGCAGTGTTAAATGTGTCAGCAGGGAGGAAGAGAGGAATGTTTGTTTTCTATTGCTCCCTAACAAATTACCCCAACCTTATTATCTTAAAATAATAAACATTTTTCGTTGTGCAATTTCTGTGGGTCAAGAATTCAGAAATGACTTGGCTGGGCTGTTCTGGCTCTGCATTTCTTATGAGGTGGTAGTGACAATGTCGACCAGGTTGCAGTCACCTGAAGGCTTTATTGAGGCTGGAGGATTTGTTTCCCAGGTGGTTCACTCACATGGCTGGTAAACCAGTGCTGGCAGTGGCAGGAGAGCTCAGTTTGTTGCCACATGGACCCACTGTAGGACCACTGAGTGTCCTTGCAACATGGCAGCTGGCTCAATGTCCCAGGAGAGAGCAAAGCAGACCCCAAGAGAAAGCACGTGTGCTGGAGACGGAAAGGCAGTACCCCACAGCCCTAGCTTTCTGAGATCAGGCTTGAAAATTTCTATGGTGAAACAGGAAGTTGACATGCTTAAGGAGAGATAAGGGTAATTATTCAAGGAAACAGAATTACACACAATTTCAGTATTAATGAACAGGGGATCAGCAATAAAAGCAATCTCTATCTATATTTGTAACGGGGAGCCATAAACTTTTTAGCATACACAAAGGCATTTCCACAACCTGTGTTTTCCTTTGAGAAGAAAAGCTCTGATGGAAACAAATCTGTAAGAAGAGCGCCCTCTGCCGTCACTTGATCAAAAACAGATCTATCTGTGAATACGGAGAAATATGTCAAAAGTTTCTTGGGCTAACTAGCTGTTCTCTGTAATTTTTAAAAATAATAAAATAGAATCATATTTAAATGAAGAGTTTTTGTCTCTTCAAATATCCTTAAGATTTTTTTTTGGTTTTGTAAAAATCAATGGTCCTACATGTTTCTGTTTGGTTTTCTTCTTTCGATGATAACTGCAATATAATATTAACTGAGAAACAGAAACCTAGGACAATGATACAGTTTGCAGTTTGGGACATTTCTTCAAAACATTTAACTAAATAAAATAAATCTCTCTCTAGATGCACAAATTAGTAGGTCAGAGATCATGATCTCCCCACCAGAGATAGCTCATCATAATGGGAAGGAGGAAAGGCCTTTATTTTCTCCAGAGACCCAGGAAAAGAAAAGGTACCTACTTGACAAAGTAGGTCCGCTGGTTACTCTCCTGGGAAGAGCAGTCAGAGGATGGGTAGGGCAGACCAGTGGTGCTCTATGACAATCCCATGGCAGCAATGACACAAGAAAATAAAGAATGCGTTTGCTTGGTGTTCTGTGCTAAGCAGTGTATTAAAATGATTGGTTCCAGGTCCTGACTGCGCCACCCATGCCCAGCCCATATAGGCTGCTAAACACAGACATGGGTGACACTACTGCCCCAGGAGTTAGCCTAGAAACTTCCGTCCCTCTATGCATTGATCCCTGCTTTCATCTCCCTAGTTGGCAGCTTCCCAGGCTTTTCTTGGCTCTCAGTAGCAGCTTCTGAGCTCCCTGCTTCCCTGTGAACCCCCCCACCCCACCTGCCCTTATCACTCTTGGCTCACTGCTTAATTTAGGACTTTTCAGGCCTTTCTTGATTCTAAGATCCTTGCAACTTCAGGGAGGAGACACTCCCTTGGTCAGCTTTATTCCAGCCTCTTAGCTAGGAAAAGGAATTGGACATCGCTACATCTTTGAACATGTTATCTTCTCCAACTCCAGTTTCCTCATCTGTAAAATGAATGCAATGGAAGAGTCCACCTCATCAAATTTTTATGAGAATTATAGGTGATAAAGAGCTTAACATAGTGCCTGGAATATAGTACGTGATCAATAAATGTTAATTGTTTATTATCAATTAGTTATTGTTATGAAGAGGTGTTACTGAGTTTTTCTGAACAGAGGACAAATAGTAATAGAAGGACATCTAATGGCTATGATCCGTCCAGCAGGAAGGAGGTTAAAAAATCAAGGGAAGGAATTTTATCCATAATAAACTAATTTAAAAAACATACAAAAATAAATATGGAGAGAAATATGCCAAATGCTAACAGTGGTTATCTGTGAGTGAGAAATTTACTGATGACTTTTTAAAATTCAATTTTGTTGAGATATATTCACATATCATACAATCATCCCAAGTGTACAATCAGTTGTTCACAGTACCATCATATGGTTGTACATTCATCACCCCAATCTATTTTTTGAACATTTTCCTTGTACCAGAAAAAGTGAAAATAAGAATAAAAAATGAAAGTAAAAAAGAATACCTAAATCATCGTCCTCCCACCCTATTTTTCATTTAGGTTTTTGTCCCCATTTGTCTATTCATCCATCCATACCCTGGATAAAAGGACTGCGATCCACAAGGCTTTCACAACCATCCCATAGATATACATATTTTTTTTCTTTCTTTTATTACATTCGCTTTGGATGAGAAGTCTAAGATACTATTGCTTAACAAAAGATCCTGAAGATGCTTTCCTAAATTTTCTTCTAGGAGGTTGATAGTTCTGGCTTATATATTTAGGTGTTTAATCCATTTTGGGTTGATTTTTGTATAAGGTGTGCTGTATGGGTCCTCCTCCTTTCTTTTGCAAATGGAGGTCCAGTTTTTCCATCACTATTTGTTGAACAGAGTATACTTTTCCAATTGAGTGCACCTTGCCTCCTTGTCAAAAATCAGTTGGCCATAAAGGTGAGGATTGATTTCTGCACTCTCAATTAGATTCTACTGTTTTGTATATCTGCCTTTGTACCAATACTGTGTTGTTTTGATTATTGTGGGTTTGTAATGTTTTTTTAAAAAAATTCAGTTTTATTGAGATATATTCACATACCATACAATCATCCATGGTGTACAATCAACTGTTCACATTACCATCATGTAACTGTGCATTCATCACCCAAATCTGTTTTTGAACATTTCCTTACACCAGAAAGAATCAGAATAAGAATAAAAAATAAAAGTGAAAAAAACATGTAAATCGTGCCCCCATTCCACCCTATTTTTCATTTAGTTTTTGTACCCATTTTTCTACTCATCCATCCCTACACTGGATAAAGGGAGTGCGATCCACAAGGTTTTCACAATCACTGTCACCCCTTGTAAGCTGCATTGCTATACAATCGTCTTCAAGAGTCAAGGCTACTGGGTTGTAGTTCGGTAGTTTCAGGTATTTATTTCTAGCTATTCCAATGTATTGAAACCTAAAAAGGGTTATGTATATAGTGCATAAGAGTGCCCACCAGAGTGACCTCTCAACTCCATTTGGAATCTCTCAGCCACTGAAACTTTGTTTCGTTTCATTTCGCATCCCCCTTTTGGTCAAGAAGATGTTCTCAATCACACAGTGTTGGGTCCAGATTCATCCCCGGGAGTCATATCCTGCGTTGCCAGGGAGATTTACACCCCTGGGAGTCAGGTCCCACTTAGTGGGGAGGGCAGTGAATCACCTGCCAAGCTGGCCTAGCTAGAGAGAGAGGGCCACATCTGAGCAACAAAGAGGTACTTGGTGGGGAGACTCTTAGGCACAATTAAAGCAGGTTTAGCCTCTCCTTTGCAGTAACGAGCCTCGTAAGGGCAAGTCCCGTGATAGAGGGCTCGGCATACCAAATTGCCAGTCCTCAGAGTTTGTGAGAACATCAGCAACAATCCAGGTGAGGAATCCCAACACCTCTGCATTTTCCCCCAGCAACTCAGGGGGACCCTGCATATATATGTTTATTCTCTGCCCAAATTACTTTGGGCTGTGATGACATTTTCCTTCTTTCCCAATTTTCCAAATATTCTATAATGAGTATATAATACTTTTATAATAGAAAAATATGCATTTTTATGTTAAAAATCCTTTATCATATCTTCTTTCTTTTTAATAACTTTGCTTACACAGTTAATATACTTTCTCAATTTGAAATTTAAATGTGAGAGATAAAGCTAAAATTCCTCATGGACACACACACACGCGCACACACACACACACACACTCCCACTGCCACACCACATTCATTGTACTCCCAGAGGTACTCTAGTAATAGTTTGGTGTGTGTCCATCTAGATATTTCCTATCCATTTATGTGTCACTGGTTCATTGATCAAGCACACTTTGTGGCATGACCAAACACACTTTAATTTTCCCCCCATTGTCCCTTTAAAATTGGTTCAGTGGAGGCTATTCATCTTTTACCCCTAGATGAAAAAATTGGGCCATTCTCAATTCTTCTGACCATTCATAGGTAATTGACACTTCTGTGTTCATGTTGTCATAATACAGAGGATCAATTTGGAAATTTAAAACATCCATTCTAAAATACACAACAAACACCTCCCATAACTAGAGGAAAATAATTGAGCTTAAATATAATCAAAGTCTAGATTACTGTTTTTCAACTTTGGTTGCACATTGAGATCATTTCAGAAGCTTTAAAAAGTGCCAGTGCCTCAGTTTCATCCCCCAGCATTTCTGATGTAATTGAGCTAGAATTGACATGGGCTTTGCAATTTTTAAAAGCTCCCCAGATAATTGAAAAGAGCTACTTTTGAGAACCACTACTCTAGATCTATCTTCCAATTTACAGGAAATACAGGGGACAGAAAAACAAGTTAAATAGCGCCATGGAGATGCAACCAGCAAAGACCAGAACATAGGAAATGCAACCCAGTGTTTTTAACAATAATTATAAAGAAAAAAAGGTGGAAGAGGGGAGAGGAACCTATGGATTAAAAGAGACATGGGAGAAATAGCAACTAATTGCAATGTATAGATCGTATTGGATCCTCATGTAAACAAAGAAAATATATGAAAATTTTTACATGACCAAAAGGGAGATTTAAATGTTCAAATGGTATTGAGGAGTTATTTTTAATTTTGAGAGCATGGTAATGATATTGTGATTATGTTTTATTTTAAAAAAGAATTTTTATCTTTCAGACATATAGACTGAAATATTTATGGTTGAAATTATATATCTGGGATTTGCTTCAGAATAATCTAGGGGAATGAGGAGTGCATAAGGGTTTATGATTAGAAAAAAAGATTGGCCATGAGTTGAAATTTTTCAAAATAAGAAGCTATAAAAAAAAATACAATGAACACTTCAATCTTCACTCAGAGATAACACGTTTTCTCCCCACCAAGGCTTGGAGTTAGTGGCATCTGCTTATGGAGGAGGATGTGTGACCTGCCCCCCCCCCCCCAGTCCTGCTCCTTACCCATTGCAGCCTTCTCTTCCCTTACCAGCTGTGGCTTCCCAAGGCCAAGGTGGAAGGAGAGAGAAGAGATGAGGGGATCAGACAGCTCTCACTCTCTGGGTGGCCTTGGGCTCTCTTGGCCTGGTTGGTTTAAAACTGGCTCTTCCTGGCTTTGGGCATTTTCCTCAGTTCAGACATTCCCAGCCCTGGGGACCTCTTTGTCTGCTACACTTGTGCAGTATCAAAGCGTTTGATTCCTTGGGCTTCCCATTCCCACTGTGATTCCAAGAAGTCCACCAGACATACTCCCTGGTTGCTGGGGTTCCTTGCCCTCCTGGTGGGATCCCCAGGCAGGACCTCAAAGGGCTCCCCCTCCCACACAGCTATCTGGCTCAAAGAACAATCTCACCACCCCTTGCCTCTCACACTAAAGCGGACAACTTTCTTAGCGAGGTACAGCTCTCAGGCTCTCACAGCAAGCACTTGGCCATTTTCCACCCTTCAGATTTCCTGGGCATGAGTCAGACCCTTATCTACTCTGCCCCCTCCTCAATACAGAGAACACATACCGGGCTCACCAGTGAGCCCCTCTCATTAGACCTGAAGACAACAGGAAGTCCTCCCTTCACCGGAAATCTCTTCCAAGAAATCTCACTCATCCTCCCTCTTCTTACTCTGAGCCTTGAAATTGGTGCTGACCATTTCCTTTGTAAATTATCCATACAGGGTGTCTCATAATCACTCTAACTTCTAGTTTCACAGGTATTGACACCTTGGGTGATGCAGGTATGAAAAAAGTCCCAATTTGGTATCTTTTTATACAGTCATTTATATATCTGTGGATAAAGATTATATAGACATAGACACATCATAAAACTGTTAAAATTTTTATGGGTTGTTCTCCTTTTTTGTGTGTTAATAGAATCATTAAAACCAGCTTTTTTCAATCTCTGGTATGTCCGGGAGATCTTTTAATGACAATACATATGGTTATATCTTATTCTTTTATAATTGTGACACTGAATTCCCTAGTAAGAATTTTCTGTAATTTACTGTCATTCTGCAATTGATGAATATTACAATACTTCTAACTTGTTTCCCACTACAAACAATCTGAAATGAACATCTTCATTCATGTCTTCTTGTGCACACGTTCAATTATTTCTGAGTTAGAAAAAGATAAGTGGAATTGCTGAGTCATAGACTATGTTGTGCTTTAACATTTTTAATCAATACTGTCAATAGCTCTCCAAAGGGACTCCTTCACCTTTAATCCCCGCCGTTACTGACCTCCCATCAGTCAAGGTGCTCTTCTACTTCTCAATGTAATGCTCCAAATTGCTGTGGAGCATTAATTGATACTAATATCAATTGCTGTGGAGCATTAATTGATACCAACATCAACTATCCAACTGGATCAATGATTTCCTTTTCCTGGATATTGTCAATGGATGCTCAGGGTTCATCCCCTCCTCATTTCAGTGCACCTCCCAGTACTACAGAAATTAGAAAGCTTTAAAAACTACATTTTTACACTTTCCTGCAGATAAAGTTCTGGGTGAAAATTGCGTCCTGCCCATGAGATGCATTCACTGAACATTTGTGGGTAGAAATGGAGGGGAGGCAACTTCCTGTTGATGTTGGCTGTTTTCTGTTATAGGTATGGTCATGGAATGTGAGTTATGTGTTTGTGTTTTTTTTTCCCTTCCAAAAGTGTTCTAGTGTCCAAGTCTCCAGATTTGGGGTGGTGAGGAGCATTTGCTGAGGTGTCCGTGATTCTTGGATACCAGCTGCTTGATCCTCAGCCTTATCTGCATTGGCATTTTCTTGAATTTAGTAGTTGCAGGAGCAGTGTCCTGATTTTCCTCTTTCCTGGTTGGGACATGTATGACATTTCCCCTGGTGGATCAGTTCTGGAGAGTTCTAGGACTCATTCCTGGAGACCCGGCCTGCAGCCCAGTCCTTCAGTTCTCCCACCAATTTTCTAAGCATCTAATTCTCTATATTTTGAACTCTGTACTGTGGAAAATCCCTACAGCTGTTTCTGCTTCTTAGACCTGAATGCTGACAGATACAAGCTTGCTACATTGCTTCTGACTGACTTTTGTCATAGGCAATGTCCCTGCTTAACCATAATTGATTGCCTCAGTTTCCTTGTTGGTAGACCAGGTAGAGAAAGTCTTGGTATGCAGTACAATGGATTTCCACAGAACTTATTCAGCTGAGCCTTAGCTTTCAAAGCTAACATATAAAAGAGACAATATCATGTTGTAAGTAAAAAGAGCCACAGGCTTAAATTCAGCATCCTGTGCTCTGGTCTTGGCTCTGCTGCTTATCAGCTGAATGACCTTCATTAAATCTCTTCCCTTCTCTGAGGAAATAAGGGGTTACAAATGACTTTTAAGGTCCATTTTATCTAAGACTCTATGGTCCTATAAAGTAATCATACAAACCTAAGCATGAAATGGTTAACTGTTGAATAATATTGTATTCACGAAACATTCAAAGCTTGCAAATGACATGTTTATTCCCCTCCTCCTTGTTATGTTACTGAGTCTTAGGTCCTAAGGTTTCTCTGTTCTGTCTGCTTTCTTTTCTTTGGTTTTCCATTAATAGTAAATTGACATAAAATTGCAGCTCTGGAGAATTAGAGGTGTTGCTATGGAAACAGCCTTGATTCATTGATGTAAACATCAAGCTGTTGATGCTAATTTCTGAGTGAGGTGCTGGTAAAAAGAAAAAACACAAAGTAAATGTTATAGTGAGAATGACATCTTCGTTTCAGAGAACGTGGATCACATTCTGAAGGCTTGATCTGAACGTGGACCACACTCTGAAGGCTTGGTATACATGGCACATTATTGCAAAGATTTGGATATATCCTGGGTCAAATGATACTGACTCACGGTATCTGCTGTGACGCAGATGTTAGTCGTATGCCCCCACCCTTTTACACAGGAATCTTGGAATTCATTGTGACTAACATAAAATAACAATACCTCCTCTGCGGGCTTATTGGTTGTGTCCTAGTGACATTTTATTTCTTCCCTTCAAACCATCTCATCTACTTTCAGAATTTAAGATTTCCTATTCTTGGCCTTCTTTTCTTTTCCTTTCCCTTCCTTTCTTTTCTTTTTTTTTTTAAATTTTTCTTTCTTGCTTTCATGGAGTATAATTTACATACTATAGATTCACTCACTTTAAGTGCACAGTTTGATGAATTTTGATGATTGTGTATGGTCAAACGACCTTCACCAAAATCAAGATATAGAACAGTTTCATCACCCTAGAAAGTTCAACCCATCGTGCTCCTTTGCAATGGGTATCCTCCACCCTGATCCCCAACCCCAGGCAACCACCAACCTGCTTTCTGTCACTATAGTTTTTGTCTTTAATAGAATTTAATATAAATGGAATAATACAGTATGTAGCCTTTTGTGTTTGACATCTTTTACTTAAAGTTTTGATGCTCGTCCATGTGGTTGTATAAATTGATATTTCATTCCTTTTTATTGCTGTGTAGTATTCTATAATATGGATATACCACAGATTATTTATTCATTTACAAGTGATGGACATTTGGGTTGTTTCCAGTTTTGGACTATTATAAATAATGCTGCTATATACAACTCTTTGTGTGGACATATGTTTTACTTCTCTTGAATAAATACCTGGGGATGGGATTGCTGGGTTATACAATAAATGTATGTTTTACTTCATATGCTACCACCATGCTGTTTTCCAGAGTGGCTGCCCCATTCTGCACTCCCATCGGCAATGAATGAGAGTTCCAATTGTTCCCCATCCCAGCCAACAGTGGATATCATCTCTCAATTTCTGTTCTTATCTCTTCTTGGACCAGTACCAATTTGTGCCCCATACTTTGAGAAGGGCTGCTCTAAGCCATTTATAGGAATATGGCCATGGTTCCAAATGTAATAATAAAAATAACAAGGCACTCTTTTCATCCCCAACCAAAACAGCAGAATGTAATGCAAAACTCCCCGAGAATCAAGAAAATGAAAATTATGCAAGTCTAATTCTGTAGCTTTTTATGGATTCTACTTTTCATACAAATATTGGCATATACTTTTTGTTTGAGATGCACTTTGAATTTTCTTTCTTTCTTAAAAAATGGAAAATAAACATAATATTTATTTTAAAAAAAAGAATCCAAATCTAGCTCCTACATGAGTCGTGCTCTTGTAAAAGTGCCTTATCAGATGATGTCTGGCCTCTTTAGCATGTTGGCATTAAGCTCAGATGAGCCAGACTAATGGGCAGGCGCACAGCTGGCCTCAGGACACAGAGGCAGGGCCACGTCTTGGATGGGGGTGGACAGAATCACGGAGATGGCCTTGAGCGAGAGTAGGAACAAAATCAAGTTGAACACTAATTAAGATCTTTGGAGAGTGAATCCTACTTCCAGAGCAAGTAGCTGAAGCAACTTTTCTAACTCTGTTACGTTTCTTAACATCGGAGGAATCACACCACTGATCTGAGATGTCTGTTTGCTTTTTTATTTTCTGCCCCTTCAAAAGGCAAATCTGAGTCACTGCACAGCCAGGTGATTCAAGTACCACACAATTATGTGTCATTTAAAAATCTGGATTCAACAGCCCCACAGGCAGGTTGATTCAGCTGCTTATTTGTCACTGAAGAGTATACTAGAGGAAAATATTAAGCAGTGCATTAAAACAGATGTATCTCTTCTTCCTTATAGAGGGTGGATTAAAGAGGAGTGAGATTACTTCACTAAATAGTGAAGAACAGCACTGCTGCTAATGGATTATTTTTGGCAACCTGTTCTATTACATGGAATGGAATATAGTTACTGAAGGCACATTAGGAATTAGACCAGCAAAAAAAAAAAAAGGGTTTTGGAGAACTTTTTGTCAAAGAACAGTTTTGGATAAAAGAGGATGTTCTGGTTTGCTAATGCTGCCCATCATGCAAAATACCAGAAATGGATTGGCTTTTATAAAGGGGGTTTATTTGGTTACAAAGTTACAGTTTTAAGGCCATAAAAGTGTCCAAGTGATGGCATCAACAAGTATACCTTCACTGAAGGAAGGGCCAATGGCCTCCGGAAAATGTCTGTTAGCTGGGAAGACACGTGGCTGGTGTCTGCTTGCTCCCAGGTTGTGTTTCAAAGTGGCATTCTCCAAAATGTTGCTCTTGGGGCGTTTTGTCCTCTCTTAGCTGCAGCTGCTCTTCAAAATGCCACTCACAGCTGCTCTGTTATATGGTGTTCTAGTTTGCTAATGCTGCAAAACACCAGAGATGGATTGGCATTTATAAAAAAGGGGTTTATTTGGCTACACAGTTACAGTCTTAAGGCCATAAAGTGTCCAAGATAACACATCAGTAATCGGGTGCCTTCATTGGAGGATGGCCAATGGCATCTGGAAAACTTCTGTTAGCTGAGAAGGCACGTGGCTGGCATCTGCTCCAAAGTTCTGGTTTCAAAATGGCTTTCTCCCAGGACGTTCCTCTCTAGCAAGCTTGCTCCTCTTCAAAACGTCACTCACAGCTGCACTGTGAAGGATCTCTTTGAGTTAGCTCATTTATATGGCTCCATTGATCAAGGCCCACCCTGAATGAGTGGGGCCATGCCTCCATGGGAATATCTCATCAGAGTCATCACCCACAGCTGGGTGGGGCACATTCCAAGCAAATCTAATCAGCATCAAAATGTCTGCCCCACAAGATTACATCAAAGATAATGGCATTTGGGGAACACAATACATTCAAACTGGCACATATGGCTCCAGTGATTTAATTAAGACCCACCCTAAATGGGTGGGGTAACACCTCCATGGAAACTATCCAATCAAAGGTCCTACCCACAGTTGATTGAGTCACATCTCCATGGAAACACTCAATCAATAGGTTCCAACTTAATCAATACTAATACGTCTGCCCCCACAAGACTGCATCAAAGATAATGGCGTTTTGGGTGGACATAATACATCCAAACTGGAACAGAGGGCTTTAGGAAATAAAGTATATCATCATTTTGAATTTGGAAACTATTCTCTTTTTCCCCTTTGATATAATTAGCCTTAAGCATTGACAGTGGCTATGAGGATTCAAACGGACCTATCTTTTAGGCAAAAGAACCAGGCAAGAAATCCAAGTTTACAAATAGTGAAGCGAAGCACTGTAAGGAATTTACCAAATTTATCACATAATCAGTGGGTCAGCAAGTATGAAGTCCTTTTTAAAGGACTGATTCAGTGAAATAAATGTTACTGGACTAGTGGCTTAGGAGGGCTGCTAGGTAGAGAGATACCTGATTCCCTATACCTGACCCCAACAGACACACTGTCTAAAATCATTCATGAAATCATAGAAAGGAAGGCAAATTGCATCTGTCCTGGGGATTAAACACATTCATCAACTATCTGTCATATTCCAGAAGTTTTATTAACCCCTGTGTCTAAGAGGCCCCTGATCTGGATGGGAGAAGGGGGTATATGGACCTGCACCGATGAGCATCAGTAACCCCTCTACTGCACAGGGACTACTCCATGCGGGGGCCAAGGTCATTTCACCCCAAATTTCAGTGCCTCTATTTCTTCTCAGCAGCTGCAATTTAAAGCAATACAATCCCCTTGGAGGTGGACAGGTTGCCCAGAGGCTCGCTGTAGCCAGTGTAAGAAGGTAATACAGATGTGAAACCAGGACAGTCAAGGGGAGGGATGGTTGCTAGAGATTTTAATTTTTTTATATATTGCTTTTAGCAAGCAATGGGACTACAAACTACTCCAAATTATTCTGGAAGAAGGAATCTTCTAAGTGGTCCAATGATTATTCATCAGACCCTCAAAGATGTAATAATTTAGTATCTCAATAGTTGGTTAAGCATTCAGGAAAAAATAATTTAGATCTTTATCTCACATCATAAACCAAAATAAATTCCAGGTAAAGTAAAGAATTAGGCACAAATTATAAAGCCGGAACATAAAGAAGAAAAAGTAGCTTACTATCTGAGTTTGGTATGGAAAAGGACTTTTCAAGCATAATTATCAATGGAAAAATACTACAAAGAAAAATTCATAACAGATATGACTATATAAAACATGTATTCCTTCTATATATATTTTTAAGACCCACTACAAAAAAAAATAAAAATATAAATAAAAAGTTGAGGAAATATTTGCAAAAGTTATTACAGAAGTAAGCTTATGGCCTAAAACAACAACCTCTCCCTGACAATTTCAATTAAACTGAACAAAGAAAATGGAAACACAATTCACAAATTTATTATTTTATGAAAATGGCAAATAACCTTAAAATGTCCAGTCTCACTAGGAATTAAACAAATCAAAATGAAAACAACATTGTTTCTATTTACTTATCACATGGCAAAGATTTTTTTAAGAAGATAATATTCAATCTGAGAAAGTCTCTTTTACGTTATAGATGAGAGTGTAAATTTAAATAATCATTGGGTAGGGCAATTTGACCATATTTGTTAAATTTACTTCAGTAATCTGCCTCCATAAATTAATGAACTAGAAATTCAAGGATTTATAGACGAAGATATTCATTCATTCATTTGTCAAAAGTGTGAAATGACCTAAATGGCCAACACTAGAGAAATCTTAAACTATAGAGTGCAACCATATAAAACATTCTTTTAAAATTATTTAATTTTTAGTTTAATTAAGGCCTGCAGTGTAAAGGACCAAATTCTTATCCTTCACGGCATGACAGATGTTTATAATCTGACTCAACTGCTCTCTTCCCTGATTTTCCACCACCCCTTATAGGCTGCCAAGCTTGTCACTTCCTCATCATCTTGTATCATTTTGTGCCTCTGCTCAAAGTTTTGCCCTTACCTAGAGCAGGGCTTCTCAATGCTGCCTGGTCATTCAAATCACCCAGGGAACACTTTTTTCTGTTACATCTTATTTATATTTTAAATTTTGAAATGACTTTAGATTTACAGAGGAGTTGTGAAGATGGTAAATGGAGTTGCCATAAACCTTTCGCCAACTTCCCCTGATCAACTTATGTAATCATAGCACCTGTAACCAGCTTTGGTACAACACTAGTAACTAAACTACGGACTTCCTTTGGAGTTCACCCATTTTTCCTAATGGACTTTGTTCAAAGATCCAAACTAGAAATCCACGTTGTATTTAGTTTTAGTGTCTCCTGAATCTTCTCCAATCAGTGGAAGCTTATCTTTTCCTTGTTTTTCAGGACCTTGACCTGTTTACAGAGTACTACAGGGGTTTTTGTAGACTGTCACACAGGTCTGTCTTCTCATGATTAAACTGGGGTTCTGAGTTTTTGTAAAGCGCCTTTCTCCTTGCATCATACCAGAGGGGACATGGTACCGACATGACTTGTTGCTGATGATGCTAACTTCTTCACTGAGTCCAGGTGGGATCTGCCAGCTCTCTCCACTGTGAAGTGGCCACTTTTTCCTTTTCCATGCTGTATGTTAGTCAGAAGCAAGTCAGTAAGTCCAGCCCACATTCAAGGGGGAGGGCAATTAAGAACCACCTCTTTTATCAAGTGTAAGTTTTGTAGCCATATGTTAAAACAACTCCAATAATTAGTAAATATTTGGGGGATATACTTTCTGAAAATATCCTGTTTTTCCTTAAAGTTTTGCCCACTGATTTAGCATTCATCTGTAGATCTCGCCTGCAGCAATTACTGGGGCGTTCTACAGGTGTTTTTCTATTTCCCTTCTTCCTTTTGTATGTATTAATTGAAATTCTTCTATGAAGAAGATTTATCCTTCTCCTCCATTTATTTATTCAATCATGTATTTAATGTATTTATTTCGGTATGAACTCATGGATATTTATTTTATGCTTTGGGTTTAATCCAATACTATCCAAATATATTTTGCTCCAGCTTTGCTGACTGGGAGCTCTTTCCGGCTGGCTTTTGGGTCCTTCTGACATGGTCCCACCCGGTTTTTATTTTTTACTTGCTTACTTTCTAACATTTACTGCAAGATGCTGCTGGCTCACTTTCTATTTTCCCTGCTTCAGACATAGAATCTGCCATTTCTCCAGGGAACCTTGATTCCTTTCATGGGAGAAAAGTGTTTAGAAAGTAAGATCTGGGTACTAAGTGTGCTCATTAATACCGGGTGTCACTGCTTCTAGGACCTCTCAGAACAGAGCTAGGAGATAAAGGTATACAGATGCATGTCTATAATTATCTGTCTGTCTGTCTATGTTAAAATAAACATGAATTCATACTGTCTTTGGCTCTAATCCTAGCACCACAGGCTTCATTCTAACCTTCCCCTGGGGAGCATTTTTAAATGTCCTTGTCTGGGCCCCAAATCAGGCCAATTAAATCAGAAACTCTAGAGGATGGGCCTTCAATGGTTTTCAATTTTTTTGAAAACTCCCCAGGTGATTTGAATGTTCGAGCAGGGTTGAAAACCACCGGGCTAGAATGGCCTTTCCCAGTTTGTCCTTCTGAGTGAGGCCTACTCTCAATGACCCAGGTGCCTCTATTCAGTCTTCAGACTCCCCTGGGCCATTGTCTCCTTCCTACTCTAAGCTCAGGTAATTGCTTTGTTCCAGAATCTGCTATAGCCTTTACCACCTGGTTCTGTATTTAGCCCTTATTCTCCAGACAATGAGCCCCTCAAGAGCAGCTGATGGCAGATAATGGTGCCTCCAGCCTTGGAAGGGCCCTTCTCAGAGACAAAAGGGCTTTAGGGAGAAAGCCTGGAGTATCCAGTGTTCTGTTAGGGGTGGGGACCAGGAGAAGCTCAAAATCAGGGATGTGATTGCTGCTATTGTAATAGTAAGCCAAAGCCTCTTAATTGTCACCCAGGCTGGTGTGGTCTGGGAAGCTCAGATTACAGAAGCAAAAACCATGTGTAGGCCCGAAGATCCAAAAGAGAAATATAACCAGTTGTGCTGTTAAGGAGAAAGAGCCAAATGTGTACTCTTTAGCTGTTAAAAGTATAAAATTATTTTAATAAGAAATATTACTTTTAATACTTTTTTTTTTGCAAAATTTCACCCTTTCCTTCTACTGTAATGAATATCATATAATAAAAGCCTCTAAACCCTCAGAAATAGCATCGGCAACGTTCTCTTTCGCCTCTGGAAATCAAGGAAGGAGGAACTAGTGAACAATAACAAAAAACGGTAATTTCAAAATGAGTGATTGATGTGTTAAAATTATTGTTTTAAAAGGGATCAGTTATCAAAGGAGAAGAACTAAGTAGAAAATTGAGATAATGAAAGAATCAACTTACAAGTACTATTCTAACTCTTGTTTATTTGGGAAAATTGCTGTTCTACTCAAAGTACTCCTGAATCCATAGTTGTTAGAGCAAACTTGTAAAAAAAAAAAAAAGTTCTTTTCTAAAAACATGGTGACGTATGGATGGCATTTGCAGTTGTTTTTGATGACATTTAGACAGCAGAATTTTAATTGAGTTTGACACAGGCATTCCCCCTCATAACCCAGACGTGCAACACAGGAGCCAATGGATAAATCTGTACTGACTGACTGACAAGGAACTTACCTCAAGACTAGGGCAGAATTGTCAAGGGATTGGAGGAGGATTGTCTCAAGGTTTCTTCCCAGTCCTTGTCTCCCAGCCCTCTTCTTTCTACCTGATTCCCAGTGCTTGTATAGTCCCTGTGGAAAACTGTCTGATTTAATGGATGAACGGAGCATTTGAACGTTTATAGTGATCTTTAAAGGATGAGGCAACTTTTAGCAGGAGGCCCTCAAGCACGGGAAGCAGGCTAGGAGGGGAGAGATGTTTCTTGGTGATGGCCTCTTTCTCTTAATCGTGCCATGTTACTGTAACTGAGAAATTAAAATTCAGGGGATGATTATGATTACTGAATCATTATATAGATATTCCTTTTTACTTTCTGGTATATTAAAGTAGACAGAGGGAAATATCTGGAACCTGAACTGTAATCCAGCTGCCTTGATCTCTGATAATGATCATATAGCCTTTATCTTGTGTCCTTGTGATTGTAAAAACCTTGTGACTCACCTTCACTTGTACCTAATTATCCAGTTTTTCAACTTCAAAGTCTTATGATCACTAAAGACAGCCCCTAATGTTTATTAATGAAGGGACCTGAGTCAGCCCAGAACTAACCCACCTCAAGTCCAAAGTTATCTTGATAACCGAAGCTGGATCTAACCAAAATGGGCCCACCTGACAGGTGCAGTAGCTTAAACTTTAACTTATAAGTGCCCTATACCTCATTATAATAATAAGAATCATGCCCATCATCATATTAAGGCTGCTATTTTCTTACATATGTTCTGTGACTAAGCACGTAATCAACCTCCACATGCTCAACAATTAGATCACCTCTAACCTTGTCATCTCCAGCCATTGTGCTCATTATCCTAAAACCTGCCCATCCTTTAATACTATAAAACCATCAGAGTTACTGCAGTTCAGGGAGACAGATTTTAGGCCTATAGACTGTCTGATCTTCTGCTTTGCACTTAGCAATAAACTATTTCTCTCTTTGAAACCCGGTGTCTCAGGATTTGATCATTTGAGCACATCGGGTAGAGAATCCACTGTTTTTGTCTAGTATCATTAACATGCTCACCACCACCACCATCGAGTCCATTCTCAGAGAATGCAGTCAGAGAAAACTTAGAAACAGCACACACTGGCTTACGGAGACATATGTGAACAATTTATGGACATGGAACACTGTAGGGAGTCTAACTTGAATTGTTGACAGAAATGTCCCACTGGAAATGCATGATTTCTACAGAATTTATATTTCTAATTAAACCCTGGTGGTTATAAGCCATTGCACAGGAAGATCAACATTTGAAGGAACAATAAAATAAGCAGACAAAGGAAAAGCAAGTGCCTTTCCGAGGATCCCCTATTTTGTGCATTTTTCATGAGAGTGTTCTTTAGAGGGAATTCAGCCCCGGCCCTGCTAAGGTTGGGGACTGTGGGGTTTTTGTCTCTGATCCCCCCAGTTCCACTGCAGCACCTGGTACACAGTCGACTGTGTTTTTAATAACTAAGACCCGAGTAGCAGGTTTTCAGGGAGTGTTAAATTTTTCATTCCTTCTTCACACATTGGGCAACGGAGACCCTGAGAGGTTAACGAGCTTCTTTGAAACTATTGGAAAATCAATAGCACATCCAGTCATCGAAGGCATAATTTCTGTTCCTGGTCATTGGTCTTTCACTTTCAGGAAACGATTAGTTAGATTTTCCTTTCGGACAGGCTTGTGACACACCTGAGACTGAATTTTCCATGAGACACAGCAGGTATAGTCCCCAAGGTTCACGGCACATTTAGGAACCCACAAATATATTTTAATTTCTTTTAAAACCAGGAGGAAAAAAATGAGTATAGTCCAATTTGGATCATATTTATCTTTATATCCACACAGGTACAAAATATAATTTTTACTTTTTTTTTTTTAAATGAAAGAAGGGGCTCACCAGAGCAAAAGTTCTTAGAGCCACAGAAGTAAAAATGAGGCCCTTCTGGCTCCTCCTTCCTTCCCCATAACTGAGCAAACAGACTGATGGGTCTCTCTCCAGGACTAGTGGGGCAGTGGCTTGAGTATGTCTCCCCAAAATTCACGTCTGTCTGGAACCTCAGAATGTGACGTCATCCTGGATTGAAATTATCCTGGATTTAGGGTGGGTCCTAAATCCAATACCTGGTGTCTTTATTTAGTGTTAGAATTTGAAATGTAGAACAGAATATAGAGCAAAACTATGTGCGGTACCTAAAATTTAGTCTCACCAGAAAATAAAATGTAGGCTATGCACTCCAGTCTCGTAGAGGCAAAATTTAAGTTGTACATTAACCAGATGTGATGTTAAGCTCAAGGATATCAAGCCATAACTTTTGTCTATGCAGTCTCATCCTTATTGCCCTAGACTAGGAGGCACCATGCACCATAAATCTTAAAGAATGTAATCTTCAAGGATGTAGTAAATAATGAGATACAAAAGTATAGTAAGTCTCCAGACCCCTGCTAAAATGTTACCCAAGGTGATTGAATTTCTTTGTTTTTAACTTGCATATAAGATGCAAGAAAAATCACTCAGGGAGGACAGATTAGGGACTCACCATGTCTCCTATCCCCCACCGGCAAAATAAAACTCTTTTCCTTCCCAGCTGTAGTCAGGTGCGTCTATAACTTCAGCTGCGACGAGCAACAAACCCTGTTTGGGGTGGTCTTGTCTTCACTCATGAGAAGAGGAGAGGACACAGAGAGACACAGAGAAGACGGCCATGTGACAGAGGCAGAGATGAGTGATGCATCTGCAAGCTCAGGATCTCCGGGAGCCACGGAAGCTGGATGTAGCAAGGACGGAGTCTCTCCTCCAGCCTTCTGAGCGAGCAGGGCCCTGCTGACACCTCAGTTTCAAACTTCTGGCTTCCAGAACTGTGAGAAAATAAACTTCTGTTTTTTAAGCTTTCCAGTTTGTGGTAATTGGTTATGGCAGCCCTAGGTACTAAAAGAATCGGAGTAGGACAGGAATAAATTTTGCAAAATTTGCAAAATAACACCTTTGTATGCCTTCCCTCTCCCTTAATTTTAAAAGTCAGGCTTATGAAGGTCTAATTTACAGAGTAAAATTCACCCTTTTTAATGCACAGTTCTATGAGTAATGATCAACACGTGCAGTTGTGAAGCCACCACCACAAGCATGAGACCATCTCCTCACCCCCAAATATTCCCTCAAGCTCCTTTGTAGTGACCCCCACCTAATACCAGGCAACCTCTATTCTATTTTCTGGGTATGCAATTTTATCTTTTCCAGTTTATAGTAAAAATGGAATCGTAAGTACGGTATGGAGCCTTTGGGTCTGTCTTCTTTCATTTAACATAATGTGTTTGAGATTCATTCCTGTTGTTGTGTGTATGCATAGTTTTCAATGTTTTTGGTGCTGAGTCATAATCCATCATATCGATGTGCCATAATTTGTTCATCCATTCATCAATGGATGGATATTTGAGGGTTGTTTGCAGTTTGAGGCAATTACAAATACAGATGCTATAAACATTTACATACATGTTTTTATCTGAACATAATTTTTCTTTTCTCTTGGGAAAGTAGCCAGGAGTGGGGTTGCTGGGAATAGCAGGCAGAATAGCCATCCCTCAAAGATCTCTGTATCCTAATTGCTGGACCCCATGAACACGTTACTTTCCATGGTGAAAAGGAATTCAGGTTGCAGATGAATTAAGGCTGCTAATCAGCCAACTTAAAATGGGGAGATTTTCCTTGTCCAGTCTAGTCACATGAGTTCTTAAATGTGGAGAGTGATTCCTACCTGTGGTCAGAGAGATGTGATGCTACTGGCTTTGAAGATGAAAGAGGGCGTCATGAGCCAAGGGATGCCGACAACCTCTGGAAGCTGGACAAAGCCGGGAAATAGATGCCCCCTAGAGCCTCTGAAGAGAACACAGCCCTGCTGATACCTGATTTTTAGTCCAGTGAGATCCATGTTGGACATCTGACCTACAGAACTGTAAGATAATAATTTGCATTGTTTTAAGCCACTCAGTTTAGCCATTGTACTAGAATGTGGGTTTAATTTGCATTTTCCTAATGACTAATGATGTTGAGTGCTTATTTACCATCCATATATCTTCCTTGGTTACATATCTGTTCAATTTTTTTCCCATTTTAAAAATAATTGCATTGTCTGTCTTTCTATTATTTTCTCTCCATCTGTGGCCTGTCTTTTCATCTTCTTAACACTGTCTTTGGAAGACAAAAAGTGTTTAATTTAGCAAAGTCCAATTTATCATTTTTTCTTTTATGGATCATGCTATTTTATTATAACTAAGATATTTTTGCGTAATCCAAGGTCACAAAGATTTCTCCTAGGTTTTCTTCTAGAAGTTATACAGTTTAAGGTTTTGACAAGACCCTTCCAACTAAAGATCTTGAAAAGACCAACCTAGGAAAAATATGAAGCTGTAAGCACTTAAAGCAGCCAGGTTAAAAATCTGTTACGTGATAAAATTTTTCTGACCCTACACTGCAGTAGGATTGACCATCACCTCTCAGTATTTGCCAAGCCTTGAATACAATATGCAAAGAATTTACAACACCCACAATATGAGAGGCAGATAACTGTTTACAAATCTGCCTCACTTATAAGTTCCCCAAGTTCCCTGAGTCCAACGACCATTTGCGACATCTTCATATCCTAAACTTCCAGCCCAGTGCCCTGACCTGTTAATGGGGGTAACCCACTCATCCTGGTTTGCCTGAGAATTTCCCAATTTTGCACTGAAAATCTTACATCTCAGGAACTCCCTCAGTCCTGGGCACACTGGGATGGTTGTTCATCCTAGTTGGTACCCACCATAAATGTTTGACGAATGAGTAAACAAACAACAAATAGAACATGAACTTACTAGCTTAGAAGGAATTTTAGAATGTCATTTCTAATAGTTTTTGCTTTCACCAGGTAAATTCCCAAGGAGCTTCCGCCAGTGAATCCCAGAATAGGGAGAAACAAGTCCAGGTCATTTGAGGTAAGAAGGACATTCATTGCCCTGGCTTCCCTGGTGGTATAAATTTATTAGACAGATGCAGCTTCTTCTTTGGCGTGGGAAGGAGGGGGTTTGAAAATATCATTTCAGAATTCAAGACCTAAAGAACATCTGGGGATTGGAGAAAGTAAAAAAAAGCACACAACAATAGATTTAGACTTGTGGGACAGCCCAGGGTTTACTTTCTGGATGATGATCTTAAACTCTGGGTCCTTGTTTCTTCACCTATTATAGGGCAAAGAAAGACAGCGCATCCTTCACCCACTGAGAACTTGCTGAAAATAAATGAGATCTTCCCCTTGAAAATGCTTTGGCAAGGGAAAAGGACCATGAGTATTTATTCCCCTTAGGTATGTTAATTAGCTTCTCCTTACCTCAGTTTCCCCACCTATAAAGTGAGAGTTGATTGATTCATTCAACACATGTATATTGAGTATCTTCTATGTGCCAGCCCTTTTTAGGCACTGGGGCACAGAAGTGAATAAAATAGACAAAATCGGTCTTTTGAGTACAGTTGCATTCTGGGACAGGAGACAGTCAGCAAACAAATATATGCCAGGGGTGATAAGTGCTAAGAATAAAAATAGAAGAAGAAGAAAGAGAATTACTGAGAGGGTTCTAGACAGAGGGTGGTCAGGAAAGACGACATTTCAAAAGACACTTTGGTGAGCTGAGGGCAAGAACCAAGAAGCTTCTGCAAGAGTATTCAGTCAGAGGGAACAGCAAAATTTTTGCAAAGGCTCTGGGGTAGAGGTTGCTTGCTGGAGCCAAGAAATGGTACGGAAGCCTGCATAGCTGAAGCAGTGTGAGTCAAGAGAGGAGGTAAGGCATGAGCTCAGGGAGGGAGAGCGAGGTGGGCCAATTCATGATGGGGGTGTAGCCTGTGGTAGGAAGGACTTTGAATTTTAACTTAGCCAAATGGAAAGCTTTTGGAGGAGTTTGAGAAGAGAGACATGAGTTGATTTTCCTTTTAAAAAGATCACTCCAGTAACTCTGAGGAGATGGAGATAGAGGGCAAAGTTAGGAGCAAAGAGACAAATTGGGAGGCTTTGCAAATCCTAGGGTAGATCAAGGTGGCGGAAGTGGAGGTGGTGGAAAGTCGTTGGACTCAGGTTATAGTTGGAGATACACAGAACTTGGTGATTGATTGGATGTGGGCAGGGTTGCCAGATAAAATAATGTTTTAAAATAAGTATGCTCCATGCAATATTTGGGACATACTCATACTAAAAAATTATTCATTGTTTATCTGAAATTCAAATTTAGGTGGACACCCCAGATTTTTAATTTGCTAAATCTGACAACTCTAGATGTGGGGTCTGAGAGAAGAGAGGAATGAAAGATGACTTCCATGTTTTCAGCCTGAATAATGGAAGTTGGATAATATTCAGCCTGAATAATGAAAGAACAGATTTGTCCTTTTCTGAGGGGAGATTAGTGGTGGGGGTGCAGTTTAAGGGTTTGATTTTAGACAGATTAGGTTTGAAATGCTTATTAGACATCTAAAGAGATATATTGAGTTGCAGTTCGATAAAAAAGTCTAGAGTTCAGGGAAGATGCCTAGGGAAGGAGGTAGATGTTGGGCAATAATCAAGGTATAGATGATATTTGAGGCCATAAGATGAGCTCTGCTAAGAACTGAGGACAGCTACAGAAGAGAAGAGGTTCAAAGGACTGATCCTTAGATTCAGAGTTCAGTGAAAAGGAAAGGAAAGTAATAATCTTGATTCTTAAGGAGTAAACAGATTAACACAAGCCCACATAAGTCCATAGAGCCAGTAAGCACCTAGGAAGGGCTTTAAAAATGTGAACTTTTAATTAATTAATTAATTTTATGTCACCTGATTCCCCAAGGATCTAAGTACAACATAAAGCAATATATAATTATAAGAGTCATTCATTCAACCTATAGGCATTGAGTGCCTTCTGTCTGCACTGTTCTGGGGGCTGGGGAAATGGCAGTGCCAAACAGACAAAACTCTTCACCCTCATGAAGTTCAATTCTAGTAAGGGGGGGAGAGACAACAAACAAAGTAAGTAAAATCTATAGATGGAGATGAGACCTACAGCTGAAAATAAAAGAAGAGAAGGAGATGGGGGCACTGGGGGCCAGGACTGGGTAGAACCTTTTTAAAATCTGATGTTCGGGAGAGACAGGACCCGGATGACAACATTTGGAAGTGAGAAAGAGGCAAGCTTGGGGAAGGGAATTCTGGGCAGTGGGAACAGCACATGCGAAGGCCCTGGGGTGGAAGCCTGTCTGGTGTACCGAGGAAGAGCAGGTAGCCAGAGTGACTTGAGCAGCATGGGTAAAGGGAAAGAGAGCAGGAGATGAAGCAGAGGTGGGGGTGTTGCAGATCATGGGGGCCTTGTCAGCCATTGTCATGACTTTGACTTTGACTCCAAGTGAGAAGGAGCCAATGGAGGGTGAATGGATCTTTACCCCTTCCCATTTATATAAGAGATTTTGTCATTTGCCAAATTTCCCTGTGAGACAACTCTAAGAGCAGCATGCTAGCTATATCCAAGGTCACTAAAGCAAATAATAGAGTGCAGTTTGGAATGACTTTGCCCTGGGAATTTTTTTCATTCATTCATTCTTTCTTCCAACAATCATTTCTTGATTACAAGAAATGCAAACAGGTCATAGGACATAGTCTGGTAAAAGCAATGGCACCAAGACTAAATATTTAGTATTTATATGCCCTGTCCTGGATTAAGCTCATCTTAAAGAAGTACTGCCCAAGTAGGAATTCTAATCCATTCACTTTACAGATGAGGAAACCAAGACCAGAAATGACAGGCAATTTCCTCAGGTCAGAAAGTGCTGAAAGCGGTGTTAGAGCCTCCTTAACCACAGAGGGGTCTACAAACCACGGGACACCACCTATTTTCTTTTCATGCCTCCAGCAGCCCCTGATACAATGTTGGTAAAATAAAACCGTTGAACTGAAAAAGAGCAGATTCCCATGAAGTTCTGCTACTAAATAAAAAAGTCAGCAGTGACTTATGCCTGTATTAAAATGCAGAAAGTGGTTTCTGTAGTAATTCAACCCCATTGTCACTGCCACACAGACCCATTCAGCTGTCTGGGTCATGCAACCCAAGGAGTGTCCCACTGAACTGCCAGCATCATGGACACGATGCTCAGCCGTGGGCAAGTGATTTAATCCACTGACCTCATTTTTCACATCCTGAAAATGAAAGGATTTGAAGAGATGATCTCTGAGGGCTTTCCAGCTTGGAAATTCTAGGATTCTGATGGGATAGTTGTTTGGGATGTACTGCACAAACGATACATGAGTAGAGAAAAAATTGCCCCTCTCTCATGTTTTATTTTCTATGTATATGTAAATACGCATAGTATGTAAATACTGTGTTTGGAAATACTAAGCATGCAAATACTGTGCCTTTGATTCTTAAAAAAATCTCTCTCTTTTAACCTCTCTCCTTTCTAATATCTTTTGTTTTCTCTGATTCACAGTCAATTTGAGTTTCTAATAAAGGCTTCAAAGGCTTGAGCCAACCTTTCCAACAAAGTGGTAGGGAAGGGTTCTCATGGGAAGAAAGAAGCAAAAAGAAAACTCCCTGTTTCCATATAAACTCGCACAGATCAGCATCTGTTCTCGATTTTGACAAAGCAAATGAAAGGGGAAAGGAGTGCTTATTGACGGGGAGAAAACAGAGACGGTGAAGCACAGAAGCCTCTCTTTGGTCGGCCTCGCCATTGCGCTTCCCCCTCTTCACGTCCTCCCAAAGGCTGGACACCCGACACTCCCACCGAGCTTCTCACGGCATTGAAGGTTGAGCTGGAAACCCAAGGCTGGCTCCTGGGGGGATTTCTCCCTGCTTTCCCACGGGCCATCCAACCTGCAGCATGAGAGGGAGTGTGAGCGCGCGGAGAGAACATGGGCAAGGTGGCCCCCAGTGGCCAGGCTTGGCCAGCCAGGCAGTGAGACCGGAGAGAAGCCGGCCCGCAGCGCACAGAGCCCTGCGGCCACCCTGACGCCTTACGACGCAGTCCGGGGCCCGGGGCCCTGCCGGGGGCGGCTGCAAACGCGTTTGCTCAGGGACTCTGTCTCTCCCTCAAGAGGAGCTCTAAGGATGGATGTCATGGGCCTCCTGGTGCTCTCCTTGCTTCTTCTCTTCCTCTCATCTTCTTTCTCAGCAACCTCTCTCTCTTTACCCGCTTTCCCTTGCTCGTTTTCTCTTTTTTCTTTTTCTTTTTTTTTCTCTCCTCTCTCCTTCCCCCTTCTTCCTCCCCCCTGCCATTCTGTCACCCCCATCCACTACATTCTCCTCATCTCTCTCACTGTTCTCTCTTTACTCCCTCTTTCTTTTCTTTCTCTTTCTCTCTGCCATTTCCTCTTGAGCATGGCTTATGTGCGCCAGGGCTTCCCAAGCAGCCACTGATGTACCAGGCGTCTGGGTGGTGCATTCAGGGGAGCCTCAGAGGACTGGAGAAGGTGCAGGGTGTTTTCTGTTCCTGCAAAGACATTTTTTTGATCATATGAGTCAGTTAGATTATTGACTTTGGATATTCCGCCCCCCCCCCCCTTTCTGATGGCCCACTGGAAAATTGGAGAGCTTCATTTCAAATATCATAGTTAATCTAAAGTGAAGCACTGCGGGATCATTATTAAATCAGGACTGAATTTCACAGGGATTTAGAAAAAGGAAGTTTTCCAGTACCTCTCATTTCATTATGTACCAAAGTCCTTTCTACAACACTTCTCTTTACTTAAGTAGGAGTCCCAGAAAACTAGGTCCCAGGAGACGTCCATCTTAAAAGTGTTTCCGTGGCCAGTAGATGAATCTCCTCTCCACACACAGCTACAAGTAAGCCTGGGTCTCCGGGCTCCGCTCTGTTAACATAAGCTCAATGAGGAGGACTTTTCTACCCACCAAAGCAGGAAAGGGGACAGTGGTAAATTTGCACTAGGGGCTCAAGAGGGCTTGCTAGGATCCTGGATGGGAGAAAGTACATTTCAGCTCTCTCCCCAGACCTGGGCCAGTAAGCCTTACCTCGCTGGCAACCACGCAGAATGCTGCTGCTGCTTGCTGCTTTTTCTCCTCCTCCTTTGCCTCAAGGATTCATAGACTTGGCCCTTGAGGCAAAGGGCTTAGGAAGTCAGGATAGAAACTAGACAGCTTATAGGTACATTCTCAACTTCTTTCTTGTAAGCTGGCCAGTCCCCTGGACCAAGGACTCTGATATTTGGTCCCAGAAGTGCTATGACCTTGGATTCCGCCAGAACATCTGTGTGAGTTTCTTATGGGCGTGGTCTCTACTTTTATTTGTGTGGGTTTACAGGAGAGACTTCTGCTGTTTACACTTAATAAATCTCAGAAGAAGGCAACCTTCTTCTTCCTCTTCTTCCTTTTTTTTTTTTTTTTTTTTTGTGGTTATTTTGTCATATTCATTGACGTTTAGTTGAACTTAATAGCCTCAAGGAACATGATGGTGGAGCTAGTGTTTTCTTCACATTGTTGATGAAAAAAACTTAACACAACTCCAGGAATGGAAATGTAAACACTCTTTCTAGTTGAAAATCTGAAGAAATAGGAGAGGTGGAGTCCTTATTATAAACAGAAGTGGATCTTATAAATTCTGTCTATTTTAACAATGGAAATAGAAAGCTGAAGATATAGCCAGGTACCTAAAACATGTATTACTGTCTGACTTTAAAAATTGTGAAATCCAAATGGAGTCAAGAGATCACTCTGGTGGACATTCTTATGCACTATATAAATAACACTTTTTAGGTTTTAATATATTGGAATAGCTAGAAGTAAATACCTGAAACTACCAAACTCCAACCCAGTAACCTTGACTCTTGAAGACGATTGTATAACGGTGTAGCTTACAAGGGGTGACAGTGTGATTGTGAAAACCCTGTGGATTGCACTCCCTTTATCCAGTGTATGGATGGATGAGTAGAAAAATGGGGACAAAAACTACATGAAAAATAGGGTGCGATGGGGGGGTAATTTGGGTGTTCTTTTTTTATTTTTATTTTTTGTTCTTATTCTGATTCTTTCTGGTGTAAGGAAAATGTTAAAAATAGATTGGGGTGATGAATGCACAACTATATGATGGTACGGTGAACAGTTGATTGTATACCATGGATGATTGTATGGTATGTGAATATATCTCAATAAAACTGAATTTTTAAAAAAAATTATGAAATCTTCCACTTACTCCATTTCTAAGCATCTTAGAGTCTACTAAAAGTCAGGTATAAGTGACTATTAACCCTACTAAATTTTTGTGTCCAAATCATATCAACTATGTCTATGGCGCTTTATTGTTTCCTTGGCGTGTTGCAGAAAGCTTTGAATTCAGAACGGTGTGGGTTAGAAGCCCAGCCCGCCACATTAAAAAATCCATCAGGCCTCCCTCTGAGGGATTCCAATGTCTACCTCACGGGGTTGCTGTGAGGATTCAACAGGACCATGGGCAACAGCTTCTCTCACAGCCCAGGCCTGCTGCCTGTGGGTTAGAGATGCATTCACTTTCCCTGCCCCCTTTCCTGCTAAAGCTGGGGAGAAATCTGAGCCGCAGACCATACTCCAGCAGACCACTAGGTGGCACTAATTCTGGGAATCCTTTACCCAACCTCTCAAAGTTCCTGAATTTACCACCATTCCGTCTCCTAAAGGCTTACTTGTGTGTTGGCGATCCAGTGTGTGGATTCCACTCCTACTGGCTTAAGCCCAGTCAGTTAGGGATGAACTTGAACTGACACCATTCTATCACCAAGGCCCATGCTGCACCTAGTCCTGCAGGATAAATAACACAGAAGCTAGTCAATGGAAAGAAAGACGTAGAAAGAAGAGGAAAGAAAGATAAGGAGAGTAAAAGAGAAGCAATAAAGGAAGGGCCACGGGGTAGCGGGGAGATGGGTGGAAAAGGACAGAATAAGAGTGAGGCTGAGAGAGGGACAGGGGAAGTAAGTTAATATTTGACTAAAAAAAGAAGGGCTATTGATGTTTCACATGGTGAAAACTGAAAAGAGATACATCCTTTCCATTGGGAACCAAGAGGCTCTGAGAGCTTGTCCAACAGAGCATGCTGATGTATCTGGCTGCCCAGCCTACGAATTCCAGAGATTAAAAAACACCTGGGCAAAGACTGGCACCCTGCCCAGATACTTTCTGCTCCCTGAGTTAGAGGTAGGAGTAAATAACACAGCACAGGGTTACTGAAAGGTCTGGTGTATGAGGGAAGTTACGCATCACTGTTGTTTTTCACTCTGATCATTCTGAGAAGACATTCATGGGAAGTGAGAACGTGTTTATGCTGACGGTTAATTCTTCAAGACTGTGAGCTGTCACGGGAAGGAGGCAGGTGGAGGCACCCTTCCACCTGTTAGGATGTTGTTGGGGGTGATGTGCTCCTGTTGTCAGCAAGAGGGTCTCCCAGATGACCCCTAGGGTCCTTTCTGATGTTACCTTGTTTCTGAAAAACATAAAAAGCAGGACTGGCCATGGCAGGTGCCTGACCTTCTTAACCCGCACCCTGTCCACTGCTGTGGTTTGAATTGGGGGACTGCAGGTGTGTCCTAGGAGAAAAGGGAGAGACCACTGAAGCTAAGAGATCAACATTCTTGCTTCTTATTCCAAAGTGTGTAGATTTCACCCTCTAAGTCATTTCCTGCTGGGAGTCGGAGAAGAGAAGAGGGCTGGGCATGCCTGGGCCACAGAGCAGAAAAGCAGAAAACGAGCAAACCTTCTAGAACTTGCCACTTTGAGAATGTGATGCCCTGGAGATCATCTAGTTAAATATTTGCAACTGACACACTCTCAGCACGGAAGTACTGTATTCTCCTGAGGACGACTATGTCTCACTGTGCCGGTGCACAAATGGCCAAAGCACTTCTTTCCTTCTCCATTATCGTGACCTTGTACAGATGTTACTGTTTCTGTGCATCGTCATCATTGTGGAAGCCTAGAATGTTTGCTAAGGAGCTTGAAGGCAGGTGGTTTGGATTAGAATCTCAGCCTGGTGACTTTAGCTCTCTAAGCCTCAGTTCCTTCATCTGTTAGTGAAGCCAATGTCAGTCCGTGCCTCATGGAGTACCCGAGAGAAGTGCGTGAGAGAATATAAAGCCCAGTGCCTGGCACAGAGCCACTGTGTTATGATTACAGTTAAATATAGAAAACTTTTTTTGAATTTTGGCAATATTTCAAAAGGAGATTTAGTGAATATACTAGACTATGAATGTGTGGATTAATTTGTGTTTTTATTGATTTTTACCATTTACCATTGATTTTGAAGGGTGGTTTGCAAAGCAGGGATGAGAAATTGTAAAGTGTGATGTAAGCAAACCAAAGAACTACAAAAGTGTTGAGTTATTTGGAAGATAAAGAAGAAAGAGAAGAGAGAAGAGAAAACTGCTACCTCATTGCATCAGTAACCAGCAAAGCCCAAGGCCTGCAAACATGCTTTACAACCACCACACTCTACAGGAAAATATCTACTTAGCAGGGATTTTGATACGACAATATCTGAGTAGATTGGAACTAATAAAATGCTACTCAGATTGCAAGTCTGATAATATTTTGAGAAAAATGAAGCAAATTTTAAGTCCATTTTTGCACTATTTCTGATGTTAAAATGTAATCTTATGATAGAAAGTTTTGAATAATGCTTTGTGAATTGACTTGGAAACTGAATTCATGTTTTTCATCTTCTAGTCCAGCTGGTGGACAACCTCCAAATGGTTATGTGCCAGTTTGAATGTATTGTGTCCCCCAAACGCCATTATCTTTGATGTAATCTTGTGTGGGCAGACTTTATCAGTGTTGATTAGATTGTAATTCTTTGAGTGTTTCTTTGGAATGCGCCCCACTCAGCTGTGGGTGATGACTCTGATTGGATAATTTCCATGGAGGTGTTGCTCCGCCCATTTGGGGTGGGACTAAGTTGATCAGTGGAGCCATATAAATGAGCTGACATACCAGAAGGAACTCAGTGCAGCTGTGAGTGGCGTTTTGAAGAGGAGCTATAGCCAGGAGGGACACTTGGAAGAAAGCACAGGAGCTGCAGATGAGAGACAGTATGAAGACAGCTGTTGAAAGCAGACTTGCTCCAGAGAAGCTAAGAGAGGACAAATACCCCAAGTGCAACTAAGAGTGACATTTTTGAGGAACTGCAGCCTAGAGAGGAACGTCCTGGGAGAAAGCCATTTTGAAGCCAGAACTCTGGAGCAGACACCTGCCATGTGCCTTCCCAGCTAACAGAGGTTTTCCAGATGCCACTGGCCATCCTCCACTGAAGTACCCAATTGTTGATGCCTTACCTTGCATACTTTATGGCTTTAAGACTGTAACTGTGTAACCAAATAAACCCCCTTTTATAAAAGCCAATCCATCTCTGGTGTTTTGCATTTCGGCAGCATTAGCAAACTGTAACAGGTTATCTGTCATTCAAGCTTATTGTTAAAGATATATTCCCCACGCCATCTAGACAAGCAGGACTCATTTCATTTTCAGTGTGCAGTGAATGCTTTCCATGTCAAGATGTTTCGTGGACTCCTATGTGATGTGTGTGGTTTTTGGTTTCCCACCAACTCTTTCCCTTTTCATATCCTCATTCCCCACTTAGAGGATGGTGCTGGGGCAGGATGCATGAAACCAGGCAAAGCCAATCACAAGTCCCTTTCCTCTGGCCACCATGGTTGACTCAGAGATGGTCAAATGACAGGCACAGAATGGGACCACTGGGAATTCTGGGAAAGATTCTTGACACCTTCTGCTTAGCTGAGTGTTGGGTGATGACAGCCAGAAGCTTCTGTACCTGCCCCTCCACCCCCGTCACCCCCAGCCTTAGAAAGGACTACTCCATGGAGGCCGAGTCAAGAGATGGTGAGGAAACAGTTTCTCATGACATCTTTGGAGACTTGCTTTCTTGGGACTTTTCATTTAGCAATAACTATTTTTTAAGCTTAATCTGGCTTGAGTGGGGCTTTTGTCACTTGCCACCAGGATATCAACGCCTACCACACAGGATTGTTGTGTAGATTAAATATGATAATCCACGAGGAAACACGGACACAGAGCTTGGCACAGGGACACTCTAGGAGTCTTATCCATCTCTGCCAGCCATGGTGGCCCCAGGTGAGGCATGACTACCATTGTGCATTGGGATGCTCCAGGAAAGCTTTGCAAACAGTGCTGAGCTGGGTCTACAGGTTTAGCAAGGGCCATAGAGAGGAGTGGGGCAGGGGAAGGGTAGGGGGTTTTAGGTAGGAATGAATATACAATGTACACTTGCAGCACTGAGAAGACCAACTCACAGGATGAGGATTTGTGGAGGGGAAAATGGTAAGTTAGCCAGCCAGGCTGAGGCCTGGGTTACTGCAGGTCTTGGGTGAAGCGAAAGAGCTTGGACCCTGCCCTGTAAGGTCCAGGGAGATCTTGACTGTCTGGCTCAGGGGGACTAATCGGTATTAATCGGACAAATCCCTGGCTGCAATAAAGGACGTGGCAGGGGGGCCATTCCGGAGGATTCTGCTGGGATGCCACGGCCTAAACCCGAGGGGACAGAGCGCTGGAAGGGAAGGCAGCAGCAGGTGTGCATACGATGGGCCTTACTGCTTCTGCGCTTGACCTCTTCCTTTCAGAGATGAAACACCAGCCTCAAAAGACCAGATTGCTGCTAGTCTTTGTCTCTGAGCAAGAAAGGAGATTCCGTGGCTTTTGCTTTGTTTGGCTTGTTCAGTGATTATCAGTTTTCTGTTTCTGCGCTCTCACCACACCCTCTGACTCACCTGTGTACTATAGGCGTGCACTGCTTTTCAGAGCTGTATAATAAATGTCTTTTTCTTCAACAAAGATCTCATTTAAAATAGTTTATGTTGCCTTACACTTACTTTTTGTGAGATTGCAAAATAGCTTTGGTACAATCTTGCTCACTAAAGCAAAGAGGAATTAAGCAATTAGTTGTTAATTTGATGGGCAGACTTTATGAAAGTGCCAAAGATAGAACAAAGCAAAAGGTTACTTTTCACAGCCATTAACATGGTATTGTGGGGAAAACCCTGCATGAGAGCCAAGTGGCCTGAATTCTAGTATTAGCTCTTCTACCAACAGTCTTGTGGCCTTGGACGAGCTTCGAAGTATTTCTGTCCTTGAGTTTTCTGATCCATAAAATGAAATGGCTTTATCCAAGTCACTCTAACTTTCCTTCTAGATCAATCATTTTAAACATCTTCCCTGAGGGCAGTAATTGGGTTCCATTCTCTAATGGAGTAAGTCAAAGGACTTAGCTCTGTGTAGAATACTGAGCACTGAAGATACAGTTATTTCAAACTATTTAGTTCTCTTGGTCTGTGGCAAAGTCGTCTTAATAGAACAAACTTTACTTTTAAGAAGCACCACATTTTATTCAACTTTTATTGGACCCAGATATAAAACAGAGCCCCCACTACCTATTCTTTCCATAAGTAAGTAGGACTATAGTTTAAGGGGGCTCAAGAGGAAGTTAGAGGGAAGCCCTGAGGGATCATGGGTAGAACAGATCCAATTCCCACGCTGCTACTTACAGGCTGGGTGAACTCAAAAAGATATTTAAACTTATATGAACCTTCATTTCTTTGGCTGTAGATGGGGATAATAATTCAAATCTCCTGGACTTATTGTGAGCATCAAACGATATAATGTATTTCATGTGCTTAATACATGCGTGGCACTTAGCAAGCACTCAAAAAATAGTAACTAGCAGAAGCTGCAGTAAAACTAATTTCACAGGCTTAGCTTCTGCATCCTTAGTTCAATCATGGAACTGATGTAAATATTTACAGCTCCCATAATCCACGTTCAAACTAACTAATCAAGAACTTTGGTTAGTTAGATAATAGTGATCTACATGAAGCAGTGCAGTGGGCCCTTGGTACCTGGGGCATGTCCTAAGATTTTCTTTTAATACCTAAATTTGCACATGCAGACATGTTTTTGTAGGCTCCTGTATTTCTCATGGATCATGCTTCCTTCACGTAGGTTCTTTGCATACTTTGTATCACAGACCACTTAAACTATTGTTAAAATTTTCTGTCTTATGTATGGCAGGTTTTTTTCCACGTAGAAGTACAATTTTTAAAAAGTCATTTCAGCTGAAATGCTGAATATGCATTAGCAAGTAGCAAACAATAGAGTCACAGTGAGCTGTGAGTGCTGGACAGTCACCCAGTTTGTTCAGTAGCTGTGGTACGTGCTCCCACACATTAGCGTAGCAGAAGACAGTTAAGCTTATGTCTCAGTAAGATGACAATTATCTATGTGTCGTGTACCACTGGGACAATCTAAGAAAAATGAAAACTACTAATATAAAATCTGCAGCTGCCAAATCCATGGATCCGAAGACACTGAAACCATTAGCGGGGTCCAGGACAGATGTAATGAAATCAGATAATAGTCCTCTTTCAAAACAAAGGAAAAGAGGTCTGCATTTAAAATGCCTCGAAATCCCTGATTCATTCCTGCTCCAGTCCCCATTAAAACACCAAAAATAACAAAAAATCCGAATTCCAAAACTAAAATATGTACTAGAATATGTACTAACTACAAGGTCCATTATGCTGTACCATCTGAACAGAGCAAACGAGCCAGCCTAAAATGAAGCAGGAAGACACTCTAAGTCACATCCCTAGTCTTTGCTGCCAACTCAGAAAATCAGCCTTTACCAATGATAAAATCAGGCAGCCGGCTCTCTATTGCACAGGTGGTACTTTAAGAGGTGACCAGCAAGAGGCAGAACCAGGTCAGGTAGCCAGAGGTCCAGCAGAACTCATAGGATAAATATGCACAATGTGCCAGAGATTGAGCAGGAGCTGTGAACATCAACCAGCATCCTCAAGGACGCTAAGCAGGTCCAAGTTCATCTCTTTGCTTGTCCGTTTGCAAATACTCGACACAAGTAGATCTCTCATAGTTCAGAGTAAATGAGCATGAAGAATGGAGCCCATGAAAACACACTACAGCATAAGAGAAGGGAGCATATTTCTGAAGAGTCTGTACAAGAGCTTGGCTTTGAAAATAATATATGAAACAGGAGAAAATCCCAGAAAAGTACTTGACAGGGCCCCTATGAAAGAGGAGTGGGAAGACAGTGCAAAGTGAACAGGCCAGGATACAAAGATAATGATAGGAAATGAAAGGATAAAAGGCTCCATCAGTTGGAATAAGAAAGGATGGTATTTAAACAATATTTTTATTAAAAAATCAAAATTCTCTTTATGGAGCAGAACTGACAAGTTGGAAAATCGGTAATGGAAAGAATAAACTTGAGATGCTGTCTGAGAATGAAGAGAAATTATTCCAAAACTCAGTGGTATTCAAGAGGCTCACAGGTCTGTGGAGCAGCTGGGTGGCTCTGCTTCTGACTGCCAGTCATCAGGTCCACGGGGGTGGCCTCGTTCCACATGTCTCTCATTCTTCTGGGGCCGCCTGGCCACCTGGGGCATGTTTCCTCCCAGAGGTAGCCTGAATCTCAACTCCACCCTACAAGCACATTCCCAAGCCTTTGCCTTGTGTCACATCTGTTATCATCACACTGGTCAAAGAGAGTGGCCACATGACCTCAATGTCAAAGGGGCATGAAAGTATAATCCCATAATGGGCAGGCAAGGGGAATGATTATTTGCTGAACAATATTCCAAACCATCACATCCTCCAATCTTAAATGTGCTTGATCAGGCCTGGTGGCCCCTCATCTGACTCTACTCTCCAGGTGCACCTTGTGAAAGCCCAAGGGGCTCCATTTCAGTCCTCAAGACACTCTTGTCCCTCCCAACATGGGGCCTTTGTGGAGCCTGATCATTTTCCTGGGATGCTCTCCATTCTCTCTCCCCATCTCTTCTGCCATGGGCTCTCGTAGCACCCTTTAGTTTTCTTTCATAGCAATCATCAGAGTTTGTTATTACGTATCCATTTGGTGGACACCTGTATAAGCTGTGAGGGCAGGGATTGCATCTGGATTGCCTACTGTGGTAATCCCAGCTCTAGGCAGGGTTGCAGGCACATCAGGGGCACAATTAATATTTTTTGGATGCAGGAATAAAAATCTAAATTTCTATAAATCCATTACGGAACACCACCGTGTTTTCCTCTTCCCCAGTAGGGTTCTACATCCTCAGAGAATGAGAGCCAGCAGAGCACGCTCCATTGTACCTTCCTGGCCATGAGGGTTTGTGCTCCAGGCTGCAACGGGTCTCAGCCAATGAGAGCTCTGTGGGCCGCTGTTACTTGTTACCTCACATAATGCACACTATTTATGCTCCTGTGGCTTCTCTTTATGCTGTTTAGTTTGGATTCTGGCAGAAAGTTTAACCCACTATTGGCTAAGAAAGGGTTTACCAGTGATGATGCCATAGAAATAAAAGAAGAGAATCATGCTGGGTACCAAAATGCAAATTTTATGGAGACTCAAGGAACTTTAATGAACATGGTACAGGAAGCAAAGGATAAAGATTAACAGGCAATTAGCGATTGTGGAAATTTTTTGACATTATCAAGGGCATCATAAACACCACACTGGAGGAACAGACCTACCAGTACGTAAACTGTAGGTTTATTATTCCAAGAAATTTAAGGAGCATGGACAAACCTTTGCGAATGTGGAATGTAAAAAATGCATGCCTGTAAGGGCGGGGCTGTAACAACCTGTACAACTGGCTGACTCAGCGTGAGCTCCCATTTCCAGGAACAGAGCAATCCCCCACATTAACTGGTGTAGGTGTGGGGAGTCCAAAGTATTTTGCTTTTTTTCTCTTTTTTTGACTTTGCAATATACCAATGTGTTCTGGTCATTGTTCCATGTCAGTACATATATAATCTA
Source organism: Choloepus didactylus (assembly GCF_015220235.1). NCBI lineage: Eukaryota > Metazoa > Chordata > Mammalia > Pilosa > Megalonychidae > Choloepus > Choloepus didactylus. Next base: position 139,498,405 of record NC_051311.1, on the reverse strand, counting down.
GCTTATCCTTTATAAGAACTCCATAATATTCTTTTCTATTAATTTACCATAACTTATCTAATTAAACCCCCATTAATGGACATCTGGGTTATTCCCAGTTTTCAATATTACAAACAATACTACAACTGCTGTATTGCTCTTTAAAGATGCTATCTTAATTTATACTTCTATCTATAGTTTTTGAGATTGTTTCTCCATGTTCTCACAACATGAGAGATTATCAGGAGTTTTAAATTGCTTTTGCCTTTTTTAAGTGAAAATAATGTCTTATTCCCTGAATATATAATTTTATTCTCTGCCCATATTACTTTGGGATGTGTTGCTGTTTCACTCTAACCTATACAGACCTACCATATCTCACTTTCTATTCAAAGTTCCATGTAATTGTGGTGTTTGAACAAACTGACTGTATAAGTTATATTGTTTAGAAAATATAGATCCTACACCAAATAAACATCTCTTCCCTTGGTCTCACACGTAAGTTGAAGTTTTAAAACACAGTCAGTTTCAACCTGTACCTCAAAGAATTTTTAATGATTTGGAAAAATATTCATTATATGATAAGGGAAAAAAGCAGAATATAAAATTATATATGATGGATCATACTTACATACTGATTTTGTTTAAAGAATGCATGGGAAAAAGCATGGAATAAAATGCACATGCATTTAAACATGCCTTTTTTGGGAAATTAAATTACAGATAATATTAAAACTTCCTTTACATGTTTTAATATTTTTCAAAGTTCTTACAGTGTAGTCAGCAAAACCAAAAATGCTGTAATTTTACATGTTTGTCTGACCTATAACACTTGTACTATTCTGTTCTTCAAGGATTATATCACAAGGCTCTTGAATTTGGGGTGGAACTGTCTGTAAAATGGCTGGGTGGGCAGAGAAAAGGCTGAATTTCTGAGGCAACTGGTAGACCATGGATAGGCCAAATATAGCCCATGCTCGCTGGTAAGCCCAGAGAAGCCTCTGATGGCCGCGGACCAATACAAAAAAAGAAAAGCAAGTTTTTTGTACTTGTGGGTTACTGATGTGTGTTTCCAAGGACTTTTAATTTTATATAAGACTTTTATGCAACAGGTATTTCATACAATAGGCAGCATCCTAATTAAAATATAAAGATTTATTACAGTTTGGTATTTATAAGTGCAATTGGACTGTTTTTAGGGTAACCCAAGTCTCCCCACATTTTGTGGCCTTTCATGTCTATACAAAGTGCCTCAGCCCTTATCTCAGAAGGTTGCAGCCCCCCACTCTCCCCATCCAGGGGCTTCCTGAGGGTGAGAGGAGAGCATTGGGTCCTTGCCATCCCCTCTTGTTTGGCTCATCTTCTCCTGAATATCCCGGTGCTTACCTCTGGCAAACTTGCCACCACTCTGCAGGCCACTGAGCTCTCCCCTAGCTGCTTCCTAATTCCCCAGGGATCCTTAAGCAAGGCTGTTGGCATCCAGACTTGTCTGGAGATTGGAGGCTCTCATGGAGGGTTACAGTGCCGACAAGGAAATCCAGGAGCACGCCAGCAGAATGCAACCAACACAAATGCAGCCTCTCTCCTTGGCAGGGCTTATGGGGATCTGCACCCTGCAGCTCCGAACCTCTTCTCCCATCTGCTCCTCACCAAGTTCCCACACCTTGGCCCCCAATCCCCCATCAAAGGCAGTCGGGAGAAGCCCTGGCTGAGCATGTTCAGCTATAAATGTGTCTCTCTGTCCAAGGAAGGGAACTTCTTCCAAAGAGAAATGTTGGTTCTGCTTTGACCGAACCACTCCTGTCCAGATGAGGCCAAAAAGCTTCCCTTTACATTATCAGAAAGCCCATTAAAATGGTTTCCCATTAGAAACTAAAAATAAAAAAATCTCTTCCTAAGAAGAATTCTGCAGTTGCCCTTTAAATTAAGGTGTATAAACAGCAAATGGTCCTTAACACAGCAGGGTGTTTTATTTTCTCCACTAGAGATAACTGAGTACTCCGATTCAGTAGTGTTTCCAGGTCACACAATGCCTGCAATGGTGAGAAGCTTTCCCTGTGAGCGTGTACACGCACAGCCTCAGGATTCCAGCAATTTGAGAGGCTACTCTCTGTAATTAGTGAGCATCGTACTGTCTTGAGGTGATTGTAATATCCACTGATGATTTTCTGCATTTTAAATTATAAATGTGTTACTTTAGCAATAGGGTTTGGTTTGTTGTAGGTAGTTTGGCTAATTCAACAGTGGATAGTGGTGAATATTTTTATGGATAGCATTTGGGATCTATCATAGTCGAATACCAAGATGTTTGAGACATGGGTACCGCATTTCATGTAACGAGACTCTAATTCCCTATTGTTAGAGAAGATGGATGCAGAAATCATTGTTCCTCCTCCCATTTGATCATACAAAACACTTCATTGTTCTCACTGAGTTTCTTTCAGAAAATATGTGGCGGTAGGTGAAAGCAAATTTGAATCACTGGTATAGAGACAAATGATATTTAAAATATTTAGCAATTGGTAAAACATGGACGCCAATCAATTGGAAGGATTCTGGCTGTACTTGGAGCCCCCAGCTGGGCCAGATGTTAACCCTTTAAGAGCTGGATTCTGGAGAGGCCCAGGGCTCCTGGGGAAAGGACACAGATAGTGGGGTCCAGAGCAGAGGACTTTTGCCAACCAGCACAGAACTATTTCAATATTTTAACAGCCCATAGGGCCATACCAGTGCATACCTACTAAGCATCAGTCCTGAATGTAGAGATGTGGAATTACAGAATCCATGAATTGGGAGATGCTGGAAGTGCTAAAGAAATTATCTAAGTGATACCTCTGGATGATGAGTTCCTTAAAGGCAAAGACCACCGTGCTTCGCTGAGTGACTGCTTCACTACAGCTCCTCTGTGTGTGTGTCTGATGAGCAAATGGACCAGCACGCACTGCCACATACCTGACAAGTTGTCACCTGGCCTTTCCTGATCATCTCAAGTGATAGGAAACTCATGGTCATACAGAACTTCCCATTCTTGTATAGGGAAATGTGACTTCGAGTAATTTTAATTTTCTTTTGTTTTCTGATAAATGCCCTCTCTATATCTATACCTATATCTATATCTATATCTATATCTATAATCTATACCTATATCATCTCTATCTATATATATTTTATGTTTTATTGTGATTTCAGCCTTTTCTTGGGCAATCATCTCTTCCTTCACAACTCCTTAGCCTCAAAATCTTCCACTCTTCTTGCTTTAGATGAGAAATCAACAGCTGGGAGTTGGTGATGTGGATGCATGAGAAACAGTGAAGGCAAGAAGAGTGAAGAACAGAGAGGAGGGACAGGAGAGGAAGCTTCACTAGCACTGGATCCTTCCCTTGGCCTGAGCTAAGATCAGCTCTCTTTTGTGGAGTCGTTTACAGGGACCTTGAACACCAGAGCTCTGCAGAGGGTGGAGCAACCTGCTCTTGGGAGAGTGATGGCTTTGGCAGCGTTGAGTGCTCAGGCAAAAGAGTGCTGATGGGAGTAAGCCCTGCAGTGGCTCAAGATCTTGAAAAGTTTCTACAGGGACACACACACACAAAATACACTGAATTTTCAAGGCAATGGATCAAAATCTAGTGTGACCGAGGGAGGTGTTGATTTGGTCTAATGGCCTTGAGGTCGCTTTTGGGGTGGAACTTGATATATTTTCCATGTTTAGTATGAATATGATTATTATGGAACCTATTAATGATAATGAGGATAAAATGCAAAGTACTAACATTACATTATTTTCACTTCTCACAACAACACTGTGAGGTGGATATTTTTATTCTCATTTTACAGATGATCACACAGGGAATAGAGTCAGGCAGCGAGGAGATCTAAAGTCCACATATCCATCCCTCTTCACTTAGATTCACACCAAGTAACACGAACACAGGTCGACATAGTCAGCTGATAAGACCAAGGCTCTCAGCTCACACTCTGCCCAATTCAACAGGGAGAGTAGGCTTTTTATGTTTCAGATTTTTCTCTCCTTTCAAAAATGGAAACCTTAGCATCTTCTCATTTCAAGCCTATCAAAGAGAACACGGCAGTCTTTGAAGGATCCAAGAAAAAGTGCATTTCTAAGAATCTGCAGGAATAGGATGAATGGAAAATGTGTAGCTGCCTAACCATCCAAAAATCAGGGGTACCTAAATATTCAACCTTCTATGTATGAACGACACGCTCTTGTTACATTTTAGAAATGACATTGCAGCTGCATTAGTCACAACTGTCAACAACACTGGCCCAAACGTATTTGGTTTTAAATGAAAACTGCACATGCACACATATACACATACATACATGGTATAGCTTGCATGTGTATATATGTGTGGGTATATTTGTGGGGTGCCTTATCCTAATTCACTGAGGCCTGAAAACGTAATTCTATATTATTTTCAGTGAGAAACGATATGTGGATCAAACTATTGCCATTACATAAAACGCAGTTTTCTTTATTAGGGTTTAAAGATCTTATAATTGAAATTTTGTTTAACTAGCAATATGTTTGAGCAGCAATGATTTTATTACACCAATGTGATGATGTTGCTCAACTGTTGCTTGGAAGAGGGGAGTATGTGGTATATAATAGTTGATGAATATTGCTGCAAAACACTTACTTGGAATATGACTACATTCCAAGAAACATTTTCACTCCAGAAACCCATCCACAAGTTTGTTATCTAGTTGATAAATAGACTTTTGAACTTAATAGTCTGTCCAAATCTCTTTGGCCATGTGAATTTAGCCAAAACCTTTAACAAACTCAAACTGACCGAGTCAGACCCTCCCAGAGCCTAACGTTCCCTTACTGCCAAAACTGAACCCAAACCCTCCTCAATCTGTTCCCCTCCCTGCTGCCACGTGAGGGCAGCGCAAGATGTTTGTCAGTTTCATTTATCTTGATGCAGCATTTGCCTTCCAGAAGCTTCCTAGCATCTTTCTAAAGAAATCAACTAAAAAGAAAGAGTAAAAAATAAGAGAAAGCTGTCACTTCTTCTTTGATCACCTCCATAATAAAATTATCTTAAGGGAAGCAGCATGGTGTGGCAGAAGGAGGCTGGGAACTAGGATATTATTTCTACCTATAACATTTACTAGCTATGCCAACTAGGTGATTGGCGTAACTAGGCCTGAATTTCCTGTAAAGGTTAAAGGTGGACAAAGTATTTCTTCGAGTCCCTTTTAGGTGGGAAGCTCTTAGACTCTATACCTCTAGTTGGAACACGCAGGATAATTTTGAGATAAGTTTTCCAGATCATCTCGACATTCAATTCCTTGAGTGCTTCAGATCCTGAAAAGTGCATAAACGAATATAACATATCATATTGGATCTGACAAATAGTCCCATCCACTCCTGTTTGGCTGAAGAACAAGTTAGTTTTTCTCCATCCTCAGGGATTGATTTGTTAATCCTTGTATTCAACAAATAATATTGAGCCCCTGTGATGTTTTAGGCACTTGGTAAACAAGACTTGGTCATCTACTCTTGGGCCAAACCAAGATAGATGGAAGCACTGAGTCTGATAATAATTTGGCACTCAAGGAGTCTATACCCTGTCAAATAGTATTATTTAAAAATATGCTCAACATTTTTTAAAAATGAGAAGGGTCAGCACCAAAGAGAAACTTCTTCCAGTATATAAAACTAATTTACATTTTATCAATTATGTGTGGAATTGTGTATGGAGACCTGAGTTATTTGGCATCATATTTTTTACTTATTGAAAAAATATTTTAGAGACCATAAAAACTGACCACCACCCCTTCAAGCAGCTAGCCCTGGCCTACCCCAGATTGCCCATGGAGGTGAAAGACTTTTTTTACTTTCAGTAATGAATTATCAAATGAAACTAGAAAATATTTGTTAAGGCTATGGTTTCTTTTGCCCTGAGTTCGTCAATACTAATTTTATTGCTTTTATAACTTGTATAAGCCTTTTGACACACTTTGTGAAATAAGATAAAGTGGAAATAAATTATTAATCTAATTAATTAACATTGTAACATTTCTTTGTATCTAATATAGCTAAACTCATCTAATATTGTTTATATTTTGCCCTAATTTTGGGAGGGGGAGCAATATCTTCCAAATATATAATCTGCTATGTAAAAAATTATGTACTATTTATTAGATTTTATATCATCTCCTTATATAAATCAATGTTTGGCAAAGATAATATTTTCCCATTAGTTTCCATTAGAATGTCAAACTATTTTTGTTTACTTATAAATTTATTTTCAATATGAGGCCTCATTATCCTTATTTTGGGGCCTTCTCTCCAACATGTTCTCTGAGCAGTCAACAGTCTGCACCAATGGTTATCCAAATCCAAGAATATTTTCTGCAAATCTTTTTGCAAAAAAGTGGAGTTTTGGTATTAAAAATAATTTCTTTGTAAGTCGTCTATACAGTAAGACTTTTCTTAACTTATAGTTCATTAATTGGGAATTTCCCATAGATATATGGCTTTGATAAATATTTCCTGAGAGTCTTGACATTCCAAGCTTAAAATTTCACAACGGAAATATTTTAATTACTTAGAATGCCAGGTGTGAGAGAATAAGACCACATATCTGAGTGGTCTTGCTTCACGGAATCATATTAATAAAAAGCAAAACTTTTCTTATTATTCAACATATGTTTTTTGTGTGAAATAAATTAGCTTGCCATAGAAATAGTGCTTTTATGACATTTCTCCTGATTTCCTTATTATTTTTTAATGCATTTTTATTGTGAACATATGTACATACAGTGATAACTTTCAAAGTATGATTTAACAAGTAGAGAACAAATTTCAAAGAATGTCATGGGTCACAGCTGCACAACTTCAGCTATTTCCATTATTGTAAAAAATAGCATACATACAGAAAGGTGTTAACTTCTGATGTACAGCTCAACAAGCAGTTATATAGGTAATTTCAAAATTGTTATGGTTACAGTTCCACACTTTCAGTTCTTTCCTTATATGCAACATAGGGTATATACAGAAAGGTGAAGACTCTCAAAGCACAATGCAATGAGTAACTATAGAGCAAATTTCAAAGAATGTTATAGGTAACATTTCCACCATGTCATTTACCTCCTTCCAGCTATTCCAACACCCCAGTGTCTAAATATATATAGATCTCACAGCTCTCTATTAAATCTTATCTTGTTTGTTACTACTCCTCCCTCTCAATCTCTTTCTCCATCTTCATGGGTGTATGACTTATTTTTATCATTTAAATCTGTGGATTGGGGGGAAAACATGATGAGATTCATTTTGAATCCAAAATCTTCAATTCCTGTTTAGATCTACCAAACAGAGAGAATATTATTATTCCTTTCAAGTTTTTATCCCCTATAGAAATAAAGTTATTTGTCTTAAGTATATTTCTAGAATTAATCTAAGGAAAATAAGATTTTGTTAAACAATTTAGCTGATATTTCCCCCTCAGAAAGTCAATATTTGAAATCAAGTGTCCTTTACTGTGATCTTGTATTATCTTAAAACTCAATCATAATTAGCTTGCCTTTTCCTAATTAATAGAAGAACAAGCAATTCGTACAAGACCTTTGCCGTTTCATGCTGTGTTCAAACACAAGTTAGACAATTAGTAAAGATAAGAGCCCCGATTACTAGCTGTTCATCAGAAAGAATGTTTATGTTCTTGGGATAATTAAGGTGTGGTTGAAGATTAAATGATTTGTACACTGAAAGAATGTTTAAAATACATACAGCAATCTTTGACCTTTACTATATTGACTCATCAGAGTACAGGAGTAACTTTTAGCAATTACTTTCGCTTCTTCTCCAGAACTTCAGAGAATTTGAGGGAAAAAAAGTCATTAGGAAGTCCATGTGTATGTGTGGATGCTAAGTATCTTTTATTTTTATTACTTGTTATTTTATGATGATAGGATACCAAAGAGAAGTGTGTTTCACTTTGAGTCCTATTACAGTACGTGTGTTCGGAAATGTTAAATTTCAATGAAGGAAGTGAGGGAAAGTATTTATAATAATTATTTTTTCTTATCAACCGGGCTCTGCATTTTATGTGAGCCATGAATTTTATTTAATGATAAAGATGATGATTATAATAGCTAACATTTCTTAGGCACCCGTTATGAGCCAAGCATTTACTAAGAGCCTGAGAGACAGTAGCTAACAGATGAGACACAGTCCTTTACCTTGTGGCGCTTAAGGCCAGTGGTGATGTGCAGGCAAATCACTGGTTATCACTTAGGGTGGTGAGGGCTGCAATGGGCACTCTAGAGCCATGCTGGAGGGATGTCTAGTCCAGATTTCTATTGGGGCAGAATAGGAAGGGGATTGTCACAAAAGCCCCCCTTGATGAAATGATGCTTAAAACAGACCTAAAAGAATGAGATGGGCACACAAAGAAGGCCACAAGTATTCTCAGAGGAGAGCTGAACATGAACAGACATTGGAGGATAGAGAACCCATCATACTTTCAAAGGACTAAAGAATTTTCAGGGTGGCTGGAACAGAGAATGCAGACATGGGAATAATGAGACACAAGTTTGGGCTGCCCATAAAAGCCACACTGAGGAGCTTAAACTTGGGATAAGGGACTCTATGAATTTGCTTATTCTAATTATTTCATGTCAATGAGATCATACAATATTTGTCCTTTTGTGTCTGGCTTAGTTCACTCAACATGATGTCTTCAAGGTTCATCCGTTCTGTCACATGTATCAAAACTTTGTTCCTTTTCATGGCTGCATAAAATTCCATTGTATGTGTATATCACATTTTGTTTATCCATTCTTCTTCTGTTGATGGATACTTGGGCTGCTTCCATCTTTCGGCAATTGTGAATAATGCTGCTATGAACATTTGAAGTGGGATTGCCAGATCATATGGCAATCCTATACTTAACTTTCTGAAGAACCAACAACTTATTTTCTACAGAAGATGCATCATTTTACATTTCCACCAACAGTAATCAGACATGGACATTAGATGGAAGGGGCAAGATTGTTGGCAACAAAACAAGCTAGTAAGCTTGCAGTCATTTGGCAAAAAAAAAAAAAAAGTTGATAGCCTGTTATTAAGAATGGCAATAGGAATGCATAAAATGTGATCTGATTCAAGAGACATTTAGGATGTAGTCTGTTAGGCCTTGGAGGTGACCTCATGTGGGGGGTGTATTAGTTAGGGTTCTCTAGGGAAACAGAATCAACAAGAGATATCTATAAATATAAGATTTTATAAAAGTGTCTCACACAACTGTGGGGATGCATGAGTCCAAATTCCATAGGGCAGGCAGCAAACTGGCAACTCCAATGAAGATGTTTGATGAACTCCTCAGGAAATGAACTGGCAACTTCGGTGAACTCCTCAGGAAATGCTTTGCTGGTTAGCCAAAGAAGTGAAAGTCCTCTATCTGTCTCGCTTAAAAGTCTTCAACTCATTGGATAAAATCCAGCTGATTGAATTCTCTTGTTGTGGAAGACACGGCCTTCATTGATGTAATCCGTCACAGCTGCAGCCAATCGACTGATGATTTAATGAACCAGCCTTCTGGTTTATTAACCAGCCACAAATGTCCTTGCAGTAATGGTTAGGCCAGTGCTTGCTTTACCAGACACCTGGACGCCATCTCCTGACCAAGTTGACACAGGAAACTGACCATCACAAGGGGTGAGAGAAATGGACGGTAGAAGGTACTACCAAGTGCCTGGCTTAGGTTTCTGGGACAAGGGGTTGGCCATGAATAAAACTGGGAACATAGGAGGATGGACAGGTTGTGGGGTGAGGGAAAATAGTAAATTTAGTTTTACGTTTCAGGTTGCCACTGGATATTTAAGTAAATCCTGAACTCATACACGAGGAAACTGAAATGTAAGGAAGTTAAGTTACTTGTCCAGGGTGACACTGCCAGAATGTGAGTCCAGGATTGCTCAGCTCCAAATTCCCTGCTTGTAACCACTATGCTCTATACAGCATCTCAAATCTCAGAGCAGAACTTCCTCCACAGATATGAATCTTGGCAATCCAATGCTCTCTCAATGCCAGAATAACAGGTTCTACTAACTGCTTGGCCCTGAGCAGGCCATTAACTTTTCAGGTTCACTGTCTCTGAAAGGGAGGGCATGGACTAGATCAGTATTTCTCAAAGGGCTTTGGGAGTGGGAGTGGAAGGTGCTCAGGAGGAGGGGGCATGAGTGTGCCTCCTTAGGAAAGGCTCGCTGGGAATCACGGGATTTCTCAAACCGTAAAAGCTTTCACTTAGGACCCTCACCTTCCTTCCCATTCCGATACGCCCCCCAGGGAGGGGACCCCTTCCAGTTGAGACTCAACAGCCTCAGCTTGTCAGATAAAATAAGATTGCTAAACTCTAGACCAGATGATCTCAAGGTTCTTTATACATCCTAAGATAATTTCAAAATCTGTCATTACAAGTCAACTTACTTAAGTCATACAAGGGAATATGTTTTTGCTAGTTTTCTTGCTACATTTTCTTTCATTTAACAACAACAAAATTACTGAATCCTTATTATGTGCCAGACCATGCTCTAGACACTCAGGATATAGCAGTGAATGCAAGAAGGTCCTGGACTCAGCGTTCTCACAATCTGGTGGGGAGGGGCAGATGACAAACACAACAGATGAACAAAATTTCGAGATGGCGAGTGCTGCCCAGAGAGCTTTAACAGGGTGATGTGACAGAGGGTGGGACAAGGTGGTGACTTTAAATTGAGGGTTCAACAAAGGCTGCTCTGAGGAGTGATATTTAAGTCAAGATACGAAAAGCAAGAAGGAACCCGCTATGCTAAGATAAAGGAAAGAGTATTTCAGGGAAAAAATGGTGCAGGAGTCTTAAGGTGGCATATCAATTGTTATGCTTTTTGCCTCCAATTAAGGGACACCCTAAATCCACCTGGTTTAAATAAATAAGGAAATTAATTATCTAGCGATAATAGTATATGATTATAGCATTATCAAGAAGTGCTTTCAAGGACCAGCACTGCCAACCATAGCACTAAGTCCTCGGAAGCTGGTGGTCATAAAGTAGTTGCCCGTAGCAACTGCGACTGCATAATTTCTTGCCCAGGTCCAGACAGTGACCGCAAAGAGGCTTTCCTCTGACTGTGGAATAAAGGCCTGTGTGCTCATTCCTGAACCAGTAATAGTCATCAGGGAAATATGTGGCATGACTTAGCTTTCATCTGGATTTCTGGACCAGTTATTGGCAAGGGGATTTGTTTTAGATTCTAATCTGGACCCATCCCCTGATGTGGGGATGTGGTCAACTTTCAGTATTTTTGTTTCTTTTAGCTTTTTAAATATGCTATTTAAAAAGCTTGCATTTGTTCTAATGAACTGTTGGTCATCATTCTTAGCACCGATCCCCTGTATACAATGTCTGATATCAGAATATCTCTGGATTATATGAGGAAGATGAGCTCAGAGTGCATGTTCAATAAAGAAGTCACAGCAATGAAATCTGCTCTTTTTCCTATTCTGAGTTCTTCAATACAATCATAGAGTCTTTGGTCTTCTGGAAATCTATCATGATTTCTGGTTGACAGATAAATCTTTTCCTCCCCTTTTTACAACCATTATGAATGCATCCCCTCTTGTACTTCTTTACAGTCCTTCGAGCACAACTTTGGAAGAGATGGAAGGTGAAATTGTTAGTTTAATCTGTCATTTTTAAGCAGAAGTGTCAGATACTTCAAAAAGAAGGTTATTAAAAATAAAGAAGGACAGGGACTTCCACTTCTAGTTAGAATGTAGAAGGAGGTAAAAATACTTTTGCTTTTGTGGTAGCCACAAAAATCCCAGACAAAATAAAGAAGGTACTTTCCTGCAGGGCTAATGAAGAGTGATTGACCTGAGGAATCCTTGATGAACTGATTCCAGAGAAAAATGAGACCTTTAAAAATGAGCCATAGCCACAGCAGCTTCCACTGAGAGACAACAGCTGAAAATCATTTATTTGACAAAGGAATTATATTCAGACCTTATAAGGAACTTTTAAAACTCAACAATAAAAAAAACAAAGCCTAAAAAGTTGGGCAAAAGATTTGAATAGACACTTCACCAAAGAAGATACACAGATGGCAAATAAGCATATGAAAACATTCTCAACATTATTAGTCATCAGGTAAATGCAAATTAGTGAGATAACTTTACATACCTTCTTAAATAGTTAGTATGAAAAGCAGAAACAAAAACAGACAATACTAAGTGCTGACAATACCATGTGCAGCATCTGGAACTCTTGTTCATTACTGATGGGAAAGCAAAATGTTACAACCACACTGGAAAACAGATTGACAGTTTCTTACAAAGTCATATACTTTCCATATGATGCTGCAATCCCACTCCCATATATTTATACCCTAGAGAGATGAAAACTTACATTCACCCAAAACCTTTATGCAAATATTTATAGCAGCATTGCTGAAAACTGCAAAAATCTGGAAACAACCCAAATATCCTTCTTTGGGAGGATAGCTATGCAAACAGTGGTACACCAGTTAAATGAAATACTATTCAGCAATAAAAAGCAATGAACTATCGATACACTCAATAACATGGATGTGTTATGCTAAGCAAATGTATTATGCTAAGGAAAAGAACAAAGACTCAAAAATTTACATATTGTATTATTCCATTTATATGACATTAGGGAAGAAACCACACTATAGGAACAAAAATAATATTAGTGCTTGCTGGGATTTATGGATAGGGAAAGAGTTTTGTTTTTTTTTTTTTTTTTTTTTTTTTTTTTTTAATCATCATTTTAGGAAAGAGTTTTACTATACAAGAGCCCGTGAGAGTTTTTTGGAACTTTTTGGAGTGAAGGAATTGTTCTATACCCTATTCTGTGGTAGTTGTTATATGACTCTATGAATTTGTCAAAACTCACAGAAATGTACACCAAAACAGGTATTTTGCCATATGTAAATTTAAAAATAATTTTTAAAAATAATGGAGTCAATCACAAATGAAAAATAATAAATGGAATTGATTTAAAAATGCCTAAAGATCTTTTCTACGTAAAAATGATAAAAAATTTCTAAATAAAAACACTTTGAGAAAATTTAAAAATATGAATGGGAAATGTGCAAACAGTGATGAGGCCAACAGGCAGAGGATGGCAAGCGGGTCTCTTGAAATGTTTTTCTAAGCAGTCACCCCACCACCATTGCTAGAGCGTTACTTAGGGGCGCATTACTGCCAGCTGCCACCAGGGGCAGCAGAGAGATGCCTAAAACCCTCCGTCAAACCCAGAAGATAAAGCAAAAATAATCACCACCTCCTCCCCGTCTTTGGAATTTTTTCAGAGGGCACACTTTGCAGTTCTGGATTACTTCCTTTGTTTAACTCACTCGTGTTGGGGGTGGCAGGTCTAGTGGGACGATGTGACCGCACAAGCATTCAAGTGGGTGCTTGAGGTGATTTAAGTTCAGTGTGACTGCCCTGGACGGGGAGGTCCGGAATGGCCGGAACGGTCTGGGTCCTGGGCCTCTCTTTAGGGCGACTGAAGCAGTGGGGGGTGGGGAGCTGCTCAGGCTTCTAACCCTCTCACTGGTGCTTGCAGTTGGAAACCAGAAACGTGGGATGGGACAGAAAATCTGAACAGCACAAAAATGAAGTTGCTTAGTGAGGCAGAATGACTGAGGGGGGCTGGGAGATGCTGAGGGAGAGAGAGGGAAGGGAGGCTGGGTGGAGAAAAGAGGACGAATAAAAGGGCAAAATGTCTAAGCAGATGCCCACCCAGTCTTACCTCATTTTTCTCTCTCTTAAAAAATTTTTTATTCTAGCATCATGTATACAACCTAAAATTTCCCCCTTAACCCCATTCACATACATAATTCAGTGGTGTTAATTAAATTCACAATGTTGTGCTGCCATCACCACCATCCATCACCAAAACTTTTCCATCTCCCCAAATAGAAACTGCACAATTTGAGTATTACTTCCCCATTCCCTACCCCACCCCCACCCTTGGAAACCTGTATTCTAGTTTCTGACTTTATGAATTTGCTTATTCTAAATAATTCTCTTTTTTAAAAAAATTTTTCTTTGTGGTTTCTTCCTCTTTCCCTTCTTTTCCTCTCTCCTTTCTGATTATACCCCTTGTTTTCCTCTCCCGCCTCTCTCCCAACTAGTGTACTGATTAACACATATTTACTGAATGTCGTACAAGTAAAGCCAGAGGAGAGAATGATGAGAGGCATCTGTATTTAGAGAACTGACAGTCCAGTTGGAGAGTCACAATAAATCCTGTTAAAAAAAAAAATAGAAATTAAAGCAATATTGAATACCATAGTTCAATAATGTCACAAAACAAATCTAGTTGGAGAAACAAAACTAGCATATGTCTCATGATTAAAGAGCAAATTTAACCAATAACATGACAGAAAAATGGGCAAAAAATGTGAAGAGACAGTTCACACAGAAAGATACAGAAACAAAATGTTCCAAGAGATGCTTAAGCTCACCCATAATGAGAGAAATGCAAATTAAGAGTGCTTTGAGATATATGTCATTTCTTACCTATTCAGGTGCTAAAACCCCAGAGTATAACAACAGTCTTTTGGTGAGGCAATGAAAAAACAATCACTTCCACATGTTTTTGGTGAAGTGTAAATTGGCCAACCCCTACAGAGGTAATTTGACAGTATCTATAAAAAATTGTGAGGCACACATCCTGTGACCCAGCTTGCCCACTTCTGGGAAATTGATTTTAGAGAAGAAATTTACATAGGTGTGAAATTATTTTATATAGGATTATCTTAAAGAGGAAAATATTGGGAATAAACTAAAGATTTCCCAATAGGAGGCTGGAGGATATGATTGTTACTGAATGGAGGGAGCACAGTGGGCTGACCCACCTGAGAAGTCTCCCTTCCTTGTCCTTGTCCATCAACCACTCTTCTCACAGAGCAGTCTCCTTCCACCCCAGCGAGTGTTCTTGACCTCGGTTTCAAGAAACCTTTGCTTTGAGGCCCATAGATAAGGAGCGTATTGAAACACATGCCTTCCTCACCCAGAGGCTGTCTCAGTCAGGCTGACGGAAACATGCAGAGACTGAATCCACCCCAGCCAATAAAGTTCTTCGCTGCTCACAGGCTGATGCATGAATAAAGAGCAGTTACTAGGCAGGACTCAGGGATGATCTTCCTGCTTTTAGGATAAATCCTGGATCTGCACCTTTAACAGGAAACACAGGGACATGTACACACACACACACACACACACACACACGCTCTAAAGTTCAGCCCATTAGGATGTGACTTGCCAGGAAGGGCCCTGCTATAAATTGTCCCTATTTTAATGTAGTTTTGTTTCCAGAATCTGAGTCCCTCTTTCCTGGAGTGGCATCATAGGATAATGAAGAAAGCAAAGGATTTGAATTCAGAAGACTCAGCTTTTTAGGCTTACTAGCCATAAAACCTTGAAGGATCATGCAGTTTCTTTGAGATGCAATCTCTCATCTACAAAGTGGTGATAAAAGTGGTATCAGCTAGATCAGTTAGCTTTTGCTGCATAACAAATCAACCTAAATGTAATGCATTAAACACCAACTATTTTTCTCACAAATCCACAGGTCACCATTTTGGACTGGGCTCAGCAGGGTGGTTCTGGTTTCATCCAGACTCACTCACATCTACCATCAGCTGCCAGGTTGGCTGGTGGCTGGCTGCTCTCGACAGCTCCAGGGAGGACAGCTCATCTCTGCTGTATGTGGTCGTTCTCCTCCAGCAGGCTAGCCCTGACTTGTGTCAAGTTGGAAGCAGGGTTCCAAAAGAGAGTGGAAGCTCACAAGACCCCTTGAGGTCTCGACTTAGACTTGTGCAGTATCCCTTTTACTGCCTTCTATTGGCCTAAGCAAGTCCTAAGACAAGCCCAAAGATACAGGGTTAGGAAAAGAGTCTACCTCTTGATGGGAGGAGCTGCAAAGTCACAAATCATCTGCTGCCCACAATTTTCTATGGATCACATATAATTCTGGCCATGAAAGCACTTTCTAAACTATAAAGCCAGATGGAAATTTTGACTATTATCAGTGTCCTGTCCTGCTCTGTTATGTAATTTCTCAGCTACTAGGAAATGTGATGTGGTTATGTAGATGTGTCTGGTTGGCACATTTCTCCCAGGGAGTTAGTAAAAGTTGTTGTCTAATGAGTAAAGCCCTATAATTCTTATAATTAACCTGAGAGATAGTCATGTTTTAGAAAGCAACTCTGTCTTTTCATAGCTAAAAAAGTCTGAAAACAAATATTTGAATGAGTATCCCACTCCATGAGTGCAGGAAGAGGAAGTTTGATGACTGAGTGAATAGTAGAAGGAAGGATACAAATCAATTTGGATTTAGTGAGCACGCATGTCCACACTCATGACTTCCCTGAGAGACCAAGGGGAAAAGCAGGCTGCTGAGTTAAGGGAGGCAGGCACTAGGCAGGCAGATCTGTGGCTGTAGCATTTGACTCTTTTCTGATTGAAAGAGCTGCCCATGAGTCCTAAAGACTACATCTGCCTTCCTTCTCTATAGGTCGACTGACAAAGGAAGAGCCCATTAGCATCTCACTGACCATCTCCTGTCCTTGCAGAGAACTATAAGCACAACCCCCACCAACAGTTGTGATAAAGAGAGATAATTCTGTACCAATAGATGGACTGGCCAGTTTGTGCTTTTGATCCCCCTGAGAATAAGTTAAATTATACAACATAGCACATTTTAACATCTTCCCAACTTGGTACTGGAAGTGGTTCTTGAGAAACGGAATCTTAAAATGGGCTTTTACAATTTGTTTTCTACTCTGATTAGATTCAGAGGCACTAATGACTCTATTTCCAATAATCAAGAGGGCACTGACAGTCCATGGCAGGAGTTGGCAAAGGAAATATGCAAAATAGCACCATTTGATTCTCCTGATTGTACTCTAGTACGAAGCGAGGCTCTGGGTGACAGTGTTTTCGACACTTTCACGGAGTTTTGCAGTATTAAGAGGTATAATGATGTTGGCTGGCTGCTCTTAGATACTTTGGATACAGTTGTAAGAGAAAGGGATGAGCTAAAGGTTTCAAATTCAAAACTTGAACGCCGTGTGACAGATGTAAAGGGTTCCATCTGTGCCCTGAAAGAAAATCTTATTTCCTGCGCCCGCAGACTGGAAGTTTCTGAAAATCAGACGCAGTCCCTCATTGTGCGAGTAGCACATTTACAATGTAAACTAAAATCTCAACCCCTCAGGGTGTCTGCTGTTAAAGTAAAGGCATTGATTGGAAAAGAATGGCATCCGGAAACTTGGGATGTGGACATATGGATTGATAATAATGACAGTGAGGACATTGGAACCCTGGATTCTGCTGGGTCATTGTTAGATTTACCTGTAGAGGGCTGTCCTGGGGAAACAGCTTCTCTGCCTCCAGTCTGCCCTAAGGAGCCTGCCACGCAACTCCCACCTAAGGAGATTAACCCTTCAATGCCTGCTAATCCTGTAATCACCTCCCCTGAGGAAGCAGCCCTCACTCTTTTGTCTGGAGAGATTAATCCTGTTTTAAGAGATGAAAATGCAACAGAGCTTTTCTCCCCTTACGGTCTCAAGATGCCCTCGGCCACCAGCCACAGCGGAAGCGGCAGCAAGTCCTCCGGACCGCCACCCCCGTCGGGCTCCTCCGCGAGTGAGGCAGGGGCCGGGGCAGCTGCGCCAGCTTCTCAGCATCCCGCAACCGGCACCGGCGCTGTCCAGACTGAAGCCATGAAGCAGATTCTCGGGGTGATCGACAAGAAACTTCGGAACCTGGAGAAGAAAAAGGGCAAGCTTGATGATTACCAGGAACGAATGAACAAAGGGGAAAGGCTTAATCAAGATCAGCTGGATGCAGTATCTAAGTACCAAGAAGTCACAAATAACTTGGAGTTTGCAAAAGAATTACAAAGGAGTTTCATGGCATTAAGTCAAGATATTCAGAAAACGATAAAGAAGACAGCACGTCGGGAGCAGCTTATGCGAGAAGAAGCTGAACAGAAACGTTTAAAAACTGTACTTGAGCTGCAATATGTTTTGGATAAACTGGGAGATGATGAGGTGCGAACTGACCTGAAACAAGGTTTGAATGGAGTACCAATACTGTCTGAAGAGGAATTGTCATTGCTGGATGAATTTTATAAGTTAGTGGACCCTGAACGGGACATGAACTTGAGGTTGAATGAGCAGTATGAACATGCCTCCATTCACCTGTGGGACTTGCTGGAAGGGAAGGAAAAATCTGTATGTGGAACAACCTATAAAGCTCTTAAGGAAATTGTTGAGCGTGTTTTCCAGTCAAACTACTTTGACAGTACCCACAACCACCAGAATGGGTTGTGTGAGGAAGAGGAGGCAGCCTCAGCACCGACAGTTGAAGACCAGGTAGCTGAAGCTGAACCTGAGCCCACAGAAGAGTACACAGAACAAAGTGAAGTTGAATCAACAGAGTATGTAAATAGACAATTTATGGCAGAAACACAGTACAGCAGCAGTGAAAAGGAGCAGGTAGATGAGTGGACCGTTGAAACAGTCGAGGTGGTAAATTCACTCCAGCAGCAACCACAAGCTGCATCTCCTTCAGTACCAGAGCCCCACTCTTTGACTCCAGTGGCTCCAGCAGATCCCCTTGTGAGAAGACAGCGAGTACAGGACCTTATGGCGCAAATGCAGGGGCCCTATAATTTCATACAAGATTCAATGCTGGATTTTGAAAACCAGACACTTGATCCTGCCATTGTATCTGCACAACCCATGAATCCAACACAAAGCATGGACATGCCCCAGCTGGTTTGCCCTCCAGTTCATTCTGAATCTAGACTTGCTCAACCTAATCAAGTTCCTGTACAACCAGAAGCTACACAGGTTCCTTTGGTTTCATCCACAAGTGAGGGTTATACAGCATCTCAGCCCTTGTATCAGCCGCCTCATGCTACGGAGCAGCGACCACAGAAGGAACCAATTGACCAGATTCAGGCAACAATCTCTTTAAATACAGACCAGACTACAGCATCATCATCCCTTCCTGCTGCTTCTCAGCCTCAGGTTTTCCAGGCTGGGACAAGCAAACCTTTACATAGCAGTGGCATCAATGTAAATGCAGCTCCATTCCAATCCATGCAAACGGTGTTCAATATGAATGCTCCTGTTCCTCCTGTAAATGAACCGGAAACTTTAAAGCAGCAAAATCAGTATCAGGCTAGTTACAACCAGAGCTTTTCCAGTCAGCCTCACCAAGTAGAACAAACAGAACTTCAGCAAGAGCAGCTTCAAACAGTGGTTGGCACTTACCATGGTTCCCAGGACCAGCCCCATCAAGTGACTGGTAATCACCAACAGCCTCCCCAGCAGAACACTGGATTTCCACGTAGCAGCCAGCCCTATTACAACAGCCGTGGTGTGTCTCGTGGAGGTTCCCGGGGTGCTAGAGGCTTGATGAATGGATACCGGGGCCCTGCCAATGGATTCAGAGGAGGATATGATGGTTACCGCCCTTCATTCTCTAACACTCCAAACAGCGGTTATACGCAATCACAGTTCAGTGCTCCCCGGGATTATTCTGGCTATCAGCGGGATGGATATCAGCAGAATTTCAAGCGAGGCTCTGGGCAGAGTGGACCACGGGGAGCCCCACGAGGTCGTGGAGGGCCCCCAAGACCCAACAGAGGGATGCCGCAAATGAACACTCAGCAAGTGAATTAATCTGATTCACAGGATTATGTTTAATCGCCAAAAACACACTGGGCAGTGTACCATAATATGTTACCAGAAGAGTTATTATCTATTTGTTCTCCCTTTCAGGAAACTTGTAAAGGGACTGTTCTCATCCCATAAAGACAGGACTACAATTGTCAGCTTTATATTACCTGGATATGGAAGGAAACTCTTTTTATTCTGCATGTTCTATCCTAAGCGTCATCTTGAGCCTTGCACATTGATAGATTCCTCACCCTTGCTTAGGAGTAAAACATACTTTATAGGGTGATAATATATCCATAGTTATTTGAAGTGGTTTGGAAAAAGCAAGATTGACTTTTCTGACATTGGATAAAATCTGTAAATCAGCCCTAGAGTTGTTCAATTGTAATTAACAAAACTAAAATTTATCCCATGAAAGGAAGATGGAAGGTGTGGAGTGTGGTTTGGCAGAACAACTGCATTTCACAGCTTTTCCAGTTAAATTGGAGCACTGAACGTTTAGATGCATACCAAATTATGCATGGGCCCTTGATCACACATTTAAGGCTGGCTACCAGCTTTGACACAGCACTATTCATCATCTGGCCGAAGTACTGTGGTTAAAAATATGTAAATTGCTTTTTAACAGCTGATACTATACAAAACAAAGCCAAAATGCAAAATTAGGCTTTGATTGGCACTTTTTGAAAAATATGCAACAAACATGGGATGTAATCTGGATGGCCGCTTCTGTATTTAATGTGAAGTATTTAGATACCTTTTGAACACTTAACAATTTCTTTGACAATGACTTTTGTAAGGATTGGTAGTATGTATCATTCCTTATGACATGTACATTGTCTTTCACTAATTCTTGGATCTTGCTGTAATGTCACCTAAATTGGTACAGGTACTGATGAAAATCTTTAATGGATAATCATAACACTTTTGGTCACATGTCTTTCCTGCAGCCTGAAGGTTTTTAAAAGAAAAAAGATATCAAAAGATATCAAATGCCTGCTGCTACCACCCTTTTAAATTGCTATCTTTTGAAAAGCACCAGTATGTGTTTTAGATTGATTTCCCTGTGTAGGGAAATGACAGTCAGTAGTTCTCAGTTTTGATGGTAAAAGCAAAACAAATAAAACATGTTTATAAAAAAAAAAAAAAAAAAAAAAAAAAAAATGCAACAGAATGTCCTGAGGTGAATGGCTTGAGAGATAATTCTAACTCTTTTCATGACCCACCCCCACCACCAGTTTTTGCGTCAAGACCTATAACTAAGCTCAAGTCCCAACAAGCCCCAAAGGGTGAGGTACAAAGTGTGACCCATGAGGAAGTACGCTATACTCCAAAAGAACTGTATGAGTTTTCCAACTTATACAGACAGAAACCAGGGGAATATGTGTGGGAATGGATATTGAGAGTGTGGGATAATGGTGGAAGGAATATAAGGTAGGATCAGGCTGAATTTACTGATATGGGCCCACTAAGCAGAGATTCTGCATTCAATGTTGTAGCTTGAGGGGTTAGAAAGGGTGTTAACAGTTTGTTTGGGTGGCTGGCTGAAACATGGATCAAAAGGTGGCCGACATTACCAGAGGGTGAAATGCCAGAACTGCCCTGGTACAATGTGGAGGAGGGAATTCAAAGGCTTAGAGAGATTGGAATGTTAGAGTGGATTTGTCATGGAAGACCTGCTCACACAGCCCTGGAATGTCCAGAGGACACACCTTTTACCAGGACTGTAAGGAATAAATTTGTGAAACTAGCTCCATCATCCCTGAAGAGCTCTGTAGTCGCCCTTCCCCGTAGGTCAGATATTACTATAGGAACTGCTGTCACTGAACTGGAATCCTTAAACGCAATGGGGATAATCGGGTCCCGAGTCAGCAGAAGCCAAGTGGCTGCAGTTAATCGCCACAGACAAGGTGGACAGGGCTACCATAATGGAAAACAGGCTCAAAGCAGCAATCAAAATAATATGACTCGCAGAGACTTATGGCGTTGACTAGTGGATCATGGAGTACCAAGTAGTAAAATAGATGGGCAATCGACTAAATTCTTGTTTGAACTATATAAGCAGAAGAATTCTAGGCCACGTGAACAAAAATCTCCCTTGAATTACAAAAACAGAGAGTCACGGCCCCTTAATCAATTTCCAGACTTGAGACAGTTTACAGATCCAGAGCCCCTTGAATGAAGGGAAGGCTGGGTACCCTTGGAGAAGGACCCTGTTACACTGCCAAAAATTTATACTGTTAATCTTCCTCCCAGCCTTCCCCAGGGGGACCTACGGCCTTTTACCAGGGTGACTGTGCATTGGGGAAAAGGAAATGATCAGATATTTCTTGGATTATTAGACACTGGGTCAGAAGTGACATTAATTCCCGGAGACCCAAAACGTCACTCTGGTCCATCAGTCAGAGTTGGGGCTTATGGAGGTCAGGTAATTGATGGAGTTTTAGCCCAGGTCCGTCTCACAGTGGGTCCAGTGGGTCCCCGGACCCAATTCTGTGGTTATTTCCCCAGTGCCGGAATGCATAATTGGAATAGACATACTCAGCATCTGGCAGAATCCTCACATTGGTTCCCTGACTCCTGGAGTGAGGGCTATTATGGTGGGAAAGGCCAAGTGGAAGCCACTAGAACTGCCCCTGCCTAGCAAAATAGTGAACCAAAAGCAATACCGGATTCCTGGAGGGATTGCAGAGATTAACGCCACTCTTAAGGACTTGAAGGATGCAGGGGTGATGATTCCCACCACATCCCCATTCAACTCTCCTATTTGGCCTGTGCAGAAAACAGATGGGTCTTGGAGGATGGCTGTGGATTATCGTAAGCTTAACCAGGTGGTGACTCCAATTGCAGCTGCTGTCCCAGATGTGGTATCATTGCTTGAGCAAATCAACACATCCCCTGGTACCTGGTATGCAGCTATTGATCTGGCAAATGCTTTTTTCTCAATTGCTGTCAGCAAGGACCACCAGAAACAGTTTGCATTCAGCTGGCAAGGCCAGCAGTTCACATTCACTGTGCTACCTCAGGGTTATATCAACTCTCCAGCCCTATGTCATAATATTGTCCACAGGGATCTTGATCATTTCTCCCTCCCACAAGACATCACACTGGTCCATTATATTGATGATATCATGTTGATTGGACTTAGTGAGCAAGAAGTAGCAACTACTCTAGATTTGTTGGTAAGGTATTTGCGTGGCAAAGGATGGGAGAAAGGAGAGAGATAAACTTAGAACTGAACTCTTGGGTTCCAAGAAACCAGAAGCTGATGGCTTGGAAAATTATGAGCTTCCAGGGGGTGGAATCCCAGAAGCTACAGCCCAACGTGAGGATGTAACCAAACATGGAACCCAGCCGCCATTTCAGTACAAGCCAAGATTGGAAAAGGAATTATCCAGAAAGGATTTGTGAAAAGTCCTATTGTCTAATGGCTTTGACCCCTGTGTGCTTCATGCGAAGCCAACAGAATTTTTGCGAGATCTTTACAGACAGAGCCATTGCCGGTCTGGACTGGAGGAGACAGACAAGGGAAAAATTAAAGGAAAAATTTCTTCAAAGACAGAGCCATGGAGGTTGAGGTCTGGAGTCAAGAGGTCTAAGGCCAGGAGAGTGGAGCAGCCCACATGCATGGAAAGGGTGAGTTTGCCCTGGAGGTCGAGGGCGGGCCTTCCACCTCGATGCTCTGGAAGAGTTTTGCCACCTCAGGTCCCAAAGAGGGTGGAGCACATTTCCAGGGATTTGGGGAGAGCCTGGCTGCCACCACACTGTTCTGAAGGGGTTGAGCATGTGTCCCGGAGATGGAAGGGAATCCGGGAGCTGCCCCGATGTTTGAGGAGGGTGGGGCCGAGAAGGTGGTCTCCCCAATGTGTGGATATGTTGGAGCACTCACCCAAGCATTTGGAGAGGAAACAGCTGCCAAAAAGGCCCTTGGGAAGGGTTAGGCTCCCGCTCTCTCAAGCCCCAAGGATGCAACATTGTTCTGTTAATGACTCTCAGACTTTGAAATCTAATGGTTTGTCCTGCGGGTTTTAGGAACTGTTTTGCTCCTGTTAACCCTGTTTTCCTTACTGTTTCTCCTTATGGCAATGGAAATGTTTATCCTATGAATGTCTCTCCTTTGTATATTGGGAGCACATAACTTGTTCTAAGTTCACAGATCCACAGCTAAAGAAAAATTATGCCTTAGGACTGACCACGCCTAAATTGATTTTGATGGGATTTTGTACTTAACTTTTGTTACTGAAATGATTTAAGTTTTTGTGATATTGTGATGAAATGAATGTATTTTGTATTTGGAAAGATAATGTCATTTTGGGGTCCAGGGGGTGGAATGTGCCGGTTTGAATGTATTGTGTCCCCCAAATGCCATTGTCTTTGTAATCTTGTGGGGCAGGCGTTTTTGTGCTGGTTGGATTTGCTTGGAATGTGCCCCACCCAGCTGTGGGAGATGATTCTGATGAGATGTTCCCATGGAGGCGTGGCCCTGCCCATTCGGGGTGGGCCTTGATCGGTGGAGCTATATAAATGAGCTGACTCAGGGGGAGGAAACGGAGTGTAGCTGTGAGTGATGTTTTGAAGAGGAGCAAGCTTGCTAGAGAGGAATGTCCTGGGAGAAAGCCGTTTTGAGGCCAGAGCTTTGGAGTGGACGCCAGCTGCCTTCCTAGCTAGCAGAGGTTTTCCAGACGCCATTGGCCATCCTCCGGTGAAGGTACCCAATTGCTGAAGTGTTACCTTGGACGCTTTGTGGCCTTAAGACTGTAACTGTGTAGCGAAATAAACCCCCGTTTTATAAAAGCCTATCCGTCTCTGGTGTTTTGCATTCTGCGGCATTAGCAAACTAGAACATGGGGATAGACATGGCACTCTGGTTTTAGAGTGGAGGCCTACTGGTCCCAGGAAGTGAATCGTATTAGGTTTTGTGCCTTGAGAAATCAGGGAGGTTGGAGGAGAGGAATGAGGCTTACTGAAGAGAAAATCACGGGTTGGGCATGACTGCAGGATCTCCAGGAGAACCCCCTCCCATTGTCTGGTACCTAATAGGCATGTTGAATAATTAAAGGAATGAATGAATTCAGTAGACATTTGTTGAATGAATAAATAAATAACTCAGCCAGGATTTAAGTTTGTGAAGTGTGTGTGCAGCTCTAAAAACATCTATCTTCCTCATTTTTTGGTCCCAAGGATCTTGCCAGGGGGTATGTACTCAATAATTGTTGAATTGCACTGAAGTTATGGAGCCCAGAAATTAAATATTAAATTGCAAAAACAAAATCATTAAGTGCCGCCACAATTAAAAAGTGCAATGGATATAATTCTATCTTCCATTCCTGAAAAGTCCTAGCGATGTGTCTCTGTGGACTGGAAAGAACTGCCTTCTCTCCAAAGACTCTTTGGTGCCTCTAGTCTTGGTTATGCCAGGGTAGGGTCAGCATCAGTTACAGGCACCATCTTCCGAGTACAACCCACAGGAGGAGGTGTGGTGGGCCAACCCTTATGCCTGTGGGGATCCTCCTCAGATCACTCTCCTGCTGTGTAGTGCCTATGACCCCCCTGCCACAACGTCTCCATGTAATTCCTGACTAGCTATAGGAGAATTGGCTTCAGTGTAAAAGAAACTTAGAAAGTGTCCAAGGGTGAAGATGTGAGCAGCTGACTTCAATCAAAACACACCCTTTTGTAAACTTAGCCTGAGACAGACTTCCTGCAACAGATGGTGTGCCCAGGCACTTGGCTTCGAAACACTCCAGTGAGCTGCCAAGGAGCTACCTAAAGCCTGCCTTGTGAATTCTCACTGTTGTTGCCGCTGCAAAAATCATCCCAACTTAAACCTGTCCTTCCCCCCATATTAATACAGAGGTGGACAGCGTAAGCCATGTGGACTGTGGGAATGAAACTGTTCCCTTGTCTTTCTCCTGTCCCTAAGGATCAGAAATGCAGGGAGAATGGTCAATACAAGAACTCTGGAGATTTTCTTTTTGACAAAATGATATCCCCATAAGTTCCCTGAGCCATGCTTAGGCATTCCTGAAACTCACCATTGCATTTTCCCACCAAGCTAGTTGCCTTTTTATTTCTGTATTTCACCCCCCTCTTTGTTGGGATCCTGGCAACATTTTAAATGCAGTCGCTAAATAATCTCAGACTTAGAGTAAATTCTTGAACATAAAGATGACAGCGCAGAATCCCTCTCTCCTTCCTTGTCATCCCCTGGGCCTGGGATTCTTTCTTCCCCTCTCCTAGACCCTCCCACATGTCCTCTTATCCTTGGGTTTTTGAAGCAAGGGCATAAAGAAAAAGTAGACTTGTTGGGATCCTCAGGAAATGGGAGGCTTCCAATTTCAGTTTTTAAAGGAAATCATTGAACTTAATTCCTTCAGATGACCTCAACCCATGACTCCAGAGTAAGAATAAAAAGCAGCTAATGTTACCAAGTGCTAACTCTGGCCGTGCAGTTTATCCTTCAGAGAGATAAGCTTTTGTGTGCATTTAGTTCACACAAAAACCCCACAGAGTGGTATCATCATCTCCATTTACTGACAAGGAAAGCTGAACCAGAGAGGGAAGGCTAACTTCGCTAAAGTTCCATTTAGGTCTGGTTGCTCAAGCAGCAGAAGTGTCCTCAAAATCAATGACGTCTGAAAAAACCCCAGCAATCTAAAGAGGTTCATCCAGTTCTTGGGCTCTTGGAAAACTTGATCCCCTGAAGGGTTTCCAGGCAGGGGGCAAAATATATTCCAAGACCAGAAGAGAGACTGGTGTGATTGATGAACTGAAACAACTCAGATTTGTCTGGAACAGAGAGTGCTTGGAGGGATGTCAGGGAGAAAGCTGCAGTAATGGGTGGAGGTAGATCACCTAGGGCACTTGAGGCTCTTTTCATGATTCCAGACTTTTCCTTAAGGGCATTGCCTCATCAGAGGATTTTAAATGGGAGAAGGAGATGTTGTTTAGCTTTCCATTTAAAAACTTGACTTTTAAAAATTTCAGTTCAGTAGTGGGTTGGGGAACACATTACAATGGGGATAAGAGTGAATCCAGAGAGAGGAAACAGCAGGCAATTGAGCTTGTCCAGGCAAGAGAAAATAGTGGTTTGCATCATATTTGTGGAAGGGGAGAAAGAGAGAAGTGGACAGATTTGAAAGTTTATTAAAATACAGAATGAGGCTGATCAATTTGATGAGACGTGGGAGGGGTGAGTAAGAAGGAGGAGCCAAGAATGACGCCCCCTTTTCTGGCTTGAGCAATTGGCTGCTGCCAACCGTTTCTCCCCTCCATTCTTTGTGCAGCCGTTAATAGTCTGACTTAAGGAATATGAGTTAATGATAGTAAGTGGGCACCAAATTGTGAAAAAAATACGTAAAAAAGCCTTATCCCAGGGTTTTTAAACACACACACATACACACACACACAACCCATGTAATATATGCATAGAAAGCTTACAGGAGGAAAATACACTCAAAAGTGGAGTTCGGAGGAAAGTTTATTTGGTATTTTCCAAACTGTTGGTGATGAATTTGTCTTAGGAACATGATAAGAAAAACAAGTCAGCAGTTAAAAGAATATCACATCTTTGAAGATTGCAACAGTAAGACTGTGGCTGAATGTTAAGAACAACTCTTCCTTCTGGATGGGGACACTGAATTTTATCTTTGACTTTTCTCATCTCTAACATGTAAACAATTCTAAAATGATGGCTGTTTCAGATCACAATCAGCTATCAGGAGTTGGCCTGAGCTCCTTTGGATTTATAAAATTGTAGGTAAGGTCTTGAATTTCTGAACTGCTTCAGAGCCTTCTTTAAAGTCATTTATGGGGCCTGAGGCAAATCACGTTTTACCTTCCCACTTCCTCCTGCCACACAAAATATTATGTTAAGTAGAAGTGAATTTTGATGGTAATAACCACTACTATTTATTAAAGGTTTACCATGTATAGAGGGCAGTTTTGTGCACTTTTCATGCAATCTTCATAACAAGCCAACAAATCAGGCACAATCATTTTTAGAGTTGTAGAAATTAAAGCATGGCTAGGTTGTATAATTTTCACAGGGTCATATTGCTAGTAAATGGCAAAGCCGGGATTTAAAACTAATCAATCTGACTTCAGAACCCTCTCTCTTAACTGCTATGCTATTCTGCTTCTCCTGTAAGAAATTTGATTTAAATCCTATTTGCTCAATAAATATTTACCGAGTACCATGTGCTAGGCACTGTCCTGGCCTCGGAGAGCCAGCAGGGGAGTGAGTGCCTGCCTTTCAAGAGTTTTTCATCTGATGGGGGAGAGAGTGACAATACTGTCCCTGGAATAAGTCAGGAAACGAGCTGTGCAGCAGACTGCAGAAGCACAGACAAGGGGTACCTAACACCATCTTGGGGCTCCCTCTGGAGCAACTGTTTGTTAAAAACTAAAGGAAGGGTAGGAGTTATGCCACTTTTGTAGTAGATTCAAAGGAGAAATTTCAAGTTAGCTGGATGAGCTGGATTGGTGGATCTGATCACGGCTAGGAAAAATATCAGGCCAATGGCATGGGGCACCGTGTCGAACATGACCCCATTCTGGAATTTGTAGCATGTAATTTTAGGGTCTGGTCTTTTTCAGTATTATTACATTCACTACGGTAACACACATGCATCATAAATTTTCCCATTTTAACTACTTTCATGTGTACAATTTAGTGATGTCAATTATATTCAAAATGTTGTGTCATCCTCACCACCATCTATTACCAAACTTTTTTTTATCACCCCAAACAGAAACTTTGTACTCAATAAGCAATAACTCTCACTTCTTCCCCTGTCTGCTTTCTGTCTCTATGAATTTGCTTATTTTAGGTGTTTCATACAAGTGAATCTATTTTCTGTCTCTGTGACTTTGCTTATTTTAAGTATTTCATATAAGTGAAGTCATACAATATTTGTCCTTTTTGTGTCTGGCTTATTTCAGTCATCATGATGTCTTTAAGGTTCATCCACGTTGTACTATGTATCAGGACTTCATTCCTTATTATAGCTGAATAATATTCCAATGAATGGATATATCACATTTTATTTATCCACTCATCTATTGATGGAGAATTGGGTTGCTTTCACCTTTTGGATATTGTGAATAATGCTCCTATGAACAATGGTGTGCAAATATATGTTTAAGTCCCTGATTTCAATTATTTTGGATGCCTATCTGGTCTGCTTTTTACATATAAAGGTAGATACTTACAAAGACATTAAAATAATAGAATTTTGGTAGTGAAGTTTCAGAATTCATTTTATAGGTGAGACGATTAAAGTCCAGAGAAGGCAAAAGATTTGCCTGAGCCTACAAAATGAGTGGTTATAGAAGTGGGTCTGAACCTGGGCTTTCTGTCAGTCCCACCCTTTGGTCCTTTGCTGAATCACCTTCAAGGCGTAACTCCTTCTATTCGTGGACTCAGAGGTGCTGCATAAGCCTGTGTAAATTGTTTTCTCACAAGGACCTACCACGGTTATGTGTGTGTGTGAGAAGTCCACCCAGAGGAAGGGGCCGCTTTTTCTAATGTTCACAAAGGCACTTTACAGGCAAGCAACTGCCCTCTTTGAACAGATAGATGTAGCTCATCCTGCAGAAACACAAACTCTCACCCCCAAACCTGTACTAAAATAGTGATGTTTCCTATGATATTTTGCACTCAAGAGGTTCAAACCGCTTAGTATCAGTGTTGTGGTGTCCAATTGGCATGCAGTAAACAGCTCCCAAAGGCGAGTTTCCAGCAAGTTCCACAGCTTCTCTGCTAATCGGTGAGCCGCAGCCAAGCGCTCTTCAGCACGGTCTGGTTCTTAGCCCTGGGCACCCTATCTTACCCCCGGGGGAGAGGCTGCTCTCTGTATGTGCTGCTCCCATATTCTTTTGAGTTCCTTCTTACTAGTCAATCCCTCGTTACTCCAGTTCCCTGTACAAGTAATAGTTCTTTATATTAAATTCTTCCTGTTCAAATTACTGTGTGGTTTCTCCCTCCCAAGTGGACTCTGATGGATATCCAACCCTCAGAAATTTTGCTACCCATCAGACAAGTCTGCTTAGCCGGAGGAGGAAAGACTGTGGACTTACCAAGAGCTACATTCTAGCTGTACCTGCTCAATAGGGGGTCTGCAGACTTGTAGACTGGCCAAGAGTTTGTGAAGATGCCTAGAGAGTGAGAGGAGCTCCTTGAATTATCCTGAGCACACTGACTATAAGAGACAAGTTGTTTTAGTTTCCTAGGCTGCTCAAAGCAAATACCATGAAACTGGTCACATTAAACAATGGGAACTTATTCACTCATAAGTTTTGTTTTGTTTTGCTTTTGTAAGCAGATAGAAAGTTTATGAAGAACCCGTGAGATTTAGTGGGCTGAGCCCTCGATCTGCAGGCTTTCCCTTGTGAGGCTAGTTGCTGCAAGGGAGAGGCTAAGCTCACTTATAATTGTGCCTAGGAGTCACCCCCTCCCCGAGACCCTCTTTGTTGCTCAGATGTGGCTCCCTCTCTTTAAGCCCACTCAGTAGGTGAATTCACTGCCCTCCCCCCCAACATGTGACCTGACTCCCAGGGGTGTAAATCTCCCTGGACCCAGCACTGTGGGATTGAGAGGATCTTCTTGACCATAAGGGGAAAGAGAGATGAAGCAAAGTAGGGTTCCAGTGGTTGAGAGATTCCAAATGTAGTTGAGAGGTCACTCTGGAAGTTATTCTTATGTGCTATATAGATACCACATTTTGGTTTTTAGTGTGTTGGAAAGTGTGCCAGTTTGAATGTACTGTGTCCCCCAAACGCCATTATCTTTGATGTAATCTTGTGTGGGCAGACATTATCAGTTTTGATTAGATTTCTTTGAGTGTTTCTATGGAGCTGCACCCCACCCAGCTGTGGGTGATGACTCTGATTGGATATTTCCATGGAGGTGTGGCCCCACACATTCAGGGTGGGCCTTGATCAGTGGAGCCATATAAATGAGCTGATGGGCAGAGGGAACTCAGTGCAGCTGAGAGTGACATTTTGAAGAGGCTACAGCCAAGAAGGACACTTTGAAGAAAGCACAGGAGCTGCAGATGAGAGACAGTGTGAAGACAACCGTTGAAAGCAGAGTCTTGCTCTGGAGAAGCTAAGAGAGGACAAATACCCCAAATGCAACTAAGAGTGACATTTTTGAGGAACTGCAGCCTAGAGAGGAACGTCCTTGGAGAAAGCCATTTTGAAACCAGAACTTTGGAGCAGATGCCAGCCATGTGCCTTCCCAGCTAACAGAGGTTTTCTGGACACCATTGGCCTTCCTCCAGTGAAGGTACCCGATTGCTGATGTGTTACCTTGGACACTTTATGGCCTGAAGACTGTAACTGTGTAACCAAATAAGCCCCCTTTTATAAAAGCTAATCCATTTCTGGTGTTTTGCATGCCAGTAGCATTAGCAAACTAAAACAGAAAGGCTAGAGGGAAATACCTGAGGCTGTCAGGCTGCGGCCCAGTGACCTTGATTCTTGAAGATGATTGTATAACTAAGTAGCTTGCACAGTGTGACCGTGTGATTGTGAGGACCTTGTGGCTCACACTTCCTTTATCCAAGGTATGGACAAGTGAGTGGACAAATGGGGATGATAACTGGATGAAGGGTGGGATGGGATGGAGGGGATGGAGAGTTTGGGGTGTTCTTTTTTGCTTTTGTTTTTGTCTTGGAGAGAGGAAAGCATTCAAAAATTGATTCTGGTGATGAACACACAAATGTCTGATGGTGCTGTGAATGGTGGATTGTACACTGGATGATTGTAGGGTGTATGAATGTGTCTCAGTTAAATGGTATTGAAAAAAGTAGATGAACAGGTGGGGGGGAGGAGGGGAATGGGGTGTTTTGGATGTTCTTTTTTATTTAAAAATTTTTTTTATTTTTTGGAGTAATGAAAATGCTTGAGCTTTGATTGTAGTGATGAATACACAACTATATGATGATAATGTGAACAACTGTACACTTCGAATGATTGTGTTATGTGATTATATCTCAATAAAATTGCATTTTAAAAAAAAGAACCCATGTGAGAGGACATGCGGCACTCTCGCAAGAAAAGAGGTGAGAGACAAGAAGCCCCGGCACTACGGGGGCAATCTGCTTTTATAGATCTTTGTTCTTTTTGTAATTTTCATTAGCTATTTTACTACCCTCCCCTTTTCCCTCTTTTGTTGATGCTTGACTGTAGGTGACTCACCCAGGTGGGGTCCATTGGCCCCCAGGTGCTGTTTATTGCTGTTCTTCTCAGAGATATCTTTCTCCTTGCAGCCTGACTGCTCTCTGGAATTTGTCCTTTGCTCATCAGCCAGCCACTGCCCTAATTCTAACCCTGCCTCATTTTCCCCTCAGAGATTTCTAGCTCCCTTAATCTTAAGGGAATTTGGGCCAATGGTCCGTCTTTTGTAGCTGTTCAAGCTGTCAGTGGGTTGCAGGTCTTCCTTGCGGGAGCATAGAAGTCTCTGGCTATGTGAGTGAGGGTACTGGTTTAGTGTGGGGAATGGGAGTGTAGCCTCTGGTGAGGAGAAGCTTGTTGTGAAAGACTTCTGATCTGGAAGAAACAAACTGGGTGAGAAATTGCAGAATACGTGGTCTGAACAGATAGAGCTCAGGGTAGTCTTTAGAGTTTAGGAACACTGTTGTTCGGAGCTTGGCATGCTGTGGGAGTCTGCAATATCTAGCTGAAATTTGCATAAGAATAACTTCTAGAATGACTTCTCAACTCTATTTGAAATTTCTTAGTGACTGAAACTTTATTTCCCTTTTTTGGCTGACTAATCTCACAATGCCAGGGTCAGGCTCATCCCTGGGAGTCACATCTCACATTGCCAGGGAGATATACACCTCTGTAAGTCATGTCCCACGTAGTGGGGGAAGGTGGTAGGTTTATTTGCAGAGTTTTGCTTAGAGAGAGAGAGACTACATCTGAACAACAAAAGAGATTTTCTGGGGGTGATTCTTAGGCATTAATTATAAGTAGGCTTAGTTTTGCTGTTTCAGAAAGAAATTTCATAAGGGCAAGCCTCAAGATCAAGGGCTTGGCTTATTAAATTGGGAGCGAGCCCCTATTGCTTAAGAGAACAGCGAGAATTCCCCAGATAGGGAATTTTAATAGTTTTACATTTGTATCTAGTCTCTTAAGGGACTTTGCAAATATTTTCAATTATTGATTAAGATTTTATTTTATTTTATTTGCTTTTTCAGGCTCCATATCACATAAAGCTGAATTAGGTTGTTTAGAACAACTGACTAGACAGCTTAAATTAGATAGTGTGCTACAGAAAATTTAAATTTTAGAAGCCTTAGAGCAAAGTAGTATCCAAGTAAATTTGTTTTTATGGTCTGTAATTCTTAAAGAATAACTAATGTAACATCACACAGATCAGTATCAAGACATAATGTGGACAGTGAGAACATTGTCAAGTTTTTAGGAATTTTATATAATCTCTAAATATATGAATAACATTTCCCTCATGCAAATTTAGCTTAACCGAAGGATAGAAAATCTTTTATTATAATACTTCCTAAATGCTTTCTATATAATATGTTAAATTATTTTAGCATCTCATTTTTACAAGGTGAAAGAACAAATCCTTTGTAACAGTTTTCCTTTAAGAATGAAAAGACTTGTCTTTTGAACTAAAGGATGACAAAGGTCAACATAAACATCAACAAGGATATTATTCTGATATGACATAAAATCTGTCTTCTAGAGAGAGTACTCAGATGGGTAAGAACAGCCTTTTATAACCTTTCATTAAGAGCAGACTCACAATCTACATTATTTTAACAGAGAGAACATATTCATTCGGATCTTGTCTTACATATTAAAATTAGCCATTTATTTTAAAACAAACCATAGTCCCTCAGATAAGCTTATTAAATTTTAGTCAGCATTGTTTACAATAAACAATATTCACTTTCACAAACTTTCTATAACTTTCCATATCTATTCAGGGCTTGAAGTCAGCAATGATTACAAACAAAATCCACTTTCTCAAATCTTACCACAAAATTCACTTTTATACTAAGAATGTGTTAGTTCACAAATTAATACCTTGCAAGACTGTGTTCTGAGGCAGATGGAGATCAGTTAGGTCTGCTGCTAAGGCATTCTTGAAGACATGGAAAAATTTGGGGCTACAAAAGCAAGTAGGTACTGAGAGTCAGGGTGAAGAGGGATACAGAAAAATGTGTCTTTAAGATCTAGGATTGAGAACCTGAATGCAAATAGGGTCTACTAGGTGGGCTGGCTGGGGATGCCTTTATCGCATACAGACTGGTCTGCTTGCTCAAGGATCTCCCTGGGGATGCTGAGAAACCTCGATCTAGAAGGGGCCTCGGGGCAAACAAGGGGGCAAACACCAGCAGGGTCACCTAGTCTTAAGGTAGCCCTAGGGAGTGAAGAAGAACCCTCCCTAGAAGAGGGGTGGAGCATTCATGGGCATTGAGAAATTGGTGGGACACCAGAATGCCCTCACCTGCAAAGGAGAGGGCTAGTGAAGGTCCTGGTTTTGGCTTTACTGTCCATTCTCATAACTAGGCAAGTCCGAGCAGAGGTAGGTCCAGAGTGGCAGTTCAGGACAGAGTAAGTGGCTCAAGAAATTAATAATCTTACCTGCCACGTGGAGCATCACCCGAGGCTCCTCTAGGTTGGGGTCAGATGTGAGGTCATTAGAGCCACACACGGCCTTGGAGCCCCCCACCCCGCCCCCCGCCTCGTGAGACAGTGCGGTCCCTGGGCCCAACGCCCATGCTGGTGGCACTTGGGGCAAGGCCCCGGTGGGTCCTGAGGTCGAGGGCTGTCTTGAGGTTTCTGGCACTTTCTCTGCCTCTGACCCACAGTTGCAAGGCCCTTGAGGCTTGGAGCCACGATTTGGGTGACCTCCAGGGGACAGGGTGCTTTTAACAGCAATTGTAATAAGCTGAGCCTGTTCTCTGGTCTTCTCTTACCTCTCTTTGCCTTCTCCTCCTCCCCAGCCTGGTTTCGATTGCTAAAGACAGAAAAGGCAGTTTCTAATAGGTCATTAGTGGGAGTTTGTGGGCCCCTGGGGAGCTTTTGCAGCTTTCTCCAAATGTCAGGGGCAGACTGGCTGGTGAGATGAGTTCCCAGCAGATCCGACCTTCCCAGGGCTCCAGGCTCACATTAGTATACTTTTTTAGGGCTTCCACCAACCTCCCCTGGAACAGGGCTGGTTTTTCCTCTTTCTCCTGAGTGATTCCTTTAGCTTATTACAATTAACCGGCTTGGTGGTACATTTTTCTTATGCCTTTTAGCAAATAAGTTTTAATGGGGATTATCAGGAAGATTTTCTCCTCTAATGGAAATTGAGACATGGGCACAACACAAGTGACAAGTCCTCTCGGGTCCTTGCATTGATAGAGAGCTATAAAAATCTGGGCATATGGAATTTCTGACTCCTTTCCCTGATTTTTACAGACTGGAGGATGGTATTGTAATTGAGAGTCCCATTGGCAGGCTCTGCTTCTCCATCTTTTAGCTTATATTGACTGTTGGCATCCCCCATTTTCTCTGGAAAAGGGAATAGAGGAGCTTACAAACCCAAGTCAGGGACTTGTGCCCTGTACAGCTCTCGGCAGCCCAATGCCTTCAGAACACGGGGAGTGAAGCCACTGGGCGTCCCCGGGACACCTGTCCTGAGAGATGTCTGGACCTCCGCTTCTGGTGGGTCAGGGACTTGAACCTCACCCTTGCCTGGAGGAATTCCAGGACAACACTCTTGAGGAGTTGGGGACCCAAACCCCATACAGCACTTCCACTGGCTCGCTGCCTTGGAAAATGGGGAGTGAAGTCGCCAGCCAGCCCCAGGTTGTGTCTCCAGGCATTCTTGGGAGCACTTGCTCCACCTGAGAGAAGTCTAGGACTAGGCTCCCGGGAATATCTTTGTCCTCTGGTTTCCTGTTTCCTGAGGGCTAAAAAGCAAGCTGCTCTAAGAGAAGGAAACTTCATATTCCGTCACAATGGATCTCAACAGAGACTAAACGAACAAAGCCTGGGGTGAGGGAGACACTCCCATTGGAAAGTACTCAATTTTCATGGGCATTAATGGAGTGACTCCCTAGGATGTTAAAGAGAACACCTTGTTGGTACAGAATCCTTAGCCCAGAATCCTGTGTTACAAAAGACGGAATGTCTCAGAAGGCATCAAAAGGCAGATGGAGGAGAACAAGGGAGACTGTCATGGGGCAGGGCAGAGGACCTCTGTCTAAGAGGTGAAACGAGGAACAGATCCAGCAGGAGGATTCCTGAGGGGAGGAAAGGAGAGAGTGTGGGGAAGTCTCGGAGCGCCAAGGTTGGGGGTAGGGAGGAGAGAGACAGAGAGAGAGAGAAAGAGAGAGACAGGGGGACTGGACTGAATCCCACCAGACTCCTGCACAACACGGGGAGAAGCCTCCAGTCGGATCTCGAGGGCAGCATCACCTGCCACTCTGAGTCTCGTTGATTTTGCATGATGTGGAGACAGGCTCCTGCCACCTCCGAGGAGGGAGCCAGAGAACTCAAAGCAGACCGAGTTTACTTCCTGGGAGAGCCAGATCAGCGTCCCCAGAGTCCTAGAGATACAGAGTTGCATGAGGACATAGGAGAGGATAACAATGAGTCCAGCAAGAAGAGACAGCAAAAGCACACAGCCAAGCCTCCCAGTCAGTAGCCGTGACTTACCAGTCCAGATGATCAGAGAGAAGTCTCACTCAAAGTTTTGGGCTGGGAAAATGTCCAAATCAAGGCATCATCAAGCAAGGGAATGCTTTCTTCTGGAAGACTGACTGCTGATGATCCTTGGTTCCTCTGCCACATGGCAAGACCCATGGCAGCATCTGCTCATCTCTCCCTTCTCTTCTGGATTTCATTGATTTTAGCTTCTTGCTTCTCCCTTTGTCTGAAGTTCATTCTCTTGTAAAGGGCTTCAGTAATAGGATTAAGACCCATCCTGAATGAGGTGGGTGACACCTTAAAACTGAAGTAACCTCATCAAAAGTTCCTATTTACAATGAGTTTACACCCACAGTAATGGATTAAATTTAAAAATATATTTTTCTGGGGTACATACAGTTTCAAACCACTACACATGTAATCACATATGTAGAATACTGGCAGTGGTGGTGGACATCCCAGGTTAATACATTTCTCATAGATGTGTCCCAGCAGAGTGATCAACTCTGTTTGGGGGTAGGAGAACCATGAAAGTTTATGGGAGAAGACTCTTGAGTTTTGAAAATTGATTGATCGAAGATTTTCCAGACAGGTGATAGGGAAAGAATATACCAAGCAGAGGCAACCATATAGACAAAAGTCTATAGGCATGGAAAGCACAGCCACTTTCTTGAACCATAAATCAAAGGAATGGCTGGATGTTGGATGAATCTTGAGAATAAGTTTGGACCTCATCCTCAGGTGATGGAGAGCTCTTGCAGGGATTCAAAGAGAGTATGATTAAGAAATGATCATCTCCAAGCCCTTGCTCCTGGAGAAGTTGAATTGTTGATCTAAGATAGCACTAATAGGATGGAAAAAAAGAAATTGAAATAAGAACAGAGAATTAGATGGATTGGAAGGATTTGGGAACCCAAGGGCTAATTATAAGGAACAAGATGATAGATAAGAAAACACACTTTTAAATGATAATAAGCTATATTAAGATATTCTTCCTGTAATTTGATTCTGAACACGAATCATGAGGCTTGATGTTCTGAGATAGTAGTGTCAACCCAGTTGTTGGGCCAGATGGTAGTATGGTGGTAGCATCCTTATCTCAGTTTATACCCCTCAGCCCCCTGCCCTACTCCCAACCTAGGACAGCTGGCACCTTTGTGTTTTAAAGTCAACAGTGAGCATTATATATGAGTTAACTTTTACAACTAGTTGCTTAAAATAGCAGAATACTAAAAAAGGCTTTTAAAGCATGAAGATAGACTCCACTCCCTGATTTTATAGGAGAGCAAACTGGCACACAGGTGTTTTACGACTTGTCCAAGAGGAAGTCAGAGAGGACTTTAATCAAGCATCTTGGAAAATTGTGCAGGACCTTTCTATAGCACTCCTTGTAGGTGATGAGTCAATAGTTATGCTTCCTGACTGGCTCCTGGGAAGAAGTTAATAATCCAAGGTACTTGTGAATGTGAGGAAGATCCTCCCAAAAGAGGCACAGGTGTAGTTCATAGCACAATTATAAAAATGTGCTTTTGGGGAGAAACTAAGATGGCGGCTAGGTGAGACAGGGCAAGAAACACCTCCATGAAAAACACTAGATAAAAACCAGAAAGTGACCCAGAATACCGGTTATAGCGATGCGCCAGCTGGACGAGTTCTGCTAGTATCACAGGGGCCATATACTTGTGAAACCGGGAGTCTGCATTCTGAAATGAGTGAGTAAGCTGGCTGGAAGACCCGCAGCCACGTGGCATTGTGGGGAAGTCAGGGCTTGGCATTTGGAGATCGACTGGCTTTTTTTAAAAAAAAAAAAAAAGGGAAAAACCCAGGAGCGGCTGCAGTTGTGGGAGTGCGAACCACACAATAAAACACAGCAAGAGGGGCTGGGCTGGCCTCTTGGTGTCTGGCCTGGAGGATAGTCCACTGCAGATACCCTTGGGGCTGGGGGAATGGAGGGGAGAGCCAGAAGCTGAAAGAAACCCCGTGGCTCACAGCTGGCTCCCCAGAGGGCTGGATAAACTCCTGCCCGGGGCTGTGCCCACAGCCCAGAGCCCCGCCAGTTGTCCTGGAGCTGGGAAGGAGGAACTGTGCAAGGAGGAGGGGGTTGAGATGCCCCGTTTGGCCATTTTTGCTTCAGGCTGAGAGCACTGCTGCACGGCCCGGCGGCCCAGGGCTTCCCTTGAGGGACGGCACGCACTGGTGACGTAGCATGGCATTCCCTCAGCAGAGGTCCTGGAGGATCACAGCTGGGAGGGGGGACCTGCTTGGAGAACCCAGGGACGCTACGCCAAGTCTGGTGGTTTGTGGGACAGCGAGAGAGAGGGTCTGGGGCTGAACTGAAATGAAGGCTTAGACTCTTGCGGCGGCCTTGAATCTCCAGGAACCTGGGGGATTTGAATATTAAAGCTGCCCTTCCTCCCTGGCCACCCGTACACACGCCCCACATTCAGGGCAGATGGCTCCAGCAACACACCCAAACTGAGTTCTCCAACTGAATACCACAAGAATCATTCCCCCACACACGGCGGGAACAAGGTTGAGAACTGACCTGAGGGGTATAGGTGACTCACAGACGCCATTTGCTGGTTAGTTAGAGAAAGTGTACATCACCAAACTGTGTCTCTGAAAAATTAGATCGATATCCTTTTTTTTTTACAACTTGAAAGAAACCTATCAAGCAAAACAAATGCCAAAAGGCCAAAAACAACAGAAAATCTTAATGCATATGATAAAACCAGATGATATGGAGAATCCAACTCCAAACACACAAATCAAATTATCAGAAGAGACTCAGTACTTGGCAGAATTAATCAAAGAACTACAATCGAGGAATGAAAACATGGCAAAAGATTTAAAGGACATCAAGAAGACCATGGCCCAGGATATAAGCGACATAAAGAAGACCCTAGAAAAGCATAAAGAAGACATTGCAAGAGTAAATAAAAAAATAGAAGATCTTATGGAAATAAAAGAAACTGTTGGCCAAATTAAAAAGACTCTGGATAGTCACAATACAAGGTTAGAGGAAGTTGAACAATGTCTCAGTGTCCTAGAAGTCCACAGAACAGAAAATGAAAGAACAAAAGAAAGAATGGAGAAAAAAATAAAAAAAATCGAAATGGATCTCAGGGATATGACAGATAAAATAAAATGTCCAAACTTAAGACTCATTGGTGTCCCAGAAGGGGAAGAGAAGGGTAAAGGTCTAGAAACAGTATTCAAAGAAATTGTTGGGGAAAACTTCCCCAACCTTATACACAATATAAATACACAAAGCATAAATGCC
Organism: Choloepus didactylus; assembly: GCF_015220235.1. Classification (NCBI taxonomy): domain Eukaryota; kingdom Metazoa; phylum Chordata; class Mammalia; order Pilosa; family Megalonychidae; genus Choloepus; species Choloepus didactylus. The sequence continues at coordinate 139,458,732 of NC_051311.1, read as the reverse complement.
CAGTGAACTCCAAATAGAATAAATCCAAATAAACCCACTCCGAGACATATTCTGATCACACTGTGAAATACTGAAGAGAAGGAGTAAGTTCTGAAAGCAGCAAGAGAAAAGCAATTCACCACATACAAAGGAAACAACATAAGACTAAGTGGTGACTACTCAGCGGCCACCATGGAGGCGAGAAGGCAGTGGCATGACATATTTAAAATGCTGAGAGAGAAAAATTTCCAACCAAGAATACTTTATCCAGCAAAACTCTCCTTCAAATTTGAGGGAGAGCTTAAATTTTTCACAGACAAACAAATGCTGAAAGACTTTGCCAATAAAAGACCTGCCCTACTTCAGGTTCTAAAGGGAGCCTTACCAACAGAGACACAAAGAAAGGAGAAAGAGATATAGAGAATTTTAACAGACATATATAATACCTTACATCCCAAATCACCAGCACACTCATTTTTCTCTAGTGATCACGGATCTTTCTCCAGAAGGGACCATAAGCTGGGACATAAAACAAGCCTCAAGAAATTAAAAAAAAATTGAATATACTCAAAGCACATTCTCCAACCACAATGGAATACAAATAGAAGTCAATAATTTTTGAACTGTAACTCCACTATTTACTTCCTACATGATATAAAATACACAAACTCTAAGGACAAATCAGTGGTTTTGAACTCAACGTAAAATATGTAATTTTAGACAACTAATATAAAGGTGGGGGAATGGAGGAGTATAGGAACATAGTTTATGTGCCCTATTGAAACGAAGGTGGTATCAAAGAAAAACAAGATTGTTATGGATTTAAGAGGTTAATTTTAAGCCCCACAGTAAACACAAAGAAATTATTAGAGAATATAACCATAGAGATGAAAAGTAGAGTTTGGGTTAAGAGAAATGGGGGAAGGGGCAATGGGGAGTTAAGAAATGAGTGTAGGGTTGCTGTTTGAGGTGAAGGGAAATTTCTAGTAATGGATGGTGGGAAAGAACATTACAACATTCTAAATGTGATTAATCCCACTAATGGAAGGCTAGGGAGGGGGTGGAATGGGAAGATTTAGGCTGTATATATGTTTCCACAATTGAAAAAAAAAAAAAAGACAGTCTAAATAGGTGACAATTGAATGCCAAGGATGACCCTGGATGGGACAGGAGGATAGAGGACAGGAGGCTCAAAAGGTCACAGTTGAGACTTACGGAAAAGGAAATATAGAATGTAAGCTTTGTATCATTGTTGAATCTCTTGTACTTCTTAGCTGCGCTTAATGGGATTGCATAAAAGAATGTTCTTGTTCATGGGAATTGTATATGTGAATTATAGTGTATGTTTAAGGATGTATGCAGCTAGCTCTCATATGTTCAGAAGACAGAGCAATAGATGATGGATGATAGGGAGGGAGGGAGGGGGGGAAGGAAATAGGGATGGGACAGCATGTTAAAGTTGGTGGATTGGGCTATCGGGGGACGGGGCTCAGGGTAAGATGGAATTCTGTGTATGGGGTTAGTATTGTTTTTGCAACTGTTCCTATAACTTTGAATTTATTTCAAAATAAAAAAAAAAAAGTGCTTTCATCATTTGTAACACATGTACCACACCAATGTAAGGTGTTAATGATAGGGTGCTCTGTGGGAATCCTATATTTTGTGCACGATTGTTCTGTAAATTTACAACTTCAAAAAAAATAAACAAACAAAAATAGATGGTAAGGGCAAGAAAGAGCTAGAGGGGAAATCGATTGATTAAGATAAATGTAAGGGTTGTATCGACAACAAGAAATAAAGAGGCACAGGGTCAACCATGTGAGTCAGTGACTCCTTTCAGCGCTAGGGAATTTGCACTTCTTTAACCTGAATCCTTCTAGCTTCAGGGCCATACATTTCTGTCTCCTGTGTAAATGGTCTTGCTACACACCTCAGAAATAAAGACACTCTGTTCGTGGATCTTATCGTTGCATGAGGTATGGCAATTACTCAGACATTGTAATTGGGAGTCCATCATTTCATCATCTGCAGCACAATTCAGACAATTCCGTTTGGAAGCACAGCTGAATTCCTTGGCTTGAATACGTGGAAGGGCCACTTGTATCCTGATTTTAGTCTCATTTATCATGGTCTATATCCATCAGCATTTCCATATAAATTGCCAACTGTCCTTTGCTAAGGCAAAGCCAATGCAACTTCCTTATATCCTGTCTCATTCATCCCATGTTCCAAATCTGCAGGGCCACCTTCTGACGTAGCAGTTGTTCAATACACTGAGACTGCAGGAGGAGGGGAAGGCCCTCGTGTCTCCCATGTTCTCCCTTTTTCCATGTCCCCTGAGCCTCATGGGAATGCATGTGTGATGGCTGGGAGGCAAGGTGAGAACGGGACGAGAGTACCCAGTGAACGGGGAAGAGGCGAGGAGCAGTGTGACAGCCAATCACAAAGCTCATCATTCACAAAGCTTGCCCTGGGCTCCACCCTTATTCCTTGTCCAAGATACCTATATGTTAATCGATACACTGGAGTATAAAATATCTCTAGTCACGCCTCCTTCTTGCCATGAGCATACACTCAAGCTTACTCCACGAAAGCAATATCTACATTTCTGAATAGTTATAATCAAATCCTCCAGGAATAAATAGACTTTTAAAAGATCAGATTCCCTTACTACATCTATCAAGTTAGCTTCTCGTGCATTTGCTTCTAGTCTGGCCAACACTTCTCTGCTGGAGAAAAATAATATTCTCTCTTGCTCTTTTTTAGAGAAGGTCCCTTGTGGTCACTGGATATTAATGTCCACTTTTTCACGTATTGCTTTCCGGTTCACCTTTTATTTGAAATTCTTTCTGTTCACTTTTATTATCTTTATTTCAAAGCTCTAGAACTTTCTTCTGGGCATCTTAGGAAAAGAACTATTTCTGACAAACTTTTGCCAATGCTACTGTTCATTAGGCTTATGGCTCCTGTCTAAGGACTCTGCAAGGCCAGAGTTGCTGAGTTCACGTTACATTTCAAAGCAGTAAAAGTAGTTCCAAATGTTCTAATTTCCTAATTGCACATGCAAGATAGTCCCTGCTCTTAAAACACAAGTCAGAATGGGATGAACAATGGAAGTGCAGACACAAAGGGATACTCAGGTGACCTGCAATGAGTCACTATTTGACCACTGACTTTGCAAGGAGAATCACTGAGGCCAAAGCTACCGTGTGCACATAATTATCATGCTTATGAAAGTATTTAGCAAGTACAACACTAGATTTTCATCTCTTCTTTTCATATCATTTGGAAGCATGGTATTAAACTTTTCCTTAGTGGTTTCCAAACTTGTGAGTGGAATTTCATTTGTAACGAGGTTGAAAGGAAACAAAAGTCTCTAGCCTAATTAACTCCAAATGTAATTTAACATTTGCCTTTTAATTACCATAATTTATCTTGAGGTTTAAAATTTTAAAAAATCTGTATATGTGTTTTGGGAATGTAATTAATCATTGATAAAATACATAAAGCCCAGAAAGACACTTTGTCAAATTATCTCTTCTTACCCGTGGATCTTTTTATTCCACCAATTTATTTGGTTTCTGATTTCAGTGTGTTGGGATTAAATCAGTGCTTTAGAACTATATAATTACAAACCACAACAGCAGATTGTTAATGGCATTCACTGCCACAATTGCCATTAGTGTGGTTTTAAACTCTTTCAGAACAGCAGGGTAAAGCTGTCATGTTAATAAGTTCCGCTACTATATTCTGCTATTGAGTATCTGCTGCAATTATGGACTTTTGAATAGGATCCAAAACTAGATGTGGGACCTGGGAAAATGTCAATGGACTGTGAATTTGAAGGAATATCCAAGGAAAAAAATTCTTCAAAACAATAAAATTGCAGATGGAAGAGTTAGTCTAAGATTTTCAAATTACGCAATTGCAGGCTTCATTTTATAAATGGCTACAGTCCTAATCTCTGGTATTCCAGAAAGAAAACATGTTCGGATAGTTAACCACTCTAAGTTGATTACTGTCTGCAGATGAAATTAAAATACTTTATGAAGGTGTTCCAAAGCCTTGTTTGACAACCCCTGCTCTATAAATTCTCATCATTTGCCAGCCCATGATCCCCTGTTCACTATGAACCTCTTCTTGGCTCCAAGCTCTTAGCTGATCTCTTCATCTGAGTCTAGAGATGGCAGACATACTTAAAATTAATCTAAAGTTTCCTCATCCCAGAAACACCCTGGTAAGATGCTTGTCATGCACTTCCTGGTTCCAGTACCCAACAAAAAAGTCTTCTCATGGTTAAAACATACAGACACACACACACACACACACACACACACGCAAAACTTTCTCTTTTAATGTAAGGTGTTCATAATCCCCATGTAAACAATTTCCTTTAGAGGAAGCTCTTTGGTATGCGGAAACTCACGTGACAAAGGGTAACCTCTATTATTCTCCTGGTACCCCAACTAGGTCCTTGAGTCACTAATTATATCCATGTCAGCTGTCCTCATCAGGTTTCTGTGTGAAGTTTCTTTAGACAATCTGTATGTTTTACTATTTTATAAATTACTAATTTGAGAGAAACAAAAAACTGCCTCTCTCTCTAGCAAATTCAGAATCTCCAATCAATTTTGTGCTTGTAATTATCTAAAAAAGATGCACACTTCTATCAGCATAATTTCCCTCCTATGCATTTCTGGGTGTTTCTAAATGAACTGAACGGTGATGGGAAAAGATCCCAGTGCCTCTTGAGGACTACAATAAGTCTCTTGTAATTTGCTGAAAGTAAAGGGTATTCGTTTGCTCTTTTTCTTAAAGTTCATGGTAAAAGCAAAGAGGTAGGTTCTTGTTAAGAATCTTCAGGTTGGTGGATATAAAGGCTTTGAAACAAGATAAAGCCTACCTCAGCATAAAGAAATAAGCTTTGGAAGCAAAGCGTTGGGGGAAAATGCCAGCTTTGCACAACGCAAAAGAGTTCAGTCCTTCTGTTTGAGTAAGTATTTTTGAACTAAGGAGACACCCTGAAAAGAATGTATTCCTAGCATTGTGATTTATCTACTCTATGTAAATTTACTGGAGAAAAAGGAGAATTTAGGCATAATGAGTGGTACCTTATCCCCCCTTCCTCCAATTTGGATAGTACGTAGGGAAGTCGGGCTAACTAGTTCCAGTCTGGGTGTTGCTGGTTTCTGGAAACATTCTCTTCCTTGAAGCTTTCCAAGAGTAGATGTCATGTAGTGTGGCTAATGATTAACCCTGTCACCTCGGACTTTGCATGCCTGCTTTTAAGTATGATGGGTTTCGGTCTTGGAACGGAAAAAATACAAGTCACCTTCAGTCTTCCAATGCAATAATTTTAATAGTCCACGCTAAAATGGGTGGTACAGTTTTGTAGTTCAACATAAAAGCAATGCTGCCTTACTTCAAATGCTTCTACTTACGAATGCTTCCTACTGTCCCCCAATTCTTAATTCACTTAAGGTCTAAGTCTACAGAAGTACTTCTAAAGTGCATTTCTCAGGCATTAAAAACAGCACTCTGATTTGCTTTCCAATAGAAGTCCAGAATCAGAGCACACTTTCCTCATTTCAGGGACTGTGCAGTTCAAGTTCAGCTACAGCCTCTTAGAGAAGTACCCATCTCACTCCGAGGCCACCGAACAGCTTTTGAAAAAAAAAAAAAAATTATACCAACTTCCTCAGCAACGGGTATCTTCTCTTACCACAAATAAATACTTAATGCATCCTTGAGTCATGAAATATTGAAAACTCAACTGACACTTCAATTTCCAGAAAAATAAAATCATGGAGGCTTCCTATGAACATTCTGAATTTGGTGGGATGAAACACCAAGTACACGGGTGGGGCAGAATTCTCGGGCTTAGAACTTGGGGTTGGGTAGCAGTGGCGGGAGGGGAAAGTTCTGGCGCGCGGGGGCTACTGCCTCTCTTCGTGGAGGTCACCAGGGAAGCCGGCCTCCTCCGGGGACTTCACCTCCTCGGGGAGTAGAGTGGCACGAACCTTCCTCTTCTCCTTGAAGCGGCCAGAGCGCGAGATCTTCAAATTACGGCGGCTGTTGCCCGATTTCTCCCCGCATGACTTGTCTGGCTTGGGGGGCTCGCCGACGCTCCCAAGGAGACTGGGGTGCTGGTTCTCCCGGGAACTGTTAGTCCAGTCAGGGCTGGGCGGCGCGGGAGGCGTAGGCTCGCCGGGGGCAGGCTGGGCTGGAGGCTGCGACCCCACGGTGGCTTCCTTGCTTTTCTTCCTGCTGTTGGTGAGCGATTTCCACCAGGAGCCCGAGCTGCCCGTGCCGCCGCTATCCGCCATGGTCTGCCTCCTGGAGGGGCCTCCCCGCCGCGGGTGAGGAAGGGCCTCGGCGGCGGCGGCCCTTCTTCCCTCGGAGTTCACTCCACCCCTTCACCGGCTTCTCCCACGCGAGTGCGGGCTGGGAGCCGAGGCGGCGCCCTGTGCTGGGGGAAGAAAACAAAACCTGGTTACTGGGTTTGAAGAAATCACGTGCCGTCCAATTCCATTTCCTCTCCTGAGCTCCACGCGCACTCGAGGGACCCGAGTCCAGGCGCAGGGAGCCCAGGGACGCACACACCCCGGAGGGCGCAGGCGATGAACGGCCTCCAGGGCGCCGCCATCTGGTGTCAAGGTTGCGCCTTGGAACTCCAGGTCTCAACCTTTGCCTTGCTTCGAGCGGCAAAGAGATCAGCGCGTCTGGAGCAGTCGCGGGAAGTTCCCGGTTATCTAGATTAACCAGAGCCCACGAGAGAAAACGGCATGTTTTGTCCTCTCTGCTTGACTGTACGACAGATGCCCAAAGGTGACCCACTGGACCCAGACTGCCTCTCCTTGGATGGCACCTGGGGGCAGGGCACTCCGAACCAAGCACGTCTCCACTATATATAAGGGGATCAATGAGTATTAGATTATTGTCAGACATTCCTGAAATTTACCCCCAAAGGTTTTACTCCATATTCTTCTGTCCCAGGATCTTTTCTGATGCGATGCTTGGGGCAAGTAAGAGCGAGGCAGGGCTCATGGTGGTGGGGTGTTTTTTTTTTTGGGGGGGGGGTGTTTGTTTTGTAACCCTGCTTTTAACATAACTTCTGCCCTGTGACTTTCAGAGAACCATGTCTAGACTAAGATTCCGTGGAAAAGCGCCATCCTACTCTTCTGTGGTCATAGAGACCAACCTTGTTTCTCTATGCAGCCACCCCTCCCGACGGCTGAGATGAGGCCAAGTAACAAAAGTACTTTGCACTTAACTCTGTATTAAGATACGCACACAAATCTGTTTGTGCTACGCAAAAATCTTTTGGTTACAAATTAAAAATTTCCAAACTTTCCTCCAAAGGAGAGGGGGCGCAACCAGGACCCTCAAACCAGGTGGACTTTAATTTGCTTCTTCCTCCACGTTTTAAAAACCCCTCTGAGAAGCGAAAAGGCTGCTTATTAGCAAGTAAGATGCTAATATCGTTAAGTGAGGCTCCTCGGTCCCCTCTCCGTGCACTGTCGTTCTATCGGGAACACCACCACCAAAGCGCAGGGGTCCTGTGCGCCACGGGTCATTGCCAGGTTTCCCCGGGGCTCTTTCCTATCCCACGCTCTCCATGCTCCCGGGACTTGCTAGCTCGCTCGAGAGCGAAATTTCAGTGGCGTTTGTTGTCTGAGGTTCTCCTTCCGGAACCGCCGGACAGAGGAAGTCCGAACGGAGACTGCACAGTGGCCTCGGCTGCGCTCCGAAACCGAGGCCGGGGCTTCTCCCCAGGACACCCCGAGGGCATACCAGAGCTGCCACTTTGAGAACAACGGAAGAAAAATCCGCCAAAAGTTTTTTTGGTACAAAACGCACCCACACCTTCAGGCACAGTATGCAATCGCGTTTGCAACTGTCCTGCTCCTTCCCACTTTGCAGATCCGAAAAGCGTCTCCCAAGCTATTTACTGATTGGGGGTGTTCGGCTGCTGCTTTCTGTCACTACTTGCTTTTCCACACTGGGCAACGTGTGTGTAGGCAAGGTTTTATACGAACTGCTCAAGTAAGGATCTTCTTCATTATCAAAATTACAAGGTGCGCAGTTCTGGAGCACCCCTTCTCCTCACGCGCGGGAGGCTGAGGGCTCGGAGGTCCCCGGCAGCATCCCAGGTTGACACCCCGGCGCCAGGCTTTGTCACGGTGCACGCAGTACCACCCCGGGTTGCTCACCTGCTCGGGATTCCCAGGACCCAGCGGCCCCGCGCTGTGCTCGCCACGGAGAACACAGAGGGGGCGCGCTCGGGGCGCCGGGGTAGACAGGAGCGGCGTCTCTCCGCACAGTTCTGGGGAAGTTCGGCTTCTGTAAGGTGTGCCAGCCGGCGGGGGCTCCGAGGCGAGCGAGGAGCCTTCCCAGCACAGCTCTAGCCCCGTGCGGCGGCTGTCTCTTCAGGCGCCAACTTCCCGCGATGCGAGTCGGCTCCGACCTGAAGGCGGCGCGGCTAGGAAATGCCGGGCTCGCTCCCCTAGGTGAATGCCGAAGCAGGCGCTACGGGTACAGTTGCCTTTCTTTCTCCGACGCGTCCCTCTTGCCTGCTAGCACCCGCGGGAGCCGCCAGTAGATGGGACCCGGGCTGCTCACTCTGGCCCATTGGACCTTCCTACGGGTCCGTTCTCGGCGCGGGAAGGGACATCTGCCCACCTGCTGGTTATTGGTCAAGTGCTTGGGGAAACCAGAACCCCGGTGCAGCAGGGAGAAAAAAAATATTCCTAGAGGCGGCCCCAGCTGCCACAGGTGCAGGTAGGAACTTCGCGTTCCGCCCTCCAGGGGACGAGATTGGAGCTGGTCGCAGACGTAGCGCCAGCGTTGGGGCGTCTCATTGGAGAAAGGTGCTGCGCCGCTTGCTGGACCTACTCCTCCCGGAGAAAACTGTGGCGGAGACTGGAGGCAAAGGAGACCGAGATTTTAGGTGGGATCCTCTGGGTAAACGTCGCCTCAGCTCGCCCACTGTCGTCCACCTCGATTTCTTTTTTCCCCTCCCTTCCCTGTCCCCACTCAGCTCGCGGGCTCCCAAGTTTTGCAACTCACAGGAGCTGTTTCATACCCGGGCAAAATGTGGCGAGTTTCAGGCGCCCTTGGTCTGGAACGCTGAGACGTTAACAAGGTCTCTGTGTGCCAGCCAGGCGCTCTTCCAAGCGCTTTCCCTGGATTTACTCCTCACGGCAACCCTAAGAGGTAGATATGTTATTATCCTCATTTGACAGGAGAGGAAACCCTAACACTGAAAGTTTAAATGTTTGCCCAAAGTTGCAGGCTGGTAAGTGGCAGAATCCGGATTCAACCCAGGACGTCTGACTCCAGCTCCCGCGGTTTTAACAACCTCATTATACTGCTTCTCAGCCCGCCAGTCTCTGCCTCTTAACTAAATGAGCCTGTGAATTTCCTCCTGGCAGGTCTGGAAGTCCAGTGGGCTGGCACCCCACACGGAGAGTATAAATATAGCCCTGTGCCGCTGCACGAAGTGAACCACTGAGGCACAAAATTTCAGGAGGCTTTTGCTTTCTGTCACATATAGGTTTTTTTATTAGTTTGAAATAAATATATTGCTGTAAGGCACATTCACTAGTGAAGGCAGAAGTACAGCTTGCTTTGATTTGCAGGATGCTCTGTTCTTTCCAAGGACTGTTAGATCCCGGAGGAACTATTCCCATATTCCTTGAACTCATGTATGAGCCATAACTACCCTGAAGGACTGAGGCTTTCTGAAGAATAATGCCTATCTCCAAATAGCCCACAATATAGAATTAGTAGAAAAATTATTGAGTATTTAAATGCAGGAAAAATGATAAAATATGAATGCTTTATATGGCTAACATCTTAGTATGGAATTTTTGAGATTTATGAGATGTAAAGAATGTGTTTTCATATATTTTGGGGGATCATTTCCAGAGCATAATGTTGAATTATAGCATTAGGTCTGAACAAAGCCACTGCTTCTGAAGGGAGGAAGGGACAAGTCATCATAGTGCCATCAGGTTGAAGATGAAGAAATTCGATCCAGGGAGAAGGCCATTATCTGATGTGTCATCACCACTAGGAAGTTGTGGAGCTTGGTTGCTATATTGTTGGCCAAATGGGGGAAAGAACAAAGAAATTTAGGGAAAAATACACTGCCAAAGGGCTCCTCCTCTATATACTTAACAAAGGGGTCAGCATTTTTTCAATACATGAATCTCTTTTAACAGCTGAAATAGAGAATGTATTCTCTTATCACCTTCCTCCAAATTTATATTCAATAAATTTGAATATTTCTGTCATGTTTCATTGACTTAATAACACCTTACAAATCACCCTTGCATGCAGTGAAAACATTTAAATGGAGACATGGAGGCTGAAATTAGCTAGGCAGAGGGGATGAGGGTGATGATGACAATGGGTGAGCGTTCCAGACAGGGTGGGTAGCATGTACAAAGGGCTTGAGGTGTGAGGGAGTGTAGGAATTTTGAGGCATAAAGAGAAGGCCAGTGTGATCAGAGTGTAGACAATGACAGAAGCACTGTAGGAGATGAAGGCTGACAGAAGGGTGTGGCTGGACCATTTAGCACCTTATAGGTTATAGTAGGGTTATAGTAGGGTTCCCATGAACTTAATCCATGGGAGAGGGGGTGACATAGGACTTGCATTTAAAAAAATGTGAATAGTGGATGGTAAAGGGTACAGGATGGGGCTATGGTGAAATCAGAGCCTTTGGAGTAGTTGGGTGGGATAGTTTGATGGCTTGTATTACAGTGGTGGCAGTGGGGAATGAAGAGGAGTAGACAGATGCAAAAGAGATTTTGGAGGTAGAATCAACAGGGTGCTGTTTCATTTAATTCATGAAAAGAGGAGACTGAGTGTAACTAGAGATTTAAAAGGGAGATACTTTCACAACCTTCCTTGCAAGTAGGAATGTCCATATAATCCAGTTCTTACCAATAAAGCTGAAAGGTAGACTTCTGGAAGTGCTTCCCCCAATTAAGGACAGAGTCTTCTGGACAAGAATATCTTTTGCCACATCCCTGATTCTTGCATTTAAACACATTGTCAAGATGTGATGTCTGGAGTTGCAGCAACCATTTTGCAAGAATGAAGCAGTAGGCATGAGAATAAAAGCCAACAAGCTAAAGATGATGGCATGGGAATGTGGGAAGTGTCTGGGGAAAAATTTTGGGGGTTGAACCAGGCACTGCAAACTTACCTCTTTTTTCTATGGAGAACTGGGGCTCAAGGCCAAACTTCTCTTTGTGGGAGGCTAGGAAATTGATTATCTTTCTTTTACGCATCTGTGGTGGGAAATGGGCAAAGGAAACACAGGATGAGAAAATTTAAGAAACAGAGCTAATCAAAGAGAAGAAAATGAAAATTACTTTTGTTCTCATGGTTAATGTTTTGGTATTAGTGCTTTTATTATTTTTACCCCTTATTTCATATGTTTAATCCATTCATCTTTTCCCTTCTCTTCCCTCCTTCCTTCTTTTATGGACTCTTCTACCCTTGGATAATTAGATATATATCTCCCATGATCTTCTTCCTTTATAGTTGCCCATGCACTTCTAGTTTAATATTTCTTTTCTTCTTTCTGTATATTCACATCATTGACATTAGAGTTAGTATATAAACTTTTAGAGTGGGCATTGTTCCCATGCATGAAATTGGAGTCCACTTTTTATAGCATCTCAACCTGCACCTTGTCAGGTTAGCATGAATGTATCTATCTAGAAATAAAAAAATTATAGTTACAAAATATTACTGAACACTTTGATTTCCACACATTTTCCCTGGGTACTAACCTAAAAAAGGCAGATTTGTGTATAGTACAGCCTCTGTCTGAAACTCAAGCAGCACCAGCTGACTTTTCCTAACCCCCCACCCTTGCTCCCCTTGACCCTTTAGCTCCTTTCTATGAAACATTGGTTTGGAAGTCATCAAACTTACCAGTGACCCTTCCTTAACAAATGGTTGTTCAGTTTCTGCATTAGCACTACTGGTGATGAGGAACTCAGTACCTCCCAGGTCAGCTCATTCTCTAGGACAGCAGTAGTAGATACCTGTCAGTAAAGCTATCTTCTAGTAATAGTACTCTTTGACCTTCTAGCTAGTAACCTTTCTTCTCTCCTTGTTGGTAAAGCCCTGAGATGTGTTGTCCACACTTAAAATTTTCTCACTGTATCTCACTTCCTTCGGCATCTGTCACCTCTTTCACAAATATGGCTTCTCGAATGTCACCAGATTTTGAAGACACTTTCCAGTCCTTATCTTTTTGACCTGTCAGCAACATCAATATTGTTGACTTGTTCTTAAAACATTCATAGTATTCTGGTTTTTCTTCTTTTTCTCTTTGGCTGTTCTTGCTTTGTTCTGTTGCCAGCTTATTCTTTTATTCCCAGTTACTATTAATAAGACAAGCTAACATATTTCAAGGTGTTCCTATGGGAGAGATATCATGACAGGTGCTTCCATGTAATAGCTCATTTAATCCTCATAGCAACTATTAGCTGTATTACAGAGGAGGCAAATATCACTCAGAGAGGGCAAAACAACTTGGGGTGATAGAGCCAGGATTCAAAATCAGGCAATCTCACTCCAGAGCCTGAGCTTTTAAAATGCTTTATGATGTTAGAGTTCTTGAGATACAGTCCTACATCCTCTTCTGATTATCCTTGCCATGTCCTTGGCCTTAGGTACAATTTATATGAAGATGACTTTTGAATTTACATCTTTACTTCTGAATTCCACATCTGAGTATTTAACCAGTACTTTGACATCCCTGCTTGGATGTCTTAAAGATGCATCAAGCTAAACAAGTATAAAGCATGATTTTCCAACCTGTCTCCTACTTCCTTACTTGCCCTTATTCCAGGATTCTCTGTCTCAGTGACTGGTATCACATGTATACAGTATGCAAACCAGAAGCCAAGTGTCCTTTTCAGTTCCTCTCTCCTGCTCACTCTCATATCTAACAGGTCTCAAAGTCTGTCAACTTTATTTCCTAAATGCCTCTTGAATTCATCTACCATCTTCCATTTCTGTTGCTCCACCAAAATCCAAGCTATCATCATCTCACAACTGGAACCACAAGAATGTCCAAACTGGAGACCTGTGCATGCTTGCCTTGCTTCAGTCTATTCTTCATACCGTATTCAGAATAATTGTTTAAAAGTCATCTCCTGCTTAAAACCTCATGGTGGAGCAGAATTTCGTCTCTCCCCTAGAGCAGCTGGCAATTACCCAAGAACTATATGAAACAGTGTTTTCGGGGTCTCCAGTAACCAGTCACACATTGGACACAAGTTTGGAATTGGAGGAAAAGCTGAGATCACAGCAAACATTGTTAAGTTCCCCGGACCAGGGGTCTGGCGCCCCTCCCCACCCAGACCTCACAGACTGTCTTGCTGCCGGCTCCCTGAAAGGCGGGAAATAAAATAATCAAAAAACAGCAATCTGCTGAGGGCAAGAAGGGAGGCTCAACCCAGCCTCAACTGCAGAATTAATTAACAAATTAATTAACTAATTTGGGGAGCTGGGGTGCTAAAGAAGGGCTGGGCTCCAAGAAGTGGGGGCAGGTAAAAGCAGGCACCCATTCCCAGACTCCAAAAAAGCCATTTTTTCCCCCCTACATTTTGTCCCTTCTGGCTTCTCACTGATCCCTTATCTTTTTGCATTTCAATAGCCCCCGGCAGGGGTGGAACTGAAGTGGTTGGAGAGTAATTATCAGACAATAGCCCAAGGCATGTCTTTAAATGCTCTATTCTGACACTGACAAAACTTCCAGTCTGGGGAAAGACTTTTAAAAGAGACTTTTTTTTTTCTTTTTTCTTTTCCTTGTTTTTCTTTTCTTTTTTTTTCTTTTTTTTAATCTAAAAGTAATATATGTGGTTATTTTCTATCGGAAAGCCCAGGTTGAGGGACTAGGCTGGGCTTGGGGGGAGACAGAATACCCACAGTGTCTTTGAGTTCCGGATTCACTACTGAAGGTCTCCACCCCCGTCTTTAATCGGCAACTCAGGCTGACCAAGGAATCTACCTGGAGAGGCCCCAAAGAGGAGAGGGGAGAAGGGAATAGTGCCCCTGAGAGACAACTGGAGTTCTGAGGATTGGGAGAGTGAAGGGAGGTCCAGCTCAACTGGCAGTCCTCCTTCTGGGAATTCAGACCCCAGGGGCTGGAATTCAGATTCCGGCTTCAGTCAGCCACGCCCCTGACAGGATCAGAGTCACCAGGAGAACTAAAGGCTCCATACCTCCTTACACTGGTGGGGGAGCTGCGGGATGGCCAGCGCCACCTGCTGGACAGGGGAGGAAAACCACCAATTCTAAAGGCCTCATAGGAGGGTCTCATTCTCAGGAAAACTCCATACCCTCCCAATGAGACCTGGGCCTCACTACACTGGGAAAATCTGACTAGGGTCGACCATATCTGAGGAGACCCACTCACAAAAAGGTTACATAGAGGCAGAGCAAGAAACAGAAAAAACAAGAGGGGAGAAATTCTGATCAACTAAATAGAACCTAAGTTAGAGGTCTAGAATAAGTTGAACTGAATAACAGAGGCCAGTGAACAAAGCCAACCAACAAGAAAACCACTAGGTAAAAGATAGAAAGCAAGCTCCAAAATAAACTAATCAAGAAAATCAGATGCCCAGACAACTTAAGATAACAAGCCATACCAGGAAACACAAAAACATGGACCAGCCAAAGGAACAAACTAATAGCTCAGCTGAGATACAGGAGTGGAGGCAACTAATGCTAAATAAATTCAATGAAATGAAGGAAGATATAGCAAAGGAGCTGAAGGATATAAAGAAGACACTGGATGACCATAAAGAAGAATTCATAAACTTAAAAAAACAAATGGCAGAACTCATGGGAATGAAGGCCACAATGGAAGAGATGAAAAACACAATGGAGGGACACAACAGTAGATTTGAACAGGCATTAGAAAAGATCAGTGAACTGGAAGACAGGTCATTCGAATTCATACACACAAAAGAACAGATGGTGAAAAAAATGGAAAAATATGAGCAGGGTCTTAGGGAGCTGAGTGACAACATGAAACGCACAAATATATGTGTTATTGGTATCCCAGAAGGAGAAGAGAGGGGAAAAGGGGCAGAAAGAGTAATAGAAGACATATTCACTGAAAATTTCCCAACTCTTATAAAAGACATAAAATTAGAGTTTCAAGAAAATACAACGTACCCCAAATAGAATAGATCCCAATAGACCTACTCCAAGACACTTACTGGTCAGATTGTCCAATGTCAAAGACAAAGAGAGGATTCTAAAAGCAGCAAGAGAAAAGCGATCCATCACATACAAGGGAAGATCAATAAGACTATGTATAGATTTCTCTGCAGAAACCATGGAGGCAAGAAGACAGTGGCATGATATATTTAAGATACTGAAAGAGAAAAACTGCCAACCAAGAATTCTATATCCAGCAAAACTTTCCTTCAAAAATGAGGGAGAGATTAAAACATTTTCAGACAAACAGACACTGAGAGAGTTTGTGAATAAGAGACTGGCACTACAAGAAATACTAAAGGGAGTGCTACAGGCTGATAGGAAAAGACAGGAGAGAGAGAGTTGGAGAAGAGTGCAGAAATGAAGATTATCAGGAAAGGTAAAAGGAGAGGAAAAAATAAGATATGACATATAAATTCCAAAAAACAAAATGGTAGTTGAAAGTACTGCCCTTACAGTAATAACACTAAACATAAATGGATTAAACTCCCCAATAAAAAGACACAGACTGGCAGAATGGATTAAAAAACAGGACCCATCTATATGCTGTCTACAAGAAACTCACTTTAGACACAAGGACAAACATAGACTGAAAGTGAAAGGTTGGAAAAAGATATTTCATGCAAACAACAACCAGAAAAAAGCGGGAGTAGCTATAGTAATATCAGACAAGTTAGACTTCAAAAGCGAAACAATTAAAAGAAACAAAGAAGGACACTATATATTAATAAAAGGGTCAATTCATCAAGAAAACATAACAATCATAAATATTTATGCACCAAGCCAGAATGCCCCAAAATTCATGAGGCAAACACTGCGATCACTGAAAGGAGAAATAGATACCTCTACAATAATAGTTGCAGACTTCAATACACCACTCTCATCAATGGATAGAACATCTAGACAGAGGATGACTAAAGAAACAGAGATGTTGAATTGTACGATAAATGAACTAGACTTGACAGACATTTATAGAACATTACATCCAATAACAGCAGGATACACTTTTTTCTCAAGTGCTCATGGAACATTCTCTAGGATAGACCACATGTTGGGTCACAAAGCAAGTCTCAACAAATTTAAAAATATTGATATTATACAAAACCCTTTCTCAGACCACAATGGAATGAAGTTGGAAATAAATAAAAGGCAGAAGGTCATAAAATTCACAAACAAATGGAGGCTAAACAACACCCTCTTAGAAAACCAGTGGGTAAAGGAAGAAATTACAAGAGAAATTAGTAAATACCTCAAGGCAAATGGCAATGAAAACACAACTTATCAAAACTTATGGGATGCAGCAAAGGCGGTGCTGAGAGGGAAATTTATTGCCCTAAATGCCTATATTAAAAGAGGAGAGAGAGCAAAAATTGAAGAGTTAACTGCTCACCTGGAGGAATTAGAGAAAGAACAGCAAACTAACCCCAAAGCAAGCAGAAGGGAAGAAATAACAAAGATTAGAGCAGAAATAAATGCAATTGAGAACAGGAAAACAATAGAGAGAATCAACAAAACCAGAAGTTGGTTCTTTGAGAAAATCAATAAAATCGATGGACCACTGGTTAGGCTAACAAAAAAAAAAAAAAAAGAGCAGATGCAAATAAATGCAATCAGAAATGGGAAAGGAAATATAACTACCGACCCTGCAGAAATTAAGGAGATAATGAGAAGATACTATGAGCAACTATATGCTAATAAACTAGACAACTTAGATGAAATGGACAACTTCCTAGAAAAGCATAAACAACCAACATTAACTCAAGAAGAAATAGATGACCTCAACAAACCAATCACAAGTAAAGAGATTGAGTCAGTCATCAAAAAGCTCCCAAAAAGGAAAAGCCCAGGACCAGATGGTTTCATATGTGAATTCTACCAAGCATTCAAGAACGAATTAGTACCAATCCTGCTCAAACTCTTCAAAAAAATTGAAGAAGAGGGAAAG
The DNA here is from genome assembly GCF_015220235.1 of Choloepus didactylus. Taxonomy (NCBI): domain Eukaryota; kingdom Metazoa; phylum Chordata; class Mammalia; order Pilosa; family Megalonychidae; genus Choloepus; species Choloepus didactylus. The sequence goes on along the minus strand of NC_051311.1, from coordinate 139,441,547 downwards.
CTAGCTAACTCTTTTTATGAAGCCAACATCACCCTAATACCAAAACCAGACAAAGATACTACAAAAAAAGAAAATTATAGACCAATTTCTTTAATGAATATAGACGCAAAAATCCTCAACAAAATATTTGCAAATTGAATCCAGCAGCACATTAAAAGAATTATACACCACAACCAGGTGGGATTTATTCCAGGTATGCAAGGCTGGTTCAACACAAGAAAATCAATTAATGTAATACACCACATCAATAAATCAAAGCAGAAGAACCACATGATCATCTTGATTGAGGCAGAAAAGGCATCTGACAAAATTCAACATCCTTTCCTGATGAAAACACTTCAAAGGATAGGAATAGAAGGGAACTTTTTCAATATGATAAAGGCAATATATGAAAAACCCACAGCTAACATCACACTCAATGGGGAGAGACTGAAAGCTTTTCCTCTAAGATCAGGAACAAGACAGGGATGCCCACTATCACCATTGCTATTCAACATTGTGCTGGAAGTTCTAGCTAGAGCAATTAGGCAAGAAAAAGAAATAAAAGGCATCCAAATTGGAGAGGAAGAAGTAAAACTTTCACTATTTGCAGATGACATGATTCTGTATGTAGGAAATCCAGAAAAATCTACAGCAAAGCTACTAGAACTAGTCAATGAATACAGCAAAGTAGCAGGCTACAAGATCAACACACAAAAATCTGTAGTGTTCCATACACAAGTAATGTGCAACAAGAGGAGGAAATCAAGAAAAAAATCCCATTTACAATAGCAACCAAAAGAATCAAGTATTTAGGAATAAACTTAACCAAGGACACAGAAGACCTTTACATAGAAAACTATAAGAAACTGCTAAAAGAAATTGAACAAGACCTAAAAAAATGGAAGAACATACCATGTTCATGGATTGGAAGACTAAATATAGTTAAGATGGCAATTTTACCTAAACTGATTTACAGATTCAATGCAATACCAATTCAAATCCCAACAACTTACTTTGCAGAAATAGAAAAACCAGTAACTAAATTTATTTGGAAGCTTAAGTTGCCCTGAATAGCCAAAAATATCTTGAGGAAGAGGAATGAAGTAGGAGGTCTCACACTACCTGATTTTGAAGCATATTACAAAGCTACAGTGCTCAAAACAGCATGGTACTGGCATAAGGACAGATATACTGATCAATGGAATCAAATTGAGTGTTCAGAAGTAGACCCTCACATCTACAGACAACTGATCTTTGATAAGGCAGTGAAGCCAAAGCAACTGGGAAAGAGCAGCCTGTTCAATAAATGGTGTTTGGAGAACTGGATATCCATTTCCAAAAGAATGAAAGAGGGTGTCCGTCTCACACCTTATACCAAAATTAACTCAAAGTGGATCAAAGACCTAAACATTAGCACCAAGACCATAAAACTCTTAGAAGAAAATGTAAGGCAATATCTTAAAGATCTTGTGATAGGAGGTGGTTTCTTAGACTGCACACCCAAGGCATGAGCAACAAAAGAACAAATACACAAATGGGATCTCGTCAAAATTAAACACTTCTGTACATCAAAGGACTTTGTCAGAAAAGTCAAAAGGCAACCTACACAATGGGAGATGATATTTGGAAACCACATATCAGATAAGGGTTTAATATCCCGAATATATAAAGGAATCCTGCATCTCAATAACAGAAAGACAAACAATCCAAATAAAAAATGGGCAAAAGACATGAACAGACATTTTTCTGAAGAGGAAATACAAATGGCTCAAAAACATATGAAAAAATTCTCAACTTCACTGGCTATTAAGGAAATGCAAATGAAAACCACAATGAGATATCATCTCACACCTACCAGAATGGCCATTATCCAAAAAACAGAAAATGACAAGTGCTAGAGAGGATATGGAGAAAGAGGCACACTTATTCATTGTGAAACCACTCTGGAAGACAGTGTGGAGGTTCCTCAGGAAGCTAAATATAGATTTGCCATATGACCCAGCTATTCCATTGCTAGGTATATACTCAGAGGAACTGAAACTTAAGACACAAACAGACATTTGTAAACCAATGTTTATTGCAGCATTATTCACAATTGCCAAGAGATGGAAACAGCCCAAATGCCCATCAAAGGATGAGTGGATAAACAAACTGTGGTATATACACATGATGGAATATTATGCAGCTGTAAGACAGAACAAAGACATGGATCATGTAATAATGTGGATGAACCTTGAGGACATTATGTTGAGTGAAGTTAGCCAGAAACAAAAGGACAGATTCTGTATGGTCTCACTAATATGAACAGACATTAATGAACAAACTTTGGGAGTTAAAAGCTGACAACACAGGCGACCAGGAGATAGAAAGAGGGCAGAGATCAGCCATTTGATGCTGAAGGACTACAGAATGTTTAGGATTGATGGCATAGATCCAGAAATAGATAGTATAATACTGTGTGATGGTAGCACAGTATTGTAAGTACACTGAACAAAGATGTCTGTGAGTAAAGCTGAAAGAGGTGGGATAGGAGAATGAATGACACTAGAGGTAAAGATAGATGATAAAGACAGGGACTGTATAACGTGGCAAAAACTGGAGTGGCCAATGACTGTTACTAAATATACAAATATAAAAATGTTTTTGCATGTGGGAAAGCAAATGAATGTCAACCATGTAGAGAGTTGAAAAGGGGATGGTATTCAGGAAAAAACATAATCAAAGCAAACTGGAGTCTATGGTCAACAGTAACATTGTAATGTACCTCCATTAAATGTAACAAAGGCAATATGCCAATGCTAAATGTATATGAGAGGGAGATATAGGGGAGGAATATGGGATTCTTGGTAGCGGTGATATTTGCTGTCCTTACTAGTATATTGTATTGTATGACATGTTATTTTTCTTTTTATCATTTTTTTCTTATTGCTAAAAAAAAAACAATTTTTCTTGTAGTAATCAGTATGCTCAAGTGCTGATTGTCGTGATAAATGTACAACTTTATGATGATACCGTGAACAACTGATTGTACACTGTGGATAAATGTATGGTATGTGAATATAACTCTATAAAATTGTAGGAAAATATATATATAGGAGTAAAAGTGTTGGAGAAAACATGGTGAGAGGGATGATGCCTCACCAATATGGACTAACTACAATGTGTAAACTCAGAATTGAATCTTAGAACATAGCCTAACGTGGACATAATAATTGTAATAGCCCCTAGATTGTAAGCTCTTACAGCAGTTAACTCTATCCCTGAATTGTAATGCCTATCTCTAAACTTTGAGATGCTGATCCCCTAGCGTATAACCTGATTGGTCTCTGGAACAATGCATATCTCTGAGACACCTGAAACTCAGAGCTAGAGCTTGGCAGATAGGAATGTCAGTATTAGTGCATATAGCCACTGTCAAAAAAAAAAAAAAAAAAAAAAGCTGAAAAAGAGCCCAGACTTCAATTAGTGATATGAATGAAGCAGGTCTGGTTAAGACCAGGGCAAGCCAGGCCAAAGGGTAAAGGTTGAAACTGATTGTGTCTTAAAACTTCACCTTCCATATGAGACCAAGGGAAGAGATATCTATTTGGTACAGGTTCTAAATTTTCTAAATGGTACAACTCTACAGTCGATTTGTTCAAACACCACAATTGCATGGAACTTTGAATAGGAAGTGAGATATGGTAGGTTAGTATAGGCTGGAGTGAAATAGTGACACATCCCAGAGTAATTTGGGCAGATAATAAAAAATATATTGGCAGCCTCCCCCTCCCCAGCCCCGAGGATCTGGGGGAAGGTGCGGATGTGTTGGACATCCTCACCTGGACTGGTGTTGATGTTGTCACAAACATTGGGACTGGCAGTTTGATGTGCTGAGCCCTCGAGCATGGGACTTGTCCTTATGAAGCTTGTTACCGCAAAGGAGAGTCTAAACTTGCATGTAATTGTGCCTAAGAGTCTCCCCCTGAATACCTCTTTGTTGCTCAGATGTGGCCTTCTCTCTCTCTAACTGAGCCATCTAGACAGGTGAACTCGCTGCCCTCCCTGCTATGTGGGACCCGACTCCCAGGGTTGTTAATCTCCCTGGCAATGCAGAATATGACTCCTGGGGATGAATGTGGACCCAGCATCATGGGACTGAGAGTATTTTCTTGACCAAAAGGGGGATGCAAAATGAGACGAAATAGTTTCAGTGGCTGAGAGATTTCAAATGGAGTCAAGAGGTCACTCTGGTGGACATTCTTGTGCACTATATAGATAACACGTCTTAGGTTTTAATGTATTAGAATAGCTAGAAGTAAATATCTGAAACTACCAGACTCCAACCCAGCAGTCTGGACTCCTGAAGACAATTATATAATAATGTAGATTACAAGGGGTTGACAGTGTGATTGTGAAGACCTTGTGGATCACACCCCCTTTATCTAGTGTATGGATGAGTAGAAAAATGGGGATAAAAACTAAAGGACAAATGGGGTGGGATGGGGGGATGATTTGGGTGTTTTTTTCACTTATATTTTTTATTCCTGTTCTGGTTCTTTCTGATGTAAGGAAAATGTTCAGAGATGGATTGTGGCGATGATTGCATAACTATGTTATCATACTGTGGACAGTGGATTGTGTGCCGTGGATGATTGTATGGTGTGTGAATGTATTTCAATAAAACTGAACTTAATAAAAAAAAAAACAAAAAACAAAAACCAAAACCTCATGGTAACACACTTGGGATAAAGAACTAACTCATTATTATGACCACAAGGCCCTATATGATAGACTTTATGACGAGCTTTGTCAGTCCCATCTCATCAGCACCTCTCCCCATCATTCTCTACCCTCCAGCCCACTGGCTCCTATCATCCTCAGTAGAATCTTCCTGGAAAATCCCTTCACCCCTAACCAAACCATATTATTCTTTCATGGCACAATTATTTGAGATTCTTGTTTTATATAGTCAGTGGTTTGCAGTTATTCTATTCTTTGCTCTTAATTCCTTCTTGTGTCTTAAACTATTTAGGAACATGTTTCTCTGAAATACATTCTTTAGATTTTTCTAATGAGGATCTGTTGGTGGTGACTTCTTTTAATTTTGTCTGATATTTTGCCCTAACTCTTGTGTGATATTTCTGCTGGTTAGAGAATTTTAGATTGGCAGTTATTTTCTTTCAGCCCATTGAATATAAGAGTCTACTTTGTTTTAGCTTTCATTATTTCTGTTGAGAAATCAGCTGCCAGTCCATCACTCTTTTGAAAATAACCCTTCTTTTTTCTTTTTTTTTTTTTTTTCCACTCTGCTGCTATTAAGATTTTTCATTTTGCCTTTATTTTTATCCATTTGTGGTGGTTTGGGCTTCTTGAATTAGTTTTAGAAAATTCTCAGTTATTATCTGTTTAAAATTACCTCCTCCCATTCTTCCTTTTCTGTTTCTAGAACTCCAGTTAAACCTATATTAGGCCTTCTCAGCCTACTCTTCCATGATTCTTTGCTTTCCTGATGTTTTCCATTTCTGCCCTCTGTGCTTCATTCTAGAGAGTTCCTTCTGATCTGTATTACATTTCATTCATTCTTTCTTTTTCTGTGTCTAAACAACTGTTAAATCCCTCCTTTAACTTTTACATTTCTGTCTTTTTTTCATTTCTAAATGCTTTACTTTATTTTGTTTCAAACCTGTAGGTCATTTTTTATAGTTTTCTATTTCTGGAAGATATTTTTAAACTTTTTTTTCTTTAAATGTAATGAATGTAATTGTTTCATAACACTCTCTGATCATTCAAAAATCTTGTGTCTTTGCAGGTCTGCTTCTCTTATATGTTTTTTCCCACTGGTTCTCATTCATAGAGTGAGACCATTTTTTGTCATAATTCTTGGATATTATTGTGTGCCCCTAATTTTCTTTAAAAACTTATTTGTAGGAAAATTTAGGGTCTATGATAAAAGTGACTTACTCTAGAACAAATTTGTAAGAACTTAGGAAAACTACAAGTCAGGACCATAGCAAACTAAGTTCATGGCTTGAGATTTTGGGACAACCAAAACGAGAACTATGTGAGTGCTAGCCTATAGACACATGCTCCCAGGGACATGCCCATTAATCACTCCCCATTTTACCCCCCAGCCCTTTCCTGTGACAGTAATTTAACCGTCCATTCATACCTGTAGGATGGAAGTGGGTAGAGTCTACTTTGGTTTGCTCAGACCTTGAGGGTGTGACTCTTTGGGGTTCACACTTAATTAAGGGAGGGTCTCCTATTAATGTTTCCATTTTGGGTGAGCCCTAGGCCTATAATTCTATCCCTTTTGCTCCAAGAGACTTTTCCAAACTGAAGTGGTTTTGCTGTTGAATTGTTTTTGCAGGAGAATTAATCCAAATAACGTGGCCTGCCATTGACAGAAATGGGTGTCTTTTAATTATACTAGAAATTGTTGGCTTGGAGTTCATACTCTTAACTAGACTATAATTTTATTATTTGTTTATTGCCTAACTCCCTCATTAGAAAATGAGTTTCACTTTATTTAACATCATTTAAATAACACTATGTACTAGACACAGTTCTGCTTTATTAATATTAACTTGTTTAATCATCCCCAAAAGTCCTATGAATAGGCCCTATTATTGAGACACTAAGAGCTTAAGTTATTTAGCTAAGGTCACCCACATAAGGATCAGAGCCAGAATTTGACTCCAAGAAGACAGGCTTCAGAATCCAGGACCTAGTTATATACTCTATACCACCATGAGGGCTAGGAAATATCAATAATGACTCTTCAGGGCCTAGCATGGTACCCAAAAAATAATAATCACTCAATATTGTTGAATGAGTGACCATAGGATGTGTAAATGTGAATGTCCTATTGATGACGATATGACTGTAAAAAGAAATATAATGAACATGTCGATGAAATAAAATTTAAGAACATTGTTATATGTAATAATGGCCAGATTTTATTTTAATTGTGATAGGTGAGGACAGCAAATAGGTCTAATTATCTGATGAACTTTTTTGTTGTTACAAAATTGGAAGGACACTATCAAGTTGTAACACCTTTGCAGGAGATGGAGGTAGGTGGTAGGTTAGGGGTGGGAAAGAATAATGAAATGCCATAGGGCTGGTGCTTAGATTTTTATTAGGTATTGTACTTATGGAATAATGGAATGATCCAGAGGACATGAAATCTTGGAACAGTACTCTACAAGACATCTTGACTTGGGAGACAAGGATAATTCAATTTTGTTGTTTGTTAGAAAATCATTGATGTAAATAAAAGTCATGTGTTGTCATCTAAGGTAATATTCTCTGGCTGGTCACCTAGCCCCAGGACAGGGCTGGGGTAGAACAACTCCTCTAGAAGGTGTCCTGTTAGCTGCCGTTGTTAATTTTCCTTTTCAAAGGGTTGATTCAGTTATGCTTGGTTCACCAGGTTAAAGATTGCTCTATTTTTTCTTTTGCGTTTTGTTAGTCTGTCAGCTCATTACATCATATGCTTACAGGTCGGAAGTGATAGAAGGTGATGGAAGGGTAACACAGGTGCAAGAAATGACTCTTTTAGTTTCATCACCTGTATCAAAGCCTATGTCAAACTTAAGGAAACAGCTGCTTTCACAAGCCATAGGCTCTTAGGGGAGGCACAGCAAAGTTTTGGGAGATCAGCTCTGCTCGGTGCCAACACAGTTAAATCTCACACTGTATACTCTCCCTTGGTGAATGTGCAAGTTTATGCATTTGATGTAATTTTATTCATATCATAGGAGAAGTTGCTTCAGCTGCAGCTGTAACTCCTTTATAATAATAGTATATTTGGAATTTTTATTATGGACTTTTCACTTTTAATGCCCAGAGCTATCCTGAGTGATAGGTACTACAATTTCATCTTACAAAGTTGAAGCTATTTGCTCAAAGTCACAGGACCATGAGAGGTGGAGCTGCTTTGATTCCATTTGAGTGACTCCCTAGTACAGCGTTCTTCTAATATTGCTATTTAAATCTCATATTGCCATTTAGTTACTCATTAGATCCATGAAATTGTGGGTGTCAAGACCAGCACATCAAAAGGTATAGTCATATTTTTTAAGTTCTAAATTTTCCCACTTAAAGCAATGCTAAATCTTATATGGTTGCTTAAGTAATAAAGTCCTATGGAGTCACAGAGCGCTCAAAATAAAGCTCAAATTAACTCTGGGATCTGGAATTATATACATTTCTTGTGAAAAGCCTTAATAGTTGGTTTCACTTACTACGTATGAAGCTTTGGGAAAATTACTTAATATCTTTAGGCTCCAGTTTCCTTGTGTGTAGAGTGGGGATAATACTGCCTACTTCTCTGGGTGATTGCACGGATTAAAGTAGACAATACATTTGTTAAAGTCTCTAGCACAGAACCTGACTTATAATAGGTACTCAGTAAATGTTAGTTTCTCCTTGACTAATTTCTTTCATTGGTTGTGTGGGAAAATTACGTGAACAGACTCTACAAATCAATCAATTCCAAGTGCTTTTCGAAAGTAATGTTAGAGAGTCTTAGAGGTCACTGTCGTCGTTATTGGTTGGGGCGAGTTTTTTTCCTTTCCCCCAAGAACATAATGTTGAGATTTACTGGAGAATATTTAATATACAACAATTTGCTATGATTATAACTTTTTTCAGGAACATACTTAATGATTAAATCAAATCAAGCAGAAGTTTTTTGAGTGTGATTCAAGAATGTTCTTTATCCTTTCAGCACCCAAATTGCATTATCTGCAGTTAAAGGAGGAAGTGTACTCTGTTAAGCTTGAAAGCAATGTTACAAGAAAAGGATTAACAAATTCTAAGACAAAATCCTTAGAAGTGAGGTCACTACCAGACTGTGGATAGGCCACAAGCCACGGAGTGCATTTATTATATCCTGCTCCATTAGGTCCTGGAATCTTAATATATAACTCGCATCACTGGGTCCTCCCAGAAAAAGGATGGACAAAACAAGAGCATCCTGTCTCCGCTATTTTAGACAACATGGCACTAGTTCTTCTTTTCAAAAATTACTTCTTATTTTATTAGAGTAATATGTACACCTAGTTTAAAAAGCAAATGATATTAGAAAGCTTGTAACAAATTATAGGAGTTCCTTACATCATTCCTTCCCCCAGTTCCCTTCTCCAAAGGAACCACTTCCTACAATTTTGGCTCTATCTTCTTGGCATTTACACATCTCCATATTTCTAAATAATATGTGTGTTGTGCTCTCTTTGGATTTATCAATATTAATCATTCTCTATTAACTTCCTGTTATGGTATTTGAGGATTTAGTTCTCTTATACCACCATGCCTTCTGTTTCCCCTCTCCTGTTCTCCCCCTAGTTACTTTACAATTTCTGTTTAAATGACTATTCTGGTGTTTGTTTTTGTGCCTTTGCAAGTATTGTTCAGGCTAGACATTATAGTGTGCAGATGACTATATTTTTCATGCCTTTTATATATTCCAATGGCTTCTGGGTACACTTTTCTACAAGTTCAATCACATCAGTAACCTATTTGTTCCATTTGGTTTTTCTTGGAAAAACATCCTTCCTGGATACCTCCCTTTTTCTTCAGTATGGACTGATTGCTCTCTAGCCTCCGGCCAGCCTTTTGCTGGGAATTTGCCTTTCTCTTCAGCTGGATTCCCTAGTTCCTGAATTTCTAGTCTCTCTCTTTTTGGTCCATGTGTTTGTCTTGGTGGAGCACGTGGTCCAGGTGGAGCAGCAGCAGGAGGTATGGTGGTAGCGTGTCTGTCTCTTTAGTGACCCAGCTCTAGACTGGTGGGCCTCCATGCCCGGCACACAGTTATCTCTTGGGGTCTCCTGTTACTCTGATTCTGGAGATTTCCTTTGCCTCCCTCCTAGTTTGGAGTTCCTTTTCTGTATTCTATATCTAACTACTTCCTGGATGTTTCAGTTTCCTGGGCTGCTAAAACAAATACCATGCAATAGTTTGGCTTAAGCAAGGGGAATTTATTGCCCTACGGTTTTGAGGCTAGGAGAGGTACAAAATCAAGGTGTCCACAAGGCGATGCTTTCTTCCAGAAGACGGTGGTGTTCTGGGACTGGCTGCTGGTGATCCTTGGTTTCTGGCTTTTCTGTCACATGGCAATGCTCCTGTCTTCTTTGGGTTCTGTTGACTTCCAGCTTCTTCCTTTGGCTTTCTCTCCGTGTGTCTGAATTTCTTCTGCTTATAAGGGACTCCAGTCATAGGATTAAGACCATCCTGATTCATTTGGACCACACCTTGACTGAAGTATCCTCATAAAAATGTCCTATTCACAATGGGTTCACACCCACAGGAATGGATTAAGATTACGAACACATTTTTCTGGGGTACATAGCTCCAAACTGCCATACTGGCTTACCCCCTCTAGTAGCTTTCTCTACCTTGCTTTCTAGGTCATTTTCTCAGACCTACTACTTTCGTTAAGGTCAATCTTCTGTGTAATCTATAAACTACTACTTAATTTCACTCACTATTTTTAATTCAATTTTATTGAGATATATTCACATACCATACAGTCATCCAAAGTGTTCAATCAGTTGTTAACAGTACCATCATCACCCCAGACTATCTTTTGAACATTTTCCTTGTACTGGAAAAACTGAAAATAAGAATAAAAAATAAAAATGAAAAAGAACACTAAATCATCCCCCTCTCACCCTATTTTTCATTTAGTTTTTTTCCCCATTTTTCTACTCATCTATCCATACACTGGATAAAGGGAGTGTGATCCACAAGGTTTTCACAATCACACTGTCACCCCTTGTAAGCTACATTGCTATACAATAGTCTGCAAGAGTCAAGGCTACTGGGTTGCATTTGATACTTTCAGATATTTACTTCTAGCTATTCCAGTACCTTAAAACCTAAAAAGGGTTGTCCATATAGTGCATTAGAATGCCCACCAGAGTGACCTCTCGACTCCATTGGGAATCTCTCAGCCACTGAAACTTTATTTTGTTTCATTTTGCATCCCCATTTTAATCAAGAAGATGTTCTCAATCCCACAATGTCGGGTCCAGATTTATCCCCAGGAGTCATATCCCATGTTGCCAGGGAGATTTACACCCCTGGGAGTGAGATCCCATGTAGGGCGGAGGGCAATGAGTTCACCTGCTGAGTTGGCTTAGCTAGAGAGAGAGGGCCACATCTGAGCAACAAAGAGGTACTCGGGGAGACTCTTAGGCACTATAATAAGCAGGTTTAGCCTCTCCTTTGCAGTAACAAAGGGCAAGTCCTGTGATAGAAGGCTCAGCACATCAAACCACCAGTCCTCAATATTTGTGAGAACTTCAGCAACAATCCAGGTGAGGAAACCCAACACCTCTGCATTTTTCCCCAGCTCCTCAGGGGGACCCTGCATATATATTTTTATCCTCTGTCCAAATTACTTTGAGATGTGTTGCTCTTTCACACTAACATATGCAAGCCTACCAGTCTCACTTCCTAGTAGAAGTTCCATGTAATTATGGTATTTGAACAAACTGTACAAGTTAAATTGTTCAGGAAATACAGATCTCACTCACTATTTTTAAAAATTTATATTTGTTTTAGTCATTTCTCCATGTTTTTATCATATCATAACTTTTATTCTTTTCAAGTACTTTGTGTTCTTTTATCTCTTTAATCATTTTGATATATTTATCTTCCAATGTATTAGATTATTGTTCCAATAACTTCAGTTCAATGCAGGCCAGTTCTACTATTTACTGCATCTGTTTATTCTTGCTCATTTTAGTTCTTTTTCTCACTTATTTTAATTGCGAGCTTATCTTCAGTGGAGCTTATTTTTCTTGTGGGAATTTCTTTGGTGTGGATTTTTAAGTATTCCTCCCTAGCAATTTGCATTTGTTTCTGCCAGAACACAGAAATATCATCAGATCAGGGATAAATCTTGTGTTTCTCCACTTGGGCTTTCTCCTACAAAATATATGGTATATATGGACTTTATACCTATGCAAGTTTTAAGGTTTATTTCATAGGAGGAAGAGTTTTTATTTTTTTTTTTTAACTCATCTACTCCCTTTACAGCGGGTACAGTTTCTAGTCTTCATTTACCGAGGTCACAGTTCTCTTTGAAGGTCCTGGCTTTATGCAGCGTGCTCAGTTCCAGTTTTATACTTCGTACAAACTGAAGTCTCATCTATTCAAAACTAAGCTCATAGTTGTTACTGGGTTCAGAACTGCCTCTCACCCCACCCTGCTGCAGAGTCAACATAACTATCTCCCATTCTGAATTTCAGTTCCCACTGGGATCTGGAGTTTTGCTTTCTTTCTTGTTAAACATTTTGAAAATCTAGGGTAGGATTGTGGGAAGATGGTGGAGTAGGAGTCTCCAGAAATCAGCCCCTCCTACTAACAGGCAGGAACTGTCCGAATCAATTATTTCAAAACTCCTGAGTCTAGTATAACACTGCACAGCATTTGTGGAAGAGCAGGAGGAAAACGCTGGTAAATTACGGTAAATACCAGTAAATTGCTCTCTGAGGGGAGGTTACCATTGCCCATCCCCCACTCATGTGGCAGGCAGCAGTGGGGTCTGGCCCTGGCATAATTTACTGGTGTCAGAAGGGGACATAAAAATCCATTCCCCAAGATTTGGGAATGAGGGATGGGGGGATTGGGAGGATTTGGCAGCACAGTCTGATTGTGGATCACTGCCTTTGATTAGCAACTTCGGATCACTGGGAGCCCAGCTCTGACAGAGGCAACCCACCGCAGACCGAGGCAGCAGAGGAGACTTCAAGGGGGTTCACATCTCAGAGCCGCAGAGGACGGCTGTAGGCTGCGTTTGCTGGGCAGGTCCTGAGTCACGAAAGTGCAGCTTTGGGAAGCCGTGACACTCAAGAAAATCTGTCATATCACTAGCTGGATATAAACTGAAGAAAGAGACATCTCAGGCAATCAATCCCAGAGTTAACATTTTAGAACATTAAAATGTACAGTGTGCAACTAAAGATTATATGACAACCAAAGAAATAGTAAATGATGGCCCATCCAAAGGAAGAGATAAAAATCCAGAAAATATCAATGAAGAAGACCAAACTGTGGACGTCCCAGACAGAGACTTTAAAAAAATTATCTCAATATGTTTGAGGAGATGAAGGAAAATACTGAGAAAGAGCTAAAGGATATCAGAAAAACAATGAATGAACAACATGAGAATCTCAATAAAGACATGGAAATTTTAAAAAGGAACCAAACAGAAATATTGAAGTCAAAGACCAAAATAATTGAAATGAAAAATTCCCAGGAGGGTTTCAACAGCAGATTGGAGCTGGCAGAAGAATCAGTGAACTCGAAGACAAGACAATTGAAATGAGTCAGATTGAGGAACAGAAAGAACAAAAAGAAATATAAAAAGTGAAAATATCTACAAGACCTCTGGGTCACCATCAGGTGATTGGTGCATAATGTGTACCAATATACACATTATGGAACTCTCAGGGGGAGAATAAAGAAAGGGGAAGAAGGAATATTCAAAGAAATAATGACAGAAAACTTACCAATCCAAGCAAAAGATATGAACATTTATTGGGCACATCCAAGAAGCGCAGAGAACACCAAACAGGATAAACTTAAAGAAAATAAACAAAGTCCTTCGGTGAAGGTAACCGTTTGGGTCATTATAAATGCCATTACTCTTGTATTGTATTGTTGGTATGCATCTCCACTTCTTACTTCCTCCAAGTACTAAAATGCAAACACGTAAAAAGTAATGATAAATCTATGGTTTTGGATATACGATATACAAAGATATAATTTAAGTACAAACAAGATTGGGGGAGAGAGGTTTATGAAAAGTGTATGTGTATACTATTGAAGTCAAGTTCATATCAAATCAAATATGAGAGTTATATATTTAGGATGTTAAATTTTAACCCCATGGTAACCACAGGGAAAATAGATGAAAATTATATCCAGATAGAAATAAGAAGGGACTCAATATGATGCAATTCAAAAAGTCAAGTAAATATGAAAGTAGGCATCAGTAGAAAAATTGAGGAACAAAACAGGTGTAAGACTTACAAAGATTAAATAGCAAAATGGCAGAAGAAAGTCCTGCATTATCAGTAGTGACTTTAAATGTAAATGGAGTAAACTCTCCAGACAAAAGGCAGATATTGGCAGAATGGATAAAAAGAGCATGACCAAGTATATACAAGAGACTCACCTAAAATTCAAAGATATACGTAGGTTGAAAGGAACCACATGAGTGGTAACCAAAATAGACCTGGGATAGCTATACTAATATCAGATAAAATAGGCTTTAAGTGAAAAGTTCTTATGAGGGACAAAGATGGTCATTATATACTGATAAAGGGGTCAATATTCAACAAGAAGCCATAACTTAATAATTATAAAAATATACATACCTAACAGCAGAGCCCCAAAATATATAAAGCAGATACTGACAGATTTGAAGGGAGAAATAGATCATTCTATATTAATAGTAGGAGATTTTAACACACCACTTTCAATAATGGATAAAATATCTAGACAGAAGATCAATAAGGAAGTGCAAGACTTGAACAACACTTTCAACCAACTAGATCTGACAGACATGTATAGAACACTTCATCCAACAAGAACAGAATATACATTCTTCTCAAGTGCACATGAATCATTCTCCACATTCTCCAGAATAGACCATATCATAGGCTAAAAAAAAAAAGTCTCAATAAATTAAAAATATTGAAATCATGGAATGTATCTTCTCAGGCCATAATGGGATGAAGTTAGAAATCAATAACTGAGGAAAAATGGAGAATTCACAAATATGTGGAAATTAAACAAACAATGGGTTAAAGAGGAAATCACAAGGGAAATTAGGAAATATCTTGAAGTGAATGAAAATGAAAATACAACATACCAAACTTATGGGATGCAGCAAAGGCATTGCTGAGAGGGAAATTTATAGCTCTAAATTCTTACATTAAAAAAAGAAGAAAGATTTCAAATCAGAGACCTAACCTGAAAGCTAGAAGTAGAAAAAGAGGCACGAACAAAACCCCAATGTTAGTACAAGGAAGTAAATAACAAAGATTAGAGTGGAGATAAATGAAATAGAGTAAATATAAAACAACGGAGAGAGTTAAAAAAAAAGTTGGTTCTTTGAAAAGATCAATATAATTGATGAGCCTTTAGATAGGTGGATGAAGAAAGAAATAAGAGAGAAGACACAAATGACCAAAATCAGAAATGAAAAGGGGACATTACTCCCAACAGCACTGAAATGAAAAAGTCCATTAAGAGGATACCATGAACAACTGTATGCCAAAAAAATTAGATAACCTAGATGAAATGGAAAAATTCCTACAAACACACAAAAACTACTTACTCTGACTCAAGAAGAAATAGATCTCAGCAAACCTATAACTAGTAAAGAAATTAAATCAGTAAACAAAAACCTCCCAACAAAGAAAAATCCTAGGGAAAAAACCTCCCAACCAAGGCCAGACAGTTTCACAGGGAAATTTTACCAAACATTCCAAGAAGAATTAAAACAAATTCTGCTCAAACTCTTCCAAAATATTGAAGAGGAGAGAACACTCCCTAATGCATTCTATGAGGCCAACATCCTCATACCAAAGTCAGATACAGATACCATGAGAAAAAAAAAAATTACAGACCAATATCTCTTATGAATATAGATGCAAAAATCCTCAACAAAATTTTATCAAACTGAATCCAGCAGCACATTCAAAGAATTATACACCATGGTCAAGTGGGATTTAGCCCAGGTATGCAAGGGTGGTTTAACATAAGAAAATCAATTAATGTAATACACCACATTAACAGAATGAAGGTTAAAAAAACTCCACCAAAAAACAGATGATCATCTCAGTTGATGCAGAAAGGCATTTGACAAAATCCAGCATCCCTTCTTTATAAAAACACTCAGAACACTAGGAATGGAATGAAACTTCCTCAACATGATTATACTTAAAAGTGAAAGACTGAAAGCTCTCCCTTTAAGATGAGGAACAAGACAAGGATGGCACCGCCACATTATACAGGAAGTTTTAGCCAGAGCAATTAGGCAAGAAAAAGAAATAAAAAGCATCCAAATTGGAAAGGAAGAAGTAAAACTTTCCCTATATGCAGACGATATTCTCCTACATACAGAAAATCCTGAAAAATCCACAACAAAGCTCCTAGAGCCAAGAAATGAATTCAGCAAGTTGGTGAGGTACAAGATCAACACCCCAAAATCATTAGTGTATCTGTTGATACACTGGTGTATTGATGCATTAGTGTATCTATTGATATACACTATTGTGAATGAAAATCAGAAGAAATCAAGAAAAAAATTCCATTCAAAATAGCAATTAAAAAAATCAAACACCTAGTCATAAATCTAACAAAGGATGTAAAAGACTTGTGCTCAGAAATCTAAGAAATCAAAGACCAAAATAAATAGAAGAACATTTGTGTTCATGGATTGGAAGACTAAATATCATTAAGATGTTAATTCTACCCCAGGTGATTTAGAGATTCAACACAATCCCAATAAAAATTCCTATAACCTTCTTTGCAGAAATGGAAAAGCCAATCATCAAATTCATTTGGAAAGGTAAGGGGTCCTGAATAGCCAATGCCATCTTGAAAAAGAAGAACAAAGTCAGAAGACTCACATTTTACAATCTTAAAACTTATTACAAAGCCACGTAATCAAAATACCATGACACTGGACAAGGACAGACAAATAGACCAATGGATTTGAATTAAGAGTTCAGAAATCAACCCTCACATTTATGGCCAACAGATTTTTGACAAGGTGGCAACGACCACTCAATTGGGAAAGAATAGTCTCCTCAACAAAGGGTGCTGGGAAAACTGGACATCCATATGCAAAAGAATGAAGGAAGACCCTTATCTAATACCATGTACAAGAATCAATTCAAAATGGATCAAAGACCTAAATATAAGAACTAAACTATCAAAATCCTAGAAGAAAATGTAGGGAATCATCTTCAGGACCTTGTGTTAGGCAATGGCTTCTTAGACTTCACACCCAAAGCACAAGCAACTAAAGAAAAAATAGATAAATGGAAGCTCATCATACTTAAAAACTTGTGTCTCAAAGGAATTTATCATGAAAGTAAAACAACCTACACAAGAGGAGAAAATATTTGGAAATTACATATCTGATAAGGGTTTAAATCCAGAATCCATAAAGAAATCCTATAACTCAACAACAAAAAGATAAACAAACCCAATTTAAAAATGGCAAAAGATTTGAATAGACATTTTTCCAAAGAAGATATCCATATGGCCAAAAGCACATGAAAAGATGCTCAGCATCATTAGCCATTACAAATCAAAGGTAATGCAAATCAAAACCACAAGATACCATTTCACACCCACTAGAATGGCTACTGTTAAAAAAACAGAAAATTACAAGTATTGGGTGGAGAAATAGAAACACTTATTCGTTGCTGGTGCGAATGTAGAATGGTGCAGCTGCTGTGGAAGACAGTTTGGCATTTCCTTAGAGTTAAGTATAGAATTGCCATATGATCCAGCAATCTCACTTCTAGATACATACCCAAAAGAATTGAAAGCAGGGACTTGAACAGATATTTGCACACTCATGTTTTAGTGACATTATTTCACAATTGCCAAAAGATGGAAGCAACCCAAGTGTCCATTAACTGATGAATGGGTAAACCAACTGTGGTATATACATACAATGGAACATTATTCATCCATAAAAAGGAATGAAGTTCTGATACATGCGACAACAAGGATGAAACATGAAGACATGTTGAATGAAATAAGCCAGGCACAAAAGGACAAATATTGTATGATCTCACTGATATGAAATAATTAGAATAAGCAAACTCATATAGAATATAGGATAACAGAGGGCAGGGTGTGGGTAGAGAATAGGGAATTAAGGATTAACATGTACAAAGTTTTCCATTTTGGACAAAGGAAAAGTTTTGGTAATGGATGGTGGTGATGGTATTACAACATGGTAATGTAATTAACAGCACTGTATTATATATTTGAATGTGGTTAAAAGGGGGAAATTTTAGGTCTTATATATGTTACTAGAATAAAAATTAACACACAAAAAAATCCATGGAATTGTAGGATACAAACAGTGAACGCTAAGTGAAATTATGACTATAGTTAATAGTATTATTATAAAAATATTTTTTATTGAGTTGTAACAAATGTACCACACCAATGCAAAGGGTTAATAATGGAGTGGTATGTGGGAACCCATTATTTTACACATGATTTTTCTGTAAATACACTACTTTTCTAATTAAAAACAATTAAGTATATTTCAGATAGCATCCTCCATGTCGAGCAATGCTACTTCTAGCACATGGAGACATGAACTAAAATGTTCATTGAAGCTTTGTTTTCAATAGGAAACAATCTAAGTACCTACCAGCAGAAAGAATAAATAAGGTATGTTTGAACAGTTAAAATGGATGAAGTAGATCTAACTATATCAACATGATGCATTTCAAAATCATCTCCTGAGGACAAAAAGGTAAGTTGTAGAAAGACAGTATCGAGTATGATACCATTTTCATAAAGCATGGTATGCATTGAACTTACGTAAGGAGAGTATAAAAATGTGCCAAGGAATGAGGAAGAAGACAGGAGAATGGGATCAAGGGCTTTAACTGATCCTGAATTTTTAAATTGTGTTAATATAATGCAGTAAGGCAGACGTGAAGATTTTAAAGAGCTGAGCGACGGGGTCCTGGGCATGTTCATCAGGGACCTTGGCCATGGGCAATATGTCACATGCTAGCTAGTTTCAGCAGAAGGGGATTTATTACAAGGCATTGGGTAGCTTACTGAAGTGTAGGAATGATTTGGATTGTTGACAGTATTGGAAGCCAGACGGTGGATGAGATTGCCCGGGGAGGAGGAGAGAAGCAGCCTTGGAGGGTGCCTCGAGGGACTCGGGCTGCTGTTGTAGAGGAAGGAGCGATAGGTGGAGGAGTTTGAGCAGAGGATGGAGAAGGGGGTGTCCTCACAGCAGCCAAGAAAGAGGGGTTAGGGAGTGGTCAACTGTTTCAGCTACTACGAAGCTAAATGTGGTGGTTTGAAGCTATGTGTACCTTAGAAAAAACATGTTCTGAAATCCAATCCATTCCTGTGGGTGTGAACCCATTGTAAGTAGGAGATTAGATGAGGCTACTTCAGTAAAGGCGTGACCCACCTCATGCAGGATGGGTCTTAAGAGAGACCGGTATCATGAGAGGGAGAGAGGGAGAGAGGGAGAGAGAGGGAACGCACCACAGAAGCAAGAAGCTTTGTCAATGAAACACGGAAGAGAAGGGAGAGACCAGCAGATGCTGCCATGTGCCTTGCCATGTGGCAGAGGAACCAAGGATCGCTGGTAGCCGCCTTTGGCAAGGCAGCGTCGACTAGATGATGCCTTGATTTGGACTTTTTCCCAGTCTCAGACCATAAGCAAATAAATTCCCATTGTTTAAGCTGCACTGTTTCATGGTATTTGCTCTGAGCAGCCTAGGAAACTAAAACGCCAAGTAAGCAAAACCTGAAGCCACGAGGAGGCCGTTAATGACTCTGGGAAGGGCACCTGCAACAGAGTGTGAGCACAGAAGCCCATCACGGTGGGTGTAGGGTGTGTGTGACGGGCTCCATCTCTGCTCCCACCCGGTCTGCGCTCAGCGATAACCCTGTGAGATTGCTGGGTCAAGCAGGCAGGCAGTATTTTTCACGTTTCAAAGCTTCCAACCTGAGTCTCAGAGATGTTAAAAGCCTTGATCTGTGACTGAGCCAGGCCTTGTGATGCTAAACCAGTGCTCTGGTAGGGATACCCCACTGCTTTCTACTATAGCGTGCTGTTGATAACAGCTGTGGCTCAGCTTCAAAAGCTCCTTGGGCAGTTAACTGCTAAAATTCCCATAGCTCCCTTATTTGCTACTTTACCGGCAAGCAATGGTGCCTTACAACTGCTAAAAAGGATACTGATGGTCCAGGTAGTCTCATAAAAATTTCCATAAGCTGTTGATTTTTTAAAAAGCATTTGCATGCATACTCTGTGCCCCAAATGCTATGCTGAGTGATTTACATAGATTATCCTATTTAAGCCTCACAATAATTTCATAAAATAGGAGCTGGTATTAGTTAATTTTAATGACAAGGAAATTGAAGCTTAAGAAGTAAAGTGACTTTCCCTAAATGACACTGTTAGAAAGTGATGGAGACGGGAGTTAAGCAGGAGGGCTGTCTGGACACATTGTCCTAGATCCTAGACAAATAAAGTTAGCACTAGCTGTATAGCCTTTGAGTCAACCAGAGAGAGATCTTCAGATACTCCAAACTGAGTTATTTTGAGGCTTCATCATTCCTACTGCATAAAAGGAGAAAGAAGATGGTGAAGATTAGGTGAGTTAAATATCTTTACCTCCAAAGATAAAGTCCCTGCCTAAGGAGGAACCCTCAGAAACTGAAGGGGTCTCTGATATTGAGTACAGCTGCAAATGATGTATGAGAGTCAATATGCATTTTTAGTCAATATTATATTTCAGTCAATATGCCCTCAAATATTTGTAGAAGGATTACGTCATTAGTTTAGAACAGGTGGGGGTGCCTATTGTGAGCTAGGTGCTGAGCTCATTAGATGCTGGGGTAGAGTGAGCAAAATAGAGCAGATTCCTGCTCTCCTGAAGCTGACAGTTTAGGCAAATATTATAGGCTATATAATAGGATATTATATTATATTAGGATAGAGTTGATACAATGGTTATAGGGGTAAGACCTATGGACACCTTGGTCACTGAGGGTCACATAGGGTGGGATTTATGGTGTGTGTGTGGGGGGTGTTCTTTGCAGGCTCTGAGAGTTTGAACAACCTCCTCAGTGCTGCCGAGTTGTTGCCTTCTTCTTTGCCAATATATCCTGATTTTCTTCACATATCCAAACATCTTGGAGAAGGGAGATTGCTCCCCAGCTCAGGTGTAATCCTGCTTTGTCTAACCCAGTGGTCTCAAATTTATCCTGCATTGGAGTCACCTGGAGGATTTGTTTAGAAAAACAAACAAACATTGCAGGGAGCTACTCCCTGATTCAGTAAGTCAGACCTGAGTCTTTGCATTTTTAACAAGTCTCAGTTGAGGGTTTTGCTGGTCAAGGGCCCATACTTGGTGAACTCCTGATCTCAACTAATCCTGGTAACCCAATCCCCTTGCTTTGAGGATATGACATCATTCTGTCCAATGAGATTGGAGGGAGTGAATGTAAGGGGACTCCTGGGGAAGGTTTCCTTGCTGTTAAATAGGACACACAGGAAGAGAGAGGCATTGTCCTGTTTGTCCTTGAAGCACCTTCTCAAAACCACGAGAGTCAAAGCCTGAGGGAGAAAGTCAGCTGAGGATGGCAGAGTGGGAATGAAGAATCATCCATGGAGACAGCCTACATTTGGACTTCTAGCTGTGATAATAAATGTCCCCATTGTTTAATCCTTTGGTGTCAGAGTTTTATGTTATGTGCAGCAGAAAATATCCTGACTGTTGCATCTACCACTTCTTGTGTTATTGTCTCCTTATTGATACGTCAGTAATCCATGCTGAAGAAGCTTCTATGTGTGCACCTGGTATGATACTGGCTTTGCCACATTGAGACTGTCATTCTACATTTTGGAAACAGGTGAGGAGTGGTCACCTTGACCCATTGAAGAGTTATGAACCAGTTGGCTCATGAAGACCTCAAGGATTTTAGCACTGACCCAAGGAAAAGGAAAAGAACCATTCTCTCTTCCCCCTTCAAACACACATACATTCTGCACATTTATGCATGTATAATCCTGTCTGTCCCTCTTGATGTGTGGCACTAAAGTTTGTCCTTATGAGGACTTGCTACAGGTCGCCCCTGTTTGGACTTCGAGTCTGAACTTGCTTTCCTCAGTGGACTTGCACTTGACCTGACTCATGGAGTGCCGTATATCCTCTGGCAGGAACCCCTGCTCCAGCTCCATGGCTTCCCATCCCCACACCTGCCAACTGATGGACTAAGCTCGGCCTGCTCCATCTGGCAGGGGATTGGTTTAGGAAGGATGAGACTTTGTAGAATAATTAACATTTGTGCATTACTGTACAGTTTACTTTGAGCTTTCATTTTCACATTCAGGCTCTCAATTGATCCTTAAAAGAACTCTGAGAGGGTGGGAGGGCGTTTTTTTTGTTATTTCCATTTTCAGATTAGGGAATCAGACAAACTAATATCGCATTTATTTCACACATTAGGATATAGGGAAAAATGGTATCGTGCTTATCAACTAGAGTGACCAAAAATCAGTTACAGTTACACTTGCTTAACTTTTAAGATGGTTTTGAAGCATAAGATTTTATAAGAAAGTCTACAATTTTTGGCAACAATGAAATATATGAAAAAAATTTGCTCCCATAGGTGATATACTATACATATGAGGTTTATAAGCCTCTTTTTCTTAGTCAAGCTTGATTACAGGCTCTCTCTTCTTTTCTCACCCCATTCACCCAGGAGTGTTCAGCAATGTGTCTTTTTCACCACATCCTCCCCACTGAAATGTTCTTACTAAATTACCAGTGACCTCTTAATTGCCACATCCAAAGGGGAACTCATCACCTTGTCACCTTTCAGCAAGCATTTGGCCCTGGTGGCCCTCCAGCCCTGAGTTGAGTCTTCTCCTGCTTTTATCTTACATTCCTGACTCTCCTTCTCTGATTATTCCTGGTCTTCCTTAGGAAGTTCTCAAAGTTTACCTGTTCCTTAGATTTTGTTCTTACACAGGGGCCTTCCATACAATCTGAGTGAGTCACATCAGCTCCAGCTTGTCCCTCTCTCCTGAGCTCCGAGACCACATGTTCAACAGCCCACCAGACATTTCCACCTGGGTGAGCCACTGGCACGGTAACTCACCACATGCAAAATGAACCCTGCGGCACCTGCTCCTCTTCCTATATTTTCTTATCTTCCTAAATAGGCATTTAATTGCAAAACAAAACACAGAAATATGGGTGTCACCATGACTCTTCCTTGTAATCCTGGCTTCAAATTCAGTAGTCTGAAAACTTTTTAAATCTCTTCCACATCCATGCCTCTTCTCCATCCCTCCCATTGTGAGCCAAGTTCAGACTCTCAAAGCCTATAAAAGCTTCCTGATTAGCTTCCATGCCTCTAAATTTACATGCTCTGGTTCATCCTTAACATGCCACCAGACAGATTTTTCTATGTCAGAATGTTCTAAGTTTTGCTTGGCACATAAGGTTTCTTATTCTCTCACCCAGGCCTGCTTGTTTCATATCATTCCCCATTCTTTGCCCTTATACTTCATATTCTGATTATCCTCAACTTTTTGTAGTCCCCTGAGCCTGCCATGCTTCCCACCTTTACGGCTTGCACCTACTATGTTCTCCACCTGGGGAAGCCAGAGAGAGTTTCAGAAGGGAGGTGGCAGTTGAGAGTTGCAGGATATATCAGAGAGTGCCAGACCAGCATGTGGTCTCCATGGTACTTGACCTCAAGGGGTCTGTTCTCTAGTGGGGACAGATGTATAAGCAATTGCTGTACTTTGTGATAGCTGCTGTATTAGAAGTACGTACCTAACAGTAGGAAACAGGAAAGGAGGTCCTTGAGTATGATAAAAATCTTTCCAATTCAACGTAGAAAAATAATGACACTGACTCATCTGCATTACAAAACATCTGACTAAGCAAACTCCTCCAAAGCACAAGCTCTAAGGTGGTGCCTTGCATGTAGTAAAATAAATCTAAGTGGAACCAGGGAAAATGGAATAGAAAATTAAGAAGCAGACCTGAAGAAGGGGAAAGACTTTCTGAACCGCATTCAGGAGATATTCTATATTTTATTATATTAAAAGGACTGTATGCACTCGCCCGCTTTCCCTTCCCCTCTCTTAAATGTTGGTGCTCCAGAACTTCAGAACCTGGCCTTTCTTGTGTTTCTCTGCCAGGTCTCTGGGTAATCTTATTCAACCCCATGGTTTCAACTGTTGTCTCCAGTGGGTCACTGCCAAATCCTTATCTCCAGTCCTAGTCGGTTGATGCAGTTGCTCATAAAACACCTCTGCTTGGAAATTTCACAGGTATCTCCATTTCGTCATGTCTAAAATGGAAGTTATCATCGTCCCTACTTCTTCTGCCCTTCCACGATAATCCCCAGCTCCTCTTTCCATGTTATTCATTTCAGTAAATGTTACCCAGTTGGCCAATTAAGCAACTTTGGAGTCATCATTGATTCCTAAATCCAATCCATAACCAAACTTTTTTTTTAATTCTACCTTCTAAGTATGACTCAATCCTGTCTGTGTGTTGCCACCCAATCCAGGCTACCATCATCATAGTCCTCTATTAAAACAATAAACACTAACTCCCTCCCTATGTCTACTCTCATGACCCCCAAACCACCAACAGAGTCTCTGGTCAATCCACAATCAAGCAAGTGATCTTTTAAAACTGTAAATCCAAGGGTGTCATCCAAAACTCAGTGTAATGTGGATCCCTAGATGGGATCCTGGAAGAGAAAAAGAACATCAGTTGAAAAATCAGTGAAATCGGAATAAAGTCTGGAGTTTAGCTAATAATAATGCACCCATGTTGGTTTCTTAGTTTGACAAATGTACCATGGTTATGTAATTGTAACATTAGGAGAGACTGGGTTAGGGGACTATGGGAACTCCGTGGACTACCTATGCAACTTTTTTGTAAATCTAAAATTATTCCAAAATTAAATGTTTGAAAAAAAAAAAAAATAGCTCCTATTTCCCTTATGTTAAAAGTCCAAAAACCTTAAACTCTTTCCACGCCAAACTAAACTTATTTTTTATTTCTTTTGGTGAGATAAGCCTCTTCTTGCCTTCATGTTTTCACAGTGTCTGATCCATTAATAAGTGCTTACTGAAAATTTGCCAAAAAATTAATGAATATTAAAATTTTAAAACCAAAAGTTTGGGGAATGATAGAACTTGAGAACTTACATACCAGCGGGGTTGGGATTTCAGTGGGCATCAGGCAGCCCATGCATGCAGGCAGCTCTATGGTATTTTTCTTTCCTACACTCCCCTCACTGCCCCTCACTCGGCCATCATCTTCCCCCTCCCTCTGCCTTTCCAGTTCATCTGTTTAAAATGCCTCTGCATGAGCCCTCCAACTAGCTCCTCTCCTCTCCAGAAACGTGTATGCCTTATTTCTTGCTGGCCATCCAGACTCCTGATGCCTTCCAAAGCTGTCAACCAGGTGATCGGAAATGCCCATTTACCATACTGGGAGAAAGCAAAAGCATTTCCTCCCATCCTCACACTGTCTTCTCCCACTGTTCCTACCCATGTCCCACCTCCCCCAGGCCATTTATGGACAATTTAGCATGAGTTTCTAGAAATAATGCTGTCTCCTTTATGGTCTGACTACTAGAGCCATTCCATGGCAGGACTTTCAAGCCAGGTAAGAGGAGCCATGTCAGGCTGCCAGATGGGGCAGGAGATTAGGTGCGGATGAGCAGCTTAGATTAAAGCAAGGCAGAGGGGATCAAGTGCTGTAATCACATTTGAGAAAAGGAGTCAAGTGAACCCTCCTTAAATTACAGAACGCTGTTATAATATCCCTCATTATTACTTGGACTTGGATTTCACCAGGGATCACCAGCACCTTTCTTCCTCGTACATCTTCCATCCCCTGCCCCAGTTTACATTCTTTCCTGTTCTAAGCCATGACTCTTAAAGTAATAATGATAATAATGAGAAATAATGATTAATGATTAATTTAGGTCATAATTTCATCTCAGATATTACAATCAGAATATTAGGTGCAGTTTTTCAGATGAGGAAACATCTCCAAGACCATGTGCAGCTGGTAATGCAGGCAGGGCTGGCATTTCCACTCAGGGCTTTCTGGTTCCCAAACTCTCCTGCTCCCTTCCTAAAAATGGCCTGATGGGATTCGCTCAGATCCCACCGCATTAACGCGCTGGGTCTTACCGACAATGAGGCTGCAGAACAGAATCTTCAACAGACTCCACAGGAGGAAGCTGGTGGAGTGGCGATGCAGGGGCCCCGTGGGATGCTTCTGTTTTTCATCGTGTTTCAGTGATTGCAAAAAATCTATGGTCAAAATCTGTCCGGGACAGTGTGATTGTGAAGACCCTGTGGATCACACCCCTTTATCTAGTGTATGGATGAGTAGAAAAATGGGGATAAAAACTAAAGGACAAATGGGGTGGGATGGGGGGATGATTTGGGTGTTCTTTTTTCACTTTTATTTTTTATTCTTGTTCTGGTTCTTTCTGATGTAAGGAAACTCTTCAGAGATAGATTGTGGTGATGAACGCATAACTATGTTATCATACTGTGGACAGTGGATTGTATACCATGGATGATTGTATGGTGTGCGAATGTATTTCAATAAAACTGAACTAAAAAAAAAAAAAAATCTGTCCAGGAACAGAGTTTTGAAGATTCCCCCAGCCCCACCCGAATACAATTTTCATGTGCCTTCTCCAAAATAATAGGCAGAAGAATTTAATACGTTTAATGCTCTTTCTTCCATTGACACTATCATAAATTACAAAGTATTGTGCACTTCACAAAATAAAACCATGTCCAGATAGTTTTTGACAGTATCAAGAAGTACATAAGCGACAACAAACACATCTTGAGAGTGGGAAGAACAATTGTAGCAGGGACCAAGCAGAACCACTCTGATGCCCGTGGGCAATGGAGCTGTCAGCAGAGCCCATGGGGCTGGTTCAGGACAAGGACTGAACTCTTTTCAGCACCACTTAACACACACAGAAATTCTCTTCCGGTCACTCCAAAACAAGACCAGCGAGTAATTATATGAATCATCTCAGACAATCGGAGAAGACATTGTAGTTAGATATTTAAAAAAAAAAAAAAAAAAAAATCTAAAGTTACAGCTTTTGATGTTTTAAATATTTTTCACCTGTGTTACAAAATATAGAAATTTTTGGTCTGTGAAAAGTCTCATGCTAAGATAAATACAACTAATAGGCTGGAACTATAGTCATAAGATCATATTAAATTATTATTCATACAGAAACTATTTTCATAAGGAGTAAACAAATATTGGCTAAGATCAAACTTTTAATCTTTCTTTTAAAAATAGGCTTGTTTGTAAAACAAAAATGAAAAAAAATTTCAACAAAGCAATTATTCTGCAGATTCACTTTTCATAAATACAGAAAAGTGGCAAAAATACAACTTGACATTACAGATGAATTCAGAGAATTTGCCTAAAGAGAAAAGAGAAAAAGTGCTAACTTTTTACACGGCTCAGATACATCCAGTGTCCCCAAATCATTTTACATAAAATGTCCACATTCTGTATGTTCCAAGATACACACATGTGAAATGGGAAGACTATGGCCAATACCAAAACAGCCTTTGGGAATTCACGAAATTTTTATGGAAAAATACATGGATGTTTTAGACCATCCTACAATTGCTATAAACAAATGCCGCTCGATAGGAGAATGTCAGCGCTTATAGCAAAAACTATCAAAAGCAGGACGCCAATGGCAGGTGAAATTCCTTTGAAAGCATTGAGAATGACAGAGGTATGTCAAGGTAATACTGCATTCATGGTAAACTTTTTCAGGGCATCACAGCAAGAACGCAGGACAAAGTATACTTGGGTAATAATCAATGCACTGCATTGAGTTCTATTTGCTAAAATAAAGTAACATTCTTGCAGCTAAAATAAAAATACATTTTACAATATAGGTTTCATTTAACATTTAACATATAGAATTGTCTTCTTGTAAGTGGAAAATGCGTAACTAAATCAAGTACCTCTATGAATTAAGTTTCCTTTTATTACTGATAAGACTGAAGATTAAAGGTATACACTGACTTTTAATAAGTTAAAGAAAGATTTCTTAATCACTCCTCCCAGCAACAACAGACATACATACGAGGCACAGCAAAACACCCAAGGAGGGGGGCTTTTCTCGCCCCCCTCCTCGTGGTTCCCACGTGGAGGGGGCACATGTCTGTGTGACACGGTACCCGACCCGGCGTCCACTGCAGTCCAGGACATTCTGTCATTTGTTTGAAAAAAACAAATCATGTGTAAGAAATGTTTTTATTCCTTTAGCCTTATCAACTTAGATGGGGCTGGGCTATTCAGCTCATTTCCCTGATGGATTAAAACAAAACATCTTCGTTTTCTATTAAAATCTGCACAATCAGCTTTTGGTACCGCATGTCATGGAGGGTGGTGAGGGTACTGTCTTCAGGGGGCCTCATTAGGGTGGGCCCGAACACGATCCCAAGATTTTCTGCATTCATGAAATTGTCCTTTTCATTCATAGTCACCCTGCAAAGCGAAAACACACACACAGACATTATATAGACATGTGGACAAAATTATGTACTGATTATGTACAAGATGCTCTCTGGTCTACATTGACTTTTAATAACAAGATGTTCTCTGGTTTGGGAAATTGCAAAATTAAAAGAAAAAAAAATCTGGGGAATAAGAATTATAAAAAAGTAGGAAATTTCTTGCTGATTTGTTTTCCTTTTCAGATGTTTTTGACTCTGCCTTCAGCCAAGAGAAGTGAATTACTAAGTGAATGTACTTCATATGCAATCGTTAAAATTAGAAAATCAGTCCCTCTCACTAAATCAAAATGGAGCTGACATTTAAGGAATACAGATCTAAGGAGGCAGTGGCTTGTCCAGTGTATTTCAGTGCAGCCTGATATGGAAGTCTTCTTTTCACCTTGTTGCTTCTCGCCTGTTGATCTGCTTGTTGGAAAGCAGGGAAGCTGAGGGCAGGTTCCCTGTCTCATGACAGGACTGGTGCCAGAAGGGAAGTTAAGGGCAGGATGGGGCTGCCACAAGTTTAGGAATAGCTAGGCCATTATCAAGGAACAGGGAGTGGCTGGCATGGGGCCAAATGGGAAAGCATTCGGACATTATTTCTAGCTCCCACAGGATGAGGTCCAGAGCGATAATTATTGTTGGAATTGAAAATCACATACGAATTGCAGAGCTTTTAAGAAGGAAGCTCAAATTTTGGAGTTGTTTTAATACCTTCCTAGTGGAATAAACATATAATCTAGGTTTTAGGAATTTAAGTTTTAGACTGTTCATAATAGATCTAAAAAGGAGTGGGTTTTCCAAAGAAGATAAAAATATAATTAAAACATGGTTAAGCTTTGCACAAAAGGCTATGCCTTTGTGTCTAGTCTTTGGGAGCCACTTAGGATTAGTCATTTAGAATTACTTTAGGAAAGTCAATTCAGCTTATTGTTTTCATGCTGCAAAGCTAAAAAGAAGGTAAGAAAGAGGTTATTCTTTACTGTCAAAGAGCTTACATCTCCCTATCAAGTCAGGCACTGCACATGACCAAACAAGATGGCTCGCTCTCCCACCATGATAAAAAGACTTTATTATTGGCATTTACCATTCAGCTGGGAAGTGTCAGCACTTTTCTTAATAGTGGTACTTTACCCTTCAAACTGTTAGACATTGATCACAATGAAAGAAAGAATTTACAGTTAATTAAAAGCCAGGTCTGAAACTTACGGTCTATTAATTATCCAAAAATTACTTGTGCACTTAAATTCAATAAACTAATCAAAAGGTGAATCTTGTGAGCTAAATGTTACCATCTCTGATCACCCCGAGTCTGAGCAACAGTATTTGTATATCTTTATAGAGCCTAAGAAAAAGAAAAATCTCAACACCTACTGTTTATATATTATTTGCATCTTGCTTCCTGTCACTTGCTGGATAGATCTATACATTGGGCAGTGTAGACAATTTCTGGTTTATTTTATCTAAGAATAGGACATTGCCATATATCTTTCAGAAACACAGAGGGAGGTGCATAGAAGTTTTACTCCTCTCTGGGCTCCTCCAACAGTTCAAAGACCCTCATTATACATATACAGCAAAGGGAACAGACCCAAGAGTTAGGGAGAAGAGTCTGGAGCCAGAGACTCTGGAGTCCAATAGACACCCTAACATCTCCGTCTCTCTTCCACATGCTCTCACACATAACCACACACACAAAGCCCAGTAGGTGTGTGCCCTCTAAGATGGCCTCCAAGGATCCCCACCTCCTGGAATTCACACCCTTGTGCAATCCCCTCCCTTAGGGGGTTGGATCTGGGGACTTGTTTCGGGTATGGCCAAAGCAATGATAGGTCATTTCTGAGATGAGGTTGCAAAAAGACTGTCTCCCATCTTGGGTGCTGTCTCGCTGGCTTGCTCTGGGAGAATCCAGCAGTTGTGTTGTGAGCTTCCTATGGAGAGACCCACATGGCCAGGAACTTGAGGGTGGCCTCCAGCCAACAGCCAGCAGGGTGAGGCCTTTAGTCCAATAGCCTCTGAGGAACTGAATCCTGTCCTTTTCCTGCCTTCAGATGAGATGGCTGCCTGGCTGACGCCTTGACTGCAGCTTCACTACAGACCTGGGACCAGAGGCCCCCAGCTAAGCCATGCCCAGGTTCCTGACTCACGGAAATGGTGAGATAATGAACACTTGTTGTTCTAAGCTGCTAAGTTTTGGAGCAACTTATTACAGCAGATTACTAATACACCTAAAAAGACAAGAGATCCAGGCGGAAATGTGCTTGCCCAGAAGGAAGGGAAGATTCAAGAGTTGGGATTGGGGATGAGCTCTAGGAGGAATGGGCACAGGGCCTGTGTTAGAGGAAGATAAAGATACGGAGGCAGCGTCGACAGCCAATTTGGGTGGTGTGTGAGCGCTGGATCACACTGCCTGGGCTTCAACCCTGGCTTCACCTCTTCAGATCAGTTATTTAACCTCCTGAGCTTCAGCGATCTCCTCTGGCACATGAGGCTGTGATGGGACCCAGCACGTGGGAATGATGCCTGGAGCAGGAATGAATGGGGCTGGCCCAGAGAAGGCAATGCTCTGTCCTTTAACGTAGTGTCTGTTCTCTTAGCAGGCTGGGAAGGAAGGCTAGAAAATTTTTCTAGTCCATCAGCTGCCCCAGGGGCAGATAATGGTTCGTGGACAGGTGTCAGCTTACTTCTTGAGGTGGATCATTAGATATCGGAGGGTCTCGTAGTGGGCAGGAGGGAGCAGCAGCAGCACCTCATGGACGGCTTCCAACCTCTCGTCCACATTGGAGATTTCTGTGAAGATCACACATAATGAATATTAGTGCAGGGTTGTAACATTAAATTAAGGTTTTCAGAGAAAGTAACAAGAAATCTGGTTTGATTTGGTTACTGATGGGGGGAAAGTCTAATAAATTTTTATGATTCCAGGTAAAATTTCATTTAAATCCATTTATTAGTATCCTGCTGGTTCCAGAAAGGGTTTGAGGCTGAATGTCACATTATAATTGAAAGTCACTGTGTGGGTGGTGGGAGGCTGGACACAGTCCTTACCCTCCAGGAATCTGTAGTCCAGTAAAATGCTTAACAGTCTGATGGCACATGCAGAGCCTGTGCTTTGCCCATCTTCTGAATGCTGAATTGACTAAAAATCCCACTGACAAAGCTTTAATTTAAGCTTTACTACACTTGGTGGTGTTATCTGGAAGTTGTCTCACAACGATTTCCCTGGCAGGCTTCCATAACTGAATATATTTTGCAACAGAAAGGCATGAGTAGCCAAGGCCGCCAACTCAGCTTGCATTAATGGCACTTTGCACCAGAGTGTTGGCACGGCGAGCCCTGGTGGACAGCCCAGGTTAGGAAGCAGATACCATGCACATGAACAATGGAAGGAAGCCTGTATCCTTCTGCCCTTTGGGTCTCTGATAGGTGTCGGCAGCCACTCAAAGAAAGCCCTCTCAGTCTTCCTCCTGAGACGGAGGGTTTGCAGCTCCCAGAGCTGTCACTGCCCACCAGGACCCATGAACGAATGCCCTTAGCAGGGAGCAGGTCCATCGTGTCCTGCTCCCAGCTGACCCTTGCAGCTCCCCATCAGGCATCTCATTACTGTTTTTAGCAGCATATACATAAACATTTCAACCTTTAAAGGTTATTTCCTTTTTAAAAAAGCCTTCACAAAGTGGGCTTGACTTCTAAGTCATGAATCCTAGCACCAGCACCTGAAGCTCCCCATCCTCACAACTGTCTCTTCCCAGGCAGTGGGCAGCCCTTCCTTCTCCTCTCATGAGGCCAGTGGGCCTGACTGATTGAGCACCGCAACCTGAAGGAGGAAAAAGGCAGATGCTCGTTCCTGGACCTGTGGGCTCAGCTCTCCAAGCCTGGCTTTCCTCTTCTGTAAAATGGGAATCATAATACTTGCCTTGTGGGGTAGATGAGGAGGTAAAACTGGAAGTCAGGTGGTGAGGGTTCCTTGAATAGTACCGGACACAGTATATTCTTGGCATATGATGAATGGGCAAAAAGTGGAGTGTGACTTTAATCAGTCAGAACTGAGAAATCTGCCTAATGGTCCTCATTAACAACATCTGATTTTTTACTAAAGAAATAATTGTTTTCAACAGTATTTAGGTCTAACTGTGCGGGTTCCCAACATACACCAGATGATAGGGAGAAACAACTGCCTGGCATGCAGTTTCAGCTCTGTCCAGTTGGCCTGGTCCTGGCTTGACACACAGCTGGTGAGCTCTGCCTGGTTTTCTGTTAACTGTAGGACCACTGTGCCCTCATTTGGCAAAGCAAGCAGCTCAGGCAATAGTTTAAACAGTTCTGAGTTTCAATATTCTTGAGATCAAAAAGCATTCTATTAAAAATTTGGTACAGTTGGAAAATTAGTTCTCAGTACTTACTCGCTGCTTCTATAAATTTGGAGTAGGTATCATAAGTGATGACGGGAATGGGTAAGTCTCTGAAGTACAGTTTAAGGGCTCCCGTAATGATGTTTATGTCTGGATAGATGTTGGCAGATATATCTGCCTTTTCACCATCTGAAAAAGAATCAATGATCCAAATCCTAATTAGCCCTTCATTTCACCAAGTTAAAGCAGGCACAGAATGAAAAACAAAACAAAACGAAACAAAAATCCAACAATGAGCACCCTTTTACAACTCTAAGTTAGCTATTTTGGCTTCTAATAACACTGAAGTGCAGGAGGTAACAAAGAGGAGTTGGGTGAGAGTGAGGTTGGTTCCGAGGGTACATGTAGCCAAAAAGGGTAGTAAAATCAACTTGAAATAGTTCTTTGGGTCCAAGCCCCTGGTCATTTGCTAAGTAGCAATTTAGCACAGTCATTTGTAGCATAGACACAAAGGTTAATAACAGGATAACAATCTCATTTGAAATAAAAAAGTACAAACTCTTGGATCTTCACTAGTACTCTTTGCACTTGAATTTGACGGTCCCTGAAAAATAATTTTCAAATCTCTTTGGTTTCTATTGTCTCTTTCAGGCTTTCTGAAGTTTCTTCTATCTCTTCCTCCCCCAAGCCCTAGGATGTTAATCTGGGAAACTCTAACCTTCCCTTATGTGTAGGTGTACTTCCTACCATTTGTACAATCATTCTCAAGACATTTTTGACCCTTTTATATCATTAGTAAATATCAGTCCAATTTCACTGTCACAGACCATAAAAAGTTTTTGGCTAAAAATGTTACAATCATGGAGGATGTATTAACATTGAAAGAATAAATGTCTCAGCAAAAAAAAAAAAAAAAAAAACACTAAGTGGATAGCAGATACAAAATAATGATCCCATTATTTATCTACCTAACATTTATTGAGAATCTATTATGTGCCAGGCACTGTTGAGCCCTGGTGAATCAAAGAAGAAAAGAGGTACTCCCTTTAAATAGTTCTAGTCCGATCTAGGGTCAGGCATGCAAATGTGCAATTACAAGGAAATGGGCAGATTGCTACACCCCAGGCAAGGGAAAAGGAAAGGACCTCTTAAGTCAGCTTAAGAAGGCCCAAGAGCTTCACGAAAGAGGCAACACTGGGCTGACGTCGGATTAATAGGTGTTGCCACGCAGAGAGGTGAACACATTCAACATGGAAAGAATGACATGAGCAAAAAACAGGGCAGGTATGTTCCAGTATTGCTGGAGAAATTGGGATTGAGCCTAAATAGACAGGGAGGACTATACAGACATATATTCTATGTTATAAAGTGGGGGCTTTATCCCCTGGGCCAGGGGTTCCATCCCTTGACTGGCAGCATCGTAATTACAGTTACCCCTTTCACATAGCGACTTTCCCCAACACGGTTTCAACATATTGGGAGTTTTGTGGAAGCCACAATGACATGTGAAGGACAGCAGATGACATAGCAAAGGTTTAGAAACTCAGAAATGCATAAAATGTAAGTATAGTATTGTATAATATCAACATATTTTATCTTTTAATACCAATAAAGTATTGGATGAATGAGTCTTCCTGGTGATGTGGGACATGGATTCTGGGAATGAGCTAGACCCTGGCATCAAGGGATTGAAAATGCCTTTTTGACAAAAAGGGGTAAAAGAAAGGCAACCAAATAAGGTTTCTGTGGCTAAAAGAATTCAAATAGAGTTGAGAGGCTGTCCTGGAGGTTATTCCTATGTAAGCTTCACCTAGATGTGCCAAATGACCACAGTATGATAAGCCCAAGTCAACAATAGTCCCGAAAACCTTAAAAAAAATTAATAAGGTACTGTAGACACCCCATAAAAGAAAATGAAAAAAATTTAGACTTCTTCGCTAGTATGAAGGAGTGCAAAAAATTTTACACAGATTTTCTGCTGACCCCTTATCCCTAACTGTGCCCCTAACCCTTGCGATGTGGAAGGGATCACTGCATTTAGATTGTTCATAAGAAATACAGATTCTTGGGCTCACCCAACCCTACTGGTGATCTGTATTTTTAATAAGTTCCCAGGTTGCGTTATGATATCTGACCTAAGAGACAAGAAGGCTTGTAGAATGTATGACATGGTCATAAAGAGCAAGAGGAGCTGCTGCCTAAAGCTCTTCAGATTCCCCTCCTGCGGTGCGGGGGCACTCCCCCATCCCTTTGCTCCCTTGTTCGGAGCTGTGGAGGAAGGAGAGGAGTCAACTGGATCCTGAGATGGGGGTGCAGAAGGTTACCCAGTGTTGTGTGCACTGGCCACAAATGTTAGGCAACCAAGTCAAAAATCTTAAATAGCACCAATTCTGGTGGCCCATTCAAGTAGTACTTTAAACTCACTTCCCAGTGTGATCACTTGTCCACAGCTTTGAAGGGAGCTCACAGAGAGGCAGAATTACAAGATTTTCAAACCATTATTACTTGGCTTCCTGAAGAACAGCCGTTGGTAGCTGTGAAACCCCATTTAAGACTATGAATAAAATCTGGTCCAAAAGAGAGGGTGCTGAGAAGTCAGGTGGCATTAAAGAAAGTGCACGCCTACCTCTGTCAAATGCCATTTTGACATCCTCGATATGTTCAGTGAACCCAGAGACTCTGTAAAGACCTTCTGATTTTAATCCTGTTAAAAAAAAGAGAGATTTTAACTTTGGCTACCCCAAACTTCAAAAGACTCTAATTTCATATCTACACTGTATGTTATTAGGAAAAATGAAAATATGTTCAGTGCTTTTATAAATTGCACACTGTAATATCAGAACTTGGACTCTGTTCCATTTTCTGGGCCGTTTGTCTTCATTTGCTTGTGTGGCCTCCAATGTAGAGGCAGTCTTCTTCCTGCTTGGCTTTTCAAAGCTAACTGGTGCTTAAAATTCTCATCAACCACAGACCCCTGCTTCCTTTGCTCATCAGACTGCCTGGACACACACATTTTACTGCCCCAGGCAGCAACCCAGCTTTCTCCCCAACATCATCTCAGTCCACGTGCTAAACTGTAGGCACAGTGCTAGGTACAACATATATGTGTGTGTGTAATAAAACTATCCTTTTTAATGGAACAATAAAAAATTTACAACCTTTTATTTTTATCATAAATAAGACAATTCATTAAACATTTAAATAATATTGTTAATTTATACTTCAGATAATGGAGCACACAGGTACGCAAATCAAGAAAATGAAATTCTAATTATTCATTTTGATAACTCAATTACTGCTTATTTTGGCTAAAACAACAAAAACAACAAACCAGACCTGGTTTCTGTTCCTAGAGTTTATTGATTTGTTCAGATATTCCCTCTTATCTAGCCAGGTTCCAAAAGTATCAGAAAGGACAGAGGCATGGAGTTTAGAACTTGTATGTCAAACACCAGCTGTGATCAAACTATGACTATCACAAAAATATGCAAAAAGTAGCTGCCATTGAAACTATAACTCATCACAAAAACAAGCAAACAATTCTTGCTGCTATAGCTACAGTACGCTCTGTCACACTCTTGGTAACACTTGTCTCTTAAAAACTAATGTGTATTCTTGCTCTTTCATTTGGCAACCATTTATTGAGTAAGATCTGCCATGTATAAGGGTCTGCACTACTAGGTCTGGATCAGAGATGACAAATACATGGCATATATACTGCTCTCCTCTCTCCTGTGACCCTGCAGACATTCTTAACTGATCTCAGCTGTTTTTCCCACTGAGCCCTACCAAGCCTCAGAATTGGTCTCAGGATAGCACCGCTCCTGATCAGTTGGAGTTGGCCCACAAGATCAAACCCATGTGTCATCATCCGTGACCTGAATGGTGGCACGTGTAAGCAAATCTCAGTACAATTGTACTGCAACTGATGCAAGTACACAGCAATATATGGCAGTACAGCAAAGTGAGCAATTAATCCTGCCTGTTGATTAAAAAGAAGCTGGAAAGGTCTGACTGAAGAGCTGGAAGGAAGGAAGTCATGAAGGCTGGCCTGGAGTTTGCCAGAGTAGCAGAGGCTGTAGCATTCCTTCTAGTATCCGTTCTCTCCGTCCTAAGTGGTAATGGAAACTTTGAATTTTAGAATATATTCCTTGCTTCCCAGTGTGATTAAATTCTGGATGAGTACAACCTCTGTATTGTGCCCTTAAATGGAAAGCGTGTGTTCTCGCCCTCTTCCGTGTGTCCCCCCTTTTGCTGATTGAATGCAGATGAGATGGTGGCAGCCATCTTGGGTCACGGAGACAAAGGAGCACTCAGGGATGATGGGAGCAAGGTGCAGGGCCTGGGTTCCTGCCCTTGGGGGGCTGCTTCACTCCTCCCTGGCACACTGCTACTTGAGAAAGAAATAGATTTCTGTCTTGTTGAAGGCACTACTATACGGGGGTCTCCGCGGCAGCATTCAAACCAACAGACTAAGTAATATAGTTAGATAGATTTGGAGGTGGAGTTAAGGCAGATGGTCATTCCAAGAAAAGGTGCAAATAAATAATGTGGTTTGAGCTCTACATGTTGGGCATTGTAGTGGCTTGGAGCTATGAACCCCAGAAAAACATGTTAATTCCAATCCATTCCTATGGGTGTGAACCCATTGTAAATAGGACCTTTTGATGAGGTTGCTTCAGTTAAGGTGTGAACCAAATGAATCAGGATGGATCTTAGTCCTATTACTGAAGGCTTTATAGGGAAGATAGGAGAGAGAGGGAGAGAGAGAGAGAAAGCCAACCATACTTGGAGCAGCTAGAAGCCAAAAGTCAGTTAAATCTGGATGAGAAGCCAGAAGAGGCCACCATGTGCATTGCCATGTGACGGAAAAGCCAAGGACCAAGGATCGCTGGCAGCCAACCCCAGAACACGACAGTCTTCTGAGAGAAGGCATCGCCTTGATGGTGCCTTGATTTTGGACTTCTCCTAGCCTCAAAATCATGAGCCAATAAATTCCTGTTGTTTAACCAACCTATTGCGTGGCTATTTACTTTAGCAGTACGGAAACTAAAACAGCACTGCACCAGGTTGTTTATATTATCAACTCATTTTGACTTTCACAACTATTTTATGAGGTACAATGGATTCTGTTCACTTTACAAATGAGGAAATAAAGTTCAAATGGGGTAAGTAAGTTGCCCAAGGCCATAACTACAGCCAAAGACAAGGCTGGGATTCTAACTTCAAGTACATGAACTTTTCACTCTGCCATGTCTTGTAGAGACAAACAGGCATGAAAGAGCATTTTGGAAACAAAAAGGAATTTCTATAAGACAGGGTAAGATGTTGGCAATGGTAGCAATAAAGCTTGAATGTAAGCACCATGTTCACTTTCCTCCAACCCCTTCTCTTGTTCTCCTGACATCTTCAGGCCCCTAAGATCTCTAGCTCCAATCTCTTTGCTGTGATTCCCTGATACATATTCCTGATATGTGCTATTCCAGCTCTTGTACTAGGCTTCCTTAACCTAGTGACCCTGATGGACTTTCTCTCTAAACGTCAGATGTAGCAGTAATCTTGCCTGGATTATCAGTTCTATCTGATATGGATCAATATGGGATGATCCCAGCCTCCCTAGAGAAGCACAGCTCTTGGTCTTGACGATGATTTCAGGCTCTTGAGAGGCTGTTGATCTGACCCTAAATTGCAGCACCCCCTAAACAACAGCACCCCGGGCCGCTTGTCCAGGGTCTAGGCACGCACCCCTCTTCTCTTACTCAGGTCAGTACCATCCCCAGATCCCAAAGCACCAATTAACCTCTAACAGCCCAGCAGTCAAAATGTAGGAGGCATTTCTTATAATCTTATAATCTGAGATTAAATGAGCAAGTCCTAAGGAAGCAGAATAGCTACAGCATTCATCATCCATGGGAAAGGGGAAAATTTCCTAGCTCTCTAAGGTTTGAGATAATGAGATATACAATGTTCTCCTTTTTTTTTCTTTTGGAAAGAACAGAAGAGTTGGCCAATGAATAATTACCTGTAGAATAAGCCAATTTTGGACCCAATAATGGATTCCAAGTGTAGCAGAATAACACATGGCAAAAATGGGTACAGACTTACAAAGGCTTTATATGTGGCCCCATTATCCAAGCTACATCCAGCAATCCAAGTCCCCCCAATCAGACCCAGCCCACCATATCATTGCACCTTTTATACTAAACAGTGGCCAAAAAAGTACAAATAGAGGAAAGATGGCTCAAGCATAATATAAAAAAAAACCTCTTCTTTGAAATGTTTCTATCTTCCTTGCTCCTTTGATTTTTCATTGCATAGGTCTTTTTAATCTTTTAACTCTTCTTTGAAATAAACAGAACCAATATTAGGAGTGAATTTGTATATGGTAGGAGATATATGCATTGATCAACAATTTCTTTACTTATGTCATAGAAGCACTTTTTAAAGACTCCATTCAAGTCTTATCTCTGTCTTTACCCCTTTCTGAATTATCCTCAAATAAGATTAATATATCTTCTTCTACGACTCCATGGTGCTTTGAATATGAATACCTACAACTCTGATTTATTTTCCTTTCCAACTCCTCACACTGCAGTATGAATTTCTTGAAGGTGAGCATTATGGCTTTTAAATCCTCAATGCCTAGTACATAATAAATGCTAAATAAATATTTGTTGAATATATATATGCATGGCTTATACAGGAAATGGAAAATGATATAATTTGGTTAGATTGAGTTTATTAAATGTGTGTGTGCTTGTGTGTATGTGTGCGGGTGTACAGGCCATCTTCTCAGCAACAGCAGTGGAGAGGCAATTTAACATACAATTTAACAATTATGTGAAAGTTTCCTTGACAACAGTAAAAGTAAACAATAAAACGAATCACTATAGTAAGGAGAGTTTTCCAAACCTCTTGCTTCAATTTCCCGAATGCATAAGTCTACCACCATGGGTCTCTGAGTGTTGTGAGCCTTTACAAGCGTGGTTAGGTCACAACAGTACACTTTCTTGATCCGCTTGAGATCAGGTTGGCAGTCGTTGGGAACGTGCTTGGAACACTGTTTGTGTACGTTCAACCCACAGTCTGTAAACAAAGAAGCCACATTAGCTTTGCCCAGCACTTTTGTCAAAGCCTAACACAAAACTTATGTTACCAAAGATACAAATAAAAACACCCCAGGTTTTGATTCATTACTCTGGAACATCCCATTTAGAGGTGGCACTTTCTACAAGATGAGTATGAAATTCACCTTTACTCAGTGCACTTTTAGAGAATTCCATCTTTCTCATTAAATCACGTCTGTTGCTGGACCAGAAGAATGGATAGGCTCACTGAGATTGTTTAGGTCATCAGTTAGGTAGGTTACCATTTTTTCCCTTTATGCACAGGAACCCTTTGGGTCCACAAGTGGACTGTTGGGTTTAGATTCCTAGAGCTAGTCATGGCTGTAAAGGGCACCTACGACCTTCACTAGGTTGTTTTCCTTAAGCCCTTGAAGCTCCTTTTGTGGGACCATGGCCCGCCTCTCTTTAGGACTCTCTATCTTTGGGTTTGAGGGGCCCATGATCGCTGACATCCTCTTGTCATTTCCTGGAGAGTTACTCCTAGTTTCCAATCCCTTCCTCCGTGTTTGGCAATTCTAGCAGGACATATTCCTTCTTACTTGTCTTATTTTGACACCTGTGAGATGGAAATACTACCTATCTGGACACCAGCGAGAGTACCTGAGAGTTTACAATTTATAACAATGCTATGTAACGTGATAATTAGAGTAATTATTTATAAAGCACATATCATGATCCAAAGTTGAAAAGGTGCTTTTAAGTTCAATGAACATATTAAAAGCCTTGTTAGCAGTTGGTATCCACTGACAGAATTTCTCTGACAATAACAAAGCACAGTCTATGTTCCCGGAAATAAAAATTTAATGCTGAAATTGTTCACAGTAAATGTGCTGCCTACTCCAAGTGCTAATCTAATATTGTTCTTCTTGGTATGAAAAATAATATTATATGGATACACTACACACACATACTTATACATATATGTATAACAATGCATGTTGTAGTCCGTTGCTTTATGAAAAAGCACTTAACCAAACCAAGGGTTTTAGAGGTCTAAACTTCTATAAAATCATCACTGGTGATTCCCAAGTGATTTTATTTTAATGTTTATTGGCTATCCTCCTTCCAAAGACAATGCCAGTTCTAACTCATCTTTCTTTTACTAACCTGAAAAATCTAATAAAGCTCAAGAAAATATCCATAATATGTCAATAAATATATTTAGTGAATGATAATTTTGGTGAATTGAATAAATAAAATAGGCTGGTTTTCTTGTTTGGTTCCTCTTTTACAAAAGAGATAGTAATAGCACCTATCTCCTATGGTTCTCATGAGGATTAGATAAGTTAATAATATATGTAAAGTTGTCAGAATAGTGGATGAAATACAGTAAACACTACATATGAGTTAAGGCAAATAAAATAAATAGCAAATACAATGATAGATAAGGATACCTGGACAGCTATTCTCAAGTTATTTCATCAGTAATTTCAATTATGTTCCCAAACTTTACCTTAAGATCTGAAGCAATAGTGTGTAAATACTGATATTTTGTTAAAATGAAGATGTTTTATAATAAAAAATATTCACTTTTTGCAAATAGAACTCCATATGCTATAAATAAAGTCTAGTTCATTTAAAATATACATATAAAATATGGAGAGATAAGTGGCAATGGTAGTTCCTCCTAACCTTTAATGATCAGCTTTTAGCCTTCCTGCTGCTCCTAGGAAATATGAGAATAAGCAGGGGCCATTGGAGAACACTAATAATATAACCTTAGAATGTGTTTTATTTAAAAACAAAAACAAAAACAAAAACTAACACAAAACAAACATAAAAACCTCTTTCATCCCAGAGAAAATTCCTGCTCCCAGCTGATGAAAAGCCTGGGGTTTTGTTCTCCTACTAATGACTTAGGATCAATTTCCTGCTGGAGTTGAGTAATACCAGCAATTAGGAATATTTTTGGTTTGTATAATCTGGAAGGCCAAATTAATGACCACTGGGTAATTCACCTATTCTACCACAATGCTCAGTGTTTGGGCTGTGAAATACCATGTGACTGCCGACAAGTCAGTCTTTTGAGCTAACAGGGTATCCGGAACATTTCTGGAAAAGCTGCCTCCAAGCCTATGTTTACCCGTGTTTCATGGACTATGTAAAGCTGTTAGAATAGTGGGGTGTGAGGAGGCACAGTGAAGCCCATGGACATCCACGAGAATGACTGAATCATCCCAAGGGCCCTGGTGATGGCTGCATCTATACAATAGAAATTCAGAAAGCCCCTTCCAGCCAGGGAGAAAGATCTAAGGTGTTGCAGTCCTAGGGACCAAGCTAGGCAGTATGGGGAGTTAGAGCACCTTAATGCAGTGCAATTAGCTTATTTCATTTTAAATGCTTCATAAGAATTATTTTTAAAAAATTATTTTTAAAAAATTATTTAAAAAAAATCATACCCACTAGCAAGTTGGAACTCAGTCATGGTATTGGTAGAAACCTGATCAGTCATCACAGAAAGCTATTCTTGCTCTAGGCCCCAACTGCTTGCCAGAAAAAATGTGGCAAGATGAATGAGGAAGCCTAGTTATACATTAATTTGGCAACTATTTACAGTTTTATTAGAAATATCTCAATAAGATGTGTTGTATGCTGGCAATGGGTGTGTGTGTCCAGCTCTAGCTGGAAAAACACTGAGAGTTTCAAAGTACTTTGAAATATGTGATAGCAAATCAAGGTGTGTGGTTTCACTGCTTATCTGATGGTAGGAAAAACCAGTATGGACTCTGGAGTCAGAGAGCCTTTGAATCAATGTACCACCACTTACCGTGTGGCCAAAGGCAATTATCAATTATCTCTAAGTCTCAGTTTCCTATGTATAATGATAAGTATAACTGTACCTCCCCCAGGCCTGCTTTAGGTTAAATGGCATGATAAATATAAAGTGTTTAGCTCAGTGCCTGGTAGGTAATAAATGCTCACCAGGATTACTATTTTGTCCTGTCTTTTGTAGTAAGGTGAGGATGGGAAAGAACTGTGGCTTTTCTGTCTACCCAATTCCACTGGAATTGATTTTTTTCTTTTAAGGACTACTGCCTATT
Source organism: Choloepus didactylus (assembly GCF_015220235.1). Classification (NCBI taxonomy): domain Eukaryota; kingdom Metazoa; phylum Chordata; class Mammalia; order Pilosa; family Megalonychidae; genus Choloepus; species Choloepus didactylus. Next base: position 139,398,703 of record NC_051311.1, on the reverse strand, counting down.
TGGGGATGAAGGTAGATGCCTATGGGAATGTTGCTTGTTTTTCTTCTTTCCTTTCCTTGTGTAAACATGAGATATTCCTTCTCATTCTTGCAATGGAGATGTCTTGAACCTTCTAGAGAGCTAGACCTTTGAGCTCATCTGGGCATATTTCCCAATTTGGGAGAGGGGCTTTCAGCTCAACATGGTGACACTGTATTTAACCGGAAAAGGATAAAGAAGGTCCCGCGTCTACCTGAGCACCGGACCCCTTGGGCGATGAGTCCCCACATGAAGTTAGCACAGTATTCACACCAGTGAGGGCCTCGGAACGTGTGGACCTGTCATCCAAAAGAGGAAAAGTGTCAGAAAATTGGGAGTCATCAGAGGCAGGTCATCAGAGGCAGAGGCCTCGGTTATGAAGCCAACAGATGAAGTTAAGAGACAGAGGCGTCAGCAGGAGTGAGCATCCTTCACTGGAGTTTCCCTTCCCAGAGGCAGAGATACAAACAGATCCCGAAGAAACAGAGGTGCCCTCTGATCTTTGAAAATCCTCCCCAATCCACCAGGCCCCATGCCAGAGTCAGAAAGGAATGTGGAGAAACAGTAAGATTATAGGGAAATGCCACCAGCTAAGGAACAAGTCTCTTACCACCCCCAAACAAGGTGCTGAATGGAAAAATCCAAGATAGCCTGAGCCAGTCACTACAACCTGCATTTAGCTCAGCAAGTTCTGGAAGGCAGAACTCAATTACTGTGTCCTTTTGACTGAAGTTTCACCATATATGGAATATCCAGGCAGGTATAAATAAGATATGATTATGGGATAATTAAAAGGTCCCAAGGCTTAAAGCCACTTCCAAAACAGGCATTAAGAAAAACTTGGGAGTTGGCTGAAAATGCAGGCTCCAGTAGAGCCTGCAGACTTGCCTTCCTCACAGACAGGGCTGTGTCAGCAGGCCCCAGAGCGGCCCGAGGGTGTATGAGCTAGAAGTCCCTGTGACTGGCCAGGGCACCAGTCTTACTAGTTGGGCTCTAGTCAGTTGTTAAATATTTTTAATATCACCAAGTAAGGGTTGTCTTATCTCTAATTATTCAGGTAAAGGCCTTCCAGTGACAGGACCATTTATTAAGTCATAATTTAAAACAAAAACAAAAAACAAAACGAAGCTACTTGTTCTTTGATGTTAAAGAACTCCAAGAAACAGAGGCAGGGGATTCCTTGCAAGCAAACTTGGCCATAATAGGCAAAAAACTATCATAGGCAGTCTAATCTGGGGGCATAAAAATTTACAGGAAAAGGGTTTAAATTTTTTTGCAAAATTAAAATAAGACATTATATGAGGTCTTTCAAAGTTTCAAACCTCCATCAATAAATTAAAGAAGTATAGGCAATAATATTTTTTAACAGACTGAGAGGTCTGATATACTACTTCTACTAAAAAAAGAAAAAAAAATCAGGACAACACGTGTCACACTTTGGGAAGAAGCAATTCAGCGGTATACTAAGAAAAAAATATAGTTTCATAGTTAAGTTTTGAGTTCTTTATTCAGAAATGTTAGAAATTGGGTATACATACATAAAGTGGCAAATAAAACAGACAATGGTTCCTGCTAAATGGAACTCAAGGTTTACCAAAAACAGAGAAAAAATTTAAGTTAATTAATCAAAAAGAGAAATTAATGACCATGGTTTCCATATAATAAAATGAATTGTTATAATAGCCTTTGACATTTTAGCTTATCATATGCAAACCACCCATTATTGTTTCTGCTATGAAAAACAATGGAAAAAGCTCAAAAATCTTCTTACTTAAATGGAGATATGTGCTCAAGGGAATGACCCTAAGATATGACAAAGTATTACTTGTGGAGTATAGAGAACACCATCCCTGGGAGCCCTTGCATTTTCATACAGTCAAAATGCCAGGATTCATTCAGAGGCCCACTCAGATTGATCTTGGTATTAAAAGAATTCTTCTGTAAAGTGTACTATTAAAAGTCGAGCATTTTGTAAATTCAGCAACATAGGTTTCTTAATATTTTACTGGAAATGCTCTACAAGGGCTGTTGGTTAACTATGGCAGCAAAGTGAACTGTCAATATACTGGTGAAACTGGAAGATCAATTAAATATAATAAAATAATATGTAAAATAATACAACTCCAAAAAATTGTGAAAAGGGCTACTGAAGGAAAAAGATGAGGCTGCTTCTAGAGAGAATAGGAGGGGCTCCGATGCTGTACAGGATGGGCAGGAAGGCCTTCTCAGAGGTGACCTTGAGTTGCCTGAAAGAAAAGGAAGAGCCAGCCCTCTGTGGGGAGGGGTGAACAGCATTCCAGGCAGAGGGAATGTATGGAGGCAGGAGCAAAAGAGCTTGGTGGGACTGAGGAACTGGAAGCCCAGGAGGAAAAAGAAGCAATGAAAAAGTACATTAAATAAAGAAAAAAGGAAAAAATCCTTACTATGGCTGTAATCACAATAAAAGTAAATGGCTATAACTCATCAGATAAAAGACGGAGATTGTCAGAGCAGATGTTAAAAATTTTTGCAAGAAACATACTCTAAAGCATAATGTGACAGAAATGTTAGAAGTAAAAGGAAAGAAAAAGACATAACCAGCAAACGTTAGCCAATAGGAACATGCAAAAGCTACACTGATACTAAATATATATATAACATCAGCAGAAGGTAAGTTTACTTGTTATCAAAGTATCTTGAGAGTATTATATTGCAAGTTTTAGTCAAAATAAAATGAGAAAATAAATACAAGATATAAGGATTGGGAGAAGAAACAAAAATGTCTTTATTCAGATAAGATATAATTGTCTACTTGGAAAATGCAAGAGACTATATATAGACAAACTCTTGGAACTAACAGAGGCCATCCAGTTTGCTTAATATAAGAGCAATCTGAAGAAATCTGTACAGTTTCTATACATAAGCAATAACTAATTTTATTAAAATAAAAATTAAAGACTACCTTCACAATAGCAAGAAAAATCTAAAATACTTAGAAAATAATTAAATGAAAGATGTTTTCCGGAGAAATTAGAAAACTTTCCTGAAGGAAATACATCAGAAGAAAGATACACCATACTCATGGGTGGAAATGTTCAAAATTGTAAAAACACCAATTACCTGACAAAGTAAACTCTAAATTATCCAATGAAATTTCAATAAAAATCTCCACAGGGCTTTTCATAGAACTTCACAAGATGATCATAAAATTCAGATGGAACAAAAGAAGACCAAAGAATAGCCAAGAAAATTTTGAATAAGTAGAATAATGTAGGAAAACATGTCCTATCAAATATCAAGACTTATGTAGTTGAAAGTAGAACACTGTGGTATTAGTGCAGAATGGAAAAATAGACAAGTAGTACAGAGTGGAAAGGTCAGAAATCAAGTCATCCATATATGGGAAGGATGACAGAGATTAATTATTTCCTATTTCATCCACCTATTCATCTATTTGTTTATTATTCATTCACTTGATAATTATATGCTGATTGCCTACTTTGAACCTGGCACTGTACTAGTCCTTGGATATACAGAGTGGAAACATATTGGAGGAACAGAGAACCGCCCACACTCAAGGATCTCATTTTCTACAAAAGTAAGCTGACAACATAAACAACCAATTATGTGTCAGGTATGTATCAGGTGATACCATGGAGCATGTAGGAGATCCTATGGTAGTATAATGAAGGGAGTAATACATTCTTCCAGAGAAACTTGAGGAAAATGATATTTGAACTGGGCTTTGAGGGATAGATAGGAGTTCACCAGACTGGGAAAAATTGAATTAGTGGGAAAGTGATGGTGTTGTTGACTGGGAGCAGGTGACATAGGGAGGACATTCCAAGAAGAGGGAATAGTATGAGCAAAGGCCCATGGGGTTAGACCTAGTTTTTGAAAGGTGTTCTTTATTTGTAGGTCATGCAAAAAAAGAGTGACATAAAATTATGCTTTGAAACATCAAGTGGATAAAGTAATCTCATGGGAAAGCTCTCCATACCACAGTATAAAAATGAAAATGCTATGCTCAGAAATTAGGAGAGAAGCTAAAATGTTTACTCTACTCAAGTTGGCAAAATAGAAACTGGTCTATTGACTGCTTCAGGAAATACAGGAAACACAAATCACAGATATTCGGAAATTTCACTTTTTGCCAATAGTTAAAAAAAATAACTAAGCCCATCAGAATTGCATTTAATTTTCATTGGATCCGCTTATATTTACCAACATTTTTTCCCATCAAATATCCCCAATGCCTTTGTTCTCATTTCCCTAGCTAAACAAAGGCAGGCAGACCTCTTCAAATAGCAAGCAAGTCAGAGTGTCCCCACAAACACACATTTCCACAGAAATAAAAGAAAATGGGAACAGAGGGGAATGTAAAGTTGGTTAAACATTATTTTAGGCCCATTGCCTAATTTCCTTTTTGTGATGGGCCACTGTTTGTTTTCATATAATGTTCAATTTTCTTTTGGATCCACAAGGAAAATCTCTAGACTGTATACAAATGTGGAGGGCACTCGGCACCCTTTTTATTTGGGGTTCTGAGTTACTGTGTCCACTCTCTCAACAACCATACCCCATATCTTGAAAAACCACTGATCAGTTTTTTTCATTCTCTGAAGTTTATTGATTTTCAAGAATATCTTTTCAGAGAAAGAACATTTTGCAAACTTTAGGGCAGTAACTAAAATACCCTAGACAGGAAGAAAATACCCCAGACAGGAAGAATGTCTGTCCAAGACTATTATACTGGGCATGGTCTGCCTGGAATTCAAAAACCACACCAAACAGAATAAGATGATATTATAGGAGATAAGACATGTTTCACAAATAGCCCAGGAATGGCCAGTCAGTGAAAACAAGAGCAAGAAAAGTTGTCAGAAAAAAAAAAAAAAAAAAAACAAAACCATAGGCATTTAGTGAGTCTCTCCTGATTTGCATCTGTCTAAATGAGCAGGATGTTATTTGTCTCACATCTGCTGAATCTGGAAGGAAGTATTCTTTGCTTTTATAACAAATATGTTTTGATGGGTCAGTGTAGACACCACCCAAATGTATAACCAGCTCAGCCCTGGTTCTAGACTTTAAGAAACACAAAGTGCTGTTTACAATTTGCTACAGTTGAGAATTTTTGCTTTTTTTTTTTTTTTAAATTATTATAGAGTTTCCCAATCTATGCCCTATTGACATTTGGGTCTGATAGTTCTTTGTTGTGGGAGTTGTCCCATAAACTGTGGGATATTTAGTGGCATCCCTGGCCTCTACCCACTCGCTACCAGTAACAACCCTCAGGTGGTGACAATCAAAAACTGTTCCCAGACATTGACAAATGTCTCCTGTGGAACAAAACCACCCCAGCTGAGACCCATGAGTAGGGGAAGAGGTTGCATTCTTATATCATCACTGTCTTTTCTGCACCTGGTGATGCCTGGCATCTAATAGATTCCTGATCAGTATTTGCTGAGTAAAGGAATGAATGTTTAGTTTCTTTTTCTTACCCAAATAATACATGCAATGATCAATAGTGCTTTTTTTTAAACCCCTCACACAAGGCGTGCTACTCTGGACTTAAAATCCCAGAATCAAACATTTAGTGTTCTTGGGAATAAAACATACTCAGTATGACATTAACAGCAGCTGGGGACTTGATATGGGTCACGCTCATTAGCAGATGATTCACATCTGTGAGAGTACCTAGCCAGTCACTTTGCTGGCGTGTGGCCTAAGCAAGGAGTCACAGTAGGGTTTGTTGTCAAAACCCATCCTCACTTCACTGGGTTCTGCTGGTATGTGAAGGATTTATGGCAGCACCCCAACAGTTACACCAAAATATGCCAAGAAGATAAAAGATAAGTGTCACCTCCTTCACAATTCTGCTTTAAGTCAGACCCTAGTAGGCAGAGAAGTTCCCACCTATGCAAAGCCCCTTGTCCAAAAATCATTGCCTCACTTGCTGGAAGTCTCTTCCAGGAGTGCACTTCATTTGGATAAAAGCATTAGGTCTCAAGACGAGCCATTTAAAAACAGGACTACTAGATTCATTCAAGTGTCATTTTCATGAACGAGCGTTTTTTTAAATTGAGTATGTACTCTGCGTGAAGCAGTATTAAATTAAATCTTGATGACTCATGGAGATCTGAGAAAGGGCTTGTGGCAATTTACTATGTAGTTTTGTCAGGAAGCAGGAGCTATATCAAATTAACTATGATGTGTTGCATTATCCGCAGAATGGGAAGCCTTGAGGAACCAAGGGGAGAAGAAGGAGAAGCTAAGTTCTAGAAATTAGGGCTGGCAGGTCTCAGAGGGGTGGTTCCATGGAGTCACTCCACAGGCAGGAACCATGGGGAGGGGGTAAGAGGAACACTTCAGGGGTAGAGGGTAAAGGGTTTGCTAGAAGGAACCTCATTTACTTCCCGATTTTGCTGAGGTCTAGTCCCGGCCCCATAAGGGACACCAGCAAAGGGGTACACTTTATGAAAGACTGAACCGAAAGAACAGAGATTCCTCCTTACACCCAGGCAGATGGCAAAACTAACCTGGACTGCAGCATATCCAGGCTTGCAGTCATTTAGATTAATAACATTAATAATAATGTTAATAATAATAACATAATGTGATTTATATCAAGCAGAACCCAGGGGAAAGAGAATGGACTTTGACATCAAACCTTAAGGGGAATCCTTTAAAACGCTGAGGAAAGGAATATAGCCAATGTTTTCCAGGGAGCTTCCCAGCAGGATTCCTTTATTTTACACATAATCTGGCATAGCCCACCCCCCATGCACCCCTGGAGCTCCAACTACTGGTCTAAGGGGTGAGCGCCATGGCCAGTTAACTGAAGCAGGGAGAGACCATTCTGATTCTCTCTCTGGGGAATTTGGAACTGGGATTTTGTGCCTTCTCTTGTAACATGTAAACAGGGGATTACTGGCAGCAATATTCTGTCCACCATGTGGACTAAGATGCTGTTGTTCAGGGAGAGAAAATGAAGTCGATATCCAGAGAGCAAGGACAGTGGCTACAACAGCTGCAGCAGGAGAGTGAGAGAGGGAGAGTAAGAGAGATGGAGAGGAGGAGGGGGGGAGGAGAAAGAGGGAGAGAAAGATGGATGGAGGGAGAGGAGAGAGAGAGAAAAGAAAGGAAGGATGGGGGAGAGGAGAGAGAAAAGGAGGGATGGAGGGAGAGGAGAGAGGGAGAGAAGGAAGGATGGAGGAAGAGGAGAGAGGGTGAAAAGAAAGGAGGAGGGGTAAGAGAAGGGGAGAGAAGGAAGGATGGAGGGAGAAAAGGAGGGTTGGAGGGAAGGAGGGAGGAAAGGAGGGAGAAAAGGAGGGAGAGACTAAGAAACTGGGTCCAGGTGTACTCCCAGTTCCCATTTCCGCCTTGGCTTGATATCTGTGTAGCCTCTGGGGAGCTGTGAGACACTCATGTGTAATAATCTATATAGCGTAACACAGTTTCTGGGAGTTCTGTTACTTGAATATAAGGAGTTTCTAACAATTATCTCGGTGGAGCCAGGGTTAAGTAGCAGGCAGAAAAAAATGATTTTTCTTCATAGCACTTTGGGAGCAGAAACTACATTTTCTTTAGAATCCCAGTATTTCCAAGCATAATTATTCCAGTCTCCCTTCGAGCCACTTGCTTTATATTCAGGGAGTGATTTTTCCCCTTTTCTTTGATTTGTTCCTTCTAGACTTGTTTCTAGACTGGCAGAAAGAGCCTTTTTTGATTATTAACCAAAACAACCTAAAGCACACAACCATTTCAGGAGTGAAGTCTGCCTGTGCCCAAGCAGGTGCAGCCCCTGCACAGTCCAGTTCCCCAGGTGCCAAGAGGTGGGACTAGGGTGATGCAGAAAAGGTGATGGGCAACTGTAAGCCCAATCGGAAGACAAGTCCAACAAGATCCCAGGGAACAATGGGGTTCACCCACTATTATGAGATAAAAGAGGTTGAGGAAGAGAGAGGAGCATGCATGTGGAAAGCAGAAATGGCCAGTTCCAAAGTAAAAGACCATTAGGCTGGATAAAAAGGCTATTAATGGCAACGACAGGCGTAGAAACCATAAATGAGCCACAAAACTCAAAACAGGGAGGTGGAGGTGTGCCACAGCCTGGACTGGCATCTTAGGGGCAGTGCTGTGACACAGACTCAGCTCCTGAAGGTCCTGCCTGATCCCCAGGAATGCTAGGGGATGGCGAGGCACGTTCAGGAGGAACATGCTGAGATGCATCATGGGACAGGATGCTATAGAAGCAGCCTTGGTCTGTGGTGAGAGTGGGAGACATGAAGAACAGGGCAGCCATTGGGCTTATGCCCTGACTGGGACAGCTAGAGAGTCACCACTCAGGATACCGGCACAGAGTAAACTGGGGCACGTGGCCCTCGCATATAAGCCCTGGGTCGCCCTGCACTACCAGCATTCCTGGCCGAACTGGGTGAAGGTGACACACCTGGTAGGGTCTCGGTCTCTCTGGTGTGGCCTTATGACTTTGCATATAAGCCACGGATAAGGGCAAATGGGCACAGAGTGAGGGTGAGGCTTGGAAACTGCAATGCTAGGTGGTCATGAGAGGTGGGCTACGCATGATTTCGACTGATACACAGACAGCCTGGGTTTTCCGCAGTAAATAAAACAGACTAGACACCCTGCCCCCAGGGAGTTCCATCTATTTACAAAGAAAATAGGGAGCATGTCAAGCTTGTGCTCCAAGCTGGAGAAAAGCAAAGCTGGAAGCCGCATGGAATGGGGGAAGGAAGGGCAGGGTGAGTGGGGCTTGGGGAGGGGCAGGGAGGAGTGAGGGGAGGGATGGGAAGGGGGATGGGGAGTGCACGGTGAGGAGGGTGGAACCCCCCAAGCCTCAGGGCTTTATGGCCCTCTGCTGTCCATCCAAATTCCAGCTAGTGAGGGTAGAGTATCCTGGAAGTGCCTGGGTGGACAGAGAGAATAGGGCAGAGGGAGAGAGTGAAGCAGGCATAGACTAAGGGAGGCTAAGCCGAGAAGGCGCCCTGCTCAGAGGCCACTCAGCGTGGCCCACCATCTCACCCCAGTTGATTATCTAAATGTGAAGTGCTTCCCCTCTCCTGGAGAGATTGCTCCCTGCAGCTGATTCACTACAGTCTCCTCTTGAGCCCAAGCTTTCCCTCATGTCGTTTGCACTGCCCAGAATGCCCCCTCCTCTTTGGAACTAAAACTGACCTGTGAATTACCCAGCTTTGGCTGACTTGCCATCTCCTCCATGAGCCTTCCTTGTTAAGGGGGAAGAGTAAGTGATGTCCTTCCTAACGGGATGACCAGGTAGGGCTTCATGGGTGCATGATCCGTACAATCACGCAGGACCCAGCAACAAGAAGGGCCCCGTGTGTGGTTTAATCCTCTGCTGGTGCTGTCTTGAAGTTCTTAACAAATATTTTTTAACAAGAGACCCCGCATTTTTATTGTGCACTGGGTCCCAAAATTATTTAGCTGGTCCTGCATAACCACATATGTTAATGTTAACTAATAGCTCTATTATAAACTTGATTATAAAGTGCCCTGTAAATACTCTGAACATGAATCAGCCAGACCAATCAGACACTTCTATCTAACTGTTAAAAATGGAAGTTCATCAGCTATTTTAAAGTTTTTTGGAGCTCTTACCATGCCTCTTTTCACGAAGAAATGGTTGGTAAACAGACCCCAAATGGCTATCTTTCATCATTTTCTGTCAGAGCAAGGAAGCTATTTTTGATCAAATGAAAACTTTTTAAATAAGTTAATTCAGTAGCCATGGAAACTAGCAGTGGGGCCCAGAACCCGAGGTTGACCTGGATGTCCTTTAGAGTGAGGCCAAAGATCCTTCTTATTGAGGGCTCCTGAAAATAACAATTAAGTGCAGAGAGAGCCTGCCAAGGCTTATTTGCTGATGAACATTAAAATGTGTTTATTTGTTCTTTTTATTGAGCACTTGCTCTACACCATGCACACTGTTCAAAGATAACTTGAGTTACAAACCAAGAATGTTTCAGGATAAAGCCTATTAGAAGTCAAAATAAATAAAAATCTAACATTGAATTACAAGCTACAATACAAATTCCAAGAGATCAGAGGCCTTTGATATGAGTTTTCTTCCTTCAGTTAGTTTGATGGCTTGTTTCTAAAAACCCACTGCTCTATTTATAACATAGACTGCTTTTAGAATGCTGTTCCCAGACTATGTAAAGTTCCCAGTTCAAGTTAGCTGGTGGCGAGGAGAGGGCTGGCTGGGGCAGAAGGAGCAATGAATGACAGTCCCCCACCCCCACCCCAGCCACTTATTCTTAAGGACAGTGGCACCAGCAGTACTGCCGATGTCCAAGGCAACGGCTACAGCTACTCAAGTGGCTGCTGTCTCTCAAAGATGTCTATTCAAACGTGGAGGAGAAACACTCCTGTCTGGCTTGTATATTCCTCTAACAAGTTGTATGAGTCTCTGACTTTTCTCAATAGCTGTAAGTTATAAGTTATCACACTGAATAGATTCTGAGCTTTTAAGCAAACATTCCAAAAGCTGTTTGTGTGTTTCAGTGATAGATATTAGTATATTGCATTAACCAAGGTACTATTTAAGAAATAAGATTCAACTATCTCTTTTTGTTTTAAAATGTCTTAAGATTACTTTTCTGTTCCAAGATCTGAAATTAAAAAGACAGAAATTAGTTTTGAAAGTATCAATCCACCAAATTTGTGTGTGTGTTTTTAACAGAAGCTCACAGTAAATACATAGAGAAGGTATTCCAGGCAAAGCCATATCATGGCAGGGTACCACTACAACGGTATCTTAAAGCCAAAGGTATGGAATTTTCAAGAGGAAGGAAAAGAATTTGCAAGTCTGAGACAATCCATTTTCTCATCCATGTTAAGTACATCCACAGGATGCAAAGAATCAGGGATTTCTGCCAAAAGTCAGGAAAAGGCACAAAAGTTAATGAGAGTAAAAACAGAAAATAAGGAAGAGAAAAAAACATAAAGGCTTTTATGCTGCAAATTAGATGTGTCACTATTCAGTGATGGGAGAAAAATCAACAGTTCTGTCACCAATGAGGACCTATATAACGCAGTTCCTCACCCTATTGCTAAATAGATAGAGCTGAATAATTTCATTCCTCAGTTCAATTATAGCATGCAAATGCCAGAGCCTCTGCTTTCTAAAAGCAGAAGCAGAGCAAACTGATCAAAGTAACATGAACGTTACTTGATGGACCTACATTTGCTCTTATGAAGGACTGGAAAGCAAGAGAATAAAATGTTTCCCTTGTCACCTCTGATGAGGGGTTTTCTAATTCCAACAGTCTCTTGGGTTACTTACTAGCCCTAAAGGAAACAGGGGTTTAAAAAAGAAGGTAATTCAGTTTGCTTCTCCTGCCTACTCTTTCCTTCCAGGAGCCTTCACCACTACGCTCCAGGACTTCCAAACTGCCAGCCCATTTGCTGGAGTAAAACCTCTACCTCTGTCCACCTCTCAGTACCATCTCAAGCAAGGCAAGTTGGCATCAGAATCCCCTCCCAGCCCTTCTCGCAAAGCACATTAGGGCAAAGGAATGTGGACACAATTTTCCGACAGCAGATCATCCCTGCAAGTGCTAGTCTGAAATGAAGATGATAATCTTTCCATTTTAAAAATACACAGGGGAAAATCCACTTATACTCCCGCCAGGCTTCCCTATCTCTTTTTGTTTGGTCTCATCGTAAGCAGGATAAGGCTGTGACTGGTGGGAGCTTGGAAAGCGACAAGGGTGCCCCTGCACCCAGAGCACAAACAAAAGCTCCTGGATGGTATCTCTTGTCATCATTGGCTTTCACAGCTGTCTACCCATAAATGAAACGAGTTAGCATCACTGCAAACAAAAGACAAAACACTAAGTTGCTTTCATTTGCTCAGAGATAACAACATTCTTTATAGCCACCCTGAGTGGAAAAGTACAGAAGATCTTGAAATGCAACAGAGTGTACAGGCTCTGTTTTTCTTTCACTGGACATGGGAAGACGAAGAGGAAATGGGCCTAATTCTCTAGAACTGAGTCAACACACACAGAGGTCTTTCTAAGCAAATGCATAAGCAATCTGCTTTCTGAGGTCTCCAGTTGGAAGTGATCCAAAGTGAAGATTTTAAGCATGAGTTAAATGTGGAAAGCAAGGGAATTTGCTGTCTCCTTACTGTAAAATCACACTATCTTCTCCAGACCAGATGGAAGTCATAAACTATGCTCCTCCATCTGTCCTTTTACAACAGAAGAAAGAAGGCAGAGGCTTGCTTACCTTAAAGTTGTGTGTCTTCTCATAGTTGAAGTGGTTGTCGTTGTGGGTGAGGGCGGCCCTTCGGACCAGGGAGGAGATCTGTGGACAGGCAAAGAGTTTGAGAGGGGGCCACAGAAAGCCGCCTTTCATTCCCACCTTCACCCCCAGGGCTACGGCCAGCAGCTCTTGGCGTTTCCTGCCTTGCTTAGACTTTCGAACTACAGCACACTTTTTCTCATTTTCCAGCCACAGATCTTCGGAGAACATATTGCCTGGATTCCAGATCTTTCTGGTCTCTGCTCCGGAGCCCGGGAGGCTCAGCACTGTAGGGTTTTTCGAACCACTGCTAATGTTAGGCAGATTTGAGGCAGCTGCGCCCCGTCTGCAGTGGCCTCGGGCATGTGACCTGGAAGGGCCTTCTGACTGATGGAAGGGGCTTTGCATCTAAATAAGGACAGGCCTGTTTGGTGCTAATTCCTAAAGCCGGCGTGTGCCTGGGACAATAGCACGCATTCATGCGCTCAGCAACCCTCAGAAGAGGGATCCTGTTAGCCACTGAGGGACTGGAGGAGCCAGTGAGCCAGGGACCGGCAGCTTTTTCCTCCTTGCCACGCACTCTGCAAAGGAGAGATTTCCCCTACTTGTTAGCGCATTTCACGCACTCCCACACTCACTCCCACCCCCCCACATCCCAGCTAGCTCTGATGTCAAAGCCTAATGCTGCATCCAATTATTCTTGGGCTCTGAACCCCATCCTGGGCTGGATCCAGCAGATTAAGCCCTTTAAACCCTGATGATTGTTTAATCTTACAGGGGTAAAGCCTGCCTCTCCTTTTTAAAATCCACTCCCACACTTAAAAGCTTGATTTTCATTCTGCATGCATTAAGTCAGAACATTCTGAGCACTGAATGGGCACTGAAGAAGAGCAGAGCATTTCAGCTTTCTGAGATCTACAGTCAAAGTCTCAGAAGAAGGGGCAGGATATCGAGCCCCAGGATACGCCTAGTGTCTCTTCTGCCCTCCTTACTATAAACAACCCCCCCACCTCAAAACAAACGAAAAAACCAACCCACCACAGACAAGACAATAGTCCCTAACTAAAAGCAAAATATATATCATAGTTACTTTTCTTTTAAACAAAACATCTTCAAGGTCCATTCTGTTAATCTCCACATCTATAATAATGTTCTCCTTTCTCTTAAAAGCATCAACTAGCTGATGGTATCCCGTGGGACCATTGATTTTTCGACCCCTGATCTTCCCATTAATAGAAGTAGGGAAATCATGATGTCTTAGGAGTACCCTTGATCTACTAGAGAAGTTTAATGCAGTAGAAGCAATGCTTTTGGAACTAGGAAACAAGAAGAATGTAGATGAATGAGCCATTTCATAGATGGAGAGCTCACACATTCCACACTGTCCCCTACTTAGACAGGACTCCACATTGCAGCCACTACAAGCAACTTTGCGGTGAGTAACAAAATAAATCCTTTCCTCGTGTCATCCTTTATTCCTGGCAATCACTGTCATTCCAGGTTGGTTCAGAAGTCAGTCTTCCCATTTCATCCTCTTGATTGCCTCCCATAATAGTAACAGTCAGTTATTATATTGAACTGCTGAACAGGATAACTTTTGTTGAGCTGAGTGTTATTCAGAATGTGTTAGATGTACTTACTCATTTAACCTTTATAAGAAGTGAACTTTTTATCCCCATTTTTTGGATGAAGAATGTGAGGCACTGAGAAGTGAAGTAATTTGCCCAACTGATCTAAGTGGGAAAGCCAGGACTAGAACCCAAGGTCTCTGTGTCCAGTACCCACACTCTTAAATAGTATACACTGCTGCCTCTCTAAGGAAGCTGATGGGATGCCACACCCTACAATCATGTCCTGCCAAGCGCTTTACCTGAAATATTGGCCAAGTCTGCCCCCTCCTTGCCATTCATGCTCCACAAAAACTCAGACACTCATTATCTCTCCCATCTCCCTTACACATGTTCACACAACAGTCTTCCTGATCCAGTCACCCCTCTTATTTCTGATCAGAAAACTTCAGTGATTCTCCATGGCTTAAACACATCCTGGCATTGCGGATTCTTCACGGACTAATCTTATTTCACCCAGCTCATCTTATTTCCTTACATTCCCCTCCACAAATCCTATAAGAACAACTCCTCTGACATATTCAACTTTTCACCTCAGAAGCTTGCTCTGTTTTTTTAGAATATTCCACCATCATTTCAACATGTCTCCATTTTCACCAACATTCACATTCTGACTCAAATGCCACACTCTCCAAAAGACTATTCCCAATTCTCCACTGGAGGCAAGCTATCTCCTCTGAAATCTCATAGCATTTTTTTCTGCATTTTTTATTATTTATCATTATTATTTTCTATCTTATACTAAAGTGCTTTAAACATGTCTTATTCCCCTGCCAGACCGGGAACACTCATTGCAACATGCTCTATGCCTAATTTGCCTTTGTTTCCTCCTACAAGAGTGTCTAGTAAAATTCCATAGTAGCTGCTCAATAAATGTAAGTTCACAGAAAGTACTTTTATGTACAGGAAGCCAGGGATGCGGAGAAGGTGTGAGAAGGTGACTGCGTGAGGTGCCTGGCCTATCTTCTGACCACTCACCCATATGCCTCCGCTCCCAAGACCCAAACTTCCAGGGGTGTGCGCTTCCCCTGATGGGCTCCACCAGACTCCTGAACCCTTCTTCCCACGGCCCATCCTGAAGGACAATTGCCACAACCAGGGATTCAATGACTTGCATGACTTCCAAAAGGCTTTCAACCCTTAGACTAAAGGCAAAAAGACAGAGGGAGGAATAAGGGTGCCCTCCCAAACTTCACTGCTAACAAATCAAGAAAAACCTTTTCTTTAATAATTTTTTTTAAATTGTAATAAAATATACATAACATAAAAATCATTTAACCATTTTAAGTTGCCAATTCTTTGATATTAAGCACATTGACAATTACATGTAATTTTTACCACTATTTCTAGACTATTTTCATCAGTCTAAACCAAAAATTATACTCATTTAGCAATAACTCCCCATTTTTCCCTTCTGCCAACCTAAGTAACCACGATTCTGCTTTCTGTCTCTATGAATTTCCTTATTTTAAGCATTCCATGTAAGAGAAATCATGCAGTATTTGTCCTTTTGTGTCTGGCTTATTTCACTCAACATGATGTCTTCAAGGTTCATGCATGTTGTAGCATGTTCTAGTACTTCTTTTATTTTTATGGCTGAATAATATTCCATTGTATGGATATACCACATTTTGCTTATCCATTCATCTCTTGATAGACACATGGGTTGCCTCCACCTTTTGGCTATTGTTGAATAGTGCTGCCACAGGCAACGGTGTACAAATATTTGTTTGAGTCCCTGCCTTCAATTCTTTGGGGTATAGACCTAGGAGTGAAATTGCCTAGTTATATGGTAATTCTATGTTTAACTTTCTAAGGAACTTCCAAACTGTTTTCCATAGCCGCTGCACCATTTTACATTCCTACCAGCAATGTACAAGGGTTCTTATTTTTCTGCATCGTCACCAACACTTAATTATTTTCAGGTTTTTAAATAATAGCCATCCTAGTGGGTGCGAAATGGTATCTCACTGTAGTTTTAATTTGCATTTATCTAATGATTTTGAGCATATTTTCATATACTTATTGTCCATTTGAATATCTTCTTTGGAGAAAAGTCTATTTAAATCCTTGGCCCACTTTTTTAACTGGTTTGTCTTTTGTTGTTGAGTTGTAGGAGTTTTTAAAATTTTCCAGATATAAAATCCTTATATATTCTGGCTATTACACCTTTAACAGATACATGGTTTCCAAATATTTTTTCTCATTTAGTAGGTTGATAATGTCCTCTGATGCTCAGAAGTCTTAAATTTTGATGAAGTAAGAAAGACTTTTTTATGGTGAGCCATTGTGTGTGAGAATGAATTCTGTGATTTGGACTAAACTAATTATATGAATATACAGTTTTAGAATCTGATAAAATAACTTGTTAGATAGAAAATGGGTAAAAAAGGGGGACTTTCTCCTTTGCTGTAAGGGTGGTTGAAGACAGGAGATTTAATATTTTCTCTTGTGTTTGTGCCTTTACTTATTAAAACAAGTAATTTTTATTTCCATTTGTAACAGTGATTTCATTTTCAGACATTCATTCAATAGAATTTACCCAAACACAAGACACATTCAGACATACACTGTGCCCTTAAGATGCTTCATTACAGGGAATGTAAGTGTTGGCACTTGAGAGATCACTATTGTGAGTAGTGTGGGTGACCCCAGATCACCCTCACCCTCTTATTAAAGGAAAAATGACTACAAAAATCTCTTGGAAAAAGTTCCCTCTTAAATTACCCAAACTACACAGAATTATTCTCTATCTAAGCTCAAGGACAGCCCCTTGGTTTTTTTATACCCCCCACCCCCACCCCAAGCCAATATCTAAGACAATATCTCTATATACAGCAGACATTTCATAATTTTGCTGACAGCTTTTTTTCTAATAAAAATGTTGATCTGACCTATTTTTATCTGTATATTCATTAGATGAAGCACATTTACCTAGATGCTCTGGTTGAATCAGGAATTCTCAACCTTGCTACTCTTTACAGTTTGGGCTGGATAATGTTTTGTTATGGGGTTTGTCTTGTGCACTGTAGGATGTTTAGCAGCATCCCTGGCCTCTACCCACTGGATGCCAGTAGCAACCTCTCCTGCACCCAAGTGTGACAACCAAAAATGTCTCCAGACATTTCCAAATATCCCCAGAGGATGAAAACCAACCCAGTGAGAATAACTGGGCTAAGTCAATGACAGGAAATACTTCCAGAATGTTTACCAAGTGCCAGGCATTGATTACACTAAGCACTTTGTGTATCTCGGCTCATTTAAGACTCATAACAACCCTAAGAGGTTAGTACTGTTATACTTACTCCCATTTTACAGATGAGGAAACTGAGGCACTGAGAGTTTAAGTGATGTGCTCAAGGACCCACAGCTGGTAACTGGTAGTGGTGAGATTAGAACCCAGGCATATCTAACTAGGTCTATGCTTTTAATCAACCTGTGAGCTGCCTCTCATCCAAATAACGTTCACATTTAAAAATATCTAGGGTTGAAGGCCAGAGTCACTCTAGAATCACTCTCCCATTGTTATTCTATTTCAGCTCACAGCACTGGTGTCCCATGGTCTAGCTTTTAAAGAGCAGGCATTTTGTCCTCCCTGGACCCTCTACCAAAGCAGGCACCACTGATATTATTTTTGGAAGTAGGTGGGACTATAGATAACTGGCAAAATAAGCCTACCACTTCCCTGTTCTTGTTTTTTTATAAATCAGGGTTGGAATTCTATTTTCTAAGGCATCTTGCTGTTCTCCTTCTTTCTCTCTATGATTAGACTTCTGGATCCAAGGAGAAATCAGGTTACGAGAAGGCGACAAAGGGCTGTCAGATTAAGATAAGGAGGCAACGAAGAGTGAATGAGTAGTAAGCCATGGGAGAACAAAGCCCTTTGTGATACCTGTGTATATATAAAATGCCCAGGAAAAAAGGACAGTGGGAGAAAGGAATATCTCACTCCCCACACTGACTTGAATAACCTAGAATTCTGAGTCCATAAGGGACCCAGAAGTTCATCTGACTGATATCCCCTTTTCCATCTGGCTTCAGACCGGAACACCTCTTGGCCTCCAGCGACCATGACAATCTGCCTCATTAGCACCCATCTCTAGAGAAGGCGTTACCAGCATCCACAATCCTTCCCGGGAATTTAAGTAAATTCCAGTGCTGCATTTTAAGGAGGGTCCACTGAGAAATGTCATCATCAGTCACTGAACAGTCTTTCCTTGCTATTCCAACCCCAATCTTTGAGCTCCAGACCTCTTTCACTTCTCTTTCTCTTGTGTCTGGGCCCCCTTAGGTTTTGATGGCCTGAGCTATCCACTTTCTACAAACACCACCTGATGATGCAGCCTTCTGCTGCCCTGTGACAGCAGCTGAAAGGAAAATCAATATTACTAATGCTGGTGAGGGTGCAGTGGGGAGAGCTCTCTGACATACTGCCAGTGTGTCAGTGAATTGGCCTGTGGCTGGAAAAAAAGTTGGCAGTGTATCAAAAGTCTTGAAAAAGTTCATGTGCATTGATACAATGAATCTATTTCTAGGATTCTCTTAAGGAGGTCTTCAGACAAAGATATAGATAGATGATAGATAAAAATATCATATCAAGAAATGAGAAAAAGCTTCAATATCCAAGGCAGGAGAAAGGTTAAATAAATCATGATATAGACATGTAATGAAATATGTAGATACTGAAAAGATATGTTTAAAATAACTTTTGATGACAAAAGGATATGCCCTTGATATAATGTTAGGTGAGAAGTAGGCTCCTGAGCCTATATATAATATGATTCCCAGTTTTACAAATAGATGTGCCCTGAAAACATTGGAAGAAAACTCACCAAAATATCTCTAACACACCAAACTGCTGGAGATAAACAACAATTATCTCTAGGTGGGGAAATTTTAGTTGACATTTATTTTCTTCTTTAATCCTTACTGTATTTTTCAAGTTTCCTATAATGATTAGGCTCTAATTAAATTATATAAAATTAAAGATTTTTAAAAGTTCATTATAAAAACTTTATTAGATTTATTAGATTTTATTAGATGACAGCTTCTTAACATCTTTTTTAGTTTCCCAGCTGCTAAAAACAAATATCATACAATGGGTTAGCTTAACAACAGGAATTTATTGGCTCATGGTCTCAGAGGCTAGAAGGCTTGCTTCCTCTTGGGGTCAGTATCTTCTGGCTGGCTGGCAATCTTTGGGGTCCTTGGTTTTTCCATCACATGGCAATGCACATAGTGGCATCTTCTCTTTTCTCTTCTGTCCTGTGGACGTACAACTTCTGGTTGCTCCCCATGGCTTTCTCTCTCTGTGGCCTTCTCTAAAAGGCCTCCAGTAATAAAAGACCCCCTGATTCAGTTGCACCATACCTTAACTGAAATAAGGGCATCAAAAGGTCCTATTTACAAGAATTCATACCCATCAGAATGGACTAAGATTAAGAACATGTTTTCCTGGGATACATAACTCAGTCATCGCAACATCATACATAACCTTTAAGCTCATCTAATCCCCCTTGTTCTTTTCACATAAAGAACTAGAGGACCAGAGAGATTCAGTGCTTTGCCTGCCATCATAGCACTGCTCTACAACCCGATCTAGATCCCAATCTAGATTCCATGTTTCCTGTCTTGGATTCTCTAGAGCCAGTGCTTTTCATACTTCAGGGGGCATCAGAATCACCTACAGGGCTTGTTAAATCACCCATTTCTGGGTCCCACACCCATGGTTCTGGTTCAGTCAATATGATATCAGGCCCAAGAATATGCATTTCTAAAATTACCACATGATCCAGATGTGGTCCCAGGACAACACTTTGAGTACTCCTGTTCTGTGCTTCCCACTGTGTTAGTGGGTTTCAACTTTGATGGGTGATTAGAATCACCTGGGGAACATACATACATACAAACAAACAAAACCCATGCCATCCTCCACCTCACACCAAGTAAATCCAAATTTCTGGAGATGAAGCCCAGACTTTGGTATTAAAAAAAAAATCTCTAGGGGGTTCTCATGTTCTCCTACAACCGGGAGCCATTGCACCAATCTCAAGAACTTTGATTCAGTGGGACTGGGGGAGAAGAATGAGGTATAGTGGGGTAACTGCTACTGAGCAAATGCCCCACCCTCACTCCCCCAGGAAACCATATACAGTATGATTCCCAGTTTTGTAATGGATGCACACAGGAAATATCAGAAGAAAACATACCCAAATATCTCACATGCACTAAACCACTGGAGACAAGTAACTATCTCTTGGTAGAAAAATTTTAGTTATTTTCTTCTTTATTCCTTTCTGATATTTTACAATGATTGTGTTCTAGTTCCATTACATAAAAATAAAGATTTTTTTTCCAAACACACAAAAAAGTAATTTTTTCAAACATAAAATGTAGTCCTGTTTCTATTTATGCCCACCCCCACTGTCCATTAGGCCACTGAAAACCTCCAGAGACTCTTAAGCTAAAGACAAAACTGCATACCATGGCCTGCAGGGGCTTGTGGAGTCCAGCCTTGCCTCCTACCACTTTCCTCTCATCTCCTTGAAAATTTGTAATCATGTAGCTCTTAGTGTGATTTTGAAATTATTATATATGACCTCCATTGGAATGTTAGCTTTATGAGACAGGGTACTATGTGTGCTTTTCATCAAAATTAAAACCCCAGTGTCATGCCTTGGCCCTGGTACAAAGGAGTTGCTTAGCAAATTTTGCTGAATGAATGAATGCATGTCCACAGCTATACAATATTTTGAGGTCTATAGGATGGTCATCATTGTTACCTCTTTAGCTAGTAAATTGACTCTTACCAGCCTCCAATATATAATCCAGGGGCCCTGCCCTTTGGGGTTTCATTTTTTCCCAGGTTTCTGGTATCACAAGAGGGAGCAGGTGGGACCCTGCACTAGGGTCAGCCCCAGAGTCAGGCACTAACGGACCCGGCAGGGTTTGGGCACTAGAATAATATTGAATTTCATGGATGCATTAGTATGACACAATATCTTTATGAGGTAGGTAGAGCAGTGCATTACTATTCTCATTTCACAAAGGAGGAGACCGAGCTCCTATCAGAGCTGTTCTGGGGATCAGAATCAGATTTCCTGATGTTCTTTCCCTGGAAATCCCTTGCATCCCAGTGGTAGTAGATCAGCACTGGTGGCTGCCAACAGCCTATGGAGACGACTCATTCCTTCTCCCTGTTCCTAGAGTACTTTTTACAAACTTTTAAAAAGAGGTGCTACCCATAGTTCTTCCATTAACTCCATCTTCAGCCACTAGCATGAGGCCAATGCCAGCTTGGCACTAAGGGAAGCTTTGTTGCATTAAAAATAAACATGCCCACTTTTCAGCAGCCCTTCTATTTTCCTTGCCTTGTATCAAAATCACTTCTAATTTTAAAGAGTCAGCATGCACTTTTTTTTTTTTAGGCCATCAGTTCACTTCCCACACTAAGTATGGGGTTGAAGGATAACTCTGGACTGCACAGTATTTCCCCAAATCCAAAAAGCATTAAATCCTGCAGATATGCAGAGATGCTCAGCAAAATGCTACATTCAGTTGAGGACAGTAATGAGCAAGTCATTCATTCCTTTTGTTTTTAATCTCTGTGGATCACACTTCAATACTTTTAATGGCTGATATTGGTATACTGAGTGTATGCTTACTACCTGTTGTTTTCAGTGTCTACAAAAATTACATACATGAAGGGTTTTCTATGTAGATTTTGAGGGGTTTGGTGAATAAAAAGGCAGAGGGATTCCTGTTCAAGTTTGCATTGTGGCATCCTAGATCTGATTCTCTTTTCTAATGGCAAGTAGGAAAAAAAAAAGAAAGAAAGAAATGCTAAGTGAAACAGCCCAAATTACTGAATAAGCCAAAGGGTTGATTTTCTTTTATAAACACTGATTTTCTTTTTGTGTGCAGCTTTTGAAAGAACAACAAAAAAGTTGTACATCAGAGAGGAATTATCCATTCCTTTAAACAAGAACTTAAAAACAAATCCTAGTCAAATTTCTGTGTATTCTGAATACTTTTTTATTCTGCCAAATAAATCTTCCTTTCTCTTCCTAAGAACTTCCCCACGAATGTTCTTGGCCTGTGGTTTTCAGTCCTGAAAGAGGAGGAAGGCAACAAAGAGAGAAGAGCAAACTGCAAACTCATTCCCATGACTGCTAAAGAAATAAGACAGAGCAGGGTGGGACCCTGCCATCTTTCCCGTCAGTGTGCTAGTTAAAGCTGTATTATCTTGGCTTTATTTGAGTCATCAGGTGTCAATGGCTGACCTGGCTCACCCCTAAAACTGTGGGTGAACTCCAAACCTGCTGCGTTCTGGTCGGAGGCAGGGAGGCCTTTGTCTCTGATGGCACAAGAGGACCAGATGCTGCTCTGATTGTTCTCCAGGGACAGATGGCCACTATCAATACCATTCAGCAAAAGGGTTGAAGGACAGGTCCCACTTCTCTTAGAACTCATCTCACTTCATTCATACAGTCAGTGTTCACCCCAAACCAAAGGGCGGGCCTGCATGGTCTCTAAAACAGGGCAACGTGCCTTATTTAGAACAAATAAATAATCTGCTGCTTTTTGGGTGAAACATGCAATTTTATAATTGCTGTCTGTCCACTATAATTTATCCAGCTGTCTTCCCGAGAATGATGTCAATGCTTTTGGCTAATTACCAGCATTTCTCACGAACTACTTAGATATTGAAACAGAAAACACTCCACAGTAGAAAGAGAGATTTTGTAGGCTGCACTAAGAACGTGGACATTCACCTGACCACATGCAGTTGTTGCTTGCTTACTTGTTGCTTTTTTTGTGTGCAGCTTTTGAAAGAACAACAAAAAAGTTGTACATCAGAGAGGAATAATCCATTTCTTTAAACAAGAACTTAAAAACAAATCCTAGTCAAATTTCTTAAATGCTGAGGTTAAAAAAATGTGGCAGAGTTATTTTTGAGAGAATGGAAACTTGTCAAATTGAGCTGCTCAAAATTGCTTTACTATATTTTAGGAAAATCTTGGAAAAACTAAGATACATATAAACAATGCAAATTTTAAGGAAGAAGCAGCTATTACAAAGTTCCCAGCTGCTGTTTTCCAAACTCTTTCCGTGTGTCATCAGTCTCTTCTTGGATGTCTTATTCACCTCCTTTTTTTTCTGCTTTCCTTGTCACCTGCCTCCCTGTCTCTGGCCAAAGAAATAAGTGCCAACCACACGCAACTTCTGGTTTGTGGCATCCGACTATACAGAACCCAAGCGTGTTTCACTCTTGCCCCTGCCTGCTGCTGTCAATCACTAAGTTAAGCCTGAGAAATCTCTGCCAGAGGCTATAAATTTGCTGAATGGCATTTTGTGTCACACCACTCTGTGGAGTTTGCAAGCCCCACTGGGAAGGCACCAAACAGGTAATCAAGCTCTTTTTCTACCAGGTTCTTTGGTCAGGGCGCACCTTTACCTAGAGAAAAAATCCAACTCAATCAGCCATTTTCTGTGTGCAAACTGTCCTAAATTGCAAACGACATGCAATTTTCTAAATGCTTTTTTTTTTTTAATTCTCAATATCTAAAAAGATCTCAAGTCCCCTGCTGTGCCCTTCCAGTGAGCAGTCACCGAAACAAAATAGTCCTTGATGCTATTCACAGCTGTGCAGTTGATATTGCCCAAAATAGCGCTTGGGGATATTTTAAAGCTCAGTAGTTCTGAAATATGGATACCTGCATATTCCAAATGTGAATCTAAGTTTATTTCTGGTCTCCTTTGTGAGTGGTGACTGGGAATTTCAAACTTTACAAGTGGACCTCATATTGGTATGTTGGGGAAACCAGCCTTTTGCCAAGTAGATGGCCCTGTTGGTCATTCCCAGAAGGAACGTGTGATGCCTCTAACACCACCAAACTCTCATTAGCATGTTTCACTAGCAAAAGTCCAGACTCTCATTCTCTCTAGCTAATGTGCAGGCATGAATATTCTGGGGGAAACCCAGCTCAGTCTGAAATGATCACATCCAATTTGACCTCAGCTCTGTTTTAATGCAATAACATTACTCTTGGACATGTTGCAGACACAGCTCCTTCCTTCTTCCCCTCCTCCCTTCCTTCCTTCCTCATTCTATCCATCCATCCCTCCTTTAGCAATCTTTATTGAACATCTAGTATTACCAGTCATTGTATTAAGCCAACAGAACAGAGCAGTGAACAATTGACAAAAATCTCTGCTCTCTTGGAGAGCAGACTATAAACAAGACTAATAGGTAAATTATATATTCTTTTAGAAAGTGACAAGTAGTGTGAAAAAAATAAAGCAAGAATGTAGGATGTGGAGCAATGGGGAGGGGGGGCCACAACTTAAAACAGGGAGGTCAGGAAAGACCTCACTGAGAAAGTGACATTTGGGCAAAGACTGGCAGGAAGTGAGTCGTGGTCACTTAGACAAGAGCAGTTTCCAGGAGCAGTTGGAGGGAAAGCCTGAGGGTCGGTGCTTTACGAGACAATGGGATGAGAGGAATTGGAGCCAGCCACAGAGGCAGTACTGCAAAGCACTGGTAGAGCGATCGGGAGCAGGAAAAGGGGGTGGGGAGAGGTGGGATCCAGACAGTGTTTGTTTTTTTGTTTTCCCTTTTAAGAAAGAAAGGAAACTTCTGGCATTTCCTGTGCCCATCAGAGAACCAAAGCCTGTTGTAATAAACAGCCTGACTTCATTTTTGGAATTTGCTAGCAGCTTTCAAGCTGGTAAAAAGGCCCATATGCCCTCTCTGTTGGTGCTGGTGGAAAATGCAAACCACAGAGGACCCTGCTGGAGTGGGAACGCTCACCCCAGCCCCACTCCTTAAACTACCATAAAACCCCAAGCCAGTTGCCCCTCCCTGCTCTCTCAAGCCATTTTTGGACCTGCTTGGGAGTCTGTCCTGCTTTCCCCAGAGAGCTTCGTTATGTGATCAATAAAACTTTTCACACCCTCTTGGTGGTGCCTGGTATCATCAATCTCAACACCAAACCATATTTTGGGTGGGGGTGGGTCCGCTCTGTACTTTTGGAGTGATCACAACAGCCTGACAGACCTGGAAAGCACCTTAAATGTGTTCTGTGACTCCCACCTATCACAGAGGCTGTGCCTCCTCCTGCTCCCACACGTTTCCTCGGTGCCCAGACTTCTACCTTGTTCTTTGAACACATGATTCTTTCAGGAAGTCACATGTCTCTGTATACATGGTCCCTACTTCTAAAACTTATCAAGTGTATTAGAATCATATCAGCAACAAAACAGAATAAATTGAACAATTATTGAGCACATTAACCACTATCTCACTGAATCTGCCCAACATTTCAGTGACATAAGGCATTATTACCCTCATTTCACTCACGAGGATATCAAGGCTAAGTGAGCTCACCTTACCCAGCCACTACAGCTAATAACTAGGATTTGAAGCCAGGAACGGCTGCCTCGAGAGTCCACACTCTTAAACTTCAGTGATATTGCCTCCATATATTTGTCCCCAACTCGAGTGTAATATCCTGAGAAAGGACCCTGTATTCACATTTTGTGATTTCTCTGGTACCAAGCACCATAAAGAGCACTCTACAAAGGTTTATAAATAAATGACCCGATCTCCCCATTTTACAAAGTGCAGGATGGTAAGTGATTTGCCCAGGTTCTCACAGCCAGTTGGTAGTTGAGCCAGAACAAAGAGCCAGTCCTTTGCTTTTTCAACTAAGGTCGAAGCTATCTCTACTGAGCACAAAAGATCTGATCAATATCCAAGTTCTTCCAGATTGTGCAAGTCAAACAAGCCACACACACACACACACACACACACACACACACACACTAAAAAGTATCAACCATTTGCAGGAAATTGCCGGAGGATGTACGTTGCTAAAATCATCTCGGAAAGTAATTTAGCCATGTATATCAAGAGTTTCAAAATATGAATATCCTTTAAGATTCAGTAACTCAATTTCTAGGAATCTATCCTGAGGAAATGATCCTAAATACAAAGGGCATTCATAGCCACATTATTTCTAATATTAAAAATGTAATATATTGTACATGTACTAACATTAGGAAATAGCTAAATAAGTAAGACACATTCTTGTGTAACAATTTAAAATGACGTTCGCACAGAATGTAAAATGATATGGCTGTAAGATGCTATGTGAAGAAAAGAAGGATGCAATATTATAAATATACTGTGCTTACAAATACATTAAAAAATTCTAACAAATAGGAAATTACTGTAAGGAAATAGACCGATGTCCATATTTTCTTTATTTTTCAAAATTTCTTTAACAAGAAAATATGATCTTTTAATTGGAATGAGAAGAGAAAGCAAAATTTTGCTACAGAGAAAAAAAACTTTTTTACTCACCAATTTCCATCAGTTTTGTTTTGCATTTGTACTAAAAGGTCTTTACCGTAGAGAAAAAATTAGGTAAGTTTCGAATATAACTAGAAGCTAAATAAATCTAAAATATTAGAGGCTTCTGTGGTCTAGATTTTGTAGCAGAGATATAGTTACAGAAACGCAGCTGTGCAAAATATATGGTTGCATAACATTATTGGAAGTGAAAAGTCTTAATCTAGCAGGTATTGAGGAAGGATTTTTTCTCCAGGGGACCAAAACCATGCCATTTTATGGTCTCTGCTGGTAGAAACTGATATCTTTCCAAAATGTAAGAGAAATCACTATTTTATTAAAAATTTGATTTAGGTTAAATCCCTGAAGAGATTTTCACCTTGAGCCACGAGAACTAAAATTTTTTAAATGAAAACTGTTTCATGCTGCTTTTATCATATATTATTTTTCAATGCAATTTTATTGAGATATAGTCACATACCATATTATCCATCCAACATATGCAGTCAATATCTCACAGTGTCATCATATAGCTGTGTATCCATCACCACCATCAGTTTTGGAACATTTTCATTAGTCCCCACAAATAATAAAAATAAAAAAATAAAAATAAAAAAGAACACCCAAAACATCCCATACCCCTTATCTCCCCCTATTATTTATATATATATTTTTCTTTATTTTATTATTCCTCTGCCCATACACCAGATCCAGGGAGTGCCAGTCAGAAGGTTTTCCCAATCACACAGTCACATGATAAAAGCTACATAGTTATACAATTGTCATCGAGAATCAAGGCTACTGCATTACAATTCAACAGTTTCAGGTATTTCCCTCTAGCTATTCTAATATACCACATAATGCATAAGAATAACATCCAGAATGACCTCTCAACTCTATTTGAAATCTTGTAGCCACTGAAACTTTATTTTGTTTCATTTATCTTTCCCCTTTTTGTCAAGAAGGCTTTCTCAATCCCTCGATGTCAGGGCCAGGCTCAACCCTGAGAGTCATGTCCCATATTTCCAGGGAGACTTACACCTCTAGGAGTCATGTCCCATGTAGAGGTAGGGTAGTGAGTTTATCTGCAGAATTGGCTGAGAGGCCACATCTGAGCAACAGAAGAGGTTCTCTGGGGGTGACTCTTAGGCAAAATTATAAGTAGGCTTAGCTTCTCCTTTGCATGAATAAGTTTCATAAGGGCAAGCCCCAAGATAGA